>NC_138982.1:49520707-52059768 GCF_964341445.2 Mesoplodon mirus
TGCCCTACCTCAGGCATATTTATAAAAATAGCATTTCCTCAGTGCCTATCACAGCAAATGAGGATTTAAGTTATGTGTTAAGTTACTTGAGGTTTGGCAACTTGTTTTGTGAGAATTCTTTCTGTATTTTTTTTTAAGAAACAGTGATTCCAAATGTTTTTTGTGAGCAAAACCTTTTTCTAATCTCTATCCAGTACTGAAATCTTATGAAAACATTGAGGAAGAACAAAAACAGAGCACTCTCTGCCTAAATCCCTATGCTGGCAATGTGTGTAGGCTGATTCTACACAGACATTGGCCAAGATCCTAGAAACTGGAATAGATTCTGTGGGTCAGGGTTAAGGCAGCATAGGATAAGGAGAACCAGAGAAGAATCCTGTATTAGGTAGAACTAAAGTTAAACACCTAAGAGACCAAGTTCAAAGGATGTAAACAGGATCAGAATTTGGGCAGCCAAGTGGAAAGTTTTGAGACATACAAAAATTGATAAGAATAATAATATTTCAAAAGAGAGAAGAAAGAGGTGGTATGATTTCTGAGAACAGTCCTCATATAACACCAGCTTGGCATCCCATGGATAATTCAGAGAAAACTTTATTCTAGGACTCATTTAGTCTCAATATTAAGGCATGAAACTCTTGAGGCCTCTACTCAATGCCATGTGTATTGAGTCCTCTCCACTCAAACTGGTGAGACCATGAACTATTCTTAGCTTTTTGCGAACCCCAGGAATTGTTTGGCCCATTGCTTTCTGATTCTTCTTTCAGTGACCTCAGTGAGTTTCCACTTGTGCGTATACTGACTATTACTCAGCCAAAGATTTGAGGGGACGTCTCTGTAGATCTCTGGAGCTCTCTCTCAGTGCAGTGGAGTCTCCCTCCTTCTCTCCAATACCCTCCCACAAATTCTAGCTGCCTAGATTTTCTTAAACTGATCTATCACTTCAATGAGGTAAGATCACTAGGCTTGGCTTTGGTTTTCCCTCCCCGTACTGTAATCTGGAAACTGACTCCAGGAAGAAAATTGATAAAATCACGAACCTTACCTCATTTGTTTACCTTCTGTGAGGGTTTACAGTCCTGGACGATCTGTTGTCTGATATCTGAAAATAGTTGTTCCACAGATTTTGTTTGATTTTCTAGCTATTTATGATGGGAAGGCAATTCCTGTAGTAGTTCATCCTTGTGGGAGAAAGTGAAATTCTTAACACATGTTAATAATAAGCCAGCTTTCACATTTTGTGGTCTGCATTCATTTGTAAAGAAATCTGGTTTTCACAGCCAAAGGTGATGATATGAAGATACTTGACCCCTTCTTCAGAGCCAAGTCTATGTGTAATGCAAGCATCCAGAAGCTCTAAACTAGTTTGGTGCACTTAGTTTTTTCCTCCCGCCTGCAAAAACAACCCCTCAACTCAGATTTTCTACCAGCTCAACTCCTTCCTGTCCAATATTCTAAACTTTCCTGACTCTATCTTAATGTCTTCAATTTCTGTCCTGTGCTACATTCCTATTCTCCACTTCTCAGATCAACTCATTCAATCTGATGTACCATTTGACCTATCTTCTAGCTTAAGTTCTTTCCTTACCCCTTGCATCAGGTGGCAAGCATTACAAGTGACATAAAATCCAACTTAAATTAGTTTTCTTAAAACAGAGTTTACTGACTCTGTTTATTGACTAGAAGTCTGGTGGTAAGTCAGGATTCTCAGCTCCTTGATTTAGTGACTAAAAGATGTCCTCACTCTTTTCCCCCTAGCTTTATTGAGGTATAATTGATAAATAAATATTGTATATATTTAAGGTGTACAGCGACGGTTTGATATACATATACATTGTGAAATGACTACCACAGTCAAGTTAATTAACACATCTATCACCTCACATAGTTACTTTTTGGTTTTGTTATTTTTTTTGGTGTGGTGAGAACACTTAAGACCTACTTTCTTTCTTTGCTTTCTCTTGCATATCAGCTTTATCCTAAGGCCAATTGCACTCATAGTAGCAATGGCTGCAGTGTTCTAGGCTTCTTATCTGAACAAAACATTTTGGAAGTTGAGAAAGATAAAGAGAGATTTTTTTCTTAGATGTTGCCAGAAAATATCTTTTCCACTTTCTTTTATCCAAATCAGCCCATATGTCACCTCTGAACCAAAATCTTGGCCAGGTGACAGGATTATGTTGCTGCATATGCAACCCCTTCCCTAGAGACAGGAGTGAAGTCAAGTTCCTACAAACACATGCACTGAGTCAAAGGAGTAGATACTCAAACGAAAATCAAGTGACCAAAAAAAAAAAAAAAAAGAAAAGAAAATCAGGTGACCAAGAGAAGGGGGAATGAGGAAGCAACCACAATGGCCACTATACCCTGAACTTTGTTTTTCAGAGCTCCCTTGGCTCCACGTTCTGAAATCCATATTCAAGCCTCTCCCATACTACTTCAGAGTCTGACCCCAGACCAGAGGGGGGCTTTAGAATAAATAATATCTTGGAAATAAATTTATTTCATGACCTTATTTCTCTATAGGGAGCTACATATATCTGTAATGTACTATATATATCATCACTGAGGTGAAATAACTTCAAATACTTAATTCAGTACTCAAATAATTTATCTTCTCTGTGTCTCATTTTCCTCATTTGTAAAATGGGAATAATAATTGTACTTATTTATGGAATTTCAGAAGAAAATAAGCTTAATGTATTAATACACATAAAACATTGAAACACGCCTGAATGTAGAAAACATTCAATAAATGTTCACTACTTATTTGTTATTTTTATATTATCATTTTTTAGTAGCAGTAATACTATTAGTATTGATATTTGAATATGTGACAATATACAGGTCCATTCATGATGTGACTCAATTAGAGACAATTATTCTTCCTATATTCATCCCTTAGGCATGTCATCCCTTTATTATCTCAAAGCATATATATACATAATACTATCCCAAAGCAAATATAGCCATGCCAACTTTGTTTCCCTTGAAATTTATAAGTTAAAATAAATTATGTTGACATGGACAATACCTAAAATGGCCTTTTTGGTTAAACAAAATTGTGAATACATTTAACAAAGGTTTGATCATACAAATGACCTATAGTAGTTACTGAAAGTTAATTTTAATGTTCTATAAAATAAATAATAAAATATATAAATGGCACATTCCAAACAAGCCATGATAATGGGAAATCCCCAACTCATTTCTAGTATTTGAAAAGGTAAGGATTCCTAAGAAGGTGGGTTTCAAAAAACCTGAGACAATGTTAAGGAGGCAGCTTGTTAATTAAAGAGACAATCAGATGAGCCAAATTTGGACAAAGATGGTAAGCCCAGGGGAAAAAAAATTTAATTTTTAAAATGAAGGGAAAAAGGTAGAAAGAGAGAGAAGGGAAAAAGGAAGAAAGGCAATAGAAAACATCTAGGGGAAAAAGATCTGGATTTGTTTCCTGAATCTGCCACCTACCAGCTATGTATTCTTGGGCAAATAACTTAACCTTTCTGATTCAATTTATGCACTCTTAAAATAAAAATAATAGTACCTACATAATATTGTGTTGTATCGGTTCTAACATTTTAACATCTCTGAAATGAGAAAATTATGTCTTATAATCTATGGAATCTTAGATTCAATGAAATGTGGTAGTACTATGATGAGCATTGACTAAGATACTGTATGTAAACACTTAGCACAGTGTCTGGGCAATCTTCTTATTTAACTTCTCTGCCTACACTTGTAATTTCTTAAATTAGAAAACCAAAGTTATTTCTCTTAAGTTAAGCAGCTTGCCCAGGGTACAAAACAAAATTTGGAAGAAAGAATATCAAAATGTCTACTAATCATTAACAAAATTAAATCAACAAGAATTAGGTAAGCAAGCCCTAAAACTGACTGCAAAGTGAAATAAGAATATAACTCCATTTGAAATAAATAATATGACCTTAAAAAAAAAAAAGAAAGAAAGAAAAGAAAAGAAGAAAGAATGCAGGGAACTGGGACTATATGTCCTCAGTCTAAAGAAAAATGTATTAAAAAAGAAAAAAAAACCTAGGTAACTTTAGAATCTAAGTACCTATGGCTCACTGACCAAGTCCAGATCACTGCCTGCTTTTTGCACATAAAGTTTTATTGGAGCACATCCAAGGTTTTTTGTTACATATTGTCTATGGCTGATTTCTGTAATGGCAGAGGTGAGTAGTAGCAGCAGAGGTAATGTGGTCCACAATGCCTAAAATAATTATCTGGCCCTTTACAGAAAAAGTTTGCTGACCCCTGCTTTAGAACATAATTGTGATAGCTAATTTTGTATGTCAAGTTGACTGACCACAACATTGTCAACTTGAGGTGCCCAGACATAATTTCTGGGTGTGTCTGAGAGTGTTTCAGAACGAGATTAGCATTTGAATCAATGGACTCAGTAAAGTAAACTACCCTCCTCTATGTGGTGGGCATCATCCAATCCCTTGAGGGCCTTAATTGAACAAAAGGCAGAGGAAGGAAGAATTAGTAGTCCCTTTTTTCTTGTTTCACTGTTTAGCTAGAGCATCTCATCTTATCTTCCCTGGCCCTTGCAGTGGAACAATTTGAGCAAAAAAAAAAAAAAAAAAGTAGTATTGAATTATAACCCAAAGAATAAAATAAATATTCATGGGTCAATACCAATATAAACAAATGACTTAATAAATAAATAAATGAGAACAAATTGAAGGGACAAATATACCTTAGAGAAGATAAAATATTTCAAATAATATATGTAGATATTCCCTCCTTCAAGAAGTGGAGCTTAATTTAAATCCACTTGAGTGTGGGCTTCTTTCCAAAGAAGAGTGTCTAGCTTCCAAAGAATAAAGAAAGGAAAGGGGAAAATAGAAGACTTCAGTAGAGAAATCTAGCAAACACTGCCTTAAGCAAGTGATCAAAGTTAATGTCATCAGAGATGAATCAGGTTAATATCATGCACCACCTACATATAAGGCAATGAAAAAAGCACCTTACCTCTGTGGTATCCTTCCCCCAAACCCATAACCCCAGTCTAACAATGAGAAAATATCGGACAAATCCAAAGTGAAGGACTATCTACAAAATACCAGACCAGTAATCTTCAAAACTGTCAAGGTCATGGAAGCAAGGAAAGACTGAGAAACCACTATAGATCAGAGGAAATTAAGGAACTATATTGTCTAAATGAATTGTGGTATCCTGTATTGGATCCTAGAAAAACTTGTGAAAGGCAAATAAATTCTCTAATTTAGTTAACAGCAATGTTCCAATGTTAGTGTATTAGTTCTGACAATTATATTAATGTAAGGTGCTAACATTAGGGGAAACTGGGTGAGGAGTATACAGGAACTCTCTCTCTACTATCTTTGCAATTTTTCTGTATATCTAAATTATTCCAAAATTAAAAGTTTATTTTAACAAAGACTGACAATAACAAAGAACTATAATACATTTAAGAAAACAGGAATGCAAGAGTACATACAGATAGTAAACATAAATGAATGAATGAGTGAATGAATAAGAAAGAAGGAAAAGCTCATTCTAACTGCAGAATATCAATTGATAAGTGTAAAAAGAATGATAGAGTTAGAAAATTCCATTTTACAACCATCACAGAAATAATTCAAGCAATAATCAGAAAAAGATGTTATAACTATTGGGTGATACTTTAATGAGAAAAGGATACTCATACAGTGTCAGAGAATCTTCCCACATATTACTAATTTCTAAGGGAAAATGGTTAATGTCACCAATAATGGGACAATTGACATCACATACCCTTTAATATGATGCACTGAGAAGGACACAACATCACTTATATAATTTTCCTATCAAAAATTCCTAGCCTGGATTTACTCATAAGGAAACAGGCAAACCCAACTGAGAGACATTATGTAAAACAACTGGCAGATATTTTCCAAAAGTATCTATGGCATGAAAGAAAAAAAAAGATCAAGGAACTACTACAAGTTAAAGGAGACTACAGAAGCATAACTACTAAGTGCAATGCATAATCGTGGATTAAATACTGGTTTGGAAAGAAAAAATATTATATTACTATTGGTTCACTCTAATAAACCATTCAATCTACATCCATTTGTAACTGAATGAGTTCTGCCACACATGATGCAGAAAACAGAGCCAGACAATCATGTTCAAGAATTCTAGGAATTAACACTGAAGAAATAATTAAAGACACTCCAAAGAGTTAACAGTGTGAGGATATTCATTGTAACTATTTATAATAGCCAAAATTTCAAAAGTAACCTAAATGCCTATATTTAAGATTCTTTAGGTTGCAAGTGACCAAGAACTCAATTTATAAGGGTTTAAACAAAAAGAAAATGTGTTGGCTCTTGTAATTAAAAGAAAAAAAAAGGCAAGAAAACAAAACCAAGAGAGGCAGGCTTTAAGGCTGTATTCAGGTTCCAACAGTGTCACCGGAATGACTCTTTTGAGTCTGCTTATTCTGAGGATCAGCTTCATCTTCTAACTGGTCCACTTAATGGTCATCATTTGAACACCACCAAATTCAGAGCACGAAAATCTTCTTTTTCCCAGAAGTTCTGTCAAATGTGTTCTTGCATCATGCTAGCTCTAACTTGGTTACATATCCACCTTGATCCTGATCATATGGGTTTGCTAAAGCAACCTCATCCAAAACATATGGCTAAAATTTGGGTAGTAGGAATTTACAAAAGAAATGTGGGATACAATTACCACTAACAGGGAGAATTGACACTATGCAAAAGACAGGGATTTACTATGATGTCTAGTGATAAGCCAATGCTTAAATATATTATAATACATCCATTAAAATTATGTTGAAGAAGAATATTTTTCCATGGAAACATTGCCATAATGTATTGACAGACAACAAGCACTAACTAAAAGAATAGAAAACATTTACAACAAAATATTAATAGTGGTTATCTCTGAGTAGTGGGAGTTCATAAATCCTCTGAACTCATAAGCAAAATTTTGTGTGTAAAAGCCATTTAGTATGGATAGGCTTCACAGGATTCATCTGGTTCTCAAAGAGTCATATAGTTCCCCAAAAAAGGATAAGAATAAATAATTAGGGCACCCTTGCAATTTTGAAGTTGAGAAAACTGGGGTTCAGAGAGATTAAATGCCCTCCTCAAGGTCACAACAGTCTGCTAAATGACGGACCAAGGTAAGAGTCCCAGTCTTCAAATCCCTGAACAGATACTCTTTCCATTTTGCCATGATGCCTTAACTTAGCTCACTGGGCATTATGTCCCAGGTTGCAACTCCTTGCAAATTAAAATTCTACTGAAAGTTGTGAACTAGATAAACTATTCTATTTTTAAATGTATTGCAAAAGTTAGGAAGTTCATAATGCAAAAGGAAGAAACTAAAGAGAGCAAGTTTTCTCAAATTTGGATCCATGGATCTCTTAGAATGTGCCATGGACTAATTCCCAAGGGTCAACAAGTTCCTTTTGGAATATTTTTATTTCTATTTTCATTTTATAATAATCTAAAATTAATATTCTAAATCATCTGATGATTCCTAGTAGAATATAAGCTCTGTAAGGGCAGAGCCTTTTTCATTTTTAATCACTGCTGTATCCACAGTGTCTAGAACAGGGCCTGGCACATAGAAGTATCTGGTATATGAATTACTAATGAACAAATAAATAACTAATTTCTGCCACATAACTTCAGTGCTCATGTCTGTGTTACATTTACACTGGCACTAAATTGTATGCTTTAATTATTAAAAGCTAAAAAGAAAAGGGAAAGATAGATTAAGTAAGTAAATGATATGGCTGCACTTAGTCGAGGCCAGATAACATCCCAGTTTACTGTGCAAATAAATAAAGGAAACTGGTTAAACAGTTGAGTCATGATATGGCACTATTAATTAAGTGTGACAAATTCAAAGAAACCCATCGCATAAGACAGGATCAAGTAATAGATGATTTGGTTTCAGTAAAACAACATCTTCCAGCTTATTAAGTTAAATTAAATTTTTAGGTCTTTTATGTTTAATTTATTGATGTCCTTCTATTTTGTAGAAGCTACAAGCATAAGACGTGTATGCTTAATTTTATGTTCTTAAATATTTACATAATTCACAATAAATAATTTGACCACATCAGGCATCTAACATATCATTTCCTCTAAAAGTTGTCTTTGTATTATTCAAGATTTTTTAAAAACATTTATTTATTTATTTATTTTGACTGCACCGGGTCTTAGTTGTGCCACACGGGATCTTCGCTGGGACATGCAGGATCTTAGCTGCAGCATGCAGACACTTAGTTGCAGCATGCATGTGGGATCTAGTTCCCCAGCCAGGGATTGAAGCCACGCCCCCAGCATTGGGAGCATGGAGTCTTACTCACTGGACCACCAGGGAAGTCCCTGTATTATTCAAGTTTTAAAACCAATAAAGTAGTGTTAGCATGAATCAAGAATTAGGAATTCAAATCAGTTTTGTAACACTTACTGTATAACCCAGAGTTTCAATACCACTGGGGTTCCATTTTTATTCGTAAAAATGGGATTAACTTGAAAAGTATTCAGCAGAGTAGTTTTATTAATCATAAAGTTAAGAATCTGAAATAACCTGGAAAAACATTGAATCCAACCCATCATTTTCCAAATGAGGAAGCTCAGAGGCATTAGGGTGACTTGCCCAAGGCCACCTAATAAGCCATGGTAAGAGTGGGCTGAGAACATAGATCTAATCATTGCATCCACTGAAAAATGCCAAGCATTGTAAAAATACCTCTTAATGATAATGATACTTTAACTCAACAGCCTATTGTTCTTAAATTGATTCCTGGGCACTGTTCTTGTTACATTCTTTAAGTACAAAGAAAAGCAGCAGTACTGTTCTGGATTTACACAATCAGATTTGAGGGCTGACATTATTGTAATTGCTTGGTCCTTGAGTCAACTGGCAATGCATCAACGATTAAAATCAAAAGCATGTAAGGAAGCAGGAAGATCTTGGCAATGCATAAATGCACTTAGGAAGAAAAGTCAAATTTGAACCTATCAACCTTGGCAGTTTTCCTTTAAGAGAACACAGAAAAGCCACAGTGGCCATGGAAATTAAAACTGTGTTCTAAATGAATGAGAGATGCTGCAAAACTGAGGAGCTGAGGAAAGAATAATAAACAGCTAAAGCCTCTATATACCAATCAGGGTTTTTAAGATACATTTGGGATTCCATGTAATAGATGAAGCATTGGAGTGAATAATAAGACCAAACTATAAGAATAGTTCTCTTCTCTTTATCTTAGACCAATCAGTGTGATAGTGCACAATTTATATTTAAATGTAAATTTCAAAACTAATTATGATTTCCAAATAGCAGATGGTAATTCAGTTAGAAACACAGTCAAAAGAAAGATTCATTCAGTTTGCTTAAAATGTTTTAGCAAACAGGTTGAAAAACAAAGTCCATACTGGTCATGGGTTTCAAAAAGTACACTGGAAGCTGTGGACTTCCCATGGATATTCTAATCAATTCAATTTAATTAAGGTCCCAATTGAACCAGAATCTTCTGGTTTCTTGCTGAAGTTACTCTGAAGACTTACAGAATACCCATGTCACCCCATTCCCATAGGAGTTCCTCTCCAGAAACAGTTCGGCCAGTAGACGATACAATGGCTTTCTTTGCCAAGCATCTTAGGCCTGTCTTTATAGGTACCGTACACTATATCATATACCCTAGATGTGCTGGAATGGTCTCAATCTCAGTTTTTCTATCTCATTATCAGAATCATGAGTCACAATATTTTGGCTAGGGAAACGTGATCTCTATGACATGGCACAAAAGTGAACCAACAAGGCCCCCTTAGGGGGCTCCCAAATATTTGAAGCAGGCCTAGAATTTGGCATTAAAGATGAGTTCCTGGTTAACATCATGTAGAAGCCAGTTGCATAGAAAGAGGACCAATGGGCAGTGAGGTAGCATGTTACTACTAATTTAGCAACCAGCAACTGGTGAGTCATGAGTACACTCCCATTCTGAAGACATTGCACTTAGCTAGCTTTACCATACGTATCTGCTACCAGTGTCTGCAATATTTGTGTTCAAAGAACATTCTCTAACTGAGGCACTATGTTCATCCAGCAACACCAACGAAAATGAAACTATGATATTTATAGAACAATTTCATTTCTCCCTGTAAAATAACTCTGGCATTCTGGATTTCTCATTGCTAACAGCACCTATATTTAGGGAGAGAGAAAATATATCTATAAACTTTAACTTTTGTTATCACTTCTTTGCTTTTAAAGGGAACTAACAATTATTTGGAAATATTCAGCTGATTGCTTCCATATGACAAATTTTGTTTTCACTAACGGAAAAGCCAAACCAAGGAGAGCTCTGGTATACAACTGTCACTCAGCCAGCTATGGATGGCCTTGACACTCATAATTCAGGTATTTTCTTTGGGAAGCTGATTTTGAATTTTTCTTTCTTTTTTATTTTTAAATTTTACATCCCTGCCTAGAAGGAATAAGCACAGCTCTCCTACATCTCAGTTATGTCATGAGACTAAAAAGACACTATTCTGGGATGAATTGTGTCCCCCCAAATTCATATGTTATAGTCCTAACCCCCAAAGTGACTGTATTTGGAGACAGGGCCTTTAAAGAGGTAAGTAAGGATAAATTAGGTCATACGGGTGGGGTCCTAATCCAATATGACTGGTGTCCTTATAAGAACAGGAAGAAACACCAGGGGTCTGCTGTGCACGAACAGAGAAAAGGCCATGTGAGGATACAGCAAGAAGGTGTCCATTTGTAATCCAAGGAGCAAGGCCTCAGGAGAAGTCAAACATGCCAACATCCTGCTCTTGGACTTCCAGACTTCAGAACTGTGAAAAATAAATTTCTGTTGTTTAAGTCACCCACTCTGTGGTATTTTGTTATGGCAGATCTAGAAGATTTATATAGATGCCAAATACTCAATACCAACTAGATATGCCTGAAACCCCTCTTTAAGTACTCCTCTTAAATATTTTTAAAAAGCAAAGAACTGAGGCACAAGTACATGACATTTGGGACATTAAAAACTAGATAGAAGCACACAGTCTTACTGGCTTAACGTGTTAAGTAAAGGCTCCAGGTTAACCACAACATCTGGAAAGAAAAGACATCCCAGAAAGAAGAGAACCAGAAATGAATGTCCAAAATTCTGTGTATAAACTCTGCCCAAATCTCTGGCCAACTCTTGAACAATGTTTGCACAGGACAAATTCCAATCAGTCTAGATAAGGCTAGAAGAACTGAACTTAAATTTCAGCTATTGCTCTCTACAGAAAAGACTAAACTTTCAGTCTGAGCTGAGCCAAACTGATAAAACAAAAGACATAAATATATTCAAAAAATAAATAACAGGAGTGATATTACCAAAAATGGCAGAGTAGAGAACTCCAAAACACCACCCCACCATTAAAGCAATGATTAAGCTTAAAAAAATGTCAGAATCAACTTTTTCAAAACTCTGGAATCAAAACCTTGCAACATCCAAGAGAACACTTATGAGGAAAAAAACTACTGAATTTTGTTAAGAGAGGGTTGTGGCATTTTTCACCTAAAATCTCCCAGCTGCTAGCTCAGGTGGCAACCATGAAGATGGTGGCCCAGACTCTTGACAGTGCCAGAGGGAACAATATGGACATTGTTCTCAAAGGATTGTGGTTGTGTTTTGACCTATCTGGTGGCTCCTAGAGAGATCAGTTCAGGGGTTTATCTACTCCTTCTCTACCCCTGTACATTTTGGAGCTTTCTCAGTGCTAAAGAGTGGTGGGAATATAAAACTGTGCATCTCCTTTGGAAAACAGTTTGGGAGTTGCTCAAAAAATTAAATAAAGAATTAACACGTAACAAAACAATTGTACTCCTAGGTATATATCCCCCAAAACTGAAAACAGTTATTCAAACAAATACTTATATATGAATGTCTCTAGCACCACTATTCATAGTACCCAAAGGTAGATACAGTCCAAACATCCACCAACTAATGAAGAGATAAACAAAATGTGGCATATCGATATAGAGGAATATTATTCAGACACAAAAAGGAATGAATACATGCTACAACATGAATTAACCTTAAAAACATAATGCTACGTGAAAGAAGGCAGACACAAAAGGCCACATATTGTATTATTCATATATTTATATAAAACATCCATGGAGAAAGAATGCAGATTAGTGATTTCCAGGGCATGAAGGCAGGGAGGAATGGGAAGTGAGTGATCAACTAGTGCTGGTTTTCTTTTGGGGCAGTGAAAATGTTCTGGAACAAGATAGTGGTGATAGGGACTTCCCTGGAGGTCCAGTGGTTGAGACTCCCTGCTTCCACTGCAGGGGGTGCGGGTTCGATCCCTGGTTGGGGGAACTAGGATCCTGCATGTCACACGGTGGGGCCAAAAAAAAAAAAATAGTGGTGATAATTACACAATATTGTGAATGTACTAACTGCCAATGAATTGTATACTTTAAAATGGTTAAAATGGTGAATTTTATGTTTTATGAATTTTACCACAATTTGTTTATTAGAACTAATAAATGAATTAAGTAATGTTGCAGGATATAAAATCAATACACAAAAATCTGTTGTGTTTCTATATACTAATAACAAACTATCAGAAAGGGAACTTTTTAAAATTCCCACTTACAATTGCATCAAAAAGAATAAATACCTAGAAATAAATTTAACCAAGGAACTGAAAGATCTATACACTGAAAACTAGTAGACATTAAGGAAAGAAATTGAGGAAGACACAAATAAAATTTAAAATATCCCATGTTCATGGATCAGAAGAATTAATATTGTTAAAATTTCCACACTACTCAAAGCAACCCACAGATTCAATACAACACTTATCAAAATTCCAATGGCATTTTTAACAGAAATAGTACAAACAATCTTAAAATTTGTATGAAATCACAAAAGATCATGAATGGCCAAAAGCAATCTTGAGAAGAACAAAGTTGGAAGCATGACATTCACTGATATGATTTCAAGCTATATTACAAAGCTATAATAATTAAAACAGTATACTATTGGCATAAAAACAGACATAGATCAATGGAACAGAATAGAGAGCCCAGAAATAAACCCACATATGTATGGTTAATTAATTTACAACAAAGGAGCCAAGAATATACAATGAGTAAAGAACAGTCTATTCAATAAGTGGTGTTAGGAAACCTGGACAGCCACTTGCAAAAGAATGAAATTGTAGCACTATCTTACACCATACACAAAAACAAATTCGAAATGTATTAAGAATTTGAACTTAAGGCCTGAAACCATAAAAATCCCTAGAAGAAAACATAGGCAGTAACCTCCTTTACACAGTTCTTGGCAATGATTTTTTTTAATCTGACACCAAAAGTAAAAGGAAAAACAACAGAAATAAACAACTGGGACCACATAACACTAAAAAGCTTCTGCACAGTAAAGGAAACCATCAACAAAATGAAAAAACAACCTACCACATGGAAAAAGATATTATATTTGCAAACGCTATATCCAATAAGGGTTTAATATCCAAAATATACAAAGAACTCATACAACTCAATAGAAAATAATAATAATCTGATTTAAAAATGGGTACTTCTACATATTTTTAAATTATTTAATAATTTCTGAACTGATTATTTTGCCAAAGCAGACAGACAGATGGCCAACAAGCTGATGAAAAGATGCTCACCATTGCTAATTATTAGAGAAATGCAAATCAAAACTACAATGAGGTATCACCTCACACCAGTCAGAATGGTCATCATCAAAGGGTCTACAAATAGGGAATTCCCTGGAGGTCCAGTGGTTAGGACTCCGTGCTTTCACTGTCAGGGTCCAGGTTCAATCCCTTGTTGGGAAACTAATATCCCACAAGCTGTGCAGTGTGGCAAAAAAAAAAAAAAAGAAGTCTACAAATAATAAATGTTGAAGAGGGTATGGAGAAAAGGGAACCCTCTTACACTGTTGGTGGGAATGTAAATTGGTACAGTCACTATGGAAAACAGTATGAAGGTTCCTCAAAAAACTAAAAGTAGAGTTGCCATATGATCCAGCAGTCCCACTCATGGGCATATATCCAGACAAAACTATAATTTGAAAAGACATATGCACCCCTATGTTCATAGCAACACTATTTACAATAGCCAAGACATGGAAACAACATAAATGTCCATCGACAGATGAATGGATGAAGATGTGATGTGTGTGTGTGTATGTGTGTGTGTGTGTGTATATATATATGTGTGTGTGTGTGTGTGTATACATGTATATATATATATATACACACACAATGAAATATTACTCAGCCATAAAAAAGAATGAAATAATGTCACCTGCAGCAACATGAATGGACCTAGAGATTACCATACTAAGCAAAGT
This sequence comes from Mesoplodon mirus, assembly GCF_964341445.2. Classification (NCBI taxonomy): domain Eukaryota; kingdom Metazoa; phylum Chordata; class Mammalia; order Artiodactyla; family Ziphiidae; genus Mesoplodon; species Mesoplodon mirus. Next base: position 49,535,121 of record NC_138982.1, read on the forward strand.
AAGTCAGAAAGAGAAAGACAAATACCACATGATATCACATATATGTGGAATCTAAAATACGACACAAATGAACATATCTATGAAACAGAAACAGACTCACAGATATAGAGAACAGACTGTGGTTGCCAAGGGGGAGGGGGTGGGGGAGAGAAGGATTGGGAGTTTGGGATTAGCAGATGCAAACTGTTATATACAGGACTGATAAACAACAAGGTCCTACTGTATAGCACAGGGAACTATATCCAGTATCTTGTGATAAACCATAATGGAAAAGACTATGAAAAAGAATATATGTGTGTGTGTATATATATATATATATATATATATATATATATATATATATATATATATATATGAATCACTTTGCTGTACACCAGAAACTAACACAACATTATAAATCAACTATATTTCAATAAAAAAATTTTTTAATAAAATAAAACCCTGGCCCAGAACAACACACGTTCCTTACACCTACATACCACTAGAGAGATGTAACTCACAGCCAGTTTACACAAGTGAAGTCAAAAAATATAGTCCCAGGCTTCCCTGGTGATGTGCTGGTTAAGAATCCACCTGTCAATGCAGGGGACATGGGTTCAAGCCCTGGTCCAGGAAGATCCCACATGCCTCGGAGCAACTAAGCCCGTTCGCCACAACTACTGAGCCTGCACTATAGAGCCCGCAAGCCACAACTAGTGAGCCCACGTGCCACAACTACTGAAGCCCGTGCTCCTAGAGCCTGTGCTCTGCAACAAGAGAAGCCACCACAATGAGAAGCCCGCGCACCGCAAGGAAGAGTAGCTCCCACTCACCGCACCTAGAGAAAACCTGCACACAGCAACGAAGACCCAACACAGCCAAAAATAACTAAATAAAATTAAATTTAAAAAAATATATATTTAGTCACTGGTGGAACAACTGCCTCCCAACAAAAATTCTACTTTATAAAAGGAAAATACTCCTTTCTGGTAGACTCTGCCATTCCTTCATTCCCCACTTATGCCTAAACTCCCAAGGAAGAATGGAAATTATCATCCATTCCAGGAACTGTCTTATATTCTTCTCATACGTTATCTCACGTAATCTTTCCAAAAGCTCTGTGAATTATTATCCTGACTTATCAGAAAAAGAAGTTGAGACTCCAAGGTAGGAAATGAGTAGCCCAATGTGATGTAGTTGGTAAATGATAGAACATGAATTTAAATCTAGTAGTCTGATTCCAAAGCACATTCTCTGTCCACTGAACCAAGGGAGGATTCATATTACCAAGGATTTGCCTATTTCTTCAAAAGAATCTGAGTTTTAGCTGCACTGGTGCTTTATATTATTGTATTGGACTAATCTTTAAAATATATTGAACAGTCTTTGCCTCTTGATTAGTGGGTGAGAGTCTAGGGAAGATACGTGAATTACTTAATGGACAAAATAAGTTAAATGCGTTAATCTTTTGCTTTCTCCCTCCCTTTGTCCCTGTCTCTCTCTTTCTTTTCTATGTGTCAGCTTTAGTCACTTCTACTAAAGAATGGCTTCCTCATATGATTCCATTTATATAAAATGTCTAGAATGGGCTAAATCAGAGAGATAGAAAGAGTGGTATACAGGGGCTGGAGGAAATGGAAGGGACTGCTAATGAGTACAAGGTTTCATTTTGGGGTGATAGAAATATTCTAGAATTCGTGGTAATTGGTGTATAACTCTGAATATATTAAAAATCACTGAATTGTAGACTTTAAAACTGTGAAATTTATGGTATGTGAATTATATCTCAATAAAGCTGTTATTAGAAAACAAGCAAAAAAAAGAATGAAATCTTGCAATTTGTGACAACATGGATGAAGCTCAAGTGTATTATGCTAAATGAAATAGACAGAGAAAGGCAAATACTGTATGATCCCTCTTATACATGGAATCCATAAATTAATTAATTAATTCAAGCTCATAGATACCGAGAATAGATTGGTGGTTACCAGAGGCGGGAGTTTGGGGGTGAGAGAAATGAGTGAAGGAGTCAAAAGGTAAAAAATATTTTTAAAACATAATGGCGGGCTTCCCTGGTGGCGCAGTGGTTGAGAGTCCGCCTGCCAATGCAGGGGACACGGGTTCGTGTCCCAGTCCGGGAAGATCCCACATGACGTGGAGCGGCTGGGCTCGTGAGCCATGGCCACTGAGCCTGCGCGTCCAGAGCCTGTGCTCCACAACAGGAGAGGCCACAACAGTGAGAGGCCCGCGTACCGCAAAAAAAATAAAATAAAATAAAACATAATGGAATCCAGAGTCTTGACAACATATTTTTCACAATGTCCAGGATATAATCCAAAGTTAGTTAACATATGAAGAAAGAGAAATCTGTTTTCTCAAGAGAAAAGACAGTAAATGAAGTGTGACCTCAGGATGACCCAGATGTTGGAATTAGTTGACAATGATTTTAAAGGAGTTATAAAACTATACTTAAGGATATAAAGGAAAATATGTTTGTAATAAATGCAAATATATATCACAGTACAGAAATAAAAACTACACAAAAGAAACAAATGGAAAACATTGAGCTGAAAAATAAAATATCTGGATAGATATTACATGTTCACAAATAGAAAAATTCAATATGAATAAGGTGTTACTCTTCCAAATTTGATCTATAACTCCAATGCTATCACAATCAAACTACCAGAAAATTATTTTGTGGATATTGACAAACTGATTTGAAAGTTCACATGGAAACACAAAAGACCAAGAATACCCTTACACAATACTGAAATACAAAAGCAAAGTCAGAGAACTGACACTACCTGACTTCAAGACTTACTATGAAGTTACAGTAATTAAGACTGTATATATTGGTGAGAGAATAGACAAGTAGATTAAAGAAACAGATTAGAGAGCCCATAAATAGATCCACCCTTATACAGTCAACTGATCTTTAACAAAGGAGCAAAGGCTGTTTAATGGAGAAAGGATAGTCTTTTCAACAAATGGTGTTAGAATAATTATACATCCATATACAAACAAAAAATTAGACACAGAACTTACACCTTTCAAAAAACTAATTCAAAATGGATCATAGACAAAAATGTAAAACACAAAGCTATATATAAAATACAATATAGGAGAATATATTATAGGTAAAGTTTAGGTGACCATGGGTTTGACTGAGTTTTTAGATATGAAACCAAAATGACAGTTCATGAAAGAAAAAAATGATGTCATTAAAGTTTAAAACTTCTGCTCTGTGAAAGGCACTGTTAAGAGAGTGAAAAGACAAGCCCCAGACTCAGAGAAAATATTAGCAAAACACATATCTAAGACTTTTATCCAATGTATAAAAAGAACTCTTAAAACTCAACAATAAGAAAACAAACACCTGATTAAAAATGGACAAACTATCTGAACACTTTACCAAAGAAGATATACAGATGTCAAGTAAGCATATGAAAAGATGGTTTACATAATAAGTCATCAGGGAAATGCAAATTAAAATAGCAATGAGATACCACTACACACCTATTAGAATGGCCAAAATCCAGAATACTGACAAGACCAAATACTGGCTAGGATGTGGAGCAACAGGAACTCACTAATTGCTGATGGAATGTAAGAGACACTTTGGAAGACAATTTGGAAGCCAGTTTGGCAGTTTCTTACAGAACTAAACCTACTCTTATCAAATGATCCAACAAGCATGCTTCTTGGTATTTACCCAGATGAATAAAAAACTTCTGTCCACACAAAAACCTGCACACAGATGTTTATAGCAACTTTTTTATAGCTGCCAAAACTTGGAAGCAACCAAGATGTCCTTCAGTGAGTGAATGGATTAGTAAACATCCAAACAATGGAATATTATTCAGCCCTTAAAAGAAACGGACTATCAAGACATGAAAAGAGGGGCTTCCCTGGTGGCGCAGTGGTTGAGAGTCCGCCTGCCGATGCAGGGGACATGGGTTCATGCCCCAGTCCGGAAAGATCCCACATGCCACGGAGTGGTTGGGCCCGTGAGCCATGGCCGCTGAGCCTGCGCGTCCGGAGCCTGTCCTCCACAACAGGAGAGGCCACACAGTGAGAGGCCCATGTTCCGCAAAAAAAAAAAAAAAAAAAAAAAAAAAGACATGAAAAGACATTGAGGAACCTTAAATGCATATTACTAAGTGAAAGAATTCAGGGCTTCCCTGGTGGTGCAGTGGTTGAGAGTCCGCCTGCCGATGCAGGGGACACGGGTTCGTTCCCTGGTCTGGGAGATTCCCACATGCCGCAGAGTGGCTAGGCCTGTGAGCCATGGCCGCTGAGCCTGTGCGTCCAGAGCCTGTGCTCCGCAACGGGAGAGGCCACAACAGTGAGAGGCCTGCGTACCAAAAAAAAAAAAAAAAAAAAAAGAATTCAATATGAAAAGGCTACACACTGTGCCATTCCAGTATTTGACATTCTGGAGAAGGAAAACTATGGAGACAGTAAAAAGGGCAGTGGTTGCCAAAGGTTGGTGGGGTTGGCAGAGTGGGATTAATATATGGAGTGCAGAGAATTTTTTAGAGCAGTAAAAAATACTCTGTATGATACCAAGATGATGGACACATAACACTAAACATGTGACCAAACCCATACAATGTATAACACCAAGAGTGAACCATTATATAAATTATGGACTTTGGGTGATTATGATGTGTCATTTGTAGGTTCAGCAATTGTAACAAATGTACCACCCTGGTAGGGGATGTTAATAATAGGGGAGGCTATGCATGTGTGGGGACACAGGGTATATGGAAAATATCTTGGCTATTGTAAATAATGCTATAATAAACATGGGCATTCAGATACCTATTCAAGATCTTGATTTCATTTCCTTTGGATGTATAACCAGAAGTGGAATTACTGGATCACATGATAGTTAAATTTTTAATTTTTTGAGGAACTTCCACACTGTTTTTCATAATGCTTATACCAATTTACATTCCCACCAACATGGTACAGGGGTTCCCTTTTCTCCACATTCTCACCAACATTTGTTATCTCTTTTCTTTTCAATAATAGACATCCTAACAGGTGTGAAGTGATATCTCATTGTGATTTTGATTTGCATTTCCCTGATGATTAGTGATGTTAAGCACTTTTTCATATACCTGTTGGACATCTGTATGTCTTCTTCAGAAAAATGTCTTTTCAGATCCTTTGCACTTTTAAAAAAAGTTTTATTTAATTAATTATTTATTTTGGCCACACTGCATGCCATGTGGGATATTAGTTCCCCAACTAGGAATCAAACCTGCACCCCCTGCATTGGAAGCACAGAGTTTTAACCACCGGACCACCAGGGAAGTCCCCCTTTGCACACTTTAAATAGGATTATTTGTTCCCTGTTTTTGTTTTTGCTACTGAGCTGTATGAGTTCTTTATATATTGTAGATATTAATCCCTTATCAGATATACAGATTAAAATTATCTTCTCCCACAGGTTGCCTTTTCACTTCTTGACTCTTTCCTTTGCTGTGCAGAACCTTTTTATGGTTTCAGGTCTTATATTGAAGTTTTTAATCCATTTCAAGTTAATTTTGTAAGTGGTGTAAGATAGGGGTCCAATTTCATTCCAATTTTCCCAACACCATTTATTGAAGAGACTCTCCTCATTGTGTGTTCTTGGCACCTTTGTCAAAGATTAGTTTGCAGTATATATGCAGCTTTATTTCTGGGCTCTCTATTTTTTTCCAGTGATACATGTGTCTGTTTTTAATGTCAGTGCCATACTGTTTTGATTACTATAGCCTTGTAATACAGCTTGAAATCAGCTTGTTCTTCTTCCTCAAGATTGCCTTAGCTATCTGGGGTCTTTTGTGGCTCCATATGAATTTTAGGATTGTTTTTTCTGTTTCTGTGAAAAATAACATTGGAATTTTGATAAAGATTGTGCTGAATTGGTAGATTGCTTTGGATAATATGGACATTTTAACAATATTATTTCTTCTGATCCATGAACACAAGGTATCTTTTCATTTACTTGTGTCTTCTTCAATTTCTTTTATCAATATCTTACAGTTTTCAGTGTACAGAACTTTCACCTCTTTGGTTAAATTTTCTTTTCTTAATGTGTCCTTGTCTGGCTTTGGTAGGTTAACCTCATAATGAGTTTGGGAGTGTTCCCACCTCTTCAATTTTCTATAAGAGTTTCAGAAGAATTGGCATTAATTCTTCTTTAAATGTTCAGAAGAATTCATTAGTGAAGCCATCTGGTACTGGACATTTCTTTGCTGGGAGATTTGTGATTACTGATTCAATCTCCTTCCTAGTTATACATCTATTCAGATATTTTATTTCTTCATGATTCAGTCTTGGTACACTGTATGTTTCTAGGAATTATCTATTTTTTCTAGGTTATCCAATTTGTTGGCATATAATTGTTTATAGTAATCTCCTACGATCTTCTGAATTTATGTGCTATCAGTTGTAATATCTCATCTTTCATTTCTGATTTTATTTGTCTTCTCTTTTTTCATAGCCTAGCTAAAGTTTTGTCAATTTTGCTTAGTTTTTCAAAAAACAGTTCTTAATTTTATTGATTTTTCTATTGTTTTTCTAGTATCTATTTCATTTATCTCTGCTCTGATCTTTATTATTTCCTTCCTTCTACTAACTTTGGGCTTAGTTTGTTCTTCTTTTTCTAGTTCCTTGAGGTGTAAAGCAAGGGTTTTTTTACTTGAGATCATTCATTTTTCCTAATGTAAGTGTTTATTACCAAGAATTTCCCTTTTAGAACTGCCATAAGTTTTGGTATATTCCCATTTTCAGTTGTCTCAAGTTTTTTTTTTTTTTTTTTTTTTTTTTTATTGCTGCATTGGGTCTTCGTTGTTGCACGCGGGCTTTCTCTAGTTGTGTCAAGTGGGGCTACTTTTCGTTTCGGTGCATGGGCTTCTCGCTGTGGCAGCTTCTCTTACTGTGGAGCCTGGGCTCTAGGCACGGGCTTCAGCAGTTGTGGCTCACGGGCTTAGTTGCTCCACGGCATGTGGGATCTTCCCGGACCAGGGCTTGAACCCATGTCCCCTGCATTGGCAGGCGGATTCTTTTTTCTTTTTAATTTATTTATTTTTGGCTGTGTTGGGTCTTCATTTTCTGTGCGAGGGCTTTCTCTAGTTGGGGCAAATGAGGGCCACTCTTCATCGTGGTGTGCGTGCCTCTCACTATTGTGGCCTCTCTTGTTGCAGAGCACAAGCTCCAGATATGCAGGCTCACTAGTTGTGGCTCATGGGCCCAGTTGCTCTGCAGCTTGTGGGATCTTCCCAGACTGGGGCTCGAACCCGTGTCTCTTGCATTGGCAGGCAGATTCTCAACCACTGCGCCACCAGGGAAGCCCTGGCAGGCAGATTCTTAACCACTGCACCACCAGGGAAGTCCCTCTTAAGATATTTTAAATTTCCTTTTTGATTTCTTCTTTGACTCATTAATTGTTCAGGAGGGTGTTGTTTAATTTTCACATATTTGTGAATTTTCCAGCTTTCCTCCTGTTATTGATTTCTAGTTGCATATCCTTATGGTTTGGAATGATATTTGATATGATTTCAATCTTCTTAAATTTCTTGAGACTTGTGACCAAAAATATACTGATCCTGGAGAATGTTATGTGTGCATTTGAGAAAAACGTATATTCTCACATTTTTCTACTGTTGGATGGATGTTCTGTATATGTCTGTTATGTCTATTGGGTCTAAAGTATAGTTCAAGTCCAGTCTTTCCCTATTGATTTTCTATCTGGATGATCTATCCATTGTTGAAAGTGGGTTACTGAAGTCCCTTAGTATTATTGCATTGTTACCTATTTCTGCCTTCAGATCTGGTAATATTTGCTAAATATATTTAGGTGCTCTTATGTTGGGTGTATATATATTTACAATTGTTTTATCCTCTTGATTAATTGACTCTTTTATCATTATATAATGACCTTTTTGTCTCTTGTTACAGATTTTTACTAAATGTCTATTTTGTCTGTTATGCACATAGCTGCCCTTGGTCTCCTTTGGGTTCCATTTTCATGGACTATCTTTTTCCATCCCTTCACTTTCAACCTATGTATATGTCTTTAAAGCTGAAGTGAGGCTCTTGCAGGCAGCATATATACACATCTTGATTTTTGTCCATTCAGCCACTCTATGTCTTTTCAATGGCAAATTTAATCCATGTACATTTAAAGTAATTATTGATAGGTATGGACTTACTATTAGCATTTTAAAAATTGTTTTCTGGCTGTTTTGTTCCTTTAGTTCCTTTGTTCCTTTCTTCCTCTTTTGCTGTCTTCTTCTGTGATTTGATGATTTTCCATATTGATAGTCTTTGATTCCTTTCTCTTTATGTTTTGTGTATCTACTATGTGCTTTTGCTTTGTGGTTACCATGAGGCTTACAACAAAAAATACTTATAACAGCCTATTTTAAGCTGATAACAACTTAACTTTAGTCACATACAAAAACTCTACCCTTGGGCTTCCCTGGTGGCACAGTGGTCGAGAGTCCACCTGCCGATGCAGGGGACACGGGTTTGTGCCCTGTTCTGGGAGGATCCCACATGCCGTGGAGCGGCTGGGCCCGTGAGCCATGGCCACTGAGCCTGCACATCTGGAGCCTGTGCTCCGCAATGGGAGAGGCCACAGCAGTGAGAGGCCCGTGTAACGCCAAAAAAAGAAAAAAAAAAAACTACCCTTTTACTCCCCCCCTTTATGATTTTGATATCACACTTTACATTTTTAAAAATTATGTATCCATTAAAAAATTATTTTAGCTATATTTTTCATTTTTTGACCTTTGTACTAGAGTTAAGTGATTTACACACCATCAATATTAAAATATTGTGAGTTTGAGAGTATACTTACCTTTACCAATGTGTTTTATACTTTAATATATTTTCATGTTACTAATTAGTGTCCTTTCATTTCAACTTGAAGAGCTCCCTAAAGGAGTATTTTTTCTAAGTCCAAACAGTCTGCTGATTCAGGAAGTGTGAGGTGGGGTCCAGGAACCTGTATGTTTTCTCCCCAGGTTCTGACGATCAACCAGTTATAGGAAATACAATGGTGTACAATGGTGAAACTCTCAGAGCCTTCGAGCAATATAGAACTGTATTTCTTCTACATCTTAGGCTTGGACAGTTTGCACATCTCTGATTATGAGCCATAGTGAATCTACAACCATTTTCAAGAGATCCAGAGTAATTCCAAATTATTCACTAAAGAAGAACCCATAAGTCACCAGCCTGTGCATACCATCAGAAATGACTTTTGTTATTACTCAAGTTATTATGATATGATCCTCACTGGCCTACTACCTGGAAGTTAAAAGTGTTTCTCTTGGTCCTGTCACCCCCAGAATAATTTCTGGGAGTTCCCTAGTGAGTTGCCACAAGCATCCTCCTGAATAATTTCCCCTGTATCTTCTGCTCTGCCCTCTTATTTCATCACTATAGTACATGGCCTCTGCCAGGACTGCTCCTTTGGAGACTGCTGCTCTGCTGAGGATAATTTCACTAGAAAGCCTGTTGATGTCCCCGCCCTAGCCTTGGAGAGGAAAAGATGCTTCCCCTAAATTCCATAGTAGGATAACACTTTTTGTTTTTTTAGAGTAGCAGTTTTAAAAGACTTTATGGAAGACCTGAAGATAGGAAGCTCAACACAGAACGTGGCTTATAATAGCATAGCTCTTAGAGGTCTTAAGGTACCATCTGACTTTGAATCCATGCTTGGCTCCTGCAAGAACAGCTTGTGAAGCAAAAGCCATTCAACTCACATCAGTGGAATCTCCATGTAATCCTGTACCTCTGACTTTGTGTTTAATACCCCTTTACTCCTAATAAAGGAGAAAAGGAAAATAGGAAAAAAATTGTCCTTTCTCCCCTTCAAGTGGAAAAAGTCTGTTTCCTTCAGGAAAATCCCATTTACTCTACCATACCATTTCCATAGGTCACGTACTTTTTTAGCTAGTACCCAGGTCTCCTACTTCCATCCCAATACTCTTTCCACTGCTGTGTTGAATGTGTATCATTCAAACACTAGCCCAGAGAATTGTGATTTTTTTTCAAACACAATACATACAAACACACAGATTGGCCTAAGTGATCAATTAGGAAGCTACCCTAATAATCCACCCAAGAGTTGATGGGAGTCTAAACTAAGGCAGTAGCAGCAAAGTAGAAGAAAAGGGAAGAGAATTCAAACCTACAGTTAGCAAAATGTAGTGACCAATTCAATGTGAGAACTGAGGGCAAAGATAACAAGACAGAGAAGACCAGGAGCTGAGTAGCACTGAGACTCTGTTTAGACCAGAGAGACTAGGTATCAAAAAATTAACACCATATAGTCAAAATAGGGATGAGGTAAAAGTACCATGTGTTCAAATGAGAATATAAAGTTCAAAACTCATGGAAGGTAGATAGGAGGGGGCACAGTTCTCATTAAACCACCTAATCATAGATGTGTTCTTCTGGCAGAGCTGACAATAGCTCTTAGAAAAAAGAAGACGAACCTAGATAAATGAGGAGACTATGGAATAAAGCAGGGGTGGAGGCCAGGATAGCCCCTAAAGAACAGTGTCTTCCAGTGACAGATATATATCTAAATGACATACTAAGGAAAAGAACCCGACTCAAAGTAAGGGCTACATGAAACAATGCCCAATGCTAGACAATGCAACATAAGGGAACTCAGCAAGGAGGTTAAGGTCCCAGCAGAACTATCCTGACCAAACTCTGGGCAAGGACACCGTGACGTTTTAATTCTATGGGCCTGTAGCTATTAGGGGTGTTCTGAGGTGAGCAGAGATGGGGGAAAAGAAAGAAACAAGGAGATTTAAATTTCAGTGCCTCAGAAGTCCTTAACCCAAAATACTCTAATTTGAAGTACAGTAAATATAAATGATATCTTAAGATTTATTATAAATTGAATGTGCTATAAAAATATCTGATTTCTATTGATGACAAAGTTACAGGTACTACTAATATCATGATGTTTTGTTGCCTACATTCATAATTGAAGGAAATGATAAATTTCAATTAGAAGTTAGTGAAAATTAAAATGTAAGTTTTAATTCCCTTTTCTCCACATCCTCACCAACACTTGTTATTTCTTGTCCTTTAGATAATACCATTCTGACAGGTGTGAGGTGGTACCTCACTGTAGTTTTGATTTTCATTTCCATAATAATAAGTGATGTTGAACATCTTTTCATGTGCTTACTGGCCATCCATATGTCTTCTTTGGAAGAATATCTATTCAGCTCCTCTGCTCATTCTTAAATCGCATTGTTTGGTTTCTTGTGGTTGGGTTGTATGAGTTCTTTATATATTTTGGATATTAACCCCTTATCAGATGTATTATTTGCAAATTTCTTCTTCCATTTGGTAGGTTGTCTTTTCGTATTGTTTCGATGGTTTCCTTTACTGTGCAGAAGCTTTTTAATTTGATGTAGTCCCATTTGTTTATCTTTGTTTTTGTTTCCCTTGACTGAGGAGACATATCTATAAAATATTGCTAAGAACAATGTCAAAGAGCATGTTGACTATATTTTCTTCTAGGAGTTTTATGGTTTCAGGTCTTACATGCATGTCTTTAATCCATTTCAGTTGATTTTTGAGTTTGGTATCATATAGTGTTGATCCATTTCTTTTCTTTTCTTTTTTTGCTTGTGGCTCTCCAGTTTTCCCAATATCATTTATTGAAGCGACTATCCTTTCTCCACTGTATGTTCTTTACTCCTCTGTCATTTATTAACTGTCCATATATGGGTGGGTTAATTTCTGGGCTCTCAATTCTATTTCATTGATCCATGTATCTGTTTTTCTGCCAATACCATGCTGTTTTTATTACTATGGCTCTGCAGAATTCTTTGAAATCAGGAAGTGTTATACCTCCAGCTTTGGTTTTTTTTCTTAGATCTTGCTAGTTTTTTTGTTTGTTTGTTTGTTTTTGTTACAAAGAAGACAGAGACTTTGGATTTCAGTCATCATTGATTAAGTAATTCGGATCATCCTACCAACAAAGGATGGATAACATATATAAAACATTGACCTGAATGGGTTGGAGAGCTAAAAAGTTTAAAGGATAACTTGTCTAAGATACTGGAGAAGTCAGAAATCCAGAAAGGTTAGCTGAACATTGGCCTCTTCTGCCCTAATGGCATTTGTCAATTTTGGGTGAAGTGACTGAGATACTAAAGAACACTTTTTTGACAGGCTTATGTAGCAAAAATAACAAAATTGAGTCCAGACCTCCTAATGATAGGGCTCTAGTAAGCCCTCCATCTTTGCATTGGCACTCCCAAAGGGCTGTACCTTATGAGTTGGGAGATCCAGAATGATATCTCAGCTTCAAGTCATCTGAACGGTCCAGAAAATATCAGTCTCTAAGTTGGATTAATGTGATGCCAAAGGTTAGTGCTTGCAGACACTTGAAGGAAGAGAAAAAAATCCACTCCGGAAGAAGGTAATGACTTGCAAGTTCCCAAATAATTTCTACAAATAGTTTTTCAAATAAAATATCCACAGAAAATCAAGTAGAAGACATAAGAGAAGGCAAGACAATATAAAGCAGAACAAGTATAAACAGGAGAAACAGAACCATAAAAGCTCCAGATATTAAACTGATCAGATATGAACTTAAAATAGCTATGCTTCTTTTTTTCATTGAAAAGATTGAAATTTTCATCAGCTACAAACTATATACAATGACTGGAAAATTTATAAAGAGCCAAACAGAAATTCTAGCATTAAAAAAGATAAGAGCCAAAATTAAGAACTCAATCAATGTGTTTAATAACATTAAACTCAGCTTAAAAAGACAATCTGTAAACTGAAAGGAAGGAAAAAAATATTTTAAGAATAAAGTACAAAAATAGAAAAGGATGGACAAAACAGAATTCAAAATGTGGTTGTTTTAAAATATATCCAAAAATTATCTAACACTTGTCCTCTCAGAAGGTAGAACCTAATTACTCTCCCGTTGCGTGAGCTGGACTTACTAACTCACTTCGAGCAAACAGAATATGGCAGAAGTAACAGTGTATGACTAACAAGACTAGGTCACAGAAGGCAATGCAGTCTCTTCAGTGCATTCTCTCTCATTTCACTTAATCTGGGGAAAGCCAGATGTCATATCATGAGACACTCAAGCAGCCTTTTTGAGCAATCCATGTGGTGAGGAAATAAGGCCTCCTTTCAACAGCCATGTGAGTGAACCGTCTTGAAAGAGCTCACTTCAGCCCCTTCAAACCTTTAGATGACTACAGCTCTGGCCAACATCTCGACTGCAACCTCATGAGAGAGCTTAAGGCAGAATGATGGTTGCTCCTTAATTCCTGATCTAGAGAAACTGTGAGGTAACTAATGTTTGTTTTATGCCATAAATTTTAGGGTAATTTGTTACTCAGTCACAGTCAACTAATTCACAGCGTAAAATAAAGCAGATACAGTAAGAAGTTTTCACATGCATCTAATTGAGGTTTCAGAAAGAGAGAAAAGAGAAAATGGGGTAAAAATAATACTGAGAATTTGTCAAAATGAAAAAAAATCCATAGGTTTATGAAGAAAAACAGTCACCAAGAAGTGTAAATTTTTAAAAATCCACATGTAGGTACCTTATATTAAAATTACTGAAAAATAAAGATAAAGATAAAAAAACTTAAAAGCACCCAAAGAAAAATGATAAAGGTGAAAAATTAGACTGAGATCTTACTTCTCACTAGAATACAATGGGAGCCAGAGACAATGAAATGATCTATCTAATGTGGTGAAAGAAATTAGCTATTATTCTACAATTGTATATATAGTGAATATATCCTTTAATAAACAAAATAAAATAAAGATATTTCCAAGCAAACAAAAACTGCAGGTCACTAATAGACCCACAATTAAGGAAATATTAAAAATATTTCTTCAGGTGGAGGGAATATGATCACAGACAGAGGCATGGAAATGAAGAAAAGAAAAAAGAATAAATAGCAATAGAAAGGTAAATATCTGAGTAAATCTCAATGAATATTGACTGTATAAAATAAAAATAAAGTTTCTGGTATTTAAAATACATGTATAATTGAAATGCATAACAACAAAAACACAAAAGGCAGAAAAGGGAAAAGTCTTTTAGGAAATAGCAAAAACATTAATTTATATTAGATTTTAATAAGTTGAAGATTCATGCTGTACTATCAGAGTTGACACTAGAAGAATTGTAAAAGAGTGTGTAACCAACAAGTAATGGAGGAACAGAAATGGAATTTTAAAAACAAAACACTTGACTAATATAAAAGAAGACAAGAAAAGAGGACGATAATATAGAATAGGAGCGTCAAGTAGAAAACAAATAATATACCATTAATTATATTAAATATAAATAGGCTAAATAGAAAAAGACTAAAATTATCAGATTGGAATTTTTAAAATCTTCAATTATATGCTGCTTACAAGACTACATTAAAGAAATAGGGATGACAGAAATAGGCGAGGGAGATTAAGAGGTATAAACTTCCAGTTAATGAGTTACGAGTATGAAATGTACAGTGTGGGGAATTTAGTCAATAATAATGTAATATCTTTGTATGGTGACATTGTAAGTAGACCTATTGTGGTGATCATTTTGTAAGGTAAAGACATATCAAATCACTATGTTGTGCCCCAGGAACTAACATAGTGTTGGATATCAATTATACTTCAAAAACAAACAAACAAGTTCATAGAAAAAAAGATCAGATTTGAGATTCCTGAGGTGGAGTTGGGGAGATGGGAAATTGGATGAAGGCAGTTAAAAGGTACAAACTTCCAGCTATAAGATAAATAAGTATTAGGGATATGTTATACAACATGATAAATATAATGAACACTGCTGTACATTATATATGAAAGCTGTTAAGAGAGTAAATCCTAAGAGTTCTCATCACAATGAAAAACAAATTTGCAGTTCTTTTATTTTTTATCTATATGAGATGATGGATGCTCACTAAACTTACTGTGGTAATCATTTCATTATGTACGTAAATCAAATCATTACACTGTATACCTTAAACTTATACAGTGCTGTATGTCAATTATAGCTCAATAAAACTGGAAGAAAGAAAAAATAGGGTTGCAAGTGAAATTATATGAAAAGATACAGCATGCAAAGGGTAACCAAAAGAAAATTGGTAGAGCCACACTAAAATTAGAAAATAAAACTTTAAAGCAAGAAATATTACTGGAGATAAAAAATATATTTCATAAGGATAAAAGGTCAATCCAATAGGAAGATATAATAATTCTGAATTTCTATGCATGCTAACATAGCCTCCAAACACATAAAGCAAAAATCAAAAAAACTAAAAGCTGAAATGGAAAAATCCCCAACTACAGTAGAATATTTTAATCTACCTCTTTTAGAATGTGCTTGAACAAACAGACAAATAATAAATAAGATATAGAAGATTTGAACATTATTAGTTAACAAATTAATGATATATATTGAACAATGGCAGAATACATATCTCTTTCAAATACACATGAAATATTTATTAAAAGTGACCATATTCTGGGCTTCCCTGGTGGCGCAGTGGTTGAGAGTCCACCTGCCAATGCAGGGGACACGGGTTCGTGCCCTGGTCCGGGAGGATCCCACATGCCGCGGAGCAGCTAGGCCCGTGAGCCATGGCCACTGAGCCTGTGTGTCCAGAGCCTGTGCTCCGCAATGGGAGAGGCCACAACAGTGAGAGGCCTGCATACCGCAAAAAAAAAAAAAAAAAAAAAAAAAAAGTGACCATATTCTGGTCCATAAGGCAAGTCTCAGGAAATTTCAAACAAATCAACAATATAGGATATTTTCTGACCCACTGCAATTAAGCAAGAAGTCAAATTTTAAAGTAACTTTAAGACCCCATAAGTTTGAAAATGAATAAATCCACTCTATACAACCAATGTATCAAAGAAGACAAAATCTCAATAGAAATTAGGAAAATTTGGAATTGAATGATAATAAAAATACTACATATCAAGATTTGTGGAATATAGCTAAAGCACTGCTTAGAGGGGAATTTATAGTCTTAAATGCATGCATTAGAAAAGAGGAAAGGCTGAAAAATAATAATTTAAGCAAACATCACAAGAAATTAGAATATGAAGAGCAAAATAAACTCAAATAAAAGAAAGGAAATACCAAAAATATGAGTAGAAATTAATAAAATCAAAACCAAAAATATAATAATGAAGATAAAGCCAAATTTGGCTTCTCTACAAAACTATTTAAATTGATAAATGTCTAACAAGATTGATCAAGAAATAAGAAAGATGGCATAGCTATCCCAAGAAGACATCATTATGGATAATTCAGATAAGAGAATATTTTAAATAACTTTATGCCATAAAATTTGGAAATTTAGATTAAAGGGGAAAATTCCTAAAAAATACATAACTTACCAAGGAGAAACAGAAAATGTCAACATTTCTATAACTATAAAAGGAATTAAATCTATAATGAAAACCTTCCCAAAAAGAAAACCTCAATTCAGAAGTATTTACTGGTGACTTCTACCAAACATTTTAGGAAGAAATTATATCAATTTTTCACATTCTTCTATAGAATTTAAAATATAATAAATAAAGAACACTGCATATATTCGTTTCCTATGGTTGCTGTAACAAATTACCACAAACTAGCCTGAAACAACAGAAATTTATTCTCTCACAGTTCTGGAGGCCAGAATTTTAACATCAGTTTCACTGGATCAAGGTGTCAGCAGGGCCACACTCCCTCTGGAGCTTCTAGGAGAGAATTCCTTCTTTGCCTATTCCAGCTTCTGGAGGCTGTTGATATTCCTTGGCTTGTCCAATCTCTGTCTCCATCTTACACTGCCTTCTCCTCTGTGTGTAATCTCCCTCTGCCTCTCTCTTGTGGGGATAATCTCTTCACAAGATCCTTAACTTTATCATATCTGCAAAGACTCTTTTTCCAAATAAGGTATTAATAGATTCCAGGGACTAGGTCATGAATGTCATTTGGGGGGACATTTTTCTAGCCTACCACCCACCTCAATTCATTTTATGAGGCCAGCTGAACTTTGACATCAATACCTGAAATGACATTACAAGAAAGGCAAATTATAGGCCAATATCTTGAGTAAACCTATGTGGAAACCTTAAATAAAATATTAGCAAACCCAATCCAGCAATACATAAAAAGAATAAATATACCACGATCCAGCTGAGGAATGCAAAACTGTCTTAACTTTAAGAAATCAATTTAATTCTCCGCATGAACACTGACCAAAAATAAGGGAGAAAAAATAGGGAGAAACACAGCTCTTTACATCCTCAACCAGAAAGAGGAGTTGTTAAATGTCATTTTAATCTACAATTTTTTCCCTGAACAAGCTAAATGAAAGGAGCCATAATGCCTTCACCACTTCCACCAGCACCTCTCTCAAATAGGACACCATTGGGTCTGTGGATGTTTGCAGGTATCCCCCCTACCAACTACCTGTAATTACTCAGAGAGCCATAACAACTTTCCTGGAAGCCCAGAACTGATTTGATGATTGAAGAATACCTTCTTTAAGTAGGGAGCAGGAGAAAGGCAGATTATATCTAGGTAACGTCTAGCACTTTGTTTTATCATGAAGACGGGGCATGTGAAAATTTTCTCACTGTTCTCTGACTTTAATAACTTAAAATTGCCAGCTCATTGAAATCAAATAAAGTCAATGTATGATCTAGTCCAGAGATGGGTAGCAGACCCAGTTTTAGCAGTCCCTAAAATATTATAGTGCAGTAGTTCTCAACCCAAAGCATATCCCAGCCACCAGGGGACTTTGACAAACTACACAAGCCTTAGCTCCACCCTTGGAGATTTACAGGTATAGGGAGCCACTATTGTGATGGAAAAGTATCACATTCTTCAGGTGTATTGTTTGTGTATTATAGTGGGGAAAACAGAGTAGAACCATTGGAATAATGATGTAACAAACACAAAAATAGAAATGTATGAAACATAAATACACTCCTTTCCCTTTCCTCAGATATTTTTGGACTTTATCACACAAACCAAATTAATGTACATGTATTCATTTTCTATTGTTGTATAATAAATTACCACAAATGTATTGGCTTACAATAACATTTATTATCTCACTAGGTCAGAAGTCTAGGCACATTGTATCTAAATTCTCTGCTCAGGGTCTTACAAGGCTGTCAGCTAGGGCTGCCATCTCATCTGAGAGTTGAAGGTGTCTTCCAAGCTCACTGAAATTGTTGGCAGAATTCAGTTCTTGCAGTCATAGCTGTTACTGCTAAAAGCTCGTAGAGATTGATCTCAGCTCCTAGAGGCCACCTTCAGGTCCTAGCCATAAGGCCTTTTAAAACATGATAGCTTACTTCCTCAAAGCAAGCAGGAGAATCTCACTCCAGTCTGCTACAATGGTCTTACATAAAGTGAAATTACAGAAGTGAACTATCACATCACCTTTGCCACTTTGATGTAATCAATCAAGGGGGCCATGTTCCCACCATATTCACAGGTCCAGCCCACACCCAAGGGTACAGGATCATACAGGGGGTGTACACCAGTGGCTGGGAATCCTGGCGGCTATCTTAGCTTCTGACCTACTACAGTGTGCACTGCAGAAAGGGAAAGAATATAAAAGAATGGGAAAACCTTGGATGGGCAGAGAGTAACTGCAGAAGAGAATCAGATTGACTGAGGAGTGGTGGCAAGAGGAGAAAGAGCTGGGCAAACAGCCTTGGGGGAGAATTGGGAGAGTTAAGAGTTTTGTCTGGCAATGGACTTTACGTGAGACAGACAGAAAGATACAATAAGGAAGGAGGACTTTAAGGAAATTCTTCTGACTACTAAGAACTTACTCCCTTTTTTGATATTTTCTTTAGAGTCTTCCATAAAATATCTTAATTTCTTTCAGCTAATTGTATATGTAGTTGTTTTTCTTTCTTATTTTTATTTTTTGCTTCACTGTCATTCATTTCAGTGCAAATCTGTGCTCAGAGTGAAACTCAATGTGATCCAACAATATTTTGATTACATTGTAAAGATGAGGCTTAGGATTCTAACAGACCTTAAATCAAATCTCCACACCTTCATTTACTAAGTTTGTTATTTTTTTAAACCTCCACCAATTATTAAGCACAATATGCCTATTCTAAATGATGTTGCTTAATTTAGCTTGTGATCAAGATATTGCCTCCAGTTGACTGATTTATCTCCTGTTATCTGGTTAAGTGACAGCTGTGATCACCAGTTTATCCAGATAAACAACAAAATAAATAAATGCAGTGAATTACTTCATTAAATTCCTTAAGTGGTGGTACATATTAAAAAGAATATCTATAACTATCTAAGGTGTACAATAAATGTCAGCTTCTACTATTATAGTTTTAAAATTTGCTGCACCCTGGCAAACCAAGTGGCAAAATGTATTATTATTATGTAAATGACATGTAAAACCAGGAAAGTGAAATTGAGACATATCAGGAGGAGAGCTGATATTAAGCTCATGTTTCTCAGCCTAGACTGTAAAGCACCACAGCAGCTGAAGTTTCTGTCTAGCCATTGATGTTTTCTCAGAGATTTGCATGTAATAAGTGTTGAATGAATACAACATTTAATAAGTGAAAACAATATTCTGTGTCTAATTACCAGTTCCATTTATGGTGCTCATAGCTTTATTAAGGGGTCCAGGATCAGGATAGAGGTGGAAGACCTACCTATCAGAAAATTAAGGGCTTGGCAGAGTTGGGAAATAAATTATGTTCTTGCTGGAAGATATTATAAGTTATTTATGCATTCATTTAAAAATATCCTTTGAGCACTTTCTGTGTTCAGATACCATAATAGATGTTGTAGGGGTTAAATAAAGTATACAAGATTTAATTTCTACTCTCAAGGATCTTCAGTCCAATAGAGAAAATACCTGTATACCAATAATTTATATACAAGGCTAGATGTGATAAGTGGCACGTATAACACAAAACAAAATTGTATAGGACTTCAGAGAAAGAAGAGATCACCTTAGATCATGGATTGGCTAACTATGGTCCATGAGCCAAATTCATTGTGGGCTGTTTTTGAATGGACCATGAGCTAAGAATAGTCTTTACATTTTGATTAAACAAAGAAGAATATAGAGGCTGCATGTGGCAAAGCCTAAAATTTTACTGTTACTTTACATAAAAAGTTTGTGGACACCTGTTCCAGACAAATGAACAAAGAAGGCTTCATAGAAGGCACATTTGATCTAGGCCTTCAACTGATGGACAGAGCTGGGGTTGGGGAAGGGCACTTGGAATGAAGGGAATTACTTTTACTCAAGCCCAGGGGCAGTGAACTTCAGGACACATCTGAGAATAATGGTGACAAATCCCATTTGGCATGACTAGGAGTTTTAAGAAGGGAGAAGTGGAGGACTCTGGAAGGGTTGTCTGTGGTAGGTGGGCTAAGGAAATGGACTATGCAGTAACTGAGGACATCACAGTTCCCAGAAAGAATTTCATGCAGTTTTTGCAATGGCCTCTCTTCAAGGATTCTAATGATGAGAATGAAGATGATTTTTCATAGTGGAGCACTATAGTAATGTAATTTTTATGACAATTAGCCAGAGATGAATCCCATGCTTCACTCCAGCCACCAAAAAACTCATGACAGCAATGCATATTCTCTTAACTTCAGCCTAGGTCAGACTGAAACTCCCAACCAGCTGCTTAAAGACACCTTGCTTTATTATTTCCCATCTCCTCCACCAGCTAGCCCCCTGAAAATGTGATTTAAAATGGGATTTCAGACAGACTTTCTAGTGTAGCTTTGTTTCACATGACACTATGTTATTAATGCATGACACTATATTATTAATAATATTCACCAACAAGTCTCAGACCCACTATTTCACCCTCATTTAGTGGCAATCTCCAGCAATCAAATAATTGCACTTGTCTGTCTAGCCCAGGCGCAAGACACACTTACACAGACTGTTCTGTTGGTCAGCTCCATTTGCTGACAGCTCAGCAGGGAGGGATCGATTTATTCAATGCATAAAGCTGCTGCATACAAGTGGAACTCGGGCTAGGGAAGGGGGGAAATGACTGAGAAAGGCAAAGGAAAAAGACGTGCAATGTGGAATGAAATGGCGGGTTGGTTGGGAAATCTCCATTTGGGAAAAGACACATCTAGTCCACCCCAATTTCCAACTCTCCGCTGAAATCCTGAATGCCTGTTTTCCGCCCTCACAGGCTGAGAAGATAGCAGAGCCTTTATCCAGAAATACATGCCTTCTGGGTGCTGTCACTCTGGTCAGACACATTGTAATACTCTGACTAGCCCTCCACTCACATGCTCTGGACTTTTATGAGGACAACAGTTCTTGTAATTAGAAAGGAAAGTAGGAAGTCAGACTAAAACAGACGCAGCAAGGAAAAAATAAAACAAGTCGAAGAAAAAGGAAAGAAAATCACAGGAGAAATAGTTATAAGTTATTTTACAATAGCCACAAGGCAGAGTGGGATCACCTGACTTGGATGCAGATAAGGTCGACAGGAGGAAAGGGTGGCTGAACCTCAGCCTTCCCTTCTGACTTTCCAGCATCCCCTCCACTTCCCCACTGCCCTAGGCCCTCATATTCCTACCCAGGCCTGTCCTCCATCCCACTTGCTCTAAATATCTCCTTTCTTCCTTCCATTCTGCACCAGAATTAGAGCATTCCTTTTACTAGCTATAATAGCAAAAGGGTCTCTTAAAACACTTCATGAAGGAGTCTGTTGATCATAGCTCAGTATGATAATTTACTAAGAATATTCACTTCCAAACAGGGAAAAATAGGATGAATTCCCATTTGTAGATTGTCAGGTCATGGTAGGATCACTGAAGGTAAGGAGGAAAAGAAGAAGATAAAAAGGGGTGGAATGAAGAAGAAGGGAAGGGAACTAAATATGTACTGAGTGACATTTAGTTTTACATATAGCATTGTGTGAGCAGCTGCCTACAAGAGATTCTATGGGCTAAATGGCTGCTAGTCAGGAACTTAGACTCCATTGACCCAGATGTGAGCAAATTCCTTAAGGGTGGTAAGGAAATATAGAGAAAGGCAATTCTATGACCCTCTCATGACCCAAACATTATATACATCTGGAAAGTGGACAATAAGGGTGAGCAATTACTGGGCTCTGTCAGGGCTTTAGAAAAGTTAGTCAACCATTTTGAGGCTCAGTTTCCTCAGTTATAAAACAAAGCTGTTGAGGGGGAAAGGGTCTCTACATTTCCTTCTCGTTCTTAAATTATATAATTCAATGAATTTTGTCTAATTTTTCCCTCTGTAAGTTCATTCCTATAGCAGATAAACGTGCTTTTATTTCTTCTATCTTAAAAAAAAGCAAAAAAGCCTCTCCTTATACTGCTCTGATTTCTCTAATTTCTGATTTCTCTAATTCCCTTTTCAGCAAAATTCCTTGAAAGAGATGTCTTATAATCCATATATCCACTCTTTCTCTTCCCATCCTCTCCTGAATCCACTCCAATCAGACTTTTGTCCCCATTGTGTTGCAGAAAATTTTCTCATAAATATCACCAAAGATCTCTAGTAGCCAATTCTCAGTTGTTCTTTTATTTGACTATTAGCAGTATTTTATACAATTTCTCCATTGAACACTTTCTTCATTTGGCTTCCAGGACACCACATTCACCTAGTTTCTGGTCATGCTTTTTCAGTCTAATTTTCTGGGTTTTCATCATCTCCCCAAATTCCAAATATGAACGATACAAAAACACAGCCCTTATTCCTCTTCTTCTCTCTCCACTCATACAATGGATGATTTCATCTGTTCCATGGCCTTGAAGACTATCTATGGGCTGATGACTCTCAGACCTCTCTCCTGACACCAGACTTGAATATCCAAATGCCTATTTGAAACTCCATAGAAATCTAGTTGCTATTTCAAACTCAACACAACAAAAGCTCCCACCGCCAGCCTGCTCTTCCTGAAGTCTCTCCAGTCCCATTAAGTGGCAACTCCAGCCTTCCAGCTACTCAAGCCTACTGCTTGGGAGTCACTCTTGAATCCTTTCTCTCTCTCACACATACTATATCTCATCCATCAACAAATTCTCTCAGCTCTTCCTTCAAAATATAAGCAGGAGTCCAGCCACTTCTTTCCACTTCCACTGCTACCATCATCTCCTACTTGATTGCTGTAGCCTCTTATAACAGTCACCATCCACGTTGGAAACAGATGGCATCCCCCAATAGAGTAACTGAAGAAATTTTAATTAAGGACCCTTTATGAAGGTGTGGACAGGATTAAGGGAAATTAGCAAATGATGGTCAAGTGCCCAGTGTCTAGCATGGCTTTGGAGGCCAATGGAGTCATTACTATCCTTAGACATACATGAAAAAAAAAGGAGTGGGAGTAATTACCTGAAGATACACAACAGGAACTGCATTCTTCAGTGGAAAAACTCAGCCAGCCTTTGGCAACCATCAGAAAGGAAAATGGAGAAATGAAGACCATGAACTCACTGTCCTCCTGCCTTCCGATCTTCTGATCACAGACATAACTGAACCCCAAGCCAGAAGACAAGGGGGCCCATTGATACAGTCCATTAAGGTCAGCCTCCTAGCCTCCTGTGCTCCTCTGGGACACAGAGCAGAATGGAAAACAGTACAGAAAGGATCTGGAGGGGAAAACTAATGTATTTGGCAAAATATCCTCAACTGCAAAACAGAAATAAATATTACTGTCATGGAGTGAAGTGAAATAAGCAACATAAAGCATTTCACACAATGCCTGGCACATAGTTTTTAGGGGAAGAAAAAACAACTTTTATATGCCTGGCATCATACTTCCAAAGGTGAATTTTTATGGAGTGATGTTTTCCAAACTTCAGATCATGACCAGTTAGTGGACTGTGAACTTAATGGGTTTCCCAGCACTTTTTTTAAGAAATAGAAAAGACCAGCATGCATCTCATGAAGCAAGTGCAAGTATTCTCAAAAACATTAATTTCCTTTAAATTCACATTAAATTCAATGCGTGTGTGTGTGTGTGTGTGTGTGTACGTGAGCACACACATTCAACTGTGTATTTGTTTCCTAGGGTCAGAATGTAAAATATATTGGGTTGGCCAAAAAGTTCCTTCAGTTTTTAAGTAAAAATAAAAGACACATTTTTCATTTTCACCAAGAACTTTATTGAACAATGTATCCACCCTTTTGTTCCACTACCTTCTGCCATTTTTCAGGCAACTTCATAATTTCATCTTCCCAAAACTTTTTATCTTTTTGAGCAAAGGACTGTTCCAGGTGCCTTTTACAGTCTTTCAGGGAATTGAAATTTTTTTCCATTAGGAGAATTTTTTAAAGACCGAAATAAATGGAAATCCAAAGGTGCAATGTCTGGTGAATACGGTGGATGAATCAGAACTTCCCAGCCAAGCTGTAACAGTTTTTGCCTGGTCATCAAAGAAACACGCGGTTTTGAGTTATCCAGACGGAAGATTATGCGTTTTCTGTTGACTAATTCTGGATGCTTTTCATTGAGTGTTGCTTTCTGTTGGTCTAATTGGAGCAGTACTTGTTGGAATTAATCATTTGGTTTTCCAGAAGGAGCTCATAATAGAGGACTCCCTTCCAATCCCACCATATATACAACATCACTTTCTTTGGTTGAAGACCGGCCTTCGGTGTGGTTGGTGGTGGTTCATTTAGCTTGCCCCACAATCTCTTCTGTTCCACATTATTGTACAGTATCCACTTTTCATCACCCGTCACAATTTGTTTTAAAAACGGAACATTTTCTTTATGTTTAAGTAGAGAATCGCATGCGGAAATACAGTCAAGAAGGTTCCCTCCCACCCCACAACCCCAGCTTAACTTATGTGGAACCCAAACATCAAAGCAATTGACATAACCAAGCTGGTGTAAATGATTTTCAACGCTTGACTTGGATATTTTGAGTATGTTGGCTATCTCCCCCATGGTATAACATTCATTGCTCTCAATTAATGTTTCGATTTGATCGCTATCAACTTCAACTGGTCCACCCGAATGTGGAGCATTGTCCAGCAAGAAATCTCCAGCACAAAACGTCGCAAACCACTTTTGACACATTCGATCAGTCGCAGTACCTTCTCCATACACTGCACAAATCCTTTTTTGTGTTTCAGTTATTTTTACCTTTCTTGAAATAATAAAGCATAATATGCCAAAAATATTGCTTTTTTCTTCCATCTTCAATATTAAAATGGCTACACAAAAATTCACCAGGTTTGGGCTTCCCTGGTGGCGCAGTGGTTGAGAGTCTGCCTGCCGATGCAGGGGACACAGGTTCGTGCCCCAGTCCGGGAAGATCCCACATGCCGCGGAGCGGCTAGGCCCGTGAGCCATGGTCGCTGAGCCTGCGGGTCCGGAGCCTGTGCTCCGCAACGGGCGAGGCCACAACAGTGAGAGGCCCACATACCGCAAAAAAAAAAAAAAAAATTCACAAATTTTGATAAGTTTTTTTTTACAATGCATGCTGATATGACAGCTGCCACAATACAATCTAAAAAAATTGTTTCAAATGAAGCTAAAGACAACTAAGCAGGGCCTCCCTGGTGGAGCAGTGGTTAAGAATCCGTCTGCCAAAGCAGGGGACACGGGTTTGAGCCCTGGTCCAGGAAGATACCACATGCCACAGAGCAACTAAGCCTGTGCGCTACAACTACTGAGCCTGTGCTCTAGAGCCTGCGTGCCACAACTACTGAAGCCCGCGCACCTAGAGCCCATGCTCCACAAGAGAAGCCACCGCAAGGAGAAGCCCACATACCACAACGAGGAGTAGCCCACACTCGCCACAACTAGAGAAAGCCCAAGCACAGCAACAAAACCCAATGCAGCCAAAAATAAATAAATAAATAAATAAATAAATAAATTTTTTTAAAAAAGAAAGACAACTAAGCACTACTAGAGCCATCTTATGGGAAAAAAACGAATGAACCTTTTGGCCAACCCAATATTTCTTACTAAGAATTATGGTCAGAAAGTGTTTGAAAGCCACAGTTCAAGAGTACTTCTAGCTACATCCTCTCATCTCTCACTTATTCCTCCCCAAGAAGAAATTTGCCTGGTTGACAAATGTGGGAGGAGAAATTGAGCATACATGCTTGAGTCTTTTCTCATTCTCTTGTCCCTGCTAGTCCCCTCTTCTGTCTTCTCTTATTCTCTATGGTAGATGAAATAACAGCCCCCAAAGATACCAAGTCCTAAAACCTGGAACCCATGAATATTACCTTATATGACCAAGTCTTTGCAGCTATGATTAAGTTAAGGATCTTGAAATGGGGATATTATCCTGGATTATAGGGGTGGGCCCTAAATGCAATTATATGTATCCTTTAAGAGGGAGGCAGTGGAGATTCTACACACAGAGGAGAAAGGCAACGTGAAAACAGAGTAGAACAGGATTTCAAAACACTGGCCCTCCTTGAAGATTGAAGTTATGCTGTCACAAGTCAAGGTATGCTAGCAGACACCATAAGCTAGAAGAAACAAGGAGTGATTACTTATCCATTCATCAGTCAGTAGAGGTTTTTTTTAAGATTTTAATTTTTTACTTATTTTTGGCTGCATTGGGTCTTCGTTGCTGCGCGCGGGCTTTTTCTAGTTGTGGCGAGCGGGGGCTACTCTTCGTTGCGGTGCACAGGCTTTTTCTTGCAGTGGCTTCTCCTTGCAGTGGCTTCTCTCGTTGTGGAGCACAGGCTCTAGGTGTGCGGGCTTCAGTAGTTGTGACGCACGGGCTTAGTTGCTCTGTGGCATGTGGGATCTTCCCGGACCAGGGATCAAACCCATGTCCCCTGAATTGGCAGGTGGATTCTTATCCACTGTGCCACCAGGGAAGTCCAAGTCAACAGATATTTTTAAAAATTGCTTTTAAGGGTTCTTTCCATGCCCTTAGTGGGTAGGGAAGGCATTACCAGGCTTGCAACCATGAGTGAAGTGTCATGAGAATTGGGAAGGTCTTTGCACACCAATTTGCACTCTGACTTCCCTCATAATAATAACAGCTACACTGAGTGATAATTGTGTATAGAACACACAATGTACAGCTCTATCCTTACAAAAATTTAGCAAGGTAGCCATCATTACCCTTCTTTTACAAATGAGAAAACTCAGAGTCAGGAATAGTTATTCCTTTGGACAAGTTTGTCCAAAGTCACACAACTAGTAAGTGACAGAGCCAGGTTGTGCAGTTAGCTTGATCTGCTTCCAAAAACAGAGCCATCTCCACTTCAAGTGTCTCCCTGTGTTGTCCACCACTGGTTTCCTGAGGCTAGGTTTGTGTTCCTCAAGCAAGCTGCATATCATAGTTTGTATATATCAAAACTATACATAACAGGAAGTTTTGAATGTAGCAGTCTAGTTTTTTCTGGCCATTTTGGTCCCAATGTCTTATGTCCCACTTGATTATTTCTTTTGTAGTTATTGAGTTAAAAACTAGATAAAAGGGGGCAAAAGAGGAAGATGTACACTTAACACTAGGGTCTTAGTGTTGGATCGTTTGTTGACAATAAATTTCATTACACAAATCTCATGGCTATCTTGGAGATCCAAATGCAGAATCTTTTTATAGATGAGGAAAAGAAAGCCATCAAATTCACATATTTGTCTAATAACCAACCACCTCATCAAAGCAGAATTTCATTGCAATGTAAACAGACTCCTAATACTTTGTAAGTTCGAAGTGGGAATTAACTCCAAATTTATTTTGATCATCCAAACATCACACTGTAAAATTTCCATTACTGTCTCCATTATTTTTCTCTTCTCCTCTTATGTAGGGATATATGAAACTGATACTCTGTAAAGGCAAAACCAAACCCTACTTTTTACTTTGAGAAGGGGAGAAATTTTAAATAGCATTTTTCAGTTGTGGTGATTTTGAGATCCCATGATCAGAATATTAACTGTCCTTGAAGTAGTAATTCCATTCCACAAAACCAAACCCCAAACATTCACACAAGTTCCTGTCAAGTCACATATTTAAACATATTATTCTAAATAAATGAATGCTACAGAACCTCTGAAACAATGTGGTTTGCTCCTTTGATTTTCTGGAACACCTTTTTGCTATACTGTGCCGCTACATACTTATTTGGCTTCATGGTGGACTTGTTACGGCATGTTTAAGAATATTCATTACTCTTGACAGTTATAAACAAAATAAATGCCAAATGGAGATGCTAAGATGCAGGCAAAACAAACAAACAAACAAACAAACCGTTCAGAGTGTAGCTACACAGTATTTGCTCATGCCCTTCTATAACAATACCCTTCCCCGAAGGAATTTCCGAATACTCTAGGCCCAGGCGCAAAGCACAAAACAAGAAGCCCCACCTTTGAGCCCAGTACGGAGGTGATCCGCCCACCCACCAACCAATCCGAAGTCGCTTTCTCCACCTGCCCACGGCTTGAGCGACCTTTTTCCTTCCCGTCCTCTGTCCCCTTTTACGACAGTTTTCCGGCCTAGTTTACGGCCGCCATTGCCGTATTTCCTGGGGCGCCCGTGTCTGGGCGGTTTGTACGTGCTGGTTGTGGCCGCGGCGCTTCAATGTAGAGGCGTAGAGTTGGTGGGGAGGGATGTACCGCGCTCCCGGTGGAAGCAGAGGAGCCGAGCGGGAACCATGGTGAGTTCCGCCTTCCGGCCTCTTGGGCGATCTCAGGCCCAGGCCTTAACCTCTGCTCAAGGTCTGGGAGGAGAGGAGCTGCAGATGTCTCCCTAATACGACTCAGAGCTGGGGGTGTAGCGCCCCGGAGAGTCACCCTCTAAGACACAGAGCTGTTGTCTCACCCCTCTCGGGCCTTTGTGCCTGCCGTCCATGGGGCTCGGAGGTTAGTGGAAACGCATTTGATTATACCTGCTGTTCCCCTAACACATCCTCGCAGCCCTTTCTCTACATTGCTCTGTCTTTCCCCTTTTCTCTTGCTGACACATCTCTTCTCGATTCCTGAACATATTTGGCCGAAGGTGCTGTGAGAAGCTAGTCTCTTAGTTAAGCCTACGTTTAACGGTGAATCAGAATTTACAGGAATTCTCTGTAAACAGTTCTCCCTTCTCTGGCCGAAACTTTATTTCTGTTGCTCTTGATTGAATTTTAATGTGACTTCACTTGCCCGGAGGTGAAAGAGAAGTTTTCAAGGGGAGGGGAATTATCTTTTTCACTGTTGTATAAGTAAATAAGCAAATCGACTTGCCTTTTTTTTCCTTAGTGAAAAATCCCATACCTTTTAAATGCATTGGATATAAAATTTGCAGGATCATTGGGCAGAATATTTTCATCCTAAAAGTTATTTCTCCCATTGAAATAAAACTTGTAATAAGTTGGAATGGAAGAATGGGCATGATAGGGAAGGGTGAGAACGAGAGAAATGAATATATACTCTGCTTCCCTTTACCAGGCCAGTACAGTGGTAGCAGTTGGACTGACCATTGCTGCTGCAGGATTTGCAGGTTTGTTTATGGTTTGGGGGTGGAACTGAAGTAGAGGAGGTTGCGGACTTTTTATTTTATTGCTTTTGTTTTTAGGCCGTTACGCTTTGCAAGCCATGAAGCATATGGAGCCTCAAGTAAAACAAGTTTTTCAAAGTCTACCAAAATCTGTAAGACTTCTTATTCACCATTTTTGCTAATTCTTTGCTGTCTGTGTATGAAACCTAGAGCCAGACATCCATGAAGTTCTAAGTGATTGCTTTGGACCCCTTCTCTTGCTTCCCACAAAGAAGGTTTAGAAGTTCTGAGCTTTGTAATGGTGCTACCCTAAAGAGTCAAATGTTACATGTGACAGATTTGGGGAAGAGGTGTTAACAGTTTTAGTATCATGAAAGTTAATATCACTTTATTGTTCATACACCATTACCTTCAGCATCATTTGCTCTGCATCACAAACACAGAGGGATCTAGGGGTCTGAAGTGATCCATTTTTATTGTGTGGCTCTGGCACTCCCTAACAGAGATTACTTGGGTAACACTTCAGTTAATTGGGCTCTAGAGTATGACTGAATGTGATGATCATACCTTCTGTGGTCAAAATTCAGAATGAATATGATTTTGACAACCTGTAGAGTATTGGTTTTTATTGTTATGATTGAATGTGACAGAGTAGTAGGGAAATGGTAGGTTTTACCAGTATAATTTCTGACATACCAAGGTCAGTGGATCTAATAGCCTGATTTTCTCAATATATATCTTAAAGTCTTGTTTTAGTAGTTGCCTTGAACCTCAAAATGTCCTTGAACCACTTGTCTCAAAAGATTTCTGAATCCTCTAAAGCACTTGTTCTAAAACATGTAGTCATATTCTGAGATCAAATTTTTATCTAGAACATGGCTAGCTTGGAATAATCTTCCCTTCACTCCCAGAAGAACTGGCTTTAAGGCACTGTTATTTTGTCTTGTAACTTCAAGACAGTTTAGATGGTCTGGGGGGGAAATTGATGTTTAATGATCATTAAAATATTTGTTGCTATTTATAAAGTTAAAATACCATAGGAATTGCACTTAGTTTTCTGAAGTGTCTTAGTTTTTCCGTTGGTTCTATGAACATTTATAGACATTTTTTAGCAGCTTTCAGTTTATTTTGATAATCTTTTCTTACAAATGTATGTCCACTTTCAGGCCTTCAGTGGTGGCTATTACAGAGGTGGGTTTGAACCCAAAATGACAAAACGGGAAGCAGCATTAATACTAGGTGTAAGGTAAAATAATTTCTCACATTTTTAATATTTTTCTTCCAAATTTAGAGCTATAAGCAAGTGTAAGAAAGACCTTCTCTCTTTTATTAGGAGAGAGTTATTCTATTGTGTACATTTTTTTAACATTTTTATTATTTTTTTGGCTGCACTGTGTGGCATGCGGGATATTAGGTCCCTGACCAGCGATCTAATCCACGCCCCCTGCAGTAGAAGCATGGAGTTTTAACCACTGGACTGCCAGGGAAGTTCCATCTATTACATTTTTAAGATCTAAACATTCCCTACAAAAGTCCAATGAAAAGGACTAATGACGCATGAGTACTTTTTAACTCATTGAAGGTAGATTTTTCAACAGATAATCACAGTGCTCAATATTGTTCTCTATAACGGAGTAACAGATTTTTTTGTGATGAAATTCTGCCTTCATTTCCAAATACTTAAACATACTTTTCGATAAAAGGATTGTTGTAATGAATAGTTAAAAAGTTCAACTAAATTTTTAAGAATGCCTTATTTTTCTAAGGAGCTCTGTTTAGTTCTGTGATTCAGAGTATTATTCTTCCTAGTGTGTTAGAGAAGAGGTTCCCAAATAGCTTTTCATACCGTTGTGTTGACTTACTCCAGTTTCACAATTTTTTTTGTTTCATAATTTTTAATTGACCTTTATATAGTTTTTTAATGTGACCCAGATCTACTCTGAAGTATACAATACCTTTTCCTTTTTAAATTAGCCCTACTGCCAATAAGGGAAAAATAAGAGATGCTCATCGACGAATTATGCTTTTAAATCACCCAGACAAGGGTAAGTACCATTAAACTATTGTTAACACATTTTGTTGGAGTAACTGTTATTAGTGGGATAATTTTGTATCTAATTCTTGGCTATTATAAGGGAAATGCCTAGATCTGTTTGTGAGCACTGTCTCCCAGGCTGGATCCATTTGTTGTTTAGGTATCTTAAGAGAGTAAGTTCTGAGTGAAAAATTTATAGACTAATGAGCAGATCTAGTAACTACTATAATTTGGAAGTAGTGATAAGCATTAACTGTGTTTTGAGATCTGCAGTTGGGATGTGACTTACAATAGTGAGTCTCAAATACTGCTATTACTGTTTGGGGTGGGGGGTGTCTACAGTCTTACCTAAGGAAAATGTTGAATTTCAGTTAATGAAACTAATAAAACTTTTAACTTTTTTCCTATCCATTTAGACCTCTTAACTAGTGGTTACCTAGTTAGAAATCTATAGGATGTATTTATTAGTTTCTGATACACTTCTAAGCAGCCTAGGCTGAGTTGAAAGATCAAATGGAATACCAAAATGTAGACCACAAAATCCATGTTCCAGTGTTTAAGTCCTTTTACTTTACAGTAGAAGCCTCTCTTTAAGAAAGAGGGTTTTGAGCTTAAACAGGGTTGTAATTGTTTGGTATCTGACTGCATAACCTTTTACAAAACTTAGCTTATACTAACTGGAAGGCTTTTGATTCTGTAGGTCTAGGGTGGAGCCCATAAATTTGCATCCTAACTAAGCCTTTTACTGATTGCTGGTGCTTGCTGGTCTGAGGGCCACACTTTTTTGAGAATCACTCAAATCACTGCTGCAGTTTAGTAGGAAAGGAGATGTAGGTGACATCGTGAAGGGACTGTTGATAACAGGAAAGGGATATAAAGCAAAGTGGGGTCTTCCCAACTAAGCTCAGCACCTCTGAAAATTTCATGGTTTTAAAATAACACAGTACAATAAATTGGTGTTTATGACTTGTGACCGTCATGAAAAGGTAACTTACACTATTTCAAAGTCACATGAGAATTTTTTTTAATCTTATTTCTATCAGTTTAAGCTTTTTCAAAACATGCCATTTTTTGTGGAAATCTCCCTCCCATGGGTCAAATATATTAACCATGTTTTTGGTCATCCAGTTCCCGTGTCATAGTTATTTAAAAAAGTCAAAATTTCATTTCTGCTCATTTCACCTCTTAGATAAGCATAGGAATTCTTGAAGCAAGAGAATAGCTTTTCACCAAGCAGAAATTGGAGAGTCCATATTATAACTATTCCTTTTTTTTCTTCCTGTAGGAGGATCTCCTTATATAGCAGCCAAAATCAATGAAGCTAAAGATTTACTAGAAGGTCAAGCTAAAAAATGAAGTAAATGTATGATGAATTTTAAGTTCCAATTCATTTATGTATGGGTACCAGCTTTTTATAATAAAATGCCTCAAAGCTACACATTTTAAAAATTAGCATAAGCTAAATGAAAGCCTTGGTATAAATTTGAGGATTTAAAATTGGATTACAGAATATTTGTAGGTTAATACTCAGTAATTATGGATAAATGCATGCCATTTGAAGTGTTTGTTACTCATTTGTCAAATAATTTGGTACCTGTGTCAAGACAAAGTGAACAAGATAGTCTCTCCTTGAAGGAATCCCCAATCTGATGGGAGACTGATAAACTGATAATTAAAATACAATGTGAAAATAACTAAAATACAGTGTGATCAATATGATGGAATTAGCACAGGTTGTTATAGTAGGGGCTCATCTCATTAAGACAGGTACAGAGGACTCCCCCAGCCACTTAGAACCTTGAACTTAAAAGTGAATTTAGGGCTTCCCTGGTGGCGCAGTGGTTGAGAATCGCGGGTTTGTGCCCCGGTCCGGGAAGATCCCACATGCCGCGGAGCGGCTGGGCCCGTGAGCCATGGCCGCTGAGCCTGCGTGTCTGGAGCCTGTGCTCCGCAATGGGAGAGGCCACAACAGTGAGAGGCCCGTGTACTACAAAAAAAAAAAAAAAAAAAAAAAAGTGAATTTAGCCACAACCTAAGAAATTGATCTAGGTGTGTATTTATCACTTTGTCAGTGATAAATCTGAATTGTTTCAGATTTCATACATTAAAAATTGTAACAGTATGATAAAGATTTGAGAATACAAGTCTTGTTTTTAATCAAGAAAGTATGTATATTTTATTTAGCTAACCCCTTAAAGAGACTGACCATTTATAAACTACTTTAATTGGTTATTTTTTTACATAATCAAGTTTCACATTTGTTAAAACACAATTAGTGAAACTGAAAAGCCCTGTTATCAAAATATAACTAAGGACTCAATAATTCATACACTGATATATTTAAATGACATTTCAGGGTAAATGGCTATTGGTCTAACAAAAAATACCTAAGAATAACCAGAGGACCTACCTAAAACATCTGAGGTTAAGATAGCTATTTTGTGGTCAGCCAGAATACTTAATTTTCAGTTCTAAGATAATAAATACTACTACCTACAATCTAAACTTTCTTAAATCCTAAAGTTCTTAAATATTAATGGAGAACACAAAGATTTTCAAGGTCAAAATAATGGAGGTGGTCATATTTAGCACTGGAATGTGTTTAGGGACATTTCAAAATGGAGGTGTATCTGCTTTTATTTTCCATCCCATTTCCTCATTCAAAATCTGATCAAGTTCAATTGTCATGATTTAGAGTATGACGAAACACTTGGCTATTTCCAGGGACGGGGGGTATGAAGGTACATTTGATTCTTGTTATGCAAAGTAGTTGTGTTCTGTAAAGTCACTGAGAATACTAAATTAGTGAATCCTGAACCACTGTTCCTAGGGGTTTCCTGTGAGCCTCTGGTCACAATATTTTTGTCAACCAGTGAACATATAACCTTGTTTACAAGTGTTTGTTTAAGACATCTTATTTAATATATATTGTTGATTCATTAACATTAAATTCACAGCCAATAACATTATAACTCATGCCAATCCATCACAGCCTTCTTGCATTTAGGAACCCTAGACAGCAGCACTACGCTTGGGGGCCATCTTAAACAGTGAAATCACCAATAAAAAGGACAAAAATGCAAAAAACTTGGCATTAAATGGACCATGAAAAGGATCTTATTTACACTTAGGAAAACTGAAACAAGGCAGAGCATAACTTTGTAGGTACCGGGTGACTCATTTTCACACTTTGCATGTCCACAACCGACCAGGAAATCACTGATTGTTGACTTTGGAGGTATGAACTTGAAAATAAGGAATCCGCTAATGAGGATCAACTGTATTTTGGCTTACTAGCCTTTTATTTCAGTCCTTTGGACTAGTCAAAAAAAATGTTTATGAACAAGAGCTTTAATTAAGGAAAAGATATTATCAACTAAAAAGCAAATTTTTCAGACGAATGGAAAATATGCCCAAAGGCAATCAAGCATTAACTTTAAAAAGGAAAACTTCATGTCGAAGGTATACTTTTGAGTGTTTAATGCAAACACAGCATACCTGTTTCCACTTTAAAATAATACTAAGGAGCACAGGAGACCACATTTTTCTTTCATAGTAATGTTTTATTTTCTCTAGGCTTACCTTTTCAAGTAGAATCCATATTTCATTGAAAGCTATTAGGCAAACCTACCATTTTTCTTGGGTAAAAAAGTCATCTTTTTTATGAGGGCTCTAGATCATGGTAATTGATGCAAGTATGATGATCTGTGAGAGCGCCTTCTCTTTTAATGGTATTTTCTTACAAAATGCTTGTGTATTATTAACATTTATTGTTTACAATGTGCTAGCGTTGTGCTAAGCATTTCCCCCTTACCCAGTAGTAGTTACTATTAAGGTACACTTTACAAGTAATGAAATTGAAGTTCAGTGAGGTTAAGATACTTGCCCAAAGCAACATGCTGGCTGAGAAAACTGATCTTTCTCAAACCCGAAGTTCTACGCTGTTAACCTCTACACTGTGGTACCATTCACAAATCTGATAACCCAGGGATGTTTTCCTTGGTGGTACTGAGATGTGTGTCTGGTCCTTGTCATTACACTTCTACCTTGGGCCCTTTTTATCCACGGGTCCTTTCAGATACAGACTTAAAAGGGAGGAAGATAATGGTTGAATATAGGACTAGGGAATAGGAGGTACAGGTTTCAAGTGAAACTTCTGCTACAATAGCCAGGAAACTTTGAGCAAGGTATCTATGCACTTAGGGCTCTGCTTCCTCATCTGTTAAGAGGGGAAAAAAAATAACAGCCAACTTAAATTGTGAAGATTTCTCCACACTTTATGGATAGGAAATTGAAAAACTAGAGCAAATGCTTTCTGAAGTTGCACAGCTACTGAAACTATAAGCCCTGAATATCTTCTCCAATTTACTAGGTTCATTTATAATTTGGTTCTCTATATATTAGTCCTTAATACATGCTTATTCACAGCCTTAATGTTTAGAACTGGCATACCAGAACTTTAGTTTCCTTACTTAGCCTCTTCCCTTTTGCCTTCACTGGGCCTCTAGGTTGACAATAGATGAGTCCTATGCTACTTAATAAACTTTATAAACCTGCTTTGCTGGTGATGGAAGTAGGCTGTAATGGGTGGTCCTGAAGTCGAATCTTTTCCCACCCTTATCTTTAAGCAAATTCTCTTGCCTTCAGCTGTTTTACAAATGATGGGAATATCTATAGAAGCATTTAACAAGTCATACAGACCCAAACCACTCAAGAAATAATTGAGAACATGTATGAAAATAGATGGAACACAAGCCCATTTTCTGATTCTAGAAGCTTGGTTATATAGTTTATAATTTCCTGTGCTCTGAATCACAACAAACAGAAGCAAGAAGGGTAAAAGGCAGCTAGATGTAAAATGAGAAGTGGAAGAAACTGGATAACTAGTATCTTAACACAGGGTAAAAACCTAAACATGTTGGACTATGCCACACTAAAAAGCTATGTAGTATTCGGCACACTGAAAATTTATTTTCTACCTTAAAGAAACCATGTATCAGAAGTAATTTAATCCAGGCAGAATGCTTCATTTAAAAGTTAACCAAGCTTAAGTTTAAACACTTCAGGCTTAAATATTGAGTTCTACTGTTTCAATGAGAATTTATAAGGCATCTTTCTGTTGTTAACAACCTATAAGAGTTGTTTTGTATTTCAGAAGTGTGTGATGGGGTCATATTTTGTTCAGCATAAATGATCCCCCAAACGTTAATTACAATGAAAATTTAGAAATTGGCTGCGAAACTTAAAAGGCCAGAATATGGTAGAAAGAAATGTATAAATCTGAGGTAAAGTAAAAAGCACTTACTTAGAATGCTAGAATAGGTTTTTGGTTAAAGAACCCTGGACTGAGAGTAACCTTGAGTACCAGGAAACTTAAATGACTTAAGCTCTGCTTTTTGTTGCTGGCACTGTTGTTCCGTGTTGTGTATCTGCTTAGAGCCAACTGTTGCTTTAGCAACAGGATATAGAAAGAGCTTCTATCCAGTGTTAACCTGTTATTCCTGACCCAATGACTAGGTCATAGTCCAGTGTTAGGGTATAATCTGGAACAAGTTAACACTTGCTGTGACCTTAGTGCTGTTTCAGTTAATGGAATTTCAAGTGAAGTATTTACGTGACATTTTTCTTTACAACCTGAAAACAGCAAGGTGAAAAATGAAGTTCAAAGAGGTTGAGGTATGAGCTCCAGGGAACAATTAAGCATAGATTAGTTCTAGAAAAACTATGGGAAAATTTCTGTAATGAAAACAGTCTCTAACCTAGAAAATGAGTAGCTACATTTGACAATCCATCAAGTAAAAAGGGTACGAAACATTCAGAAAATATCCCTGTGGTTTCACCCTAATTTGAGAAACTGCTAACTAGTATACTTAATAGTGGGGCTTTGAAATTGAGAATGTTAGTGAAAAATAATTCTGCCCCTCTTTTATCTTTAGATTGCATACAATATAGCTGGAAATGTCTGGGACAGATATAAATAGAAAACAAACACCATTTTAATTCAGCATACTCCTTGAGAGTACATAGGACTATGGTTAAGTATCACACAGGGTCTAACATACGATTACACTCAAGTTATATTATATTGGAAAGGCCTTTATGGGATCACCTAGTCTAGGCCTCTCTAGTTGGATGAAACAGAATATAGAAAAAGTTTGTACAACTAAGATAGTAACTCCCAATTCTGTGCTTCAGTACCCTGAAATAGTAATATAGAAGATACAGATGAATCTGAATCTAAAGTGACCCACTAATAAACCATTTTAAAAAACAATATTTTCCTTATAGAGTATGCACCTCCCTCATCCAATAATTAGGGCTTTTCTGGATGATTAGACCCTTGCTTGGATTTCTGGAGTAAATGATTATACCTTAAAACGTATTATTAGGTTGAACCATAAGAAATTCTCTTCTGTGGGTCAAAACTGGTCAGCTCCCAGCAATTTCCTATGGTTCAACATAACTGACGTTTTCAACCAGCAGTCGAGTGCAGTTTCAAATTACCACCACTTGCCAAAAGTTTTACTATAGCAGATTCCAATTATTGCTTTATTGCAACAGTTCCCTGAAATAAAACCCAAATGCTGTCATAGGTTAATCATGGGTTATAAGTGAGTATTATCCATTCAAGCATCCTAGTAAAAAACTAAAATTTTAAAATAAGGGATCAGCAAATTCACCGTATCAGATATCCTTATAAAGGGTACAGGGGATCCAAATTGTAAATAGCAAAGACAGGAAGACTGAGACTTCACAATGAACATCCTACTTGTTGCCTTTTGGAATTTTGCTAAACCCATAGATCCAATTCAAATTCAAGTCCCTTGAAGCCTTAGAAAATCTAAGTATAAAAGTAATTTTCCTTTATTCATTTCCAATAACCGCCAATCATCTGCTTACGGTATAAGCTCATTGTAGGCACAGCCTATAAGAATATTAACTAGTTGGTTTCAATCTGAAAAAAGTCAATCTGTTTGCAGAGGACACACATGGTAGGTACTATTTCCCAATCTACCAGCAATATTCAGTTAACATACCAACTTTGCAGAGACCCTTCTGAGGTTAAACACTAGACTCATAGCAAACAGTAGCTACAAAAATACTTCCAAAGGTGATGGATCCCAGCCACAAAAGAACGGCTGACATGAATGGAGATCCAGTACAAACAGTAAAACACCAGCTTAGTGTTTTCCTGTTCTTTGGTTATTTTGCTTGTCTGTGTCTACCTGGACTTGCTTTTTAAAGAATATTTACTTAAGCTACTACCTCCCTCAGCCTTGTCCTAAGCAACGTCTCAGTTTTCATGAACTCACTGGTTTGATATGCTGTTACCTCCACATTAAAATAGTTACTTAAAATTAAGACTTTTATGTATCCCTATTATAATTTTAACAGTGGTGACTGACCTGTCAACAGAAACCCATACCATTTTGCGAAACAGTTTTAGGCCCGTGGAAGGCTTAAAAGAGTGATGCCAAACCCAAGAATCCTAGGCTTCCCAAGGCTTCAGGAAAAGACCATTTTTACCCCCATGTAATCTCAGCTTTTAATTCATGATTTAGTTCAGGTATCATAACACGATTTCATATATGTATGCTGAAACAATATTTAAGCTGCACAAAACCTTTCTGGGGGGGCTGGCAAGTTTTCCCATAGCAACATTCCATGTAAATAGTAGCCAAAAAAGATGCACCCCTCTCAAACTAAGTTTGGAAGGCTACCTCTATCAAGAATAGTTACCTTTGGGGAGTGGACTTTTCAGTTCTGAATCTGAGCATGTGCTATTAAAAAAAAAAAAAAGATAAAAGGCCTATCATGATTCTGCAGTACATATTTCTAAAGGACATTGGGATTAGTCATTTGTAAATAATAAAATCTTAATACTTATTTCCTAGAATCTGGTTATTAGTTCTAAAAAAACTCCCTGGGCTAAACCCACTTAAGATGATTTTGTGTTTCTTCCGTTCCCATTGAAACAGTCTTTACAGGAGGATTTTAGTGAATATTCTACCTGGAAGAAAATGAAAAATCGTATTTTCTTTATACCATATTTACCGATTTGGGGATTAATGAAAATTCTTCTCATACCTTACAGTTAATTTGTAACTCTACTATTGAAGAGAAGAATAAAAAGGCCAACAATTTTACATGTTTCTGACTTTGGTGGATTAAAAAAAAGACATTTGTGGGTAATTTTATTAGGATATGAAATTACTTGATATTATTATTCAATGTTCAAGGACTGCACTATTCACACTACACCTTAAAATTTTCAGTTATCAGGGTTTTAGGAAAAAGCATGTAATATCATCACATCTTTAACCTCAACAGTAATAAATTTCAGGGCTAGGGTTTTACATACACTGACCTGGCAAATATTTTTTCTAACTATAACCTGAATTGTCCTTCAGCCATAAATTAAAATCACTTAGCTTTTTAATGCACATAACAAATTAACATAAATTATGCACATAAAAAATACTTTTCACATGCCAAGTGAAAGAGCTGTCTTTCTTCTTGCTCAGTAGTCTTTATATAATATTGTAGAGCAACTCCCATAAACCCACAATTACTTGATATCACCTTGCAACACACTTCGTTTAAGTTTGTATCTTCCTAAAATTAAGACATCTGGCTAAAATATTTACAAAAAATCCATTCATTAGTATGAGAACCTTTAAAATTATTTCCTTGAGAACCAAAAATCAAATTAGTGACATTCCTTATTTAAAAACTGCTCATTATACTTCTTTATAAAAATAACTTTAATAAAGAATCAAAGGCAAAAGTAAAATTCTGGATTTTACCCCAGTGCCTTCCAAAAGTTGCCTATGATTAGAATTTTGTTACAAAGACTTTCCTAATATCAAATCTCTGATCAATTCCCTAAACCATTCTATTCTAACACACTAAATTTTTTTAAGTACTAAGATTTCAGATGATTCATTACAAAATGATAAATTGACCAGCTAATATTTTACTACTACTTATGAGCAAGTATAAATGCATCTTAAAAAGCAATCAGAATACTACTCTAGGCCTTTAAGTAGGTCCAACTACTTTTCAACAGTTGGTATAAAAAGTAGAAAGTTAAAAATCAGCAAATGGAAGATCAAAGTTTATTTACTACCTGCATACAAAAACATATTGCACATCAAACAACCAAAATCAAAAAAAAAAAAAATAAAAAGGAAAAAGGGAAAAAAAAAGAAAAAAGGGGGAAAAAAGAAAAGGAAAAGATACTCTACTGAAGACTAACATGTAGTTTATACAGAATAAACCTTCTGGAAATTGATCTTTTCAGTAGTTCAGGTTATGTCTGAATGGACATGACTAATTCAGCTTAGTGTTTTAACTAAAGCTATGTTTGATTTTTTAAATACTGTACACTTTAATAAATAAACCAAACAAAGCCTCAATGTAGAACAGTCACTGCCAATATCACCCAGTGTCCCTGCAGATGAGAATTTAACAAATGTATTCCAGTGGCCTGCAGATTTTCCTCTACATACAGCATTTTAAAAACACATTAAAACAGACCAGTTTCCAGACTAAACTAATGAAGAAATTACAATTCAGTGCAAAATATCTTAGACTGCATTTCACTCTAGTTTTCCTCAGGTGAAGAAGTGGTTGCATATTATTAAAAATGTAACAAAAGCAGCTAATGCTTTCATAAAGAATATTCCCTTAGGGATCCCACCCCCCACCCACCTCCCCCCATCTCTGCCATATTTTGAAAACAAAATAACATTTCCTATAGCCAGCAACTTTTTTTTAATGTTACATATACTATTCTCAAGGCACATCTGATGATATATTTTATAACACAGTAGGTGTCAAAGTTATGTTTAACATATGATTTCTTCAGGATCCCTCCCCTTTCTGAATTCCAAATGGAGGAACTGAAAGTGCGATGTAAAGACTGGCGATCCATATTCTATCTTTGGCAAGCTTGTACAAGCACTATTGTAAAATGTAATGTAAAAGAACTGTAAACTAGGAACTTCTTCAGTTTATGAAACACCATTCAGGACTGCTGCTTCTTGAGTATTTTCTTCTTTTAAGGTATTAATCTTTTCTTCTCCTGGAGTACGCTGTAGCTTAGAAATTTCATCGCCAGAAGCACTAGTTGGGCCATTTATTGCCTTTTCTGAAGGACCATGCTCTTCAATCACATCTTTTGCCTGCCAAAGGGAGACAACTTTTTCAACTTCTTTATAAATGAAATCTATAGCTGAGGAGGACAATAGCTATATAAACATTAATTAGCTAATAAATAATTTTAGTTTTCACATACCACAATGGATCAAAGAATTAAAACATTCTTAAAATTCAAAACGAATACCAATGTACTCCACCTCTCTGGGCTTTTCAACTCTTTATCTCTAGTATCTAGTGGTGCATAAACCACAGGAAGAATCTGTACCTGCTTACTGAAAACTTGCACCTAATTTCATTTTAACCACTGGAAAGCTCACCATATAAAAGATATAAACATTAATACCCTAAGTAATGCAAATAACCACCTACTTACTCACCTTTTTTTTGGAACTCACATTTACATATCAAATCCCTTAAAATATTTAAAAGAATTGAAACTTAAAGGTCTTTATCCACCACTGAGAAGAGGTATATTCAGCCTACTGCTCCCCAAATTAAGGCAACAGTCTCTATGCCCAGTATCTTTGGGCAGACTGAATTTTATGAATGCTATTTAGAGTTCTAAATGAAAAGTATTTCAGGCTCAAGCATGCATATCTTCAGTTACCTGGGGCCAAAATCAAAATCAAGAGTAGTCTTTAACTAAAATATTACTCATCTAATTGGGGAAACAAGTGATCATACAAGTAAGTTAAGAAGTGAAAATAAAACTAAACCATACCAAAAACAAAAACACCAAAACCTACAGGTTAAATTCTCCTTACCATTTCTTTCTTGTTTTTAGCCAAAGTTTCCCTTGGGAGGTTTCTTTGTCTGCTCTGAGACTCAGCTCTAGAAATATAATCTGCAACTGTGACTGTTGAAGATGAGAAAAAAATTACAGGTGTTGAAAAAGTACTTCTAAAGTTTATTTATGGATAAAGAGTAATTTTACTTTTAAAATAAATTAATGGTGGGTTACCCAATTTCAAAATTTTCTTAAGCTGGGTACCACCTCCAACCAAAAACTAACCGTGAAAAATGTGCCTGTGGTTTAGTGCTGACTACAGAAGATTTCAAGCTGGAGAGCGAGGAAGCCTAGATTAAAGTCCTCTTCAACAAGAGTCCAGCCATTTGCTTCTGATTAGTCTACAGTTGTGGGGTAAGTCTGACATAGAAATCCACAACCAAGAATAGGGAATGCAGCATTCTAAGCCCAGTGTTTGCACTTATCAGTGGGGGAAAAAATGGGGCAAACTGGGTCAAATTGTGGTGTAGCATGCTTCAATTTGAAATTTTCATCAAAGATGTAACAGATTTACTCAGAAATTAGTTGTTCTGTTTTTTTTTAACATTTTCTTTAAAAGCACAGTAAGATATCCAAGTGTATTTTATGGTTCCTTTTTCACATTTCACACTAGACACCATTCTGAGTAATCTAAAAAAACTGCAAGCAAACTAAAGATGACAGAACACCAACCTAAAAATGTGGCCATTGATCATGGTGGGAAAAGGTCCACCATTCAGTAACCACTCCCTTTCCCCATCTTGCCTATCTTTCAAGGGACTGACTGAAAAGGTGTTTGTGTTTGCAATGGCAGTAGGGATACAGGGAAAAGACTAACCCAAAGGGGAAAAGACTAACCCACACTAACACCCTACTGCCAACCCAACTGCAACAAACTACCTCTGGCCTGCTAGTACACTGGACTGGCCTCACTTTATACTGCAGAACTTTCTCTTCAAGGACCTGCAACTTAGAATTCACTTATCTGAAGAAATATCAAAATAATCACCCTCTTCCTTTCAAAGTATTTACTTTCCCTCAGAAACTGGTGAAGAAAAATCCCTGATTATGTGGAATACGGTGTACTTTAAATTATGGGAGCAAGTAAATTACAAAAGAATTAAAACTCGGGTAAATTTAAAATTTAAAGTCACTATGTATGGGAAGAACTAGTCCATCAGGTTCAAATTATATGAAAATAAATCATTTTAATATAATAAAAAGCTGGACTGTATTTACAATTCATTTTTCTTAATCATGAACTAACACGCTAACACCTTTCTTTATAAGATCCAAGAACTTTCTAGAACTATTAAAATGAATCTTTTTAAATCTCAAGGAAAAAACTTAATTCAGAACTAATACACATCTTTAGAAACACTGCTAACTAAGGATGTTTCATGTCTAAAACTGTCTCTTTTCCTCCAAATTGTAAGAAACTCCATGTGCTCATTTTGGAGCTTTATAAATGGTCATTTAAATTCACTGTAAATGAATTTATAAATACATTTAATAATAGTTTCCAAAATTGGGGAGAGGGATACTATCAAATCCACTTCATCATTATATCTACATACACAGAAGCAAAAGCATCCTAGGAAGTATTCTAGTTTGGAGAGCACCTTAATGAATTCATTCCGTTTCCATGGTTGAGCCCTCAAGTGACACCTGGAAGAACTCAGCTACATGGAAACCCTGATGCATAGACACACATACTGCTATATTTGAACACGTGACAATTCTTAAAACTCTTCATCCACTATGTACAGAGAATAGTGTACTTTGATACAGTTTATCAATTAATTAATAGGCACTTAGCTGGAAAGGTAAAAATGTATCAGTGCCCCTCCTCTACCAAAGGGAGGTAAAACTAAAAATAACTTCAGTTAATTCAAAGAAAAACCTGTTTATAGCCAGTCTTTATAATACAAGCCACTTAAAAGTTCAAAACAGATTAATAAGTATTTACAATATCTAGAAAAAAATTGAGGCAATTTGTGCAGCATAATTTGGACTCTAGAATTTAAGGGCTCCAAAGTTAATCCACTGGACTCCAGTATACTGTCATTCTTTTCTTAGTAAATACTCACTGCTTAATTTATACTACGGGCAACAAATTCTGAGCAAATAAGAACAAATTAAATAATTGTTTATTTCAGAGAATGTTGACATTAACTTTGGATAGAAGCTGCCTTCGTAGATACTCCTTCCAGGGGCAAAGGAGAAAATGATGTGCTTTTTCCACCTATCCTATCTTGTGGGGTGGTGTGTGTGTGTGTGTGTTGGTTTGGGGGATAGGGGGCACGCTGAAAAAGGCAATGAGTTCTAAAGAGGAAATCAGTACTTCCAAAGAACAGAGTAAAATAGGA
Source organism: Mesoplodon mirus (assembly GCF_964341445.2). Lineage (NCBI taxonomy): Eukaryota > Metazoa > Chordata > Mammalia > Artiodactyla > Ziphiidae > Mesoplodon > Mesoplodon mirus. The sequence goes on from NC_138982.1 coordinate 49,579,906, forward strand.
ATAAATGCAGTAAAGAACACAAATCATTGCTTAATTATTTAAAACTCTAAATTACTCAAGTTTCGATTAATACCATGCAGAAATCTCTTCCTCTTCTTTATCAAAGGCTTTTACGTTATTCCCTTTATGTCCTTTGCCTTAGTAATGAACCACCATCCACCTAGTTAATTATGTTGTAATTTATTCTATCTCAAGCCCATCCTACTAATAGCTTAAATTTCCTTATTTATAAAGTATAGCCAAAAAGTGTATGCACTGCTATGCCAGCTTCAAAAAAACAAAATAAATACAATCTCTTCATCTAAAAAGATATTTCTAACACTAAAGAGAGAGAAAAGAAAACAATAACATTTCCTGGAACCTATTTTGACAATATTTAATTCCTTTTAAATTTACAACTATCTTTAAAACATGAACTTTTTTTCCCCCAAGAATGGAAACTAATACCCTTAACCAGTTTTCTCAAATGTCTCTACAACCACTAAACTTAAAATTCTAAATAAAGATACTGGAATTTACATTCTTTATTTGGGGAAAACACAAGAATTTGCTTTGGAAAGAATGCAAAATTGATTAGTTTAAAAGGGGTTTATTTCTGGTGCACACAGTTTCTTCATTGTAAATATACATGTGATTCTCCATACAAAGGAAATGGAATTATGTTCAAGATAGTATAGACACAGCAAACAAGTTTCTTTGAAGTTACTAAAAATTATATCTACTTAAATTAACATTCTAAAACTAAGTAAGTACTATTAATTTGAATAGTTAGTAGGTGTAAGGGAAAAGGCATCACACTACAATAAACAAAAACATAACATGCATTCCTCTTACTAGGAAAAAGACACTTTCAAGTATTTTTTCATTTATACTTTTTTTTTAAACTGTGGGTATGAGAAACCCCACAAAAATGAGGTGCTGAACCCAGATATAGTAAGCAGGCACCATGCAAAAGCTGCCCAATTTTGCCAATCAACCTCAATCACAATCTACAACATAGTTCCTGGGATGGCAGGCCCCAACTCAAGAATGCAGAATCTGCCAAGTGGACAAAATAACGGTCTTCTCAACAGTATTTCCATGTAAAAAAATTGAGACACAACATTAGTTCAATTAGACGGGTTTACTACACATTTATGGTGTGAAGGAAGAATGCATTTTCTTAAGAGTAGTAGTCGTATTAGTTGAGTAAACAATTTATGCAATGCACATCTTGAATGTATATGCACAGGTGTACATGTAAGTATAATATATTTAGAAAGCAGACACATGACATTTTTTTTCATGCTTGTAACCTGGTGTTGGCAACAGGTCCACGCAAGTTACCTGGCTGTCTATCTTCTGCCTGACCCCTGAAACGACGCCTGCGGCTACGATTGCGTCGCTGGGGTTTTTTTTCACTATCATCTGTAATTGCAAAGTTCACCATGAACTATTCTGACAAAAACAAAGCAAAAAACAAAGCAAAAAAAATAAAAAAAACCAAAAAACTTCTTTCCTTCAAAGATTTAAAGAAGGGAAAAGAACCTTTTAATTAAACAGGAAAGATAAAACAATACACATTACTCACAGGAAAAATACTTTTGTAGTTTAAAACATTCCTACTACATTAAAAATGGAATTATCATCCAGAAATTAAGAGGGTTTCAACTCTTGATTAAACAAACTCTAAGACTTAATTTAAATTATCATCATTCAGGAATAAAGTTTTCCTTTTTTTTTTTTTTTTAACCAAAGTTAATGACATTTTAGTCCTCTGGAAATCAATGCCTACTCAGTATACACACCTTCATTAGTGTCATTTATAATAACATTTAAAGAGGCAAACTGAAAGCCCAATTTTGGTTTAGAACAGTAAGAGTATTAAGTGCCTTGCAGTTTGAGTATTTGTCTTGTTTTAATGGCATCAAAGGGCACTTTAATAAACCCTCCCAGTTTCAAATTATTTGGCTATACAAATCTGAGAACTAGACATTTAAGACAGACACAAAGCCATCTACCTCGTCTGAAGTAAACACTAGGAAAAATTCAATTTGTGAATTGCATATGTTTGGGATTTTTTTTTTAAAAAAAGCTTCATACATTAACAATATTATACAATAATATATATCTTTTCCCTAAGTGCTTACATACCTAGCCCATTTTCATTAACTGAAGCTGTATCAGATTCAGTCATCCCATCCATCAGAACAGCATCTTCATCAGTCCTTCGTCTACGAGACCGCCTACGACGGTTAGTACTGTGATGAGATTCGCTGGCATCAGTGTCTGCAGTCTGATCTGATTCTGTATTATCAAGTAAGCTGTATGGATTGCTGTCTGGATCTTTGAGCACTATATGCATGTCAGAGGCAAGAAATATTTGTTTAAGAGAGCTGCAGTTATTAGGAATATTCTGACCTATATTGAACTATATCAATTAATGATAAGAAACTTCAATTTTCCCCAGGTAAAAATATACCCTCTCTGTCTTCAGATAAAATGTTTTCTGTATCACTATTTTACCTGAAAAACAACAAATATAAAAACCTTTAAATGGCAATGAAAAATTAAAACAGAAGATGGGCAGACAACTTGGCTTTCTACCATTTCTCTTTGACTTGTTTTGAAAACGTATTAGGAACTAGTATATTATTACATGCTACTTTTTACATTCACATTCCTAGCTAATCCTGCCCAGAGGCTAGAGAAATAAAAATGAAAACAAATATTCAGCTAAAATGAATCAATTCCAAGAAACAGCTTTTTGTCTCCATAACTGAGTTCAATGTGGTTGCTGCTTCTTTATGCCAATGAACTATTTCCAAATAATGCTCAACACCTGCACTCCAAGACATAATAGAAATCTCTTACTATGAACCGAAGCAAGCAAAACAAGCCTACACAAATAAAGCATACTAAAAAATTTGAAATTCTAACTGGTTATAGGAAAATGTGGAAATGAATGTTGAGTAGTACTCCCATCTCCAGAAAGAAAGAGTGAAGGTGGAGTAAGGTAGGGTGAGGGTGGGAAAGGAAAGGTTTTAAGATATAATTTATAAGAAAAAAAAAATACCCATCTTACCTATGTGCATTTATTGCTTCCACCAATCAAATTATAGAAGAAATTCACCTAATCACGATTTTTCCTTTCTAAGTTTCCTTTGGTAACAGCTAGCAAGCTAGCATCTTTGCAAAAGACACTAAGTTTATCCATTAATCATAAACACTAGGTAAAGTACATTTACTTTGTAATTCAGCATACTATAATTTTATAAACCTCGGTAATAGTGAACAATATACTAAAATATAAAAAACGATTTCCCTGGAAGTCTGTAAACTGAACTTAGGACTTGAAGAATATCACTAGAACTAGAGAGTACTTTAAAGTCCTGTAAAAAGTGTGATTTGATCCAGCCTTTTTTTAAAATTTATTAAGAGTGGTTTTATTAAAAGTTGCCATACAATAATATACTATGGATCTAGTCCATGGATCCCTGACAATTCTCAATTCTCCCCCCAGCCCATTATACTAAGCAAGAACATTCTGAATATTCTAGCTAAACTTTCACTGAGAAACACTCTATAGTGCTTTTCCTTATGTTGCTATGTGTATGTGTGTATATATATATATTCTACTATTTTCCTCAGACAGTTAAAAGAGAAACTTCCAAAAATGACTGGCCCTGGTAAATGAATTAACATATATGAAATTATACTGTTTACCAAGAAAGGATTCTGACATAGTATATAAAAGACTACCAGAACTGATGGAAGATTTGCCACCACGTGGTCCACCACGACCTCGACCCCCTGAAACACTTCTGCCTCTTCCTCCTGGGCGTCTCCGGCTGTCACGCTGATGCCGGCTCTCTCGGTCATCTTCTCCCGCCAATGACCAATCGCTCAGCTCGTCTTTACGCTCAGATTCAGTTTCAGATGGGTTAGACAGCTCAGAGTTTGTACCTTGGGAAAGAAGAAAACATAAGCCAACTATTTCTATTAAAGAAAAGTGAAAATTTTCAACATTATTTCCTGCTAATCATTGTTTAAATAACCCTACTGATTGGCTGCTCCAAAGAAAGAGAAATAAAAATGTTAATGAATTTGAAATTTATTAACTAAGAAATAAATGAATGTTAATATTGTATACTAGTAATAAAGTATTTACCTAGTCAGATAGATTAAAAATTGAACTGTTTGGATGTGCAGAAACATAGCCAATAGAATTTTGCAGAGAACATACAAAACATTATACATATACAATATGAAAATGCACTTAATATAGGGAAATATTTTTAAAATTTTGCCCATTTTTAGGTTTTTAACAAATTGTTAGTATTGGGTTGGCCAAACAGTTCATTTGGTTTTAAGTAAAATTAAAAGACACGTTTTTCATTTTTACCAAGAATTTTATTGCACAATGTATTCACTAACCAAACAAACTGGCCAAACCAATATAATAAGAAATAACCACTATCCAATATTTAAAAGCAAATTTAATCATATTTAGAAGAATGAGTACTTTAACTGCATACTGTATTCTACCATTATTTCACTGATTCTAGGCAGCACCTTTTTTTCACATTTAACATCTCTGAAATAAGAATATTTCTTATAATCGATGGTCTCATGAACTGGGAGTGTATTTTTAGTAGCTCTACATAAAATTATGTTGTTCTCACAATAATGTCTTAAGTTAGAAGAATACAGCGTTTGAAATCACTGAACAAATTTTAGGTTACTCTGAGAAAAGACAGCTTCAACCTGACAATCAATGGAGTTGAAGCCATTATCAGTGAGACAAAACTTCAGCATGACTTTAAATGTTTACGGACTTTTTCTAACATCCCAATGGCCGAATTCAATAGTGACCTTTTAAAAATGTAAACACTGCAAAGATTCTATGAAAGCCTACAATATCATTATTATTATAACACAATTAATGTGTCAGATTTATATGACCCAATCACTATCATAATCATTCCCACTTCTATTCTTTGTAAGTTCTGGGATGGCATTTTTTCATCCTTTCCTCTTAGCATAGAGGTATCCTATGCTTTTCAAAAGTTCATTTTACACCTTTTGTTTTTTTCCAGGCTGCATTGGGTCTTTGTTGCTGTGCGCAGGCTTTCTCTGGTTGCAGCGAGTAGGGGCTACTCTTCATTGCAGTGCGTGGACTTCTCATTACAGTGGCTTCTCCTGTTGTGGAGCATGGGCTCTAGGCACGCGGGCTTCAATAGTTGTGGCATGCGAGCTCTAGAGCGCAGGCTCAGTAGTTGTGGTGCACGGGCTTCTTTGCTCCGTGGCGGCATGTGGGATCTCTCCAGACCAGGGCTCAAACCCAGGTCCCCTGCATTGGCAGGCGGATTCTTAACCACTGCGCCACCAGGGAAGCCCATTTTACACCATTTTGCTTTTACAAAAGACCTACACAAATACCTGTTTTCGCTAACCAAAAGAAATCAAAGAGGATTTCTGCTTTAGGAAAAAAAGGCACGAAGAGAAAATAGCCTTCAGCATTTGCGTTGCAGCAAGCCATTATAGAGGCAGCAAGCACCCCAAACAGTGACAGCAGCACCCCCCAGCTCCTTCCTCAGGAACTAAACTCAGCATCAAGCCAACAGAGTTTTGAACTGTGTCGGTGAGCATCTGTGCTTTATCTCACGTTATTTTGTGCATCTATTAGCAAGATGTGTCCTAAGGTAATTGCTTCTTCACTTTATGCCATTTCAGCTTACAAAAGGTTTCACAGGAAAACTCTACTTTCTGATAGTATGAGAAACCTATACATGCAAATCTATCTCCTTAAGGGCCCAGTTCAATGTCTGTAGCTTCCAACCAATTTAACTAAAAATAGACCTCTCCCCTTATTTCCTTAAAATTAATGTGTATCTATCATGAAGTATTGTCATGTGTTGTTTTCTATTTTCTCCAGTGTGGATTTACTTCCCACTTGGTCTACAATATAATAAAGGGGAGAGCTCTGTCTTATACTTCTAGATGCCCCCAGAAGCCTAGCAACATGCATATCAATTTTCTCTTGAGATGTGAATTTGCTGCATGATTTTGAAGTTCCTATGCTGAACTCCCAAATAAGAAAGATAAACTAAAAATACACTATATTAACTCCATAGTCATTTAATGATAAAAAGCAAAACACAAGAGCTCTTCAGATACACAAAATGCTAAGTACTAAGGTACAGGGATTAAAACGTAAAGTTTAAAAACAAGCCTACCAACTTCCCTTCTCCTTTAAAGATAAGTCTTCTATTCATCTTTTTTTTCTCCATATGCCATTAAATATAGATGTAGCTAGTCATTATATAAGAATGGATAAGTTAGACATACATTTTAAGAAAAATATAGCAAGCTTCTAGTACTGACATTCGAGTCTTTGTTAAGAAATGAGTCTCAGTAGAGAATGAATCAAAACACTTATTTTTCCAAATGACAAAAAAGAACTTTGTTAACTGATGTCATGGTCTGGTGGAATAAGGGTAGTTTATCATTTCATGAGTAGCTAAAAAACAAAACAAAACAATCAAAAAAAAAACCTTGGAATGTATCAGAACTTTGGGATTTATTTACAAAGCTATATACCCTGCCTGAAAACATTACCAAAATTTGAAGTTAGATGAGTACCTCGTTTTTTAACAGAAGTTCCTTTCGAATTATCTTTAGAAATACAGTGTAGTATTTAACTCAGTATCATAAGCAAAAAAATTTTCTTAAGTTTAACCTAAATCTAATACTCAAGATACTCAAAGAGGGCGTCTAAATCATAAATAGATTTCAGTAAAGACAGCTATTAAGGTCAAAAACAAAAAAAGCGAATGAACTGGCTAGTGTTCCACTTCCTTCATATTAAACATTTCTGAGATGGCATAAGGAAATCTGCACATGTAATTAAGGTTAAGGATATTGATGTGGGAGGATTATCCTAGATTATCCAGGTAAGGCCAAATTAATCACATGGATCTTTAAAAAGTAGAGAACCATTCTCAACTACAGAGAACCAGAGATGGCAGCATGACTGTAATTACTGGCTTTATAAGATGGAGGAAGCAGTCAATAAGCCAAGGAACAGAGATTGTCTCTATAAGCTGGAAGTGTCAAAGGAACAAATTTTTCCCTAGAGCCTCCAAAAGGAAATACAGACATGCCAACACTTAGATTTTAGCACAGTGACACTCATGTCAGATTTCTGACCTACAGAACTATAAGATAATAGTATTGTAAAAAGCCTCTGAAATTATGATTTGATGCATAATCAACAGAAAAATACTCTGTTAAAATCATTGCAATCATTCCAACCTCAATTTTGTAAAATATAAGTTCATGAAACCAAAAAGTCAGGGTGGGGGGAGGCTTTATAAATGATCCATGAAACCGATTCAATTTGTAATGGCTCCAACAAATAAAAAGACCTGCTTTTAACAGAATTTTAACTCAGATTTTCCCCTTAAACTTCTAAAATCACCTTATGAAGATGGTTCACATCCTTTTAAATGAACACATATGCTGAACTTAAAACAGCTAAAGCCCCACATTTTATCAAATCCAACATTAAGTCATACTTTGTGTGCCATTTAAAGAAAATGCTGCCAATTAAAGTTGTAAGACATCATCCATTGTAACACATATAATTTCAGAGATGTTAAATTCTTATACAGCTTATATATATATATATATATATATATATATATATTCACCACCTAAAAAACCTTCTGCTGTTAAGTGGACAAGAACATCTACAACCAAATTCAAATAATTTTTATTTCTCTGGAGCCCACTTTAAGTTCAACAGCTATTTCAAGAAATACAATGTTACTAGTTGGCAAAGATTCAGAGGTAAGGGTGCCATCTACTGAACAATCTGCATAGCTTTCTTCAATCCAAATGATATTCCTCTACCATTCTCATTTAAATTTATTTCTACTGTCAACAAAAGCATTTTGCCAAAGAGTGACCTCTCATCAATAAGTGGACTTCCCAGAGGCTTATAAAATTGTTCAATGAATTCATCAACCAAAAAACCAAATCTGATTATCTGTACTAGTAATTTGTACCTCTAAAATCATTCAATATGTACTTAATTTCTATTTAACTACTGATTGTCTTTTGTATTAAATGTGCTTTCAGGATTTTAATAGTTCTCAATTCTCAATCCTTCACATACTGAACACAGTAACTGGAATTCTTCTTTTCAGGCTTCAATACAGGATTAACTTTAAAATAATGAAAAAAGGGGAAGGGAACCTTGACCATCCAACTCTACAACAAATGAAAAGCAGTACAAATCTAATATAACTCTGGCATCATTAGATGATCCTTTGGTCAAACATGAAATGTGGAATTGGAATCTGCACACTGTAAAGCTTTTTTCCCTAAATGCCTTCTATTCTGGAAAAGGCTTATGAATTTTTTTCCCAAAGCAGTTAGGATGAGCATAGGGGAGTAGAGAAGAGAGAAGAGAAGAGAAAAGGAAAGAGAGAAGGGAAGAAAAAAATCAGGTCACTGCTAAGATCCAAGTCCAAACGCAGAAAAATGGAACAACTCCAAAGCTGAAGACGAACTGAGAAATTTAGGATTAGAGAATTGTTGACAATCACCATCCACTGGTCCCTTCCTACATAGGTTAAGCCCCATCCTCTCAGTGAAACACATTTTAGAAAAATGTTCATTTATAAAATGTTAACTAGGTTCTAACTTTTAAAGCTCCCATATTATTGAAATGCTGTATTTCACAAAATAATTCCAGATGTGAGATATTACTATTCGAAACTGCCAAATGAACCAATACAGTATATTTTAAAAACCAGTACAGATTTGCTATATGTAATCGTGGCACAGTGATTAGTGTATTTTTTCATTTTTACTTTTCCTAGAGGGCAGGCAAAAGATAAATCCTAGCAGTATCACCACCATCACTAGGTTTTTATTGGAAAATGTATATAATTGTACAGGGAAAATATCTGAGAAAACAAGTTGCATATATATTTATTCTAAATATTTAGAACAAACATGATCATGAGCTATAAACTTAACAAAAACATGTTTCATTTCATTACACACAAACCTTTTACTTGAACACTACAAACCTTTTACTGTCATTAATATAAAGCATGCTGTCACTATTAAAACATGTACCTCAGAACTATCTCCTGCCCTCAAAGCCAAGATAAAGTGATGAACTAAACAATAATAAGCAGGACTTCCCTGGTGGCACAGTGGTTAAGAATCCGCCTGCCAATGCAGGGGTACGGGTACAAGCCTGGTCTGGGAAGACACCACATGCCACGGAGCAACTAACCCCACACACCAAAACTACTGAGCCTGCGCTCTAGAGCCCGCAAGCCACAAGTACTGAGCCCGTGCGTCACAACTACTGAAGCCCACACGCCTAGAGGCCATGCTCCACAACAAGAGAAGCCACCACAATGAGAAGCCTGCGCACTGCAACAAAGAGCAGCCCCCCGCTCACTGCAACTAGAAAACAGCCCACGCACAGCAATGAAGACCCAACGCAGCCATAAATAAATAAGTAGATAAATAAATAAAATAAAATGAAATAAAAAATAAATCCTAAAAAAACCCAAAAACAATAATAAGCAAAATGTATTGGAGCACCGAAACCACTACCAAAAAAAAAATATTTTTTTTTTACCATAACCGGAGGTGTAATTAGGGCCCCGACGACCTCTGCCTCTTCCACTATAAGACCTAGAACCTTGTACAGAAGAGACGGTACTTTCATCAGTGGCATATCCTTTCTCTTTTTCAGGCCCTCTGGTGGAAGAAGGTCTGAAACCCATACCAATCTGTCGTAGCTGTTCATCAATCTGCAGGCGTTCCATTCTTAGCTGTTCTACTTCCTATAACCAAAACAAAAAAGGATAAATCTTACATGTATTTTTTTGTCTTCTTAAAGCCCAGAGCTTTAGCTATACTCCAGTACTACGAATGAAAGAAGCTGTGATCTTGGGCAGTTACTCAGCAAAGCATAACTGTATTCCTAGTGAACACAATTTACAAGGTCATTTGTTTATTCAATTCACCAAGCATTTACAAATGCCTTAGCATCATGTGCCAACCATGCTAAGTGCTACAGGTATGCAAAATAAAAAGACAATGACTCTTCTCCTTCAAGGGAATGTTTACACACAAGCATTAAAATAACCTAGGGGATGTTCAACAGACAAGTGCTGAAATAACCTATTTAAACAGCTAATAATTACACAAAATTACCAGATCTAGCCTTCAAGGAGTAAAAACTCTGCTAAATGAGGTAAGGTACCATTTTATGGCAGGTACTATTAATAACCTACTTTCCTATCAAAATAATGACACTTGAGTTGTGACCTAGATGAACTGGCAGACTTGGTCATTCAGAGAATGAGGTCATTACAGGATGTGAAGGTAAGGTGTCTAGAGAAAGCTCTTGGCTAAAAGAGTATTGGAAAGATGAGTTTTAAAAAAAAGGAATGACATTATCAGGGGTGCTTTCAAAATATTAACACAGCAGCCAATGATATGAGTGACTAAAAGGAAAACATAACTAGAGACAGAGCAGTTGAGATACTATAAACAAGAGAAAAACAGCAGGAATAAGAAGAGTAGAAAATGACAATTCCAACTTACAGGGAATTTCTTTTCTAAAACCTTTTCTCTTTATTCATCAACCCAAACAGACTATATTAAAAACAATGGTTAAGAATTATCAACTGATATCTATGGGGGTAGTACATGTGATTCAGAGAATATCAGTTACCAAGAAAGCCCACCTTCATTCCTGGTTGTGTCCTATCTGCATCAAACACAAGAGTGACCATGTCTTAAACAGTATGGAAAGAAATGTAAAAGTACAGAGGGAAAGAGAAAAAATGTACATGAGGCCAATCATTTTACTACAGCAAAGGACTTAATATTCTCACGCAGAAAGAAAGGGCAAATATGAAGCTGAATTAACAGAAATATTTAAAGACTTAAAATTTACTACAAATATAAAATTAAAGTTTAACGTGTGGAGCAACATGATATGAACACTATACAAACCTTTAGATAAGCAATATGATACTCTAAAAGAACTTGCACATTTCCAATGCTTTCTTTAGTGCCAACAAATACAAATGGAACCATCCCCTGTAAGAAAACACAACATCCTCAGTATTTAATATTTATGTTTTCTAATTTCTAATTCAATCTAATCTTTTAAGTATATAAACCAACTTTTAAAGAAATTTTCCATCAAACTGGCATGAATTTTCAGACCAGATATATCACTTTAGTACTGCTTTCCTTAAAAATATAATAAAACCCATTAGTCAGGTTATCCCTATATTACATGCTCAGATAGCAAAACTTTCAACATGTGTGTAATGGAAGGAGTATTTCGTACCCATTAATAGAAGTATCATCTACAGACTCTCAATATTTACGCAATGTAAAGAAATTACTGATATGAGCAAGTAGTCACCAGTTATTAAAACAAATGAAAGGATTAACCCAGACCCGGTTTACTTAGCTGAATTTCAAAAGAGGAGGAGGAGAATAAGATGATGATTTTTTTTTCCTTTAAAGAAGTAAACTTCCAGCTTCCTACTGGCTAAAAGCAATGAACAGATCCTAAGTAAACTCACCCAATCACAGTGTCCTTCCTCACTTTCTTGATTCTACAGAATAGTTCCTAACAGTTATCCAAACAAACTGGCTTAACTTTGGATTCTAAATATGGAATTAAGTGTGGCGTAACTTTTTATTCTATGTAAGAAACTACTATGTGACTTATTTTCAAAATAATTTTTAAAAAATCTAATTGAATTTTAGTATGGGAGATCAAAAAGAAAAAATGCACCAGGGCAGGTGCTAAGGCTACAGTACAGAGCACAGCTATCATGGAGCTTAAAGCGAGTGACTATAAGGAAGTAATTACAACTAGGAAGGCATGAAACAAGGGACTCTAACTTAAGCTTATTAGGAAGTGAGAAAGTCTTGACAGTGTCCTCAAAAATTCACATGCAGAAAACAGAGGATACAAAGTGAATAAAAGACAGGGGAGGGGAAAAAAAGAGATCTAAAAAGTTTTAATCACATACTGTATTTCTGGGACTATATTATTTACATTCATTATTTAATGTTCATTAAAAATTCACTTTAAGAAATATCCCAATTCTACAGCTGAGAAAACCATTTGCTCACCAGCCAATTTCATATCCAGTTACTTAATTCCAAACAACATCCACGTGTTAACTGCCAGAATCTACGCCAAGGAATAGGATAAATAAAGTCCTTGTTCTAAAGATAATCACAATCTCAGAAAAGATAATAAACCTTCCTGTAATAATCTCATTGTACAGCATTAGTGATATGAATTTTAAAAGCACAGGAATATTAGGTAGAATGTGAATTATGCCATCCCAGATGTAGAAATTTAGGGGAATTCATAAGAATATTATTGTCATTTAAAGTCAATATTAAAAATAAATAGAATTTTACAAAGTAGATAAAAACAGTAAAGTCTTTCCAAACAGCTGATCTGCAAGGATTAAGAGAAATAGAATGCCTTGACCCCCAACTGGAGATAGTAACCAATAGTTACCTCCAAAGAAAAGGAGCAGTAAAAAGGCATCCTTAACTGCATGTATTTTACAGACTTTTTTTTTTTTTTTTTTGCGGTACGCGGACCTCTCACTGTTGTGGCCTCTCCCGTTGCGGAGCACAGGCTCCGGACGCGCTGGCTCAGCGGCCATGGCTCACGGGCCCAGCCACTCCACGGCATGTGGGATCCTCCCAGACCGGGGCACGAACCCGTGTCGCCTGCATCGGCAGGCGGACTCTCAACCACTGTGCCACCAGGGAAGCCCTACAGACTATTTTAATAGGTATTATAAACCATTAGAAAAAAAAAAACTGGAGTAAAGAGTAAATGATTATTACTGAATATGAGTTTACATCTAAGTTATTTCAGTGAAATTTCTAGATTTAAAAATATTTTTTAAACTGATTATTTATAGTTAACAGGTGACACTGAGACAAACTAGCACTCAGAAAACAATAATGCTGATCCTGCTCCTGATAACATTACACCAAAAAAAACAAACAAAAAAAAAACCAAAAAAACCTAGAGGGAAAAAACTAGAAATGCACTTCTGAACAATCTATGACCTGCTAAACATGATACAAAATTTCAGAAGTCAGAAGGCAAAAATATTTGCCACATACATAAAAAAACTAACTTACTCAAAATGCAAAAGCTTACACACTTCAGTAATAAAAAATGACAAAAAATATGCAAAAAACAATCTGTTTATAGAAAATGTCTTTCAAGCAAATGGAAAGATAATATGTACATCTTCTGGAATGGCACTAATTAAATTGTGATATAAGTCAGTATTGGCAAATATGTGGAATACAGACATTTTCTATACTGGTGGAGGAATGTGTGGGAAAACTAACAAGATCTAAAAATTTAAATGCCATATAGCCTTTGATCTAACAAATGCACTTCCAGGCATTTACTCTTCAGTCACAAGGGATCTTTGCTGCAACATTATTTTTAAGAGCAGAAGACACAAAAAGGCAACCTGAGAAGTCTAAAATCTATTAGACATGATGGAAAGAGAAAAACATGGACAGGACATAAATATAATTTATTTTTTACACCATACCTTTCTGTGCTATTCTAACCTTTACATAAACCGTGTTTCTTTTACAATTAAAAACTCAAATCTAATCTTAAAAAACCTTAATTAACTGACTTTAAATATTTACCAGGTGCCTACTCTATATAGTTCATTATGCTAGGGAAGAAGGGAAAATATGAGAATTCAGATTTGATTTCTTGACTTCAAGGAGCTCCATAACCTGGCTTGGAGACATAAGATAAACCAGAAAACAAAATATAAGACTTAAAGAAAATCATTAAATACACAATTATATAGACAATAAAAGCTACGGTATACAGGTGGAAAGGTCATATCGGGCTAGAGGTGAGTCACCAAAGACTTCAGAGTAAACAAGTTATAAACTGAGTCTCCAGGGGATTTAGACAGCTTTTTTTTTTTCTTTCTTTCTTTTTGGCCACGACACACAGCTTGCGAGATCTTAGTTCCCCAACCAGAGATCGAACCCAGGCCCACAGCAGTGAAAGTGCAGAGTCCCAAACACTGGACCACCAGGGAATGCCCCTAGACAACTTAAGTTGTGAAATGGTGGCCCCAAATAAGCCAATATCAACCTTCAGATTTGTTTTCACATGCAATGTTTTGAAAATTGAAAAATTTTGTGTACTGTTTAGGTTTCCAGCTTTTCTTTAAAATATTGGAAGAAACAGCAACACATAATACATGCATTCCTACACAGCAACCAGATTAAACATGAGCAGCATGTTTCTTTTATAGAAAGGCACAGTGTGCCCTCCCTTTCCTATCTTGTACATCCCAACTTGCTTTGTAATTTACATAATGTGCTTGGTATCTTTTAGCATTTAAATTTCTTAACTCTGGCACAGAAATGGAGGTAACAATGACCAAAACTACAAACAAAGGAAAGTACAATAACTTCTTAATTTATGAAGGAGGGCCTAGAAGAATTAGCTTACAACAAGATGGTAAATACTGGAAAGCAACTGGGAATAAGTCAAGCTAAGGGAAGACTAGATATTAGTATCAAGCTAAGAAATTATAATTGAGTCATTAATGACCCTGCCCAGTAAACACCTTGATCTTCAGATCAATTTTAGGCAGTGGTTGTATGCCAAATGGATCACCATTATTTTATATATTAAGTATAAATGGGGACAGTGCCAATTATAACAGTATGACACCCTTGATTTTAATCCTCATCTTAAATTCAAGAAAAAACGGGGTTCCCCCCCATTTGAGGCATGGTGTTTGCTTAAGAATAAGTTAAAATTACTTGAGGTTCACAGCAGTTTTTGAAGCAGTGTAGGATGAAATCAATCCACAAGTACTCATTTGTATAATAGTAAGACATTTCTTTTCTCTCATTTGTTTTTAAGTATGTATTTTACCTCTACATTCTAACTAATTAAAAGGAATAAAGGAAATGGTATCTTTCATAGGCATCTTTACAACATCAAATACCAGCTGTGAGGCTATTTATCTGAGCCAAATTCTACAATTTTCTGTGTGTCTCTCTTTTTTTTTTTAAAACTTACTCTGTCTGATAGGCAAACAAACTCTCTAGTTATCATGTAAAACTGAGGAAGGTGTGAATGTACTGCTTTCTGGGAGATCATTTGGGGGGAAATCCTTGCCTTATGTTCAGACATGCAACTTATACAGACTTGACCACTGGAGCCACAAAAGTGAGAGATGCTTACAGTGGTGGATGAGAAGGAAAAATACCGCACTGTGGACAAGACATCAACATGTAAGAAAAAGACTGACAAAGAAATTTCAGAAAGTTGGCATCAGAATTACTAGCAACATAGAGCTTAAAGATTTCAATTAAGAAATGGTTAGGGCTTACAAATTCTAAAAAAACAAGGTCAAAGAAGTGTTACTTATCAAGAATTCCTTCACAGCCTACTGTTTTGTTTAGAATATCAAATTCTTTACACTCTAAGTACAAAAAAAAGAACTGTTAGGATTATCAGTCTTCCCCCCCACCAAAAAAAACTGGCTTTTTTACTGACATACTGAGAAACCAACCAAGAGCCCAAGGCCAACAACTGAAAGATGACTTGTTTTCTAAGTGTGTTAAGCAACATTGTAAGGAACAGAATTTTTTAAAAAAGAAAAATCTGCAGCAGAGCATAAGCAGTTCACCGGATATAACTTTCCTAAAACAATTTTCAAAATATAAAAAATAGTACTGTAAGTCAACCAGAAAAAGAGTGGGGGGCGGAGGGGAGGGAGACACAGGACACAGGCAAATTATGTTTTAAATACTTACATCTTCTCTAGGTAGTTTATTTTCATTGTCTCCTTCAATTCTCACCCGAACCACACCAGATTTGTCTACTATTTCTTGAATAACTTTGCCATTCTTCCCAATTACTTTTCCTTTAATAAGAGAAACATATATAATGGTAAGTTAAAAACCAACACTGCTTATCATTTCAACACCAGCCCAAATAATCTGACTTACTATCAAATTATAAAAACCAAGCAAAACTTCATCTTCTTACTCTCAATTAACTCACCCTAAAGACCACTGAGGAACTTTATCCTTGGTATGAAACCTTCACTTCCGTACGCCTAAGGCAACTACTATTAACTGAGATTGACAGTGCCACTCACAATGTAAGCCATTTTCAATGTCTAAATATTTTTTATTATGTTCTATATCATTTTTCTATTTTTAAAATATCAAGTCGAACCATTTCAAAAACTTGGATATAAAAATGAAGGCAAAAAGAAAACTTTTATTTTGGCATTAAACACATCAATTTGTTTACATTTATGACATATTACATATATTATTATTCAAACAACTAACAAAGTCATCAATCTGGCTTTTAAGTTCCTATTTGTTCAAAAGACACCTGTGACTTCAAGATTCTTTTAAAATGAATATTCTCTTCACCAAAATAAAATGTTGACATTTAACAAGTATTACATTTTACACCTGTAAGTTTTTAAAGTACTGCAGAAGTGTACAACTACATACAACATGTATATGGTTTGCTGTCTTCCTAGATTATAAAATACTGTAAAATGACATAAAATTCAAATTATTTACCTTCTCCACACTTAACTTGTAAGTCTGTCACATAGCAGTTATTGAGTATCCAATAATTAGAGGAGAAACTAAAAGGAGGACACAAAGATGCTCTTCCCCTTAGGAACTCACTCGTTATAAAGCTAACATACACCCATAAAGTAACAAAGCAATACTGGGTAGTGTTACCTGGTAACAGAAGTAAATGTTCAAGTAACTATCAGTATATGGAATAGATGTATCCTAAGTTAACAGCAACATCTTATTTGTTAAATCCAAATCCTCGATTAATTAATATTTTATACTATATCAGCAATCTATTTCCACAATAAATTAATTTTGGTTGAAAGAGGTTAAAATGTACGTTTCTCCTATTGCATACTTGAGAGAACAGTTCCCAATAAAGAATAAATAAGGGGGGAAGGAGATAAATAAGGAACCATGGCAACAATAAGCTGGTCAATACAGCAGACACTATTATAGGATTTTCAAACCTCCTTGCCCAATAACCCTAAATTTAAAAGCACCAGCAATTGAACAGGTAAAAAGAAAAAACAAAGCAGTAGGACAGGGAAGTCACATGATGTATGTCTTCTCTGAGCAGCCCTAGCAGCAGCATATAAAAGCAACCTTCATGTTAACACAGTGAAGCTCAAGCAGCAACTCCATCCTTGACCCTGCTAAAAATAAGCAAATATCTTTTCGAAAAAACAAAAATCAGATTGATATATCATACCCCCTCCCCAAAATCTTTACCCCTTCCTTCTTGTGGTCTATACCAGTGGTGAGTGAATATCCATCACCCTTCTGGGGTCTGTGGCAAGGACCTACCTGCAAGTTTTATTTAGTCCCACCAGAGACCTTCAGTATTTTAACTGATCATTTCCACAGTTTAAATTCCAAAGCATATTGACAAACTGAAGCAGACCTGTAGTATAATTTGAGCACTGAGCATAAATGCTGAAGGGACAGAGTAGAGAAGTGATTAAGGAAGGCTTCCAGGAGGTGAAAAGTTTCAATTAATTTTCAAATCAATGTTCATGTAATACTTTTGATTTGGGAAGGGTGGGAATGGTCAACAAGTCTAGAACCCTTGGAACCCGAATATGTGCGGGAATCCTCTCTGAAACTTACCTACCAAGTAGTCCTCATTCCCATTTATGTCTCAGTCCTCTTTTTTTTCTCTTTCACTTGGACTAAGAATGTACTATTTTTCAAAACACTGCTTCAACCAGAAAACATTTTGGAGGAAGATGTAGTACTACTATTATACACACCAACCAACTGAAGTCCTTACTTCTGAGTATTTCACCAATGCATAATAGTTGCTAACATTTATTTTCTAAATAGTAAACAAATAACCCAAATCACCAAAGCCAACCAAGCCAGGGTGGAAGAAAAAAAGAGACATGACAGGTACTCACATCACTACACAGATAAACGAATAAAGAGAAAAATCTGAGAGCTACAAATACATCCAATTTCCTTATTTCTGAAATATCAGGAATTTTTACTTAAAATTAACACTACCACAAATTCTACAAGACCAAGGCTATCTTCTATAGAATTGTTGGGCTGGAAAGAACCCTGACTCCCTTGGAGACACTCACCTCCAAATCATTTTTACAAGTGAAGAAACCTTAAGTTAAATTATGTTCTGTAAAAGCAGCAACCAAAATGTTAGTACTGATAGCTGTCAATAACAGAGTATTATATAAACAACAAAGGGGATCATTTTCAAAAGCAGCTTTCTTGTCAAAGGCAATTTCATTAGGCAACAATAAACATTTGGTAACTTTTTGTATCTTAACATTTATTAAACTTATGTACAATACCTGAGACTTACATTTAATTTTAACCTCTCAACTCATAATCTCCAGCAATTCAGTGTACAGTGAACAGTGGTTTCTAGGAACAGATTAGGTGGAGCTTTCTTTTTTTTTTGAATAGTCAATTTCTTTCTTGTTTTTCCTTTTTTTAAAGAAGATGTTGGGGTAGGAGTTTATTTATTTTTTGCTGTGTTGGGTCTCTGTTTCTGTGCGAGGGCTTTCTCTAGCTGTGGCAAGCGGGGGCCACTCTTCATCGTGGTGCGCAGGCCTCTCACTATCGCGGCCTCTCTTGTTGCGGAGCACAGGCTCCAGATGTGCAGGCTCAGTAGTTGTGGCTCACGGGCCTAGTTGCTCCGCGGCATGTGGGATCCTCCCAGACCACGGCTTGAACCCACATCCCCTGCATTAGCAGGCAGATTCTCAACCACTGCGCCACCAGGGAAGCCCAAGTGGAGCTTTCTTAACTGGTAGTGTATCATACCTATCCAAACGTTTGGGCAGAAGTGCAAAGATTTTTATATAGTTGAACACCATGAAACTGTCCAAACTCTTGTGTATTATCCCAAGCACACTACTTGTTACTGGCCAAAACAAACATCTTTTTTAATAGTGGAAGTGTTTTTTTGTTTGTTTGTTTTAATTTTCACCTACTAATGTTTTACAGAATTTGACAAGTAAAGCATGTAAAGAATCTTCCTATAGGCGTAACTATATATAAATGGAGCCCAAGGGGCTCTAACTATTTCATTAAGGTCAAAAAACTAATGAGATTCAATAGATGACAAAAAAAAATCATAAAAAACCATTCCCCTGGGCTTCCCTGGTGGCACAGTGGTTGAGAGTCCGCCTGCCGATACAGGGGACACAGGTTCATGCCCCACTCCGGGAAGATCCCACATGCCGCGGAGCGGCTGGGCCCGTGAGCCATGGCCGCTGAGCCTGCGCGTCCAGAGCCTGTGCTCCATGACGGGAAAGGCCACAACAGTGAGAGGCCCGCGTACCACAAAAAAACCCCAACCATTCCTCTAGTAAATTTTGCTACGTCATGTTGATGCTTTATTTTTGTCAAACTTTTAGGATAATCACTATGTATTTAACATGTGACCAAAGCTTCTCACATATGTCTCAAATAGCATTTTAAAGGACAGACAGCACAGATGTAGAGGATAATAAGAAAGCTGTTAAACAACTAATCCCAAGCTATAATGCTCATTTAACTGCACCTTCAAATTCAAAAATTGTCACTTAATAACCCATGGGCGCAGCAGTTTTCACTGAGTGTCAAAACTTAATAGTGAAACCTCCCCTCATATCATCATCACCATCCTTCTCTCCTGCCTATGACTTCTTAAACTTTATTCTATGCCTTTGCAACAACTATTACTTACTCGAAGCCTACTGTGTAGAAGTTTATTACCCTATTGTTAGTCCACTCTTACTTTTTCTTCTACATTAAAGAAAAGAAAAAATTACCACAAATACCTTCTCAAAAAGTCCTACGACAATTTTGATGGATATATGAATGATAAAGACATCAAGAAAATGAAAATATTAAGAAAGAGGACAAAGGATGAAAAGGCTTAAGAAAAACTATAATGACAAACTGTTATAAAAAAAATACTCTACATAACTTTAAGATATCAGAAAACTCTGATTTTCAATTAAGTTACTGTATGTAATTAAGTAACATTTAATTTGTTTAACATTTAGTAGAAGTACTTACCAACAAGATTCCTAGGAACCTGAATAAAATCCTCCACAAATTCCAAAAAACCTCTAGCCTTTTTTACAGCATCAGCACTCTGGTGGAGAAAGAGGGGAAACAAACATGAAATTCAACCTTGAAGAAACCCACAATCCACAACAAAAATAAAGTAAGAAAAACTGAATTATTACGCTCTAGTACAAGATTCTGCTCAGACCACCAGAGTGACATTTCAAGTCAAGTAATTCATGAAGTACTTCTCCAAAAAAAGTCACAGTAATCATTAAACAGCTAGGAAAGAGTCTTTTACAACCAAAATATGTTAGACATCTCTAAGGTCCCTTTTAAGCCCCTGAGAAAATTAACAAGAGTTTAACTTACTTACATTAGCCAAATTTTAACCCAATCCTAAATACATCTGGCCCACACTCCTATGCTGAATTCTCCAGGTGAGTGTTAAAAAAAAAATTGTTCATGTTGTCTGTACTATCTGCATTGTTTTTTCATTCTCAACATAAATGATTTAAAAGGCTGTTCCTGCAGATGCATTTAAAAAAAAATTACCTACTGATAACATCATTAAAATTCCTAATTGCTAATGGTTATGATTTTAAAAGACAGGAAGATGGGGGGGAGGGGTCTTCTCCAAAAGGAATTTATAGTTCTAGTAACAGTTAACTTCCACTTCTACTGTTTGTCCTTTAATAACCATAGGTCAAGTATATTGTGTGCTCACTGTATTACACACAGCAAAAATTTTTAAACCGTATTTAATCCCCATAAACTGTAAGGTAAGCACTATTATAATTCTCATTTTACAATTCGGAAAATTATGCAGGGAAGCTGAGTAACTTTCTCCAAGCCCTCTCAAAGTGGTAGAGACAAAATTCCAATTCAGGAGTATGGCTCCAAAGTCTTTCATCTCAATTACTTTGTTATACTGCCCACTTCTAACGGTTTCGGAAGTAAAAATCAGGGCTCTAGTAAGACGTACTGTATGACTCAAATGAAAAGTCAAGACTTGAAATTATCACCCCCAAAAAACTCATTTACTCTAATGTGAATGATGGTCTGAATGAAGAAAAGTCTGATTTATTTTTCAGATTATTTTCCTGTCCACACAGATGTCACAATTAACCAGTGACAAAATATTACTCAAATTCAAGTTCTACAAAAGCTATTCTATTATATGCTATTTATAACTGCCAGTGCCCGACAGTAAGCACTCAAGAAATATTTGAATAAATTATCTGTAATGCACATAAAACAGAGTAAAATTCAGAAGCAGTTGATTAAGGAACTTTTCAGAAGAGTACACATTAAACACAACCTTTAATCCACCTACATACATGCAACGATTGCCAGGCTGATTAATTTAAAGCGTTTCACCCTTTGGAAACTGGAATTCCAGACAACAGTTAATATGTTATAGGAAAGCTACCCAAGGTGGGGGGCAAACAGCTTACCTCACCGTAGATTCTAAATGTTCCAGTATCTTCATCTAGCTCAATAGCTGTAACTCCAGGAACCTTTCTAGCTTGCTGTATGTTACTACCATGTGTTCCTATTGCCAGGCCCATCAAATCTTCTCTCACAACAAATTCCTCATGAAAAGCTGCTGCAAGTTGTTTTGTGCACTAGTAAAAGAGGCAAATTATAATTTATAATAAAATATCAAAAAAAATTTTTGTACACCCATGTTCATAGTATTATTCACAACAGTCAAGAGGAGAAAGCAACCCATATGTCCACTGAATGATGAATGGATAAACAAAATGTGATATGTTGAGTAAAACCAGAATTATTCAGCCTTAAAGAGGAAATTCTGATACATGCTATGACATGGACAAACATTGAGGACATTATGCTTAGTGAAATAAGCCAGTCACAAAAAGACAAATACTACATGATTCCCACTTACAAAAGGTATCTAGAGTACTCAAATTTATAGAAACAAAGTAGAATGGTGGTGACCTGGGCCTGGGAGGAAGGGGAAATGGGAAGTTGTTTAATGGACACAGAGTTTCACTTTTGCAAGATGAAAAGTTTCTGAAGATTGGTTGATCAACAGTGTGAATACACTTCTCAACACTATCAAATGGACACTTAAAAATGGTTAGGATGGTAAATCTTATGTTTATTTCACTATAATTTTTTTTAAAAAAAGAAAAAGAACTAAGAAAAAAAGGAATAAAGGAAATTCATTTGGGGTCATATAATGGAAGGGGAAAAAAGGTCGACCCGTCTATTTAATCATGGTCACAGAAAACAGTAATTCTAAAACAATTTTCCAGAATTACTGACACAGGAAGCTCTCCAGTTCAGACGATTCATGTTTCAAAACTCATTCACATATCCCTTGTTTGGAACTTTTAAATTAATGAGGGCATTGTTGTACTTATCCTAAAGATAAATGTACCCTAATTTCTCTAAGACAGTGTGTGTGTGCACAAGTGCGTGTGGGAGGGGGTGGGGGGAACACATCTCCTAATAGTGTGGCAGTGAAGAAGAGGAGAAAACAGGAATACCTTAGGATGGAGAGAAGCAATGGTAGGCTCTTTTTGAAAACTACAAGCCATATATCCTCCTCTCTTCTTACCCAGGAGTTGTTATAGTGAACCAGTTACTAAGGAAATGCATTGTGACTGATACAGGACAGTAAAAACCAGCAATAAAGTTCTACTGGAAATCCCTAGTGAGTTTCTAAGCTCTTTGGCACCTGTCATCCAAGTCCTAACAAATAACTCAACAGGCATTTAGCAGACAAAAGGCTACGTTTGATAAAAGTAATAGAAAAAAGTAATTCTTCTAAGGACACAATGACTTCAGTTATTAGCCATAAAACAGGTCCCAAGTTGCCTTACCTAACAGTCAAGTAGTTTCAGCCATGGAACTTGAATAATATACTCATGAAACTAAATAGGACACGCAAAAAACCTTTTACAAGTAAACCCACTTACTTCTAAATGCTTAGTGGCCTCTTCATTTCTGGACATAAGCATCAACTTCGTACGAATACTTCGCAAATGCATGTCACTCAAAATATTTACTCTCTTAACAGTTGCTTCACTGGCAGACTATAAACACACAAGTTAATCACTCAAAAACTTAAATCCTTTTTCAAGGTAATACAAACACAACCTTCCATATAAGGCCTTCCTTGATTTTCATCTACTATACTTCTTCCTCACCTAACATACACCACCCCGCGCCACAAGTTACTCTTACTTTGCTTTCTTAATTTCCACATTACTTAGATCTGCTCTTCAAATTATGATTGGGGGGCGTGGGTAGAATCCAGGATCCTATATATTAAGGATTTTATGATGTAAAGAATATTATATTGATTTTTCCTCCTTACTCCAGGAGAAATGTACAAATTAACAATTTTATAACTGCAAAAAAATTTCTCCCACACTGTATTTTAAATAGTCACTATAAAACAAGTTAGCTTTTATCTTTTGAAATATTTAATTATAAAATCTGTACAATATTCATTATCTACCTTAAAATATGGAGTTACCTTACCAGTATCATTAGCTGTGTGGTTTCTGGATGGTAAAAAATTCTGCATGCTCCTACTGCTTTCTTAAAATCTTTATGTGCATTTTCATTAGCACACCTAGGGAGAAAGTAATTCATGGGTAAGACCTAAATAATAGGTTAAATTTAGAGGGCAATTATAATGAAAACTCAGTATTTCATTTTGACACCACCCATTAAAACTTTTGTTTGTTAAAAAGATTTTCTATCAAAGTTTTTGACTGGGCGTCTGGGGAAAAAAGTTTTTTGTAGAACTGAAAAATCCTCTTGATTCACAAATCAATTCAACAGTAAACAAAATTACTCACGCCTCTCTCAAATCCTCAGGAACATCCACTGTGCATTTAAAGAAGGTATTTTTTTTGACAGTTTTATTTTGATTGACAGGCCGAAGTCGTTCAAATGTGACTATTTCATTGTAAGTGGCATCACAAGCAGCATATTCAATGACATAAAACTAAAAGACATCAAAATATTTTAAAAATCCCATCTGAATAAAAATAATGAGCTTTAAATGAAGTTCTAATTACCTTGCTTAGCTTAACCAGCAGACCCTCCCCCTTGTGGCACAAATACTAAGCACAGCTTAGTTACATCAATCTGATTTGCCTAAACTACATTATACATTCTTACAAGCATGAACTATGGTGGTCCTCACACGCCTGCGTTATTTATACCTCTGGAGAGCAGCTTTGGTGTTTGCAAATCCAGAACACAAATATAAATTACTGGTCTCATGACTTTTTGAAAGGCATGATTAACTATTTCTGAAGTAGGCTTTTAACAACTAAGAGTTAGAGTAACATTTACAGAACCAAGAGTGGAGGCATTTCCTTGGAAATGAGTCACAAAGCAAGTTTCAACATCACTTACTTCTCCTTTCATCATTCGAACTTTAGCCAACCACCATCCACATGGTTCTTGATCATTTGCTCTTGAATACACCTGACAAGAAAAAAAATGCCCTTATTCCTTCATCCAAAAAGATTTCAACCCTATAGACAATGACTTATTATAAGAGCAAACTTCCATTAAATTCAAGAATCAAAAATTTTATTGTGAAGAGTAATACAAAGAATAGCCCATGCCCACTGCAACTAGAGAAAGCCCGCGCACAGCAACAGACCCAACACAGCCAAAAATAAATTAAAAAAAATATTGTGAACAAAATGAAATTGGCATACTAAACATGATTTAATAAAAGTTATATACACTTAAATTTTACTACTGAAAAATAAAACTGAACCCTCTTTGGGCAATTTGGCTCCTTGGAAATCGAATTCCAAATTCAAGAGGGTTTACTAAACATAAATTTTTTTTTAAGAGATTTATATTTATTTATTTATTTATATTTTTTTGGCTGCATTGGGTCTTCGCTGCACAGGTTTTCTGTAGTTGCAGCGAGCAGGAGCTACTCTTCATTGCGGTATGCAGGCTTCTCATTGCAATGGCTTCTCTTGCTGCAGAGCATGGGCTCTAGGCGTGCAGGCTTGGTAGTTGTGGCTCGCGGGCTCTAGAGCACAGGCTCAGTAGTTGTGGCACACGGGCTTAGTTGCTCCGTAGCATGTGGGATCTTCCTGGACCAGGGATGGAACCCGTGTCCCCTGCATTGGCAGGCGGATTCTTAACCACTGTGCCACCAGGGAAGTCACAATAAGTATTATTTTAAAGAAATGCTTCTTACAAGACAGTTTTACATAGTGTAAAACATAGGTCTTTCAGTTTCTGTCAACACTGTTCATCTTCGAGCATGGCATTCTGATGATTCAAGTATCAGAAGTAAGGATAAGCTAGAACCTTAATAAGATGTATTTTAAATCTGTTATCAGTATTTATAAAATGTTGAAATTAAGAACTGTTTTTAGAAAGTTTTTTAAATTTCTTCCTATTTTAAAATTCCTTCAAGGTATGACATTTAAATCCCTTGCTGAGGAACTTAAATGTACTAAAAGTCTAACAAAAAAAATTATACACACATTTAGGCCATCTAGCAGAGTACATACCTTACAAAACCTCCTATGCAAAAAAAAAAAAATCCTGTATCTTACGTATTCTATAATTATCAAGTATTTTGAAATATAATATATTAGAAAAGTTTCCATTGAGAATTAGAGTTATTTCTTATGACACAGCAGTTTGATATATTTTCAATACATGAGAAGGGGGGGCTGGGAAGAGATGACTAAGAAACACAAAAATCTTGATTAAACTAAGGTTGTCCCTACACAGGTGGACAGAGAAATCTACCAATCAATACATGTTAACAGCCATTTGTGAAATAATGTAAACAACTACTGACAGGCTAACAGTTTTGGAAAGCCTGAATCTTCTATCAAGATGATAATGAGAGTAATCTTCGAAGGGGTGGAATACTGGAACTAAAAATAAATAAGCCAAAACTTCATGATCAGCTTTACTGCATACCATGATTAGAGAAAAGCTGAGGGAAAAAAAGCCTATATACCAATGAAGCTCCAGTGAACTCAATTTTAGCTTCTGCATTTCTTATATGAGTAAAAACTATTTCTTGACTCTATCCTTTCTTACAGATCTTCCAAAAAATAAGAAAATTTTTACCTTTTTTTTAGAATAGAATAAAACTCATTCTGTCTTGCAACTGTTATTAAGCATCCAATGAACCCTTACATAAATCTAGGGCAGAATCCAGGAACCTTATTTTTCCTACATCCTAAAATACTCTGCCATCTTCTTTGACTAGAAAGAAACAGATGACGAAGAAATGCACATTAGTCAATCCAACTGGTTAAATATGAGAGTGGTGTAATTGTAGGGCAAAGATGCTAATATTCTATTCGATAAAATTAGAAGCCATCAGAAGTTCCAAAATACAATTGACCCTTGAACAACAAAGGGGTTAGGGGCGTCAACCCTCCATGCAGTTGAAAGCTGAGTGTAACACAGACGGCCTTCTGTATATGCAGTTCCACATCTGCAAACTCAACCAACCACTGATCATGCAGTACTACAGCATTTTCTACTGAAAATAACCTGAGTGGGAATTCCCTGGCAGTCCAGTGGTCAAGACTCTACACTTTCACTGCCGAGGGCCCAGGTTCAATCTCTGGTCAGGGAACTAAGACTTCCACAAGCCGCACGGCGGGGGGATCCGAGTATACATGGACCCATGCAGTTCAAACCCATGTTGTTCAAGGGTCAACTGTATTCTTAAACCATTGCATTCTGATAATTCAAGTGTGTAAGATGAAACAGAAGAAATGATAAACTAGAACTTATCAGAGATGGACTTTAAATCTGATATCAGCATTTACAAGATGGGTATGTTCTGGGTTTATGCATGATAGCTGATGAGCAATAAGTTAATATTCAGAAAACTTTGCTCATTTTAGGTAAATGTATTGTCAAAAACCAAGAAAACATGAAATAAAAACTTGGATTTCTTTGTTTAAATGCTTATTAAAATATCTAATAATGTTTATCTTCACCATCCTTTTATTCTTACTTCTGTAAATTTATATGTAAAATGACTTAAAAATATAAAAAACAATAAAAATGGCCCATTAGACTCAAATGGTAAGTGCTGACTATTTTCCCTAGTATACTGAGAATTAAAAAAACAAAAAGAAAACCCTGAGAACAAGAAGGAAAGTGCCCTTTCCAAGCACTATCTTAGAAAGGCAGTTCAGCTAAACAGACTGTTGATCTACAGTGGATGGGTGCCTCAAGCTTGAATGCTGAAAAATGGGTCTTAAAATAAACTACCTGTTCTATTTCACCAAAGAATAACCATCTAGGAATCTGGTTTTCTATGTAAGTTTACCTACAAAAAAGAATAAAACATTGTGGACTGTCTTGCAGCTTTAGTTCTCACTGAACATTAAAATGCTGGATTTCATTTTACACTTACATCCATCTCTGTAAACTTCATTAATAACTGATCCCTGAAAGACAAAGCCTCTCTCATAAAGCCAAATTAATCTAAGTTCCTGGCTCAAATCAAAATGCTATGAATTTGCCTCCACTTTTGTGTTGTGGGTCAAATAACATCCTTTACAAAATGAACAGTGTACTCAACACAATAAAAAGTCATTTTAATAACCCAGTGTTAAAACCACGCCCTAGCATACTATGTCCGAGATGTAGATTATTCAATTTATTTATGACTACGTCATTGGAGTAAAAGCATCTCACAGAAATTCCCTTACTTCAGATTTCAATTCACTTAAATCCCCAAACTATTCCAAGAAAGCAATTCACAATCTAAGGCAATGGCCCTCATTTCTCTAACATTCTAAGTTTCTTCAAATCCAAGAAAGAGCTTAAAAAAAGACTAAGGAGTGCCCATGAGAGACCTAAAAACACAACTGTACCCAGATTGAAGAAGGCTACAGTTTCATGGAAGAATTAAATTCCAAAAGCCTATTTCAGTATTCTTTCTACCAAATGAATCCAAGTCAAACCTTACTAGCCTCCAAATTCCAGCACACAACCAAATTATGACTTAAATGGAATTCCAGTCTGGATCCTAACGTTATCAGCTTTTCATTCAAGTTAATAATGTTCAACGATGCCTTTCAAAGTTATAACCAAATAGAAATAATGTGAACACCAGCAGTAGACAATTTCTACCAGTTTTTACCTAATTCTAAATGTTAAGCATGAAACTGAATGCTTAATCATAATGACCTGTTTTACAACTACATGAAAGACATTTATTGAGTACTATTCATATCTATTTCATCTCATTACAATCTATGAAGAAATAGAAAATGTACATTAGGAAAGCAAGCTTAACATCTAGAAAACACTAATGCGATTTATCTACTTACACAACAGTATTATCTCATTAGTATTTGTGGCTGATACTTTAACAAATGGGTTTCATAAGTCTTGGAAACTGCCCATTCCCCAAAAGAAAAAGATACAAGTAATAAAGAATATGTTCACCTATTCTTTAACATATGAGCATTCCCCAGCACTAAAACTAACAACGCTGACTTCGTATTATGAGAAAGACTAACTATAGACAGCTAAAATCTTCGGACTGGTTGCAAGAATCAAACTGAAACATTTTTAAAGGTAAGATGTGAGTTATACATGTATATTGTATTTGTCTTATAAGTAAAATACTAAATTAAAAAAATTGTACGGTAAGGGGGCTTCCCTGGCAGTCCAGTGGCTTAAGACCCTGCACTTTCACTGCAGGGGGACTCGGGTTTGATCCCTGGTCAGCGAACTAAGATCCCGCATGTCATGCGGCATGGCCAAATTAAAAAAAAAAATTGTAAGGTAAGGGAATGTTCTACATCAAATTATTCTTAATCCCTTTATCAAATTTCTCTCAAGGGACCTATCCCAAGATTATAACTAAATTATAAAGATGTAGAACCATAATGTCTGACTATCTGTCATAAAAGATGGAAGAAAAGGTGTATGTCACAAGAACAAAAACTTGCCTATCCGTATTTCAACCAGAAGACTTCACAATTCAAAAAAAAAAGTTTTTATATATCAAATATGTTAAACCCAAGAGGAAAAACTTAAAAAGTCTTATAAAATTATCTATTAGCTTGAGATGTCAGGCTTCCTATGTAACACGTTTGTGTGTGTTACTAACTTGCTGAATAAGGTAGGCATCTTATAATAAAAAATAAGGCACCTCACATGTGAAATCACTGGGGAAAAACTTTCTACTGCCCTTCCAATATCCCAGAACATTATACTATATAACCAGCTTAAGAGAATCTAAAGAACTCTTCATTTTCCCATCATTTCCAACTTTACAAGTTGAGCATTATTTTCTTAGCAATCTTTTTTTTTTTTTTTGGCCATGCCACGCGTCTTGTGGGATCTTATTTCCCTGACCAGAGATCGAACCCAGGCCCTCAGCAGTGAAAGCACAGAGTCTTAACCATTGGACCACCAGGGAATTATCAATTTTCTTAGCAATCTTTAGCTAACAAAATCAACTATTAAGCAGACACTTGTCAAAAAAATTAATTATATTAAATACTTTAAAGATTTGAAAATATATGCCACTTTTTATCAACACAAAGCCACCAATTAGGTTTAAAAATAAACCTTTGAATCTTACACTTTTCAAAACCAACTTTCTATTATAAGCCGTATAGTGCCTTCTTGAGGCCACTACCAGACACTAATTTATGTTTTATAATTTCATCTAAGTCTCATAAATTGGCTGGAAAGGGCAAGCCTGAAGTAGCCAAACATGTTTGTAAAGTAATAAAATTTTAGAGTAAGCCATGTGAAATCGCCAATATTTAACCATACCTGACCTACAAGAATGGAAAGTTCATATGGCTGAATTTTTTATTATTATTTTTTAATAGAAGCATAGTTGATTTACAATATTGTGTTAGTTTCAGGTGTACAGCAAAGTGATTCAGTTTTGTATATATATATATATGTGTATATCTGTGTGTGTGTATATATGTATGTATATATATACACGTGTATATATGTTCTTTTTCAGATTCTTTTCCATTATAGGCTATTACAAAATATTGAATATAGTTCTCTGTGCTATACAGTAAGTCCTTGTTGTTTATTTTATATATAGTAGTGTGTATCTGTTAATCCCAAATTCCTAATTTATCCCCTGCCCCTTCCCCTTTGGTAACCCAACTTCGTTTTGTATGTCTGTGAGTCTGTTTAGTAAATAAGTTCACTTGTCATATTTTAGATTCCACATGATCATATGGGGACTTCCTGGCGGTCCAGTGGTTAAGACTCCACACTTCCAATTCAGAGGGCATGGGTTCAATCCCTGGTCAGGGAACTAAGATCCCACATGCCGCGTGGCGCAGCCAAAATATTAAAAAAATAAAAATTAAAAAAAAATAAGTCATATCATAAAATATGTCTTTGGCTTACTTCACTCAGTATGATTATCTCTAGCTCCATCCATGTTGCTGCAAATAGCATTCTTTCACTTTTTTATGGCTGAGTAATATCCCATTGTGTGTGTATATACACGTGTGTGTGTGTACACCATATCTTCTTTATCCACTCATCTGCCAATGGACATTTAGGTTGCTTCCACATCTTGGCTATTGTAAATAGTGCTGCTGTGAACGTTGGGGTGCCTTTATCTTTTCAAATCAGTTTTCTCCAGATATATGCCCAGGAGTGGGATTGTTGGATCATATGGTAATTCTATTTTTAGTTTTTAAAGGAGCCTCTATACTGTTTTCCATAATGGCTGCACCAATTTACATTCCTACCAACAGTGTAGGAAGATTCCTTTTCTCCACACCCTCTCTAGCATTTATTATTTGTAGACTTTTTGATAATGACCATTCTGACTGGTGTGAGGTGATATCTCATTGTAGTTTTGATTTGCATTTCTCTAATAATTAGCCATGTTGAACATCTGTATGTTGGCCATCTGTATGTCTTCTGGAAAAATGTCTATTTAGGTCTTCTGTTGTATGGCTGAACTTTAGATAAATGCCTGGACAGCTTAGTGAAAAGCTCCCTTCTGGATCATTTCTGTTCTAAATCAATTACTAATGGCCAAATCATAGTCACCTTTCCATTCTTCAAAGAGGAAGGGTTCCTAGAGCTGCAAAAGAACAAGAGTTGGGAATGTGGCACAAAATTGACAACCCTGTAATACAGCATGACATATTAGAAAGAATAACATTCAGGACAAAAACTTACACTGGTTATTCAACTTCCTAACCTTCAGGCTACATGAACCTTGGAAAGGTTAATTAAAGTATTCACAGAGTTTAGAAGAGGCCCTCAAGAGACTATTATGTCAAACTGATAGAATGTGTTTAAAAAGCCAGTTAGTTATATATATATTATATGGGTTAGTGTCAGCTGTTACCACTGCTATTATAGTATTTACAACTAGCACAAAAAGAACAGTAGCCAATGACTTAATTTAAAAAAAATCAATATACTATGCAATAAATTACCCTAAAAAGAATCAAGTTTTTTTTTTTTTTTTTTTTTTTTTTTTTTTTTGCGGTACGCGGGCCTCTCACCGCCGTGGCCCCTCCCGTTGCGGAGCACAGGCTCCGGACACGCAGGCTCAGTGGCCACTGCTCACGGGCCCAGCCGCTCCGCGGCATGCGGGATCCTCCCGGACTGGGGCACGAACCCGTGTCCCCTGCATCAGCAGGCGGACTCTCAACCACTGCGCCACCAGGGAAGCCCTCAAGTTATATTAAAAACCTAAATACTCTTTAAAAAAGGGGGGGGCATCTCTGTAGAAGTACTAAAATGGGTTATCTTGGAGGCCATGCTGGGAAAACTGGCAGATCTGAATCTGGGAAAATTGGCAGATCTGAATAAGTAAAAATATAAATTCTTAATGGCAAAAGCCACTAAAGCACAGCTTTTTAAAGAATGCCTGGGAGAAAAAATATATAACAGAAACTTACCCATAAAATGTACACATTTCCAACATCGAAAACTACATGGGCAAAAAATAAAATAGATAATAAACAGAACAAGGGGCTAACCTAACAGCCAATAAACTAATTTAAAAGACACTCCATATCACTAGTAATCAAGGTTCATAAGACAGAGAAGACAACAGCTTCCTTCTATCATGTTTATGAAAACTTACAGATGAGATTAATAATAATCCAGTCAGTCAATCTATGAGGAAACAAACACCTTAATGTATTAGCAAAATTATGAAGTGGTCATTCAAAAAGCATTTTTGGAGGACAAAATGGTATATTTTGGTATTATCAAACTTTTCAATATACATGCCTTTGATTCAGCAATTGAACCACCAAGATTTATACTAACAGAAAATGATTTACATAAGGACATTAACTCTTGCTTTTTTTGGGGGGGGTAAAAGCAAAAAACAACTGTCAATAATTTCAACGACTTCTAATTATGATACACCTATACTAAGGAGTATCATGGGGTGGTGAGAAAAAATGAGGTTAAATCTGTATGTGCAGACTTGAAAATGTCTACGGTATCTTAATTAACTGACTACAAAAATCACAAATAAAATGTATTCCCAATTTTTGTAACTTAAAAAAGCACACATATTCTTTATAAATTCAAAGAAAAAAATCTAAAGAGACATCTCTTAAATGAGATTTAAGCTGGGGTGGGCAGATAAGCACACCTACATACCTACACTAAGAGGAAAGGTTCACGTTTTACTTTATGTAACTCTGTATCATTTCACTTTTTATATTAAGCTTTGTTACTTTGAATTTAGGGGGGGAGCTTACATAAAGTTATTTGGCTCAAAATATAAAGCACTAACAACCATAATTCCTAAGCATTCATTCCATGGCATAAGAATAAATTCCTAACGCTGGCAAAAAAGCAAAACAAAAAAAGAACAATAAATCCACAGGTGGCAAGATTAATTTTAAACTTCTTCCCTATGTGAATTTTCAAAAATTTCAAAAGCACAAAAAAATTACAAAGTAACAGTATCTTAATTCCAGACCATGATTCTCATTAATTTTAAGGGAACAAATTTCACCAAGACTGAACCATAAAACAGAAAGTGAAATAAAACACTCTGTAATCATCAATTTCCAAATCATTCAATAACGTTTTGTATACAATTGGGGAGGCAAGCCATAAAGATGGTCCAGGAACTGGACAGGATCTTCCCAGATTGAGACTGAGGAAAGCACACTGTAACAACACCCTCAGCATTCCACAAAGTTTTTCCTTTAAACTGAGCCTTTACATTAACAATAACTGTCTGAACAACAATTTTAAAAATATGAAAAGCACTACTCACAGAAATGACCGCCACACATGTGGCACCCTGACACAATTAAGTTATAACATGCTTTGATTTAGCAAAAGCAGGATGCTTGCTCTAATTACCTAGAGCAAGAATTAAAATCTAGGCAAAATCTTAGAATGTGAGTTCAAGTTGTTAGGGGTTAAAGTCCTACAATTTGACTTTCTAGCCTAACATCTACAATTAACTCAAAAGAAAATTTACCATTAAAAAAATTATTAAGAATAAAAGTGGTAAGTAACTAAATGAGTTCACGTGCAAAGCACTCAGAACAGTGTATGGCACAAAGTACGTACTGTTAAGTGTTTTCAGATAGCTGTTTCAACATTAAAGATTGACCCGTGTTCCCAGTTCTCCTACCCCAGCCTACATAAATTAGGTACAAATGAGATTTGAAAATCTCTTTCAACATTATCAAGACAACTCCTTGTGAGAAATACATTTTAGCATATTTGAGCTCCTCGGAGGTACCAATTTCTTAAAAATCGAAAATGAAATTTTCTATCTCCAACAAACTCATTATGCTTCTATTTGACAATTATTTCCAAGTTTCTTTTTACATAACAGCAGGCATGTTAATAAAAAATAAATATAAAAGACAGACATTCAAGATCTACTAAGTGTGAAAAAAGCAAGATACAAAGAAGCAGTACAATTTTTATTTTTTTAAAAGAGAAAAAAGGAAGAGCCTGGGAATATGTAAACCATGAAATGTGGTTTTTATCTCTAGGCAGTGATTTTGGTTTTTTCCTTTTAAATTTTTCTGAATATTTCTAGAATATTCAAAAAGGCAGTATATGCTAATTATAATATTTCATAGTTACATAGGAACTATACTAATGATCACTACAATAAAGGATAGCTACTAATACTGCACAAAGATACTGAGGAAAAAGCACAAGGCAAAATAGCAAAAAAAAAAAAAAAAAAGGAAAATAATGACCAACGTCATATAGTTGTCTCCGCCAAATTCTGTGCAAAACAACTCAAATGCACTATCGTCTTTAGTTCTCAAATTATTTTCACTTTAGTCATTAAAAACAAAAAAACTTGACCAAGGCTACAAACCTAAAAATGGTAGCATTGAGACATTAATCCCAGTTCTGGCTCCAAAATTCAAGCATTGCTACATTACACAGCCATTACCAATAGAAAGAATGGAGAAAAGGAATTAGATTTATTCTCTAACAGCTAAACAGATTTTCCAACAAGAATATTTATTTGAAACAAAAAAAATGCACACAAGAAAATAAACTTATAAATACATACCTCTACTTCATCTCCTTCACTAATTTCTTTTTTTATATCAGGTGGTGGTGGTAATCTAACTTCATTAAATGGAACCTGGCGTTCCGGTTGCCAACTGAAGGATTAGAAAAGGAATTAACAACTTTAAAATGTATTATTCTAATAGCCCCTAATACAGAAGCTATGTAGTCTATGCTTAGTGCTGTATATTTTTCAAATCAATCATTTAGCTTTCCCCAAAGAAAAACAACTTCTGTATTAAATCTTTTTCCAAGTAGTCTGTTGAGGTAGAACAGATTTTGCATGGCTTTTGATGAAGTTTATAAATAGTTAACATCATTGACAATTATATATTGCCTCCAAATTACTCATCCTAAGGTAACAATACATACATTATTCTGCAAATGAAATAGGGTAAGTTCAGAGTAACGAACTGCAATAGTGGGATCAACTTATTACAAACACTTTTACCACTCAATGACTTATTAAGGAACACAATTTCAGAGATTATAAAATATAAGCTGCATAATTTCTTAATGTACATGTTCACAGAAATATAGAAAACTACTCAATTATTCTGAATAGCTAAATTATGAAAGGATTTAATTTTCTTACACAGATACAATTTCTTTTCTACAATGAACACATACATTGTAACTAAAACCTAGAAAAAACTTACTTTTAATCTTTGTAGCAAATACGAATGTGTTAAAACTACTACTTAAGCTGTTGCTTAATTTTTTGTGGGTTGTATTTTATAACTAAGTTGATAAAGCTAAATGCTTTCCTACTTTAAGTTCTAATAGGTCATTCACATGCCTGGGAGGTACAGCAGCATGTAAAATACTCCTATGGCTCCCCTGTGCCAACGCTGGGCAAAAAAAGAGATAAGTAAGACATTTGAGTGCTTTCTTTCATCTTTACTGTCCTAAATGGCAGCTGCTGAAAGACAGAAATCATCTCAACACTTGTTTCTACAAGAAACAGCTGTTGGGCCAGTATCTATTGAGGCAGTTACAGAAGCAGCTTAAAAGTGAAAGTTGACCAGTTTCTTTTCTGACCTTCAATTATACAGTGCTCCTTTATAACCCTTCCTAACCAAGCCCAGAACACGGTCTTTAACGTTTTTAGCACAACTTACCTAACCTTCACAATATCTATACAACTTTTTATTATTCCTTATGAATAATCAAGTAATTAAAGACAGCCTAATACTTATCTACATCATTTCAAAATTCTGTGTTTTTAAGAAGTAAGCATATTATAATCCCATTCGTGCCGTCTATTTTTGCAAAAACTACTGATTCACGTCCACATGTGATTTGACAAAGAAAGGGGTCATGGAAAAAGTGCCAAGTGAATTGTGAGCAGAAAACCAGGTGAAGTCATCAAAAACTAAAATTATTTGAACTCAAAAAGATAATCAAACCAAAGACCCCCCCACCCACCCAAAAGCACACTCATTTTCCACTGGCAATAGAAACAGCCAAAAGCAAACAGTTTGGCACTACCAAGTCTTCAAAATTAGGATCTCTATCAATAAAAAAATAACTTACTTGTTCTCAAAAACAACTGTGAGGGAGTCTTCATGAACATCTTTGATAAATCCCTATAAAGAAATTAAAAGGAAATAAATATTCAATTAAATGTTACATTAACTCTAAACCACTATATTAGAGCTACAAAAACAACATGGAGTACTAATAATAACCCAAAGCTTGGAATAGGCTAATTTGGGTTTGATTTCCATCTCCATCATTCATGAGCTGTTTGACCTTGGCAGTTACTTAACCTCTCTCTTTCATGATTACAAATGACATTAAATGACACTGTACTACTGTCAATCAGAAGAGCAATGTTCTCAAGCCAAATGCTTACACACTGAACCACTTGGTACTCAGCAAAAACTTTTCTGAAACGTCTTTATCATACTACACTCCATAATGTACACTATAAACTAATTAAATACACACAATTGCAGTACTTGGTTAAAACATGGCAAAAATGAATACATCTGTTTACCTAACCTACCTCCCAAAATATTTAAACACTATGTGTCAGATATTATTTTAAGCAAATTAGCAAACCAAAGACTAAGGAACAAACTGACGGTGGAAAAACCAAAAAGCAAACAGATCAGCACTACCACCCCAGAAAATCTTTGGAACTGAATACAGAAAGCCTTATAGAGAAGAAAGTAACCAATGAGGCTGAAAATAAAATCATTTTATTTTCAATCACCAATCACAGAATGTATGTAAGTCATGTATCTAGTCTCTCAGTACCCTCCTCCCACATTTGCTACTAAATTTTATGATTCTGTAATTTGGCCTTGATCTCTCTCCAGCTAGAAATGCCTGTGATCGACTTGTGTGTTATGGGAAATTTCAATGCATATATCTCCATGTGAGGTCTAAAACTCAAGACACTTTCAAGAGTGCTGTAGCTGGGGCTTCCCTGGTGGCGCAGCGGTTAAGAATACACCTGCCAATGCAGGAGACGTGGGTTCGATCCCTGGTCTGGCAAGATCCCACATGCCAGAACAGCTAAGCCTGTGCACCACAACTACTGAGCCCGTGTGCCTAGAGTCTGTGCTCCACAAGAGAAGCCACCGCAATGAGAAGCCCGTGCACCACAAGGGAAGAGCAGCCCCCGCTCGCCGCAACTAGAGGGAAGCCCATGTGCAGCAACGAAGACCCAAAGCAGCCGAAAATAAACTTATAAAAGATATACAGTGGCTGCCAGAAAATTTAAAAAACAGTACTATAGTAGCTCTTGCCTTGCAATTCGGAGGACATTTTTTGTTCTTCTTTCTCCTCCCAAAGCTAAAAACTAAGAGCTGCCATCTAGTTCAAGCTGTGATTATCTGATCACGCTACAACGACGACTTCCTGGCCAGTTTCTCTATTTCTACTAGTTCATCCGCACATCTACTTTCAGCAACCATTTTGGTCAGCACTTTCATAGTTATGTTACCAGCAAATCCATCTCTATTATACCCTTGCCATTTTTAAGGACTATTTTCATAAACTGAGAATTACCAAATTCATGAGTATCAGAGTAAAACATCTTTCCATCAGAGATTAGTCATATTTATACTTTCACTAACATTTTCTAGTCCTTCACAATTTTCAGAGTTTGAAATGTTTCATTAATCTTTATCATTTCTGTATAATTTATACAGCGTAAGTGCAAATGAGAGCTCCAAATCACTGGGAAATTCTACTCCTCGTTATAATAAAAAGGTTTTTTCCTATCTAAAAATCAGTGCTTATACTGCTCCCCACCCCCACTTTACATCCACCACAAACATCAGCATCAGCTTTGTCTGGGTGCACACACTGTTCACATACTTTAAGAAAAAATACAGCTCTGGAACCTACTCTTATTGCTAATATCTTTCAGGCATCAGATTAAATAAGCTAAAAACTTGATACCCAAATAGTGTATTTGGACTGTAGTGAACAATCAGAAAATATGTTCTAATCCCCAAACCCTAGATTCTAGGGATAAAGGGTTTCTAATGGCCAGATCTCTATAAAATTGATGCATTTGATACAGGACACAGTCAACACTTTTCAATTCACCAGAATAATGGCAGGTCCCTATATATTCAAGAGATGGAAAATGGCAGGGTTAGGCCTTTGCCAAAATGTTTGAGAGTCAGGAGACACCAAATAACAATGGCAACATTTTCCTGCACATGGTGTGGGTGGAGGGCGGGAGGGGGGGGGCGGCTTTATGACTAAGTCTCCATAACTTCTGTCTTTCTTGTTAGTCCAACCTTTGGGGATTTGGTCTCTTTTCCTATTCATACTCATCTGGTCCAGAACCCGTATTTCTTAGAATACTCTGACATTTCTTTTTCTTCTCCTCATACACCTACAAACATGGAAGCCCAAGCCATCATAAAATGGTCCCTTAATTTGTTCATTCACAAAGCCTGGTATATATTTACACTCGAAACTCTTAACTATAATTTAAAATAATCATCGATAAGTAACAAGGCACTTTAATAACATATTTAAAGTGTAATCAAAATATCTTAGAATGCTATCCCTGACAAAATAACAAACAGAGCATCATACAATAAAAACCCAGGAATGCCAAAAATTATGTGTAAATTAGGAGTAAGGGAGGAACAGAGGGAATAGCAGGAATCTCTGATCCCTGGAAGCACTAAATGAAGATTTTTTTTTTCAAAACCAATCTAGCCTAAAATAAAAATTTAAAAAGAAAACTCAAAGATTCAGTAAGGTGGCAAGTTAACCAAATTAGCTTTTCTAGCTAAAAATAAGCACTGGAAAATAAAAGACAAAATAATATTCTGCTAACAGCATGGTCCTAGAAATGCCCTCAACAACAAAAAAATGTACACGACCTATGTGCAGACATCTGTGAAACTTGACAAATGAATAGAAATAGACTATTTAGGGAAACATAAAGCACTCTTGACATTTTAAAATTTTCAACATGCCCCTAAATGGGATCCAACTAAAACACAAAGGAATGTGTAATTTTGTTGAGGGAATCGGAGTTAACCTTAATAAAATTACATCAAAGCCTATATTAAAAACAAACAAGAAGGCATTCAGTAAGGCAACTTTCAAATGGGGTAGAGAATAATGAGAAAACACTATCCGTACCAAATACTGAAAGTTATTTTAAAGCTACAATGATCAAGACAAAAAAGACAAGGTGCTTGGCAATTTTGAGGTGGGAGCTTCAATGGCCTGTGGAAAGAACAAGGTGCATTCCAGACATGTGCTTAACTTAAACACACATTTTTGAAGTTACAGAACACTACAGCTAAAAAAACGTTTTTCAACTCGATGAGGGTAGTCATAGGGAGAAAAAATCCTATTGATAAGCAATAATACACATGGTATGAATGAATTTCAAGAATTGAAAGAATGAGATTATGAATACAGTCAAAAGTCAGAACAGATGGCTGTGGGAAAACCACTCCGAAGAGAAACACTATTTCTTCTACAGACCTTCCAGATCCCTTATTTTAGAGAAAGAGAAGCTGAAACTATATACATCTATATAGCCCCGAAGTTTTACTCCCTAGGAGGCTGTAAATGCTGAATTTAAAACCTCATCTTCTGGGAGTTTCCTGGTAGTCCAGTGGTTAAGAATCGGTCTTGCAATGCAGGGGACGATGGTTCAATCCCTGGTCTGGGAACTAAAATCCCACATGCCTCGGGGCCACTAAGCCCGCACTAGGCAACTACTGAGCACCACAGCTAGAGAGAAGCCCAGGGACCACAACGAAGACCCAACACAGCCAAAAAATAAATGAATGTATGTTTTAAAAAAATAAATAAAATAAATAAAACCTTAACTTCTGTCTGGAACTCTTTTCAATTAAATCATTATCAATTAAATGACAAAATGCTTTTGCTAATTCACAGTTTTAAACTGTAAAAGGTTACGTCTGGCAGCAACACTATTATGAAGAAATAAGGCACCATTCCTAAAAAGCCTATTTAAGGCAAAGTCCCAGAACAAAATATCAAAATCTAATTTACAACTGGAAAGGCAGCTACCTTGTTTAATATACTAATCAATTTATCAGAGGCTTTGCTTAAGTGATGGCTTAGCAATCTACAGAGATCCATGAATCCCTTTGAGAACATTCCTACTAAACTCATTAGGAACGTATCATCCTAGTCTAAAAAAATTCCTTTGAAAAGTATCATTTCAAATTTATCTGCTACTTCAGATTTTTCAAAAATCCACTAATGGCCTCCCATTATTACAATTCATTACAACACTAAATTCACCTATCTTACAAAGCGGGGGAAGTAGAAACTTAAAAAAACTTAATACTGGGACTTCCCTGGTGGCGCAGTGGTTAAGAATCCGCCTGCCAATGCAGGGGACACGGGTTCAAGCCCTGGTCCGGGAAGATCCCACATGCCGCGGAGCAACTAAGCCTGTGAGCCGCAACTATTGAGCCCGCACGCCACAACTACTGAAGTCCACGTGCCTAGAGCCTGTGCTGCGCAACAAGAGAAGCCACCGCAATGAGAGGCCTACACACCTCAACAAAGAGTAGCCCCTGCTCGC
Source organism: Mesoplodon mirus (assembly GCF_964341445.2). Lineage (NCBI taxonomy): Eukaryota > Metazoa > Chordata > Mammalia > Artiodactyla > Ziphiidae > Mesoplodon > Mesoplodon mirus. The sequence continues at coordinate 49,620,719 of NC_138982.1, forward strand.
CGCGACTAGAGAAAGCCCGTGCGCAGCAATGAAGACCGAACGCAGCAAAAAATAAACAAATAAATTTATATACTAAAAAAACCCTTAATACTCAGCAAACTACTACCTGAAGTCAGACAGCCTGAATCCTCAAAATGAGGTTTAAAGCGGAAGCCCATACCCAAAAACCCAACACTTACACCCTAAAGCTGTAACTCTTAAACCTCAAAATTCTTGTTAGAAGAGTTTACTGATTGCCAATAGACTGAGCAAAAAAGACCAGCAAGACACAGAACAAGCTTCCTAAATGGAGGCTATGTTTTCAATGACTCTTATCTCAAGTGGTAAAAGCAAGGATTCATCAGAAATCAAACCTCTAGTTCACATTTATTCTCCTAAGCAAGCAAAAAGTTCTCACAGTCACATTACTGCCTCCTTCAAACCTGATCAAGTATTCTTATATAATTTAAGATCTACTCCAGTTTTTCTCTTTAAAGTCTTTCTCAGGATCACTGGTATGACATTTAAAAATTTTATATTTATTTGGCACAACAGTCAAATAACTGTATTTTAGTTGCCTTTTCCCATGTATTAAGACATTACAGTTGATGGCTCAATTCTTGAAGCAAATTTGTGATAAAATGCTGTATTTCTAAAAATAAACTGATTGACACAGAGAACAGACTTGTGGTTGCCAAGGGGGAGGGGGGTGGGGGAGGGATGGATTGGGAGTTTGACATTAGCAAACTATTTTATACAGAATGGATAAACAACAAGGTCCTACTGTATAGCACAGGGAACTATATCCAATATCCTGTGATAAACCATAATGGAAAAGAATATGAAAAATATATATACGCATAACCAAATCCGTTTGCTGTACAGCAGAAATGCAGTGTAAATCAACTCTACTTCAATAAAATAAAATTTTAAAAAAATAAAAATAAACTGTTTAAAATAAATTCTCAGAACATTAAGAGGCACTGGAATCAGTTTGTTAGATCGTGTAGGGCCTTTCCTCTGACTGGGTAAACTTTCCATTCTCCCAAACTCCACAGTTAAAATTTGCTGCTGTGGATAAATGTAATCACAAAACTATAACCCATGAGAAAAGAAAAGTTAACAGCATAATTTATGCAAAATTCGCCTCAGGTTTTTGTTCTTCAAGAACTGACAAAATGGACAATGACTTGTTATTCTTTGATCAATTATCAGTTTGTTTAGTGATTCATTCTCTGGCCCCAGTCTACTTTCCCAGCCCATCAATTCTAACAATTTTGCATCCCTGCAATCAGGATGCTTCCTATAATTGATGGCATCTTAGAATAGCCAATAGCTGAATGGCTGCCAGGATATAAATGTCACTGTTAAGCATGCTCAAACTTGGTTTGCTTGCAATTTTCTCTGGCACTTGATTGCAACCCCTCAATAGTTCATTCAGCAAACCAATGAAGTACCATTTTAGGAAGGATTTAGGTTTCTTACCAGAAGGTTGTTCTGTTGACACCTTCTGATAAAATCAAGAAAGCACCAGCATCAAAACTTGAAGAGTGGGTGAAAATTCTTGGAAGAAAATCCTGGAGATAATAGAGGAGAGCCCTTTTAAAGTATGCTTGCAACATCAATGCTCTCCATGGCACTGAAGAAGATATTGTGAGAAGAAACACAATCATCTGAACCTGAAAATATTTTAGCCAATTTATTTTGCTTCTATTTTCCTTATGTATGCAAATGTTTAAAGATAATCTTTCAGGTGATATAGAAAAGAATTTTAAAAGATAAAACTACCACTCATAGATCAATTGGCAACATTTCTTCTTTTTTAGTGCCTCTTACAACTGATGCCATTTTAAATACAATGAAATTGTACGGCTCTTCCACTGATTTCCCAAGTCTACATATGGAAAAATAACCTGTTCCCTGGACTCTAAAACCCAACTTCCAATTATATATACATCTCCACCCATGGCTTACTTTGATACCTAAAATCAATCAACATGTCAACAGTCAGAATCATCTGCTGTCCTGCTTTTGCACTCTACACATGTATGATCCATTTTACAGGATTAAAAAAAAAGAGAAAAGTGAATACAGCAAACTGTTTCTTAATCAGGGTTCTACGAGAATACAGCCCAATCACTAAGTCATTCATTGTGTGTAATGTACTTCTCTCCCATGCATCTAAAATAGTACTAGCCATGCACAATCCTTGGAAGAATTGAGAAAATGGTGTTCCTCTGCTTTATAATTCAGATGAGAAACTGTAAGGTTGAGAAAACTGACTTAGGGACTCCCAGACCTAAGCAATTTTACACGAGTCTCAGTCTGCAAACTGAAGGAGTTGAAGCTTCTTAAACTAAGGTAATTCCTAGGCACTCAAAGGTGTGCCAAGAGTACTTAAAGCTATTCCTTCTCCCCCCAAAAATACTACGGTTCATCTTCCTGGAACTTTTATGTCAAGTAATTTAAAGAATTTAATAAACACTTTATGTTTCTGGACTGTATATACAGTTAACAGATACAGAAAGAACTCCTTATTAGGGAAAGGGAAAAAAACACTTACTGAGCAATACAATATACTGGTTTTACGGTTAAGACTGGTCTCAGATCCACTACTTACTATGCAGCAGGTAAAAGAAGAGAGGGCCCAGAGCAGTAAGGTAAGGAAAATAAGACTCTTTTAACTGTCTTTACTTGCCCAAAAGCAAGTCATAATATCCTCTTTTAGGAACTCTTTATGGTCTTCCCAGGGCACCCCAGAGACTTTTTGGAGCAATTCTCAGAAGGTTCTATCAATCCTGAATGGGACCCAGATCTCCTAGATGGTAGACTTCCTCCCATCCCAATCCTAGAAGTGAGGAAAATCTGGCTGATGAGTACAGTACCTAATTTCCCCATGTGCAAACAAAAACGAAACAAAAAAAACCCTTTAAAACAGAGAATTGGGCTTCCCTGGTGGCGCAGTGGTTGGGGGTCTGCCTGCCGATGCAGGGGACGCGGGTTCGTGCCCCGGTCTGGGAGGATCCCGCATGCCGCGGAGCGGCTGGGCCCGTGAGCCATGGCCGCGCCATGGCCGCTGAGCCTACGCATCCGGAGCCTGTGCTCCGCAACGGGAGAGGCCACAGCAGTGAGAGGCCCGCGTACCGCATTAAAACAAAAAACAAACAAAAAAACCCCAGAGAATTATTATTTAATACATGGTGCTAGCAAAACTGCCTATGATATTCAAAATGAGACCTGATGTAGTTAATATGAAATAAACAAATAAAACACTTTAAGAAAACCTAAGGAACTGTATGTATAATCTGGACACAGGCTGTCTTAACCAGGCTGGAAACCCTGAACCCTTAACAGGGAAAAAATACTTCAGTGTGTAAAAAACAGAACTCCTCTACGGCCAGGGATACCAGAGTTAACAATTTATAGATGGGGAGGGGGTATTCATATAATGAGTCCTAAGAAATCTCAAAAAGCAAAAAAGGACATCCCAGAAGGAAAATGGGGAAAAACAAGTGATTTATGGAAAAGCAAATCCTAATGGCCAACAAACACTAAAATTCACACGTGGGGATTTGCAAATCAAAGTTGTAATCTTTACATCCAAGAGATTCACAAAAATCAAAGATTATAATGCCTATTTCTGGCAAGGATGTAAGAAAAAAAAAGCTGACATTCATCAATTGAGAAAATACAAAACGTTAAGCCTTTCGGAATGTAACCTGTTAACATTTATTAGAGTTAACAGGTAAAAGTTCCCTTCCACCAGGCTATCTCGCTCTTTGAAACCTATCCAATGGAAACACATGGAGCAGGAAAAAACTGAAAACAAAGTGTCTATTAACTGGGGAATGGCTGGATTTCACAGTAATTCTTATGGTGAAATATGCAACCATTAAAAAATAAATTACACTCCAACAGAAAATGGCCAAGATGTAGATTATCTTATTTTTACAGAGCAGTATTGAAAAACACCTACGTTTGTATCTGAATGTGTATCTATGTACATTCTATGAGTATGAAGAAAAATCTGGCACGATGTATACTCGGCTATAAACAGGCTACCTAAATGGATTGTGAATGAGAGATCATGTGGAGAAGGGAAACCAAGGGAAAAAGAAAAAAATTTACAATAAAGCAAGTCTGTATATGCTTATACATATGTATAAAATTATACACTTGCATATGCATGTATAAATATTTTTAAAGAGTTGAGATTATCTTTAATACTCTGTCAATCAGCACTATTTCCATACAGCACATATATATACACATTACCACTCCCCACATATTTTTAATTTTTCCATCTCTAGTGATCTCAAATCCACATTCTAAGTAATAAACTCGTTTGTTTGATGTTTACATACAACACCTAAAAGATCTGGGTTGTTATTTGATTCCAGTAACGAGCACATTCAAGACTGCTGCAATCAAAAATTTTCTTAACTTCAAACAATACACACTTTTTTTAAAAGGACCTACATCTATGTCTGGAAATTATTTCAAATCAATAGACACATGTTCTACAAATAAAATCCACAAATTTACTAATTACATTATGTATTACAGAAATTATTGCATCATTATGGAATATGTTCTTTTAAGGAAAAAAGTTACTCAAGACAAGCCTTCAGCATCCCTTAGTACTGAACATTTAACTGTTCTGAATAAAAAATGACAATGAAAATGTGAGGATTTCATAAGAATACATAAATATCTACTAATGTTTACATACTAGTAATGTTCTTGGCTTATTAATTTCACAAGTTTATAATATCCAACAGTTCCTGAAATAGAAAGACTCAGAGGTTTCAAATGGCCACACAAAACTATAATGACTTTCCTGTTGCCAAGAGTTGAGTTGAAGTTCTCTGTAATTCCATATATGCATAAAGTTCTGGTACATATTTGAGCTTGACCAGGATCAATGTATAACCCCTCAAAAAAAAAATTTAAGTTCAGTTTGAATCAAAATCAGAAATAATTTAGTTTTGGATATATGCATTTATACAAATATTAACAAGTCAAAAGAGTGTCCAGAAACCAAGAATGACTGATCCATTTGTTCATTCAACAAATATGTACTGAAGGTCTACTAATGAACTAACTACACATATCAAGTCACTGGAAAACGTAAGACTTGAAAATAACCTGGAAAACTATTAAAGCAAAAAGCTATGAAACAAGAAAAGTTCTACTTTTTTTTTTTTTTTGGCCACGCTGTGCAGCATCAGGATCTTAGTTCCCCGACCACAGACTGAACTCCTGCCCCCTGCACTGGGAGCGCAGAGTCTTAACCACTGGACCACCAAGGAAGTCCCAAGAAGTTTTACTATTATTAATTAGCCAGAATAAGAAAGGCACGGAGATAGGAACCCGAAAAATGAGATTCCTGATTCTGAAGAAATACTGGGAAATGCCATGTTGCTTTGCCAACAACAACTATAAATTTCATAGTCATTACTGGGGAGACCTCTACTCATGTTCTCAAAAAAGCTAAGCAAAAAATGCTGAGGCCAGAGTACGGAAGACAAGTTATAACAACTAACATTTAACTTAGATTTAACTTTGGTTCAATTTTGCCATGGCTACCAGCCTCTTTAATGTAAGGAAAAATAAATTGAAGAGATTGTTTTACGTGTAAATAGATATTACACGTACAGATTAACAAAAGTAATGCTTTGCATTGCTTAATTTTGTTTTGCTCAAGCTATTCTTTATTTGGTCCTAGAAAATTTAGATTTGGTCCTAGAAAATTTTACACCAGCATCACAATAGAATTTACTATTATTAGCTAAACATCTGCCAAAGAATTTTCTCAAGCCTTTTGATAACTACTGTGCCACACCTTAAAATTTGAACAGGACGTTTCATACATATACATATATAAAAAAGCATTTCAAACATTTCCCAAAATACCTTACACATAACAAACACTATAAAGCTAACAATTAAGGATGGTATAAATCACAACTATCCAGCACAAATTATAATTTGAGTCATATATCTAGTTTTAAAATTTCTAAGTATATTAAAATAAGTAAAAAGAAACAGGTGAAGTTAATTTTAATAATTTTAACCCTATATATCCAAAATATTATTTCAACATGTAATCAAAATTTTAAGACTGCAGTCTTATTATATTCCTTTTTTCATACTAAGTCTTTGAAATCTAGTATAACTTTTACAATTAAAGCACATCTCAATTCAGGCTAATATATTTCAGTCCCATTACGAGTGGCTACCATCGGAAATGGCAGATTTCTGTAATGTGAAGCAAAGCTCAAATCATTTCTCCAGGAATCCTCCCAATTCAGTCCTCTTGACTCCCACTGTATTCATCAGAATAATTTATAATTAATAATTTGATAAGCCATATATTCATACTTGGAAAAAAAGTCACATAATGGTTAGAGATCAGGCTCTCTGGAAGTCCAAAACATCATTATGAATCTTGAATCAGCCTATTAATTTTATGGATAGATTCGCTTAGCCTCAGTTTCCTCAACTGGGGTAACATTATCTCTTTCACTGTGACTGAGAGGACTAAGTAAGATAAATTCATGTAAAGTACCTACACAGTCTGATAGTCTGAGTGCTCAATAGATAATAGCTATTATTGTTGTTAGAGCTAGACAGGACCTTAGTGAACTAACAACCTAGCAGATTCCACCGCTTGATAAATTGTCAAAAGAAATCCAAGTGCCTCATACTGCGGATGAAAAACCTAAGCCCTCACAAACTAGCTAGTATGAGAATTAGGGGTCAATCATAGAATGCAATACTGCTCTTCAACTACAAAAAAGCAAGTTTGCTACATCCTTAACACTGTGGTAGAGAATTCAGTTCTTGAGTTGTTATTATCCAGTCAAGTGTCTGCCTTGTCTTCCTAGCTAAAACATAAGCTTACTGCCGTGAGACTTCCTTTGGCAAACCTCTCATGCTATGCTGAACTAGACAACTGGAAGTGAGAAGCCCTGGCGTTAAATCTCATTTCAGCTACAGTGTAATTGGGACGTTATTTAATCATTATTGTCAGTTTCCTAATATGTAAAATGAGGATAAAAACACATACCTCATGCAGTCCGAGAGAACAAAATCAGGAAATACATGTACAAGCCTCAAAGAATACACAGTAAACAACAGATAATAGTAACAGTAAACAGATAATAGTAAACCATTATTTTACTCACAGAATACACACAAATATCTGATGATATAAAAAATACAAAGGTGCATAGAAAGAAAAATATGGAAAAGAGTATGTTTTCTGTAAGAAAAGCCAAGCCTTGACAACAAATTCTCTAGATAGGTAAGATTACGGGTTTTTTTTTTTAAATAAATTTATTTATTTTTGGTTGTGTTGGGTCTTTGTTGCTGCACGCGGGCTTTCTCTAGTTGCGGCGCGCAGGCTTCTCATTGCAGTGGCTTCTCCTGTTGCGGAGCACAGGCGTGGGCTTCAGTAGTTGTGGCACATGGGCCCAGTAGTTACGGCTCACGGGCTCTAGAGCGCAGGCTCAGTAGTTGTGGCACGGCATGTGGGATCTTCCTGGACCAGGGCTCAAACTCGTGTCCCCTGCATTGGCAGGTGGATTCTTAACCACTGCGCCACCAGGGGAGTCCCGAGATTACAGTTTTCTTTCTTTGCTTTTGTGTTTTCAGATTTTTCATTAATTACACATTGTTCTTGTAATACAAAAACAAAACTTCACAGGAAAGATATTTAACTTTTATTTTTAAAAATTAAGTGGCCTTTTCACTTAGTTAAATCCTAGTTCTTTTACATATTTAAAAAACTGCATTTTAAAACATGTACAACTAACAATAGCTTCATAACATCTGGAACTGTATGTTCTTAACTTAATAGTGTCCCCAGTAAGAGAGCAACCATCTTTTCCTCAATTACTAATCTCCACAAAGAAATCAACAATATTCTACACTAACCTGAAGTCAGTACATTTTCAAAACACAACTCCTTTACTGTAACTCTACAGACCATCATCATTAGCCGTAATAAACCTACTGCATGATTTAATTACTCTCAAATTTCATTTAAATATTAAACTAAAGCAAAAAGGAAATTTTTGCAAATATTACAGCACTTTAAAATGTTCTGTGGTTGATCAATTACACGGTCAAAACCAGAAATCACGGAGATCTAAAAGTAATTCTATCTTCTACAGAGAAGGCCTGAAAATTCATTCAGCCATCTTAGAGATCACACATTTCCTTGGAACACCATGGAAACTTTCCTCTCCAAGAGCCAGAAACTGAGTGACTTACTTTCAACTTCTATTTAAAATTATATTCTGCTCACGGCTATGCAAGCTGCAATGCTATTACAAAGCTTGAAATCATATACATCAGTTAAAAAGCACTTTAATGACCCCAAATGGGCACAAGGCTTTTTTGGGGTTAACGAAAATGTTCTAAAATAAGATTGTGGTAATGGTTACACAACTCTGTAAATACACTATCAGAGAATGTAAATTCCATCTGAAAGCTTTAAAAAGGAAACAAAAAGGAAAAAGGCATCTTAAATGACCAGTAGTATAAACCCTATGATGCCGCACTCCAGATAAAAAAGGTTATAAAAGCGAATTTTTATATAAAATTACATCCCCCATCAAGTGCTTAATTACCATATTTCCCATTCTTCCCAACCCCTATAGAGTTATCTGGCTTCAAACAAGAGTATATCAAGTTTTTATGTCTTTAACTACCATAGATCCCCTGTTAAGTAAAAAGCGCAGGATGCAGAACAAAGTATTTAGTATGCAATCATTTGAGTAAATATTTGGGGGGAAAAAAGAAACTATCCTATTTGGGGGTTGAATCTTCTTCACTGGTTCCAATTATTTTGTGCAATTAAGTTTCAGTTCCACTAAAAATCTTTAATCAATGTCTACAGCGTACTGCCTCAAGCATGATGATACCGGCTACTAATCCCATGACTTTGAAATTCTTCAATGGCAATTCGCATTTACAGCCAAGTGTGTTGGGGGAAGCAGGGCAGAGAAAAGGGGAGAAAATGAGGAGGAAAATCACAATCACCTGTATACTGAAAACCGCCACTGAAAGAAAAAAATACACCAAAATGTTACCTGCTGTTATCTCAAGGCAACTTCTGTTTTTTTCTGATAGTTTCTAAAATCCCTCACTGACCATGTATTATTTTTTAAGTTAAAAAAAAATTACTTAAAATAAAATTACTTCCACGCTAAACAAAAGCCAAACTGAAAACTCTACACAGTATTCTGTATGATTCTATGTTTAGGACATTCTGGAAAAGGCAAAACTATGGGGACAGAAACCACCCCAGGTTCTGGGGGTGTGGAAAGAGGATGACTGCAAAGGGTCAGGATAGAAATTAAGGGGATGGTGGAACTATTCTATCCCTCCATGCTAGCGGTAGTGGCTACACAACTGTTAGCATTTATCAAAGCTCACATAACTGTATGTCAAAAAAGATGCACTTTACCATATGCAAATTAATCTCAAAAACTTCATGTAATTAAATTAATAAAACTGCTTCTGCGGTAAGCCAATATTTTTTTCAAACGGACAGTTTCATGGGATAAAAAATACCATAGGGTTTCCCTGGTGGCGCAGTGGTTGAGAGTCCACTGCCGATGCAGGGGATGCGGGTTCGTGCCCCAGTACGGGAAGATCTCACATGCCGAGGAGTGGCTGGGCCCGTGAGCCATGGCCGCTGAGCCTGCGCGTCCGGAGCCTGTGCTCCGCAACGGGAGAGGCCACAACAGTGAGAGGCCCGCGTACAGCAAAAAAAAAAAAAAAAAAAAAATACTGTAGACTACTGAACTACTTCAAAAGCCTCATTTTATACAAAAGACTATAGCCCAGGGATATTTGGTCAAGGGTGCATTGCTAGACAATGTTCGGTAAGCTGAAGTATGTACAGACCTAGAATTCCCATGTGTTTAACTTCAAATGCAGGGCTCCTTCCACTTCATCATGCTCAACTCTTCCAGAGTTCGAAGACCGTAGTTTCCACAAATTGCATGTACAAATGGATTATGGCAGGACATAAAATTCCAAACGTTCAAGTGCTATCTCAGTAGAGACAACGTGACTAGGGTCCTTCCCAACCTCTGCCAAAAAACCACCTTACTTTACTTTGTTAGGCAAAAATGGGTAATGGAATCAAAGTCTAAGAATCAAGCAGATTTTGTAGAGTATGGACAGGTATCAACAACAAATACTTTGGAGTTCCAAAATGGGGACATTTGATTCGTGAACTGACAAAAGCAATATAAAACAACAAAAAAACTTTGGGAAACCAAAGTAAGACGGTAAACAATCTTTACTAAAACATTCAAACTGACGATCTTATTATTCAACCTTATAAATTTTAAAAAAAGTAAATGTATAGCAGGTGAACAACATAAATAAAATATACTTGGATAAAAAGAAATGGTGCTGTATCTACCATCAACATGCTGAAAATAATTTGTTAAGGCAAAATAATCTTTTCTGTATTTTGATATGCCAGGAAAAAAATGCATACCTCCATTACACAAGAACTGAATAGCCAAATAATAAAAATGATACAAACATGATGAACCTTATCTACCCTTGACAGGAAAAGAATAAGCCCATTCTTTGTGCACTGTGCCACAACTGTATCTGCAGTAGTTCAGAGAAGGCAGCCATTAGGTTTAAGAACAGAAGGGGACTTCCGTGGAAGTGCAGTGGTTAAGACTTCGCCTTCCATGCAGGGGGTGTGGGCTGGATCCCTGGTAGGGGAACTAAGATCCCACATGCCTCTTAGCCAAAAAAACCAAAATATAAAACAGAAGCAAGAGTTGTAACAAATTCAATAAAGACTTTTAAAAAATGGTCCACATCAAAGAAAATCTTAAACAAATAAAGAACAGAAGTTAACTAAGTATCTGCTCAAATTTTACTCAAGTCTTTCCTCTGACACCTAGTTTGTAAACCTAGACTGATAATGTAACCAGTCACACATTAAAGGATTAAAGGACTCCTTTCCACCAAGCAGTCCCTGTTTTTACTTCATGCTAACCATCTACGATTTAAACTTGTAAATACTTACGGAGAACCTTCAGAGCCAACTGTGATTCCCCACCATGCTATTACCACGTGATAGCTAAACCAATTCCACATAGCTAATTAGTAAACTAGGAAAGGAATTAGGAATTCCTGAAAATAGGAATTACGACCACCTAGTAAAAAAAAATTCTGTGCGGGATAAAAGGCACGCTGAAACGAAACCCAGTGAGAATACATTCTGCGTACTCACAATACTACTCCTGTATTAGGAGAAGGCCCTTCATAAAAATAGCCAGGACTCTCAAACATTTGAGATGCTGGCTTAGTGAGATTGACTGACAGACAACAGCTGGGGAGATTTTGTATTGATCTTGTAACCTCGTGGCATACTTTGGGAGAAAGGGAGAATCGGGAGAAAGGACCGTTATAATGACAAAACGAAACTGTAAGGATTTCATTTTCATCTATGTCACGCCTACAATGGAAGCCCCTACTAAATTCCTCTACTCTCAAATTCCTCTTCCGTTTTCCAGACCCGATCCCACAGTAATGCACCTCCTTCCACCCGATGGAAACAAAAAACCTCAGGGGGAGGGTTCAACACCTTCCCAAAACACTGGGTAACTTATAAAGAAACTAGTCACCTCCCCACCTGTGTCTCCTTAATCCATTTCACATTTTAAATCTTAAAGCCTAGAACTCTCGCCTTTTCTTCCGTAATAAAGGGGCTAAGGCGCCGCCCAATTTCCCAGGCCGCAAAAAATATTTCTACCCGCCACATTTCAAGATTTTCTAGTTTTCTCTTCGATCCTAACCCTCAATCCGGCACCCGCTCCCCCTTCAGACACTTAAGTTTATTAGCCCGAAACCCTAGTACAAAGGTGAATTCCTAAGATTCCGCGAGGCGCCCCCCCCAAGGGGGTGGGGAGGGGTCGGAGCAGCGGGCCGAGGAGCTCCCGCTCGGCCCAGTCCGAGGGGCGGGGGAGCGGCTGTGACCACACAATCCCACCACCTCCTTTCACGACTGCCCCCAACCTCCCGGAGCTCGGGCCTGCTCCCAGGGAGCTCCGTGCCGCCATTCGGCTTCTCCTCACCGGCCCGCCAAGGGCCACACGAGCATCCAAGAATTAAATTCATAAATAGGAATACGCAAAAGACATCCGACGTGTTGTTTCAAAACATAACGGAGCCCGGGCCCCCGAGACCGTTAAACCGCGGGTGGAGGGGGGAGAAGCGATGAACCTAGCGGCCTCGGGCTTTGGCCTAGCCGCCCTTTTCGACCCCAAACCTCACTCCCCAGGACCACCAACCCTCCCTCAAACCTGCCCCAGCCCCCAGAAGACCCGACAAGGCGGCAAAAGGGTCTGTACCTTGTAGAAAGCCCCGTTGGAGCCGCGAACCTCCACCGTCAGCTCCGCCATGTTGGAACCGCAAAGGCCGCTGGGAAGAGATTCTAGAAACTTTCCAACCAGAGAGGAGGAGGGGGAGGGGCGTGAAGGAGGCAGGGGGAGGGGCGGGGAAAACGGGGCGGGGACTGGGATCCCCCGCCCCACACCCCTGGGGTCTCACCGCGCAGTCCTGATTCTCCCAGTGGGATCACCCCGCTCCTTACATCACTAGCCCCCGGCTCCGCCCGCCGCCGCAACGTCCTGTTCGCCTCCCGACACAATCGCCCGACCTTGTTGACCCGCCCCTATGTCCCCGCCCCCCAGTGCCCGCAGCTTATCCGCCCCAGCCTGTGCGGGCCTCCAGCCAGCCGGGACTAAACTGGCTCGGCGGGCGCCGCCTGTCCCACGCTTCTGCGTTCTGCCGGTTTCGGGCATCCTGCCCTGAAACTTCCTTGAGGTGCTGGTAACCCTGAAGTAGCTTCCCCACCCAGAGAAGCCCCCACTCTGGGGGCTTCAGACGCCCACTGGCACAAACTTTGGGGGAAAGAGGGAGCCTAAAAATGGATATACAATGGGCTCTAAATTCTCTCGCCTCGGTCTTAAAAAAAATCGGTGGCCTCCTCCTGACTCCACACAGTTCGGCCCAGTTCTCTCCTCACCTGTTACCACTTTAGCTGTTTAAAAAGTCAAACTAAGTACGTCCAGTTCAACTTAGCTGTGTTCACAAGCCGCAGCAAAATGTTGGGGGTAATATCATTGTTAGAAGGTAATCAGGGAAACGAGAGAGAGGGAGAGCAAGTTTTCCCCTGCTGCAGTGCACGCGAACTTCCAGAAACAGGATCAGAGCAGAACCAATTTGGCTTTTCTACCAGAACCTACAGCAATACCGTAAGCGTTATGATGGAGATACTTTGAATATTTGTTTTAACAATAAAAGTTTTTCCCAAAGCAAAACCTTTGGAAATAATAGTGGAAGTATTCTTTTCTGTGTGTTGTCTTACCGTTTTGACAGAAAAACTCTGGAAAAGGATGCTTTGTTGGCACTCTATCGCCTCAAGGAAATGCCCACTGGCCTAGCCCTAGCCTTTCTGGGGAAAGGGGGCGGCGGGGTCCTTTAAAAATGTACATAACATTCCATCAGCACTTCTACATCTCCAAAGGTTAGGAAAGGAAATAGAGGCTTCAAAAGTGCACCATATTGCTACGTACAGAATGTTCTTTATAAAATGTTCATCATTGTGAGGAAAACGCAAACACACTAACCCATCAATGAGTAATAGCCACCATCTACTAAGGGCTTCACGTGTCCAACACTTTATATACCATCTTATTATGATCCTTCAGAACTATAATGCCCAGTTTGCTTTTTTTCCAACAGCTTTATTGAGATATAATTCACTTACCATACAATTCACCCATTTAAGGTGTACAGTTCAATGGTTTTTAGTATATTCACAGTTGTGCAATCATCTCCACAATCAATTTGAGAACATTTTCACCACTCCCCCAAAAAACCCTTTTACCTATTGATAGTCACTCCCTCATTTCACCCCAACTCCCAAAGCCCTAGGCAACCGCTAGTCTGCTTTTTGTCTCTATAGATTTGCCTAGTCTAGACATTTCATACAAATGGAATCATATAATATGTGGTCTTTTATGGCTGGCTTCTTTCAGTTAACATAGTGTTTTCAAGAGTCAGCCATGTTGTAGCATATACCACTATTCATTCCTTTTTATTATCAAAAATACTGTTGTATGATATACCACATCATTTTACCTATTCATTCATCTGTTGATGGACAGTTGGTTCGTTTCCACTTTTTTAGCTGTTAGAAATAATGCCGATATGAAGATTCCAGCACAAGTTATTGTATAGACAGATCTTTTAACTGCTCTTGGGTATACACTTGGAATTGGAATTGCTGACTCATGGCAACTCCATGTTTAAGCTTTTGAGGAATTGCCAGACTCTTTTCCAAAGCAGCCACACCATTTGCATTCCCACCAGCAATGTATGAGTGTCCTACTTTGCTTTACAGATCTTCCTTCCTTCCTCCCTCTCCTTCCTTCCTTTCTTCTTCCTTCCTTGGCCTTCGCATTTGTTTCTCAATGTGAGTGACTTTGGGTAGGGCTGTGAAAGTGCCGTTTGGACCAAGGCCAAATTATCTGAACTTTGAAGAATAAAGATTGGTCCTCTTCAGGCCTTGCATGCTAAAAACATTTTGAGTTTGGACAACCCCCTCTCCCCCCACCAAACCCCTTCCCACCAACACTTTACTACTCCTGCTAGGCAGACCTTATGATTTCCCTTAAGCAATTGCGATTTGCAGCAACTGTTACCGACCAGGGTTCTTGGCCTCCTTAATCAACAGAAATTGATAAGAGGCCAGAAAAGAAACCCAAGCAAGTCTTTATTGGGGCCCCTGATGCAGCAAGGGGGATGGAGAACGTTCCCTTGTTTGCTCGTTCCCTGAGGAGAGGCGGAGGCAAGCTTGCTCTTTATATGGGGTGAAGGTAGCGGTGTGTCCAGGGCTCAGGCCAGAGGGGTGCCTTAGGTGGTTTGCCCACCCCTTAGGTGGTGCAGGGGGCATGCTCAGCACCCTGCTTTTGCTCCAAGCTCTTCAAAAGCGTTAGTTGGGATTTTGGTCTCTGTATCTTTTGTCCAGGATTTGCCCTAACTGTGCATGCATGCAGTTATTTTTAGTCCCATAGACTTTCTTTGTATTTTGTTGCTGGAGGAGCAGTGTGTCCAGGTGCAAGCACTGCAACAAAGGGGCCCAGGTCCCAGCAAAGGGGCCCAGGTCCCACCCTGTCTCACAACCAGTCATTTACCTAAGACCTCATAAGTTTTAAGGTAGCAGAACTAGATTTAAGTCCCCCACATTTCCATTTTCAAAGCTTACCTCCCGACCCTGTTTGCTGCCCCCATGTTATATTTGTAATAGAATATTACACAAATTTTAAAATTTTGTTATAGAACTATATTCATCATCTTGAAAAGACATTCATTATTAAAAGGAAAATAATGTCAATTATATCTCAATAAAACTGGGAAATAAGTAAAATTTTAAAAATTTTTAAAGAAAGGAAAAGTCACAAAACAGCAAACATAATCACCTTTAAAATAATGTGTGTGCAGGACTTCCCTGGCGGTCCAGTGGTTAGGACTCTGCGCTTCCACTGCGGGAGGGCACGGGTTCAATACATATATATATGGCTTGGAAATTCATATTAATAGTTGTATATTTCTAGAAGGTGGACTTATGGTTGACATAAATTTTATAATTTTTATATTTTTTTGCACTGTCTAAATTTTTTGGAATAAGCATATCACTTGATTCTCAGGAAAAAAAAGTATTTTCATTTTTTAAAAACTATACCATGGATATTCCACAGCTGTTAGAGATAAAGTTTTAGACAAATATTATTTATATGAGTAAATGTCTATAATGTAACTATAAAAGGAAGACTGTCAAATACTGTATATGGAATCAGTTTTGTACAGAAAATATATACATATATTGCATGAAAATATAAAGATGTTTACCAAAATGTTAACAGTGGTTATCTTCAGGCAGTTGTATTATGAATGATTATTTTTCTTCATGTTTTCTATGTTTTACAAATTTTCTACATTGAAAAATATTTCTAATTTTTTTTTTTTTTTTTTTTTTTTTTTTTTTTTTTGCTGTACGCGGGCCTCTCACTGCTGTGGCCTCTCCCGTTGCGGAGCACAGGCTCCGGACACACAGGCTCCGCGGCCATGGCTCGCGGGCCCAGCCGCTCCGCGGCATGTGGGATCCTCCGGGATCGGGGCACGAACCCGTGTCCCCTGCATCGGCAGGCGGACTCTCAACCACTGCGCCACCAGGGAAGCCCTCTAATTTTTTAAAATTAGAAATTAAATAGGAAAATGTTCCTTAAAAATATAATTAAATACACATATAATGAAACTTTGTACACACAACTACTGGAACAGTAAGAACTTAAGATTTTGATCAAATTTGTGGCACTATATTTAGTTTGAGTTGTCTTCATGAAATGTGATATGGAAACATGCTATCATCATTTTACATCTTCTCGAAGTTGTTCACTTGAAAATAATTTTAACTTGACTAAATAGAGACTATAGGAGTTTTTCTTCCTCAAGAAACAAAGATTTAGAAAGTCTAAAATAACTTTTAATATTTTAACCAACAGTTTCCAAAACAAATTGTGCCCTGTTTTATAAATAGCTGATAAAAGACTCTGGAGTCATAATTTAAAATATTTCAACTTTTGTTCTATAGGTATCTTTGATTTTTTAATCACAATATATTATCAGACTTTGAGTATAAGAATTAATATAAAAGAAAACTACATTAAACCAAACTGTTGAGTTTAGTTGTCTTGATATTGTAGAGTCCCTATGAGATAGGCAACCCAGGATGAAGGAAGAAAGAAACCATACCAGGGACTTCTCTGGTGACACAGTGGTGAAGACTCCGTGCTCCCAATGCAGGGGGCCCAGGTTAAATCCCTGGTCAGGGAACTAGATCCCACATGCATGCTGCAACTAAAAGTTCCCATGCCATAACTAAAGAGCCAGTGAGCCACAACTAAGGAGCCCACCTGCCACAACAAAGACCCGCACAACCAAATAAATAAATAAATAAATATTTTAAAAAAGAAAGAAAAGAAAGAAAGAGAGAAAATGAAAGAAAGAAAGGAAGGGACCATTCTGGTTTTATTTTGCTCAGAAACTGAACCTCGTTCTACCCTAGTCCCTAATCTAATGTGAAGTTGAACTTAAAGCAAAAAAGACTAGATTACATACCCACTTGAAGAATAATTAATAAGAGATAAGAGCATGGATTGCCCATTTGCAGTTCAAATGAAGTCTGTCTTTTCTGGCTTGGACTCTGTGTGAGCAAGAAAGAAATTTTTATTAATGTTATGCCACAAAGATTTTAGGGTTATTTAATACAGCAGTTAGCATTAATTAATCTGACAAATGCATTTCCCTACTTTACTACTTAAATCAAAATAAATTCCAGTTGAAACAAAGATTTAAGTGCAAAATAGTCATGAAAATAGTACAAGTAAATATAGATAAATTTTAAACTATTGTTTAATTGTTTCTGCCATTACAAAATGCCCAGAAGGCAATGGGGAAAAACTGTAAATTTGAGTACATAAACACTTAAAACTTCTCAAAGGAAAAAAAGTTACCGAAAACAGTCAAAGTTAGCCAGGAGTAAAAATGACTAAGTTCTTTATTAAAGATTTTTTTTTCTTTTTTGGCCACGCCGCTTGCAGGATCTTAGTTCCCCCACCAGGGATTGAACCCAGGCCCTCAGTGGTGAAAGTGTGGAGTCCTGACCACTGGACTGCCAGCGAATTCCCAAGATCTCTTATAAGTCATAAGGAAACATAAATAATCCCACAGAAAAATGGACAAAGAACATGAGCAGTTGACATAAAACTAAATATAAATAAAAACATAGTAAAAATGCTCACAACTAAAACTCCCAACAGAGAAATACATATTGAAACATCATTTGGGAATTCCCTGGCGGTTCAGTGGTTAGGACTCTGTGCTTTCACTCCTGAGGGCCCAGGTTCAATCCCTGGTTGGGGAACTAAGATCCCACAAGCCTGCAGCGTGGCCAAAGGAAAAAAAAGTCATTTAGATACCACTTTTTCCCTCTTTGAATGATAAAGGTTTAAAAGTTTCATGAAACAAGTGTTAGAAAAAATTTGGAAAATGCCATGTTGATACACAAATATGTAAATTGGTTAAACCTCTTCAGAGACATATTTTTAATGGTATTAATTTTTTTTTTTTTTTTTTGCAGTAAGCGGGCCTCTCACTGTTGTGGCCTCTCCCGTTGCGGAAAACAGGCTCTGGACGCGTAGGCTCAGCGGCCATGGCTCACGGGCCCAGCCGCTCTGCGGCACGTAGGATCCTCGCGGACCGGGGCACGAACCTGTGTCCCCTGCATTGGCAGGCGGACTCTCAACCACTGCTCCACCAGGGAAGACCCAATGGTATTAATATTTAAATTAATCATAACATTTAAGCCAGCAATTCAGTTTGTAGGAATTTATTCTACAGATATACACAATAAGGTTGCAGGATTGTTCATAAAGGAATTTTCATAGATGGAAGGAACTCACAAAAACAATTAAGAAAAAAATAAATGAAAGAGGAAAAGAAATAAAAGCCAGCAAAACCTTAGTTAACCCTTAATAGAGCAGTAATTAAAACAACTTAATCCATAAAATTGATTAACATGCACCCATTAAAAGGAATGGGATAGAGCCAGAGTTCCCAAATTGAGCAACAAAAAGCACCAGGACATGGCAGTGAATTCACAGGAGTGCCTAAAGATATTTTACATTTTTTTAGGTAAACACCGTGATGATTGACACCTGTTGGACATTGTGCACACTGCTATTTCAAGGTAGTTCAGTTTCAATATTAAGTCATGCTACATTCCATTTGGTGATTTCACATCTTTGCAAGCATGGGCTTTGAGCAATTAATGTAACAATAAAGCAAAAATCAATATGGAACAGGAAATGAGGGTGGTAATGTTCTCTGTGATTCCAAGAGAGGTGTGTATTGACCAATGGATAGGCACATCCCATTAGCTAGAAATTGGATTATTTAAGAATGAAATTAAAGTATTCTTTCTACTAGTTTATACTTATTTATTGTTCACATATATGTTGAATTATTATGACATAAATGCTTCTTGAGTTTTTAGATCTAACTACTTAATAAACAGAATCATTAGGTATTTATTTGGGCAGTGTAGTGACTACTGAGATACTGAGAATGCTATGAACCAAGAATGTTTGGGAACCTTTGAAGTAAGTAGTACATCTATATGTGCAAAGATGGAAAGCTCTTCCACATATATCATTAAGAGAAATAAGCTGCAGAACTGTTTATTTGTGAGAGAGGGGAGAATTGTTTTCTTTTATATATATATTTTTGCAAGTGCCTGTATTACCTTTTATAATTTTTTAAAAACTGTAATTTTTGAAATGAAATGGCATGCCCCTCCAAAAAACAACCAATAATCAAAATATCAATCACCAGATCCTTACTTGGGCATGGTAAGTTATTTAAAATTTGTATTATTTTTCTCTGGCTTCATAAAACAAATTACCACAGATTTAGAGGCTTAAAACAGCATAATTTCTCCTTTCAGAATATGTATTATACCACACCCTCCCTCCTGTGGGTGGATCTCCTCCAATCAGTTGAGGCCTTAAAAGACTGAGGTTTCCCCAAAAGGAAGGAATTCTGTCTCCCGACAGCCCTCAGACTCAAGACTGCCACATCAACTACTGCCAGGACTTCCAGCCTGAGTGGTTTGAGTGTCTTTGGTTATTCATTAAGGAGATGTAACACCAGAGTATATGCTAATGAGTTGACTTAGGGTGGGGCTCCTAGATAGCCTCAGGATGGGGCTGGCTGCCAGAAAGACCAAGGGATCTGAACAGAGGGCTGGAATTTTCAGCCCCACCACTGATCTCTGGGAAGGAGAAAGGAGGAACAGGGAGGCTGGAAATTAAAACTGTAAAAATTCTTGAACAGAGACATTTGATGGTTATCCTGGTTGGTGAACACATCCACCTGCTGGTGAGGCAGGAGATGGATGGGCTCCAGGTTAGGCATTTACACCTGGCCTCCTGTTTACATTTCATAAGGCAGGAAAAAGGGGGCTTCAGGCCAGACACTTAAAAACTAGTCTCCTGGGCTTCCCTGGTGGCGCAGTGGTTGAGAGTCCGCCTGCCGATGCAGGGGACATGGGTTCGTGCCCCGGTCCGGGAAGATCCCACATGCCGCGGAGCGGCTGGGCCCATGAGCCATGGCCGCTGAGCATGCGCGTCCGGAGCCTGTGCTCCGCAACGGAAGAGGCCACAACAGTGAGAGGCCTGCGTACCGCAAAAAAACAAACAAACAAACCAAAAAAAAAAACAAAAAAAAACTAGTCTCCTGTTTACATTTCCTGAGACAGGAGTTAGATGGGCTCCAGGTTAAGATATTTAAAATCAGCCTCCTGTTTACTCTGCGAAATGGAAGCTACCACAGGGACAGGGTAAATAGCCAAACTTCATCTATTGTGGATGCCTTAAGGTAACAGTCATGGCAAGAACAAAGAGGGGAAAAACCTTGTTTGAGTAAAGGATCAAGGGATCTCTGCTTCTCCCCTCCTTGGGGCAAGGGAAACACTACACATGCACAGAAAGGCTCCTTGGGGCTCAAAAGTCAGGGGACAACACAAAGCCATGAGTCTTGACTCCCCCAGACTCCTTTGCATCGAGATCCATCTTGGCTGAGAGGTGTGTGTGCACCTAAGGGGAGGGTCCTGAGACAAATTAGCCAGGGGGGACAAAGCAAGATGATTGGCCAGAAGGAAGACAAAGACCTGGAAAACTACCCCCTTATAAAGGATTGAAATTTTCCAAAGGCGAGACTCTCTCTCTGCGTTTGCCTCTACCTCTTTCTGCATATACTCTGGTTTTCCAATAAACTTTTTACTTTTCTCTTTAGCTTCTGCCTCCTCGCCTGAATTCTTTCCCGACAAGGCAGGTAAGAACTGGGGGTTTAGGCCCTAGCCGCTGACCTCTGTGGTCTAGCAGTTAGGACTCCCAGACTGGGAACTAAGATCTTGCTTCCAGCTACTGCTCACGGCTGCTTGCTGCAAGCTGCCACTTACTGTTGCGTGTGTCCAAAATCACTGGGAGTGTGGAGCATCCTAGTTCCCTAAGGACAGAAGCTCCTGCAATTGGGACCTTTCCAGACCTTATGCTTTGTACCTCTTCACGTGACTATTCATCTATACCCTTTTTAATATCCTTTATAATAAACTAGTAAACGTAAGTAAATGTTTCTGTGAGCTGCTCTAGTGAATTAATCAAACTTGAGGAGGGGGTTGTGGGACTCTCCAATTTATAGGTTGGTCAGAAGCATAGGTGACAACCTGGACTTCGAGATTGGCATCTGAAGTGAGGGCAGACTTGTGGGACTGAGCCTTTAACCTAGGGGATCCGATGCTATCTCCAGGTAGTGTCAGAACTGAGTTAAATTCGTAGGACACCCAGTCACTGTCCACTGAGAATTGGAGAATTGTTCGTGTTGGAAAAAACACATCTGAGAGAGTAATCTGCTTTACTCAAAATCTACTAACATTTAAATGTTAATCACATCTTTAAAGTACATTCACAGCCACATCTAGACTGGTGTTTGACTGGGCACCATAGCTTAGCCAAGTTGACACATAAAATTAACCCTCATAGTCTCAGACTCTCTTTTAAAGGGCTCACCTGATTAGGTTAGGCCCACCCAGGATAATATCTCTTGATTAATTTGAAGTCAATTTATTCAAAACCTTAATTGCATCTGCAAAACTATACCTTTGCCATATTCTATTGGTTAACAGAAAGTTACAGGTTCAAGCTACACAAAAACATGGATAACCAGGGAGCAAGAATCATGAAGGCCATCTTGGAATTCTGTCTACTACAATGCAAAGAGAGCAGAACCTAGCGGTGACTCTGAGAATCTGTGAAGCACGGCTTTAACCAGTCAGCCTCTCTCCAGACTATTTCTCTCATTTATTCATTCAGTCATCTATCCATTTATCCATGTTAAAAGAAAACCAGGCACATAGTAAACAGTATTGACTGCTGTCATTTTTTTTATGGTGTAAACAATTATTGGTAGTATATACCCAGTGCTAGATGTAATAAAAAGGAATACAAAGAAAAATAAGACTGATCTCTGTTTAGAGCTGGGGTTGAGGTGGGGGACAGCCCCATAAATAAGCAATGAGAATTCAACAGACTATCTAGTATTACTCTGTACCGTGTAAGATGGACGAAGGAGGAATAACAATTCTGTCCTGAGAATCCAGTATGCTCCCATAGGGCAGGGACAATTTAGTGGCATATTTTTGGGGGGGGGCACACCTCATGGCATGCGGAACTTCCCCCACCAGGGATTGAACCTGTGCCCCCTGCATTGGAAGCACGGAGTCCCATCCACTGGACCACCAGGGAAGTCCAATTTAGTGGCATCTTGAAGAAACTATAGTTTGTCATATAGTCAAGGAAGGACTCATTCCAAACCCAAGGACTCATTCCAAACCCCAAAACCAAGAATAATGACCAAAGTATGAAGAAGGAAAATTCAGCCCAGTTGAAGCTTTTCACTCTGTTCACATAGAATTAAGAATATTTCTATTTCATTGAGTTATACTACTTAAATGCAAAATTTTCACTTTAATATTTTTCTCATGTTATTTTCCACCAACCCATAAGCTCTTTGAAGGAAGTTTTTTTTAAATTTCCAATTACATTTGGTACTTAATAAATATTAATGAATGGATGGATGGGTTTTGGATCCAACTGGGAAGAATAATGTAAGCCACATTAAGAGGTTTGGAATTATTGTATTTCTGAAAGGCAGTTGTAATGTAATATTAAGAGCAATGACTCCAGATTCAAACTGCTGGCTTTGCCACTTACTAGCTATAAACTTGGGAAAATTATTTAAATTCTCTGTGCCATGGTTTCTCATTCATAAAACTGGGATGAAAATAGTGACCACTCCAAAAAGGCTGATGTGAGGATTAAATGAAATAATATATATAAAGTACTTAGAAGAAGGCCTAGGATATACCAGGTACTCAACAAATGATGGTGATGGTGTCAGATAATGAACAAACCATTGCAAGTTTAGAAGTAGGGAGATCACTTGACCATATTTGGGGTTTAGAAAGAGAATTTTTATCAGTAAAGAGGAAGAAAGGTTTAAGAACCACAGCAGAGAAAGCAGAAACCATTTAAAAGTCTATTGCAAGCATAGACGAGAGATAAGTAGAACATGAACTAAAGTGATGAGAGTGGAGAAAAAGAGATAAAGTTGAGATGTTTAAAATGTTGAAGAAATGGGAACTAGTAGCTAGTTATATGATGAGAAATGAGGAGAGTCTCAAGGATAAATTTAAGTTTTTACTTGGACAATTGGGTACATAATGATGCCATTAGTTTAGAACATAATGGAAGATTTGTGGAGGGAGATAAGGAGTTCTGTTGGAGAAGTAATTGCATTTGAGGTGTCTTCAAAACATTCAGTGAAGATTTTAGTAGAAGTATAGAGTAGAGATTAAGTTTGGGGAGACTCCGGTGAATATTTAGCATTTAAGATCAGGAAAGCAGATGAGATTTCCTACGGAAAGTTTATGAGGAGAAATTAGAGTAACAGTCAGTGCAATTTATCAGTGGGACTATTTGGGAAAAGAGGCTACTTAGCCTAATTCACAGAGCACAGGATAATATATTATGTTATTAATATAGACTAATAATAATAATATTAATAAGAGATAGAAAGCAAAATGTCTGACAAATGTAAACTAGACATAAACTCCTCTAGAGCATTGATTTACTTCTGCTTCTGCACATTAGCATGCCTAGTACTCAAAATATTGTGGGCTCTAATGATGAATGAATGCAGGAGATAAGAATAATAAAAATAAATACCTAATCTATGAAACATGATGGAAAATGCTTAAAATATGTGAATAAAGACTAAAGCAGAATATAAAAGTTGATCTGCGCAATTATGACAACTATGTAAAATGTACATGCACAAATAGATAAGAATAAGACGAGCTTAAACAAATGAAAAAAGTTTAATTTGTTAGGGTTATTGGAATGTTGTTTTTTTTTCCTGCATTTATTTGGAGTTAAATTCATAATGTAATTTAATACGAAAGAAAACTGTGAAAGCATATTGGACCAGAAGGCAAGAGAACTCTCTATGGCAGGCCCAATTCTATTGTGGTTACCCTATATAGTCAATTCACCTCTCTGAGGGAGCACCACTGTGCTGAAACCTGAAAAAGTTTTTTCCAGATTTAACTAGGTAGGAGGGGGACAGTAGTAAAGGGGACAGTATACTAGTCAGAGAAAAAAAGATTGTGTGAAGGCTTCTAAAGGGGAGCATGACTGGAGCACAGAGTACAGGGGAGATGTGGCAAAAGATGAACTTGGCTAGAGATCCCTGGCAAACAACCAAGGGATTTAAATTTTATACTAAGGACAATGGGAACCCATTAAAGGTAGAATAAACAAAGATGTGGCTCTCGTAAGACCAGAAGCTCAGGCTGGAGAGCACATAGTTTTATCAAAATATATTACTATAAGATGTTTCACGCTTATTTTATATTTTCTGTATCCCAGCCTAAGAATAATATTTTTCCAATATTTTTTTGATTCATAATTTGTCCTAGATTTAGCCAATGGGAACCTCTTCAAACTGGCTTGTGAGTTCTTTTAATGTGGTTCATCAATATTTGAGCAATCTGTATTTTCTTGCACAAATTTTTCTAGGTTCATCTTATACTTTCCATTCCCCCAGATGGTTGTGGAAAACCAGCTATTTCTCCAAGGAAACCTGGTTCCTTTCACTAGGGAATTGTATTTAAAAACCAAGGTCTGGGTGATAAAAATATATCTGATTCTTTCATTTATTATTTTTTTAATTTTTAGCCAAACTGCAGGGCTTGTGGGATCTTAGTTCCCTGACCAGGGATCAAACCCAGGTCCCAGTCAGTGGAAGCGCGGAGTCCTAACCACTGGACCGACAGGGAATTCCCTGATTCTTTTAAAATATAAAAATTTTGTCAAAGACATTTTTATAAACTAAACTTGTTTTTAATACTTCATAATTTTATTCCTAGGTATAAAAGATGAGCTAGGATGCAATGGACTCCAAAAAGTTCCCTTTTGGACTTTGGTAGTCCTGAAAAGTAGGAGTTAACCTATTGTAAACATGGACTTGACCCTAGACTTTCATTATAATTTATTATTTTAGCAAAGAATTTGAAAAACATATACAATTATTTATATCAGCTTTAATCTATTTTTCCATAACTGTTCTTTCACTTAAAAGGAGAGAAACACTACGAAACTTCAAATAGCATGCTTCCCTCCCATCAACATTTAGGCCAATGTTTCTCAAACATTTAAATAAATCCTTCGTAGTACAAAGTACCTTGGTCTATTCCTTATTACTCTGTTTTATAGTTTTTAAAATGTTAATAATGATCCACTGAATTGATTCCATGATCCAACAATGAATCATGATGAGTAGTTTAAAAAAGCACAAATGCCCATAATGATTTCAAATAATTCTCTCATACTTAAATTAAAATATTGATTCTAACAGTAATACTCTTCTAGAGTTTATTGATAATAACTGAGCACTCATTACATGTCAGTGTACTCAGCATCTTTACATATATTGCTTCATTTAATCCTCTCATTAGCCCTTAGAGGTGGCCATTATTATTCTTCATTTCACAAAAGAGAAAACTAGAGCTCAGAGATGTTAATTAACTCACCAAAGACCATATAACAAATAAAGGATCAAGTTAGAATTTAAAGTCAGTCTTTCTGATTCTAAAGTTTATGCCCTTAACTGCTATATTACATCTTAATACCATTAGCAACCTAATTAAGGTGGAATGGGCATAAGAGTTGCCTAAAGAAGATAGTGAAGGAAGTCAGCTTAAGAGCGAAAAAATGATTTGATAACTTGAGGTTAAAATAGGAATCTAAACTTGAGAACAATACATTGTATATTGACCTTCTGAACATCCTTCCACTTCTCTCAGTCACCACTGGTGCTACCAGACCTCAGACCTTCAGTCCTGGATTCTCTGTAGAGCACACAGGATACACTTTCTTTCTTTTTAAAAATTATATATCTCCTCTTGAGCTTTTCTTTTTGCCAAAATTATACTTAATTTAAAGAATCAATTAGTTCTCAAGGAATTTTAGAAACTGTTGTGCCCCCCTCCCATCTATAATTATTTCCCCTTTCCCAGAGACAACCACTTTTAATTTTTTAGCTTATTATTTTGCTATCTTTTATATTTCTAAATCATATGTGGGCATTATCTATTGACTTCTTGCTATGGAAGAGGAGACCTTAGGTCTATTCTTTCTCCTGCCTCCCCTACAACGTGTACACTTTCTATTGTTTTCCTCCAATTTAGTCTTACAGAAATTTAGGTTATATCAATTATATATATATATATATATATATATATATATATATATATTCATATATTCAGAGCTGAGCCATAAGATAAATGAGGATTACTTTTCAGGGATGACTTTATATTTTCCTAGAGTTTAAATTTTTTTTTAACTTGATGTTCTAACTACTTATCAACAATTCAATTCCAAAGTCTCTCCCAGAGATGCTTTTACCTTCTCTAAATTGGACTTGTTATACTCTTGACCAGATACACAGATATCATCTTGAGATCTCGCTTCACCAACATCCTGGGGATTCATTTCACCTCACTTCTGTGTTAGTGGCTCTTGTTTACTTCAGTTGCTTCCTCAGAAAGAATGTGGGGAAGAAAATTTTTGCATTTTTCTGTGTCTTAAAGTATTTTTATTCTACTTCATAGCCGATGATAGTTTGGCTGGCTATGAAATTCTAAATTGGAAATCATATTCCTTCAGACATTTGAAGTGCATTGCTCAAGTGTCTTTTTGTTTCCAATGTTGCTACTGAAAAGTCTGAAGAAACCCTAATCCCCTATCTTTTTGTATGATCATTCTTCGATTTATGGAAGTTAATAATATCTTATTTTTGTCTCAAGTATTCTGGAATTTCATGATAATGTGCCTTGCCGTGAATGTATTTATATATATGTGTGTGTGTTGGACACAAGATACCTCATGTCTTTCTTTTTGGGTCATGTTCCTGAATTATTTCATTTACACTTTCTCTTTCTCCGTTTTCTCTGTTTTTGCTTTTTAGAATGCCTACTATTTGGATGCAGTATCTCCTAAACTGATATTCTAATTTTTTAATCTTTTCTGTCCTAGGGTTCATTTCTTAATGTCTTTGCTCTTTTTCCAGAAAATTTCCCTAACTCGTCTATCGAGTTTTTCATTTTTGCTGTCATATTTTTAAATTCCAGAGGCTCTAATTTTCTAAAACAAATAAATATATATTTGTCTTAGTCCATTTGAGCTGCTATAACAAAATACCACATGCTGTGGGGTTTATAAGCAACAGAAATTTATTTCTCACTGTTCTGGAGGTGAGGATGTCCAAAATCATGGTGCTGGTGAATTTGGTGTCTGGTGAGAGCCCACCTCCTGATAGATAACTGTTTTTCACTATAACCTCACATGGTGGGAGGGGCATGGAATCTCTCTGTGGCCTCTGTTATAGGGGCACTAGTCACATTCATAAGGGCTTAATCCTCAGGACCTAATCACTTCCCATTGCATGTATGCAATGATGCAATATAGTGTATATATATTTTTATATACTTCAGAGAAATATACATATATATATATTTAAACATATAAATATTCCTGTTATGTTTTGGCTATATTGATGATATTATTAAGTAATGATCTTCTGTAAGTTTGTCTGCCTTGCATTGTCTGTATCTTCCAAGTTGACCTACATTACTGTCCTGACAGATGTTTTGCCTATTCACTTATGGCCTTGGTCACTGACTTCTTAAAAAAGGGCTAATTTACACTCTCAGGGAAGCTGAAGCAAGATTATAACATACAAACGCAGTTCATTTTCTATTCTCCTTGGAAGGCATATGTAACAGTGGCAATACAGCCCTTTTTGTATACATCTAGGTTCAGGCTTGTTACTCAGGTTTTCAAAACTAAACAAGAAGCATGAAATTGCTCAGGGATGGGTGATACAAACTATAAAGAAAAGTTAGAGAATATTTAGCCGAGAGGTCAGGATAGCAGTTACCTCTTCAGATGGGTGAAAGAAAGATTTTCAATCTGGGAGGGACATGAAGAGACCTTCTAAAGTGCTAGCAATGTTTTATATTTTAGGCTAATGGCTTTATCAACATTCATTCTATTGTTATTTTTATTCTCTGGACTGATTTTACATGCTTTTATGATGTATGATATATCTAAAATTTTTAAAGATGATTTGCAAACTTCAAACATGATAGGTTTCAGTTTTGCTATAAAATTCCTTGTATTTTGAACTTAACCACTTTTGCTAATTTTGACTATAACTTTTCTAATGAGGCATTTTGAAAGATAACTGCAGATGATATATATGCTTTGCATTACTTTAAAAAGATTTTGGATAAGTAAAACTACTTTCAAACTCATGTGAAATTTAATAATATTTTCTCCAATTTCCAATATGAAGGAAATTTCAAAGCCCAAAAGATGGAAATATATATCTTTTAAAAATTTTACTGTTCAGTCTCTCAAGAGTTAATAAGACAGGAGAGGGAATTGGTTTTATAAAACATATTTTTGAATAGGCCATATTATTTCATAATGATATGAAATATGCATCAGAGAAAATTATTCTAAAATTCTATAAAGCATGGCAGTACCACAGTTCTGGTCAATTATGATAAGAGGAATTGGCTGGAGCCCATATAATCTGCACGTGAATTTGATTAAAATTGTTTTGCTTTAAATCTATCCTTGGTGATGTTAAGAGGAAGATACTCCTAAATAAACATTAAATCAGGTAGATGCAGGCAAAAATGGGAAAGAAGATATCTGCTTTAGTTGAGGATAGGTAGAAAAATTTTTGGTTTTCTTAGGTTTGATGAATCTTTTAACCTGGTTTAACTGTTTCGGTTTTTTTTTCTTCTGTGAGGTTTTCATTGTGCTCCCTGTGAATAAGTTAATGATTTTTAAAAAGGAGTTTCAGTAATACTAATGACACACTGCAATTAAGAAGTCTTAAGAACAGGGGATGGGGCTTCCCTGGTGGCGCAGTGGTTAAGAATCCACCTGCCAATGCAGGGGACACAGGTTCGAGCTCTGGTCCAGGAAGATCCCACATGCTGCGGAGCAACTAGGCCCGTGTGCCACAACTGCTGAGCGTGCGTTCTAGAGCCCGCGAGCCACAACTACTGAAGCCCGCGTGCCTAGAGCCCATGCTCTGCAACAGGAGAGGCCACCACAATGAGAAAGCCGTGCACCACGAGGAAGAGTGGCCCCTGCTCGTCACAACTAGAGAAAGCCCACGCGCAGCAACAAAGACCCAAAACAGCCAAAAATAAAAGAAATAAATTTAAAATTAAAAAAAAGAACAGTGGATGTAGAGAGTGTATTGGATTCAGTCCACTGAATAAGGCTAGTTTTTATCCATAAATAAGGTTTTTTTCCCCTCTGCCAGGCATTATTAGATATATTGGTTAACATAATCAATGTAACAAAATATACATTTGTATGGAGTCTAAGATAGGATTTTTGAAAATTCTAGTGTAATATTAAGAATAACTGATTCTTATAAAAACAATTTTTCATTCATTTATCAATTAAACATTTCTGGAATATATACAACATGACAAGCATTTACTAAGTTCTAAGTATGTAAAGAGCAAGAAAAGACATGGTCAGTTTCTTTGAATCTCATATTCTTTTGATGGGTATATGTTGAGTAAAATTTTAAAAATTATGTGGATTCCCCATCCCCTCTCCAAGGAGTAAAGAGTGGGAGAAAAGTGAAGAAAAAGGATATAATTCTTGGATCTTCAATTTCCTTCGAATTCTCCAATTTACTAATCACATTGTGTATAAGCTTTAATATGAAGATAGTAACTATAATACTCATTCATAGGTCATATTGTTGCTAAGAGTGGCTCAACATCTATTTTGAGAAAGACCAAATAATATATAACTTCACTTAGGAAATGGCTTGAGAACTTAACAAAATTATTAATGCACCCAGTCTTGATATTTTATTACAATTTGGTTTTCTGAAAGTCACTTATAGATTTATTATATTTCTTTTTCTGATCTTGCTTTGCAAATTCTTTTTCTACCATGGCATGAAAATAGAAACATTTTTTTCTTCTCTACTAAGAATTATCTTCTTGGGGAAAAAGATGTCCTTGGTAAGATGACATTTTGGAGAATAATATGTAATTAATTCACAGCAATTCAAGTTTGATAACTCTGAATTTCATCTTCTTGATGATCCCTCATTCAGAGACATCAGTTTTCCAGGCTAATATACTGTGAAGGCATTTTAATGATACTGTTTTGTTATTATTAATATTATTATGATTGCATTTTCCATTCAAGAATTTATTAGTGGGTTAGAGGAAGAGTAAAGTGACCAGAACCTTAGGAGATTGCATTACTAATGAAATTATTTTTAAAGTAATAATTTTCAATACTGAAAATAAAATTTTATGAAATGGAGAAAAAGCTCCAACTTTGACTTTTTATTCACTCTACAAGTATTTACTAGAGTTTTGCTATGTTATATACACACATGTGATATCATTGTGCAAAGGATGGATAGTGTCCTTGTTCCCCAAGAGCTTTCAGTTTATCAGGCAAGAAAGGTGACTGAACAAGCAATTACAATAAAATGAGACAAGTTCCATATGGCAAAAGTGTTCTGTTAGAGCCCAGAGTAGAGTATCATAACATAATCATGGGGGGAGGCAATGCACTATTTCCTGGAAGAAGTGAGGTTTAAGCTGAGATTTTCAGAAATTACACTTACGCATCTATAGTAGGAACATAAGAAATTATAAGGATAATACCTAAAGACACATTCATAAACCTTCATAAGCTTGAAATTTAACAAGTAATTTTTTTATTTTTTTATTTTTATTTTTTGCAGTACACAGGCCTCTCACTGTTGTGGCCTCTCCCGTTGCGGAGCACAGGCTCTGGACACGCAGGCTCAGCAGCCATGGCTCACGGGCCCAACCGCTCCGTGGCATGTGGGGTCTTCCCAGACCGGGGCGTGAACCTGTGTCCCGTGCATCAGCAGGCGGACTCTCAACCACTGCGCCACCAGGGAAGCCCTAACAAGTAATTTTATAAAATAGTTTACAAACAGATGCTCATTAGGTGGGCAACTTTATCTCCATCTTAAAGAAGAGGAAACATGTTCAAGATGTTAAGGTATAATTGGGATTCTAATCCCTTGAATCAATGTATATGAAGCTTAGGCATATTTCATAAAATGTGTAAGCATATAAAAGTTGACATGAAAAGTTTAAGTTTTCCCTGCATGTCAATTAAAATGAAGAAAACCAAGAATGTAAAATGTTCAGTTACTCAGGAAATCTCAAAGCATACTGAATAAAACAGTGAAAAAGTATAGATGCATTTCACCATCACTAATCAAATATATTATTATTCTGAGACAAAAGTCAAGGGATTTTTGGCATTGTCAAGGAATCATATATTTCAAAATATTTTGATTTCAACATTATTTTAAGAATATTTATAAACCCACTTGTAAATCAATTTAAAAAATAATAGGTTGGAACTACACAATCTTGGCCAAGTTGTCTAAAATCTCTGCTGGAACCTACCACACAGGATGATTGTGAGAAAATGGAATGTAACAATATGCCTTGTAAACTCCTTCAGGCTGTCTAAGTTTACTTTCATCCAACTTTCTCTTGCTCCCTGAGGGCTGGGACCAGTGCCCAGTAAATAATGAATTAATCAAGGAATAGCTGTTATATGACTTGTTTCTAATCATACACCAATCGGACACTGTTGGCTAGGGAAGGGGGTTGCTCTGCATCACCACTCTTCTCTCCATAATCAGCTCTTTTATCTTGTCTGCATTTTAGATTTCACTGTAAGCCTGCCACAGGGGAAACTGTTAGTTTTATAAAATTATGGAAAACTATTGCAGTAAACCATAATTACTTGATGCTAATGTACTCAGCCATTTTGTCCCAAATTTACATATTTAAAGTCAATGAGGGGTCTTCCCTGGTGGCACAGTGGTTAAGGCTCTGTGTTCCTAATGCAGGGGACCTGGGTTTGATCCCTGTTCGGGGAACTAGATCCCACATTCATGCCACAACTAAGGAGTCCACCTGTCGCAACAAAGACCCAGTGCAATCAAATAAATAAATAAATAATTTTTAAAAATAAAAATAAAGTCAATGAGGGCTGAGGGTGCTGGTGAGGCATACAAGCAGTGTTTCTTGGGGCTATTCCAATTTTTTTTTAAGAAGATGTTGGGGGTGGGAGTTTATTAATTTATTTTATTTATTTTTGCTGTGTTGGGTCTTCGTTTCTGTGCGAGGGCTTTCTCTAGTTGTGGCGAGCAGGGGCCACTCTTCATCGCGGTGCGTGGGCCTCTCACTCTCGCGGCCTCTCTTGTTGCGGAACACACACCCCAGACACACAGGCTCAGTAGTTGTGGCTCACTGGGCCTAGCTCTCCGTGGCATGTGGGATCCTCCCAGACCAGGGACCTGAACCCGTGTCCCCTGCATTAGCAGGCAGATTCTCAACCACTGTGCCACCAGGGAAGCCCGGGCTATTCCAATTTTGTGTTATGATATAAGAGCCATGATTTATTTGAAAGACTTTTTGTAACCATACCTAACTTGAACTGATGTTCTATTTGATGTCCATAGTGGTTTTCATAAACTCCATTCCTCTGGCAATCGATTTTGTCCAACCTTACAGGCTTCCTTGAATTCAGTGGTTAATTTCTGTCCTAAATTTGTATATGTTGATCTTCCTTCTAGAACATGGACATCTAGTAGGCGCTCAAAAGATAATTATTGATTAGTTGGTAAATGTGAATGTTACAGTCCTATGTCTCCATGTTCTGGGATTTGGCAAAGTAAGCCACATAAAAATCTTAGGTCTAATATAATAGATATAGAAGAAAGATCATGAGCTTTGAATTCAGGGGGATTAAAATCCCAGTGAAACCTTACATCTCTAAACATGTTTCCTCTTCTTTAAAGTAGGAATAATGATGCCCACTTCAGTAAAATGTCATGAGACAAAAACACTTAATACTTATAATTCAATCTTGTCTCATCAAAACACATATCCTTTGTACATCATGAACTTTTTGGGAGCAGACACTGTATATAAATCGCATGTCTACTTTAAACACCTAGCAAAATGCCTGGTCTGGCATATAGTATATAGCCAATTCTTTCATTTAATTGAATGGTGCTAACAAATGGTAATGGATCTCACAAATAGCAAGACAAATTGGAGACCTATTGTAATTGAATATTTCATTTACACACTTATTTTCAGCTATCACTGCCTTCATTTTTCTTTAGTTGCATAGATGTCAAGATGGTTAATATATATTGGATACCTAGTGAATAGTATGTTTTGAGGTTTTCAATAATGTTGGTTCAATTGAATTGTGGAGCTGTTATACAAAAGGTAAAGAAGAATGAGTACCTTCCTTCAAGAAATTTCAATTTAATTGAAAATGTATAAATGTCTTTATAAAAAGGACTAAGAGCATTTTAAAAACAACAAACAAGTAAATGCAATATATCAGAAGGCTTCCAAACTTTTTATATCCTGATCCAGAATAAGAAATACATTTTACATGGTGACCAAGCATATATACATATAAATAACTAAAACAAATCTTCATAATACAATGAATACTTATACAGTTGCATTCTGATTTTTTTTATTTTACATATTTCATTGTACTTTGTTTAATTTAAAAAATTCTGGAATCTGCTGACTAAACTTAAACTTAGTTTATGACCCATAATAGGTCATGGCTTACAATTTGGAAAACATTGAGCTTGTTAGAATACTACTAAATAATTTTTCATTTATCTATGATACATGCCTTCTATGCTTTCAGTTTTTTGATCCACAAAATTTATGGATAATATATAAAATGACTACAACAAAGGCAATCAATTTGTATGAGGCAGAAACTGTTTGACAGGAATAAAGTTGATAAAGCTACAGGTTTCTAGAGAGAATAATCCAGGGCCCTAAATGCAAACTAGGCAAAGTTAATTAGAGGACTGTGGGAATAAAAATGGTGAAAGAAACATTGGAACAGGGAAAATAAAATGGTATTTAATGAAATAAGAGCAGAGCTGGAGACAGATAGAGAGAAAGTGACTGATTCAAGACATTTGAGACATGGGATCAGCTAAGAGAAGCCAGAGGGAATACAACTTGACCTAAGCTTGTGGTCACTTGGAATGACCCAAAAATACTTGGTAAAATATTTTACAATGAGGGAAATATAATAGTCAACCTAAACATTAAGCATATTAGGTGTGAGACCCCACACTACAAAGTTGGTTTCTGGGATTATGTTGTTTGACTGCAAATTAGTCATTTAGAATAATTTTCTGCCCTGATGGTTCTTTATGTGGTCTCAAAGTCATTTTGAGTTTCTTTTTTTTTTTTAAATATTTATTTATTTATTTATTTTTGGGTGCATTGGGTCTTAGCTGTGGCACGCGGGATCTTTTTGTTGCGATGCAGGGGCTCTTTGTTGCGGCGCGCGGGCTCAGTCATTGCAGCACATGGACTTAATTGCTCCGCGGCATGTGGGATCTTAGCTCCCTGACCAGGAATTGAACACACGTCCCCTGCATTGGAAGGCAGATTCTTAACCACTGGACGACCAGGGAAGTCCCTGAGTTGCTTTCTTAATTGTAATTTATATTAAACCATCTTTACTTTTACTGTCTTCCTGTAATCAGCCAATTTGTGTCACAACAAAAATATTATTTTTTGAGATTATAAAAGTTAACATTTGTTCAGTGCTTACTATATGTCAGACATTGCTGTAATCACTTTGCACATGTTCATTCTTCTAAACCTTGGAACGATCTTTTGAGATAGATGGTATCATTACTCCCTATTTTACAAATAGGTAACATAAGCAGAAATAATTTGCCCAATCTCATACAGCTAGCCAGTAGCAGAGTCTGGCTTCAGTGCCCTTATTCTTAAGCTTTGTGTGATACAGGCTGCCTGAGGCTAGTATGGTCTGGGGGCCATAACTACTCTCAACATTGTGTTTTGTAGTACCAGGGCCTAGCCATCTGACCTAAGAGGCCCCAGCTTGCCCATTTCTGATTCAGTAGTAGCATACATAACATATACACACTGCAAAAACTTAGAAATAATGATACACATGAAAGAAATGATAAATTAATCAGGAACACATTAAAATATTTAATGTCATTGCAATTTGTACAAAGAAATTACATGAATACTGATGGGATTAATCAGGGAAAAGATATTTCTGATATTAGCAAAAATGAAAGCTTTTGGAAAACAAGGAAATACCCCTTAGCTCGAGTAGCTGCACTGCTTCTTCTCATCACAATTTGGACCTTGTGCTGGATGCCTTCTGTTTGCCTCTCTAGGCTCTCTCTCCACTCTTCTTCAGCCAGCTCTATGCCTTAGGAGGCGGACCTGCACTGACTGCATCACAGGCTTTTTTCCCTTTCAGTTTTGGGTGGAGGCTGCCTAGAGAGCCCTAGGAGGAAATGGTAAGAAGGCAGAGAGCTATGGGAACTGGTTCCACCATCTTGCATCTATTTGCATCCATTGACTGAAGATCAGAGTACCTGTCAGACGGCCCTCTTCACAGAGTTTTCTGAGTCCCTAGGTTCGGGAAGCCACAAACCTAGCCTCACTCCCACAGCCTTCCACCCCTTGCAGGCCTAGCACTGGCAAGGGAACCCAACTCTTACTGCACTATCTCATGTAGTTTCCCTATATCCTGATGATACTTTTAAAATAGTCTCTTTTGAAAAAAATCTCCTCAAATTATCCAATTTGAGTATGCCATCTATTTCCTGCAAGTACCTAAATGATTAAAACCTTTTAGGATTGCTGTTTTAGGATTCCTCCCTTACCGTAAGGAATTTGAAAATAAATAAGGCAAAATATCTAGGATATCCTTGATGTATTTTTCCAAATGCAGTGAAGGAATATTTGTTGTTTACTGGCCTTTCTCCGTTCGTATTGGAAAAGGAAAGAAAGAAGGGAAATGGGGGAAAAGAAAAAGAAGCATGAAAATAGGAAATTAACAGTAATCAAGGAGACAAAAGGAAATTAAGATCAATCAGATGGGCAGCAGAGTACAGTCATTAAGAACTGAGTTCTGGGCTTCCCTGGTGGCACAGTGGTTGAGAGTCCGCCTGCTGATGCAGGGGACACGGGTTCATGCCCCGGTCCGGGAAGATCCCACATGCCGTGGAGCGGCTAGGCCCGTGAGCCATGGCCGTTGAGCCTGTGCGTCCGGAGCCTGTGCTCCACAACAGGAGAGGCCACAACAGTGAGAGGCCCACATACTGCAAAAAAAAAAAAAAAAGAACTGAGTTCTGAAGTCACCAATCCTGGCTGAACCACACAGCCACTTACTAATTGTGTGACATTGAGAAAGTTACTTTCCCTCATCTCTAACTGGTTAAATAACATTTCCTTTGTCATAATACTGCTGTAAGAATTAAGGAAAAACATTTGCATCAATTCTTGGAAAATTTAGGTCTTCCGTAATTGTTACTTATTTCTCTTTTCCTTTCCCATAGCCTTTATTGAAGGCTACTAAACAACAGGCAACTATTTTGTGTGCCTTTTCACTGACATGGAATTAGCATTAATACTAACTAATAAGTTAGTATTGAAAGAGAATCAACACTTACTCTTTCTGATTCCTAACACCTCAGCAAAATTAATCATTCCAACTTGTCCAATTAATTTGAGTTTCATAAATTCAGAGTTTTAGGAATGAGTGCAGGATTTTCAATATCAATTTAGTTCATATTCCATAAAATAGAGCTTCTGCTTTGAGGAGGTAAAAACAAAAATATAACTTAACAATAAAAGATCATAGAGAATTTTTTTTTAAAGTCTACCGATTCTTGGATGACTATTTGATTTCACCAAGAAACTTTTAGAAGAATCATGTGTAAAAGAATCAAGAGTATTTTGGTTCATTTTATAATACAAAATTCACCTCATTCCCAGGAAAATGTGATTTGAAAAATGTGGAAAGCTTAACTGGTAAGTATTAACATTTGAAAAATAACAATATTAAATACACTAAGCATATTATTAAGAAATCATTCTCCACTGGTGTTATTTTGGTTGTTTCTTATTCACTAGTTAAATAAATGAAGAAAAAGCACATGCATACAATATATAAAGAACATATGTGATATCTAGTATATGTAATATATTACATATGAATATAATATATACATGTATATATTTCAGAATCTAAGATTAACAGAATGAAAGTTGAATGACTATATGACACAGAATTTACCTTCATAAGTACAGTAGCTCTTTATAGCATAATTTATTGTATTCAATAGGAATGTAGCTATAATTGTTTTGGGTGAGTACTTGGAAACTAGTATTCTCTTCAGTATGACTGAACAAGTACAATGTATACATAGCATTTTGAAAACTTTGTTGCAGCATCCAAAATCAAATTCAGAAAAAATGTATCATGTAGCAAAGAAAATCTTCAAGTATAAACTTACAAACATCTAAAAATTAAACCTGATTGAAACCACACCATGAATAGTGTAGTGTTCATGTACATGCCTGGAAACATTTGAAACATTTACATGTATTCATTAATAAAAAAGTCAGAAATATGAGGCAGCCTTGTAAGAAGCAAATCAATTTTTAATTAAAGGGAGATTTTGAAGCAATCACTTGGCCACCTGGTTTATTTAGTTGCAGTGCAGTAAATGCCCCTGCTCTGGAATATTTACAATACTTTGTTCAACATTAGCTGAACCGTTTGGCCTAAGATTCAAAGCCTCGATTCAGATTGTATTTTGTTATACTCTCATTTCCTTCATAGGTTTCTTCCTCGTTCTGTCATTTGACACTCAAGTTATAAAAATAAAAAGTCTCTCAAATATGCTACAGAAACCATGTTCTAGTACAAATAAAAACACGAACTCGGGCTTCCCTGGTGGCACAATGGTTGAGAGTCCGCCTGCAGATGCAGGGGACGCGGGTTCATGCCGGCCCGGGAGGATCCCACATGCTGCGGAGCAGCTGGGCCCGTGGGCCATGGCCACTGAGCCTGCGTGTCCGGAGCTCCGCAATGGGAGAGGCCACAACAGTGAGAGGCCCGCGTACCACAAAACAACAACAACAACAACAATAACAAAAAACCCCACTAACCCCTATTCTTGCTTTACTTCAAGTTTTGTGATTCATGCTTTAGATATTTTCTTGAAATCATGAAACATGGCTGATATGGGAGATAAATATAGTTTACATATTGCAATATTATCTATCTCCAAAGTCTGTTTTAATTTTTTTGTTTTGTTCCTTTTTCCACTTTCACATGGGTATTTTGTTCTCATAGTCATTGAAAACAAACAAATCCAGCTCAATGTAACTTATGCTGCTTGAGAAAGCAGTTCCCTCTATTTTTTTCTGCTGCAGTTATTTGAATTAAATTTAAATGAAAGATGCCTCAGCTGTTTTTTGAACTACAGTGTAACAGAAGCTGAATATAAGCCTCATGGAGACAGGAATTTTTATTTTGTTCACTGATATATTCCAAATACAGTGCTATAGAAGTTCAATAAATATTTGTTGACTATCATATATTTTGGTTGTAACAAATATAAACAATACAAAAATGTTTAAATTAAAAAATAAAAGTCTTTCCTTCCACAATCCTGATTCCCAAAGGTAACTATTATTAAGTGGTGTGTGTTCTGGCAGACTTTTTTCCATGTATATCTAACTTGTTTTTAGTTCTTAGTAATGGTACCTATTTTTATATGTTAATTGGCTATTTATATTTCTTATTCTGTTTATATACATTGCTCTTTTTTTTTCCCTCTCAGGAAAAAATGATAAAAATAACAAGCTTCTACACTACTGCTCTATGGCATCAGCTACAATGCATTCCTATTTTCAGTCACTACATTGGTATTTTAAGATCATTTGGTAGGTTAAGTCACATCTTGAAATTTCCAGAAAGCTAATTCTGATTTGTTACTAAAATGCTATGTGAGCTTGGGAAAGTTATTCAACATCTCTATGCCTTTTGCTTTTTGTCTATAAAATGGCAGTGGCCAAGGGGTTCGTGGTGAAATTTGGCAAACCTTGGTCATGGAAAATGAGTAATGAATGGAACTTTCACTTCTCACAGCCCAATCCCATGCCACCACTGACCAGGAATCAAATAAATTGGATATGCTGCAAAATTAAGAGCCAATGGTAGTCACTTATTCTTTTCCTATGTGATTAATAAAACCATGTTAAATTCACACTTCAAAAATTTGAATAATATTGGAACACTGTCATCATACAATCAAAATTTGAGAAAGCATTTATGATTTATAAATCACAAATGATATGAAATACTTGTGACAATTACCTAAGATTATTGAGAGTAGAATCAGAATTAGAAAGAAAATCTCTTCTGGTTTTTTTAAAATCAACTTTGCAGATACAAATGCAAACTTGATTCTAACTCATTACATTTCAAAACAG
The DNA here is from genome assembly GCF_964341445.2 of Mesoplodon mirus. NCBI lineage: Eukaryota > Metazoa > Chordata > Mammalia > Artiodactyla > Ziphiidae > Mesoplodon > Mesoplodon mirus. The sequence goes on from NC_138982.1 coordinate 49,660,440, forward strand.
TCTTTGGTCAGAGTTCGAAGAGACTGCTCTGGATGTTAGCACAAAAATGCTGAGAGAGTATAATTAAGATTTTTAAAAAGACTCAACTGAGAGACTTAAGCCAGATTTATAACCTTCTAAGAAAGCTATTTACAAAGTCTCTGAACGTTTTCTTTCTCTAGTATGGTTAAATTTAATTCAACCTGACTGGAAGTTTTGTTTAACAAAAGTTCCTTACATGTACAAGGAATGTTACCTACATCTGCACTAGACTGATATCTAACCTGGCCTTTGTGCTAATTGGAATAACTTGTTCATTCCATTATGGGCTCTTGTACTGTCAAATCACAGAAGCCTTTTAAAACCTGCTGCCTGGGAAGACCTAGGACACAACAGTAAACAAGTTGAAGAACTGCTGAAAACAATATTGGTATTAAAATGAAAATGTATCCTTTGTTACTGTTTAGGACCCCAAGGAATTTTTCATTATGCATTTTGCCTTAAGGGCTTTATGAAGTTGGGAAAACTAGTTATTGAATTTTAATACATGAAATCCACACCTAAAAAGAGCAGATCATGACCCCACAGAAGTCTAAAAATACCCTCTGATGCCTTCAGACCTTGATTCTGTTACAATATTCTTCTTAGGTTTCCAAACTAAGAATTACTGCTAATGCAGACTGTAATATGTGAGGTGTCATCGTTCGGTTTGTTGACCCATGAACCACAGGAATATCTGATACCTTATGTAGAACTTATCAAATTTCTGCTTCCTTTCTGCTGAATGAGAAAATCTATTTATAGACTACATGATAACATGAAAAGCATGGCCGAGGTTTGTTTCAGGCAATAAAAATATAATGCAAGTCTTCCCTTATAATGAAAAACAAACAGCTTTACAAGTGTTAATTCTGTAACTGCTTAAAAGAGGACCACTTTTCAAAAGCTGATCTTTTAGTCTTCTAACTGATTGTGAAAATTAGAAACACCTCTTAGTAGCTGTCCATATGTCATAATTATTACACAAATGAACCTCAGTGGGTAATGGAAGTACCAAGACTTGAAAGGTGTATTCGAACATATTTAATAAATTGTTGGTGATATCTACAAGTGTGAGAAGAAGGAAGGGAGGGAAGAAAAGAAGGAGAAAAAGGAAATTTGGTTTAATAGGCCATGCCTAAAGTCAGCTTGCATTCCCAATTAGATTAGTCAGCTCATGAACTTGTCTGTGCAGTTCCATTTTGAGACATGAGACATTTTTTAGGTATACTATTTTAGGTAATGTCCATGCAGGTAGTAATCTATTTGTTCCAATGATATATCATTATAACCTGTTTTAGATAATTCTTTACATATAGTTGAAGCAAGAACTTTAAGCAAGCATCTGGGAGTGATTTAAAGGATATTTTATTGTTCCAGGTATATATTGTCTCAATTTTTTTAAATGCTACAGAAATATATGAATAAAGAAATGTCTGTGGTTCATTGCAACATTGTAATAACTGAAAATTGGAAGGAACCTAAATATCAGTTACTAGATATGGTTAAATAAATTATATGCACTCCATTATTGAATATTATGTTGTTGTTAAAATGAGCTCTGTATACTGACTTGGAAAATTTTTCAAAATAAATTATTAAGTAAAAATGCAAACCACAGAACAGTATATTTATGATGACTACATTTATGTAAAATATTTAAAGTTATATGTGTGTATGTATGCAAATACTTATAAAAAGGAAAGGAACTTGGAGATTGAATCTTTCATAATAGAATATATTCATGTGTTACTTATGAAATTAAACAAACATCTGAAAATAGCAGTTATATTTGTGTTCAAATTGGTTCATTGTGTGTTTAGCATGCAGCTGGGTACAAAATTAGTGCTCTTTGTTCTAGTTCTTTTGGTTTCTTGTCAGTTTTTAAGGCAAATATACTACAGTTACTGCTTAAAACACATGGGCATTGCATCTAATTTTCAAAATACAGTGAAAAGAAAATCTGTCATTCTCAGAAAAAACTCACTTAGGGAGGTTTAAGAAGAAAAATCTGGGAACCCTGCCCTTAGTTTATTTGGGGATAAGATTCTAAAGACTTTTAAAAATAATTCGTTATTATAAGTTTTTATTCATAATCATAATCAATTTATTAGTTTTCTCAATGTTCTCTGAGGCCTTGAAGGCCGTAAGTTTTGAGCTTCCAAAACAGGACCACTGAAGTTTCCTAAAGAGAAATCAAACACACAATCAGCAACTCCCTTCCCATAAAATAAACAATACCAGGAAGAGAAAAATAAAAGTTAATGTAACACTATTATCAGTAAAAGTGACTTTGGTTGCAGATAACCTAAAACTATGACTCAATTAGCTTAAACAATAAGGAAAATTTATAATTTCACAAAGCAAGAAATTTATCCAAGAAGATTGCCTGGGAAGGTGATTGGTCTTCAACAGAGAATCTGATAAATGGGCTGTTGTTTCTAGTAGCACCTAAGGGTGGATCAGTGGCTGTAAGTACAGAAAGACCCATGTCATGGGCGTTGCAGTTGGAAGGGTCTATCAGGTTAGTCTCCAAAGGATCCATAAAGCCATCTTGAAGAATAACTCAGCTCTAGGGAGTTCCCTGGTGGCCTAGTGGTTGGGATTCAGTGCTGTCACTGCAGTGGTCTGGGTTCGATCCCTGGTCGGAGAACTGAGATCCTGCAAGCCTCACATTAAAAAAAGAGAGAGAGAGAGAGGACTAGGCTTTAAATATCTGCCAAACCAGAGAAGGCAGTTTTTTTCTTTTTTTGACCGGGGATCTTAGTTCCCTGACCAGGGATTGAACCCACACACTCCGTAGTGAAAGCGGGGAGTCAGAACCACTGGACCACCAAGGAAGTCCCGACATCTTAAAATAGTACCAATCCTGGAAGAAATTTTCTGCCTCCCTTTCCTCTCCTTCCCCCTAGTACTCCCACTTAGAGGGGTCAGCAATAGCAGCCGAGAATGTGGGAGGAGGTAAACAAACAAGAGAAAGAAGCCTACCACGTTCCCTTTTGCCAAGGCCACCTGCAGCCTGCCTGCAATTTTGCCCTTTCTGGGTAAAAGGGTGAGTGGAGAGAATCCTATCATTAATGAAGATTGAAGTGCTGATTAATATAATCCTGGGTACTGGAATTTCAGGTTCCAATGACTCTACAGACTGTACAATGTGATTTAAAGTGGTGATTCAAGGTTGTATTACTTTAGCAAGAAGAAGAAAGTTAATTTCCCCAGATCAAAATATGTTTGAAATGTTCATATACATATGTATGTAAAGGTGGTAAAGGCATGCACAATATTTGTATAAAGAATCTCTCTGTAATACCTGTAAAATATAGAATCAATCTATGAGAAAAAAAAAAGTTAAGGAAGAGCCTGGGTCATCTTCCAAGGATTAAGGAAGAAATTTCTTTATTGAATATATTTTCTAAGGGAGAGTTGGGAATAATAACTCTTTAGATTCATTGATTAGCTTCCATTTCTTTTGTATCTTTAAATGCTTACTATTTGTTACTATGCACAAGCACTTAAATGTACTTGTCACTTCTGTTCTAATAAACTTCCTCATCTCCACATTCCACTTTAGCTATACTGACCTCTCTACTTCCTTTCAAGTTCAAACTGTCAGAAAAAAAAAATTTTGTGTTTGATATAGTTGACATCTGTAATTTGTATCTGCCTAGCATTGGGGGGTGTGTGTATGGGAATTGCTCTTCATCCACTCTATGTCAGAGGTGTCAGTCCCTGGGCCCCTGAATTCCTGACCTCAACAGTGGGCACTTGATTCTGACCCCCAAAATCATAGTGGTCCATCTCTATGAAAACAGTGATTTATCTAAGAATAGACTATTGTTTCATTCATTGAATGATCTTGGCAACCTAGTAAAAATCAACTAACTGTACATGTAATGGTTTATTTCTGTACTCTCAATTATATTCCATTAATCTATATGTCTATCCTTGTTCCAGTACCACACTATTTTTATTACTGTAGCTTTGTAGTAAATTTCAAAATCAGAAAGAGTGAGTCCTTCAGCTTTGTTCTTTTTTTCCAAGGTTGTTTTGGTTATACTGGGTCACTTCAATTTCCACATTAATCTTAAGATCTGCTTGTCAATTTCTATAAAAACTCCAGTTGGTATTTTGATATGGATCGGGTTGAATCTATAGATCAAGTTGGGGAATATTACCATCTTAATTATATTAAGTTTTCTAATCCATGAACACGGGATGTGTCTCTATTTATTTATATCTTCTTTAATCTCTTTCAATAATGTTTTGCAATTTTCAGCATACAAATCTTTGACTTTTGGGGGGATTAAATTTATTATTCATATTTATTATTATTTTAATTTTTAATTTTTTTTTTTTTTGCTGCACCATGGCGTGCAGGATCTTAGTTTCCCAACCAGGGATTGAACCCATGCCCCCTGCAGTGCAAGCATAGAGTCCTAACCACTGGACTGCCAGGGAATTCCCAGTATTTTATTATTTTTGATGCTACTATAAATGGAATTGTTTTATTAATTTTGCTTTGGATTGTTCATTGCTAGTGCATGTAATTGAGTTTTGTATATTGATCTTGATCCTTGCAAACTTGTTTATTAGTTCTTGTAGTTTTTTGGTATATTTCTTAAAATTTTTTACATACAAGAGTATATCATTTTCAAATAGAGAAAGTTTTGCTCTTCCTTTCTAATCTGGACATCTTTTATTCCTTTTTCTTGCCTAACTGCCATGCTTAGACCTCCAGTACATATGATGTTGAATAGAAGTGTGAGAGCAGATATATTGCTTATTCCTGATCTTAGGGAAAAGCATTGTCTTTCACCAACAAGTTGATATTAGCTGCAGGTGTTTTTGTAGATATCCTTTATCTGGTTGAGGAAGTTCCCTTCTGTTTCTAGTTTGTTGAGTATTTTTGACACAAAAGGGTGTTTGATTTTGTCAAATGCTTTTTTCTGAATCATTGAGGTACATCCTTTCTTCATCATATGTGCATTTTAGACTTTGATAGATAATGCGAAACTGCTCTTCTCAAGCTATAGCAATTTATATTCCCAAAAGAAATTATGAAACTTCCCGGTTCTTCATTGTCAGCAATCATTATTATTGTGATCTATTTTTTGTCAATCTAGTGGGTGAAAAATGCTATCTCATCATTTCACTTTGCATGTTTCTGATAACTAGTAAAGTTGAAGATGCTTTAATATTGTTTTTAACATCTTTATTGGAGTATAATTGCTTTACAATGGTGTGTTAGTTTCTGCTTTATAAAAAAGTAAATCAGCCATACATATACATATATCCCCATATCTCCTCCCTCTTGTGTCTCCCTCCCACCCTCCCTAATATTTTTAGATTTATGGGTGTTTGTAATTTTTTCTTGTGGATTGTCACAGTATCAATATCCTTTGATCATTTTTATATAGCCTCATTTATTTTTCTTGTTAATTTGTGGAAGCCCCTTATATGTTATAGATACTCATTTCATGTCATTTATGAATATTATAGATATTTTATCCAAGTTCATAAAAAGATAATTCTGGTGAATACAAGAATCATTAATTTTGCCTTAATCACTGCATTAACATTACTTTTTGCATAAGATCTTATATTAAAAGTATGTAAAACAGTGACTCCTTTTTTTTAGGCCTTAAGAAAGTCAAATGCTTTCCATTATATCTTTGACACATTTAAAATTATATTCTCAGATTCTACTGAAGCCTTTTTGCTAAAGAACTTATCATAAAGGAACTAAAAATTTCTGGGTGTTAAAAACTATCATTATAACTATGCTCTGTAATTTTCCATGCTTGCTTCTGTTCTCTTTCAATTATATACTAACCTGTTTTTGCCTAACTGAGCAGAGTTGGAATTTCCAAAGGAAATTGGTAGTTTGTGTCTTTCAAGGAGTTTAATATTTCATCTAAATTGTTGAATTTAATGGCATAAAGTTGTTCATGATACTTCATTATTATACTTTTAGTATCTTCTTTTAGTGGAATCTGAAGTTAATTCGCATCTCTCATTCTTGATCTTTCATTTGTGTCTTTCTCATTTTTCCTGATCAGTCTTACTATAGGTTTGTCAATTTTATTGATTTTTCTCACATAACCAGCTTTTTTTTATTGCTTGTTCTCTAATGTTTTTCTGTTTCCTGTTTTATTGATTTCTGCTATGGTCTTATTATTTCCTTTATTCTGCTTACTTTGGATTTCATTTGATCTTGTTTTCCTAGTTCCTAATGATTGAAGTTACGATCATTTATTTGAAACCTCTCTTCTATAGTAGGTGTTTAATGCTATAAATTCCCCTCTAAATACTGCTTAAGGTGTATTTCAAAAATTTCACAATACTATGCTCATATTATGTCAGTTGCAAAGACTTAATAGTTTCCCTATTGATTTCCTTGACCCATTAGTTACTTAGAAGTGTGATTTTTAGTTTCCATATTTTACATTGTTTTCCAGATATCTTTCTGTTATTATATGAATATCCAGATAACATACTTTAAATGATTTTAATTAATTCAACATTTTAAATTTTGTTTTATGACCCAGGATATATGGTCTAGCTTTGTTAATGTTCCAGATTCATTAAAGAGAATATGTATTCTGCTGTTGTTGTGTGGTTTGATCTATAAATGTCAAATAGGTCAAGTTGGTTAATAGTGTTGTTCAACTCTTCTATACCCTTACTGATTTCTTGTCTACGTGTCAATTTTTCAGAGAGGGAAATTGAAATCTCTGACTCTAATGGTAAGTTTTTTCACCTTGAAGTTCATCAATTTTTGCTTCATGTATTTTAAAGCTCTTGTACTAGGTACATAAATATTTAGAATTACTATGTCATCTTGATTAATTGATCCTTTTATCATTACAAAATGACCCTCTTTATCCCTGGAAGAATTTTTTGCTCTGAAATTTACTTTGTCTGATATTAATATTTTATTTTATTTTCATTAGTGTTAACATTGTGTATCTTTCCTGTTCTTTAATATTGAACCTATTTAACTTTCTTTTTAAGTAGGTTTAGAATATTGGTGAGTCTTGTTATTCTATCCAATCTGACAATCTCTGTGTTTTAGTTGGAGTGTTTAAACCATCTACATTAAATGTGAGTATTGAAATGTTTGTGTTTAAATCTGTCATCTTGTTATTTGTTTTCTATTAGTGCCGACTGTTCTTTGTTTACTTTTTTTCTGCCTTAGTTTAGATTAATTGAACATTTTTATAATTCCATTTTATTTCTTTTGTTGGTTTATTAGCTGTAACTCTTTGATGGTTATATAGTGTTTGCTTTAGAGTTTACAAGTTTACAGTATACATCTTTAAGTCATCGTATTCTGTCTTCAAGTGATATTAAATCACTTCTTATATAGTATAACAACTTTATAACAGTATACTTACATTTGTTTCCCCCCAGTGTTTGTACTATGATTGTAATACATTTTGCTTCTTCATAGTTTATAAGCCCTGAAACATATTATTATTTTGCTTTAAACAGTCAATTATCTTTCAAAGAGATTTAAATAATAAGAGAAAATATCTTTATAATTACCTACATAGTCACCATTTCTGGTGTCCTTTGTTCCTTTGTGTAGTTCTACATTTCGGTCTGTTATCATTTTCCTTTTGATTGAAGGACTTCGTTTAACATTTTTTATAGTGCAGTTCTGCTTGCTGGTGATGAATTCTTCCAGCTTTTGTATATCTGAAATAGTTTTTATTTTACCTTCATTTTTGGCAGATATTTTTGCTGAGTATAGAAATCTAGGTAAACAGTTTATTCCTTGCAGTATTTTAAAAGTGTTACTGTCTTCCAGTTTCCATTGTTTCCAGTGAGAAATCTGTAGTCTTTGTTCCCCTGTACATAATGTGTCTTTTTTCCTCTGGCTGCTTTTAAGGTTTTCTCTTTACCAATAATTTTAAGCAATTTGTTTATGATGTGCCTCACTCTAGTTTTCTTCGTGTGTATTGTTCTTGTGGTTTACTGAGAATCTTGGATTCATGGGTTTACAGTATTTATCAAATTTGGGAAATTTTTAGCCATACTTCTTCTAATTTTTTTCTGTCCTCCAATCTAGCCTTTCCTTTGGGCACCTCAGTAACACTTATATTAGGCTGCTTGAAATTCTTCTGCAGCTTATAGATGTTGTTCTACTATTTTTAGTCTCCCCCCTTCCCCTTGGCATTTTTCATTTGGATAGTTTCTATTTCCACATTATTTCATTCACTAACTTTATTTTCTGCAATGTATTACTCTAGTTAATTCCATCCAGTGTATTTTTCATCTCAGATATTGTAGTTTTCATCTTTAGAAATTCAAGCTGTGTCTTTCAAAAAGTATCTTTCAGGGCTTCCCTGGTGGCGCAGTGGTTAAGAGTCCGCCTGCCGATGCAGGGGACACAGGTTCATGCCCCGGTCTGGGAGGATACCGCAAGCCACGGAATGGCTAGGCACGTGAGTCATGGCCGCTGAGCCTGAGCGTCCGGAGCCTGTGCTCCGCAACGGGAGAGGCCACAACAGTGAGAGAGAGGCCTGCGTACTGCAAAAAAAAAAAAAAAAAAACTTTCATATCTCTACATGTTCAACCTTTCCTCTAATTTGTTGAATATATGGAATGTTGAACATTACAATGTGTGTAATACATATTTTAGTGTCCTTATCTACTAATTCTATCAGCTGTGTCATTTCTAGATCAGTTTCTATTAATTGTTTTTTCTCTCCAGCCTTGTGTGAGGTCTGAGGATTATACCTCTAATCTTTTGAATGTTTTTCCCTGGTCTCCAGTAGTTTACTTAATGTATGTACTGATCAGTACTCAGCTAAATACTCTAGGGGGAATCTGTACAGACCTCTGAAATTCTCTCTCAATGCAGGTTTCTCCTCTCTAGGACTCTACTTTGTGAATTCTAGCCCTTTGGGTCCCTCAAAAGCCCAGTTTTAATTCTTCAAGTCAGGAAGGACCACTTGGGTATTTCTCCCTGTGTCACAGCCTGAAAACTTTCTCAAGGCAGTAAGCTGCACAATTGTAAAACTCATTTTATTGTTTTCTGATTCAGAGGTCACTATCCTTTCCTGTCTAATGCTCAATGTCTTTAAAACTATCATTTGATATATTTTGTCAGGCTTTTGGTTATTTCAGGAGGGTATATCTGGTCCTAGTTACTCCATCTTGACCAGAAGCAGACATCCTTCACACTGTTTAACTGTCCATTTGTCCAACCAAGTTAAAGCCTCAGCTATCCTCTCCTGTGTAATTCAGACTACCCAAAATAGTCTCAGTTCTAGGAATTCCTGTTATCTTCCTTCCCACCACATTAAACCTTCATTGTGCTTTATATTAGTTAACCCATTAACGGACCAGTGTTAATGAGCTAATGTAGCTCCTATTCTAAGCAATTTAATTTTTCAAAAATTAAAAAAAATAATGCCTTTTCTGCTTATAATAATAAAAATGCTCAGTCTAAGGAGAATGTGTCAAGAAGAACTCGAAGGGACTTCCCTGGCAGTCCAGTGGTAAGACTCCGCTTCCACTGCAGGGGGCATGGGTTTGATCCCTGGTCAGGGAACTACGATCCCGCATGACATGCGGCACACACACACAAAAAAATCACCTGTGATTGCTCTTCGGAGAGAAATGCTGTGAATATTTTGTTGTCGTTTATCCCAGGATTTTTTCAATATATTTTTAATGGAATCATATAAATATGTAATTCTGCACCCTGCTTTTTCCACTCAACATTTTAGTAAGCTTTTTGCTCTATTTTATCAAAGCTTCTCTGAGAAGCAATTTACATGATGCAGAGTATTACATTAAACTATAATCAGATGTTTAGATAGTTTACAATGTTCACTATTATATAAACACTATATAAATATTTTTCTGTATCTTTGATTATTTCTAGAATAAGGTCTCAAAATGGAATTACTAAACCAAAAGATATAAGCCTCTTTAAGACTTTTACTATTTTTTCCTCCAGAAATATTACACCATTTATACTCCCACCAGTGGTGTGTGAAATTATCTGTCTCATCATTTTCTGATTTTCATTGCATATCAAAATAGCAGGGGCTTCCTAGAGAGAGGAGAAAACTTATTCACAAGGAATTATTTAAATGATAGAACTTTCATGTGCTGTAGTTGATAGTACCTCCCAAATCCTCTAAGTACAGCTGTGCAGTTTGTACACTGTACAGAAGCACCTGGCTGAGGTGGCCAGGGGAGGCTAAAATCCATTTCATACTCTGCTTTCCAAATTGAGTCCCCACAGGGCTTTTTCTATTTCAAAAGACCTCTAAAGTCTGTTGGTGGCCCTGATAGCTACCATTTATCCCTGTAATTACTATGTGTCTGACACTGTGCTAAGGGTTTTTAATTTATTATCACATTTAGTCCTCATAACAACCCTGTATTGAAAATGTTGTCATTTTCATTTTAGAAATGAAAAAACTGAGGAGTAGAGAATTTATATATGTGATCTAAGTTGCAGAATTTATATGTATTGTAGTTTGAATTCAAATTAGATTTGTCTGGTTCCAAACCTATTATGTTATATGGTCAATGATTGATTTTTAGTTAAGTGGACCATCAAACATTCCTCAAAGGTTTCTGGTAGGTCTTTTAGGCATATAAAATTATCACAGTTTACCAATAACTAAAATAAATAATACAACAATAACATGATTGTTTGAAAACCTTTGTACTCTGGGAATGAAAATTCTCTACTTTGATTACCCAATATGCATACAGATAAAGTGTTGGGGTAATAATAGGTGATATACATTTATGAAAGATAATCTAGGAAAAGCTTATTTCTTTTCTTTCTTTTTTTTTTTTTTTTGCGGTACGCGGGCCTCTCACTGTTGTGGCCTCTCCCGTTGCGGAGCAAAGGCTCCGGATGCACAGGCTCAGCGGCCATGGCTTACGGGCCCAGCCACTCCGCGGCATGTGGGATCTTCCCGGACCGGGGCACGAACCCATGTCCCCTGCATTGGCAGGCAGACTCTCAACCACTGAGCCACCAGGGAAGCCTGGAAAAGCTTATTTCTATTACAGATTTCTATCTACTGTTGTGTTTTATGGTGAGACCACTTATAGAATAGTGCTTGTTCACATCTCTCACAGAATATTATGGCCACAGCAATTTTAGTAGAGGGCTGTGAAAGAAAGCTTTATGAACAATATAATGACTTGGTAGGAAAATGATTCATTTAATGTCCTGCTAACCTTTTTTTCAGTGATAGTCACATTGGATTATTACTGTAATCATTAGTGAAACCAGTGACAGCCAGAGTTATTCATTATAAGGAGAGAATTTGGCAGGGTCTAATATGTCTATCTTGTAATCTCCTTTAAACCTTGTTCTGGCTCTCACTCAATGCAAGACATTACCCAGGGGGAAGCAAGGCCCAGAGTAGAATTTCATACTCTTTCATATGTCATTTATCTTTTATCAGTTCCATTCTACCCAATGGAGTGTGACTCAAGAGGTCATGTTGCTGCTACCTAAATACTATATTCATTGATATTTGACACTTGGCAAAGAGGTAGGTTTTCCATAGATACTCTTCTCTAATGAGCTCTGGTTGTAAATATCTCCTTGGCAATAATAATGCCCACCTGTTGGGGGCTCCAACTGATGCTGAAGTAATCATCTTGTGAAAGCTAGAAATCATCGAAATTTTACCTGTTTGTAGAAAGGTAAATGGAAAGAAGATACTAGTCATGGTTATGGAAGAAAAAACGGCACAGTTATTCTGTTTGCTTTAATTAGTTTAAGAAAAGATTCTTGCAAATGAGTTGATTTCTGTGCTTGGACTTCTCTTGAATGTTATGTTTTAGATAAATATGTTAATCAAAAATCCAGTCAACATTATGTGTTGATCCCTGGGGGAGACAAGAACTTGGATGTATTATAAACTCAGCATCTTTTTAGTATGTGTTATATAGCTTGATAAAAAGATTGATGTTCATAAGAATTTGGGGCTTCCAGTTTTGACTAAATGAAAGTTGGCTTGAAGCACAATACTTTTAAAGGACATTCACCCTCTGGTCATCATCTAGCTAGGGCTTATGTTTCCACTGATTTGTATTCTAGACCCTTTATTTATAAAATTTGGCAAACTTTGGGAAGCTGAGTAAGGGATTATTCTTATCAGGTAGCTATATCTTAATGAGAATTCTGACATTTCAAGATTACCCATCGATAGTATTATATCTTGTGGTGTTTTCTTTTAATACTTAGTTTAAAGAGTAAGATAAAGAGCCTGTAATGAAGCTCAGGAATGGCTTCTGCCTAAAAGACAAATACAGTGATTGCTCTTCACATACAACCTGCAATCAGGAACGATATGAGCATCTAAGGATACAAAAACTTAAATCATAAGTGCAGAGGGTTGCATCCTGGTGTACCCGAAACATGTTCCATACCACCTTGGTTTTAAATCTCTCTAATTTTTCTATTAGATTAGAGGTTATTCATTTTGGAAGCAATAACGAAATTCCAACTTGAACTGCCTTGTATCTTTTAATTGGAATTTTCCCAAAGCACAAAAGTAAAAATGTAAAAGTTGCTGTGTTTCATTAGTTTTATTCTTTTGAATGTTGCTACGCTGAAAGCTCTGTGTGAAATTATTAGAAGACAAGTTTTCAAATGGTTGTAAAAGAAGATGCATATATGGTGACTCACTCAAAGGACATTATTTAAAAAAGAAAATTTTCAGCCACCTAGATCTCAGGGTATCTATGCCCATTCAAGGATAGAGAATCCACCATCTGTATGATTATTTTTACATCTGAACTTTTTTTATACACCAGAGAAACTCAAAACTTTCAGGGTCATTTGCCCAGCATGTAGTGGAATGTCCTGTGCAATAGATTCCAATTAATATGACCGTGTTCAATGGCCCTATACCACCAATGATGTTTAACTGCTTTCCACTTGGCTTTATATGGCACTTCTTTGTTGCAGCTGCAACCAGGTCTATCGCCCCTTTGATAAGAATTTCAGTTACCCCAGGGAGAAGCTTTCAACTTTATTAAGCATTGAAGTCTGCACATTTATTCTTCTATGGAAGAGCAGATCAAAAGCACACTTTCTAAGGAAGTAATCTGAAAAATTAGGATAGCACTTGTGGACTTTGGCAATAATGTTTTCCTGTAATTGAAACCTAAGAACCTGTGACAAATGACTAGACTATTATGAACTTTTTAGCATTTAACAAATCTTTTTTTTTAAGTAAATAGCATTCCTTGATTCTACTTAACTAATTCTTTAGCACGCTGTGTCCCTTTTGTTGTGGTTAGGAAACCCTCAGTCTAGGTTTACAGATAGGGAACTGACAATCAAGGAAAAAAAGCAATTAGATGATTAAGTTGTGGTATAGAAAAAAGCCTGTGATTTTCAGTCCTGTCTCTGGCCTTAACTCACTGTAAAAACTTGAGCAAGACAGATTTTCTGGGCCACAGTTTCCTCATCTTTCAAAACTGAGGATTGGCAAGATGATGTGTAAGATTTCTGCCGAATCTGAAATTCTCTGAATCTAAATGTTGGGCAGGATGTGACCAGACACTGACAACTCATATTTGTGCACAGCCATTTTTATTTTGCATCTCTGTCCCTTTCGATTTCAGGTTTGGTTTGGCAATGGAATAATGCAGTACGTTTTTATCTTTGAAGTTGAAATGAGATGTATCTGGAACACAGGTTAAAGCCAGAGTCATACTGTCTTCACAAAGGAGATTAGATTGAGTCCCATTTCTCCCACCAATCCCAAGCAGCTAGAACTTTGGAAAGTCATCACAGACTCCTCTTGGGGAAATTGCTCCTTCTACGCACACATACAGGAGGGACAGCAGCTAGACAGCAGGGTGGTGTGAGGTTGCAGCAGGTGCACAGTGCGGTGCGGGAGAGGGCTGCCCAGCAACCTGTGTCCAACCGTGGGGAACCCTGTGCCTTCCCGGGGATGGTCCGAAGTCTGCACTATGGAAGAGGAGAAATACTTGCCTGAGCTGATGGCAGAGAAAGATAGCCTGACCCATCTTTTGTGTATGCATCATGCCTTTTGGCCAAAGTTTTGAGACAGATGGCAGAGTAGAAGGACCTTCAGCTCACCTCCTCTCACGAAAATGCCCAAATCACAACTAACTGCTGAACAGCCATCCATAAAAAAGATTGGAACCTACCAAAAAAGATATTCTACATCCAAAGACATAAAGAAGAAACCCAAAGAGATGGTAGGAGGGGCACACTTGCGATATAATCGAATCCCATACCTGCTGGGTGGGCGACCCACAAACAAAAATACTTATATCGCAGAGGTTCTTCCACAGGAGTGAGAGTTCTGGGTCCCACATCAGGCTCCTCAGCTTGGGATCTGGTATCGGGAGGAGGAGCCCTCAGAGCATTTGGCTTTGAAGGCCAGTGGGGTTTGAATGCAGGAGCTCCACAGGAATGATGGAAACAGAGACTCCACTCTTGGAGGGTGCACACAAGGTCTCCTGCACACCAGGATCCAGGGCAAAAGTAGTGACTTCATAGGGGCCTGAGCCAGACCTACCTGCTGGTCATAGAGGGTCTAGGGTCTCCTGAAAAGGCAGGGGGCTGCTGTGGCTCTCTCTGGGGTCATAAAAGATGGTGGTGGAAATATTGGGGAGTGTTCATCTACCTGAACTCCTGCTGGAGGCAGACATCTTGCTTGGATAATTAGCTCCAAGACCTAGCCCCACCCAACAGCCTGTAGGTTCCAGTGCTGGGACACCTCAGGCCAAACAACCAACAGGTGTGAACACAACACCACCCTCAGCAGACAAGCTGTCTAAAGACTTCCTAAGCCCACAGCCACGTCTAGACATGCCCCTTGACTTGGCCCTGTCCACTCACCAGCGAGCAGGCACTGGCCCCTCCCACCAGGAAGCCTGCATAAGCCTCTACACCAACCTCACCCACCAGGGAGGCAGACACCAGAAGCAAAAAAACTATGATCTGGTTGCCTGGGTAACCAAGTCTGCAAATACAGGTCAGAACCTACCCTGGAACCAGCTGGTCCCTGGTCCTTGGGTGATGAGAGGGGGGTGTACTGTTGGGACACATAGGACATCCCTTACAGAGGGCCACTTCTCCAAGGTCAAGAAACATAACTAACCTTCCACATACATAAAAATACAAGCAGAAACTTAGATAAAATGAGATGGCAGAGGAATATATTCCAGACAAAGGAACAAGATAAAACTCCAGAAGAACAACTAAGTGACGTGGAGATAGGCAATCTACCCAAGAAAGAGTTCAGAGTAATGACTGTAAGGATGATCCAAGGACTCAGGAAAAGAATGGATGCATAGAGCAAGAAGTTACAAGAAGTTTTAAACAAGGAGTTAGAAAATATAAAGTACACACACATACACACATAATTCAGGTTTCTCCACAGCTGATGGGACAAATTATTGTCTTCTGTGTTAGTCTTTATCTGAGGGCTACCCCTGTTATTAGCTCTTTCAAAGGTTTAGATAAAGATCTTTGAGTTCCAATTTGTGGGATTTAGATCATTGAAAGCAGTTTCCTTGAATCAAAATGTATACCGCACATTGCCTATAGGCTGAATATAATTCTTTATAGTATTTTGTCAATGGATGCTCAAAACACAAGTACTAAAAGTAGAAGTCCTCAAAATAGTTTAGCATTAAAAAGTTGGAAGTTATTTTGTAGGCCAATTCTTTCTAAATTTTTAAGTTCTGATTAAGGATCAAGTTGGAACCATGTCTTTCTTCAGGATCTTAAAAACTACCACTGAGGATCTAACTACCACTAAGACAAGGATAATATTATTAGAAACTTTTACTTGGGAGGTATGGATTTAGGGGCCAAGTTTCTAATCTCAGGCCTTCAGCAATTTATTTCTGATATTGGGCAATTTACTTGTTCTATCTGTCCCTGTTTTATCTTTTATACTATACCAAACCCTTATGAGTAGTAGTTTCTTAAAGGTTAATAGAAATGTGGAATCTGAAACCGTATAAATTAACTTTGTGTACTTGGTTGTGTTAAAATCTACAGATCTATTTCAAACTTGGAATGGATCTTTTACTAATGCATGATTTTGTAACATTATTCATTGGTCATTGGGAAAATATTTGTTCCCTGACTTATTCAGATCTTATGAATGTTGACCCATTTCATTATACAATACCCCCAAAATTTTCTGGTAATACCATCATGAATCTCATTAGAAAAGATTTTAAATGTTGAGAAATTGTAAAGTTCACCATGGTGGACTCAAGTTTTCCAAATTTTAATTTTCTCTCAAATTTTTTCAGAGGCAAAAATACCATCTGTTTTTTTCCTTTAAGTGACAGGTTTACCTGTTAATTTAAAAAAATTGAAAAGTGTACCAAATACCCAATCTGATAATCCATCATTTGTCTGCCAGTCCTTTTTTCAAGTAAAAATGATGTTCCATGAAAACATAAGCTGGTTCTATTTGTTACTCAATTGCATGAATTTCTTTTCCTAGAGACAACTTCATGTTTCAGAATGCAGCCGAAGGGCTTTATGTGTACTTCCCATTTCATTACACAGAACATTAATAAGATGTATAGGTTTAATAAAGTAATCATTTTATTGATTTATAAAGGACGTTCTTTTCAGGTTTCAAACAATTTTTTGTTTTGTTTTGATTTTGGCCACGGAACTTAACTTGTGGGATCTTAGTTCCCTGACCAGGGATTGAACCTGGGCTGTGAAAGTGCAGAGTTCTAACCACTGGACCACCAGGGAATTCTCTGTAAAGGACATTCTTTTTTTTTTTTTTTTTTTTTTGCAGTACGCGGGCCTCTCACTGTTGTGCCCTTTCCCATTGTGGAGCAAAGGCTCCAGACGCGCAGGCTCAGCGGCCATGGCTCATGGGCCCAGCCACTCTGCGGCATGTGGGATCTTCCCGGACTGGGGCACGAACCCATGTCCCCTGCATCAGCAGGCAGACTCTCAACCACTGCGCCACCAGGGAAGCCCTGTAAAGGACATTCTTAAGTGAACCTGGCATTTTATTTTTATTGAGAGTGCATGATGATGAAGGATGTAACTACCAGTGTAGTTTTGTGTCATTGCTTTGATTCTTCCTAAGAGACCAATGGTTTTACCCACCATTGCTTTTGCACCACTAGTAAATATTAACCTAATGAAGAAGAAAAATAACATCTTAGTTTTATTTATTTATTTGGCCACACTGCTTGAGAGATCTTAGTTCCCCGACCAGGGATTGAACCTGGGCTCCCAGTAGTGAAAACCCAGAATCCTAACCACTGGACCACGAGAGAATTCCTAATAACATCTTAGTTTTATTATTAAAGTATTTTGGGCCTTTCAGACTTCCTGTAAGTGTCTTGGAGACCCCTGGAGTATGCAGATTGCATTTAGAAAACCATGAGACTAGATTTTAGTACTAATATGATCTTGACTTTTCACCTTCTGTTGTCAGAAGATTGGGGTAGCTTGTCACTGCTCATTTTCTCACAAAGTTGCTTCATCAGAAGTAAGGAATCATTGACAACAAGGTTCACTCATTAGAAGCAGAGACCCCCTCCTGAATGACCAGATTGCCCTGTTTTGCTGACTGAGACAGAGTTTAGTAAAAGTAGGAACTTGAATCAACATCATCAGTAGCTGGTAAGCAGTACGCAACTACTTTCTTCTCACTATACTTGCCTCTTTTTCAAAGGTGGGATAATAATAAACAGAACTTTAAGAAATTCTTGATACTGGGGCAAGGCCATGATTTGGATCCAGCCTGAGGCCAAAACCCATGTATTTGGCTACTACCTTATACTGATCTCTGTGCTGCTACTCAGCTCTGAAAGTCAGTGATTCTGGAAGACAACTGTATTCCAGGAGTGGCGATAAGGCTGCTGGTAGCAGAGACAGGCCCCACAGACCCCCTTGAAAGAGTTTAGTACTAAGACACACCCTGAGGGTTTGGGTGAACTGGAAGGATTTTAGCAGATGCAATAAATAGAGAGGTTTTGTTTGTTTGTTTGTTTGTTTGTTTTGCGGTACGCGGGCCTCTCACTGTTGTGGCTTCTTCCCGGACCGGGGCACGAACCCATATCCCCTGCATCGGCAGGCGGGCCCTCAACCACTGCGCCACCAGGGAAGCCCAAATAGAGAGTTTTTAACCATACCAAATGTAGGCAACATGGCCTGATGGCTAGATGAGCAGGCTTTGAATACAAGCTTTTCAAAACCCAGAGCAACCATTGACCAGCTCTTTGATTTGGGGCAAATAACTTAACCTCTCTGTGCTTCAGAGTACTCATTTGTAACATGAAATGGTGAGAGATGATGATAATAATAATGCTACCAACTGAGGCTTCAATTAGTAATAATCTGGTAAGCAGTAGAGCACATGGTAGGCAGTAATGAATCTTGGCTATTAAAATTATTCACAGTGTTGGGCACTTGAAAACCATGCAGTACAAACTGGCTGTCATTATTTAACACACTGCCTCCTGCTTCTCATTACTGGTGTAAACACAGGTTCTTTGTTATTTATTTATTTATTCATTTGTTTGCTCTACACTGTGTACTGAACACTCACTATCTGTCACTGTGCTAGATGATAAGCCTGCTCTGCTCCTGTAGTTGGCAACTCCAATATATCTACTATTTCCTTTTCTCTCACCGTAGATACAAAGAGAAGTAGTACATTTACTTTTCATAGGCTTTCTCAGATAATGCAGTTCATGTCAAGCACCACATCAATTTCTTCTAATTTTTTTTTTTTCAGATTAGAGCCAGCTGGTTAATAATTGCTTCTTTATCTTTAGGCCAACATTTAAACATAGATGGGAAAGTAATCATCTCCCATTTTCTAGAATTGTTATTAAGGTTTTAAAAATCCAAGCCAAAAAATACTCTGTGGTACATGTTTCTTTCATCAAAGTGAAAACATAAGCTAATATTACACTGATGATTACAAATAGATTACTTGAAAGGAAGATCTTTAACTCATTTTCCACCATGTACAATGTAACTGGTGCTTGAAAATTCCTCAAGAACTGTGTATATGCAGATGAAAATGGAGCTCACAATTATCCATATGACAAATAAATTTCTTGAGAATGTGAAGATTCTCCCTAAGAACCCAAGAACATAAATGCTAACAATGTATTCACTGAAACTGAAAATAAGATTTGAAAATTTAAAGAAGATAATCTTTCAGCGGTGGGAAAAGCTAATCATTTTTATTTAACAGATTTTAAGCTTCATTCTTCTTGAAAGTTTAAATTCTTCCTAATCTAGCAAGCACTAAAATACATAAAAATCATAGTGCAGGTTGTACATCAAATGTGTCTTAAAAAATTTCATGTCCGACTGATTTGAAAATTGAATCATTTTAAATGTCTTAGGAAAAATCCCCATATAAAAGAATCATAAGATGAATAATTTCAGTAAGGAATTCTATTGTTAACCACAGAAAAATTCTCTCTAAATTATATTTTGAGTGTTTGGATTTATGTATTTCACGTATTTTAAGGCAAGATATGCTATAGTAGAAGTTATTATATGTATAACAGTAGAAGTTATAATTTCTTTATTATTTATCAAGTTAGAATCACACCATAAGTCATACTATTGAAAAGTATCTTGATGGAAATAAACTAATGTGAGACAGAGCTGAGCTGGCCATCAGTGATAGAATTAATTTCAGCACACATCTTCCTTGACCCCTCAGCACCATTCAAGACCATTGGCCACTCCGTTTCTTGTATATGCTCTCTTTTTTTTAGTTTATATTGACACTGCTTTCAACTATTTCTTGATTACCTCCTTGGCTGCTTTTCTCAGAGTACTCTTCTGGCTTATTCTCTACCAGATATCAGAGCTCTTCAGGTCATAGTCCTGGGATGTTCTGTTTTTACACAGAATCAGACTTCAAGGATCCAAATCCTGGTTACAGTGCTTAACCTCGCTGTAGACAAGACTTACACCCTATATGCCTCAGTTTCCTAATATATAAAAATGAGATAATAGTAATAGCTACTTCTTGGGGTTATTGTGAGGATTAAGTGAATACAGTTAGGGAATTCGGAATAGTGCCTGGTATATAATAGACACTCAGTAGGTTTTAATTTTTTTTATTCTGCAATATGTTCTCTCCCTAAGTAATTGTATCAATTCCCACCCCTATGCTGATAAATCCTAAATATAGATCTCTAGTCCAGATGCCTCTTCTGAGGTTCAAACCTTATACCTGTCTCACTATCTTCTTTCGCGTGTCTCTCAGAACTTCAAGCCATGTTCAGAACTGAAAGTTAAATTATTAATCTCCCTCTTTCTATATCTCTTCCTCACTCCCTATTTGGTCCTCCTTATAATATTACAATGTCAGGAAATGGCATCTTCATAGCTCTCATTTAAACAAAAAATTTTAACTTTTTAATATGGAATATTTATAACATGTACAAAAATAAATACCTGGCTTCAACAATTAGCATGGTCAATCTCGTTTCATTTATATTCCTACCCATTCCACCACAACCCAAACTAGATCATTATGGAAGGAATCTCAAATACCATATTATTTTAAGCACAAATATTTTTGTATGCATCTCTAAGAAGTAAGGACTCTTTTTTAAAAACTTTATCAAAATATCAGTAATTGGCTCATAATTATTATTTTTTTACTCTTGATTTACATCAGAATCCAGATAAAGTCCACATATAGCAACTGTTGATATGTCTCTTAAGTTTCTTTTAATCCTGTTCCTTCCTCGCCCTCTCTTTTCACAGAAAGATATTTGTTGAAGAAATAGTCATTGACCTAATAATTGCCCTTTGTCTCCTGTACTTTTTATAAATTTATAGTTAGATTTCAAGGCTTGGCTTGCTTATGTTCAGGTTTGCTTTTTTATAAGACTACTTCATGCGAAGTATTGGCACTTCCACCAGGAAGCACATAAAGTCTGATTGTCTCTCTTTTTTGTGATGTTGATAGCTGGTGATGGTCATTGTTTAGAATAGATCCATTATACCATTAGCGGTTATAAAGTGTTAATATTCTATCATTGCTTCTTCATTTGTTGGTTGAAATGCTTCTGTAAAGAGAAACTTCCTCTCACAATTTTTAGTTACCCAGCAGTAAGTTTCATGTGAGAAAGAAAAAATACTCTATTCTTCATCAGTTTTCAGCATAATGAGTTGATTCTGTATCATATTCCATGGGTGATCAATGAACTTTAAAAAATGTTTTTAGGGCCTCCCTGGTGGCGCAGTGGTTGAGAGTCCGCCTGCCGATGCAGGGGATACGGGTTCGTGCCCCGGTCTGGGAGGATCCCATATGCCGCGGAGCGGCTGGGCCCGTGAGCCATGGCCGCTGGGCCTGCGCATCCGGAGCCTGTGCTCCGCAACGGGAGAGGCCACAACAGTGAGAGGCCCGCATACCGCAAAAAGAAAAAAAAAAAAAAAAATGTTTTTATATGTTTCAGTCCATTGCAGTAATTATCTTTACTCAAAATTATACCACTTTTTGACTAGTAGGAACTTCATCAATTTGGCTCCTGAATCCTTTTGACAAACTTCAGCAGTCTTTGGTAGTCTCA
The DNA here is from genome assembly GCF_964341445.2 of Mesoplodon mirus. NCBI lineage: Eukaryota > Metazoa > Chordata > Mammalia > Artiodactyla > Ziphiidae > Mesoplodon > Mesoplodon mirus. The sequence goes on from NC_138982.1 coordinate 49,682,043, forward strand.
TTGTTTTCTTGTATAAGATATTTCAAGATCATCTTAGACATCTCTTGCTCCAGAACTCAAATTATCCATTTCTCCAAGGAGCCCAGTATTGGGAAATAATACTTAGAGATCACAATCTGGATTTTAGGAATGTTTACTGATGCTGCATTTGTCATTGTTCAGTGTACAGAGCTGGGAAATACATAAATATTGTTTAAAAGAAAATACAAGTTCACAATATTTTAAATTTAAGATTACAATATTTATACGTCTTTGATTTTATATTGATGCCATTTTCTACTACCATAAAAAATATTGTTTCCTTTTTTTTTTCTTTTCTTTTCTATTTTTTTTTTTTAGGCCTCACCATGGGGCATGTGAGATCTTAGTTACCCCACCAGGGATTGAACCTCTGCCCCCTGCATCAGGAGTGCAGAGTCTTAACCACAGAACCACCAGGGAAGTCCCAAAATATTGTTTCTTAATGGAATAAACATGATTAGTTTTGTCTATCCTAGATTGTGTATAATAGTTTCAGAATAGCATAATGAGTGTTATAACTAATAATATGATTACTAAAAATCGTTCAAGATATTTTTTTACATTTCATTTATTTATTCTGGTCCTCAGAGTATATCTGACTAGGCAAATGAAATTATTGTGTTTTTAATTCATTTGAAATAATTTTCTATGTAATTATGTCATCAACTCATTGCCTGGATCAATTCATTTTGTTTCAGATTTTTTAAAATAAAATTTTAATTTTTTCTCTTCCAGTTTTATTGAGATATAATTGACATATAGTACTGTATAAGTTTAAGGTGTACAGCATAATGATTTTACTTAAATACATTATGAAATGATAATCACAATAAGTTTAGTGAACATCCTCTCATATATTTACAAAATTAAAGAAATAGAAAAAAATTTTTTGCATGTGATGAGAACTCTTAGGATTTACTCACTTAACAGCTTTCATACATAACATACATCAGTGTTCATTATATTTATCATGTTGTACATTACATCCCTAGTACTTACTTATCTTATAACTGGAAGTTTGTAACACCATTTGACTGCCAATCTACATTAGTGTGCAAGCCCCCAGTGACTACTGAAGTTTTGGTTGGGTTCAAGGTACCCCCCCAAATAGTTTTAACAGAGTTTTGGGAAGGAAGTTTCTATTTTAATTAACAAATTAAACATTCCCCCTAAAATGAAAATAAGTAATTCTGCTAACAATGTGGTCCTGTTATATTCATTGTATTCCTACAGATGTTTTAAACTGTGGAATTCTGTGTCTTCTGTTTCTTAAGAGGCACTGTGGTATAGTGGATATGGTATCAGAGAGCCTGACTGTATTGGCACTCACTAGATATTGATGAAAGAATAAAATCCACAAGTCTTGGAGTCAGACTAGATTTCACCTCCAGCTCTACCACCTTCTAGCTAATAGACCCAGAATCAGCCATTGAACCTCTCTGACTCTCAATTGTCTTTTTTCGTAAAACAAAGGGAGAAACCCCCAACTTTATCTTTCTTCTGTTATCTTTCACATTATTTGCAAGAATGGCTTCCTTTGGTAACCAGATAAAACTTTGGTAACTAGATAAAACTCGATGTGATTTTTTTAAAAAAAGTAATAATTCCTGCCTTGTTTACTTCATAGAATTACTTCACAGAATGTGAAGATTAGTACAATGGTAAATATAAAAGTTCTTGACAAAATATAAAGTACTATATGGATGTAATAGATTATTATCTGCTCATAGCATCAACATTCTCAAAACAGATTCAATATTGTGAATGCATATGTATGCTCTATTTAAGGCTTTAGATAAGAAAGTTATTTTAATATATGTTGGCAATTTGTACACATATATATGCACATGTATATTCTTTTTTTTTTTTTTTTTTTTTTTTTTTTGCGATACGTGGGCCTCTCACTGTTGTGGCCTCTCCCGTTGCGGAACACAGGCTCCGGATGCGCAGGCTCAGCGGCCATGGCTCACGGGCCCAGCCGCTCCGCGGCACGAGGGATCCTCCTGGACCGGGGCACGAACCTGTGTCCCCTGCATTGGCAGGCGGACTCTCAACCACTGCGCCACCAGGGAGGCCCGCACATGTATATTCTTAAGCCTAGGATTGTAATTTGCTTAATTTAAAATATAATTTCTATTCAATATAGACAAATAAAGCTCCTTTCTATCATAGTATTGATATTACAGGTCTGTAAACTGGTATCTGTAATTCCTAAACTCAAAAATATTTTAAAAAAACAAAAGTTTTTTTGTAACTAATTTGTAATAAAATTTGACTTGAACTGACTATTTATAGTCTATTTATTCTGCTTAATGTGAATATTCGTATGTTTCACTGCAGAAGAAATATCTGACTCGTTCTCTCATGAAGAGCTTAAGAGGCCCAGACCAATAAAGATGGGGAAATTAAAGAACAGTATAAATGAGATATTTAAGCTGCATATATTCAAGACCTGAAGCATGTGGTACAAATAATAAGTTCTGTGTGATATAAGAAAGGGCACAAAATAACTGTACACTATAGTTCTACTACCTTCCAGAAAGGTGAAAAGAGCTTTATTGATTCATAGTATATTCAAATTCAACACAGTCTCTTTAACAGAGAAAGTACAGTTTCTGAAATGAACTCTAATTTTTTCTGAACAAAGGAAAGTAGTCCCAATTCTTCAGAACTTTTCTTTCATCACAGGTAAACCATCTTGTAATGAAAGCTTGTATCCATGGTGCTTATGACACCTTATTATTCTATGAATTGGCCTCAAGAAGTGTAAGATCATTGTCAGTCTTAAGTAATAGAGAACTTGATTTCCAGATGTTGGATTGAATTTGGAATAACACTTATATAAGGTTCTTGACCTCAATATTTGCTTACCTCTCTTTCAAGGCTCTGGCTTGTTCCATTCCATTTTTACAAGATACAGCTTTGCAGCCCTTGGTTTGTGCCCTGTCCAGTGTTTCAGAGCAAGGTCAGAGTGCCCTGCATTAATGTTGGAAATGTGGTCCTTAGGACCCTCAGTGGAATGCTGCCAATCTCCAGAATGTTTTGCTATTTTCTCTTTGAAAAAAGCTGTATTTAAGCCTCAGACTAAAGATGTAAGCTCTTGGGCCCTTATTTAAAAGACTAAAATACCTTGAATTTTCAATCCAATTGTCCTCCTTCAAAAGGCCTTTCTACAATGTGCAATTTATAAAAGAAATATTTTTCTTTAGTAAATATTACATTGCTATTAAAAGACTTGATCAAAAGCATTTCCACTGAGCAAATAATCATTGTAGGATACTGATTAGGAGCAGGAAGTTTAGACTATGAGAGACTGGATTCAAATCCCAGCCCAGCTGCACTTACTTACTCTGTGACTTTGGGCAAGTAAAGCAACATTTTAGCCTCAGTTTTCCCCTCTGTAAAATGGAGACAATAATAATACCTATAGTAATAGATTATTCTGAGTAATAAATGTTAAACTACTTAGCAGAGTTCCTGACATTGTGTATAAGAATAGAAGAAACATTGGTAGAACAGAAGAATAATTGGTAGACCAGGTAAGAGCAAATTAGCAAAAATATAGAACTAAAAAACACCATCAACCAACTGGATTTAATTAACATTCACAGTGAACTCCACCCAATAACAGCAGAGTATACATTTTCTTCAAGTGTACCAAGAACATTGACTAAGGTAAACGATATCCTGGCTTATAAAACAAAACTTAGAAAGTTATAATTAATTGAAATCATACAAGGTATATTCTCTGAAAACAATGGAATTAAACTAAAATAAACCTGTAATCCTAAATTTTAACCAGTAGTGATAGAGTTTAGTAGGTAAGAGTTTGGATTCTGGTTTCAAATAGAAGCAGATCTGAATTCTGGCTCTATCACTTACGTGTTTTGAAACCTTAGACAATTTATTTTTACGTTATTGCTTTATTTTCTAATTTATAGAATGTGCTTAATAATTATCTCTACCTTACAATATTATCAAGATTAAAGTGATAATTCATTAATATGAAGTGCATAAGACAGTTTCATCACCTGTATGCATTCAATAAGCCTTAGCTATTAAATTATGGAGGAAGGAGCGATTGCTAGAGGCAAGATTATTGATAATAAAAGGTGGCAGCAGCTGTTTGATTTTAAAATAACAAAATGTGTGACAGAATTGCTTGCCATTGATCCAGCATAACTTATTTTAACATTTTACTTCACTAGCACCCATTTGACATTGTGGAAACATCTTTATTGTGGGTGATACTGGGGATTGAGTCACATTCCAGAGACTGAACTGTGCCTAGCACTTGTGGACTGTATTTTCTTGGATTGACTCACATATCCCTCCTCTTGATGACCTCCCTCTTGACTAGTTAATTTTGTTGTTGAAAATGGGAGTCAGGATTGGGAGAGATTATTCATTCATCTAATAAATTATTATTCATCACCTACTTTGTAATAAGCACTATGTTAAATAGTGGGTAGGCATCACTAGAACTTATGGTCTAAAGGGAAAGCAAATACAACAAAATAAAATTAAGTAAGCAATTATAATAAAAGGCATTGGATACTATGGCTATTGAAAAATAGTCTTTTTTTAGATTCAGCCTTTATTCTTTCTTTAAATTGAAGTATAATTGATGTATAATATGTTGAAATACAGTTTAATAGACAAAGAACAATTTGAGTTCAGCTTCCCTTTGCATTGCTTTTCTATTATCCACCCTGGTAAGTGTTAAGGGTAGAAAATATTACATCAAAACAGTTGTCTGGGCTGGTGGAGGACTGGCAGGGTAGGGAAGGGAAACACCCTTCAGATGTGTCCTAGTACATTCATAATCGTGTCATAGACCCAAAGAAGATTAGAACACACTGTTATAAGTTCACCACCGAGATCATCTTTCAAATTAGGAGATGCCAAAAGATTTCAAGATTCCAAAATTAGGATCTCCTTGGTTTCTCTAAGTGAATAGGCTTACCAGCATTGCCAATATGATTTTATGAGTATTTGTCAAAAGCTGACCAGAGGAAGGACTCTGCTTGTGAAAAGTAAAAAAAATATATTTTTTTTTAAAGAAAAAGCTTTTCTATAGCTAAAGAATCTAATGTCGCATTGCACTGTGGCTTCTAATAATGTACAGGGGACAGGTGTCTAATGAAGCCATATGAGACAGAGATAGAACTCAACAGATGAAATGTGGGTTAAATCAGATGTCATGGTCAGCATGTTTAAAATTGGTTCCTCAGATTAGGGAGGGCAATAAGGAGCTAGAATGGAAAAGGAATTCCAGTGACTGAAATATCTGGCTTTTTGACTATACCAGGGAGAAGAGTAACTCTTTACTTTGGATCCTTGGACAAACGATTAAAAAAGACCAGGGAGTTAAAATTAGCATGAGCATTATTATTGGCTATTTTGTTAGGCTTAGCATGCTACTGTAGAAGGACAATTCAGTGTATTAAGAAGCCTGAATCAGTTTCACAAAAGCTTTCAACTAGCAAGGTAAATTTATGATAGAGCTCCAAGGCTGTAAGAACAATGTCCAAACCTATTAATGAGAACACCATAGTTTTCCTGGGTGGGCAATGCCTCATGGATTGCATATGATTGAGTAACAAAGGGAATACTGCACATAACTTTATGATCTATAAAGATGTTGGTCTTTTAAAAATTAGAAGATTCCCAAAAGGAGAACTTAAGGACCTAATATCTGATCTTATTAAAAATTCCCCTGAATATTAGTATAAAGCTTTATAAAGTATGCACAGGTACATTCACTCATTCCTTACAAGGACTAGTAACAGAGGTTATCATTTCTTTTTATAATAAATAATCGATCTGAAGCTCAGACATGGTGACATACTAAATCTTAAATTATTGGCAGAACAGGAACGTCTCTTTTTTGGATTTTTCAGCTTCATTGAAATAAGAGATAATTTGGATATGTACATAATCTCCATGAAAATATTGTTCAAAAATGCAAAAAATTACCACAACTTTCAGAGATACCACTGCTATATAAATAGTAAGTAATTTTATGTTGAGTGTAGGTCACACCTTGAGATCTTATTCTAAGCTTGGTAAATTTAAATGCAATTAAATTATTAATTGTCATCAATAAATGACATTTTAAGCTCTTATTTTTTGCTTACAAAAATAATATGAGCTTTTTATAGAACAATTCAAAAAGAGAGATAAACTAAAAGAAAGATTTTCCTATCCTCAAATTCTCAGCCAGAGAAATCACTGATAAATTTTAGTGTATCTTTCTAGTGTTTCATTTGAGTGTGTATATAAATATTATATATTCATATAATATTTATATCTTATATTTAACATATATACTAAAATATATACATAAAGTAAAACACACACGTCTATAGACATATATATTCACATTTAAAATATATGCATATTTTAAATTTATATACCCATATAAATATATTTGTATATATGTACATATGAAATAAAATGACTGAGACTATTCTGTTTATTCTGCTTTTATATTGATTTTTGAAAACTTGTCACGGACATCTTTTGATTCAATAGATATACTTCTACAACATAATTTTTTGCCATCTTTTTTTTTTGGCCTTGCCACGAGGCATGTGGGATCTTATTTCCTGGACCAGGGATCAAACCAATGCCCCCTGCAGAGGAAGCACAGAGCCTTAACCACAGAACCGCCAGTGAAGTCCCTACAACATCATTTTTTATGACAACATTGTTCAACATTTTAGATTGTTATTATGAACAATACTGTGATGAACATTTTTGTAGTTTTAACTTTGTCTAAATTCTCAATTATTTCCTTAAAGTAAATTTCGAGGAGTGAGCTTTGATGTATGTTGACAAATTGTTCTTCAGGAAGTTGCACGTCCACCAGCAGTGTATAAAAATGTTTGTTTCCTCATACACATGCTAACATGGGATATTTTTAGTTTATTGGCATTTATTAAAGTTCCTCTGTGCCCATAGTTCTGTCCTCCTGGGAATCTTGTGTTCTAAGCGACCATTCCTGAGATACATTTGCATAGTGGAGTGACAGACAGACCAACTGGGCTGCAAAGTTTAACAAGATAATCCACTTATGGCATGTGGTAGAGTATCTACATGCAGTAAATGCTAAGTATATGGTAGCTATTTATTGTTGTTGTTATTTTAGCTGGGAATCTTCCCCTTCATCCCCATCAGGAAAAGTCTTATTCTTTCAGCACCCAAATGGAGTATAATCTCTTTGATGCCTTTCTTGATTACCCCAAGGATGATTTAGACCCTTCTCTCTGCATTCAACCTGCTTTGTATATACTTCTGTTGTAGGCCATATCACATTGTAACATAAGTATTCTTTTATCTCTTTGACTCTCTCAGTACATTGTGAATGCCTGTGAATAAGGATGGTGTCTTATCACTTCCTACAGCACTGAGCACAGGCCCTGACATATAGTAGCAATGCAATAAATGTTTGTTACATGGATGAATGGATGAAAAAGCAAAAGAATAAAGATTTTGCTCTTCAAATGGGTGATGCATGACTTCCTCATGGCTCTTTAGGATTTAAGGTGTGGAAGAAAGCAGGTAAGGACTATGTTCCAAGTTCCCTGGAAGTTGGCAATAGAATTAAGAAAATATGAAACACGTATGGGGAAAATTATGGTTGTGGGTGTCATTGGAAGTTCCATTACAATACCTGTGGTGTGTGGATTTGAGTTACTAAGAGCTCCTTCTTTACTGCCTGTTTAGTCAGAGTATGTCATCAAAGAGGAAAAACTTGCCAAGTTCTCTGAAGGAAGGAAAGCTATCAGATTCTAGTGGAGGTGTCTACCCAGACTACATTCCTCTTCCCTAATCCACATGGATGAGCCATTTTCAGCCCTTCCTGGCCATAACTGATTGAGCCAAAGTGGACACCTGACTCAGGAGAAATCAATTCATTCATTCATAAATATCAGTCAGAGTCTGTCCCTTGGGAACTTGGAATTTGGACTCAAGGGCACTAGCACTGATTAATTGCTGCTAGACTTGAGAGGACACATAGGGACACAGGGTGGCTGTCTTTGGCTTTGTGTATGGAGTAGAATAAACCCTTCTGCAGGGTGAGAAGAATGATATAGATGTGCACAAAGAAGAAGAAATATGCAATTGAATAGCGTGAAAGAGGGAAAGAAAAAAAAAGGAAAAAGAAAAGGAAAGAGAAAGAGTGAGCTGCCTGCACTTTCCAGTTCTGGCTCTGGTCCTGCGTGGGGTTCAGCTGGGTGCTGTACTCTATGTCCCAGGAGTTACCCTTAGATTAATTTAGAACATTTTCCATTTTTACTTGTTATTGGAGTGTGTTTGTTACTTCTAATCGAAGGAATTTTCAACAAGGCAGTATAGTTGTTAATTTTACATGTGTAGTAGTGATTTGAAAAATACTATCTATCTTAGTAGTGCCAGGATTCTGTCCCAAAAGATATGTCAAAAAGTGTCATGATGGTAGGGTGTCATGTCGCTATCCCATGGAAGGTTCCTGGTAATCGATGCATAAGTCAGCCTTAAGGGCACCTCAGCCATCAGGTCAAGCTGGGTCTCAAAAAGGCTTTCTGTCTGGACTGTGATTCACATGGGTTTTGGAGTATACCCTGGTCCCACACTAACCCTAATGCAGCCTGAGGAATCTCAGAATTTTGGGGCCAGCGCTGCATCTGAGCACATTGGTAAAGACAAGGGTTAGGATCTTTTGGATTGCAAGCAGCCTGATGACAAAAGGGGAGAAGCTGCAAGGTAATCTAAAAACTTCCTGGGAAAAATTTTAAAATATATCTGTAGGGTGACTTATTCAAACTTTTGAGAGTGAAAGGGGCACTATTAATAGTTATACTAAAACAACAGTCATAAAGTGGAACTGTCTTCAGCAAATACAGCAGTATTGTCACATCTCTGAGTAATTTGTAGTGATTTACATATATATTTCATTAACAAAGGTCGTAAGAATCGGTATTTATTTTTATTCGGGAGGACTAATTTATTCTTGTTTTTTAAAAACAAATCTTTATTGTAGACAAAAATTCTAAAATTACACATGCAGAAAGAAGGCAATGGAAAAAAAACTGTCACTTCTTAAGGATGATGACTATTAATATTTTAGCATATCTTTCTAGATTTTTCTATATATGCATATGATATATTTACATAAAAATTAGACCATATTGTATACATTATTGTATAAATTGATTTTTTTTTTTTTTTTTTTTTTTTTTTGCGGTACGCGGGCCTCTCACTGTTGTGGCCTCTCCTGTTGCGGAGCACAGGCTCCTGACGCACAGGCTCAGCAGCCATGGCTCACAGGCCCAGCCGCTCCACGGCATGTGGGATCTTCCCGGACTGGGGCACGAACCTGTGTCCCCTGCATTGGCAGGCGGACTCTCAACCACTGAGCCACCAGGGAGGCCCCTAAAAATTGCTTTCTTTTAAATTGCTTTTTTAAGGTCCTTCCATGTCAACATCTTTTTTTTTTTTTGCGGTATGCGGGCCTCTCACTGTTGTGGCCTCTCCCGTTGCGGAGCACAGGCTCCGGATGCGCAGGCCCAGCGGCCATGGCTCACGGGCCCAGCCGCTCCGCGGCATATGGGATCCTCCCAGACCGGGGCACGAACCCGTATCCCCTGCATCGGCAGGCGGACTCTCAACCACTGCGCCACCAGGGAGGCCCTCAACATCATTTTTAATGGTTACTTTCTAGCTTGTTTATGACAACCATAATTCATTTAAGAACCCTTATTCTTGGCCATTTAGGCTGTCTCCAGTTTTACAAATTGTTCTTTAAAAGGCTTCTCATTCTCCTGTAATATTTTTTCTTATGAAATAAACGTGGGGAAGTAGAGGTGGTTTGTACAGAGGTTCATGCCCTCAAAGGTCTCTCAGGTTAGAAAAGAGTTGTGGGCTGTATAAATAAGTCTATTAAACCATTTTAACTGGTCACCAAATCAAATGTCTGGGTTTTTTTTTTTTTTTTTTTTCTTCTTCTCCTTCCTGGAAGACAAAGGGAAGCATTTGGAAACAGGATCTATGCACCCCCTTGTGTCACCTGGGTGAAATATGCTGCCAACATTCCTTCTCCAGACCTTCCTAAGGCTGAAAAGGAAGCAGGCTCTGCAAAGACTGCAATAGAAAGCAAAACACGCACACAAAACAGTGTAATTTGTCTTTATATACTTGGGGATTTTCCTTACCATGAAGTGATCCTGGCTTTTGAGTATATCATTAGGTATGATTCTCTTTTTATGGTAGCCTATCTTTGGTACAGTGCCATTTTGTATAATTAAAAAAAAAATTTAACAGTAACCTACCCGTAGAAAATACAGAAAATATTGAAAAATTATTGTATTACCCTCACTTGGAGATAACAATTATTAACATTTGATGTACTTTCTCCAAATATTTTTCTGTACATATTAGGTATATAAATTATATAGTAGATAGTACAATAAAGGTTTTATAGCATTGTAAATTATGATAGTATTATAAGGTTTTCTTCTTGCTTTTTAAAAACTTTACATTAAATTGTTATTATAGGAAAGTCATTTTCCAAATCTATCATGTTCAGTGCTGAATCTTCTAACAGAATACATGGCATGTTAGTAAACCCTTGATAAATATTTATTTGATTACCAAATCTTAGTATATCCTATAATTTACTTAACTATTCCTCTGTTGTACATCATTTCCAGTTTGTTCATTATCGTGAATCACATAATGATGAACTTCTTTGTATAAGCTTTATCTACCTTACTGATTTTTTCCTCATATAGATTTTTTGGATGCAATGATTAGATGAAAAGAAATTTTAAAAAATGAAGTTGTGATTACATGATGCTAGACTACTTTCCAATTCACCCAAACACAAGCAGGACCTATGAGTAAATGACAGAGCTACAGATCCAACTACAATCTCCACTCCAAAGCCTGGGTCCCTGACACAATCAATGCTGCCTCTCCATTGATCTAGTTAAAAGATAATTAAACAATGGTAATCTAAAGAGTCTGATTAATTAATTCTGACTTATCAAGCCAATAATTCTACAACAAAAAGAAAGTGTTAGTTTCGCAGAGCTTTAATTTAATGAAGCTCTTCTGACTCATGCTAATAGGGCCACTGCTAGTCCAAATGACACTTTTGTGTAAATTAGAAAAAAATGACCCTTCTCCAAGATACTCTACTACTCTCTGCAGGAAAATTAACCTAACCAATACATAAACCTATAACTATAGAGATGTAAGTTGCATCCTTTAGAGCCATGAGGCACAAAACCTGGACAACTGTACTTTCCAACCCCTTGGGAATCCTCTGCTCAATCCAGCCTCGAATTGTGTGAGAACATAATGTCTTCTTGAAACCCCTTTTTGAAAATTATTACAACTTTCATCTTACTTTTAATCTCCTGGTTTATTTTTTTGAAAAATAATATTTCTGGTGTTTCTGCATTCTTACCTACAAGCCATGTTCTTGGATCATAAATCCTCTTAGCTCAGAGAGTGATAGTGGAAAATGTCATTATATAATAAAATTAATTCTTTAAAAATATTTATAAACTATCTGTATTTTTAATATATACAAAAGCCAGTTTCATGCATGTATGTTTATTTGAAACAACTTTAAAACCATAAATTTATTAAAGAAATAGTAAAGTTTTATTTCTCTTATCTATTCAGCCAGAGAATTTCTGTCTGTTGTCTGATTATCTGGCCTTTTATTGGATGAAGTTCCCTTAATTTAAAAAGTGTACTTGATATTCGACCTTGACATCTCAGCTTCCAAATATAAACTTGTGCATATAAGCAGTGAGTCTTCACAGAGGTATTGTTATTATACTAAAAATTCTCTGTAAATATAATCTGATTGGTGGCCTGACAAATTGAATAATTGTGAAGACTTCTGTACCTTGACTTTTAATTATTGAAATATTGTTGATGTATTTCTATACTTGAAAAAAACTTGAAAGGGCATATTTTATTTCAAATAACATTCTGAGACTTTTTTACCTAGTAGACACAGAACAAATTTCATTGAAAAATAAGTTTTTCTGCTCTATTTTGTTCTGCTGCTGCCATCTAGAGTAAAAGTGAAGCAAAGGAAGAAGATCTCAACCAAGCAGTGCAGAGAATCCAGATTCAATTGGAAACCGTATAGTGAGGGACTTTTTCAGAGCATATCCTAGCACAGGTGGTACTCCCCTTTGTATTTCTGAATCTAGCAACACATCCATAACCTGTCTCAGGCCCAACTGTGAAGAAGTAACCTTTGTCTAGAGTATCTTCAGTCTTCCTCCCTTTTTTGTTCCCTTTTCTCTTACTTGGTAGTATGTCCCAGGGTTTCTGGGCCTGAAGACGTTTTCTTTTCCTTCTCATCAAAATATGCTTTTTGGACAGGATCTGATATACACATTCATACTCGGGTGTAAAGGATAAATAAATTAGATGTGTGACCTGACAACTCTCTGCATCTATGTAGGGACGACTTGGGCTAAATGCATTCAGATCCAAGTGGCAATGAAATGATTAACTCTTGAGGACCTGTCCAGTTTAGTTCCTTTGCATCTGACTTTCAGAAAGACTTTGCTCATAACTCAACTGATGATGACATCATGTGAGATCTCAATATTACTACACAACGGACCTGCTGCAGGGGCCCTCTCTGATGACTCTGTGATATGCTCCCATTACATCCAGAACTTCCCTAAAAGAGCATCTATCTCACTTTATAATAACTGTTTTATGGTCTCTCTATTCCATTAGGTTATAAGCCTTCTTAGGGCAGGAACATTGTAGCCCTTATGCTGAGTAGACACTCCATAAATGAGCTCTGGATAAATCCATAAGAATGAATAAATGGTATTATCTTTTAAAATTTATATGAGCTTCTCCTTATTCTCAAAGAGTTTAATGTAGAATGTTACTGTAATGGCATTAAAATTCAGGCAAATGGAATAGCCTACAGAAAAGAATAATGTTCAAACTGCTACGTAGTTATAGACTTGAATTTGCTACCACTGTCATCAGTATCACTTAAACCACACCTGTCATTAGATGACATGTTTGAACAAGCTATAATAAATTTTTTTAAGTTATTTATTTTATTTGTTTATTTTTGGCTGTGTTGGGCCTTTGTTGCTGTGCGTGGGCTTTCTCTAGTTGCCCCGAGCGGGGGCTACTATTTGATGCAATACCCGGGCTTCTCATTGTGGTGGCTTCTCTTGTTGCAGAGCAAGGGCTCTAGGGCGCGCGGGCTTCAGTAATTGTGGCTCGCGGGCTCTAGAGCGCAGGCTCAGTAGTTGTGGAGCATGAGCTTAGTTGCTCCGTGGCATGTGGGATCTTCCAGGACCAGGGATCAAACCTGTGTCCCCTGCATGGGCAGGTGGACTCTCAACCACTGTGCTATGAGCGAAGTCCCTACAATAAATATCTAAAGTGCAGGCATGCCATCAGCATTGAACCTGTGATATCCTTCTTCTCAACCTGGAGTAGTTACATATATGACTAGTTAGATAACTGACTATCAAAATAATCACTCTAAGGAAGTTACAAAGTCAGGCTAAATCTAAACCTTAAAAAAAAACACCATTGGGAATTCCCTGGTGGTCCAGTGGTTAGGACTCCGCACTTTCGTGGCTGGCCGAGTTCAATCCCTGGTCAGGAAAATAAGATCCCGCAAGCCACGTGATGCGGCCAAAAAAAAAAAAAAAGCACCATTTACACTTACTGCTGATGAATAACAGTGCCAGATAAGCCACGTTGGCATAGTGAAGGGCCTGTGAATCAGAGGAACAGAAACTACATACCGTGGGATCCTGAGGCATGGCTACAGACCGGCTAAATGACAATGAAGTTTATGTGGAAAGAATTTCTATACTTACTAATCAGAAGTATGCATGGTTCTAATAACTAACACTAACATAATCACTAACACAATCTTTGATTATGAGAGAGCATCAAAAAAAATCTCTAACTGATCTAAGTTCAACAATAGTTAAAAGATCTTAACATTAATCAGCCTTCTTTGAGGGACTTATAAATGGTTCAAATTTAAATAGTATACCATCACAAGCTCTCGTCTCCCTCTCTCCCTCCCTCATTTCCTTCTTTTCCTTCCTTCCCTCCTTCTTTCCTTTTCCTTTTTCTCTTTCTTCCAAGTAGCTATGAGTATGTGTTATTTCTCTATAGGATTATTCCATTCCTATACTATCATTCATCTTCTAAGAAAAACAAAACTTTCCAGCCACAACCTATACCCCTTGTTTCCACTTCCTCACCTCCCATTCTCTTCTTTTTAAAATTTTTAAAAAATTTTTTAATTTTTTTAATTTTAATTTTATTTTTTCTTTTCTTCCATTCTCTTCTTAACCTATTCCAATAAAGATTTTTGATCTCACGATTCCATTTTGTCTTCCACCATTATTTTGAAAGACGACCAAATATGTATATCTTCCCAACGTCTATTGTCTGTTTTCTGTTCTCATCTTACTTGACCACTCATCAGTAGTTGAAACTGTTGATCACTCTTATCTTTCTGAAAAAAGTTTATTTTCTAGTCTCCTGCTACAGCACACTTACCTTGTTTGCCTGTTCACTCAGTGGACAGTCCTTTTCTACCAGAATTCCAAATGTTTGGGTTGTTTTCAATAATTTGCTATTACAAAAAATGGTGCAATAAACAGCCTTGAATTGATGCCATTTACACATTCAGGAACAGATCTCTATGATATACTCCTAGACTCAAAGTACCTGTTGCATACCCCCAGCCATGTTTGAGAGTGACTTTTCCCCATAGCATCTTTAATTAAATTTTTTAAACCACTGCCAAACAAATCGGTGAAATATTATATCTCAATATAGTTTTAATTTGCATTTCTTTTATGAGAGGATGATCATCTTTTTATATATTTAAGAGCCATTTGTATTTATTTTTCTGTAAACCATTGATGTCTTTTGCCTATTTTTTCTATTGTGTTTTTGTCCCCTTTCTTACTGATTTATAGAACTTAAATATATGTTTTGGAATATGTCCCTTCCCATTGATATGAGTTAAGAATAATTTTTCCAGTTTGTCATTTCATGTTTAACTTTTCTTGTGCTTTTTTTTCCTCCATGAATAAATTTTTAAATTTTCACAGAGTCAAGAATTAATTTTTCTTTGATGGTGTCTGGGTTTTGTAATGTATAAAAAGCCTTCCTGTGACTTCCCTGGCGGTCCAGTGGTTATGACTCTGTGCTTCCAATGCAGAGGTGCAGGGGTCGTGGGTTCGATCCCTGGTCAGGGAACTAAAATTCCACATGCCATGTGGCACAGCCAAAAAAAAAAAAAAAAGGTTGGCTGTTTCCTCATGATTCGATTCAGGTTATGTATCACTGGCCAGAATACTATATACGTGATATTGTGTCCCTCTCAGTATATCACAGCTGGAGGCACTCAATGTTATCTTCCTTACATTGATGATGTTAATTTTGGTTATGCAGTCAAGGTGTTTCTAGTTTAGCCACATACAGTTACTGCTTTCCTCTTTGCAACTAATCAACAGTTTGGGGGGAGACTCTTTGAGATCACGCAAGTATCCTGCTCCTCATCAAACTTTCCCCCTTGGATGTGGAAAATATAAACTATTTTGAGGCAAGTTTGTGGTCTATTATGCATCCAGTCAGAATTCCTGAAGGAGAATAGGGAAAAGGATGGAAAGGCAATACGAGAAGAGGTAATGACAGAATAGTTCAGAACTGATGAAAGACACCTGCCTCAGATATAGGAAGTCTAAGAACCTTAAGCAAAATAAAATGATATGCACAGAAAGATCTATCATAGGCTATTACAAACCTCAAACAAAAGAGCAGATCTTTTTTTTCAATTAATTTTTAAATTAAATTTATTTATTTTTGGCTGCTTTTGGTTCTTCATTGCTGTGCACAGCTTTCTCTAGTTGCAGCAAGCAGGGGCTACTCTTTGTTGTGGTATGCGGGTCTCTCTTGTTGTGGAGCACGGGCTCTAAGCACGTGGGCTCAGTAGTTGTGGCTCATGGGCTCTAGAGCACAGGCTCAGTAGTAGTGGTGAATGGGCTTAGTTGCTCTGCAGCATGTGGCATCTTCCCGGACCAGGGCACAAACCTGTGTCCTCTGCACTGGCAGGTGGATTCTTAACCACTGCACCACCAGGGAAATCCCAAGAGCAGATCTTTTTTAAAAAAAAATTATTTAGGTCATGGTTCAAGATGGCAGAGTAGATAGACGTGCTCACTCCCTCTTGCGAGAGCACCGGAATCACAACTAACTGCAGAAAAATCATTGACAAGAAGACACTGGAACTCACCAAAAACAATACCCCATATCCAAAGACAAAGGAGAAACCACAGTGAGATGGTAGGAGGGGCACAGTCACAATAAAATCAAATCCCATAACTGCTGGGTGGGTGACTCACAAACTGGAGAACATTTATACCACAGAAGTTCACCCACTGGAGTGAAGGTTCTGAGTTCCATGTCAGGCTTCCCAACCTGGGGGTCTGGCAATGGGAGGAGGAATTCCTAGAGAATCAGACTTTGAAGGCTAGTGGAATTTGACTACAGGACTTTGACAGGACTGGGGGAAACAGAGACTTCACTCTTGGAGGGCACACACAAAGTAATGTGTGCATCGAGACCCAGGAGAAGGAGCAGTGACCCCATAGGAGACTGAACCAGACATAACTGCTAGTGTTGGAGGGTCTCCTGCAGAGGCAGGGGGTGGCTGTGGCTCACCATGGGAATAAGGACACTGGCAGCAGAAGTTCTGGGAAGTATTCCTTGGTGTGAGCCCTCCCAGAGTCTGCCATTAACCCCACCAATGAGCTGGGTAGCCTCCAGTGTTGGGTCACCTCAAGCTAAACAACCAACAGGGAGGGAAGCCAGCCCCACCCATCAGCAGACAAGCGGATAAAAGTTTTACTGAGCTCTACCCGCCAGAGCAACACCCAGCTCTACCCACCACCAGTACTACAAAGCAGTAATCAAGACAATATGGTACTAGCACAAAAAGAGAAATACAGATCAACGGAACAGGATAGAAAGCCCAGAGATAAACCCACAAACCTATGGTCAACTAATCTATGACAAAGGAGGTAAGGATATACCATGGAGAAAAGACAGTCTCTTCAGTAGGTGGTGCTGGGAAAATTGGACAGCTACATGTAAAAAATGAAATTAGCACACTCCCTAACACCATACACAAAATTAAACTCAAAATGGATTAAAGACCTAAATGTAAGACCAGACACTATAAAACTCTTAGAGGAAAACATAGGAAGATCACTCTTTGACATAAACCACAGCAAGATCTGTTTTGATCCAGCTCCTAGAGTAATGGAAATAAAAACAAAAATAAACAAATGGGACCTTATGAAACTTAAAAACTTGTGCACAGCAAAGGAAACCATAAACAAGACCAAAAGACAACCCCCAGAATGGGAGAAAATATTTGCAAATGAAGCAACTGACAAAGGTTTAATCTCCAAAATATATAAACAGCTCATGCAGCTCAATATTAAAAAAAAAAAACAACCCAATCAAAAAATGGGCAGAAGACCTAAATAGACATTTCTTCAAAGAAGACATACAGATGGCCAAGAAGCACATGAAAAGTTGCACAACATCACTAATTATTAGAGAGATGCAAATCAAAACTACAATGAGGTATCACCTCACACCAGTTAGAATGGGCATCATCAGAAAATCTACAAACAACAAATGCTGGAGAGGGTGTGGAGGAAAGGGAACCCTCTTGTTGGTGGGAATGTAAATTGATACAGCCACTATGGAGAACAGTATGGAGGTTCCTTAAAAAACTAAAAATAGAATTACCGTATGACCCAGCAATCCCACTACTGAAAATATACCCAGAGAAAACCATAATTCAAAAAGGCACATGCACCCCAATGTTCATTGCAGCAGTTTTTACAATAGCCAGGTCATGGAAGCAACCTAAATGCCCACTGACAGACAAATGGATAAAGAAGAAGTGGTACATATATATAATGGAATATTACTCAGCCATAAAAAGGAACAAAATTGGGTCATTTGTAGAGACACGGGTGGATCTAGAGACTGTCATAACAGCGTGAAGTAAGTCAGAAAGAGAAAAACAAATACCGT
The DNA here is from genome assembly GCF_964341445.2 of Mesoplodon mirus. Lineage (NCBI taxonomy): Eukaryota > Metazoa > Chordata > Mammalia > Artiodactyla > Ziphiidae > Mesoplodon > Mesoplodon mirus. The sequence continues at coordinate 49,700,202 of NC_138982.1, forward strand.
ATACTAAGGCATATATGTCGAACCTAGAAAAATGGTACAGATGAACCAGTTTGCAGGGCAGAAATAGAGACACAGATGTAGAGAACAAACATATGGACACCAAGTGGTGGCGGGGGGAGGCGTGCGGTGGTGGGATGAATTGGGAGATTGGGATTGACATATATACGCTAATATGTATAAAATGGATTACTAATAAGAACCTGCTGTATAAAAATATAAATAAAATAAAATTCAAAGATTCAAAAAATTTTTATTTAATTAATTTATTTATTTGGCTGTGTCTGGTCTTAGTTGTGGCACATGGGATCTTCATTGCAGCATGCAAACCCTTAGTTGCAGCCTGTGGGATCTAGTTTCCCAACCAGGGATCGAACTCAGGCCGCCTGCATTGGGAGCAGAGTCTTAGCCACTGGACCACAAGGAAAGTCCCCAAAAGAGCAGATCTTAACAGTATCCAGATAGAAAAGATTCTGCCAATACCACTCCCATTACAATCTCATCCCTGACCTTTAGACACTCTAGAGGCAAACGCTATCCTTCCTTTTGAGATAATATATTCCTTGCTTTCTTTTTTTATTTTTTGTTTTCCACAGTTTTACCATCTGTATTAGTTTCCGGGGGCTGTAACAAAGTATCACAAACTAGGTGGCTTAAAACAATGGAAATTTATCCTCTCCCATTTCTGGAGACTAGAATTCTGAAATCAAGGTATCAGCAGGTGCACACTCTCTTTGAAGTCTCCAGAGGAGGGCCCTTCCTTGTCTCTTATGGCGTCTGGTAGCCCCAGGTGTTCCTTATCTTGAGGCAGCATAGCTCCAATATCTGCTTCCATCTTCACATAGCCATCTTCCCTGTGTCTGTCTTTTCCTCTTCTTATAAGGGCACCAGTTATATTGGATAAGAGTCCACCCTGATGACCTCATCTTAATGTAATTACATCTGCTAAGACCCTATTTCCAAATATGGTCACATTCACAGGTACTGAAGGTAAGGATTTCAACATATCTTTTTTGGAGACACAGTTCAACCCATAACACTATCACAAACACTAAGGTCTAGTTTTGCCTGTTTTTGAACTTTAGATAAATGGAATCATAAGATCTATATTCTTCTGCACTTGCTTTTCATCAGTATTAGTTGTGTGATCCATTTACATAGTGGTGCAGGGTTGTAGTTTTGTTCATTTTCATTGTTTTATAATAGTATTCTGTTGTATCAACGTGCCACAGTTAATTTGTTCACAAATTTTTGATGACATTTGGATTGTTTCTAGTTTTTTGCTGTTATGAACAATGTTGCTGTTAATATCCTGTAAAACTATCTTGGTGCACATGTTCAAGAATTTCTTTAAAAGATATATCTAAGAGAACGGCTCTGACTTCCGGGGAAGATGGTGGAAGAGTAAGACGCGGAGATCACCTTCCTCCCCACAGATACACCAGAAATACATCTACACAAGGAGCGACTCCTACAGAACACCTACTGAACGCTGGCAGAAGACCTCAGACCTCCCAAAAGCCAAGAAACTCCCCCACGTACCTGGGTAGGGCAAAAGAAAAAAGAAAAAACAGAGACAAAAGAATAGGGACGGTACCTGCACCAGTGGGAGGGAGCCATGATGAGGAAAGGTTTCCACACACTAGGAAGCCCCTTCGTGGACGGAGATTGCGGGTGGCGGACGGGGGAAGCTTCGGAGTCGCGGAGGGGAGCGCAGCAACAGAGGAGTGGAGGGCAAAGCGGAGAGATTCCCGCACAGAGGATCGGTGCCGACCGGCACTCACCAGCCCGAGAGGCTTGTCTGCTCACCCGCCGGGGCGGGCAGGGCTGGGAGGTGAGGCTCAGGCTTCGGTCGGATTGCAGGGAGGGGACTGGGGTTGGCGGCGTGATCACAGCCTGAAGGGTTTAGTGCGCCACGGCTGGCCGGGAGGGAGTCCGGGGAAAAGTCTGGAGCTGCTGAAGAGGCAAGAGACTTTTTCTTCCCTCTTTGTTTCCTGGTGCGCGAGGAGAGGGGATTAAGAGCGCTGCTTAAAGGAGCTCCAGAGACGGGCGCGAGCCGCGGCTAAAAGCGCAGACCCCAGAGACGGTCTTGGGACGCTGGGGCTGCTGCTGCCGCCGCCCTCAGAGGCCTGTGTGTGAGCGCAGGTCACTGTCCATGCCCCCGCTTCTGGGAGCCTGTGCAGCCCGCCACTGCCAGGGTCCCGGGATCCAGGGACTATTTCCCTGGGAGAGCGCACGGCGCGCCCCGGGATGGTGCAACGTCACGCCGGCCTCTGCCGCGGCAGGCTCAACCCGCACTCCGTACCCCTCCCTCCCCACGGCCTGAGTGAGCCAGAGTCCCTGAAGCGGCTGCTCCTTTAACCCTGTCCTGTCAGAGCGAAGAACAGATGCCCTCGGGCGACCTACACACAGAGGCGGGGCCAAATCCAAAGCTGAGACCCGGGAGCTGTGAGAACAAAGAAGAGAAAGGGAAATCTCTCTCAGCAGCCTTAGAGCAGTGGATTAAAGCTCCACAATCAACTTGATGTACCCTGCATCTGTGGAATACATGAATAGACAACGAATCATCCCAAATTGAGGAGGTGGACTTTGAGAGCAAGATTTATTATTTTTTCCCCTTTTCCTCTTTTTGTCAGTGTGTATGTGTATGTTTCTGTGTGAGATTTTGTCTGTATAGCTTTGCTTCCACCATTTGTCCCAGGGTTCTATCCATCCGTTTTTTAAAAATTTATTTTTCTTAAAATTATTTTTAATTTTAATAACTCTATTATATTTTACCATACTTTATTCTATTTTACTTTATCTTCTTTCTTTCTTTTTTCCTTCCTTCCCTCCTTCCTTCCCTCCTTCCTTCCTCCCTCCCTCCTTTCTTTCTTTCCTTCTTTCTTTCTTTCTTTCTTCTACTAATTCTTTCTTTCTACTTTTTCTCCCTTTTATTCTGAGCCGTGTGGATGAAATGCTCTTGGTGCTGCAGCCGGGAGTCAGTGCTGTGCCTCTGAGGTGAGAGAGCCAACTTCAGGACACTGGTCCACAAGAGACCTCCCAGCTCCATATAATATCAAATGGCAAAAAGCTCCCAGAGATCTCCATCTCAACACCAGCACCCAGCTTCACTCAACGACCAGCAAGCTACAGTGCTGGACACCCTATGCCAAACAACTAGCAAGACAGGAACACAACGCCACCCATTAGCAGAGAGGCTGCCTAAAATCATAATAAGTCCACAGACACCCCAAAACACACCACCAGACGTGGACCTGCACACCAGAAAGACAAGATCCAGCCTCATATACCAGAACACAGGCACTAGTCCCCTCCACCAGGAAGCCTACACAACCCATTGAACCAACCTTAGCCACTGGGGACAGACACCAAAAACAACGGGAACTATGAACCTGCAGTCTGCAAAAAGGAGACCCCAAACACAGTAAGATAAGCAAAATAAGAAGACAGAAAAACACACAGCAGGTGAAGGACCAAGATAAAAACCCACCAGACCTAACAAATGAAGAGGAAATAGGCAGTCTACCTGAAAAAGAATTCAGAATAATGATAGTAAAGATGATCCAAAATCTTGGAAATAAAATAGACAAAATGCAAGAAACATTTAACAAGGATCTAGAAGAACTAAAGATGGAACAAGCAATGATGAACAACACAATAAGTGAAATTAAAAATATTCTAGATGGAATCAATAGCAGAATAACAGAGGCAGAAGAACGGATAAGTGACCTGGAAGATAAAATAGTGGAAATAACTACTGCAGAGCAGAATAAAGAAAAAAGAATGAAAAGAACTGAGGACAGTCTCAGAGACCTCTGGGACAACATTAAATGCACTAACATTCGAATTATAGGGGTTCCAGAAGAAGAAGAGAAAAAGAAAGGGACTGAGAAAATACTTGAAGAGATTATAGTTGAAAACTTCCCTAATATGGGAAAGGAAATAGTTAATCAAGTCCAGGAGGAACAGAGAGTCCCATACAGAATAAATCCAAGGAGAAATATGCCAAGACACATATTAATCAAACTGTCAAAAATTAAATACAAGGAAAACATATTAAAAGCAGCAAGGGAAAAACAACAAATAACACACAAGGGAATCCCCATAAGGTTAACAGCTGATCTTTCAGCAGAAACTCTGCAAGCCAGAAGGGACTAGCAGGACATATTTAAATTGATGAAGGAGAAAAACCTGCAACCAAGATTACTCTACCCAGCAAGGATCTCATTCAGATTTGATGGAGAAATTAAAACCTTTACAGACAAGCAAAAGCTGAGAGAGTTCAGCACCACCAAACCAGCTTTACAACAAATGCTAAAGGAACTTCTCTAGGCAAGAAACACAACAGAAGGAAAAGGCGTACAATAACGAAACCAAAACAATTAAGAAAATGGGAATAGGAACATACATATCCATAATTACCTTAAATGTAAATGGACTAAATGCTCCCACCAAAAGACACAGATTGGCTGAATGGATACAAAAACAAGACCCATATATATGCTGTCTACAAGAGACCCACTTCAGACCTAGAGCACATACAGACTGAAAGTGAGGGGTTGGAAAAAGATATTCCATGCAAATGGAAACCAAAAGAAAGCTGGAGTAGCAATTCTCATATCAGACAAAATAGACTTTAAAATAAAGACTATTAGAAGAGACAAAGAAGGACACTACATAATGATCAATGGATCGATCCAAGAAGAAGATATAACAATTGTAAATATTTATGCACCCAACCTAGGAGCACTTCAATACATAAGGCAAATACTAACAGCCATAAAGGGGGAAATCGACAGTAACACATTCATAGTAGGGGACTTCAACACCCCACTTTCACCAATGGACAGATCATCCAAAATGAAAATAAATAAGGAAACACAAGCTTTAAATGATACATTAAAAAAGATGGACTTAATTTATATTTATAGGACATTCCATCCAAAAACAACAGAATACACATTTTTCTCAAGTGCTCATGGACCATTCTCCAGGATAGATCATATCTTGGGTCACAAATCAAACATTGGTAAATTTAAGAAAATTGAAATCATGTCAAGTATCTTTTCCGACCACAACGCTATGAGACTAGATATCAATACAGGAAAAGATCTGTAAAAAATACAAACATATGGAGGCTAAACAATACACTACTTAATAACGAAGTGATCACTGAAGAAATCAAAGAGGAAATCAAAAAATACCTAGAAACAGATGACAATGGAGACACGACGACCCAAAACCTATGGGATGCAGCAAAAGCAGTTCTAAGAGGGAAGTTTACAGGAATACAATCCCACCTTAAGAAACAGGAAACATCTCGAATAAACAACCTGACCTTGCACCTAAAGCAGTTAGAGAAAGAAGAACAAAAAAAACCCCAAAGTTAGCAGAAGGGAAGAAATCATAAAGATCAGATCAGAAATAAATGAAAAAGAAATGAAGGAAATGATAGCAAAGATCAATAAAACTAAAAGGTGGTTCTTTGAGAAGATAAACAAAATTGATAAACCATTAGCCAGACTCATCAAGAAAAAAAGGGAGAAGACTCAAATCAATAGAATTAGAAATGAAAAAGGAGAAGTAACAACTGACACTGCAGAAATACAAAAGATCATGAGAGATTACTACAAGCAACTGTATGCCAATAAAATGGACAACCTGGAAGAAATGGACAAATTCTTAGAAATGTACAACCTGCCAAGACTGAATCAGGAAGAAATAGAAAATATGAACAGACCAATCACAAGCACTGAAATTGAAACTGTGATTAAAAATCTTCCAACATACAAAAGCCCAGGAGCAGATGGCTTCACAGGCAAATTCTATCAAACATTTAGAGAAGAGCTAACACCTATCCTTCTCAAACTCTTCCAAAATATAGCAGAGGGAGGAGCACTCCCAAACTCATTTCACGAGGCCACCATCACCTTGATACCAAAACCAGACAAGGATGTCACAAAGAAAGAAAACTACGGGCCAATATCACTGATGAACATAGATGCAAAAATCCTCAACAAAATCCTAGCAAACAGAATCCAACAGCACATTAAAAGGATCATACACCATGATCAAGTGGGGTTTATTCCAGGAATGCAGGGATTCTTCAATATATGCAAATCAATCAACATGATACACCATATTAACAAATTGAAGGAGAAAAACCATATGATCATCTCAGTAGATGCAGAGAAAGCTTTCGACAAAATTCAACACTCATTTATGATAAAAACTCTCCAGAAAGTAGGCATAGAGGGAACTTTCCTCAACATAATGAAGGACATTATGACAAACCCACAGCCAACATTGTCCTCAATGGTGAAAAACTGAAACCATTTACACTAAGATCAGGAACAAGACAAGGTTGCCCATTCTCACCACTCTTATTCAACATAGTTTTGGAAGTTTTAGCCACAGCCATCAGAGAAGAAAGGGAAATAAAAGGAATCCAAATAGGAAAAGAAGAAGTAAAGCTGTCACTGTTTGCAGATGACATGGTATTTTACATAGAGAATCCTAAAGATGCTACCAGAAAACTACTAGAGCTAATCAATGAATTTGGTAAAGTAGCAGGATACAAAATTAATGCACAGAAATCTCTGGCATTCCTATACACTAATGATGAAAAATCTGAAAGTGAAATCAAGAAAACACTCCCATTTACCATTGCAACAAAAAGAATAAAATATCTAGGAATAAACCTACCTAAGGAGACAAAAGACCTGTATGCAGAAAATTATAAGACCCTGATGAAAGAAATTAAAGATGATACAAATAGATGGAGAGATATACCATGTTCTTGGATTGGAAGAATCAACATTGTGAAAATGACTCTACTACCCAAAACAATCTACAGATTCAATGCAATTCCTATGAAACTACCACAGGCTTTTTTCACAGAACTAGAGCAAAACATTTCACAATTTGTATAGAAACACAAAAGACCCCGAATAGCCAAAGCAATCTTGAGAACGAAAAACGGAGCTGGAGGAATCAGGCTCCCTGACTTCAGACTATACTACACAGCTACAGTATTCAAGACAGTATGGTACTGGCTCAAAAACAGAAAGATAGGTCAATGGAACAGGATAGAAAGCCCAGAGATAAACCCATGCACATATGGCCACCTTATCTTTGATAAAGGAGGCAGGAATGTACAGTGGAGAACGGACAGCCTTTTCAATAAGTGGTGCTGGGAAAACTGGACAGGGACATGCAAAAGTATGAGGTGAGATCACTGCCTAACACCATACACAAAAATAAGCTCAAAATGGATTAAAGACCTTAATGTAAGGCCAGAAACTATCAAGCTCTTAGAGGAAAACATAGGCAGAACACTCTATGACATAAATCACAGCAAGGTCCTTTTTGACCCACCTCCTAGAGAAATGGAAATAAAGACAAAAGTAAACAAATGGGACCTAATGAAACTTCAAAGCTTTTGCATAGCAAAGGAAACCATAAACAAGACCAAAAGACAACCCACAGAATGGGAGAAAATATTTGCAAATGAAGCAACTGACAAATGATTAATCTCCAAAATTTATAATCAGCTCATGCAGCTCAATAATAAAAAAACAAACAACCCAATCCAAAAATGGGCAGAAGACCTAAGTAGACATTTCTCCAAAGAAGATATACAGACTGCCAACAAACACATGAAAGGATGCTCAACATCATTAATCATTAGAGAAATACAAATCAAAACTACAATGAGATATCATCTCACACCAGTCAGAATGGCCATTATCAAAAAATCTAGAAACAATAAATGCTGGAGAGGGTGTGGAGAAAAGGGAACACTCTTGCACTGCTGGTGGGAATGTGAATTGGTACAGCCACTATGTAGAGCAGTATGGAGGTTCCTTACAAAACTACAAACGGAACTACCATATGACCTAGCAATCCCACTACTGGGCATATACCCTGAGAAAACCATAATTCAAAAAGAGTCATGTACCAAAATGTTCATTGCAGCTCTATTTACAATAACCAGGAGATGGAAACAACCTAAGTGTCCATCATTGGATGAATGGATAAAGAAGATGTGGCACATATATACAATGGAATGTTACTCAGCCATAAAATGAAATGAAATTGAGTTATTTGTAGTGAGGTAAGGCATTTTCTTTCTTGCTGTTTTAGTTGCTGTTAGATGAGACCTACCTTGGACTATAGGGTGTGGGGTAGGGGTACATTGCAAAGAGACATTGCTGATTCAGATTAAGGCAGCCTGGGGTCAGTTAGGTGTTCTGTGGTCTAAAAGATAGCAGGGATATAAATGAGCCACATCCACGCCCTCCTGTCTTTTCCTCTCGTCATGAATGAAATGGGAAGGTGAAAGTCTGAAAAAGAAATGAAAGCTGAAGGTAGAAGATGTAGAGGTTCATCTTCATGGTATCACTGCACCATTTCCAAGCTGATTATTCAATCTTCAGAATTTAGAGATAGAAAAAAATGAAAAAAAAATCCCATTGACTGATTCAGTGGGACCAGAGCAGAAAAAGTGAAGTCTGTTCCATGTTTATCTAAACAGTCTTAATTTCCATTTTCAGAAGAAAAGCTTCATTATCAGAGAGGGCTCTGTCACACTATTTTTTCTTATCCATGTTGTCACCAGAGGGCACTAGTAAATGTTTATAAAAAGTAAAAACTCTAAAATTTACAGAGTGCAAAATTTTGGTTAAGTCCATTATCCACTCTATATTTTTTATTTTTCATCTATAAACAGATATTTACCACTACCACTATAAGATGGTCTCATAAATGAAAATATTTATAACTATCCTAAATGAAGGTCCCAATTTTTGAATCTAAAACTATGTTTTAAATTCAGATGGCTTTTTGGTATAATCAGTTATGACAGGTTTTAACAGTTATAGAGATCTTAGTTTAAAAAACGAAATCTGGACTTTGAGAAGCAGTGGTGGTAACCTATTACTCCCAGGGTGCCATGTGCTTGGAGGTTTACCTTTTATTCCTTAGCTGTCAACCTGATGCTATGTCCTGATTTTGTGCCCATAATTCAAGAAGACTGTGTGAGTATTTGGGGAAAAGTGTAGGGTAGAGTGAGGTTGAGAGGGATGGGCATACAAAACACTATAGGATTGGGGGAACTATTTGAATCCTTAGAAAAAAGATTTCTTCTCCACCACAAGAAGAGGGGAAAGGGACAGATAGAAGTGAAATTATGCAATACATGCTTCAAAAGAGAATGCACAGAGACTGAATACACATAGACATAATGCTGTTTTGTACGAAACTCGATTCAGTAAAAAATGTTTATTTTGGAATATTAAAAGTATAGTTTGTTTAAACAGTAATTACAGGTTTACTAATTAAAGTTACACATTACAGGTTTTTATTTATTTATTGTTACAAATGAGGCAAGGAAAACTTGAGAATTAAGGACTATCATTATTTTGGTAAAACAGAAGAAAGTAATTATGTGTTCAGGACCTGGTGTCAAGCAGATATAGAAATGACTTGTTTTCCTAAAAGGAAGAGAATGGGGATAAAATGAAAAATAACTCAACTAAAATTTAAAATAAAATTTGTTGAATGTGAACTTGGTCTTAACACTCTCAGTTGCTGTAGGACTACACTTTGCAATTTCTCCTACTACTAATGCTTCATTTTTATCATCACAATAAATATGAGAAAACTATAAGGGATTCCCTATGTTGAGGAAAGCTTCTCTACTTGTATTTCTCTCATAAAATAAAGCCGATATAAAAGAAGATAAAAAGCTATAATTTTTCAAACTTGTCATCATCTTTAGCGTTTTGTTTGGTAAAAATCCAGGCTAACTTCAACAGCTATACACATCAAGATCTTTTCAACTGAAACTTGGAAACAAAAGCCAGATGTTGGCTCACCCTGTTCAGGACTGAGTCTGTCTTCGTGAGGGGCTAAATTTATGCATTCACAAGAAATTCAATAGAGCCAAGCTAGCAAAATGTTTGCTTCTTTTTTTTTTTTTTTTTTTTTTTTTTTGCGGTGCGCGGGCCTCTCACTGTTGTGGCCTCTCCCGTTGCGGAGCAAAGGCTCCGGATGCGCAGGCTCAATGGCCGTGGCTCACGGGCCCAGCCGCTCCGCCCGGACCGGGGCACGAACCCGTGTCCCCTGCATCGGCAGGCGGATTCTCAACCACTGTGCCACCAGGGAAGCCCCCAAAATGTTTGCTTTTTTACTGAAGATTTGTGGGTGCAAAAAGGGGTCTCACACATAAAATTTCAGCATTTCTCCAGAAAAATCACCATAAACCATCTCTTCTCTCAGGAAATCTCCTCCCAGCTTCTAGTCACCAGGTACCTCTTCTTTTCTGTCCCATTCCTTGCCCTGATCTACTCCTAAGAAACTCTTAATTCTGCTACTTCTTCCCTGCCATTTTATTTTTCAAAGCAGTTTCTTTCTTCCCATGAAAAACGCCATATTCCCATGAAAACTGGGAGCCATATGAGGCTTAATTTAGCCAGAAGTAGGTTTTCAAAGCAGCATCTCAATAGAGTTGGTCCCGTTCTTTTTCTAATGTAATTTTCATTCCAGCTACTGAGAATTGTTGTTAAATAATAATACATGGTCATACAAATAAACAAAACGAAGAAAGTCCTTGTTCTTTCCTTGTGGAATAGTGGATGAGAAAGTGTAATTACTGAGAATTACTATGGAGAGCATATACTCCTATTGCTCATGGAATATTTTCAAAGACCTAATTTTGACGCTAACACATTGTAGAGGACTGAGGGTCCTTAACTGCTAAAGTGCAGAAGAAATTGTTCCTTCTAAAACGTGCTACACTGGTAGGTTCTTAAGGATATTGATATCACAGTAGAGCTCAGTTTCAGCCAAAAATAAATAAATAAATTTATTTTTAAAAAATGTATGGCTTAGTTAGGTCCTATGCTCAAAGCCTTACAGGTCTGCAATCAGTGTGTCACCTGGGCTGTGTTCCTTTCTGGAAGTCAGGATTCTCTGCCAAGCCAAACTGTTGACAGAATTCTGTCTCAAATTGTTGTAGAGCTAAGGTCATTAATTTTTTTGCTGGTTATGAGCTTGGGGCTGTCTCAGCTCCTAAAGTCTACCTGAAGTTCCTTGACCCTGCCTCATTTTTGTGCTGATAAAAAACAATGAGACTCCTGGGTCAGAAATTAAGGAGAGTTTATTACTCACAATAACAGCAATAGCCAGATTATCAACATTTGCATAGGTTTCCTGTGCCCCACTTCCCATAGGACCATGTGAAGAGGACTGTATAGATGGATACCCATGCAAGCAGTAGGTTGCATTACAAGAAAGGAACCCTGAGTTTAGGGAAACGAGATCTTTTATAACGAATAGTGAGCATACCTGCCCTTTGCTCTAAAGGGAAGTACTATCTCTGTCTTCTAAGGCTGTTTGTTATATAAACACCCCTGAAAAAACTGTTTGAAACAAAGGCAGTCAGTGCCTCTGTTCAAAAGACATGGAAAATTATTATCTCTCAACAACAATCACTGTACAGTTTTCAAAATCAAGACATTAAAATTGATATAGTACTATCACTTAATCTAAAAACCTAATAAAATTGATATAGTACTATCACTTAATCTAAAAACCTAATAAAATTTCACCAGTTGGTCCACTAACGTCCTCTCTCTGCTACATGGTCACATGTTGCATTCACTTCTCATGTCCCCTTCCTTTCCTTTAATTGGGAACAGTTCATCATTCTTAGTCTTTCATGTCCCAGACACTTTTGAAGAAAAGGGGCTATTTTGTAGAAGGTCCTTTAATTTCGTTTTGTCTGATATTTCCTCACTGTTAAATTAATATTACGCATTTTTGACAAGAATACCACAAAAGCTGTGTTGGCCCTTTTTAGTGCATCATAGTAGGAGGTGCTGATATCATTTCGTCCCAATGGCTAGTAATGCTAACACTGATCGCTTGGTTAAGGTCGTGTTTGCCAGCTTTTCTCTGCTGTAAATGTAAGATTTTCCCTTTGTGATTAATAAATCTCTTGTAGGGAGATATTTTGAGACTACATAAATCAGCTGTTTTTCATCACGATTTTGCCCATGAATCTTAGCATCCATTGATGATTCTTGCTGAAACAATTATTACTGTGGTATTTGCCAAATGGTAACTTTCTATTTCCATTTTCCTTTAGCATTTATTAGGTGGAATTCTACTAGAAGAAACAGTTTTTCCTTCTCCTCATTTATTCATTCAACTATTTATATCAGCATGGACTTGATAATCATTTTATTTGGGGGATTCTAATCCATTACTGTCACTATTTTGTTACTAAAATTGTGGCAGATTTGGCCATTGGGAATCTGTTCAAGTCGTCTCTGTCCTTCTGACATGTCCCCATCATTTTTTGAGCACTTCCTTACTTGTTGACAATTCCCATTGGTGGTAGGATGTCTTTGACTCTGGACTTTCTCAGCAGACAAACCTAGGAACTATATGAATACACACACACACACACACACACACATACCCATATCTGTCTCTATATTAAAAATCATGAATTTATATTCCAATTCCATTCCAACTCCACAATGGTTATTCTAGTCTTTTCCCTTTCCTTATTTTTAACAAATTTTTTCCTTAAAAATGTCCTCATGCTTCTTTGCACAATTTCCTTTTCTTACCCCAAGCTTCCACAGATCTGGTTCTCTCCCTATACTGTTATCTTTTCTGCAACGTCATACAATTGGAATCTAGAGTACATAGTCTTTTGTGTCTAACTTTTTCAGTTAATATAATACTTCTGAAATTCATACATGTTACATGTATTAGTTTTTTCCTTTTTATTGGTGAGTAGTATGCCATTGTATGATGTACCACAGTTTGTTTTATTCATTTTCCAGTTGACAGACATTTTTTTAATTTTTTTTTTTTACAGAAGTATAGTAGATTTACAGTGTGTTAGTTACAGGTGTACAGCAAAGTGATTCAGTTATATATATTCTTTTTCACATTCTTTCTCATTATAGGTTATTATAAGATATTGAATATAGTTCCCTATGCTATACAGTAGGTCCTTGTTGTTTACCTATTTTATATATAGTCGTGTGTATATGTTAATCTCAAACTCCTAATTTATTCCTTCCCTTCCCATTGTTTAGTTTATATTAGTTCTATTTTGTCACAACATCTAATATTTATACATTATTCCTTCTTTGTCCTCATTTTTTGTTTGTAATAATCTACAATCATGTTATATATCTATGCACACTTATTTTGGCTGATGTTTTCTTAGTTATTTTTTGGTTGGATGAATGAAGCTCGTTCTCTAGAACTATTCTGTCCAAAATAGAGTCACTAGCTGCATGTGGATATTGAGCACCTGAAATATGATTTGATGAGCTCTAGTAGCTTTCTTGTAGCATCTTTATGATTTTCTTTGTGTAGTATAATGTCATCTGCAAGCAATGACAGTTTTACTTCTTCTTTTCCAGTTTGGATTCCTTTTATTTCTTTTTCTTCTCTGATTGCCATAGCTAGGACTTCCAAAACTACATTGAATAAAAGTGGTGAGAGTGGACATCCTTACCTTATTCCTGATCTTAGAGGAAATGCTTTCAGTTTTTCACCACTGAGAATGATGTTTGCTGTGGGTTTTTTGTATGTGGCCTTTATTACGTTGAGGTAGGTTCCCTCTATGTTCACTTTCTGAAGAGTTTTTATCATAAATGGGTGTTGAATTTTGTCAAAAGCTTTTTCTGCATCTACTGAGATGGTCATATGGTTTTGGGTTTTTTTTTAACATCTTTATTGCAGTATAATTGCTTTACAATGTTGTGTTAGTTTCTGCTGTACAACAAAGTGAATCAGCTATACCTATACATATATTCCCATATCTCCTCCCTCTTGCATCTCCCTCCCACCCTCCCTATCCCACCCCTCCAGGTGGTCACAAAGCACCGAGCTGATCTCCCTGTGCTATGCGGTTGCTTCCCACTAGCTATCTGTTTTACACTTGGTAGTGTATATAGATCATATGGTTTTTATTCTTCAGTTTGTTAATATGGTGTACCACATTGATTGATTTGCATATATTGAAGAAACCTTGCATCCCTGGGATAAATCCCACTTGATCATGGTGTATGATCCTCTTAATGTTTTGCTGGATTCTATTTGCTACTATTTTGTTGAGGATTTTTGCATCTGTGTTCATCAGTAATACTGGCCTGTAATTTTCTTTTTTTGTAGTATCTTTGTCTGGTTTTGGTATCAGGATGATGGTGGCCTTGTAGAATGAGCTTGGGAGTGTCCCTTCTTCTGCAATTTTTTGGAAGAGTTTCAGGATGATAGGTGTTAACTCTTCTCTAAATGTTTGATAGAACTTTCCTGTGAAGACTCTTAGAGGAAAACATAGGTAGAACACTCTCTGACATAAATCGCAGCAAGATCTTTTTTGATCCACCTCCTAGAGTAATGAAAATAAAACCAAAAATAAACAAATGGGACCTAATTAAACTTAAAATCTTTTGCACAGCAAAGGAAACCATAAACAAAACAAAAAAGACAACCCACAGAATGGCAGCAAATATTTGCAAACGAAGCGACTGACAAAGAATTAATCTCCAAAATATACAAACAGCCCATGCAGCTCAATATGAAAAAAGCAAACAACCCAATCAAAAAATGGGTGGAAGATCTAAATAGACATTTCTCCAAAGAAGACATACAGATGGCCAAAAAGCACATGAAAAGATGCTCAACATCATTAATTATTAGAGAAATGCAAATAAAAACTACAATGAGGTTTCACATCACACCGGTCAGAATGGCCATCATCAAAAAGTCTACAAACAATACATACTGGAGAGGGTGTGGAGAAAAGGGAACCCTCTTACACTGTTCGTGGGAATGTAAATTGGTATAGCCACTATGGAGAACAGTATGGAGGTTCCTTAAAAAATTAAAAAAGATGACCCTGCAATCCCACTCCTGGGCATGTAACCAGAGAACACCATAATTTGAAACTATACATGTACCCTAATGTTAATTGCAGCACTATTTACGATAGCCAGGACATGGAAGCAACCTAAATGTCCATCGACAGAGGAATGGAAAAAGAAGATGTGGGGTGTGTGTGTGTGTGTGTGTGTGTGTGTGTGTGTGTGTGTATAAAATGGAATATTACTCAGCCATAAAAAAGAATGAAATAATGTCATTTGCAGCAACATGGATGGACCTATTTCATACTGATGGACCTATTTCATACTGATTGAAATAAGTCAGACAGAGAACAACAAATATCGTATGATATGGCTTATATGTGGAAACAAAAAAAATCGTAAAAATGAACTTATTTACAAAACAGAAATAGAGTCACAGATGTAGAAAACAAACTTATGGTTACCAGGGGGGAAAGTGGGGGTGGGGGGAGGGATAAACTGAGAGACTGGGATTGACAAATACACACTCACTAATAAGGACCTACTGTATAGCACAGGGAACTCTTCTCAATACTCTGTAATGACCTATATTGGAAAAGAATCTTAAAAAGACCAGATATATGTATATGTATAACTGATACCCTTTGCTGTACAGCAGAAACTAACACTACATTGTAAATCAACTATACTCTAATAAAAATCTAAAAAATTAAAAAATATATGATTTGACTGAATTGAGATGCGGTATAAGTGTAACATTCAGACTGGATTTCAAAGGCAGTACAAGAAAAAATGGAAAATATCTCATTAATAGCTTTATATGGATTATATATTGAGATTTTAATGTTTTAGGTATATTGTGTTAAATGATGTATATTATTAATTTCACCCTTTTTTACTTTTAAAAAATTGGCTAAGGCAAGATACCAAATATTTTTTGAAAAACAAAGTATCTAATTGTTCCATTGTGTGTACAGAAACAAGAAGGGATGTAGGAGTCTAGGGAAAGGAAGAAAATAATTGATTCTTGGAATCCTCATACAGGAGATGAACATGAGTTAGACTTTTAATCATTTGCAAGTTGTTTGCTTCACATAATAGCATGTTGCATGTGCTGATTATTAAGCTGTTGCCATTCAGCTTCAAACCCACCCTTCCTTCCTCTCTGAGATGCTAGTTCTGGGACTCTGCAGTTGTATTTCTGCTTTGTCGCACTTCTGCTCTTGTGGTATGCTCTGCCAATAGGGGGTGCTATAGGAAGACAAAAAGCTAAAGGAGGAGAAAGGGACTAAATGCTTTTTGGTTTGCTTCCTGTTCCTGTCATTTGGTTCCAGTAGCAGTTGGTTTCTGAAGGAATACTTGGTCCTAGTTTATAGGTTTTTTTAGAACCAGCCCTATCACAGCTTCTCAGAGATACCAGCATCTGCCACCCAGTGCCCCCTCCTCTCAGGTTTGAGTCCTAGCTCTATAGGCCCCTCCTCCAAACTTTCCAGTTTTAAATAATTGGGTCCAGTTTTCCATTTACATTTATCTGGAAGAAAGTCCAAAAAGTATTAGCTCTTTTAGAGGGCAAGTTACTTAATGCAGTGGACAAAGTTACTTCTCTGCTGAACACTTCCTGGTGAATTTTTTAAAAATAAAATTTGTATTATGACTACAAAAGGAATTTATATTCATGTTAAAATACTTTCAAGAAGTCTTGTGCCAATTTATACTTCCATTTGCAATATATGAGTGCCCGTCTTAAGCTGGTGGCAGTTTTAAAAGAATAATGCTGAGATTATGAGTAAAAAAGAAATACACATTTATAAGAGAAAATTTAGAAAATACATAAATTGAAGAAGAAAATTAAAATTACCTCAAATCTTATTCCTTGTATAAAAGCAGTATTAAATTTTAGTGTTTTTTTCATATTCTTAAGGCTATTTTCACCTTACTTAAGAAAAACTGTCAAAATGATACATATTGTTTGAAATAAAAACAAAAATAAACAAATGGGACCTAATTAAACTTAAAAGCTTTTGCACAGCAAAGGAAACCAAAAACAAAATGAAAAGTAACCTATGGTCAGGGAGAAAATGTTGTATTTGCAAATAGTGCTACCAACAAGGGATTAATTTCCAAAATATAGAAACAGCTCGCACAACTTAATATAAAAAAACCAAACGACCCAATCAAACAATGGGCAGAAGACCAAAATAAATATTTCTCCAAAGAAGACATACAGGTGGCCAACAGGCACATGAAAATATGCTCAACATCACTAATTATTATGGAAATGTAAACCAAAACTACAAAGAGGTACCACCACACACTGGTCAGAATGCCCATCATTTAAAAAGTCTACAAATAATAAATGCTGGGGAGGGTGTGGAGAAAAGGGAACCCTTCTACACTGTTGGTGGGAATGTAAATTGGTACAGCCACAGGATGGATGTTCCTTAAAAAACTAAAATAGAGTTACCATATGATCCAGCAATTCCACTCCTGGGCATATATCTGGAGAAAACTCTAATTTGAAAAGATATATGCATCTCTATGTTCATTGCAGTGCTGTCTATAATAGCAAGACATGGAAACAACTTAAATGTTCATCAACAGATGAATGGATGAAGAAGCTGTGGTATATATATACAATGGAATATTACTCAGCCATAAAAAAGAATGAAATAATGCCATTTGCAGCAACATGGGTGGATATAGAGATTGTCATACTGAGTGAAATAGGTCAGACAAAGACAAATATCATATGATATCGCTTATATGTGGATTCTAAAAAATTATACAAATGAACTTATTTACCTAACAGAAATAGACTTACAGATATAGAAGACAAACTTATGATTACCAAAAGAGATAGCAGGGGTGAAGGGGAGAGATAAATTAGGAGTTTGGGATTAACATATACACATTACTATATATAAAAAGATAAACAGCAAGGACTTACTCTATAGCACAGAGAAATATATTCAATATCTTATAATAACCTATAATGGAAAAAAATCTGAAAAAAGAATCTATCTATCTATCTATCTGAATCACTTTGCTGTACACCTGAAACTAACACAACATTGTAAATTAACTATATTGCAATTTTTAAAAATGGTTTAAAAAATGATAGATATTGTCTGTAAAAAAATTCTAACAATTTAAAAGTTAAAAGTAAAAGGTGGTTTACCTCTTTCCCTTTTTTTTCTAATTCCAATTCCTGGATACTATCTTGCCTTTTAAATTAGCATTACAGTATATTTTTCATGTTATTATAAACTTTGGTATAAGTACCTAATATAGCATTATAGGAATATACATAAATTTAGTTACACACTCTCAGAGGATTTGATTGTTTCCAATATATCCATATTATAAGTTTTGTAGTGAACATCTTTGTATAAACTTTGTTTTTCTGAATTTAAATTTCTCCCTGAAGTGGAATCACTGGGTTCAAGGTTATTCATATTTTTTAAGGTTTTGATATCTAATGTAAAATTGCTTGTGAAAAACATTATTGTGAATTTATACTTCTAAGAACAATAGAATTTCAAATACTGGAATTTTGAATACCATGATAGAAGATTCTCAATAAGAGGCTTTCTATGTTATTGTAAAGCCACTCTACACAGGTGCCTTTTTAGTTACACTAATTTAATTGCATTGCCTGTGCAATCATATCCTCCATGATGAGACTGATTCCAAATAAAAGCTATTTCAATCTCTAAAAAAAAAAATGCATCTATTTTACCCCAGAGGAACAACACCTGCCAATTTTACATACTTGGGCTTTCTTACTGGACACTGTCTCAGTGGCTGTCAAGCTTTAGAGTACATAATAATCCCAGGGATGGGGTTGGTGGCAGAAGTAGGGTATCAGTATTCAGAATGTGGGCCTGAACTCTACAGACTCTGAGTCAGTAGGTCTGGGGTTGGGGCCCTGGAATCTCTATTTTTAACAAAGGATTCTGGCCATGGTCTCTTACTATACAAACTCTGTGGATTAAATCACTGATTCCTAATGTTTGTTTTGTGATGAACAGTGGTTGATTGTGAAAAGTGAGCCATTGGGTAAAAATAAATGTGGTCCATGCAGGGTTAAACATATTAAACAAGTTTAAATATATTTTTCAGAATTTTTAATATGCTAAAGATGTTTTGTGGATTTCCAAGGAGGGCTTTTTTTGTAGAATATTCCAAATTTGTATAACTCACTGAATTCATTTAATTGTTTATTTTATTTAGTTTGTTTTGGGTAGGCCAACTACTAACATCTGGTGTTCCTTGGAACAAAGTTTGGCAATCCTGGATTACATGATTTTTCTATTATAGTGTTTCCCATTATCCCCTTAGTATCTTGAAAAATCTAATAAACTTCCCAGGCACATGGGACTTCCCAGGCACTTTTTCTATAGTTTAGACAAAATAAAATCTTTATATTTTGTAAAACTAAATGATCAGGGCTGGACAAAGTGACTTCCTAGCAAAAATGCATTAACTTTTTTTTTTTATATACAAATGCCTTTTCTGTTTATTCTCTTAATAAAAAGTATACAAACAAAACCTGTTTTGAAGCTCTCCATTTCCTATTAGAGCCCATTAACTAAAGTTAGATGTGATCTAGAAGAACTTCATAGAATAGAAATAAAGCCCACGTGACCAAAAATTTAACATTCATCCAACAACTGCTTTAAAAGTGGCAGGGTCTTTATTGTTTAGAATTTCTGATGTTGGGTTTTTTTTCAAAGGGTTATAAAAAAGGGTCCTTTGAAACACTCCTGTAATAAATTATTTTGGCTGAATTATAAATCCTTAAAAGTGGGGCTTTATTACAATAGATAGAGTTAGAACAAACTCTAACAGTGTTTGTAGGCAGCACTGTATGATGAGGATTGAGTGCATTGCTATATTATGACTGCAAGTGTATCTTTTCACTATCTCAGTAAAGCACTCCTAGTTTTTATACACAGTTTTATTGATCAAGTACTCTGTGAGTTTCCCTGTTTCTTTTCATCTGATTGTTTAATGCATCTTCTGCATATGAAGCACCACAATCCAAGATGACCTTGTCAGGTTTAAATTATTAGTCCTAAATCATTCTTCTGCTAGAAATATTCTACATATTTTGTAGAAGTAAATAACAGCTTCAGCTTAACATGTCAACAACTCTATAAAACGTTCTAGCCAACTTGGATGAGTCTTATCTTCTTAATAGCAGCATTTTAAATTTGGTTGGCTGATAAGAATAGGAAGGACAATGAAGGTTAACTAACTAACTTTGTACTGGGGCTTTATAATTTGCAAAGCATTTAATACACTGATTAAATTAGAGAAAACTTGAAATAATTCTGTTTTTATCTTCATTTTGCAAAGGTAGAGAAACTGAGACTCAACTAAATTAAGCGACTCATCGAAAGCATCTTATTGAGGAAATGATGCCGCTAGAACTCAGAGAAAGGTAATTTGATGTGAGAACCTGTATTCTTTCTGCCACATAAAGTTTCATTTCTCCAAGTCACCTTCCACTCAGACTATAAACTTCAAGAGAACTTGGTTGTTTAAATCCACACTCACCTTACAGATCACCACAGAATCCACCAACTTTCCAGTTACAAACACTTTCCATGTAATTTCATAAAGGCAGTGGGATGTAGGGTTACAAAGACATGGTTTGAGTACTGGCTGCATCCACTTACTAGTCTTGTAACCTTGAGAATGTTACCTTCCATGAGCCTGAATCTTATTTGTAAAAATGGGGAGAGTAGCACTTACTTCAGGGGGTTGTTATGAATTAAATTAATGCTATGAAGGATATGAAAGTATTTACAGATATGCCCGGCATAATACCAAGAATACCAGTAACTTCTCAAGAAGTGGAATGGTAGCTATTTTTAACCTCATTTGTAGAAATGGACGATGTTGAATTTTACCTAGCCCTCTGATCCTGGAAAACAGTGAAGATTAATACATCCCCCCACACTTTGGTTTTTAAAAATGACTTAGTGGGCTTCCCTGGTGGCGCAGTGGTTGGGAGGCCGCCTGCCGATGCAGGGGACACGGGTTCGTGCCCTGGTCCGGGAAGATCCCACATGCCGCAGAGTGGCTGGGCCCGTGAACCATGGCCGCTGAGCCTGCACATCCGGAGCCTGTGCTCTGCAACGGGAGAGGCCACAACAGTGAGAGGCCCGCGTACCACGAAAAAAAAAAAAAAAAAAAGGCTTAGTAAGACTCACAGATGCCTCCCTTGTTTAAATGTAACAAAGCCAGACACAGACCCTCAAAATTCCTTTTCTTTGTCTTATAAATGATCAAACTGCTTGTTCTCACTGATCAGCTGGAACAAAAACACTTGTTAACCAAAGTTTGGTTTGGTTTCGGTTTGTTAACCAAATTTCTCTCTGTCCTCCAGGACCCTGAACTTGGGCCCACTCTCATCCTGAACCACAATACAACCTTTCCTAAGGGCGGGAGAAGTGGGAGGAGAGTAGAGAGGCAATGAGCTCTCTGGTGTCTTATTATAAAGACACTAATCCTATTGGATCAGGGCCCCACTCTATGACCTCATTTAATATTAATTACTTCCTTACTCCAAATTCAGCCACACTGGGGATTAGGGCTTCAACATATGTATTTTGTGGGGGAACACATAAATTCAGTCCACAGCACACATACTTGCTATAAAAATTTAAATAATATAAGTGATTGTATAAAATACTGAAAGTGGTCTCCTTTCCCTTTCTACTTCCACTCCAGAGACAACCACTGCTCTAGTCTTTTTCTTATGCTCATATCAACATATATGAAAGGAGGGTACATACACACTTATGCATGAATACACATAACCACATATGTGTAGTATATTTCTTGGTTTTAATGGAATCATACATTCCATATTGTTCTGCATTTTGCTTTTTCAGTTTATGATACATCCCAGACAGCTTTCCAACTCAGTTTGTATGGATCTATTTTATTATTTTATTTTATTTTATTTTTAAAAAATTTTATTGGAGTATAGTTGATGTACAATGTCATGTTAGTTTCAGCTGTACAGCAAAGTGAAACAGTTATACATATATCCACTTTTTTTTTTTTAGATTCTTTTCCCATATAGACCATTACACAGTATTGAGTAGAGTTCCATGTGCTATACAGCAGGTTCTTATTAGTTATCTATTTTATATATAGTAGTGTGTATATATCAGTCCCAATCTCCCAATTTATCCCTCCCCTGACTTAACCCCTGGTAACCATAAGTTTGTTTTCTACATCTGTGACTCTACTTCTGTTTTGTATATAAGTTCATTTGTACCCTTTTTTTAGATTCCACATATAAGCTATATAATATGATACTTGTATTTTTGTGTCTGACTTACTTCACTCAGTATGACAATCACTAGGTCCATCCATGTTGTTGCAAATGGCATTATTTCATTCTTTGTTAATGGCTGAGTAATATTCCATTGTATATATGTAGCACATCTTCTTTATCTGTTCACCTATCAATGGACATTTAGGTTGCTTCCATGTCTTGACTACTGTAAACAGCACTGCAATGAACATTGGGGTGCATGTATCCTTTTGAACCATGTTTTTCTCTGGATATATGCCCAAGAGTGGGAGTGCTGGGTCATATGTTAGTTCTATTTTTAGTTTCTTAAGGAACCTTCATAGTGTTCTCCATGGTGGCTGTACAAATTTACATTCCCATCAACAGTGTAAGGGGGTTCCCTTTTCTCCACACCCTCTCCAGCATTTATTGTTTTGTAGACTTTTTGATGATGGCCATTTGGACTGGTGTGAGGTGATACCTCATTGTTTTGATTTGCATTTTTCTAATAATAGTGATGTTGAGCATCTTTTCATGTATTTTTTGGCCATCTGTATGTCTTCTTTGGAGATATGTCTATTTAAATCTTCTGCCCAGGGACTTCCCTGGTGGCAGAGTGGTTAAGAATCTGCCTGCCAATGCAGGGGACACGGGTTTGAGCCCTGGTCCAGAAAGATCCCACATGCCGTGGAGCAACTAAGCCCATGGGCTACAACTACTGAGCCCACGCCTAGAGCCTGTGCTCCCAAACAAGAGAAGCCACCGCAATGAGAAGCCAGTGAACCACAACAAAGAGTAGTCCCTGTTTGCTGCAACTAGAGAAAGCCCATGTGCAGCAACGAAGACCCAGTGCAGCCAATAAATAAATAAATAAATAAATTTAAAAAAATCTGCTCATTTTTTTATTGGGTTATTTGTTTTTTGATATTGAGCTGCATGAGCTGTTTGTATATTTTGTATATTTTGGCAACTTGGTAAAATTGCTGATCATTTTTTTTAAATTTCCATGTACAGTCTTGTAGCAATGTGTTGGAGAGTACTGCTCTGTATCTCTGATGCAAAAAGGACAACTATTTCAATTATTATGTAAGTTATTTAGTTTAGCTGTAAAAAACTAACCAAAATAACATTTAATTGCATCATCATCACCATTAGCACTTTATTTACATAAAACAGTAGGTTCTTTTTGGAGACATTGTGTGTCAAGGAGAATGTGCATGGAATTTTACATTTGATAGACTTGGGTTTTAAACCTAGTTGAACAGTGTGACATGGAAAGGTTAACTTTGCTTCTCTTGACTCAGTTTCCTCAGCTACTAAAGGGAGACTTGTGAAAATTAGAAATCAAGGTAGTGAAGAGCTCACGTGTTGCATTCATGTGCAACAAGGTAGACTATTTCTCACCTTATGTGCCAATGATGAGTGGAATCTACAATCTGTGTAATGTCCTTCTGGCTCTCCTTTGAATGTGTGTGAAATATATAAGAAATAAAATTGGAGTTCTCTCTCTGTAACCAGTTTACACAACAGTTAAGCCAGCCCTATGTCATTTCTCCTTTAAATTGTTTTCATTCTGTGCACACTTACCTTTTTCTGTTACGCAAGCATTTAAAAGTTATTTTGAGTAGAGGAATATTGCTAACACCAGGCTGTTTTTCAAGAAAAGGTCAGGACAGATCTTATGGATCTGGTTACTTCCTCTGTCCCGTTGGAAAGAGTCGGAGGTCTCTGCCCTGCCCATGGGCAGTTATTTGCAGTAGAAGCAGTTAGGTCCCAAGCTCCAGCCCAGCCAGGTCTGCTCCCATACTCTAACTCAGGTAAAGACCTGCAGAAGGCCTGGTTCTGTTGGGAAGCCTTTACCAGGAGGAGGGAGATGGCTTTCTGAGAGCTTTCCTCAGAGCACTAGAAAATGACCTGGCTGAAGGCTGTTCACTGTTATATCCCTGCCAAATCCTGGGAGCATAGAGAGTCTCCAGTTCTTCACTTTAGTTTTGGAAACAAACTCCTCCCTTTCTGCTCTTAAAGAAAAAAGTAAAGCATAGACATTGCAAGCTGTTAATACAAAGCCAAAGTGTAAAAAAAAAAAAAACCCAAACTATAAAGTCTTTCATATTTGTCCCCTTCCCCACAGTTAAAATAACCAATGTACACAGCTTGATACACATAAAAATATAAATATAGATCCTTAACCCTATATATAGGGTTATACACACATGTACAAACACTGTGTGTGTGTTTATACACACACATCCACACACACACACACAACCCCTTAACCCTATCTGGTTGTGTGTGTAAATGTTTTTTTTTTTTTTGCTAGAAGTGGTATCATATTATCATATTGTACATGTATAAGATAGTGTAACTGATGCTAGGGTGGCAGAACATAAAGTTATAGACAGATTTGGCTTTCATTACTTTAAAAAAGTAATTCTGCACTTTTAAACCTCCTCCCCTTACCCTGTACTCCCTTGGAAAGCCTCACTAAGATTTTTCTTCTCAGGTTTGCCAATATGTTCATCCATGACTAAGATTCGCTTAGAGTAGAGTTTGTGCAGGAAAACTCTCATACTTGCCTAGTTATTACAGTAGTCCTCCCTTGTCCATGGTTTTGCTTTCTGCAGTTCCAGTTCCTCAAGGTCCCCGTGTTCTGAAATATTAAAATTCCAGAAACAAACAATTCATAAGTTTTTAAATAGCGAGTCATTCTTAGTAGCATGGTGAAATCTTGCACCATCCCACCCTGTCCTGCCAGGGGTCCCCAATCATCGGCATTGTCTGTTCCTAACATTCAACCATCATCAAGCTCGATGTTCCAGGATCACCCAAAGCAGATGATCCTTCTTCTGACATATAGTCAGAAGGTCAATTGAAGCCTAACGCTAAGTCAGAATGCCTGTCATTCACCTCACTTTATCTCCTCATGTAGGCATTTTTATCATCTCACACCATCACAAGGAGAAGGGTGGTTATAGGACAATAATATTTTAAGGGAGAGAGAGACATCACATTCACATAACTTTTATTACAGTATATTGTTTTAATTGTCCTATTTTATTAATAGTTGTTGTTAATCTCTTATTGTGCCTAAGTTATAAATTAAACTTTATCATAGGTGTGTATGTATAGGAAAAAGCATAGCATATATATGTAGGGTTTGGTACTATCCGAGGTTTCAGGTATCCACTGGGGGTCTTGGAACATACCTTCCTTGGATAAGAAGGGACTATTGTATGCTTGTCATTTCTTTTTTTAACTTCCTCCTCTCCTTTGAAGACTAATAGACGGAAGGGAAGCTTTTTTTAAGAAAAAATAATTTAACTGTTTGCATTGAAAGTCTTTATCCTAGTCTATTGGTTTTGTGTCTAGTCACACAACCCAGGGTTCAAGGTGAGAGACATAGTCTTTGTCACAGAATTCATTGAATTCTGCCCCCCACAGCCAGGCATCGTAATAATTGCATTAAACTATCCCTAAAACAAGTTATTTATGCCACAATTTAAGGTTTATGTTCTCTTGTTCCCTGAGATACACAGAGCAGTTATTTGTGCTCACCATTTTGATTAAGCCAATAATTGGAAAATAGTCACATCCAAATGGGCTTTAGGATCTTGAATGGTACTTGGGAGCTAACAAATATTTCTCCTCTAAGAAGCAGGTAGTTGGGAAAAACACAACAGGAAGCTTTAGGATGTTTTGCCCAGCAGCCATCTTGTATCTTCCAGGATTAGTTGCAGAAGAGGACTGGCAGTGAGCACTATAGTTCTACAAAGTGGAACAAATAGGGATTCTGGCACTCTGCCACGTTGTTTGGCCTCAGAGCAACTTGGCAGGCCTTTAAAAAATATATTGTTAAGTTCTGATTTACTGCCTATTTCCAGGTTGACTCTTTATAAAGATCTGTCTTTCCCAACTAGGCTTCAGTCCCAGAGGAGAGAGTTACTGGCAGATAGGAGTATGGTGTTTTGGACAACCAATGGTTCCTCCCTTCAGCTAGTTGCTACCCATCAAGAGGACAATTGATCTTTCTCTCTTCACAGTTCATTCAGCTACTGGTCCTGTAGCCCAAATGAGTTGAGGCGATGAAAACAAAGCCACAAGTTGATAATCATTTTTGCACCTGAATTAGATGTCCTAAAGAGGTCACAATGAACCGGATATGTCACGTTTAATAAGCACCATAATGTTCCTTTAGTAAGTTGTGTTTTCAAGGCCTCATTTCTTTTTTTTTAATTATTATTTTACACTGGAGTATAGTTGATTAACAATGTGTTAGTTTCAGGTGTACAGCAAAGTGAATCACTTATACATATACATGTGTCTATTCTTTTTCAAATTCTTTTCCCATTTAGGTTATTACAGAGTACTGAGCAGAGGTCCCTGTTCTATACAGTAGGTCCTTATTGGTTATCTATTTTAAACATAGCAGTGTGATAAATCACAGCAAGATCCTTTTTGACCCACCTCCTAGAGAAATGGAAATAAAGACAAAAATAAACACATGGGACCTAATGAAACTTAAAAGCTTTTGCACAGCAAAGGAAACCATAAACAAGACCAAAAGACAACCCTCAGAATGGGAGAAAATATTTGCAAATGAAGCAACTGACAAAGGATTAATCTCCAAAATTTATAAGCAGCTCATGCAGCTCAATAGCAAAAAAACAAACAACCCAATCCAAAAATGGGCAGAAGACCTAAACAGACATTTCTCCACAGAAGATATACAGACTGCCAACAAACACATGAAAGGATGCTCAACATCATTAATCATTAGAGAAATGCAAATCAAAACTACAATGAGATATCATCTCACACCAGTCAGAATGGCCATCATCAAAAAATCTGGAAACAATAAATGCTGGAGAGGGTGTGGAGAAAAGGGAATACTCTTGCACTGCTGGTGGGAATGTGAATTGGTACAGCCGCTATGGAGAACGGTATGGTGGTTCCTTAAAAAACTACAAATAGAACTACCATATGACCCAGCAATCCCACTACTAGGCATATACCCTGAGAAAACCATAATTCAAAAAGAGACATGTACCAAAATGTTCATAGCTGCCCTATTTACAATAGCCCGGAGATGGAAACAACCTAAGTGTCCATCATCGGATGAATGGATAAAGAAGATGTGGCACATATATACAATGGAATATTACTCAGCCATAAAAAGAAATGAAATTGAGCTATTTGTAATGAGGTGGATAGACCTAGAGTCTGTCATACAGAGTGAAGTAAGTCAGAAAGAGAAAGACAAATACTGTATGCTAACACATATATATGGAATTTAAGGAAAAAAAAATGTCATGAAGAACATAGGGGTAAGACAGGAATAAAGACACAGACCTACTAGAGAATGGACTTGAGGATATGGGGAGGGGGAAGGGTAAGCTGTGACAAAGTGAAAGAGCGGCATGGACATATATACACTACCAAACGTAAGGTAGATAGCTAGTGGGAAGCAGCCACATAGCACAGGGAGATCAGCTCGGTGCTTTGTGACCACCTGGAGGGGTGGGATAGGGAGGGTGGGAGGGAGACGCAAAAGGGAGGGGATATGGAAACATATGTATATGTATAACTGATTAAATTTGTTATAAAGCAAAAAATAAAAAATAAAAAAAATAAAAAAATAAAAATAAAATTAAAAAAAACATAGCAGTGTGTACATGTCAATCCCAAATTCCCAATCTATCCCTCTCCCCACCCTTCCCCAGCTAACAATAAGTTCGTTCTGTAAGTCTGTGAGTCTGTTTCTGTTTTGTAAATAAGTTCATTTGTATCATTTTTTTAGATTCTGCATATAAGTGATATCATATGTTATTTGTCTTACTTCACTTAGTATGGTAATCTCTAGGTCCATCCATGTTGCTACAAACGGCATTATTTCATTCTTTTTAATGGCTGAGTAATATTCCATTGTATATGTAGCACATCTTCTTTATCCATTCATCTGTCAATGGACGTTTAGGTTGCTTCCATGTCTTGGGTATTGTAAACAGAACTGCAGTGAACATTGGGGTGCATATATCCTTTCGAACCATGTTTTTCTCCAGATATATGCCCAGGAGTGGGATTGTTGGATCATATGCTAGCTCTATTTTTAGTTTTTTAAGGAACCTCCATACTGTCCTCCATAATGGCTGCACCAATTTACATTCCCATCAACGGTGTAGAAGGATTCCCTTTTCTCCCCATCCTCTCCAGCATTTACTGTTTGTAGACTTTTGAGGATGTCCATTCTGACTAGTGTGAGGTGATATCTCATTGTAGTTTTGATTTGCACTTGTCTAATAATTAGCAATGTTGAGCATCTTTTCATGTGTCTCTTGGTAAAGGCCTCTTAATTCTTACTGAAGACAATATTTAAGCTATTGTTATTTGTTTCTGTGTTTTATAGGCTCCATGAGAGCAGAAATTTTTTATGCACTACTATATCCCCATTACCTGGCACGCAGAGGCCCTCAATAAATACTTGTAAAATGTCAACTGATATTGTTGCTTTACAGCTTTCAAGAGTCTCAGTCATAAGAAAGAGAATTTAATGGTATGTGTAGTAACTGCTAGGTTTTTTTGAAAATCACCAACAAGCATCCTTAGTTCAAATGTCCTGAAGGTAAGAAACATGTTCCCAAAGCATTGGGGAAAGAGCTCTCCATGAGTCTTCAGTGAAGGTTGCTGAGTACAGACTTCTTTCTAGGGACACTTGGTTGAGGGACCATTCAAACTCTTAACACTCTCCTGAGATGGCCAACAAGAACGTAAATTAGAACCACTTGTTCATGTGGAACCATAGATCACAAACTTTGGTTTTATCCATTTTCTTGAGTTGGTATCAAAAGAAATCATCTCTAACTATTCACTTGCACTCTAGTCAAAGCACCACACATATGAACAGTTAGTATTCACTGTGACTGCCTCTGTGTGTTACATGGTACATCTGCTTTGTACCAGGAAAGTCTTTTAAATGTCTGTCTGTGCCATTGTGACAACTTTGTGACAAGATGCAAGAGGTTAGGGCAAAATAAGAATGGAATAGGAGCTATTGTTGTCTTAGGAAACATCACATATTAAGTGTTGGTTAAATGAAAACTATAGTATGAAAAGTTAAATAATGCAGTTAACCTAATAAAAAATGGAATGAATGAATAAGTGAGTAAATGGACAAATAAATGGTTAATATAAAAATTCATGTGTCTGGTACAATTACTAGATCTCAGGAATCCTGTTCCTGTTGTTATCTCTGTGTTGGCAGTACATGTAAACTACATGTTCACATGTTTTAAAATGCTGTATGCTGTTTGCCTATATCATATAGGAATAACAGCCCACATTTCATAGATTTCATTTTAAAACTACTGAGGAAAATTTGATATGCAAAGATTGTTTTCCCCCGATTCGTTTATTTATTTGTTCTCTTTTCTTTTGGTCAATTATTCCTTTAACCCATTGCCATAAGAAGTGCTAGGCTTTGGAAATACACTGGAGAGAAAAGTGCAGTCTTTGGCCTGAAGATGCAATAGGGACTTTGCTA
This sequence comes from Mesoplodon mirus, assembly GCF_964341445.2. Taxonomy (NCBI): domain Eukaryota; kingdom Metazoa; phylum Chordata; class Mammalia; order Artiodactyla; family Ziphiidae; genus Mesoplodon; species Mesoplodon mirus. The sequence continues at coordinate 49,729,951 of NC_138982.1, forward strand.
CAAAGACTTTTATTAAAATATTGCCTTAATCATGAGAGATTTGGAAATTCTGATGTCAAAGTCTGAGTTAATTGCTAGAAAGGGAAAACTTTGTTTTGTCTTGTTTAGTAGGCTCCCACTTCACTGAGGCCACTGAAGCTGATGTATTAAAAAACTCAGACCAGAGAATTGAATGGATTTTGGTCCTCCCAGGGTGTTTCTGATAAGGCAACACATCCAAGAGCACCTAGGTCAGTAAGTGCCCATTTCCTTCTTTTTTCCTTCAATAATTGCTTGACTCATCTAAATACGATCTGTGGTTATTTCAGAAATTACCATTTTTCCACCATTAAAAACTGAAACATATTTCTGAGAGCAAATTTAACCTACTTTTGAGAAATATCATAATTGCTTTAGGAGTCAACACGTAATTGACTTTACATGTTTCTTTTCCTTGGTGCAATGCTTTTAATTTCCCATGTTTGTTTTAAATAAAAATAAAAACTGAAATCAGAGGGGAATTCATCATAACATGCCTTAATCATAGGAAAAGGTGAAAACATACAGGAGATATGAGAAAAATTGTATTGCAAGGCAGGAAAGAAACAATAATATCCAAACGGACACTGAATGTGGAGCCCTTCAATACTTACTGCATGCAAACTTTACTCCTTACTCTTCATTGCTAAAGGTACTTATTTTAGTTGCCCAACTGAGAAGGATTTGTTGTGTACAAATTTCAGGAGATGGTTAATTTCAATAACATTTAAAAATATACATTTTTACATATATACATTTATGTATATTCATTTAAAATTACTCTTTTTCCTGTAGGAATGAGTCTTGTTGTAAACTATACTGCTGAGTAGCTATGTTTCTATGTAATGAAGTACCACTGGAGAGAACAGTCACTTGTGGCAGGTAGCAAAGAAATTTCAATAAAGTAAACTCTTAGTATTATCAAAATTATACATTTGGGGTTGTTAGCATGGCCTAGAAAAAGATGAGGACAGGCTCATCTCATTAAAAGAGAAGAAATAGTGGAATTAGCTTGAATCTAATTACAAGCCACACTATCTAATGTAAAAACATGACTGTTTTTTCACTCCCATTCATTTTGACTAGTAATTAGTTTTGGCCTCTAAAATGCCACCCTTTAATCATCCAAACACAGATGTGATTTGCCGTGCAATTTAATCTTGCTTTAATGAAGAACTAATGGACGCATCGCAAATTACTTTCCCTGTTGGAGAAAAATTCTATTTCCTGCTTTTCAAAAGATCAAGAGTATCTTGTGATAATAGCCCAAGCGGCCCTGGCAGCCTCACCGCACAGAGCAAACAAGCTCTTTTACTCAACTCCCAATTCAATGGAGAAAAAGAGGCTACAATTAGCAACAAAGCAGGGGAAACGCAGCATTACAGCCGAATCGCTTTCTGTAGCTCAACCCCCAGCAACCACTGGCTTGTTAGAGCCAGGTCTAAAGTGTCAGGCACGAACAATGCGCTGTGATAAATTACTCTCTTCAAACAGCTGCACTGCTAATTTTCAATTATACACACAAATGGCTCTCAGATTGGAAGAAAATGGAGTGCATGGGGAGAACAGTAGTAGATTTCTATGTTTGTTTGGTAGTGGGTATGGAGGCGGGAGAATGACATCTTGAAAAGAAACCCATAGTGAGGAGTCGGTGTTTGAACTTCAGAAGATGAGCCATCCGGAATCTTAGGGAGACCTGTGGTTTCCCCGTATCGCTCTGGGCTCTAAAAGGCGTGAAATTTCGAGTTACTTTCCTTCTTGGGTTTGCTTTTTGTTTGTTTGTTTTGACCCCGTTACCCACTTTATACTGAACAATCGCTACTGACCTCGCTACTCTGCCTTGGGAAGTCCATTAGGAATCACAAAGGCTCGGTTCCCTGGGTACCCCTGCCATCGTTGTACCAAATCCCCACAGACGCTTCCATCTCCTTTCTTCCTTCCTTAGTTTCCCACCAACTTAACTGTACTTCACCCCTTACTGGTTCATTCGCTCCCTTCCGCTGCTGTTCCTCAGGGCAGGAGTCCAGTGCTTTATGCATATTCTCTGAAGAGAGAATTCCCCCACCCGCTTAAAAAAACATTATCCCTCTTAGAGGAGAGTAAAATTTTAGGAATTTCAGGGTTTTTTGGTTTTTTTTCCTGAACAAGATTTTGCCTTCAGGGATACCAAAATTTGGTCATGCATACTAAAATTTCTCTCTGAAATGAAAACAGGTGTCATGAGATATTCCTTCTTATTTGGTTTTTGGTGCAGAGGTAGAGTGTAAATTAACACACATGATTATTCTGTTTTCTTTACCTGTGTGTTTTCCCTGTGTCCTAGGTGTCAGCCTGTTTTTCAGTTGATTTTGAAATTAGAGTTTGGGGAGGTACATTCTGCTGGACCAAATCCTACTCTTTCAGGAAGGATTCCTGGTGAACCTGTGCCCAATTCCACCCCACCCCAGACCATGAACACCTTTGTGGACGGTATGTCCCCAGCCCCCTCCTATTTTTCAATTGTGGCTATTTCCCAAGAACCAAAGGCAAGATTGGCTTTTTTATAGAGGCACTAGCTAAATCTCTGAATGATGACATGAATTTACATTCTTATAGAAAACATGAAGCCAGTTCCTTTTGAACCTGTTTCTGTCTTATTCCATGCAGGAGGATACAGCCACAAGTGTGGGACACAGGGTTCTTCCTTTAGCTCACTTTCTTGGAAATCGGTTTGCGATCACAGGAGCGGCTCTTTTATCTTGCAGCAGGGATGGTGTGGTTGTTACTGTATTTTTCTTCTTGAAGACGCCACAAATCTCCTGCCACTATTAGCCTCTGCTCATTGTGTTCAATGGCAAGGATGCACTCACCTTTGGCAGAGCGGTCTGGATAGACAGGCCCCTATTTTACTGTGCTGATTCAACCTGGGGCTTCTTTTGACTTTCCACAGCCCGAAAGAAGACAAACGAATGGGTCTCATCTGCTTAAGGGCCACACATTAACATGACACAATCATTTGGCCAGAAGAAGATAATGGCCATTAAAATGTTCTGATTTCTAACCATTTTCTAGAAGATTGAATGTAATGTAAATTAATGTTCAAAAAAGGAGCTTCCAAAATGGAATTTGTTTTAAAAGGAGCAACCATTTTCAAAGGATAGGGTAAACTCTTTTAGAGTAGTCTTCCTCAGCAAGGAAAAGCTGTGAGCATTATATATTTGAATTAGGAATACTACCATTCAGAAAAGACTATGTGGAAAAATTTTAAATGCCCGTCCATTAGAAGTTACTTTTCTTGATGCAGTTGGGGAAGGCTACTGGGAGGTGGGGGATGGACGTGATAGTAAGTGGAAATGCAGTACTTTTTTTTTTTCTTTCTTTTTTTTTTTTTGCTGAAGTGGGATTTTACTCCTTCTACTTTATAATCGTTACAGAAATTTAAACCTCAAACCATTTCAGCCCAAGCTTATACTAAGCTTGTTAGTGGTTTCTGATGCTGTGGACGATAATGCTGCAGCATTACCATAAATCAGCAGAATTAACTATGATCTTCAGAAGCATGCTTGAAAGTGGGTGACAGAAGTCTGCAATTTGGTGCTCTGAATATTATGATAACATTCTATATTAAATGTTCATAATCTACTTAAAGCTGAGCTTCAAGTACATTTTGTATTTGTGCTTTGCCCAATATTAAAAACCAGTAACAATTATGATGATCCATGTGAGGCTTCATTATTTGAAAATGCAAAATGTAAAAACACATGGTCATTTATGGACCTTTTTGATAATTTTTAAAAGTGTTGATTTGTTTTTCATTCATATGTAGTTATTGCTTTGTCCATTTAAGAATCAGCTTAAATTTGTATTTTTCTATTACTATTAACAAGGAAAATGATTAGATTCAAATACATTTCAAATACTACATTTTAAACTTATAAAATATGTATTATTCACTCTACCTTTTACATCAGATGTCAGTTTTCATATAATCTTATGCCTCAAAATGATCCGTATTAGACATTGAGTCCAAGAAAGTAACTCTCTACTTTGAAGTAAACAGTAATTAAAGTCAATAACATGTTTTTTTGCACAACCCCCCCAAGACCTATACTCTCTGACTTGGTCCCAGAATGACCTCTTTATGAGCGAATTGAGGTTTATTTCTTTATTGCCCCTGTTATTCTATGCTAAATTGCACATATACCAAAGCATGTTGATCAATGCTCTAGGGGTGGGAAGAAAATATTGAGGCAAGTCATTCTTAGCAAATGGATAGAAAGTGAATTTTTTTACAATGTTGAAAAAATACATTTGTTCATTTCTTGAATTGAAACCACCACCTAACCATTTAAATTTACCTCTAAATAGCATGTCCAATAAAGTTTATAGCACAATTAATTGGTTAATTTAGCATGTAAGCAAGTTGGACACTGAGGACTTTTAATATGTAATTTATTGGCCTAACATGAGGATCAAGTAAATGATGCAAAATGTAAATACAACTTTATTTCCCCAGTGACTTTTGTGTAAATGTAAGGAAGTTAGAATTTTGACACTATTTTTCATTCACAATGGTTATATAGAAAAGAAAAGCTCATCTAAACCAGATCCTCAATGGGATTAAGTATGATCTATTTTAAATGGATCATCTTATAAAAACCTCATAAATTTCTAACACTCAAATGCTCTCAAAGGAGCTTTGCCTCTCAGGTCTTGACTGGGGGTGCAAGAGGAATGAGTCCTTAAGATTCCACAGTGTACAGTGCTTCCTTAAGCTCACCCTTGTTTCCCTCCACAGCAGTGAACAATTGCCAGCAGCCCTCCCTCTCAATGTCTTTGTGCCCACATTTCATCCATAAAAAGAACAGGAGGAGAAAAAGACCCACAAAAGCACTTTGAAAAGAGAAAACTGCTACATGTATGCAAAAGATACAATAGAATAACAATCACAATTTATTGGGTACCTACTAAGTGCTGCAATGTTTAAATACTTTACATACATTATTTCTAATCCTTACAAACTGCAGACAAGGTAGGCATTTTCATCTTTATTTTATAGATGAGGAAATTGAGTTTCCCAAGAAGTTAAGTAACTTACCATGATCTATGATTTGAATTAAAATGTCTGAGTCTAAAGCCCATAATTTAAATCACTGAACTATGCTAGCTCTAATTATTTAAATATCTCTATTATATAATCATCATTATTTTAAAAATGTGTATTAAAATGAATGTTCCAAATTACATGAACAGTATGCTATGTTATGAATTATGAAAACCCGGATTTTTAATCAATTCCCTGCCTTTCCAAAGGAATAAGATTTGAGAGATATTTATCTCTTGACCATATTAATTGGGAAAAGAGGGAAAGATGCAGAGGGCTGGAGTTCTCAAAATCACTCAATCAGAGACATAATGGCTTTGGTATGATGTAGTGGTTGAATTTTCTGTTTTAAGTAGCTTCAAACAGACTTTTTTTGAGTACAATATGTATTAATGATGTTTTCATCGAAAGTAGCACTATCTTCCCTATGAATTTAGCAGTTCCAAGAGTAAATGGGCAGGTAGGGTATATCTGGATCCCTTGATACCATTACTTATAATGGCTTAGGGAATTTAGGAAGAGTACTATCTTTGAAGATAGTTTACCAGCAGCAAATGAATATATGCTACAGATACGTTAGCTAATATGCAAGGGGTAGTGATACAGGGATAGAACAAGTGATCTTGAGGACAGAATACAAAGTCTAGAATAAGAACAATGTACACATTGATGTAGTTATGATAAAAGCACATTTCAAATCAGTGGAATAGATGAACCATTCAATTCACGTGTTGAGCCAGTTGGGTTGCTCATTTAAAAAAAGATGCAATTAGATCCTTACATTACATGAAAATATTCAAGGGAAGTAATAAAAATCCTAGAAGAAAATATAGGAGAATGTTTTTTATGATCTTTAACCAGGGAAGAAGTTTCTAAGCAATACATAAAGCTGCCAAGTCATAAATGAAAAGAAGTTTAACTACATAAAAGTAAAAAATTGTTTTACCCATTTAAAAATGTTAAAAGACAAGCAATAAATTGGAAGAAAATACCTGCAATACATATAATATTCAAAGGAGTAATATCTACAATATGTAAAGTTCTCCTTCAAATCCAACAGTAAAAAGAAAAATATTTCAATGGAAAACTGAACAAAGGATATGGAGAGGCAAATAATTCTTGGAAGATGAAATACAACTAGGTAGTCAACAAAAATGCATAATCTCATTAGCACTCAGGGAAATGCAAATGAGAGAAAGTTATCATTTTTCCTCCATTAAACTAGCAGAAATGTAAAAGCCTGCTCATGTCTTGTTTTGGTAAAGATGTAGAGAGCACACATGTACTGTGGTGGAATGTGAATTAATACAATACCCATCAAAATTAAAAGTATACACACTCCCTGACCCAGCAAACCACTTCTAAAAACAATTCTATAGAAATATTTTGTACATGTGCTCAAAGATATAGGTATAAAGGTGTTCATGATAACATTTCTTGTAATAACTGAAAATTAGAAACATACTGAGTCCATTAACATTAGGATAATAAAGATGGTACATATATACAATGAAATATTAGCCTTTAAAAAGAATGAAATAATGCCATTTGCAGCAACGTGGATGGACATGGAGATTATCATACTAAGTGAAGTAAGTCAGACAGAGAAAGACAAATATCATATGATATCACTTATATGCAGAATCTAGAAAAAAATGATACAAATAAACTTATTTACAAAACAGAAACAGACTCACAAACTTAGAGAATGAACTTACGGTTACCATGGGGGATGGGTGGGGAGGAGGGGTAGTTAGGGAGTTTGGGATTGACATGTACTCACTGCTGTATTTAAAATAGATAACCAACAAGGACCTACTGTATAACACAGGGAACTCTGCTCAATATTCTGTAATAACCTAAATGGGAAAAGAATTTGAAAAAGAATAGATACATGTATATGTATAAGTGAATCACTTTGCTGTACACCTGAAACTAACACAACATTGCTAATCAACTTGCTCCAATATAAAAGTAAAAATTTTTTAAAAATATGGTACATCCACACATGGAATATTATGCAGATTGAAAGAGGTCCATTGATTAGTGAAAAAAGGCAAATCTCAGAATAATATGTGTAGTGTAGTCCTATTGATGTAAAATCTCTCTCTTTATATATGTATATGTGTAGCGCATAGAAAAGTCCTGGAAAGATACAATTCCAAATTTTCAATAATGGGAGGTAGAGCAAGACTGAGATTGGCAGGTTGGGCAGTGTGTGTGTGTGTGTGTGTGTGTGCGTGTGTGTGAAGTTTTTACTCATTACACTCTGTGTTGTTTGAAAATTTTCTTACAATAATATACATTTTTTTCTTCTGCAGTGAAATAGTAACAAGAAACCCACCATCAAATTCTTATAAACAAGGCATATTGTAGGGAAGACAAAAATCCTTATTAATATTTCCTTTCATGTGCTTACATAAGAACTCTAGTTGCTGATCCTTTCCCACAGTTTAGACCTAGTTGAGAGAAAGTGTTTTAGAGTCAAATACATGCAGATTAAAGTTCTAGTGGAAAGTTGCTGAACCTTTGGAAGACTCAGTTTCATCATCTGGAAAATGGGGATAATGGGTTCTTATCTAACAGGACTGTTGTGAGGATTTAGGAGATAATGTACCTAAATTGCAGAGCTGGAAGTCTGGCCTAGAGTCAGAGTTTGATGAATGGTGGCTTTTATTTTTGTAGCTTCACGCAACTCTGTGATGTGGTAAAACGTATTTTAACTCTAATTTTTTACAGATGGAGAAATTCAGGCTCAGAGAGGTTAAACAGCTTTTTCAAGATGACAGAATCTGGGGCTAGCATCTGAATTTAATTATCATTATTCTGCCTTATGGTTCTTTTTCTTAGAAGCTGAAGAAATTGAAGGTTGGATAATTTTTACTTCAAAAATTGCCAATTTTTATCCATATTTTAGAAATGACTACTTTCACCTGTGAAATGAAAAAAACTAATTTGCAATGGAAATTGGTATGGAAGGAAAACCCCCCTGTAGCTCTACATAATTTCCTATGAATTGCCTGGCCTCTGATGTAGAAATATCTTTCATTTCTGGGACCCTAGGGACATGACAGAGACAGATTCCTGCTCCATTCTGATTCAAAAGATTTCTTCCCCCAGTCTCCCATTTCACTCCTTCTGGTTTGCCCCATTCTCAACCTCAGCTTTCCCCTGAAGTTGACAGAATCCTCTGACCTCCAGCTTGCTGCTCTGTCACCCTGACTCCTGGGCAACTTTAATTCAGTGCCTGCTACTGTGTTCATGGAATGAATGGATGATTATGAAGTTTCATACGCTCTTTGTTTCCATCTTTCATTAATGAATAGAATGTTTAGTGCTACGGATTCCAGTTCAATAGAAAGAGGAAATAGCTGACAATGGGACAGGTTGTCTGGAAGGGTTTGAGGATCAACTATCAAGGATGTCTGCAGTTGAGTAGGAAGCTACAAGATCACATATATGATCTCTCCTTGATTCCGGGATTCTGAGATTTTAAAATAAATGTTGAATATCTACTATTGTGTGTTGGTTGGTTTGTTTTTGTTTTGTTTTGTTTTTGTACCAGATGCTTGAATCCTGAAGTAAGATAGAGATAACAGCTTTTAATTTTTTCCTTCCTAGAACTAAAAACCTAAAATTGACCAGCTGATGGACATGGGAAAAACATAATCTTAAGGAGTCAATGTGAACATTGGAGGTTGGTGGGTAGCTTAGAGTCTGGCAAGGCAGGGCAAAGAGGATCTGGGAAATCTACATGCCTTTTTGGGGTGTGCAGTGTCCTGGAGGAGTCTAGGTGGATGGATGACAATATCCAGCGAGAATGGAGACATACATCTGTGGTAGTCTGGTTAGAGAGCAACATTAGCTGATGCGGCAAGAGCTAGGCGTTCTCAAAGATCAGCAGAGAATCCCAGACTCGGAATTTTGTGGATATTCAGAAAGAGAAGTTTGAGGCAAAAGTGGAAGCGGGTAGCTGGGCCCCCATCTTCAGACTGGCATTCAGGGATAAGCCTCCAGAGCTATGGACAACTGGGGAGAACCAAGCAGGTGTCAAGGTCAGAAAACAGTCCAGGACAGGAAGTCAGGACCCAGTTCAAGGGTACAAGGGTAAGGCCTGTTCAAGGACGAAGACTAGCTACTAGAAATGGGGCCCAAAGTCAGAGCACACAATTCTAAAGACAATGAACTAAGATTGCTCCTACCTAGACAAACCTTAGGGTGAGTTCTAATACAGGCTGAGCCCAATCCTGACCTTGGCCAGGAAGCATGTAAGGAACAAAATTTCTATAGTTGATAGCCAGGTGGGGCACTATATTGAGTGATAAAATAAACTAATATAGAGGCTGTTTTTAAAAAAATTGAAAGACACACAGTATGTCACTTAAAAATGCTTTGCTCAAACGCCCCCCGCCCCATATTTGTTTATTAAGAGTATTTTTTTTTCTTTTTTTTTTGGCTGCTCCATGTGGCTTGCAGGATCTCAGTTCCCTGACTGGGGATTGAACTTGAGCCATGGCAGTGAAAGCGCCGAATCCTAACCACTAGACCACCAAGGAACTTGCTATTAGGAGGATTTTGGCAGGTAACATTTAATTTACTTTTATGTTGAGAAAATTCAGAGAAGCAGCAGTAGCATTCCTTCTGGGTTTTTCATTTGTTTGTTCATTTGGTTTTGTTTTGTTTTGCAGAAATTATATTCCAACTTTTTTTTTTACTATGAAACTACTTATTTTCATGGAGAGTGATTTGCTCAAAAGTTATACTTATGCAGATAGAGAAAAAAATGACCCATTGGTTAGTAGTCACAAAATTGCCATTAGCATTATGCAGTTTTTATGAGCCATCATCTATTTTAAGTTAATATTCTTGTGATGTGAACCTAACAATACTATCATCACAGACGGGCCACTGATCAGGGCGGTTTGATCAGTGCAGAAAATAAAAATAAGATAGGGGTCTTCAGACCTTGCCTTTGGTCATGCGACTAAAACTGGATCTCTAATAAAAACATTTTGAAAGACTCAGAGATGGTATGAGTTTTCCTTTGGTTGACCATCATGAGACTTCAAGGACTCGCCTCCCCTATGGAGACAGTTTTCTTCAAGACTGTGGTCCACGCGGCCTCTCCAGGAAGCCAGCAGGTAGCATACAAGTTTTATGAGGGCTTTGATTTGCATTAAGTCTCCTGCACACTTCTGAGCAAAGGACAGGAGGGGGGATTTTCCACGAGGAGATCCATTGAGTTTCTGTGCCAGTTCAAGACTGAATTAATGCTTTTCTGATATTCCTAAAATTAAAATCTCACGAACTAACCATTTTTTTTTTTTGCTTCAAAATGCATTTTTTTTTTTTTTTTTGCTTCAAAATGCGTTCTCCACAGATGAATCAAAGGGCCTAATGCATTTGCTATTTGGGAATAATAAAGCATGAAATGGGGTGCAGGACTTATATTTACATAAGAAGAAAGAGCTGGAGAAATTTAGGAAAAACAACAACAGAGGAAGGTGCCACTGTGAGACTTGTTCTGAAAAAGCAGGCATGTAAACCGCTCCTCTTCAAACCACTACCCAGTTTATGACAATTCAGGTGTATAGAGGATTCTGGAGACCTCACCCCTTCCTTTCCCTTGGTTTTCCCTGAATTTCCTCTAGATTTTGGAATTTCCCTTGCCTTGCTGTGCACTTCTGGGAGAAACAAAGGGCAAGGGGAAACAAAGAAAAAAACATTGGTGTTTTCCAAATTTTCCGTGGTGATCAGGTATCACATTTAGGAAAATATATTTAAAATGGAAGAGAAAAAGTCAAGATATAGGAACTTTAGGAATAGCAGTGATCTAGTTTTCTTTTAAAATTGAGTCAATCTAGACATTGCGCTTTATACAAGAAAAGGTTTTGTGAATCCCAGACACCCAGTCTCTTTCACAATCTTCCATATCACCTTGAGATCCTCGAGGTAATTCCATCAAAGAATCATGGAATCACATAGCTTTGTAGCTGCGAATTGAATATCCTGTTAAGATAACTAGAATTTAATTTTTTTTTTTTTTTTTGGCTCACAGGCCCAGTTGCTCCGCAGCATGTGGAATCTTCCCGGACCAGGGCACGAACCCGTGTCCCCTGCATCGGCAGGTGGACTCTCAACCACTGTGCCACCAGGAAAGCCCGAATTTAAAAATTTTTAAACGAAAATATTATTACAGATGGCATCTCTTTTATTTTATTTACTCACATGAAAATAAATTCAGGACCAGAGCCATGCTGTAGGCAGTCCCTGTGGGAATAGAGACTGTGTCAGTTAGCCTAGGCTGGGCTGCATGTGATGGCAAGCCCAAAGTTATGGAGTCTTAAACAAGGTCAAAAGTTTCTCTTTCACGTGAGATTAATGTGTAGTTAATGATTCCAGGGCTGATGTGGTAACTCCATGGCCCTCAGAGACTGCGACTCCTTTGTTCTTGCTGCTTTGCCTTCAGAGTTTACCTCATGTCGAAAACAGCAATTCTAGCTCTAGTCATCACATTTGCATTCCAGGGGACATAGAAGACTGAGGGCCAAAGAGATTCCCAGAAACTGCCACACAGCTCCTCCAGTTGTATTTCAAAAGCCATTGCTTAAACACACGGCTATGCCTGGCTGCAAGGAAGGCAGGGACTATCTTCCTTATTCTGGGCAGTAGAGTGCTGGAGTTGTATTAATAAGAAGGTGAGAATGAATATCAGGGCAGAGAGCCATCAATCTGTGCCTGTATGTCAACAAGATGCCTATTCTAATAACTGTTCTCATCCTGGTTACTACTTTTTCCTTCAATTTTATCTTCACCTAATATCTCCTGGATGAAAGTACAGAGCAATGAAACATCAGTTATGTTATGTGACAATGAAACATCAGTTATGTTATGTGACGCCTGTAACAATAGTAATGAACTGGGAAGACAAGAGGTAAAGTAGAGATGGTTTCTAACTCAGAAACAAAAAGACAAGGGGGAAGAGGGACCTATTTACTCTCCTCCTCTCTCTCTCTCTCACCCCTTCCCCCTCCACACAAATTTGTACACACTCTAGCTATTTTTTCTTATTTCTTGGCCAGAGCACATCACTGTTGAGTGGAAATATTTCACATGATCCAGTGAAGAGAAAATGACAGTTACTTGACCTTTTTGTACTTAATGGCAGATCATTTAACAGAAAGGACTGCTGGTTTGTCTAGGGAATTAGTAAAGAGGAATATACTAATATATAAAAGGCATCAGCAATAAAAGAAGCAAAACCTTTTACAAATCACTCAGGAGAAGAAAGTCAAAAGCCCTGAGTTTCTTTGGTTATTTCAAACACTGCCTTTCTTTGGGTATCTTTTGTTCTCAAATTTTTGCCAATTGAAATATGTTATTTCACTGGGATAGCCAGTTGAAGTGGGGAGTGCCTATATCATCAACAAAAGCAATGCATTCAAAGTGAGAAGATTCATTTGTTGTCTCTTTCATCTTCAGGGTATGAGTTGCCTTACTCAGGGGAAGCTATATGATAATATTCAAAGACAATGTAGGATGGAGACTTGATTGGGTTGGCCTTGAGAGTACAGCAATGTGAGTCAAGACCAACATTATAATGTGTTGATTGATTAATTAGTTGGATGATGGTAGTGCAATGTGGTAAAAATAATATATAGCTAGAATTGTGGTTCTCAAACTTTAGTGTTAATAAACTGAGTAATAATCAACTGAGGAGCTTGTTAAAACCACCTGGTCCTGGTCCAGCCACAAAACTCTAATTTATTACATCTGGATAGGTCCCAGGAATCTGAATTTTTTTTTTTTTTTTTTTTTTTTGGTCGCGCCTCACAGCATGCCCTGCAGTGGAATATTTCCTTGCGGTGGAAAAGTGGAGTCTTAACCACTGGACCACCAGGGAAATCCCCCAGGAATCTGGATTTTTGCTAAGCATCTTAGGACCAAGCTTTGAGAAATACTGACCTAGAAATTCATGTAGTGTGAAAATGATAGAATATGAGATTTAATACTATAAGAACTGGATTTGACTCACCTTCGCCATTTATGAACTGTGTGATCTTGGGCAAACTACTTAACCTCTGAGACCATTTTCCTCATTTTTAAAATGGGTAAACATATAACTACCTCATAGGATTGTTTTTTGAATTAACTGGAAAAAGATACTTGAAAACATAGAGTATGTTACTTGGCACATAATAAAGATATAAAAAAGTTTCTCAATCATGACATAATCTGAAGCGCTCCACAGAGACTCTTTACCCACAAGGTCTACCACAAGCAATCACCTGAAATTCCTACCAAAGAATCAGGCCTCTGGGTTAAAACACAGTCTTTAGAAAATACCTGTTGTTGTTGTTTTTTAATCAGGTGTAAGGCTCATAGGTTTTTCTTTTATTTTAGCATTTTATTTTATATTGGAGTATAGCCGACTGACAATATTGTGATGGTTTCAGGTGCACAGCAAAGTGACTCATCCATACATATACATGTATTGATTCTCCCCCAGACTCCCCTCCCATCCAAGATGCCACATCATTGAGCAGTAGGTCCTTGTTGGTTATCCTTTTTAAATATAGCACTGTGTACATGTCAATCCCAAACTCCCTAACTATCCCTTTCCTCCACCCTTCCCCCCACCAGTAATCATTTCTCTAAGTCTGTGAGTCCATTTCTGTTTTGTAAATACGATCATCTATATCATTTCTTTTTAGATTCCACATATAAGCAATATCATACAATATTTGTCTTTCTCTGTCTGACTTACTTCACTCAGTATGACAATCTCTAGGTCCATCCATGCTGCTGCAAATGGCATTATTTCATTCTTTTTTATGACTGAGTAATATTCCATTATATGTACATTCCATATATGTACCACATCTGCTTCATCCATTCCTCCATTGATGGACATTCAGGTTGCTTCCATGTCTTGGCTATTGTAAACAGTGCTGCAATGAACACTGGGGTGCATGTATCCCTTCGGACCATGTTAGAAAATACCTGTTGTGATTCAAGTAAGTCACTTGAACTGCTAATCCTTACCTGGTGCTTCCTGGGGTATGTTCTGTGGAACAGGAGTCCTGTGGGACATTAAGAGGTGGTATTAAAAAAGCTTTCATTGACAAATAATTTTGGAAAATGCAGGATTAAAAAAAATCAATAAAGTTTTCCAGTGTAAGACTTCTCTGAGCCTTTAATATGTTAATGCACATTTTGTCCTCACAGATGAGGTTGTGTATAAACATTTCCTAAATTTAACAGGAAAATCCTTTTGAATTAAACATCTCAGGGGAACACACTTGGGATATATAATGACATATTTCCACACATTGAAGTTTTAGGTTTGCAAGCAGAGAACAGTAAGCTAAGAGAGAAAGTAGAATGGTGGATTTGGGGAAGAGGAAATAGGAAAAGGCGTGGGATATAGGATGAAGCCTGGGGAGGGCAAATCCAAGTGAAAAGCTCACAGCAGCTGAGGACATCATGGAGGAACTAGGGGTCCTAGAGGCTAGGCCCTAAATACGAAGCCTTTAGGGACTTCCCTGGTGGCACAGTGGTTAAGAATCCACCTGCCAATGCAGGGAGCATGGGTTCAAGCCCTGGTCCGGGAAGATCCCACATGCCATGGAGCAACTAAGCCCGTGTGCCACACTACTGAGCCTGCAAGCCACATCTACTGAAGCCCACATGCCCTGGGCCCACGCGCTGCAACTACTGAAGCCCATGCGCTCTAGGACCTGTGTGTCAGAACTACTGAGCTTGTGTGCTGCAACTACTGAAACCGGCGTGCCTAGAGCCTGTGCTCCACAACAGGAGAAGCCACTGCAATGAGAAGCCCGCACACTGCAACGAAGAGTGGCCCCCACTCACCACAACTAGAGAAAGCCTGCATGCAGCAACGAAGACCCAAAGCAGCCAAAAATAAATAAAATTTAAAAAAAAGAAAAGAAGAAGCCTTTAAAGTCAAAATGGCTTAGTCACGATTTAGTCTAGTACTGCTCCACTAGAGGAAAAAATTTTGTGCTTCCTTTCTCTGTTCTTATTTTTACCTTCATAGCTTCTGATCTGCCTAATTGAGGTCACCTAGGTACTCACAGTGGAAGTTCATTCCTCCTCTTCTCTTCCAAAAAACAGAAACTTTAATTAGATATTTAACATATGTCAGGCATTGGACTTGGAGCTAAGAATCAAAGGGTGGTGTCAGGCATTAGACTTGGAGCTAAGAATCAAAGGGTGGTGTCAAGCATTGGACTTGGAGCTAAGAATCAAAAGGTGAATAAGATATTGTTTATGTCCTTGAAGAACAATCATCTGGTACGAGAGAAATATAGGTAAACAGATGATTATAGTTGTGTGATAATGTTAATTAGGTTACATTATAATTAACATAGTGAATGTTATAGTGAACGAGGGGTAGTGTTTCAGAAATTGGAGGTATCAGAAATATTTCAGGTATAAAGTTATGGTTGAGCTAATTCTTGAGGGGTAAGGGTTCCATGAAATGCAAAGGCTTAGGAGGATGAAGGATAATAGAGTTCTAAAGGACAGATTTTCAGCTGGAAGCAGGGAACACACATATTTGATGGAGCTCATGGCTCTTTTATGGTGTAAAGGACTGGAGGTAAATTCGTAAAACAATGATGCTAAATCCAGCCTATAATTAAGAGCTATTTTCCGGGACTTCCCTGGCGGTCCAGAGGTTGACTCCTTGCTTTCACTGCAGGGGGCACTGGGTTGGATCCCTGGTCAGAGAACTAAGATCCCACGTGCTGTGTCACACGGCCAAAAAAAAAAAGCGATTTTCCATCCATGACACAGTGATGTTTATGAAAGAAGTCAGCACTTAAAACACTATGGGTAAGGGCATATAATGGGCTTTGTGGTCATCCTGATAGATTCCCGCTCAGGTGGGCTTTCCTGGGAGCCTACATGATCACGGCTAAATCTTTCTTTTCTTAATTGAAGTATAGCCGATTAACAATGTTGTGTTAAGTCACTATTGAATCTTGAGTGTATCATCTATACTCTTTGCTTACACTAGTTCTTGAATCAGATAACCAATCTATTTTCATCTGAAATTAACCCGTCCTTCAAGGAGAAATTCACATCTCAGGCATACCCAGGGTGAAAATTTCCCTGACTACTGTAGTACATAGCACCATCTTTTTCTGAATTTATGAAGTGTTTATGGTCTAATGAGAACATTAGACACACAATTCAACTCATTCACTAGAGTTTCCTCTTATATGGAAATGATCCCTGAGAATTTCTTAAATCACCATTTTAATTGATAAGGTCTGAACTGCTCACTCTGAAATTCAAGAATTAGCTAGTTTTTTTCTTTGCTATTTTTTTTGGTTGTGTCCTCTCTTCTGTGGAGCAGTGGGGTCCAAGGTTTCAATTTACACATTGACAAGCAGAGAAAATGGAAATTTCTCCCTAAGCAGGGGAGACTATATGAAATTTGAGGTCAGGGGACATGTCTAATATTTCTTTTTATCCTCCCTGGTTTCCAATATTATTATTATTATTATTGGCCACACTGTGCGGCATGCGGGATCCTGGGATGGAACCCGTGCCCCCTGCAGTGGAAGTGAGAGGCCCTAACCCCTGGACCACCAGGGAATTCCCTCCAGTATTATTCTTTGTTGGTTTGTTGATGAGCCTGGGGAGAGAAACATCTATATGACATTAGAACTAGAAGAATTAATTAACTAGAATTAGAAGATACTTTCCTGGACAAAAATGGCTACTCATTGTGGAGGGAGCCAGACAGAGAAGCTATCTCTCTGCCTGGAGGTAAGTGTCCCTGATAAACATCTACTTCTTTTCTGCAAGGCTCTATGTATTTAAATATTTCAAAAAAGAAAACCTCAATTTTATGAAATAAAACTGTTTTCCTCTAAAATTCAGGAATTAAGAGTTTTAAAATATGTATAGATAAAACTGAGCTAAAAATCTGTAGACCTATTGATTATTTTAAGTTCTGGCAGAAAAAAAAAAACTATGTTGTTAAAGAAATAACAATGTTAAGAGCCACTAATGTGAATGCCTCCAGTGCTTTTTGACAAAACGTAGAAGAGAAAAGCAGAATGCTGTCTCTTTCATAACTGCTATTACTTTTGGCAATACTTTGGCCACAAGGTCTGCTGCCTTGCCTCTCTGATTTTCTTATTTCAACAATTGCACTAAATTCTGGGTAAATTAATTTTCCCTCAAAGTGAAAGGTCCTTTTAATAATTTCTTGAATGTTCACATCATTGTCATTAATGGGCTTTGTTCTGTTCACTGTAGGATAACTTCTTTATATACTTGTCTTTTCAAAGGCTTTCTTCCCATGAATAGACATCATAGTAAGTTACTTGAAAAAAATCTCCTGTAAATATGGATTTTTTTTCAATATTATCAACCATTGTCTCATAATTTTCTTTCATAACTCTGACTTGGAATTACAGAAACCCTGGTCATGAATACCAGGTCAAATTCTATACTTCTAGCGTGAAAAGGCAGTTTAATAATAAATACAAAGCTTATTGTAGTTAAAAAAACAATAGTAAGGCATCAATATAGGTTAGGATTCTGAAGAACTTACCTTTTAAGTATCTTTTGTTCTCACTCTATACTTTGAAGTTTAAACTGAGAATTCAAGATAAAAATATGAATAGTTAAGAGTTCAAGGAAATGTCACTTGGAGACCATATTCTTTTTTTTTTTACTTTTTTTTTATATTGGGGGTATAGTTGTTTTACAATGTTGTGTTACTTTCTACTGTACAGTGAAGTGAATCGGCCATATGTACATATATCTCCTTGCTTTTGGATTTCCTTCCCATTTAGGTCACCACAGAGCACTAAATAGAGTTCCCTGTGCTATACAGCAGGTTTTCATGAGTTATCTGTTTTATATATATTAGTGTATATATGTCAATCCCAATCTCCCAATTCATCCCACCTCCCCTTTCCCACCTTGGTGTCCATACGTTTGTTCTCTATGTCTGTGTGGAGACCATATTCTTGAGATTTTTTTTTTTTTTAATTACCAAGAGAGGGATTCAGGGTAGTGCATTGTTAAGACCTGTAGGCTCCAATGAGTGACACACTAGACTGTGTGAGTCTTTTGGTTCTTCCACTAGTTAGCTGTGTGACTTTGGTGTCCTCATCTATAAATTGGGGATTACAGCAGCTACTTCAAAGGGCTTTTATAAAAATAAATGAGGCAACACATATAAAGTGCTTAGCAGTGTCTTACACTTATTAAAATAGCTATTATTTTAACAGATCGAGGTAGCGTTTGTTGTACGATATGTGTAATCTAATGTTAACTTTGTGGTCTGAAGTGTTTAGCTATCAAACGGATTCTTTTTTTCTTGAATCCGTTTCAAGGAAAAACGGTGGAGGGGACACCCGGAAGCAGATTCTTTAGTAGATCAAATCTTTTGTCACTGAAGTGTTCTGAAATATACCTTGATGTTTAAAAAACCAAATTATTATTATTGTATGTGTTTGCCTGTTATTTTGGCATTGTATGAAATTTACAACTGGGAAACCAAATAACTCCAGGAATGAGAATTTAGAAACTTTCTCTTTTATAGGGCCCAAAGGGACCATTTTCAGGGGGTGATAGCACTTTCATTTGGGACACTCAGGTAAGAACACAACTCTTCCAGGAAATCTATGTGATTGAATATTATTTTTGTGTCCTCCAAGAGGGTGGCCAGCCATGTAGAGCAGGTAAAACCCACAGGCCCAGTTCTCAATTTAAAACAACAAATCAAGTGGATTGAGAATAAATTTATAGGCCACACACCCAGGTGTGTCAAAAAGCACTCTATTCTTCTACAGGTAAAATTAATATCTATCTCTAGCTCTTATTCCTCTGAGATGCAGAGATTCAATTTCCATTTAATTCAGGTTTGCATCTAATCCTGGAAGGTTTAAATGGAACTCACCAAGAATTTCTAGGGCTTGGCTAAAGAGTTGGGTGCAGGATCCACTCTCCAATCCATTTAAAACATCTAGCACAATTTCTTTCTTGTCTATCCCCTCACCCTGCTTTACCTTCCCCCAGTCTGGACAACCTATGTTTAGCCTTTGGAGTAGATGTTATGTCTCCTCACCTAGTCTCCTTCCAATTTTTTTTAAATGGATAAACCTTATGTCCTGAATCCTCCAGAGACTGGATTTTTGAAATGCTTTAAGCCCAGATTTTGCAAGTAAAAAGTTGTGTGTTTCATTCAAGAGCCATCAGAGAAATGTGACTGACAAGATATTTGATGATATTAAAGAATTACTGTTTAATTTTTAAATGTGATAATGGTATTTATTGTGGTTATATTTTCTTTAAAAAATGAGTCTTTTCCAGTTAATATATCTTGTAGAACAAACAAACAGGTGTGGAAAAAGGGAATCACAAAAAAGTCTTTATCTTGGAGATATGTACTTAATATTTGTGAGTGAAATTATATGGTGCCCAGAATTTGCCTCTGAAACTTCAAGGCAGACGCGGAGTGGGTAAGGGTGTAGATTAATCAGAACTGGCCTTGAGTTGATAATAGTTGAAACTGGGTGGTGCATAGATAGGAGTTTATTGTGTTAGTCTCTCTGCCTTTGTATTTTGTTTGAGAATTCCCATAATAAAAATGGTTTTTTATTTTGTTTTTATTTTTTTGTGGTACGCAGGCCTCTCACTGTTGTGGCCTCTCCCATTGCGGAGCACAGGCTCCGGATGCGCAGACTCAGCGGCCATGGCTCACAGGCCCAGCCACTCCGCGGCTATATGGGATCCTCCCAGACCGGGGCACGAACCCGTGTCCCCTGTATCGGCAGGCGGACTCTCAACCACTGCGCCACCAGGGAAGCCCTGTTTTGTTTTTTTTTTTTAAGCCATAAATTCTAAGAGCCTCTTACAGCAATCAGAAAACAAGAATTGAACGTCTGTGTATTCTGCATTCTGGTCATCCCTCCTTCCCTGAGTAATGCCTAGCTCTGATCAATTGAGAAGAGTCACAGAATGACATAATATTCTTGGAAAGGGGAAATCTTGTTAATATATCAAAGTTTCATCCTATTACACAAACCAATCAGTCAATCCAGACTTTGGATATGGTAATATTTAATGATTAAAAATATGAATGACTGGGCTTCCCTGGTGGCGCAGTGGTTGAGAGTCCGCCTGCTGATGCAGGGGACACGGGTTCGTGCCCCGGTCTGGGAAGATCCCACATGCTGCGGAGCAGCTGGGCCCGTGAGCCATGGCCGTTGAGCCTGCGCATCTGGAGCCTGTGCTCCGCAATGGGAGAGGCCACAACAGTGAGAGGCCCACATACCGCAAAATATATATATATATATATATATGAATGACTGATACTTCCCTAATATCCTTTGGTTATATATTCACCATATTAGATGTGCAAATTGATGCAGAAAGTTTGGAACTGTGAAAATATGTCATAGGCTTGATGATTTTTTTATGAACCAGTTAGCCAGCTGGTTGGGGGGCAGGAGTAGGGAAGAGATTACACCACATGAGTTATTCTGCACAGTTCAGCTAATGGAAAATGTTTTCCAAATTATGGCCTCCATTGCTGAGAGTTTGTGTAAATTGATCTAACCACACTCTTGAAAATGTAACAAGCTCCTATAAGAGAAAGAAGTTAGTATGAGTAAAACATAGTATTAAAATAAAGTAGTGGTAATGTTCATGTCAATATAAAAAAAATGACAAAGGCAGCTACTGTGCAGGCTATAGAATATTTAGCAATATCATGGCTGATTTCATCCCTGGTTTGTCCCCTATGGTAGAGAATTTATTCATAAAACATTTATTGAGCACCTACGCTCTGCAAAAAACTGGACATGAGAAGACAAATAATACACAGACTCCAACGTGGAGCTCATGGTATGGTAGGTAGCTGGGGGTACAGACTGGACTACTTCTGATTACCCTCTCATCCTCTCACTCTCCCAGCTTCTTTTAATAAGTATAAGATTAATACAAGTATTAAGATCAGAATTTAGAAAATTCTGCAAAACGTTACTTATAATTAGTTTGAAACATTTAGAAACACATAGATTTATTCTCCTTAATGACAAAGAGTAGCAAAGATGAACAACTACTGGATATTATAATTTAGTGCATTACTTTTCTTTGATAATCTTGAAATTCAGAGCTAGGTGTCGGCGAAAAGGTGTTTTTCTTCTCAATTCATTTATTCTCCCACCCATTTCTTCTTTTCTTCACTCCCTATATCTCTGCTAGAGCCCCAGTGAAAATTATTTTAATTTCTAAAAAGCACTTCTGTGGGAGAGAGGAAAAAAAATGTTACAGTGAAATAAATGTTGGAACTGGCAGAGTGTCCTCTATGAAGGACATTGAAGTAGCTAATAGTTCCCCTAAGAGATTACCAGTGAAGTGGTCTTGCATGAAAGAAAGGTGGCATGAAAGATCATTGCTTCAGTTATTATTAATGGAATGCTATTCCCACAAAGATCATCTGGGGAATGGTTCTGATTGGTCATCTGGTATCATCAAAGGTAGTTTGTTTAGCTGTGTGACTAATGCCACTGTTTTCAAGGTCTCCTCATGGCACTTCAATTAAATGGAAGCTGTGGCAGTTAGAGAAGCTTTCTTGAACTCTTTGCAGAGTTTCAGGAAAGGAAAACTTTTCCATTAACTGTGAAGTTAAAAAAAAATCCTATAATGTATTTCTTAACCAGATTAGAAACCAGAACCCTGGTAGCCTTTTGTTTAGCTATTTTGCTGAGGGTGTTCTGCTAAGGCCTGCAAAGAATGAATAATTCAGATTGAAAACCTTAGCATTTTACTTAAAAGCCTTATTTTCATTTTTGGAAAATGTGACAGCAAGAATTAGTACTGGCAGTTCTGTTTCAATAATGGTGTTGATGTTTAAATGACAACAAATACATAATTGGACTTACATGCACATTTATGGACACACAAAAAAATGTCATTACCTATTTTGGTGGAACATTTTACCCTTACTCTATAAACGACAAAAATCAGCTAAAGTTGTTTTTATCGATAAGCAATGAATCAATGTGA
Source organism: Mesoplodon mirus (assembly GCF_964341445.2). NCBI lineage: Eukaryota > Metazoa > Chordata > Mammalia > Artiodactyla > Ziphiidae > Mesoplodon > Mesoplodon mirus. The sequence continues at coordinate 49,752,116 of NC_138982.1, forward strand.
GAAACCCTTGTGGCATTCATACTTTGAGAAAAATATCCTGTTTTTCCATTCCCTGATTTTGAAAGGATGAAATTGTTTGTTTTAAATAAGATCCTTGATGAATCCTCCTTAAATAAATGTTAACCCATTTTCATAACATTCCTTAAAGTCCTGTGGAGATCAATAATTAGACTCCTCAAATTAGAAGATAGATTAGAGCCAAACTGTAGCAGAATAATTCTATGCTTCCCTCAGTTTGATTGAGTTGAAATTGTCTGAATATCATAGGGTATGAGATTTAGCATTTTATGGTGAGAACAGAGAAAAGAGATTAGGACATAGAATGTTGTGAGAAGAATCAGGGAACTCATTGATAGCACTTTGGATACCAATCATTTTACCCATGGAAGACACAGGATAAATAATGATACAAAACAACAAAGAAAAATAACTACTCTTTTCTCAACTACTGCATAGATATTCATTTTAAGATTAAGAATGAAATAAATTTATGTATTAATAAGAAATATGGCTTTGAGCTCAAATTCTTGCTGTGAATTCCTGGTTTACGAAATCCCAACAGTGAGGTTTGAGTATTTCCACGCCTCCTTGAAGTTTCTGAGACACACAGAGAGTCACAAATAGTTTTTTTTAAAAACCAATTTTTAATTGAAGTATAGTTGCTGTACAGTATTACATGTTAAGGTGTACAACATAGTGATTCACAATTTTTAAAGGTTATACTCCGTTTATAGTTATTATAACAGATACTCATTACTTTTTGCCTGCCAATCTCTTGACATTATACTGTATGATCCATTTGTTAACTTGAATTAAATTTCTTTTAAATATATGGTGCCTTGGTAGGTGTTTTCCCAGATGTCGCTAATCTTAAAAATTACACATGCATTCAACTTTGGAGTAACCATTAAACATTGCTAGGTTTCTACTAGAGACCACTTTAGTCCACCTATTAGTTGAGACATATGGGTAAATTCTGAGAATTAAATATATAAAACAACGAGCTATAGATATGTTAAGATTGACTGTCCTGTCTTTAGCATCTTTATAGGATTAATCTGTGTCTTCTCTTTTGCAGAGGCTCAATAAAAATGTGGCTGCTGCTGTTTGCTATTACCGTTCCCTGCTCCTTTCCCTGGCTCAGGTAATTCTCCATACCTGTTATTTGGCCAGGCTGCTCCACAATTCACCAGCCCTCCGTGGTTCTTGCATCAAATACAACTCACACTTCACCAACAGATGGTTCAGTACAATTTGTGTTTGTCTCAGATTCTGCCCAGGAATGCAAGCTGTTTCTAATGCAGTCCACAGTAGAATCCTGAGAGCTGGCTTCCCATCCCTCTCCAGTCTTATCCCTGCTTAGTCATTTAGTGCCCACATTCCCTTTTTCTTCCTAACAAATCTAATCCCAAGGAAGATTTAAAACCCACAATTCAGTCTAAATCAATGATATTGTTTAAAGGGTTAGATCTGTCAGGCACATCTACATTTACTAGCTGACATGAGTTTTAGATAATAAAATTATTCTTTATTGGTAGAATTTTAGGTCTCAAAAGACATATTGGAAAAGGTTTCTTGGGGGGTGCTGGGGGCGCAGGGGAGTCAAAGGGTCTCATCCAGCACCTCAGGAAATACTCCCAGTCTTTTACTTTGCTTACTTATGGGATTAGTTCTGGTGAGGCATAGCGCCCCTTCTCCAAACCATCTCTCTTTCCCCACCCTTATACTGCATATCAGGGAAACCTCTACTAAGAAGCTTTTCTTGATTAGTCTCACCATGCTTCAGCCAGCCTGTTTAAATTCTGGCCTACTCTTCCACTGTTATCAGGCTGTTAAAGACCTCCAAGGTCCCGGGCCTAACACTTTTATAGACCCTACCCAACATCATATCATATCTAATTGTACTGACATCCCACTTCAACTATATATTTTTTTCCTGCAACAATAATTTAAAAGGATTGTAATACTTTTATGTCCAAAAATTTTTAGCTATGTATAGCTTGTTTATTTTAAGATTGACTATAATCTCTTGGTAATCATTGTGCATCCTCAGAAATTTTGGTGATAAGAAAATATACCTTACTCTTTTTTTAATGTAATGATGTTTTATGAATATTAAATTTCACAGGTAGTGAAGAAGATATGATGGTGACAGTTTGTGGAAATTTAATTTAGCACTTAATTTACTTTTAAAGTTTTTTGTAATTAATTTTTTTTCAGGTTTCAAACATTTTTACAAGTGCTCAGAAGGCTCATTTTTTAAAAATAAATTTATTTATTTATTTATTTATGGCTGCGTTGGGTCTTAGTTGCTGTGTGTGGGCTTTCTCTAGTTGCAGCAAGTGGGGGCTACTCTTCGTTGTGGTGCACGGGATTCTCATTGCAGTGGCTTCTCTTGTTGCAGAGCATGGGCTCTAGGTGCATAGACTCAGTAGTTGTGGCTTGCAGGCCCTAGAGTGCAGGCTCAGTAGTTGTGGTGCATGTGGGATCTTCCCAGACCAGGGATCGAACCCATGTCCCCTGCACTGGCAGGCAGATTCTTAACCACTGCGCCACCAGGGAAGTCCTTGAAGGCTTATTTTTTAAAAAAATTATTTTATTGAAGTATAGTTGATTTACAGTGTTGTATTAATTTCTGCTGTACAGCAAAGTGATTCAGTTGTACATATATATATATTCTTTTTCATATTCTTTTCCATTATGATTTATTACAGTATATTGAATATAGTTCCCTGTGCTATACAGTAGGATCTTGTTGTTTATCTATCCTATATATAATAGCTTATATCTGCTAATCCCAAATTCCCAGACCTTCCCTCCCCCTGCCCCCTTTGGGAACCACAAGTCTGTTCTCTATGTCTGTGAGTCTGTTTCTTCATAGACACTCATTTTAATGACATCTATATATTGAGTAATGCATTGGCAGAGAAAGTTAAGAAGTTGAAAAGACAAAGTCCCTGCCCTCAAAGAGTTCATAGGAACATATTTAAGGAAATAATACCCATGCAGGGTGATAAGTGTGCTAATTAAAATAGCATTAGGGACACACACATGGCTGTGACTAACTCAACTCAACCCAGTTCTCAGAAGAGGTGATTTTTGAGCGTAACAGTGACTGACTTCAGTCATTCTTAGATTGAAGAGTCAGGATCATTCATGGAGGACTGTCTCATTAATTATTTTTCACATTCTATTTTTTAACTAATACAATCTTGAGCTCTTGTAAAAATCTGGAACATCTACCAGAATTGGTCTGATAGGATTCTCAACCCATTGGGTCATCCTCTTTGCAGGAGCCTCCCTTCCACTGTAGAGGTAGAATATGAATAGGAGGGTGATCCAGTTGCATGTGATCTTCAGAGAGAAACTTCGAGGTCAGTGCTATCATGATCCCATCAAATAGGTGAGGAAATAAAAACTCAGAGAAGGGAAGTCATTTGGCTAAAGTCAGACGGGTAGTAAAATAGCAGAGGTGGGGATCAACCTCCCATTGGTGTGACTCCACAACCCTTAACCTCACCACTCTATAGACTGGGACACTGAACGCACACTCCCACCTCATTCCTATGGCTGCTCTTCTCTAGGTAACTTGGTGTGCAGTACATTTTTCTCAATTTCCTTCTCTTATGATGAAATGTAAAAGAACTTTTAGAAAGAAGGGGAAGAAAATCCTCTCCATATCCAGGAAGAGGTAAAAACTTATATCAGGAAAATATAACTCAGAAAGGAAAAAATATTGAGCACAAAGTCATTCTCCTGATACCCGCAACTTTTCCCAAAGCTTCTTTTATAAAGTGACAAGCATTTCCGTCTTCACCCTACATTTCTGCCTACCTTAGCAAGAAATATTTTGCTTGATACATAACTTTTGATAAGGGAAGATGCATCAGAATAAAAAGGTGATAATATTTCATATACTTGAATGAATTTTAGGATGGAAGTTAAACAGGACAATAGGTGTAGTCATTTTATAACCATTTTTAATGATCCCATTTTAAGATCTTGTTAGAGGCTAAGAATAGAACCCACACAAGCATTGAGTTAGTGAAAGGTACTAATAGCAAAAATTCCTCAGAGCCATGAAGATTAGTCTTTGCTGTAAGTTAGGATAATATTCTGTTAGAGGAGTTCTGATTTTAGTATTGTGTAAGCTGTTTTCTTAATACATATCTACCCTCTGCCTAGGTGATATTCATGAAATAAGGCATAGATAATGCATTTAGTAACACTGAGCTGAATCATGCAAAACATAATTTGTGTGCAATTTTGGGGAGTGTAAAATAAAAGTTGTTTTAAATGTCAGAAAAAAATCCATAAAAATAAAGCATTCTAATCAGAGAAAAAATTCAAAAGCTTGTGTCATAAAGGAAAACAATTTACTTGTGCCGGTACCCTTAATAAGCGCCACAAAGCGTTCCAGTGCTGCTACATTCTCTAATGATATTACAGTATGTGGCACATCTCATCTAATCTGTTAGTAAAATCCTAAAGTCACTTATGTCAGTCTCTAATGCAAGCCAAATGAGTCTTTCCAGTAATAAGAAGCTTCGCAGAATTAGTTTTCGTTTTGCAGAAAATTGCCATTGGGGCTGGCACTTTTATCTAAAAATTTCACTCGTGCATAAGCAAAAAACTCATATATTATTTGGTTACATTCCATCAGTATGAGAAATAACATTGTGAGAATTCTATGCATGCTAATGATATATAGAAATCCACCTGCTTTCAGATAAAATGAGTTTAATTTTCTGTTGCCCACTGCCTGGTTGGCCTTTCATAAATTACTTATGCACAGCTATTATTAAAATAGAGGGAAAGCAAATTAGAAAGTCCTCCTATCTCTCCACTGGATTTAGCCAAGGCAGGACTGTGACAGCTAGAGTCAGCGTTTTTGAAAAAATTCTGCTCTCTTGAAAAATTTTGCATCTCTATACAATTCTATACCACTGTTGTAAACGTTCTGACCTGCCTTCTTACCAAATTAACCTAAATCCTTTCTATTTTCAACATTAATGGAATCCTCTAGAGTCCTGCTGATATATATTAAAATATATTTATTGGTTAATTTGAATTCCAGCATTTTGTACCTCATTTCCAGCACTCCTGTTAAATCTGAACAGCTTTGAGCTTTAGCATTAAAAACTTACAAATTAAGATACATACAGTACATCTTACAATTATCAGATCAAAACAACTTAACTTTTATTGGAGTATAGAATAGCAAATTTAACTTTCTGATAAAATAGAAAATGAAGGCTGTCTGTGTGAAAGAGTTAATTGGATTTCAATGAGTGTTTTCTAGCTGATGAGGGGGCGTCTTTATTGGCCAATGAATACTTGACCTCTTGGTTTTAAGGACAGGTGAAAAGTTTTTATTTCTAGAGGGTTTTGAAGTCCAAAGTTCCCAATAACTGAAAACTAATTTCTGTTAATATTACTTTGCTCAAGTATGATCGCAAGTTTCTTAGAATATCTGGTTACCATGTCTTTGAAGCCTGAGTAAGTATTGATGAGGCTCTACCCTTTCATACCATGGTGTTAAGAGAGTTATCAAAGCACTATTTTGAAAAGCAACTTCAACTGCAGCTCATATTGTAAAAGATAAAATAAAGAACACTCCCAAGCCATTTCATAAAATATATTGATAAATAGATTTTTTTTTTTTAAGGAGAATTGCATCCTGTGTTGGAGAGGATTGGTTATCATACTCAAATAGCATTTAACCTAGTTCTGAAAAATTAAATATGCTCATTAGTTTCTGTTGTTAAGATCTTCATAGTGTTTTGATATAAGCTTTGTACATAACTAAATGGAGTTTTAAAAACAGCAACTTGATAGTATAAGTTATTAACACAAATAAAATTGCAAATAAGTATTTGTGATGTATGTGTGGGGTGAAAGTGGAGCTGTCTTAGGAAAGTATGGTGGAATGGGGAAAGGAGACACATACCTCTTTTTTGCCCTCATCTTTGCCCTGAATCCAAACTAGCCATTTTTCTTTCTCTTTGGGAGAAATCTTTCAAACAAATTTAACAAACATACTTATGCTCACGTTCAAAATGGATGTTGGAAAAGAATACCAAGCAAACAAAACCTAGCATCACAACTAAAAGGCATACAAATTATTTTAGAAATTTGCTGCTGTAAGGTACCAGAGGAAAGTATTTTCAGGTCCGTCCACAGCGATTTTCAAATGGGGTCATCTCTCCTCCTGTCAAAGTTTAATGACAAAGTGTTGTTCTCTCCTTGAGAGAACTGGATGAAAAATACTATTTGTGTATCCAGCATTATTAGTTTTAAAATTCAGTGTGTAATTATATAGTGTTATGATGCCTTTAAAATAAATCTATTCTGAAACTTGCAAGGTGGAATTCACTAGTGAGATGGAATTCACTAGCAATAGAGTTTTGTCAAATGTATCAAAAAGAATGCAGAGTTTGAGATTTTGCCCTCTCTTGCCAGCTGCAAAGCTGAGGACATGTGGAGCCACTGGGTTTGGTGGCTCCTGCGTTCTGAAGGCAGCGGGGGCCTCCGGGTTTCAACTCCCCGCGGGCCTATTTCCCCGGCCCTGCGGAGAGATTTCTTCACTGCCACAACCAAAGAAAGATAATATATGAGGCGAGTGGACATAACCCCTTTAGGACAAAGGAAATTAACTTTTGATACCCGTGCATTGGTTCAGGACTTGGAAACTCATGGATTTGACAAAGCACAAGCAGAAACAATTGTATCAGCATTAACCACCTTATCAAATGTCAGCCTCCATATTATCTATAAGGAGATGGTCACTCAAGTTCAACAGGAAATAACAGTACAACAGTTAATGGCTCATTTGGACTCCATCAGGAAAGACATGGTCATCCTAGAGAAAAGTGAATTTGCAAATCTGAGAGCAGAGAACCAGAAAATGAAAATTGAATTAGAACAAGTTAAGCAACAACTGATAAATAAAACCAGTCGAATCAGAGCAGATAATAAACTGTATATCAACCTAGAAAGGAGCAGAGTAACAGATATGTTTACAGATCAAGAAAAGAAACTTAGGGAAGCAACCACAGAATTTACCAAAAATGAAACCAAAACCAGAGTTATATTTCAGAGACTGGTAACAAAATTGACACTGAAATTGCTTATTTAAAAACCCTAATGGAGTCTAACAAACTTGAGACAATTGGTTACCTTGCAGCCTCAGTGTTTACTTGCCTGGCAATAGCATTGGGACTTTATAGGCTCTGGAAGTAACAGTGAAACTACTATATTATGCTCCTACTGCTGCTGCTGTTGACTTCTTAGAAAAAACACTGTGCCAGGATGGACTTACTCTGAACATTGAAAGCTGCAGTAGAAACTTAATACAAGATTATTTAAAGTACATATGGACTAAAGGAAATGTTTTAGAATGGGAAGGTGTATTTTGTCTTTGTTTTTTATATATGTCTTTATTGTATTATGTTGAAAAGATGCCGTTCAAAACCTGATTGATTTGAGATAGGCAGGCCTTTTGTCTTTATCCTTTTGATAGCTCATAGAAACTGAAGCAGAGTTTTCTTGTTTGCTTGAACAACTGTAAATCATACAGGATTTCTTTGGTATGTGTTACAACTTTGTTTAGTTATAAATAGGGAATCTAAAGTATAGAGTAATCAAAAGACTGACCTTGTATGGTCCAGCAAGTGAGAATCAGAGGCTCTCCAACTAAATTTCTTTCAAAGAGCTAACAGCTGGGTTGTTATCAAAACAAAACTTTCTGTATTTTGATTCAAAATATCTCAGAATCCTCTTGCCTAAGAAAATTCTTGGCACACTGTAGATAAATATGTGTTGGATTAATAAATAAAGACCATATAGATTCCATGTTTAAAAAAAAGAATATAGAGTCTGAGATCAGTGAGCTACTTGAATCATGATAGTTAATCCTCTGTTTATAAAATACTTAACTAGCTGAAGGTTCTTAGATGTCTTGATTTTTACCTTGGCAGTGGTGGTTTAAGCCAAGAAATCCCACGGAAGACAAATAATTAGTGTGCCATTACTCCCCAGGCATCTGCATAAAGTCTAACACCTGCATGAAAAAAGAAGCATCTATTCTTTTAGACAGTTTAAGGTAACAGCATGGTTGGCATTTTGTAGACACAGCTTCCTATCAGTTCTAAGGGTTGTAGGCTGAGAAGAAACTTAAATCTAAATTGAAAATAGAAGATGAATTAAATTATCAGGATAATTCAGGCAAAAAGCTAAAATTAAGTTTTGCAAATAAATCGGTCACATGCTATTCCTCAAAAACTATAGCTTGCTTTTCCTATAGACTGTTTGCTTTGAATTAATTCAACATTTAATTGATCAGTTGTTTCCCTGTAAATTGCTTGAAGAGCAGCATGAATAGTTGTGAAAAGCTAGGAACTTTTGAGTCTAACAGACTTAGATTTGAAACTTGGCTATAACATTACCTAGCTGTGTAGGTACATAACCTCGCTTAAGCCTCAGTTTCTTCTTTTGTAAAAATGGAATAATACCTTACTCACATTTATCAGGAGGATTGAATAAGGTCGTGTATGAAAATGATTGACTTATAAGTATGTAGGTGCTCAGTAAACATTAGGATTTCTTTAGTGCATTTAATCAGCTACAGGTTAATGTAAGACTTTTTAGAACAGGCTTCAGATCTTATACATTTTTGGTAGTATTATATGTATGATTTCCATATATAACTTCTCTTTAGTCAATTGTAGGTATGTAAAAATTTTGTTGTTGTTGTTGTACTTTAGATATAATATATATTTTTGTAGTGTATTCTTATGATATCCATAAAACTCCTCAGTATGTACATCCATGAATGAAGCAGAGAAGAGTTTGTTTCTTACAAAAGGACAAGGATTTTGAAAATACAAAAGATTTCAAAACATTCTTAAATAAGAAAATACTTGAGTTGCTCAATGTAGAATATTTGAGAATTATACAGTGATATAAATTGAAAAATGAAAAACTTCTTTCCATATTCCAAAGACATTTGAATATTTCTATACATATCCATATTATTTTATAAAACTGAGATCATATTTTATTTGCTAAGATTTGATAAACATTTCATTTAATAACATATTAGTCCTTCCTCATGACAAATATTTTTATAAGCATAATTTTTAATGACAGCAAAATATTCAGGTGAATGATCTTACAATAATTTATCAAACCATTTACTATTTTTGGATGCTTAGGTTGTTTCTAACTTAGGGCTATTACATAATTTTATATAACTAACAAATTTTTGTCTGCATTTTTTTGTTGTCTTCTTTGGTAACCTAGTTGTCCATGAATATAGGCATTTTTGACCTGTTTAGAATTTAATTCCAAATTCTGCAAGAGTTGTAGCACTTTATACTTCCACAAATAAAATGCAAGGATATACTTCTCAATACCCTTTGCATAAGTTGAGCATATTATTTTTTAAAACTTTTGTGAATTTAATAAATGAAAAATTCAATTTCTATCAAAAGTGTATGAGTAACGGTTTCTGGTAAACCAAATCAGCACTGGATATTATCAACAAAACAAGGTATTTTATTTGTTTTGACGAAATTTATTTTTTAGATGAAAGGACTTTTAAAATTGGTAGTGGGATTGAACTTTTTTTTTCTATGTTTATTGGAATTTGAATTGTCTTCTTTGGTGGATCATCTTTTCTCATCCTTTTATCATTTATCTATTGGTGTGTTTATCTTATTCTTATTAACTTATAAGAACTATTTATATATTAAAATAAAAACCATTTAGTATTTTGAATTTATTTTTTGCCTTTTAACATTATGATGTTTTAAAATTAATATAGTTTTATGTTTTTATATTAAAAAATAAATCCTTTCCTTTATTTATAATATTATAAACTTCAATACTTATATATATATTACTTTCAAATATTTTACTCATAGAGAGTAGTAAAATTATTGCTTAAAATTAATTCTCCTTTTATAGTTTTTTTTTACATTTTATACAAACTATCTGAAATTTATTTCTGTATTTATGAAGAGATAGGGTGTTAGTTTTATTTTTTCCATACAGTAGGCCAACCTACTATCAGAGAGTTGGTTTTTTCCAATCTCTCATATTGGTTAAGTCTCATGGATTTATGACAGTTTCTGACTTACTTCTCAGTTATCGATTAGATATATTTATCCGTAGATAGTTTTTCCCTAATATTATACTCTTTTATGCAATACAAATCTTCATCATTTTATCATTGTTTTGGCAATAATAAAATAATAATTGCAATAAATGATAATTATGATTAGGACAAGAATGATCACTTTACTCAAGTCAGTGACTCATATGCAAGGTAACCTTGGGTAAGCTACTTACTTACCCATTTGGGGTAAGTAAAGTGGGAAGCATCTGTAAAATGGGCAGAATAGTATCTAGTGAACATTATGGTTTACTCTTCAATAGGCATTCCACTCCAACTCTTTAGTGGCCAGTTATGATAGTCTTTTCATGCTTAACAGTGATTTCTTTAGATAAGGTCTTGTCTAAGCCAATTGGGCCAATAAAACTTGAAAAAAGTCTTAGGGCTTCTGGGCAGGAAGCTTCCTGCACTTTAACAGTTGGGTAAAAGTGGTTTTGGTCTGCCTGTCTCTCTCTCTGACACACATGCACATTTCCCTTACACATGAACAAGGAATTCCATTTCCTTGTCTACTACTGGCAGTCGTCTTGAGATTATGAGGCAAACAGCCTGAGGACTACAGCTGACTCAAAGAGAGGGAAAAGTTAAGAAAATAACAGAAGGTGGAGCCTGGAGCCCTTATCTCCCTTTGTCTGAAGCCCACACTACTTCTGGCAGGTTACTGTTATTTGCAACTGAAAGCATCCTGATTGATACATATTATCTCTTCCCAGTTTAGTGCACTAAGCAAATAAAAGCATGATTCCATAGTGCTTTAGAATATCACCAGGAATGCAGCAATATGTGGTTGTCATCATTAAGATGTCATTAGGTACGAAATGTTGCTGTCATTATGCATGAGTTACTTGATCACACATCTCTGTTAGCAAAAATGTTTGAGCATGCAGCTTCAATATATTTGTTTACCAGATGCATTACTGTAAATATCTGTGATATATAAATAAAAATATATATTAGACATAATATATGTAACATTGAATATTATATACGTTATAAAAATTCACAAAACAGGAAGGAACTCAGAAGAGATAAAGACGAAATAAGTAATTTAAAAATAATTTTATTTTGTTCACTTATTAATGTTACAGAAAACCCTTCCCCACTAATAGCAGCATTATTAAATATATTTATTTTATAAAAATATCTACCGGATTGGGCTTCCCTGGTGGCGCAGTGGTTGAGAGTCCGCCTGCCGATACAGGGGACACGGGTTCGTGCCCTGGTCTGGGAAGATCCCACATGCCGCGGAGCGGCTGGGCCCGTGAGTCATGGCTACTGAGCCTGCATGTCTGGAGCCTGTGCTCCGCAACGGAGAGGCCACAACAGTGAGAGACCCGCGTACCGCAAAAAAAAAAAAAAAAAAAAAAAAGGCTTCCCTGGTGGTGCAGTGGTTGAGAATCTGCCTGCTAATGCAGGGGACACGGGTTCGAGCCCTGGTCTGGGAAGGTCCCACATGCCGCGGAGCGACTGGGCCCGTGAGCCACAGCTACTGAGCCTGCGCGTCTGGAGCCTGTGCTCAGCAACAAGAGAGGCCGCGATAGTGAAAGGCCCGCGCACCGCGATGAAGAGTGGCCCCCACTTGCCACAACTAGAGAAAGCCCTCGCACAGAAACGAAGACCCAACACAGCAAAAATAAATTAATTAATTAAAAAAAAAATCAAGTTAGGAAAAAATAAATAAATAAATAAATAATCAAGTTAGGTATAAAAAAAAAATCTACTGGATCACACACTATTACCTAACCCTTATCATCTCAGAAAGGTCAATAAATCATGAACAGTTGTCTTAAAAAAAAGTCACAACTGTACGTTAACTTCAACCACTCTTTTAAGTACTTTTTGAAGAAGTTACCAGCAAAATCTGTAATATACCAGGCTTCTCTCTCAATCTAATGTCAGGTATTGTAAAGACTCTATTCTTTAAAGTAATATATGTAGGTATATTTGGCCTCATGCACAAACTGCAATAGGCCATAATATGCTGAAAGCTTGTAGATGAATTAAGGCTTTTCTGTTGACCCTCAGCATTGCTAAAACCACATACCTCCCTCAGCCAAACTGAAAAACCTTTTTTGATAGGTTGACCAATTTAGGGTGTCAGTGTCAACTGTGTATTAAATATTATAGGGTTCTTTTATTCCTTTTTAAAGATAAAGATAAATATAAACTCATTATTTCTCCCATATGTCAATAAATTGTCTTATGTCCTCCTGGCATATGAATGCCCTTCACTGGAATACATCGGTTAGATATCAATTGTGAGCTGCTAAAAAAAAAAGATCTAATTTTTTTTTGGAAAGAACCATCATGAGGTTACATGTCAAAACAATTAAAAACCACCCTAAGAAATAGAATATTCTAGCTGATAAACTGCTATGAATGTAGAGGCTCTTGTTTCTATTCTGGCCCCAGTATTGATTATAAACCTTATAATCACAGTCAGAAGCATAAAACTAGAGTAGTTGGTGCTAATGTGGAAATTGAGGAATAGCAGTGTTAAATCAATGAGACCACTTTTGCCAGTGAAGGGGGGTAGAACTAGGAATTTATCATAGTGTAACAAAACCACATGAAGTATTGCCTTAAATGCTTTCAGCATCAAAAGAGAGCCAGTAATATTATCATTTATTTGTATAAAGATTCAGATGGTTTTGAAAAAGGTTAAAATATAGTTATATCTGGGTACTCTGAACTCTTGGAAATGAGTTGTCCTATATAGCCAAACTGTACTGCTTCTTAAGGATTAAACCCTCAACAATCAACCCTTTTATTATATTTTAATTTTTCTAGTGTGAGTTTCAGTCATTTATGTACTAAGCAAACATTTCCAAGAGTCTTCTGTAAATTCCTATAGACTGTTCCTGTGATGTGTGTAAGACCATTTGCCGCATCTGTAAAGAGCTCTGCACTGCTGCCCTTTTTAAATTCGTGCTTTGTTTTTTATGGTGTTTCTATCTTTTCTTTTTCTTCTATACTGTCACATCTTGTTAATATACTAAGTTCTGCTTGTGGGAAATACCCTTCTACAGCCCTTCTCTCCCTTCCTAATTTGCTGCTTCAAATCAGTTTTGGTCCTGAAACAAGTTAGAAATATTCATTAACAACTAGATTGGCTTGAATTACTGACATAAATTCTCTCCTATGAGCAGAGTGTGTCAATTTTACTGCCTGTGTGTTATAATATACATTCCAATTACTTAATATTCTTTTCTTGGCTTTGAGATTGGTGAGGAAGCCACAGACCCATGCTTCAGACTGGGTAAATTGTTACTCTGGTGCTCAGTGTTTTCTGCTTTTGACTTGATGGCAGTGGATTCCTTGAAACCTGTCATGTCTCTGTGTTGATTGTTAAGCCTTCACTCATGAAGAATGATTATAATGCATTTCCTGTTATCCCAACTTCTTAAATGAGGTTTTCTCAGAATATAGGATATGAAAAAACATATAAACATCCTTAGAAATACCAGAAAAGAATTCTGCACTGAACACTAGTGACACCTTACTGAATTTTAAAAAATTCCTTTAATCTAAGACCAAATTGCAATGTATTAATTGACTTTGGATTGTTTCTTTTTTACTTCTGGAAACTCAGAGTCATTGTCTAAATTTTTGACTGAAATAAAGTAAGAAGTAAATAAATGGAAAATAAAATAAAATGTTTTTATTGTTTGTCCCACAATAAATTTTAATTTATTTGACTATTTAGCAGAATTAGAGTTGACAGAGTTCACTTGATATTTGAAGTGCATCTTATGATAGATTTTTTTGCAGTTTTAAAATTATTTAAGACCCTTTTTTGAGAAGTTGAGAAGTTACAGAAATGTATAAATCACACAGAATGAAGTCCAATAATACTACTTTCTGTATGCTTTGTATTTTACAATTTCCAAAGCATTCTCTCCATAACTTAATTTTTTAGTTCTCATGAACCATGTCAAGAGGTAAACGGGGCAGTTATTACAACTGTTTTACAGATGAGAAAACTGAGCCACGTTTGCAACTAAGGGACTGACCAAGGAGGTCACATAGCTAGTTTGTAATTGACAGAACTTGGATGTGAATGTGAATATAGTCAGTGCTTTTTGCCCTTCAGATGTTGCCTGGGTGTGGTTCATAGAAGTACTGATATGAAAATGAATGCTTAATAAAAACCTGTTGACTGATTGATCGGTATGGAAGCAAGTCATGTCTAATGGAAGTGAGAAGAGGCTGACAAGAATGTCGGAATCGGCCTGGAGAGGGCCTGGCATGTGCCTGTGCATTTTGTTCTCAGTCACTGCTAGATCCTATTCCTACTTCCATGAAATGACCCAGGAATCCTTCTTCCCTGGCAGTGTCTGTAGCTGCTATATGTGGACCAACTTTCCACGGAACTAGGATTAAGGAAGGGCCATAGAAGAGTGATCTCCCCACTAAATAGGCTGATAAAATGTTCAAGAGTCACAGCTGTTAGAAACAGCAGGTCTTTTGTTCCCTGTGCATGTGGAAAAAGATCACTGGAACAAAGTTCCAGTTCTTCAAAATTCAAAGTTCTAGGACTTCAAAGTTTTGTGGGTTTTTTTGTTTTCTTTAATCTTTGGAGAGGACTCTAGAATGATGTGCCACATTATCAATACATACAGTATTTTACAAAAATCAGTCCTTTGTCCCCAGAAGTTCATTTCCTTTTTTATTTAGCGCAGGACATATCCTAGGAACTTAGTAAAGGGCATGCTACAATATTAAGAATTCTATAATTAATGTTGGCCAGGATTTGAATTTAAATCCTTTACTTTTCAGGGTCTAATTAAACTGAGACATTATTGTGAGTGGAATGAGACATTTTCCTGACCAACCGTATATTAATGGTTTAATGTGTAAGGATTTTATGTTAAAAGTTTAAAACATATTTGGAATAATGCATTTTCCTTTGAAGTCAGGAAGAGTGAAAAGCTATCTTGCCTTAACATAAAAGGAAATCACCTTTGGTAAAAGTGGCCTTATTAGGGCAAATATTATTTTGTCTCTTTACAATTCTTAGTAGCTCTAAAATACACCACAAAATTGTAAATATAATTACAAACACTATACCAACATAACTGCTGTAGTTTAGTAAGTTTGGGTTCTAAATAACTAATTCATTTTAGATCAGGTTTTTAGCTGTGAAATTGAACTCTTTGGGGAATGATGTTAATATTTGCAGGTAGCTTAACTGCAAAACTGCCAATATAACGGAGTTGTGTATTCAAGTGCTTAATTTCAGGTTTTATTTGGGCTGTAAAAGGTAGTTTAATATATGTCCTAGAAAGTCAGCTATAAGAAAATAATCATCTGTTGATGTTTACAATGTACTCTAGAAAGGAAATACTGTTCATTTTCTGGCAATCATTTTTCCCCCCAGAATTATAAATTATATGCATTAAGAGCATTAACATCTTAGATGTCCATAGCAACTTTTCTCTAATAATTCAAGTGCTTTTACTTCTATTATTTCATTGTATGTTAACATCACTATATGTACTTCATTCACAAATCAAACTCACAAATCAATATACTATATGTACTTCATTCACAAATCAATGTTAATTGAAAATAGCATTATAAAATTTAAACTTAAAAGGGAAATGCATAACCTGAAATCTATAAACTATAAAAATTATAAAAAGACAAACCTCCAAAAATGCTCTGTTCCAAAATAATATTCTTCAAATTTCACAAAGATGAAAATATTAGTTGGATTATTTAAAATCCAACTAATATTAAATAAAATCATCAGGCATAAATAAAACAGTAAGAATTGGTGTAAAATAAGCCTTCAGTTTTTATGTAAAAATAAAAGTGTGTTTTCATGCTCATACAAGCTTATAATCTTTTTCTGCCCCACTTCTCTGATCTTAGGAAGAAAGGATCAAATTCTTTTGCTTTTTTCTCTGTTTCATCGAAATAGAAATCATAGATCTTAGGAGAAGGGGACAAGAAAGTGAAACAAAGGGCAAAGCTAAGGGCGAAGTGGACTGAAAAGAAGGCTTCATACATTTCCCCGAATCCGACTGTTCTCTGGAGTTGGCTTATCAATGTCTTGTGTAGTAGTAGTAATAATAGTAGCAGTGGTATAATTGTCAGTCATATAGATATTCTTCCTGAAAATAGAGAAATAGCCTATTAATTTTAGGAAGAGTCTAACTTTCACAAAGCCCTCAGATTTAGGCCCAGGGCAGTGAAAAGAATGTCTGAGCACTCAGAAATGTTTAATTTAAGATTGAACTTGGACCATTTACCTTTTTTTAAAAAAATTTATTTTTGGCTGCATTGGGTCTTTGTTGCTGCGCGCGGGCTTTCTCTAGTTGCCGTGAGCGGGGGCTACTCTTCCTTGCGTTGCACAGGCTCCTCACTGCGGTGGCTTCTCTTGTTGTGGAGCACGGGCTCTAGGTGTGCGGGCTTCAGTAGTTGTGGTGCGCGGGCTTACTTGCTCCACCGCATGTGGGATCTCCCCGGACCAGGGATTGAACCCATGGTCCCCTGCACTGGCAGGCGGATTCTTAACCACTGTGCCACCAGGGAAGTCCTGGACCATTTACATTTGATTGTCACCACCAGCAAATCCTGAAGTTGAATCTCTTGAAACTTACTATGGTTTCAGCAGCACAAGGGTTAAATTTCCTTCCAACCTGCCCTAGATTCTTCTCAGGAGCTGGGAAGGCAGTTCTCCCAATTCCCACAGCATAAGGCAGAGCTCAAATTCTTCTGTTGAGAACTTATCACTACTCAAACCAAAAAGAAATCTAAAAAAGGCTGCCAAAATGCTTCTCTGCTGCCCCCCCCCACCAAGAGAGATATAAAAATGGCAGAGTTACAAAGCAAACTACAGTGTATGGAATGAATATATATATATATATATATATATATATATATATATATATATAAAGAAATTTTAAAAGCCCACCACTTTGTCTTATTTGCATGAGCACAAATCACTTTCAACTTAATGCCAGAGAAAAAGGCAACATTCCCTGTGATGACTTGCTGAAAAGCTCGCTGTATTTGTTTGATAATGGATTTTAGTTCATTGTCATGTACTTCACTCTTCATCAGCAGGAGCACTTCAGGGT
This sequence comes from Mesoplodon mirus, assembly GCF_964341445.2. NCBI lineage: Eukaryota > Metazoa > Chordata > Mammalia > Artiodactyla > Ziphiidae > Mesoplodon > Mesoplodon mirus. Next base: position 49,769,381 of record NC_138982.1, read on the forward strand.
AAAGAAACAGGCTTTTACCACACTGGAACAAAAGCTATATAAGAAAAAAAAACGTCCTGAGCAGATGGAATATTATTTGCATTTGCACAAATAGTGGTTTTTATCACAATTCATATTACTCCATTGTGAGATAAAGTAAGCCAGATGTGACTACAGCATGCTGCAGATGTAGAATCGGCTTTTTGTTTGTCAGACTCAGAGGTCCCAACCTTATGATCTTTGTACTTGTATATCCATTAGTTTTATTTCAGTTACTTATCAGGAGGGAAAAGAAGAAAGTGGCATTATGTATTTAAGAGGACCATTGCAGAGGGCCAAATTAACTATTTTTTATTTTCATGAGTGAGGATCAAATAGGTTTCAGTTATCTGAATGTCCATCTAGAGTTCTAGATGATGATGTAAAATTAAAAAGCAGAATGTTAAGTGTAATAAAAATTTAGTTCTCTATGATTACATTAAATAATCCTTGACGTATATATATATTTTTAACTATCTCTTATGCAAAGTAGAAAGACAAAGTATTTGACATGATTGAAATAGGATTTTAGGTCTGAAAGGGACCTTTGACACTATAGACCAACTTCCTCATTTTACAAATCAGGGAACTGAGGCTCTGGCACTGAAGTGAGTTGTAGGAACTGGTACAGATAGAACTGAAGCCTGGTCTCCTGACCTTGAATCCCATCATCTATCCATATATCAGCATTTTCTAAAATGTTTTAGTTGGGCTACAAGCTTGAACAGGTTTGATAATTCAGGCTTCAAAAAAAGTTAAACTAACAAATTTTTCTCAACCTTTAGTATATGTCATCTCTGTTGTACCTTTCTAAGAGCAGGAAATAATAAACAGCATTTCCCAAAGTCTCTTGGCCTAGACCCCCATTTTCCACAATACATAGCAAGGGTCACTTGTGTAGAATGTTCTTTGGGGGGTTGCAGCAATGGAGTATTACATCTCCTTTTCCCTTCATTACAATGAAAAGACATTGAACACATTTAAAGAAATCACAAGGGAAAAAATCCTCGATGACATCAAATTCTGGTAAAGATAAAATAAAGGTATTCAGTTTAATTAAAAACAATGAGTGATATATTTAAAGCTAGCTAGACATTTTTAATCAGTTAACATTCATTTATTTCATTTCTTAAACAAACCTCTGCTTTCCATGTTATTCACTATGTCTTATTTAAAAAGAGTGTGCTCGTCCGTCCTCACTGATAGTGGGATACTGGCTGCTCTCCATGTGTGTTAACTCAGGGTCTAGTTGGTAACCCAAGAGCCATTTTTATCTGGCTTTGAGATGTTCTCATTCATTTGTCCATTTAATCATGTAATGATATGATTGAGCCCCTAGTATATATCAGGCACTGTGCTAGGCATTGAGACTGTGAAAGTAAATAAGTAGAGCACTTTTCCTCAAGGACCTTACAGTCTAGTCAGGGAGAACCAAATAACAAACAAATAAACAATTATGAACAAGTAAACAAACATACAAAGAAAATATAGTTACAATAAAATACATTATACTATATTCCATACCACATATTATCGTAGAATATTTTCTGATAGCATAATACACAAAAGTGCTTATAACAGGATGCCATGGATGCAAGTGGAAGGGCATATTACACAGACCAAGAGGTCAAGGAAAGCCTCCTGATAGAAAGAACTATCTCAACTAAGACCTGGAGGATATAACCAGATGTCAGCTATTGTTAAGCACAATGGGAAAGGGAGAAAGAAAAAACATTCTAAGCATAGAGACTAGAATGTACAAAGACCAAGAGTTGAATGAGGACATGACATGTTCTAGGGATTCTGGTGCTACTGTTTGCATGTGCCGGGGCATAGAGTGTGACAAGGAGGCTAGAAGATATAAGGCTGGAGAATTAAGTAGACACCAGAAGATGAGGCTGTCCTGAACTGTGTTAAAGAGTTGAGACCTAATCCCCTGAACAGTGGGTATGGGAAGCCTCTGAAGGATTTTACTTTGTCAGACAAGTTAAAAGGCTGTGAAATAGGAGAAAAATGGTGGTGAACTGAACATAGTAGTGGTGGAGATGAAAACAAGTGGACAGTTTGAAGAACACTAAGAAGGCAGCATATACAGTTCTTAGGGATGGATGACTTCTGTGGACTGGGAAGAGAGACGACTGTAGATGACTCATGTGGCTGGGGCATCGGTAGGCTACTTTACTTAGTTATATTTGGTTTAGGTTATTTCTTTAACTACCTGACAGCAAAGAAGAAAAAGTACCTTAACTTAGATTTGAAATGATATAGAGTCACAGGGATGCAGTGACCTTCTAAAAGCTGAGGTTAGAAGAAAAATGCTTTTAATCTCTTCTTATTGTAAAAATAGAAATGTTTGTATCATAATAACTTTTCAGCTATAAAGAAGGCTTTTTTTTTTTTGCTGTACGCGGGCCTCTCACTGTTGTGGCCTCTCCCGCTGCGGAGCACAGGCTCCGGACACGCAGGCTCAGCAGCCATGGCTCACGGGCCTAGCCACTCCACGGCATGTGGGATCTTCCCGGACCGGGGCACGAACCCGTGTCCCCTGCATCAGCAGGCGGACTCTCAACCACTGCACCACCAGGGAAGCCCAAGAAAGCATTTTAATTTAGTAAATGTGCATAATCTGCAAAAGTAGATGAAGAAAATAATGTCATTTCTCACTTAGAGATAGTTACTACTCTAACATACAGATATTTCTAACTGTCTGAAAGCTTATTTTCTGAATTTAGGAACTGAATTTTGATAGCATGAAATATTTGTATTTTTTTTACAATCTTCTTATGTGTACATGTCACAAAATTGGCTTCATATTATATGTGTAATTGTGTCCCAATTTTTTATTTAACATTTTGTTGTATACATTTGTCTTGTGTCATCATATAATCTTTAAAAATGTGATTGTACTGACAGGACAATAATCCACTGTACTATAATTTTTGAACCATTTCCCTATTGAAGAACATTAGGGTTTTTTTTTCACCATAATATATGCTGTGGCAATGAACATTTTTAAATGTAATATTAGCCTTTGATTGTGTTTTAGGATACCTTCCTAGAAGTGGAATTGCTTAATCAAAAGTTACTCACATCTTGAAGTCTCTTATTAGATAATGCCAAATTGACCTTATACTTTATAACAATATTTTGAGTGTTCCCTGTGTTCCGGGAACATTGTGTTTGAGTGTTCCCAGAAAGCAGAAACATTTCAGAAAAAATGTCTTTAAATCAGAAGTACATAACAGATATTTGAGTTATGGGAAAATGGGTTTTGTTATTCACTTAAAAAGCAGCAGTAGATATACCTGCCATAAAAAACAAGTGCTTAGTGTCTCTTCACACCAACTGAACGTAGAGCATTTACCACAGCCTAACAAAAGTGGAGACAGTGAAAGAGCTCTAGTATGAAATGATCTTATCATTTTGTTATATGGTCAGTGGAGAGTAAATTAGACAATACATGATCAAATGTTTGACTTATATACTTCCACGAAGAAATAAGTCAGACAGAGAAAGACAAATACTGTACGATATCACTTATATGTGGAATCTAAAAAATATAACAAACTCATGAACATAACAACATCTCTCTGTTAGAAGATGAAGAATGGAAGAGCCAACCAAACCTCAAAGAGGTATTATGATTGTGTAATGTTGTTACAGATGACTATACATACACAAGGTACACAAAGGAGAAGGGCTCTCCACAGGGAGGGAGCAGGAACAAAGCCCTACTCTTTAAATGCTGATGTTTTCAAATCTAGAGGGTTCACCTTCTGCTATCTTTTATTTCTCACTTTATGGGCTATCTGCCAATAGTCTTATCGACTCCGAGGCAAACACTGGTATAGATATATTAGTCTCAAGCCTATATATCTATTGAATCACCAGAACTGTATTCTTAACTCACTGGATGGCTCCACTTGGATATTCAACACACACTTTATTTTATTTTTAAAGTATTGTTTAACTGAATTATAGTTGATGTACAATATTATATAAGTTACAGGTGTACAATATAGTGATTCACAATATTTAAAGGTCACACTCCATTTATAGTTATCATAAAATATTGGCTATATTCCCTGTGCTGTGCAATATAACCCTGTAGCTTAGTTTATACATAATAGTTTGTACCTCTTTATCTCCTACCACTCTATTGCCCCTCCCCCCTTCCCTCTCCCCATGGGTAGCCACCTGTTTTTTCTCTATATCTGTGAGTCTGCTTCTTTTTTGTTATATCCACTAGTTTGTTGTATTTTTTAGATTTCACATATAAGTGATATCCTATAGTATTTGTCTTTCTCTGCCTGATTATTTCACTTAATAACTCCAAGTCCTCCCATGTTGCTGCAAATGACAAAATTTCTTCTTTTATGGCAGAATAGTATTCCATTTGTATATATATACCAGATCTTTATCTATTCATCTGTTGATGGTCACTTTGGTTGCTTCTGTACCTTGACTATTGTGAATAGTGCTGCTATGAACATTGGGGTGCATGTATCTCTTCAAATTAGTGTTTTCGTTTTTTTTCAGATATATGCCCAGGAGTGGAATTGCTCGATCATGTGGTAGTTCTATTTTTAGTTTTCTGAGAAACCGCCATACTGTTTTCCACAGTGGCTGCACCAGTTTATGTTACCACCAACAGTCAACACACACTTTAAATGAAACATGATTTGTTCCCTTCCAATCAGCCTTTCCTCCTATATGTACTTAGATTAACCGGATTTCAGAATCTTCTTAGATTTCTTACTGTTCCTCAACATTTAAAATTCTTTGAAAAAAAAATCAATAGGAACTATTTTTTCTCTTTCTTGAATGTCTCTTGAATCTGCCTTTTCCTCCTATTCTTGCTGCTATTGCCTTAGTTCACGCTTTTATTATTTCTTATTGAGAATATTGCTCTCTAATGGTACAGAGCAATGTAGCATAGGTATGGTAATGTAAAAAGAATATAGGCTTTGGAGTTGAACCTTTGGAATATCATTTCCAACTCTTAATGTTTAAATAAATTTTTTGAAGTTACTTAATTTATTTGGGTCATGATTTTTCCCTCTGTAAAAGGAGGAATCATAATATTTACTTTCAGGGTTATTGTAAAGATTTAATATTATAATGTACATAAAGTAGCCAGTACCATGCCTAGTATGTAACAGCTGTTTAATAAATGACAGGTACCTTTTGTATGCAGTTGTAGTGTGAAATAAATGCAATTAAGAGACAAACAAAAGAAGAATGATATTGACACACGTAACTGGGAATTTCAGGACACTGTCACCCAGAGCTGACACAATGTTGTAGAGCTCTTTTTTTTCTTTTCACCTCTATTTTTTCTCATATGTTGGCTTCTATTTTACACAGACTCTTTCTGTGTAATGGCAGGACGGCTGTTGGGAACTCTCAGCCTACATCTTTAGACTATGTTTACTGAAAGGATCCATGGCTTAACCTCAGGAAAGAACTCAGATTGGCTCTGCTTGAATCACATGCTTATTCATGAACCAATTGTGCGTCCCAGGAAATGCAGCACTAAAATTGACCCAACCTTGTGGTTCTGTGGGACACTGATTGACAGTCCCACCAACACTGCACAGAGTGGAGAGGAAGTTCTCACAAGGAAATGAACACTTTCAGACAAAACAACATGCCCACCATACCTTCCCTACCCAATCTCCTTGTCTCCAGTATTTCTAGCCAGCATATCCTCCGTGAGATAAGATTATTTTTCTAAAACGTAGAATGTATTATGTAACTCTCAAAACCTTAAAAAACTATACTCTGCTTAGAGAACATAGCACCAACTTCTTTACAGGGCTTCAAATATGCACACTATTTGACCTCAGCAACCTTCCATTCTTTCCCACTGTGTACCACCAATACCATCCAGTCCCTCAACACGCACTGAGTTTTCCCTCTTCTTGCTTTTGCTCAAACTCTCTGCTTGGAATGACTTTAGTTTCCATCTTAGCATGGGGGTAGCCAATTTGTTTTTCTAGACTGCAGTGGATTTAATTCTTCTAGTTTACCCAGAGCTCCTCTTTCTAGGAGAACCTGCTTCTTTCCCTTTGCAATGATGTGTTTCTGAAAGCCTTGCCAATCACCGACCTATGCCATATACATCATCATGCTTGTGGCCCCAATGATTGATCCAAGGGTGAGCAAGTAACCCCAGCTGGGCCAGTTGGAGTCCTTCCAAGGTTGAAGGTAGGTAAGGGACACCCTTTCCTTCTGAATCATTACTTCGGAATGACGTTTAGCCCAAAGCTGCCAGTGACCGTGTTCCCTATGACAAGGAGAAAGCTCACATGTAGTAGGAGACAATGAGGCCAACATGCAAAAAGAATCAGATAAGAGAGGTGGGAGACTAAGGGAGTCAAGGTGCTCCAGTCCTTGTTCTAATAGTGGTAAACCATAATCTCCTTTTTCCCCTTAAACCACTTTGAATTGAGTCTCTGTCACTTGAAAGGAATAGTCTTCAGGTCCACATTAAATATTTCTTCCTCTATTCAGCCTTTCTAGACTGTAACCTTATAGACCTGCTTTATTATACAATTACCATCTGCTTTTTCCAAAGGTATAGTTAAGTATTTACTTAGTCCACTAGGTTCAATCATTCAGTAACATTTGCCAAGTGTTACCATGTTTCCCACTGGGCTAGACTGGGAGCTTGTCTCCTACCCCACTCAGCACAGTGCCTAGTACACAGTAGAATTTTAAAAAATGTTTATTACTTTGAATTACTAAATGGTGTTCAAAGAAGGATTTTCTTCCCATTGTGTCTGATGACATGTATTTCTCTCTCCATTCAGGTTCTGCACTGGTAATAGAATCACAAATGATCTACAATATTTCACTGAAAATGTAATTTTTGAAAAATATGTGAACAAGTGGAGAACATAAGCTACATTGGAAGCAGAAAAGGTTAGTTTTCAAATAATGAACTTAAGCCATTTCTGGGTCTTACCTCTAAATAGCAGGTACAAATTGGTTTATTTGCATTTTCTTGGTTAATTACACATTTTGGAATGATCTTTCCATGTGGAAGTCATTGATAACAGGATCTAATGCCGGAGACCAAAGTGCCATTAGCTTCATTAAATTGAAGCATTTTCAGAGGTTGGAGTCAAAGCCTGGGAATTAGAAATTGTGGGTCTTAATAACATCTTGGTCACAGATTGGTTGTTTTCTTAGAAGCATACAACCTCAAAAAATTCAAGTGCCTGTAAAATGAAGATGAGAATCTTTGCCTCCTTCAACATCAGGCTTCTACATGGTTTAATGAAATATTACCTATACATGCCTTTGATTTCCGAGGATGGTGTGCCTTACTTTCCTGAGCTCTTAAATAGAGTGGCCATGTAGCATCATGGGCGAACAGGTAAATTAAGGCCTCTGGCATGGTGGAAAGCAAAGTCTAGGTGTTTGTAAGAGAGGCTCAGAAACAGGAGAGGGAAGGGAGCCACCCTGAATTGGTGGCTCCTCTCCACGTACTGCATGTTAAGCAAGGGACTTTACTTATCTGTAATCCTTAGAAAATTTTATGAGATAGAGAACACATTTTACCCATAATGAGACCAAACTTCAGATACCTTAAATAATTTTCTTCAGGGTCACACAAACAACAACTGGATGATGGTCTGTGTGCTGGTCTTTGTAGAATTAATTATGCTGTCGGAAGGCTGTGCTTTTGGTGCTGGCATATTAAGCCATTTACTCATAACAGTTAATAAAAACTAGGCGCCTGTTTTGGACATTTTTTCCAAAGTCGTGCTATACATTTTATGATTGATTATTGTCAACAATAAGAGGAACTTTGAGCTTCAGCGTGTTTTTGCTGTATCAGAATGGCTCATAAATTTAAAAAGTTAGCCCTTGAGTTTGTCTCTAGATGGTACTATAGGAATGCTGTGGGCATTCTTTCTCGAAGTACAGATTAGGCATCGATTCACTTGTGAAGCTTGCTGAAAAAAACCAACCCTGGAGCCATTTCATGTAGATTCTCACTCTGAAGAATGTGCGTGTGTGTGTGTGTGTGTGTGTGTGTGTGTATGTTTACATGCTCTTCTCTGAGATAGGGAGATAGTGATCCAAGAATGACAGGTTTCCCTGGGAGAAGACTAAAGCCAGTCCAGTCCAGGGGAGGTGCATAAGTGTGGGAAACTCTATGAAATCTAGATTATCTGTAAGGTATCCTGGAGTCCTTAAACTCTCCCTCCAGTTGTACACATTTCTAAATTGGCTTTGGAATTGACCCGTTCTTCATAAAACTTGTGTGGCAGAGACAACACCTGGTCCTGACAGGTTATCATCTCTCATCTGGGAGCATGTTCAAGTCAAAATAGCTAACAGAGGGGAGGAGAGAGCACTCTGGGTGAACATGGGAAGCAGCGAAAGTGAGAAGCCTTTGGCAACAAGCCCAAAACCTTACCACTAAGGAGGCTGCACCCCTTTCAACCACCAGATAAGACAGGATAATACCTTCATGTTTCACTTGGCCAGTTTATAATGTGGCAAAGGGAAGCAAGTGTGTCAAGCTGGTGTCTGCATTATCTGATTTCCCCCGCACTGCCCCTGCCGTCCCCTATTGTGTCAGAAGTGCATTACTTGTTGGAGCAGTGAGGCTCAGCAAACCTGGAGAGTGGGGCTGGGAGGATTATGGGGAAGAGCAGTGAGGCTCAACTAATGTGGGGGAGTGGAGAGAGGCAGGGACACATATAACAACACAAGCTCTGCTTTGACTCACATGACCAAATCCAGCTGAAAAGCCGGTTCAGATTTTAGTGTAACAACTCTATTGGCAAAAGACAGCAAGGGTTTTCCCCAAGCTGTTTCTTCAGAATTCAGAGGAAACAGTGCTAGAAGGATGTAAATACTACTCTCTTAATTTATTTTATTAAAAAGAAGTTTAAGTGTGTGCGTGTGTGTGTGTATACACACGTGTGTGCACTCATTCATTCCTCCCTACACTGGCATGGAAACATGGAAGGAGTCTCTCTTGGAAATGGCCATAGAGTGCTATAGGATAAAGCTATTTCATTGATATTTTTCTCATCCATAACACACAGAATTTAATCTGATGTTCCTTTCCCATGGAAACTGGCAATATTCAAACAATATAGCATGGGTGTCTGATGAGGATTAGGGTGTATGAGGGTCCACAGCTTAATTTGAGACTATATGCAAAAGTCTATATGCAACAACAAACAGTCTGTGGCATAGCCAAAACAAGTATAGATTGACTATGGATTCTGAACAGTTCATACAATCATTATTAATCAGTATAGGTATAGTAATCACATTGATTATGAAAACTGATCTTAGGGACTTCCCTGGTGGCACAGTGGTTAAGAATCTGCCTACCAGGGAGATCAGCTCGGTGCTTTGTGACCGCCTGGAGGGTGGGATAGGGAGGGCGGGAGGGAGACGCAAAAGGGAGGGGATATGGGAACATATGTATATGTATAACTGATTAAATTTGCTAAATAAAAAAAAATTAAAAAAAAAAAAGAAAAAAAAAAGAATACACCTGCCAATGCAGGGGACACAGGTTCCATCCCTGGTCTGGGAAGATCCCACATGAGGTGGAGCAACTAAGCCCATGTGCCTGTGCTCCTAGCACCCGTGCTCTGCAACAAGAGGAGCCACCGCAATGAGAAGCCTGCGCACCACAAGGAAGAGTAGTAGCTCCCACTCTCCGTGACCAGAGAAAGCCCGCGTGCAGCAACAAAAAGACCCAATGCAGCCAAATAACTAACTAAATAAATAAATAAAATTTAAAAAAAAGAAAATTGATCTTAGAAAACCATAGGGATCATTTAAAATATTGAGGTTTAACAAGTTTAAATAGATCAGATCATAAGTGATGCCCTTTTCCTCATCTCCTTATGAAAGAAAAATTTAAATTCTTCAGGTGAGCATACCTGAAGAAAGTGCACAGTAACTTTTACTAGAGAATTCAACTGTACTTTTAAAATGAACATTAAACAATAATAAACTAATAATAAAACAGCTACCTTTTACTGAGTAACTACTGTGTACCTGACATAGTGGTGTTTTACATATATTATCTTAATTAATTCTCTCAAAAGCCATAGAGCTTAATGCTTAATGCTGTTAGTATCCCCCTGAAGCCTAGAGAGTTCAAGTTCACACAGCTAAAATAAGTGGTGGATTTAGGAATGGAACCTATAAAAGCCTGATCCCTGGAACCTGGCTGTTAACCATTACTCTATCCTAGAATCACAAACACCTTCAACATAACCCAGAGATGTAGCAAGAGGAGTTAAAAGACTTGTCATATTGGGCTTCCCTGGTGGCGCAGTGGTTGAGAGTCCGCCTGCCCATGCAGGGGACACGGGTTCGTGCCCCGGTCCAGGAAGATCCCACATGCTGCGGAGCGGCTGGGCCCGTGAGCCATGGCTACTGAGCCTGCATGTCTGGAGCCTGTGCTCCACAACGGGAGAGGCCAAAGACTTCTCATACTGATGGGTCTAGGATGAGGTTTTCCAAATTCATAAATTAGGGTTGTTCAGTAGATCACATAACTTCATTAAAGTAAATCAAGTAATCCTCCTTGCTTGCTAGGCTGATATTTATAAAGGATGGGCCAGGGAGATAGATTTCCAGTTAAAGTTTGTTCCAAGCATGGCTGTTCCTATAAACTTATATAAGGTAACCATCATCCCACTGTCAAAAAGACCCCAGAGAAACTTTACTACAATCTCTTTAGGTTACTTTTAAATGAAGAATTGCTATTTAGAAAAGAAATATACTTTCACTGTAAAAAAAAAAGAAGAAATATACAGATATATTCAAGAAAAAAAATCACCCATCCATAACCCCATCACTGTTTAATTTTTTGTTCTTATATTCTCCTAGTTTCTGTGTGTTCATACATAAATTTCTACTGTTTTTTTGTAATTTATTTAGTTATTTATTTAGTTTTGGCTGCGTTGGGTCTTCGTTGCTGCACACGGGCTTTCTCTAGTTGCGGCGAGCAGGGGCTACTCTTCGTCGCGTTGCACGGGCTTCTCATTGCGGTGGCTTCTCTTGTAGCAGAGCACAGGCTCTAGGTGCGTGGGCTTCAGTAGCTGTGGCTCGCGGGCTTAGCTGCTCTGCGGCATGTGGGATCTTCCCGGACCAGGGCTTGAACCCATGTATCCTGCATTGGCAGGCGGATTCTTAGCCACTGTGCCACCAGGGAAGTCCCATAAATTTCTTTTTTTTTTTTTTTTTTTTTTTTTTGCGGTATGCGGGCCTCTCCCGTTGCAGAGCACAGGCTCCGGACGCGCAGGCTCAGCGGCCATGGCTCACGGGCCCAGCCACTCCGCGGCACGTGGGATCTTCCCGGACAGGGGCATGAACCCGTGTCCTTTGCATCGGCAGGTGGACTCTCAGCCACTGCGCCACCAGGGAAGCCCATAAATTTCTATTTTAAAATAAAAATCAGATACACCATAATATTATTTCATTTACTGTCTTTTCCTGTCAATATATTAATGTATGATTTAGCAGCCACAACCCAGCTTCACATCTTATGAATTGTGAAACTTTAGGAAAATTGTTTAGTTTCTAAGTGCCTCAATTTTCTTTTTTGTAAAATAGAGATAATATCAATATAATGTTGCCATAAAGGTTTATTTTTAATATTTGAAAAATGCTTAGGGCAGTGCCTGGCACAAAATATTATAAAATAAATACCGGAGAAAAGTATGCGCACCTTTTAAAGAATTCTTTCTGGATTATTTTCTTACCTTCCAGAAAGAGTCTACCAATTGATATGCTTAGAGCACAGCATGTGAGTGGAGTACCCATTTTCCTGCTCCTATGGCAGAGTTGTTAAGAGTGTGGGAGGTCAGGCCAAAATCTGGCTCCATTGTCCAGTAGCCATGTTATCCTGGGAAAGTTGCTTGACCATGCTAAGGGTCACTTTCTTTTTCTGTAAAATGGGAATGACAATAAATACCTACTTTTTAGGATTGTTAGGAAGCTGAAATGAGATGATATAAGTGATTAGCACAGTGCCTCACATAGAGAAAGGGATCAATAAATGCTAACTATTAGTCTATGTTTGCAGTCCCTCCACATTAAAGATAAGGAAAAGTAGGACCAGTAAGTATGTCATCCATGGCTGAAGAACTAAAGTAATAAGCCAAAATGATACAGGAAATCCAGTGAGAAGGATATTTCTGGTTTGAGGTGATAAATTTTTTTTGTGCCTTGCTGACCAATATGGATATCTTTTAAAAAATATATTTCCAGGATGCCTTCCTGTGGCTAGTGCTCAGCATATATTCATTAGTGACATGAACAGTGGCACAGAAAGTATGCTCATTAAACTTGCTAGTGTGAGGGAGCGAGGGCATGAGTTTCACCTTGAAAGAAAGAACCAAGAAAATACGATTCTACCAGGAAAGGTGATAGTAGTCTACTTGAAGAGAAAAATCAGTTGCCCAAGTACCACGTGCGAAATGAATGATTATGTTCAAACCAAGAAGAAAAAGCTCTATCAGCCAATCTGTGCAAAACAACTGTATGATGAATGTAATTCTACAGATTAAGTTAACCCGAAAGCCTTGAGCAGATAGACTGAGAATGGGGTGGTGTCCTGCTCTTTTGGGGCACCACTGATCAGCCTTTCAGATAAGTAACAAGATAGGATTGGGTTCCCTAATTAGGGATGGTCTTGCAGAGTGTAGGACTTCATCAGATGGCACCTACAATACAAATGGCTTAAAAAAAAAAAAAAAGAACCGCATTATTCACTTTGAGGAATTTGTCAGACATTTTTGTTATTTTTTAAGTACAGGCAAGACTCTCTTAGGAAGTATACAGTTGTTTATTTCCACTGAGATTAGAACAATAGGAAGTGGATTTCAAACTGCAGCATGGAAGATTTAAGTTAGAATGATTGAAAAACAAACTTACAAGTAGTGTGAAATGTAAAACACTGCAAATGATTACCAAGTAAGACTATGTAATCTTTTCAGAATTATTTAAAATAAGACTTTTTTGTATTAGTTTCAAATTATTTTCGTAGGTCTTAACTAAAGGCAGGAGAATAGGCTGGGTAGACTCTCAAGATTCCTTTCTATGATTTGATGATAAAAAAGACTTGATCCTATAAAGATTGCTCTGGCTTTTTTTCTATTGAGGCTACCCAAGGAACAGCTGTTGCCTTGACAACAAGGGACAGACTTAGGTTCCTCATATGCTAGTAGGAAAATGGCCAATTTTCTTGTTCATAAGAGAAAACTGTTAGTTAATGTGTGCATCTCTTTCTCTCTCTCCCCCACCTGTCTCTCTTTCACTCTCTCTGTCCTACCATTATTAGCCACCCTTACATGAACCTCAGTGAAAGTTAGAGTTCAAAGAAGATGAGAAAAAGGTGGTAGAATACTTTGTATTTTCAGAAATACTCACCGAAACTTAAGAAACTCATTCACAAGAGACTTTGGAGTAAGGTAATGCTATAGGAATACCAAGAGATCAGCCTTCAATGTGTAGAGAAGAAAAACAACAGATGACATAAAATTCTTAGAATGTGGGCAGACACACTGAACAGATTCCAAGAGGAAGGAATCAATACACCTTCACTGATGTCTCAACATGGGATGAATGACATAACCACCACTTCCAACTATCTAGGTACACGTATACAGACATCACCCACTTTTGACTAAACTGAGTAGATTGTATACAGACCTAGCTTTACATAAGATTTATGTGAATAATACTACAGAACATGGTAGAAGAACAGCAGTTATTTCATATACAATTCACTAAAGTAATAGGCAACAGTTAGTTCCCCTAGGGCAAAAACCTTAGGATAATACCTGCTTTCTCCTTTGCTACCTGAAATGTAGCCAAATGCAGGCTAGGAAACAGATTGACAACTGATTAAAAAGCGCTTTGAGTAAACTTACCCATATATTATGTGGGGAGCTATAGCTCGTTGAATTAAAGTAGGCCAACTCTCTGCAGGGTCTCTTAAAGCCTCAACTATAAAAAAGCCAAGTTTGTTAGCCCAGTGGAGTGGTGCTTTTTCCATACAGCAGCATGGAAGGTTCAAGCTGAAGCTCTGTACCAGTCTTGTTTTTATACTGCGCTCAAATGGATGGTGTGTTACAGTATCAGGACAACACACATTTTCTTGTATGTTTACCCTACCTTTTTCTACATAGTGATTATACGGTGGGTGTGTTTTTTGTTTGCTGTTTCACCACTCCCCACTACCTCCCAAGGATTTTTTTTGGGGGGGGCAGTGGTATTATTGTTGTTTAAAAGTATTTTTCTTCTGGTTATAAAAAAATTCAAGCTGTTGTAAAGAATATGAAAAAAGTTCACAGAAGGCCAAAGAAGGAAATGAAAGAATCTTGGTATTGTTTTGAAGAGCAGTACTGAAAGCAAAGAAAGCCAATACCAATATTTTTTTTACTAACTGCTGGGATAGCATAAGACACAGGATATTACTTCCTGCCTGTTTTCTTTATTTTTCTGTGTCTACCATGGTCCCAGGAGAATAACACTCTAATGATGTGCAAAAACATGCAGGTACCCGTAGGCGATGCTATATATTCTGATGACGTAGAGTGGGATTGTCAAGCACATGAGAGAATATATAAGGTTTGAAAGGCTAAGCAAAACCACATTTACACTTTGATGAGATAATGTTAAGGATATTTTGAAAACTCTGCTACTTGTGGCACAATATTGCTGGCAGATTTTGGAGCTAGCTTTTCTCATCCCAAGCCCACTGGTCCCCATTCTCACAGAATGAGAAGACCATCCTCTTGGTTGGTCCCACTTTTAAACAGTCACAAAGTCTTATCTTCTGCCTTTTTTCTCTTTCCCTATTTCAGACCCTCATTACTGATCCCTTTTTTTTTTGCTTTTTTTTTTGCGTTACGCGGGCCTCTCACTATTGTGGCCTCTCCCGTTGCGGAGCACAGGCTCCGGACTCACAGGCTCAGCGGCCATGGCTCACGGGCCCAGCCGCTCTGCGGCATGTGGGATCTTCCCGGACAGGGGCACGAACCCACGTCCCCTGCATCGGCAGGCGGACTCTCAACCACTGCATCAGCAGGGAAGCCCTACTGATCCCTTTTCCATTCATCTCCCCCATTTAAAATTATTCAGTGTGTCCCTATTGTCTATAAGAAAATATCTTTGTGTTGTGGTACCTTTCAATTCTCCCTGCCTCATCTCATGTTACTCTCCCAGGCAAATGCTACCCTCAAAAGTCACCCCATTCCCCATTCAGTAGTGTTGAACTACTTGTAATTTCTCACTTCTCTTCACCTCTCAGGCTCAAGATTTTCCATATTATTACCTTTTTATTGTTATACTCTCTACCTGGAATACACTTTCACCTCAGCTTTTCGCCAGGAACATTTATATCCCCATCTTTGGAGTTTCAGATAAGACCTTATTTTTTTTTATAGAGTGCATATATTTTATTGTTTTCTCATTGGCTACATTATTTTTTTAATTTTAATTTTATATTGGAGTATAGTTGATTAACAATGATGTGTTAGTTATAGGTGTACAGCAAAGTGATTCAGTTATACCCATACAAGTGTCCATTCTTTTTCAAATTCTTTTCCCATTTCGGTTATTACAGAATATTGAGCCAAGTTCCCTGTGCTATACAGTAGGTCCCTGTTGGTTATCTATTTTAAATATAGTAGTGTATACATGTCAATCTCAAACTGCCGATCTAGCCCTCCCCCCGCTTTCCCCCTGGTAACCATAAATTCGTTCTCTAAGTCTGTGAGTGTTTCTGTTTTATAAATAAGTTCATCTGTATCATTTTTTTAGATTCCTCATATAAGCAATATCATATGGTATTTGTCTTTCTCCATCTAACTTACTTCACTTAGTATGATAATCTCCTGGTCCATCCATGCTGAGCAAATGGCATTATTTCATTATTTTTAATTTCTGAGTAATAATCCATTGTATATATGTAGCACATCTTCTTTATTCATTCATCGATCGATGGTCATTTAGGTTGCTTCCATGTCTTGACTATTGTAAACAGTGCTGCAATGAACAATGGGGTGCATGTATCCTTTCAAACCATTGTTTTTTCTGGATATACACCCAGGAGTGGGATTGCTAGATCATATGGTAGTTCTATTTTTAGTTTTTGAAGGAACCTCCATATTGTTCTCCGTGGTGGTTGTATCAATTTATATTCCCACCAACAGTGTAGGAGGGTTCCCTTTTCTCCACACCCTCTCCAGCATTTATTGTTTTGTAGATTTTTTGATGATGGCCATTTTGACTGTGTGAAGTGATACCTCATTTGCATTTCTCTAATAATTGGTGATGTGGAGCATCTTTTCATGTGTTTGTTGGCCATCTATCTGTATGTCTTCTTTGGAGAAGTGTCTATTTAGGTATTCTGCCCATTTTTTGATTGGGTTGTTTGTTTCTTTCACATGAGCTGCATAAGCTATTTGTAAATTTTGGATATCAATCCCTTGTCAGTCGCATTGTTTGCAAATATTTTCTCCCATTCTGTGGGTTGTCTTTTCGTTTTGTTTATGGTTTCCTTTGCTGTACAAATGCTTTTGAGTTTAATTAGGTCCCATTTGGTTTTTTGTTTTTGTTTTTATTTTCATTACTCTAGGAGGTGGATCAAAAAAGATCTTGCTATGATTTAGGTCAGAGAGTGTTCTGCCTATGTTTTCCTCTAAGAGTTTTATAGTATCTGGTCTTACATTTAGGAGGTAAGTCCTTATTCTAATGGTGTGACTGCTCTGCCCTGATCCCCTCCCACCTGGAGACAGACATGCTTCCCTGATGAGTCTTGATAACTTTGCCATACTGTGTGCACTTGGTATGCTTTAGCTCATTTAACAAAAGTTCTGGAAGGCAGCATCCTACTAGTTTTGCTCACTGATACATATCACTATCACTTACTACAGAGAGCATGTCACACATTAGGTGCTCAATGACTATACAATAAGAATGAGTGAATAAAGGAATGAATGAATGTCTACTGTGTGCTTAGTGCTGGGGAGCCAGTGTTAAATCAGCTAGGCCTCTCTGACCTATGTTGCTTACAATGTAATAGGGGGACTCAGGGAAGTAAACAGAGGAAATGTCATGATAGCCAAAATATGATGCCAGGGGAAATGTATATAGGTCAGGGAAGGTTGACATTAGCTGGGAAAATATGGGTAGAGTGCCCAGGCAGCAGGAACAGATGTGCTAAGGCTTAAAGTGAGAGAGAACTTGAAGAAAAGGAAACAAATTCACTCGGGCTAGAATTCCCAGTGTGAGATGAAGAAGAGTGAGAGACGAGATGGGAGAGGGAGAAGGCCCAGTTCATGAGGGCCTCAGAATCCATGTTAGGGAGGCCTTGGAGAGCTGGGGAGGGATGACGTGCTGAGATTTGCGGGTTAAAAAACTCATTTTGGCTGAGCCATGGAGATGGTATTAGAGAGATCAATTATGGAGGCAGTTACCTGTTAGGAGACGGCTTTTGACGTCCGTTTCTCCACTTGATGGTAAACTCCTTGAGGGAAAGGATAATCACTTTTTCAATTTTGTAAATTAAGGGCTTAGGTCAATGTTTCTTTAATGAATGACAAACTCTACATATGTCAATTATCATACCTCAGAAAAACAAAAATAAAAAAGCCCCTTCTTTTAAGAAGTTGCATCCCCTGTGGCTCATCTAGTCATTGGGTCAATATAACTACCTCCAGGTAAGCTAGTTACACAAAGGAGATTTAGTGGCACCTCCACCCTGACCTTGCTCCTGATAGATACATAAGTTGATTTATATTACCTTACCTTGCCTATATTATAACTGACCATTTAAATTGTATTTTTTCGGTTCTTTCATGAAGATGTCATTCCTGGATTAAGATCATGGCTTTTCCATGTTGCATAACCTACCTAAGAATAATCCATGCAACTCTGCTTCTTTGTGTTTATTCAAAGACTGGTGAAAGAGTTAATGAAGATATGAATTAAGGAAAGCATAAATGATAAAATAGTCATCTGAAAGGTTACTTCTGACTTCCCTGTATTTGTATTAGAATCTAGTCATTAAAGTGATATAATTCACTGAATAAAATCATTTTATTAAGCCTTTGGTCAGCAGATTATTAATACCTATATTATACATAGAACTCATCTAAAATTAGTAATTATAGCTCTCATTTTTCTTTTGATACAATGAAAAGAGTAAAAGAATTTTCAAAGTATGTGAAAGGACTTTGTGAAATAACATCACAGTTAATCAAAATTTAATACAATAAACTAATAAAATAGTAAAAATGTTCTAATTTAATATTAGTAGTAAATGTCTTCTCCTTATCCTTATTTTATAGACAATGACACTTTCAAAGCATTATACATTTGTGAGCTAATAACATATCACAAATCTACAAAAATATGAAAAGCCAAAAAACTTGATAACTTCTGATTCAGATTATATGTCAAGTTTCATTATTGTGTTTCTAGTAAATAAGTAATATAAATTAACTATTTGTAGGGTGGTGGGTGATATGGATTATTTTTCCTGATACCTAATCAGAGTCCCTACTTTTCTAAAGCTTTCAGTCTTTCATGATTCACAATGAAACATTAATTTGTATGGTTCACTTAATCAGATTCAACAAACTTTGTTTATAAAATTTCACATACTTAAGTTTTTTAGCATATGTTATCTTCTAAATGGTTAATTTACATGTTGATCTATCCATGACAATCTTACATTTAAACTTTCATTGTTAATTATTATCATTGTTATGGTTGCTTCACATTAATAGCAACTAACAGTGTTTAGAAGAATAAAAGGGACTCTGATTTTGCATCTGGATGTTTTTTAATGGAATGACACAGAGTTCTGTGTCACACCAAAGATTTTGTCATTTTACAGTGAGAATGAGCTGGGGGAAAATAGTTGTTAATAGATTGTTAGGTTGGTATTTGGGCCACAATTATTTCTGGGGGGTTTTCTCCTTAAGAACATCTTTAATACTGCACCCAGAGATTTGACCAAGATGTCAGGAATAATGAGCTTCATTATAAAGTAGACCTTGATGATAGTTCTGGCTAAAAAAGAAAGAAAAGATTGAAAAAAAGAGGTATTTGTGGTACTTTACATAGACAGACATGTAGCACCATCTACTGGATTAGAAAAACTGAATAAAATCTGTATTTCCACTAGCAAAAGTATGAAACTATGACTATCAAAGCTTCCTATAGCTTGATAGGAATTGGTTTAGCCAATTCTTTTGATTCTAATGATTGTTTTACTAGTAGATGTGAGTACTTTGCTATATAGGGCCTTCTTTTCCCCTTTGTCTTTGCATCTAGGATTTTTTTTTTTTGCATCACGTACACACACACAGACACACACACACACACACAGAGATACACACACACACACACACACGCATATCCCATTGTACCCAACTAAATCATGTAATTTTTTTTACAAGGCAGTGGTTTCCATTGGCAAAATAAATTTTGTGAATGTAATTTCCCCGAAAAGGATATTAGAAAGTCCGTAATTAAGGAGGTCTTTCCTTTTCTCTGCAGTAGAAAATGTTTTCTTTAAATATAGTTATGGCCTCCTGTTATCAGAAGAAATAAATCCTTAAAAATAATCCATTCAATAATTCATTAATTCAGCAAGTATTAATCAAGGGATTACTATGTTTCAGCAACAATGATAAGAACATTGAAAAAACAGAACAGTGATTTCAAAAATATTGCATAATATTTGGCTGTGAGGTAAGTGTTCCTTTGTAAAGACTTACATCCATCTCTTTCATTAACTGAGCAGCCAATTATCCGATATAGCCTTGTAAAATGTACAAGTTTGCAAAATGTTATAGATACTAGTCAAAATATTCAGCACTAAAAACATGTTTTGTAAAGGGAGGGAAACTGGAACAGAACAATTATAAGACCCTTCTGACCTTTCAATGAGACTGTTATCTCATTATCCAAGTCATTAACTATTTCATAATAAAATGAATTTCCTCAGGAGGGAGTGAGTACCTTGGCAATACAATAGCAGTGTAAAAGCATTGCATGTTGCTGAGGTGCATGTTGTAGCCAGGGGCTATCTTGGAAGTTTCTTCTAATTCTGAGGTTATATAAATGCTCTGAATCTAGTCATATGGAACTATATTAAGAATGAATTACATAAAAGAAAATCTGAGAAAATGGAGACATTTACCATATTTCTGGGTAGGAAGACAATACAATAAAAGTTTCATTTCTTCTTAAATTATTATGTATATTCAAGGAAATTTCAATGAAAAATCCTAGGGTTCTTTGACCTTTTTTGAACTTCACAACTTGATTGCAAGGAAGTGTTTGAAAATAAATAAGAGTAGTTGTGATGGTGGTGATAGATGGTGTGCTTGGCCCTACCATAGTAAGAAGCTATGCTACTCAAAACAGTGTGGTACTTTTGTAGAGATAGATAAATAAATCAGTGAAATACCAGATATCTAGAAACATATCACTGTATATATGAGAATTTAGTATACAAAAGGACACATTTCAAACCACAGGAGTGAGATAGACTATTTAACAAATGGTGTTGAGAAAATTCCTATTTGTTTTGGAAAAGAACTATGAAACTATGTCCTGTCATATACAAACATAAATTTTATGTGCATTAGAATTTTAATATAGAATATATAATTATAAAAGTAATTATATAATTATAAAAGTACTTGGGAATTTGGGGTTACCAGATGCAAATTATTATATATAGAATGGATAAACAACAAGGTCCTATTGTATAGCACATGGAACTATATTCAATAGTCTATGATAAACCATAATGGAACAGAATATATATAAAAAATAATGTATATATAGGTATAATTGAATCACTTTGCTGTACAGCAGAAATTAAGACAACATTGCAAATCAACTATATTTCAATTAAAAAAATTAAGTTCTTGGGAAACTGAAAAAAAGTACTAGAAAAATATATAAATAACATATATAAATATTTTAATGAATAAACAACAATAAATTTTAATGAATAAATACTAAATCTTAATATTAATATAAACTTTAATATTAAATATATTAAACTTTTAATAAGAGTAAAATTTAAATAAATAAAATTATATGTTATATATAATACTTATATATAAATAAATAATATATAAAATAGTTTATTTTTATAGTCTTCCGGGAAAAGCTTTCCTTAGTGAGATGCAAAACAAAAGTTATCAAGGAAAAGACTGACAGATTTAACCATTAAAAAATTTAAAACTCCTCTTTTCATTTATATATTTATTCTCTCAGCAGATTTTTATTGAGCATTACCATGTGCAGGTATTGTTCTAGTTTCTGAATACAGTGTGAACAAAATGCATATGGTTCCTACTGTCATGCATATTATAGTCTAGTGGCAAAGATAGAAAATAAGTAAACAAAATAAAAACATAAGTACTAATTATGGTGAATTAGTCTCAATGTAATTACTAAATGTGAAAGTTTTGCTATAAGACAGAGTAACAGGTAAAAGCTATATTTGATTGAATGGGCAAGGAAGGCCTCTCTAAGGAGGTTATATATAAACTGAAGAATATAGAGCCCTGCAGAATACTCTAGAACTAGACATTATGGAAGAAAAATATTCCAGGCAGAGGGATCAGTATATATGAAGACCCAAAGGCTGGGAGACTCCTTGGTTTTTTGAAGCTCTAAGGAAATAATTTAAAAAATCCAAGGTGGCTGAAACATAGTGAATAAGGGGAAAGATGGCAAGAGATGAGCTTGGAAAAAAATTTGTCAGGGATAAGATCACATAGGATTTTGTAGACCAGATTAAGGATTTTGGATTTAATTCCAACTAAACCAGGAATCCACTGAAGAGTTTTAACTTGGAAGAAATCTGATTTAAGTTTAAAAAAGCCCCTAAAATGGTACAACTACTTTGGAAAAGGTCTGGCATGTTTTATAAAACTAAACATACACCTACCCTGCTGTCAGCAATTGTACTCCTTGGTATTTATCCAAGAGAAATAAAAACATATGTCCTTGAAAAGGCTTGTACTGAGAGTACACATTAATAATTCTGAAACACATTTAAATGTACTTTGGGGTTGAAAAAATAAGTAAATGGCTGATGGATAGTGGGAGCAAGGTTTCTCACTGTCAGGAGGGAAGTTTCAAATAAATAAGGGAAGGCTAGAATAAACTCTATGGTACTGGATTGGAGTCAGAGACATCAGTATGTACTAATGTTTAGCGTATACAGATAGACACAAAGATGATTATAGATTTGTATGAATTCTTGGGTTAGTATACATACCTACATTATCTAGTTTTGTCTGCTGAGAGGGCCCAGAAGCACTGACAACCCAGTAACAGCAAACATGCCCAGAGCCCAGATCTTGATTTCTAAATGCCATTCTCCAATAAAAGGAATCAGAGCTCCTTGGAGAAATGGCTAATTCTCAGGCTGTGTAAGGGAAAATATAAGATGGTCTAGAGCACTTTGTAGGCCAGAAAGTAAGGAGGTGCTCAAAAAACAAAAAGATGAAGGCATGTCAAACATACAGGGGCCAATGGCCAGAGCTGGAACAAATTGGGTAACAAAATAGCATAGTTTGGATTATAATCCAAAGTATAAAATATATATGAGTCCACAGTAATATAAATAAATAATTGAATAAATAAAGAAATAATTGAATAAAGAAATAAATAAATGGAGAGGATAGACTCCTACTTACAGAAAAATTTCAAATAATCCATGTAGATACTCTCTTTTTGGGAGGTAGAGTGTAATCTTTCTCCTCGAAGGCAGACAGAACTCAGTGAATCATTTAGAGTATGGAAAGGGAAATAGTAGCTTTACAATGGAGAAACCTGGCAAATGCTATCTTAACAAAATGATCACAGGTAAAGTCACCAGTAATGCCATGATGACATCACGAGCCCTCTGATAAGATGTGATGAGAAGTGTATTTCACCTCTGTGGTTTTCTTCCCCCAAAGCCATAACTCCAGACTAATTATGAGAAAACCATCAGATAAAACATTGAGGCATTTAGAGAACTTCTATATGAAATAACTGATCAGTACTTCTCAATACTGTTCAGGTTACAAAAAACAAGAAAAAACCCAGAACTTGTTACAGACCAAGGAAGACTAAGGAGACATGATAACAAAATGCAATGTGGTATGCTAGATTATATCCTGAAACAGATAAAACATGGATGGAAAGACTGGAAATCTGGAGTTTAGTTTATAGTAATGGGCCAATGTTGGCTTCTTTCTTTTGTCAAATGTACCATGTTAATGTGTGATGATCATATTAGAGGAAACTGAAACTACATGAGGGATATATGGGATATTATCTTGGCAAGTTTTCTGTAAATCAAACTTATTCTAAAATAAAAAGTGTATTAAAAATCTTGTACAGGAATGTTTATAATAGCTCTATTCATAGTTTCCCCAAACTGAATACAGTCCAGGTGTTCATCATTAGGAGAAGAGGTAAACAGAGTGTGTTATATTTACATAAGGGAATACTATTCAGCAATAAAAAGAAATGAACCATTGATACTGCACTATGGATGAATATCAAAAACGTGAAGCTGAGTGAAAAAAAGCCTAACATCAAAAAGTACATATTTTTATCAGTCTGGGTGCAATCAGGAGAGAGAAACCACACAGCAATTTAATAGGGAAGGCTCAATATAAAGACTTGTTAATTGTAACAGAGGATGGGGTAACAAGCAGCTGGCTGTTAAGAAGTAAAGAAAACTCTAAAGAATGGAGATATAGCAGAAATAAGGAGCAGTTACTATCCTTAAAGCTGAGACAGTGTGCCCAGGGAAGAGCCTTCCCACCCTGTCCCTCAGCTGAATGAATGGCAGAGAGATCATTGTGCTGGTTGAACTTGCTGGAAATCTGTTCTCTGTGGTGCCAGGGAAATCTATTAAGGGGGTGATGTCTCACTGGGGGCACTCTGTTGCCAAACTACTCAAGTTGGGGTGGAGGTGAGTGCTAAGGGAAGCTGCTGCACACAGCAGGAGCTGGGAATGGAGAAGCCACAAGTGCTGCAGGAGCCTGATGCTGGAAGAACTGCCTGAGATGCAGGAACTGGACACTGAAGAAGCTGTGCGTGCTGCCAGGTGAGCACACTGGAATCAGGGAGAAAAAAAGGCTTTTCTCTTCCTGCAATGTCTCTCCTGTGCCCTTACTGATAAAGCTTGATGTTGTGCCAGCTGTTGAAAGAGAAATATTTAAAGGGCCCATATCTGTTTTCACAGAGCAGGCAAAATGGGTGAATTTGGAGCTGAGAGGCAATAAATGGTAAATTTAGGAAATATAGCACAATACAGTGCCTTTTCATTGATTTGAAGTTTTAAAAGAGAGGAAACTAATGTATGATAGAGAAAATATCAGAACAGGAAGTTGCCTCTGGGGGGTTAGGGGATGTGAGAGCAGGGATTGACTGCAAAGAAGCAGGCAGAAACTTTTTGGGGAAGTGGTGATGTTCCATATCTTGAGCATAGTTTAGGTTAACCTGGTGTATGCATTTGTCCAAACTCAAGATTTGTGTATTTGTTTGTATATAAATTTTACCTATAGAGGGAAAAATGTAAACAAAAGTAAACATATGCATAGTGAAGTCTTTAGGGGGGAAGTGTACTGATTACTGCAATTTACTTTGAAATGCATCAATAAATAACATGAATTGATGAGTGGATGGATAGATGGGTATGTAACAGCAAGAATAGTCCAACATTCATGGTAGGACCTAGGAAACATCTAGATCAGGGGAATAATGGTGCTCACTGTAAAATTATTTCAGCTTTTCTATATGTGGGAAATATTTCAAAATTAGATGTTGGAAGTAAAAGATTACCTTAACTGTTGAGGGAGAATGGATTTTGGGGGAACAAGAGTAGAAGCAGATTGTTGAGGATGCCATTGCAGTAGTGCAGTGAGAGATGATGATTGTTTGGAGTGGTGGCAGTGGACTTGGAAGGGAGTCATAAAAGCAAAGAGAAGAGGGCTTCCCTGGTGGCGCAGTGGTTGAGAGTCCGTCTGCTGATGCAGGGGACACGGGTTCGTGCCCCGGTCCGGGAAGATCCCACATGCCACAGAGCGGCTGGGCCCGTGAGCCATGGCCGCTGAGCCTGCGCGTCCGGAGCCTGTGCTTCGCAGCGGGAGAGGCCACAGCAGTGAGAGGCCCCCGTACCGCAAAAAAAAAAAAAAAAAAAAAAAAGCCAAGAGAAGAAAATGTTTTAATAGGGAAGGAATAGTTGAGCTGAATGCAGCCCATATATCAGGTAAGTTGTTGATGAACATATCCACTGGAAAAAGAAGCATACTGATGACAATGAGAGCAGTTTCTGAGGTGTTGTATAGCAAAATACACTAAACAAAGTTTAAAAAATACCCCAAAAAAACATGAGGAGAAAAATACTCATACACACACACAAACATGCACAAAGAAACTATAACATAAAAAACACTGCCTTAATACAATAAGAAGAGATAACCTAATGGGAAAAAATGGACGAAGGATATGATAAAGAAATTCTTAGCAGAAGAAATGTGATGCTCAGTCTCACTCATAATTATATAATTGTCAATAAACAATGAAAAACCATATTTTACTCTTTAGGTTGTAAAATATTTGATACTTCATAAGAATACTGTCATATTTTGTAGGTATGCAAAGACATTTTGAAAGATAATTTAGTGGTATCTATCAAAATAAAATTGCTTATACCTGTTTTCCATTAATTTTACTTCTAAGAAAATGTCATGCAGAAATACTTACAAAGGTGTTCAAGATTATATCTTATTCACCAAATATAACACTAACTGAAAGATGCATTCCAGTTTTGGAGATATTAAAATGTGAAAATAAGTATAGTCTAGAATTGATGAAATACAGTATTAGAAAGGTGTTCATTATAGCATTGTTTATAAAGTTAAAATTGATTGATGATACTGAATTTTAAGCTGCCATTAAAAGACCAAAGATCTAATATACTGACACAGAAACATAGCCACTATTGTTAAGTGAAAAAATGAATTTGCAAAAGAATATTTGTGGTTTTATTTCTATAGGAAAAATTAATATATGTATATACTTATAGCTTCATTTTAAAAAATGCTGGTAGGATAAACACCAACATGGGGCAAATTTTTGAGAATGAGATTGGCATGGAGCTGAGGATATCTTTTCCTTTTACTTCATACCTATATGTATTTTTCTTTCTTATAAAACAAAGATCACGTTATTTTTGCAAAACCCAAAATCTCTTCATATTTTAGCCTTAACAACCTGATCTGGATGACGTTATCTATTTGGGAATGAGATAGTAAAAGGGTAACATCTACCTTAGCATTTGGGGATTAAATTGATTATTTCATGGTTAGTGACAAGGCTTGTAAAACTTTGGGCTTTATTTCTAAATCTGAATGAATAATGATAGGGTTAGAATCTGGAAGCTGTAGAATTATAAAAGTGGGAAATGGATGATAGGAATACTGTGGTGATGAGGGAGAAGTAGGGATATTGTTTAAAGGCAGAAAGGTAGAATTTAGAGGATGCATGGACATTTTGTCCAAAATTCAACATTGTATAATCATTACCCTGAAATTCAGGAAATAGAAGCCTTGAGATATGGGAAATGGGATTCTTTGCAGGGATTTGGCTGCCAAAGTTCTTATGTCCTTGGGGCCTAGAGAAGTACCCAGCAAAGACAGCTGCAGTCATACATTTGGCAGCTACAGCTGACACTAAGAGGGGTGGATCAACAGATTGGCACAGGTGAAGGCAGCTGCCTCAGTATTCACATTTTAAAATAATCATTAAAAAAGGGACATTGTCATAACAATTTTTAAATATAAATAACTATATGTCATCTTAATATATGCTGGATATTAACAGTTTCATTAGTAGTGTTGACTAAACTATTATAAAATAAAAGATGATCTCTATTAAGGTTATTTAAGCTGTAAAAGTCCATTATTCCATATAGGTCAACATTCCCTCTACAAGCTGTCTTTCTCTTGACCACCTTGGAAATTTAGGCATTGTAGAACTGGAGAATAAAATGCCTTGCTAACTCTAGCCTTTGAAGACACTATTTCTAAGTCCATAATGCTAAATATATGGAAAACCATGTAAGCACACAGAGACAAAGCTACAAAAGAAGATTTCAAAAGTATAGCGACAAACCAAGGGTAAAAAAGGACATTTTCAAGACATTTGAGGAAATATGAATATGAAAAGATACTGGTCATGAAGAGTTATTTTGATACTGTTAATTTTGTCAGATGTGATAATGATATTGTGTTTATGTTATAAAACATTAAACGTTAAACATTAGTGATGCATGCTCCAGTAGTTATGGGTGACATGTTATGTTTGTGATTTACTTTAAAATGCTTCACCAAAAGATATAGATGAAACTAATATGGCAAAAAAAAAAAGAATGTTAAGTCAAGGTGATGAGTATATAGGGGTTCATTATACCCTGCTCTCTATCCTTACATATATTTAAACTTTTTATAAAAAAAAGGTTAACAACGAACAGGTAAAATAAAATTCAAAATGGCAAAAAAAAAAGCTACATATAGTTGACTATTGGATAAGCAAAATTAATTGGTCCTCACGATGCAGTGAGTATTCCAGCCAAGAACACCTCTCATTGCAGACAGCATAGTTTGAGACCTGTTTCCTAGTTTAGGTCCTGCTTACTTTACCCGCTTCACCTCAGGGAGCTTCAGTTCATATATCTAGGAAATGAAAGGATTAGGTTAGTTCACTGTTTTGTGCTTTCCAGTTCTGAGAAGCGGGTACATAAAACACGGGTCATAAACTCAAACTCCTACCGGTCACGGGTCATAAACTCAGACTCCTACCGGTGCCAAGCAGTTAATTCAAATGAGTGAATTAGTAAAGTGCTTGCCAGTCTAAAGCGGTTAGACTTTTTCGAGTTTAGGAAGAAATATAGGTGTTTGTGTGGAATTAAAGATGTGTAAATGCTAACAAATGAAAATGTAAAGAAAATAAGGACTTCCCTGGCGGTCCAGTGGTTGAGACACTGCGCTTCCATTGCAGGGGGCACGGGGCACGGGTTTGATCCCTGGTGGGGGAACTAAGATCCCACATGCTGCCTGGACCAAAAAAAAAAAAAAGGAAATAAAGGTGTGGGAACTCTGCGCTGCAGGTTTGCCATCTCGGGGCAGTTCACGACTGCGGTCAACTAGGACTCTGCAACCGGGCAGAAGAACATTGGGTGGGAGACCAGAAGTTAAAACAGACGAAGATCAAAACATCCAGCAATGATTCTAGGGAGTGAATTGTGCTCAAAATACCTGTCTACTTCAGCCTACAAGATTTCATCTACTAATGAAACTCAACAAACGCCACTTGAAAGGAAAGCTAGGTTTATTCTTTTCGTTAGCGCTCATCTTCCGCCCGCGATCGCAGCTGCGTAGCGCAATGCAGGTCCGGTGCCCTGTGGTCCCCCGGAGACTGCAGGCGCCACCGATTTTATACCTCCCGGGAGCGCCGAAGGGGCTAACCGGAGCCGCACATTGAAGGACTGTTGTGCCGGTACCTGGCAATCCCAAGGAACCTCTGGAGGAGTAAGTTGATTCGCTTCTCTGGGTGCCCAAGAAGAAAAAGTTGCACTGGATCCTGGGAAGGAGTTCTCAACCGGAAGATTTGCCGGGGGACCTGAGCGCTTCCTGTTTGGTAACTAAGGGCGCGAAACGGTTGTTAGAGCTCCAGTAGCAACTACCCCGGAGCTTTGCGAGTTCCTGGGGTTGCCTCAGGTGCCGCTCACGGGCGATACGAGAAGGTGGATCTTACCTCTGCACCTTTTCTGAGGCCCCCTATCTGTTTGTCATCATGAGTAGTGAATTCCTGGCGGAGCTGAATTGGGAGGAAGGGTTCGCCATCCCGGTGGCGAACGAGGAGAACAAGATACTGGAAGATCTGGTAAGGATCAGGCGAAGGAGGCGGGGGAAGAAGGGGTCTGTTGGGGGACGTTTTCTAGTTGGCAGAAATACCCCAACACTTTTATTTCTCTCCGTTCTTTCCCTAATCCCATCTCTTCTCGGTCTACCTCTCTCCGGCAGCATCTACTTCCTCCCTCACCTGCTAGCCCTTTTCGGTACTTGCTAAAGCATTAAAATCAATCAATCAATCAAACTGAAACTATAATTGATATTCACAACTATAAAGCTTGAATCTTTACTCCCTCCTCCTCTTCCACTCCTTGCACTCATTTCTAGCCCCCTGAGCAGTAGAGGGAAGGCTGGTTCTCGCGCCCGCTTTTTCCTTCCTCAGAATTAAGCGCAGTTTGCAAAGGGACTTCTGAGGTTTGCGTAGCAACAGTTATTTGCGGATGTTTGTAAACAAAACATGTTATGGTTGACATTTCTTTTTGAGTTACTGCCTATGATGTTTAAAGTGACTCGAAGAAATGTTTTCAAGAGGGATGTTCTAGTAAGTATGTATAATGTGCAATTTACAGCTTTTCAAAGTGAGGATTAAGTTGTCACAGAAATATATAAAATATTTTTGTAAGGAGTACTTTACACCAGCTTGCAACCAATGCATGGTCGTTGTTAAAAATAAAATTGCAACCAGCTCAGGAAACTTTGAAAACCAGTTAGCAGTCAGTCTAAAGTTCCATCACATGGCAATGTGTCGTGTGGAAGAGGGTCCAAGAAGACCGATGATGTTTACCCTACTTTAGAGAATGGAAGAGAAGGTCTTCTCTCCTCTGAGAAATGAAAATGAAAATCCTCCACTTTGTTTTTCGAAAATATGTTTTTCAAACTCTTCTGACTTATTTACTTATATCTAATGTAGATGGCTTCAGATTTTGGTTTTTGTTTTAAGTGAAGGACAGCATTAGGAAATATAAGAGATCTAGCACTGAGTACTGAGGACTAATAATAAGTATCCAGTCTTGGGTTCTGATCCTGCGTACCAGCACTGAGTCCACTTTTTCTTCTGTAAACTGGAGATAAGTAAAATAATTATCTCACAGGGTTGTTATACAGCTCTAAGGACTTTAATATAGGTTAAGTTCCATTCAAGCGTTAGTTTTTGGTATTATTGCCATAATATTTGTCTCACAGGACTTTATATACATATTACTTGTAATAGCTATTTAAAAAAATATTAAAGAGCAATAAAAAGAATAATGAGGGCCATAATCACTTCACCTGAATAAACTCTAATATTAAAAAAGCAACTCTTGAAAGTTTAAGATATTCAAACAGAAGAGAAGGGTATAAAATAAAAAATTCAAGATATTCCCTCCCCAAAGTACTCACTGTTGACCGTAGAAGTGGCTATCATGGCTTTAAACAAATATCCCAGACATCATGGTCTACAGGTATACACACAGAAAAGACAGGAGTATTATAAAACTGGGATCCTATTACATGTGCTGCTTTTAACATAGAAATTTAAATTTAATTTTACTTGTGTTTAAAAGGAGAAAATGATGGAATTGTTGAATTTCAGTGAGCATTACTTGGTTATAAGAGATAGTGGTTGCTGAAAGATTTCTTTAACATTAAGAAAAACTAAATGGTTGAATTAATTGTTTTAAAAAAACTTCTTTGCTTCATTTGTAGACAGTATGGGTTGACTCCCTGATCTTTCATTTCTCATCTCTGAAATGAAGAAATTAGCTCTCTTACCCTTCCTGCCACCTTCTTTTCCCCATTAAAAATAGTGGTTTTATTATTTTTATAGTATCAAGGTTTATTTTATTTTCATTCTATTCAGGGCCCTTAATTTACTCCAAGTGTTTAGTCTTAGTTTTATATTTGAAATGATTTAATGGTTGTTCATGCAGCCACTTTTACTAAGTTTACCTTTTTTTGAATTTTTCACTTTGATTCATCTTTTGACTGGTTGGGTACTATCCATGTGTGGGTTTCAAGAAGGACCCACAGTACTGTGCTTTCAATTCCTCACATCCCTTGCTGCCAGTCTGGTTCCTTGCATTGCCGATTTTACATTTATATTCCTTAAATCGTAGTATCAGATCTTCAAGATACTTTCTCTCTCCCCCTACTCCTTCCTCCTGGAGTCCTGTGTTTCCCAGTATGGACTATTTTCCCACAGGCCTATTTCCCAGATGTTAACTTGAGAATTCCCTTTCCTTTACTGGGTTGATGCTCTATTTCCTACATCACATAGCTTCTTTTTTCTCAGATTATTATTCCCTTATTTTATTTATTTATTTATTTTTTTTTTTGCGGTACGCGGGCCTCTCACTGTTGTGGCCTCTCCCGTTGTGGAGCACAGGCTCCGGACACGCAGGCCCAGCGGCCATGGCTCACGGGCCCAGCCGCTCCGCGGCATGTGGGATCCTCCCGGACCGGGGCACAAACCCGCGTCCCCTGCATTGGCAGGCGGACTCTCAACCACTGCGCCACCAGGGAAGCCCCTATTCCCTTATTTTAATGAAATACTTTCTTGTGTCTCCCTAAGAAGGGTCTATGGTAGGTAAACACTGTGACTATCTTCACATATGATGGTAATTTGCCTGGGTAGAAGATCCTAGAATAAAAATAATTTTTCCACAGAATCTGGAAAGTATTGCCCTATTATCTTTCAGCAGTGTTGTTGGTGAGTAATCTGATATTAAAATGATTTTCATTTCTTTGTAGCTTACTTTTTTAATCTCTGGAAGCTTTTAGGGTTTTATTTCATCTTTACATAGAAATTTTTATTTTGGCAACTATATCAATCATATTTTTAATTTTCAGGTTATTTGCTTATTGCTTTTTTGTATCACATGGTCTTGTTTTAGGAGTACATTATCATTTACAATCTCTCTGAGTGTGTGTGTCTGTGTGTGTGTGTTTAGTTCTTGTCTTTTGTGTCCTGAATTATCTGTTTTCTTTGGGATCTTTTTGTTTGTTTATCTTGATGTCCCTCACATTATGTAAGTTTTCATTATATATCTGGTGGTCCTTGCATGTCATTTTATATTGAAGAAAGAGGCAATAAAATGTTATTTGGGAACTCTATGGGGAAGGAATTATCAAGTTGTGGAGAGTTAATCATTATGCTTTCATTTAAAAAGCAGATGCTTTTGCTCTGGGTTCATTATGCAATGATAAAAATCATAATGAAGAAAATAATCTTGATGAAGAAAATAAAAGTGATAAAGCACCAAACAACACAACAGCTAAATATGTAAAAGTAAAAGCTATTATAAATGCAAGTAGGCCTTGACAAAAATATGTAGTGAGATACTTCAATATTTACTTCCTCAGAATTAGACAACTCTAATAGACAAAAAATAGAGATATAAAAGATATGACTAATACAACAAAAATAAGAACATAGAGAACACATATCCCTTAAGTAGAATATGTTCATAAAGCATTTACAAAGGTAGATTATGTACTAGACCAGAACAAAAACCTAAAAATGAGTGATCAACCTTAAATACAGTAGGCTAAGTGAAATAAGCTGGACACAAAAGGACATACTGTATGGTTCCACTTATACGAGATAACCTAGAGTAGTCAAATTTGTAGAGACACAAAGGAGAATGGTGATTTCCAGGGGCTGGGGTAAGGGGAATGGGGAGTTGGTATTTAATGGGTACAGAGTTTCAGTTTGGGAAGATAAAAGATTTCTGGAAATGGATGGTGGTGATGGTTGTACAACATGTGGATGTACGTAATGCCACTGTACTTAACGTACACTGAGAAAGGATTAAAATGGTAAGTTTTATGTTTTATATATTTTATAACAATTTAAAAATGAGTGATGGAAAATTTATAGGTCACATTTTCTGATCATAAGCCAATAGAATTTATAATAAACAATTTAAAAAATTATCCGCCATTGTTAGGAACTGAATACTTGCGTGCCTTCCCCCCCCACCCCTGCCCCATTCATATGTTGAAGTCCTAACCCCCTCCCCGCCCCGCCCCCGTGTGATGGTATTTAGAGGTGGGGCCTTTGGGAGGTAATTAGGTTTACATGAGGTCATGATGACGGGGAAGGGGGAGCATGGGATTACTGTCCTTATGAGAAGAGGAAGAGGGACCAGGGCTCTTTCTGTCATATGAGGTCTTTGCGAAGGCAGCCATCTGCAAGTCAGGAAGAGAAGTTTCACTGGAACGGAATTATCTGGCATCTTGATTTTGGACCCCCTAGCCTCCAGAACTGTGAGAAATAAATTTCCATGTTTTAGCCACCCAGTCTATGATATTTTGTTATGGCAGCCTGAGCTGACTAAGAGACCCATCTTAAATATTGATACTTAGGTGAGTTTCTCAGAAATATATTTCTGGATAGCTTTATATCAAAGAGAAATTGAAAGGAAAAAATCACCTTTTAGAAAACAATAAAAGGAGACTGCTTCATACCCACACCCGCGGGAAACAGCAAAAATCTTAGAGAAAACTTATAGCCTTAACTGCCTTTATTTTAGATCAGTGTCTTAGCTTGGGTTACTACACCAGAGTAACATAGACTGAGTGACTTAAAAAGCAGACATTTATTTCTCACAATTATGAAGGCTAGAAGTCAGGATCAGGGTGCCATCATAGCTGAGTACCTATGAGAGCCCTCTTTCTGGCTTGTAGATGGCTGCCTTCTGGCTCTGTTCTCACATGGCTAAGAGAGAGAGTGAGCTCTGGTCTCTCTTCCTCTTCTTATAAGGACACTAATCCCATTATGAGGGTCTTACCCTCATGTCATAGTTTAAACCTACTTACCTCCCAAGGGCTCCACCTCCAGATAATATCACATTGGGGATTAGGGTTTCAATATATGAATTTGGGGGTGACAAATATTTAGGTCATAAAAATTAGTAAGACAAAAAGTAAAGAAACTAAGAACTCCTCTTAATAAGTTTTAAAAAAGAACAATAAAGTAAAAAAAGAGAATTAAAATAAAAACTGAAATTAATGAAATAAAAAGCAAAAAATACATGTTTATTATTACAGTTGACCTTGTACAGTGTGAGGGTTAGGGGGTGCTACCTGCTCTCCCCCCCTCCCCCCCCGGCAGTGGAAAATTTGAGTACTGCTATCTCTGTCTCAAAAACAGGGAACTGATAAATGACTCACCCAAGGGCAGGAAGCTGAAACAGTTTGGATAGAATCAGGAATCAAACCTTAGTTCTTTTGATTCCCCATATTGTGATCTCTAAGCAAACACAAACTTTTCCCCACACTTAGTTAAAGATCTGTAAAATGAAAATATAGGTACTATATTTATTGAACAAAAAATCTCCAAATAAGTGAAACCACAGTTCAAACCCAGGTTGTTCAAGGGTCAACTGTACTTAGTAAGTTTAATAAAATATAGGACATAACAAATGAGTAAATTAGTATTTATTTTTTTTCTTCCTTCATTAAAAATTCAAATATTTCTTCTGCATTTTAGTGGATGGTGTTGTGTACCTCCTGGGTTGTAGCCCCAACATGGGGAACCACAGCTCCAAACACTAAGGAAGCATATTTTTTGTTGTTGAGCTTTTATACTGCTTCGAGGGGTGACATACTCTAGTGGTCCTGAGAATCTGTGTTATAATTTCCTAAAGGTTTGTTTGTTTGCTTGCATTTACAATGTTTTGTTTCTACTCAGGGTTCTTATTCAAAAGGCACACAAAATTTATTAAGAAACAGGTTTTAAGCATGTGAGAGTTAGTTGTTCTGTTCTGTTAAGCTTAGCCTAAGTCTGTTGGTTTTGAATAGGAGTTCAGGGAGGAGCTATTATGCTGCATGTACAGCTACTTTTCAAATTTATGTTTCATGCTGTGTGTTTTTGTCACATCTTGTTGCTATGCTCTGTCTACTTTAGCTATCTTGTGGTTTACAGAATAGAATCTTATTAAAGTGCATTTTAGCAGTGGACCTGCTAATGCTGTAAATCTGAGAGAGATTTCTATTCTCTTTTAATATGGTGCTAATTTTCCCACAGAGCTATTTTATAATATTTAAAAGATTAGTAGATATTAGAAGTTTAAATGGATATTGCAAGAAGTGAAGTAAATGAGGATTTAATTTTCTTTTGATTTTAGATCCTTTTAATATGGTAAAAACTTACTGGGACTTTGGTTAATCATAGAATTTATTATTTACAGTTGTCAAAGCTGCGGGATGAAAGGTCAAGCTTTCAAGATCAGCTACGTGACTATGAAGATCGAATTAATGCTATGACTTCTCACTTCAAAAATGTTAAGCAAGAGTTCTTATTTACCCAGGTACAATAATGTTGAAATTCACATTGATTATATCATGTGTAGTCATGGAACATTTCACATTGCATTTACATCTATGATTTGATTTTAGAGATATTATAGGAGACTTTCGCATAACTCAATAATTATGAACATAACCTTGAACCTGAAAGTAGGTAGAAAAAAGACTTTTAGGAACTCTACTGCCACCAAATTCAAGGAATAATTAGTTCATTTGAAAAGATAAATCATCATTCAAACAGTCTGATATAATATTAGTCAGTTGATTTTATGAGAAGGATACAGTGATGGCAGTGAGAAACTATGGCGTTAAGTGGAAGCAGACCTAATAAAACACATAATAGAGTTTCTGTCTACTTTTAAATTTTTCAGCACAACACCCTGGAGCCATTTTGAGTGGAGGCAAATAGTCCACACACTTCAGTAGCCCTTAGGACACGATGGTATTTTAGCATAGTTTAAGAATTGCATTTTATAATGATGATTCTGAGGTAATAGAAAAGTAAAATTATATTCAGGAAACTAAGGTAACTGGGAACAGTACAGTGCATTTTAGAAATATTAACACAAATAATAAAAATTAAAACAGAGTGATTAATTAAGTAAACATCTGTTTTATGGACAATCTATTCATGTGTAGAATCTCTTTCCCTGATGATGCCCAGGAAATCAGAAAGCTCTGTAAATCAGCATTGGAGAGTTTACTAACTTCCATCTGAAACTATTTTTTAAAAAATGCATCAACTTTCCTTTGAAGAAGTATGTAATTCTTAAAAATGAAAAAAGTCATGTTTTAAATACCAATTTATACTTAATATAGGTAAGTAACTGTTTTATGGGTTTTTACAAGTCGTATTAGAAAGTTATAAATTTAATGAACTTTCAAAAACAATCTCAAGATTTTTGTATCCTGATGTGATTTAGTAACTAATAAGCAGTTTGGAACAACATCTTTTCTTCAAGTTGTTAAACCACTGAGTTGGGGAATTGAGAAACGGAGATTTTCTGTAGGTGTATTTCATTATAGCCAAACCTCAATTAAGTAGGACAATAGAGACAAAAGACAGTAAACTTCCTTCAACACTAACAGCCTTAATAATGTAAAAATAATACAAATGGTGATAACTTTGAAGCCCTACAAGATCAGTAGTCAACAAATACGATTTTATTAAGTAAAACTTAACACAAAGGCATCATTGTATATTAATATACTCTAGGACATATTTATAACCATCACTGTTTACATAATTACTTTAAAATTATCTCTGTTAAATAGAATATGTGATCAATTCTTATAAACATACCATTTCCTAAGTATTTTTAGTTTCATTTTTTATTTTTAAATAAATGAATTATATCTTTTAAAGTCTCAGTATATAAATTTTGGTTTTCAGCAGTTTCCCTAGACCAACATAATAACTGAAAACTGCTGACAACATTTTTTCCTAGCATATTCCATGAACTGACTTCTTACAACTAGTAAGCAACACCGACTACACTGAATCACAAAGTCTAATGTGGTGTAGGTTTCAGAGAAGTGGAATTAATAGTACTTGATCTAAGCATGTTGTGGGAACTTTGTTATTTTCTGTCTAGTGGATTATTATGAATATTTTATAATATTAAAATTTAAAAAGTTTCTGTCTTGTATATTATTCTGTAGTCTCTTTGCAAAGCCAGGGAGCATGAGATTGAAAGTGAAGAACATTTTAAGATGATTGCTGAAAGAGAACTGGGCCGAGTGAAGGATGAAATGCAACGACTGGAAAATGAGATAACTTCAATACGGGAAAAGAAAAGTGATAAGGAAGTATGTGTTGAAATGTTACTTAAAATTGTGTGCTATTGTTCCTTCTTCCCTCACCAAATAAACTTTTTTTTTTTTCCCATACGGCAAAGGCATTCTTTAGTTTCCTGACATTCACTTACATTGTTTTTTGGACAATGAAACTCACGTGGAGCTGTAATTTGAATCAACAGTGATAGAATGTTACATTTATTTTCTCAATATTCATTTACCAAAATAGTCATTGAGACTTACTATGTGCAAACTACCATGCCGGCTGCCTGTTATATACCACACTAGGCATAATTTATAAGTGCTCCATTTTTAAAAGCTACATTAGAAAAAGCCACTTGTAATTTTGAATTTCATTGTTCTGTTAAAATTTTTACTTTTCATATTATCAGCTGGTGATTCTAATATTAAACTACTGTAACCTATTTTTTTCTTTCTTAGTTTTTAGTTACCGGGCTGGGAGCTCTTTCCAAATTCAATTCTTATCTTTACATATGTATATACTTATGGAAATGTATATATCTGTATCTCTATATGTATACATGTATGTATACATATGCATACATATATTAATTTGTATGTGTTTGCATATTGATCTGTTTTCTTCTTGTGAACCTAGATTTGTTAAATGAATACATTGACAGAAATATTTTTATCTGCTTAACTACGGTATTTATTTTAAATAGACATGCTTCCAAAATTTCTATATAGAGGCAGCAATCTGATTGGAAATGGGGCTGAAGGGGACTTGTCTTGGGCTTGAGTTAGCATATCAAGTACATTATTTTTATTAAGGTTGTGTATCAGCTTGGGGTAGTTTTGGTGGAGTGACTAATGAGATTGCTCTAGGGGAGCTACCCTGAAGCCTTTTTTTTTTTTTTTTTTTTTTGGCGGTACGCAGGCCTCTCACTGCTGTGGCCTCTACCGCCGCGGAGCACAGGCTCCAGACGCTCAGGCCCAGCGGCCATGGCTCACGGGCCCAGCCGCTCCGCGGCACGCGGGATCCTCCCAGACTGGGGCACGAACCCACGTCTCCTGCATCGGCAGGCAGACCCCCAACCACTGCGCCACCAGGGAAGCCCATGTTTTATTTTAATTTGTACAGTAAATAATGTTTTGTAATTTCCCCATGCCCCCTCTCTTTGGAAATTAGAATTACATATTTAAAACTACTCAAAAACTGGATGGTTTGAAATGTCAGATGAACTGGGACCAGCAAGCACTGGAGGCATGGCTGGAAGAATCGGCTCATAAAGATAGTGATGCCCTCACTCTTCAGAAGTATGCACGACAGGATGATAATAAAATTAGGGTAAGATATTATAAATTGTAGTGTTAGATTTTCTCTGAATCTGTAATATATCAACCATTTAATCTAAATTGTACTTATAATTTTAAAGTAGTTCTTAAACGTTTTGGGTCTAATAAAGCCAATTATCCTGTCTCTAGAAAAATGACTATACTCAAATATCCACAAAATTTTGCTGCAAGTTTTACAGATCCTCTGAAGCCCTTTGTCCATTTAGGGATCTCTGGACTCCCGGTTAAGAATCCTGATTGAGAAGGTTTCTCAAAAGCATTTCAGAAAAGAAAGTTTTGTACTAGAACTATGT
Source organism: Mesoplodon mirus (assembly GCF_964341445.2). NCBI lineage: Eukaryota > Metazoa > Chordata > Mammalia > Artiodactyla > Ziphiidae > Mesoplodon > Mesoplodon mirus. Next base: position 49,808,058 of record NC_138982.1, read on the forward strand.
ATAAGTATTTTAACTTCTATTAGTTTGAATGTTACAGATAGTTTTTGCTGATTTGAGACTATAGTGCTATTAATTATTTAATATATTATAACCGTTACTTAAAAATCTACTTGTAATTAAATCTGGTAATATTTTAGTATCATGAAACATGCTATTTTCTAATAGATTAATACCACATACATTAGTTAAAATAATTTTAGGTGGCAAATTATTGTTTAATCTTTTTTCTAACTTACTTTAAAAAGTATTAAAAGTCTTTTTAGAAACAGTTGGGTTATCATTGCAGCACTATGGGTCTAGAAGATAAAGAATATATGTATTATTTTGTAGTTATTTTAGATGTCAAATAAATATGTATAATATAATATGTATATGTATAATACTTAATGTGAGATATGCTAACAGCTTTTATGTTAATAAAATGATAATTATGAATATTTTTGCATGTAATTACATCACAGGCACTGACCCTGCAATTAGAAAGACTGACTGTGGAATGTAATCAGAGAAGAAAGGTACTTGACAATGAACTCGCAGAGACTCTAAGTGCACAGGTTGGTTTAGTAAAGATTTTTATTTCTTAGTTGTCAAAGTGATGTTTAAAAAGCACTTAAATTCACAGAAATACTATTTGGTCTTCATTTGACAGTTAGAATTGGATAAAGCAGCCCAAGATTTTCGTAAGATTCATAATGAAAGGCAAGAACTCATTCAACAGTGGGAGAACACAATAGAACAGATGCAGAAGAGAGATAGAGACATCGATAACTGTGCCTTGGTAAAGTAGTTGTTTGGTCCTTGCAAGTTCAGCTGTATTTATCTCTTTTGTATTTAACTCATTCATTTCAAATGTAAATCACACTGTTATTTGAAAGTCACTTTTGTAGCAGGATTCAATAGTTTTGGTAAGTGTTTTTCAAAGCTGACCCTGTATCCATTTAGAAATGAGATTTTATGAAGATTATTTACTTATGGATATAATGCTGAAGACTGGATCCTGACATCTCTGAAATGTGGGACAAGAGAAGATCAACAGATAACGTTATTGCAGTAAAACCAATGCCCTGACTTATACATGGTTGTCCAAGGTGCCTTGGATTTAACATGTGTGCTATTTGTGTGCTAATCAAAGGTGTAGGGAAAGGAGCCTCATGGATAGCCAAGAAAGAAGGACTGCAATAAATTTTCCCTTTTGAAACTGAGGTACCCATGATGGGGTGAAAGCTCAGAAAGGGAGGAACACCACACTGATTAAACACAGACCTAGTGTTATCTTTTGCTACTTTCAGAGGTAATTTAGGAGAACTTCTTTGGGAAATCATTAAGGGGTATAATAGTGGTGAGTGAAAATAGGAAGATGATGGAAAGCTGGGAAGGAGAAGGAATTGAGGAGGAAAGAAGGCAGATGAGAAAATGGGCGAACTTCCATTCTGAATATACTCCATGGAAAGGCATTGGCAAGCAGCTCAGGTCACTGGGAGTTTGGAACTCTGATATCTGGATGTGGTTTACTTGTTAAATGTAACTTATATGTAAAATGTGATTTCTTTATTTTAAACTTCTGTAAGTAATCAACATTTTGTCAATAAAATGGCCTACACCTCCCTAAGGAGGGACTTGGGAGACCCAATCTTAACTATGAGTTCCTCTTATTTCTTAATGCTGATGTTGGTTTCTCTTTCTTGGCTTCATACTGCTTTCAAACATCAAGTCCTGACTGCTTCCTCTGTGTAAATCAAATGTGTCAGATCTAAGACTGCAGATCCATAATCAAATTCTCATACAACCCTGCAGCTAAATTGACTCAGCCTGCTGATTTGGCGGAATCCACAGCTTGTAGCTCTCAGGTCATATCCTCAGTGGTTCCTTATTTATGGGGTGACATTTCCTGGCTGTATGTATTGAAAAAGACTAGGGAGGGAAACAAGAAATTGTTCCATAGGTAGTGGGATGCTTCTAAGTGTTTAACAACTGGCTCTCAACTTGTGGTATTTCTGATTTCGGTGGCATCACCTGTATGAAAACTTAACTCTGAATAGATTGCCCTGTTAAAAAATGTGAACGCTGAAGTAGGAATTAAAACATCTGATTAAGTGGTAGAAAAATTAATATAAGGCAGGAAATTCTAGAATAATCATTTGACACATATAAACTTAGGAAGTTTTGACCTCCTAAGGTTGAATGAACATAGTAGATAGATGGAATGTTACAATTATAGAATGCTAATTGTTATATAGATGGGAATACTAGATTAAACAAATTTAAAATGTTTTTTAAAATGCAGTAAATCTCAGATATATATTGATTTAATATGCTAATATGTACAATATTATATGCAGCATTTCTAAAACTTACTGATTTTAGAACACATACTCTCCCCTGACCCAATCTCCTGGGATTAGTTGTTTGATGGGACCCTATTCCAGAAAACTTGGAAGAAATATATTTTAGGGTAAATTTTCCTTCTCCCTCCAATTCAGTTAACATATTGCCATCAGAATCACCCGTAAAAACCACATATGATCTTTTTATTCCCCAGCTCTAAAATCTTTATTCCATGTTGCTTAAAAGCTGACCCTCTTTAACATGGCAATTGAAAAGTTGAATTCTTCACCATTTGGCCTTAACCTCTACCTTTTCAGCCTAATCCCTATCATCTGTCTCCAACCTTTCTTATTATGTCCCCATTCCATCCCCGCCCTCCCACCCTGCACCTTAACCATGTTAGAGTATTTATGCATCCCCATTTATCTTTTTAGGCCCGATTCAAATGAAGGCTCTTAGGTAAAGCCTTTTAATGATTTCTCTTGGGTAGATTTCATTATCTCTTTGCTCCCATAGTATTAATACTTTGTCCATACCTCAGTTACTACGTTGTATATTCTAGTTATTTTGTATCCCCAAGACTAGCAAAAAGCCTACATGAAGACATTCCTACTGAAATCAATAACAAAAATAAAATTCTCAAAAAATGAAAGAAACTGGTCTTGTGAAATATTTGGAAAATTTCATTGAAATCCAACTTCCCGTGTGAAAACTATTCAATACTGTTATATTTTTTACATGTCACCTTTTGTTGATGAAAAATTGACATTTTTCTCATCCCTTTAGCAAAGTACCAGATGGATGAAATAAAATACAGAGATCTTTAAAAAATGAGCTTATAGACATTAGTGTGTGGCATATTAATATTTTACTTTATTCATATAAATTAGTCTGTCTTTAAAAAACATTTTCTTAAGTTTTGGTAAAATAAATGCTATAGAAAAACTAAGTTCCTTTTAGTTTTAGTTTTGTTTGTTATATTAAATATATATTTAACATGTATTTTAAATCCTAGGCATTAGCAAAGATAAAGCAGGAAATAAGAGAAAAAGAAAATTTGGTTAAGGAAAAGATCAAGTTTTTGGAAAGTGAGACTGGGAATAACACAGAGTATGAGAAAAAAATTTCTGTTGCTGATCGTAAAGTTTTAAAAGGTAGAATGGAATATCAATGTCATGAAACTAAGAGAATTCAGCTGAAGGATGAGGTATGTCAACTAAAAAGACTGGTTTGTGTGTTTATAACAAATTACTATACAAATAAGCATAAAGCCTTTCCTTTGATTAAGAAACTGCCTTCTAGTTCTTTTTGTTACATCCCTTCATGTTGTGGCACTTTTAGGATACTCTAATGAGACCTTGCTTGGATGAAGGCAACAGGGGGCTGTCATTCACATCACGGGTGGTGTGAAGGGCTACCCCTGGAGTTTTGCAGTGCCCAACTTGACTGTCACACATAGTGTTCTGTAAGTGACCCAAGGCAAAAGACTCCTGAAAGGTCTAGGCTGGAAATCATAATTATAAGATAACCGGCAAATGAGCAAATGTGAAGATGAATTATTGACATCGGTGATAACTTGAAGTGTCCTTCCAGTGCTACATGTGTATGGTGGTTTTAACTCTCAAATTCTAGGTGGAACTACCTGCTGAAGTTCAGTTTCTTACCTTGTTAAGAGAAAATATTTCAATGTGGTAGTGGGACAATATAGTGGTATAATGTCTTTAAACAGACTAAGAGAGAATAAAATTCTCCTGCTTTGTTCTTTTCTTTTTTTGAGCATACATGCCAACTAGATTATTCCATAGGGAGAGTTAGCAATCCCCTTAGTTAGCAATAAAGGGATATTTATGAAATTTGTGCCTTGAGGCCATGTTATCTGAAGTTACTGCTATTTGGGTGGGAAACTGGAATATTGCAGAGCATTTTATTATATAAGTTGTTATACTTTATATTCCTGATAAAGACGGAAAGATTTTTTTTCTGTCTGAAGAAAATAATTAAGATCTTGAAAAAGTAAAATAAGTGAATTTCTTACATAAATTAAATGTCACTGCTAATAGCTCATTCTCAAAAATTTTTAAGTTTAAACCAATTACAGAAAAGAATGCAGGTATTCATTCATTTATAATTTGCTTATTGAGATAGAATTCACATATCAAATACACCCTTTCGAAGTGTACAATTCAATGGTTTTTAGTATTTCCCAGAGTTGTGAAACCATTACCACTAATTTTAGAGTATTTTTGTCTTTCAAAAAGAAATCCCATACCCATTAGCAATCACTTTCCTTTCTCCCCTCCTACCAGGCCCTGGCAACTCCTGATCTACTTTCTGTCTCTATGATTTGCCTATTTTGGACATCATACAATATGGTGCATTTTGTGTCATGATTCTTTTACTTACACACTGCTTTCAAGGTTCATACAAGCTGTAGCATATAAGAGTACTTCTTTTTTTTTTCTCAAAATTTTTTTATTGTGGTGAAATACATATAATATAACACACATTTACCATCTTACCTGTTTTCAGGTATACAGTGGTATTAAATACATTCTTAATGTTTTACAACTATCACCATCACCCATCTTCATAACTCTTTTCTTGTAAAGCTGAAACTCTGTACCCATTAAACAATAATTTCCCATTTCCCCCTCCTCCCAGCCCCTGGAAACCACCATTCTACATTCTGTCTCTGTGATTTTGACTACTCTAAGTGCCTCATATAAATGGAATCATAAAGTATTTGTCTTTTTGTGACTGGCCTATTTCACTTATTTTACTTAGCATAATGTCCTTAAGGGTCATCCCTGTTATAGTATATGTCAAAATTTTGTTCCTTTTTAAGGCTGAATACTATTCTGTTGCGTGTATGTACCACATTTTGCTTATCCATTCATCTGTCAATAGCCTTGGGTTGCTTCCATGTTTTAGCTATTATGAATAATGCTGCTGTGAACATGGGTGAACAATTATTTCAGAATTGCTGATCATATGGTAATTATATTTTTAATTTCTTGAGGAACTGCCATACTGTTTTCCACAGTGGCTGTACCATTTTACATTCCCACTAACAGTGCACAAGTGTTCCAATTTCTCCACATCCTGGTCCATACTTATTATTTTGGGGGTTTTTGATAGTAGCTGTATTAATTGGTGTGAGGTAGTATTTCACTGTAGTTTTGATTTGCATTTCCCTAATGATTAATGATGTTGAATGTCTTTTCATGTGCTTATTTGCCTTTTGCATCTCTTCTTTAGAGAAATATCTATTCAAGGTCTTTGCCCATTTTTGAGACAGGCTGGGTTTTTGTTGTTGTTGTTGTTGTTGAGTTTTAGAAGTTCTCTATATATTCTGGATATTAATCCCTTATCAGATATATAATTCACAAATATTTTCTCCCATTCTTTGGGTTGCCGTTTTACTCTGTTATTGTTTTTGTTGTACAAAAGTTTTTAATTTAACAAAGTCCAATTTGTCTACTTTTTCTTTTGTTGTCTGTGCCTCTGGTGTCATATCGAAGAAATCATTGCCACATACAATGCTGTGAAGCTTTTGTTCTAGGCACTTTTAACTCATATATGTAGGTCTCTATAATATGCCAGGATTTACAAGTTATTTAAAATTTAATATCAGATCAAAAAGAAAAATTGTTAAATATGTATTACAGCAACATGGTTATTATGTTTGTGGTTGTGATGTAGGTTAGAAATTAATGTATTCATAATAGAACTTCTCAGAAATGATATTAATTTATAAGATATGGAGTAAATATTTAATTTCTCTTTGTTAACTAATAAATAGCTAGATACTTTAAAAGCCACTGTGAATAGAAGTTCCAGTGATTTAGAAGCTCTGAGGAAAAATACTTCCAAAATAAAGAAGGACATTAACGAAGAAACAACAAGGTAAGAAAAAAGGTATTTAAATATGTTTATAGTTTTTGACTATTTCTAGAAAAATTATTGAATATTTGATTTTTTGGTTAAATAACTGTAAAATTATAGCTACTAAAGTATTAAACTTAAAAAAAATTTCCTGGGTTTTTCAGTACAAAGGCTTAGGAGCAATATTTTTATGGCTTATTAAATACACATTGGTAATAAAAAGATTTATGGCAAAAGAAACTTTCAAGTTATATGAAGAAATCTTAGGATAAACTGTTCCTTATGTGTTTGCATTAAATATGTTTTAGACATGTTTTCTATTTTTTCCTTATAAATTCTCTATAGATTACACAAAATTAAAAATCATAATCAGACTGTAAGAAAAAAATTAAAGCAGATAACTGAGAAAACTACGTCTGTAGAGGAGAAAGCTACCAACTTGGAAGACATGCTAAAGGAGGAAGAAAGAGGTGTGAAAGTAAGTTTAGTTTCGTTTTTTTAAAAAAAATCACAGCAGGGCTTCCCTGGTGGCACAGCGGTTAAGAATCTGCCTACCAATTCAGGGGACACAGGTTCGAGCCCTGGTCCGGGAAGATCCCACGTGCCGTGGAGCAGCTAAGCCTGTGCACCACAACTACTGAAGCCTGCGTGCCTAGAGCTGGTGCTCCGCAGCAAGAGAAGCCACCACAATGAGAAGCCTGCACACTGCAACGAAGACCCAACGCAGCCAAAAATAAATAAATTAAAAAAAAATCACAGCAAATTTAGCAATAGTGAATAAATTAGACTCTTGAGATCAGAGGAGAAGGAGGTCTTTTAAGAGGCTCTGATTTCTGGGGTGATTGCATTTGTAATTAGATTGTTGAGTTCTTGGACCTCTTTTTATCTTCAGCTCCTAATTCTCCATTTGCTTCACTTTCAGCATTTAACTTTGTCTTCTTTTAGAGGTATAGCCCTTCTATCTTAAATTCCATGTCTTCTCAATGCCTACTGTGTCCCTGTCCCTGTTTGCCATTCCTATATTTTTCTTTTTTTTTTTTTGGCTGCATTGGGTCTTTGTTGCTGCATGTGGGCTTTCTCTAGTTGCTGCGAGCAGGGGCTACTCTTCATTGCGGTGCTCGGGTTTCTCATTGCAGTGGCTTCTCTTGCTGTGGAGCATGGGCTCTAGGCACACGGGCTTCAGTAGTTGAGGCTCACGGTCTGTAGAGCACAGGCTCAGTAGTTGTGGCGCACAGGCTTAGTTGCTCCGCAGCATGTGGGATCTTCCGGACTAGGGATCAAACCCATGTGTCCCTGAACTGGCAGGTGGATTCTTAACCACTGCACCACCAGGGAAGTCCCTGTATATATGTTCTTATGTTGCAAATGCATCTTGAAAAATGCCCGTGTTTTATAACTTATTTCCACCTGATTATCATCTTTTTTGTTTGTGATCAAGTTCCCCCTAGTGGTCTACATTCATTGCATGTATTTCTTCATCATCTGCTATCTCTTTAACCTCTTCCAGTCTGGCACCATTTATTGGTAAACAGACTTTTAAATGCTAACACTTTTACTAACTTCACTGGCATACCCCTTCTACCTTAACCTCTTTGGCATTCTGGTAGAATTAAAGCCGAATTTTGAGGAACTGGAAAAGGCTGGTTCACCGTTCCCTCTTTGAAAACTTCAAAATGATTTGTGTGACCTATCACTGTAGGCACTACTTTCTGCTTTTACATTTTTTTTTTTTTTTTTTTTTTTTGCGGTACGCGGGCCTCTCACTGTTGTGGCCTCTCCCGCTGCGGAGCACAGGCTCCGGACGCGCAGGCTCAGCGGCCATGGCTCACGGGCCCAGCCGCTCCGCGGCATGTGGGATCTTCCCGGACCAGGGCACGAACTCGTGTCCCCTGCATCGGCAGGCGGACTCTCAACCACTGTGCCACCAGGGAAGCCCTTACTCTTTTTTTTGATGGGGGAAGAGGAGGGGTAGCTGAAGGTGGTGGTAAAATCCCCCATTTGCTGAGGCTTATATCAAGTATGGTTGCATTTATATTTGGATAGAATCCAGCTTCCTCAGTGTGCTGTTGTATGTTTAAAATTCCTGAGTAGTGAAGTCATGCAACAATCTTGACTTGAGTGGTATTTGAGTCCAAATCATACAACATTATTAAAAAAAAAAAAGTTGTGGATTTTTTTTCCCCCTAAGAGCATGATTTTCTGTAGTACATGGAACGGGATAGTATTAGAACTTATTAGAAGTCTGTAAAGACTGTGGAGTTTATATGAAATAAACCTTCTGAAGACATAATTAAAAACTAGTGATATTTTTAAAGAAATTAGCTGAATTAGAAAACAATAAGATTGGCAGCATGTGTACTGATTGTGCTGTAGCAGGGCTGGGTTCATAATCTTGCTTTTTGTAGTTATTGGGGTTTTTTGTTTGTTTGAAAAAAATCTCAACCCTATATATTTTGCTGTGTTATTCACCACCAAGCACTGACTTTAAAACTCTGCCAAGCAGTCTCAGAAGGTCTTAAACCCAGTGAAAATTGTCTATTATATGAAAAATAATGCATTTTATAAGGTTATATCAGATTATATTTCTTGATTTGTGAAAATTTAAATGTGCCAGTCACAGACTTCTTTTGTTTCATATTGAGGTTCATTGGATGCCAAAGGGAAATATGCTTATCTGGGTGTAAGAACACAGAGGGAAATTATTTCAACATTTTAAAATGAGAGCTTTCAACAGAGAGCTTAGCATGGGAGATCTGTTTGAAACCTAGAATACATTGATGTGACACTGTGAGATCAAGACGGACCTGCCTCCTGAGAAAGGAGAAGTGGGAATGGGGTACCGGTTTCTATTTCCTAGAGGGCTGCACATGTAGGGAAGTCAACTGCAGACAAGGTGTGAGTAAGGGATAGTGACAGTGCCAGTAGTGTGTTGGGGCCAGCTCTCACCAGCTCACAAGAGCTGATAGTTAAATATTCTGGAATTTTTAAAGTCAGCTGCTAAATATAGCTACTATTAAAAATCAAATTATATAGACTTACAATTAAATAAATTATATTAAAAATAAAAGTAATATGTACTCAGCACATATCACTTCCAAATTATTTTACTGCATTTTACTGTTATCTATGCTTTTAAGGTTACTTAAGACTATTAACATCTGTTATATCTGTCTAGTAGATATACTGCATAATGGTCTGCTACGGCATATCTCTTCCTAGCTCTGCATTTAGAGGAATCATGTTAGTAGCTTGAAACTGGCCATAGTGGGAATAAAATAATCATAGAAATCAGCCTCTTCCCCGTAACCTCCCATCTACTAGAAAGCTGATGGTTAAACATTTATCTGCTCACCACTGGATAGTGCCAAAAAGAAGGTGGGAGATTTCTTCCCTAAACACTCTCAAGACTTTAGTAAACTTTGTGAGCTTAGAAGCTGTGTGTCTTCAGTATATTTTATGTTCTAAGGAAACCAGTGGAATGGTCAAGTTCTAAGGCTAAGGTGACATAGGATAGAATTAAGATGACAGATCAAGGTGCATGACACAGGAATAGAAAACTACTATTCTAGTCTACTAGACTAGAGTAGACTACAAGCAATGTTGGGGATTTGTTGAAACTGTGGGGAGGGCTTTATATTCTTAAGGGCTAAAATGAGGGTTCATTTATGACCCCCAAATTATAATATTCATGCAATAAAACATTACAAGGTATTATATTTCATTAATCATTGTTATTCTTATTATCAGGAAGTAGAAGTTCAGTTGAGCATAGTGAAGGATGTGCTATTTAAGAAAGTTCAGGAATTACAGACTGAGACAATGAAAGAAAAAGCTGTTGTATCTGAAATTGAAGGAACCCGTTCTTCTCTAAAGCACCTTAACCATCGGTTACATAAACTGGACTTTGAAACCTTACAGCAGCAAGAAATTATGTATAATCAGGTAGATGTTACTCTTATGAATGTCTTCATATTGATTTGTTATAATTGTGATGGTCAAGATACTGCAGTGTCCTAAGAAAACAAAGAATTCTAAGAACTCTTGGGGTGGGGGGATAGACAGATGCTGAAGATGGGATATCATGTTAGGTCAGAGAAGGGTGAGGGGGCCTTAAAAGCTATTTTTTTCTTGATCTGAAATAAATAGAGAAGAGGATTGACAGCTCTAGTGAGGGAGACATGCTTTAAAGGAAACTGGAGCAATTGGACCTGGAGTAAAACAAAACAAGGAATGGGATGTCTGAAACCTAGAAAAACTGTATGTTGGGAATTCCCTGTCAGTCCAGCGGTTAAGACTCCACGCTTCCACTGCAGGGGGTGTGGGTTCAATCCCTGGTCAGGGCACTAAGATCCCACATGCCACACAGCGTGACCAAACAAACAAACAAAAAAACCCCAAGCCCCTAAGACTGTATGTTGTGCAAACATCGGCATCCCCATCCCCACCCCCACCCCCGGACCAAAAAATGTTTTTAAGTTTTTTCCTTTTTCGTTCTATTTATATATTCTGTCTCATGTTAATTTCTTAATGTCCTCCCTCTCTACATCTTAATTTCCCCATCTAATGTGTTCTTAGTTTCTCAAAATTAGACGCTAAAGTATAATTTTCAGAATAATTCTTTAGAAGTTCATCATATTTGAGACCTTCATGGCTAACAGTTTGTGATTCTTTTTTTGTACTCCTTAGAAAATGTACCCTCAAAAAATCCATGTCCATGTAAATCCAGTGGATTTACTGATGTTCCCTCATGAGAGTATGATAAATGACCACCTAGCTGCTTTATTATATTTTCAGACTAGCTCTGTGTTATTATCACGTACTCTGGTTGTTGAAGAATAGTTTCCTCTTTCTCCCCTTACAGTAAGAAGGATTTCATCCTATAAATCACTGAAGGGTGAAAGTGACTTTAGTAAATGGTGACATCAGGCCAAATTCATAAGAAAGTATTTACAGTGTTTTTGCATTTATAGAAATGGTTTTAACTGTTTCTCCTTACTAACTTATCTTTAAAACCTGTAACAGGATTTTTACATTCAACAAGTGGAATGCCGAATGTCACGGTTAAAGGGAGAAATTAACTCAGAAGAAAAACAAGCCCTTGAAGCAAAAACTGTTGAACTTCAAAAGACATTGGAAGAGAAAAAATCTACATTTAACCTTTTGGAAACAGAGATCAAGAAGCTTCATGTAACTTAGTTAAAATATTTTTTATGCTTCAAATATCCTAGTCATCATTTTGTTTTAAGTCAACATGTTCCTAAGACTTGACTTTGGATAGGATAATTGCCAAGCTACCCATATATATAACAAATGTATGAGCTAATGCTTATATTTCTATACTGACTATGAGAATGTAACATTACCATTGATTATGCATTTACTGTATGCTAAGTGTATGCCTTTAGTTTTTTATTTCATTTAATCGTTATAAATGCCTTGTGATGAAGATATTAATACTTGTTTTACAGATTAAGTAACTTGTTCATGATTACAGCTAGGATTTGATCCGTGGTCCATGTGACTTAAAAATAGTCTTAAATAGTACATGATTTAAAAAATTGATAAATTCCAGTTTTCTATTATGTATCAGCCATAATAATTTGATTGCTTTTTATCTCTGAAGTGGCATCTAAAAGCAGCTGCTCTTTTATTGGTCATCTATTGTTATTCAAATATTTACTTAGTTACATATTTCAGATGACTCAGTTTTGTTAATACGGTAAAAATGTTCTTCATCTTTAGGTACTTTAATGTTTATGGCAATATAAAACCTGTGTTAGGGGAACCTATGTAATATAAAACCTATGTTAAAGTTTAACTGGGAAATAAGAGTGAAGGAGTGAAAACATGGACCTGAATAGGGGGAGAACTCCAAAGGTTTTAAATGTTAAACAGCTGGAAAGGCTAGTGATGAGTGTCCTCTAGTGGTTTTAAGAGGAATTGCCCTGAATTCCTTCAGGGCTACAAAGGTGAAAGGGAGCTACTACTTTTTTAAATTAGGGGAAAAACAATTAACATGACAAAATATTGGTTTGGAGTGGTTTGTAGCCTGATTAAGTTTTTAAAAGACTGTTTCCTTGGTTTAGTGGAAAAGAGCAGAACCGGTTTTGAATGTCAAGGTTACACCACTAACTGCTATTTTAACTTTTCTGAGTCCTAGTTTACTCATTTTAAAATGGAAAACAATATTTAATATTATTTTAGGGCATTTGGGAGAATTAGAAGCAATGTATGTCTTAACACAGTGCTTTTAGTAGGTACTCAATAAATGGTATTGTTTTAATTACATAGAATATGAGAATATTAGTGCTACAGAATAATAGGAGGGTGACATTTATATCTGGACATGTTTTTTGACCCTAGCCTGAATTGTCTGTTTTCCTGTGTGAGGATGGTTCTAGTGTGCCTCCTTTTAGCTACCCTGGGGCTCTGTCCATTATGCAGTAGGCTAGTACTTATGCCTATCCCAGCTGGTTTTGACAGAGAGGTAAATGAATTAATAGAAATGCAAGTGAATTTTTAGAGATATTAAAGCTAGTTAAGCTTCTAATGAAGGTTTTCTCTTCTCAGTAGTAGCATTAGATTGTAAAGTCATTTTGCATTCTCTTTCCCATGCCACTCCATCTATTATTTTGAATAGTAGAGACAAATTTCTTCTGGTTGAAAATTACCTTAAATTAAAAATTTCATTCTAAAAGTTAATTTTATGAAATCACATCTTTATGTGAAAAAAAATCTTAATGTCTTGCTTCAATCTTAAGTCCTGATAGTTCAGAGAAATACAGGCAGTGAGAAGGGCAGGGGCGGGAAGAAGGAAGGGACAGAGGAAGAGAGAGAGAGGAAGAGAGAGAGAGAAGGGAGACAGATCTTGGCAATAGAAACTTTTTGCTTTATGTCCCCTAAGAGCGACTAAGGGGGGACAAAGGGAACAAATCTTGTTCTGGTTCTGAGTGGGAGGGAGGATAAAAACTGGTATAAAGATAGAAAACTAATATCTGAGTATGTATGACCCATTTATTCATTCAGTGGAATTAGATCTTATCTAGCATTTTTCTCTCCAGCAGTATGTGATTATATATGTAATAATAATAATAATAATAGATATTTCCATGTGTCAAACATTGTTGCACATATTCTTTGACAGTAAATTCTTTAACCCTCACAACAACCCAGGTAGGTAGATATTGTTATCATCTCCATTTTGGAAATGAGGAAACTGAGGAAGAGTATGTTGCCCACTGGGTTTGGTTGGCTAATATATAATTAAGGCTGTCTGATTCCAGAGCTTGTAGTTAACCAAGACCCTATGCTTTCTCAGACTGTTAATGTTTTTACCTTCTGAGACTTGGGTTGAATCAAATAATGAACTCCAGAAGGTGAACCATGTATTTAACCAAAGCTTGAACTCCACCCTCCCATTTCTCCCCATAAATGGCAACCACCTAATAATTCAGTTTGAACTGTAATCATACATAATATTTCCTAGAATTATTGAACTCAAACTGAACCCAAACATCAATAGATAATAAAAATGAAAATGCTTCTATGTGAATATCCATGTATATTCTATTAGAGACATAAGAGCATGAAGGGTGAGATTTATAATATTATATTATTATAAATATTTAATGGAGCACATAGTTTAATGTAAGTCATGTTTAGTAGTATGTATTTAATATTGTTATTTAAAATATATATTTATGTACCTTTTTTTCCTCTTTACAGAATGATCTTTACTTTATCAAGAAGTCAAATAGTAAAAATCATGATGAAAAACAGTCCCTCATGACCAAAATAAATGAACTAAACCTCTTCAATGATAGATCAGAGAAAGAACTTAATAAAGCCAAAGCTTTGAAACAGGTGCAATAAAATCATATGTATATATAATATTAAAAACCACATATTTTCATGCTAATTGTAGAAAAAGTTTAAATACCAAATTATAAAGAAGAAAATAAGTCACTATAATCACTGTACAGAAGATAAACAGTGTTACATTATATTATTTTCTTTCAGTCTTTTAAAGAAAATTGGCTTTATATATTGTATTCAAAAATTTATAAGCATATTACACATCTCCTAAACATTAATTATCTTTAAAGGCTTCCTACAGTCCATTGCATGAAGTTACCATAATTTATTTAACCATCTCTTATTTTTGGATATGTGTTTCTAGTGTTTGGCTATTCTAAATGGTGCTATCATGTACTGTGCACATATTTCGTTGTACAGTTGTTCATGTATCTCCTTAGGCTAAATTTCTAGCTGTATAATTATGGTTCAAAAAGAATGAATATTTTTGGTGTCTTGAAACTATTTTCAAGCCAAATTGCCTTCTAGAGCGTTCAGTTAATACTCCTACCAGCAGTGTGTAAGCATTCTATTTTACTCAGCACCACCAGGGCTGGATAATATAATTTATAAAATTATTGTTAATTTGATGGGCAAACATGGTATCTCATTGTTTTTAGTCTGCACTTTAGAAATTGGTGACATTTTAAAACATTTTATGTTTAAACATAAAATTTTAAATATTTATGTTTCAATTAAAATGTTTAAACATTTTTTTTCTATTATGTTATGTTCCATAATTTTTCTTTTGGATTTCTAGTTCATTTTCTTGCCCATATTTCCATTAGGAGGTTTATATGTTTATTTATTTATTTGGTTGTGCTGGGTCTTAGTGGCGGCAGGCGGGCTCCTTAGTTGTGGCTCGTGGGCTCCTTAGTTGTGGTATGTGAACTCTTAGTTGTGGCACACATGTGGGATCTAGTTCCCTGATGAGGGATTGAACCCTGGCCCCCTGCATTGGGAGCGCAGAGTCTTATCCACTGCGCCACCAGGGAAGTCCCCAGGTGGTTTATATTTTTAAAATGCTTGGCAAAAGATCTTCGTATGTTAAAATATTAACTCATAAATATTTGTCCCATTGTCTTTAAATTTCTATTCAGTTTTTTTGACATAAAAACTTTTTTTAAACATTATATATTTAAGTGTTTTTCCCTGTATAAATTTTATGCTTAGAAACTCTTTCATCACACTAAAAATCAAACAGATATTTACTGTTTCTAGTGGCTGCACTAGTTTAATCTCTTACATTAAGTTCTTTCATTCATCTGGCATTTATTTTTTGTACATATGAGATATGGGGATCTAATCTTTTCTCCAGCTAACAAGCTTTGTTTTGAATTAGTAAAATCTTATATTCTGGAGTGTTTTTTCTGGGCTTTCTATTCTGAAAATTGATCTATTAGTGTGATCTTGTGTCAGCACGCTACTCATGACTGAACTGTTTTAATAAAATGTATTTATACATTATTTTGTAAGATTTAGTTTAGAATATAAAAATGCTCATCCATTGGGCTTCATATATTTGCTGGACATTGTAACTTTCAATTTTAGGAATAAGTTCTTCTTTTTATTTTTTTAGTAAACTTGAATTTAAAATTGAATAATAATAAAAGACTTGGAATAACCATAAACCCTTTCCTTAAAATAAAAATAAAAGGAAAATCAGTCATGACTCAGAGCAATCTAAATTTAACCCTAATTAATATCTTGGTCAATGGTCAAATTAGAAAAAGTTATATTTTCAAGTTTGACTTTTGTAGCAATAAAAAGGAAACATATTTTGGTTTGGATATGCAAATGATTATTTCAATATTTGACGATTTTGTTATGTTGATAGGATTTGATGATAGAAGACAATCTTTTAAAACTTGAGGTTAAACGTATTCGAGAAATGCTTCACAGTAAGGCAGAAGAAGTTCTTTCTCTGGAAGAAAGAAAACAGCAATTACACACTGCTATGGAAAAACGGACCGAAGAAATTAAAATTCACAAAAAAATGCTTGCATCACAAATAAGATGTGTTGATCAAGAACGGCAAAATATAAGGTAACAATTAGAGTTTTCAAATCCTGCTCACGAATTTTGAAAACGTAACGAGTAATGTCAGAAGAACTGACTGGTCCCTCCACCACCCTGGATGTCCATCTTTTTCTTATTTGTTTGAAAAAGCTTTTAATATAATACATAGGCCATATTTTAGCTACAAGTCTATGCTTTTCCCTCTCTTTTTCCTTAGGCTAACTCCTCATTCTTTAGATTTATCCTTTTACCTTAAGATCATTAATCCCCTTGGAACTGATTTTTGTGTATGGTTTGTGGCAAGGGTCCAATAACATGCTTTCCCTTATGGATACCTGACAGCTGCATTTATTGAAGCAATTTTCCCCTAGAGATTTCGCATATCTTTTATAAGATTTATTCCTGGACACATGCTATTTTTTCTTAATGTTACTGTCAGTGTTATCTCCTTTTAAAGCATTTCATTTTCGGTTTGTTGCTGGTGTATAGAAATGCAGTTGATTTCTGTATATTAACTATTCAGCAGCCTTGCTTAAATTTTTATTAATTCTAACAATTGATCTGTAGATTCTACTTTCTAGGTATTTCACTCACATCATTTGCAAATAACAGTTTTGTGTCTTCCTTTTCAATCTTTATAACTTTTCTTGTTCTTACTTTATTGTCCTTGTTATCTAACCTCCAGTTCAATGCTGAATAGCAGTGGTGATTGCAGGTACCCTTGTCTTGCAGGTGGTTGATCTTAAAGGGAAAGTTTTAATTGTTTCATCTTTAAGTATCAAGTTTACTATAGTGTTTTTTTGAGATTCTCTTTATAATATTAAGTGAGTTCCCATCTATTTCCATTCTTTGCTAAGAGGTTGTTTTAATTTGTTTAATCAGGAATGAATGTTGACTATTATATGCTTTTTTTGTACTCACTGATATGATGTAGCTTCTTCAATCTGTTAATATAATTGAATATATTGATTGCTTTTTCAAAGTTAAAACAAACTTACATTCCTGTAATAAATACAGCTGTTTGTTACATATTACATTTTGTATGTATCTAGATTTTGTTTGCTAATATTTTTATACAATTTTTGCATCTATGCTTATAATTCTCTTTTTCTCTCCTGCCCTCGTCAAATTATCAGGTTATTATGGTTACATCTACTTTTATAAAATGATCTTTGTGTTTCTTATTTTTCTACACTCTGCATAAGCTTGTAAAAGAGCAGAATTATATCTTTCTTGAATTTTCAAATACCTCACCAGTAAAGCCATTGGACATCTGGAGTTTTTTGAGGAGGATTTTCAACTGTTGGTTCAATCAATTTATTGGTTATAGGACAATGAAGATCTTGTATTTTTTTCTTGAGTCTGTTTTAGTAAGTTATATATTTTTTCCTAGGAAAAATTTTCCATTTCATCTAAATTTTCAAAGTTATTACCATAAAGTTGTTCACAATATCATTTTATTATATGTTTAATAGCTGCAGTGTTTGTAGCTTTTCATTCCTGATATTGGTTATTGTGACTTCTCTTTTTTGGGTGGGATAAGTCCTGCCAGTAGTTAATGAATTTTATTACTCTTTGAAAAGAATAAACCCTTGCTGATTTTTTTCTATTGCGAATTCATTTTCTATTTTAATTAATATTGCTGCTCTCACATTTACTATTTCTTTCTTCTATTTTTGTGGATTGATTTTGATGTTCTTTTCCTAACTTCTTGAGATAAGATGCTTAGCTAATTAGTTTTCAACTTTGAAGGCTAAAGCAATTCCCTGAAGTATTACCTAGCTGTATCCCACACAATTCTCTGTAACGGCCAGATAGTAAATATTATAGGTTTTGCTGGCCATACAGTCTCTGTTGCAACAACTTGACTCTGCCACTGTGGAGTGTAAGCAGCCCTAGACAATATGCAAATAAATGAGTGTGGCTGTGTTCCACTTTATGGACACTGAAATTTGAATTTCATAGAATTTTCATATTTCATGAAATAGAAACTTTCTCTTGATTTTTCAACCACTTTACATTAGAAAATGTAAAAGCCATTCTTTTCTCATGGGCTGTACAGAAACAAGTAGCAGGTATAGGATGGTTTGCTGACCTTGGCTTTTTATCTCTAAGTGGTACTATTCCATTGTATGTGTCTACCCCAATTTATATATATGTTTACCTGTTGATGAATATTTCAGTTGTTTCCAGTTTGGGGCTATTACAGATAAAGCTGCTATGAATATATGTGTTCTTGGTATGGACATATGCTTTCTTTTCTCTAGAGTAGATACCTAGAAGTGGAATAGCTGGATCATATGGTAGGTATTCTATTTGTCTTTCTGTTCTTTCATTGGTTTTACTGAATTTTTTCTCTTTTTTCCTCTTTGTTTGTAGTATGTATATTCTAATTTAAATTATTTTGTTTATTTTTAAATTCAAAAGAAATTCTAATCTTCCTATCTCTCTGAATACTGAAGATTAGTTACTATTATTTTTTCCTTCCTAAAATAGTTATGACTTTTAGCATGTTTTACTGCTGTATTTCCTTTCTCCATCTTTCATTTATTATTGAAATCACAGATTATAGTTTCGGGTTGTTATTTGTTTTTAATATTATGTCTCTACTTTGAAAAGAACTCCTTTCTTATAACTTGCATTAAACTGTACAGCCAATTGCCAGCAATAATTTCAACCTAGTTACGTGTTTTACTTGTTTCTTGGTTTAATATTCTTTCATGTATCTTTTGTTATTCTATTTCCTTGGATTCTTATTTCATTTCTCTGGAATATGTTTTGAAACTTTTTCTCAAGAACTGATGTTTTCTGAAATTTTTGAGTCCTTGTATGCTTAAAACATATTTGTTCTTCCCCATATTTGAATTACAGTCGAAGTTTGAAAGCGTTGTTTCATATTCTTCCAGATTAAAGTGTTGTTTATGAGAGGTCTGGTTCCAGATAGGGAACCTGGTTTTTGCTTTCTTTCTGGAAGCTTTGGGACAATGTTTTTATTTGGGGGCTTTCAGAACTTTCATGTGTGCGTCTGGGTGTTTTATCCTTTTTCATTTTTCTTGTTTGACCCTTGGTGAGCTCCTTCAATTATTTCATTCAAGTCTTTCTTCATATCAGGAAAATATTTTTCTGTTAGTTTTTCAATTTTTTTTCTCACACCACTCTCCCCATCTGTTGCTCATTTTTAGTGGATGCTTAGTCTTCCAGATTTCTTAACTTTTCTCTCATTTTAATTTTTTATTCTTTTTATTCCACATTTTAAGATATTCTCTCTCTCCCCATTACCATCCTTTCTGTCTTCTCCCCATCCCCTGCCCCTGTCTTTCTCCTCTCTCTATATCATTGATTCAGTCTTTCGACCTGCTTCGTTTCCAACCTGGGCCAGTTCACCCTTCCTTAGGCAATCTGGTGGTCCCCCTCTCCTGGGAGGTCACCACATTGAGGCCCAACTTAGTGCGGACACCTGATTGGCATAGCGCACTACAGTACAGAGCTCGTGGGCTCAAGAGATCCTCCTGCCTTAGCCTCCTGAGTGGCTGTCACTACAGGCGTGTGCCCACCATGCCCAGTATTCTTTACTACTTTTAAATTAAAAAGTGGAGATTATTTGAGAGAACTCATTCTTTCATTGTTTCTTTCTTTTCATAGCAGTCCATTCTTTTTTTTTTTTTTTGTGGTACGCAGGCCTCTGTTGTGGCCTCTCCCGTTGTGGAGCACAGGCTCCGGACGTGCAGGCTCAGCGGCCATGGCTCACAGGCCCAGCTGCTCTACGGCATGTGGGATCTTCCTGGACCGGGGCACGAACCTGTGTCCCCTGCATTGGCAGGCGGACTCTCAACCACTGCGCCACCAGGGAAGCCCCATTCTTGTTTTATGTGCATTTTTGAATGTAATATCCTTTCATGTTTTAGAAGATACTAATTAGAATACTTTGAAGGTTTTTTTCTATCCCATACATTATCTTTGTTTCTCCTAGGGTCTATTCTGTCTTTTCTCATTTTGTTCTTTTCATTCATACCATTAGCTTTTCATAAATGCCGATAATCTTTGGCTCTCTGTTATATTTATTAACAAATGCTTAATAATCATGGTGATTGGTATAGCTGGCTGGTATGGGTTTCTTCTGCAATTAGGTAGATTGCTTTTTCTAACAGGTCTCTCCCCTAACTGGGAGGGCTGACTGTAAGCTCTGGGCTAGTCTGTCGTGTAAGGAGCATAAGGGGCTTATTTTGGGCAACGAAAGGTTTCATTTCTGGCTGGCACTGCCTTTCTTTTTTATTAACCTCCACTGTTGTGGAGGCCTGGAATTACTTCATTCCTGGAAGCTTTTCTCTCCAGTTTCAAGAAAAACCTGGAAGCTTTTCTCTCGAGCTTCAACAGGAACTCTGGTAATTTTCAGGGTTATCACTGGAACATAAATAATTCCTGCCAACATTTCTATGTACTTTGAGGGGTTGAGGAGAGTGGCCCAGAAGTTCTATAGGAAATGCTTTTATTAATTACCTTGACAGTAGC
This sequence comes from Mesoplodon mirus, assembly GCF_964341445.2. Classification (NCBI taxonomy): domain Eukaryota; kingdom Metazoa; phylum Chordata; class Mammalia; order Artiodactyla; family Ziphiidae; genus Mesoplodon; species Mesoplodon mirus. Next base: position 49,828,650 of record NC_138982.1, read on the forward strand.
CTCAGAGATCACTCTTGCTCTTTTTATTTCTTATTACTGAGTTTGGATTTTCTCCAGACTTCTTTGGTGAAAAATGGCTCTTATTTCTATATAATCTTCTGAATCTCCATTTTTTTCATCCTGTCAATCATATCCCATTTGTTTTCCATTTTTCATGAATTCATGAAAAAAATTATCATTCTTTTCCCAGAGGTGTGGTGGGGTTTTTTTTATTTTAATATTTTCCATTTTAGGAAGGAGGAGAGAGATGCTTGTGCTCAGTCTACCATCTTAAGCTAGAAGGCCAACAAGACTTGTCTTTTAAAATCCCATAAAGGATGAGTAAATATTTTCTGATGAAACAATAATACTTAAAAATAAGCAAAGCTGTAACTTCTGATACTTAATATATTTTACCATCAACTTTCTTTAGGAGTAGGAACCTGGTATGTTGAAGATTTCTTTTCACCATGATTGGAAAGCTTATTTTCATGAAGTTGTAGGAGGCAAACAAGTCACTGTCCATGTTGCTGTGCCTATATTAACATTCTTAGTATTATTATTAAATAAGTTAAAAAATAGTTTAAAAATATAAATTTACTGGAATAGAAGGAAAAAAGTAACCAGCAGATTTAAAAATCAAAATCTTAGGAAACAATTCTCCAAAGGTTTCTCATATTTCTGCATGCCTTGCAAGGAGAGGCACTGGCTTTCCTGTTCTGGAAAGACAAAGGAGCAAGGCAAAAACTTACAAGACCAAATAAATGAAGATGAAATAGGCAACCTACCTGAAAAAGAATTCAAAATAATGATAGTAAAGATTATCCAAAATCTCGGAAACAGAATGGAGAAAATACAAGAAACATTTAACAAGGATCTAGAAGAACTAAAGAGCAAACAAACAGTGGCAAACAACACAACTACTGAAATTAAAAATACTTTAGAAGGAAACAATAGCAGAATAACTGAGGCAGAAGAATGGATAAGTGACCTGGAAGATAAAATGGTGGAAATAACTGCCAGGGAGCAGAATAAAGAAAAAAGAATGAAAAGAAATGGGGACAGTCTCAGAGACCTCTGGGACACCATTAAATGCGCCAACATTCGAATTATAGGGGTCCCACAAGAAGAAGAGGAAAAGAAAGGGTCTGAGAAAATATTTGAAGAGATTATAGTTGAAAACTCCCCTAACATGGGAAAGAAAATAGTCAATCAAGTCCAGGAGGCACAGAGAGTACCATACAGGAAAAACCCAAAGAGAAACACGCCAAGATACATGTTAATCAAACTATCAAAAATTAAATACAAAGAAAAACTATTAAAAGCAGCAAGGGAAAAGCAACAAATAACATACAAGGGAGTCCCCATAAGGTTAACAGCTGATCTTTCAGCAGAAAATCCACAAGCCAGAAGGAGTGGGAGGATATATTTAAAGTGATGAAAGGGAAAAACCTACAACCAAGATTACCCAGCAAGGATCTCATTCAGATTCAATGGAGAAATTAAAATCTTTACAGATAAGCAAAGTTTAACAGAATTAAGCACCACTAAACCAGCTTCACAACAAATGTTACAGGAACTTCTCTAGGCAGGAAACACAAGAGAAGGAAAAGATATACAAAACCAAATCCCAAACAATTAAGAAAATGGTAATAGGAACATACATATCAATAATTACCTTAAAGGTAAATGGATTAAATGCTCCAACCAAAAGATACAGAATGACTGAAAGGATACAGAAACAAGACGCATACATATGCTGTCTACAAGAGACCCACTTCAGATGTAGGGACACATACAGACTGAAAGTGAGGGGATGGAAAAAGTTATTCCATGCAAATGGAAATCAAAAGAAAGCTGGAGTAGCAATTCTCATATCAGACAAAATAGACTTTAAAATAAAGACTATTGGGCCTCCCTGGTGGCGCAGTGGTTGAGAGTCCGCCTGCCGATGCAGGGGATACGGGTTCGTGCCCAGGTCTGGGAGGATCCCATATGCCGCGGAGCGGCTGGGCCCGTGAGCCATGGCCGCTGGGCCTGCGCGTCCGGAGCCTGTGCTCTGCAACGGGAGAGGCCACAGCAGTGAGAGGCCCGCATACCGCAAAAAAAAATAAAAATAAAAAAAAATAAAAATAAAAATAAAATAAAGACTATTACAAGAGACAAATAAGGACACTACATAATGATTACGGGATCAATCCAAGAAGAAGATATAACAATTGTAAATATTTATGCACCCAACATAGGAGTAACTAATACATAAGGCAAATGCTAACAGCCATAAAAGGGGAAATCGACAATAACATAAAAACAGTAGGGGATTTTAACATCTCACTTTCACCAATGGACAGATCATACAAAAGAAAATAAATAAGGAAACACAAGCTTTAAAGGACACATTAAACAAGATGGACTTAATTGATATTTACTGGACATTCCATCCCAAAACAACAGAATATACTCTCTTCTCAAGTGCTCATGGAACATTCTCCAGGATAGACCATATCTTGGGTCACAAATCAAGCGTTGGTAAATTTAAGAAAACTGAAATTGAATCAAGTATCTTTTCTGACCACAATGGTATGAGTCTAGATATCAATTACAGGAAAAAATCAGTAAAAAATACAAACACATGGAGGCTAAACAATACACTACTAAATAACCAAGAAATCACTGAGGAAATCAAACAGGAAATCAAAAAATACCTAGAAACAAATGACAATGAAAACACAATGACCTACAACCTATGGGATGCAGCAAAAGCAGTTCTAAGAGGGAACTTTATAGCAACACAATCCTACCTCAAGAAACAAGAAACATCTTGAATAAACAATCTAACCTTACACCTAAAGCAATTAGAGCAAGAAGAACAAAAAAACCCAAAGTTAGCAGAAGGAAAGAAATCTTAAAGATCAGATCAGAAATAAATGAAAAAGAAATGAAACGATAGCAAAGATCAATAAAACTAAAAGCTAGTTCTTTGAGAAGATAAACTAAATTGATAAACCATTAGGCAGACTCATCAAGAAAAAAAGGGAGAAGACTGAAATCAATAGAATTAGATATGAAAAAGGGGAAGTAACAACTGACACTGCAGAAATACAAGGGATCATGAGAGATTACTACAAGCAACTATATGCCAATAAAATGAACAATCTGGAAGAAATTGACAAATTCTTAGAAAAGTACAACCTTCTGAGACTGAACCAGGAAGAACTAGAAAATATAAACAGACCAATCACAAGCACTGAAATTGAAACTGTGATTAAAACTCTTCCAACAAACAAAAGCGCAGGACCAGATGGCTTCACAGGCGAATTCTATGAAACATTTAAAGAAGAGCTAACACCTGTCCTTCTCAAACTCTTCCAAAATATAGCAGAGGGAGGAACACTCCCAAACTCATTCTACGAGGCCGCCATCACCTTGATACCAAAACCAGGCAAGGATGTCACAAAGAAAGAAAACTACAGGCCAATATCACTGATGAACATAGATGCAAAAATCCTCAACAAAATACTAGCAAACAGAATCCAACAGCACATTAAAAGGATCATACACCATGATCAAGTGGGGTTTATTCCAGGAATGCAAGGATTCTTCAATATACGCAAATCAATCAATGTGATACACCATATTAACAAGTTGAAGGAGAAAAACCATATGATCATCTCAATAGATGCAAAGAAAGCTTTTGACAAAATTCAACACCCATTTATGATAAAAACCCTGCAGAAAGTAGGCAGAGAGGGAACTTTCCTCAACATAATAAAGGCCATATATGACAAAGCCACAGCCAACACCATCCTCAATGGTGAACAACTGAAACCATTTCCACTAAGATCAGGAACAAGACAAGGCTGCCCACTCTCACCACTCTTTTTCAACATAGTTTTGTAAGTTTTAGCCACAGCAATCAGAGAAGAAAAGGAAATGAAAGGAATCCAAATTTGAAAAGAAGAAGTAAAGGTGTCACTGTTTGCAGATGACATGATACTATACATAGAGAATCCTAAAGATGCTACCAGAAAACTACTAGAGCTAATCAATGAATTCGGTAAAGTATCAGGATACAAAATTAATGCACAGAAATCTTTGGCATTCCTGTACACTAATGATGAAAAATCTGAAAGTGAAATCAAGAAAACACTCCCATTTACCATTGCAACAAAAAGAATAAAATATCTAGGAATAAACCTACCTAAGGAGACAAAAGACCTGTATGCAGAAAATTATAAGACAGTGATGAAAGAAATTAAAGATGATACAAATAGATGGAGAGATATACCATGCTCCTGGATTGGAAGAATCAATATTGTGAAAATGACTCTACTACCCAAAGCAATCTACAGATTCAGTGCAATCCCTATCAATCTACCACTGGCATTTTTCACAGAACTAGAACAAAAAAATTTCAAAATTTGTTTGGAAAAACAAAAGACCCCGAATAGCCAAAGCAATCTTGATAACAAAAAACGGAGCTGGAGGAATCAGGCTCCCTGTCTTCACACTATACTACAAAGCTACAGTAATCAAGACAGTGTGGTACTGGCACAAAAACAGAAAGATAGATCAATGGAATAGGATAGAAAGCCCAGAGATAAACCCACGCAAATATGGTCAACTTATCTTTGATAAAGGAGGCAGGAATGTACAGTCGAGAAAGGACAGCCTCTTCAATAAGTGGTGCTGGGAAAACTGGACAGGGACATGTAAAAGTATGAGATTAGGTCATTCCCTAACACCATACACAAAAATAAGCTCAAAATGGATTAAAGACCTAAATGTAAGGCCAGAAACTATCAAACTCTTAGAGGAAAACATAGGCAGAATACTCTATGACATAAATCACAGCAAGATCCTTTTGGACCCACCTCCTAGAGAAATGGAAATGAAAACAAAGATAAACAAATGGGACCTAATGAAACTTCAAAGCTTTAGCACAGCAAAGGAAACCATAAACAAGACCAAAAGACAACCCTCAGAATGGAAGAAAATATTTGCAAATGAAGCAACTGACAGAGGATTAATCTCCAAAATGTATAAGCAGCTCATGCAGCTCAATAGCAAAAAAATAAACAACCCAATCCAAAAATGGGCAGAAGACTGAAATAGGCATTTCTCCAAAGAAGATATACAGACTGCCAACAAACACATGAAAGCATGCTCAACATCATTAATCATTAGAGAAATGCAAATCAAAACTACAATGAGATATCATCTCACACAAGTCAGAATGGCCATCATCAAAAAATCTAGAAACAATAAATGCTGGAGAGGGTGTGGAGAAAAGGGAATACTCTTGCACTGCTGGTGGGAATGTGAATTGGTACAGCCACTATGGAGAACGGTATGGAGGTTCCTTAAAAAACTACAAATAGTACTACCATATGACCCAGCAATCCCACTGCTAGGCATATACCCTGAGAAAACCATAATTCAAAAAGAGACATGTACCAAAATGTTCATTGCGGCTCTATTCACAATAGCCTGGAGATGGAAACAACCTAAGTGTCCATCATCAGATGAATGGATAAAGAAGATGTGGCACATATATACAATGGAATATTACTCAGCCATAAAAAGAAACGAAACTGAGCTATATGTAATGAGGTGGATAGACCTAGAGTCTGTCATACAGAGTGAAGTAAGTCAGAAAGAGAAAGACAAATACCGTATGCTAACACATATATATGGAATTTAAGAAAAAAAATGTCATGAAGAACCTATGGGTAAAACAGGAATAAAGACACAGACCTACTTGAGAACGGACTTGAGGATATGGGGAGGGGGAAGGGCAAGCTGTGACAAAGCGAGAGAGAGGCATGGACATATATACAGTACCAAACGTAAGGTAGATAGCTAGTGGGAAGCAGCCGCATAGCACAGGGAGATCAGCTCAGTGCTTTGTGACCGCCTGGAGGGGTGCGATAGGGAGGGTGGGTGGGAGGGAGATGCAAGAGGGAAGGGATATGGGAACAGATGTATATGTATGACTGATTCACTTTATTATAAAGCACAAACTAATAATAATAAAAAAATAAAAAAATTAAAATTAAAATTCTATTTTTCCCCACATAAAAAAACAAAAACAAAAACAAAAATGGGCAGAAGACCTAAATAGATATTTCTCCAAAGAAGATATACAGATTGCCAACAAACACAGGAAATGATTCTCAACATTACTTATCATTAGGGAAATGATGCGTGATGTTGAGCAGATCAAACAAATCAAAATTATAATGAGGTATCACCTCACACCAGTCAGAATGGCCATCATCAAAAATTTACAAACAATAAATGCTGAAGAGGGTGTGGAGAAAAGGGAACCCTCTTGCACTGTTGGTGGGAATGTAAATTGTATAGCCACTATGGAGAATAGTATGCAGATTGCCTAAAAAACTAAAAATAGAACTACCGTATGATCCAGCAATCCCAATACTGGGCATATACCCTGAGAAAACAATAATTCAAAAAGAGTCAGGTACCACAATGTTCTTTGCAGCACTATTTACAATAGCCAGGACATGGAAGCAACTTAAGTGTCCATCGACAGGTGAATGGATATAGAAGATGTGGCACGTACATACAATGGAATATTACTCAGCCATAAAGAGAAATGAAATTGAGTTATTTTTAGTGAGGTGGATGGACCTGGAGTGTCATACAGTGAAGTAAGTCAGAAAGAGAAGAACAAATACCATGTGCTAACACATATATATGGAATCTAAAAAAAAAAAAATGGTTCTGATGAACCTAGGGGCAGGACAGGAATAAAGACAGAGACGTAGAGAATGGACTTGAGGACACGGGCTGGTGAAGGGTAAGCTGGGATAAAGTGAGAGAGTAGCGTTGAGATATATACACTAGCAAATGTAAAATAGCTAGTGGGAGGCAGCTGCATAGCACAGGGAGATCAGCTCGGTGCTTTGCAACCACCTAGAGGGGTGGGATAAGGAGGGTGAGAGGGAGACGCAAGAGGGAGGGGAGATGGGGATATATGCATGCATATAGCTGATTCACTGTTATACAGCAGAAACTAACACAACACTGTAAAGCAATTATACTCCAATAAAGATGTTAAAAAACTTTTTTTTGGTAAAAAAGAAAATTTTATCATCTTAACCATTTTAAAATATACAGTTAGTAGTGTATTTTCACATTTTTGAGCAATAGATCTCCAGAACTTTTTCATCTTATAAAACTGAATCTTTTAAAACTTTTTGGTAAAAAACACATAAAATTTACCATCTTAACAGTTTTACAATGTACAGTTAGTAGTGTTATATATTTTCACATTGTTGAGCAACGGATGTCCAGAACTTTTTCATCTTGTAAAACTGAAACTCTATACCCATTAAATATTAACTTCCCATTTCCCCCTTCCCCCAGCCCTTAGTAGCCACTATTCTTTCTGTATGAATTTGACTACTTTAGATACCTCACATAAGTGGAATCATGTAGTATTTGTCTTTTTGTGACTGGTTTATTTCACTTAGCATAATGTCCTCAAGTTTCACCATGTAGAATATGACAGAATTTCTTCTTTAAGGCTGAATAATATTCCATTTTATGTATCTTATTCATTCATCTGTCCATGGGCATTTGGCTTGCTTCCGCATCTTGGCTTTTGTGAAAAACATATGAACATTGGTGTGCAGATATCTCTTTGAGAACCTGCTTTAAATTCTTTAGGATATATACCCAGAAGTGGGATTGCTGGATCATATGGCTCTTCTATTTTTAATTTTTTGAGGAACTGCCATGCTTTCCATAGCATTTGCACCATTTTGCTGTCCCACTAATAGTGCTTAAAGGTTCCGTTTCTCCACTTCCTCACCAATACTATATTGGTTTTTTTTTTTTTTTTTTTTTTTTGTCTTTTTGATAGTAGCCATTCTCATGGGTGTGTGGTGACATCTCAATGTGGTTTTGATTTGCACTGGACCATCTTTTAAAAGATGTTTGGATATTGAGCAGCCTTGGGAGCTAGAGATAGTATCTCCCTCTGCAGCAAAGGTTAGGTATGTTTGCTTATTTTCCATTATAAAATATTTGGATTAACTAAGCTTGAGGTTCTTCAGTTGTGTCATAAACCTGCTGTATGTGCTGCATCCATTTGAGCTCCTCCTCACCTGCGGAACACTTTGGGAGCGAGGGGAACTAATGCAAATAGGAGGCTCATGCTACTTGGTATGCCATGAGTGATAAAGGCCTTTTCCTCTGACCCAGAAATCTCGTGTTTTTTGCCAGCATCCATGAAACTGTGGCAGGCTAACTTGTTAGCTTTCAAATTGGGTGAAATCTGAGACCCTTCACACTGAATTATAAAATTGTAATGTGAGAATATATTTAAACTGTTTGAGTTCAGTAGTAACACAGTTCAGTAGTAACACAAGACTTCTGTAAGAACAGTAGTCCTTTAAAAGTATATTGTTTTTAAGTGTTTAATTTTTCTTTTCCTTTTCATACTAGTGCTGAGTTTCTTGAGCGGCTAAGTAAAATTGATAAGCTGAAGAATAGATATGAAATTCTTACTGTTGTTATGCTGCCTCCTGAGGGAGAAGAGGAGAAAACGCAGGCCTATTATGTAATAAAGGTAATCTTAATGGATTTACAGTTGTGATAGAATGAAGTATTCATTCTTTCTTAGCTCTTTGTTAAAAACCAAAATGGCAAATTTTTTTTGCCATGAAATTTCAAATTTCATAGCACTCCAGTAGCTATTACACTTAATTAGGTCATAAAACATGAGTTGCTAGATGGAGGTACTGAAGCATTATTAGTTTTATACACGAGGTCAAAGAGAGGTCTGGACCACTCTGACACTGTTTTTTTTTTTTTTTTTGCTATCATTTGTGTCATGTCTTTTCCCCTCATTTATTCAAGGTTCATAATCTCTTTTACTCTAAGACCCACTATCACTCTGGGTGTCCTTAACATGTTGTGACAACCTGTTCAAAACCTCAGGCTCAAAGCTTTACTTCACTGTAGTCATGCACTCATATGACCACAGCCTAGACTTTATTGTCACCTAGAGCTACACCATCTCTGAATCTTACACTCCAGTTTATTATTGCTGTCCTGGTATGGCAGATAGCCAGAGAGGAAGAGGGCTGTTCCTTTGCTTTCGTTTTAGGTGGGAGACAAACAGATCAGGTGAATCTACTGTTTTTTCTGATGTTTTGAGAGTTGTCTGCCATCTCGTGATTATCTGTACCTTGTAACCCTAAAGGGAAATTTAGAAGTGATCAGGAGTTGGATGCAATTTCCTTCCTGACTACTGCTATATTCATCTTTCCCTTGTAGAAAATACCGTGAACAGGTGTGATTTCCTTTGCAGAGACGTCTGGGAAGTTACTCAAAACAGTTCAAAGAAGGAATGGAGATTGTAACTTTAGGTCATTTTTCCTGTATCATACATGGATAGGAGTGGGAAAGAGATCTCCAATTCACACCTTTAGAGGATGGCCCTTGTGGATGCACCCCCCATTTGAACTTCTACTTAATCTTCTAAGTTTCCTTCTGTAGCCCTTAAGGCTGCCCCTAACATACTACACTGTGTGATATGTCTGCCACTTTGCCTCAGGAAATTCCACCAAACCTATATGAGAAATGAGTCCCAGCTCTCAAACCCTTCTTATAACTCATCAGTATTTAGTACGCGAGGCTTCTGCCCACTATTAACAGGACTTTCCTCCTCTCAGGTTTTGAAGGTTCCCAAGGGGTGAATTATAGGCTCTAGTCTGTTAAATGATGGGAAGTAGATAGATGTTGCAATTCCAGCTAAGTTTCTCTACCAACAAGGGCTCTGATGAGTTACATAAAAGCACGGGTGTTACAGTGCTTTTGTCCATGCATGCCTTGGTTCTATCACTGATTAGGTAGGTGACCTTGAATAAGTTATTTAACCATTTGGGGTCTTAGTTTACTCACTTGCAAAATTAGGGTAATATTGTTACTTTTGTTGTAAGAAGTAAATGAGAAAATATATGTAAAGCCCTTAAAACAGTGCCTGGAACAAAATGAGCTCTCAATGAATATTAGCTGTCATTACCGTTATTGGTGTTATGATGATGATGTTGATGAAGTAACCACTTCTCAGGAAAACAGGCAAATTTTATGAGGAAGAGTATTCCTTCTATGCCACTATAGTGAATATGTGAAATTAATCATGGCTATCAGTTGCCTTTCTTAATTTCCTGATGTCATACTTCACTTTCCTCCAGGGTCCATAGCTTGCCACAGTTATTCCCATTTTTTGTTGTCAGCATATTTAAATGTTTTACTTAACACTTCACATGTGCCAGATGTGTAAAATTGAAACATTTCTTTATAACTAAAGTCAATCTGGCTTATGTTGAGAAAAATTATCCATGGTCTGAAAATGGGCAAAAGCAATCAGTGGGTGTACAATGATGCCACTGCATGGTGACACCAAAGACTTGGCATTTTCTAGTGGGCCCTCCAGGGATTATCTGATTCTACAGGAGTGCACACCTCTGACTGATTTTCTGTTTACCACTGTTTAGAAGTCTAAGGTTTTTATGGAATTAGATCAGGATTTTGTATAACTGAACAAATTCAACCCATTTATTTGACAAACAAACTGACCTTGGAGTAGGGAAGTAAATGACTTAATGTTACTCAGCTTACTAGTAGGAAATCCACAACTAAAATCTAGCTGTTTTGATTCATTCTAGCTCTTTCTCCCACTACATTTTGAATGAAATGTTTGCTAATTCTAGACTCAACTCGAAAGAATTAGATGTAATTTACCTAAGAACGTTATTTTCTTTGGTAAGCTTAATTTTTTATTATGTATTATTTGCTATAAAAATGTGTAACATATCTTGAAGCATAATAAAACAAATAACTGAAAATGTTAAGAACTGAAACATTACCAAAAAAAAATTCCAGTGACCACATTCTGGTTTAAATACAGATACTTGGGATTAAATAAATTTACCAATGAAATTATTAGTTGATTTTGACTAAAAATGGGTTTTGGCACTTCCATTATTTTTTTAAATTTTATTGAAGTATAGTTGATTTACAATGTTAATTTCTTCTGTATAGCAAAGTGATTCAGCTATACATATTCTTTTTCTAATATTCTTTCCCATTATGGTTTATCACAGGATATTGAATATAGTTCCCTGTGTTATACAGGACTTTGTTTATCCATCCTATATGTAATAGTTTGCATCTGCTAATCCCAAACTCCCACTCCTTCCATCCCCCACCCCCCTCCCCCTTGGCAACCACAAGTTTGTTCTCTATATCTGTGGGTCTGTTTCATAGGTATCTGTGTCATACTTTAGATTCCACATATATGTGATATGATATTTAGCTTTCTCTTTCTTACTTCACTTAGTATGATAATCTCTAGGCCCATCCATGTTGTTGCAAATTGCATTATTTCATTCTCTTTTATGGCTGAGTAATATTCCATTGTATACATGTACCACATCTTCTTTATCCTTTCATCTGTTGCTGGACACTTAGGTTGTTTCCATGTCTTGGCTATTGTGAATACTGCTGCTATGAACATAGGGGTGCATGTATCTTTTTGAATTATAGTTTTGTCTGGATATATGCCCAGGAGTGGGATTGCTGGATCATATGGTAGCTCTATTTTTTTTTTTTTTTGCGGTACGCGGGCCTCTCACTGTTGTGGCCTCTCCCGTTGCGGAGCACAGGCTCCGGACACGCAGGCTCAGCGGCCATGGCTCACAGGCCCAGCCGCTCCGCGGCATGTGGGATCTTCCCGGACCGGGGCACGAACCCGTGTCCCCTGCATCGGCAGGCGGACTCTCAACCACTGCACCACCAGGGAAGCCCTGGTAGCTCTATTTTTAGTTTTTTGAGGAACCTCCATACTGTTCTCCATAGTGGCTGCACCAATTTACATTACCAGCAACAGTGTAGGAGGGTTCCCTTTTCTTCAAACCCCCTCCAGCATTTGTTATTTTTAGACTTTTTGATGATGGCCATTCTGACTGGTGTGAGGTGGTACCTCACTGCAGTTCTGATTTGCATTTCTCTAATGATTAGCGATGCTTAGCATCTTTTCTTGGGAGCGCTTTTAAATATATATGCATGCTATCCCTCTCAACCCTTAACTGGAGTTCTTTGGAACTGTTTGGGTACAATTCTAGAAGGCCTAGCCCAGTGACACAGTTAAGCTGGAAAAAGTCACTGAGTATGTTCACTCACTGAGGAATGTTTGGTTTTCAGCAATTTACAGACTTCACTTTTTCTAGTCATATTTATCACAATTATCTAATTAAAACTTAAAAAAATGTGATAATATATACATAAAATTTGCTGTTTTAATAATTTTTAAGTGTACAGTTCAGTGGTATTAAGTATATTCATATTGTTGTACAGTCAACACAAGAGCCATTCCCAGAACTTTTTTTTATCTTTCAAAACTGAAACTGTACCCATTGAACAATAACTCCCCATTTCTCCCTCTCCAAAACTCCTGGTAACCACCAATCTACTTTGTTTTTGTGAATCTGACTACTCTAGGTACCTCATGTAAGTAGGATCATGCAGTATTTTTCTTTTAAAAAATATGCAACACTTTATGGGTATACTTTTTTCACCTCTTTTACCACTAAGACTTAAAATGAGAGCGTGCCAAGCCACTTTCAGGTGAGAAACATACATTCTATTTAATATCTAGTTTGAAACCTCTTCTAGCTAACCTTCTCTTCTCAGTAAAGTTTATACCTGCTTAACTTTTCGTTCATTTTTGTTGGAGAGTTTTCATGTAAGCTTTGGTTGGTTACTACATTGTCATCATGCTTTTGTATCCTATGTGCTATATTTGGAAGGCCTTGAGGATTTGGTCTTTTACTTTAAATCAGGTGCAAGAAATAAATGCTTGGTGCTGAATGTAGGCCCCACGGCAAATTGGCATTGTTGTGTTAACTATTTCCTGCCCTGAAAACAGACATTCTCCCCCATGATACTTTTAACCAATCTATTCCATTTTTCATAGGCTGCTCAAGAAAAAGAAGAACTTCAAAGGGAAGGTGACAGTTTGGATGCTAAGATCAACAAAGCTGAAAAAGAAATCTATGCTCTAGGAAACACCTTGCAAGTGCTGAACAGCTGCAACAACAATTATAAACAATCTTTTAAGAAAGTGACTCCATCTAGTATGTAGGAATTATTAAAACTTTTAAAATATACATGCAATGAAAGCTGTACAATTATTTATCTCAAAAAGAGGAACACTATGAGACAAGGAAAACAAAAGTGTATTATGTTTGATTCAGTTGGAAAAACTAATCATCCTCCTCGTTTAAAATAAGTGCTAAGGTGTTATTTCCATTATTACTGCTAGTGATATGGCATATCACTTCTCTAGGGAATTAATTTCAAATCTGAAGAGAACAGCATATTGGCTGCTCTATGTTGAAAAAATAAAAATAGTTATTTCATGCCCTGTTTTTCAACAACTAGACATAAGGAATTTAAAACCTTTCATTAAAAAAATGTTAAAAGTTTAACTTATGTAAGACTTTAAGCTTGCTTTCTACACAGCATGTTAAAAATTTAAAGCAAAAATTCTTTAAATTCTAGGTGCTGAGTATGAGGTAAAAATTCAACTAGAAGAACAAAAGAGAGCTGTTGATGAAAAACACAGATACAAACAAAGACAAATCAGAGAACTACAGGAAGATATCCAGGTAAATTCTACAGGCTTTAGTAACAAGACCTTAGTAAAAGTTAACTATCATTATTCTTTCTTGTTATCTTGTACAAAGACAATTTTTTAGAGAATTAGATAGTGAGAGATGTCTCATTTAAATGAGAAAAAAATAAGTGATCAAAGTATTAACTAAATTAGTTAAAATCCCAGTGCTGAAGTGTAGGTTAGACTCCTGATAATTACTTGTAGATTAGCTGATGAATCATAGCTAGCTAATTATGATTTATCCACTAACCTTTTATTTAATGAACTTTATTTCACTTAAATCCTTTAAGATCACCTTAAAGATTGTTCCTTAGAAGTCTGAAAGATAAGAAAACAACGTGCTTGGTAATAAGCAGGCTCTATAAACATTTAGTTTTTTTTTTTGACTAATAAAGTTGAAGGAACAGGTGATATGAATTAGGGATCTTTGAAAATTGTATGCTTTCAACAGTCACTGTTTGAATTGTTTATTTTTCTCCCAAATACCATAAAAATACTTTCCAGTGGAATTATATATAAAACTTAATCCATAAAGCCATTATACTTATTATCTACCAACAGAATGTACATTGCATACAAAAATAAATGAATCGAAATTAAATGCATACTTGGAAGTTATAAAAGTTATTTCTGATCCTAACCAATAAGTATGTTAATACTTTATTTTCTGCAGAGCATGGAAAATACTTTAAAAGTTATAGAACATTTAACAAATAATGTCAAAGAAAAAATATCAGAGAAGCAAGCTTACACACTTCAACTAAGGAGAGCAACTGAGGAGCAGAAGCCAAAATTAGAGAGAGTAACTAAACAGGTATTGATAACTTTTAAAAACTGACCTGTCATATTTATATTTTTTTGGAGTTCCAAATGGTAACCCCAAACCCTCCTTCACCCATTAAAAAATATTAAGTTCTAGAAAACAGGTTTAAATAATAACTGACTACTGTTGACCAACAGTGTGCAAAACTCATCAAGGAAATCCGTCTTTTGAAAGACACGAAAGATGAAACACTAGAAGAACAAGACATCAAACTTCGTGAAGCGAAACAGTTTCACAAGATCATTGATGAAATGTTAGTTGATATCACAGAAGAAAATGCTGAGATTGGTATTATCCTTCAAACATACTTTCAACAGGTAATAAGAGTATCTTCTAGTTAAATATAAATATTTCTTAAACATTTCACAAAAAAAATTTATGGTATTCATCATAAAGTGAAGTTTAATGAAAAATATTCTAAAATGCAGTGGTACTGATTGCTATTGACTATCCTTCCAGAGTGGTTTAGCACTACCTACAGCTAGTACTAAAGGGAGTCGTCACAGTTCTGGATCTTCCCAGACTTCACTGGTATCAGCAAGGTAAGTGGAAGGAGAAAACACCATCTCCTTACTTACCTACAACTCTCACAGCTTCCATCCTAAGTGAACTCAGCTACTTCCACATGCCACAGCTATGGCATATGTCAGTGTCACATACACAGAAAACAGCCAGCAGGGCGAGACTCTTTCCTTCTGACTTCTGTCTGGTGTTATTTTCATTTTGGCATAAGTGCTTTGTGACTAGCAGCTATCTCAGTAGGATAAAGCAGGGTGAGATTTTGGAGGGTACATTTAGCATGGTCATCCCTGAATATGGGGAGAATTTATTAAACCATAAAAGGGCAACTTGGTTGTACAGACTTATTATTAAAATCCACTGTAAAATCTTAAGGAGTCAGAAATTTATGCTGCTTAATTTTGCTAAAAAGGAAATTATTCTTTACTTTTGCAGTTTAGTTTTATACAGAATTCTATCATCAAGTAGACATTTAGTCAACACTCTTGTGCTTTGCTGACAAAATAATAATTATTAATGATGATCCTAATTTTAAAATTTCCCATCTCCCACATTCAGCAGCCATATTACTTTTCATTACTCTGCGAAGAGATGTCATGAAAGGATTTCCTAAGATAGTGCTTAAGTAAAACAAAACAAAAACACTTTCTATGTAAACACGGTGAGCAGCCACTTGAACATCCCAGTACTTTCATAAAAAGATATATTTAAAAATCTTAGTATTTACAATTGTATGGATAGTTACCACCACTTTATCTTGTCAATAGGCCCTTCACTTTCTTCTTTTTGGTTTAAATTATATAACCTATCATTTTAATCACTCCTGCCAGCACCCAACTTCCCATGCCTGTTTTTGTTACCTTTTAATGATTTTTGCAAACTTTTAATACCTAATGATTTTATCTCTAAATTGGTTATAGTTGAAAACATTTTTCATATATCAATAGAAATATATTTGTCGAACTATTTTTCTACTGGTTTGAAACTATATCAGCTTTTCCTTTTTAAACTAATTTCTTGATATACTAATGGTGATGCTTTTAAAATTATTAGCACTATTAATAGTGTATCTTTTTTTGATCTCTTTAATTACTTGTGGGATTATGGCATCTTTTGTCATTAATGAGGGAGTCTCTACTAAAATAAAAATTTTGAATTAAATTACAGTAATTCTGGTTTTATTCTAGGTCATCTAAGAGTACAAGTACTTCTGCTTCTCAGACTTCAATTAAAGTATTAGAGCTGAACTTCCCAGCCTCTTCACTAACTGGCAGCACTTCTAGACCAACTAGTGCTAGCAGTGGCTCCAGTAATGGTAAAAGCAAAAAGAGCAGCAAATAAACATTTTAATCTCTCTTTTGAACAAGTTGTAAACACAAAACCAAAAATCTCATAATTTTAAAATAGTATATCCCACTCTATGCTTTTGGGTGCCTTATACTGATATACAGGCCTACTGAAATAGTGTTAGAAATACAATATGACCAGACAAAAGTTTTATCCAGTGGAAAATATAAAAACTGTTAAAAAAAAAAAAGTCAAGCTATTTGCGTCCAAATAAGCCAAAGAAATGTTTAATTTTCTTAGCTCTTTTCCTACTATTTTTTTCACATAGAGGGAAAGCAGTAAGAACAGATTCTTAACAAGGATACATGTTATATAAGCATAGGGTTATGATATTTCCCACTTTTGTTTGTTGTATCTCTTTTACCCTGGAAGATCCTGAAATTAGGTTTTATTAAAAGAAACATACTTCCCAGACTTTGGGGGAAGAAATCTGTTAGTTTCTTCCTTTAGTATAATTAAAAAATTTTTAGTCAAAAAATGGCATTACCTCTCCCCCTCCCCCCACCAAGAGAACAACTGATAGGAAAGAGAACCACTGTATCAATAAAAGTGCAGCTTCAATTTCTAGGAAGTAGTCCATTCTGATCTTGAAGGAAGTCACACATTAAAGATTTTGCTCTCAAGATACAACCAAGAATGTGTTTTCAAGATTTCCTTGATTTAATAAACAATTTAAAGAAAGCTAAGCGTAATTAGATTTGCAATAGGAATTCCATAAATTTGCAGTGAAGGTAGACTACCAGATTAAGAATTAGTTATTTCAGTCAATACTCTATCATAACATGTGCCCAACAGTTTGAATTCCTGAAGTATGACTATGATGTTATAAAACTGGTTTTCAAATAAATTTATCAGGATCTATGTACCTAAATGAGTACTGTCTCCTTCAAACCTTGGAAAAAAATATTTGTTATGACAATTGTCATTGTTTAGAACTGTCACTTGCAATTCCTTCTGAAAGGCAGTAGTTTCTCCTGACCACTAGAGTATTTTATTATCATTTTTAGTAATAGCCAGCAAAAGGCATGGCCAAGTCCAATGAATAAGATGGGTAAAAAGCTGAATATTGTTTCGTAAAACACTGTTCTGGTAAGTGAGATTTATAAGATCTAAAAACTGATTAATCTTATGGTCACTTCAAATGTTCAGAGTTCTCATTCTCTGCCCTATTTTACTTTGTAAATTACTTGGAAGTTGAAATATTAAACACTGTATTCTATGAAGGCAGGAATTGTATCTTACTAGTTCTCTGACCTTGGGAAAGTTACTTTATGCTTTTTTCCTCATTTGTAATATAGAGACAGTAAGAGTTATCTATATCAAAAGTTTATTGAAATAATCAGATAATATATACAAAGTGCACAGGGCCTGATACATCGGAATTGCACAGTAACTTCTACCTATTATTGAGTCACCAACCAAAGCCTAGCACAGTATTTGTGGAATGGTTAGGTTCTCAAGCCAGCATGCAAGTCTACATTTAACTCTTAAATAAAGTAATAGTTCCAAGTTCAGTGTAATATTATTAAATGGTGAAACAAGGGATCAACCCCATTATCTCCAAATCTAGAGTTATCCTAACATTCACCTGCTGTGTTAGAAAGTCATCTACTTATGCAAACCAAGATACTGCCTGGGTACGTACAAACTATAGACATAATGTTCAGGGGAAAAAAGTGCTGAAGATACCACTAGGGATTCTTCACAAGTAAGTCTCCAATAATATATTTTTTTTCTGTGATGGGCTTCCTGAATATATCCTTATAAATTGTCTTATATAATCTGCTTAATATATCCCAGGAAAGAAGCTTTGGGGAAGATGGAATTTCTAAATTCAGGCAGGCTGTTGTATAAGATACTATCCTAATTTTTTGTAACTGAATGTAACATTAAGCCACAAAAACGCTTTGGAAAATGACAATGCTGGTTGATAGTGATGCTCAGAGATTTTATTTAAAAAGTGTGTGTAAAATCCTGAAGCTGTGCTAGCAATTCCTAAAGGTCAAGGTGTAGTATGTCAAAAGAGTTTCCACTCTAAAACCACCACTATGTAGGACTACATAGGGATGATACCAGAACTATTAATACACAGAAAGAACTAGGGACTCTTTTCAGATAAATTTCTTGGTGCAAAGACTAATGCCCAAGTGACTGACTGATTTCTACTGCCATTACCTATTGTTTTTGACCAGTTTCTTTTTCTGTTCCATTGTAAAACAAATTTGAGCTTTTTCATTAGGCTCCCATCACTGAAGTCTGAAGGTCACAAATAGTCCACATCCAGTTATACTAACTTTTGGTATTTTACTGTTGGCAGAAACTCCAAGACAGAACAAGGACTGTCTTCTTCCTCTATCATTCTCTGTCACTTAGACCTTTGTAGATGGATACTCACTACCCTCCAACCCACCCATCCAGTGTCATCATGAGTTGGAAAGATTCTAAAGCCCAACACCTATGACTTCTATTTATATCTATCTCTATCCCTATCTATACTGTTTTCAATAATTTGGGGGAGGATCCTTATGATCCAAGTCCATTCCTTCTTCAGCTCTAGTTGCTGAAATTTATTCTAAGCCCAGGCTCTGTCAGCCTGGTCATTTATTCAGACTCTAAGAAAGGAGGTATCAGAGGAGAGGTGTTAAGGAAGAAAAGCAGAAATGCAGGCCAGCTCTAGGCTATTTAGAAACAGGCCCAGTGCCTTCCCAACTGGACATTTGCAATACTAGGACAGTTTCCTAACTTCCTTTCCCATAGTGGAAGACCAGATTTATAGTGTGTTTCACTTGCCGCTGCTGTTTTGCTAAAAGAACTCTTTCCTACTCTGATCTATTTTTGCCTGGAATGTAGTCTCTTAGGGTCCTGCCAATATTTAAAGAAATTTCTTAGTGCTATATTGCTAGCAAGAAGGGGGGAGAAAAAGAGAAATAAGTAAAATGGGCCCCTAGTCAACTTTCATGGCTTTATTCCTAAGGTACCTGTTAAACAGCTGATACATAAACCATTTTAATTAAATCAGGGTTTAGAGGTCAATTAGACAAGACAGATAATCTACCATTTTAAGATAAAAGTTATGCAAAAAACTTAATATTTAAACAATGAATATAAAATGGTACTTATGAAATTCAAATATATTTGTTTCAAAAGTCAAGAGCTTTTAATTTAACAGAGGAGAGAATGAAATAATTTTTGATAAAAACGATCCAAGTGTTCACTGCACAAATTTAATATTCTCTCAAACAGCAGGATAAGGTGGACCCAAGAAATTCTCACACACCATAATACAATGAAGAAACAATACTTTGAGAGTGTTATCTTCAGGTGAAGAAGTTTAAATCATCAGAGTAAGAAATAACTGTACATAAACATACACAAGAAAAGCCTGAAAAAAATCAAGCTATGAAAAGGGGACCTACAACTGAAACAAATATACTTTGAGGATTGCTATAAAAAGCACTTGATTTCTGTAGTCTCTACAAATAAAATAACTGCAGGAGCAGATATTTCTGCACTGGACTGTTATTACTAAAAGACCAAAACCTTTTATTAAAAGCCTTTAGTGTTAATGGTGATCGCCTTGGCATATTAATTTTTTGGCTTATTTCCTTTTTCTTTCTCAAATGCAGCTATCTGATTAAATATATTGAGTAAATTTTGAGGTAAATTTTTTTTAACTCCACTTTCTGAATGCTCTTTGCTACTTAGTCCCTCTTCTGGAACCTCTGTTTTAATATCCTCCTCATAATTACCCTCTCTTTCATATTCTCCTTGATTTTTATTTAATTGATATCTTTGCTCATGTCTACTGAAATCACGTGATCCAGAGTAAGTGTATTTTTTATATTTTTCAACTGACTTCCAAGAGTTGTCTGAGCTTGCTGGTGAAGTGGAATATCTCATGGAACCTGGCTCCCACCTTCTATAGTGTTCTTTTCTTCCTTCTGTATCTTTCTCTCTTCTATAACCATAAATTTTTATCTTGTCCTCTGAATTCCTATAGAAGGAATCTGAGGAATCCCTTCTACTGGAAAAATGTCTTTCTGATTTATGTGGCTTTTCTGTTTTGCTACTACCTGTCTGAGTTTTATAGCTATTATAAAAATCTCTTGGATCTTCAGACCTACCTCCAAAATCATCCGGAATTTCAACTGAAGATGAAGAAAGAGGGCATCTATCTTTTTCTTTTACCTGTTTCTTTTGATATGGTAACCTATCCTGCTTTTCCAGTAGTTTTTCCACTTCTTGTTTTTGGTTAAGAAAAGATGCTGAAGTATTGGCTGGAACTGGGAAGCACTCATCTTTCTTATTCTGATCTACCTGATTTGAGGATGCCTTAGCTGAATGCCTTTTGGAACTTCGAGAAGACTCTGAGCGATTCCTCTTATGTTTCTTATGCCTTTTGTGACCAGAAGAGGAAGAGGATGAAGAAGAAGAAACTGATTCATCAGCAGAAGAAACACTTGAAGAGGAAGAAGTTGATTTTCTTCTTTTTTTCTTTAGCCTAAAAAAATGTAGTTAACTCATCAGATATGTTGAGTATAAAAATGTTTAATTATCCATAAAGATTTTAGTTCTATTTTATTCTAAATATTTTCATAAAAGTTGTGGCTTAGATAAGGAATTATAATAATAATCCTAGTTACTACAAGGTCCAATTTTACCATGTCATGACTTTTGGAAAAAAATACTTGTGTAGACAGTTGTCACTGTAAGCAAATCCATCATTTCTGAAAGACACAGTGACATTTCCCATATTACCTTAAAAATTTAATACCATATGAATACATAAAGGAGAGAATTGAGGTTTTATATTTGGCTACCTCTAGTTCTTAGTTTTTCCACCTCAGTACTATTAACATTTTTGGCCCAATAATTCTTTGCTGGGAGGGTAGGGTGGTGGTGGGGGAATCCTACATCATTGTAGAAAGTTTAGCAGCATCTCTGACCTCTACCCTCTAGATGCCAATAGCACTCTACCAGTTATGACAACCAAAAATGTCCTCTGGGGGACAAAACCGCTCCCAGTTGAAAATTACTGCTCTAGTTCTAAACCATTTCTCCCTAAAATACAGATAATTAAAATGACTTACATATTTTAATTCTAAGATTAATTTTTTTTTTTGCAGAATTCTAGCCTTCCATTCTACTTTGCTTTCTCTCTTTTATAGAAAAATTTATGGTATACATACTTGCTAAGAATCATTGATTACGACTTGAAACACTTTTATGTTTTACTTACTTTACCTCCCATATGGCACTTTGGTTCAACTCAGTACTTGCTTTTAAGTTTAAGAATACTGAATATCATAGTTTACCTTTTCTCCTCTTTTAAAAGCTTACGTAACTTTTCTGCACTTGTTTCTATTTTCCTTGTTTTCTGCTTTTCTTCCTTTTCAGCTTGTTTTTCTCTTAATTCCAAAGATTTCTTTTAGAACCCAGATATCGGAAAAAACCACACGTTAAAAATAGCAGAATATATAAAACCCAGTTTTCAAAAGACCAACCCCCCAACCAGAAACCAAATGTGGTATACCCAAATCACCATATATCCAGCATTAAACAAATATTTTTAACATATAAAAATTAATCACACAGGTGTTTGGCATTAATCATTGGAACAGCCAGAACAGTATTGAGGACCAATTGCAGTTGGTATTCCATGAAAAAAGGGGAAGCCATTGCATCGAAACCCATGACCCAGAGTGCAAGAAAGGGAAAAAATAAAATACATGAAAAATTATTAAAAACCATTAAAAATTTAAACAGGACACAAATTTTATAAATAAAATTCAAATAAAGAAATTCCATTAAGGTGAATTGAGGGGGAAATCACCATGTTCAAATACAAACCATTTAAAAAATAGCACAGCCCAGTTGGATGCATGATTATATAAGAAATCATTTTCCAGTTTGAGGATGGGGATGAGCAGCACCAGATGTCACAGACACAGCAGCAATGGTCCAATTCAGAAGAAAATGCATGAGAAAACATCATCATCAGTATTACAGGAAAAGACAGTTTAAAATATTTCTCAAAAAGGTTTTTTAAAATTAGCTCAATTACAGTAACAATACTGAATTCTGTAACCACCAGGAAAGCTCACTACAAGGACAGTTCTCAAATCCACATACCAAATTTAGGCAATGGGAATTTTTTCACAGGGCTATTTTTACTTTTGAGTATTAACAAAACAATGAAGCAATGTCAAACCCAATTAAGAAAAGCTCTATCTAAAAAACTTTTCATAATGCCTTAATTAAATGATCTAGAATAGTTTTCCCTAGAAGAAAGTTAAGTTTTGGCATTAATTTCAAATCTCATTAAATTTCTAAGAGGAAATAAAGAATCACCTGCATATATTTATGAAGCTTCTGCAAAGCATCCTCTGCATCTTTAAAAGTTTCATCCAAAGCCAAAGCTTTCTTATAGTAACTTTCAGCATTTAAAAACTTTTCTTCTTCTTCTAACCTAAATTAGAAAGGAAAATTTAGCTTTTTTTTGGGTAAAAATTAGAAGTCCTCAAATATGCATATACGGCAGAGGTGTATATGAGAGAATTTATTAGGGGAAAAACCATGTTCAGCAAATTACTTTTTTTTTTTTAATAAATTAATTTATTTATTTTACTTTTGACTGTGTTGGGTCTTCATTGCTGTGTCGGGCTTTCTCTAGTTGTGGTGAGCAGGGGCTACTCTTTGTTGCGGTGTGTGGACTTCTCATCGCGGTGGCTTCTGTTGTTGCAGAGCACGGACTCTAGGCTCGCAGGCTCTAGAGTGCAGGCTCAGTGTTGTGGCACACGGGCTTAGTTGCTCCGCGGCATGTGGGATCTTCCCGGACCAGGGCTTGAACCCATGTCCCCTGCATTGGCAGGCAGATTCTTAACCACTGAGCCACCAGGGAAGCCCAGCAAATTATTTTCAAATTGAACAATACTTAAATATTGTACTTTTACAACTTTTTTTTTTTTTTTGGTAAAAAGACAATATAAAACCACATAAAACAAATCAGAAAAACTGAACTCAAAGATATAGAGAACAGACTGGTGGTTGCCAGACGTCGGGATGTGGGCAAAGTAGATGAAAGTGGTTTATCTTATAAACTTCCAGTTATAAGATAAAGTCCTGGGGATGTAATGTACATCATGGTGATTATAGTTAATACTATATTGTATATCTGAAAGTTTCAAAGAGAGTACATCTTAAAGTTCTCATCACAAGAAAAAAAAATTTAACTATGTATGATGATGGAAGTTAACCAGACTTACTGTGGTCAATACTTCATGATATTTACATATATCTAATCACATACTGCACATAACCTGAAACTAATATAAAGTTATGCATTAATTATATCTTAAACAAACAAAAAAACGAATAGGAATCTATTACTGATAACTAAAGCCATATTGTAGGTCAAGCATTGGCATTTTAGTACAATACGTGAAAACACATGATCAACTGATATCCTCTGTAAATTTACTATGATCTTGAGCTTTAGTACAGAATTATATAGGCTGGCTTTTCCTAGTAATTTATGAAGAATTTTCCTTTCTACAGAAAAATTTTCCCAGAAAATTCACTGCTAAAGTTGGAAATACCAAGGCATACGTGTATATCACAACCAGCCTGTAGATAGGATAATTATTAGATGATGTTCACAAGTCTATGTTGTGAAAAATGAGAATTAGAAAGTTTAGATACACAACAGTGAAAGGATTTTGCAAAATATTTTCAGGTTTTAGAAAGTACGAAAAAGTAATTACTATAAAACAAATTTAAAAACCAGTGGGTTCAATGGAATCACTTGTGTCAGACTGGATGAGGGGAGTAAGGGACCAAAGACGATCAACATTTTCAGCTTGGATGATGGAATAGATGGTGTTGTCATTCACTGAGCTAAAAATCACCAATATGTGAATAATAAGACAACCACATTTAAGTAGGTACTAGCTTATGTACCTAGTGAGAAAGTAAAAAGCTGCTCCAAACACTTGGGTCCAACTAGAAGTTCGTATTAGTTAAAAACAAATATTACAAAATTTTATTTATATGGAGTTCTGGAATGATCATACAAACTGGAATGATCAGGCAAATTCATGAAACAGAAAAGAGATGATTCTATTTAAAAAATTAACAGCAAAAAGATGCTATTAATCATAAACTGGTCTTTAATTATTAAAGCAGACTGTTAGCAAATTATTTATATTTAAAGTATTATGTTTCTTCAAAATATTTTATAAATTAGACTAGTCTATTAGCCTTTAAATATTTATGATAAAACTACTATGCCAAGTATTATGCCAGTATCTCAGGACAGTAAGATAGGTTATAGGGTTTGTTCTTAATGTTTTGCTCTTCGTTTAATCTAAGTTTTGTGGATTTCACTGGACAAAGTAGAGCAATAAGCTGAATACAACAGTGAAATCTTATTCACAATTAACTATAGAGTTCTCAACTTATACTTCTGGCATTATAATTACTAAAGTGATGAAATGAATTAGAAATTTCTGTCTATTAAACAAAAACTTCTAGTGTATGTCCAGGAAAAGAATATTTACCTAATTTCTTATTTTATTTTATTTTATTTTATTTTACTAGTTTCTGCTTTATAACAAGTTGAATCAGTTATACATATACATCTGTTCCCATATCCCTTCCCTCTTGCATCTCCCTCCCTCCCACCCTCCCTATCCCACCCCTCCAGTCGGTCACAAAGCACCGATCTGATCTACATAATTTCTTGTATCTTTACATTTATATTTCTGTGTAATGAAAATATTCAGAACAGTGAAGTCAAGACACTAAAACATCTCCAATCTTAAAGAACCTAAGTAATAAAGAAGGAAAAAAAGAACTAGAAAATGTATAGAGGACTATATTTAAAAAACATTTTCAACCAAAAGTGAAACTAAGAGTGTCTGAACTGAGTTACAGATGCTATTTCCTTATGTTAAGTCCAAGATTTTATAGTAGCTGGTTGAATATTAGATCTCTGCTGTTAAACAAAATCTGACACTTACTGCCCTCCTCTTTCTACAAGGGTCTGGCAGAGATATTTTCTTGCATTCCTGTGAGTTGGACAGTTTTCCAATGCAAGCTCAAAATCTTCTATTGCTTTGTTCAGACTTCCTTTTGTTGCATATCTATAGATATGAGACAAAATTAGAGGAATTAATCTTGTGAGCTATTCATAAATCTTATACACATTTACCTTGTAAATATTCCTTAAAACTCATTATCCACTTACAATGCTCCACGAGCTACCAAAGCTTCCACATTTTGTTTATCTATTTCCAGAGCCTTATTGTATTCATTCATAGCATCCACATGGCGTCCAACCTTAAAATAATCAACTCCAATCTTCACACTAAAAAGGTGTTTGTAAAGCATACATAATAAATATTTCACAGAATATCCAAACAAAATGCCAGCACGAATAAAATTTTAAAGCAAATCAAATTTGTTTAATATGTAGTCTTTGATATTCCCAACATAACTAAGAAGTATTCTGTCTTTGGATAATTTCATAACAAATACTTATGAAATCCAGATATCGATATACTAATTCCTTTTTTAAAAAATTAAAAATATTGACTAAAATTTAAATCTTTAAAGTTTACAACATAACACCATTTACACCTTTAAAAAAGCTAATGTCAAAAAGGTATCATTTAAATTCATTTATAAACAAATTTGGTCTTAAAGATGACATAAGCATGCTTGCCTTAACCTAACCTTTTAGACTAATGCAAGTGTTGAAAGACAGTCTTCATACCATTTTAAAGCCCAAGATGCAGACTGCTTCTTTCTTAATGCAGAAGCAAAATCGTCTTCAGAGAAATTTTTGCTATTAAAGAAAATAAAAGTCAAACTGTAAATACTTTTTAGGGTAACTATATCTCTCCAACTGACAGATAAAAACTGAATCCCAAGCAAGAAATTTGTATTCTATTTACAAAGCAAAATTCTTGAACTCTCAGGAATGACTATTATTGTTAAATATTATTTTTTTCTGCATCTTTTTCTGCACCTTATAAATTTTTTCTGCATCTACCTGGTCAAATGGCACACATCAATCACTGACAAAAGACTCCATTCCAGAAAGAGGGGATCACCTAGTTCATTCAAACTTTGGCAGCAAGCTTAGGATAATCGAGTATTTTCTTCAGTTATGCAGCTTTTGACTTCAGCACCACTGACCTCACCACTTAATAGAATAATAACTGATTTACTATACCTTTGCAGGCCTCGCATTAAAGATGGTGGATTAGATTCATCTATTCCTAGTTTTCCTAAAAGGAATTCAACTACTCCTGGATTAACAAATCCCAAAGAACTCTGCATGATATTCTCATAGGATTCTGAAGAATTGCTATTTAGTTCAACGCTTCTCCTTAAAAAAAAAAAAAAAAAAGTCACAACAAAAATATAAAAATGATTAACACGATTAGCATGTCCCATTTTCATTAAGGAAATAACATTATCACATGGGATTTAAATACTCAGACCATTTTTGTACATGAAGGTGTGGCAATAATGACTTGGTTCCTTTTGCCAAGTTTGAAGAAATTTAAGGGTTATAAAAATAAAACTGGCATATTTGGAAATAAGAGAAACTAGAATTCTACTTTGTTAGAAGTTGGGCAAAATTTGCTATTTTTTAGCAAAGAAATTGTTTTCCAATTAACTCGTTGAGACAACGTGGATAAATTACCTGTAGTACAAAGGAAGTTCTTCGGAACTAATTACACCTAATTTAATACCAGATAGGTGTGGTGGAAGAGATGAGCTATATAGAGATACAGCAAGCTTTTCATGATATCTGTCAATATCCTTGATTCCAGCTTAAAAAATAAGAAAATAGAGTTTATTAACAAGGCAATGCAAACTAACATAAATATGACAACTGTTACTTTTTTATTAATATGATGAAACTGATTACCTCGAATGATGTCACCAGTTTGGTAATATGATAAAGGATCCCCGTGGTTACTGACAGAAGGCACGTCTCTTAGTGGACATAGAGCCTGCAATGAGAAGTATTGTAAAACACCAGACATTCTATTCTTTGGTGAGAAATATCTTCTTTTATTCTAGCTGTTCAGTATAAACAGCTAATAGTTGACAGGAACATTAAGAAAACAACTAGCACCCAAGAGTCTAAATTTAAATAAGGATTTTCATAATTTCTGTGCCTAAACATAATAAAACAAGTTTTCTGATTCAGGTCAAAAACTAAAATCTCATGAAATTTGCAATTAGTTTTAGGAACCACATATAAGTATGGATGATGAAACAAAAAGTTATTTTGTGCTTGTTAAATATAAAACTAAAAGCTTGTAGACCGGCTTTCATTGCCCAATCGGGTCCGTCCTAAGCTCGTGGCCGTACATCCTCCGAGAAAAAAACCAAGGATTCCCTCACTCGCCGGTCTGTAGGTGGAGGGAGAGGAAACTTAAAAACGGACAGCCGCGGCAGATACACAAGCCCAAGGGATTTTAGCTAAAGAATCCGCGCCTCTGAGTTCCAAAGAAAATGAAATGTGAATTCTTCAAAGTTTAGGTCTGTTATCCAGTTTGTGATACGTTCTGCTTTTCTTCCCTTTTTATCTGCCTTAACACCCAGTAAATATCTAACCTTTTAAATTAAAGTGACATACTATTTCAAATTTAGGTCTATTCACCTTGGGCAAAGCATCTTATTATAATGTACAAACCACTTAATTATTGTAAACACATATTGAATAAATAAGACAAGAATTTGTTTCTAAATTATCCACATACAAGTATCTAATGCTAAATACTAAATAATTAAAGACACGTTCAACTAGAAGACATAACCCCAGGCTACTAATCAATCTCACCATCTCCACTGGTATCTCTTTGAGTGTTTAAAAAAGGACCCCACCCCTGCCACCCAAAGGGAGCAAAATCCCCCAAAACTAGAAATGGTGCCGGAAACTGTAAGTAACTCTATTACTGCTGATTATTTTTTAAAAAGAAAAGGTGCTTTATATTTATATTTTTTACTTAATACTTATTTAATTAATTGTTATAAATTAATACTTTTTTAATTCTCAAAACTATGTCTGTAGGGTACACTTGATTACAACTGGATGCAAAGACGTAAGTTTTGCATTGAGATGACATTTTATCCAAAACAGAAACAATCAAATAACTGAAAAGTGAATAACTTACTGTGATTTCTAAGTGGGATATATCTCTCATAATGCCACTGCCTAAACAAATCAACACCATGAAAAACCCAAATTCCCGAATGGAACTAATTCTTCCAATCACTATATCACCACGCTCAATGTCTCGAAAAAAGAGCTCTCTCCGGTCCATACTAGGTATCTCCATGAATTGCTCTAAAGGTGGCATGACTGCATAATGCTCTGAAAAAATAATTAACAAAATTACTAACAATAGTTTTGTGTTCATCTGAAGTGCAGTAAACCAAACCGCAATCAAACGATCTTAAGATTAAACTCACCTTCATCGTCTTCATTAACTTCAGAAGTTGTAGGTGCATCTGATTTCCAGGAAAGTGCAAAAAGCAGATCCGCTTTTTTGGAAATGAATTTTTGTATTTCAACGTTTTCAACTCTCTTCTCTTTTCTTAAAAAGAAACAAAATTTGTGAAAACTGGTTTACCTGCAAAACCTTTTAGTAAGTCCAAGCTTCTGCTCACGGCTTTCATCGCCCAGTCGGGTCCGTCCTAAACTCTTGGCCGTACATCCTCCGAAAAAAAGTTTTAACCAAGGATTCCCTCATTCGCCGGTCTGTAGGTGGAGGGCGCGGAAACTTAAAAAGGGACAGCCGCGGCAGATACACAAGCCCAAGGGATTTTAGCTAAAGAATCCGCGCCTCTGGTAGTGCAGTACCAGATTTAAAAAGTTCAGCCCGCATCCTGCATTGCCCTCACACCAGGAGTGGGCACCCTCCTCCATCCTGCCCTCGGAACTAGCGCCGCAGTTCTCACGGGCTCACGGCCTCGTCTCTGCTCCTTCAGGACTCAGCCGCCCGACTGCGGTAGTGGAGCCCGGAGCTGCCTCCCCTCCCCCGTCTCGCAGCGGCGCCGCCGTCCCATTACCTGCCCTGTAACTGCTGCTGGGGCGGCGGGCCCCGGGCAGGCTCGACCACCGACCCCAGGAGGCTCCGGAAGTGCGGATTGTCCTGCTGTTCGCTCCTGAGCAGGGAGAGCAATGACGGCCCGTGGAAATTCAGTGACTGCCGCATAAGGTCCCGGTCCATGGCTAGAGACTGACGGGCCCAACGACCGGGGGCTGCCAGACCCCGTTCCGTGCCCACTACTTCAGCCCGAAGGTTCGGGAGGCTGAGGAAGCAGCCAGGAAGCCGCCGGACGCACACACCCAGACACTTCCCCACAGGAGCCTCCCGGAAGTGTTCTGGAGCCGCCCCCAGCGGCAGTGCCGCGGAACTCTGCCTTAGTCTCGCGGAGCTCAGCCTTAGTCTCGCGAAATTGAGCGAGGTTACGGAAGCCGAAAGGATTGGGCCTAGCTTCTCTGGAGCTAAGTGACGACTGCGGCTTTGAGGTAGTGATGTGTGAAGCAAGTTTGCTTTGTAAAATTTCCGAGGTATTAGTACATTGAAATGGCCCGAACTCTAATCTGTGGTAGATAATAATTCATCCTCTTATTTAGTGAGGCACTTCTAAGTGCGAGTGTTAGGAGGAGAACTCCAAACGGGTTACAAAGTTTCTTCCCTCCAAGTGTTCGCTGCATAAGTCACTACCTGCGCCTCAGGCATAATCACGTTAAAACGACTGCTCTGGGAGATTTCCTGGTGGGCTAAAGGGCAGAAGAAAGGCAGGACACTAACATTTACTAAACTCTGGAGCTGTGTTCTCTAGCCATACCCTGTTCACTATTAGTGATTTTAGAGTTAAAGCCAGAATGGCCTTAATGCCTACATGTACGCATATATACATTCTTTTTTATTTCTTCAGTTTAAGTGGTTTCTCAAATTTTAGTGCCCATAAGGTTTACTGTATAGTGTGTACACTAAAGTCAATATGCTATACTTAGGGGTAATTCAAGTGATTTTTCAAAGGTAATTGTGACAGGCTTCCCCCCCACCCCCACCTTACTTACTGACTTGGGAACCTAACCACTGTACCTCATCGTACATTCATTTTGGAGATTGAGGAAACAGGCCCAGAGACTCTCAATATATTTGCTCAATATCACCAGCTGGCAAAAGACTAGTCTGAATTTCAACCTACGACGGAATAGATCTTCACTGGCAGAGTTGCTGGAGGAAGTACATATAGAAGGTCTAACTTACTCTAATATTGAAATAATGTGGCTTTGTTTTATTACAATATATTAAAGTCGGTATTTCTTAAGTTGTGTAGTTTAGCCTAGTCCTCTTGAACAAAAATAAATAGGAGCAGTTATTCTGCCACCTTCTGTAGCTTTGCATATTTGGGCAGATTAGTTTGCCTTTCATTGTCTCACCACCCAGCCAGAGTATAGTGAATGCCTTCACACTATTTTGGTTTACAATTACAGGTGTATTTGAATTCATTTTCTGCTGGGATGGGTACCTTTGACTTTGAAGGGGACAGGGTATGGGATCTTTGAGGTAGGACTGGAGGGAGAGAGGAGAGAAAGTGAGGAACTAGTTTTGCTTCTTATCTTGGAGAAACCAGTCCCACAGATGGAGGACATCAAGGTGGACATAGAAAGAAGACACTTTTATTTTCACTTCTTGATTTAAGATTTTTGGTTATTGGTTTGACTGTTAAAATTATTTTAAAAATATTTTCCAAGTCATTTTTCCACATTAAGCAGTAGGAGTGATTAAGTGAATATATGGGAGGTAAGAGAGGGCAGGGCATTCAAGACAATCATATCCTTGGTGTCTTCACCCTGGGCCTATTTTTACTGTGATGTCAAATTCCATTTCTAAATAAACATATATGTACATCTTTTAACAAATGCTCTCTAGGCCCTGGAGATATAAAGATAAACAGAACAAAACGAAACAAAAAAACCCCTGGTTCTTGCCTGGCACACAGTTCAGTGGAGGAGTAGACATAAGAAGAAACAAATACGGCACAGTGGTATGTACTATTGTTGTGGATACCTGCTATGTGTCTGCTTAGTTCCCTTTTTTTTTTTTTCTGGGAAATGAGGTAGTGGGAACTGATGAAGGTAAGAGAGAAGGGGAGGAGGCAAGTATGTGCACTTCAGGATGAGGGAGCAGTAGGATTAAAGGAGTAGAGATGTGAAAAAGCAAAATGCTTTCTGGAGACTGCAAGATTGAAATTAAGTTAGGGATATTTTAGTTATGGACATTTTGGTTAAGTGTGTCATTTCAGGTATTTTTCCTATAACGAGGCCACTTGGTTTCATTCATAAGTACGAGGTGCAAGAGGTTTAGATTACAGCTTTGTTACCGTATAAGGTAGCTTTGTTCTATTCAAAGTTCTATTCGAGGGACTTCCCTGGCGGTCCAGGGGTAAGACTCTGAGCTTCCACTGCAGAGGACGCGGGTTTGATCCCCAGTCAGGGAACTAAGATCCTACATGCCTTGCGGTGCAGCCAAAAAAAAAAAACTAAACACCCTCTCCCAAAAAAATCCCAAAGTTCTATTCAAAGTCCCCCTAAATTGACTCAAGAAAGAGTGAAGAATAGTAAATGGAAAGTATGGCTAGACCAGCCAAAAATCCATCCTCGTTATTAAAGAAATAATTTAAACTACAAGCCCTGTGATTAGGGTTGGTACATCTGCATTCATTCAGTAATCTTTGTTTCCACCACCTTCTCTTTTCATTTTTTTCTATCACAGACCAAGACATCTCTTTAAGAAAAACATTGCTAGTCTAGTATTTATCCACTTGAGTGTGCTCTAAGATCATTATGAGTATCAGATTTTCAACCCTTTACCAGAAAACCAACTGCCAATTAAACAAAGATTCAGGGATGGGAAACTGTGACCTATCATATAAAGTCATTTTAAGATAGTTGTGTCTCTAACACCTTCTCCATTTTTTAGTTACTGGTAAATGTTTTGAGGATATTATTTTAATGTAAATCAGTTCATATATCATTGTCTAAGATTGATTAGCTCAGTCATTTTGAATTACTTTTTCCAAGAGGAAAGATCATTGGTTTTAGTTCCAGTCTGGGCTGGTTAGATTGAACAGACCCATGGGTGAATACTGCACAACTCCAGGGAAGGGTGGTGGTGGTGGTACTGGTGCATTTACATCATAATCCATGTACAGTACACATGGCACTTACAGAGATGTGCAATGCTTGATCATACACAGTGGCCACCTGCATTGCTATTCCCAGCCAGCTATTTATCCATGTTGTTTACAAAAAGGACTTGGAAATAGAATGAGGATATTTAAGAAAAAATCCATCATGATTGTTGAAAAAACAAACCAGTTGAAAGATGTGTAG
This sequence comes from Mesoplodon mirus, assembly GCF_964341445.2. Taxonomy (NCBI): domain Eukaryota; kingdom Metazoa; phylum Chordata; class Mammalia; order Artiodactyla; family Ziphiidae; genus Mesoplodon; species Mesoplodon mirus. Next base: position 49,861,470 of record NC_138982.1, read on the forward strand.
AATACTTGCATGGAATAGATAGGTCAGTATGCTTACTCTCAGGTACTTTGTCATGACTGCTTATAAAGATACGTGCGCACACACACACACTTCTTAGATTCTCATTTTGTGGCAATTTCTCAGAATACTGTGCAAGAGAACATGTCAAGGTTATAACCAAGAAAAATTGACAGCTTAATTGATGCTAAATAAATAGTATTCCTTGTCAATACATTCTGGGTTGGTTTGATACTCATTTTTAATGCATTTGGGTGTTTCTTTGAAAAAGAGTAGTTGATCATCTTTTTATTAATTTTTTTCTTTTTGGCCCCACTGTGCAGCTTGTGGGATTTTAGGTCCCCGACCAGGGACTGAACCTGCGCCCTTGGCAGGGAGAGTGCAGAGTCCTAACCACTGGACCTCCAGGGAATTCCCTGATCTTTTTTTTTTTTTTTTTTTAATTGCGGTATGCCGGCCTCTCACTGTTGTGGCCTCTCCCGTTGCGGAGCACAGGCTCTGGACGTGCAGGCTCAGTGGCCATGGCTCACGGGCCTAGCCGCTCCGCGGCATGTGGGATCTTCCTGGACCGGGGCACGAACCCGTGTCCCCTGCATCATCAGGCGGACTCTCAACCACTGCGCCACCAGGGAAGCCCCCTCATCATCTTTTTAAAAAAATTTATTTTATTTATTAAACTATAGTTGATTTACAATATTGTATTAGTTTCAGGTGTACAGCTTCAGATTCTTTTCCATTATAGGTTTTTACAAGATATTGAATATAGTTCCATGTGCTATACAGTAAATCCTTGTTGTGACCATCTTTTAATTATTAAACAGTAACTCCTTTTCATTTTATTGATGGCAACACCAAAGAAGAATCTCAGAGACTAGAAATGTATTATTACGTTAGTATATTTCCCTCCTTAATGGAATCCATTGGAAGAGCCAACCTATCTGGGTAAAGATTCAACTTTGATCCTACTCACTTTAGATATGACATTTTATTATTGGTAGACATAAAGTCGTCAATTTTCCAAATGCAATTAATTGAATGAATTAATTAATTCATCCAGCAAATATTTTTTGAGGGTTAGGCAGTCTTTCAAATGTTAGGGATATAATAGTGGAAAAATACACCAAGATTCCTGCCTTCATGGAGCTTACATTCTGGTGGAAAGACACAGACAATGAATAATAAACATAATAAGTGAATGTTAGACGGTGTTAAATCCTATAGAAAAAGAAGAAAGTCAGGGTTAGGGGCATTGGAAGTGAAGACGGTTGGGTGTAGTACTTTTAAATAGAATGGTCAGGGCAGGTCTCATTGAGAAGATGACATCTGAGCAAAGACTTGAAGGAGATGAAGGAATTAGTTATTCAGCTTATTTGGGAGAAGAAAGTTCCAGGCAGAGGGAACAGCCAGCACAGAGGTCCTAAGGCAGGTGAGTACTTGGTATATTGGGGACAGCAGGGAAGACAGTGTGGTAGGAACAGGGTGAGAATGGAGGTGCAGGATTTGTAGGCTATTGGAAGAACTGGCTTTTACTCTTTGTGGAATAGGAGTTGTTTCAGGGTTTTAAGCAGAAAGGTATTATGACTTTCATTATAAAAGGATCAGTTTGGCTGCCATATAGGCTGGAGTTAACTAAATACCTATTGCTTTTAATGGAAAGGAAAAAGTTTTATAGAAGGCTATCTTTGATTTCTTGGAAAACATAATTTCTTTTTAAAGTTTATCCATGATTGCATAGAATGAGAATATGAAGTTTTAATGGCTGCAAGAAGATTAAGAGTGTGAGCAACTATTACCACGATATAGGGAGTTATCATAGTGGGAACAGTTTAGCCCAAGAGTCCTGGTTGTATTTTGGGAGCAGACCATCTAATCTCCCAAGCCTCTCTTGTCACCTTTAAAACTCAGGGATTGGACACAATGAACTTTCAGATCTAACCTTTAACATTCTCTGTCTGTGATAAAAACAGTCCAAGTGCTAAAACTGCATGTGTCTTTAAGCCACTATGCTTCTTTTTATATGAAGAAGGTAGGGAGTTCTTTTCCTTTCATATTGCATTGCTGGTAAGTGTGGGTTCCTACTGTGGATAGTCCCTTTAAATGGATGAGATTCTCTAGTTTCAATTGGTTGTGGATAGAAAAGAGACCAGCCACAGAAGTCACAGACATTGGTTAGTCACTCTCAGGAAGCCTGAGTGTGACAGTTCCATGAGGTAGTCATTGCACTGGGGGATCCTGTTTTTCAAGTGCAGAAATTAATTAGACACTGATTTAGAAACCTCATTGATGATGTTTAATGGTGAAATATAAATGTCATGTGCACCAGAAACTCATGGAGTATCAATATATTCTCCCATGAGAAGCCAGCTCTTGTCAGTAGAAGTTTGTTTGTGAGCCTGGAATCAGAGCAAAAGCAGGCTGTTGGGTGATTTTAATGACTAATTCCATCAAACTATGTAGTCTTATGCATTTATTTCCTCTATATGAGTATTCTGCTAAGGCTGTCCGATACTCTGCTCACCTAGGAACCCCCTCTGTCTCTCCCTCTTTCTCTCTCCCCCACCCTCCTTCTCTTTCCTTCTCTCCCTGTCTTTCTCTCCCTCTCTCTCTCTTCCTGCCTCATATAAATATATATATATATATATATATACATATTTACATAGTGTCCATATATATAATATATATTAGTTATATTCTCCATATATGTCATTATACATATGTAATTATAGTTTCTGTTTTTGAAACAGTTTTCAAAGATATTTTTTAACCTTTTTTGAAATGGAAGCCCAATGTACAAAACAGGTAACAATATAACTATCTTTGTTGGAACATTGACAGGAAGATATTCAGCAATCTATTAACACCTCCCCCATTTCTCCCTGCCCTGCCATGGCTGGAGAGGTACCTTTAAGGAATATCTCAGACGTGTTAGCAGATTACTCCTTCAGGCAGGGTTCAATATCATTGATCATGTTTCAGCTTAAGTTATACTCATATTCTACTCATTGTTCTCTATGTCTATACTGTAGTCTCTCTGGAATTGTATATTTTTCAAAGTTTCCAGCCATACACACACTTTCTTTTCTGCTTGTAACCACTTCCACAGGTGGTGATTCTTGTTCATTGTGCTTTGATTCTTCCTGGTTTCACTTTTTTAGAAAGTAATCTGGTTTCCAAGTTCAGGAGGGTTCCATTCTGTGCCCTAATAAATTTCACTATGAAACCCTTTATGATCTGGTCTCTGCCTACGTATCCTACCTCATTTTCGATCCTTTCCATCATCATCGGGATTCAACCACATGGATTTTCTGATATTTTCTAAACACTCCAAGTTTTTCCCAGTTCAGAGCTTTTGTACTTGCTGTTTTGAAATGCTCTTCCCTTACTTTTCTTTATTTTATTTTTTTAAATATTCAGGTCTTAGTTTGAAGGAGACCTTTTCTGTCTTACAGCACTCCATTTATTTCCATCATAACAGTTATCATAATTTATTTTCTTACCAATTATTTGTCTTCCCCACTAAAATATAAGTCCATGAGGACAGGACCATATCTATCTTGTTCATGACTGTGTACTCAATAGCTAGCTCAGTGCCTGGCACATATATTTGAGTGAATGAATGACAATATACAAATATTTACATGCAGATATCACAGAGTAAGGGATTAGACATAGTATGTCATATATGTCACATATATGGCTGAGCAAGGCTTAATTAATCAGGTTGCTGAAGGGGACCTGGAAATAATTTCCAATTCTGGGCCATGGGACCACCTTTTGCTTTGGGAGGTAGTTATGGCAAGCAAAATATGTCATCTGGAAATTATAGCAACAGACAAAAAGTGGTATTCCAAAAAAGTGGTTCATATTATTGGTTCAGCATGGAATAAAAGTGTTTTCTGGACAGGTGAAGGGAGCATGGTAACTGGATACTCCAGAAGCAGATGGGTTGATTTTTTAAAAAAACTTCAAAGGAGTTCTTTTCTCTTTTTGCTCAATTATGAGTTAAGCAGTGTGATAGCTAAAAAAGCAAATGTAATTTTCTTTCTTCCTCCCTTTATATTTTTCTTCTCCCTGGTTTACATTTGGTTATTGTCTTTTATCTTGTAATAATCTTTGTTGATTTCATTGTATCTGTGATTAAGGACTGCCCTCTCTGAGGTGTGACTAGGAATAATCTCTCTGCAGTATTCTGTGTATATAGGACAAATATCTGCATGCGTGTTGTATTAGTCAGGGTTCTCCAGAGAAACAGAAACAGTAGGATGTATGTATATATATAGAAAGTGATTTATTTTAAGGAATTGGCTCATGTGATTATGGCGTCTGACAAGTCCAAAATATGCAGGGTGGGCTGGCAGGAGAGCTGATGCTGCAGTTCAAGTCTAAAGGCAGAATTCTCTGCTGGCAGAATTCTCTCTTGATTGAGGGAGGTCAGACTACAGTGCTAGTCTGGCCTTCAACTGATTGGATGAAGCCCACCCACATTATGGAGGGCATTCTGTTTTACTCAAAAATACACCAACTTAAATGTTAATTTCATCCCAAAGCACCCTCACAGAAATATCCAGAATGTTTGGCTACATATCCAGGCACCATGGCCCAGCCAAATTGACACATAAAATAACTATCACAAATGTGTTGTACTTCAGTGCCACATTTTAAGACAATGATGCTTAATTGGAATAGTACAACTCCATGATGGCAAAGCATCTAGAGACCATGTTATGTGAAGAACAGTTGAAGGGATAGGGAATGGTTAGAAACTCGGCATTGAATAAAGAAAAAAGAGTGAAGAGAATTGAGGACAGTCTCAGAGACCTCTGGGACAACATTAAACACACCAACATTCAAATTATAGAGGTCCTAGAAGAAAAAGAGAAAAAGAGAGGGTCTGAGAAAATATTTGAAGAGATTACAGTTGAAAACTTTCCTAACATGGGAAAGGAAATAGTCAATCAAGTCCACTAAGTGCAGAGAGTCCCATACAGGATAAATCCAAAAGAAACACGCCAAGACACATATTAATCAAACTATCAGAAATTAAATACAAAGAAAAAATGTTAAAAGCAGAAAGGAAAAAGAAACAAATAACATACAATGGAATCCCCATAAGGTTAACAGCTGATCTTTCAGCAGAAACTCTGCAAGCCAGAAAGGAGTGACAGGACATATTTAAAGTGATGAAAGGGAAAAACCTACAACCAAGATTACTCTACCCAGCAAGGGTCTCATTCAGATTCGAGGGAGACATTAAAACCTTTACAGATAAACAAAGGTTAAGAGAATTCAGTACCACCAAACCAGCTTTACAACAAATGCTAAAGGAACTTCTCTAGGCAGGAAACACAAGAGAAGGAAAAGACCTACAAATAACAAACATAAAACAATTAAGAAAATGTTAATAGGAACATACATATTGATAATTACTTTAAATGTAAATGGATTAAATGCTCCAACAAAAACACAGACTGGCTTAATGGATACAAAAACAAGACTCGTATATATGCTGTCTACAAGAGACCACTTCAGACCTAGGGACACATACAGACTGAAAGTGAGGGGATGGGAAAAGATATTCCATGCAAATGGAAATCAAAAGAAAGTGGAGTAGCAATTCTCATATCAGACAAAATAGACTTTAAAATAAAGACTATTATAAGAGACAAAGAAGGGCACTACATAATGATCAATGGATCATTCCAAGAAGAAGATATAACAATTGTAAATATTTATGCACCCAACATAGGAGCACCTCAATACATAAGGCAAATGCTAACAGCCATAAAAGGGGAAATCAGCAGTAACACAATCATAGTAGGGAACTGTAACACCCCACATTCATGGATGGACAGATCATCCAAAATGAAAATAAGGAAACACAAGCTTTAAATGACACATTAAACAAGATGGACTTAACTGATATTTATGGGACTTTCCATCCAAAAACAATAGAATACAATTTCTTCTCAAGTGCTCATGGCACATTCTCCAGGATAGATCATATCTTGAGTCACAAATCAAGCCTTGGTAAATTTAAGAAAATTGTAATCGTATCAAGTATCTTTTCCAACCACAACGCTATGAGACTAGATATCAATTACAGGAAAAAAACTGTAAAAAATACAAACACATGGAGGCTAAAGAATACGCTACTAAATAACCAGGAGATCACTGAAGAAATCAAAGAGAAAATAAAAAAATAAATAGAAACAAATGCAATGAAAACACAATGACCCAAAACCTATGGGATGCAGCAAATGCAGTTCTAAGAGGGAAGTTTAGAGCAATGCAATCCTACCTCAAAAAACAAGAAAAATCTCAAATAAACCTAACCTTGCCCCTAAAGCAATTAGAGAAAGAAGAACAAAAAAACCCAAAGTTAGCAGAAGGAAAGAAATCATAAAGAGCAGATCAGAAATAAATGAAAAAGAAATGAAGGAAATGATAGCAAAGATCAATAAAACTAAAATCTGGTTCTTTGAGAAAAAGAAAAAGTCTCACAACCTTCTGAGACTGAACCAGGAAGAACTAGAAAATATAAACAGACCAATCACAAGCACTGAAATTGAAACTGTGATTAAAACTTCCAACAAACAAAAGCCCAGGACCAGATGGCTTCACAGGCAAATTCTATCAAACGTTTAGAGAAGAGCTAACACCTATCCTTCTCAAACTCTCCCAAAATATAACAGAGGGAGGAACACTCCCAAACTCATTCTAAGGCCAGCATCACCCTGATACCAAAACCAGACAAAGATGTCACAAAGAAAGAAAACTACAGGCCAGTATCTCTGATGAACATAGCTGCAAAAATCCACAACAAAATACTAGCAAACAGAATCCAACACATTAAAAGGATCATACACCATGAACAAGTGGGGTTTATCCCAGGAATGCAAGGATTCTTCAATATACGCAAATCAATGTGCTACAGCATATTAACAAACTTAAGGGGAAAACCATATGATCATTTCAATAGATGCAGAAAAATCTTTTGACAAAATTCAACACCTATTGATAAAAGCCCTCCAGAAAGTAGGCATAGAGGTAACTTACCTGAACATACTAAAGGCCATATATGACAAACCCACAGCCTACATCATTCTCAATGGTGAAAAACAAACCCTTTCCTCTACGATCAGGAACAAGACAAGGTTGCCCACTCTCACCACTGTTATTCAACATAGTTTTGGAAGTTTTAGCCACAGCAATCAGAGAAGAAAAATAAATAAAAGGAATCCAAATTTGAAAAGAAGAAGTAAAGCTGTCACTCTTTGCAGACGACATGATACTATACATAGAGAATCCTAAAGATGCTACCAGAAAACTACTAGAGCTAATCAATGAATTTGGTAAAGTAGCAGGATACAAAATTAACACACAGAAATCTCTTGCATTCCTATACACGATGAAAAACCTGAAAGTGAAATCAAGGAAACACTCCCATTTACCATTGGAACATGAGAATAAAATAAGTAGGAATAAACCTACCTAAGGGGACAAAAGACCTGCATGCAGAAAACCCTAAGACACTGATGCAAGAAATTAAAGATGATACAAATAGATGGAGAGATATACCATGTTCTTGGATTGGAAAAATCAAGATTGTGAAAATGCCTATACTACCCAAAGCAATCACTGATTCAGTGCAGTCCCTATCAAACTACCAATGGCATTTTTCACAGAACTACAACAAAAAATTGCATAATTTCTATGGAAGCACAGAAGACCCCAAATAGCCAAAGAAATCTTGAGAAAGAAAAACGGAACTGGAGGAATCAGGCTCCTTGACTTTAGACTATACTACAAAGCTTCACTAATCAAGACAGTATGGTACTTGCACAAAAACAGAAATATAGATCAATGGAACAGGATAGAAAGCCCAGAGATAAACCCACGCAGATATGGTCACCTTATTTTTGATAAAGGAAGCAAGAGTATACAGTGGAGAAAAGCCTCTTCAATAGGTGGTGCTGGGAAAACTGGACAGCTACATTTTAAAGAATGAAATTAGAAAACTCCCTAACACCATAACCAAAAATAAACTCAAAATGGATTAAAGACCTGAATGTAAGGCCAGGTATTTTAAAAACTCTTAGAGGAAAACATAGAACACTCTATGATATTAATCACAGCAAGATCCGTTTTGACCCACCTCCAGAGAAATGGAAATAAAAACAAAGATAAATAAATGGGACCTAATGAAACTTAAATGCTTTTGCACAGCAAAGGAAACCATAAACAAGATGAAAAGACAACCCTCAGAATGGGAGAAAATATTTGCAAACTAAGCAACTGACAAAGGGTTAATCTCCAAAATATCCAAGCAGCTCATGCAGCTCAATAACAAAAAAACAAAAAACTGAATGCTAAAATGGGCAGAAGATCTAAATAGACATTTATCCAAAGAAGATATACAGACTGCCAACAAACACATGAAAGAATGCTCAACATCACTAATCATTAGAGAAATGCAAATCAAAACTACAATGAGGTATCACTTCACAACAGTTAGAATGGCCATCATCAAAAAATCTACAAAGGGGCTTCCCTGGTGGTGTAGTGGTTGGGAGTCTGCCTGCCGATGCGGGGGATGCGGGTTCATGCCCCAGTCCGGGAAGATCCCACATGCTGTGGAGCGGCTAGGCCTGTGGGCCATGGCCACTGAGCCTGCGCGTCCGGAGCCTGTGCCCCGCAACGGGAGAGGCCACAACAGTGAGAGGCCCGCGTACCACAAAAAAAAAAAAAAGAAGCTTTATTGCCGAAAAAATGCTTATCATCATCTGACAATGCAGAATTGTAACAAACCATATATCTGTGAAGCACAATAAAGTGAAATGTAGTAAAACAAGGTACGCCTGTAAATTAATTGCCTACCAGAACAAAACTCAATTCCCTTTAATGAAACACAAAAATCACTCAACAATAAAATTTTTCATATTCAACATTCATCAAAAATTGCTAGACACGTGGAAAATCATGAAAATGTGACCCATAGCCAGGTGAAAAAATCCATCAATAGACCAAGAAATGACAGAGCTGATGGAATTAACAGACAAGGACGCTTAAAGCAGTTATTATAAATATATATAAAAATTTGTAATGGTAATGGAGATAGAGGCAAGAAAAGGGAGCTTTTTATTTTCTATGTAAATGAAATGAATTCCCTTGGAATGAATTCTGGGGCAAGTATAGGGAGAGGAGAGAATGGTGGTAAATCCTTCTTCCTGTCTTCCTCCGATGGGTTTACTATCTATGAATCACCCTTTCTTTCTGGGACTTTGGTAGGTTTGCTGAGGTTCACCACACTATGACAACTGGAGAGCAATGGAACAGAGAATTCTGAAGAGATGGTACGGCACAGCAAGTGCCTGCTGACAACCATAGAACCTTTGTGGTCCAAGAGGTATAGGAAAAAACAGTGAATTTCTTTGTGTCCACAAGAAAGAAAGGGCCCAGAATATAGGTGAGAAAGACAGACTTAGCAGACTTGCAGGAGGTTTACCAGTCTTTCAGCCTGGGTGAGAAGAATCCCAGGGAGATGGGAGAAGGTAAGAAGAGGATGCTGCCACATCCCAATGGATAATCAAGAACACAGTGGTGAAACATGATCTCCAAGGATACCAGTTTCCAAAAATGAGACCAATTAAAATACAAAGTGGATAACCCTTCTACCCAGATGTCATAGTGGCATATTAAGTTCCCCAGCTCAGCAACAATCAGGGTAGAGGAGGAGGACAAAGGGAAAGTAATCTTAAATAGGAATGAGTTTTCATTTTGGTACATCTTAGTTTTTTGTTAAGCAGGCTAAAAAAATGATTTCCTGCTCCCCAGTTGCTTTTCTAATCATCTAGCTTTAGATTTGTCACTGGATAATTTTAGAGATGTACTCATTTCTGTAGAGGAATAAATGTGAAGCCAGCCTATAAACCTATGAGAAGTTAATGTGCTTTGTGTAGATAAGCGATTTAAAAACTAATATGTAGGTACATTATTGAGAGGAAAGGTAAAAGGGCACAGTAGAAAGCTAAAAATAGATGATTTTCTGTATCATTTTCGAGATGTGATATTAAGTACTTGCATTCTTTGCTTTGTCTTATCAGCAAATACACAGCTGCAAAAAAAACACAAAACTCCATTTACCCTATAAATGTGATCTGAAAGAACTAAATCCTGTGTCTACCTGGTTAAAGCTTTTCTTCCTTAAAACAGGATGATTTAAGGGGAATATACATCTAGGCTCAGCCTTAGTAGTCCCTTGCCACTCACATGGTTAAATTTACTGTGGATTGCAAGTTCATGTAGTGTCCCTGGCTAAAATATAGAAGCTCTACTAATATTATCTCATCATACTATAATTTCTCTGGGACATAGACTTTCATTTCTTCAAGATTTGATTTTAAAATGTTATCTAGTTTTTAGGTCACTTGAACTTTGTTGGTTCTCAGTTTCTAAAATAATCCAGGCCTTTCCAGCTTTAAATTTCTGTGATAGTGTGATTTATGTTTGAAAAGAAAAATACTTCCTTTTCAAAGAAAAATACCCCAAAGTATAATTTTATCATTATTAGCACCAAATTGGGACTTCCCTGGTGGCACAATGGTTAAGAATCCGCCTGCCAGTGCAGGGGACACAGGTTCGAGCCCTGGTTCTGGTAGATCCCACATGCCGTGGAGCAACTAAGCCTGTGCACCACAACTACTGAAGCCCACGTGCCTAGAGCCTGTGCTCCACAACAAGAGAAGCCACCGCGGGGAGAAGCCCTTGCACCGCAATGAAGAGTAGCTCCTGCTTGGCACAACTGGAGAAAGCCTGCACACAGCAATGAAGACCCAACGCAGCCAAAAATAAATAAACAAATAATTTAAAAAAAAACACCATATTGACTCATTAATTCATCTTTCTATGCCAATAGTTTGGAAAGAAGTGACACTAACAACTAAAAAAGAAATGGCTCCCTTTTGTTCAAGAATTGGTGACCTAAAGAGAATGCTTATGTTGTGCACTACTTATAGATCTAGAAAGCTAATATAAATGTTTAATAGCACAACAAATCAAATTATTGCAAGATGAGAAGTTTTATATACATACTTACATGGATAGCAGTATCTACATATATGTTCATATAAATATATATATATATATGAATAAGTGTGTCATGGCTTCATTGGCATAAAATGTGGAAATTGGAAGAAAGGTGGAAGTTTTTACCATATTTTTCTAATGCTATGTGGTCAACCTAAACTGGTGGATTCATATATTCCTGAACATCATGATAATTAGAGCTGAGAAGTGAATTAGATTACCAAATAGGCCTCAGTAGTCATTTGTTTTCTTTTGGCTGCCTAACATCCATTTTTCCTAATTTGGGTAACAGTACCCACTTTTTCCCCACCCTCTGTCCTTGGGCTTTGTGTGGCCTAAACAACTGAGTCTAAGAATGGCATGTGATTCAGTACAGGCCAATCATCATGTTTCATTCCTCTGATTAAATTGATTGGTTTAGGAATGGGCAGGTGACTTGATTTAGTCCACTGAGAGTTAAGCCCAGGAACTCTGATTAAACTGTTGAAAGGACCTTGTGTTTTTTACTTTATTATTTTTATTTTATTTTATTATTCTTTTAGTATTTTTTCTGGACTTCAACCTGAAACTGCTATCAGATATCTTGCCACTTCGAATAAAGTCTACACATAAGAGAACAGAGCTGAGAGATGGAAAGATGCTGAATCCCAATGACATCCTTTGAATTGCTGGGTGAAGCTGGGCCTGAAGATAGAGCTACCTCTATAGTTTTCAGATACTTAAGTCAATAAATACTCTTGTTTGCTTAGATAACCTTGAGTTAGATTTTATATTACCTCCAAAAGAGTACTATATTGGATATTTTCCATTTGCCCTCCAAATTCACTCTCTACTCTTCTCTACCCTCTCTGTGCCCCAGGGGACTAACCTATCTGAATTGCATCAAAGAGTTCTGTTGCCCTCTGGTTTCTGGTTGTGTTCAGCCAATGGAAGTCTCTCTGGAGACTGAAGTCAGGGCAATTATTCCCCATTTATTCCTAGGGGCTCTCACTGGTAGATACAAATAGGTTGGCTGGTCCTTCTTGCAGAGGCTGTAGATCCTGTCAAGCGTCCTTCTCTCTCCAGATTTGAGTAGCTTTTTTCTCCCTTCACACCATCTGATGTAGGGGAGTAATACCTCCCTACAATTGCTAGTCCTGGATTAAAACATTATGCTTAATTGATTTCCTGTAACCCTTCCCATACTTTTGTAGTCTCTCTATTAAATTCTCCTCAGTTATCCAGTTTGAGGCAAATCCAGAGCCATCTCTTTCTGCCAGAACCTGAGTGATACATACTCCATTTGGTCTTCAAAATAGAGGAAAATGAGGTAGTTTTAAAAGACATAATCAGATTTGCCCTTTGAATAATTTATTGCTTGGTGGTGAATGCTCAGCTGAGTATCACAACAAGGCTTTAGACTTTTTGCAATGCATTAAAGGAAGTCTTTGGTAAAGGGAACTGAGGCCTGTTGGCATCTATATGAGCTAAGACTTACCTTAAGATTTTGGATTCTTTTCCAGTCTGTCACTCCCAGAAACTACCTTGTAGTGCAACCATGGTGGGATTCTTCTTTGTTATCCATAGTAGCTCTAAGTAAGCATCACAATGCTCTCACAAACTTACATTTTCACTTCTGCAGGTCTAAGAAGAGGGCTACTTGAATTTCTGTGAATAAATGAATAAAGAAATAATCTAGAAATACACACCAAATTAAATGGCAGCAATCTATATTCAAGTAAAGCATTCATTTACATTCATTGAATTTATGTCCTGTGATTATTTGCTTTAATTTTTTTAGTACCGTCTATGTAAAAAGGGTTTCCTGAGAAAATTAACAATATTAATAAAACTAGCAGGTTTATGTTAAAAACTACTCAGGAGAACAAACCTTCCATGGGTCTTTATATACTTCAGAAGGACATAGCTGTAAATATGCCAATTTCAAATTATTCATTGAAGTAATTTCTCAACTAGGTATCATATAATTACTGCATGTATTTTAAGTAGTAAGTTTACTTTAATGTAATTTATCTTTTAAACTTTTTACCACGTTAGCCTTTTCTTCAGTTAGTCTGAATGATGAACACTGATGAGCTTTTTTAGTGATAAAGTGTTAAAAGAATTAACCATACTGAATATACATAATAGAGTTATAGCAGGTAGATATTCAGTATTAATCTGAGGGTATGGAGTATATTCAGTAGTCAAGATGAAGCAAAATATTATTTATACTTTAAGTTGAGAACACTTTACTAAGTCAGTCAAGATACTTTCCACCTCATCTAGGTTTTCCTGACTCTTCACTTACAGCACAATTTTTACACTGGACAGCAGTTCAAACTAATAATAAGTATATGGTTGCTATATTTTTTCGAACTATAACATCTGTTTATGGTGATAATGGAACAAAATATTTGAAATTGCCCCAACCTAAGGAAAAAAAATCTAAGCCATAAGGTTGCTATGTGTACAATGTTTTATGTGTAACACATTTCCTCTCAATCTCTTTTGTGAAAGGAAAATCAAAATGGAGTCAGTATTGCTAAGAGAGCTTTCTAAAATGGAGCTGGGAGACCACTGAGGAAGTGTGACTTATGTGCATCTCAGCCCAGATGGAATCTCACCTTTTGAACACTTATTGTCCTACTCAAGATACTTATCCGTCATGTACCCTAAAATAACTTGTGACAACCTATCTGCTTATTGAATCCTTACCCTAAAACAACTCATGATTCCTTAAGGACAAATATCCCCTGACTTGCATCAGAGTCAATCACAATTCTCTCGCAAGTTAACAATCTTGTGGCTTTTGTCTTTTTAAACTCCTGACTGCTTCTCTTCTTCGGAGCAGTCTTTCGGTTTCATCCGAATCGAATCTGTGTCTCCCAAATTGCAATTCTTAAGACTCCAAAGCTCTTTGTTCTTTGCAGCCTCAATACTGATTATTGTTTGACATTTTCAACAGCACAACTGCTTTAAAAGTATGTACCAGTCTCCACAGAAATCTAATAGATTTAAGAAAATATGTGTTATAATAATAGTTAATAATACCCAAGAGTTCTGTAGCATGAATTAGTGCTTCACTGTGCTAGGCACCCTTGTTGATTAAAGGGTACAATAAAATATGGTTCCTGCTTTTAAGGAGAATAAAATTTAAGAGAAGTGAGCTATTGACACTAGGCAGTATAAGAAGCCTTGACATTTCAAAGGACAGACTTGCTGAGGACTATTAGATGAAGAAAGGCAGTGTGTGCAGACTGCTGGCTATGGTGGTAATCTGGGCTTTAGTCCTGGCTACATGATATGCTAGTTATATGACCTTGACTAAATATCCTGAGACAAGGTTCTCAAAATGAAGATGGTTACTTACCTGACTACCCCACAAAATCACTGGGAAGATCTGTCTTACACCCTCAACTTTTCCCACTAAATCCTTTTTTTCTTTAGTTTCCTTTGATATATTATCTAGAATTCCATCCTCAGCTGTCTTATCTTTTCAATTCCGTAATGTCTTCCAAAGAAACAGCCTGGATATACCAAAGGTCCCTTAAGCCCCACATACCCAAAAATTATATCAATAATCAGATTTATTAGAGCATGTTTAAGATGATAGCAGAATTTTTCCCGTTGTAATTTTCACACCTACGACTTCAATTACCAGTACATTTAAGTTGGGAAAATAAATAAAATTGTGATCATATTTTCATTTTCAAAAAAGTAACACTCCAGCATCAGAGTGCAGGAAAAAAATAGAGGGAAAAGGAATGGAGCATCCAGGCAAAAGATTATGAGCTCAGGCAATGGTAGTGGGCATGGATCATAGTTAAAAAGGTATTTAGGAGGAGGATAGGCAGATTTTCTCCCTCTGTGTTTTGGAACATAGAAGCATTGGGATAATCTGATCTTTGGAGGTTTGCTAGAATTCCCTCGTGAAACCATTTTGGCCTTGTGCTTTTTGTGGGCTAGTGTTTTGAAAAACTGTCTCTATTTTATGAAAATTAGTTTGTTTCACATTTTATATACACCAGGGTTAATATTCTGAATGTATATATTTCATCTAGGTGTTACAGTTTATTAGCAGAGCTGTACCATGCAAACTCTCATAATTTTTTTAAAAAATCCTGTTTTTATGGTTGTTTACTTGTCATTTCTTATTTTGTATATGTGTTTCTTTTTTGCTTGATTAATTAGCTAGTGGATTCTGTATTTTGCTAATATTTCCAAAAAACCAACATTTTAACTTTTTAATTAAATCTTTTTTTCTGTTTATAACTCATTATTTTTGCCTTGTTTTTAAAAGATTTTTTTTGAGGTGGACCATTTTTAAAGTTTTTATTGAATTTGTTACAATATTGCTTCTGTTTTATGTTTTGGTTTTTTGGCTGCGAGGCATGTGGGATCTTAGCTCCCCAACCAGGGATTGAACCCGCACCCCCTGCCTTGGAAGGCGAAGTCTTAACCACTGGACCTCCAGGGAAGTCCCTTTTTGCTATTATTTTTAATATTCCAATTTTTTCTGTTTTCTGGTTATTTTTGACTGCTCCCCAGTAAAATTTTATATATTTGTGAAGAATTGACATCTTTATGATATTAAATAAGTCCTATTTAAGAACAAGGAATGTCTCTCTATTAATTCAAGTGGATATTTATTTATTGTCATCCTTTCATTTTTTTTCTGTATAACCATTTAAGGCTATGTTTTTTTTTTTAAATGTAAACGGACATTTTATTTATTTATTTTTTTGAATTTTTGAATTTTATTAAATTTATTTTTTATACAGCAGGTTCTTATTAGTTATCTATTTTATACATATTAGTGTGTATACATTAATCCCAATCTCCCAAGTTGTCCCACCCCCCGCCCCCCCACTTTCCCCCCTTGGTGTCCATATGTTTGTTCTAGGCTATGATTTTTTTCTCTGATCTTCATTCATTAATACTGACAAATAGTGTCATCTTTTCCATTATTTTTACAAATAATTCTGAAATTTCAGTTCCCCTTTGCCTTGAGAGTTGTCTAATAGAGAGTTAATTAACTTTAGAAAGGCCTATTTATGTTTTAATTTTGCTATTAATTTCTATATTTTTTATATGAGAGAATTATTTTTGTATCATTTCTACTTTGTTAAGCTCATTGAGATTTTCTTTGGACCATAATATATTGTCTATCTTCATGAATGTTTATATGCTATTGAAAAGAAAATGTATCAATATTTGGGATGCAAAGTCTGATGTATATTCACATACTTTATTGCTTATGTTGTTTAGGGCTTCTATATCTTTATTTTTTGTCGACTCCTCTTGGACTAAGAGTGATATATTAAAATTGTGCATTACTGTGTGCTTCTGGCTATTTCTCCTTACAGCTCTTGTAGTTTCTGCTTTATAAAGTGATTGCTATGAAATTTGGTGCATAAATATTCAAAACTATTATTTTTTTTTACATAATGACATGTCCTTTATTGTCACTTTTTTTAATGCTTAAGGTACTGAATTCTAGCTTGTCAGATATTAAGATTGCAACTCCTTCCTTCTTTTTGTTTGCTGTTTTTTTGTGTGTGTGTACCTTTGCCCATCTCTTTATATTTAAACTTGCTGAATAACTTTTAGGGATTTCTCTTATATATGGTATAGCATTGGTTTTTACCCTGTAAACTAATGTAACTTTTTCTTTTAATATATGAGTTTGAATTTGTTAATGTCATTGATAATTTTGGTGTCTGTCATTCACATTATATTATGTTTTCTTTGTTCTTTCTTTTTATTGCTTTTGGTATGTAGGAAGGTTTGTATTTTTATTCCAGTGGTTACCTTTATACTAATTCTAATAATTTTCTTTATATAATGCCCTTAGTACCACTTTTTCTTACTTAAGCTTCTGTTTTGCTTATGAGTTTCAGATGCCATTTTTTGATTCTCACCTATTGCCTGTGTTGGTGCATAGACATCTTGTAATTTAGTTTTAATTGTTGACATACTTTTTTTTCCCAATTTTTCCCATTGTTTGGCTAACTATGACTTCACATTTCTCTGTTCCTTGTTCATTTCTAGACTTAGTTTTAATATTTTTTATGTCTACAATTTCTTGTTTAATTATATTTAATTTATATTGAAGCATTGTTAGTTTGCTCTGTGGTTGGCGTCTTCCTTCCTTTTTTCTTTCTGCCTTCCTTTTGTATTTTCTGCAGCTGAAAACTTTTGATATCTCTTCAGTTTTGGATGAGAAAATTGGAGGTACAGAAAAGTTAATGACGAGTTTGCGGTCACACTACTAATTGTGAAAGAATAGAGATTATGACTCAGGTCTTCTGACTTCTAACATTCCTGAGCTACACTAAATTCAAAAGTACAGTCTTACAATGAATAACAGAAGCAAGGCTACTGAGAGACTGAATATACAAATGGATGATGGCCAGATGATATATATGAATAGATCTCTGACCCACAGTTTGCAGCAACCTGCCCAGAAAACTGACTCATTATCTATAGTAAGCAGCCCAGGAAGCCAGTTTGCTATAAATCAGACTGGTAGGAAGTCAGGGGCTGTAACTAGTAAAAAACAAAAAAAGCAAAAAAACAAAAAAACACACAACCAAACAATAACCCCTGTTACAATCTGCCCAGAATGCCCAGAACTTGATTAATAATTGACAGCTTCCCTAATTTTTGCCCCTGATTCCAATTTAGGACCAACCAGAAAAAGCCAAATATGTACCTCTAACGAATCACATAGGATGCCCCACTTCTAGTTAGCCAGCCTACAACCTCCCCATGCCAACAGCCTCCATTCAAGGCATACCTAAAGCCCTCCCCTTTTTCTACTACAAAGCTTTCCCCACTCCTTTGCCTGCTTTGAGTCTCAGCCAAAATGCAAGTAGCAGTGGCTAACTCCTTTTCTATAGCAAGCTCTGAATAATAGCCTTTGCTTGTCTTAATTTGGCTGATCTTTATTTCCACACTGCTGTTCCTCATAATCAAATATTCCCTTCAACATAACTCAAATATGACTCTCTGCTGATAGGACTACCTTCCCCTTAACCCTCTTACAGTGAACTCATCCTCATTTCTCATTCTCCTGCTAGTGTATTGAACATGACGGAGGTGGGCTTCTAGCTCCCAAATGTCATTTCTAGGACCTTTATCGGCTGCTGTCATCCCACTTCTCATCTGAGGTTCAGATAATCCATTTAGGATACCTTATCCCCACTTGCAATTTTGGTTACTGGCTTCCATAACCCATTCCTGTCTTCACTGTGTTACATGGGGCATATTTACATTCTCTGACTCTGTGTTGTCCAATAAGGAAGCCACTATTTATATGTGGCTATTAAGCACTTAAAATATAGCAACTAAATTGATATGTGATGCAAAGGTGAAATACATACTAAATTTTGAAGATGGCAAAAGATAAAAAGAATGTAAAATTCTCAATAATTTTTATATTAACTACAGATTGAAATTTTCCAGTTTAATTTTTGAAATTGGGTTAAAGAAGATATATTATTAAAACTAATTTCATTTATTTTTTACCTTTTTTAAAATGTGGCTACTACAAAATTTTAAATTATATATGTGATGCATATTATCTTTCTATTGGTCCGTGCTATCACCCATCTTGCCCACTTCCTCATTACCCTAAAATCTGGCTCATATTAATAGCCTCTGAATTTCTAAACCTAATTATTTTTCCTTGGTTCCCATTCTCATTGGTCTTTTTTCTTGTGTTGCACGCAATGGGGATCCCTGCTTTCTTGATTTTCTTTCTCCCTTGACCTCTATAACTCTGAGTCAGTATAGTTCTTATCCAGTTTCTTTGATCACTGTTCTCTTGTCCCTTTCACTGGCTTCTCTTCTTCTTCATACCTTAAATGTCCATCCATATGTTCTGCTTGTCTTTCTCCGCTCCTTCTCTTGAGATGTTTCATTCACTATAATGCTATAACCATTGCATAAATGAAAATGATCAAATCACCCTCTCTGGGCCTGCCCCATCTCTTTAACTGCAATATTGTATCTGCAGTTATCTGCTAGATATTTCTATTTGAACATCCAGTCATCAGTTTTAAAATTCTACCTCAAGGAAAATGCATCATTTTGCTCTCAAAACCAGTTCTTCTCTTTTCTATTTCTGCTGGTGGTGTCATGATTCTCTTTAGCCCAGCTTGAAACCTCTGATTAAGTTGGACTCCTTCCCCTCTCTCTAGCCTCTCCTATTAATTCAGCCAGGAAGAACTGAAAGCTCTTTCTTCCTAATGGATTCCCATGTATCCATTCCTTCTGTCTGGTGCCCCAGATGGATGTCCTCACATGCTGCTCAGGCAGCTGCTTCTTTCTGAACCCAGAGTACCTGGGAATGTGGCATGGGTATGAAACATCAAGGGATTGGGTGGGGAGTGATGATGACCATTTCCTAGATAATTGCTCCGAAGTGATTTATTCACAGTACTTTTTAAAAAATGCTAACAGATATCATTTTATCTCATCAATGAAACTACAATTTAAAGAAAGGAACTGTTCTTATATGGGTACAATCAGGGGCAGCATTCTTTATTTGGAGGTAAAGAGTTAAATGTAGACATACAGGCAGAAAAGACAGAATGAAGGCATAGTATAGACATTAGAAAAGTTGAAGAGGAGAGAAATGAGCCTTATCACTCAAACCACATTGACTATGAAACATATTGCAGTCTCAATGTTCTGAAATCCTCTTTATAGGATACATATTGGGACTGTGAAAAAGACTGTGAATACTAAGGCTTTTGCATTACTGACAGTATTTTAAGCTATTTAATATTTTATTGCTTTGGATTTTAGGCCCTCCTTCCCCCTCTCTTTTTTTTTTAACAGAAATATTGTTCCTAGAAAGATAAAAAACATTTCATGCATTCTTTCAATTCCTTTGACACTTTCTACATATATGGTATTTTTTGGCCCCAGGAAGACACTTAACAATTCTCAAAGATGTGAGACAGAAAACTTCAAGGAAGCAAAGCATAAAGATCTTTGGGTGGCCCTGGATAGAAGTTACATAAGAATTCAAATAAAATGTAAACACTATATAATAATGCAAAGTTCTATCTGAGTTTGGACTGGCTGGTCAAAGACGAAAATGCCAAGGGACTGTGCCCTGTTCCTGTTCCTGCCATTGAAACATGTTGACCTAAAACAAATAGACTGCCAGATATTTCTTCAGCAAAAATGGGTTTATTTGGGATCAACAAAGAATTGCAATCCAGGGTCTACAATCGTGGGGAACCACAGTGCAAATCTCCACACAGCAAGGAGAGAATGCTTTCAAACAGTGGGAAACGGAAGTTGGGAGGGCTGTAGTAAACAATGAGTCCATAGGAGGAATTGAGGGCTCAAAGTATAGTGACTGTTCATTGGCTGAATTGTGACAGTCATTCATTGGCTGACTTCTTGCCTGGCAAGAAGAGGAAGTCTTTCTTCTTCCTGTTGGGCTCTGCTGTTGTCTGTCCTTCTGACTATTTTAGTTGAGGTTTCTGTTTTATTAATTTTTACACACATGACACACTATGCTTTTCCTTCAAGTTCTACAAAACACTTCACAAAGACAAATTGTTCCCTTCAGTGTACCTCCCCATGAAAATTTTTGCTTCTTTGTTGTTCTGGTATTTAAATCTGTGACATCATCCCGATGTTGTCTATCCTAGTTAAAGAATCAGTGAGTACGGGCAAAGACATTGTAATTTTGATTTCGGTGTATACAGTCTCATGTTTCTGCCCTCTGATCAGATTCCCACCTGTCTGTCATCTTTTCCTGTTTGTCTAAGGAGATATAACTGGTATTATTTACTTTTGTTTTAGTTTAGTGGTTCTCAAACTTCAGTGTACATTAATTTAACTTAGAGGAGCTAATTTAAAATGCAGGTTACAAGTCATCAGCCCAAAGATGCTGATTCAGTATGCCTAGGATAAGAATTTTAATAGGTTCTCTAGTTGTTGTAATGCAAGACACTGTAAGATCATACTGTCAGCAATGCTGGCTTAGTTAATTGAAGAAAATGTGTTCCCTTTCCTAAGTTGTCTGTGCATATTAATTCCTATTTTCTATTGTAGAATACAATTTTTATGTCCCTATACATGGAATTTCAGATATCAAAAGGTATGGGAAACATCTAGGGGCAGAATAAGTAAAAATCTACCTGGTATGTGAAGGTTAAGTGATTTAAAGAAAAGTTTTTAAATGATATTAAAATATGTATTTCCTCTAGATATCTTTTTTTTAACACCTTAAAAAGAAAACAATTAGGTAAGTCTTATTTGTATAACTCATTATTGGAACAGCTAGGCTGGGGTTAGCCAAGTGAAGAGATGGGCAGAATCCATCTTTAGTTTCTCTTTCATCTTTTTGTTACTTTTGAGGAAGAGAGAAGTATTATTGAGAAAGTCCCCCCTTTTTATTGTGGTAAAATATGCATAACATAAAATTTACCATTTTAACCATTTTTACATGTAAAGTTCTATGGTATTAGGTACATTCACATTGTTTTACAGTCACTACTATCTTACATATCCAGAACTTTTTCATCTTCCCCAAATGAAACTATATACCCATTAAACACTAACTCCCCATTCCTGCTTCCCTTCCAGCCCCTGGCAACCACCATTCTACTTTCTGTCTCTATGAATTTGACTACTCTAGGTCCCTCATGTAGTGGAATTGTACAATATTTGTCCTTTAGTGAATGGCTTATTTCACTTAGCATAATATATTGAAGATTAGTCTATGTTGTAGCATGTGCCAGAATTTCTTTTCTTTTTAAGGCTGAATAATATTTCATTGAGTGTATATGCCACATTTTGTTTATTCATCTGTTGATGGACACTTGGGTTGCATCCACCTTTTGACTCTTGTAAATAATGCTGCTATGAACATTGGTATACAAATATCTGTTTGAAGGAGAAAGCCCCTTTTCTAATTTAGAAAAAGAACCCTGTAAGTTTATTTCTATGCTTTTTAGATATATAAAGTTTCTTTATCCTCAGCCACCTACTCATAGAGTGCATATAATACTACCACTACCTTGCAGAACACAATAATCCCTGTGTGAATGTCTGCTGCAATATTATTTATTTATCTTCTGTCCTGACACAGATAACATACTTGCTCAACAGACAGCGAAGTCTGAAAGTGAAATACCACTCTGGAACTAGAGTACAGGTTTGCCAACCAGTGACCTGGAACCAATCCATATGCAGTAGCACCACAGCATACATAATACAGAGGTATAAGAAAAAAATAAAAATACATCAGAGTACCCGTTAAACTGGAAACAGATGTGCTTCTAGCTCAGCCCTTTCTGCCCTTATGAGAAAGAAATGAAGAAAGACTTACAGTTGAAGCAGAACCAAAAGGATTGGTTCTGTGGATGTGCTTTCAAAAAGAGAGGTAAATATAGTCAGAAGGAAGATAAAGAGAGCCAGAGCTTTGGCTGGATCATTGGGTTAAGCAGAGCCTTAGGAATGAGAGAATGTTGCTTTGTGGTATCTCCTTTGGGCAGTCTTTCCAAACCCCCCAGTCTGTGTTAGTGCTGTCACAACACGCTACCAGTAGCTCCTCATAACATCCCTCTCCTAGTTTGAAAGGAGATAAAGCACTCTTCTAGCTTTCCTGGAGTTAATTCTTTGATTATGGAGAAGAGGAACAGTTCAATAAAAGTAAAGCAACCAAGAAACAAGAGATATAATAAGTGGTGGAGACAATGATGCTTTAGAGAAAAAGGGAATCGATATGGGCTGATGCATTTGGAAACTGACTCAGGCAGAATTTGCAAGGGGAAGGACTTCAGCTGGAATTGGAAGAACAGGTAGGATCTGGATAGGTTTAAAGGGGCTCTCTGAGAGATGTTAACTTGTGTAAGTTAGGCCAAAGATGGAAGGCAAAACAGATTTTTTTTGCCAGTACTAGACTGTTTATTCTCAAAAAAAAAATTAAAAAGAAAGAAAGAAAGAGACACTTTAAGCAGTTCTCTGGAAGCTAAAGCTCTCTCCTTTACAAACACTTCCACACATACAAAAAAAGCTTCCTTTCCTTAAGTTTTTGTTTTTTTGTTTTTTGCGGTACGCGGGCCTCTCACTGTTGTGGCCTCTCCCATTGTGGAGCACAGGCTCCGGACGCGCAGGCTCAGTGGCCATGGCTCACGGGCTTAGCCGCTGCGCGGCATGTGGGATCTTCCCAGACCGGGGACGAACCCGTGTCCCCTGCATCGGCAGGCGGACTCTCAACCACTGCGCCACCTGGAAGCCCTTTGTTTTCTTTTTGACATAACTAGACAAGATTATCTCTTTTCAAGGACTTGTTATAGTGTCAGAAACAATTTAGCCACCTTTTTCAACTTTGCAAATTGGGTCAATCTGTGTAGAACTTGCAGGTTAAATTCTGAGTACATATCAGAATATCAGGTTGGGGGTTGGCAGAACTGGGTCTTTAGATTCCTTGACAACTGTGCAGAGGTTGCCAAAGGAGTTAAGGGCATAAAGGATTTCAGGATCTGGTGAACTTTTTGGTAGTTTTGCAGTTTTCCTCTTATCTTTGAATCAGCAGTTCTATTGAGCAGCTTGCCAGTGTGCACAATAAATACTCACTAAAGAGCAATTAGAACAAATAACCATTGAGCATTCAATGAAGAGAAAGTTTACACATTTCCCTAAAGTAATTAACATTCTTTTTCCTTATTTTGTTTACATTTTGTTTTTACCTAAATTGCCTTAATGCTGCCTTTAGTGAAACAGTTTAAAATAAGAGTCGTTGGAATTGGATCTTTCTTGCTTACATGCTAGAAATATTGAGGTTAAATAGACCAAAACTGTATCTAAAGCTGTTGAGTACAAATCAATGGTCCTGTTTTCCAAGAAGGTCTTTCTTATGTTCCACATTAGGCCTGGATTTTAAGACCTGGAGGTTGGCACCATCATCCCTGGGGTTCCATTTTGCACCTGCATGTTTGTAAAAACAAAGCACACAGAGGGCTAATGACCTCGAAGCATTATCATGAGCTGGGAGAGCTCCTTCCTTCTCACATCTTGTCTTGGAAACAAACTAGTAAAAGTTGCATGACCCCAAGTGGAGCTGAGGTGAGGCTTAGCAGAAACGTTCTGAAAGTCTAGCCTTGAGGTAGAGAAGAAGCATGAATATCTAGAAGTTAAACGTCCCTGAACCAAAGGGTGTAGACTAAAAGAGATCATCCACAAAGTACATTTCTTGCAAATACAAAGGCTTTCAAACCTTTTGACCATTTTCCATTGGAATAAGAACTTGTAGCTAATAATAAAGTGCCCTTGTTAAACTTCCCCTCTTCTATCTTTCACCCCGTCCCCTCAGGAGTGAATTTCATATAACTGTTTAACAGTAGAAGTGTGAATGACTTATATTAGAACCACATTTCATTCTTGTCTTAAGACCTGTCAGTTCAAAATTATAGACCCCAAATACTGGTAGTATAAGCATAACATCATTAGGAACAGTAGGGTAAACCATTAACAAACTGGATTGATAATGTTAAAGCTAAATGAAAAGTTCTTTATAATTAAAAAATAAGAATTGAAACAGTTAATGACCAGAAGCAATTCATTTCGTTCATTCAGCCCACAAATATATACCGAACACCTACAATTTTCCAGTTATGCTATGGACTGGGCACATAGTGGTGAAAAAAATAGACATGACCACTGATCTTACAGAGCTTATAGTCTAGTGGGAGTGACATACTTTAATTAAAGAAATTAATTACAATTATGGTAAGTGGTATGGAGTAAAAGTACAGTGTGCTATGGTTATGATGTACAATGTCTCTGAGGTAATTTGGGTGATATAACATATAATCTTTGTAAAAGCTAAAAAGACTAAGAAGTGGGGAAAATTCTAGTATTGGATCAGTTTTAGTTTTTTATAACTAAATATAAATAATGTTTAATAAGTTATTAGTAGGCTACTAGTAAGTAGGCTCACACGTACATAACAGTAAGTCTGCAGCATTTCATGTCATTTATTCATCTATAGCAACCAAAGAAGGAACTCACAATTTTGAATCACATACCATCAGGAGGAACCTTGCAACTTCCAAGGTACCAAAGACAACTGTTTAAGAATTATCAGCCTAGACCAAGGGTTAGCAAATTGCAACCTGTTTCTGTATGGCCCAGGAGCTAAGGGTAGATTTTACATTTTATTTATTTTTAAAAAATTAATTAATTTATTTATGTATTTGGCTGCATCGGGTCTTAGTTGCAGCTTGCAGGCTCTTCATTGTGGTGCACAGGCTTCTCTCTAGTTGTGGTACGCGCGGGCTCTAGAGCATGTGGGCTTAGTTGCCCCACGGCATGTGGGATCTTAGTTCCCTCACCAGGGATTGAACCTGTGTCCCCTGCATTGGAAGGCAGATTCTTAACCATTGGACCACCAGGGAAGTCCCAAATTTTACATTTTAAATGGTTGAAAAATAAAAGAAAATGAAAAATCTTTTGTGATATGTGAGAAGTATATGAAGTTCAAATTTCAGTGTCCATAAATAAAGATTAATTGGGACTCAACCATGCTTTTTCACTATGTATTATCTGAATAGTTGTGACAGAGACCTTATGACCTGGAAAGCCTAAAATATTACTATCTGGCCCTTTACAGAAAACGTTTCCTGGCCTAGACTGTAACAATTTACATGACCCTCTATTAGCAGCATCACCAGTCTTCGAATTTACAAGTTTTCTTAAAAGGTCTTAGAAATATGATCCCCAGAATAATGACCCAAAGTGTTTGTGATGGTTAATTTTGTGTCAGTTTGGCTGGAGATATATATCTATATCTATATCTATATATCTATCTATATCTATCTATATCTATCTATCTATCTATCTATCTATATATAGAGAGAAGGAATTGGCTCATGTGATTATTTAGGCTAGTGAGTCCAAAATCTGAAGGGCTGGCAGGCTGGAGACCCAGGAGAGCCAGTGGTACAGATGAAGTCAGAAGGCAGTCTGCTAGATAATTCCCTTTTGCTTGGGGAGGCCAATCTTTTTGTTCTATTCAGGCCTTCAACTGATTGGATGATGCTCACCCACATAAGTAATCTGTTTACTCAAAATTGACTGATTTAAAAGTTGATCTCATTCAAAAACACCCTCCAAGTTGCTACATTAAATTAACCTTTATATTAACTACGCCAGACCTTGGTTTGATTTGGATATATAGCTAGCATTTGTTAAGTGCCTACTGTTTGTCAGACACTTTATTCCTGTTTGAATCATGCAGCAACTAGCAGGTTATGCAATACTGTATTATTTTACTGATAATGAAACTTAAGTTATGTGAAGTTAAAAACATTGGTCAAGATTATACAGCATGTAAATGACAGGCGCAGAATTATGAGCTCAGGCTTGTTTGATTTCACAGTCTATGTTCTTTCTACTGTGCCATAGTACCTGAGAGATCAATTTCAGCTTCCGAATTCTTGGTTAAATGATGCCATATAGGACCAGTAAGTACAATTTACTGATATACAAAGCCACAGTCTATTCAACTTTGTCAGCTATATTTTTTTGTACTCAGAGTGGAACAGGGCAGATGTCAGGAAGCAATAGACATCTGCTGTAGCCAGAAAATGGCACCCACATAAACATCAGTTGCCTAAATGTTTTCTTTCGTATATCCTGATATTTCTCAGAAGTACACCATCTGCTCATCAAATAGATACCAGAATAAGTCCGTGGCAGTTTTTCTTGTCAAGTTATCTCTCTTACAGTGCATTACTTTGGTTCTTATGCATAATTAATCCAATCCAGTACAGAAGCACAGAAGTACAATACTTGCTGGTTCATTCACCCCAAAGGAAGGGGGCATATGTCACATGGATTAAACATGTGGAAACGAAATGTATGGAGATTAATTTGGTCTCTGGTATTTGATAGGCCTGGTTTAAAAGTCTGGTCTACCACTTATTAGCTCTCAAATTTAGCAATTTACTCTAAGCCTTTGTTCCCTCATCTACAAAATGAGGACAGTGAAAATAGTGCTTACTGCGTAGGGTTTTAGGAAAATTAAATATTTGTAACACAGTGATTATCTCATAGTAAGAACTCAATAAATATTATCTATTTTTATAGTTTTCTTTTTCTACTTGCACAACTTTCTCCTTTATTGTGAGTAGACAGTAATTGGCCTTGTATCGTATGTAACATTTTAAAATCAAACTAACTTCTCCATTCATTTGTTTATTAAAAAATATTTAATATGTATCTAGTATTTTTCTTTTTTTTAGGTTTCAGCTACTATATATATATATTTTCCATAGTTTTAACACCTTTGTTAAATCTAATAACTTTCATAAAGAGCCTGGCACACCTTAGGGAAGCATGAGCTTATTAAATATTAGCTAACCTCATTTTATGACCAAATCTCTCTTTTCCTGTTGCTCTAATATTTATTTTATCAATTATTATTATCTTTTTTAAAACATCTTTATTGGAGTATAATTGCTTTATAATGGTGTGTTATTTTCTTCTTTATAACGAAGTGAATCAGCTGTGCATATACATATATTCCCATATCTCCTCCTTCTTGCATCTCCCTCCCACCCTCCCTATGCCACCCCTCTAGGTGGACACAAAGCACCAAGCTGATTTCCCTGTGATATGCAGCTGTGTCCCGCTAGCTATCTGTTTTACATTTGGTAGTGTATATATGTCCATGCCACTCTTTCACTTCATCCCAGCTTACCCTTCTCCATCCACGTGTCCTAAAGTCCATTCTCTATATCTGCGTCTTGATTCCTGTTATGCCGCTAGGTTCTTCAGAACCTTTTTTTTTTTTTTTTAGATTCCATATATATGTGTTAGCACATGGTATTTGTTTTTCTCTTTCTGACTTACTTCACACTGTATGAGTCTCTAGGTCCATCCACCTCACTACAAATAACTCAATTTCGTTTCTTTTTATGGTTGAGTAATATTCCATTGTATATATGTGCCACATCTTCTATATACATTCACCTGTTGATGGACACGTAGGTTGCTTCCATGTCCTGGCTATTGTAAATATAGCTGCAATGAACATTGTGGTACATGACTGTTCTTGAATTATGGTTTTCTCCGGGTGTATGCCCAGTAGTGGGATTGCTGGGTCATATGGTAGTTCTATTTGTAGTTTTTTAAGGAACCTCCATACAGTTCTCTATAGTGGCTGTATCAATTTATATTCCCACCAACAGTGAAAGAGGGTTCCCTTTTCTCCACATCCTCTCCAGCATTTACTGTTTGTAGATTTTTTGATGATGGCCATTCTGACAGGTGTGAGGAGATACCTCATTGTAGTTTTGAGTTGCATTTCTCTAATGATTAGTGATGTTGAGCATCCTTTAATGTGTTTGTTGGCAAGCTGTATATCTTCTTTAGAGAAATGTCTATTTAGGGCTTCTGCCCATTTTTGGATTGGGTTGTTTGTTTTTTTGATATGGAGCTGCATGAGCTGCTTGTAAATTTTGGAGATTAATCCTTTGTCAGTTGCTTCATTTGCAAATATTTTCTCCCATCCTGAGGGTTGTCTTTTCATCTTGTTTATGGTTTCCTTTCCTGTGCCAAAGCTTTTAAGTTTCATTAGGTCCCACTTGTTTATTTTTGTTTTTATTTCCATTTCTCTAGGAGGTGGATCAAAAAGGATCTTCCTAAGATTTATGTCATAGAGTGTCTGCCTATGTTTTCCTCTAAGAGTTTTATAGTGTCTGGCCTTACACTTAAGTCTTTAATCCATTTTGAGTTTATTTTTGTGTACGGTGTTAGGAAGTGTTCTAATTTCATTCTTTTACATGTAGCTCTCCAGGTATCCCAGCACCACTTACTGAAGAGGCTGTCTTTTCTCCATTGTATATTTTTGCCTCTTTTATCAAAGATAAGATGACCATAGGTGCATGAGTTTACCTCTGAGCTTTCTATCCTGTTCCATTGATCTATATTTCTGGTTTTGTGCCAGTATCATAGTGTCTCTGAAGTCTGGAGCCTAATTCCTCCATCTGCATTTTTCTTTCTCAACATTGCTTTGGCTATTCAGGGTCTTTTGTGTTTCTATCCAAATTGTGAACTTTTTGTTCTAGTTCTGTGAAAAATGCCATTGGTAGTTTGATAGGGATTGCATTGAATTTGTAGATTGCTTTGGGTAGTATAGTCATTTTCACAATGTTGATTCTTCCAATCCGAGAACATGGTATATCTCTGCATCTGTTTGTATCATCTTTAATTTCCTTCATCAGTGTCTTATACTTTTCTGCATATAGGACTTTTGTCTCCTTAGGTAGGTTTATTCCTAGGTATTTTATTCTTCTTGTTGCAGTGGTACATGGGAGTGTTTCCTTAATTTCTCTTTCAGATATTTCATCATTAGTGTATAGGAATGCAAGAGATTTCTGTGCATTAATTTTGTATCCTGCTACTTTACCAAATTCATTGATTAGTCCTAGTAGTTTCCTGGTAGCATCTTTAGGATTCTCTATGTAAAATACCATGTCATCTGCAAACAGTGACGGTTTTACTTCCTCTTTTCTGATTTGGAGTCCTTTTATTTCTTTTTCTTCTCTGGTCACTGTGGCTAAAATTTCCAAAACTATGTTGAATAACAGTGGTGAGAGTGGGCAACCTTGTCTTCTTCCTGATCTTAGAGGAAATGGTTTCAGTTTTTCACCACTGAGGACGATGTTGGCTGTGGGTTTGTCATATATGGCATTTATTATGTTGAGGTAAGTTCCCTCTATGCCTACACTCTGCAGGGTTTTTATCATCAGTGGGTGTTGAATTTTGTCGAAAGCTTTTTCTGCATCTATTGAGATGATCATATGGTTTTTCTCCTTCAATTTGTTAATGTGGTGTATCACATTGATCGACTTGCATATATTGAAGAATCCTTGCATTCCTGGAATAAACCCCACTTGATCATGGTGTATGATCCTTTTAATGTGCTGTTGGATTCTGTTTGCTAGTATTTTGTTGAGGATTTTTGCATCTATGTTCATCAGTGATATTGGCCTGTAGTCTTCTTTCTTTGTGACATCTTTGGTTTGGGTATCAGGGTGATGGTGGCCTTGTAGAATGAGTTTGGGAGTGTTCCTCCCTCTGCTATATTTTGGAAGAGTTTGAGAAGGATAGGTGTTATCTCTTCTTTAAATGTTTAATAAAATTCGCCTATAAAGCCATCTGGTTCTGGGCTTTTGTTTGTTGGAAGAGTTTTAATCACAGTCTCAATTTCCGTTCTTGTGCTTGGTCTGTTTATATTTTTTATTTCTTCCTGGTTCAATCTCAGAAGGTTGTGCTTTTCTAAGAATTTGTCCATTTCTTCCAGGTTGTCCACTTTATTGGCATATAGTTGCTTGTAGGAATCTCTCATGATCCTTTGTATTTCTGCAGTGTCAGTTGTTACTTCCCCTGTTTCATGTCTAATTCTATTAATTTGAGTCGTCTCACTTTTTTCCTTGATGAGTCTGGCTAATGGTTTATCAATTTTGTTTATGTTCTCCAAGAACTAGCTTTTAGTTTTATTGATCTTTGCTATAATTTCCTTTGTTTCTTTTTCATTTATTTCTGATCTGATCTTTATGATTTCTTTCTTTCTGCTAACTTTGGGGTTTTTTGTTATTCTTTCCCTAATTGCTTTAGGTGTAAGGTTAGGTTGTTTATTTGAGATGTTTCTTGTTTCTTGAGGTAGGATTGTATTGCTATAAACTTCCCTCTTAGAACCGCTTGCTGCATCCCATAGGTTTTGGGTCGTCATATTTTCATTGTCATTTGTTTGATACTCGATACTATTGATACTTGATAAAATTGATATATACTTGGTACAATTTCAATTTTCTTAAATTTACCAAGCAAGGTTTGATTTGTGACCCAAGATATGGTCTATCCTGGAGAATGTTCCATGAGCACTTGAGAAGAAAGTGTATTCTGTTCTTTTTGGATGGAATGTCATATAAATATCAATTAAGTCCATCCTGTTGAATGTATCATTTAAAGCTTGTGTTTCCTTATTTATTTTCATTTTGAATGATCTATCCATTGGTGAAAGTGGGGTGTTAAAGTCCCCTACTATGATTGTGTTACTGTTTTTTTTTTTTTCTTAAACATCTTTATTGGAGTAAAATTGCTTTACAATGGTGTGTTAGTTTCTGCTTTATAACAAAGTGAATCAGTTATACATATACATATGTTCCCATATCTGTTCCCTCTTGTGTCTCCCTCCCTCGCATCCTCCCTAACCCACCGCTCTAGGTGGTCACAAGCACGGAGCTGATGTCCCTGTGCTATGCAGCTGCTTCCCACTAGCTATCTATTTTACGTTTGGTAGTGTATATAAGTCCATGCCACCCTCTCACTTTGTCAGAGCTTACACTTTCCCCTCGCTATATCCTCAAATCCATTTTCTAGTATGTCTGTGTCTTTATTCCTGTCTTACCCCTAGGTACTTCTTGACATTTTTTTTCTTAAATTCCATATATATGTGTTAGCATACGGTATTTGTCTTTCTCTTTCTGACTTACTTCACTCTCTATGACAGGCTATAGGTCCGTCCAGCTCATTACAAATAGCTCAATTTCGTTTCTTTTTATGGCTGAGTAATATTCCATTGTATATATGTGCCACATCTTCTTTATCCATTCATCTGACGATGGACACTTAGGTTGTTTCCTTCTCCTGGCTATTGTAAATAGACCTGCAATGAACATTTTGGTACACGACTTTTTTTTTTTTTTTTTTTTTTTGCTGTACGCGGGCCTCTCACTGTTGTGGCCTCTCCCGTTGCGGAGCACAGGCTCCGGATGCGCAGGCTCAGCAGTCATGGCTCACGGGCCCAGCCGCTCCGCGGCATGTGGGATCTTCCCAGACCGGGGCATGAACCCGTGTCCCCTGCATCGGCAAGCGGACTCTCAACCACTGCGCCACCAGGGAAGCCCTACGACTTTTTTGAATTATGGTTTTCTCAGGATATCTGCCCAGTAGTGTGATTGCTAGGTCATATGGCAGTTCTATTTGTAGTTTTTTAAGGAACCTCCATACCGTTCTCCATAGTGGCTGTACCAATTCACATTCCCACCAGCAGTGCAAGAGTGTTCCCTTTTCTCCACACCCTCTCCAGCATTTATTGTTTCTAGATTTTTTGATGATGGCCATTCTGACTGGTGTGAGATGATATCTCATTGTAGTTTTTATTTGCATTTCTCTAATGATTAATGATGTTGAGCATTCTTTCATGTGTTTGTTGGCAGTCTGTATATCTTCTTTGGATAAATGTCTATTTAGATCTTCTGCCCATTTTAGCATTCGGTTTTTTGTTTTTTTGTTATTGAGCTGCATGAGCTGCTTGTAAATTTTGGAGATTAATCCTTTGTCAGTTGCTTCATTTGCAAATATTTTCTCCCATTCTGAGGGTTGTCTTTTGGTCTTGTTTATGGTTTCCTTTGCTGTGCAAAAGCTTTGAAGTTTCATTAGGTCCCATTTGTTTATTTTTGTTTTTATTTCCATTTATCTAGGAGGTGGGTCAAAAAGGATCTTGCTGTGATTTATGGTTCAGAGTGTTCTGCCTATGTTTTCCTCTAAGAGTTTAATAGTTTCTGGCCTTACATTTAGGTCTTTAATCCATTTTGAGCTTATTTTTGTGTATGGTGTTAGGGAGTGATCTAATCTCTTACTTTTACATGTCCCTGTCCAGTTTTTCCAGCACCACTTATTGAAGAGGCTGTCCTTTCTCCACTGTACATCCCTGCCTCCTTTAGCAAAGATAAGGTGACCATATGTGCGTGGGTTTATCTCTGGGCTTTCTATCCTGTTCCATTGGTCTATATTTCTGCTTTTGTGCAAGTACCGTACTGTCTTGAATGCTGTAGCTTTGTAGTATAGTCTGAAGTCAGGGAACCTGCAGCTTCGTTTTTCGTTCTCAAGATTGCTCTGGCTATTCGGGGTCTTTTGTGTTTCCATACAAATTGTGAAATTTTTTGTTCTAGTTCTCTGAAAAATGCCAGTGGTAGTTTGGTAGGGATTGCATTGAATCTGTAGATTTCTTTGGTAGTAGAGTCATTTTCACAATGTTGATTCTTCCAATCCAAGAACATGGTATATCTCTCCATCTATTTGTATCATCTTTAATTTATTTGATCAGTGTCTTGTAATTTTCTGCATACAGGTCTTTTGCCTCCTTAGGTAGGTTTATTCCTAGATATTTTATTCTTTTTGTTGCAGTGGTAAATGGGAGTGTTTTCTTGATTTCACTTTCAGATTTTTCATCATTAGTGTACAGGAATGTCAGAGATTTCTTTGCATTAATTTTGTATCCTGTTACTTTACTAAATTCATTGATTAGCTCTAGTAGTTTTCTGGTAGCACCTTCAGGATTCTCTATGTATAGTATTATTTCATCTACAAACAGTGACAGCTTTATTTCTTCTTTTCCGATTTGGATTCCTTTTATTTCCTTTTCTTCTCTGATGGCTGTGGCTAAAACTTCCAAAACTATGTTGAATAACAGTGGTGAGAGTGGGCAACCTTGTCTTCTTCCTGATCTTAGAGGAAATGGTTTCAGTTTTTCTCCATTGAGGACGATGTTGGCTGTGGGTTTGTCATATATGGCCTTTATTATGTTGAGGAAAGTTCCCTCTCTGCCTACTTTCTGGAGGATTTTTATCATAAATGGGTGTTGGATTTTTTCGAAAGCTTTCTCTCTGTCTATTGAGATGACCATATGGTTTTTCACCTTCAATTTGTTAATATGGTGTATCAGATTGAGTGATTTGCGTATATTGAAGAATCCTTGCATTCCTGGAATAAACCCCACTTGATCATGGTGTATGATCCTTTTAATGTGCTGTTGGATTCTGTTTGCTAGTATTTTGTTGAGGATTTTTGCATCTATGTTCATCAGTGATATTGGCCTGTAGTTTTGTTTCTTTGTGACATCTTTGTCTGGTTTTGGTATCAGGGTGATGGTGGCCTCGTAGAATGAGTTTGGGAGTGTTCCTCCCTCTGCTATATTTTGGAAGAGTTTGAGAAGGATAGGTGTTAGGTCTTCTCTAAATGTTTGATAGAATTCGCCTGTGAAGCCATCTGGTCCTGGGCTTTTGTTTGTTGGAAGAGTTTTAATCACAGTTTCAATTTCAGTGCTGGTGATTGGTCTGTTCATATTTTCTGTTTCTTCCTCATTCAGTCTTGGCAGGTTGTGCATTTCTAAGAATTTGTCCATTTCTTCCAGGTTGTCCATTTTATTGGCATAGAGTTGCTTGTAGGAATCTCTCATGATCTTTTGTATTTCTGCAGTGTCAGTTGTTACTTCTGCTTTTTCGTTTCTCATTCTATTGATGTGAGTCTTCTCCCTTTTTTTCTTGATGAGTATGGCTAATGGTTTATCAATTTTGTTTATCTTCTCAAAGAACCAGCTTTTAGTTTTACTGATCTTTGCTATCGTTTCCTTCATTTGTTTTTCATTTATTTGTGATGCAATCTTTATGATTTCTTTCCCTCTGCTAACTTTGGGTTTTTTTTTCTCTAATTGCTTTAGGTGCAAGGTTGGGTTGTTTATTCGAGATGTTTCCTGTTTCTTAAAGTGGGATTGTATTGCTATAAACTTCCCTCTTGGAACTGCTTCTGCTGCATCCCATAGGTTTTGGGTCATTGTGTCTCCGTTGTCATTTGTTTCTAGGTGTTTTTTAATTTCCTCTTTGATTTCTTCAGTGATCACTTCTTATTGAGTAGTGTATTGTTTAGCCTCCATGTGTTTGTATTTTTTACAGATCTTTTCCTGTAATTGATATCTAGTCTCATAGCGTTGTAGTCAGAAAAGATACTTGATATGATTTCAGTTTTCTTAAATTTACTGTGGCTTGATTTGTGACCCAAGATATGATCTATCCTGGAGAATGTTCCATGAGCACTTGTGAAAAATGTGTATTCTGTTGTTTTCAGATGGAATGTCCTATAAATATCAATTAAGTCCATCTTGCTTAATGTATCATTAAAAGCTTGTGTTTCCTTATTTATTTTCATTTTGGATGATCTGTCCATTGGTGAAAGTGGGGTGTTAAAGTCCCCTACTATGAATATGTTACTGTCAATTTCCCCTTTTATGGCTGTTAGTATTTGCCTTATGTATTGAGGTGCTCCTATGTTGGGTGCATAAATATTTACAATTGTTATATCTTCTTCTTGGATCGATCCCTTGATCATTATGTAGTGTCCTTCTTTGTCTCTTCTAGTAGTCTTTCTTTTAAAGTCTATTTTGTCTGATATGAGAATTGCTACTCCAGCTTTCTTTTGGTTTCCATTTGCATGGAATATCTTTTTCCATCCCCTTACTTTCAGTCTGTATGTGTCTCTAGGTCTGAAGTGGGTCTCTTGTAGACAGCATATATATGGGTCTTGTTTTTGTATCCATTCAGCCACTCTGTGTCTTTTGGTGGGAGCATTTAGTCCATTTACATTTAAGGTAATTATCGATATGTATGTTCCTATTCCCATTTTCTTAATTGTTTTGGTTTCGTTATTGTAGGTCTTTTCCTTCTGTTGTGTTTCTTGCCTAGAGAAGTTCCTTTAGCATTTGTTGTAAAGCTGGTTTGGTGGTGCTGAACTCTCTCAGCTTTTGCTTGTCTGTAAAGGTTTTAATTTCTCCATCAAATCTGAATGAGATTCTTGCTGGGTAGAGTAATCTCGTTTGCAGGTTTTCCTCCTTCATCACTTTAAATATGTCCTACCAGTCCCTTCTGGCTTGCAGAGTTTCTGCTGAAAGGTCAGCTGTTTACCTGATGGGGATTCCCTTGTGTGTTATTTGTTGTTTTTGCCTTGCTGCTTTTAATATGTTTTCTTTGTATTTAATTTTTGACAGTTTGATGAATATGTGTCTTGGCGTGTTTCTCCTTGGATTTATGCTGTATGGGAGTCTCTGTGCTTCCTGGACTTGATTAACTATTTCCTTTGTCATATTAGGGAAGTTTTCAACTATAATCTCTTCAAATATTTTCTCAGTCCCTTTCTTTTTCTCTTTTTCTTCTGGAACCCCTATAATTCGAATGTTAGTGCATTTAATGTTGTACCAGAGGTCTCTGAGACTGTCCTCAGTTCTTTTCATTCTTTTTTCTTTATTCTGCTCTGCAGTAGTTATTTCCACTAATTTATCTTCCAGGTCACTTATCCGTTCTTCTGCCTCTGTTATTCAGCTATTGATCCCTTCTAGAGTATTTTTAATTTCATTAATTGTGTTGTTCATCATTGCTTGTTTCATCTTTAGTTCTTCTAGGTCCTTGTTAAATGTTTCTTGCATTTTCTCTATTCTATTTCCAAGATTTTGGATTATCTTTACTATCATTATTCTGAATTCTTTCTCAGGTAGACTGCCTATTTCTTCTTCATTTGTTAGGTCTGGTGGGTTTTTATCTTGCTCCTTCATCTGCTGTGTGTTTTTCTGTCTTCTCATTTTGCTTATCTTACTGTGTTTGGGGTCTACTTTTTGCAGGCTGCAGGTTCATAGTTCCCGTCGTTTTTGGTGTCTGTCCCCAGTGGCTAAAGTTGGTTCAGTGGGTTGTGTAGGCTTCCTGGTGGAGGGGACTAGTGCCTGTGTTCTGGTGTATGAGGCTGGCTCTTGTCTTTCTGCTGGGTAGGTCCACATCTGGTGGTGTGTTTTGGCGTGTTTGTGGACTTATTATGATTTTCGGCAGCCTCTCTGCTAACGGGTGGGGTTGTGTTTCTGTTTTTCTAGTTGTTCGGCATAGGGTGTGCAGCACTGTAGCTTGCTGGTCGTTGAGTGAAGCTGGATGTTGGTGTTGAGGTGGAGATCTCTGGGAGATTTTTGCCACTTGATATTACGTGGAGCTGGGAGGTCTCTTGTGAACCAGTGTCCTGATGTTGGTTGGCTCTCCCACCTCAGAGGAGGCACAGCACTGACTCCTGCTTGGAGCACCAAGAGCGTTTCATTCACACGGATCAGAATAAAAGGGAGAAAAATTAGAAAGAAAGAAAGAAAGAAAGAGGATAAAATAAAATAAAATAAAGTTATTAAAGTAAAAAATAATTATTAAGAAAAAAGAATTTTTAAGTAAAAACAACAACAACAACAAAAACGGACAGATAGAACCCTAGGAAAAATTGTGAAAGCAAAGCTATACAGACAAAATCTCACACAGAAGCGTACACATACACACTCACAGAAATAGGACAAGGGGAAAAATAATAAATCTTGCTCTCAAAATCCACCTCCTCAATTTGGGATGATTTGTTGTCTATTCAGGTATTCTACATGTGCAGGGTACATCAAGTTGATTGTGGAGATTTAATCCGCTGCTCCTGAGGCTGCTGGGAGAGATTTCCCTTTCCCTTCTTTGTTCGCACAGCTCCTGGGGCTCAGCTTTGGATTTGGCCCCGCCTCTGCGTGTAGGTCGCCGGAGGGTGCCTGTTCTTCGCTCAGACAGAACGGGGTTAAAGGAGCCGCTGATTCGGGGGCTCTGGCTCACTCAGGCCGGGCGGGAGGGAGTGGTATGGAGTGCGGGGCGAGCCTGCGGCAGCAGAGGCCAGCATGACGTTGCACCAGCCTGAGGCGTGCCATGCGTTCTCCCGGGGAAGTTGTCCCTGGATCCCGGGACCCTGGCAGTGGCGGGCTGCACAGTGTCCCCAGAAGGGAGGTGTGTAGAGTGACCTGTGCTCGCACACAGGCTTCAGCAGCCTTAGAGTCTCATGCCCGTCTCTGGGGTCCGTGCTGTTAACCGTGGCTTGCGCCCGTTTCTGGAGCTCCTTTAAGCAGCGCTCTTAATCCCTCTCCTCGTGCACCAGGAAACAAAGAGGGAAGAAAAAGTCTCTTGCCTCTTAGGCTGGTCCAGACTTTTTCCCGGACTCCCTCCTGGCTAGCCATGGTGCGCTAACCACTTCAGGTTGTGTTCACGCCACCAGTCCTCTCCCTGCACTCCGACCGACCGAAGCCTGATCCTCAGCTCCCAGCCCCACCACCCCTCGGCGGGTGAGCAGACAAGCCTCTTGGGCTGGTGAATGCTGGTCGGCACCGATCCTCTGTGCGGAAATCTCTCCGCTTTGTCCTCTGCACCCCTGTTGCTGCGCTCTCTTCCGCGGCTCCGAAGCTCCCCCACTCTACCACCTGCAGTCTCCGCCCGCGAAGGGGCTTCTAGTGTGTGGAAACCTTTCCTCTTTCATGGCTCCCTCCCACTGGTGCAGGTCCCGTCCCTATTATTTTATCTCTGTTTATTCTTTTTTCTTTTGCCCTACCCAGGTACGTGGGGGCGTTTCTTGCCTTTTGGGAGGTCTGAGGTCTTCTGCCAGAGTTCAATAGGTGTTCTGTAAGAGTTGTTCCACGTGTAGATGTATTTCTGATGTATGTGTGTGGAGGAAGGTGGTCTCTGCGCCTTACTCTTCCGCCATCTTCCCCCTCTCCCTGTGTTATTGTTGATTTCCTCTTTTATGGCTGTTAACATTTGCCTTATATATTGAGGTGTTCCTATGTTGGGTGCATAAATATTTACAATTGTTTTATATTCTTGGATTAATCCCTTGATCATTATGTAAGGTCCTTCTTTGTCTCTTGTTATAGTTTTTATTTTAAAGTCTATTTTGTCTGATATGAGAATTGCTACTCCATGTTTCTTTTGATTTCCATTAGCATGGAATATCTTTTTCCATCTCCTCACTTTCAATCTGTATGTGTCCCTAGGTCTGAAATGGGTCTCTTGTAGACAGCATATATACGGGTCTTGCTTTTGTATCCATTCAGCCAGTCTATGTCTTTCGGTTGGAGCATTTAATCCATTTACACTTAAGGTAGTTATCAATATGTATGTTCTATTAACATTTTC
The DNA here is from genome assembly GCF_964341445.2 of Mesoplodon mirus. Classification (NCBI taxonomy): domain Eukaryota; kingdom Metazoa; phylum Chordata; class Mammalia; order Artiodactyla; family Ziphiidae; genus Mesoplodon; species Mesoplodon mirus. The sequence continues at coordinate 49,900,364 of NC_138982.1, forward strand.
TTAATTATTTTGTGTTTGTTTTTATAGGTCTTTTCCTTCTCTTGTGTTTCCTGCCTAGAAAAGGTCCATTAGCGTTTGTTGTAAAGCTGGTTTTGTGGTGCTGAATTCTCTTAGCTTTTGCTTGTCTGTAAAGGTTTTAATGTCTCCATCAAATCTGAATGAAATCCTTGCTGGGTAGAGTAATCTTGGTTGTAGGTTTTTCCCTTTCATCACTTTAAATATGTCCTGCCACTCCCTTCTGGCTTGCAGAGTTTCTGCTGAAAGATCAGCTGTTAACCTTATGGGGATTCCCTTGTATGTGATTTGTTGTTTTTCCCGTGCTGCTTTTAATATTTTTTCTTTGTATTTAATTTTTGATAGTTTGATTAATATGTGTCTTGGTGTGTTTCTCCTTGGATTTATCCTGTATGGGACTCTCTGTTCTTCCTGGACTTGATTGACTATTTCCTTTGCCATATTAGGGAAGTTTTCAAGTACAATCTCTTCAAATATTTTCTCAGTCCCTTTCTTTTTCTCTTCTTCTTCTGGGACTCCTATAATTTGAATGTTGGTGCGTTTAAAGTTGTCCCAGAGGTCTCTGAGACTGTCCTCAATTCTTTTCATTCTTTATTCTGCTCTGTGGTAGTTATTTACACTATTTAATCTTCCAGGTCACTTAGCAGTTCTTCTGCCTCAGTTATTCTGGTATTGATTCCTTCTAGAGATTTTAATTTCATTTATTGTGTTGTTCATCATTGTTTGTTTGCTCTTTAGTTCTTCTAGGACCTTGTTAAACATTTCTTTTATTTTCTCCATTCTATTTCCAAGATTGTGGATCATCTTTACTATCATTACTCTTAATTATTTTTCAGATAGACTGCCTATTTCCTCTTCATTTGTTTGGTCTGGTGGGTTTTTACCTTGCTCCTTCATCTGCTGTGTATTTCTCTGTTTTCTCATTTTGCTTAACTTACTGTGTTTGGGGTCTCCTTTTCACAGGCTGCAGGTTCTCAGTTCCCGTTGTTTATGGTGTCTTCCCCCAGTGGTAAGGTTTGTTCAGTAGGTTGCGTAGGCTTCCTTGTGGAGGGTACTGGTGCCTGTATTCTAGTGGATGAGGCTGGAACTTGTCTTTCTTGTGGGTAGTAACCCTTATGGTGGTGTGTTTTGGGGTGTCTGTGACCTTATTATGGTTTTAGGCAGCCTCTCTGCTAAAGGGTGGGGTTGTGTTCCTGTCTTGCTAGTTGTTTGGCATAGGGTGTCTGGCACTGTAGCTTGCTGGTCATTGAGTGGAATTGGGTCTTAGCATTGAGATGGAGATCTCTGGGACAGCTTTTGCCATTTGATATTACGTGGAGTCAGGATGTCTCTGGTGAACCAATGTCCTGAACTCGGCTTTCCCACCTCAGAGGCTTAGGCCTGACACCTGGCCAGAGCACCAAGACCCTGTCCACCACATGGCTCAGAAGAAAATGGAGAAAAAGAAAGAAAGAAAGGAAGGAAAGTAGGCAGAGGGAGGGAGGAAGGGAGGGTAGAAGAAAGGAAGAAAGAAGTAAAATAAAATAAAGTTATTAAAATTTAAAAAATTATTTAAATTAAGTAATAAAAAAAAGAAAGAGAGAAAGAAGAGAGCAACCAAACCTAAACACCAATCCACCAATGATAACAAGCGCTAAAAACTATACAAAAAAAATAAAAATAAAACAAACCATGGACTGACCCTAGGACAATTGGTAAAAGCAAACTATACAGACAAAATCACACAAAGAGGGATACACATACACAGTCACAAAAGGAGAAAAAGGAAAAAATAAATACATATATAAAAGAAAAACAAAAAAATAAAGGGGGAGAGCAACCACATCAATAAACAAGTCTACTAATGATAATAAGCTCTAAATGCTAAACTAAGATAAACATACAACCAGAAACAAATTCAATGCAGAAAGCAAACCCCAAGTCTACTGTTGCTCCCAAAGTCCACTGCCTCAATTTTGGGATGATTCGTTGTCTATTCAGGTATTCCACAGATGCAGGGTACATCAAGTTGAATGTGGAGATTGAATCCACTGTTCCTGAGCCTGCACGGAGAAATTTCCCTTTCTCTTCTTTATTCACAGAGCTCCTGGGTTTCAGCTTTGGATTTGGCCCCTCTTCTGCGTGTAGGTCGCCTGAGGGCATCTGTTCCCCACCCGACAGGATGGGGTTAAAGTAGCAACTGATTAGGGGGGCTCTGGCTCACTCAGGCCTGGGGGAGGGAGGGGTACAGAATGCGGGGTGAGCCTGTGGCTGCAGAGGCCAGTGTGACGTTGCACCAGCCTGAGGCGCACCCTGTGTTCTCCCGGGGAAGTTGTCCCTGGATCATGGGACCCTGGCAGTGGCGGGCTGCACAGGCTTCCAGGAGGGGAGGTGTGGATATTGACCTGTGCTTGCACACAGGCTTCTTGGTGGCTGCAGCAGCAGACTTAGTGTTTCATGCCTGTCTCTGGTGTCCGTGCTGATAGCTGAGGCTCGTGCCCATCTCTGGAGCTCGTTTAGGCAGTGCTCTTAATCCCCTCTCCTCGTGCACCCTGAAACAATGGTCTCTTGACTCTTAGGCAGGTCCAGGCTTTTTCCCCAACTCCCTGCCAGCTAGCTGTGGTGCACTAGCCCCCTTCAGACTGTGTTCATGCAGCCAACCCCAGTCCTCTCCCTGGGATCTGACCTCCAAAGCTGGAGCCTCAGCTCCTAGCCCCCACCTGCCCTGGCTGGTGAGCAGACAAGCATCTTGGGCTGGTGAGTGCTGGTCGGCACTGATCCTCTGTGCGGTAATCTCTCCACTTTGCCCTCTGCACCCCTGTTTCCATGCTTTCCTCCGTGGCTCCAAAGCCTCCCCCCAGACACCCCCCGTCCGCCAGTGCAGGGGCTTCCTAGTTTGTGGGAATTTTTCCACCTTCACAGGTCCCTCCCAGAGGTGCAGGTCCTGTCCCTATTCGTTTGTCTCTGTTTTTTCTTTTTTCTTTTGCCCTACACAGTTACATTGGGAGTTTCTTGCCTTTGGGGAAGTCCGAGGTCTTCTGCCAATCCTTCTGTAGGAGGTGTTCCACATGTAGATGTATTGTGGGGAGGAAGGTGATCTTCATGTCTTACTCTTCTGACATCTTGAAGGTCCCCCCTCTAATATTTTTCTAATTGCTAGGAAGAAAATGGTGAGCCAAAGGACAAGGTGGAAGTCAAGTCCTTAGACCCCTCAGGGCTTTGGTCTAATGTGAGAAGGAGACATGAAGCAAATACCCGTTTACATACATATATAATTATAGTGAGGGGAGAATGAGAACAGGAGGGAGGGGCATTGGGAGGGAGCTTTTGACTTCATAAGTGACATTTGAATTGAGTTCTGATGGATAAGTAGGATCTCACTAAGGGAAGAGAAATAGCAAGATAAAAAAATATTTTAGAAGAACTGATACTGATTTCAGGAGACAGCAGTGAGCACAGCTGGAAACAAGACCAGGGATTGAGCCCTGGTCGAGGTGATGAGAGCCTTGAATCCTAACCACTAGACCATGGGCTAGAGTCTGGGCACCAGTTCTTGTCTGACTTCAAAAAAAATGTTGATAAGGAGACAGAGACAGAGAGTAAAGTAAGGTGTTTATTAGAAAAGCAGAGTACATCCTGACAGATGCATGGGTGAGCTCAGAGAAAGTCACACCTTTGGGAAAGTTTAAATCCTTTATAAGGGGGCAGTCTTCTGGGTCTTTGTTTTCCTCTGGCCAATTGTCTTGCTATGTTCTTTGACTCAGGGCCCTTCCCAATATGTGCATGCATCCTTTCGCCAAGGTGGATTTCAGCACAAGGGCCTTTGGAAAGTTAGCAAAACTTATTATGGTCTGGCATCCCCTCCCTTTCTGACCCCCAAGGAGCGTTTCTGTGCATGAGCAGTCCAGCTCTCCATGGCCCCAAGGATGAGAAATAATGTGATATATTGATCTTTTACCTAAGCAGGGCTTAACCCCTCTCTCCCCTGCCATTACTGTTATCTTAAAGTGTCCACAGGAGACAGAGTCCAGCCATTTACCCTGTTCCTCTTGTTATTTCTGTCTGGAAATATAAACATGAGGCTGGTTGTAAATGTCTATCCTGGAGTCCATCTATCCCCTGCCTCAATATGTTCATTGCTCCCCCCTTCCCTTCTTCAATTACCCAAAGCTCATGGCAGTATTAAGGGTAATGTTCAATTGGTATGCATTGTATGGCTCTTCCAGGGGTTAAACATATAAAATACTTTTTTACTGATTAGTAAAGAGCCTATACTCCAAGCTCCTTTAGTGGCCCTACCCTCATCCCTGCTGGCTTGACCCTAGGCTCTCCCCCAGAACCTACCGGACTTCCCTCAAATCAGCAACTAAATGGTTGATGCCTGCCACAAAAGGGGCCCTCAAAGACACTACTTCCTCATTCTGGCAGGATGGAGTCTATTCTACTAGGTCAGTGCTAATACAATATTGGTTGTAAAATATTTTTAATATCATGCCTGGTTAGGATATCAACAGTTCAGTCTCTTTTATCTTCTGGGAGAGATATGAAGTAGTAGTAAAGTGACCTAAATCAGTCTCAAGAGTTATGTTTACTCCCTTTCTTTCAATTTGCTTATAGTTTTAGTTTATTATCTATAATCTTTGAAGCTAACAGCAGGGAAGCTAACTTATCCTTTGAATGAATTACTTAGTATTTCACATTAATTCCTTGTGATTATATTTTGCTTTGGAGCTGTTTATTTTAATGACAGAGCCACAGAAACTGTAATCTATGCTCCAAATAGAGTTTAAAATGTGTAGATCTAATCTTAGTAGAAGGTTAGCGGAGGATACAACTTCAAATCTGTTTCTAGAGAACTAAATGCTCAGTCCTAGTTAGCACATAAAAAAGGCTGTTGCTCTTAATGCTCTTTTGGATATTGAGAGCTAACTTGTTTCAACTCCTATGACTGAGCTAAGAAATCAGCCAATTTAGAAATTTTTAGTTTTATTATTGTCTGTACATGTAGAGGTCAAATCATGGATGTTGCAGTAGGCTATTTAATGAAAAGAAAATGGATCATATCCATTTTATGGTCTTTAAAATCACTAGATAGTCATTACTTCCATAGATGTTTAAGGGAGAAATTAATGCTTTCAGAACATGTGAATGGAATCTTCAAGAGCACTTCCCTGAACTACCACTAGAAACAAGGGCTTCTTTTTTAACTTTTGTGTGTTAGCTGTGTTTGACCTATTTGATTTCCCATGATGAGGAAATCAGGTTCTGGGAAGCAGCAACTTTTCCTTTCCATACACTATGTACGTTTGCCACTAACTTACCACAGGTTTTAAAAATAAATGGTATCATTAATTATTCCAAAGTTTCTATCTGAATTGACAAACATCAGTCTTAGCCAACAACTTATTATTTGTAATGGTGAATAGACAATACCTAGACAATAAAAACCTGCTGAGCAGGTATTCTTTGTCACTTAAAAAAAAAAAAAGAATTCTCAGGGCAGTCTAGGAAGTTTCCATAGATTGTGAAGAGCAAAGGAAGCAGCAGGAAGCTTTCATTTCTGCATCTCCACATGGCATGGGATTTTAATGTAGTAATTATTTTAGTGTTTAATGCTAATGAGTTAACTCTCTTCCAATAAATACATAGCCATTATATTTTGGTGGGAAAAAAGTTCAGAACATCACAGGAGAAGCTCAAAGACTTCAGGAAGTTTATTCAGATGGCAAAATATATTCCATAAAAAAGAAGTGGATAATCTATGAACCAGGAAGCCCTCGCCAAGCACCGAATCTGCCAGTACTATGATCCTGGACTTCCAGTCTCCAGAACTGTGAGAAATAAATTTCTGTTGTTTCTAAAAAAAAAAAAAATGTGGATAACAAGTGCATGAGGACCAGATCATGTAGAGTCAGGCCTTAATAAGGAGTTTAGATTTTATTCTAAATACGATGGGAAGCCATAGGAGGGTTTCGAATCCAGGAATGATGTGATCTATGTTTTAAAAATGATTACTCAGCATGCTATGTGGAGATTAAACTGCAGAAGGGTAAGTGTAAAAGCAGGGAGGTGATTTAGGAGGTAATTGCAACACTATAGGTGAAGGTGAAGATGAAGATGCACCAAGTGGTAGCAGTATAGTAGTGAGAAATGGTTGGATTCGAGATTTGTTTGATGGTAGACCTAAGAGGACTTGCTAATGAGTTTTGGAGTAAGAGAAAGGCAAAAATCAAGAATTATTCTTTGATTTTTAATCTGAGAAACTGGATGAATATTGGTGTCTTACTACTATAAACTGTCTAAGAAAACTGCCCCAGGAGGGATGCTATAATTAAAAGTTATCCATTTTGCCTTAGAAGACCATCCAAAATCTCTTAATCTGTCATCATCAGCCACCCAAACCTATCACTTCACCCATCGTAAGGGGGCAGTATAACAGTGTTTTAAGTGCATGACACTAGAGCCAGGCTGGGTTCAAACCCTGATTCTACCACTCACTATATGTATGACATTGGCAAATTACTTAATCTCTATGCCTCAGTTTCCTAATCTGGAAAATAAGGATGAAAATAATGGTGCTTATCTCATTGAGTTTCTGTGACAATTATTCCATGAATTCACATATATTTATAGCCCTTAGACAAATGCCTGACATATGGTTATTATTCTCTAATTTAGCTATTATTATCACACAGACTTTTATGTATATAAGCCATGCTTAAATCCTAGGCCCTGTTTTTATCAAAATTGGAGTACATCTACATGGAGCTCTGGAGGCTTTATTTAAATCCAGGAATCTTTTAGGTTATTTAGTTCCAACTGCTCCCTTTCCCCCTCCCCTCACCCCCCTCACTGTCCCTTTCCCTCCCTTTTCTTTCTTCTTCTTCTTCTCCTTCTTCTTATGAGGAATCTGGACCACAGAGGTTAAATGAGTTCACTGAGGTTACAGAATTAATTAGTGGCTGAACTGGGATGCCTACTTGTGTAATTTTCACTGTTTTTATATCTCTGCCTTTATTTTAATCTGAATTTCTTAGTTTCACCTATCCTATCAAATTTAATATCCCTATCAATAAAACCACTTAAAGATTTTTGTAATGTCATCATTGATTATTAACAGTGACTACCATACATAAATTGTATCTGACAATTTTTGAGCCATATACTGTCAGAGATGTATAACCTATTGGGCATTGCATTTTTTGTTTTGTTTTATTCTTAGCAGTGAAAGTCAAGACATAGAAGTCCAACAAACAAGATACTCACTTCAGTAAGAGAGATTTACTAAGCAAGCTATTTGGGAAATATAGTCTGATAAGAATATAATTTCATGAAGTCTTGTGCAAGATAGAACAGTAAGTAAGGAAAGCTGCATGTGTTCACATTATAATAGAACCAACACTGCTCAGGGAACAAAGCACTGAACTAGGCATGTTCATGACATGGATTCTAGTCCTAATCTGACCTCTAACAGGTTGTACTATGTTAAGGAAGTCATTCAACTTCCCTTCACCTTAGTGCTTTGCATGGGCAATGAAAAGAGGAGACCAGATTATCTTTGGATCTGTGCTGATCACTGGACCACTAATGTAAGATCTAAGTGATCTTGTAACCATTTTTGATTGTGTTCATTGAGTCTTATTCAAAGGAGTCATCCACAGAACTGTTTGAAAAATATTGGCCATAGATAGTTTAGGAGTTGAGGAAAAAGGTAAAAATAAAATCAAATAAATGGATTTTCTCTGAGCAAAAAGCAGTCATCAGTTTCACAGAATTCAAGGACTGATATAAGGAGTGAGCAGCAGGGTGATTTTAAGAGCTCTTCTTGGGAAATTTTGTGATTATCAGACTCAATATTAGTCCAACCTTGCTGTGTCCTGCCTTGAACTGTGTGCCATTTGTAGTTACCGACTCTAGAGTCTGACTTTCTTCTCCCAAACCCAGCCTACAGACTTTACTCGCCTGCAGACTTCCATGAAGTATAATGCTGTCACAGACTCCCTCCTCTAAGCAAGCTCTCATAAGGAGGGCCCGAAGTGGTTACTTCTGGAAGCTTCCATCTAACCCACCTATCTCACTTCCCAGGATACTTGGTGCATCTTGATGATTGTATTTCCTTTCTCTGCCCAGTCTTTTTTATCTCCTAGTGTAGGCCCACTAAGTGGGACCAATTAGTCCATTCCTACTGGAACTCCTGAGCCCATTCTGACAGCAGGGTCTCAGAGTTTTTGATCTTCTCCACAGTTCCTAGGTCATCTTCTCCACAGTTCCTAGTACCACTCACAAGTACTTCCCAGCATCACTTCCAAAATTCTGCTTGTTCATCATGAGCTCTCTGGTGGAAGGCTCATTCTAAAGCAATTATTTTCAGAAAATGAGCTGAAATCCGCTAGTGTTATACTAAGGAGCATCTGGTACCATTCCTTAACATCCTAGCCATCCGTTCAGTTCTACTCACTCTCATGGAAGCAGTCAGTTGCTATGGCTTGTTTAAAAAGTCAGATGGTGGGTTTGGCATATTGTCAGGAGTAGAACCAGAGCTTCTGACCCGCAGGCTACTGCTATTTTTTTATGGGTGCTGCCAAAGGTTTGAAAGAATATAGAGTTCATTTATTCTAATAACAAACATTATTATTATTTTAGCACCAACAATGTGCAAGGCATATGTGCATGGGGTTAGGGATAAAAAATGGGGAAAAAGGCACGTGTCCCTCCTGTTAAAGATCTGATGTATTTAGAGGACTGGGAAGTAGGTATACATTCTCTCCACATGTCTTCCTTAGTGCATGTAAACAAATTGAATCATAGAAGGGTCCTAAACATGCCATATTTACTCAAGATAGATAAGTAAACTATTATTGGTTACATTTTCTTTGAACAAATGTCCCTGTAACATAGATTGCATTAATAGGTACTCAGTAAGAGATTATTGTATAACTAAATTAATAATCAAATGTTTTTATGAAATGATCATGCTTTAGTCCACCACCATGGAAGTCAAAATGAGGGAGAACTGAGTAGTTCTCTCAGCTGCAACTCCTGGCTATTGTTTGGCAAACACATGGGAGAGAACCCAGTCTTGGCTATTATGCAGACTCTAGGCATTTTCATTTGAGGGGTAACTCCTCTAACAGAGGAACCAGTGGGAAATTTCCACACTGGCCAATGCAATAATAGTTTTTCAGTTACCCCTGTAAAATTCAGTGTGATGTTGGCTGTTGGCAAGTGCTACAGATGAGATTGGGAAATACCGCTATCAACAGAATAATTACTTTAATATTTATGCTTTTGGCCCCAAATGAAATTTTCGTGACTAACTTAAGAATGATTCATATTAATTTTAACAGAATATTCATTTGTGCATTGTTAGGCACTCTACATATTTGTATCCCTTCGATTTTCAAATGTTTTTAAGTAGTTTGTATGGTGTAGTAGAAAGAAAACAGGGTCAGTTATAAGTTCAAATCCCAGTACAGCCACTTATGAACTTATTATTTAACCTCTTTAGCTTCCTAGTTTTCTTCTGTAAAATTGGGATAATAAGAATATCTATTCATAATAATTTTGAAATAATGTATATAAAATAGCTAATATAGTACCTGGCACATAATAAGTACTCAATGAATGTTGATTATTTGTATTAATACAATACCTTACATAAAATAGATTCTTGTAAACATTAGTTGAATGAATGAAAAAGGAATAACTTTTCTATCACAGAACTCCAGGAATATTTTATCATTTATTATAATTTTACTCAGCTCTTTTTCATAGATCCGATATATCACATTTTTTCTTCTGTGAATATGTATTCTCTTTCTTAGCCTCAGCCCTTTGGTGCCATGACAGGGAAGTTGTGGAATATCATGTCTCTGAGGCCAGGCTTCACTGGCCATTTGTCAAGGGGTAATCCTTCCTTTATCTGGGAACAAAGTGGACGTAAAGTTTCTGTATACAAGATTTGGGATGTTTCCTTCCCAAAAGATAAATTAAAAACATTAAACATGGGAGTAACAAGAACTTGAGGTGTTCCTCATATTTCTTCATATCTTGCCCTGTATCATGAGGATTTTGTCATGCTTGTTATTTTGAAATATTTCTGTTGGAGGAGATTGGAATGTCCATTTCCGTGTCTCAAATGAGACCAGAAAAGTGGCACTTGGATATTGTCACTAACAATCATGTTTGGTATGAAACAGGGAGACAGATCACCTCAGCTCTAAGGAAGCAGTAACTATGGACAAACCCTTCTTTGTCCTCTCATCTTACAATTAGATGTGGGTGGGGGTTCTTACTGCTGGGAAATTTGAAACAATAAAAGGAAAGGACCCTCACAAGAAAGGGTTGAGGAAACAGTGTAGGTAATATTTGATTATTTCTTAGTATTGTAGTAAATAGAAAATAAAGAGGACTTTATTGAAAAACTGTTCTGACTGATATCTGTTCCTGGGAGTTCTGAATCTTTTTTGTATTATTTTATACAAAAACCTGATTGATTAATTTCTGGTCTTTTAAGAAGAGGGTCTCCCTGATCAATGTCCAGGTAGTTCCCCAAGACAGTGTCTCACGTACTATGGTCTAATTTTATATTCCTTCTAGCTTTCTTTCTTTATGTTCAGTAGTTGCTTTTTTTAATATATTATTTTTATATAAAGAAAAAGCCTTTACTTTTAATTTCTGATTTGACTGAATGGCATTGGCCAAAACCAGGATAGTATCAAGGAGGGTCAGTTGCCTGTTAAGAGGTTTCTATTATGATGCATCCATACTGGTTTAGCTCAGCCTCTTCTTCTTGAAGGACAAGAAACTTGAGCATGTATATATTAAGTTGTATGACAAGAAAATGCTTACAAATGGCTGTTTTTGGCTTATAAGACTGGCAGTTTCACATAGTTCAACCTAATTCACTTGAGGTGGATTTCTGCCTCAGGGCAGAACCATTTCAACAGGTTCATAGAAATTGAAATATAAGACAACTTTCACAAGTTATGGCCACCATAATTCCCATGGCACACTCTGGCCAGAGTGACAGGTCCACACTGTAGGTGGACTAACACAAGAAATCAAATGGTAAGCCAGTTCTTATCAAACCTACATTCTATATTCTATCAAAGAATGTATATATCTCTTTTGAAGGAAAATAAGATTAAGAAAGAAAACCTCTTAAAATATGTACAACCATAAAACTAAGTATAAACCCTTTAGATGTCCAAGACTTATGTAAAAATAAAACAAAAAACTGCAAATCAAATACAAACAAAAATACAAAACCAACACAATTTAAATGAACCACATTGATTTCATAAGACTTTTTTTTTTCTTCCAACTAAATCACAGATTGCATTTTTAATACTGATTTCAATAGTGGAGAGTCTTTTGAGTCTTCATGGGTAACTATCCATAGGCATGTGACCACTCAGTTTTCTCAACAGTCATCTCTACGGTGAAACCTCCATTCCTGCAGTGTACTATTTGGTCTTCCCTTGGCATGGATGTGTCTTTAAAGCATTAAGACCGCCTCTGCTCTTTTGGACAGAGGTTGGGCATTTCACAATTAAAAATAACTTTCACTATTAAAAGGTACTTTTTGGTGACAGAACTACCCCAAACACTAACAGAAATGCCTCTTTATTTCTATTCACCATTACAGGGGCTCAAAGGGTGTAATTCTGTGGGGATCCAGATTTATGTAGGGATCTTCTGTTAGATTTACCTTGTCAGGAGCCCTATGCCTTATCTGCAACATTTTGCTTGTCTTAATATAGAGGACTGTTTAGAGTATCTAGTAAGTAAGATGGCTAGAAAAAGAAGTTTTTAGTTGCTATTATTTTAATAATAAATAAATATCTCTTTGAAATTAAGTTCCCGTCTACAATTTCAATCTTGCCTTAGCTGATATTGTATCCCTTGCTTTTCCTTTCAGTAGTCATTTTTCTTCTCAAATATCATTGTATTAGAAAAAATTATCGTTTCCATCTAATCATTCTATCTCATAATTGCTGACAAAGGATGATGGACTTCAGTCTTTATGAATGTTAAAAAGATAAATAATGACTCAGGAATTAAGTAACTGTGCAGATTTTTTAATACAAATTTTGCAATCTGCCTTGCCAACATATCACTTTATTAAGAATAAACAGCAGCAAATGAATCTTTTTTTAAAAAGCCTATTGTATCAAAGATCACCTTGTGGTAGGTTTTTTTTTTTTTTTTGAAGAAAAGGTGTCCAAAATCAATTATAGTCATTCTTTTGATTTATAGTTGGTGAGTAGATAAAGGGCTCTTGGTCAAAATTTCAGCTGTTTCTTAGGATATAAAGCAAGGAAAAGATTTAATACTCTTAAGAGGTGGTGATTGTCTCTCTGGAAGGTCTCCAGAATTAGTTCATAATTATTAGCTCATTAGCTAATAAGTTAATAAATTATTGATCAATTACTAATGAAATTAAGGAATTCCAAGATGATTTTAGGAAACAACATCCTAAGATGTAACTGATAGAAAATTGTTTTTGTTGCAGTAGTAAATGGGAGCGTTTCCTTAATTTCTCTTTCAGATTTTCATCATTAGTATATAGGAATGCAAGAGATTTCTGTGCATTAATTTTGTATCCTGCTACTTTACCAAATTTGTTGATTACCTCTAGTAGTTTTCTAGTAACATCTTTAGGATTCTCTATGTATAGTATGATGTCATCTGCAAACAGTGACTGCTTTACTTCTTTTCTGATTTGGATTCCTTTTATTTCTTTTTCTTCTCTGATTCCTATGGCTAAAACTTCCAAAACTGTTTTGAATAGTAGTGGTGAGAGTGGACAGCCTTGACTTGTTCCTGATCTTAGAGGAAATGGTTTCAGTTTTTCACCATTGAGAATGATGTTGGCTTTGGGTTTGTCATATATGGCCTTTATTATGTTGAGATAAGTTCCCTCTATGCCTACTCTCTGCAGGATTTTTATCATAAATGGGTGTTGAGTTTTGTCGAAAGCTTTTTCTGCATCGATTAAGATGATCATATGGTTTTTCTCCTTTAATTTTTTAATACGGTTTATCACATTGATTGATTTGCATGTACTGAAGAATCCTTGCATTCCTGGAATAAACCCCACTTGATCACGGTGTATGATCCTTTAATGTGCTGTTGGATTCTGTTTGCTAGTATTTTGTTGAGGATTTTTGCATCTATGTTCATCAGTGATATTGGCCTGTAGTTTTCTTTCTTTGTGACATCTTTGTCTGCTTTTGGTATCAGGGTGATGGTGGCCTCGTAGAGTGAGTTTGGGAGTGTTCCTCCCTCTGCTATATTTTGGGAGAGTTTGAGAAGGATAGGTGTTAGCTCTTCTCTAAACGTTTGATAGAATTCGCCTGTGAAGCCATCTGGTCCTGGGCTGTTTTAATCACAGTTTCAATTTCAGTGCTTGTGCTTCGTCTTCCTGGTGCAGTCTCAGAAGGTTGTGCATTTCTAAGAATTTGTCCATTTCTTCCAGGTTGTCCATTTTTTTGGCATATAGTTGCTTGTAGTAATCCCTCATGATTCTTTGTATTTCTGTAGTGTCAGTTGTTACTGCTCCTTCTTCAGTTCTAATTCTATTGACTTGAGCCTTCCCCCTTTTTTTTCATTATGAGTCTGGCTAATGGTTTATCAATTTTGTTTATCATCTCAGAGAACCATCTTTTAGTTTTATTCATCTTTGCTATCATTTCCTTCATTTATTTTTCATTTATTTCTGATCTGATCTTTTTGATTTCTTGCCTTCTGCTAACTTTGGGGTTTTTTGTTCTTCTTTCTCTACTTGCTTTAGGTGTAAGGTTAGGTTGTTTCTTTGGGATGTTTCTTGAGGTAGGGTTGTATTGCTGTAAATTTCCCTCTTAGAACTGCTTTTGCTGCATTCCATAGATTTTGGGTCATTGTGTTTTCATTGTCATTTGTTTCCAGGTATTTTTTTATTTCTTCAGTGATTTCTTGGTTATTTAGTAGTGTATTGTTTAGCCTCCATGTGTTTGTATTATTTACAGATTTTTTCCTGTAATTGATATCTAGTCTCATAGTGTTGCCATGGGAAAAGATACTTGATAAGATTTCAATTTTCTTAAATTTACCAAGGCTTGATATGTGACCCACGATATGTCTCTCCTGGGGAATGTTCCATTAGCATGTGAGGAGAAAGTGTATTCTGTTGTTTTTGGATGGAATGTCTAATAAATATCAATTAAGTCTATCTTGTTTAATGTATCATTTAAAGCTTGTGTTTCCTTATTTATTTTCTTTGGTACAATGTGTCCATTGGTGAAAGTGAGGTGTTAAATTTCCCTAGTGTTATTATGTTACTGCCGATTTCCCCTTTTACGGCTGTAAGCATTTGCCTTATGTATTGAGGTGTTCCTATGTTGGGTGCATAAATATTTACAATTATTATATCTTCTTCTTGGATTGATCCCTTGATCATTATGTAGTGTCCTTGTTTTTCTCTTGTAATAGTCTTTATTTTAAAGTCTATTTTGTCTGATATGAGAATTGCTACTCCAGGTTTCTTTTGATTTCCATTTGCATGGAATATCTTTTTCCATCCCCTCACTTTCAGTCTGTATGTGTCCCTAGGTCTGAAGTGGATCTCCTGTAACCAGCATATATATGGGTCTTAATTTTGTATCCATTCAGCCGGTCTGTGTCTTTTGGTTGGAGCGTTTAATCCATTTAAATTTAAGTTAGTTATTGATATGTATGTTCCTTTTAACATTTTCTAAATTGTTTTGTGTTTGTTATTGTAGGTATTTTCCTTTCCTTATGTTTGCTGCCTAGAGAAGTTCCTTTAGCATTTGTTGTAAAGCTGGCTTGGTGGTGCTGAATTCTGTTAGCTTTTGCTTGTCTCTAAAGGTTTTAATTTCTCTGTCCAATCTGAATGAGATCCTTGCTGGGTGGAGTAATCTTGGTTGTAGATTTTTCCCTTTCATCACTTTAAATATGTCCTGCCAGTCCCTTCTGACTTTCAGAGTTTCTGCTGAAAGATCAGCTGTTAACCTTATGGGGATTCCCTAGTGTGTTATTTGTTTCTTTTCCTGTGCTGCTTTTAATATTTTTTCTTTGTATTTAATATTTGATAGTTTGATTAATATGTGTCTTGGCGTATTTCTCCTTGGATTTATCCTGTATGGGACTCTCTGTGCTTCCTGGATTTGATTGACTATTTCCTTTGCCATATTAGGGAAGTTTTCAACTATAATCTCTTCAAATATTTTCTCAGACCCTTTCTTTTTCTCTTCTTCTTCTGGGACCCCTATAATTCGAATGTTGGTGTGTTTAATATTGTTCCAGAAGTCTCTGAGACTGTCCTCAATTCCTTTCATGTTTTTTTCTTTATTCTGCTCTGCAGTAGTTATTTCCACCATTTTATCTTCCAGGTCACTCATCTGTCTTTCTGCCTCAGTTACCCTGCTGTTGATTCCTTCTAGAGAATTTTTAATTTCATTTATTGTGTTGTTCATCATTGTTTGTTTGCTCTTTAGTTTTTCTAGGTCCTTGTTAAACGTTTCTTTTATTTTCTCCATTCTATTTCCAAGATTTTGGATCATCTTTACTATCATTACTCTGAATTCTTTTTCAGGTAGACTGCCTATTTCTTCTTCATTTCTTTAGTCAGGTGGGTTTTTACCTTGCTCCTTCAACTGCTGTATATTTCTCTGTCTTCTCATTTTGCTTAACTTAGTGTGTTTGTGGTCTCCTTTTCGCAGGCTGCAGGTTCATAGCTCCCGTTGCTTTTGGTGTCTGCCCCCAGTTGGTAAGTTTGTTTCAGTGGTTTGTGTACGCTTCCTGGTGGTGGTGACTGTGCCTGTATTCTGGTGGATGAGGTTAGATATTGTCTTTCTGGTGGGCAGGACCACGTCCACTTGTCTGTTTTGTGGTGTCTGTGAACTTATTATGATTTTAGGTAGCCTCTCTGCCAATGGGTGGGGTTGTGTTCCTGTCTTCCTAATTGTTTGGCATGGGGTGTCCAGCAGTGTATCTTGTTGGTCGTTGAGTGGGGCTGGGTCTTAGCGTTTAGATGGAGATCTCTGGGAGAGCTTTCACCATTTTATACTACATAGGGCCAGGGGATCTCTGATGGTTCAGTGTCCTCAAGTCGGCTCTCCCACCTAAGAGGCACAGGCCTGACACCCGGCCGGAGCACCAACACCCTGTCAGCCACACGGCTCAGAAGAAATGGGAGAAGAGAAAAGAAAGAAATTAAAAATAAAATAAAGTTATTAAAATAAAAAAATATAAATATTATTAAAAATAAAAAAGTAATAAAGAAAGAAAGAAAGAAGAGTGAAACCAAACCAATAAACAAATCCACCAATGATAACAAGCTTTAAAAACTAAACTAAAAAAAAAAAGAAAAATGGACAGACAGAGCTGTAGGACAAATGGTAAAAGCAAAGCTATACCGAGAAAATGACACAAAGAAGCATATACATACACACTCACAAAAAGAGAAAAAGGAAAAAAATATATATATATATAAAAAGGAAGAGAGCAACCAAATCAATAAACAAATCTACCAATGATAATAAGCTCTAAATACTAAACTAAGATAAACATAAAACCAGAAACAAATTAGATGCAGAAAGTAAACCCCAAGTCTACAGTTTCTCCCAAAGTCCACCGCCTCAATTTTGGGATGATTTGTTGTCTGTTCAGGTATTCCACAGATGCAGGGTACATCAAGTTGATTGTGGAGATTTAATCCACTGCTCCTGAGGCTGCACAGAGAAATTTCCCTTTCTCTTCTTTGTTCGCACAGCTCCTGGAGTTCAGCTTTGGATATGGCCCTGCCTCTGCGTGTAGGTCGCCTGAGGACATCTGTTCCCCACCGGAGAGGATGGGGTTAAAGTAGCAACTGATTAGGGGGCTCTGGCTCACTCAGGCTGGGGGGGAAGGGGTATGGAATGCAGGGCAAGCCTTCATCTGGCGTGATGTTGCAATAGCCTGAGGCATGCTGTGTGTTCTCCCGGGGAAGTTGTCCCTGCATCACTGGACCCTGGCAGTGGCGGGCTTCACAGGCTCCAGGGAGGGGAGGTGTGGCTATTGAGCTGTGCTTGCACACAGGCTTCTTGGTGGCTGTAGCAGTAGCCTTAGCGTTTCATGCCTGTCTCTGGTGTCGCCGCTGATAGCCATGGCTTGTGCCCATCTCTGGAGCTTGTTTAGGTGGTGCTCTGAATCCCCTCTCCTCGTGCACCCCGAAACAATGGTCTCTTACCTGTTAGGCAGGTGTAGGGTTTTTCCCGGACTCCCTCCCATCTAGCTGTGGTGCACTAGTCCCCTTCAGGCTGTGTTCACGCAGCCAACCCCAGTCCTCTCCCTGGGATCCAACCGAAGCCCGAGCCTCAGCTCCTAGCCCCCGCCCGCCCAGGCAGGTGAGCAGACAAGCCTCTCGGGCTGGTGAGTGCTGGTCGGCACTGATCCTCTGTGCGGGAATCTCTCTGCTTTGCCCTCTGCACCCCGGTTGCTGCGCTCTCCTCCATAGCGCCAAAGCTTCCCCCCCGCCCATCCCCCTGTCTCCACCAGTGAACGGGCTTCCTAGTGTGTGGAATCTTTTCCTCCTTCACAGCTCCCTTCCAGAGGTGCAGGTCCCATCCCTATTCTTTTGTCTTTTTTTAATCTTTTTTCTTTTGCCACACCCAGGTACATAGGGAGTTTCTTGCCTTTTGCGAAGTCTGAGGTCTTCTGCCAGCATTTAGTAGGTGTTCTGTAGGAATTGTTCCACGTGTAGATGTATTTTTGATGTATTTGTGGGGAG
This sequence comes from Mesoplodon mirus, assembly GCF_964341445.2. Taxonomy (NCBI): domain Eukaryota; kingdom Metazoa; phylum Chordata; class Mammalia; order Artiodactyla; family Ziphiidae; genus Mesoplodon; species Mesoplodon mirus. Next base: position 49,918,131 of record NC_138982.1, read on the forward strand.
GAAGGTGATCACTTCTTACTCCTCTGCCATCTTGAAGGTCTCCCTCCTCCTTGTAGTTTCTATTTGCCTTTCTCTAATAATTTGTGATGTTGAGCATCTTTTCATGTGCCTATTGACCATCTATATGTCTTCTTTGGAGAAATGTGTATTTAAGTCTTCTGCCCATTTTTTGTTTGAGTTGTCTGTTTTTTTGTTGTGGAGTTGTATGTGCCTTCTTACATTTTAATGTACTTTTTTCCTTTATAAAATTGTGATAATCTTTTTGTTTAATTCTGTAAACATTTTATGAGTAGCACTTATTCATGTGGTTAAATATTCTTTAAATCTGTGATTTTTATTGGCAGCATAATATCACATGTATGAACCATAATGATTTAATCACTCCTCTATTTTTTTTGTTGTTGTTGTTTTTGGCTGTTTCTCACGGTTTGTGGGTTCTCAGTTCCTCCATCAGTAATTGAATGTGGGCCACAGCAGTGAAAGCCCAGAATCCTAACCACTAGGCCACCAAGGAACTCCTTCATTCCTCTATTTTTGGGTAGTTAGGTTATTTCCAGTTTATAAGCATGATAAATAATACTGAAATCCTTGAAGATAAATACTTATCCATATCTGATTGTTTAGAGTTTTAAAATTTCTATAAGTGATATTACTGTGTCAAATGATAGGAGCACTATTAGGGCTCTCCCTATAAAAGGGCAAATTGATTTCTAAGTAGTCTGTTCTGTGAGTAATAAATGAGAATGTCTATTTTACTACACTGTCCTTGCCAACCCTAGACATTATCATTTCTAAAAACCTTTGCCAATTTGGTATGCAATAAACAGCTCCTTATTTTATTTCTTGAATGACTTTATGTCTTTATATTACCCACCCTTGTCCTTTGGGCAGTTGTGTTTTCAACCCCTTGATTATTTTCTGTACTCCTTTTAGAAAAAAGATGTTAATAAGGTTAAAGAAAAATAAACTTAAAAATGCCCTTTCAAAAGAGGCTAAAAATGTTTAAGTAGTATACATCAAGTCAATTTTTAATTGTTGATCAGTATAGATATTAAGGTAATTGCCATTGTGATAAAAATAACTTATGAAAAATATACCCTTATCCTTGTCCTTCAGTCATGTATCACATTATTATATGTGTCATTCTTTCCCCCAAATTTGCAGAATAGCACAAGTTGTGTCAAGGAAGTCCAAGGAATTAAAATAATGTGATAACAACTGGGATGGCATACCCTTAGAATGGTTAAAATTAAACAAAAACAATAATAAAAATACAAATAAACTGACCATACCAGATGTTGTCAAGTTTATGGAGCAAAGAAACTTTCTTTGGAAAACTGACAGATATTTTTCAAGTTAAACATATACCTACCATATGACCCATCCATTCCGTTCCTAGATATTTACCTACAAGAAATGAGAACATATGCTCACACAAAAACTTGTATATGAATACTTATAGCAGCTTTATTTGTAATAGCCCCAATCTAGGAATAACCTAAACGTTCATCAATGAGTAAATGAATAAATATGTGATATATCCATTCAATGCAATATACTCAGCAATGAGAAGGGAATGAACTTTGATATGTGCAATAATATGGATTAAGCTCAAAATTATGCAGAGTGAGAGAATCCAGGCAAAAAAAGTACCATATACTGTGTGATTTAATTTATGCACAATTCTAGAAGATGTAAATTAATCAATAGTGACTGAAAACAAATCAGTGGTCACATGGGGATGGAGGTAGAGGAAGGAATGGAATATAGAGGGGCTTGAGGAAACTTCTTGGAATGATGGACAATATAATTTTGACTGTGATGATGGTTTTATGGGTGTATACATATGTCAAAACTGATCACATTGTATAAATGGTTTATTGTACTTCAACTATACTTCAATTAAGTTAAAAAGAAAAAAATAATTAGGAGTTGGCAGTATGGTATAATAGAATTCAATACTACAGTCTTAGCTCTGGCTCTACTGGTTAACTTCTGAAAAATATTTACCTCCTTAGGACATGCTTTTTTCATTTGTAACGAGAAAGGGTGTTGTTAACAGTGATCTACAACTGTAGCTTTATAAGAGAAAACCAGAATTAAACATAGTCTCTTGTTTTATGATAGTAAAATGACCAGTCATTCTGTTTATATATAAGAGTTTATTTTAAGCATATTTAGGATTATTTTAAAAACCTAAACCTCTGCCATTGCTTGAAATATTAAAGAATTCATCAAAATATATCTCCCTCCCCAACCCTCACTTGTATGAGATCTAATATCTAGGTTGGCCTTTGAGATTATCTATTAGATCAGTTTAATTCAAATGGGTGCCAAATTTCATTTATGATGTCCATTAGAAATTCTATATAAAATGCATTTGAGGACTTAATTCTGAATGTTTAGAGCTATCAAACAGCTTTTTTAGGGAGGCATGGCTAAAATCATTTTATTTTCCCAGATTCTAAAAGATAGACTATCAAGGACATAAGAGATGCACTAAACCTGTTTTTTTTTTTTTTAAGTTACTAGTAGTTTGATTTGTTTTGGCATAGTGACAGGTGGTAACTTATCACAGTCTCTTCTTTTCTCCTTTTATAACAAAAGCATCAGATGTTGTCCAGTGACCTAAATCTGCCAAGTGAACATCTTACATTTGGTTTTGGGTGAAGTATCTATATATGAAATTTTAAATCTTCATTCATGAGGGGTTTTTTTGTTGTTGTTGTTTAACATGTATAGCTGTTTAATTGAATTACAGAAACTGAGAACTGAAAGAAACCTTACAGATGATTTAACTATAACCTTCATTTTAGGATGAGGATGCTGAGATTTAGGTATATATACCACTTGCATAAGAACACACATCAGGTTTGGAAGACCTGAGATTTGGACTAAGATTTCCACTCCTGGTAGATCACCCTTTCTGTACATCACCTGGAACACAGTAGATGCTCAATAAATATCTGCTGACTGAATGAATGGATCATTGTGACAAAATACTTTAACTCCACAGGCTGTTCTTTTAAGATAATGGATATAAGGGAAAGAGAACCAAACTAAGAATCAGGAGGTTTCAGTTTGAGGTCAAGCCTGGTGACTTCTGATGTCATTTTACCTCTCTAAGTTCCTGCTTCTAAAATGAAGTAGTTCACCTGTATAATCCAAGATTATTTCATTTTCAAAATGTATACTATTGAAACTTAAAGATTAATGATTGCATTTTTACTTAGTGTGTTAATTGCAAGTAGTTTTAATGGTCTGTTTAAACTTTGAAATCTGCGTTTATTGGGCTCATCAATCTTCATATTTTTGCCAGAAACATTGAGATTTGCCTCAGACTTTGAGAAAAGCACTCGCAATATTTGAAGAAATATTTGTATATAATATGTGACCAGTACCATTTTAATGTAAAGTTATAGTTCTAATATTTCAAAAACGTGCTACTAATTAGTTTTAAAATGTGGGCCTGGCAAGATCAGAGCTGAGTATGTGGAGGTATAAAATGCTTTCCTCTCAGTCCTCTCCTTATTTCTAAATCCATCCCCTGATTTTCCTGAGATCCATGGTCAGAATCTTAATGACATCTGTGACACTTATGAAGGATAGAAAGTGGCTCCATAGGAGTCCTTAAAGGAAACCAAAGTGAGATAAAGAGATAAAGGGCTCCTGAGAGAAAAGAATCATCACAGCAAATGAAGGTGTCTGTCACAATGGGAAGGGAGAATTACTGTAGGATACAGATACGAGAATAAAATTTATTCCTGCTCAGATTCTTGTGGCTGCTTATGATCCTGAAAAAGAGATGGTAAAGGTGAAAGCACTTTATCACCATGAGCCCAAGCTTTTCTGCTGTGGGATTTCTTCTGCCTTCATATGTGAAGAGATGAAAAAGTGGAAGTCATTTCTCTCCAGGTGAGGACTGGAGGTCAAGGTTGGGTTAACATCAATGTATTGGCGACCAGAATAGAGTTGCAGGTAGTGTTTATCCCAGGAACTTGGAGGCAGGATGGTGTCCCAGGCACCAGATGTTGAGAAAATAGACACCTCAAAGGATGTCAAAGGTCATTACCACCTGTGTGTTCCTTGCCAAGTAGAATTAGCTAAGAGGAACGTTAAGAGCCAGAGCATAAGGGCAGCAGAGATAGGAGGCTGTGTAAATTCTATGTGAAATATTCCCCATTCACTTTGGAATATCCAAGGACACCAGAAAGGATGGAAGTTCTGCCATTTGGCGAGTGGAAACTATTAATCTAGTGGAATTGGGAAAAAAGCATTAAATTGGTTATACATAAGATCCACAAGCAAATGGTAACTAGGGAATCATTTGGGTTAAAATATATTTTATAAAATAAATTTTAAAAATCCTACTAATTTAGTTAAGCTTATGGTTTGTATAGAAAAACCTATTGTAACCAAAACGGGAAGAGCAATTTCTTTCATATTACAAATGTGATAGACTATTTTACAGTTCTTAGGTTTGGTCCATACTTCAAAAGTTGGAGTGCCAGGTTAATCAAAGGGTCTCACATCAGTTGCTGCCTGGGACTGTTGATCGCCCACATCCTATGTTTTAGACATGTAGCTCAAAGGTACCCTTTATGGTGTCTTTGTTACATTTATTCCTGTTGTCTGTTTTGATTTTCTTCATTCGGTTTAGCAAACTTCTGTTCCCTGGTTGTCTTGCTGCTTTCTCTCTCTGAACAGATCAAGGCTTTTTTACCCAAACATTGCATCTGTGCTGTGAATAAGTTTGATTTGTATTGTTATCTTGTCATTTAACCATTTAACGGCATGGTCCCTTTGTGCTGGATTGGGGCTTTGAGGGAGTTTAATTCAGTTACATTAATTTGGAGGTCCTGAAAAATCACTGCAGTGCTCATTCAGTTTTCTCTTTAGGGCTCTCTCCTTCATTTGTTTTTGAAGGAAGGATGAGTTTGAGGAAGAAGAGAGAGGGAAGAGGAAGGAAACCAGTTCGCTTTTAATCTCCATTTGAGTTTTTAAGAAGAAACACCAAAGAAAATAATTCCACATCTTAATCAAAGTGAACAGATTTAGTTCATGGTAAAAAAAATAATTGATTTGTAAACATACATTTGAGTTTTAACTTCAAAGTGGAGTCAGAATTTTTAGATTTAATTTTTTTTTTTTTTTTTGGTAGCTAGATTTGACAAATGTTTATTGAGGACTTACTCTGGTGCCAGTCTTCAGATGTAAAAAGTAAATAAACTCAGGGAACATTCCTTGAGGTAATTAATATTTAGTCTCACTTTATAGATGAAGAAGCTGAGGTGAAATTAAGTATAGGTAATAAATGGCAGAATCAGGGTTAGAATTCAGGCCTGCCCATTACTTCTCCAACGTGCCTACCAGTATATCTCAAACTGTAATCTATGCATAAATCACCTGAGGGTCCTGATAAACTATAGGTTCTGATACAGCAGGCCTGGGGGTGGAGCCTGAGATTCTGCTTTTCTAACAGGCTCCCAAGGAATGCTGATGCTGTTGGTTCACAAACTGTACTTTGAGTGGCAAGGCCTTAAACCCTTCTCACTTGGAGAACTTCTGAAATGATGAGTGAAGATAGAACAACTAACACACTTACCAGTTTGCGTATTTAGTATTTTGTTTCCTGGAAAATCTTACATTGTTTTATTGATGATCCCAGGTAGTGGTTATGTATACACTTGTTCTAGTCTAACCCAGCAAATATATAGTATACTTTGAGAATGTGATCTGAAGTGGCATTTACTAGCAAGAAAATTACTCAGTGCTTTTTTAGTGACTTAACTTTTTGAAATAATAGATTGAAAACACATCCAAATTAGATAATGTAGAGTAATTATTGCAAAGAAAGTTTGGGTAAATCTTGGGTAAAATTGTTTCCTAAATCAGTTGTGTGGAAGAGAATTGAACTGAAGAGAATGAATACACTCCCACCTTTCTCTTTTCTTTGTTAGGCTTTAAATAGACAATGGACAATACCAGCTGTAATCTAATGGAAGTCAGGTATTCAGAGAGGCTGCTTAGTCAAAAATTTCCAAAATCGAGTCTGACATAGATAAGCCTTTCCAAGGGCATTAAGATTGAAGTACATATATATTTCTTTTCAGTACTCCTAAATTAGGTCTTTTCTTGTGATTAAATTCACTAATAAAACTGACTATTTTAAATTTAGTTTAATGATAGGTTAAGATTTCACTGATAGAAGTTATAGCAGGCAGTCCATTTCTAACAAGAGAGTGAGAGTAATCTAAATTTTAGAATAAATATTAGTGTTAGAAGGACTCTTAGAGATGAGGATGTCATGTGTCCTAAGCTCCCTTTCTCAATGTCAGTCAGGTGAAGAACCTGAGTCCCAAAGAGATTTAATGACTTACTTAAGGTCAGTCAGCTTGTTGGCAGCAAAACTTTGATTAAAAGTTCGGTCATTGGTCACAAAGTCAACTGCTACAAGGGCCAGGTAGGAAGCATAATTTAGGGTTATAAATTATAAAAGGGGGTGATAAGGAAATATGGCAAACAGCATAGGTGAAAGAGTCATTACCACATAGATCTAGCTGATTATTTACATGTGAAAATGGAGGTTCCATTATAGCCAGATTATCTCATTTTTAAATAAAAGCTGAGAATCCAGAAATTTTATGTAAAATACTTCAATTTTAAAATGCTGACAACAAAGAAAAAGAAAAACAAAAACAGTGTGAGTCACTTACAGGGCAGATTTGGCCCATTGTGTTGCACTTTTATAATCTCTGACCCAGGCTTTTGCTCTCCCAGTTTAGTGTGCCTTCATCAGTGATTTCTATCAGATCTCTGAAGTTCTCCTACTAGCTGCTGTAGCAACTGAGGGGAGGCCAGGTGGATAGGGTTCTGGTCCTTCCAATCCCAGATCAACAAGGTCTCCAAATAAGGACTGTTTGGAAAGAAGGGTTCAACTAATAATACTTATTTCACTATTACCTCCTTAAATGATGAATAAAAACTTAAGATACCTCTCACTGTCCTTGAGGCAAAAGCCTTTACAAGGCCAATAAGGAAATATGAGATCTTGAAGGAGGAATTCCTGCCTCAAGAGGGCAGTATGCTGATGGACTGGTTAAGTTTCCCCAGTAATCTAGCAAATTAATCAGCTAATTTTGGCATTGCTTATTGTTGAATATTACTTGTGGAATGTAGATGTACACACATGTATATACATAATATGTACATACATATGAGAGAGAAGGACCTTCTACTTGGAGCTAGAATTATCACTTTTTTCTTTCCCTTTCTCGTGGCATTGAAAGAGAACTAAGGCCGGGCATGAAGAAATGATGGTTACCAAGGGGGAAAGTGGAGGGGAGGGATAAATTGGGAGATTGGGATTGTCATATACACACTACTATATACAAAGTAGATAACTAATAAGAAGCTACTCTATAGCACAAGGAACTCTACTCAATACTCTGTAATGACCTATATGGGAAAAGAATCTAAAAAAGAGTGGATATATGTATATGTATAACTGATTCATTCTGCTGTACAGCAGAAGCTAACACATCATTGTAAACCAGCTACACTCCAATAAAAATTAATTTAAAAAAATAATGAAAGTTATAAATACTGGAGCCAGCATACATGGATTTATATTCCAGTTCTGCCTTTTTTAGCTATGTGAGTTAGGCATGTTTCTTAACTTCTCTGTGTCTTATTTTCTTTAGGTAAAAGGGAGGTAAACAATAGTATAAACCTTACAAGGTTACCTGAGGATAAAAGAATTTATATAGATAAAGTATTTGGAAAAAGTCACTCAGTATGTGCAAATTAGTTTTAGCTGTTACTCTTAACGTTTTTAGGCGTTAGCGCAAGTCCTTCTAAAATTCTAACAGAATTTATTTTACTTTTCCCTCCATACCTTCATCCATATAGATCAATATATATGATAGATACACACATACAAATATACAATAAATGCTAATGTGTGTTCAGGAGGTGTAGCCTAATTTTCCAATTTGTAATATAACTTTATAATTGAAAAAAGTTGCGTCTTCCTTCAGTTACAATAAAATGCTTGTTTTTATTAATTTGCCTTGTATTTTGCTCAATGAAATGAAGAAATTAAATTGTTTTCTAATTATTAAGTATGTCTAAACTGCTTAAAATAAAGGTAAGTTTAAAAAAGCAAAAAAAAAAAATGATGAGCTATTGGAATACTAGTGTGTGAGATGGAAGTGGGGGTATGATACGAGGGAGGTTATCGCTATTATCAACGTAGGCATTCATTGATGGTTTCAACTATTTGTGAGCCTTCTGAAAGGTCGATGTCATGTAATATCTAGTCATATTTTCCAAGGCATGGATTTTAATTGCACAGTCAATGGTTGCTATGGAGGAGAGGGATACTTATCTGGTGTGCAAATTTAGACTACCATTAAACATTTGTAAGTATTAAATAAGTTTAATATGATAAAGCATATCTAGCATAGAGAAAATGTTTAGTCAATGGTAGCTGGTATTGTTATTAATTATTTCTTTATGTTGTGGCTTTGCTGTTTAGAATACACTATCCATCATCTTTTCTTTTAAATAAATAAATTTATTTATTTATTTTTGGTTGTGTTGGGTCTTCATTGCTGCACACGGGCTTTCTCTAGTTGTGGCTAGCATGGGCCACTCTTCGTTGTGGTGCGCGGGCTTGTCATTGCAGTTGCTTGTCTCTGTTGCAGAGCACAGGCTCTAGGCACACGGGCTTCAGTAGCTGTGGCATGCAGGCTCAGTAGTTGTGGCTCACGGGCTCTAGAGCACAGGCTCAGTAGTTGTGGCACACGGGCTTAGTTGCTCCGTGGCATGTGGGATCCTCCCAGACCAGGGCTCGAACCTGTGTCCCCTGCATTGGCAGGTGGGTTCTTAACCACTGCACCACCAGGGAAGTCCCATCATCTTTTTCTAAAAAAAATTTATTTATTTATTTATTTATTTATTTATTTATTTATTTGACTGCGTAGGGTCTTAGTCGTGACATGTGGAATCTTTGTTGCAACATGCAGGATCTTTTGTTGCAGTGCGGGCTCTAGAGCACCTGGGCTCAGTAGTCGCGGCATGTGGGCTTAGTTGTCCCTCAGCATGTGGGATCTTAGTTCCCCGACCAGGGATCAAACCCAAGTCCCCTGCATTGGAAGGTGGATTCTTAACCACTGGACTGCCAGAGAAGTCCCTCCGTCATCTTTTCTTGATGATCTGTTATGATACAGTTCAAATGCTATGACCCATAACATCTTGACTGAGGAAGATTATATAGACACATTATTTCTGCTAGATACTCTTCTCCAAATTCCTTCTGCACCTGCCCTAATGAGGTTGGATAGTACATGGTATAAAATTTGAAGATGACCTCATTATTTACTATAATTTTTTATTAATATGCAGGATTGTGTAGGGTATATAATAAAGACTTCCTGTTTCCCAAGTTTTACAGAATAGTGATTTGAAATCATGATATGTGACCTGAGATAATCAAATTTATGTAGTCATTGATATAAGTTTGGTTTGATTTGGTTTGATTCAATCATTACCTTTATAGTAGTAAAGGGGAAAACAAGTAATTGCCATTGGATAAAACTTTTCATAAAAGTTATGAGAAATTTAAAAATATAATCACTGTGAAAAATAATCAAGCTTGTCTTTTGTTTTACTGTATTTACTAACAACTCTGTACATGTGGACATTATGAGACATTTTGGTTTTGATATCAAAATGGTAACATAACTCAATTCCATACATAATTTATTTTGTTTTTGAGCTGTGCCTTCATAAGCACATTTAATGCATAATTGAGCTAAATTTCATTTAGTTTATTTTATTCCACTTTTGGAGATCATCTACCCTGTCTCTGACTTGCATTTATGAATGCTTTACTCAATAATGCTTTAACTCAATAATGAGACATTGGAGTACTTTTCTTAAATATAAAAAAAAAGGAATCTCCCATGTGGGAGGGAGCTGCAGTGTTCTTGACTTTCAGACATGTTTGCATTTCTAATTGGAAGGTATTTTGAGGGTCACACTTATGATCTCCTAGCCACTCAGCATGATTACACACTGAGATTTTTCAGCCATCTTGATTTACAGATTGATAAACTGTCAGTCAGCTTCAAGAATTTCTCATAGAAATGTTTTGTAGAAACTAAACTTCAGTAATCACTATATGAATTAAGATTAAAAAGAATTAATCACTCCCATTTCCTCTAATTAGGCAAATGAAATAGATGAAAATCTTCTCTACTTCTTCTATTTTATAATTTTGAAAAAGATCATAATTTGAGAAGAATGTGTTCATCTCAGTTGACTGTTTATGGACTTTAATGGACTTGAAGATCAGACTTGATTACTTTATTAACTGGAGTACTATGTTAGTATTGTCAGTTTGGTATTTAAGTTAATTTTTTATAAGACCAGAAACAACTCATTGTGTATAGAGCTTCAGGTTCACGAGTGGCTTGAGATGGGGTGTATCCCCTAGACGTTATGTAATGATGCATACATAGTATTAGTTAAAACTCAAAGTTGCAAGTTCTAGAAAATGAAACTCAGGCTGGCATAAACAAAAATATGTAACTGAATACTTCATATAACTGGAAAGTCTAGAAGTATGGCTGGCTTTCAGGTATAGTTTGACCCAAGGGCTCAACTGATTTCATCAGGACATTGCTCCTCTCCATTCACTGGCTCCGTCTTCCTTTGTATTCTTTTGTTACTAAGGGGCTGAGATTTTAAGAACATGGCAGGTATTATGTTACATTGCTGGAGTAAGAGAACAAGCTATTCCCTGAAGAAGAGGAAGAGTTTGGGCAATGTGGAGTTCTGTTCAGAAGAAGAGATGGGTATGGGACGGACTGAAAATAGATATCTACTTCGAAGCCAGATTTTTATTACGTGACCCAGTAAAGTGTCTGTAATCAAAGGAAAGGGAGTTTTAATTTGAATGTTTAATTGCATCAGATTTTAATAGCTTTCTTCTTGCATTTCAGTAGTAGGAATATACATGCCAGGAAGACCAGATGTTCATCTTCACTGGGTGTCTTTCTCCTTGAGAAATGCTTAGATGGCCCCTACCTATGTTTAGTTCCACAACACGTATTTCTGCTCCAATTCTAAATAGATGCATTGTTTAGATTTGTTAATACACTTAGCAATCTGTTTATTTAAGATTCTACATATTTCTGATATATTTCACTATGTGTTTTTTTATTGTTTAATTATCAGAGGGAAATTTTGTTTTCAAGTTCTGGGCAGGAAGCTAACTCTTGCCCTATTTATCACCTAATCCATTCAGAATTTTGGAGTGGTTTGTACACGTTTCTGAAGAGGCAAAAGTAATTTAGCAGAGTAATTTCTTTTACAAGTAAATTCTTAACTACCAAATGTACCATAAGTTTTACTTTTGTTATTAAGCAACCTATTTTGTCCCGCACAAAGCATGGTTTGGCCATGTATAAGGAAATTTAGAGGATTAGGGAGAAATCTATGAAATTGTTTTCACCATCTGCTCTAGCTGCTGGAGTATTCTTCACTTTATTTTCTCCTTTTACCGTATTCTGCCTTTCTCGTCATGCTTTACCTCTTTAACCAGGATTTTTTATGTGGCTCAGTCATGCTCGTATTTATCCAAACCCAAAACCTGAAGTCATCACATATGCCCCCAGCTTCCTCAGCCCACGTCAGTTAGTCACTAAATCCTACTTATTTTACTTCCTAAAATCTCTTCTCTCCTTTTCATCCCACTGCTGCAGGTCTTCACAATTTCTCAGCTATCTGTTGCCACTCTTCAAACTGGTCTCTCTGCTCTGAGTTCCTTCTCACCCCCACTCTCCCAACTCTTAGCCTTGCAGTACAAGTTATTTTTCTGATATGCTTATTTGATTGTATAACTCCGTTTAGATGAATTATCATAGCCTTCAGGATATGGTTCAGATGCCATGGCTTGGCACATAAAGCCCTTTTTGTTCTGGCACCTGACCACTTATTCAGCTCAATTTTCTGCCTTGCTGGCTTATGCATTCTTTGCTCTAGACAAGTCGAATGCACCTGCATTTTTTTTTCACAAAGATCATTTTGCATATGACTTTGTCCCCCCCTTTTCTCCTGCCTAGCTTAGTAACTGTTACTCATCCTTCTAAATGTGGTTCAGTCATTACCTTTCTTCTAATGGTTCTCAAAATCACTGGAGTTGAATTTAATACCCTTAATCTAGCCTTTTTAGCACCTTAACATAGCACTTTGCACACTGTCATGTAATTGTTGATTTACTTGTTTGTCTTCCATATGGTAATGTGATAGCTTGAGGGTAAGGTCTGTGTCTGGAGTAGTACTAGGCCCTTAGGAGATACTCAGTAAATATTTACTGACAATGCATGATGGTTAATTTTATGTGTCAACTTGGCTAGGCTGTTGTCCCCAGTGGTTTGGTCAAATAATAGTCTAGATGTTGCTATGAAGGTACTTATAATGTGATTAACTGATTTACAATCAGTTGACGTTGAATAAAGCAGGTTACTCTCCATAAAGTGGGTGGACCTCATCCAATAAACTAAAGGTCTTAAGAGAAAAATCAGAGGTTTTCTGGAGAAGGAATTTTACCTAAAAACTGAAACAGAAATCGTACTTGAGTTTCCAGCCTGTTGGCCTGCCCTACAAATTTCAGACTCACTGCAATTTCCAGCTCCTGTCTGAGCCTCCAGCAGGCCAGCCTGCCCTACAGATTTCAGACTCACTGGTCTTGACAGTCATGTGAGCCAATTCCTTAAAATAAATCTCTCTCTCTTTATGTATTTGTGTATGTGTGCGTGTGTGTGTGTGTGTAGCTGTGTGTGTGTAGGTATGTGTGTGTATTCATTCTTGATTCTGTTTCTTTGGAGTACCCTGACTGATACAGAATGTATTAAGTGAGTTGAGGACATTCTGAACATATTTTATCCCAGTCATTTGGAGAAATACTATAAATATTATATAGTTTCTTATTTAAGGAAATAAAAGAATGCAGTTTAGCTACATCTAAATTGAATTAAGCTCTTACAGGAAACATTAAAATTTTATTTATTAAAAACTGTATGTGCCAAATTTTTAGTGGACTAAGTTTATGAAATTTAAATATTTCATCTTTGTGGCAATTCATAATGTGAAAATAGGGCTTTTCCACTGGAGGCTTAGGAAGGCCAATTAAAAAAAGTTGGATTATGGGATTATTATTGGCATTCTTGGTTCTAAGCTTGTTTTATTTATCAGTATTTTTGGTGATAGAGTTCTGGTCAGTTTTGCAAAAATAACCTGAAATTCAAAGCATGGTTTTTTCTCCTATTTACATGTTTTTATAAAATGCCAAAAGTGTGATAAAGTGTTGGAGTGTTTTGAGCTAATTTCCATTCATTTCCCTGAAACGTTCTATGAGGAAATGGAGTGCAACAGTGGAATTTTATAGCTATCTAGACATTGACTTGTCCTTTATCTAAGGCATTATTCACCTCAGTGGACAGACTAATTTTCTTTCATCAAGATATCAGAAAAATAGATTTCCCGTAGGAAGCAAAAATGAGCCAAAGAAGATAAATGTGTCTGTGTGAATTAGCATCTCTCCAAACAAAGTAATAAGTAGGATCTTGAAGTTTAAACAATTGCAAATGTCTATAAGGTAAATAAATTTAAAATTAAAAAAAAATTTATGAAAGATAAGAGTTACAATGGTTGCAAAGTAAGCAGTCTTCTAATAAGTCTTACTTTTGGTATTATCAGATATTTTTGGCTTGATCCAACTTTGTGCCATTTGAGCTAAAATTTAATTCAGCACCTTTTGTGCCTCTACTATGAATAAGGTTTTATACTAGATGTTTTGGGTGACTCAGAGATGACATATTACTTGAATCAGATTGATATAAGAACAATAATAGAGGTACAAAAATGTTTTAGAGGGAAAATAGCTAAGGAATGACACTAATTCCAAGTAGTAAAATTTGGGTATGGTTCACAGAGTTGGAATTTAAGCTAGATGGTGAGAAATGATCCAGTACTTTGAGTAACAGATATGGGAGTGGGGAAGAGGTTTCCAAGCATCAGAATAATTTGAAAATTGTAAGGAAGACACAGAAGGCAAGAAAGTACAAAGCCATTTGGAACAGGGTTCCAAATCCAGATAATGATTTGGAGAGGGAAATCTTGGCACACAGGAGACTATTTTTAATGTTATTTCAGTAATCCAGTGGAACACTGAGGAGAGTCTGAGCTCAGACAGTGATGATGGGAGGAGATACAAGGAAGTGCATATGAAAGAAAGTATAGAAATGTATTTGATATTTTAAGGCCTTAGGTAAGATGAACTTTTTTAAAATGAAATTTCTCCTTTACATAAACAGACTTTTGATAATAATCTAAACTTAGTTTGAAAAGATAATTCAAATCTCACAGAAATTTAAATAATCATGGTGAAAATACATGAATATTCACCTATTTTTCCAATAAAAAGGTGAATCTTTAGATTGGAAAAATATAGCATAAATACCAGACTACTGTGAAAAGATGAATAAGAGAGTGCCGAATTGTTTTAAGTTCAATTGTTTAGTCTTAATTAAACTGTATTCTAGGGCATGAAAAACTTATGGTTGTGGCCACAGGCGAAATATTGTGATTCTGAAGGGCCCTGTAGAATAGGGATGAATAGGATGCAGAGATGGATAACAACTGTTTCAATTTGTGAAAGGGGTGTGTGTGTGTGTGTGTGTGTGTGTGTGTGTGTGTGTGTGTTAGATGTGGGTGGAGGGATGCATCTTCTAGGAAAAGAATACTGAATTTAATGACAATTCCTAGAATCTGGAAGAGAATTGAAGAGTAGATTATTGCGTACATAGAAATAATGTGTTAAATATTAGGAAACATCAGAAGTTCAAAGAACAAATCGTGTTCAACTTGGTTCCTTTTTATTAAAAATTTTTATTATATCAGTACTATATGTTCATGAAAAAAATTTGAATCACCCAGAAAAATATACAAAAGGAATAATCTAAACATAAACTTCATTGACATTTGTGTATATTTCTTGCCCTTAGTTTTGAGACTTCTATGTAATGTATTTAGAGATCATTTTTAGATTTAATTATTTTAAATAAAAATATGCAAATATCATTTATTTAAAAAAGATTTTATCAAATTATTCTTCAAAACTTATAATGAAAATTATCAGTCCCTGTCCTATTATTTCCAACCCCAGGTGCAACTACTTTTTTTTTTAATTGACGTATAGTTGATTTACAATGTTGTGTTAGTTTCAGGTATACAGAAAAGTGATTCAGTTATACACACACACATATATATATATATTCTTTTTCAGATTTTTTTCAGAAGCAACTACTTTTGACTGTTTTAGCTGTTTCTTCTGGAATTTATTTTTGTGTTTACAATAACAGATTTTTCTGTGACATGACTTTCTAGATCTATTGACTTCCTATTATGGAAGATGAGAATTTGGTCTCTCGCTCCAGCATTACCCTTCACCCCACTCCCCACTTACACATCTACCCACATCCACTTTGTTTTCTCCCATGTTGTTATGTCACAAATTTTTGGTTAAATAAATATTTAGTGTCTATAGTACTATTATGATTATATAAATATTATTTACATTCTAGCTCTTCAGTATACTATTGTCATATTTCCCTTCTGGTGAAATTTTTTTGTTTTCAGTAGAGATCTTTTTTATTGCTTAGTTTTTAATGTGCTTATCATTAAGTAAATTGCTTATCAATTCATTCAAACACAGTCCCTCAGTTTCATTGTTTTCTTGGTGAAATATTTAGGTGACATATTTTCATGACTGATCTGGAGCCATCTGAACTCTGAGCCTGATGCTCAGCTGGTCCTGGGACTTTCTTCCTTTCACAGTCATCCAAGGATTAACTTCACCTTTTTCCTGAATGGGATCCTCTTTTTTTCTGGATTTCACATTTTCCTATTTGTAGGTTTATAACCTTGTTTTGGTGGAACATCATTCTGTGGCTTCTTGAAAAATAATTCATGGAAGTATACTTTTTGAGACTTTATATGTCTGAAAATGTCCTAATTTTGCCCTCACTTTTTGTTTTGTTTGTTTTGTTTTTGTTTTTTGTTTTGTTTTTGTTTTTTGCCCTCACTCTTGATTAATAGTTTCCAGGCATAGAGGTCTAGGTAGGGAATATTTTTTTCTTCAGAATTTTGAAGTTATTTCTCTCCTTTTCTCTTTTTTGGTTTCTCTTTCCCTCTTTTTAAATAAAAGCAAATAAAAGTAAGCATGTATATACACATATATATATATATAGATTCCAACTAATCCTTCTTTAGTCCCACCTATACCCCTACCTTTAGTACTATTTCCAGTTTCTGAGTCTTTCTGGGATTATGCAGTGTAAGTCAGCTAATGATTTGGCTCCCTCAATCATATCTTTTTGTTCTGTTAAATTGGTTACTTTTCAAATCCAAAATTTTATTTTTATTGTTTCCCTTCTACTGTCTTCTTCTTTCCCATATCCTTTGTGCTTTTGACATTACTTTAAAAATTACTAAAATTTACTTTAAAATTACTAAAAATACTTTAAAAATTTCTTTACTGGCAGTGTAGTAGGATTTTTTGAGGGAATGGAGATACTCATGTGTTCAATATGCAACAATTTGGTCTCTCTGGAATTTTTTCTCACTTAATGCTCTACTTTATGAAAGTTCCTATATTATTACATACTCTTGTGTAAACAGTTAAATAAAAGTAAAATGTTTTCATAATATTGCATGAAATGAATATACCATCTTTCTTACCCTTTCTTTTATTATTATATATTTCAGTGATCACTGTTGACTGAAAAAAAATCTCACTACATGAGAGTTGTGAGTTAAGTTTTATTTGGGGCAAAATGATGACTATAGCCCAGGAGACAGCATCTCAGATAGCTTTGAGGAACTGCTCCAAAGAGGAAGGGGCATGGCAGTATTATATATGATTTTAGTGAAGGGCGGGGGGCACGTGCAGTCAGCACACATTTGGGCAGAAGACTGCTACTAGTCATGAGGAGCAGAGGCCACTGTTAATCATTTTGGTGCTTTTCTAGGTATGAGAAGATGCAGGAATTTGTGCTCATAAAATCTTCTCCTGAAAATATCTAACTTTCTGGATGTCTGTTCTGCCAGTTTTTCCCAGAACACAGTATGCCTCATTCCTGATCTCCACCCTGAACTCCTTTCAGGTTGTGTTGAGGGTCAGTGACTTCAGTGGCTAGTGACCTCATCCTTGTAGAGGCAGATGGCAAGTGCTGATTTGTAGTTGGCATCACCAATGAGCATGCTTCTGTAAAAAATTTTTTTGGTATGTGGAAAATGATGTTAATGAAGACAGAATTTACTAATGGTAGGCTGCAGGATTCTATTGATGTATTTGGCCCTGTCCTATTAACATTTTTTTTTAGTGACTTTGATGAAGTAATCTTTCAAAGGTCTCTTCTGCCTGTAGGATGAGGTTTAGGACAGATTCAATTTATTTTTCATGATTCCAGAAGGCCTAACTTGGATAGAAGTTTTAAGAAGACAGATTTGCGTTCAATAAAAGAAAAATTTTCTGATATTTAGAGTCAATTAGAAAAGAAACAGGGCTGCTTAGAATGCAACTAGGCCCTTCTTTACTAAACAGTGAGCTCTAGGAGGATGGGGGCCATCTGATTCCCTAAAGTCCAACCAACCCCTCACACAGTGCTGTCATAGGTGGACGCTTAATAAACATTTATTTAATGTTAAAAGCATTTATGCTATTTTACCACCAGATAAAGTTGTAGAAGCAGAGATGCCTGTTCTTAGTGAAAAGTTTACCTCCTAAAATCCGTTCTACCTCTGAAATCTTCAGCATCCAACAGGAGACCCTAAAAGCCAACAACTGATAGCATGGGGAAAAAAGTGAATCCAATATCTAAAAGTCTCCTTTTTGACATCTGTTTAGAACTGTTATCATTAGTGATACCAAGTTAGTTAGATAACTACTTGGATTTGTTGTTTATTTCAATAGTCAGAAGATTAATGACCTAATTTGCTTTAGTAGTGAGTGTTTCCTATGTCTCCATCTTTTCTGCCTTGTAATCATAGGGCATTGTTCTCTACATAAACTTGATTACAGAGAGAGTTGTTTTTCGCCTGTTGATATCCTCTTAATTTAGCAGAATCATTTCATTTCGATCATCCTTCTGCCAAAATAATGAAAAAAAAAAATCAAATTACCGAATCAGATACAAAACAATCACATATTCTTGTATTTAATAATTTTTATCATTCTATAAGTTAACAACTTCCTTGCATGTGTGTTTGCCTTTTTTCTTAATATACATAGTTTGCCTACATAGTCATCATTATTTTGCCTTAGTTACATGCTTAGAGTGGCCTAGGAATTAAATGGAATTTGCAGATGGCAAAACTTCAGTTCTTTATAAGCCATCTGAGTGTAAAGCTCAAAGTTATTACAATTTGTAAAATTCCTGAAAGAGACATGTCTTTTAGTACTTTTCCTTATGTTGCTAAATAGTCTGTCTGGTTTCACTGACTTACAACCAGCCATTTCAAAATTGAATATGGAATTAGTAAGTCTTGAAAACATTTCCCTGGACCTATTCAAATAGGGTTAATCTACATCTGAATGCTCATAACACTTCGTCTTGATGTCTCATATCATTTATCCCTTCTGACACAGTACTTGTAGTGGGCTAAAAAGGGCTAAATATCTCCAGGGCACTATCCATGATTGACTCCTCTGGATTTCTTGAAAACCACTACCCAGAGCTCAATAAATATTTGTGAAATAGATTGAATTAAGTATATATTTGAATCCCTATTTTGTGGTGATAAAAGCACATTGTGTAAATGTAGCAGAGAGAAAATAATATTTTATTAACTGACATCAGGATTCCTGTTGTAAAGGGAACGACCTGGTCTAGAAAAATACCTTCATAAACTGCTTTGTCAGGTGGAAGGTGATGCCCTCAAGGAAAGCATGAATG
Source organism: Mesoplodon mirus (assembly GCF_964341445.2). Classification (NCBI taxonomy): domain Eukaryota; kingdom Metazoa; phylum Chordata; class Mammalia; order Artiodactyla; family Ziphiidae; genus Mesoplodon; species Mesoplodon mirus. The sequence goes on from NC_138982.1 coordinate 49,937,156, forward strand.
AGAAATGAATAGGGATATCTGGGTGTTGGTGAGCAAAAAAAGAGGAAGGGAAGGAGGCAGATAAAGGTGTCTGTGTTGAGGGGAGAGCCTGCCAAACCACGTGGCAGGAGGCTGCAGGCTCTAAAGTAAGTGAGACATTCCAGCTTTGGGGTGTTTAATAATGCCCAGAACTACATGTGACAGTTGAAAGTGTTTGTATTGTTCTATGTAAACCCCCTTAGTACACAACTCCAGGGGACATGGTTCACTGAGCACAGTAATATATTGAACATACCAGTGTGAGCCCAAACCTTCATTCAAGGCTATGACAGAAATCGACCTTGAGTGAGTAGTTTGGAGAAGGAGTAATCAAGGAAATCAGGCTGAGTCAGACATTTGGTTTGGTATAGAGCAGAAAAAACAGAATAGCTACTGGAACTGAGACATAAAAATCAGAGATTTGGAGCTGTCAGTGAGACTTAGCAGAAGTCACTGGACTCTACATAGCATTTAGGGTAAAGGATAGTCTTCTTGATTTTATTTTAAAAGTCAGAGGGCAGACAGCAGAAGCAAGAAGAACTACAATCCTGCAGCCTGTGGAACAAAAACCACATTCACAGAAAGATAGACAAGATGAAAAGGCAGAGGGCTATGTACCAGATGAAGGAACAAGATAAAACCCCAGAAAAACAACTAAATGAAATGGAGATACACAGCCTTCCAGAAAAAGAATTCAGAATAATGATAGTGAAGATGATCCAGGACCTCGGAGAAAGAATGGAGGCAAAGATCGAGAAGATGCAAGAAATGTTTAACAAAGACCTAGAAGAATTAAAGAACAAACAAACAGAGATGACCAATACAATAACTGAAATGAAAACTACACTAGAAGGAATCAATAGCAGAATGACTGAGGCAGAAGAACGGATAAGTGAGCTGGAAGACAGAATGGTGGAATTCACTGCTGCAGAGCAGAATAAAGAAAAAAAGAATGAAAAGAAATGAAGACAGCCTAAGAGACCTCTGGGACAACATTAAACGCAACAACATTCACATTATAGGGGTCCCAGAAGGAGAAGAGAGAGAGAAAGGACCCGAGAAAATATTTGAAGAGATTATAGTCAAGAATTTCCCTAACATGAGAAAGGAAATAGCCACCCAAGTCCAGGAAGTGCAGCAAGTCCCATACAGGATAAACACAAGGAAAATCACGCTGAGACACATAGTAATCAAATTGGCAAAAATTAAAGACAAAGAAAAATTATTGAAAGCAGCAAGGGAAAAATGACAAATAACATACAAGGGAACTTCCATAAGGTTAACAGCTGATTTCTCAACAGAAACTCTACAAGCCAGAAGGGAGTGGCACGATTGATATACTTAAAGTGATGAAAGGGAAGAACCTACAACCAAGATTACTCTACCTGGCAAGGATCTCATTCAGATTCAATGGAGAAATCAAAAGCTTTACAGACAAGCAAAAGCTAAGGGAATTCAGCACCACAAAACCAGCTTTACAACAAATGCTAAAGGAACTTCTCTAAGTGGGAAACACAAAAGAAGAAAAGGACCTACAAAAACAAACCCCCCCAAATTAATAAAATGGTAATAGGAACATACATATCGATAATTACTTTAAATGTGAATGGATTAAAAGCTCCAACCAAAAGACACAGGCTTGCTGAATGGATACAAAAACAAGACCCATATATATATGCTGTCTACAAGAGACCAACTTCAGACCTAGGGACACATACAGACTGAAAGTGAGGGGGTGGAAAAAGATATTCCATGCAAATGGAAACCAAAAGAAAGCTGGAGTAGCAATACTCATATCAGATAAAATTGACTTCAAAATAAAGAATGTTACAAGAGACAAGGAAGGACACTACATAATGATCAAGGGATCAATCCAAGAAGAAGATATAACAATTATAAATATATATGCACCCAACATAGGAGCACCTCAATACATAAGGCAAATGCTAACAGCTCTAAAAGAGGAAATTGACAGTAACACAATAATAATGGGGGTCTTTAAAACCTCACTTACACCAATGGACAGATCATCCAAACAGAAAATTAATAAGGAAACACAAGCTTTAAATGACACAATAGACCAGATAGATTTAATTGATATTTATAGGACATTCCATCCAGAAACAGCAGATTACACTTTCTTCTCAAGTGTGCACAGAACATTCTCCAGGATAGATCACATCTTGGGATACAAATCAAGCCACAGTAAATTTAAGAGAATTGAAATCATATCAAGCATCTTTTCTGACCACAATGCTATGAGATTAGAAATTAATTACAGGGGAAAAAACGTAAAAAACACAAACACATGGAGGCTAAACAATACGTTACTAAATAACCAAGAGATCACTGAAGAAATCAAAGAGGAAATAAAAAAATACCTAGAGACAAATGACAATGAAAACACGATGATCCAAAACCTATGGGATTCAGCAAAAGCAGTTCTAAGAGGGAAGTTTATAGCTATACAAGCCTACCTCAAGAAACAAGAAAAATCTCAAACAATCTAACCTTACACCTAAAGGAAGTAGAGAAAGAAGAACAAACAAAACCCAAAGTTAGCAGAAGGAAAGAAATCATAAAGATCAGAGCAGAAATAAATGAAATAGAAACAAAGAAAACAATAGCAAAGAAAAGTAAAACTAAAAAGTGGTTGTTTGAGAAGATAAACAAAATTGATAAACCATTAGCCACACTCATCAAGAAAAAGAGGAAGAGGACTCAAATCAATAAAATTAGAAATGAAAAAGAATTTACAACAGACACCACAGAAATACAAAGCATCCTAAGAGACTACTACAAGCAACTCTATGCCAATAAAATGGACAACCTGGAAGAAATAGACACATTCTTAGAAAGGTAGAACCCTCCATGACTGAACGAGGAAGAAATAGAAAATATGAACAGACCTGTCACAAGTAATGAAATTGAAACTGTGATTAAAAATCTTCCAACAAACAAAAGTCCAGGACCAGATGGCTTCACAGGTGAATTCTATCAAACATTTAGAGAAGAGCTAACACCCATCCTTCTCAAACTCTTCCAAAAAATTGCAGAGTAAGGAACACTCCCAAAGTCATTCTATGAGGCCACCATCATGCTGATACCAAAACCAGACAAAGATACTACAAAAAAGGGAAATTATAGACCAATATCACTGATGAATATAGATTCAAAAATCCTCAATAAAATACTAGCAAACTGAATCCAACAACACATTAAAAGGATCATACACCATGATCGAGTGGGATTTATCCCAGGGATGCAAGGATTCTTCAATGTACATAAATCAGTCAGTGTGATAAACCATATTAACAAACTGAACAATAAAAACCATATGATCATCTCATTGGATGCAGAAAAAGCTTTTGACAAAATTCAAAACCAATTTATGACAAAAACTCTCCAGAAAGTGGACACAGAGGGAACCTACCTCAACATAATAAAGGCCATATATGACCACCCCACAGCAAACATCATTCTTAATGGTGAAAAACTGAAAGCATTTCCTCCAAGATCAGGAACAAGACAAGGATGTCCACTCTCACCACTATTATTCAACATAGTTTTGGAAGTCCTAGCCCTGGCAATCAGAGAAGAAAAAGAAATAAAAGGAATACAAACTGGAAAAGAAGAAGTAAAACTGTTACTGTTTGCAGATGACATGATACTATACATAGAGAATCCTAAAGATGCCACCAGAAAACTACTAGAGCTAATCAATGAATGTGGTAAAGTTGCAGGATACAAAATTAATACACAGAAATCTCTTGCATTCCTATATACTAATGATGAAAAATCTGAAAGAGAAATTAATGAAACATTCCCATTTACCATTGCAACAAAAAGAATAAAATACCTAGGAATAAACCTACCTAGGGAGACAAAAGACCTGTATGCCAGAAACTATAAGACACTGATGAAAGAAATTAAAGGTGATACCAACAGATGGAGAGATATACCATGTTCTTGGATTGGAAGAATCAATATTGTGAAAATGACTATACTACCCAAAGCAATCTACAGATTCAATGTAATCCCTATTAATTTACCAATGGCATTTTTTATGAAACTAGAACAAAAAATCTTAAAATTTGTATGGATACACAAAAGACTCTGAATAGCCAAAGCAGTTTGAGGGAAAAAAGCAGAGCTGGAGGAATCAGACTCCCTGACTTCAGACTATATTACAAAGCTACAGTAATCAAGACAATATGGTACTGGCATAATAACAGAAACATAGATCAATGGAACAAGATAGAAAGCCCAGAGATAAACCCATGCACCTATGGTCAACTAATCTATGACAAAGGAGGCAAGGATATACAATGGAGAAAAGACAGTCTCTTCAATAAGTGGTGTTGGGAAAACTGGACAGCTACATGTAAAAGAATGAAATTAATACACTCCCTAATACAATACACAAAATTAAAATGGATTAGAGACATAAATGTAATACTGGACACTATAAAACTCTTAGAGGAAAACATAGGAAGAATACTCTTTGACATAAATCACAGCAAGATCTTTTTTGATCCACCTCTTAGAGTAATTGAAATAAAAACCAAAATAAACAAATGGGACCTAATGAAACTTCAAAGCTTTTGCACAGCCAAGGTAACCATAAACAAGACAAAAAGACAACCCTCAGAATGGGAGAAAATATTTGCAAACGTATCAACAGACAAAGGATTAATCTCCAAAATATATAAACAGCTCATGCAGCTCAATATTAAAAAAAATAAAGAACCCAATCCAAAAATGGGCAGAAGACCTAAATAGACATTTCTCCAAAGAAGATATACAGATGGGCAAGAAGCACATGAAAAGCTGCTCAACATCACTAAATATTAGAGAAATGCAAATCAAAACTACAATGAGGTATCACCTTACACTGGTTAGAATGGGCATCATCAGAAAATCTACAAATGCTGGAGAGGGTGTGGAGAAAAGGGAACCCTCTTGCACTGTTGGTGGGAATGTAAATTGATACAGCCACTATGGAGAACAGTATGGAGGTTCCTTAAAAAACTTAAAATAGAATTACTGTATGATCCAGCAATCCCACTACTGGGCATATACCCAGAGAAAACCATAATTCAAGGAGACACATGCATCCCAATGTTCATTTCAGCACTACTTACAATAGCCAGGTCATGGAAGCAACCTAAATGCCCATCGACAGACAAATGGTTAAAGAAGAAGTGGTACATATATACAATGGAATATTACTCAGCCATAAAAAGGAACGAAATTGGATCATTTGTAGAGATGTGGATGGATCTAGGGACTGTCATACAGAGTGAAGTAAGTGAGAAAGAGAAAAACAAATATCCCATATTAACGCATATATGTGGAACCTAGGAAAATGGTACAGATGAACTGGTTTGCAGGGCAGAAATTGAGACACAGATGTAGAGAACAAATGTATGGACACCAAGGGGGGAAAGTGGTGGGGGGTGGTGGTGGTGGTGTGATGAATTGGGCTTTGGGATTGTCATGTATACACTGATGTGTATAAAGTTGATGACTAATAAGGACCTGCTGTATTAAAAAAAAAAAAAAAGAAAGTCAAAGGCATTGTGAACTCAGATGATACCTGGGTTACATAGGCATGGCTTAGATTATCAAAAGCCTAAGTTCTCTTCACCTCCCTGATAATAGGTAATCCAATTTTCTGACAACTAGCCAGAAATTCAGTAAGGGCCAGGAGTTACCAAATTATATAACCTATGATATCACTTATATTTAAGTGAGTTGCCTCATGATAAAGCTAGCTGTATTAGAAAAAATAAGTGAACAGTACAATGTGTCAGGGACTGTTTAAGAACTTTACATACATCACATGTGGATCTTATATGTATTAACTCTTCACAACAAGCTTACAAATAAATAGGTTGTTACTCTAATTTGACAGAGGGGAGACTGAGGCATGGAAACGTAAGTCAGTTGCCTAAGCTCCCAGGGCCAGTAAATAGCAGGGCTGGGATTTGAACCTAGGTAGGCTAGTTTCAGACCCACGTTCTTAATAACTATAGCTATTCTGCACTGCTATACATTTTAGCATAGTCAAAAGTCTGAGCCATAGAAGAAGGTGAAACCATCTTAAGGTTTTAAGTAAAAAGAAAGGTAAGTCAGCCCATGAAAACAGCCCTGCCTAGCTGTTCAGCACTATTGTTACTTACTTATGTTAGGAACTGTTGTGAGTTATTTAATGCTTTGTTTTGTCATTTGTTCAACTTTAAAATGAGAACTATGCCTACTCTCATGCCTTTCATGAGAAAGTTTTGAGGCAAAATGAATACATAGTTGAAATATTTCATCAGTGTAGATAGAGGTCCCATAGAAATTACAAGGTTGTATGTGAATACTACAGAGAATTTGAACCTTCAACTAATGGTCCAGTGGAAATGGATAATGCCTCAACAACTCTTTGAGTTGAAAGATGGGAACTATCAGTAATTCAAGCTTTGAAGGATATTTCCTAAACCTTAAATATTTTCTCAGTTATGTAATCAGCTGTGAGGGAAAACAGGTGCTGGATTGGGTAACTCCTCTGCCTAGCCGGACTTAAATTTTTTTTTTTGTATTTCTAATTTTCATTTTATTGTTTTAATGTCATGTCACCTGTGCACACTAAATTCATCATGTAAAGAGGGCTTGGTATGCTCCTCTTTGTTATTAGTCCTCAATGTGGTCAAAGGCATAAGTGAGAGAGGAACTGTCAAGCAAATTAAAGGCCTTGGATCAGAGTCTGTAGGAAACTAAATGGTGGCAGCCCATCTATCACCCCCAGTGTCTGGCAATTTCAATGCAATTATACTAGGCTCAAGACACTAAATATAAAGTGTTACACAAACAGATTTAAAATGGGTGAGTTGGAAGCCTATAGCCCTTTACCAGGATTAATACAACAACCGCTATGAAGAGACAGAAAGAGTCCCAGCATAGGTTCAGTTCCCCAAAAACAGCAATTTCAGCAGAAGCTTCATAATGCAATATAATAATATTATCTTTCCATTTATAGTTCAAAATATTATGATCACTTCCCATGAGGGCAGAGATCTTTGTAAAAGGGAAAGGTTATGATAAAGGCAGAGAAAGACAAGCTAAAAAAGGAAAAACAAGATCATCTAAAATGAAAACTTCAGTTTGTGAAAAAGAAAATACTTGGCTGATATTGTATTATTTATTCTAAAAACTATAATGGGGGCCTAGGGGAGGGGAAAAGATGATGAGGCAGGAAGGAAGAATAATATGAAAAACCACAGTCCTGATCCTACTTGAGAAATGTTGATCCAGCCTGAGATAGATCTGGGTGATGGTAATTGACCCTGAGGCCCAGATTTTATCCAATTTTACATAACAAGGTGGATAAGTTTTAAAGAATCTTCCAGTTATTTATTTTCTTAATTTTTAAGGGACCAATGGAGTGCTTTGTGAAGTGGAGGCTTAGACATTTCTTTATCAGTAACTCTTGTGTGATTTTTGTGCTAAGAACACAGTGCTAGATACCATGAGGCTGCGAAAAGGAGACTTTGACTCTGCCCTTGGGAAACTTACAGTTTTATAGAGGAGATGACCTATACTTAAAATAATATTAAAAAGTTAGAAAATGGCATTCCATGAATTCCATTACATTCATTCTATGCATATTTTTATTTATGTGTTTGCTTTCACTTAGGGATTTGTTTCTAAAAGATAGAGTTTTTTGTTTGTTTGTTTGTTTGCGGTACGCCGGCCTCTCACTGTTGTGGCCTCTCCCGGTGCGGAGCACAGGCTCCGGACGCGCAGGCTCAGCAGCCATGGCTCACGGGCCTAGCCGCTCCGCGGCATGTAGGATCTTCCCGGACCGGGGCACGAACCCGTGTCCCCTGCATCAGCAGGCGGACTCTCAACCACTGTACCACCAGGGAGGCCCTAAAAGATAGAGATTTGCTTTCTAAAAATCCCTTGGATGACATATACTATAAGAAATTCAGTTTATTTTTAATGTATTTATTAATTCTGTTGGATAGAAATTGGTTAGAGGAAAATCTATTAATATTTAATAACACCTACTTTCTGTGACACTGTATGTTCATACATAATCACAGTGAAGAATCAGAGGGCACCTTACGTTACATAATATGAAATCTTTTAAAGTTAATTTTGAATTCTGCTTTAGGTTTCTACTTTTTAGCTTGACTTAAATAATACATCAATGCTTAAGAGACCCTAAAATCATTTGGAGATATATATATTATATATAACATATATATAAAATATAAAAACTCTCTAGAAATTTATGAAATTAGGGGAAAGAGAATCAACTCTAGGGCTCCTGTTTTAGTTAGTGATTTTGTTAATGTCACTAGCAACCCTGATCAAGCCTTAGTTTGCAATTATTACAAAAGCTATAGACTTTTCCCCTTTTAATGGGGAAATTATAGTGAATACCTCCTCAACAACTCTCCTATTCATTGCCTTCTTCCTCTAACAAGTACCAGATCTACTTCAGACCCTCATTATCTCTTCTCTGGACTATAATAAGGACCAGCTGGACTATAATAAGAACCAGCTAATTGGTCTCACTGCCTTCTGTTTCTCTCTTCTGTAATCCAGCCCAGCTCCTGAGAAACTAATCTTGCTGAAACAAAGCATAGATCATGTCACCTTCTTGCAGAAAATCCTTCAATAATTCCCTATTACAACTTCTTCTAAGCTCGGAGCGCTTGCCTTGATTTGCAAGGCCATCCCAATCCAGTTCATTCATATACCTTATATGCTCTAGTCAAAGTTATCTTTTCTGTAAACATTCCCACCTCCACCCTTAACACCATGCTATCTGGAAAGCCCTCCCTATTATATCTAGTTGTAGAAATCCTCATCATCCTGCAAAGTCTTACCTTAGCAAGTTCTTTCACCCTAACTCTGCCTTGCTCCAGCACATCACAAACCAGCCAAGGAGAAGTGTTTTCCTTCCTCTGAATTTCCAAACTCACTCTTTGAGCCACCCTTACAGCAATTACCTGACTCTGCCTTGCATTGTAATGATTTGTATGCTTTTTTAAGTCCCTCCTATACTGTAAAATCCTTGAAGACCAAGATCACATCTCATCATCCTTATATCTCCCACAGTACCTATCCCAGTGGTCTGCACATTGTTGTTGCCTAATGAATTCTTCTGCTTCAAAGGTATGTTTAATGCAATATTGACTTACCTAAAAGTTATGATTGCCATTCATCTATTGGGAGCAGTCAGGGGCTTCCAATAATTTCTTTGGGTTACTTGTTCTGAAACTCCTGACTTATTTTAGGCCACATTTCAATGTAAAATATTTTAATTAGAGTTGATAAAACTGGACACAGTGTAACAAGAGTGGCAGAAAAGGAAATGCTGCAGATTGTACTTGTGAATTTATTGAGCTCAGGATAAGGAAACAGCATCTGTTCCAGAAATATCTACTAGTTAAGACCCAAGAAGTCAAACATACCTAACTATCCTGCATATCACATTATTTCAGCAGGAGGTGCCAAGAAGAAAAGGAGCAATCTACCAGCTGCTAAGCCATCTGTTTCATAAGACCTATTCCTTATTTACTGCCATTAGGGTTTTCATTTCTTTAAAAAAATGATCAGCATCATCAAAGACCCCGAATAAGAGCATATGATAACATTATCTAATAGCCATAGCTATCTGAGTTAGCAGTAGCTTCTCTTTTTCTCAAAATTGTTTCCCTGTTGAATTATGTCCTTTGCAATGTGTTTAGTATGGAAAGAGCACAATGTGTGAATCAGAAGCCCTGAGTCTGAATCCTAACTCTGCTTACTACTAACCTATCTAGGGCAATTGCCTACATCTGATGTTAAACCTTTTCCTATGTAAAATGTAAATAATATTTATCTCACAGGATGTAAGCTAAAACATAAGTCCCATGAAGGCAAGAATCTTCATTTGGTTTGTTCATTGATGCACCTCAAGCACTCAGAACATTGTTTGGCACATAGAAGATGCTTATTACAAACTTGTTGAATGTAATACTGAAACAAAATTGATACCTATAGAAATGCTTTGAAGACTATTACCCAACTAATAGAGTTTAGGATTAGAAGCATAAAGATCACCTAACTCAGTCTCCTTTTTGTAAATGAGTAAATTGAGGATCGGAAAGAGTTACTTGAGCAAGTAAGTTACAACCACACAGTTGCCAAGCTGGCACAGTCATTCAAGCTTCCTAAACTCTAGTTCAGATCCATTTTACAGAGCCATGCCTTCTTCTTCCCTTTTTTATTGAAGTATAGGTGATTTAAAATATTGTTTTAGTTTCAGGTGCACAGCATAGTGATTCAGTATTTTTTCAGATTATATTCCATTATAGGTTATTGTAAGATAATGGATGTAATTCCCTGTTGTATACAGTATATCCTTGTTGCTTATATATTTTATATATAGTAGTTTGTATCTGTTAATCCCATAATCCTAATTTTATCCCTCCCCATTTCCCTTTCCCTTTGGTAACCACAATTTTGTTTTCTATATCTATGAGTCTGTTTCTCTTTTGCATTTACATTCATTTGTATTATTTTTTAGATGCCACATATAAGTTATATCATATAATATTTGTTTTTCTCTGTGTGACTTACTTTACTAAGTATAACATCCTCTAGGTTCATCCATGTTGCTGCCAATGGCAAAATTACATTCCTTTCTATGGCTGAGTAATATTCCACTCTGTGTGTGTGTGTGTGTGTGTGTGTGTGTGTGTGTGTGTACACATAGTACGTCTTCTTAAGCCAATTGTCTGTCAGTGGTACTTGGGTTGTTTCCATGTCTTGGCCATTGTAAATAGTACTGCTATGAACAATGGGAGTTATTTTTAATGTGCCCTTTACTAATTTTTAAAAATGCTTTATCAGATCTATCAAGTCTATTAATAAGTTTTTCAAATGTTCAAACACAATTCTAAATACTCTGTCAGTTCCTTTTTGTTTTCAGCTCTGCAGAACTCTCCCCTGAATGTCTCTGTCCCCTGCAGCAACCTGAGTGGCTATTCTTTGGCCTTGATGTAAGCTGTCATTCTGAGATTTCCTTTGTTGCTCTCTTGTTTCAGGTCCCTTTTTCCCTGGGTTTCCATTTCTTCCTCTTTCTTTATGTGAATCCTCATTATACTGAAACGTGGTCGAATAGCTTCCTGTTGCCTCTATGCTTGAATTCTGTGGGAGGAATTGACTTGTTTCTTCTTATCCAACCCTGCAAGCACTGAGATGTCAACTTCTTCTAGTCATTTTGTCAGTTACTATTCCTCTGTTGGCTTTCCCTCTTCCAAAGTTTGCTGACATCCCTTGTCTACTTTGGTCTCCTCTAATGTCATTTTAATGGGATTTGTAACTGGAAGTTTCTACATTTCATTTAAAATTTCTTCCCTTTCACCACTCCCTCCTCACCACCAACCCCCAAAAAGTGCTCAACAGAGTAACTGCCGCATATTGATCCTCAATACTTGTTAAGTGAAAGGAGCATAGATGAGTTTATTGATATTCCTACATACTATGGCAGAAACTTCTCTAGTTTCTCAAAAAATGTATCACATTACTTAGGTAAAGTTTAAAAAGAAAGTTTTTTCTTTCTTTTTAATTCTTATCAAGAGAATATTGTTTGCAAGTTTTTTTTAAAGTAAAGGCATTGAAGGAACATGAAAAATCTGAGATCTTTATCAATAGGAATGAAATTTAAATAGTATTAATAGATGATTCCTGTTAAGTAGCTAAAAACTGATATAAGTTCGTTAGAAAGCCTTAAGTTTCTTAGTTTGGTCAAAAAGTGTGACAATGGCAAACATTACAAAGACTATACTTGAAGTTCTTTTGCTCTTTATACATTGCATGACCATATAACTTATTTTCCAAACTGAGACTATTTTGAAGTGAAAGGGAAGGAGGGGCTATCAATTATACAATGTTAGGTGTAAATGAGAATTGTCCTAGGCAAACTGGACACAAGGTCTCCTTACTGATACTGTAGATTAGATTGAAAAAAACACAGACCTATAACTTACAGAGGAGAAAGTTGGGGTAAGGTTATAGGGATGATACAGAATATTGATGGATCTATAATATAAGTAATAAGATTCAGGACTGCTATTTAAATAAATAAAATAGACTATATAGTGAGTTCATCTGAAGGGAAATATATTCAGTGAGTAAACTAGAGTAAGAGTTTTTTGAATTTTGAGATTCATCATCAACCAGAACAGGGTTTAAACTTACTTGGAACAAAGGATTTCCTCTTACTTAAAGTAGTTAATCAGTTGTGTCATTATGAGAAGCTTTACCATATTCTAGCTAGGAAGCTTTCTGTACAGTGCCTTCATTAAGAAGTAAAACAAAAAAAATCCCCAAAGCCAAAACAAAAACCTCAGTGCAAAATGTAATATGCCTTTTCTTCCCTGTATTATCAAAATAGTTCATTGTGCCATTCATAGGTACTACCTTTATTTATAACCAAATAGCATCCTTTTTGATAAAACAAAATATTTCTCTATAAACTTTGAAACTTAATTATGACGATATAATTAGACAATTTCCTGTCAATATAAATAACTTAAAAATATCAAATTTAGAATCATTTTCATCATGATTAGACATTAGCAAAATTACTGATTTTTTTTTGCAGTTTCTATTCTAACCACTTGAGTGGTGCTGAGTTGTGCTTCCTCATTTAAGTTTAGTTTCATCTTGTTCCTGAAATAAATTTTTATTAGTTTTATTTATTTATCTTTATTTTATTATTATTTTTTCAAGATCACTTTTTAAATTGAAGTATAGTCGATTTATAATATTGTGTTAGTTTCAGGTGTATGGCATAGTGATTCTTCTTTTCTTTTCAGATTATATTCCATTATCTGTTATTACCAGATAAGGGCTATAATTCCCTGTGCTATACAGTAAATTTCTGTTGCTTATCTACCTTATGTATAGTAGGTTGAATCTGTTAATCCCTTGTTCCTAATTTGTTCCCCGCACCTTGGTAACAATGAATTTGTCTCTATGTCTGTGAGTCTGTTTCCATTTTGTATATAGAGTTATTTATATTATTTTTTAGATTCACATATAAATATTTGTCTTTCTTTGTCCTATTTCACTAAGTATAATATTCTCTAGGTCCATACATATTGCTGCAAATGGCAATATTTCCATCTTTTTTATGACTGAATAATATTTCATTGTGTATATATATGTATACCACATTTTCTTAAGCCGGTCATCTGTTGATGGGCATTTGGGTTGCTTCCATGTCTTGGCTGTTGTAAGTCATGCTGTTATGAACACTGGGGTGTATGTACCTTTTCAAGTTAGAGTTTTTGTTGTTTCTAGATATATACCCAGGAGTTGAATTGCTGGATCATATGGTACTTGTATTTTTTTTTTTTTTTTTTTTTGCGGTACGTGGGCCTCTCACTGTTGTGGCCTCTCCCGCTGCGGAGCATAGGCTCCGGACGCGCAGGCTCAGTGGCCATGGCTCACGGGCCTAGCTGCTACATGACGTGGGATCCTCATGGACAGGGGCACGAACCCGTGTCCCCTGCATCGGCAGGCGGACTCTCAACCACTGCGCCACCAGGGAAGCCCTGGTAGTTCTACTTTTAATTTTTTAAGGCACTTCCATACTGTTTTCCCTAGTGGTTACATTCCCACCAACAGTGTAGGAGGGTTCCCTTTTCTCCACATCCTCTCCAGCATTTATTATTTGTAGACTTTTTGATGATAGCCATTCTGACTGGTGTTCAGTGATACCTCATTGTAGTTTTGATTTTCATTTCTCTGATAATCAACAGTTTGAGCATTTATTAGTTTTAATTTAGAGAGAACATTCTGTTATATTTCTCTGTGTGTGCATGTGTATGTATGTATACATGCACAATACAAATATACAGTAACAGTAAATGTCAAAAAATTAGTAAAGAATGTATTTCAGAAAAACTTACATTTTAAAAATTGCCCCAAATTTGAAGATATTTTCAAATTTATTTCAATTTTGCTTTCTGTCTATATTAGTCAAAGTAATGATATACCAGTAATGATTCTAATAGGTCTCTTGAAAATTTCCTTTGTGCTTTCTGTACATTTTTCACAGTAGCAGTTTCACTTGAAATAATTGGGTTGAATTAAGAAATGTCGATAAATTCTTCTTAGTCCATGAAATCTCATGTTTAGCTGTATAGCTATTATATAAATTAATCATAATGAAAATATTGAATTATAATTTATTTACATTAAAAACTGCTGAAGAGTGAGAGCTGTTACACTGATTCTTAGAATATTGACAGGCCTAAACAGACAAAGAAAAATATTTGAAATATTATTGCATCTTGGTGAAATTTTTGGTCAGTGGTTTTCATGATGCAGAAAATGTAATTAAAAAATCAATTATCACTTAACTGTAAAGACAATAACATTGTCCATTATATATCAAATCAAGATTCTAATTGATTTAAAACAAGAGACTCTTACAAAGATATGAACAGACATTTTACAAAATACATACAAATTACCAATAAACCTACAGAAAAACATATGCCAGTATCTTAACACTGTCTCCAGATTTTTTAAGTCTTACCAAAGATGAATTTTGTTTCAAGAACAATTTTGTTTGATAATGATGTTATACTGACTTCAAATTATAGCCTAGTCATATTCACAGTCACAAACAATATTATTAAAACATTTTACTCTTATGAGCACCAATACAAAACACATTTGCTAGGTCATCTAGATTTCACTACTAATTCTGGGGCTAAAAATCATAGAATGATCTGGCCTTTGCTCATTGACATTTCTGACCTTCCAAAGGGTTCATTAATCATGTAAATATCAAAGGACTACAGAATGAAGACCTTGAAAGGGAGAATACATATGTTAAGAAATGCTGGGTGTGTCCAATCATGCAGCTGCCTTAAGATCAGAAATAATAAATTCTTGAAGGTTATAAGAGATTCAGAAATAATTCTGGCATTAACTGAAATGCCTTTGGCCTACCCACCCTTATTTCTAAATTGTTAAGCTTTCTGATAAAAAAAGGTTTTTAAGCTTTGACGTTAAGGGAAATCATTATCCAAAATTCATGTTGTCATAAGCAATCATGATAAATCTGGGAGGAAGTTTATCATATCAGGAGCTCTGCATTTAGTTTTCCCACTTGCCACATTTCAATTGAGATTTTTTAGTAATTGCACCACATAGTCTACAATGTTTTGAGGGGTAAAGAAAATTCAAACATTCGTCTTTTAAAATTTAGTATTCTACTGCTATTGATTTACTAATGTTGACAGGGATTGACTGATCTGATACTTTCAGGATAAAGTACAGTTAGGCTGACCTAGTGTTTGGGATGGGAGGAATAATAAGCTTGCTATCTGAGGAAAGATTTTGGAGGAATCAGTAAGTATCCTGGTTATACATTTGCAATTAATGACTGAATTCTTTGTTTCTGGTTTTGTTAACAAAATGAAAAAGAGAAATGGACAGATTATTCTAAGATAGCTTAAACATTCAATTTTCTGGAGACACAGTGCAGGAAGCTGGGATAGGTAGTGGCTAAGTCCATAGGCTTTGTAGTTAAAGGACCAGGGATTGAAGCCTGGCTTCTTCACATACAAACTGACTTGGGCTTGGGCTTGCCCATTTCTCTCAAACATCATCAGTTGATTCTAAGGGAGGCAGTAAGAGGAGGGACTAAGCATGTGGCATCTGGCCTTAGACTGTCTGTTTCAATTCTGCCCCTGTACTTGCAAGCTGTGTGATCTCAGGCAAGGCACCTAACCTCTTTTTTTAAAAAGTTTAATTTTATTAATTTAGTTTTTTATATAGCAGGTTCTTATTAGTTATCTGTTTTATACATATTAGTGTATACATGTCAGTCCCAATCTCCCAATTCATCACACCACCCCCACCCCCACAGGGCACCTAACCTCTTGAAGCTTTAGTTTGGTCATCTATAAATGGAGTTAATTATAGCAAGTTTTGATTTATTTTAGTGAAAATTAAATGAGATGGGGAATTCCCTGGTGGTCCAGTGGTTAAGACTCCGTGCTTTCACTGTTGAGGGCATGGGTTCGATCCCTAGTAGGGAAACTAAGATCCCGCAAGTTGACCAGGGTGGTCCAAAAAAAAAAGACAATGCCAGGAACGTGGTAAGTGTTCAATAAACGTTCTTCTTTGTCCTCTTCCTTCTCCTCTCCCTCTGCCTCCTTCTCTTCCTTTTTAGTATTAGTGACA
This sequence comes from Mesoplodon mirus, assembly GCF_964341445.2. Classification (NCBI taxonomy): domain Eukaryota; kingdom Metazoa; phylum Chordata; class Mammalia; order Artiodactyla; family Ziphiidae; genus Mesoplodon; species Mesoplodon mirus. The sequence goes on from NC_138982.1 coordinate 49,953,431, forward strand.
GTAATAAAATTAATGACATAATATCTCTGGTGAGAGTAGAATTAGATGTAGGAGAAAATCATCCTGGCAGACTCACATATTACCAGAAAGAAAATTTGGATTCGGGGAACATACTTGAAGAGGGGAAAAGAGAGAAGCAAAGAAGATGGGGCTATTGGATGTTGGGAGTTTTATTTGGCTGGATCAATCACTGATATAATGTTTGAAGAGACGAGGAGATCAGCTCTGAACTTCAACTGATAAAAATATTAGAATTTGAGACTAGTCTCATATTTTGGTTATTTTTCTCTGCAAGGTCTCTAGCCTGTTGGGAATGGAATCTCAAACTTTGTGAAAGAACTGCTTCCTTGTTATAAAGGGTTCCTTTATGAAAAATTGGACTGAATACTAAGTATTATTTATCCTTATATCTATGTCACCAACATAGAACAATAAAAGGGGCTCTTTTTCCTATGAATTTATTTTCTATCCACCCCCATCCATTACATCAGCATTGGCTAAGTTTCCATGAATTCCATGAGGGATCTGGCACCTGAAAGATCCCCCATAAATGTATTTTGAATTGAATCACTTCCAACATTTGTATGTTTCATCTTGCAAGAAGTTTACTTCCAGTTTCTCCTGTGATTTCCAACTAGTCTAAAACAAAGTCAGACACAAATGTTTTTCTTGAATTCGCACAACCACACAAGGTATCAATCTCTAATTCTATTTTGTATTCAAAACGAATTTTAGGGCAGGGTTTGTCTAGCGCATTAACAAAATTGTGACCCATAGTTGCCTATGTACTCTGGTAGACTCCACAATGATAGATTTTTTTTTGCCTTAAGTACAGTTACAAATGATGGTATATAAAAATTATTTGTATCTAGTTGACATTGTCTATCTAAGAATTAATTTAATAAAGGAAACAAAAAATGACTCATTGGTAGGGATTGAGATTGGGATTTCTTAAACATAACTGGAAGTTTCTGAATATGGCTAGTTCTTTTCAAAGCCAATTCATTTTCACAAAAAAATATGACACAGTCCTAAAACTGTAATTCTGATATATTTATTTCCTTAGTAATTTCACTCTCTTTTAGCAAAATCATTGGCCTGTAATTGGCATTTCTTATCTGTGTTTTGCATCACAAACTTGACAACCTATTTGTTTATTCCATCAAACCTACCTTTTTGAGATTCACTGAATACATTTCCTTTTTGGGAATTTCTGAAATTAATCACTTCCTCCCTATCATCTTTGTTTTAAGCAGAACAGTAATTAGTTGATGTCTATATTTGCACCATAACTGGGAATTCCCTGGCCATCCAGTGGTTAGGACATGGCGCTTTCACTTCCAGGCCTGGGTTTGATCCCCTGGTTGGGGAACAACGATCCTGCAAACAATGCAGTTTGGCCAAAAAACAAATTGCACCATAACTTCTTAATCTTTTCAATAGTTTATAGTATCTCAGTATACACTTTTTGCTTCTCTTTAAAGGTTTTAACCATTTAAAAACTTCTAACCATGTACCTGCCCCTTTTTTCCCTTTCTATTATCTGTCTGTTCCTGGAGGCAACGTGGAAGTACCAACACATAGCAGACTGTTTAGAAAAGTCAGTGATTAATGTACAGTGTGGTAACTGTAGTTAATAATACTGTATTGTATAATATATTTGAAAGTTGCTAAGAGAGTAGACCTTAAAAGTTCTTATGGCAAGAAAAAAATTTGTAACTAAGTGTGGCTATGGATATTAACTAAATTTATTGTTGGTAATCATTTTGCATGTAAATATATCAATTATATTGTACAATTAAAACTAATACACTGTTGTATGTCAGTTATATTTCAATTAAAAAAATTAAAAACCTCAAAGAAAGCTTTGAGTTTAGCTCTAATTTAGAATAATTCCAATAGTGTGAAGATATAGTAAGCATCTAATAGCTTTTGTTTTTAAATGATTCTTTTGGGAGTTACACAGTATGAAGAAAAGACCTAGCATATAAGAGAAGGAAAAAAGGAAAAGAAAAAAAATTAGTGATTTTATGCTTAAGAAGAACAGCAGAGGAAAGGAGTCCTCTCATATTATAGGCTTCAGGAAGTAATGTTACCACATATTGAGTATTTACTTTTTGCTGCGTATTTGTATTTTGCAAGTTATTTACAATCATTATCTCATGTAGTCATAACAATACTTTGAGGTAATAATTATTTTCTCACTTTATAAATGAGGAAACTAAGCCTCCAAAGGTAAATTGCCAAAGGTTACACAACTAATAAGTGAAGGAAGTGTAATTTAAATCCTATCTGTCTGATTACAAAGACTGTGTTTTAATGGCTACATTACATTGCCTTTCTTTAAGGACACTAAGTCTCCATGATTTCCACCCTTGAATCCTTTATTACCTTGCAGATCAAAGTACTGTCCACACCAGCATTACTGTCATGATCTGAGAGCTTGTTTTAAAGTGCAGAATCTCAGACCCTACCCTTTACCTACTGAATCAGAATCTTCTTTTTAAGATCTCCAAGAGCTTTGCACTTTAAAGCTTGAGGATCTAAGGCCATCCACAACTTATTTTAATCTTTAATCTTACTATCACGGACTCAACTTCTAAGAAGTTTAGTTGTACTTCTATGTTTCACCCATTCCACATTCATGCCTCTGTGTCTTTGTGCCTTCTTGCAGCATGGAATGTCTGCTTCCCTTCACTTTCGCTATCTAACCAAAACCAGCACATTCCCCAAGAAGTGATTTATTCAAATGCAATTTTTTTTCTTTTGTATTCTGATCAGTTGGAATTAATGATTCTTTCTTCTGGATTCCCACAGTCCTTAGCATATATTTCCACTAGAGTCTGTGCTGGCCTGACGTTGGAAGACTGTCACATTTTTCTTCACATCCTTTCATGCTTGGCATAGTGCTTTCTTTGCCATTGCAGGTGTTCAGTAAATGTTCATTGGCTTAATAAATAGTGTGAAGGGTTCATCTTTCCATGCTTTCTAGAAACTTTCAGTTTTAATTTCTTCTTTGATCTAACAGTTATGTAGAAGCATGAATCTTCTTTTTTAATGGAGTATAACCTTTATTATTTTGTGTGTGTGTGTGGTATGTAAACTTTTGGTTTTTTCCACATCTTTATTGGAGTATAAATGCTTTACAATGTTGTGTTAGTTTCTTCTGTATGACAAAGTGAATCAGGTATATGTATACATATATCCCCATATCCCCTCCCTCTTGAGGTTTCCTCCCACCCTCCTTATCCCATCCCTCTGGGTAGTCACAAAGCATCGAGCTGATCTCCCTGTGCTATGCAGCAGCTTCCCACTAGCCATCCATTTTACATTTGGTAGTGTATATACATCAGTGCTACTCTCTCACTTCATCCCAGCTTCCCCTTTCCCGTCTGTGCCCTCAAGTCCGTTCTCTACATCTGCATCTTTATTCCTGCCCTGCCACTAGGTTCATCAGTACTGCTTTTTTAGATTCCATATATATGTGTTAGCATACGGTATTTGTTTTTCTCTTTCTGACTTACTTCACTCTGTATGACAGATTCTATGTCCATCCACCTCACTACAAATAACTCAATTTTGTTCCTTTTTAAGGCTGAGTAATATTCCATTGTGTATATGTGCCACACCTTCTTTATCCATCATCTGTTTGTTTGTTTGTTTTTTGTGGTACGTGGGTCTCTCACTGTTGTGGCCTCTCCCATTGCGGAGCACAGGCTCCAGATGCGCAGGCTCAGCGGCCATGGTTCACAGGACCAGCCTCTCTGCAGCATGTGGGATCTTCCCAGACCGGGGCATGAACCCATGTCCCCTGCATCGGCAGGAGGACTCTCAACCACTGCACCACCAGGGAAGCCCTATCCATCATCTGTTGATGGACATTTAGGTTGCTTCCATGTACTGGCAATTGTAAATAGTGCTGTAATGAACATTGTGAAACATGACTCTTTTGAATTATGGTTTTCTCAGGGTATATGCCCAGGAGTGGGATTGCTGGGTCATATGGTAGTTATATTTTTAGTTTTTTAAGGAACCTCCATACTTTTCTCCATAGTGGCTGTATCAATTTACATTCCCACCACCAGTGAAAGAGGGTTCCCTTTTCTCCACACCCTCTCCAGCATTTATTGTTTGTAGATAGTTGTTTTTTTTTTTTTTGCGGTACGCCGTCCTCTCACTTTTGTGGCCTCTCCCATTGCAGAGAACAGGCTCCGGACGCACAGGCTCAGCAGCCATGGTGCATGGGCCCAGCCGCTCCGCGGCATGTGGGATCTTCCCAGACCAGGGTACAAACCCATGTCCCCTGCATAAGCAGGCAGACTCTCAACCACTGCGCCACCAGGGAAGCCCCTGTTTGTAGGTTTTTTGACGATGGCCATTATGACCGGTGTGAGGTGATACCTCATTGTGGTTTTGATTTGCATTTCTCTAATGATTAGTGATATTGAGCATATTTTCATATATTTGTTGGCCATCTGTATGTCTTCTTGGAGAAATGTCATTTAGGTCTTCTGCCCATTTTTGGATTGGGTTGTTTGTTCTTATGATATTGAGCTGCATGAGATGCTTGTATATTTTGGAGATTAATCCTTTGTCAGTTGTAGAAGCATGAATCTTAATTCCCAAGTAGTTAACATTTTTTCTGGTCACCTTTTAATTATTTCCATTTTTATCGAGTGATAAATATAGATTTTACTTTTAGGAAATTATACATGGTAGGGTTTTAAGAATGGACATAAGGAGACGTCCGGGGAAGATGGCAGAAAAGTAAGACGTGGAGATCACCTTCCTCCCCACAGATATACGAGAAATACAGCTACACGTGGAACAGCTCCTACAAAACACCTACTGAATGCTGGCAGAAGACCTCAGACTTCCCAAAAGCCTCAGAAGCAGCGGATTAAAGCTCCACAATCAACTTGATGTACCCTGCATCTGTGGAATACATGAATAGACAACAAATCATCCCAAATTGAGGAGGTTCCTGGTGCTGCAGCCAGGACTTAGTGCTGTGCCTCTGAGGTGGGAGAGCCAACATCAGGACACTGGTCCACAAGAGACCTCCCAGCTCCATATAATATCAAACAACGAAAATCTTCCAGAGATCTCCATCTCAACACCAGCACCCAGCTTCACTCAACGACCAGCAAGCTACAGTGTTGGACACCCTTTAGATGTTTAGATGCTAAACAACTAGCAAGACAGAAACACAATGCCACCCATTAGCAGAGAGGCTGCCTAAAATCATAAAAAGTCCACAGAAACCCCAAAACACACCACCAGACATGGACCTGCCCACCAGAAAGACAAGATACAGCCTCATCCACCAGAACACAGGCACTAGCCCCTCGACCAGGAAGCCTACACAACCCACTGAACCTACCTTAGCTACTGGGGACAGACACCAAAAACAACGGGAACTACAAACCTGCAGCCTGCAAAAAGGAGACCCCAAACACAGTAAGATAAGCAAAATGAGAAGACAGAAAAACACACAACAGATGAAGGAGCAAGATAAAAACCCACCACACCTAACAAATGAAGAGGAAATAGGCAGTCCACTTGAAAAAGAATTCAGAATAATGATAGTAAAGATGATCCAAAAACTTGGAAATAGAATAAACAAAATGCAAGAAAGAGTTAACAAGGACCTAGTAGAACTAAAGATGAATCAAGCAACGATTAGAAGCACAATAAATGAAATTAAAAATACTCTAGATGGGATCAATAGCAGAATAACTGAGGCAGAAGAACGGATAAGTGACATGTAAGATAAAATAGTGGAAATAACTACTGCAGAGCAGAAGAAAGAAAAAAGAATGAAAAGAACTGAGGACAGTCTCAGAGACCTCTGGGACAACATTAAACACACCAACATTCGAATTATAGGGGTTTCAGAAGAAGAAGAGAAAAAGAAAGGGACTGAGAAAATATTTGAAGAGATTATAGTTGAAAACTTCCTTAATATGGGAAAGAAAATAGTTAATCAAGTCCAGGAGGCACAGAGAGTCCCATACAGAATAAATCCAAGGAAAAACATGCCAAGACACATATAGATCAAACTGTCAAAAATTAAATACAAAGAAAACATATTAAAAGCAGCAAGGCAAAAACAACAAATAACACACAAGGGAATCCCCATCAGGTAAACAGCTGATCTTTCAGCAGAAACTCTGCAAGCCAGAAGGGACTGGTAGGACATATTTAAAGTGATGAAGGAGGAAAACCTGCAAACGAGATTACTCTACCCAGCAAGAATCTCATTCAGATTTGATGGAGAAATTAAAACCTTTACAGACAAGCAAAAGCTGAGAGAGTTCAGCACCACCAAACCAGCTTTACAACAAATGCTAAAGGAACTTCTCTAGGCAAGAAACACAACAGAAGGAAAAGACCTACAATAACGAAACCAAAACAATTAAGAAAATGGGAATAGGAACATACATATCGATAATTACCTTAAATGTAAATGGACTAAATGCTCCCACCAAAAGACACAGAGTGGCTGAATGGATACAAAAACAAGACCCATATATATGCTGTCTACAAGAGACCCACTTCAGACCTAGAGACACATACAGACTGAAAGTAAGGGGATGGAAAAAGATATTCCATGCAAATGGAAACCAAAAGAAAGCTGGAGTAGCAATTCTCATATCAGACAAAATAGACTTTAAAATAAAGACTACTAGAAGAGACAAAGAAGGACACTACATAATGATCAAGGGATCGATCCAAGAAGAAGATATAACAATTGTAAATATTTATGCACCCAACATAGGAGCACCTCAATACATAAGGCAAATACTAACAGCCATAAAAGGGGAAATTGACAGTAACATATTCATAGTAGGGGACTTTAACACCCCACTTTCACCAATGGACAGATCATCCAAAATGAAAATAAATAAGGAAACACAAGCTTTTAATGATACATTAAGCAAGATGGACTTAATTGATATTTATAGGACATTCCATCTGAAAACAACAGAATACACATTTTTCACAAGTGCTCATGGAACATTCTCCAGGATAGATCATATCTTGGGTCACAAATCAAGCCTTGGTAAATTTAAGGAAATTGAAATCATATCAAGTATCTTTTCTGACTACAACGCTATGAGACTAGATATCAATTACAGGAAAAGATCTGTAAAAAATACAAACACATGGAGGCTAAACAATACACTACTTAATAACGAAGTGATCACTGAAGAAATCAAAGAGGAAATTAAAAAACACCTAGAAACAAATGACAACGGAGACACAATGACCCAAAACCTATGGGATGCAGCAGAAGCAGTTCCAAGAGGGAAGTTTATAGCAATACAATCCCACCTTAAGAAACAGGAAACATCTCGAATAAACAACTTAACCTTGCACCTAAAGCACTTAGAGAAAGAAGAACAGAAACACCCCAAAGTTAGCAGAAGGAGAGAAATCATAAATATCAGATCACAAATAAATGAAAAAGAAATGAAGGAAAGGATAGCAAAGATCAATAAAACTAAAAGGTGGTTCTTTGAGAAGATAAACAAAATTGATAAACCATTAGCCAGACTCATCTAGAAAAAAAGGGGGAAGACTCACATGAATAGAATTAGAAATGAAAAATGAGAAGTAACAACTGACACTGCAGAAATACAAAAGATCATGAGAGATTACTACAAGCAACTATATGCCAATAAAATGGACAACCTGTAAGAAATGGACAAATTCTTAGAAATGCACAATGTGCCAAGACTGAATCAGGAAGAAATAGAAAACATGAACAGACCAATCACCAGCACTGAAATTGAAACTGTGATTAAAACTCTTCCAACAAACAAAAGCCCAGGACCAGATGGCTTCACAGGCGAATTCTTTCAAACACTTAGAGAAGAGCTAACACCTATCCTTCTCAAACTCTCCCAAAATATAGCAGAGGGAGGAACACTCCCACACTCATTCTATGAGGCCACCATCACCTTGATACCAAAACCAGACAAGGATGCCACAAAGAAAGAAGACTACAGGCCAATATCACTGATGAACATAGATGCAGATATCCTCAACAAAATACTAGCAAACAGAATCCAACAGCACATTAAAAGGATCATACACCATGATCAAGTGGGGTTTATTCCAGGAATGCAAGGATTCTTCAATATATGCAAATCAGTCAGCATGATACACCATATTAACAAATTGAAGGAGAAAAACCATATGATCATCTCAATAGATGCAGAGAAAGCTTTCGACAAAATTCAACACCCATTTATGATAAAAACCCTTCAGAAAGTAGGCATAGAGGGAACTTTCCTCAACATAATAAAAGCCATATATGACAAACCCACAGCCAACATCATTCTCAATGGTGAAAAACTGAAACCATTTCCACTAAGGTCAGGAACAAGACAAGGTTGCCCACTCTCACCACTCTTATTCAACATAGTTTTGGAAGTTTTAGCCACAGCAATCAGAGAAGAAAAGGAAATAAAAGGAATCCAAATCGGAAAAGAAGAATAAAGCTGTCACTGTTTGCAGATGACATGATACTATACATAGAGAATCCTAAAGATGCTACCAGAAAACTTCTAGAGCTAATCATTGAATTTGGTAAAGTAACAGGATACAAAATTAATGCACAGAAACCTCTGGCATTCCTATATACTTATGATGAAAAATCTGAAAGAGAAATTAATGAAACATTCACATTTACCATTGCAACAAAAGGAATAAAATATCTAGGAATAAACCTACCTAAGGAGACAAAAGACATGTGTGCAGAAAATTATAAAACACCGATGAAAGAAATTAAAGATGATACAAATAGATGGAGAGATATACCATGTTCTTGGATTGGAAGAATCAACATTGTGAAAATGACTCTACTACCCAAAGCAATCTACAGATTCAATGCAATCCCTATCAAACTACCACCGGCATTTTTCACAGAATTAGAGCAAAAAATTTCACAATTTGTTTGGAAACACAAAAGACCCCGAATAGCCAAAGCAATCTTGAGAACAAAAAATGGAGCTGGAGGAATCAGGCTCCCTGACTTCAGACTATACTACAAAGCTACAATAATCAAGACAGTATGGTACTGGCACAAAAACAGAAAGATAGATTAATGGAACAGGAGAGAAAGCCCAGAGATAAACCCACCCATGTATGGTCACCTTATATTTGTTAAATGAGGCAGGAATGTACAGTGGAGAAAAGACAGCCTCTTCAATAAGTGGTGCTGGGAAAACTGGACAGGGACCTGTAAAAGTAAGAGATTAGATCACTCCCTAACACCATACACAAAAACAAGCTCAAAATGGATTTAAGACCTAAATGTAAGGCCAGAAACTATCAAACTCTTAGAGGAAAACATAGGCAGAACACTCTATGACATAAATCACAGCAAGATCCTTTTTGACCCACCTCCTAGAGAAATGGAAATAAAGACAAAAATAAGCACATGGGACCTAATGAAACTCAAAAGCTTTTGCATAGCAAAGGAAACCATAAACAAGATCAAAAGACAACCCTCAGAATGGGAGAAAATATTTGCAAATGAAGCAACTGACAAAGGATTAATCTCCAAAATTTATAAGCAGCTCATGCAGCTCAATAACAAAAAAACAAACAACCCATTCCAAAAATGGGCAGAAGACCTAAATAGACATTTCTCCACAGAAGATATACAGACTGCCAACAAACACATGAAAGGATGCTCAACATCTTTAATCAGTAGAGAAATGCAAATCAAAACTACAATGAGATATCACCTCGCACCAGTCAGAATGGCCATCATCAAAAAATCTAGAAACAATAAATGCTGGAGAAGGTGTGGAAAAAAGGGAACACTCTTGCCCTGCTGGTGGGAATGTGAATTGGTACAGCCACTATGGAGACCAGTATCGAGGTTCCTTAAAAAACTACAAATAGAACTACCATATGACCCAGCAATCCCACTACTGGGCATATACCCTGAGAAAACCATAATTCAAAAAGAATCATGTACCAAAATGTTCATAGCAGCTCTATTTACAATAGCCCAGAGATGGAAACAACCTAAGTGTCCATCATCAGATGAATGGATAAAGAAGATGTGGCACATATATACAATGGAATATTACTCAGCCATAAAAAGAAATGGAATTGAGCTATTTGTAATTAGGTGGATAGACCTAGAGTCTGTCATACAGAGTGAAGTAAGTCAGAAAGAGAAAGACAAATACCATATGCTAAGATATATATATGGAATTTAAGAAAAAAAATGTCATGAAGAACCTATGGGTAAGACAGGAATAAAGACACAGACCTACTAGAGAATGGACTTGAGGATATGGGGAGGGGGAAGGGTAAACTTTGACAAAGCGAGATAGAGGCATGGACATATATACACTGCCAAACGTAAGATAGATAGCTAGTGGGAAGTGGCCGCATAGCACAGGGAGATCAGCTCGGTGCTTTGTGACCGCCTGGAGGGGTGGGATAGAGAGGGTGGGAGGGAGACACAAGAGGGAGGGGATATGGGAACATATGTATATGTATAACTGATTCATTTTGTTATAAAGCAGAAACTAACACACCATTGTTAAGCAATTATACTCCAATAAAAATGTAAAAAATAAATAAAAATAAAAACCAAAAAAAGAAGAATATACATAATAAGTCAAATGTATTTGAGAGGTGAAACATTTTATATACATTTATGAAATTTAGTTTATTTTTATATTCAAATCTTCCATGTCATTATATTTATCACAAATCTTTCCACTTCTGAAAGAGGTGTGTTAATATTATTATATATACATTATAATTATTATGAATTATCTAACAAACATTATATAGATTTCCAAGCCTTCAGATGCATTCCTTGAATGTACCATAAAATATATATATATATATATATATATATATATATATATATATTTTTTTTTTTTTGGCTGTACTTGGGCCTCTCACTGTTGTGGCCTCTCCCGTTGCAGAGAAGAGGCTCTGTTCGCGCAGGCTCAGCGGCCATGGCCCACGGGCCCAGCAGCTCCGCGGCATGCGGGATCTTCCCGGACCGGGGCACGAACTCATGTCCCCTGCATCGGCAGGAGGACTCTCAACCACTGCGCCACCAGGGACGCCCCATAAGTTATATTTTAAAAAACATCAAAAAATTTTTTCCATCCTACTTTTAGACTGACATGCATTATGATATCTGTGTTTGAGTTGTAGTATAGTTTTACCAGACCTTTCCTTTAGCAGCATTTACATAAAAATTATAGCATATTTCATTTGCTACATCTTATCTCCCTTACCCCCCACCCTCAAAACCCACAACTTTTCTTAGGATAAACATGACATTATTGGCAGGGACAGTTTCTTTTGTTATGAAGGTAGTAGCAATTCTCCATTTTCAGATGTACAATAGTCTAAATAGTCATATCACAAGTTTATAAACTGCCAAGAAGTATCAGCCTGGCTACAGAATTAGCATTAAAAAATGCACAACCCTCTCCCTGTGTGTCTCTGTCTTCAACTGCCACCTTTGCTATCTCTCAGCTCCATGTTGTGAGTTGGCCATGTGGTATAATAGCATCTGTTTGTGCACAGGGCAAGAGAGACTGGCTAAGAAGGTTTGGACTGGCTCAGACTGTCGATGGTCTGGGGTTTCTCTGTTCTTGAGTACTCAGAGAAAGGCAGTGAATGGGAAGACAGATAAAGGAGAAGGTGTCTAGTACACAGCTGTGAGATGTGACCTCATATAATAATTGAAGATAAATGTTAGCTCCTACTGCTTAACTGGGTTTGGTTCATTTAAAAATTCTATTTACTTTAATTAGGGTGTACTTCAGAATGGGAGGCTTGCTGAGCTTGAAAATCTCCTGTCTCTCAAAATAGTAAAAGAAGGTTGGCCCCCTTGGTGATTCTTTGCCACTCTTCCACTCCACTCTTCATCCCCCAATTATTTTAGACATTAGTAGAACTCTTTCCTGAGATGACGTAGTCAGGTCCTTGCTTGTTTCCTTGGAGTCAGCTCAAATATGTGTAAACACTGTAAACGCTATTTAATCAGCCCCCGAAAAGGAACCAGGATGGGGATAAGGATGTCTACAGGAGACCTCTTCTTGCCACACCCAACAAAAGAACAACTGGCTTTTTAAGCATGTAATTCAAATTTTCCTTTTTTTCGTAGTTACTCTCATTTCATAAGGTGGCAATTTATAAAGTGTAGGGGCAGGATGTAGGGAGATAGTACAAAAATCTGGGTGTCATAACAATGGCCTGCTGCTGTAAGGAGCTGTGGCATTTAGTTGAGGGTGAAAGTCCAGTCCATGGAAACCTTTCAGAGGGATAAATAACCCAGCCTCTCTCTCTTTTGATGTATCTTTGCTGGTGCACATCCCATTAAATGTACCTAACTAAAACCAGGAGGAAAAGAGAGTTCATAGATATTAACCATATAGGTTCATATGTATACCTCTTTCCCCACAGAGCAGGTGGAGAGTGGGTCTGGAAGGATCATTAGCATCCTGTCTGACCTTTGCTGCTCTGAATCCTTCATGGATTCTATTTCCTCCTCCTCTCTACTATGTGCAAGTACTGTGTTTAATCATTGGTTAGTCTCTCTCAGAGTGCTCTTTGGTGATCTCACCGTTTCTCACTTATAACTACCAAGACTCTGTCAGTCCTTTCTGAACCTTCAGTTCTAACTCTAGCTGGGTTGGTTTTTAGATTTTCTTGAAAAACCAAAACTGAAAAATAGGTCATCTTCCTTCAGGGACAGCAAGTTAGCTATTTATATGACTGTTTTGCAGTGTAAGAAGGACTGTGGTAATCTGCATACTATTCATTGAGAAAACTGTAGTCAGCTTAGGAAATAATAGTTTTCCTCTCAACATAACCAAGGAGGATCAGATATCCATTCTCTGACTTAGTGTTGCTGTGTTTATTTGATGTAGACAGACTGTACCTGAAACTGCTGTGTGATCAGCTAAGATTCCCACACGCTCCAGGGCATACAGGAGTTGAAATTTTAAAAAATTCCTGCAATATAATGTGCAATCTAGAGCATAGCAATGGCAACTATGTACCAGGTAAATGTCCTGTCTGTTCCAATCCATTGGCTTAAGTATTATGACTCCAGAGCATGTATTCTTAATGCTTCACTATCCTGGGCATGGGAGATGGAGAGAAAGGGAGACAGACATCAAAGGTGATGCCAAAGTTTTGATTCCAAGTGATTGGGAGAATGATGAGAAGTCACGAAGGCAGCAGGTTTGGAGGGGAAGATGAAGAATTCCATTTGAATTTGTGCTATCTGAAAGGAAGTGTCCATTAAGCAATTGGATATGGGGAGGCACTGGCAGTGTTGTGAGTTTAAGGAAAGAAATTGCATCCAGGGAGATAGACTTGAGAGTCATCAGCATAGAAGTGGCAGTTAAAGCTGTCGTGAGCTTATCCCTCACAAGCAAGTAGAATCAGAAGGAAAAGGGGCTTAGTTTTCTTCACTTTCACTGCTACCATCTAATTCAAGACATCAGTATCTTTTGCAGTAATCTCACATTTCTCTATTTTGCCTCTTATTCAATCCATTCTCCCACACTGCCCTCAGCCCAGGTGATCTTTTTAAATGTGGGTCTTCAAAGTTTAAACCATCAAAGTTTTCTCATTACGCTTGGAATAAAATTCAAACAAGTGCTTAAGAAAGTCTAACAAGTCTCAAGTCCATAAGGCACATGCTCGACCTTCCATCTAACTTATCTTATGCTGTTGTTCACTATTCTAAGTTCCTGTCATAGTGGCTCTCTTTAAATTTCTGGCAAACTCCAAATTCTTTTCCACATCAGGGCCTTTACTCCAACTCTTCATCTGCTGGTTCCTTTAGTTATCAGCTTAAATGTCATTTGCTCAGAGAAGTTTCCCCTATGCCCCAAATGTAAAGAGTTCTCCATCACTACATCTTGTTCTTTTGCTTTATAGCATGTATCTGAGTTCAGAATTGTATAATTTGTGTTTACTTTTAAGGAGGTAAAGTAAGGATTCCTTACTTTTGTAAGGAATCCACTGAATACTCAGTGCCTACCACATAGTAAATACTCAGTTAAGTACTTGTTGAATGAACTAATCTACATTCATTCAAGTAATATATTTTAATCTATACTATAATCATCAATATCCTCTATCATTTATGTATTCTCCATATATCATTTGTCCATCTATACTCTATCATTTATGTATTCTCCATATATCATTTATCCATCTATCATTTATTTATATGACTCTGTACATGGATACTGAGTAACTGAAACTCTAAAGCCTAATTTTTTTGTCTCCCCACAGGTACAAACAGATCATTGTTATACTTTATGCAAGCAGCTGCAGATGAATTTCTGTCAAAATCAAATAAAGACAGTAACATTTAGATGGAAGACAGGAATGGCCTTCTTTCTCTGTTCTGTTTAGAAAAAAGTTCATTTCTGAATTAGCTATCATGTTGTCTATAAGTATTATGCAAACTACCTTGAGTCCTTATAATGTAAGTTAGGTTATAATGAGAAATGAGAAGTAATGGACCTGAAGAGAATTCTCTGGGGATGATTTTTTTCCAACATACTTATGGAGCAGTATAGCAGAGGTTAGGGTTCATGAAATAAGGAAACGTGGGGCAGAACCTCTTCTTTCACTAGATCTCTTTATTTTTTACTCCTTTCCTACCTTTTCTGTTGCCTTGAGGGTAGATGGTGAGAGGAAGGTGAGTATAGGAAAAAGTGAAAAAGGGAGAGTATGGGAAAAAGTGAAAAATCTTACATGTAATCTGGCTATAGGTGCCCCCTAATAAAGAAGGTACTGTACAACGAGTGTATTCAAGCTGAGCTCTTATGACCCAACCTCAGTCCCTGTCCGTAGGGGTATACCTTCTCCCTCTTTCTCCTGGGTTTCTCTATCTGGCAGAAAAATAGTTTATGAGGAGTAGCTTGAGCCTGGTTATCTTCTGTGGTCTCCCATTGGCCCACAGGAACTCACATCCTTGTCTCAACAGTAGGGAAGTGTAGGCTGTTTCCCCTTTGCTTCCTTCTCTCTTTGCTGCCATCATGGATAGCCCCAGACACCTTATTATCTTCAGGTGGGAGGCAAGCATACATCTTCCTGTTCTCAAATACTCCCAAATGCTAGGGGTCACATATCAGGTTCACTTTCTCAGAGTTCCAGCCTTGGTGGTCACATCAAGATGGGCCTCTGGATTTTGTGGTTCAGCAAAACCCCACCCCTGGAAGTGAGATGTTTGTCTCTCCTTCTCTAACGTTCTCCCAGTCCTTAAGAGTGGTTTTCTAAGGGCTCTTCTACTGAGAGAAGAGAAGAAAGCCAGTGTGCTCTCTACTTATATGAATCCCCTTACCAAATGTTCTCCCCACCTCTGTCCTTTTCCCCTACAGTTCCTTCTCAAAACAGCAGCCAGAGTAATCCTTTGAAAAACTCAAGTTAGATTAGGTTGCTCCTTTGCTAAGAATTCTCCAATGGTTTCTCATCTCATTTAGAATTAAATTCAGTGTTCTTATCGTTGTCTGTTTGTTCCCCTTGATCTGTCCGTGACTATTCCTTTGATACCATTTTTCTGCTATTCCTTTTCTTTAGCTCATTCTGCTCCTTCCTTTTCCTTGAACACAACAGGCTTAATTCTTTCCATATGACTGGAAAGTTCTTCCTCCAAACATCCATTTGGCTAGCTTCTTCATCTACTTCTATGTGGATGTCATATTCTCAGAGAGACCTTTGCTGACCACCTTATCTGAAATATAACCCTACCCCCCACACCCCCATACCACTTTTGGCATCTGAGCAGTATTGTCAATGGATATCCTGAGTTTTTAAAGTGCATAGCCATTATTTTTTTTACTTGAATCTAAAATGAGTATGTAATTTTTCTACTTTATTGATTTGTTTAATGTATCTATTCATTTAGCTCATAAGTTCCTGGGAAAGCAGAATCATGACGATTTTTATTAGTTCTGCAGCAAATAGGTACTCAATAAATACTTTTTGAAGGTTGAAGGAAAATCCAGATAGACTGAATAGTTTTTGAAGCTCTCTAAAAAGCTCACTGCAGTATATGTAATTTACTGATTTATGCAGTTTGGTTATTGAAAGTTATGATGAATTTTAGTAGACCTCCTACACTCTGGTTTCTACTCTAACTCTTCCTTAATAACACTGTCAGATTGCAGTTTTTAAAGGACTGCTTTCATCATCTTCCATCTTTGCTCAAAACCTTCAAAATCATGCGTACGTGGTTGTGTGTGACTATACATGTATGCATATGTGTATCATGTTAAGCCAAAGCCTGCTTTCTTCCCTCTCCCTCCTTTCCTCCCTTCCTTCCTTTATCACTGTTGTTTAGTGGGCACCGTTATATATTAGGTCTATTATTTTGTATTTTACCTGCAAAACTTCCCTATAACCCTCACAACATCTTGCAAGGATCTGTTATTATCCTCATTTTACAGATGGAGAAAATGGAGTTTGTACTGGTGAAGGAGGCTGTCTCAGGTTACTCAGCTGGTAAGTGGCAGAATTGCAACAGGAGCTAAATCTGTATGTTCTAAAGCTTTGGTACCAGTGTTTCCTCAAACTCAAGAAATATACAGACTACTTTTATTTATTTGTTTATTTGAGTTTCATTTTTTTCACTTTTTCATTGAGGTATAATAGAGTTAGAGTGAAGTACACAAATATTGTGTTCAGTTCAAGGGGTTTGTTAATATCTGTTCATCCAGGTAACTATCATTCAGATCAAGATATATAATATTCCTAGTCCCTTAGGTAGACCAACTTTTTAAAGACAAGAAATTTTTTCATAGATGTCCAATGCTGACTTAAATTATTTTTATTAAATTAAAATAAATAAATAGAAAATTATATATAATCCTCTTATGTTTGTAGTTCTTGTATAGGCATAAAAACAAATTTATATATTTAATATAAATGGAGCTCAAAATTTAGCAAAATTTCAATTAGCAAAATTTAATAAGACATAAAATGTTTTGCTGAAACCAAACTCTGTCACCATGTGAATATAGTATTGGTTTTATAGATGGTTTTTTTGCATTTGCTATGCCTATGTCACTTTGTGATGTCATTTTTTTCCACTTGAGTTATCTCAGAACCTTTATTCATACACTACCCTATGACACCAGTTTGACCTTGTTTCATGTGGATATATAATTTATGTCTTGAATCAGGTTCTGTTTTGTTCTCAGGAAACTTCAATAGTTAAAGTAGTTAGTACCAATATAATCACATACATACAAGATGTGGGTACTGAACTCTCTTTTCAGTACTTGGTATTGAGGTAGTCACAGGGATAAATCTATCAATTATAAATCTTTACTGAGACAATCAAATAAATGAAAACACAAAATTTAAAAATTCTTTTGGAGGGAATTCTCTGGCGGTCCAGTGGTTAGGACGGACGCTTTCACTGCGGGGGCCCACGTTTGATCTCTGGTCGGGGAACTAAGATCTGCATGCCACGTGGTGCGGCCACATTAAAAAAAAAAGTTCTTGTGGAAAACCTTGTTGACTACTGGGGCTATGCCTGTAGAGTTTCAGTTAGGGAAGCACTGCTGTGCCCTGCTTACTCCGATGTCTGACACTCAAGGTCCACCATACTTGAGTCATTTCTACTTAGAAAACAACAAAACAACATTGGTGATAAAACATGCCTCCTTCTCTGTTAGGCTGGTGTTGTCACTCTCTAAGGAATGTGTCATGGATATTCCTAGTATATGCCTTAACTTTATTGGAAAACCTTCCCCTAAGCTATTGCCTATTTAATGCTGACCATTCTTAAGTTCACAGTTAACATTTCAACTTCTTCATGAAATCATTCCTAATCTCTTTAAGCTGTGCAAATCTCTTTTTCCTAGTATTGTGTCCATATTTTAGTACTGACCTTATTTAGTTCATAATGATTTTTACAAGTTAGCATAATATAATTTATAGTCTTAAAGTTTATTATATTATTATATATGTATTACTTTTAGTCTCTAGATTTTAAGAGTTTGGGGTCAGTAGTTTAAGTTCTGTGATACTGTGGTATAGCAAAAAGAACACTGCTTTTTAATTATGGTTAAATTACTTACTAGCTCTGCAACTGGAAGCCTCGTTGAAATTGTTTTCATATTTAAAAATCGGCATTAAAAATTCATGGGAGTTAATATGTTTAAGAAAGACTATAATAATGACCTAGGAAGCAGAGTCTTAATGGTGAATGTTTATTTACTCTTTATTAAAGATGGGTATAGCTATAGCTACATGAAAATTTACCAAGAAGATAGAAAACCTGAAAGACCTTGAAACTTCTGACAATTACTCACTTTTGGTGATTAGCAAAACCATCAAAAGAAACATAAAATGGTTGATAAGTGACTTTGGAATCCCGGAGAACTCAAATGGTGAAAAAAAAAAGAAGCTATTACAAGTGAATAGCTGACTGAATATATAGTATCATGGGACAGAAATGGGTTTTCCAGACTAATTGGGAACCTGGAGAAGCTTGGAATATATCTTACAAAATCTGGAAGAAAACCTGCAGAGTTTTCAACTCAAATTTAAAAGGAGTTTAAATAGAGATAGAGATAATTTTTATCAAAAACTTTAAATCCAAATAATATACAGGATATCAGGTCTAACACTGACAGATCAATAGTGGAAAAGATGCATTTTCACTGGAGAACATAAGGAAGAGGGTCATTAATAACACTTTTGGCCTTAAATGTCTCCATACCAATGCAGAACATAAGTAATGAAGAAAGTGAACTTGGGATGTTAAGACAAGGATGTAGTTATTATCTTGAGATTAAGGTGGGATACGGTTTAGAATTAGAATAATGAAATGGCATAAAGACGAACTTTGTTCAAAGAAGTCAAAAGAATGGTAGTGTGCTTTGAATTTTTTTTTCAAAAAGTTGAGGAAGCAGTGAAATAAACCTCTAGTCTGAGCATAATCTGATCAATGAGAGAAAACTGCTTGAAGTGTGAAAGTGTGAAAGACCATGGATAACAGGGACCATGTCATTTTGGAGTTTGTAAAACCAAAGAGAAAGGGAATGAGGGAATGTCTGGACCACCACATCATGCTAAGTAGTGATAGTTCTTATTTATTGAAGAGTTACTAATATACAAGACATTGTAGTAAGTGTTTTACATTGAATATCTGATTTAATTCTCACAACTCTTATCCCAGTTTTAC
The DNA here is from genome assembly GCF_964341445.2 of Mesoplodon mirus. Taxonomy (NCBI): domain Eukaryota; kingdom Metazoa; phylum Chordata; class Mammalia; order Artiodactyla; family Ziphiidae; genus Mesoplodon; species Mesoplodon mirus. Next base: position 49,972,653 of record NC_138982.1, read on the forward strand.
AGATGAAGAAACTGAGGCTTAGAAAGGTTAAGTAATTTTCCAAACATCACACAAAAATTTAGTAGTAGAGCCAGATTTGAATTCAGGCAGTCTGAATTTAGAAATATCTTTCTAAGAATTTAGATTTCTTAAAGTTTTTAGAAAAGATAAGTGGATTTCCTTGACCAGTGAATTTAAAAGAAAGAATTGCAACCCAAAAGACCCAGAATAGCCAAAACAATATTGAGAAAGATAAAAGCTGGAGGTGTCATACTCCCTGATTTCAAACTATACTACAAAGCTACAGTAATCAAAACAGTATGGTACTGGCACAGAAAAAGACACATAGATCAATGGAACAGAATAGAGAGACCAGAAATAAACCCACACACTTATGGTCAATTAACCTATGACAAAGGAGGCAAGAGTATACAGTGGAGAAAAGACAGCCTCCTCAATAAATGAGGTTGGGAAAACTAGACAGCTACCTGCAAAAGAATCAAACTGGACTATTCTCTCACACCATGCACAAAAATATATTCAAAGAGAATTAAAGACTTAAATGTAAGATCTGAAACCTTAAAACTTCTAGAAGAAAACATAGGCAGTATATTCTTTGACATTGGTTGTAGTAATTTTTTTTTGGATATGTCTCCCTAGGCAAGGGAGAGAAAAGCAAAAATAAACAACTGGGACTACATCAAACTAAAAAAAATTTTCACAGCTAAGGAAACTCTCAAAAAAATGAAAAGGCCATCTACTGAATGGGCGAAGATATTTGCAAACAATATATCTAATAAAGGGTTAATATCCAATGCATACAGAGAACTCATACAACTCCACAGCAAAAACAAGAACAAAACACCAAAAACCAAACAACATGATTAAAAAATGAGCAGTTGATCTGAATAGACATTTTTCCAGAGGAGGCATACAGATAACCAACAGGCACATAAAAAGATGCCCAACATCACTAATCTTCAGGGGAGTGCAAATCAAAACTACAATGAGATATTACCTCACACCTGTCAGAATGGCTGTTATCAAAAAGGCAACAAATAACAAGTATTGGTAAGGATGTAGAGAAAAGGGAACCCTCGTATACTGTTAGTGGGAATGTAAATTGGTGCAGCTGCTATGGAAAACAGTATGGAGATTCCTCAAAAAATTAAAAGTAGAACTACCATACAATCTAGCAATTCCATTTCTGGGTATTTATTCAAAGAAAACAAAACCACTAATTCAGAAAAATATATGCACCCCTACGTTCATTAGGGCATTATTTGCAATAGCCAAGATATGGAAGCAACATAAGTGCCAATCAATAAATTAATGGGTAAAGAAGATGTGAGTTATATACACAGACACACACATATATATATATAAAATGGGATATTACTCAGCCATAAAAAGAATCAACTCTTGCCATTTGAAACAGCAAGGAGGGATCTAGAGGGTATTACACTAACTGAAATAGGTCAGACAGAAAAAGACAATTACTATATGATTTCAGTTATATGTGGAATCTAAAAAACAAAACAAATGAATAAATGTAACAAAGCAGAAACAGAGTTATAAATACACAGAACAATCAAGTGGTTGCCAGAGGGAAGAGGAGCAGGAGGAGGAATGAAATAGGTGAGGGAGATTAAGAGGTACAAATTTCCAGTTGCAAAATAAATGAGTCATGGGTGTGAAATGTACAGTGGGGGGAATATAGTAAATAATTATGTAATATCTTCATATGGTGACAGATTGGAACTAGACTTATGATGATGACCATTTTGAAATGTATAGAAATATTGAATCACTATGTTGTGTAATAGGAACTAACAGTATTGTAGGTCAATTATACTTCAAAAATAAACAAATGAACAAACAAACTCATAGAAAAAGAGATCAGATTTGTGGTTACCAGAAGTGGGAGGAGAAATGGGGGCGGGGACATTGGATGAAGGCAGTCAAAAGGTATAAACTTCCTGTTGTAAGATAAATAAGTACTAAGGATATAATGTACAACATGATAAATATAATTAGCACTGCTGTATGTTATATATGAAAGTTGTTAAGAGAGTGAATCCTAAGCGTTCTCATCACAAGGAAAAATATTTTTTTCTATTTCTTTAATTTTGTATCTATATGAGATGATGAATGTTCACTAAACTTATTATGATAATCATTTCATGATGTATGTGAATCAAAGCATTATGTTGTACATCTCAAACTTATACAGTGCTGTATGTCAATTATATCTCAATAAAACTGGAAGAAAAAAATAAAAGAAATGACAGTTTGGTAATAATGACAGGCCTTCAAATGACACGTTGACTTTACAATTTGAGATTACTCCAGTGAAGGAAGAAAAAAATGCACCAAATAAACTTATGTGGTACACAAGAATTGGGTGATATGAAGGAAGGGTGCCATTGATGTTTTTACCTTATCTTCTACTTGCACTTTATTATCTTTAAAAAGAAGATGGAAGAGATTAAAATTTAAAAGAAGAGATACCTATCACTTAGGGATTAGGTTTGGCTGCTAGGAACTTAAAGTTATAGTAGCGTAAACAGGGTAGAAATTCGTTTCCCTTTTCTGTTAAAATCTGTTGGTGGGTAGTCCAGGACTGGCCCAGTGTCTGTGCTCTATAATGTTCTCATGGACCCAGCCTTTTTTGTGGTTCTGCTGCATGTAGACATTATTTTCAAGGTCACCTCATGGTCTAATATAGCTGTTCCAGCTCCAGCCATCAGTTCTATATTTCAGCCATCAAGAAGGAGGAAGGGAAGAAGGGCATGTCTCCATACTATAAGGATACTCTTAAGTTGCACATACTAGTTCCTTTTATTTCCCTTGGCCAAAATTAGTCAGATGGTCACACCTAGCTATAGTGAAGCCTGGGAAATCCAAATTCTAGTGTGGATATATGCATTTCTGCCTAGAATCTGGGAGGTCTATTAGTAAATTAGATGGAGGCAGAAACATATGGCAGGTGGGGGGTAGAATCTAGGAAATTTTACCACATATATATAGTCAAATTCAAAGAGAAGGGTAACAGAAACCTGTAATAATAGTGTCAGGAAAGATAAAAGCCTAGAATAATCTGAAGCATATAGAAAATTCTAACAAAATATTAGCTTTTGATTGTTTAAAACTTTTTGCATATTTTTGGAATAAATGTAAATATTTGTAATTCTATTTAGAATAAATAGAATAAAAGAAGGTGATAGATAATTCTCACTTGGGGAAAATTCTAACATTAATAAGTGATGGAGAAATAGTAGAATTAGTCCCCCATATAGTTTTCACCTCTTCTATCAAAACTAATTATTAAATTGGAAGAAGAACATGTTGATGAGAAATTGAAAGCTCAAATAGCATAGGACAGCACCTTGATTCTGGGCCTCAATGTTTGCCTGAATTATCTCAGCAGCCTCCTTAAAAATTCTTGCTGCTGCTTGGCATACATTTTCTCCTCTCACCCTCCAATCAAGTAAAGAAGACAGCTTCTTTACTCCCACCAATTATTTCTCTAAAAATAAATCTTATCATTCCATGCTTAAAATTTTTTTTTTTGGTTCTCTATAATTTATAGAATTAAGTTCAGACTTCTTACGATGGCACATAATGCCCTTCATGGTATGTTTTGAGCTTTTCTTTCATCTCATCTGTCTTCCATTATGCTTTTTGAGCTCCAGCTTTGCCAAACTTCTTAGTGTTTCCTGAATATTAGACTTACTAATCCTTTTGTTTGAATGCCCCTGTTTGCCTGGGAAATTCATGGACAATCTTTAAGACTGAACTCACATATCTCCCCCTTTTAAAAGCCATGCACAGGTGGATAGTTTTTCCTCTGTATACACGTGGCATTCTGTACATATTTCTGTTGCAGCAGTTATGTTGAAATAAATATGTATTTATTTACATATCTTTCTTCCCTGTGTGAGTTACCCAGGGGAAACAGTTTTAAATGTATTGCTCAGCACTTAGTGAATGTTCAAAATAATTATTGACTGATTGGTGAGAGCATGCAGATGGTCTAAATTAATTCAGGTCCCTAGGGTCAGATGAAATACATGCATGCTAGAGTAGCAAAAAAAAAAAAAAAAAAAGAAAAAATCCATCAACGATTTAGGAACTATTGCCAGGTATCTTGGAGGAAATTTGGGTAGTAGAAGTGTCAAAAGACTGGAGATAGGCAATGTCCTTATTTTTACAGTTGGTATAAAAGCATACCTAGAAATCATAGATTCACAAGCTTTAGGCCATACACAATTGTGGAACAGATTATTAGACAGATGGCTTGAGAGCACTTTAGGAAAAATACTGAAAATTGTTTTTATTTAAATATATTTCTATTATATTTTAACCTTGCCTACTTTCATAGAGAACTAGAGGCAGATGTTTATTCCTAGGAACCTGTAAATGTTTACTTAGGACAAGTTAAAATTGTGTGAAACTCTTTTCCTATGTTTCTTGAAACTTATTGACTGAGAATAATGGCTGTATATTCTGTAAGGCATTTGATGATGTCCCTCATGTACTCTCTATTGTGGTTTTATGTGGATCAGATGATGTATTTGTGTATTGAAAACTATAAAACTCTATGCCAGAGTTTCTCTACTTTTAGTCATTTACTTAGTACCTTTATGTTTTTCTCCATATTCACATATTATGTCTCCTTTTATATACCTAACATTTTTCTTTCTCACCTGATTTTTTTTTAATTTAAACTTAACCTCATCCTAAAAGAAAATAGCTGTAAGGACACAGGTTTGTGTAATGTACCAGTGATAATTTTTCTAATATACTCTGTAATAAATACATATCTAGGAACAAAAAAATGATGGCCCATGTGTCATTTTGAATACAACCAGTGTATAATTTTATAACATTTTATGCTACTATCATTGTTTAAAATATGGGGAATTTAAGCTAATTCAAAATACCAATACCACGAGTGATTTTTATCTATTGCACCATTGCATGGTTCACAAAGGCAGTTGATTAATGGACTGATATCGATTTGGAAGGGTGTTTTGAGTGACAAATTTCAGGGCTGTGAATTTTGTCCTGACCTGATTTACATTTTATTAGTGACCTGAAGACATAGGAGGTGAATGGGTTCAATTGGAAGTGACATAACCTGGAAGGGATAACTAATATAATAGATCATAGAACTGATTCAGTTAACATAGAGGATACATACTTAGATTAAGACAAACAATGTTTAAATATAGAAAGAAGAAGATCTGGCAAAATTGCTTAGGGTTTTCAGTTGGCTATAAACTCATTAAAAGTAAAAAAATTTATATAGATGCCCAGAAAGTAAATGTACACTTAGATTTTAGTCTTAAAGGTCATATGCTCAAGAAAGTGCTTTAAAATGGAGTGTCCAAATTAAGAGAGTTAAATATTCTGCAGCTGATCCATCTATATCTGGAATATTATGTTCAATTCCAGGAAGCAGTCCAGGAAAAGTATAGATCTGGAAATGCTTTCATTTGTGAGAGAGAGAGTTGAAGGAACTGGGCATGTTAAACCTAAAGAAAACAAATTCTAAGTTGGGGCATGAGAATTATTTTCAAGTACAATATTGGAAAAGCTTTCAACATAGAAGGAAAATGTTATTTATCTGCATAGTCTTAGTGAGCAGATTTGACTACAGCTCAATAAAAATTAAAAGAATTTAACAGTCAGCGATACTAGAGGGAAGCTGCCATGATTGCTGTATGGTAGTTTTGGGGGTGTGCGTGTATGTTTGTATGTATGTGTGTAAATTGACTGAGAGGTGATCCTTTAACTTTGAATGCTTTTAATTTTTACAATGATCATGTCATCAGAAAAAAAAGATATTTCTATTTTGAAATGTAAAATTTAAAACTACTGGAGAAGGGGAGTGGTTGGAGGAGACCCTTGCTTCTGTCACCTAATACCCATGTATTTTTGACTGATTCCTTAACTTCTCCAATCCTGAAATTCCTCTTCTAGACAATGGGGATAATAATACTTTCCACTCAGGATGATTGTGAAGATTAAATTAATACTGTAAGTGAAAATTCCTGACACAGTATGACTTCAGTTTAGGTATTTAGTAGTTTTTTTTTTTTTCTTGTATATGATCTTGAGTTTACTATTGAAGGGACAACCAAAAATTAGTAGGCAGCCTAAATTTCAGCACTAATTTTGAACCTTAAACAGTTCAGTCCTAACTTGTGATTTGAAAGTTATGTGGTATGGGAAAAGTAATATAGAAGAAAGAGAAAATCCTGACCTATATATATGCTTTTGGTCACTAATGGAAGCCCTCACAATGTCATATTAGAGTCTTCATAGGTAAGTTCCATATTCATTATTTTCTTGTCTTTTTTTCAGTGATTCAATATTTTTATAGATTATAATCCATATAAAGTTATTACAAAATAATGGTTGTATTTCCCTATGCTATACAGTATATCCTCGTTGCTTACGTATTTTATACAGAATAATTTGTGTCTTGTATTCCCATATCCCTAACTCTCCTGTCCCCCCTTCCCTTTCCTCACTGTTAACCACTAGTTTGTTCTCTATATCTGTGTGTCTGTTTCTGTTTTGTTATACACATTTGTTTGTTTTATTTTTTAGATTCCATATATAAATGATAACAGAGTATTTGTCTTTCTCTGACTTATTTCACTAAGCATAATACTCTCTAGGTCCATCCATGTTGTTGCAAATGGCAGAATTTCATTTTTTTATGACTGAGTAATATTCCATTGCATATACATGCCACATCTTTATCCATTCATCTGTTGATGGGTACTTAGGTTGCTTCCATATCTTGGCTATTGTAAATAATGCTGCTGTGAGCATTTGGGTGCATGTATCTTTTCAAATTAGTGGTTTTTTTCCTTCAGATATACGTTAGCAGTGGAATTGCTGGACCATATGGTAGTTCTGTTTTTTAGATTTTTTGAGGAATTTCCATACTGTTGTCCATAGTGGCTGCAACAATTTACAATTCTACCAACAGTGTGCTTAGGGTTCCCTTTTATCCACATCATTGCCAAGACTTGTTATTTGTAGAGTTTTGATGATAGCCATTTGATGATATCTCCTTGTGGTTTTGATTTGCATTTCTCTGATGATTAGCAATGTTGAGCATTTTTTCATGTGCCTGTTAAGACACGAAAAAAATGTCTATTGGAAAAAAGTTGATTCAGGTCTTTGGCCCATTTTTTAATTGGATTGTTTGTTTTCTTGATATCGAGTTGTATAAGCTGTTTATATGTTTTGGATATTAACCCTTTATCAGCCATATCAGTTGCAAATATTTTTTCCCATTCAGTAGGTGTCTTTTCATTTTGCCGGTGGTTTCCTCTGCTGTGCAAACGTTTTAAGTTTAATTAGGCCCCATTTGTTTATTTATGCTTTTGTTTCCTTTGCCTTAGGAGACAGATCCAAAAAAATATCGCTAAAATTTATGTCAAAAAATATTCTGCCTATGTTTTCTTCTAGGACTTTTATGATTTCCAGTTATACATTTAGATCTTTAATCCATTTTGAGTTTATTTTTGTACATGGTATGAGAAAATGTTCTAATTTAATTCTTTTACATGTAATACTGCTTATTGAAGAGATTGTCTTTTCCTTGTTGTGTATTCTTGCCTCCTTTGTCATAGGTTAATTGACCATAGGTGCATTGGTTTATTTCTGGGCTTTCTGTTCTGTTTCACTGATCTATATGTCTGTTTTTGTACCATTACCTTGTTGTTGGTTACTATAATTTTGTAGTATAGTCTGAAATGAGGAAGCATGATGCCACCAGCTTTGTTCTTTTTTCTCAGGATTGCTTAAGCAATTTAGGGTCTTTAGCAGTTTCATATAGATTTTAGGATTATTTGTTCTAGTTCTGTGAAAAATGTAATTGGCATTTTGATAGGGATTGTGTTAAATCTGACTATTGCTTTGGGTAATGACTATTGCTTTGGGTAACATTTGGCAATATTAAATATTCCAATCCAAGAACATGGGATATCTTTCCATTTCTTTGTATCACTTTCAAATTCCTTCATCAATGTTTTTTAGTTTTCAGAGTATAGTTATTTACCTCCTTGGTTAAGTTTATTTCTGAGTATTTTAAATTTTTTGGATGCAATTTTAAACAGGATTGTTCTTCTACTTTCTCTTTTTGATATTTTATTATTAGTGTATAGAAAAGCAACCGATTTTTCTATATTAATCTTGTATCCTACAATTTCACTGAATTCATTTATTAGTTCTAATAGTTTTTTGGTGGGGACTTTAGGGTTTTCTATGTATAGTATCATGTCTCTGCAAATAGTGACAGTTTTACTTCTTACCTTCCAGTTTGGATGCTTTTTGTTTCTTTTTCTTGCATGATTGCTGTGTCTAGGACTTCCTATACTATGTTAAATAGAAGTGGTGAGAGTGGGCATCCTTACCATGTTCCTGATTTTAGAGGAGAAGCTTTTAGCTTTTCATTGTTGAGTATGGTGTTAGATGTGGGTCTGTCATAAATGGCCTTTATTATGTTGAGATATGTTCCCTCTATACTAACTTTGATGAGAGTTTTTATCATCAGTAGTTGTTGAATTTTGTCAAATGCTTTTTCTGTGTCTATTGAGATGATCATTTGGTTTTTATCCTTCTGTTTGTTAATGTGGTGTATCATATCGATTAATTTGTGAATATTGAACCATACTTGCATCTCTAGAATAACCCACATGATCCATTTTATTTATTTATTTATTTTAAAATTTTATTTATTTATTTTTGGCTGCGTTGGGTCTTTGCTGCTGTGCGAGGGCTTCTCATTGTGGTGGCTCCTCTTGTTTAGAGCATGGGCTCTAGGCACGTGGTGTTCAGTAGTTGTGGCTCAAGGGCTCAGTAGCTGTGGCTCGTAGACTCTAGAGTGCAGGCTCGGTAGTTTTGGCACACAGGCTTAGTTACTCTGCAGCATGTGGGATCTTCCCGGACCAGGGGTCAAACCCATGTCCCCTGCACTGGCAAGCAGATTCTTAACCAGTGTGCCACCAGGGAAGTCCTGATCCATTTTATATATTGTTGAATTCACTTTGCTAATATTTTGTTGAGCATCTATATTCATTGAAGATATTGGCTTGTAATTCTCTTGTTTTGTAGTGTCTTTATTTGGTTTTGGTATCAGGATAATGGAGGCCTTGTAGAATGAAGCTAGGAGTGTTCCCTACTCTTCAATTTTTTGGAATAGTCTGAGAAGGATAAGCATTAGCTCTTCTTTATATATATGTATATATATTTTTTTGCTGTGCCGTGTGGCATGCAGGATCCTAGTTCCCAGACCAGGGATTCCACCCGTGCCCCCTGCAGTGGAAGCCCAGAGTCTTAACCACTGGACCACCAGGCAAGTCCCTCTTCTTTATATTTTTGGTAGAATTCCCCTTTGAAGCCATCCAGTCCTAGACTTTTGTTTTTTTAAATTACAAATTCAATTTCACTACTAGTGATCGGTATGTTCAGATTATGTATTTCTTCCTGATTCAGTCTTAGAGGGTTGGATATTTCTAGAAATTTGTCCATTTCTTCTAGGTTGTCCAATTTGTTGACATATAACTGTTCATAGTATTCTCTTACAATTTTTTTTTTTTGTATCTCGTTGGTATTGGTTGTTATTTCTCCTCTTTCATTTCTTGTTTTGTTTATTTGGGTCCTCTCTTTTTTTCTTGTTGAGCTTGGCTAAAGATTTATCAATTTTGTTTACTTTTTCAAAAAACCAGCTCTTGGTTTCACTGATCTTTTCTATTGCTTTTGTTTTTTTGTCTTGATTTTATTTATTTCTTTTCTGATATTTATTATTTCTTTCCTTCTGCTGACTTTGGGCTTTTTTTACTCCTCTTTTTCTAATTCCTTTAGACAGAAGTTTGGGTTGGTTATTTGATACTTTTCTTGTTTCTTGAGGAAGGCCCGAATCACTATAAACTTCCCCCTTACCACTTCTTTTGCTGCATCCCATAGATTTTGGAAAGTTGTGTTTCCATTTTCATTTGTCTCGAGGTATTTTCTGATTTTATTTTTGATTACTTCATTGAGCCATTGGTTTTTTAGCAACACATTGTTTAGTCTTCACATGTTTGTGCTTTACCCATTTTTCTTCCTATAATTGATTTCTAGTGTCATACCATTGTGGTCAGAAAAAATGCTTGATATAATTTCTATCTGCTTAAAGTTGTTTAGACTTGTTTTGTGGCCTAGGATGTGATACCTCCTGGAGAATGTTCACATGTACTTGAAAAGAATGTGTATTCTGCTATTTTTGGATGGAATGTCCTGTAAATATGTATTATGTCCAACTGGTATATGTTGTCATTTAAGACCACTATTGCCTTATTGATTTTCTGTCTGAATGAGTTGTCCATTGATGTATGTGGGGTGTTAAAGTCCCCTACAATTATTGCATTATTGTCAATTTCTCCCTTTAATGTCTCTTAATATTTGCTTTATATATTTAGGTGCTCCTGTATTGAGTGCATAATTGTTAATGAGTGTAATATTCTCTTCTTGTATTGATCCCTTTATCATTATATAATGCCCTTCTTTGTCTTTTGTTATAGACTGTTTTAAAGTCTATTCTGTCTGATATGAGTACTGCTACTCCCGCTTTCTTATCTTTTCCATTTGCATGAAATATCTGTTTCCCCTCACTTTCAGTCTGTGTGCTTTAGTTCTGAAATGACTCTTTATAAGCAGTGTATAGATGGGTCTTGTTTATTTAATTTAATCAGCCACCCTATGTCTTTTGATTGGAGCATTTAGTCCATTGATATTTAAATTAATTAGTCATAGGTATGTACTTATTGCCATTTTATTACTTGTTTTCCAGTTGGTTTTTGTAGTTCTTCCCTGTTCTTTTCTTCTTTTAGTTTCTTTGCTTGTGGTTTAATGATTTTCTTTAGTGGTATGCTTGTGTTCCTTTTTTTTCTTGTTTTTGAATATCTGTTGTATGTTTTTAACTTGTGGTTACCATGGGGTTCATATATGTTGACTTATAACTATATCTATTAGTTTTAAACAGGCAGTCCTTTGAGTTCAAACGCATTCTAAAAGATCTACATTTTTTTCTTCCCTCCCCACGTTTTGTTTTTGATGTCATCTTTTACATCTTCTTGTTTATCCCTGTACTGATTATTGTAGTTATAGTTAATTTTACATTTTTTTGTCTTTTAACCTTTGTGCTATCTTATTTAAATAGTTGATCCTCAGACTTTACTATGTATTTGCCTTTACTAGTGGAATTTTTCCTTTCCTATAGATACTTACTTCTTATAGCATTTTCTTTCCCACTTAGAGAAGACCCTTTAATGTTGCCTTTCACGTCAGTTTAGTATTGTTGAACTCTTTCAGTTTTTGCTTGCCTGAGAAGTTCTTTATATCTCCTTCAATTCTAAATAATAACCTTCCTGAGTAGAATGTCCTAGGTTGCAGGTTTTTCCCTTTCAGCTTATGCCACTCCTTTCTGACCTGCAATGTTTCTGTGGAAAAATCAGCTGATAGCCTATGGGTGTTCCCTTGTATATGACTCTTTGTTTTTCTTTTGCTGTCTTTAGAATTCTCTCTTTAACTTTTGCCATTTTAATTATGATATGTCTTGTTGTGAGTCTGTTTGGATTCATCTTGCTCTGTGCTTCCTGTACCTGACTGTCTGTTTCTTCAGTTTTGGGAAGTTTTAAGCCATAATTTAATTAAATACATTTTCAACCCCCTTCTCTCTCTTTTCTCCTCTGGGCCCCTATAATGTGAATGTTGTTAAGCTTGATATTATCCCAAAGATCCATTAAACTGTTCTAATTTTTAAATATTTATTTATTTATTTTTGCTGTTCTCATTGGGTGATTTCCATTATTTTATATTCCAGAACACTTATGCATTCTTCTGTATCACCTAGTCTGCTGTTCATTCCTTCTAGTATATTTTTCATTTCAGTTATTGTATTCTTCATTTCTGACTGATTATTTTGTATTCCATAGTTCCTTGTCAAAATTTTCACTGTGTTCATCTATTCTTTTCCCTAATTCAGTTAGCATCCTTATTACTAATGTTTTGAATTTTTTAATCCAGTAAATTGTTTTATTACTTGTTTTTTACAAGACTTTTCTCTTGCTTTTTCAATTGAGACAAATTACTCCATCTTCTCATTTTAATTAACTTTCTATGTCTCTATGAAATTAGGTGAACAGTTACCTATTGCAGTCTTGAAAGTGTGTCCTTATGTGGGAGTGTCCCTATACGGTCTGTACGTGCCTAGTGACTTTGGTGGGAGAGCTGAATTTTACATGAACACAAGTTGTGTCTTTCCTCAGGGTGTGCTAGAAGGCATTACCTTGGTAGGAGGTGGAACTTGAAATGGAGTGGCTAGAACCAGAGCCTGGTGTGCTCTGGGGCTCCTCCTTTGGTCAGTGGCCATCACCACCCTATCGGGTGGGGTTAGGTCACAAGTTGCTGGAGCAGAAGCCCTGAGGGTCAGGTCCGAGATGGCTCAGTTCCCTTGAAGTGTGAGCTCTCCCCACTCCCAGCAACACTGGAGCAAGAAGAGCTGGCTTGGGCACTTGGTGAGGTCTGGGGCACTGGGCTCTGAAAGTCTTGTGGCCCTTAGATATCTCAACTGTCTCATGCACCACCAGTGTAAATGCCAGCAATGGCTGCCCCCTCCCTGCTCAGACACCACTTTGGGTTTGAGCCACCTCAGCATCTCATGGCAGAGGTTGTTCCCTAGTTACGGCAGCTCTTGCTTCAGTGTGGAGCTGCCACATGCGGCAAGAGATGCTGGAGCATTCACTCAGCTCAGGCCAGAGCATGTGCTGGGACAGTAGCAGGAAACTAGTCAGCCACCCCTGCATTCTCAAGCCACACTCTCTGCCCTGCATTGGAGGGCAAGGAAGTGCAAATGTGCTCCTCCCGAGTAGAGTCCAGGCTTCCCATAGCCTTACTGTTAATCCCACTGGCTCTCCAATAAGCCAAGGGGTCTCATCTTCCCTTTGTTGGACCTTATGGTTGGGGTGCCCAATATGTGGCTCAAACTGCTCTTTCCTCAGGGATCTCCACTCATGTAATCTCCCATTTCCTGTAAGACCCCTCTCAGGGGCACAGGTCCTGACCTGATTGCTTTACTTTCCTTCCTACCCAATTCTGTGTGGATCTTTCTTAACAGCCTTGGTTGTACAGGAGTCTTTCTGCCAGTCTTCAGTTAGTTTTCAGTGAGAATTGTTCCACAAGTAGATGTATTTTTGATGTGTTTGTTGGGGGGAGGTGAGTTGTGCATCGTCCTACTACACCATATTGATCTAACTCCCTTGCTTGTCTTAATGGCCAGTCACTGAGCAATAAATATGGGGGCCACATGGCCATTCAGTTTAGTTGCAATATGGATGAAATCATTAAATCATTAATCATTAAATTATTAAATCATTAATCATTAAATTAATTGAGTTTTATATAATTAAATTAAGTAGTTATTTAATGAACCAATTAACTGCTCTACAAGTTGACCCTCCAGTTACTTTGTAGAGTTCTCACCTAAGTCAAGTAAACATACTAGCCTTCCCCTATAGATTTTTAATTTAAATCTTAATCTACAGTTTCTTTGCAATTTCCAGAAAATGTATTTGCATTACCAAAGATGGATTATAGTAATTACCACTAATTTCAATAATGCAAATGGATATAATTTTCTTTGAAATGCCGACTTTAATTCTTTTTATTCACTTGCCAGCATCAATAATCTTCACGCTGGTGAGGCTAGAGGTAGAGAGAAAGAGGATGAAGTGATGGAGATTGTGGTGGTCCCAGCTTGAATTTTGTTCTGTAGTTACTAAGGCTAGTTGTTTGATGCACACAAAAGGTTTATGAATATGAAATATGTAGATGTATTTTAAAGATATTCATTAAAACCAATATGCAAGTCTCCTCATGCTTGCTCTGTTGCTCAGGCACCTAAATGACCTCAGTCCACTCAGAGTTCTCCAGAATGTCATGCTATTTTTGAGCAAGGAGAAATTTCTTGAGGCTTGACTTTACAAGAATGGAAAAGAGATTGTATGTAGAGGGAAAAAGTCCCCTTATGTTTAACGGACCACTTCACCAGTTACAAGAAAGATTTCTTTGCAGTCAATAGCTTTAGCTGTCAAAGAGGAATAAGAAGTGCAGAGTAAGCATTATAAAAGGTTAAAGGCAAGAAAACTGTCTTATACATAAAATACATTTATATATAAAATGGACAGTGCTTACACAGTTTGTACATAACTTTAAGAGATATTTAGAGGAAGCAAAATATCAGGTTAGCAAATTCTAGATGTCAACATGAGAAACTTTTAAATAACACTTGCATATACCTTTTATCTTCTGAAAATAAACTCCCTTCTAATGGCCAGTTGGAATAAAATGATTTCCAAATAATTTCTCTAGTACATGGAGAAAATAGCTTTTGATTCCCTATTAAATAAAGAATTCCTACTTTTCTTAATCAAAATTTTTTTTTGTAATCAAAAATGTCTAAATTGGCAAAAGAAATATAGAATTATTGTGATATGGTAGAAATAACAATGAACAGGGTATGAGAAAACCTAGATTGTAGTCCAAGTTCTTCACCACTTTAATAGCTATGTGGCCTTGGAACCTTAATTCATCAGCTACTATTTCTTCAGTAGCAATGGAGGGAGTAATAATTGCTGCCCTGTCTTCCTCGCAGGTTTCTGATGAGGATCAGTTGGCAATATTGAGAAATGACTTGCCATAAGCCACTAACAACTCCACTTGTTCCAGGAAATGCTGGGCCACTGATGATCCTCTACCCAAAACACCAAACACTCCTTCGTCTTTTTGAAACTTCCCTAAACTTCTTCTTGCCTTTTTATAGTCAACCAAGGACTATCAGTTTACCTGAAGACCAATTAGAAAGTCTACCTAACTTCCAAAAATCCCACCTTCATAGGACACTTGCCAGTCGGAGATTGTCTCAGTATTTCCTCTATTAAACTTTGTCTTCTTTCCAAAATTTTTGAACCTCTGCTGAAATAAAAGATGAGTTTCCTTCTTTCCATTTTTTGATTGGGTTGTTTGTTTTTTTTTTTTTGATAGTGAGTTGTATGAGCTGTCTGTATCTTTTGGATATTAACCCCTTGTCAGTTGCATCATTTGCAAATATTTTCTCCCATTCTGTAGGTTGTCTTCGTTTGTTGATGGTTTCCTTTGTTGTGCAAAAGCTTTTACATTTGATTAACTCCCATTTACTTATTTCTTCTTTTATTTCCTTTGCCTTGGCAGACTGATCTAAGAAAATATTGCTGTGATTTATGTCTGAGAACATTTTGCCTATATTGTCTTCTAGGAGTTTTATGGTGTCATGTCTTATAATTGGGTATTTAAACAATTTTCAGTTTATTTTTGTAGATGGTATGAAGGAGTGTTCTAATTTTATTGATTTACAAGTAGCACTCCAGCTTTCCAAACACCACTTGCTGAAAAGACTGTCTTTTCTCCATTGTATATTTCTTGACTCGTTTGTCATAGATTAATTGACTGTAGGTGTGTGGGTTTATTTCTGGGCTCTTTATTCTGTTCCATTGATCTATACAGTATGTCTGCTTTTGTGCCAATACCATGCTGTTTTGATTACTGTAGCTTTGTAGTATTGTCTGAAGTCTGGAAGGGTTATGCCTCCAGTTTTGTTCTTTTTCCTAAGGATTTTGTTTGTCAATTCTGGGGCTTTCATAGTTCCATATAAATTTTAGTGTCATCTGTTCCAGTTCTGTGAAAAATGTTAGGGCGGAAGACCTAAATAGACATTTCTCCAGAGAAGACATACACATAGCCAACAGGCACATGAAAAGATGCTCAACATCTCTAATTATTAGAGAAATGCACATCAAAACCACAGTGAGGTACCACCTCACACAGGTCAGAATGGCTATCATCAAAAAGTCTACAAATAATAAATGCTGGAGAGGGTGCAGAGAAAAGGGAACCCTTCTGCACTGTAGATGGGGATGTAAGTTGGTGCAGCCACTATGGAAAACAGTGTGGAGGTTCCTTTAAAAACTAAAAACAGAGTTACCATATGATCCAGCAATCTGATTGCTGAGTTAAGCCTGTGCACCGCAACTACTGAGCCTGCACTCTAGGGTCCATGAGCATATATATGGAAAAGATGAAAATTCTAATTCCAAAAGATACATATGCCCCTATGTTCATAGCAGCACTATTTACAGTAGCAAGACATGGAAGCAACCCAAGTGTCTATCAACAGACAATTGGCTTAAGAAGATGTGGTATATATATACAATGGAATATTACTCAACCATAAAAAGGAATGAAATATTGCCATTTGCAGCAACATGGGTGGATCTAGAGAATATCCTATTAAGTGAACTAAGTCAGACAGAGAAAGACAAATACCATATGATATCACTTATACATGGAATCTAAAAGATAATACAAATAAGTCTATATACAAAACAAACAGACTTATATAGAAAACAAACTTATGGTTACCAAAGGGGAAAGGGAGGAGGGGAGGGATAAATTAGGAGTATGAGATTAATAGATACAAACTACTATACATAAAATCAATAAACAAGGATTTACTAGATAGCACAGGGAACTATATTCAATATTTTGTAATAACCTATAATGGAAAATAATCTGAAAAAATATATATAACTGAATCACTTTACTGTACACCTGAAACTAACATGATATTGTAAATCAACTATACTTCAACCAAAAAAAATATGTGTCAGCTTCCCTGGTGGTGCAGTGGATAAGAATCTGCCTGCCAATGCAGGGGACACAGGTTTGATCCCTGGTCCGAGAAGGTCCCACATGCTGTGGAGCAACTAAGCCTGTGCACCACAACTACTGAGCCTGCACTCCAGGGCTGAGCCACAACTACTGAGCTCGCATGCCACACTACTGAATCCCGCGTGCCTAGAGCCCATGCTTCACAACAAGACAAGCCACCACAATGAGAAGCCCGTGTACTACACTGAAGAGTGGCCCCCGCTCACTGCCAACTAGAGAAAGCCTGCATGCAGCAATGAAGACCCAACACAACCAAAAATAAATAAAATAAAAAAATATGCGTTTCCTTGCTACAAGTTTATGCCTTTGTTAATTTTGTCTTGGACTTAAGTTTTTCTTTGACAATATCTCCCTGTCAGCCTTTATAACATATTTAAATACATGTAAGACTGCTACTGAAGTCTTTTAAATTTGTTAGAATTTAAATTTGTTAAAGGATCTAGCAAAAATAAAAATAAAAATTTAGGGATTAAATTTAAAGTTCTTTTGGGAAAAGCAAACTGTAAGAGATGGCTGTTTTCATGTTTCAGAATCTAGGTTAGTCATGTTTGATAATAACCACCTTTGTAAGTGCTTTGTGCTTACCATTTTAGAGACAGTAGAGTATACCTCTGGAGGCTGACTGCCTTGTTTTGATCCCTGGCCCTACCAGTTACTAGCTGTATGACCTAGGACAATTTACTTAATACATGCTGTAATTTGTGAAACACTTACTGTAAGTCAGGCACCATGATAAACATCAAATGTGGCTATTTCATTGAATCCTTAATGAAATTGTTATTATCATTCCCATTTTAGAGAAACCCAGAAAGGTAAGTAATTTTCCCAAGATCACACACCCAGCAGTTTCCACATCAACAAAACAACAGTTATTAATAGCATATAACTCAAAGTGTTGTTGAAATGATTACATGAGACAAAGCATGTAAATTATTTGTTTAGCAAACTGATACATACGAAGTATTCAGTAAATGTTTTGTTATTGTAATTGTTCTTGTCACTACAACTAGGTGAGTATAATTGTCTATATTATTAAGATCAAGAAACTTCAGCTCAGCTCTACCCACCACTAGTCCCACCCATCAGGAAACTTACACAAGCCTCTTAGATAGCCTCATCCACCCGAGGGCACACAGCAGAAACAAGAAGAATTAGAGTCCTTCAACCTGTAGAACAAAAACCACATTCACAGAAAGATAGACAAGATGAAAAGGCAGAGGGCTATGTACCAGATGAAGGAACAAGATAAAACCCCACAAAAACAACTAAATGAAGCAGAGATAGGCAAATGTCCAGAAAAAGAATTCAGAATAATGATAGTGAAGATGATGCAGGACCTCGGAAAAAGAATGGATGCAAAGATCGAGAAGATGCAAGATATGTTTAACAAAGACCTAGAAAATTAAACAAAAAACAGACAGAGATGAACAATACAATAACTGAAATGAAAACTACACTAAAAGGAATAAATAGCAGAATAACTGAGGCAGAAGAACGGATAAGTGGCCTGGAAGACAGAATGGTGGAATTCACTGCTGTGGAACAGAATAAAGAAAAAGAATGAAAAGAAATGAAGACAGCCTAAGAGACCTCTGGGACAACATTAAATGCAACAACCTTCACATTATAGGGGTTCCAGAAGGAGAAGAGAGAGAGAAAGGCCAGAGTAAATAGTTGAAGAGATTATAGTCGAAAACTTCCCTAACATGGGAAAGGAAATAGGCACCCAAGTCGAGGAAGCACAGTGAGTCCCATAGAGGACAAACCCAAGATGAAACACGCTTAGACACATAGTAATCAAATTGGCAAAAATTAAAGACAAAGAAAAATTATTGAAAGCAGCAAGGGAAAAATGACAAGTAACATACATGGGAACTCCCATAAGGTTAACAGCTGATTTCTCAGCAAAAACTCTACAAGCCAGAAGGGAGTGGCATGATATAGTTAAAGTGATGAAAGGGAAGAAACTACACCAAGATTACTCTACCCAGCAAGGATCTCATTCAGATTTGATGGAGAAATCAAAAGCTTTACAAACAAGCAAAAGTTAAGAGAATTCAGCACCACCAAATCAGCTCTACAACAAATGCTAAAGGAACTTCTCTAAGTGGGAAACACAAAAGAAGAAAAAGACCTACAAAAACAAACCCAAAACAATTAAGAAAATGGTCATAGGAACATACATTTCGATAATTACCTTAAACTTGAATGGATTAAGTGCTCCAACCAAAAGACACAGGCTTGCTGAATGGATACAAAAACAAGACCCATCTATATGCTGTCTACAAGAGACCAACTTCAGACCTAGGGACACATACAGACTGAGAGTGAGGGGATGAAAAAAGATAGTCCATGCAAATGGAAATGAAAAGAAAGCTGGAGTAGCACTACTCATATCAGATAAAATAGACTTTAAAATAAAGGATGTTACAAGAGACAAGGAAGGGCACTACGTAATGATCAAGGGATCAACCCAAGAAGAAGATATAACAGTTATAAATATATATGCACCCAACATAGGAGCACAACAATACATAAGGCAACTGCTAACAGCTCTAAAAGAGGAAATTGACAGTAACACAATACTAGTGGGGGACTTTAACACCTCACTTACACCAATGGACAGATCATCCAAAATGAAAATAAATAAGGAAATAGAAGCTTTAAATGACACAATAGACCAGATAGATTTAATTGATATTTATAGGACATTCCATGCAAAAACAGCAGATTACAATTTCTTCTCAAGTGTGCACAGAACATTCTCCAGGATAGATTACATCTTGGGTCACAAATCAAGCCTCAGTAAATTTAAGAAACTTGAAATCATATCAAGCATCTTTTCTGACCACAATGCTATGAGATTAGAAATGCATTACAGGGGAAAAAACGTAAAAAACACAAACACATGGAGGCTAAACAATACGTTACTAAATAACCAAGAGATCACTGAAGAAATCAAAGGGGAAACCAAAAAATGCCTAGAGACAAATGACAATGAAAACACGATGATCCAAAACCTATGGGATTCAGCAAAAGCAGTTCTAAGAGGGAAGTTTATAGGTATACAAGCCTACCTCAAGAAACAAGAAAAATCTCAAATAAACAATCTAACTTTACACCTAAAGGAACTAGAGAAATAAGAACAAACAAAACCCAAAGTTAGCAGAAGGAAAGAAATCATAAAGATCAGAGCAGTAATAAATGAAATAGAAACAAAGAAAACAATAGCAAAGATCAATAAAGCTAAAAGCTGGTTTTTTGAGAAGATAAACAAAATTGATAAACCATTAGCCACACTCATCAAGAAAAAGAGGGAGAGGACTCAAATCAATAAAATTAGAAATGAAAAAGAATTTACAACAGACACCACAGAAATACAACGCATCCTAAGAGACTACTACAAGCAACTCTATGCCAATAAAATGGACAACCTGGAAGAAATGGACACATTCTTAGAAAGATATAAACTTCCAAGACTGAATGAGGAAGAAATAGAAAATATGAACAGAACAGTCACAAGTAAGGAAATTGAAACTGTGATTAAAAATCTTCCAACAAACAAAAGTCCAGGACCAGATGGCTTCACAGGTGAATTCTATCAAACATTTAGGGAAGAGCTAACACCCATTCTTCTCAAACTCTTCCAAAAAATTGCAGAGTAAGGAACACTCCCAAAGTCATTCTATGAGGCCACCATCACCCTGATACCAAAAGCAGACAAAGATATTATTAAAAAAAATTACAGATGGATATCCCTGATGAATATAGATGCAGAAATCCTCAACAAAATACTAGCAAACAGAATCCAACAACACATTAAAAGGATCATACACCATGATCAAGTAGGATTTATCCCAGGGATGCAAGGATTCTTGAGTTTATGCAAATCAATCAATGTGATACACCGTATTAATAAATTGAGGAATCAAAACCATATGATCATCTCAATAGATGCAGAAAAAGCTTTTGACAAAATTCAACACCAATTTATGATAAAAACCCTCCAGAAAGTGGGCATAGAGGGAACCTACCTCAAGATAATAAAGGCCATATATGACAAACCCATAGCAATCATCATTCAATGGTGATAAACTGAAAGCATTTCCTCTAAGATCAGGAACAAGACAAGGATGTCCACTCTCAGCACTATTATTCAACATAGTTTTGGAAGTCCTAGCCCTGGCAATCAGAGAAGAAAAAGAAATAAAAGGAATACAAATTGGAAAAGAAGTAAAACTGTTGCTGTTTGCAGATGACATGATACTATACAGAGAGAATCCTAAAAGTGCCACCAGAAAGCTACTAGAGCTAATCCATGAATTTGGTAAAGTTGCAGGATACAAAATTAATGCACAGAAATCTCTGGCATTCCTATACACTAATGATGAAAAATCTGAAAGAGAAATTAAGGAAACACTCCCATTTACCGCTGCAACAAAAAGAATAAAATACCTAGGAATAAACCTACCTAGGGAGACAAAAGACCTGTATGCAGAAAACTATAAGGCACTGATGCAAGAAATTAAAGATGATACCAACAGGATATACCATGTTCTTGGATTGGAAGAATCAATATTGTGAAAATGACTATACTACCCTAAGCAATCTACAGATTCAGTGCAATCCCTATCAAATTACCAATGGCATTTTTTACAGAACTAGAACAAAAAATCTTAAAATTTGTATGGAGACACAAAAGACCCTGAATAGCCAAAGCAGTCTTGAGGGATAAAAGCGGAGCAGGAGGAATCAGACTCCCTGACTTCAGACTATATTACAAAGCTACAGTAATCAAGACAATATGGTACTGGCACAAAAACAGAAACATAGGTCAATGGAACAAGATAGAAAGCCCAGAGATAAACCCACGTATGTATGGTCAACTAATCTATGACAAAGGAGGCAAGGATATACAATGGAGAAAAGATAGTCTCTTCAATAAGTGGTGTTGGGAAAACTGGACAGCTACATGTAAAAGAATGAAATTAGAACACTCCCTAACACCATACACAAAAATAAGCTCAAAATGTGTTAGAGACCTAAATGTAAGACCAGACACTATAAAACTCTTAGAGGAAAACACAGGAAGAACATTCTTTGACATAAATCGCAGCAAGATCTTTTTTGATCCATCTCCTAGAGTAATGGAAGTAAAAACCAAAATAAACAAATGGGACCTAATGAAACTTCAAAGCTTTTGCACAGCAAAGGAACCAGAAACAAGATGAAAAGACAGCCCTCAGAATGGGAGAAAATGTTTGCAAACAAATCAATGGACAAAGGGTTCATCTCCAAAATATATAAACAACTCATGCAACTCAATATTAAAAAAAACAACCCAATCCAAAAATGGACAGAAGACCTAAATAGATGTTTTTCCAAAGAAGACATACAGATGGCCAAGAAGTACACGAAAAGCTGCTGAACATCACTAATTATTAGAGAAATGCAAATCAAAACTACCATGAGGTATCACCTCACATCAGTTAAAATGGGCATCATCAGAAAATCTGCAAACAACAAATGCTGGGAAGGTTTGGAGAAAAGGGAACCCTGTTGCACTGTTGGTGGGAATGTAAATTGTTACAGCCACTATGGAGAACAGTGTGGATGTTCCTTAAAAAACTAAAAATAGAATTACCATATGATCCAGCAATCCCACTCCTGGGTATATACCCAGAGAAAACCATAATTCAAAAAGACACATGCACCACAATGTTCATTGCAGCACTGTTTACAACAGCCAGGTCATAGAAGCAACTCAAATGCCCATCGACAGATGAATGGATAAAGAAGATGTGGTACATACATACAACTGAATATTACTCGGCCATAAAAGTGAATGAAATTGTGTCATTTGTTGAGACATGGATGGATCTAGAGAGTGTCCTACAGAGTGAAGTGAGTCAGAAAGAGAACATCAACTATCGTATATTAACGCATGTATTTGGAACCTAGAAAAATGGTACAGATGAACTGGTTTGCAGGGCAGAAATTGAGACAGATGTAGAGAACAAACGTATGGATACCAAGAGGGAAAGCCGCGGTGGGGTGGAGATGGTGGTGTGATTAATTAGGCGATTGGCATTGACATGTATAAAATTGATGACTCATAAGAACCTGCTGTATAAAAAAATAAAGTTCAAACATTAAAAACAAAAGAAACTTCAGCTGGCCTTAAAAAACCCAGCCAAACCAAATGAAACATATATTGGGAAGAATGAATGACATTGGTTCTCTAAAATAGAGACAAATTAGATTAGCCAGAGAAAAAGTTCATAAGCTTTTTAAAAAAAAATTAATTTATTTTATTTATTTATTTATTGCTGTGTTGGGTCTTCATTGCTGCATGTGGGCTTTTTCTAGTTGCAACGAGTGGGGGCTACTCTTCATTGTGGTGTGCAGACTTCTCACTGCAGTGGCTTCTCTTGTTGAGGAGCACAGGCTCTAGAGCTTGGGCTTCAGTAGTTGCAGCACACAGGCTCAGTAGTTGTGGCTCGTGAGCTCTAGAGTGCAGGCTTAGTAGTTTTGGTGCACGGGCTTAGTTCCCACAAGGGAAGCTCCCATAAGCTTTTTTTTTTTTTTGCATGAAGAGCTAAAATGTTCCTCACTTGAATCCTTGCAACTAACACAGGAGAATGTCAAGGTGAAAAAGTTACTGTTAGGTTCTTATGGGAGACAGCTAGGGGCAGTTGGTGTATACTGTTGAAGGGTTGAGTTTGGGAAAGGGACATCTTTACCTATGAGTCATTGCTGTTCTAGAATTACTTCATTTTAAGGATCAATATTTAAAGCCTTAAGATATAGGGAGTCTTATACTATGCCTCAATATTTGAAGTGCTAGCAAGTTATAGATTAGTGAGTTATTTGAAAGATTGGGGAAAATGGTAGTGGCCTCTAAATTGTAGTTTACCATAGCAGGGCCTGGTTACATGGATTAATAGAACACAAGTCATATAAGTTTGGCTAGTCAGTGAGGTAATGTAGAAAGATCTGGGTTACCGCTGGGAATTAAAAACCCCAGTAAGAGTGGTGCTGGGAGCCAACTTCAGAAGCTAAAGAGTCCTCTGAGGCTGCAGAATAAAAAAGCAAGGGAGTAAGAAAGAGATTGAAAGGAATATCAAAGACAAATCGTGCTTAGTTCATTCCAGCCCCAATTTTAGCAATGTCCATAAAAGAACAGTGATTCCACTTACTCAATCCCTATTGATTAATTGATATAAGTACTTTAAGTGTCAGACATTGTGAAACTTATGGGAATTTTAGACCAGGTGGGAGAAGACTAGGGTCATTGCAGGCCAACGAATGAGCTGTTTTGAGGCTTGCAATGCCATTTAAATTGCTCTCTATAATAGTTGCCTAGTCATTTAACCTCTGGGCCTTGGTTACTTCATTTGTAAAATGAAGACCTTGAACTATAAGATCTCTGGGGAACTTTGCAGCATTAAAATGTTATGATTCTCTTTGCCTTATTTTTTGGGGAAATGTATGATCCTCTTTGGTTAGTAAAGAATTAAAAAAAGAAGCTCACATCTCACGAGGGTGCATACGAATGGATAAGTGCATACCCAAACACATACATGCATATTTAGTATTATGAGGATTGTCATGAAAATATACTAATAAAACTGGAGTGACATAAGATTGAAGATCTATCTAACTTACAAAAGTATTTCTGTCTTTGCAGTATGAAATAACATAATAACATATATGCTTTTACAAGAATAATCTTCTGGCCAAAGGTGAGGGGATGTAGCAATTCATGTAAGTAAAGTTCAAACTTTATTTACTCAAAAAGTAATAGCATCCTTTGGTCTGTATCTTAAGACAATAAGAAATCATTCCCTAGTTTCTTGCCCATAGTTTTAAAATGTCTTTATCCCAAGGGTTTTTCATTTTGATAAGTAGTTATCTCAGAAAGATTAAAGCCAAGATTCCCTAAGCTGACCCTTAGGAAGTACTTTAATTTTTCAAATTACTCAGTCACTGCCAATGTCATTTTGACAACTTCTTTCTCAAGAAGCTTTATGAATTTAAAGCTTTATGTATAGCTAGCAGACCTGTTCCTCATGAAGTGTGGGACCCAAGGCAGTGTGACTCCATTCTTTCTTATTAGTAGAAGTGACAAGACTTACTGGAAACTGAAACAATGGGTCAAGCAGTGAATAAAGAAAAAGGAAAAAAGCAAGACTGGGAAATTCTCAACCCAAACTAACTAAAACATTCATGATATCCTGTAAAGAGATGGCTGCAGTTGAGGTGTCTGAGTAACAGAATGCTATTTAAGGGAAACTGCTGGTGATCATAAAAAGTTACTAGCAACGACAGAAAAGCCAAGGAAGAGAAGACAAGATTAAGAAATAAGATCTCCCTCTTGGGGCGTCCCTGGTGGCGCAGTGGTTGGGAGTCCGCCTGCCGATGCAGGGGACACGGGTTCGTGCCCCGGTCCGGGAAGATCCCACATGCCATGGAGCGGCTGGGCCCGTGAGCCATGGCCGCTGAGCCTGTGCGTCCGGAGCCTGTGCTCCGCAATGGGAGAGGCCACAACAGTGAGAGGCCCGCGTACCACAAAAAAAAAAAAAAAAAAAAAGATCTCCCTCTTGTCTTGTGCAAATGGAAGGTCTCAGTGCCTTTCTATATGATTCGTATAAGCTGCTGGTGGTTATCAGTGGGATATACAAGAGAGGTAGATCAATTTCCAAGGAACAATTTGGAGTTTTTGGTTATTTCTGCAGACCCAGTAATAAAGACACTGAAGACTAACCAAAAGTTTAAGACATTTTCTATGCTTATAAAACTAATTTTCATTTATTCATTATTTTTATGTTAATAAGCACATAATTTGAGTATCCTTTATATTCCAATCACTGGATGAAACACAAGAAAGGAAAAAAAATGGTCCGTGCCCTTAAGGAGTTTAAAATCTATTTGGAAATAAAATATAATTTTGTTTTGATTAATTCCCCATATTGGTGTAATAAACTAACTTGTAAGAAACCTGAAAAATCAAGTAAAAAATTTTCCTCTGAAATGCTTAAGCAGGGAGGTTAATAATAGTGTTTGCTTTATGTAAAAACTGACTAAAAGATAATGCCGTCTGTTTTATTAGCCTATTAGAGCTAAATTTATTCATCTTCAATATGCTGTAACTTTATTCAGAACCTATTTTTATCCTGCTAGATATTTCAGTCTTAACATTCACATGGCCTAAGGGAAGAACGTCCTGGAATGTATCATCTGTTCCACTCAGTAGTTAGACTGCCTGAGTTCCAACAGCTGGAACTTATGCCTCTTTACGTGATCTCCCTTTATCCCCATGGAGCCCTTTAGACTTGTTCTTATTCCCCCACTGTCCTTGGGGGAAAACTCCTAGCATCTGGAAGCTGGGACTATATACAAGTTAGATATTGATGCCTTTATCTATTTATTGTTTACGGCTGGTATTCCAGTTTTTTAGTTCAGTGTGAGTATGTAAAGCATGATGGTGGAGGCGTATATATTTTTCAGGCAAATGAGAGTGCTGGTAAAAGTGAATAAAAGTGGTATGATACTAGAAACTAGATTCTTTGATAAAGATCCTAAAGTTGTTTCTACTGGAGAGGAGAAAATTTTAGGGAAACATAAATAGCTGTCTTCAAATACCTGAAAGGTTGACACGTGGAGACAAAAAGATTATGATGGCTCATGGAGCTTCAATAGCTTCTCAGGAGTGGAAAGTAGTGGGAGCAGCTTTTGACTCAACCTCAAAAGATGATAGCTATTCCCTACCCCTGTTGAAGCAGAATCTAAATGACTGCCTGTGGTTTTGTAGAGGTGAAGTAAATGGGATTAGACAAGGAGGTGGGACTTGTTTGGGACTTGAGATAGGGATAGTGAATGGGTTCAATTCCCATGCCAAGTGTGATCAACTGGTAAGGGCTGCCTGGAGCACTGTGGCCCTCTGACACTATCCCAGCTCATGAGGAAGAAATGCTATGATTGGTTAAGATAGATGTGTATGCCATGCATTTTCTTTCTCTGGGATGCTCCTTTAAAATTCTCTCCACTCCTTAGATTCTGTGATGCTAGGTCATATCAGTTGGTCTACAACTAGCCCAGCATACCTACCCATCTCCCTAGATTCAAAAGGCAACTTTGGATCCACATTACTTTCTACCACTTCTTATATTTTGTTACCCTTGAATGGGTAAGTGTGTAATTGAGTTGACCTGATTTGACTGAGAGATAATAGAAATTTTACTTCCTGCTGTAATAAAATTACAAAGAGGCATAGTGATATACTAGAACATAATTTGGCTCCCACCCTCACTGTTCCAGTGAGACTGCATCTACTAGTGATGCCATGAATGGTGTCTGTTACCAAAGCAAATGGACACTCGACAACTTCTTGAAACATTTTTGTCTCTTGACTCTTACCATGCAATTTCCTCCTGCTTTTCTCCCACCTCACTGACTGCTTCTTCTCAGTATCTTTACCTGGACCTAAGGGCCAGAATGAGATCCTCTTCAAGAGATGATTAAAATTTATCTATTCTCTCTCTTCTGCCCATTCCTGTAGATTTAAATTCTTTTCTTATATTGACAATTCCAAAATTTCTAAACATATCCAAGAACTTTAATTTTGACTCTCCTTTATAACTACTTGCTTGAAATTACCTCTTAGGTGGCTCACAGGCATCTCAAACTTACCATTCAATACAGACTCTTGATCCACTTCTCTAATCAGTTTCCTTGCCTCTTAACCATTCCATAACATAATTAGCCACCCATTTGCTCATCCAGGAAATCTGAGGATTATTCTTGATTCTTTCCCTTGAACCAGATCATACCCCTTCATCCAATCTATCATTGTAAACATTGCCAAACTACATTTTGAGTGTGTCACTTCTTTTCATTACTGCCACTACCACCCTATACCAGTGTTTCCCACCTGGACCATTGCAGTAGGCTCCCAAATACTTGTCCTGCTGAAATCAAGTATTCATACAGTAGTAAGAGTAATTTTCATTCATTCAACATCAATTCAACTTTGATTGACTACATGGAGGGCTTATCATGGGCTAGGCTCTGCAAGGGTCTGAGGGATCATCAGGGAACAAAACAAAAATTCCTGCCTTTGAGGAGCTTATGTTCTAGTGGGAGAAGATACACAATAAACAATAAACATAAAAATAAGTAAATTATACAATACCTGGATGAGGTAAATACTGTGAAAAACGGAAAATAAAGCAAATTAAGGGGGCAAGGGTGCTGGGAAAATGGTGGTCCAGATTATAATATATAAAAGGAGGTCAGAGTAGATCTCATTGAGAAGATAATCTTTTCATGAGAGAGTTAGCTAAAGTGAATATCAGGGAGAAGAATGTTCCAGAAAAAAGAAACATCTAGAGTAAATGTCCTCCAATTGAGAATGTATCTGATATGTTTGAAAGACACCAAGAAAGCCTGTGTGGCTATAACAGAGAGAGTGAATGAGGAGGAGTGTAGGGGGAGAGAAGGTCAGAGTAAATATGTGAGAAGATGTAGAGCCTTGTGGGACATTGAAAGGATTTTGGATTTTACTATGAATGAAAGGAGGAATCACTGGACAGTTTTGAGCAAAGAAGTGACACAATCCATTTTAAAAGGATCATTTGACTGTTGTTTAATAAATACTAGAGGTAAGAGTACAATGGACAGATCAATTAAGAGGGTATTGCAGTAATCTAGATGAGAGATGATGGCAATTTAGACCAGGGTGGTAATGGGAGAGGTAGTGCAAAGTGGTTAGATTTTGGATATATATATATGTGATATATATATTTCATTCTTTTTATATATATATATGTGTGTGTGTGTGTGTGTGTGTGTGTATGCAAACATATATATACATATATATATATACATATATATTTTTAACATACTTATTGGAGTATAATTACTATAAAATGGTGTGTTAGTTTCTGCTTTATAACAAAGTGAATTGGCTATACATATACATTTATCCCCATTATCTCCACCTTCTTGTGTTTCCCTCCCACACTCCCTATCCCACACCTTCAGGTGGTCACAAAGCACTGAGCTGATCTCCCTGGGCTATGCAGCTGCTTCCCACTAGCTATCTATTTTACATTTGGTAGTGTATATATGTCCATCCCACTCTCTCACTCCGTCCCAGCTTACCCTTCCCCCTCGCCGTGTCCTCAAGTCCATTCTCTATGTCTGCATCTTTATTCCTGTCCTGCCCCTAGGTTCATGAGAACGTTTTTTTCTTTTAGATTCCATATATATGTTTTACATACGGTATTTGTTTTTCTCTTTCTGACTTACTTCACTCTGTATGACAGACTCTAGGTCCATCCACCTCACTACAAATAACTCCATTTCATTTCTTTTTATGGCTGAGTAATATTCCATTGTATATATGTACCACATCATCTTTATCCATTCATCTGTCGATAGACACTTAGGATGCTTCCATGTCCTGGCTATTGTAAGTAGAGCTGCAGTGAACATTGTGGTACATGACTCTTTTTGAACTATGGTTTTCTCAGGGTATATGCCCAGTAGTGGGATTGCTGGATTGTGTAGTAGTTCTATTTTTAGTGTTTTAAGGAACCTCCATACTGTTCTCCATAGTGGCTGTATCAATTTACATTCCCACCAACTGTGCAAGAGGGCTCTCTTTTATCCACACCCTCTCCAGCATTTATTGTTTCTAGATTTTTTGATGATGGCCATTCTGACTGGTGTGAGATGATACCTCACTGTAGTTTTGATTTGCATTCCTCTAATGATTAGTGATGTTGAGCATTCTTTCATGTGTTTGTTGGCAATCTGTATATCTTCTTTGGAGAAATGTCTACATAGGTCTTCTGCCCATTTTTTGATTGGGTTGTTTGTTTGTTTGATATTGAACTGCATGAGCTGCTTGTAAATTTTGGAGATTAATCTTTTGTCACTTGCTGCATTTGCAAATATTTTCATCCATTCTGAGGGCTGTCTTTCCATCTTGTTTATGGTTTCCTTTGCTGTTCAAAAGCTTTTAAGTTTAATTAGGTCCCATTTGTTTATTTTTCTTTTTATTTCCATTCCTCTAGGAGGTGGGTCAAAAAGGATCTGGCTGTGATTTATGTCATTGAGTGTCTGCCTGTGTTTTCCTCTAAGAGTTTAATAGTGTCTGGCCTTAAACTTAGGTCTTTAATCCATTTTGAGTTTATTTTTGTGTATGCTGTTAGGGAGTGTTCTAATTTCATTCTTTTACATGTAGCTGTCCAGTTTTCCCAGCACCACTTATTGAAAAGGCTGTGTTTTCTCCATTGTATATTTTTGCCTCCTTTATCAAAAATAAGGGGACCATATGTGTGTGGGTTTATCTCTGGGTTTTCTATCCTGTTCCATTGATGTATATTTCTGTTTTTATGCCACTACCATACTGTCTTGATTACTGTAGCTTTGTAGTATAGTCTGAAGTCAGGGAGTCTGATTCCTCCAGCTCTGTTTTACTTTCTCAAGATTGCTTTGGCTATTTGGAGTCTTTTATGTTTCCATACAAATTGTGCATTTTTTTTCTACTTCTGTGAAAAATGCCATCGGTAGTTTGATAGAGATTGCATTGAATCTGTAGATTGCTTTGGGTAGAACAAGAACATAGTATATCTCTCCATCTGTTTGTATCATCTTTAATTTCTTTCATCAGTGTCTTATAATTTTCTGCATACAGGTCTTTTGTCTCCTTAGGTAGGTTATTCTTAGGTATTTCATTCTTTTTATTGCAATGGTAAATGGGAGTGTTTCCTTCATTTCTCTTTCAGACTTTTCATCATTAGTGTATAGGAATGCAAGAGATTTCTATGCATTAGTTTTGTATCAGGCTACTTTACCAAATTCATTGATTAGCTCTAGTAGTTATCTGGTAGAGTCTTTAGGGTTCTCTGTGTATAGTATGATGTCATCTGCAAGCAGTGACAGCTTTACTTCTTCCTTTCCATTTTGGATTACTTTTATTTATTTTTCTTCTCTGATTGATGTGGCTAAAACTTCCAAACCTATGTTGAATAATAGTGGTGAGAGTGGGCAACCTTGTCTTGTTCCTGATCCTAGAGGAAATGGTTTCAGTTTTTCACCACTGAGAATGTAATTGGCTGTGGGTTTGTCATATATAGCCTTTATTTTGTTGAGGTAAGTTCCCTCTATGCCTACTTTCTGGAGGGTTTTTAGCATCAATGGGTGTTGAATTTTGTCAAAAGCTTTTTCTGCATCTACTGAGATGATCATATCGTTTTTCTCCTTCAATTTGTTAATATGGTGTATCACGTTGATTTGCATATATTGAAGAATCCTTGCATTCCGGAGATAAACCCCACTTGATCATGGTGTATGATCCTTTTAATGTGCTGATGAATTCTGTTTGCTAGTATTTTGTTGAGGATTTTTCAATCTATGTTCATCACTGATATTGGCCTGTAGTTTTCTTTCTTTGTGACATCTTTGTCTGGTTTTGGTATCAGGGTCATGGTGGGCTCATAGAATGCGTTTGGGAGTGTTCCTCTCTGCTATATTTTGGAAGAGTTTGAGAAGGATAGGTGTTAGCTCTTCTCTAAATGTTTGATAGAATTCACCTGTGAAGCCATCTGGTCCTGGGCTTTTGTTTGTTGGAAGATTTTTAATCACAGTCACAATTTCAGTGCTTGTGATTGGACTGTTTATATTTTCTATTTCTTCCTTGGAAGGTTGTGATTTTCTAAGAATTTGTCCGTTTCTTCCTGTCCATTTTTTTAGCATATTGTTTATTGTAGTAATCTCTCATGATTCTTTGTATTTCTGCCGTGTCAATTGTTACTTCCCCTTTTTCATTTCTAATTCTATTGATTTGAGTCTTCTCCCTTTTTTTCTTGATAAGTCTGCTAATGGTTTATCTATTTTCTTTATCTTCTCAAAGAACCAGCTTTTAGTTTTATTGATCTTTGCTATTGTTTCCTTCATTTATTTTTCATTTGTTTCTGATCTGATCTTTATGATTTCGTTTCTTCTGCTAACTTTGGGTTTTTTTGTTATTCTTTCTCTAATTGCTTTAGGTGTAAGTTTAGGTTGTTTATTAGAGTTGTTTCTTGTTTCTTGAGGTAGGATTGCATTGCTATAAACTTCCCTCTTAGAACTGCTTTTGCTGCATCCCATGGGTTTTGGGTGGTCATATTTTCATTGTCATTTTTTATAGATTTTTTAAATTTCCTCTCTGATTTCTTCAGTGATCTCTTGGTTATTTAGTAGTGTATTGTTTAGCCTCCATGTGTTTGTATTTTTTACATATTTTTCCTGTAATTGATATCTAGTCTCATGGCGTTGTGGTTGGAAAAGATACTTGATACAATTTCAATTCTCTAAATTTATCAGAGCTTGATTTGTGACCCAAGATATGATCTATCCTGGAGAAAGTTCCATGAGCAATTGAGAAGAAAGTGTATTCTGTTGTTTTTGGATGGAATGTCTTATAAATATCAATAAGTCCTTCTTGTTTAATATATCATTTAAAGCTTGTGTTTCCTTATTTCTTTTCATTTTGGATGATCTGTCCATTGGCGAAAGTTGGGGTGTTATAGTCCCCTACTATGATTGTGTTACTGTTAATTTCCCCTTTCATGGCTGTTAGAATTTGTCTTATGTATTGAGGTGCTCCTATGTTGGGTGCATAAATATTTACAATTGTTATATGTTCATCTTGGATTGATCCCTTGATCATTATGTAGTGTCCTTCTTTTTCTTTTGTAATAGTCTTTATTTTAAAGTCTATTTTGTCTGATATGAGAATTGCTTCTCCAGATTTCTTTGGATTTCCATTTGCATGGAATATCTTTTTCCATCCCCTCCCTTTCAGTCTATATGTGTCCCTAGGTCTGAAGTGGGTCTCTTGTAGACAGCATATATACAGGTTTTGTTTTTATCTCCATTCAGCCATTCTAGGTCTTTTGGTTGGAGCATTTAATCCATTTACATTTAAGGTAATTATTGATATATTTGTTCCTATTACCATTTTGTTAATTGCTTTGGATTTGTGATTGTAGGTCTTTTCTTTTGCTTGTTTTTCCTGCCTAGAGAAGTTCCTTTAGCATTTGTTGTAAAGCTGTTTTGGTGCTGCTGAATTCTGTTAGCGTTTGCTTGTCTCTAAAGGTTTTAATTTCTCTGTCGAATCTGAATGAAATCCTTGCTGGGTAGCATAATCTTGCTTGTATGTTTTTCCCTTTCACCACTTTAAAGATGTCCTGCCAGTCCCTTCTGGCTTGCAGAGTTTCTGCTGAAAGATCAGCTGTTAAACTTATGGGGATTCCCTTGTATGTTATATATTGTTTTTCCTGTGTTGCTTTTAAGATTTTTTCTTTGTATTTAATTTTTGATAGTTCGACTAATATGCGTCTTGGTGTGTTTCTCCTTGTATTTATCCTGTATGGGACTCTCTGTGCTTCCTGGACTTGATTAACTATTTCCTTTCCCATATTAGGGAAGTTTTCAACTATAATCTCTTCAAATATTTTCTCAATCCCTTTCTTTTTCTCCTCTTCTTCTGGTACCTGTATAATTTGAATGTTGGTGCATTTAATGTTGTCCCAGAGGTCTCTGAGACTGTCCTCAATTCTTTTCATTCTTTTTTCTTTATTCTGCTCTGTGGTAGTTATTTCCACTATTTTATCTTCAGGTCACTTCTCTGTTCCTCTGCCTCAGTTATTCTGGTATTGATTCCTTCTTGAGAATTTTTAATTTCATTTATTGTGTTGTTCATCATTGTTTGTTTGCTCTTTAGTTCTTCTAGGTCCTTGTTAAACGTTTCTTTTATTTTCTCCATTCTATTTCCAAGATTTTGGATCATCTTTACTATCATCACTCTGAATTGTTTTTCAGGTAGACTACCTATTTCTTCTTCATTTGTTTGGTGTGGTGCGTTTTTACCTTGCTCCTTCATCTGCTGTGTGTTTCTCTGTCTTCTCATTTTGCTTAACCTACTGTGTTTAGGATCTCCTTTTTGCAGGCTCCAGGTTTGTATTTCCCATTGTTTTTGGTGTCTTCCCCCAGTGAGTAAAGTTGGTTCCTTGGGTTGTGTAGGCTTCCTTGTTGAGGGGACTAGTGCCTGTTCTCTGGTGGATGAGGCTGGATCTTGTCTTTCTGGTGGGCAGGACCGCATCCGATGGTGTGTTTTGGGGTATCTGTGACTTTATTATCATTTTAAGCAGCCTTTCTGCTAAAGGGTGGGGTTGTGTTCCTGTCTTGCTAGTTGTTTGGCATAGGGTGTCCAGCACTGTAGCTTGCTGGTCGTTGAGTGGATCTGGGTCTTAGCGTTGAGTTGGAGATCTCTGGGAGAGCTTTCGCTGTTTGATAGTACATGGAGCCTGGAGGTCTCTGGTGGACCATTGTCCTGAACTTGGCTCTCCCACCCTAGAGGCACAGGCCTGACACCCGGCCAGAGCACCAAGATTCTGTTAGCCACACAGCTCAGAAGAAAAGTGAGAAAAAAAGAAAGGAAAAATGTAAAAAAACAAAATAAAGTTATTGAAATAAAAGATAAAAAATAAATATTAAAAATTAAAAAGTAATAAAGTAAAAGAAAAAAAAGAAAGAAAAGAGCCACCAAACCAGAAAAGAAATCCACCAATGTAACAAGCGCTAAAAACTATACTAAGCAAACAAAAACAAACAAACAAACAAAACAGACAGATAAACACCCTAGGACAAATATTAAAAGCAAAGCTATACAGACAAAAACACACAAAGAAGCATACACATACACACTCATGAAAAGAGAAGAAGGAAAAATATATATATCATTGCTCCCACACTTCCCTGCCTCAATTTTGGGATGATTCATTGTCTATTCAGGTATTCCACAGATGCAGGGTACATCAAGTTGATTGTGGAGATTTAATTTGCTGCTCCTCAGTCTGCTGGGAGAAATTTCCCTTTCTCTTCTTTGTTCACACAGCTCCGGGGGTTCAGCTTTGGATTTGGCCCCGCCTCTGCGTGTAGGGTACCTGAGGGCGTCTGTTCTTTGCTCAGACAGGATGGGGTTAAAGTAGCAGCTGATTCAGGGGCTCTGACTCACTCAGACCGGGGGAGGGTGGGATAAGGAATGCAGGGTGAGCCTGCGGCGGCAGAGACCAGCATGACATTGCAACAGCCCAAGGCGTGCCGTGTGTTCTCCCGGGGTGTTGTCCCTGGATCACAGGACCCTGGCAGTGGAAGGCTGCACAGGCTCCCAGGAGGGGAGGTGTGGATAGTGACCTGTGCTTGCACACAGGCTTCTTGGTGGCTGTAGCAGCAGCCTTAGCGTTTCATGCCTGTCTCTGGTGCTGCGCAGATAGCTGAGGCTCACATCCCTCTCTGGAGCTTGTTTAGGTGGTGCTCTGAATCCCCTCTCCTCGCGCACCCCAAAACAATTGTCTCTTGCATCTTAGGCATGTCCAGGCTTTTTCCTGGACTCCCTTCCAGGTAACTGTAGCACACTAGCCCCCTTCAGGCTCTATTCATGCAGCCAACCCCAGTCCTCTCCCTGGGATCTGGCCTCCGAAGCCCGAGCCTCAGCTCCCAGCTCCCAGCTGTCCCGGTGGGTGAGCAGACAAGACTCTCAGGCTGGTGAGTTCTGGTTGGCACTGATCCCCTGTGTGGGAATCTCTCCGCTTTGCCCTCTACACCCCTCTTGCTGTGCTCTCTGTGGCTCCAAAGCTTCCCCCCCCCACCATCCCCCATCTCTGCCAGTGAAGGGGCTTCCTAATGTGTGGAAACTTTTCCTCCTTCATATGTCCCTCCCAGAGGTGTAGGTCGTTTCCTTATTCTTTTGTCTCTGTTTTTTCTTTTTCTTTTGCTCTGCCCAGGTACATGGGGAGTTTCTTGCCTTTTGGGAGGTCTGAGGTCTTCTGCCAGCGTTCAGTAGGTGTTCTGTAGGAGTTGTGCCACATGTAGATGTATTTCTGATGTATTTGTGGGAAGGAAGGTGATCTCCACATCTTACTCTTCCACCATCTTGAAGGTCTCTCTCTTGGATATACTTTTTGAGGGTAGAATTTGGTGTGGTAATCAAGAAAGAGGTGTTAAGGATGACTACATGTTTTAGGACTGAACAACTGGAAAAGATGGAGTTGTCATTAAATGAGATGGAAAAGATTGAAGAGGGATAGGTTTTAATGAGATGGAAAAGATGGAGGAGGGATAAGACTAAATCAGGATTTTTAGTCTTGGTCTAGAAAAGTTTGATATATCTATTAGACATCATAGTGGTAGTGTTGAATAGTTAACTTCAAGTCTGAAGTTCTGGAAGAGCACTGAGCTGGAAGTTGTCAGCATATATATAGCATTTAAAACCAGGTGTCTGGATGAGATAATCAAGGTAGTGAATGTAAAAAAAGGGAAGGATCAATAATTGAACCCTGGGGGTATTCCAACATTAAGAGACCAGAGAAAAGAGGCAAACCCTGAAAAAGAGACTAAGAAGGAACGATCAGTGATGCTGGAGGACAAGCAAAACATGTG
The DNA here is from genome assembly GCF_964341445.2 of Mesoplodon mirus. Classification (NCBI taxonomy): domain Eukaryota; kingdom Metazoa; phylum Chordata; class Mammalia; order Artiodactyla; family Ziphiidae; genus Mesoplodon; species Mesoplodon mirus. The sequence continues at coordinate 50,008,956 of NC_138982.1, forward strand.
GAGTTTTAAAAACCAATTGAAAAAAGGCCAATCAGCCATGAGCAAGACATCCACTAATAGGTTGAATAAGATGAGAACTGGGTTTAGCAATAGAGTTAAGGTGTTAAAGGAACCTTGACAAGAGCAGTTTTCTTTGAGGGCTGAGAGAAAAAACTGGTGTGCATTTAAGAGAGAAAAGAACATCTCTTAAGAAGTGTTCTTGTAAAAAAAAAATCAGATCTAATTTCTGGACCTACTATATTTTAGGAAATGCGTGCAAGAGAGGAACAGCATGGGCAAAACCCAGACTGTGGGAAATTAGAAAGAACAAAGAGACTGGTTTCTTCAATAAATACATTGCCATTGGGATGGGAGGGAAGATGAGGGGAAGAAGAGGAAGTGGAATCACATAGATTAAAACAGATTTGAGAATATTGTGATCACATATTTCTGTTTGCCTGTGATTATCCTGATTTATGCTTATTTTCTGGCATAATTATTATTAGTGCTTTTCACTCACAGATATGTCCCAGTTTAGAAAATAAATTATAAAATCACCCTATTTAGGCTACATAACAAGCAAATGCAAATATAGACTTCATTTTAATCAAACAACAGACTGTAAAAGAAATATTTATGAGATAATTTGGAAAATTGGATCACTGATGATTTATTTGATAATATTAGGGTATTGTGGTTTATATTTTGAGGTAAAATTATGTTGTGATTATGTTTTTTAAAAGAGGCCTGATTTTCAGATATTTACAGATGAAATGATATGACACCAAGGACTGGCTTCAAAATAATCCATCTTTGGTGTGGTTGGGGAGTGGTTAACAGAATATATAAAACTAGAATTATAAATTATGAAGTTTATAATTGTTGAAATTGAGTAATGAATCTATGGGTATTCATTATGTTAGTCTCTCTTTTGATTTTGTTTGGCATTTTTTATAATGTAAAAAGATGTATAGGGAGAATGGGAAGTGGGGAATTAGAAAAAGTGATTAGACACTTTTGATGGAGTCTTCTAAATCATAAACATAGTATATCTCTCCTTTTATTTAGGTTTTCTTTAAATTCTCTCAGAAATGTTTGTGGTTTTCAGTGTAAACATCTTGCATATATTCTGCCAGCTTCATCCTTAAGTATATTTTATACTGTTGTGAACGGTGTTGAGTTTTAATTTCACTTCTAATACATAGAAATACAAATAACTGTTATATATTGAGCATGTCTTCTGGAACTTTGCTAAACTCACTAGTTAACTATAGTAGGTGTTCTGGTAGTTTGCGTACAATTTTCTGCATAGACAATCAGTTTGTTTTCTTTATTTCCAATCAGATGTCTTTTATTCATTTTTTTTTATGTCTTATTGAACTGCTTAGAACCTTCTGTAAAATGTTCAGTGGCAGTGGCAAGAGTAAACATTTTGCCTTGCTCTTGTTCTTAAGCATAATGCTTTCAGTTTTTCACCATTAAAAATGATGTTCTCTGTAGTTTTAAGTGGATGTCCTTTATCAGATTGAGGAAGTTCCTTTCTCTTTCTACTGAGCATTTTCTTCATCTTGTCTGCATCTATTGATATTATCATATATGTTGTTTTTATCTTTTTCAGTCCACTAATTTGATGAATTACATTGATTTTTGAATGTTAAACCAACCTTGTATTATTGAGTCAAACACAGAGTGTCAAATGATATCTTTGTCCTTTTTTGCATTTTATATGTTTTGGATTTGATAAAGTTTTGTTAAGAATGTTTGCATCTAAGTTTTTTGGTGGGGGGTATTGATCTATAATTTTCTTTTCTTGCAATGTTCTTTGGTTGTGGTATCAGGATAATATTGGCCCTATAAAATGAGTTGGGAAGTATTATCTACTCTTCAAATTCTGGAAGATTTTGTGTAGCATTGGTACTATTTCTTCTTTAAATGTTTGGTTGAATTTATGAAGTCATTTAGACATAGAGAGGGTTTTTTTTGTTTTTTAAGAAAATTTTAACTACAAATCCAATTTCTTTAAGAGATATTGGGCTATTCAGGTTATCTGTTTCTTGTTAAGTAAGCCTTGATAATTTGTCTTTCAAGGAATTTGTCCATTTCATCTAAATTGTCAAATTTATTGGAATGAAGTTCAAAATATTGCCCTATTTCCCTTTTTAATATCTGTAGAATCTATTTCAAATGTCACCTTTCTCATTCCTGATTTTGATAATTTGTGTCTCCTTACTTTTTTTCCTGATCAATCTGACTAGAGGTTTATCAATTTTATTGATCTTCTCAAAGAATCAGCTTTTGCTTTCATTGATTTTTGTATTATTTTTTTTATTTTCTATTTCATTGATTTCTCCTCTGATCTTTAGTATTTCCTTTTTTTCTGCTTCCTTTGCATTTAGTTTTCTCTTTTTTATGAGGTTCTTAATGTGAAAGATGAGATCATTAATTTGAGACTTTTCTTCTTTCCCCATAAAAGTATTTAGGGCTATAAATTTTCCTTTAACAACTCCTTTAGCTACATTCTACAATTTTGGTATATTTTCATTTTCATTCAGGGTGAAATATTTTCTAATTTCTCTTTTGCTTATTTCTTTGATCCATGGGTGATTTAGAAATGTGGTATTTTGTTTCTAAATATTAGGGAATTTTCCAATAACATTTAATTGTTTTCCTGAAATCTACTTTATCTGATATGAATATAGCCACTCCAGTTTTCTTTTGATATATATTTCTCCATTCTTTTACTGTTACCTATTTATGTCTTTATTTTTAAAGTGTGTTTCTTGTAGGCATTATACAGTCAGATCTTGCTTTTTCATCTAGTCTGACAATGTCTGATTTTTTGAGCTATTTAGACCATTTACATATAATGTGATTGTTGATATGGTTTGGTTTTAAATCTACTGTCTCACTATTTGTTTTTATTTATTCATCTGCTCTTCTTCCTTTCCTCTTTTTCTTTCTCTTTTGGATGGAGTACTTTTATGATTCCATTTAATCTCCTTTGTTGATGTATTTCTATAACACTTTGCTGTTTTATTTTAGTAGTTGCTTTAGGATTTATAACATATAATTTTATTATATATTATATACCTTAAGATAATATTACATAACTTCATGTATAGTATTCAATATAAGAACTTTACAACAGTAAACATTTATGTCTCTCCTCCATACTTTTGTGCTATTGTTTACATTTTACTTGTACACATCTTATGAATCCTGAAATGCATTTTTATTACTTTTGCTTTAAACAATTGGTTAACTTTTAAAGAGATTTAAATAATGAGGAAAATTACTTGTATATTTAGCCACATAATTATCGTTTCCAATGATCTTCATACTTTTGTGCAGATCTTTTGTGCCATATTTCCATTTGGCATTATTTTTCTTCTGTCTAGCGAATTTCCTTTCATATTTCTTATATTACTGGTTTATTATTGATAAAGTCTTTCAGCTTTTTGTATGTCTGAAAAAGCCTTTATTTTGCATTCATTTTCAAAAGTTCCCCCCTCCACTCCCTAGGACTAGTGGTTTTGTATGACAGGTTTTTTTTTTTTCTTTTCTTTCATTACATTAAAGGTATTGTTCCACTCTCTTCTGGCTTGTATGTTAATGAAGAGAAATTATATATATATATACATATATATATATATATATATGTATATATATATACACATACACATATATATAGTATGTAATTGATTAGTGTATTAATGTATTTATTTTTTCTTCTGATTCTTGAACATATGAAATATTGTCATAACCATTTTGATGACCTTGTCTGCTCATTCTATCTTGTGTGTCATTATTTCTGGGCAGGTTTTGATTAATACGGGTTTTTTTTTCTACTTTTTTGCATGCCAGAGTAGCATTCAGTCTAAGGCTAATTTTCCTCATTTCTGAGGCAAAACCCTTTTGAGTACCCTGCTGGATGCTCCATGAACTATAAGGTCTTTTACTCCTGCTTTTGGGAACAGGAACTACACCTCACCCTATGAGCTCCTAGGATTATTCCTTCTAATATTTTTGTGAGGTTCGTTTCCTGGCCTGAAGTAGTTTCCTCCTACGCATACACTGATCAGTACATAGCTGAAGACTCAAAGTGGATCCTCTAAAGATCTCTGGAAATCTCTGTGCAGCTGTCTCCTTAATGGTACTGTCTTGAGAACTCTAGCTGCTCTGGTCTCTCCAGAGTATCAGCTGTGTTTCCTCAATTGTGGAGACCTATGGACTCTGCCTTGGTTCTTCCTTGCTGCATAGTAGCCTGAGAACACTCTCAAAGCAGTAACCTAAAGCAGTTTTAGAGTTCATCTAATTTATTTTCCATTTCTCAGAGATCACTGTCTTTTATTGTCTGATGACTGATGTCTTGAAAACTACGGTTTCATATGTTTTGTCCTGTTTTGTTTCTAGTGGTGCGCCAAATGTGATTTCTTATTGACTGGAAGTAGAAGTGCTTGTCTGACATTAGGTTACAATTTTTTCTTGTTTGTTTGCTGCTGTTGAAAAACAGATTTCTTCCATGCCATTTTTCTTTTGTTTAGTTTTGTTCATTGCATTAGTTTTGGGGAGAGATATTTTGTGGTTCATGTAGCCATCTTCATGTGCTTATTAGACATTTACATTTTCCTTTCTGTGATTCATGATTTTCATTCTCTTTTCCTACTTTTCAGTTGACATCTAAATGAATTTCTTACAAGTTTCTCTGAGGTATTTAATATCTACTATACATGCCCTTTATATGCCATACTTCTGTTAAATATTGTCTCCAGTTTATTGTTTGTTTTTAATCTTGGTGATTTTTTCTTTTGAAGTACAAGAGCCTTTTATTTAACATAGTCAAACCTATATAGTCTTTTTTATAAAGTCCCTTCACAATCAAAGAAGAATATTTACCTGTATTGATCTATGTTTTTTGTTGCTTGGTTGTTTTTAACACTTACTTCTAGATTTTTGAGGCATTTATTCCTTTACCTGGAGTGTAGATATAAATTTATTTTCTTCCAAAGTGTTCTCTTGGTACTATTTATAAAGTATCCCTTCTCTTATGCATATTTGTAGCACTATTTTTACCATAGTAAAAATTCTGTCTGTTGTTGGGTTATCTATTCTTTTCCACTTATTCATATATCTACTCCTAGGCTATTTAGTTATTATATCATATTTAATATATTGTAGTATAAGAACCCCTTTCAAACTTTTTTATATGAATTTAAAATTTTTTATTATACAAAATTAATATATGCTCATCACACAAGAATTAAATAATGAATGTTAGTGCAAAGAACATGAAGCATCCATGACCCAACCAAAATTAACATCTCAGTTTATAGTCTTCCAGATCTTTTTTTATTTATATACTTTTAAACTTTTTATAAAATAGGGTCATACTACGTTATTTTATAATTTACTTGTATTTTCATACCAATAACATACTGTAATATTTTTAATTGTTGAAGAATATTTCATTGCATGGATATATGTTGATTTAACCAACCTCCTTTCCCCTCTTGGTAAACTTTTTTTTTTTTTTTTTTTTTTTTTTTTCCGTACGCGGGCCTCTCACTGTTGTGGCCTCTCCCGTTGCGGAGCACAGGCTCCGGATGCGCAGGCTCAGCGGCCATGGCTCACGGGCCCAGCCGCTCCGCGGCATATGGGATCCTCCCAGACCGGGGCACGAACCCGTATCCCCTGCATCGGCAGGCGGACTCTCAACCACTGCGCCACCAGGGAGGCCCTTGGTAAACTTTTTATTGAAGAAGGACATAAATACAAAAAAGTGTATAAATCATATATGTACAGCTTATGTTTTCACAAAATGATCATACTCATGAAACTAGTTCCCAGATCAAGAGGCAAAATGTTATCAGCACTCCAGAGTCTTCTTATAAGTCCACCCCATGCACAAATAACTACCCTACAACCCAGGGCAATAACTGTTCTAACACAATAGGCTAGTTTTGCCTATTTTAGAAATTGATGTAAATAGAATCATACAATATGTATTTTTTTGTATCTGGCTTCTCTCCGTTAACATTATGTTAGTGAGATTTATCCATTTTGTTGCATGCATTCGAGTTCATTCATTCTCAGTGTGCTCAAAATTTTATGGTCATGGTAAGTGTATGTTTAACTGTATAAGAAACTGTTTTCCAAAATGACTATAATATTTTGCATTCCTACCTTCAGTGAATGAGAGATACCTACTGTTCTGCATCCTTATCAGCAGTTGTTATTTTTGCTTGCTTTCGTTTTGTTTTGTAATTGAAGCCATACCTATAAGTGCATGTTGGTATTTCATTGTGATTTTAATTTGCATTTCCCTAATTAATAATGATATTTGAGCATCCTTTCATATGTTCATTTGCCATCCATATTTCTTCTTTAATGAAGTGACTGTGCAGCTCTTTTGCCCATTATTTTTTCTTGTGTTGTTTGTTTTCTTACTGTTTAGTCGAGTTCTTTATCTGACTCGGAAACATCTTTATCAGACATGTGATCTGTAAATATTTTCTCCTGGCCTGTGTCTTGACTTTTCATTCTCTTAATGGTGTCTTTCACAGAGAAAAAGTTTTTAATTTGGATAAAGTACAACTTATCAATTTTTTTCTTTACGGAGTATGCTTTTAGTGTTATATCTAAAAGCTTATCACCTAACCCAAGGTCACACAGATTTTCTCTTACGTTTTCTTTTGCAAGTTTTATAGCTTTATTTTTACATTTAGAACTATGAGTCAAAGAACGTGCATATTTTAATGTGTAATGAGACGTACTAAGAATTGCTTTATGAATGGTTTTACTAATTTACACTACCACTAGCCATGCATGACAGTTTCCACATCTACCACCACACTGAATATTACCCTTTGTCTTTAAAATTTTGCATCTTGTTCTTTTAATAATGGCAGCTTGTTTAAAATTTTTGTTGTTATTAGTGATTTTCAATACTTTTTCATTTTTGACTTTTGTAGTTTTAATATTATAGTTTGTGTGTTTAGTTCATTTTTCCCTAACGGAGTATTTATCTTTTTCTTAAAAAATTTTTTTTTCTTTTCATTTAAATACACATAACAGAAACCAAATAGTGTATATTAATCAAATAAGTGTATTTTTTCCCATATAACAAGTTCAGTAATAGTATTCCAGGGCTGATGCAGGCACTCATGGATCTAGACTTCTCTCTTGACGCTTCACTCTTACTAGCCTGTGACTTTTATTTTCTCATGGTCAAAACATAGTTGTTCTACTTCTAGGCCTCAGATTCATATTTCAGGAAGGGGTAAGGGAAGAATGGATGGCAAAAGGTATCCATTCTTAGACTCAGACTCTTCTGTATGATAATGAAAAAATAGCTTTCCTAGAAACCCCATACAGGAAATTTTGCTTATATCTCACTGGTCAGACTTGGTTACATGGCTACCTCTAACTGTCAGAGTAAAGAAAATAGTTGGGCACGTTGTTGCCCAAACGCAATATGGGTTCTTGAAGCAAAGAAACAGCATAAAATAGATACAGGCTAGGCATTAGCAAAGTCATCCATAGGAATATGTTGCTCTTTGTCAGTCATAAGTGTTGAAGATTTTTCAATTTACTTTGTGTGTGTGTGTGTGTATTTTTGATATAGAAGATTTATATTTTTATCTTTTGTGGCTTTTGTTTTTGATAATTGTGTTCAGAGGGTCATCTGTAAGCCAAAATTTGCCTAATTTTAATCTCATATTCTTATCGACTTATTTATTAGAGTTTTATCTTCAGTATTGAGTTTGACAGAATTAAACCAAATTATATTGAGCTATACTAAACCTGAAGAATTGATATCTCTATGTAATATCTATAATAGACAATAATGTCTAAATTTATAATATAGAAACAAGATATATTTAGCCCTCTTGCCCAAGTATGTTTTGCCATTTTCTTCATATAGATCTTATATATCACATGGAGGTTGCTCCTAGATATTGTCTATTATATGGTTTTGTTTTTGTTTTGTTTACTATTATGTGAAGAATCTTGCTTTTGTTATATTTTCTAACTGATTATTGCTGCTTTGTTTTAAAAATGTATATATGTATATGTATGTATGTATATATATACATACAAATACATATTTGTTTATATATACTTATTCACAGCTACTTTTCATAGATCTCTGATTAGTTCTAAGTTTTTTTGATGATTTCCTGCAGAAAATATAATCATATTTTCTGCAATGAATTATACCCTTATTTTGTTCTTCCAGGTTTTTTATTGAAGTATAATTTATTTATAATATTACATTAGTTTTAGGTATACAACAAAGTGATTCATTTATATACATATAAGTTTTTCAGATTCTTTTCTATTATAGTTTATTACAAGATATTGAATATAGTTCCCTGTGTTATACAGTATGACCTTGTTTTTTTATCTATTTTATATATGGTAGTGTGTATCTGCTAATCCCAAACACTAATTTATCTCCCTCTCCTTCCCCTTTGGTAACCATAAATTTGTTTCTATGTCTGTGAGTCTATTTCTGTTTTGTAAATAAGTTCATTTGTACCACTCTTTAGATTCCACCTATAAGCAATATCATATGTTATTTGTCTTTCTCAGTCTAACTTACTTCACTCAGTATGACAATTTCTAGGTCCATCCATGTTGCTGCAAATGGCATTTTGTTCTTTTATATGGCTGAGTAATATTCCATTGTATATATGTATCACATCTTCTTTATCCATTCTTCTGTTGATGGACACTTAGGTTGCTTCCATGTTTTGGCTATTGTAAATACAGCTGCTATGAACATTGGGGAACATGTAAATTTTAGAATTAGAGTTTTCTCCAGATATATGCCCAGGAGTGGGATTGCTGGATCATATGGTAGCTCTATTTTTAGTTTTTTAAGGAACCTCCGCACTGTTTTCCATAGGGGATGCATCAATTTACATTCCCACCTATAGTGTAGAAGCGTTCCCTTTTCTCCACACCCTCTCCAGAATTTATTATTTGTAGACTTTTTGATGATGGCCATTTTGACCTGTGTGAGGTGTTACCTCACTGTGGTTTTAATTTGCACTTCTCTAATAATTAGCAATGTTGAGCATCTTCTCAAGTGCCTAAGACCATCTGTATGTCTTTTTTTGGAGAAATGTCTGTTTAGGTCTACTGCCCATTTTTTGATTGGGTTGTTTGTTTTTATGTTATTGAGTTTTATGAGCTGTATGTATATTTTTCTTCCAATTTCTTAATGTGCTTTTCAGAACTTCCAGAACATCTTTATTTATTCTGGACTTTAATGAGGCAGACTTTAATATTTCAACATTAAGTGTGATTTTGGCTGCTGGGTGAAGATATATTTTCACTATTAGGAAAGGATACATCTAGTGCTAATTTTCCCATATAGATTTTGTTTTTATTCATTCTACAGCATGCTGTCAACTGACTGCAGAAGAATTTTTTTTCTTATAGGGCTCAGGCTTTAATTCAGTTTTCCCACTGAGTCTTTCCTGGGGCTTCATGTTGGTTTTAAAGTTTTTGAGCTCAGGGTATATATTTCCAAATGGGCAGAGAAATAACTGAAAGCCAAGTGTTGGCTAGCTATTCACCTTGAAGCACCTCCTGATTTCAAGGCAACTTAGAATCATAGGTGAAAGAAAGCTACTTTTACCACAAACTGAGGTCCTTCCAGTTGAAACCTATATGTTAATATAGTCAGAAATATATTTTTTATGGTGTTTCATTCACTAAAAATAAAATCTCAGTGAAAAATGCTAAATGCTATTACATCTGAATAAATAAACGCACTTAAACTATGTTTACCCATGAGAAGTTCAGGATTTCCTAGATCAGAATATCCAGGGATAGGGTAGGTTTCAGTAAAGGATAAATAAAAGTGCAAGTCACAGACATAGGTTTTTACTGTGTGTATCCACATAACGGATATTGAACAACCTGCACTTTCCTTACTTACTCTTTTGATCAATTCATTTAGATGTTTTCTCCTGTGAAACTGTTTCTTCCTTGTCTAAGTCACAGTGCTTATTATGTTAATTATATCAAGGAAATTTCAAAACAGAGACTTTTTATGGTATCCACAAAAAAATGCCAGAATATTTCTACATTCACAAGAGGAAATATTTTTTCATTCTTTATCATTTAAATTATAAAAGTTGTACCAATACTATATCTAATTTTAATGTTCTCTCTTTCATTCATTCATCAAATATTATTGATTTATTTAACATGTATTAGTACCAGGTACTATCTTTGGGAGAAGGAATATAAAGATGAATAAGTCATATTCCATGCCGTAGCCTACATTTCAGCTAATCGTAGCCATGTGAGTAAGTTCTAGCCAAAAGAATGTGAAGGGAAGTGATGTGTGCCACTTCTGGGTCACACCTCCTTCCTTCCCTTTCTCCATATAATTTCCTAGAATGTGAATACTTTGAGAAGCCATCAGGAACCATATAGAAGGGAGCAACATCCTAGGAGCAATAAAAAGATTGGGTTCCTAACAACCCTATAAAGCAGGATCACCCTCCTCCAGACTACTAATACAAGAGAAATAAACATCTAGTTTGTATAAACCACATAGCTGCACCTAGATCCAAGTTAATACAGTGAGCTTTCCCCAGTCTTCACCCTATTGGACCTTATAGTATATTTGACCATATTCACCAGTTCTCATCTTTACAAGCTTCTTTATTGATGTTTTTGTTTTGGTTCTCTTAATGCCTCTCAAATGTTTCATCAGCCTCCTATAAGACTCTTCTTCCTATTTCTGCTGCTAATGTGGAACTTCCTCAAGGCTTTTTCCTTGACCCTCTTCTATCTTTACTCTTTTTTTCCCTTAGAATTCCATGGCTTTAATATCCTTCCTTTGAAACTGATTTCCAAAGCTCTATTGCTCTCCTAAAGTCCTGTCCTGTCCTGTGGCTTCAGGTCCAGGTTTTCAATAGACTTCAATAAATTTTCACTTTGGTGTCCTGCTGCCTTTTCACATTCAGCTGGTTTAAATTTAAACTCATGTTCCTCTCCAAACTTCTTTTTGGAGTTTGCTATTTATGCTAATGACATCATTATTCTCCCATTTATTTTTAAACTTTAGCATTGTCTTTAGTTTCTCCTCTCTTACCTGTCAACTTAAATTTAAAATGGTAGACTGCCTGAATCACTTCCTTTTATAGTCCTGGCCTCCCACAGTCCTCCTCATAGAGATGGAGATGATAATTTCAGTATCTGGAACACTTTAATATCCACTTGCCAATGCCTCATCTAAGTAGCTGGTTTTAGGTCATCTTTGTGGGAAACCCCAGTCTAGGTAACTCAGAATTATGCTGGCAACTCAGTTAGATTCCTTTGCACAAATCATGAACCCATAACTCTGACTCTTCTTTTCCCATATTACTACTAATTCCTCATTCTTGCATCTTCTTTCACATAATTCCTGACTATAAAACTCTCATCTGCACATACTCTCTTAAGTATTTGCCCATTCTTCATTTAGGGATTATCATTTACCCCCCTTTTATTTGTCTGTAAACATATTGTCACTTTTCCTCCCAGTTACTATCTTTCTCAAATATAATTATAACAAAATGTTTGGCTATCACAACTCTGAACAATTCAAGGGCTTGATATTGGGTATTTTGTTGTTAGTTCACTGAGCTTGGAGTTTTTGAAGCATTTTATCTCAAGCGCATAAATTTGAGTTCCACTTTTGAGTCAGAGGTTGTCCAACCGCATATTAGCTTTCCTACCCCCTTCCTTGTATCCTAACATTGGTGTCTCCTCTCTACTCCAATATTTCATTCTATATACTAACACTAAGCCCCAGTAAATCTTATGTCAAAATGATCCCCACCTGGGGCTTCCCTGGTGGCGCAGTGGTTGAGAGTCTGCCTGCCGATGCAGGGGACACGGGTTCGTGCCCCGGTCCAGGAGGATCCCACATGCCGCGGAGCGGCTGGGCCTGTGAGCCATGGCTGCTGAGCCTGTGCGTCCGGAGCCTGTGCTCCGCAGCGGGAGAGGCCACAGCAGTGAGAGGCCCACGTACTGTGAAAAAAAAAAAAAAAGATCCCCACCTATAGCTCTTTTGTTATCATCTTGGTTTAGGCTCTCATTACCTCATGCCTTAACTCTTTGCATTGTCCTTTGGCCTCATGCTTCCCCCTACATCTGTCCATCCTCTGCAGTTTACTGTTGCAAAACCACTGCCTTCATGTCACTTCCTTTTCGTAAACCTCAAATGGTTCCCATTTTTTTAATGTTAATGTATAACCAAGGCTTATTATTATTTTTTAGCTTTTTGACCATACCCTTTTACACAACAAATCATCATCTGTAAGATCGCTTCTTCTCTAAAGTACTGTGGAAAGGGAATGTTGCCTGCCATTCCAGTAAACAATGAATGTTGCCTGACATTAAACCATCATCCATTGCAGCCACCCTTGATAGTGTGCCCTTTTTTTTTCTCCAGCAAAAACTCCTATATATGTTGGCTCCTCCCTTATCTCTATAGAGCAGTTCCTCAGAGCTATCTGAGAGACTGTCTCCTGAGCTATAGTCCTCAGTAAAGTCCCCCAATAAAACTTACAACTTTTAGGTTGTGCATTTTTCTTCAGCTGACAATTCCTAGAAATGCCTATTTTTGTTGTTGTTGTTGTTGTTCAGAAGCACAGAAAACAAAAACTTTTAAGCTTTTTTTTTGCACATTAAACAAATAGTATATTTCAAGAGAAGCAGTAAGAGTATCTTATAAAGCATTAAAAATCTAGAGTCCAGTTTGATCCCTTTCCCACTTATCCTTAACTCTTCCTTTATTTTATTCATCCCAGCCTAATCTCATACATGATTTTTTTTTATTGGAGTATAGTTGCTTTACAATATTATGTTAGTTTATACTGTACCCTATGTTTTTTTTCTTCCAGTCAAAGCCAGTTTTTGAGTCCTAACACTCCCATGATGCTTTTTCAGGCCATCATGACTCATAGTGATTACCCCCCTGAGTGAGATTTTATAGTTATTTAAGTTCCTCTCTAGCCAGGAAAATCTTGGTTAGCTCTTTTATTCTTAAGGTACATTCTTTTTCCCCCTTCAGAAACCTAGTGTTGAGGAGTAGTTTGGATCAGGCTAACTTTTGTTTCTTGAACATAATCTGATATATTTTTCTTCAAAGCTTACTGAATTTTTGTAAATTCCAAAAGAATTGGCCTACATATGTTATTCTTTTCAGTTAGTTTATCACAAGTATGATGTAGCTTTTGAATTTTTAGACTAAAGTTTTTCTTTAGAGCAAGAAAGTTCCTAGTGTGCAGTCTAGATGTGACTCTATTCTTGCCTCACACTAACCTTGAGGCAGGATGTGAGCACAGTGCATTGTCTCCTAATGCCCCCAAAGCACTAGTGAACAATATACATTTTATCAATTTTTTAGTGGGGAAATGGAGGAAAATGGTTATATTATGGAAGGTACATCATTTTACTCCCAAATAGTCATTTGAGATCTTTTTCCTTCTCTCAGTTCTCAGCTACTTTGGTTTCCCTGTTTCACTGACTCCAGCCTTTGCTTCATCCAACATGTTTTCTCATCCCCATGTCTTTTTATTATCCCTTTCTTTGAACAGAAGACTTTCACTTTCTATGGGATTATTCATTATCCAACAATAGAACCCTTCTTAAAAGTCCTCAGGGGATTGTAAGTAACAGTTTTTTCTGAAACATAATTTTTTTCAATTACTTGAAGGATTTTCACTATTATTTGAATCTCGTTTCTGCTCTTTCTACTATTTTCTTTTTAAATAATTGTTGATATTTATAAATTGATTCCCTAGTTTTGTCATTTGTCTTTTCTCTTTTTATCTTTAGTTCCTTTTCTCTGAGATGGAAAAACTTGAATTTAATCTTAAATTTCATTTTGTAGTGTCCAAAGTGTTATTCATGATCTTTGCTCATACCATTAATTTATTCATTGAGTGTCTCTACTGTATTTGGGCTGGTCATCAATATGCACAGGAAATTTCAGGGCTTCCTAGTATCATTCCATTGTCTCAGTGTTGTTAGTCAAGGACTCTTGGACCAAAGCCTTGAGTTGTGGGATGTCTGAGGCAGGGGGATGTCTTCAGAAGTCTCTTGGTTTTTATTGTGAACATGCCGCATCCTCTAAATAGAGAGTTTTGTGTGTCATCCCTCAATGCCTTCCACAGACTACTGGTATATATCTAGTAGAAATTCTTCCAACTTTCAGGCATGTGGATAGCTTTCACCTTTGTTTTGCAAAGTGGATGAACAATTTGTATATTCTGTTATTCATTTCAGTGGGAATTTGGCTTAGGAAAAGGCTATTCTTTAATTACACTGCCTTTAATCCTTGAATATTGAAATTTTTTGACTCATTTATGAACTACAAAGTATCCATGTCACCAGTTACGGCAAAGTAAAGGTAAACAACATTTTCTAGATTAATAATATGGGTTTGTTATTCTAACCTCTTAAGAAGGAACTGAATCTGTTTACTAATTATTGTCAGAAGAGAGCAGAAAAGCTTTAACTATATTAAAACTAAAATCGTTGATTTTGTCACACATTTTCTCATATGTAAATGGACAATCCAAAAGAACCCCAACCAGAAGGTCTTTCACTGAGCTACTTGAGAATACTTTTCTTCCTAACTTATCTTTGTAGGCCCATCAGACTATAGTCCAATTTAAAAGTAGGCCATAAAGTTTTTAATTTTCTTTTAATGGGTAATATAAGTTATTTGATAACAACTGAAATAAAAAGTTAGCAAATGCTTCTGTTCACAAATAATGGAAAATATAATTTAATGTAGCTTATTAAATAAGGAAATTTACTGGTTCATGAAACTGAAAAATCTAGTTGTTTGATTGGATGGAATGGTTTGATCCAGAGGCCCATGATGTCATCAGATGTCCAGATCCATTTCTCTGTGATTCTTTTGACTCTGTCCTCCTGCTTGTGTCTGTTTCACCTTCAGGCTAGGTTTCTTTATAATAGTAAAAATGGACCTCATGGTTTGCAGTCTTGCAATCACATACCACAGCGTTGAAAAGGATTTGAAAAGAGCACATTAGTTCCAATAATGCAAGCACAGCCCTGAGGTTCACTCTAATTGATCTGGATTGGGTCACATGACCACTCCTGAACAATTACTATGGCCAGAGAAATGGACAGTGCTAATTGGCCAGCCTGAGTTATATGAGTTGAAAGTGGTAAAATAACCATTCTTAGAACTACATGGATCCCTAAATTGGATATCCAGGACTGTTGAGAAAGGAATATTGGATGTACACTACCCATTCCAAAATTGTTTCTTCCAAATATATAACACAAAACTTGAAGGTTTTAATCACATACTTAAGATAACTGCCTAGGAAGTTCCAAAAATTTTTTCTAAAGAAAACTGTTAACGCTTACTATAATTACTTCTAAAGTTAGTGTATATGCATGAAGTTTGCCTACTATCAGTTTTGCCCATGCATTTCCATAGCTGAGCAAGAACTCTGTCCCTCATACTTATTCTCTAAAATATACGAAGCCCTATTTAGTTCACAAGACAGAATATTGGCACTTAAAGCACTAATAAGAGAATTCAGCCATGAATTCCTGAAACTAATTTATGAATCTTATATTTGAAAAACTGCTTAGTGAACAAATTATCTTTTTCTCTAATTTGTCTACCTTCTCCATCATATTAAAGTTAGATCATCAGAAAACAATATAGCTGAATGGTATTATCCCAACAACCTGGAGAAATAATTTCATAGAGTGAAGATTTAGTATCATGTATGCTGTCAGTTTTATAGATGGCTACTTGGTTGACAAAAGTATACATTGATTTACCCAGTGTTTCTCATTTATAGTTATATGCCATAAATTCTTCCTTAACATTAGTGCCAAGTGAAATTTTATTTCTGAAAAATGACTGGCGTGATTTCTTCTATAATACAATAAGAAAATTGGAAAGAAATTAACATTTCTAATACTGCCATTATGCATTTCAGAGCTTTTTCCTTTTTGTTTTAGCTGCCAGGAAATCCAGAGTATATACAGTGCTCCCAAGTTCACTAACTCCTCTCAAATTGGTATAGTAACATCTATCACTCTTCTTTTAGCAAATTGTTTGGTTTCTACTTGCATATTTGTGACTTTTCTCAAGTAGTTTTTGAAAATAAGGAGAATAGAAGTCTTGCATACATGTATAAATGACAAACACTGTATTCCTTTTTCAGTTGTTAAACTACTTCAAGAGCTTATTGATAGATTCTGAAGTTCTCAGTAGGTTTTCCTTCCATGCTGTTCTTTTGAACCCTGTACTCAGCAAACCCTAGATTTGGTAATTTGTAGTTATCAAGTGAATTAGGTTGAAGCCTCACAAAGCACAGCAGCTACTCAAGTTATAACTTCAGAGTGGGGCTAGATCGTGATAATGCTAAAAACCAACACCACTTGTTCACTAAAGCATTTGGATCTGGATTTGTCTTTGTTCCTTGCTTAACATCCAAGTGTTGAGAAAAGGTGAATGAGCCAAAATGTTTCCATGTTCTTAAACTGCATGTGGTCTTTAAAAATTTTTTTCCTAGTAACTTGTTTTTTGCTGGCAAAGAAACTAAACGATACAACACTACTTAATTTTTCACATGGTTTAGTTTAATAGATATTGAGATGTGAAGCTTAAAAACAGTGAACTGTAGCATCTGGAGACCAGCTGCAGAGTGCACAAGTCTTCAGAATGAACCTCAAAACTCCTTCACTGCTTAGGCTGACATTCCTCTTTTATGATAATCAGTGCCGATTTGTATCATGTTGCATTAGCATTAAATGAACAAACAAAACAAATAAGCATAAAATAATAATAATAACTGCATAATGAGTACCACCCAGTGACATCTAGCTACTACCTTTTCTTTTCTTTTATCTAAAAAAAAGAAATTACACATAAATAAATTTACACATAATTTGAAATGACATAAATTGGTTTTCTGTATTTAAAAACTGACATATTACAGGCAAGGCAAAAGTGTTTGTTTTTTTTTACCACTTTTATTAGTTTCCTCTCTTTTATAACAAATTACCAGAAATATAGTGGCTTTAACAATACAAATGTATCTTACAGTTCTGGAGGTCAGAAGTCTGAAATGGGTCTCATCAGGGTAAAACCAAGGTGCCGGCAGGGCTGCGGTCCTTTTGGAGGAACACAGTTCTCTCTGTAGGGGAGAATTCATTTCCTTGCCTTTTCCAGCTTTTAGGGGCACCCACATTCCTTGACCTGTGACCCCTTCCTGCGTCTTCAAAACCAGCAACATCAAGCCAAATCCTTCTCATGCTTCAAAACCAGCATCATCAAGCCAAATCCTTCTCATGCTTCTATCTCTCTGGTTCTCTCTCTTCTGCCTCTTCCACCTTTGTAATTACATTGGGCCCACTGGATAATCCAGAATAATACTGTCTCTATTTTAAGGTCAGTTGATTAGCATCTTCATCCCCCTTTGTTATGTAACCTAACGTATTCACAGGTTCCAGGAATTAGGACATGAACATTTTGGGGACCCATTATTTTGCCTACCTCACCACTACCCCTAAATTATTATTCACTACCCTCTTCCCAGAAATAAACTCTGTTATGCCTTTGGTGTATTCCTTCCAGATTTTTTTCTTTGAATTTACCAAAATAAATATGCATGCATACAGACATATAGTTTTGTTTTTTGGTATTTATCTACAACTTGCTTTGATTTCACAATATGCCTTAGAAAAGATATATTTGAATTCATACTATTAATATATTTTTTATTTTAACTGCTACATATTACATAGTGTGGTTAGGGTCCCTGTTTCCCTATTGATAGACCTTTAAGTAGTTTCCAATTTTTCTTTATCACAGTCTGTTACGAGCAGCCTTGAGCACATCTTCTAGAGCATATGTGTAAGTCTCTAGGTGAGATAATGGCACCGTTTGGATGTAAGGTGTGTGCCATCTTATATATGAACAGACACTGAAAATTGTCCTCTTTAGGGGCTCTACCAGTTTATGCTCTCAGTCAGCAGTGTATGATGCATTTTATACATCCTCACCAATACTTAATAGCAAAATTTAAATTTTTGTCATTTTGGAGAGTTGTTTTAATATGCATTTCTATGATTACCATCGGGTTTGGAATTCTTTCTTTCATGTGCATTGCCATTTATGTTTCCTATTCTGTGAACTGCTCATTTTGCAGTGGGGGGAGCAGATTTCTTTGTATTTTTCTGATTGATTTAAAAGTTCTTTATATACTCAAGTTGCTGATCCTTAGGTTATTATATGTATTGTAAATATTTGCTTCTTGTTTTGTTACTTTGTTTAAACTATCCTTAAAAATACAGATTTTTTTTTTAACTTTAGGACTTCTTTTCTTGTGTTATGCTGAAGAAGATCATCCCTATCTCAAAGTCATATTTTTCTCTCATATTTTTATTAGGGGAATATTCAGAGTTTGGGAATTAACATGATTTGAGTTACCAAATTTATCATATTTTATATTCCCTTATTTACATACATGCTTCAGTTTTAGGATGCTCTGTTGTGTTCCACTGATCTATTTGTTCCTGCACCAGTACCATATTATATTAATTACTTTAATTTTAGAATTTGTCTTGATTTCTAGCTGGTGTAGGTAGATATCTCTTATTTGTATTAAAAATGATTATGGCTTTTCTTGTTCATTGTGCATTTAAGAAAAGTTTGTCAAAAACTTGATGAAAACTCTTATGGTATTTTGATTGGATTGCATTGAATTGATAAATTAATCCTGGGAGTATTAATATCCTTCCAATAAGCAACCTTCCTGCCTATAAATATGTTATATTTTCACTTAGTATACTCTTTTATATATTTCAGAAGAGTTTTTTAGCGTTTTCCATAAATGTCTTGCATTTCCTGTTAGATTTCTTCCTAATTATTTTGTTGTTTCTGTTTCTATTGTGAGTAAGTTTGTCCTTTGATTCTCTTGTATTTCCTAGATTGACTGTTACATTGTCTGCAAAAATTGAGAGTTTTGTCTTTACTTTCCAATCTTTATATCCCTTATACCTCTTCATTTATTATTCATTCATTCCTGCTCCAGATCTTATTGCATTAGCTGGAGCTAATATTACAATGTCGAACAGTAGAATGGCTGTGTCATCCTGGTCTTATTCCCTTTAATGGGAATGCCTTTAAAATTTCACTATTTCTCCTTCTGCCCAATACTACTTGGTCTCCCTTCAGTTCACAGTAGATACAAATAACAGATCAAAATGTTGTCTTTACAAAATAAAAATAAAAAATAAAATAGATAAAATTTAGGTAAACCTGACCACAAAAATTTATAAAGGGCACAAGTGAACAACATAAAGAATTAAAAAGGGAGCAAAACTACAGAGACAGATATAGTCAACTTCATGCTAATACATTTTAAAAACTAGATGAAATGCAGTGTTTTCTCTATGTGCTCCCCTTCCTTGCAAAACAAACAATCAAAAGGACTAAAGCTGGCAGGACAAGAAGGAGTTAGTTTAGGAAGAAAAAATGGACTAGTAAACATAAAACTAGCCAATCTACTCGCAAAACAAACTATCAGGCCTAGATGGAGTGAGTTCTACCAAACCTTAAAAAAAAGACAAGCTGTTTTGAAGCATAGAAAAAGATGAGATGCTCCCCAATTCATTTCTGAGACAAGCATAATTTTACTAACAAAGCCTTGGCCAACCTGTCAGGAGCTCACATGTGGGAATTGTCGTGGTCCGAACACAGGTTGGAAAAGAATTTCCAGACATAAGGCAGAATGTAAAGAAGATAGAATTTATTAGAGGGAAGGGTCACTGCCAGAACAGCGGGCAGACTTCCTAGTAGTCTGGGAGAGTAGAGCCGAACATGTGCTACTGATCAGCTTTTATAGCCAGAAAACAAAGGAATGGTCTGAGGTGAAAATTTCATTTACTGATTGGTCGAGGCACATATACCTTCCTTCTATAGGGTGGGAGTGGGACAGGGCAGATGCCTTTCTTTATTTGGGACATGTCCCGTTGCCCAGGTGGGTGTCACCCAGGTGGGCTCAGGAATTTCATAACCATCACAACATGGTGGGGAGGGTGATTAAGAGTCTGGTAGGGGGTGTAATGCTGACACTTTTTCAGGCAGGGTTGTCTTTGTCCTTGAAGCACCACTGTCCTTGGAGCAGCACAGGAATTGCCCATCAGAGTTGGTCCTCACTGGCTCAAATGGGTCTTTATACCCCACCTCCCTCAGTCATCAGGTGAAGGCTACTGTGGGAAAATGTGGCCTCTGACAAGGGGGCTCTTTGTAGCTGAGGGAGACCCTGAAGAAGCTGGCAGCTAGAGGCTGCCTACTGACCACACTTCCTTTCTGTTCCTGAGCAGAAAGTCTTTCCTTGAAGGGGGTTCTGGTGGTGAATCTCTGTGTCTAATATTTCTTTTGTCCTTTCTTTCATGTTTATTAAATCAAAAGCTTATGTCATTTACTTTCAGTTCTTCTTGATTAATAATAAATGCATTTGGGTTATAAATGTCCCTCTGAATGTTACTTTGGCTGCATTCCACAGATTTCAGTATGTGATGATATAATTGTTCGTTCTACATCTTCATAATTTTCATTTATATTTCCTCTTGAATTAAAAAAGTACTTAGTATTATGGGTTTTTTTAAATTTTATTTTATTTATTTATTTTTGACTGTGTTGGGTCTTCGTTGCTGCATGCGGGCTTTCTCTAGTTGCCGCGAGTGGGGGCTACTCTTCATTGCAGTGCGCGGGCTTCTCATTGCGGTGGCTTCTCTCGTTGTGGAGCACGGGCTTCAGTAGTTGCAGCATGCGGGCTCAGTAGTTGTGGCTCATGGGCTTAGCTGCTATGCGGCATGTGGGATCTTCCCGGACCAGGAATTGAACCCGTGTCCCCCGCATTGGCAGGCGGATTATCAACCACTGTGCCACCTGGGAAGCCCTAGTATTATGTTTTAAATTTCTAAATTATCTATAAGAATTGATGATTGGGGCTTCTCTGGTGGGGCAGTGGTTGAGAGTCCACCTGCTGATGCAGGGGAAACAGGTTCGTGCCCCGGTCCGGGAAGATCCCACATGCCGTGGAGTGGCTAGGCCCGTGAGCTGTGGCTGCTGAGCCTGCACGTCTGGAGCCTGTGCTCCGCAGCGGGAGAGGCCACACCAGTGAGAGGCCCGCGTACTGCAAAAAAAAAAAAAAAAAGAAAAAAGAATTGATGATTGTAGAAAGTTTCAGATTTTGGTCTGTTTATACAGTATAAGTTTGTAATGTAACCTGGGCACTAATGGATGCATATTGCTTCCAGGTTTGCCATTGTTAATAGAGCTTTTCTGTGGAGAGAGCATATGTGTGTGTGTGTGTGTGTGTGCATGTGTGTGTGTGTATGTGTATATGTATATACACATATACATACATACATGCATATAGTTACTTGTATAGATATACAAATGTGTGTATATGTTATTTTATATTTCTCCTATTTGTCCTCCTCATTCTCCTCTGCTTGTTCCTCAACCTCCTGTTCTCCTCCTAAAAATAAAATAATTATGTCATATATATATACAATGAAACATTACTCAGCCATAAAAAATGAAATAATGCTATTTGCAGCAACATGAATGGACCTAGAGATTATCATACTAAGTGAAGTAAGTCAGAGAAAAACAAATACCATATGATATAACTTATATGTGGAATCTTAAAAAATGATACAAATGAACTTATTTACAAAAGAGAAATAGACCCTCAGACATAGAAAACAAATTTATGGTTACCAAAGGGGAAAGGGCAAGAGAGGGATAAATTAGGAGTTTGGGATTACCAGATACATGCTACTACATATAAAATAGATAAACAACAAGGACCTATTATATAGCACATGGAACTATATTCAATATCTTATGATAAACTATAATGGAAGAGAACCTGAAAATGAATATGTATAACTGAATCACTTTGCTGTACACCTGAAACTAACACAAAATTGTAAATCAACTATATTTCAATTGAAACAATTATCAGTTCATACTAATTCTTTGAATTCAAATTCAGGACTATAGAGTTTTTACTTAATTTCTTCTGTTTTGCATTTGTATTTTTTTCCTCTCTCACACAGAGAATTCCAGGTCTGAAGGACACCAGGGCTGCCAGAATCAGTGATTGGACTTTCCCACACAAGACACCTCCATTGAGATTAGCCTTTCAGTAGTGCAGGACCATCTGTACATCCTCAGAAAATTACATTCTGTTAGTGATTGCCTGTATTGCAGGAATAGGCCCAGCTCCCTCTGAGTATCAAAGGGTTGAGAAACACCCATTAGACAAGAGAGAGGGAAAGAGGTCAGAGTTGATGGAATGCTCCTGTTTCATAAAGACAGACAGACTGTACTTAGCAGCTCTTCTGTTTCTGTTGATCCTCAAACATTGACCATTTCAGAACTCTCCATTTAAATGAAAACCATTTCCTTACTGCATCGACCCTAATGCAGTCTAATCTCCTTATTTGTAGTAGTAATCTTCTATAAAGTTGCCACAAACACTGAATTATCAAATACTGAACTATTGCTCCTGTGGGAAATACAGAGTTAGATTTCAGTGAGCCTTTGGTCAAGCAGTTTCATCAACCGAAATGCTATTTGCATTATATAGGTTCTTTTGCCAATGTCCTTGTAAAACAAGTCAGTCCCACTGGCATTGAAAACCTGCTTTTCCATATAACCCTTTCCTGTATAACACTTAGCAGTTATTTAAAATTTTTTTCCACAGCTTCCTGATCTGCAGAACCTGCCTTACCTGCAAATTTAACATTTTTCACTCTTTATTGCCTTTTGAAACATGCAAGCAGCCAGCACTAGCTAAGGAGGGTTTAACATTTTCCTGACCCTAGGTATCATGACCATGTATTTCTTTGACTTTCAGCCTCACAACCCTGCTGTTTGCTATGCTTTTAAAATCAGTTTTCATCTGATAAATCCACAAATTTAGCTGCTTTTCCATCTTTTCCATAACTTCATCACATACTATAAACGTTAGTTTAGCAGTTCCAGGGTGACCTCATGTACAGATCAGCAAATCGCCTATTTTTTTTCTAGATGTGCCATATTGTTGATTCATTAGCATTGAACTCTTGGTCAACAGCACTGTAACTCACAGCTGAAGGAAGCTTATCTAACACATGTATTTTCTTCATAAGGCACATCACAGCCTTTCTGCACTTAAGAACACTAAGTAGCTCTTCAGCACTATGCTTGAGGGACATTTTAAACAGCAAAATCACCATGAAGAAGCACAAAAATGCAAAACACATGACTCTGAATAGACCACAAAAGGGCAGTTATTTACGGTATAAGAGGAAACAAGGAAACGGAAGGGCAAAGGTTTACTTGTATGACCTCATCTGGGAACATGTCAGTCAGTTCAAATTATTCTCTATTCTGTGTATGTTCATGAATGACCATGAGACAGTCATGAGCATTGATTTGGAGGTTACAAATAAACTTTAGTGAGTAGGGGAATTTGTGAATATAGAATCTGAATAATGAGAATCCACTGTAGTTGTGCAGGTGATGGCAAGGAAATAATCTATATTCTTTCCATGCCAGTGTGATTACTGTATAGACCCTTCACCAAAGACTGCCATTGTCCATTGTGTACAAAAACAGGTAGTTAAGGTCAAATTTTCAGCATCACTTGGTATAGATTAAGGAAAAAGTTTACTGGAAAATTTAGAACCCACGAGCCAGTATGAAGGGGCACACAGACCCCCATCCAGAGAAGCAAGCTGGGCAGGGGCAAGGTGTAGGAGGGTAACATTCCAGGCTAGGAACCCTTCTTCCTTATAGGAAAGGCATAAAAGCAATCTTGTCAGTTGGGAGTGGGGTTGGGGGAGGTACAGATTGTTTGGGTGCCAGATAGTCTGAATTTAGATGTCAGTTATTTTCAGGAGATTTCTGTGAAATCTAACTGCCGTAGACCTGGAGAGCTCTGAGCATGTGGGAAGTTTCAGACCCTTCTGCTTGGGGGAAGGGAGTCAGAACTTTGGGGAGCTGAGTTCAGGTGCAGCCCTTCCCACTGGGAGAATGCAGGAATCTGAGGTCTTAACTAAGGGTTCTGGACAATGCAGAATGAGCTTCTATGTCACTCTAAGTCAAATCTCATAGCACCATGAATGTAGTTAAATTATTGTCTGTGTTAGTCTGATTTCCAGATTGGAAAGTGTCTAGTCATTATGCTTGAATGTAATTTTCTAATATGTTGCCCTTTTTTCGTTATATAACTTCTTTTAAAAATTAAATCCCATGCAAACCCTCATACACTGCTGGTGGGAATGTAAATTGATACAGCCACTATGGAGAACAGTATGGAGGTTCCTTAAAAAACTAAAAATACTACCATACGACCCAGCAATCCCTCTATTGGGCATATACCCTGAGAAAACCATAATTCAAAAAGAGTCATGTACCACAATGTTCATTGCAGCTCTATGTACAATAGCCAAGACATGGAAGCAACCTAAGTGTCCATCGACAGATTAATGGATAAAGAAGATGTGGCACATATATACAATGGAATATTGCTCAGCCATAAAAAGGAGTGAAACTGAGTTATTTGTAGTGAGGTGGATGGACCTAAAGTCTGTCATACAGAGTGAAGTAAGTCAGAAAGAGAAAAACAAATACTGTACGCTAACACATATATATGGAATCTAAAAAAAAAAAAAAGTCATGAAGTACCTAGGGGCAAGATGGGAATAAAGATGCAGACCTACTAGAGAATGGACTTGAGGACATGGCGAGGGGGAAGGGTAAGCTGGGACAAAGTGAAAGAGTGGTAGTGTATATATGGACATATATACACTACCAAATGTAAAATAGATAGCTAGTGGGAAGCAGCCACATAGCACAGGGAGATCAGCTCGGTGCTTTGTGACCAGCTAGAGGGGTGGGATAGGGAGGGTGAGAGGGAGGGAGACGCAAGAGGGAAGAGATATGGGGATATACGTATATGTATAACTGATTCACTTTGTTATAAAGCAGAAACTAACACGCCATTGTAAAGCCATTATACTCCAATAAAAACTTTAGAAAAAAAGAAAAAGAAAAAAAAAAAAGAAAATGATGCTTATAAAGATTGCTCCATATCAGGTCAGTAGTAACTACAGGAGACAGAATTTAAATCTAGACAAATTGACCTCAAAACGTGTTTTTTTTTTAACCACAGCACCATGCTAGTTTTCCTATTTAAATTATGACTACATTTTAATTTTGGCAGTTATATTTTAATCATAAAGTTAGCAGAAAGGATCAGTGTTATTTTCTCAACATACATAAGAAAATAATATATATAAATAGAGACATTCTATAAAAGAATCTCTTTGGAGACCAAAAATTTTGATTAAAATATTAGTGTAATGTAGTTGTATTAAGACCATATTAACTAGTAAAATTAAGCTTATCTTGTTCTCATATATATATATATATATATATATATATATATATAATGCATTTGAATGCAAATGAGGTGATAGGACCTAGCATAAAGCAAGCTTCAATTAATGAATAAAGGTTACAGTAAAGCTGTATCCTATATTAATTTTTTACAAAACACATTTGTATTCTAACTAAAACATATCATAACTTCCAATCATGCTATGTATTCTAATATTAGAATTTCATCTTTCAAAATGTAGTACTTTTCAGTTACTCATATTATTTTTTATTTATTTATTTATTTTTGCAGTACGCGGGCCTCTCACTATTGTGGCTTCTCCCGTTGTGGAGCACAGGCTCCGGACACGCCGCAGGCTCAGCGGCCATGGCTCACAGGCTTAGCCGCTCCGCGGCATGTGGGATCTTCCCCGACCGGGGCACGAACCCGTGTCCCCTGCATCGGCAGGCGGACCCTCAACCACTGCCCCACCAGGGAAGCCCCAGTTACTCATATTATTATGTTTACTAAAAATGTCAGTGACCTGTTCTGTCAGTAAATTTTTCTAAATTCTTTTGGGTGATGAAGGTTATCATTTTCAATTTATAGGTTAAAATTATTTTTCAGTGTAAACAAAAAAATATAAGCCACTAGAATAAAATTATTTAAAAATAAAAAAACATTAAATCCCATACAAATTAATCTATTACCCTCTTTTCAAAAAATGACACTTATTCAATTGGAAAATCAGCTAAAGAAATTCTCAAATTAAAATAAAATCTAACTTACCTATTTTATTGTAATATACATTTCTACCATCTTTACATTCTTTAGCTTTAAATAAAATTAAAGGTTTTAATTTTTTAATAGTTTAAATTTCCCAAATAAAGGGCCTTTCCAATTTGTAGTTGTAAATCTCTTAAACATCATATTTTATTACAGATGGTGGGAAGGCTGGCCAGGACTCCTTTTAACTTGCAAGTCACAGATTCCCTAGCTTGAAACAAGATTGCAAAATAATCTTCAAAGAATTTTCTCCCAAAAACTTCAGCCTTGAAGAATAATTCTTGGATAACCATCATTAAACATATAATGCCATTGCATTTCTGTGCTATACGAAGGTTTTCTACCTTTACCCATTTTTGTAGTGCTATTTAATGAGTCACCTTTCTAAAAAAAACTGAAGCCAAACACACAAAAAATAATAATTTTAAAACACAGGTCGATTTATAACACGAGATCAACAGATCAGTTGTTTCAAGATCATTTCATTTCAATATACTTGGCAACAAAGGTCCATCCTGGAAGTAAAAACAAAATACATAGCTTTAAAAATTCTTATAAGCATAGCCCAAATTCTAATCTTTCTACCTGGTTTGTTTTACAAAGAAGTTTCAGAAATAATTCACTGTATTTTTACTACTGGAAATGTTTCCATTTTAAAGCAATGAAACCCTGAAGATTAATTTGAACCCATTTGGCTCCCTTTTGTACATTCACGCCGTCTCAAAGGCTAGAATTTGTTATCTGCAAGGAGAGAGATTTAAGCCACACACATTAAAAAAAAAACAGTTACTTAGAGCATAAGGTTTTGTCTTGTAACTAACATTACACTTTGAGTTTCAAAACTTTTTACTTTAAAACGCTTTACTGAAACCAAGCTTTTTTTAGGTTGTTCCTTCTGAAAGAATCAATAAAAGCACAGCATTGCTCCACTCTCACCTCTTAAAACCTTTGGCATTCATCCAGTTTCCCTTGTTTTTAAGCCTTTTATTGCTACAATTCTCAGAGATTTCTTCTGTATTCTTGTGTAGGCAGGTCCCTTGTCAAAGAGGCAGGCTATCTTACGAGGTGTGTCACCTTCTTTAGCCACCCTCTCATCTTTGATGTTCTTGATTAGGGCAGTCCAGTGGTCCAGATGCAAGGCCTAGATCAGCTGCTAGAGATTCTGATCACCATCTTTGACTCATCATCCTGGGGTCACAGCAGTGTCTCCCAGGGAGACAGCCTTGACGTAGAGACAAGGGTTCCAGTGGTCATAGTTGGCATACTGTTGTGTTGGCCAAAAAGTTCATTTGGTTTTTCTGTAAGCTCTTATGGAAAAATCTGAACAAACTTTTTGGTCAACCAATACTATTTACAACCACTTTCTTTCTTGGGTACTAGGAAGAGAGCAGCAAAGACCTTTCCTTATTTTATCCTTGAAAGTCTCCCTGTGACATGGCATGACTACTACTTGCCTTGGGTTAACTGCTACTCTGCACTTCCAGTACTCAGATGGCCCAGACAGAGTTTACCGTAATGATCTACTAGATTTCTGCAAGCTTTCTTCTCGCCCTGGTCCTTTTTGCTTCACTCAGCACTTTCTGGTTGTAGCACTTGGGCAACTTTCCCCTTTCTTCCATTTTCAGAGATAACTCCAGTTCTATTCATTCATGCATCTATCCCCAGATTCTTTCAGGGCCATGAAAGTTTCTATCCATTTCTGACTCTGTTGCTGTAATAAGTCAAACTTTTACTGGTTTAAATGTTGCATTCTTTTCTGTCACCCTATTATGGAGATTGGATTAGTCTATTCCTTCATTTTTCATGCTAAGCCCTATTCTCGTCTCCCTGCAATTCCCTCAGTGTGTGTCAAGTTTTGTTACCAGTATTCTGCAGAGACCAGCACACACCCTGACCAAGTGCCAGTTTGATTCCTTGAGAAATCTTAGTGAGTTGACATAACCTTTCCAATCCCCAACCTAACTTAGGTCACTGGGAAATGGACTTCTGCAATTTCCCAGTTGCAGTGAGGAAAGAAATAATGCATGTACAATGTTAAAGTCAAAATTTACTTTAAAAGTTTTTTCCAGGCAGTGAGGCTGATGAGTAGAATAGATGAGACATCATGGATTGGAAGAAATACTTGATTTATTATCCACATCAACAAAGCACATGGAGAAACAATAGGTATGCACTGTTCCCAGAAAATATCTTGAGCTTGCAGACTGAAATGAGCTATATTATAATATATGATCCAAAATTCACCCTTCAGGATCTAATTGGGTTTTTTTGCACAAACTCTTCCAAATCTCTTTCCAGATCTTCACCAAAAGGTGAGGATAACTAGACTTCATATAGCTCCACCTCTCATTATTAATTTATTTGCATGCATGTGGTTTTCCCCATCCTAATGCTTGTGGCATGGCACAGATGTCTGTTACTAAGAAAACTGAATGTGGACTTTGAGAATTTCAACCCCAGGTGCTCCATGGGGTATAATAGTATTGTTGGGGCACCTTAATTTTCTGGTCATATGTTTGTAAATATTCTTCAGCTTCTCCCTCTTTTTATTTTTTATTTTTAATCTATTCCTCTACAGGGTCTTTCTGACCTGTACATGTTCCTCTGAATTCACTGACTTCACACATTCCATTTCTTCTAACTCTGATACTTTCACCTCCTCCAATCTCATGGATTTTTTCCCTCTGAATCCTCCCTCTGATCAGTATTGCCCATTTGACATAACCAATGAGATAAGTATTTTTGTAGAAATGTGAAGAAATTGCTATGTGGAATCAGAGGAAGGAATTATTAATTTCACAAGCAGAGACGGCTCCTGAAAGATTTCCTAGAGGAGTTAGAATTTGGGGACATTTGAGGAATGCACAAAATAGAAGGTTGGGAAGAGATTTAGGCAATGGGATACAGCTTGCACAAAGAGTTGGAATAGAGTAGTGTAGTGTAGTGTAGTTGAAAAACAGGACCGGTTGGAGGAGGGAGGTCAGGAAAGATAGAGAAGGGCCTTGAACCATGCTAGACTGTGAACTTCATTGTATGGGATCTGGCAAGCAAGTGGTATATTTAAGGGGTGTACTTTAACTGGTAAAATATATGTATTAGAAACAATATTTCCTGGCAGAAAGAGGGAAGAATTGGTGGAAGGAGGGGAGAGACTAGAGGCAGGGAGACTAATTAGGAGACAAGTCATCAGTTCTCCTTCTTCCTCAGAGCAGTGAGTATGCTCCCTGTTCCCCCTGCCTGCTCACTCCAGGTGTTGTAGAGCAGTTCTGGTTTCCAGAGCAGAACAATGAGAGAAGGGATGAGCATTGTTCTCAGTGTGTACCCTGAGTAAGGGTCTGGCACTAGAGTGCCTTCCATAGTGGGGATTTATAGTTGGAGTACAGTATCTTGCATATCACAGGTGCTCAAAAATATTTGTTGACTGAATGGGTAAATGGAAAAAAAACCCTTCCCTGGCATTACCCTATCCACAAAGTCAGAAGTCCCCTTTTACACACTGCTGTGGAAAAATCCAGCTATTCTCAAATCTAGTTCTAGTACTATTTCCCCTCAGTTACATTTCCTTGAAAATTGAATCTGCACCCTGTTGTTGCAGGTAGCCTGGGGGTTAGAAATAGTGTCAGAGCTGGGGAGACTCAGGTTCAGATCTTCACTTAGTAAGTGTGTGAACTTGAATGACTGTGTAACTTTCTAAACTTCCATTTCCTCACCTCTACCCTATCAATGAGAAAAAGGTTGCAGTGAGGAAAGACATAATGTCGGTAAAATGCTTAAGCCAAAATTTGGCTACAGCCCAGCCACAGGCCACAAAAGTACATGTGTAGGAGCTCTGAGGTTGAGGCAGAGGGAGGGCTGCAGAATTACAGCAGGGTCACTGTTGCTCCTCTCCTCCACTCCCCTGCTCCAGTCTTGTACCAACCCCACTTAGGCTCTTGTCTGAGGCCAATGCATGACCTAAGTTAGAATCAGAGAGGGTTCATCCCATTTAGCAGGTATAGATCTCAGTCCAAAAAAACAGAGTTGTACAAAATATTAACTTTATTTTTCTATAAAATTTAACATTTCTAATTTGAGATTCAATGTAATGGAAAGATAGAACCATAATTTCAGTCACTGTGTCATTCCTTCTCAGGAACTGCCTTTATCTGGGACTGAATATAAGTTCCAGCAGACTTTCATAAGGCAAATCATTGGGAGACCACATGTGGTCCTTTATAATATCAGGTGTCCACATCAACATTAAATGGAATGACCTCATTCCTCTTTGGTCCTGCTGGTTACTTCTGGATCCTTCCTTATCCTTTTCCAAGCAGCTGGTTCTCTGGGTCATTTCTACACTTGGAAACTCAGGAATCTCTAGGACAGCATCTGAAGACTGCCTACCTACCTCATAGAGCCATCTCATGTGCAGCACAGGAGATGTGGGAAACCCTGGATTTTTGCTGCGTCCTCGGGCCTTGCCCAGTAATTGGAGCACAGACTCACCCAAATGCATGTGGACCTAGGTGTTTAGGCACTCTCTGTAACCCCTGAGCTTTTCAGTCCTAAGAACCCTTATTATTCTCTAGCTAATTTTTAAATCTTTTAGCTTTACTAGGATTCTTGTGGATTGTTTCATCATAATAATCCTTTCTTTCTGTCCTCTGATTCCAAGTTTTTGAAATTCAAAAACCAGAAATCTTTTTCTTCTTCTTGAGGCAATGACTGCTGTTGCTACTGAATTGGGGATGGGGGTGGGGAGTCAAGGGGTATGAGTAATACAGTGGGGAAATGTTTGTTAATTTAGTCTTAGCCACTTCAGTTTTTACATTTTCTCTGGTTAAAAATCCCACTTTATTTTTTCCATATTTCACATTCTTTTACTCTTGATATTATACATTGTCTAAAGCAATTTTCTCATCATTACCAAGGGCATCCTTCTGAGGTTGTCCATGTTAAAGTAAGAAATAGGAATCTCATCTACCAGGCTATTCAGCATATTATGAAAATAGTTTGAGATTAAATTGATCAGTCATTTAAAACTAATGTACATATATACACCTCTATGGAAAGTATTTTGAAAAGCTGGAAAAAGGCATAATGAAACTCACCCTGTAATCCTTAGATTTGAGGCATTATTAGGACAAGAACTTAGGTGTCTTGTTTTAGTCCAGTTGCTAAATTATAATATCATATTTCTTTATTTAAAATCTAAGCCAAATTAGGAAAACTAGATAAATTCTGCTACTTTTCTTCCTTTTCCTAAAAGTTTCACATTTTTGTATCTCATCATTAAACATAGAATTTATTAGCAACTTGTTTTTTTCTGGTCCATTAGTTTTGCTTATAAACGTTTCTATAAATATATCTCACAGAAATATTTGACAATTTAGTTTGTTGGGAAAAGGTCAGAAAGTAGTAATGTATTTTAAAATCTGGTTTCCCAAAAGAATAATTTAAGTAAAATGCGAAATAAGAGTTTGGGAAAGGAACCAAGTAAGGCTTTCGGTCTTTTTACTAGACCATTATGATCAGATGGTTCCTTTATCAGAGTAGAATGTCTATGTCTGAAATAAATCTGAGCCTCCATCAGAATATAAATGAAATATATAATCACTTGGAATGTAAATCTTAAACACTGATTTGTGGAGATAGACAGTCAAAAATTCTTTTTATTTGGTGTCCAAATTGATTCATAAAATTACTGATGATTTGTGATCAGTCATGCCAGAAAGCAGTAATGTTGTTGAACTTGAATTTTATATTTTGGCCAGTGATCATAGAGTAAATTAAAATGTTTTTCTAATATATAATTTATATTAAAGATTTACTGCACACAGGAATTCCTACAATAGCCTGCAGCTCTAATCTAATCTAATCTAACCTTAGCAAGGCAGATTATAGCACTCTTTTATCAGATGAATAAGCTTATGAAATAGAACATTTGTTCATAGAGATGTACATAACTTCATCTCTTATGTGCAACTTAAAAAACTATTATGTTGATGTAATGACTGATGTAATAGGATATGTGAACCTTCCTGTAGCTAACCCTCAGCACTAAAACAGACTATTAGGAGCTGAGAATCAGAAAATATTGGAAATAGAAAACACCTTAGACATCACTTAGTCTAACTAACTCGCTTGTTTTACTAGCACAGAAATTAAGGTTTTAAACAGCTTTGCCCCAGGACACTCAATGATTAAACCCAGCCGAGCCAGTCTGGGGTCCTGGGCTTCCTGACTTTTATTGTCCAGTTATTGCAGAATTCTCATTTCCTGCTTTTTGAGAGATCGGGACAGATCTATAGCTTAATCATCTCATTCACGAAAAATACAGAATGGAGGACTATTTTTTTTAACATCTTTATTGGAGTATAATTGCTTTACATTGTTGTGTTAGTTTCTGCTGTATAACAAAGTGAATCATCTATACATATACATATATCCCCACATCCCCTCCCTCTTGCATCTCCCTCCCACCCTCCCTATCCCACCCCTCTAGGTGGACACAAAGCACCGAGCTGATCTCCCTGTGCTATGCTCCTGCTTCCCACTAGCTATCGTTTTACATTTGGTAGTGTGTATATGTCCATGCCACTCTCTCACTTCATCCCAGCTTACCCTTCCCCCTCCCCGTGTCCTTAAGTCCATTCTCTACATCTGCGTCTTTATTCCTGTCCTGCCCCTAGGTTCCTCAGAACCTTCTTTTTTTTAGATTCCATATATATGTGTTAGCACACGGTATTTGTTCTTCTCCTTCTGACTTACTTCACTCTGTATGACAGGTTCTAGGTCCATCCACCTCACTACAAATAACTCAACTTCTTTTCTTTTTATGGCTGAGTAATATTGCATTGTATATATGTACCACATCTTCTTTATCCATTCATCTGTTGATGGACACTTAGTTTGCTTCAGTGTCCTGGCTATTGTAAATAGTGCTGCAATGAACATTGTGGTACATGACTCTTTTTGAGTTACGGTTTTCTCAGGGTATATGCCCAGTAGTGGGATTGCTGGGTCATATGGTAGTTCTATTTTTAGTTTTTTAAGGAACCTCCATACGGTTCTCCATAGTGATTGTATCAATTTACATTCCCACCAACAGTGTAGGAGGGTTCCCTTTTCTAGAATGGAGGACTATTAAATAGTTTCACCTTTTAATTTTACTTTAGTTAAGGTTTTCTTTATGGTTATGATTACAAAAAAAATTTCCTCTAACATGCCAAACACTTCTAATTATAGAGAAAAAGTCCAGCTCACCATACATTACCCACTTTCTCCATATTTCATTTGTACATTCATTCCGTATTAATAAAATTGCATTCTAACCATTCAGTTAAATATTTTTCCCATTAGCAATGAAGTATTTCATGAGATCAGCTCTCATGGTATCAGCTATCGTGTTTTATTCAGCTATTTCATTCCTAAATCCTTAGCACAGTTCATGGCACAATACATTTTCAGTGAACAAATGCTAGATTATCAGTTTCTTGGAGGTAGTAGCCTTGTTCTATATTTGTATCTTTTGTATACATTAGGCTCTCAGTACATGTTTTTAATACATAATGGATGAATGAATGAACAAATGTTCATAGAGGGGGCTTTTGTAGATTTCTTAACTAGAAACTGTGGTGATTTTTTAAAGTAGTAAGTTGTGCATTTCTTAGTGCTCATGGTATATCTTATGAATGTGTAAAATTGTTGTGGACCTGGAAATGGTATATCCAAGGTGACTGAAGTGTGATCTAGTGTTTGGAATCAGGCCTGAATATCTCAGAGAAAAATGTAACAAATGAATTTCACTACACAGGTCACTGGCTCAAGTTTTTATTTCATTCAGTCAATAGTGTAGTTCGTTAGAATGTTTGATTTTAGCACCAAAACTTTTTTCCTAGTGAATTAAAATCAACAACTAAGAGAGAAGACTAAATTGGGGTGCCACAATGAAGTTGTGAGATATAGAAATACAATTTTATACAGAAATAGGAAAGCCTTTTCAAGATTTAGTACTCCCATTCCTCACACATCTTGTTCTCCTCTTGTCAAGTTTACACGTATAGAGAGAAAAGCAAAAAAGCACAAAGAAAGCGAATCCTTCATCTTTGAAAAAAAAATTGAGCTTTATCTAGTTTGGCACTTAGAGATCCTCCCTTTGAGAATTTATTGTGAGAAAAAGGCCCAAAAGATTGTAAGTACAGCTTTTGTTATTTAATAGGAAGCAACGTGTTTGAATAGATGAGGACTTATGTTAACATAAGCTTAAAATTTGAAGCCTAAAATTATATTTGAGAAACTAAAATGTATTATTGTCACTACTCTGCTAGAGGTAGTATGAGAGGATCAAAAGATTGTTGGACTGGTCCTCATCTTCTGGGGTTGAGGAAGGGAAGAGGGGGATGTCTGTGCCATGTTAGCTCCTCTGTTTCCTTCACTACATTAAGTTATTTAGTCTTCACACATTCCTATCAAGTAGATGTTATTGTCTTTATTTCACAGTTCAAAAAACTGAGGCTCAGTGAAATGAAATAATTTGTTGAAGGTCCTAAGTCGCTTAGCTACTTCTCCAGCCTCCCCATCTTCCGTTGTCTCCCTCCTCTACTCTACTCAGCCACAGTGGTATCTTTGCTCTTCCTTGAACATCCATGCTATTTCCTCTGTTCAGGGCTCTCTGCCCCTAGTTATTAATATGGTTAGATCTCTCCATTCAGTCTCTGGTGACATGTCAATGTAGAAAGGTCTTTCCTGATGACTCTATATTAAAAAATCTTATTTTGTATGCCATTTTTAGTAAGAGGCATCATTACTTTGGGTACCACTGAGAAAGAAAAATGCTTCCAATTATCAATAATGTGACAATTTTGTAAGATGCATCCTGATTTCAGAGACGTTAGAACATGAAGAAAAAAATATTCTTAGGATTAATGAAACACAGTAGTATTTCTGGGCTTTCTCCAGTGTTCCCTTACCCTGCATTATTTCTCTCTGTAGCATTCATGGCATGATGTTGTACATTTTCTTTATTATCTCCTCTCTCCACAGTAGTGTTTAAGCTACCTATCAGAGCTTTGATTTGTTCATTACTGGTTGCAGAGAATGGCTAAATGTGCAGCACACATATCTCTTCTTCCTGGGAACTGTGGACTACATTTCCTAGCCTCCTTCAGTTAGGTGAAGCCATGTGACAGACTTCTGGACAATGTGATATAGGTAGAAGTGAGGCCTTCCATCCCCAGGCCTCTCCTATAAAACCATCCTTGTAATTCTCCTAGTGATCAGTCACTAGAGGGAAGAAGGCCAGGTCATGGTGTAGTGTAAAGCCCACCCCCATCCCACCACATTGACCTTCATTCGATTGTGCTGTGAAGTAGAAATAAATCTTCATTGATTAAAGCTACTGAAAATTGGGCTGTTTTATTATATCAGATAGCTTACCCTGACTGATACATTGCTTCTGTTAGTTAATAGGAAACAACATGTTTGAATAGATGAGGATTTATGTTAAAAGCTTAAAGTTTGAAGCCTAAAATTATATTAGAGAAACTAAAATGTATTATTGTCACTACTCTGAAGCACATAGCAAGCTTCTAATAATTTGTAACAATAGGGGAAATGAAAAGAATAGCAGGTTTGTGTTAAAATATGATTTGTTTTAGTTTGTACATAAAACATCTGTATGGGAGGGTGGTAGCCACATCTTGTACCTCCTCTTCACTTCAGGTAGAAGAATTTGGAGGAGCTAAGGATATAGAGGTTTCAGTGTTCAATTTGTGTAAAAGTGTGTTCAGTAGCATGAGTCAGTGGAGATTTGTGGAAAGAGAGGTGGTCAGAGAGAGAAATTTTGATGTAGGGATCATTATTTGAAAAAACTCTGAGTGATAATGGAT
Source organism: Mesoplodon mirus (assembly GCF_964341445.2). Taxonomy (NCBI): domain Eukaryota; kingdom Metazoa; phylum Chordata; class Mammalia; order Artiodactyla; family Ziphiidae; genus Mesoplodon; species Mesoplodon mirus. Next base: position 50,045,053 of record NC_138982.1, read on the forward strand.
TCAAAGTAGTAAGTAGGGTAGTTGGAATTGAGAAGGCTGAGGTGCTTAAAGGACCATTGAGTTTTAAAATCAGAAAAATGAATTTATTATGGGACAAAGAGTAAGATGATGTATTATTTGTTGAAATAATCCAGGATGATAACAGATATTTACTTAGTTAAGAGAATGATATAGTCCTTTAAACACCATCTTCAGGTGTCACCTTTATTTGTACTTTTACTTTGTCACTGATCTATCAGTAGAGCTCTATCAGTAGAGCTTCCTTCTTTAGGTAAGTTCAAATAGATCTTTCATGGGGGTGTTGACGTAAGTGATATCTGCAAAATTTTCGCCTGTATTTAAAGATCTGAACTTCTCATAAAACATTTATTATTACTAACAGTCCTATGGCTAGCTACAAGTATCAGTATATATGGCTATGGTTTTCCTGAATATGAGTTTACATAACTCAGGAAATTACAATGAAGCCGAAGGAACACATCAAAAATTGAGGAACTTTAGAGAAAGAGGCTCAGACTAATTCTGAATCACAAAACCTTTCCTTTTTATAAGGTGTGTAGTCATGAGATCAAACATTTATTCACATAATTCTCTGCAGAGCCCAGTATTCAGTTTGAATTTTCAATTCTTCCTCTTTAGATTGGTTTTGGAAGTTTCTGGGTATTTGACTGTTAATAAGGTATGTGTGTTTGTGTGTGTGTGTGTGTGTGTGTGTATGTGTGTGTTCTCAGAATACAGAACTCCTCTATAATTAGGTATAATCTGCTCCAGAAACTTTCAACTTTCTCCCCCAGTTTGTCATTGCTTCTCTCTTGTTCCCACTGTTGAAAGAAGGAAAAGAAAGTGTTAGTGCTGATCAGGGTGATGATGTTGGACAGAGAAGAACAATTTTATTTATCTCTCATCTCCATATTAAAATGTCTGGGAAATGGTATCAAGGTTGTGGAATCTCAGATATCTAAAAATAGGATTCATTTATCTCCTTCTCATCTTTCAGGGTTTAGCTTAGATGTTATCTCCTCTGGGAAACAGTAGGTAAATTCCCAAGGCTGGGTGGAGTGCCATCTCCAGGGATGCTTCTGGCATTCTGGGCTTCCTTTTTCACATACTGTCCCAAAGGGTAAGCTCATTCCAGAGGCAGAGCCTGTGTCTGCTTCATCATTGGATCTCTACAGCACAACCCAGGAATTCATAAAATATTCAATAAATATCTTTTAACAAAATAGTAAATGAAGTTCTCATTTTGGATGACAGAATCACTAGAGGCAGTGATTATTTCATGTCCCCAAGGTTATTTCAAGCTCCGCTGATCTAGGTTTAAACACATTTTAAAAAGGAAAAGAAGGGGGAAAAAAACCCAGACTCCTCTTGGTTGAACACTAATTTCAAGTCAAATGTGGTTTTTTTTTTCCTTATTTTTCTTCATTATTCTCAGACTACTCAATATGAGTTTATTGGAATAGGCTCCCTTCTAATTTGTAACACACATTGAATAGACATTTGGCACAGCTTCATAGTAATCCATTTCATCTTCTAAATTTGCAGATTTTATCTTCTTTTGCTCTTCTTGGATTTCAATTTAGTGCCATGGGCTTTAGTCCATTGTAAAAGTTTAAGTTTTAGGGTGGAAGTTTGAGTTGATTGCCATCCTAAGATAAAGCTGAATTGATTTGGTATTTTAAAGCTGTTAAGTATAACCCATATATAGTAGTCATGAGAGAATTACACTCTTCCTTAAATAAGAGCTCAGTTAAGCTGCAGCCCTAAGGCTCTTTGATTTTCCCTGTTAGAATGTTGTGAGAGGCAGGGTGACAGGGTCCTGCCTAGAGCCATTGGACCCATTGGCAGAAATCTGTCTGTGGCAGTGGATTTGGAGAGATGAATTGAAGGGTGAAGGGGAAAGGGAAAAAGAGTTGAAACTAAAATAATGGGTACTAGAACCAGGTGGAATAATGAGAAGGAAATATTAATAATAGGAATGACAAAAAAATTAACAGCTGCTACTGTGCTCTTACAGATAAGACAGACATACAAAGAAATGAACAAATATTTATATCTATCACCTAAACCTAGAGTTTTTCAGAGAGACAGAAAGTTGAATATAACTGTTATTTCAATAATGACCCAGGAAGAATCAATGAATCTGGCATGAACAGTATGATAGATCAAGAAACTCAGGAAATCACAAGTAATTTGATTTTGTGGGGGGCAGCACAGTGCCTAACATGTGTCAGCTGTTCAGAAAGTATTGGTTGATTGCTCTTGAATTTTGAATAAGACTCACTTAAAGTTAAAACTAAGAGGAGAAGAACTAGTTGCAGGATCAGGGCCCGAACCTGAAAAAAGAAATGACTGTAATTGCCTGTTATTTGGGGCTATATCAATACCTTAGGAATGAATGAAGGATAAGTGAGTTAAGAATCCAATTCAATATTATTTAATTAATTACTAACCAATATTTTAAATTTGATTTGTAATTATGTTTAGACTGTTATATTTTATTTTTCTCAATTAATTCCTTTTGATATTCTTATAAAGTCCCTATTAAACAACTTCTTCACTTATTAAGAAGAGACGATATTCATTGGAGTGAACACACGATATTAATGATCTCTTGGTGCTTCCTCTGGGAATGGCCCTGTCTGGTAAACAGATCTGAGACTCTATTTTCTAACAATGCTTGTTATATTTTGAGCACTCAGTAAATATTTAGTGACTGAACTGTTTGGTAGCCAAGTAAGTTATCTCTTACATGAGCATCACTTATACCAATATACCCACTGATGATGGAATTGTATGTGCTTCCTTAATGGTTCTGTATTGAACCTTCCTGCTTTACAAGACAAAATATTTTTTCTTCAAAATACAATGTTATAAGCTACATCTTAATTATTGGCTTTGTTTTTATAGCTAAAAGAGCTATGGCTCTTTCATAGCTGTAACTGTAGTGGCACAGATAAGTCAATTATTTCCTCTGTCATAAGGATTGAATCTTTTTAACATTGCCCAGTTGTCATGCAGTATTTTAAACTAAAAGAAATCATACAAACACAACCACTGCCAATTCAGTAGCATCGCACCAAAAAATTCTTTCTCTCTGACATTTCTGAATCAGTGTTTTTTCTAATATGTAACCTCTTGGGATTTGCCTCTCTATATTGTTTAAATGTATATTACAAGTAACATACAAAATGCTATAAAACCAAGGCAAATCATAGAACAAGTGACCACATTGACAACTTCAGTAAACTGTACATAAATCAAATGACTTGTTCACTTGTTCTTCTCTGATGATTCCACTCCTAGTTTTTCTCTTAAACTGAATTCCACAAAGAATTCTAGTTTAAGCAAAATTCTTGGGACTTCCCTGGTGGTCCAGTGGTTAAGACTCTGAGCTTCCACTGCAAAGGGCTCAGGTTCGATCCCTGGTCAGGTAACTAAGATCCCATATGCTTTGCAGCATGGCCAAAAAAAAACCCAAAAAGAAATCCTTTGCACTCAGTGACAGTTTGTGGGCTTATTCAGGAAATCAAATTAGCTTTAAATTAGTTTATCTGCAAATCACTTTTCCATTTCTGGTTCCTTCTAACAATTAATGGATTACTACTTATTAATGGCCCTAGGCCACTTGTGAAAAATTTTGCTTTTGTCTGAAAGCTTGAATTGATGAATCTCTAACACTGAACCTCTTTTGTCAGTAGACTTTTTTCTAATAAACTGCAATGAAATTGGAAAAAGTAAATTCGAAAAAAATTTTGACAGGATCTTTTTATTGTAAAGCATAGAGACAATTGAATAAAAGTACCTGAAATGGAGACATGAATAAGACCAAATGGATTTAGTGAAAACAATATATATATTTTAAACCATTAATATATTCAGATAAAGAGTGTTTCTCTGCTTCCCACTAGCTATCTATTTTATGTTTGGTAGTGTATATATGTCCATGCCACTCTCACTTTGCCCCAGCTTACCCTAGTGGGAAGCAGCCACATAGCACAGGGAGATCAGCTGGGTGCTTTGTGACCACCTAGAGGGGTGGGATAGGGAGGGTGGGAGGGAGGGAGATGCAAGAGGGAAGAGATATGGGGACATATATATATGTATAACTGATTCACTTTGTTATAAAGCAGAAACTAACATACCATTTTAAAACAATTATACTCCAATAAAGATGTTTAAAAAAAAAATGTTTCTCTGTAAATTTCTACCTCCTTGCTCCTTTCAGATTCATCACTGTGTGCATCAACAAACTCTGAACAATTAATTTTTGTGCCTTACTCTTGAGGCAGATAGGCAGATATTACTATTCTACTATTAGCCGTACAATGCTTGACATGCTCCATAGTTATATAGTTGGGAAAGCTAATAATTAGGCTGTAAACTCTCAGGGGTAGAGAAATTAAGGAATTGGCCCCAAATCATAATGAATGTCACAGTAATTGTTATCTTTATATTCACAAGTTTTTGGCTTCTATACACAAAGCTTATCTCGCCATTTTTTTCCCTTGGTCTCCAATTCCCCTTCCCTAATCCCATTTTCTGCCATTCTCCATGCTAATTATCCTCAAACAATTTCCCATACTAATTCGTTGACATGAATACCTCTTATTTTAAAATTCAATGTATATCCCCTTGAGAAAAACTGTTCTGATTAAATAACATTAAAGAAACTTGAGGTGTAGATTGTCTTTATTAATAGGAAGATGGTCCCTTAATTATCTTCCCCTTCACTGGCACACCTATCCATCACTTCAGCCACCATTGCATTTATCCTTCATGAGAGCTGTTCACACACAAAGGCTAAATCTCTCCACCTCATAAGCATCTTCTTCACTGGTTTCCTCACTCTTGCTTACAAATATACTCAAATTTGTACCATTCTGAATACAGCAACAAAAAACTTACTCTGTCGTATTTTCCCCTTAAGCCACGTTTTGTCTCTCCTTCCCCATCATTTGCTCTTTAACTCATTGAAATCTGGTCTATATTCCTGTCATTTGATTGAAATTACTGTCCTGGAAATCATCAAAGATGTAGTAGTTGTTTAATCCAGTAGCGTCATTAAATTTCTCATCCTCTTACTTTTCTGCAACATATAGCGCTGTCGACCACATCCTTCTTTATTACAGCTTTCCTCCTCTGACTTCATATGTGACCGTATTTTCTTTCATTCTTTCCTTAAAGAATGAATTTCCTCCCCCCCTTTTGTTGCTTATTTCTCCTCTACTATCACTTTAAGTGACTAGCATTAACGTTGCATCAGCATAAAACAGTTTCTCCCAAATATATCATTCCTGACCCAACTTCTTTCCTGAGTTTCATCTTTCCAGCTGTTTATTATATTTATTATATTATATTTATTATGTTTAATATATTTATAAATATATTATATTATATTTCCAGCTGTTTATTACTCATTTCCTCTTCAGTATCCTTTAGCAATCTCCATCTTTAACATGTACAAGACAGAGCATCTATCTCCTGAAATCTGCTTTTCTTCCTAGATTACTATCTCAACTGTTTTTATCAAGCTCAAACCCAGGAGAATCACTAGACTTAGAGTCAAAAGTCCTGGGGTCAAATCCTGGATCAGGATTCAGATTAATTTTATGATTTTGTGTTTCTTCACTAGAGCCTTCATTTCCTCACATGCAAAATATAAGGAAAGTACTTCACAGAGTTTAAAAACAAATAAATGAAGGTTAAAAGTGAAAGCATCTTGCAAAATCCTAACACATAACTGTCACTCAATAAACATCAGTGTCCTTTTCTTTGTATACATTGCCTACTTCCTGTAGAAGGAAGAGACTAACAAACAATAACTAAAATAAGCAGGTAAATTTATTAGATAGAGATTTATTAGATAGAGATCTAACTTGTTCTTTTTAAGACCTAGGTAAAATGTCATAGTATGGATTATACTACCACTTATTAAACCATTCCTCTGTTAGACAGTCATGCTGTCTCTGAGTAGGAAAGAGTGATGCTATTAAGGCAGTATTCTTTAGCAAAGCAAACATTGGGACAAGTCATGGGGATAAAGTTTTTTTTAACATCTTTATTGGAGTATAATTTCTTTACAATGGTTAGTTTCTTCTGTATAACAAAGTGAATCAGCTATACGTATACATATATCCCCCTATTCCCTCACTCTTGCATCTCCCTCCCACCCTCCCTATCCCACCCCTCTAGCTGGTCACAAAACACCAAGCTGATCTCCCTGTGCTATGCAGCTGCTTCCCACAAGCTATCTATTTTACATTTCGTAGTGTACATATGTCAATGCCACTCTCTCACTTCATCCCAGCTTACCCTTCCCGCTCTCCTTGTCCTCAAGTCCATTCTCTATGTCTGTGTCTTTATTCCTGTCCTGCCCCTAGGTTCCTCAGAAACTTTTTTTTTATTCCATATATATGTGTTAGCATATAGTGTTTCTTTTTCTCTTTCTGACTTACTTCACTCTGTATGACAGACTCTAGGTCCATCCACCTCACTACAAATAACTCAAGTTCGTTTCTTTTTATGGCTGAGTAATATTCCATTATATATATGTGCCACATCTTCTTTATCCATTCATCTGTCGATGGACACGTAGGTTGCTTCCATGTCCTGGCTGTTATAAATAGAGCTGCAATGAACATTGTGGTACGTGACTCTTTTTGAATTATGGTTTTCTCAGGGTATATGCCCAGTAGTGGGATTGCTGGGTCATATGGTAGTTCTATTTTTAGTGTTTTAAGGAAACTCCATACTGTTCTCCATAGTGGCTGCATCAATTTACATTCCCACCAACTGTGCAAGAGGGTTCCCTTTTCTCCACACCCTCTCCAGCATTTATTGTTTGTAGATTTTTTGATGATGACCATTCTGATTGGTGTGAGATGATACCTCATTGTAGTTTTGATTTGCATTTCTCTAATGATTAGTGATGTTGAGCATTCTTTCATGTGTATGTGGGCAATCTGTATATCTTCTTTGTAGAAATGTCTGTTTAGGTCTTCTGCCCATTTTTGGATTGGATTGTTTTTTTCTTCATATTGAGCTGCATGAGCTGCTTGTAAATTTTAGAGATTAATCCTTTGTCAGTTGCTTCATTTGCAAATATTTTCTCCCTTTCTGAGGGTTGTCTTTTCATCTTGTTTATGGTTTCCTTTGCTGTGCAAAAGCTTTTAAGTTTTATTAGGTCCCATTTATTTATTTTTGTTTTTATTTCCATTTCTCTAGGAGGTGGGTCAGAAAGGATATTGCTGTAATTTATGTCATAGAGTGTTCTGCCTATGTTTTTCTCTAAGAGTTTTATAGTATCTTACCTTACATTTAGGTCTTTAATCCATTTTGAGTTTATTTTTGTGTATGGTGTTAGGGAGTGTTCTAATTTCATTCTTTTACATGTAGCTGTCCAATTTTCCCAGTACCACTTACTGAAGAGGCTGTCTTTTCACCATTGTATATTCTTGCCCCTTTTATCAAAGATAAAGTGACCATATGTGTGTGGGTTTATCTCTGGTCTTTCTATGCTGTTCCATTGATCTATATTTCTGTTTCTGTGCCAGTACCGTACTGTCTTGATTACTGTAGCTTTGTAGTATAGTCTGAAATCCAGGAGCCTGAATCCTCCAGCTCCATTTTTCTTTCTCAAGATTGCTTTGGCTCTTCGGGTTCTTTCTTGTTTCCACACAAATTGTGCAATTTTTATTCTAGTTCTGTGAAAAATGCCATTGGTAGTTTGATAAGGATTGCATTGAATCTGTAGATTACTTTGGGTAGTATAGTCATTTTCACAATTTTGATTCTTCCAATCCAAGAACATGGTATATCTCTCCATCTGTTTGTATAATCTTTAATTTGTTTCCTCAGTGTCTTATCGTTTTCTGCATACAGGTCTTTTGTCTCCTTAGGTAGGTTTATTCTTAGGTATTTCATTCTTTTTGTTGCAATGGTAAATGGGAGTGTTTCCTTCATTTCTCTTTCATATTTTTCATCATTAGTGTATAGGAATGCAAGAGATTTCTGTGCATTAATTTTGTATCCTGATACTTTACCAAATTCATTGATTACCTCTAGTAGTTTTCTAGTAGCATCTTTAGAATTTTCTATTTATAGTATCATGTCATCTGCAAACAATGACAGCTTTACTTCTTTTCCAGTTTGAATTCCTTTTATTTATTTTTCTTCTCTTATTGCTGTGGCTAAAACTTCCAAAACTTTGTTGAATAAGAGTGGTGAGAGTGGGCAACCTTGTCTTGTTCCTGATCTTAGAGGAAACGGTTTCAGTTGTTCACCATTGAGAACAATGTTGGCTGTGGGTGTGTTATATATGGCCTTTATTATGTTAAGGTAAGTAACCTCTATGCCTACTTTCTGGAGGATTTTTATCATCAATGGGTGTTGAATTTTGTCGAAAGCTTTCTCTGCATCTATTGAGATGATCATATAGTTTTTCTCCTTCAATTTATTAATATGGTTTATCACATTGATTGATTTGCATATATTGCAGAATCCCTGCATTCCTGGAATAAACCCCACTTGATCATGGTGTATGATCCTTTTAATGTGCTGATGGATTTTGTTTGCTAGTATTTTGTTGAGGATTTTTGCATCTATGTTCATCAGTGATGTTGGCCTGTAGTTTTCTTTCTTTGAGACATCTTTGTCTGGTTTTGGTATCACGGTGATGGTGGCCTCGTAGAATGAGTTGGGAGTGTTCCTCCCTGTGCTATACTCTGGAAGAGTTTGAGAAGGATAGGTGTTAGCTCGTCTCTAAATGTTTGATAGAATATGCCTGTGAAACCATCTGGTACTGAGCTTTTGTTTGTTGGAAGATTTTTAATCACAGTCTCTATTTCAGTGCTTGTGATTGGTCTGTTTATATTTTCTACTTCTTCCTGGTTTAGTCTCAGAAGGTTGTGCTTTTCTAAGAATTTGTCCATGCCTTGCAGGTTGTCCATTTTATTGGCATATAGTTGCTTGTAGTAATCTCTCATGATCCTTTGTATTTCTTCAATGTCAGTTGTTACTTCTCCTTTTTCATTTCTAAGTCTACTGATTTCAGTCTTTTCCCTTTTGTTCCTGATGAGTCTGGCTAATGATTTATCAATTTTGTTTATCTTCTCAAAGAGCCATCTTTTAGTTTTATTGATCTTTGCTAATGTTTCCTTCATTTCTTTTTCATTTATTTCTGATCTGATCTTTATGATTACTTTCCTTCTGTTAACATTGAGGTATTTTTGTTTTTCTTTCTGTAATTGCTTTAGGTGTAAGGTTAGGTTGTTTATTTGAGCTGTTTCTTGTTTCTTGAGGTAGGATTATATTGCTATAAACTTCCCTCTTAGAACTGCTTTTGCTGCATCCCATAGGTTTTGGGTGGTCATGTTTTCATTGTCATTTGTTTCTAGGTTTTTTTTTTTTTTTTTCGGTACATGGGCCTCTCACTGTTGTGGCCTCTCCCATTGTGGAGCCGAGGCTCCGGACACGCAGGCTCAGTGCCATGGCTCACGGGCCTAGCCACTCTGCGGCAAGTGGAATCTTCCCGGACCAGGGCACAAACCTGTGTCCGCTGCATCGGCAGGCAGACTCTCAACCACTGCGCCACCAGGGAGGCCCCTCTAGGTATTTTCTGATTACCTGTTTGATTTCTTCAGTGATCTCTTGGTTATTTCGTAGTGTATTGTTTAGCCTCCATGTGTTTGTATTTTTTACAGACTTTTTCCTGTTATTGATATCTAATCTCATACGTTGTGTTTGGAAAAGTTACTTGATATGATTTCAATTTTCCTAAATTTACCAAGGCTTGATTTGTGACCCAAGATATGAGCTATCCTGGAGAATGTGCCATGAGCACTTGAGAAGAAAGTGTATTCTTTTGTTTTTGGATGAAATGTCCTATAAATATCAATTAACTCCATCTTGTTTAATGTATCATTTAAAGCTTTTGTTTCCTTATTTATTTTCATTTTGGATGATCTGTCCATTGGTGAAAGTGGGGTGTTAAAGTCCCCTACTATGATTGTGTTACTGTTAATTTCCCCTTTTATGGCTGTTAGCATTTGCCTTATATATTGAGGTGCTCCTATGTTGGGTGCATAAATATTTACAATTGTTATATGTTTTTCTTGGATTGATCCCTTGATCATTATGTAGTGTCGTTCTTTGTCTCTTCTAATAGTCTTTATTTTAAAGTCTATTTTGTCTGATATGAGAATTGCTACTCCAACTCTCTTTTGATTTCCATTTCCATGGAATATCTTTTTCCATACCCTCACTTTCAGTCTGTATGTGTCCCTAGGTCTGAAGTGTGTCTCTTGTAGACAGCATATATGTGGGTCTCATTTTGGTATCCATTCAAGCCAGTCTATATCTTTTGGTTGGAGCATTTAATCCATTTACATTTGAGGTAATTATCAATATATATGTTTCTATTACCATTTTATTAATTGTTTTCGGTTTGTTACTTTTGGTCTTTTCCTTCTCTTGTGTTTTCTTGCCAGAGAAATTCCTTTAGCATTTGTTGTAAAGCTGGTTTGGTGGTGCTGAATTCTCTTAGCTTTTGCTTGTCTGTAAAGGTTTTAATTTCTCCATCGAATCTGAATGAGATCCTTGCTGGGCAGAGTAATCTTGGTTGTAGGTTTTTCCCTTTCATCACTTTAAATATGTCCTCCCACTCCCTTCTGGCTTGCAGAGTTTCTGCTGAAAGGACAGCTGTTAACCTTATGGGGATTCCCTTGTGTGTTGTTTGTTGCTTTCCCTTGCTGCTTTTAATATTTTTTCATTGTATTTAATTTTTGATAGTTTGATTAATATGTGTCTTGGCATGTTTTTCCTTGGATTTATCCTGTATGGGACTCTTTGCACTTCCTGGACTTTTGACTATTTCCTTTCCCACATTAGGGAAGTTTTCAACTATAATCTCTTCAAATATTTTCTCATTCCCTTTCTTTTTCTCTTCTTCTTCTGGGACCCCTAGAATTCAACTGTTGGTGCATTTAATGTTGTCCAAGAAGTTTCTGAGACTGTCCTCAATTCTTTTAATTCTTTTCTCTTAATTCGGCCCTGCAGTAGTTATTTCCCCTATTTTATCTTCCAGGTCACTTATCAGTTCTTCTACCTCATTTATTCTGCTATTGATTCCCTCTAGAGAATTTTTAGTTTTATTTATTGTGTTGTTCATCATTGTTTGTTTGCTCTTTAGTTCTTCTAGGTCCTTGTTAAAAGTTTCTTGTATTTTCCCCATTTTGTTTCCAAGATTTTGGATCATCTTTACTTTCATTACTGTAAATTCTTTTTCAGGTAGACTGCCTATATCCTCTTCATGTGTTTGGTCAAGTGGGTTTTTACCTTGCTCCTTCATCTGTTGTGTGTTTTTCTGTCTTCTCATTTTGCTTAACTTACTGTGTTTGTGGTCTCCTTTTCGCAGGCTGCAGGTTCTTAGTTCCCGTTTTTTTTTTTTTTTTGGTGTCTGCCCCCAGTGGGTAAAGTTCATTCAGTGGGTTGTGTAGGCTTCCTGGTAGAGGGGACTGGTGCCAGTTTCTGGTGCATGAGGCTGGATCTTGTCTTTCTGGTGGGCAGGACCACATCTGATATTGTGTTTTTTGGTGTCTGTGACCTTATTATTATTTCAAGCACCCTCTCTGCTAATGGGTGGGGTTGTGTTATTGTCTTGCTAGTTGTTTGGCATAGGGTGTCCAGCATTGTAGCTTGCTGGTCATTGAGTCTAGCTGGGTCTTAGTATTGAGATGGAGATCTCTGGGAAAGCTTTCGCCATTTGATATTACTTGGAGGTGGGAGATGTCTGAACTTGGCTCTCCCACCTCAGAGGCACAGGCCTGACATCCAGCCAGAACACCAAGACCCTGTCAGCCAGGTACCATGTGTTATTTTAGGAGCACTCTTAAGTAACATCCTGATTGTGTTGGTACAACTTTACTTTTGAACTGAGAGTGCGGTGGATGTGATTTTTGCCTTCCCCAGATTGTTGAAGGTTATGATTTTTGTTTTTTGAAACCCTGCCACCTCCTTATTTTTATTATTATTTTTGCAAGAAAAGTAAAAAGAGAGTTGGAGTGGAGGTGAGATTTGTGATCGGGAAAGCCTTGGATGCCCTCCTTCTCTGTCTTCCACTTCTCTGTCTCTGATTAGTTCAAATCCAGCAGCAGATTGAAGCAGGAGATGATTCCCATGGGGCTAAATTGACAGACTTTGGAGAGGCATGGATTTCAGGTTTTGGAAGACTTTCAGGAGTAGAAGTGGGTTGAAGTCAGCTGTAGAAGCATGGTTTCTTGGTTCAGATTGATTGGCTGACTCTCAGAAATTTTTTCCCAAGGGAAGTTGTTATCTTTTGATTAATGGTCTTAATTCCTGTTTGGGTGGTTACTCATTACAATGGCCCCAGAACACCCAATCTTGTCCTTTGAGAATGGGATCTTTGTTTTTGTTTTTCTCACTTTTTTTCTTTCCTTCCTGCCTTTTACCAACTTTCAATTGATCAACCATCTTGCTCATTCAACTTCCAATATGTTTTAAACTGCTCTCATTGTCTCTCTCCACTGCTTGTTCCCTAACTCGGCCTTTCATTACCTTTCAACTACACTTTGGTAATGGCTTCAGAATATCCTAACCCAATCTCTCACTCCCAGTCTACAATTTTAATCCAATCTCTACAGTGATGCCAGAGATAGTCACCTAAAACACATGTTTGATAATATCATCATACTAATTACAAATCTTTGATGATTTCACTGAGTTTACTGCATTGTTTCTAAATATCAGTATCACCTGAGTATTAAAATGCAGATTCCTGGGTCACATGTGGCTAGATTCTAGGAATCTGAGTTGTAATAAGCACTCCTAGAATGTTATACTGAAGTTTGAGAACTACTTGCCTGTAGGCTACAGTTCATATTCCTTAGCACAAGAAACCTTAATGAACTGACTTGGCAACTTCATATTTTGTCACTCCCCATGCACCCTATGTTGTAGTCACACTGGGCTGCTCACCACTCCTCAAACATAAACAGAAAATCCTCTTCTGTATTCTCTGTACATCCTGGTCTTTCAGCTTGAAATATTGGTTCAGCTTATATACTCCCGTTAATCCTTGTGAAACAGGAGGGAAGTGGGCAGAGTACAACCTTTAAAAGAATGACATAGCCATAGGACAAGACAAAAACTGGTTAGAACCAACTAGATCCAAGATGGTGGAAGATTCGATTTCCAGCAGACCTTGTGCCTCATATGCTCATTGTAATACATTAGCTAAATGACACACCCACCAGCACCATTACAGTGGCCCAATTCCTGGAAATCCCCACCCCTTCCCCATAATATTGGAACAATCCTCCCACTCATTAGTCTATGAAATTACCCAGCCCATAAAAACTAACCACACTGTATTTCAGGGCCTCTCACCTTCTGAGATGGCCCACACTCTGTCATTAGAGTGTGTTTCTCTATAAATACATCCGACTCTTACCTATTATTTTGTCTCTCACTGAATTCTCTCTGTGACAACACATCAAGAACCTGAGCTTCATTAAGTCCTGAGAGCAAGAGTGTGATCTCAATTAAAAGACGTGGGTTCACGTCCCATCTGAGTTGCATGGTTTCACTTGGAGGCCAACTTTTCCCCAAGATAATTAATTTTAACCTCATAGAGGTTTCTATGCCTTTTTGTGTACTTTGTAATTGTAAAGGGTAGAATTAACTGCCTCCTTTTCCTCTGGTGGAACTCTGATTTTTCATACTCTTAGGTCTCCTAGATCTGTCCTCCAAGTCTTTTACTTTTCCTTCATGGATTTCATCTCATTGTGTTTTTCTCTGTTTGTTAGACATGTGTTCTACCTAATCAATTACCATCCTTTTAAAAACTTTCTATTGATATTTTGAGAACTACCATACGACCCAGCAATCCCACTACTGGGCATATACCCTGAGAAAATCATAATCCAAAAAGAGTCATGTACCACAATGTTCATTGCAGCTCTATTTACAATAGCCAGGACACGGAAGCAACCTACGTGTCCATCGACAGATGAATGGCTAAAGAAGATGTGGCACATATATACAATAGAATTATTACTCAGCCATAAAAAGAAATGAAACTGAGTTATTTGTAGTGAGGTGGATGGACCTAGAGTCTGTCATACAGAGTGAAGTAAGTCAGAAAGAGGGAAACAAATACCATATGTTAACACATATATATGGAATCTAAAAAAAAAAAAAGTGGTTCTGAAGAACCTAGGGGCAGGACAGGAATAAAGATGCAGACATAGAGAATGGACTTGAGGACAGGGGGAGGGGGAAGGGTAAGCCTGGACGAAGTGAGAGAGTGGCATGGACATATATATACTACCAAATGTAAAATAGATAGCTAGTGGGAAGCAGCCACATAGCACAGGGAGATCAGCTCGGTGCTTTGTGACCACCTAGAGGGGTGGAATAGGGAGGTGGGAGGGAGATGCAAGAGGGAGGAGATATGGGGATATATGTATATATATAGCTGATTCACTTTGTTATAAAGCAGAAACTAGCACACCATCATAAAGCAATTATACTCCAATAAAGATGTTAAAAAAACAGAACAAAAAACTTTCTATTGACATTTTAAATTAAAAAATCAAGTGATGAGGGCACAACAATTAATAAATTATAGGATTGTAATTAAAATTAAATATATAAATATAAACATATAAAAAATTTAGCCTATAGTATCTATTGGTGATATGTGGTAATTTTTAGTATTAACATTTGCATAGAGCAACTCCCCTTTGTGTTGTGAAGCCATGTTCTTTATCATTTCCTTTTCCCTTACAAACACAGAACAATATCCACCTCACGGCTATGCTAAGTGAATATTGCCTAAATTAGTGAACAAAGAAAGAAATAATGTTTCTGATTGAGATTGCTTCTGCCATTAGACAAAGCTATATGCACACTTGGAAAAGTTTTAAACTGAAATAAACTTTCTTCCTATTTTCTCTTCCTCTCGAATCTGTAATTGTTTCTATTTTAAACACAGTTAGCTCAACAACATGAATGACTAATTAGAAAAAGGCTGAATTCTAGAGACAGGCCATGGCCAACTAGATACAAGACAGAAAAATGTGCCATAGATGATCCTAATAATCAGAAAATTATGGTATTGGACAATGGTACCCTGCTCCTTTGTTTCATCCTATACTAAGTCAGCCACATGTTATTGACAGTTTACTATTGTTGTCAAGTGTAAACATTGCCTCAACTCCAGGAAATTTGTTTCTTTACAAAATATATGAAAAAAACTATTTTAAAATAAGAGAATGGTCCATTCTTCCTAGTTGTAAGCATTTACTCAATGACAAGGGCATCATAAATATTTCTGAATCATATAGAATCAGAAAGAAAACATGGTAAATCTAACACTTCAATTCTTTTCATGGAATAGGAAGCTGGAAACATTGCTTCTATGTTTCTATGGGAGCTGCCTTATGGATCATGGATTGTGGACAGGTCAGAACATTTATCTCTTGATTCAGTCATCTATGTAATTGATGAAATTTTTACATTTTCTATTTCAATGTCTTTTGACTCTGAGAATCTTCTATTTTTGTGGCCTTTAAAATGAGACCTGCAAGTATGCCATTTTTCTAGCAGCAGTGTCTCAACATATGTATTCTTTATTATTTTATCTTTTCAGTGTGAGATGTTATTTGTATCTTTCTACAAGCTGAAAGAATTTCTTATGCCATTAGTATGTCTTATATGTTCATTGTTTTTGGAAACTATGCTTGATCTTTTTATATTATCTGCATACCACCCATAGTACTACTTTTTTTTTTTAGATTCCATATATATGTGTTAGTATATGGTATTTGTTTTTCTCTCTCTGACTTACTTCACTCTGCATACTACTTCTTAATACCATTTAAATTTTCCAGCAAAAAAAAAAAATCTCAATTAGAACATTAACTAATGGATTTTAGTTAAAACTGTGCCATTGAAATCCAAAACGTTACTTTAAAAAGTTGCTCAGGGATCTCACTTTTGTATTTAAACTTTTCTATAAAATATTGATAAAATTAGGACATTGATTAATATAAAAGACATTTTACTAAAATTAGATGATTGTTGAATGAATCAAACATAAATCAGTTTTGCTATCTACATGAATTAATGTATTTTTTTCATTTGTCAAACATAAAGTATTACTATATTACCAGGTACATTCTAGCCTATTAGTATACAGTGATCTATTGGATCTGGTCCTCTTCCTTCAGAGAGTTCATATCTTGTTTGAGGAGACAGTCAAACAGGTCATTCAATAGCACTGAGTATAATAATAGAGCCATGGATAGGTGCAGTGCTAGCAGAGAGGAAGGAATGATCAGTTTTGCCTTGGACAGTACAGGTGTGTCTGGGAGGTTTCATTGAGAAGATAATAGTTAAATTAAGGCTTGAAATATAGATAAGCAAAAGACAGAAAGTCATTACAAATAGAAGGAAGAACATGTCCAAAGGCAAGAAGACATAAAAATACACGGTATGTTTTAGGGAATGCAAGTGTTTTAGTGTTTTTAGAGTATAAGATTTGAGGAAGGGAGTTGCTGGAAATGACCCTTGATTGATATAGTGAAGCTAATTATGTATGTAGATGAAACACATTTTAAGGGATTTTCATTCTAAGATTTACTTTTCACGTAATCTAGCTGTAGTATACATAAACCCAAATACTAAAATAATCCACCTTTGTTCACCAAGATAGGAAATGTATAAAAGCTAGGTAAAATTGTTTGTTAGTTGTTTCCCCTGGGTATTTTGGGAAATCACAAACTATTCATGGACACATAAATAAGTTCAAAGCAACTCATATACAGACAATGAAAGTACATTTGAGTTACAAGTAAAACTAAAATTATTAAGTATGAGAATGAGTAATTACACTACTAATACAATGATGAGATTGAAATAAATTTTGATTTAAAAGTTTTGATTTGGTAATTCCAGTACAAGCTAATTGAAATAAGCAGTCTAATGTTCCATCTATTTATCATTCAAGAAATGATTCAAGTGGATAATTAAAACTTGGCTGAGTCACACTGATTTCATCCAAATAAGACAACGATATAAATACTTGGAAAATTGAAAGTATTTTTTCTTTTCCTAGAGGTGAGGTTCTTTAAGGGTTAAGGGAAATGAAGGATTATTTCTAGTTGGACAGGGCAGTATTTTAGAGTTGGGGTTATGAATGGTGGACATGTATTAGTGAGTTTTCAGACTTTACAATAAATGAAATATATTCAGGAAAAATAGAGTGAAGTAATATTTAGCCGCTGACCAGAAATTTGGGCTGATGGGATTTAATACTATTCAATTTATTTCATAAATTATGACAAAGCTATAACTTTGTTAGCTATTACTCTTCAGATTGCCATTGTAGAATCATAAATAGCTCAAGCAAAAAGGAAAGTTCGTTGGCTTCCATTACTGAAAAGTTATGTAAGTCTATATCTAAGGGTTCAAGCAATGTCATTACTACTCTCAGTCTTACTCACTGTTGGCTCCATTTTAGGCAAGCCCTTCCTTCTTTCAGTAATGGCCAGCATTTTCAGATGCATATGCCATCCTCTTAGCAACCTCTGCAAGAAGAGAGCTTTTCTTTCACAATTATTCTAACACACTTCCCATGATTGGCTGTGTTTGCATTAACTAAGGTTCCAAGCTCCTCACTGAACTAATCACTATGGCTATTTGTTGATTCCTGGGCCTGGTTCATATAGTCCCATAAAACCCCTTGAAACACAGAGGTAGGGCCAACCCAAGAAAATCATATGATCTCAGAGTTGGGAAGCAGTTCTCCAAATGGAAATCAAGTAGGCCCTGGGCTGGTAAATATAATAGTTATCTATTGTCATCATCTTACATTTTACTTTCTTAATTTTGAACTTGGTATAAACTGGGCTACTGCCAATTTTTTATTTTATCAAAATTCACTAGAACAGGGAGCACTAAGATATGTTCTTATTTGACGAAACCTTACATACTAGGTGTTGTATGTTTCAAAGTAGACTTAAATGATTGGAATCATCCAGCTCTAATACAAGTTACTGCCAACTCACTCTTGAACTCATGCTCCTAATGCATTCATAGCCTGTAATGTAAGAGAGCTACAGTTCAGGAGGAAATTAGGGTCAGAGAGAAGACATGGTACAATGAGAATGTACTTTTATCACAAAATTAAAAAAATTAAATATTTACATACAACCCACATTGATTCAAACAAATATTTTATAGTGCCTATATTTTCCTGTTCTCACGGGGCTCAAAACCCAGTGGGAAAAAAAATCAATTAGTTAAAAGATGATTTACAATGTAGTAAATGTGTTTGTTGGAGGAGGCTATGGGAACCCAGAGAAGGGATATTTTTCTAGGGTGTAAAATGGGATGTGGACGTTGTGGGCAAATATTCTGGGAAGAAAATGTGGTCTCTGGGTATTGTTGAAACATAATTTCAATGTTCTTCAATGACTTAAAAATGAAATTTCGTAACTCTTAAAAAGAGTAATAGGCAAAGAAAGAAGGTAACCTATGTTTCATTTCCTATAAATTGCTTTAGTGGAAATATATTCCACTGACCTCTCATGATTTTTAGCTTATTAATTTTATAACACTCCTGTCCTCTACATTAGCAGTCGAGGATAGAATTTTGAAATGGAGGAAGAACAAGAAAACCAGTAAATAATTTAAAAGGATACTGTGAATAAGGTATTTCTTTTGAAGTCCTCTGAGTATGCTCAGCAGAATGCTGGTTTTATTCATGAGTAATTAGAAAAAATTGCTGCACACAGCTATTTTTATCAAAGGGCAGAGAGTCTCAATGGAAAGGGGGAGGGAAATATCAACTTGTGGGTGCCTGCTCCTTTCCAGATGCCAGATTATATGCCCCCTGGACTCTAAGACAGGATAATAGAGTTCTTGTCTCACCCTGACCAGTGAATCAGTCCATGGGTAGTCTTAGACACTTCTTTCTTCTTTTGCTTCCTTATCTGAAAAATTGGAATAATGTTTATATTTCTTACTTTAGCAAGTAGGAATGACTGCTTTCTCTTCCCTTTCCCTTCTTCCTCCTTCCTGCTACTTCTTCCTTCTACTACCTTTTTTTTCCCTTTTCTTTCATTAGAGTCCACGGAATATGGCACTGTGGTTAGTGCTGGGGATACAAAGATGAAAATGGCATAGTTCTTTTCCTCAAGAGATTACAGGCAGCAGGGAAATGGAATAGTGAAGGAGCAATGCCAGTATAGTGTGATTTATGTTCTGGGAGGAAGAGGGAACTTTATCTCAGGCTGCTGGTAGTCTCTTAATAGTGGAGCAAAGAAAAATATGTTTGCAGCATATGCACAGACTTCTTAACAAATAATCAAACTTGAAGGGGAGTGAACAGCAGTTACTTTAACATATTAATTTACTCAATGAGTCTTGCCAACCATGATCATAGTACCCATCCACTAGACCTTTAGACCTTGTATAAGAGGACTTTTTTTATGTTGGTGTGTTAGTAGGGCCACTGCTCTCTCTACCTGTTCCACAACAATGACCATGAGTTACTGACATCCCAGGGCTCTGGTGAGGATAAGTGGTATTTTTAAAATTTCATTTACTATGTATTCAACAAATACTTACTGTGGACTTACTCTATGCAATGCACTGGCTAAGCACTGAGAAACCAATGCAAATAATACATTTTTCTTATCCTAAGGAGTTTCAGGTCTAGAAAAAGGAAACAGTCATGTGGAAAGTTACTACAGTACAATGTGTTGAGAGCAATAATACAAGGATGTTCTGTCCAAGGTATCAAGGTGGCTCAGAGGAGGAAGTTTTCTTTTCTGACACATCAGGGAAGGCTTCACAATGGATAAAATTTGGGTTGGGTGTGGAAGAATGAGTAAAAGTTTTGTAAGTGGATGTTAGCGTGGGTGAGTGTGGGAAATGGGAAAGGCATTCTCGGCAATGGGAAAACTATGTTCAAAGACAGGAAAGCATGGGACAGTATGCTGTTTGAGGAACTTTAACAGTTAACTCTGGCTGAAACACAAAATACATGCAGGATGTTGAAGCTGGGAAAGTTGAGAAGAAGGCCAGAACATTGGGTTTCACATATCATACTAAGGAGACTAGATTTCTTGTTATAGGTATTGTGGAATCACTGGGGGCTTCAAAACAGTGATGTGAATTATAAAGGGCATCTCTAAAATATAACAAATAACTTATAGAAACTGATACTTAAAAAAAGATGGTTTATATTTGTTTTGGCAAACACTTGCCCAGAAAATGCTTATGTCTGAAACTAAGCTAATCCGTCTCTTCTCTCCTAATATCACACAGTTTGTTCATTGTGGGTATAAGAGGCTATTGAAATGGTAGAAATAAAGAGTATGGACCAAGAATCAATCCATTTATATGTGGAAAGAGAACTAAAAGCTCTCATCACAATGGAATCATTGTTATCTGCTTGGTTTCTTTTGATCATAACAGAGCTATTATCATTTACTAGTTTTTCTGGGCACCAGAAAACATATCTCTATTCTGGTAAAACGTCAAATGTTGTATCTATTATATGCACTTTTCCTCACACCCAGACTTTAAATAGTAGTTGTTTCAAATTCATATTATATTACTATATTAAAAAAATAGGTAAAATATATTCTATGATAGTCTTTTTTTTCCTGCTTTTTCTTCCTTTATTTATTTTTAAAATTTTGGTATATACTCTTTTTTTCTGAATTTTTGAATTTTATTAATTTAATTTATTTTTTTATACAGCAGGTTCTCATTATTTTTCTTCCTTTAAAAATGAAACCAAGTAAATAGTTTATATTTTGTATAATGGAAATTCTCTTATTTTCTAAGAAGATCAATACCAAGATTTTATTTGATAAAAAGAAATGCTACAGAGAAAAATAATGAAAGTAACAGTTTCCCATTTGCATATATATTTTTCCTAAAATATTTCACAATTTAATTCTCATAACTTGTGAGGTAGGCAGGAAAGATGCTATTATTCCTATTTTATATATACTTCCTTCAGATTTAGTGATTTTTCAAAACCAGTGAGTTGGACGCTGGGGACTAAGGGTCCACAAGAAGTACTGTGGAACTCTAGGAAATAACAAAAATTATGAAGTTTAAAGATTCAGTGCCTCAAAAATACACAGAATTTTATATTTCTCTAGAGGTAAAATGAAGAGGTTTAACCAAAGATGTCTGAAGTCTGTTTATGTTAATGTCTATCCATTGTTCCATGAACAAATGCTGTGTTCACCATATGCGTGGTTCCCATCGCCCAGAAATTTAGTAGATCATTTCAGACCATCACGTATGTTGGTCCAGTATTTATTCCAGAGACAAGGATCGAGAATCTCTCATTAATTTCATAATTCCCCATATTACTGTGTCTTTAGATAAATGTTTGCTTTGTACTAGAATGAACATTATTGTTGTTAATTTATATTTTATGTGACAGCTACTCCCAAACATTATTTGAACTGACTAAATAACCATAGCCAGCATTAACTGAGATCCCACTCTGTACCAGGATGTGTGGGCTCTACATCCATTTTATAATTTAATGCTCCAACAATGCGGTAAGGTAGGTAATAGGAGTATTCTTATTACCTTCATGTTACAGATTAGGAAATTTAGGCACAGTGGAATCAAGTCAGAGTGAAGAAGGCTAAGGATTTCATTCCTATCCAAGTCTAGTCAACTCCAAAATCCACCTGCTGTGAAGTCTCTCTGACATAAAACACACATGAAATATGGGAGGGGGTAACTAAAAACAGAAGAAGAGCTTTTAGAAGGAGGATATGGATAACAATAACTTAGTTGCTATAAGTATCCATTATATCCGCCTCCGAGTTTCCTGACAAAACAAAAAACATGAAAGTGTTTGGGTTGGAAGTAATCAATCTGACAATTGAAATATATATTCATTTTTTTCTTGACAGTAAATTTTTAGAACTATTTTTCTTATACATCTGTATGATAAAGATATTGAATAAGACAATGGTTCACATCTTTTATAAAAAATTTTGCAAAAGACAGACATCTACTTCAAATGGATGTGGTATCTTGCTTGAGATTTGCCAAACTTTTTGGGTTGGTGGTTTGCTGTCTTTGATCAAATATTTGATTATTTTTAGTCAATATTTCTTCAAATATTTTTCTGCCCTCTTTTCACTCTCCTTGCATTCTGAGAGTCTAGTTTCATATATTTTAGATGGCTTGATATGCCTCACATGTCACTGAGGCTTGTTGTTTCTCCTGCTCTTAGTGCTTCTCTTTGGATGACTTCTACTGGCCCATGCTCAAGTTCACTGATCTTTTCTTCTGTTGTGTGCAATTTACCATTAATCTTTCATTTTTTACTTTATATATTGTATTTTTCATTTCTAGAATTTTCCCCAATCTGTCCTGAAATTCCCCAGTTCTTTTCCCACTATAGTAATTTTTTCATTTATATGTGTTAACATAATAATCATAGTTATTTTAAAGCCCTTATCTGCTAATTACAACTTCTGGGTTTTCTGTGGGTCTCCTTTTATTGACTGATTTTTCTTTGGTCTATGTGTCACATTTTTCTATTTATTCACATGTCTAGATATTTTTGATTGTATACTTTATTTTATAGATGATATGTTATAAAAGACAATGAATTTTCATATCTTCCAAGATTGTTGTTCCAGTAACAGCTAACTTCAAGTAATAGAGATTTGGCTTTATGCTTTCTTCATAAAGATCTATTTAGATTTTGCACTTAATTTTAGGGAAAATATTTTAGTTTTGGAGCTTAATTTGTATTCCTAAGAGATGGCCATTCTGGGGTATTAGTGGAAAACCCAAGGAGCTTCCAAGCCTTTATAACTTGGCAGGACTCAAATTCCAAACTCTGTCTCCCCTGTGGTGGGCAGAAACTGAAATGTCTGCTCTAATACCACTATACCTTCTTTTAAACCTAGGACAGAATGTCCAAGTGAGCATTCTGTGCTTATCTTGTCCAGACCATGTGCTGGGGAAATTTCTACTTTCCCTTCCAAACTGCTACCTGAGTCAGGTATGATCACCTGAGTTGCTCCACAGAAATGTTTTTCTTAGATATGCTCCTGAGAACTGAAGGTAGGCAGTGGTGATCTTGAAGTAGAAAATACAGAGCTAACTTTTCCCATTTGTCCTGTCCCTGGATATAGTTCAAGTCTGCCAGATAACCAACTGTGATGAACTCTATATTTTCCACACTCATCTATCACCTTATCTACTGATTTCCGTAGAGGTCCCTGTAAACTTTTGGGGAAGCTGAAGTCAGATTATGCCCCAGAAACTGTTCAGTTTATCTTCTCCTGGGAACCTTGTTCTAATTGTGGCAATATTGACTTTTCCTATGAACTGGATTTATTCTTGTGAGTAATGTTCAAAGAACAATAAAATATGTTCAAGGATATATACATAGGTGCCAAAATGATAAACACAAAGGAATGATAACATAGAAGAGAATGGTAACATTTATAGGGGAAAGAGAAGATTATGATTAAGGAGGGGCTCACAAAGGACTCCTGATGTGCTGGTAAAGCTCTTTTTCTTAATCTGGATATATGATTATACATTGTGTTATGATCCTTTAAACTATACATATTCATTTTATACACACTTCTATATACATTTCACAGTTTTTAAAAGGAAATACAACTTAGTACAATTGAAAAAAAGAACAAAAGAAGACAGAGAATGAGCTACTAGAAAATGACTTCTAGTTATATTTTTCTGTTGTACCTAGGAAGACTAATATGCTATTTTCAGAAGACACCTTGCTCAACATATAATTATTATTATTATTTTTTATTAGTTTCTGCTTTATAACAAAGTGAATCAGTCATACATATACATCTGTTCCCACATCCCTTCCCTCATGCATCTCCCTCCCTCCCACCCTCCCCATCCCACCCCTCCAGGCGGTCACAAAGCACCGAGCTGATCTCCCTGTGCTCTGCGGCTGCTTCCCACTAGCTATCTACCTTACTTTTGGTAGTGTATATATGTCCATGCCTCTCTTTCGCTTTGTCACAGCTTACCCTTCCCCCTCCCCATATCCTCAAGTCCATTCTCTAGTAGGTCTGTGTCTTTATTCCTGTCTTACCCCTATGTTCTTCATGACATTTTTTTTTCTTAAATTCCATATATATGTGTTAGCATACAGTATTTGTCTTTCTCTTTCTGACTTACTTCACTCTGTATGACAGACTCTAGGTCTATCCACCTCATTACAAATAGCTCAATTTCATTTCTTTTTATGGCTGAGTAATATTCCATTGTATATATGTGCCACATCTTCTTTATCCATTCATCCGATGATGGACACTTAGGTTGTTTCCATCTCCGGGCTATTGTAAATAGGGCTGCTATGAACATTTTGGTACATGTCTCTTTTTGAATTATGGTTTTCTCAGGGTATATGCCCAGTAGTGGGATTGCTGGGTCATATGGTAGTTCTATTTGTAGTTTTTTAAGGAACCTCCATACTGTTCTCCATAGCGGCTGTACCAATTCACATTCCCACCAGCAGTGCAAGAGTGTTCCCTTTTTTCCACACCCTCTCCAGCATTTATTGTTTCTAGATTTTTTGATGATGGCCATTCTGACTGGTGTGAGATGATATCTCATTGTAGTTTTGATTTGCATTTCTCTAATGAGTAAAGATGTTGAGCATCCTTTCATGTGTTTGTTGGCAGTCTGTATATCTTCTGTGGAGAAATGTCTATTTAGGTCTTCTGCCCATTTTTGGATTGGGTTGTTTGTTTTTTTGTTATTGAGCTGCATGAGCTGCTTATAAATTTTGGAGATTAATCCTTTGTCAGTTGCTTCATTTGCAAATATTTTCTCCCATTCTGAGGGTTGTCTTTTGGTCTTGTTTATGGTTTCCTTTGCTGTGCAAAAGCTTTGAAGTTTCATTAGGTCCCATTTGTTTATCTTTGTTTTTATTTCCATTTCTCTAGGAGGTGGGTCCAAAAGGATCTTGCTGTGATTTATGTCATGGAGTGTTCTACCTATGTTTTCCTCTAAGAGTTTGATAGTTTCTGGCCTTACATTTAAGTCTTTAATCCATTTTGAGCTTATTTTTGTGCATGGTGTTAGGGAATGATCTAATCTCAAACTTTTACATGTCCCTGTCCAGTTTTCCCAGCACCACTTATTGAAGAGGCTGTCTTTTCTCCACTGTACACTCCTGCCTCCTTTATCAAAGACAAGTTGGCCATATGTGCATGGGTTTATCTCTGGGCTTTCTATCCTATTCCATTGATCTATCTTTCTGTTTTTATGCCAGTACCACACTGTCTTAATTACTGTAGCTCTGTAGTACAGTCTGAAGTCAGGGAGCCTGATTCCTCCAGCTCCGTTCTTCATTCTCGATTGCTTTGACTATTCGGGGTCTTTTGTTTTTCCAAACAAATTTTGAAATTTTTTGTTCTAGTTCTGTGAAAAATGCCAGTGGTAGATTGATAGGGATTGCACTGAATCTGTAGATTGCTTTGGGTAGTAGAGTCATTTTCACAATATTGATTCTTCCAATCCAGGAGCATGGTATATCTCTCCACCTATTTGTATCATCTTTAATTTCTTCCATCAGTGTCTTATAATTTTCTGCATACAGGTCTTTTGTCTCCTTAGGTAGGTTTATTCCTAGATATTTTATTCTTTTTGTTGCAGTGGTAAATGGGAGTGTTTTCTTGATTTCATTTTCAGATTTTTCATCATTAGTGTACAGGAATGCCAGAGATTTCTTTGCATTAATTTTGTATCCTGCTACTTTACCGAATTCATTGATTAGCCTTTCTTCCCAAATCTCCGCGTGTTCGCCAATCAACATATAATTATTGATGATGACATTCAAAGATGCATTTAATTAAAATAATGTATTTCCCTATGTAAATAAAAAGAAAAAGTTTAGAGCCTGATTCACCAAGGTTCATATCTTACCTCCAACAAACTCTAGTAGTGTAATTTGAGGCAGATTATTTAATCTTTCCAAGGCTCAGTTTCCTCAGGTATAAAATGAGAATAAAAGTAACTACTTCACAGAGCTGTTGTAAGAAATGTTGAGTTAGCATGTGTAAAGTACTTCCTAGCACAGCATCTCATACATAGTAGGTCCTCAATAAATATGTCAACCAACCACCCACCCTCAAATTTATTTTCATGAGTACTGGACAACTAGAGACAGAGTCAAATCCAGAGCCAAATTAAATTCTTCATATTAATTATGAGAGGCTTTTTCAACTCAGCTTTCTTAGAACTTCATTTTTATTCTAGAGCCAAAAACTACTCATGATATTCCACTGTTATTACATACCCAATTGCTTTATCTTTCAAAATCCTTAAAATTCAGTGCCCTAAATACTTCCTCAGTTATTAAAGTACATGAAAATAGAGGATAGGGGAAAAAGAAAAAGAAGGAAAATAGGGCATAGGAGCCATGCATAAAGAAGAAACAGATTGGGTGAAAACAAATGAACTATGAAAAGAGGACCCACGGGAAGATTATACAGAGTCCTCCCTGTTTTAATGATTCACATGGTAGAATTTTCTTGTATTAATCAGCAGCATCCTAAGAATATAGTCATAGGAAGAAGCTCTTAGCCCCAAGACATACTGCTCTACCTAGAATGAATCTTTGATCAACACAGGAAATATTTTCCACAGGCTAGCAAAGGCATTTAAAGATACATGGAGAATCTCTCTGATTTTTTTCCCTAAGGCCAAATTTATGCGAAAACATTTTAGAAACCACATAACAAAGAAACAGTTTGTTAATGAAGTTATCACTCCGAATTAAACTTGACATTGAAAGCAACCTCTTTACTTCTCTGGACAGTCTATTTTTGGTTTTGTTTTCTAATCTTTTATCACAAGCAGTACTTTTCCTTGGTGCAGAGGTTCATACCCGTATCCCTTACACAAACACAAAATAATAATTTAGAGACAGCGCATTCCTATGTTGAAGAAATTATTTTGCTATCGTATCAGTTCAATAAAGGGCGAAAATGTTCAGAGTGTAAGATTTGGGAGTTAGGCAGACTGAAGATATTGAGTCCTGGAGTAACAAAAGTAGACCTTGAAATTGAACAGATCCAAGTTTGAATCCAGGCTCAATCATTCTCTAGCTCTCCCACCTAAAGAAGCAATTTAATCTCTCTCAGCATCAGTGTTCCTTCTAGTGAAGTGCTATGTCATTTATCTTTAAAAGAGTTACTGTGGGATTAAATGAGAAGGCATATGTGAAGGGCCTAACATCGTGCCTCTTTACTTCCCACTAGAAGCTAGATTAGGACTGGAAACAGATCTAAGGCCTCCTGAGTCCCACACAGACTGTAGTTAAACTGCTTCCCTGCTCTCCTCCCCAGTTTTTTTCCAACCTGTATTACTGATTACACTATATAATGCAGCTCTAAGGGCTCACTCACTTGCTGCTGTCACCTTGCCTCCAAACACAAAGCTGCCTTAAATCAAAACCACCTACTTCTAGGCTGGCAATTAAAGAACAACCCCCACAGAAGGAGGAATGGTGTTATTTTACAGCCATTCCTACCCCCCAGATTGCATTTCCCCTTAAAGTTTTCTCACCAGTAGTGCTTCCCCCACTCTCTGGTTTCAGGAATGTTATTTCCCTAAAATATGGATCAAAGTATGACTATAGAAACAGTCCCTAATTTCCCAGTAACATGATGAACACAGTCATTCTTCATTAAATATTTGTCAATTGCCCAGTATACTCCTCACACTGTTCTAAGCATAGGGGAATGAGGCAATCAATAAAGCAGACAAACATCCCTACCTGCATGGAGCTTGAATTTTTGTGTAGACCAGAAAGTAACATTTGAAAATAAGTTTACCAAACACATGGGAAAACACAAGGGAAAGAGATAGAACTGGTAATGTGTGATTCAATAACCTGGCTCATAAATCTGGCATCTTATCTCCTTTCAGCTTGTGACCTTCTCCATAGTGTTTTTGACTAGTCTTTGTCTCATAGTGTCATTAGAAATTTCTTCTCCAACATCTAGGTCTGTCCTTAATCTTGAGTTAACTCCTTCAAGTTGAAATGAGAAATGTGGGACCTAGAGATAATGTCTTCCAAAAATCAGCTTGTCTCAGAAATAGTTTCACTGCTTTTCAGGAGGGAGAGAGACTCACCAGTTGCTCACAAGGATGTAGTCTTTCCCCATCATCTCAGAGCAACAACATTAAGTAAGCAACAATATCCAGTAAACACAAAATGAGCCCTGGGGCTGTATACATACTGCAGTGTTGGGATGCCGGAGAGAATGGACGTATTTAATCACATACACACATGCTCATACATACACACTCAAGCATGACATTTTAATTGAGTTGCTGTGTTTATCCTATATTTTATTAGTGACTACACAATTGTGTGAAAAGGCACACAATTCTTCTCATAGATCAAGACTTGAAAATTCATGTATTCTGGGATATATTGGGGGATTTGTTATTTAAGATGACATGCATACTTACCACATACACTCATACTTGAACAGCAACATGGATGGACCTAGGGATTATCATACTAAGTGAAGTAAGCCAGACAGAAAAAGGCAAACGTCATATGATATCGCTTATATGTGGAATCTTAAAAATATGATACAAATGAACCTAT
This sequence comes from Mesoplodon mirus, assembly GCF_964341445.2. Classification (NCBI taxonomy): domain Eukaryota; kingdom Metazoa; phylum Chordata; class Mammalia; order Artiodactyla; family Ziphiidae; genus Mesoplodon; species Mesoplodon mirus. The sequence goes on from NC_138982.1 coordinate 50,073,752, forward strand.
ATACAAAACAAAAATAGACCCATAGACATAGAAAACAAACTTATATTTACCGAAGGGGAAAGAGAGGGGAGGGAAAAATTAGGAGTTTGCGATTAACATATACACACTACTGTATATGAACTAGATAACCAACAAGGACCTACTCTGTAGCACAGGGAACAATACTCAATATTTTGTAATAGCCTATAAGGGAAAAGAATCTGAAAAAAAATATATATATATATACCTATCATATATATATATATATACACTTATATGTGTATAGGTATATATACCTATATGTGTATATATATATACCTGTATGTATATATATATAAAACTGAATCACTTTGCTGTATACCTGAAACTAACACAACATTGTAAATCAGCTATACTTCAATAAAAAAAAGAAAATTCATGTATTCTGGGAGATATTAGGATATATGTTATTTAAGATGACATTCATACTTGCCACATATACTTGTAACAAGACATTTTGACTGGATTAGCTGGGTTTAGGCCCTGCTAGTATCCATAAGATCTCCTTCCACTTTCTTTGAGTTAGCTGTATTTTTTTAACCATGCAGAGTTTTTATCATGAGTATATTTGCCATTTGTGTGCATGCTCTTTTGCCTCAGGACCCCCGAAAAATAAAACGTTAGATATTTATGATTTCTTATCCTACCTTTAGCTAGAACATAATTTGACAGATGACTTATATCTGTTTTAGAGAATTGTTTTAAAGGGATTGTTCCTTTATTTTTAAATTTTTTTTAATTAAAATTTTTTTTTTTTTTTTTTTTTTTGCCAAGCCACGAGGCTTGTGGCATATTAGTTCCCCGACCAGGGATTGAGCCCCGGGCCCTCAGCAGTGAAAGCATGGAGTCCTAACCACTGGACTGCCAGGGACTTCCGCATTGAATATTGTTTGTTTTTTTAAATTTTATTTTATTTTTTATACAGCACGTTCTTATTAGTCATCCATTTTATACACATTAGGGTATACATGTCAATCCCAATCTCCCAATTCATCACACACACACCCTCCCCCACTGCTTTCCCCCCTTGTTGTCCATACATTTGTTCTCTACATCTGTGTCTCAATTTCTGCTCTGCAAACCGGTTCATCTGTGCCATTTTCTAGGTTCCACATATATGCGTTAATATACGATATTTGTTTTTCTCTTTCTGACTTACTTCACTCTGAGTCTCTAGTTGCATCCACGTCTCTACAAATGATCCAATTTGTTCCTTTTTATGGCTGAGTGATATTCCATTGTATATATGTACCACAACTTCTTTATCCATTCGTCTGTCGATGGATATTTAGGTTGCTTCCATGACATGGCTATTGTAAATAGTGCTGCAATGAACATTGGGGTGTATGTGTCTTTTTGAATTATGGTTTTCTCTGGGTATATGCCCAGTAGTGGGATTGCTGGGTCATATGGTAATTCTATTTTTAGTTTTTTAAGGGGATTGTTCCTTTATTTGATATAGAAAAGAATATTTTAAAGGTTCATTCCCTAGAAAACACTTCTCCAATTTTAAGTGCCTTGGCAAATTGTCACGTTCTGCTATATTTATTTTTCAAGTGACAATGCTATTAGGATACTATCGCTCTGTGCACTTTTGTGGGTTATATTGCATTGGGGGATGATTGAAAGCTCTGGGTGTCAGTGATTCTATCAAGTCTGGTTGCCTTTCTACCTTGTCAAAATTCACTGAGAAGAGACTTTGATTCTGGAATAATATTATGAAGACTTTCATAACTCTTCATCAGCTCTCTGTTTTATGGACTTGTCTTCTTAATGTAATTTACAGTACTTCCTGGTTAATTCTTTTCTCCATGTTTACAAAAAGATTTTATTAAAGGTTTTCTAATAAAGATGAAGGTCTTTAGCACACAGGCTCATTATAATCCCTTTTATCTATAGTCAAGAGCCTCTTCTTTGGTCCTATCCTTTGTCTCTCTTTAAACTTTTCCCCATTCCTTCTCCTGAATGGAGCTAGTGCCACCCCTGATTACTATAAAATGCAAGTGCTTGTGGCTTTTCTCACTTATAATATCTATAATATAAGAAGGAATTGTCATGGCAAAATTCCAGGAGTAGAGCTTTCACGTTTTGGTGTTAGTTATATGTTCTGTGCATTTGGGTAAATTCCAACTTTGTTCTTGGCTTATCTAGCTTTTACAAGAAGGAGAATAAGGAGGTTACAAGAAGGGGAATAATCCTCAATTTCTTTATCTTTTCTCTTTTTCCACAATATATTATGTGCCTATGCATATTCCCTTGAATTCCCTGATTTAACGTATTCTCTTTCCTCCAGCCTTATACAATTCCCTCCTCTGATATAATAGATCATCTTGTAATCAATATTAACTCCAGTAAAGTAAATGATTCCTCAGGCATAGGTGAGAACAGTGTTCTATAAATGAAACAAAGGTTCAGTTTTTCTTCTGATGTCATTTTTACTCTGAAAACCTCTTTACTGTAAAAATAGCTGTAATTAAAATCAGCTTTCATTTATACATATAAGAAACAAGGTTAATTAAATGTATTCCACATTAAGAATAATGAATCAGTTGAGAGGAAAATCCATTTTCTTTATAGCACTCTCAGTAACTGCTATGATTAGTATTTTAAATACTTGCATATTCTCTTTTATATCAAAGAGAAAAATATAAATAACATTTTTTAAAAAGCAAGGGTTACATTATCAAGAAAGTTAAAAGACAACCTGCAGGATGGGAGAAAATACATACAAGTCACATGTATGATAAGGGTTATAGATCCCCCAATATATAAAGATCTCCTAAAACTAAGCAACAAAAAGAGAGCTCAATTTAAAAAATGGACAAAAGACTTGAATAGGCATTTCTCCAAAGAAGACATATAGATGGCCAATAAATATAGGAAAAGATGCTCAACATCATCTTAGTCATTAGGGAAATGCAAATCAAAGCCACACTGAGATACCACTTCATACTCACTAGAATGGCTATTATAATAATTTTGAAAATACAGAAAATAACAAGTATTGACACGGATATAGAGAAATTAAAAAATTTTGTACAATGCTGATGGAGATATAAAATGTTACAACTACTGTGGAAAATGGTTTGGTGTTTTTCAAAAAGTTGAACATAGAATTACCATATGATCCAGCAATTCTACCTTAAGGTATATACTCAAAAAAATTGACAGAAGGGACTAAAACAGATACTTGTATGCTAGTGTTCATTGCAGACATTAACAAAAGCCAAGGGGTAAAAACACCCCAGATGTCCATCAACAGATGAATGGATAACCAAAATGTGATATATATATATATATAGTATGATTGCACTTATATGAAAATTTTCTAGAATAGGCAAATTCGTAGAGACAAAAAGTAGATGAGAAGTGAACAGGGTTTGGGGAAGAGAGGAAGAATGGAGAATTATTACTTAATGGCTACAGAGTTTCTATTTTGGGCCATGAGAAAGTTTTGGAAATAGTGGTGATGGTTTTCCAACATTGTGAGTGTAATTAATGCCACTGAATTGTACACTTAAAAATGGTTAAAATGCCTAATTTTATGTTATATATATTTTACCACAATTTAAAAATTCATAAAGATTTCCCAAAAAGGCAAGTTTAATTTAAGGATGTGTTTCATTTATGGTGTGCTTGTAAAAATCAGTGGTTGCAGTTGTTATTAATGCCAAAGAAATCTCCTAAAAGTTTGGTTCCTATAACCAACTTTACCTTGGTGTTAGGATATGAAAACTACCTCTGAGAATTTCTTAAAAATTATTTTCAGAGTACGCCCATGAATACAACCAAAAAATCCAGAATTGGCACTCTGATTTCCATTATAGACAAATTTAAAACCATATATGATGAAATTGTTTTCACTGATCAGTTTCTATAAGAATGGCTCATATTCTTCCGCCGCTAAATAGTACTTAGCAAAACTATATGACTCCAGAGAATATCATAATTTACATTAACAGGCTTAACTGAAGTAGTAATTCAAATAGAAGTTAGATGTTCTTTTTAAGTTCTAATAGAAAACATCAAGTTTTAAGTGGTACTTGGGGATTTTTATCTTAGAGGAGGCACAAACATTTAGAGGCTTGTTTTTAAGAGAATTTGAAACAGCAACAATAATAGAAAGACAACTTAGGAATTACCTCAATTTCTTTTTCAGATCAGAGAACTATAATTCTGGAAAACAAATATGTTATAGCTTTTGAAGATTCTTTGGGTTAGCACAATGAAAATCTGCAGGTCTTTATGAAATTCTAAAACTCTTTATCCTTGCTAGTTGATCAGACACAACACCTTTAAAGGTTTCTCATCCTTATTTTGCAAAGGAAAATGTTAAGAAATGTTCGGTTTGGATGCCCATTTTTCTGCATTTCTTCTGGTCCTGTGACCTTTTATTCACTTGGTCCTACAGGATCACGACAAGCCTTAGAAATGGGTTATTCCTTTCATTCCAATCCAACTTGCCTAATCACTGTTAGCACCTGCTTGATAAATTTTAGCCAATCACTGAGGAGCAGAGTTCCCTTAGGAACACTAGACTAATTCAGATGCTTCTCCATAATGTATAATCTGAAGAGGATGAAAAAGATGGAGAAATGTTTAACTTAAGTACTAATAATTTTTGCCACCATGTTTTGCCACAGGACAGATTGTGGAAAGTCTGCTGCTGCAATATCCTGAAGGTGTTCTTCAGCAGAGTAGGCTGCTTTACAGGGTTCATAGAGCCAAATTTGCTCCCTACTTCTATCAACCATAAGGGACCTTTTTTCATATGACATTTCTCATTTCATGTACTGATTTCATCCCTGAGTTTTATTATTTTTCTTATCTTTGGTTTACACATCATTTTGATTATCCCAGGTATTAATTGTATCGTAGCCTTTTGAAGTGTTTTGTTTATGCTACCTTACACCATTTTTGGAAACAGGGAAGGGAGGTTTTTGTTTATAAAACAAAAATAGCTACACTGTCAAATACTTACTGTGTGTTAAAACTCATTAAGCATTTTACATGCATCAATACATTGAATCCTTTCAACACTACATGACAGGTATTATCTCCACTTTTCAGAAGAGGAAACTGAGGCACAGAAAAGAGTGAGATACATAGCCTTTATATGATGGAGTTAGGAATCCTGGCTCCACAGCTCATGCTACCATTACATCATATTGCTTTGTCTAGTATATTGAAAATCTCTTTCTATATCATTATTACCACATGGCTAATTGAATTCTCATTAATTGTATTAATTGTAGTGTACCCTCTTTTATTTATTCACCAAATATTTGTCCAGAGCCTGTTTGTATCAGTTGCTTCCAAAGTTGTTGGAAGTAGTGAGGTGTGAGAGAGATTTTTCTAGTGGGTAAATGAATTAAATCTTCAGAGAAAGATTTGCTATGAAGCTAATAAACTTAAGGTTCATCTACATGGGAGCTTTCCAAAATCCTGGGAGTGGGCCCAAGCCCATGTTCACATTGTCAAAAGTTTTCATAAATTAAAAAATAATTACATATTGTAACAGCAATCAGTCAAGATTGCTATCTCTTACCAAACCTACTTACTCTGCACACTTCTAGTATCAGGTAGCATTGGAATGGCCAGAATTATTTTGGGGATCTAACTAAAGGGAAGTTGAGTTGAGAACACATTTAGTTTGAGTTTTATGTAATATATTTATGAAGCTTGCAGTCACTTTCTTACATGATTAAGTTATTATCCCACTGTAGGGATAATTTCCAGGATAAATTTTGAGTAGAAACAATGAATTATGGGCTTTTGGATTGTTTAATAAGCCAATTAATGAAGAGGAATACGTCGTTTGAAAACATTGGGATAATATTTTAATATTTTAATTTGATATGAGTACTGAAACTGGTGAAGATAACATAATTCTAGGATAAATTGATTAATGGGTATCACTAAGTCAATGAATATGTTAGGTTAGACTCTAGATAGGAAAACAAGAAATGCTCTGAGATCATAGAGCACACACAACAAAGACACTAATAGAGGTTTTTCCACATATGACAAGAACTTTAAAAATATAGATGACACTGCCAAAATCAAATTGTGAAACTAAAAGAAACTATTTTAAGTTACTTAAAAAAAAAATCCGAATCGATCATGTTAGAGGAAGGTCTGAATTATTATTTTTACTTACCATAGAAAAATTATAAAATTATTATCATCTCAAGAGGTGTTTAAAGAGTGTGCAGCCAAAAATGTAGGAAATGTCTATTTTAACATGTCAGGCAGTTAATGAATAAAAATATTATGATATATTGCTTGATTTCATCATGTTTGTGGTATTTGTAACTATCTTAATATTTATAATTTGTTGTGACTTTTCTCATTCTAAATTAATATTTACTTCTGTATCTTATTTTGTATTCATAATGCTGTGTATTTTTCTTACAGAGGGCCCTCAGTATATATAAACCTTACAAAACTTGGATGTATTCTTGAATATCTGCATAGTATTTTCATTTTACAAAGTATTTTCACATTTGATTTTCATAATTATTATACCTATTTTTCTGGATGTGGAAAAGAAGCTTCAATGGCTTCAGTGACTTGCTCATATTCACTGAGGTCTAAAGCTCAATATCCAGATTTCAGGCCTGGTTTGCTGGATTCTACTGTTCTCTCCCCTATACCTCATTACATTCCATATCTACAATTTGTTATTAAAGCAAAATCCCCTGGAAATATATGACTAAATGAAAGCAACACTAGATTTTAATGGATTGGCATGACCTTGTAAGGAAATCTTATTTGAACTCCTGTAAAGCTGCAAAGGTCATCTCAATGAGCACTTAATAAAGCAGTCTAAACTTAGGCTTCACAAGTTTGGGATTTGTGAATATTCAGGTATGTGACAAACGGGCTTTCTTGTTAAGCAAATAAGTGTCCACAAAGGTAAAAGGGAATGTGTAAGGAACAGAACAAGCTGTTTTCAAGCACTTTGTTTTATTTTTATATGACAGAGTTTCCTTTGACCCTTTATTTTCAGTAGGCTTAACTGAATGCATTAGGTTTTAGAGAGATGATGACATACCAGACTGAATGATATGTATAGTCTTCAAGCTATAAAAGTTTTTGAATATACATAGTGCTTCTCACTGGTTGTTGTGTCTCCAAATCCATCAGGTCATCACAATATCCTGGGAGGTCTTATTACTCACATAGTCCTTATTGTATACTAGGCACTAAGACACTTTATTGAATACCAGGCACTAAGTTTTTTTCATATGCTAACCCAGGTTATAGTCACATTAACGTTATGAGACTGGCATTATTATGATCATTCCCAGATACAAATTGAGGCATAGAAAGGTTAAGTAAGTTGTTCAAGGCTATGCAGCTGATTAAATCGACTCAAACCAAGACTTTGATGCCTGAGCCCTTAACCAGGAGCTATACTACTCCCTTTATCATATCTGTGAGAGGTATAATGCTGTTTGCAACATTTTACTTGGATGTATTTATTCAGCATGAAGGCTGTAGCCATAGGTATGTTCTATACGCGGTTGGTTCCTTTCCTTTATCTTTATTTCTGCTAAATTTAGAAATTTTTTCATCATAATTATAAGTTCTTGGAAATGGCAGCAACTGTTTGTTGGCACTGTCACACAGTTCCAGATTTTCAGACTGCGTGTTGATCCAGAAATATGCAGAAATTTTCCACTGAAACTTATTTTGAGATTTCTGAAAGATGCTGCATAGGCAAGGTTAATACACACCAACACTTAAAGCTTCAACTTGGGAGATATAGCCAATGGTTTTCCAATTTATTCTTTAGGTAGTATTCAGCTTTGAAAGTATAACCCATTTTCTATTGCAGGATTTGGATTTGGTTTTTAAAAAGTCAGATTTCTTCCTATGGCAAGCATTGGACTCTTGGCAGTCAAGTTGTTTGTCCCACCACTTAGTCTTCTTAAGAAATCCCGATATCCCCAATCTCAATATCAGAATTGTGCCACTTTGTCCACAAGGTGATAAATTAGTCTGTTCAAAATACAGGATATATATTTGAGACACATAGCTTGAGCAAACCACTGGCAATAACAGAAACCATCTTTTCTGGTGTTATGAAATTATGAAGAAATGCTTTTGTCCATCTTTTCAAAACCTCATGTGAGCACCTGTTCTTTCAACAGCTTGCATTCTTTTTATCCAATTCATTTTATTTTAATTTTTATAAGTAAATATGTATTTTTAATTGAGATAGAGTTGATGTACAATATTATATAAGTTATAGGCATACAACATAGTGATTCACAATTTTTAAAGGTTATGTTCCGTTTATAGTTATTATAAAATATTGGCTATATTCCCTGTGTTGTATAATATATCCTTGTAGCTTATTTATTTTATACATCATAGTTTGTACCTCTTAATCCCCTCCCCCTATATTGCCCCTCCTTCCATTCCTTTCCCACTGTTAACCACTAGTTTGTTCTCTATATCTGTGAGTCTGCTTCCTTTTTGTTATATTCACTAGATTGTTTTATTTTTAGATTCCACATATAAGTAATATCATACAATATTTGTCTTTCTCTGTATGATTTATTTCACTCAATATAATACCCTCCAAGTCCATCCATGTTGTTGGGAATGGCAAAATTTCATTCTTTTTTATGGCTGAGTAATATTCTATTGCATATATATACTACATCTTCTTTATCCATTCATCTGTTCATGCACGCTTAGGTTGCCTCCATAGCTTGGCAATTGTAAATAATGCTGCTATGAACATTGGGGTGCATGTATCTTTTTTAATTAATGTTTTTGGGTTTTTTGGATATATATCCAGGAGTAGAATTACTGCGTCATATGGTAGTTGTGTTTTTTAGTTTTGTATGAGAAAACTCCATACTGTTTTCCACAGTGGCTGTACCAGTTTACTTTCCTACCGACAGTGCAGGAAGGTTCCCTTTTTTTCCACATTCTCACCAACATTTATTTGATGGTAGCCATTCTGGTCTTTTTACTTTTTTATAAATTTACTTATTTTTATTCATTTATTTTTGGCTGTGTTGGGTCTTCGTTGCTGTGCATGGGCTTTCTCTAGTTGCGGTGAGTGGGGGCAACTTTTTGGTGCAGTGTACGAGCTTCTCACTGTGGTGGCTTCTCTTGTTGCGGAGCACGGGCTCTAAGTGTGCAGGCTTCAGCAGTTGTGGCTCACAGGTTCTAGAATGAAGGCTCAGTAGTTGTGGCTCACGGGCTTAGTTGCTCCACGGGATGTGGGATCTTCCCGGACCAGGGCTTAAACTGATGTCCCCTGCATTGGCAGGTGGATTCTTAACCACTGTGCCACCAGGGAACCCCAATTCTGGTCTTTTTAATGATAGGCATTCTGACAGGTGTGAGGTGGTATCTCATTTGGTTTTAATTTGCATTTCTCTGATGATTAACAATGTTGAGCATTTTTTCATGTGCCTGTTGGTCATCTGTATGTCTTCTTTGGAAAAATGTCTATTCAGGTCTCTTGCTCAATTTTTAATTAGGGTATTTATTTATTTATTTATTTATTTATTTATTTATTTACTGTTGAGTGGTATGAGCTATTTGTATATTTTGGGTACTAACTCATTATCAGTCATATCATTAGCAAGTATTTTCTCCCATTCAGTAGGTTGTATTTTCATTTTGTTGATGGTTTCCTTTGCTGTGCAAAAGCTTTTAAGCCTAATTAGGTCCCATTTGTTTATGTTTGCTCCTATTTCCTTTGCTTTAGGAGGAAGATCTAAAAAAACAGTGCTGCCATTTATGTCAGAGTGTTCTGCCTATGTTTTCCTCTAGGAGTTTTATGATTTCCAGTCTTACATTTAAGTCTCTAATCCATTTTGAGTTTATTTTTGTATATGGTGTGAGAAAATGTTCTAATTTTACTATTTTACATGTAGCTGTCTAGTTTTCCCAGCAACACTTATTGAAGAAACTTCCTTTTCTTCATTGTATATTCCTTAGTCATAGACTAATTGACCATAAATGTGTGGGTTTATTTCTGGCCTCCCTATTCTGCTTCATTGATCTATGTTTCTGCTTTTGTGCCAGTACCATACTGTTTTGATTACTGTAGCTTTGTAGTATAGTCTTAAGTCAGGGAGCATGATTCCTCCCAGTATTCTTTCTTAAGATTGTTTTGGCTATTCAAGGTCTTTTGTTTTTCCATTCAAAATTTTAAATTATTTGATCTAGCTCTCAAAAGCTATTCTTTAGTGGGGAAAGTAGCCCTCTTCTCTCTGCCAGTTTCTCTGTACAGTTCACTGAGAAGTTTGTACCAGTGAAGTCCTTCCTCACCTCCCACTGCCCTTTTCTTCACCCCACCTCACCCCAAAACTCCCTCTCCCTCTGCCTTGCTTTATTCATATCCATGGTATTTATCATCTTCTAAAATATTAAGTTGAACTGTATGAAATTGTCATTTCTGTAGGGCAAAAACTGCCAGATATCAACTATCTAATTCACTTATTTATTGGTTTATTGTCTGCTTCCCTTGACCCACCCACACCCACACCAAAATGAGATGGGATATTTTGTCTGCTTTCATCACTGATGTATTCCCAGTCCCCCAAATCATTGACTTTCAGATAACATAAAAATATGAGTTAATTAGACCATATTTGAAATTTGAATCATTTCCTTCAATACTGAGTCAGGATGAGAAGGCAGGTTGTTGACTGCCAACAGTTCTCTATGAATAAGGCAGTATGTGGCCTGGCATTTGGGTGCAATTTCTTTTATTTGTCCAGCAATACTCCTCCATCCTGTACATACACACACACACAGCTTGCACTACCTGTCCTGATTCAAGTGTACATCTTCTTACAATGAGCATGTCTCAGCACTTGCTCCTCTACATTGTATGTAATTGATATTAAATGGCATCCAATATTATTATTTGATAAAGGAATTTTACCTAGAGGTCATTCCACTTTCTGTTGAATGTGATACTTGTTAACTTTGGAGCTAATTTAACAAGCATCTCACTAATAACAACATTAACCCCTTTTTCCTATGAGGAGTACAACTGTGAATGATGCCTATGGTTTTGGTCACATCTCTCTAAATTGATTAACAAAGTTAATTAACAAAGTTAACAAAAGTTGATAACAAAGTTAATCAATTTCATGTTGGAAATATGCATTCATTCTGGTAAAATGTAATTGGTTTACTAGAAAGATCACTGTGCTGTGTTTGAAAGTGAGAGTGCTTCTTTACCTCGTTATTATTTCACATAATCTTGCAGCATACAATACATGGAGGGAAAGAGGTGACTAGATCTCTTGATCAACAAAGTCTACTTTTCAGATGTTTGTAGTTGTGTTTTCATTTGCAAGAAATCATTATACCCATAGAATTTTTGTCAGAACACAAACACATTTAATTTCCACATTTGCACTGGAATACTGTTCATATATGATGATAGTTTGAACTGAAACCTTTCTGATACCCTTTTTGTCATTACTTTTATGCTTTTCTGAATTACTTTAAGTCACTGATCTATTTTTGTAGATACAATACAACACTATGATAACAATTTAAAATGCCAGCTTTATGCAAAAGGTGAAAATTCATTATCTGAGACTAATTCACCTTGTTAACTTGTAGCTATCCTTGCTTCTCTTGAACATCACTTAAGGAAATAATGATGATTAAGAAGCAACAATATTTGGGAGATGATAATAATTAATCTTGCATTTGACATTTATGAAATGGAGGTGAACAAAACTCACTAATTAATTTTTCTTCTGAAACTGCCAGACCACCAGTGGACTACTTGATAATATGCAGGCAGTAGTGTGCTGGTAATTGTTTAACAGCAGGCTCTGTGGGGATGAGGGCCCCTGATTTGTAGCATTTGCCAAATTTTGTCGTATAAATGCTTCCAACTATGACCAATTTCAAGCTACTCTTAGCTTTCAAAATTCCTGAATACTTAACAGTTGGTTCTCACAAAGTCAGAGTTGCATTAGCCTGTTCTAGCATCCATTTCAGGGGTCATGCACCCATCTTGAAAAACCCTCGTCAAAGAGAGAAAAGTGGTAACCACTCTGAATTAAAAACTAAGGCTTAAATTGTAAGACTTCCTTTACTTCAGTTTTTTTCTTGTGGCTTAGAACTGGCTTATTAGATGCAGCTAATTATAATTCTGCAGAGATCCTAGTTTTGAAACCAAAGGAAAACTTTATATTTTTAGCTTGATTTTATTAAATTTGTGAATTTAAATTGGAAAATGACTAGAGCTTGAATACTTAAACGAAATGAGCCACAAATTTATTTAAATCTGTTCAAAATAAGTATGTAATGAGTTGAATTGTACCCCTCAAAAAATATATGTTCAACTCCTGACCTCTCTCCCCCATACCTATAAATGTGACTGTATTTAGAAATAGGGTTTTACAGAAGTAATCAAAAATCTCAAGATGGCATGATATGGATTTAGAATTGGTCCTAAATCCAATGAGTGATGTCCTTAAAAGAGAAAGGACACAGAAACACAGACACTGTGAGGGGCAGAGCATGTGAAGACAAAGGCAGAGATTGGAGTTTTGCTGCCAGAAACCAAGGAACACCAGGAACCACCAAAAGCTGGAAGTGGCAAGGAAGGCCTCTCCAGGGAACATGGCCATGCCGAATCCTTGATTTCAGACTTCTAGTCTCTAGAACTGTGAGAGAATAAATTTTTGTTCTTTTAAGACACCAAGTAATATTTTACAGCAGCCCAAGGAGACTGGTACACAGCAAATCAAATTAGTAGTTGTAAAAAAAAAAAAAAAGGAAAAATACTGTTTGGCTAGTTTGTTTGTAACTGAGTTACACAAAAGTTCAATTTATTTATTTATTTATTTATTTATTTTACTCTACATAAGAGCTTTATTTCTACCACTATTAATTTAAATGTAAAATTACTATTTATTGATGAAAAGTAATTAAGCATTAAATAGAATTTCTTGTAACCCTTAAGACTTCCTGTTACTATTAAGATCATTGCTGTAAGTACCATAACTAACTCTAACTAATGAGTATCATAACTAGTTTATTTAGGAAACTGACATTCATAGTATCAAATAAATGCCTAAAGACATTAAGCAGGTAGTGTAAATGAGTGAATTTGGATGAATCTGGTGTGTAATAGTGTATGAAGGGGCCTCTGGGAACTGGAGTATTCATGCTGCACATGAAGGAGTACTCAGCTATTTAATTCTAGCTTCTTGTTGCCAGTGGAAATGTGAGTTGCCAGATCCCCAGATTTTTCTGAGAAGAAGCCAGAAGTCCAGATTTTTATGTGATATTCCTGAAAATTTAAATTTTGTCTGAAAAATTTTTTTAAAAAGGAAAGGAAAAGAGATGGAAAGAAGAGAAAAAGACTAGAGACTAGTTATATGCTTTGGGACAAATCTGTGACCTCTTCTTTATAAATAACTTGTGTGTTTAAAAATTTTCAGTAAATTTAATTTTGGCTGCTGGAGATTTTTGAATGTCATCAATTAGCAATGGCTCACAATAGAATAGACTGAAAATTCTCTGTCATTTTTTAAAATTGAAGTATAGTTGATTTACAATGTTGTGTTAGTTTCAGGTGTACAGCAAAGTGATTCAGTTAAATATATATATATATATATATATATATATATATATATATATATATATATATATTCTTTTTCAGATTCTTTTCCCTTATAGGTTATTATAAAATATTGAGTATAGTTCCATGTGCTATACAATAGGTACTTGTTGGTTATCTATTTTACATATAGTAGTGTGTATATGTTAATCCCAAACTCCTAATTTATCCCTCCCGCACCTTTCCCCTTTGGTAATCATAAGTTTGTTTTTTATATTTGTGGGTCTATTTCTGTTTTGTATATAAGTTATTTTATATCATTTTTTTAGGTCCTACATATCAGCAATATCATATGATATTTGTCTTTGTCTGGCTTACTTCACTTAGTATGATAATCTCTAGGTCCATCCATGTTGCTGCAAATGACATTATTTCATTCTTTTTTTATGGCTAATATTCCATTGTTTTATATATATATGTGTGTGTGTGTGTGTGTGTGTGTGTATACACCACACCTTAACTACTAGAGCTCATCAGTGGATTTGGTAAAGTCACAGGATACAAAATTATTACACAGAAGTCTGTTGCATTTCTATACACTAACAGTGAAAGATTAGAAAGAGAAATTAAGCAAACAATCCCATTTACCATCACTTCAAATACCTAGGAATAAAGCTACCTAAGGAGGCAAAAGACCTGTTATCCAAAAACTATAATATGCCAAAGAAAGAAATCGAAGATGACACAAACATGGAAAGATATACCGTGTTCTTGGATTGGAAGAATCAATACTGTCAAAATGACTACACTCCCCAAGGCAATCTACAGATTCAATGCAACCCCTTTCAAATTACCAATGGCATTTTTCACAGAACTAGAACAAATTCTCTGTCCTTTACTTTCTTATTAAAGTAGCTAGAATGGTCAATGATCTATGAAGAGAGGAAAATCTTAACTGTCTGGGGAACTCATTTTCTAAAACAATTTTGAAAATCTTTTATACTGCAAAACAATGTCTAATTTCTTTTATAAATTTGGCTTTCCATATATAGCATTTTAAGAGACCAGACTGATGTTTCAGTAATAAAAATTGTTATTTTTTTAATGATTGTGTCCTCTTATCTCCTGCTTGAAGCCTATAAATTTCAGAACTAGTTTTTGTGTCTTAAAAACTCTAACCATCTCTGTTGAAAGAAAGTTCATTTTCTCAATTTTAAATCTACATTTGGGACATGTATTTTTAGCTGTGAGGATAAAGATGAATGGTTTGCTCTGCTGATGTCATGCTGTCTTTAAATTTTATGAAAAGAAGGAATTAGAAACAACTTCTGGACAATGTACTGCAGTACATAGCAACAGAGGTTAATTGATTTTCATCCTTTATTGCTACCTACTGTGAGGTTACAATGGATGAGTGACAGTTTACATTATCTAGAGGCATAGCCCTCAGCAGAGGACTGAAGAAACTGTCAGAGGAGCTGTAGGTCAGTGCTCTGGGTGCAGAGGCTCTGAGACAGTGCATAGAAGTGGTCCAGAAAAGGCCTGGCTGCAAAGGGAGCAAACCAATGAGGCATGACATCATATAGCTAAATGAAAGAAAGTTTGTCCATTTCTACAAAACACCATTACTGATCAAAAATGATGAAGTCAAGACAGCTGTGCCTCATGGAGCAAGAGAGTAGGGTTTACAGCGATGTTTAGTTTAAAAGTATTTAAATAAATATAGCCAATTGGGAGAAATATTAAATATATATTTAATAAATTTAAATAAATATAACTATAAGGAGAAATTATGCCTAATTATTTGGAGTTCTCTGAGGAAGGAAATGGATTTATGGAAAATGAATTATAGGATTGGGAGGTAAGTGACAAATGTTTGGTATAGAGAGATGGCTTAAGACAAAAATCCAAAGGAAGGATTAGTGAATATTTTTCTTCATAGAAAATGATATAGTAAGGTTTCTTCTTGAGAAAAACTCATATTATTCAACATTTTCAAATTAGGAGATAAAAAGCAACCTAAAGGAGGAGGACTATGTAAATATCCATTTTGCATTTGACTATGTATTATTTATGACCTGAATAGCCTGGTCAGTTGATACATATCCTAACATATTTGTGTGGGCAAAAAAAAAGCAGATTAATTTCTTCTCCTACTTTTACTATGCCACTTTAGTTTTTAATTGTTAGCAAAATATATGTGTGCCTAGTCTGAAAATACAATAGTACTAAGAAACTTACAACAATAGCAGTTCTTGATTCAACCTTTCCTTTCTCTCCTATCCTGCTTAAGGCACAGCCATCTTCTATGCATATATCTGTGTTCCTCTAGCTTTACTTTAATACATTTAAATAATGTAATTACTCTGGGATTCTTGATTGATCAGTTTTAGACATTATCAATGTTATACATAATAATGTAGATGCAGGCTTCTATGTCTCTTACCACACACTCCCCTTTTCTTTTGTTTCTCTATTACAAGCTGTCCTAACTCTTGAATAAAGCAATTATCTATTTGCATCTCGGATATTATATACAAGTCTAGTAAATGGACCTTAAGAAAATAACTAAAATGATTAGAAGGGTAGAGGTATGCTGCTTGTAGGATGACCAAAAAGAGAGGACAGATCACAGCTAATACTGGACATGATTAATATCTAAAATATATATAAGGGGAATCCCACCCAACCTGGGCACCTGAGCAGTGGTCTGAGCCTAAGCTGCCTCCTGAAGAGGCAGATGGCTGCAGGTGCAGTTTCCTGGTGCCAGTACATCCATGGTGGCTCTGGATGGTGCAGCTGACTCTGGAATTTTCTCTTTAGATGATGATGTCATCTGCAACCATCCTGACAGCTGTGAGGTGATATCTTTGTGGTTTTGATTTGCATTCCCATGATGATTAGTGATAAAACATGTTTCAGAGAGGAGAAAAGATGGCAGAGTAGAAAGACATGAGCTCATTCCTTCCTATGGAAACACCAAAATCACAACTAACTGCTGAACAACCACTGACAAAAAAACACTGGAACCTACCAAAAAAGATACACTACATCCAAAGACAAAGAAGAAGCCACAATGAGATGGTAGGAAGGGTGCAGTCACAATATAATCAAATTCCATAACACTGGGTGGGTGACCCACAAGCTGGAAAATAATTACACCACAGAAGTTCTCCCATAGGAGTGAAAGTTCTGAACCCCATATCAGGCTTCCCAGACTAGGGGTCTGGTAATGGGAGGAGGAGCCTCCAGAGAATCTGGCTTTGAAGGCAAGTGGGGTTTGATTACAAGAATTCCACAGGACTGGGGGAAACAGGAACTCCACCATTTGAGGGTGCATATCAGGTCTCATGTGCACCAGGACCCAGGAAAATAGCAGTGCCCTCATAAGAGACAGGGCCAGACTTACTGCTAGTATTGGAGAGTCTCCTGTGGAGGTGGTGGTGGCTGTGGCTGACTGCGGGGACAAAGACACTGAGGAGTACTCAGTGGCATGAGCCCTCTTGGAGGCTGCCATTTTCCCACTAATACCTGTCCCCACCCAGTAGCCTGTAGGCTCCAGTTCTGGGATGTCTCATGCCAAACAACCAACAGGGCAGGAACACACCCCCACCCATCAGCAGACAGGCTGCTTAAAGTCTTCCTGAGTAAAAAACCTACCAGATAAACAACCTCCTGACACAGCCCTGCCCACCAGAGGGACAAGACCCAGCTCCACCCACCAGTGGGCAGGTACCAGTCCCTCCCATGAGGAAGCCTGCACAAGCTTCTGAGACAGCGTCATCCACCAGGGGGCAGACAGCAGAAGAAAGAACTACAACCCTGCAGTTTGTGGACCGGAAACCACAATCACAGAAAGTTAGATAAAATGAGATGGCAGAGGAATATGTCCCATATGAAGGAACAAGATAAAACTTCAGAAGAATAACTAAGTGAAGTGGAGATAGGCAATCTACCTGAAAAAGAATTCAGAGTAATGATAGTAAGGATGATCCAAGATCTCAGAGAAAGAATAGAGGCAGAGATCAAGAAGATACAAGAAATTTTTAATAAAGACCTAGAAGAACTAAAGAACAGAGATGAATAATACAATAACTGAAATGAAAAATACACTAGAAGGAATCAATAGCAGAATAACTGAGGCAGAGGAATGAATAACTGACCTGGAAGACAGAATGGTGGAAATCACTGCTGCAGAACAGAATAAAGAAAAAAGAATAAAAAGAAATGAGGACAGTATGAGACCTCTGAGACAATATTAAATGCACCAACATTTGCATTATAGTGGTCCCAGAAGGAGGTGAGAGAGAGAAAAGACCTGAGAAAATATTTAAAGAGATAATAGCTGAAAATTTCCCTAACATGGGAAAGAAAACAGTCACCCAAGTCCAGGAAGTGTAGAGAGTCCCAAGCAGGATAAACCCAAGGAGGAACACACTGAGACACATAGTAGTCAAACTGACAAAAATTAAAGACAAACATATTAAAAGCAACAAGAGAAAAGCAACAAACAATGTACAAGGGAAGCCCCATAAGGTTATCAGCTGATTTTTCAGCAGAAACTCTGCAAGCCAGAAGGGAGTGGCATGGTATATTTAAAGTGATGAAAGGGAAAAACCTACAACCAACAATACTCTACCCAACAAGTCTCTCATTCAAATTTGATGGAAAAATCAAAAGTTTTACAGGCAAGTGAAAGTTAAGAGAATTCAGCACCACCAGACCAGCTTTGAAACAAATGCTGAAGGAACTTCTCTAGGCAGAAAAGAAAAGGCCACAACTAGGAATAAGCAAATTACAAATGGAAAAGCTCATCAGTAAAGGCAAACATACAGTAAAGGTAGGAAATCATCTGTACACAAATATGATATCAAAACTACCAATTGTAAGAAGAGGAAAGCACAAATGCAAGATATTGGAAATGCATTTGAAACTAAAAGACCAGCAACTTAAAACAATCTTGTTTATATATAGACGGCTATATCAAAACCTCATGGTAAATGCAAACTAAAAATCTGCAATAGATATACACACAAAAAATGTAAAAGGAATACAAACACGACACTACAGTTAGTCTTCAACTCACAAGAGAAGAGAACAAAAGAGGAAGGAAAGGAAAAAGACCAACAAAAACAAATCCAAAACAATTAACAAAATGGCAAGAAGAACATACATATCGAAAATTACCTTAAATGTAAACAGATTAAATGTTCTGACCAAAAGACATACACTGACTGAATGGATACAAAAACAAGGCCCATATATATGCTGTCTACAAGACACCTACTTCAGATCTAGAGACACATACAGACTGAAAATGAGGGGAAGGAAAAAGGTATTCCATGCAAATGGAAATCAAAAGAAAGCTGGAGTAGCAATACTCATATAAGACAAAATAGACCTTAAAATAAAAACTGTTACAAGAGACAAAGAAGGACACTACATAATGATTAAGGGATCAATCCAAGAAGAAGATATAACAATTGTAATATATATGCACCTAACATAGGATCACCTCAATGTATAAGGCAATACTAACAGCCATAAAAGGAGAAATTGACAGTAACACAATAATAGTAGGGAACTTTAACACCCCACTTTCACCAATGTACAGGTCATTCAGACACAAAATAAATAAGGAAACACAAGCTTTAAATGACACAATAGACCAGATAGATTTAATTGATACGTATAGGATATTCCACCCAAAAGCAACAGAATACACTTTCTTCTCAAGTGCACACGGAACATTCTCCAGGATTGATTACATGCTGGGAAACAAGGTTAACCTTGGTAAACTTACAAAAATTGAAATCATATCAAGTATCTTTACTGTAAAAACTGTAAAAAACATGAACATCTGGAGGCTAAACAATATGCTACTAAACAACCAACAGATAAATGAAGAAATCAAAAAGGAAACCAAAAAATACCTAGAGACAAATGAAAATGAAAGCACAATGATCCAAAACCTACAGGACACAGCAAAAGCAGTTCTAAGAGGGAAGTTTATAGCAATACAAGCTTACCATGGGAAACAAGGGAAATCTCAAAAAAAAAACCTTACACCTAAAGCAACTAGAGAAAGAAGAAAAAATAAAACCCAAATTTAGCAGAAGAAAAGAAATCATAAAGATCAGAGCAGTAATGAATGAAATAGAGATAAAGAAACCAGTAGAAAATATCAATGAAACTGAAAGCTGGTCTTTGAAAAGATAAACAAAATTGATAAACCTTCATCTAGACTCATCAAGAAAAAGGAGAGGGCTCAAATCAATAAAGTTAGAAATGAAAAAGAAGTTACAACAGACACCACAGAAATCCAAAGATCAAAAGAAACTACTACAAGCAACTATATGCCAGTAAAATGGATAACTGGTGTGAGGTACTACCTCACACCAGTTAGAATGGCCATCATTAAAAAGTCTACAAACAATAAATTCTGGAGAGGGTGTGGAGAAAGGGAACCCTCCTATACTGTTGGTGGGAATGTAAATTGGTACAGCCACTATGGAGAACGGTATGGAGGTTCCTTGAGAAACTAAAAATAGAGCTACCATATGATCCAGCAATCCCACTCCTGGGTGTATATCTGGAGAAAATATGGTTCAAAAGGATACATGCACCCCAAAGTTCATTGCAGTGCTGTTTACGGTACCCAAGACATGGAAGCAACCTAAATGTCCATTGACAGATGAATGGATAAAGATGTGGTACATATACAATGGAATATTACTCAGCCATTAAAAAGAATGAAATAATGCCATTTGAAGCAACATGGATGGACCTGGAGATGATCATACTAAGTGAAGTAAGTCAGACAGTGAAAGACAAATATAATATCATATGATATTCTTATATGAAGAACCTAAAAAAAAATGATGCAAATGAATTTATTTACAAAACAGACTCACAGACTTAGAGAATGAACTTATGGTTACTGGGAGGAAGGGTGGGGAGAGGGATAGATCAGGAATTTGCATTTGACATGTACACACTGCTGTATTTGAAATAGATAACCAACAAGGACCTACTGTATAGCACAGGGAACTCTGCTCAATACTCTGTAATAACCTAAATGGGAAAAGAATTTAAAAGGAATAGATATATGCGTATGTATAACTGAATCATTTTGCTGTCCACCTGAAACTAACACAACATTGTTAATCAATATACTCCAATATAAAATAAAAAAATTTTAAAGTAAAATACATAAATAAATAAATAAATATATATATATATATATATATATATATATATATATATATATATATGTGCTATGGATGAGTAGACACCTCATTCTTCATTCAATATGGAAATTACAGGAAGTAAAATTTTGAAGGAACATAAACACTTTATTCCAAAAATTTTTTTTTGCTGTCTTTTTCTTTGTGAATTAGCCTACTTTACATAGGTGCTCAGTTTATACCTCTAGAAGAGGATCTTATTTTTATAGCCGGGATAGACAGCTGTGTCCACATGTGTATTTGTATGTGTTTTGTCTTTTGCTTTGTTTTTGTTAACAACAGATTCCATGTTAACAGTAAATAGGAACCATTAAAAGTAAAACTTAATTGAATTGAAAATTTAATCAGGGTTTGTGAAATTTGTCATTCCTTAAAATGTGTATTGTCTGGAATTTTGCATGAAATTGTAGAATAACTTCATAAGTGAAACAAAATAAATAATATATTTTCTGAACTGAAGAATGAGGACTAATTTTCTTCTCAATTGCACATGTGTTAGCTCTATGACTGGCTTTCTTGGGAGACAAACAAATGAGGAAATCACATTTTAGCCTGCGTTCATAAATCTATAATGAATTTTAGCTTTGCATAGATAAATAGCATTTGTTATCATGTTATTTAAAAATAAAACATTCTTTTCTATGCAAATATCCTTCTATGCAAAGGCCACCTGAAAAAGTGTTTCCATAGAAACCTGGGAAGAAAAATAAATAGGAACATTGCTTTAGCTCTTCTCAGACTGATCTACAGTGCCTAGAGACTTAAACTTGGCTTGAGATAATATTATCTATGGTCATTACATGAGTTTGTTAGGAAAAGCAATTTATCCGTTGTATGTACACTTCCTAAATAGTTGATTTATTGCTCTTACCAATTTGAGATTGGGGTTATTTTCACTTATCATTAGGACAGGGAAGAAACTCAGAAAATTTTTATGCAACAGCTGCAGCAATCTCAACAATTTTAAAACCCAGGGAAAAAAGAGGCACTACTTTTATAATGCTTTGATATTTCTCCTTACTCTCGTTGAGATATATCCTGAGAATTAAAAAGAAGCAATTTATTCTGTAAACTGTTTATACTGTACTTCAAGGATGGTAAATTCCACAAGCCAACATTGACCTAGGGATGGTGCTCTGGGAACATTTTGCAGAAGCCTTGTCTAAACTCAGCAGGTAAGAATAGTGAGTTTGATTAGCAACATCTCCCAGGTGTTCAGGATAGAGAAGTGATAGCCTGCATGCTATATATTTACTGTCCCTAAAGCTCTAGATTCATGGTTATATTCAACAGACTTAATGTCTGGCATTCATCTATTTACTCAGTAATATAACTGTCTCAGTCTAATATTCTATTTAATATGATATTAGAAATAATTTTGGACTTAAATAAGAACTTCAAAGAACTTTTCAGATCTGAAATGAAATTTTAGATTTTGCTTATCTTGTATATCAAGAACCTGAAAAATTCCAATTGTTTCCTCACTAAATTGATCTTTAGAAAAGAAACGGAATAGAGGAGGTAATGAGGGATTCTTAGCTAATGCAATAAGACAAGGAAAAGAAATAAAAGATATACAGTTTGGGAAGGAAGAAATAAAACTGTCTTTGTTCACAGATAACATCTTCATCTATGTAGAACATCTGAAAGACTTGCTAAAAAATTGGAACTAATAAGAAATTATAGCAAGGTTGTGGGATACAAGGTTAATATACAAAAGTCAATTGCTTTTCCATATACCAGAAATAACCAAGTAGAATTTGAAATTAATAACACAATACCATTACATTAGCACCCTCAGAAGTGAAATACATAGATGTATGTCTAACAAAATAGGTACAAGATCAATATGAGGAAAACTACAAACTGATGAAAGAAATCAGAGAACTAAATAAATGGAGATATTTCATGTTCATGGACAGGAAGACTCAATATTGTCAAGTCGTCAGTTCTTTACAAGTTGATCCATAGACTTAACACAATCTCAGTCAAAATCCCAGCAAGTCATTTTCTGGATATCAACAAACTGACTCTGAAGTTTACATGGAGAGGCAAAAGCTACATGGAGTGTAGCTAATGCAGTGTTCAAAGTGAAGAACAAAGTTGAAGGACTGATACTACCTGACTTCAAGCTTACTATACAATTGCTATAAACAAGACAGCATGGTATTGGTGAAAAAAAACCCAGACAAATAGATCATTTGAACAGACTAGAGAGCTCATAAATAGACCACATAAATGTAGTTAACTGATCTTTGACAAAGGAGCAAAGGCAATAAAATGGAGCAGAGATAGTCTTCTCCACAAATGGTGTGGGCACAACTGGACATTCACGTGCAAAAAAATGAATCAAGGCACTGACCCTACACTCTTCACGAAGTTAATTCAAAATGGATCACAAACCTAAATGTAAAACACAAAACTGTAAAACTCCTAGAAGATAACATAAGAGAAAATCTAGATGACCTTGTGTTGGTGTTAGAGACACCTAACCTGTTAGGTTTAGGTCTGTTAGGTCTGTTAGGTTTAGGTCTGTTAGGTCTGTTAGGTTTAACAGAAACCTAACCAAAGAAGATATATAGGTGGCAAATAAGAATATGAAAATATGCTCCACATCGTATGTCATCAGGGAAATGTAAATTAAAACAGCAATGAGATACCACTACATACCTATTAGAATATGACCCCAACCTGAAACACTGATGACACCAAATGCTGACAGGATGTGGAGCAACAAGAGCTCCCATTCATTGCTGGTGGTATAGCCACTTTGGAAGACGGTTTGGCAGTTTCTTATAAAACTAAAATGTTCTTACCATATGATTTAGCAATCATACTCCTTGGTTTTTACCCAGAGTTGAAAATTTACATCCACACAAAAACCTGAACTCAGATGTTTATAGCACTTTCTTCATAATTGCCAAAACTTGGAGTCAACCAAGAGGTCCTTCAGTAGGTAAATGGATAAACTGTGGTACATCAAGAGAACGGAATATTATTTACCACTATAAAGAAATGAACCATCAAGCAATAAAAAGACATGAAGAAACTTTAAATGCATTTACTGTATGGAAGAGGCCAGTCTGAAAAGGCTACATACTGTATGATTCTAACTATATACATTCTGGAAAAGACATTATAAATTTGTCCAAACCCATAGAATGTACAACACTAAGA
The DNA here is from genome assembly GCF_964341445.2 of Mesoplodon mirus. NCBI lineage: Eukaryota > Metazoa > Chordata > Mammalia > Artiodactyla > Ziphiidae > Mesoplodon > Mesoplodon mirus. The sequence continues at coordinate 50,097,767 of NC_138982.1, forward strand.
GTGAACCATAATGTAAACTATGGACTTTGATTATGATGTGTCAGTGTAGGTTCATCAACTGTAATAAATGCACCGTGCTGGTGGGGGATGTTGATAATGGGGGAAGTAATGCATGTGTAGGCACAGGGAGTATATGGGCAATGTCTGTACCTTCCACTCAATTTTGCTGTGAACCTAAAACTGTTCTAAAAAATAAATTGTATTTAAGAAAAAAATAAGTAATGCAAGGAGAAAAGAAGTCAGTATAAAAAATGAAGCATGTATTTCATATCTTGATAAACAGTGTAATGTCTCTCCTACTCTTCCCTTATTTCTGCATTTCTGTATTGAATGTATAACATCAAACTTATATGTATTTACTAGGACACTAGGGATAGGCCCATGAATGGCACTTTGAAAAATGAGAACAAGAGAAAACAAGATCCTACCACTTATTTATACTGACTAGCAGCATGAAAACACAAGGATACACCATATTTTCAGGTAGAATCAGTCCATGCATTGGCATGTAGATTTGTTGCTAATGCCAAATGTATCAGTCAAACGTTAATTTATTTAAACCGATGTATCTAAGCATCATTTTGGGGGAGGGAATAAAAGATGTTACTAAATTGTTAGTAGCACATATTATTTCTCAAAGTACTGAAATGATAAAGGGAATCAGATAAGAGGAGTATGTCTTGGGAACAGAAAATAGACAGAAATCAAAGTTTTTCAGTAATAAGTGATGATTCTCTGGAAAATAAATACCACAGAAAATTCCAATAATTAGAGAATGAATTGTAAATTTGCAAAGAAGTTTAAGACTAGGATTGGGAAACCAAGGCCTTCTCCTATACAGACATTTCATTCTGAATATGTTCCTTAGTGAATTATGTATGGTTATGTATTTCTATATTGACTGGAAGTAAGTAGAAGAAATGTGTGCTTTCCTCCGTGTAATTAAATAATCAGTATAAGTATATTTTTAAAATACCCCAGTGTTGAATATACATTTGCCCTGCATACCCTGCAGTTCAGTCTAGTCTACAAACACCTAAAACTTGCTTCTCAGCAGTCTTTAAAATACACAGCCCTCAAGTAGAGAAGAAACTTTTGATAGGATTTAATTTTTTTGAAATGCTAATGGGAATCTTGTATTGCTATTGTTTATGAATTCACTTTAGCATCTTGTGTAAGAAAATATTTTTTCTGAGGTTAATAAGGATTTTTAAAAGCTTTAAGGGTAAGAAAACTCCTTACCACAAGTATCCATAAGTATGGAAAAAAATAACACCATTGTCTTTCTCCCAAATAGTCTATATTTTTTTTGATACAAAAGAACCATTCCTGTGTGAAAATGTGACCTTTATAGGATTAGAAATGTCAAAACATGGCCTTTTTAATTCTCCAACTTTCTGACAGGAAAATATCTAATTTATTTATTAATGTCAGCTTTTTTACTTATGTGTTCCTAGCTCCTAGCCCAGTGCTTGACACATAAGACCCTCATAAATGCTGATTGAATTTAAATGAATCCTTTGAAAACGTTCAGCTTTTCAGATCATAGATATTATCCCTATCATTATCACATTGTCATCATCAGACATTTAATAACCCTTTGTTAGACTAGAAAAATGTTTATGAATCAGTGAAACCACATACTGTGAGCATGGTAGAGTCTTGCAACATAAAAGTTTAAACTGGAAAATAAAATTAGGGTTAATCAGTGAAAAAGGACATATATTTTTCAGCTCTGTCACTACAGCTACATTATACTGTATTACATTACATTAGTGTTGTGTGATCTAGGTTGTTCTAGAAGCAGACACTGAGGCAAAGATTCCAGTGCAAAGAGAGGAATCACAAAATGAGACAGGGATTGAAGGAGGCTGATAGAGGATACATATCGTGCAAGCTATTACTGCTGGTTAGCCTGGAACTCTGGAAGTAAGTGTGAAATTTAAGTCACACAATTATCCCACCTATGGATGAGGGAGTTGGAGTATTTATATTCAGCCTTCCTGAGTCATTGGTTGAGCACTGCTCCCAGGTGGTGTTAATTCCCTGGCAGTTCCAGCCTACCAATCAGGAAGTAGAACCCAGCCACCAGAAAAAGCTCTCAGGCACAGAGAAGCAGAACGCTAGCATTTTGGAAAGGTGCCAGTGATAACTAAAATGGTAAAGCAAAGAGGAAAGGGTGGGGCAGAGATTGTATCTGATACACATATTATTCTTCTCTGAAAGGAGCCAAGACTCTATGGGATAGCTTATTCCAGATCTTCAGTCAAGAACAATTTAGATAGTTCTGGAAAAATTGTTGCCAGAAAACAAAGACATTTTAGTGGTTATTGTGGAAGTGCTAAAAGGACAAAATTGTAATAATATAAGCATCAAAATAATAATGATGATTATTGTGACCCATTGGAATAAGTTCAGTCTGTATAAGCCACAATAATCATTATTGATTTGATGCTTATATCAAATATGAGTTCATAATAATATAAAGTATACAAATCATAGTTGTAACAAGTAAAAGAGTGAATGGAATGAGACATATCTAATTTTTTAAATTTATTACAAAAAAACAGGGGAATGCTAATATATTTGAGTGTGCCTTTGTTTATGAAGCATAGATAGGTACTTATTTCCATCCAAACACAGGGAATCAGGAGTACAATCCTGGTAAAAGTAGCAATTACACCAAGGACTGGTTGGTATTGGTGGTCATGCATTATAACCAGCAGGAAGAGAATTGAGCTGTGTATCGGCATCAGTGATCACACACAATAGCCAAGGAGGAACAGGGCTTAACAGTGTGCCCCATGAGATAAAGAAGAGAACTAATGGCTAAGGCTGACACCATCCCCAGCTCCTGGGAGACACAACTTCTAAATGGCCCCACCAATAAAATAATGATAAATACATAAAAGTTTAATAATATTAACAACACAAGTCAATATCTTAGGGCACAACAATGGATTATACTAAATCTTAGCAGTGAGAATTTAAAAGTACATCTTGTAACATAACCATCCAGAGAAAATAATTACTGCACTGACCTTAAAGCAGTGTTTTGACTACAGATTCTGAAATACAAAGAAATCTTAACCTAAGTAAACTTTTTATTGTTAGTGATAATATCAATGATGTTATTTTGAATATTATGCATATACATATATGTGTGTATAATATGAAAAAGCAAATAAGTAATTATGTTAATGTTGTTAGGAATCAAGCTATTCAGAGAGAAAGACTGAGAGAAAATCAATGATGTAAAGTAAAATCCTGTGACTAAATTTCAGTTGGAAATATTAGGCAGAACTCATGACTTTTTTCCCTCTCTTATAAAATAAATATTTCCCAGCTGTGTCCACTGAAAAGGCATGGAAGTATGACAGCCCAAGAACAATGAGCATGCAGAATGCTTAAACAGTAGTGTTGAGATTCCTCTACTAATAGGAATCAGACCTCCTTGTGGTGAATGGCTGATTGCATATGTGGGGCAGGAAATGTTCAAGATGAACCTGTGATATGTCTTTATGCCAGAATGCAAAGAAGCTGTCAAAGACTAATGGGGTTATGACAAAAGAAAACAGGTGCCAACATGAACAGACTCCTTTTGTCCAATGTTAAGGCTGCAATTGATTATATCATATTGAATGTAAAAAAAAAGCTGTGTTTCTAACAATATTAATCCTTCCAATCCAAGAACATAATATATCTTTCCATCTGTTTCTGTCATCTTTCATCAGTGTTTTATAGTCCTCTGAGTACAGGTCTTTTACCTCCTTAGGTAGATTTATTCCTAGGTATTTTATTCTTTTTGATACAGTAGTAAGTGGAATTGTTTCTTTAATTTCTCTTTCTGACAGTTTGCTGTTAGTGTATAGAAATGCAACAGATCTCTGTATATTAATTTTGTATCCTGCAACTTAACTCATTGATGAGTAGTTTTCTGGTGGCATCTTTTGGATTTTCTACGTATAAAACCATGTCATCTGCAAACAGTGACAGCTTTACCTCTTCCTTTACAATTTGGATTCCTTTTAATTCTCTTTCTTCCCTGATTGCTGTGGCTACTACTTCCAAAACTATGTTGAATAAAAGTGGTGAGAGTAGACAAGGCAATCTACAAATTCAATGCAATCCCTATCAAAATACCATTGGCATTTTCACACATTTAGAGCAAATAATTTTAAAGTTTGTATGGAAACACAAAAGACCCTGAGTAGCCAAAAGAATCTTGAGAAAGAAGAACAGAACTGGAGGAATCACACTCTCTGACTTCAGACTATATTACAAAGCTACTGTAATCAAAACAGTATGGTAATGGCACAAAAGCAGACACATAGATCAATGGAACAGGATACAGAGCCCAGAAATAAACCCACACATTTATGGTCAATTAATCTATGACAAAGGAGGGAAGAATATACAATGGAGAAAAGACAGTCTTTTCGATGAGTCGTACTGGGAAAACTTGACAGCTACATGTAAGAAGATGAAATTAGAACACTCTCTAATACCATATACAAAAATAAGCTCAAAATGGATTAAGAACTAAATGTAAGACTGGAAACCATAAAATTCCTAGAGGAAAACATAGTCAGAACACTCTGACATAAATTACAGCAATTTCTTTTTGGATTTGTCTCCTAAAGCAAAGGAAACAAAAGCAAAAATAAACAAATTGGACCTAATTAAACTTAAAAGTTTTGCACAGCAAAGGAAACCATTGACAAAATTAAAAGACAACCTACTGAATGGGAAAAAAATTTGCAAATGATATGACTGATAAGGGATTAATATCCAACATATATAAACAGCTCATACAAGTCAACATCTAGAAAACAAACAACCCAATTAAAAACATGGGCAGAAGACCTGAACAGACATTTTTCCAAAGAGGAAATGCAGATGGCCAATAGGCACATGAAAAGATGCTCAACATCACTAATCATCAGGAACTGCAAACAAAACCACAGTGAGATATCACCTCACACCTGACAGAATGGCTATCATCAAAAAGAACACAAATAACAAATGTTGGCAAGGATGTGGAAAAAGGGAACCCTCCTGCATTGTTGGTGGGAATGTAAATTGGTGCAGCCACTGTGGAAAACAGTATGGAGGTTGCTCAAAAAACTAAAAATAGAACTACCATATGACTCAACAATTCCACTCCTGGATATATATCTGAAAGACAAAAACACTAATTCAAAAAGATACATTCACCTCAATGTTCATAGCAGCAATATTTGTAGCCAAGATATGGAAGTCTAAGTGTCCATCAACATATGAATGGATACACGCACACACAATGGAATACCAGACTCCTCAGCCATAAAAAAGAATGAAATTTTGTCATTTGCAGCAATGTGGATGGACTTGGAGGGCATTATGCTAAGTGAAATAAGTCAGAGAAAGACAAATACCTACTGTATGCTTTCACTTATGTATGGAATCTAAAAGAATACAACAAACTAGTGAATGTAACAAAAAGGAAAGAGACTCACAGATATAGAGAACAAACTAGTGGTTACCAGTGGGGAGAGAGAAAGGGGGAGGGGCAATATTAGGGATAGGGGATTAAGAGGCACAAACTATTAGGTACAAAATAAGCTACAAGGATATATTGTATAATATGGGGAATATACCCATTGTTTTACAATAACTATAAATGGAGTATAACCTTTAAAAATTGAGAATCACTGGGCCTCCCTGGTGGCGCAGTGGTTGAGAGTCCGCCTGCCGATGCAGGGGATACGGGTTCGTGCCCCGGTCTGGGAGGATCCCATATGCCACGGAGCGGCTGGGCCCGTGAGCCATGGCCGCTGGGCCTGCGCATCCGGAGCCTGTGCTCCGCAACGGGAGAGGCCACAACAGTGAGAGGCCCGCATACCGCAAAAAAAAAAAAAAAAAAAAAAGAAAAAAAAAATTGAGAATCACTATGTTGTACACCAGCAACTACGATTTTAAAAAAGTTTGTTTTAAAGCTGTGTTTCTAATGGTAGGAAGAGGAGGAAAGGGAATGGAGAAGAGAAAGATACCAAACTCATTGGAAACAATTGGTTATTGCTTGGACATCAACTCATTACTTTAAATATTGGTAATTAAAAAGAAAGAGTTAAGCATTTATCCTGCCTTTATAAATTTTATTTCAGCTTAACTACATAGGCCTGTGAATAAAGGAATGCAGAAGATTCTACTTAATTAATATGGAAGGGTAAGAGAATTATAGAATCACCATTTTGCAAACACTAATGAAATAAATTACAGTTGGCCCTCCATATCTGCAGATTCTGCATCCTTGGATACTGAGCACTCACTCTTCAGGACTTGAGCATCTGAGGATGTTGGTATCTGCAGGGAGTCCTGGAATCAATCCCCCACGGATCCTGAGGGAATGACTGTATTTAGCTAATTCTCATTAATGGATCCTAAAACTATTAGGTGAAATGTTTATGGAGAACTTTACAATGAAGGGGATCAAGCTGGCCAATCCTTTAACACTGATTAATCTTCGCACCTTTAAAAGTGAGGTAACCAATGTACTTTCTGATGTAATACAGTGTTAAGGAGACAGCACCTCCTTTGTGGTAATCTTAAGCCTCTTCCCCCAGATATTGAATCTGTATCAAATCAAGCCTTTAGCACCAATTTCTAATAACTAGGAAATGCCTGAAGAGAAGGAATCAGTTTTATGACACCACGAGGAAGCAATCAATCATATACATGTTGCAGATACTCTTCAGGACAGCTCACTGGTTTCTTCAAGTCAGAGGAATGAAAAGTAAAAAGATACTGTTCTAGATTCAAAGACTTAAAAATAACAGACCTAAAAAATACAGTGAATACATTTGTTTTGATATTTATTTGAACCCACTAAATAGAATAAAATAATGGATAATTTGAATATGGACTGAGAATTGATCATAGCAAAAAATTATTAATTTTGTTAGCTTTGATAATAGCGTTGAGGTTAAATACCCTTCCCTTTTTAGATGCATACTGAAGTAGTTAAGGGTAAAATTACATGACATCTTGAATTTGCTTTAAAATATTCAAGAAAAAAGGGAGGGAACCGATTAAATAAATATGACAAAATATTGATGGGTGTTGAAGGTAGGGGATGTGTATATGAGTGGTTGCTGTACTTGCTGCATTTTTGTCTGTTTGAAATTTTCACAATAACAAATACTTTAAACACCTTTTACGAAAGGTGCACAAAAGTGATACCTGTGTGAAAGGTATGGATTTTAAAAGTTTAGAGTTGAAACATTTTAAGAGAAGAAATCAAGTCCCTTAACTTAAACAATAAAAATTCCACAAAAAACCTGTGCACTTTACTGTTCTTGTGAACATAGAAAACCTGGGAAGATGTCAAATTTAGGCAAAAATTCTGGGAAGTTATTAGAGTAAGTACAGCAGGAAGGCATAAAAACACATAAAGTAAAGAAATGAATTAAACTCGTGGTGTTGATATTTTAGGATAACTTTAACTGTATACTTGGCAAACATTTTGTAATTATTGCATCTGTGTGCATTTTGTCTGGTGTGCAGGGATCTGATGTACTCAGAAGAATCAGTTATGCTAAATTGTAACTGCAATCTTGTAAGGAAATGATCAAATTGTAGTCAGTGTTTAAATGCTCAAGAAAAATTGGTTTCCAAAGTTTTTTGTTTATCAGATACATGATTTAATAAATTGAACATTAACTAAAGTACAAATAGTGATAAGTTTTTCACTAGATGCACAGAGGACCTTGGAGATTTATTGAATTATTCAGTATATACCTGGTACTGCAAAAATACTGAGAGAATTAGCATTTTAGGATTTTTAGTTTTTTACTAAAGGAGAGAAATATTCTCTACCATGAAAATTGAGACATGCTGCATTTCATTTTACTGACGAGTTCTTTTTCACAGATTTACATTCATTTGTTAGAATTTTAGTGTCTTACCTCCACAGATTGAGAAGGCCAAGAATCACGACATTGCATTTTTGCAACTCAACATAAATTGATTTGGTTGTTCAATGTTTGTTTAGAATACATGAGATTGTGTGTCTGTATCTTGTTCATGTTGACTGGCATCTTCTTTAGGGAACAGCTGTGTTTGCAGTATGCACCATTGGATTGATAAGTATGATGACAATGATGAAGAAAAATGTCACTGAGTTATGTTGATGGGCAGTGTATCTCATGGGATAATATAAGCAATGTTTCTAGACTGCAGGATTTAATGGGTATATTTTTATTATATTAAGACAAAAAATACAGATATTACTTGTCCAGTCACGTCTTTTCTGAAAGAGCTGTGTTTCATAATTAAGAATCTTAAGGACAAGTCAAAAAAATATATACTTCCTATCATTAATGCACTTTACATTTCAGGAATCCTGAAGATTGCATATAAAGGTTCCCACTACCTTGCCCCAAAAGATAACAACCTAGAGCTGCCTGTTCAAGAAGAGACTGATGTCACAACTATAACATATTTTTATTCCCCTGAGGGAACACCAGTCTCAGGCAAATATGTCACACCTCAGATTGCTGTGACAGGCTTCTCTCAGATGCAAACAGCTTTCTATGTTTATGATTTCAAAAGTAAGTTACCATTTGAGTCTGGGGCATATTAGTATGCTTAAATCCAGAAAGCCCTTTTGCAAAAAAAAGAAAATAATCCACATCCTTCTTTTTCCTTTTGGCATCTTTTACCCTCAAATGATGCCCGTGCTCGTGTGGTCTCCCATCTTCTCTCTCACAAAACCTGTTCCCTGGAACCTACTGATTACTGACACATTTTCTACTAGAAACATGGCTGTATTTCTTGCTTTCACACACAAGATGCCAGTTCCTGAAGTTTCTGTTTGTCCTAGATGTCTGGCATCAGAATGACAAGACTGTGTCTATTAAACCCTGATAAGGTACCATGCTGTATAATAGCAGAAAATCAAGGTGGCTAGTATCCTTCATATATTTCTGGATAAATTGCTTTATACTGTGCTGTTTCTAATAAGACAAGATTTATCATTTATTGAGCACTTACTAGTTTCTACCAAATTCTTTCTTGTTCTAAGATCACTTTCCTTCCATGATTCCAGTTTCCTTTCATGTTGCTATCAATGCACTTCAAACAGTTTCTGATGCTAAAGATAGAGTTAATACATCTCAAAGTAGACAATTGGAAGAGTAAAAGTTCTAGTGCTCAAGATGTGTGGAAAGTATTTAAAGGACTACATTTTAAACCAGTGTCGCAGCATATTTATATTATAATGGGCCCTGTCAATTACATAGCCATACTGAGCAAGGGTAACCACTTATATTACACTCTAACAACAGTGATTAATTTTGCCTGTTCATGACTATATAATGGATACACAGAGAGGGAGACTACTTACTTTTCTTACATCTGGCTTCTTTAATTCAATAATTGTGAATTTTTCCATATGATCATGTGTAGTTGTAGATTATTTACTCTTTTTTTAATTTTTAAATTTTTTCAATTGGAGTATAATCGCTTTACAATGTTGTGTTAGTTTCTGCTGTACAATAAAGTGAATCAGCTAAATGATACATATAACACCTCCCTCTTGGAACTCCTCCCCCCATCCCACCCATCTAGGTCATCACAGAGCACCGAGCTGAGCTCCCTGTGCTATACAGCAGGTTCCCACTAGCTATCTATTTTACGCATTGTAGTGTATTTATGTCAAACCTAATCTCCCAATTCATCCCACCCTCCCTTGCCCCTGCTGCATCCACATGTCTGTTCTCTGCATGTGTCTCTATTCCTGCCCTGCAAATAGGTTCATCTGTACCATTTTTTTCTAGATTCCATGTATATGAATTAATATATGATATTTGTTTTACTCTTTCTGACTTACTTTACTCTGTATGACAGACTGAAGGTCCACCAACATCTCTACAAATGACCCAATTTCATTCCTTTTTATGGTTGAGTAATGTTCCATATATATATATATATATATATATATATATATATATATATATATATGCCACATCTTCTTTATCTATTCATCTGTCGATGGACATTTAGGTTGTTTCCATGTCCTGGCTATTGTAAACAGTGCTGCAATGAACATTGGGGTATATGTGACTTTTTGAACTATGGTTTTCTCAGGGTATATGCCCAGTAGTGGAATTGCTGGGTCGTATGGTAGTTCTATTTTTAGTTTTTTAATGAACGTCCATACTGTTCTCCACAGTGGCTGTATCAATTTACATTCCCACCAACAGTGCAAGAGGGTTCCCTTTTCTCCACACACTCTCCAGCATTTATTGTTTGTAGATTTTTTGATGATGGCCATTCTGACCAGTGTGAAGTGATACCTCACTGTAGTTTTGATTTGCATTTCTCTAATAATTAGTGATGTTCAGCAGCTTTTCATGTGTTTGTTGGCCATCTGTATGTCTTCTTTTGAGAAATGCCAGTTTAGGTCTTCTGCCCATTTTTGGATTGGACTGTTCATTTTTTTGATATTGAGCTGCATGAGCTGTTTCTATATTTTGGAGATTAATCCTTTGTTGGTTGCTTTGTTTGTAAACATTTTCTCCCATTCTAAGGGTTGTCTTTTTGTCTTGTTTATGGTTTCCTTTGCTGTGAAAAAGCGTTTCTGTTTAATTAGGTCCCATTTATTTATTTTTGTTTTTATTTTCATTGCTCTAGGAGGTGGGTCAGAAAGATCTTGGTGTGATTTATGTCAAAGACTGTTTTTCCTATGTTTTCCTCTTGAGAGTTTTATCGTATCCGTTCTACATTTAGGTCTTTAATCCATTTTGAGTTTATTTTTGTGTATGGTGTTAGGGAGTGTTGTAATTTCATTATTTTACATGTAGCTGTGCAGTTTTCCCTGCACCACCTATTGAAGAGGCTGTCTTTTCTTCATTATATATTTTTACCTCTTTTGTCATAGATTAGGTGATCATAGGTGCATGGGTTTATCTCTGGGCTTTCTATCCTGTATCATTGATCTATATTTCTGTTTTTGTTCCAATACCATACTGTCTTGACTACTGTAGCTTTGTGGTATAGTCTGATGTCAGGGATCCTGATTCCTCTAGCTCCGTTTTTCTTTCTCAGGATTGCTTTGGTTATTCGGGGTCTTTTGTGTTTCCATACGAATTGTAAAGTTTTTTGTTCTAATTCTGTAAAAATGCCCTTGGTAATTTGATAGGGATTGCAATGAATCTGTAGATTGCTTTGGGTGTTATAGTCATTTTCACAATATTGACTCTTCCAATCCAAGAACATGGTATACCTCTCCATCTGTTTGTGTCATCGTTGATTTCTTTCATCAGTTTTTTATAGTTTTCTGAGTACAGGTATTTTGCCTCCTTAGGTAGGTTTATTCCTAGGTATTTTATTGTTTTTGTTGCAATGGTAAATGGGATTGTTTCCTTAAATTCTCTTTCTGATATTTTGTTGTTAGTGCATAGGAATGCAACAGATTTCTGTGCATTAATTTTGTGTCCAGCAACATTACCAAATTCATTGATTAGTTCTAGTAATTCTGGTGGCATCTTTAGGATTTTCTGCATATAGTATCATGTCATCTGCAAACAGTGACAGCTTTACTTCTCTTCCAATTTGTATTCCTTTTATTTCTTTTCCTTCTCTGATTGCCATGGCTAGGACTTCCAAGACTATGTTTAATAATACTGGCAAGAATGGACATCCTTGTCTTGTTCCTGATCTTAGAGGGAATGCTTTCAGTTTTTCACCATTGAGAATGATGTTTGCTGTGGGTTTGTCATATATGGCCTTTATTATGTAGCGATAGGTTCCCTCTGTGTCCACTGGACATGAATCGGTGTTGAATTTTGTCAAAAGCTTTTTCTGCATCTATTGAGATGATCATATGGTTTTTATTCTTTAATTTGTTAATATGGTATATCACATTGATTGATTTGCATATATGGAAGAATCCTTGCATCTCTGGATAAATCCCACTTGATCATGGTGTATGATCTTTTAAATGTGTTCTTGGATTCTGTTTGCTAGTATTTTGTTGAGGATTTTTGCATCTATGTTCATCAGTGATATTGATCTGTAATTTTCTTTTTTTGTGATATCTTTGTCTGGTTTTGGTATTAGAGTGATTTGATGGTGGTCTCATAGAACTAGTTTGAGAGTATTCCTTCCTCTGCAATTTTTTGGAAGAGTTTGAGAAGGATAGGTGTTAGCTCTTCTCTAAATGCATGATAGAATTCGCCTGTGAAGCCATCTGGTCCTGAACTTTTGTTTGTTGGAAGATTTTTAATTTCAGTTTCAATGTCATTACCTATGATTGGTCTGTTTATATTTTCTAATTCTTCCCGGTTCAGTCTTAGAAAGTTGTATCTTTCCAAGAATTTGTCCATTTCTTCTAGGTTGTCCATTTTACTGGCATATAGTTGCTTGTAGTAGTCTCATATTATCCTTTGAATTTCTGCTGTGTTAGTTGTAATTTCTCCTTTTTCATTTCTAATTTTATTGATTTGAGTCATCTCCCTTTTTTTCTTGTTGAGTCTGGCTAAAGGTTTATCAATTTTGTTTATTTTCTCAAAGAATCAACTTTTAGTTTTATTCATCTTTGCCATTGTTTTCTTTCTTTTCTACTTTATTTATCTCTGCTCTGACATTTATGATTTCTTTGCTTTTACTAACTTTGGGTTTTCTTTGTTCTTCTTTCACTAGTTGCTTTAGGTGTAAGTTTAGATTGTTTATTTGAGATTTTTCTTGTTTCTTGAGGTGAGATTGAATTGCTATAAACTTCCTCTTAGAACTTATTTTGCTGCATCCCATAGGCTTTGGGTCAACGTGTTTTTGTTGTCATTTGTTTCTAGGTTTTTTTTTTTTTTTTTTTTTTGCGGTACACGGGCCTCCCCCATTGCAGAGCACAGGCTCCAGACGCGCAGGCTCAGCAGCCATGGCTCACGGGCCCAGCTGCTCCGCGGCATGTGGGATCTTCCCAGACCGGGGCACAAACCCGTGTCCCCTGCATCGGCAGGCAGACTCTCAACCACTGCACCACCAGGGAAGCCCTGTTTCTAGGTATTTTTTAACTTCCTGTTTGATTTCTTCAGTGATCTCTTGCTTATTTAGCAGCATACTGTTTAGCCTCCATGTGTTTGTGTTTTTTTACAGTTTTTTTCCTGTAATTGATTTCTAATTTCATAGTATTGTGTTTGGAAAAGATGCTTGATATGATTTCAATTTCCTTAAATTTTCTGAGAATTGATTTGTCACCCAAGATGTGATCTATCCTGGAGAATGTTCCGTGTGCACTTGAGAAGAAAGTGTATTCTGTTGCTTTTGGGTGGAATGTCTTATACATATCAGTTAAATCTATCTGGTCTATTGTGTCATTTAAAGCTTGTGTTTCCTTATTTATTTTCTGTCTGGATGATCTGTCCTTTGGTGTAAGTGGGGTGTTAAATGTCCCCCACTATTATTGTGTTACTGTCAATTTCCCCTTTTATGGCTGTTAGCATTTGTCTTATGGATTGAGGTGCTCCTATGTTGGGTGCATAAATATTTATAATTGTTATATTTTCTTCTTGGATTGATCCCTTGATCATTATGTAATGTCCTTCCTTATCTCTTGTAACATTCTTTAAAGTCTGTTTTATCCAATATGAGTATTACTACTCCAGGTTTCTTGTGTTTTCCTTTTCCATGGAATATCTTTTTCATCCCCTAACTTTCAGTCTGTATGTGTCCCTAGGTCTGAAGAGCGTCTCTTATAGACAGCATATATACTGGTCTTGTTTTTGTATCCATTCAGCCAGTCTGTGTCTCTTGGTTGGAGCATTTAATCCATTTACATTCAAGGTAATTATTGATATGTATGTTCCTATTACCATTTTCTTAATTGTTTTGGGTTTGTTTTTGTGAGTCTTTTTCTTCTCTTGTGTTTCCCACCTAGAGACGTTCCTTTAGCATTTGTTGTAAAGCTGTTTTGGTGGTGCTGGATTCTCTTAGCTTTTGCTTGTCTGTAAAGCTTTTGATTTCTCCATCGAATCTAAATGAGATCCTTGCTGGGTAGAGTAATCTTACTTGTAGGTTTTTCCCTTTCATCACTTGAAATATATCCTTCCACTCCTTTCTGGCCTGCAGAGTTTCTGCTGAAATATCAGCTGATAACCTTGTGGGGATTCCCTTGTTATGTTATTGCTTGTTTTTCCCCTTGCTGCTTTTAATATTTTTTCTTTGAATTTAATTTTTGTTAGTTTGATTAATATGTTTTGTGGTGTGTTTCTCCTAGAGTTTATCCTGCATGGGACTCCATGTGCTTCCTGGACTTGGGGGGCGGGTATTTCCTTTCCCATGTTATGGAAGTTTTAGATTATTATCTCTTCAAATATTTTCTCAGACCGTTTCTCATTCTCTTCTTTTTCTGGGACCGCTATAACATGAATGTTTGTTCTTTTAATTTTTTCCCAGAGGTCTCTGAGACTGTCCTCAATTCTTTTCATTCTTTTTTCTTTCCTCAGCAGTTATTTCCACCATCCTACCTTCCAGCTCACTATTCATTCTTCTGCCTCAGTAATTCTGCTATTGATTCCTTTTATTGTATTTTTCATTTCATTTATTGTGTTGTTCATTACTGTTTGATTATCCTTTAGTTCTTCTAGGTCTTTGTTAAACTTTTCTTGTATTTTCTCAACCCATGCCTCCATTCTATTTCTGAGATTTTGGATCATCTTTACTATCATTACTCTGAATTCTTTTTCAGGTAGGTTGCCTATTTCCTCTTCCTTTATTTGGTCTTGTAGGTTTTTACCTTGCTCCTTCATCTGTAACATTTTTTTTGTCATCTCCTTTTTTTTTTTTTTTTGATGGGTGGGGCTGTGTTCCTGTCTTACTAGTTGTTTGGCCTGAGGTGTCCAGCACTGGAGTTTGCAAGCAGTTGGGTAGAGCCAGGTCTTTGTGCTGAAATGAGGACCTCCAGGAGACCTCACTCCAATTAATATTTCCTGGGGCTTGAAGTTCTCTGTTTGTCTAGCAGTTTGGATTCAGTGCTCCCACCACAGGAGCTCAGGCCTGACGCCCAGCCTGAAAACCAAGATCCTGCAAGCCACATGGTGTGGCAAAAAAAGAGAAAAAGCAAAGGAGCAGTACAATAACAAAGTATAAAAAATAAAGTAAAATTAGAAAAATAAACAGATATAATAGAAAAAATATAAATATAAGTGAAACAACAACAAGGTAAAACAGAACTACAATAGCAAAAAATAAAATAAAATAAAAGGGGGGAGAATAAACCAAAAGGAGCAGAACAATAATAAAGAGTAAAAAATAAAATAAAATTAGAAAAATAAAGAACTTATTAGGAAAAATAAAAATATAAATGAAACAACAACCACAACCTAAAAGAAAAGAAAAAGGGCCAGAAAAGGGTTTGGCTGTGGGGACAGAGCTTAGGCAGGGGCAGGGCTTAGGCAGGTTTGGGCTTTAGGTGGGGACAGGGGCCTAGGCTTAGGATCCGCTAGGCTGCAAAAGACAGCATGGCTGGAGGGGGCCTCAGAGTGTGGAGTGCAGAGGTAAGGCCCTGGGTGGGCGTGTGGGGGTGGGGCTTACGCTCTGCTCACCAGGAGGGGACCTTGGACTGCAAAGGATCAGGCCTGGGACTTCAACAGGCTCCCCACTGATTCCCTCACTGTGGGTGGACCCCTCCAAGCATGGAAACCCCTCCCTTCCCCCAGACACCCCTCAGGGGCACTGGTCCAGGCTGGCCTCTACCTTTCCTCTCCCCCTCCCCCCTCCCTCCCTCCCACACCCTCAGGACCCACGTGGCCAGATGGGGCCTCGGTGGGCAGAGGATCAAGCCAGGGACCACAGCAGGCTCCCCAGGCCCCAAGTGGGCATGGGAAGTGCTGGCCATTCCCTTCCCATCCTTCACTCTCCCTGGGGTCTCTCCCCGTCCCTGTTGCTCCTAGGTGGGCCATTCCGGTTGTGGGAACCCCTCCCCTCCCTTAGCTGCTCCTCAGGGGTGCCAGTCCCACCCACCTCCACTCCTCCTCCCCCTCCCTCCCCCCAACGTCCTATTTGGTTGCTTAGGAGTTCCTCCCATCCCCTTAAGTGTCAATGGTCCCCCACTAGTGCCTGCTAGGTGTCCTAGTTGTGAGGAGATGTGAACTCTGCATCCTCCTACTCTGCCATGTTCACTCTCATTATTATAGAGCAAGAGATTCCTGGGTTCCACCCCCAGAGTTTCTGTTGCAGTAGGGGTGGGGCCCAAGAATATGTCTTTCTAACAAGTCTAAGAGAGTCATGTTGATACTGCTGGTCTGGGAATATGAAGTTTATGGCACGTACCCCAAAGAATAGGTGGTCTAGTTAAGGAGATAGAAAAGTAAATAGACAATTCCAATGCAATGATAAATGCCACAGTGCTTTGGGGACACAGATAAGGGAGAAAAAAAACCAGAATGATAGCGATGGTGGTAAAACATCCTGAAATAACCACTGAGCTGAATTTGGAGATGGAGTGTTAGCTATAGGGGAAAAGGTGATTCTAGGCAGAGGAAAAACTTCTTGGAAGCTTTGGTGGGTGATTGGCAGACCACATTTAGGGTATTGCAGCAGTTCCACTTGGCAGGAACATTGGATGAAGTTGCAGAGACAGCCAGATGAAAAAAAAGAAAAGGAATACATCTTGAAGTGACCAAGTTAGTGGACTGGAAATCCAGCATCAGATGAATGAATGTATTTCATAATCTAAATTTACATCCAACTAATGGAGGGTATTTGCCTTGCTTTAAGCCCATTTAGAAAAATAAAATCATTTACGTTAGAAAAGACTGTCATAAAATTCCTGTTTTCCTCTGTAACATATAAAACAGGAAAAAAGAATTACTCATCCAAATGGATTTATACCTCACTCTTTAAACAAGATATGCATTTTCTTACTTTTCTAAAACAAACCATATAGCCACATAAAGGATAATAATAATAATAATAATGTAACCATAATATTTTTGAGTGCTAGGCATTGCCTCATTTAATCCTGCGTAAAATCCTATGAAGTATATATTATCTCCCTTTTATGGATGATAAAATGAAATATGGAAGCTTAAGCAATTTGATAAAGGTCACTTAGGTAATAAATGGCAAATCTGGAACCCAGGTCTAATTCCAAGGCCATGCTCTTAAGCAACAAGTCTCTTTACTTTGCTATTTCATATTGAGCATGACAAGATAGAGGTGTGGTCTGGAGCCATGAAATGGTCATCGAGGCAAGATCTACCAGGACTCATTCTTTGCAAGAATCTCTACCTTACCTTCATAGAGCTAACAGTCTGGTAGGCAAGAGAGATATGAACACAAATGGGTGTAATAAAGTATTACAGTGAATAGTTGGGCACAAATAAGACAGAGCACAATTCTACTTGATGAAAGGCATAGAGGTATACAGAGAGAATTCAGAAAGAAGATGAGGTACGAGAAGAACCCTGCAATCCATGTAGGTGTTTGGCAAGCAAGGAGAAAAGGCCTAGGCAGGGGAAATATTTTGAACAAAAGCATTGTACGTTCTAGGAACTGAAAATAGTTCCATCTCATTGAGGTGTGAGGTGAATAGGGAGGAAAATGAAAACGAACAGGTGAGTAGATTACCTAATGGAAGGTCTTATATCCACGCAAAGTTATAGGGACTTTATGACTGACAAGGGAAAGATTAACCAGAGGAGTCACATGATCCTATTTACCTTTTTAAAAAAATTTGAAGTATAGTTGATTTACAATATTTTGTTAGTTTCAGGTGTACAGCATAGTTATTAAGTATTTTTGCAGATTATGCTCTGTTATAGGTTATTATAAGATAATGGGTATAATTCCCTGTGCTATACAGTATATCCTTGTTGCTTATCTATTTTATATAAATATTAGTTTGTTTCCATTAATCCCATGCCTTAATTTGTCACTCTACCTTTTGGTAACCACAAGTTAGTTTTCTCTCATCTGTGAGTTGGTTTCTGTTTTGCATAAACATTCATTTGATTTTTTTTTAGATTCCACATATAATTATATCATACAGTATTTTCCTTTCTCTGTATGACATTTCACTAAGCATAATATTCTCTAGGTCCATCCATGTTGCTGCAAATGGCAGTGTTTCATTCTTTTTTTATAACACATCTTCTTAAGCCAGTCATCTGTTGATGGGCACTTGCATTGCTTCCAAGTATTGGCTATTGTAAACAGTGCTGCTATGAACATTGGGGTGCCTGTATCTTTTCAAATTAGAGTTTTCATTTTTTCTGAATATATACCCAGGAGTGAAATTGCTGGATCTTATGGTAGTTCTATTTTCAGTTTTTTGAGGAACATCCGTACTGTTTTCCATAGTGGCTGCACCAATTTATATTCCCACCAACAGTGTAGGAGCGTTCTCTTTTCTCCACATCCTCTCCAAACTTTTTTATTTGTAGGCTTTTTCATGATAGCCATTCTGACAGGTGATGCCTCATTGTGGTTTTGATTTGCATTTCTCTAATAATTAGCAATGTTGAGCATCTTTTCATGTTCCTATTAGTCATCTGTATGTCTTCTTTGGAGAAATGTCTATTCAGGTCTTCTGCCCATTTTTTTGATTGGGTTGTTTAATTTTTTTTAATATTTAGTTGTATGAGCTGTTTATATTTTTTGGATATTAACCCCTTGTTTATCACATTATTTGCAAATATTTTCTCCCATTCTGTAAATTGTCTTTTTGTTTTGTCCAAGGTTTCCTTTGCTGTGCAAAAGTTTTTAAGTGTAATTAGGTCTCATTTGTTTATTTTTGCTTTTATTTCTTTTGCCTTAGGAAACATCCAAGAAAATATTGCTATTATTTATGTCAAATAGTGTTCTGCCTCTGTTCTCTTCTATGAGTTTTGTGATTTTAGGTTTTAAACCTGAAACCATTTTGAGTTTATTTTTGTATATGGTGTGAGGAAATGTTCTAATCTCATTGTTTTTCATGTGGCTGCCCAGTTTTCCCAGTACCACTTGTTGAAGAGACTGTCTTTTCACCAGTGTATATTCCTGCCTCCTTTGTCATAGATTAATTGACTGTAGGAGCATAGGTATATTTCTGGGCTCTCTGTTCTGTTCCATTGATCTATGTGTCTGTTTTTGTGCTAATAACATATGTTTTGATTACTTTAACTTTATAGTATAGTCTGAAGTCTGGGAGTTTTCTTCTTTTTCTCAGAATTGCTTTGGAAATTATGGATCTTTTGTGGTTCCATAAAAATGTTAGTGTATTTTGAAATAGTTTGAGAATGATAGTTATTAGTTTTTCCTTATATGTTTGCTAGAATTCCCATGTGAAGCTGTCCAGTCCTGGACTTTTGTTTCCTGGAGTTCTTTTAATTACAAATTTAATTTCACGTCTAGTGATCAGTCTGTTCAAATTGTCTATTTCTTCTTGAATCAGTCTTGACATACTGTATGTTTCTAGAAATATGTCCATTTCTTCTAGGATGTCCAATTTGTTGGCATATAACTATTCATAGTATTCTCTTATGATTTTTTATATCTCTGTGGTATAAGTTGTTACTTCTCTTTCATTTCTTATTTTGTTTATTTGGGTCCTCTCTCTTTTCTTCTTGGTGAGCCTGTCTAAAGGTTTATTAACTTTGTTTATCTTTTCAGAAAACCAGTTCTTGGTTTCATTGATCTTTTCTATTGTTTTTTGATCTCTGTTTTATTTATTTCTTCTCTAATCTTCATTATTTCCTTCCTTCTGCTCTCTTTGGGCTTTGCTTTTTTTTTTCTTTTTCTTATTCTTTTTGGTGGTAAGTTAGGTTGTTTATTTGATGTTTTTCTTGTTTCTTGAGGAAGGCCTGTATTGCTATACACTTCCCTATTACAGCTGCTTTTGTTGTATCCCATAGATTTTCAAAGTTGTGTTTCCATTTTCCTTTGTCTTGAGGTATTTTCTGATTTACTCTTTGATTTCGTCACTGATCCATGTAGCATGTTGTTTAGTCTACACATGTTTGTTCTTTTCCAGTTTTTCTTTCTGTAGTTGATTTCTAGTTTCATACCATTGTGGATGGAAAAATGCTTGATGTAATTTCTATCCTCTTAAATTTATTGAGGATGTGATCTCTCCTGGAGCATGTTCAATGTGAACTTGAAAAAAATGTGTATTCTGCTGTTTTGGATGCAATGTCCTCTAGGTATCAGTTACGTCCAGCTGGTCTATTGTATCATTTAAGATTACTGTTACCTTACTGATTTTCTCTGTGGATGATCTGTTCCGTGATGTCAGTGGGGTGTTAAAGTCTCCTACTATTATTGTATTATCATCAATTTCTCCCTTTATGTCTGTTTGCTCGATATATATCTTGATTGCATTTATCAATACAATACAATCTTGTATTGATCCCTTTATCATTATATAATGTCATTCTTTGTCTTTTGTTATAGCCTTTGTTTTAAGGTCTGTTTTATCTGATATGAATATTGCTGCTGCCACTTTCTTGTAGTTTCCTTTTGCATAAAATACCTTTTCCATCCCCTCACTTTCAGTCTGTGGGTTTCTTTTTCCCTGAAGTGAGTCTCTTGTTGGCAGTATATTGAAAGTTTTTTGTTTTTGTTTTTGTTTTTCCCAATCAGCCACCCTATGACTTTTGATTTGAGCATTTAGCACATTGACATTTAAAGCAATTATTGATATTTATTTACTTATTGTCATTTTATTCCTTGTTTTCCAGTTGTTTTTGTAGTTCTTCTCTGTTCATTTCTTGTTCTATTTTTTCTCCTGCTGTGGTTTGATGATTTTCTTTTGTAGAATACTTGGATTTTTTTCTTTTTTGTTTTTTGTGTATTTATTGCAAGTTTTTGATTTGTGGTTACCATGGGGTTCATATATGTTGACCCATAATTGTATTTACTTGATTTAAACTGATAGTCACTTTATTTCAAACACATTCTAAAAGATCTATATTTTTACTCCTTTCCCCCACTATTTGTGTTTTTGATGTCATATTTTGGATCTTCATGCTTAACCATTTACTGTTTATTGTAGTTATAGTTGTTTTTACATTTTTTGTCTTTTAATTTATTTATTGGCTTATTTAAGTGATCTTCAATCCTTATTATATATTTGCCTTTCCTATTATGATTTTCCCTTTCCTGTAGATTCTTATTTCTTTTCCATTTAGAGAAAACCCTTCAACATTTCCTTTAGGGTAGGTTTAGTACTGCTGAATTCTTTTAGTTTTGCTTCTCTGAGAAGTTTTTCAATCTTTCCTCCTATTCTACGTGATATCTAGGTTGCAGGTTTTTCCTTTCATCACCTTGAATATATCATGACTCTCCCTTCTGGCCTGTAAAATTTGTGCTGAGAAGTCAGCTGATAGCCTTATGGGGATTTCTGTATATGACTCTTTGTTTTTCTGTTGTTGCCTTTAGATTTCTCTCTTCATCTTTAACTTTTGCCATTTTAATTATGACATCTTTTGGTGTGGATACGTTTGGGTTCATCTTGTTTGGGACCCTCTGTGCTTCCTTGACCTGGAGCTTGTGGAGCAAGTGGAGCTTGTGCACTTACAGAGGTTCAGCACACTGCCTGTGTAGATGACTATGGCTCTGCTCAGGTGTAGCCCATGGTTGTGTCTTTTCCCTTGTTTTATGATTGTGACCAATTATAGGGTCATTACTAGCTACTGAACTCCTTGGGCAGGGTTTTTAAAAATTTGGATATATTAGTATTAGTTGTAACCATGGTAATAATAATGATATTGTTAACTATTGTTCATTAAGTCCCCACTATAAACTTGGTGTTTCATGTATATTATTTCAGTTAAGCCATATACCAATTCCATGAAGCAGTCAGATATATTATTGGTGCTTTAGAGATAAGAACCTTAAGGTTTAAATAATTTAACCAAGGTCACATAATAAGTGGTAGAGCAAAGATTTAAACCTAAAATAAATATGACCTAGAAGCTCATGTCTTTAACCATTGAACTAATTCCTGCAATCTGTCTCACTTAGATTAGTACATGGTAGAGAGTTAATGTTCAGTAAATGTCTGTCTTTTAAATGCATAAAATAAACAATACATGTGAACAAAGCTTTGTATGCCCTAGAGGACTTACTTCAACGGTTGAGAGTAAATGGAAATGGGAATGATATATAATTAAAAGAATAATATATATGCATTAAAAGATAATTATAAATTAAAAAATGCAAACCTAAAAAGGTAGATTAAATGTGTAGTATAAGGGGCTGATTTTCATACACTTGAAAAACTAAGGCTAAGAAGAAAAAATAATGAAATGTGGAGGTACATATTCAAGTAAATAAGAGAGGAGAAATAAGAAGAGGAAGATTTGTATGTGGTGGGGACTGTGGCAGTCCACCAGCAATTGCCTCAGGTACCATTACGCATTGGTAGAATGATTATCCCTAATTTGACCCTTTCAGACTGAGGTTATTTCTAGCACTTTGAGCTTCTATATGGTTTAAGCAACAGTTTTTTTTTAAACTGAAGTTATGTGAGATTAAGTTTAATTTCCCTATATTATTCCAGATATGCTAACTGCTATAAAAAAATACCTCTAATTTCAGTGGAATAAACAGCCAAAGTTAATTCTTGCTCATCTTACAGTATATAGGCATGGGGGAGAGGGACTCTGATACATGCAGTCATCCTGGGACCTAGGCTTATTCCATTTAGTGTAACCACTATCCCCCAGTGCTTCAGCAGCCTCCACTGGATCCTCCACATGCATTCAAAAGTTAAAGAAAAAAAGAGACTGAGGATATTTATATGAGGTTTTAGTGGCCAAATATGGAAGTGGTATGCATCACTTCTTCCCACATTCCACTAGACAAACTCAGTCCCATGGTACATCTAACAGTAGCAGAGCTTGATAGTAGCTTAATGATGTGCTAAAGAATGAGAACAAATATCAATGCTCAGTTAATCACTTTCTTACTCCCCAAATATATTGTTAGCTCCTAAGAGACATAAGTAGTACTTTTTGATTATTTGTATGGCCCATAACCCCTTACACAGTTTCTAGAATATAATAGACTCTCAACTGATTGTTGAATAACTCTCTAGCTCACTTCTTAGCTTTAGGGCCACTTAAAGAACTTCAAAGACCCAGGCCCACTTATTTTATTTTTTTAAATTTTTTATTTTATTTTATTTTTTCATATTTTATTTTATTTTATTTTATTGTTTTGGTTCCCAAAGCAAATACAAGCTGCAATAATAAATACATCTGCAGTAGTTGCTAAATATCAGTAAATTATTATGTAATTTAGACAGTACATATGGTCTATTTTTGCTTCCTTCCAAGAGAATACATT
This sequence comes from Mesoplodon mirus, assembly GCF_964341445.2. NCBI lineage: Eukaryota > Metazoa > Chordata > Mammalia > Artiodactyla > Ziphiidae > Mesoplodon > Mesoplodon mirus. Next base: position 50,121,074 of record NC_138982.1, read on the forward strand.
TGATCACATTTTTTTAATACAGCATGTTCTTATTAGTCATTAATTTTATACACATCAGTGTATACATGTCAATCCCAATCATCCAATTCAGCACACCACCACCACCAACACCCCGTGGCTTTCCCCCCTTGGTATCTATATGTTTGTTCTCCACATCTATGTCTCAATTTCTACCCTGCAAAGCAGTTCATCTATACCATTTTTCTAGGTTCCACATATATACGTTAATGTACAATATTTGTTTCTCTCTTTCTGACTTACTTCACTCTGTATGACAGTCTCTAGATATATCTAGGTCTCAACAAATGACCCAATTTCATTCCTTTTTATGGCTGAGTAATATTCCATTGTATATATGTACCACATCTTCTTTATCCATTCATCTGTTGATGGGCATTTAGGTTGCTTCCATGACCTGGCTATTGTAAATAGTGCTGCAATGAACATTGGGGTGCATGTGTCTTTTTGAAATGTGGTTTTCTCTGGGTATATGCCCCATAGTGGGATTGCTGGGTCATATGGTAATTGTATTTTTAGTTTTTTAAGGAACCTCCATACTGTTCTCCATAGTGGCTGTATCAGTTTACATTCCCACCAACAGTGCAAGAGGGTTCCTTTTTCTCCACACCCTCTCTAGCATTTGTTGCTTGTAGATTTTCTGATGATGCCCATTCTAACTGGTGTGAGGTGACACGTCATTGTAGTTTTGATTTGCACTTCTCTAATAATTAGGATATTGAGCAGCTTTTCATGTGCTTCTTGGCCATCTGCATGTCTTCTTTGGATAAATGTCTGTTTAGGTCTTTTGCCCATTTTTGGATTGGGTTATTCATTTTTTTAATACTGAGCTGCATGAGCTATTTATATATTTTGGAGATTAATCCTTTGTCCATTGATTCGTTTGTAAATATTTTCTCCCATTTTGAGGGTTATCTTTTCGTCTTGTTTATGGTTTCCTTTGCTGTGTAAAAGCTTTGATGTTTCATTAGGTCCCATTTATTTATTTTTGTTTTTATTTCCATTACTCTAGGAGGTGTATCAAAAAAGATCTTTCTGTGATTTATATCAAAGATTGTTCTTCCTATGTTTTCCTCTAAGAGTTTTATAGTGTCTGGTCTTACTTTTAGGTCTCTAATCCATTTTGAGTTTATTTTTGTGTATGGTGTTAGGGAGTGTTCTAATTTCATTCTTTTACATGTAGCTGTCCAGTTTTCCCAGCACTACTTATTGAAGAGATTGTCTTTTCTTCTTTGTATATCCTTGCCTCCTTTGTCATAGATTAGTTGACCATACATGCGTGGGTTTACCTCTGGGCTTTCTATCTTGTTCCATTGATCTATTTTTCTGTTTTTGTGCCAGTACCATATTGTCTTGATTACTGTAGCTTTGTAGTATAGTCTGAAGTCAGGGAGTCTGATTCCTCCAGCTCCGTTTTTTTCCCTCAAGACTGCTTTGGCTATTTGGGATCTTTTGTGTCTCCACACAAATTTTAAGATTTTTTGTTCTAGTTCCGTAAAAAATGCCATTGGTAATTTGATAGGGATTAAATTGAATCTGTAGGTTGCTTTGGGTAGTATAGTCATTTTCACAATATTGATTCTTCCAATCCAAGAACATGGTATATCTCTCCATCTGTTAGTATCTTCTTTAATTTCTTTCATCACTGTCTTATAGTTTTCTGCATACAGGTCTTCTGTCTCCCTAGGTAGGTTTATTCCTAGGTATTTTATTCTTTTTGTTGCAATGGTAAATGGGAATGTTTCCTTAATTTCTCTTTCAGATTTTTCATCATTAGTGTATAGGAATGCAAGAGATTTCTGTGCATTAATTTTGTATCCTGCAACTTTACCAAATTCATTGATTAGCTCTTGTAGTTTCCTGGTGGCATCTTCTGGATTCTCTATGTATAGTATCATGTCATCTGCAAACAGTGACAGTTTTACTTCTTCTATTCCAATTTGTATTCCTTTTCTTTCTTTTTCTTCTCTGATTGCCATGGCTAGGACTTCCAAAACTATGTTGAATAATAATGGTGACAGTGGACATCCTTGTCTTGTTACTTATCTTACAGGAAATGCTTTCAGTTTTTCACCATTAAGAATGATGTTTGCTGTGGGGTGGTTGTGGTTGTATATGGCCTTTATTATGTTGAGGTAGGTTCCCTCTATACCCACTTTCTGGAGAGTTTTTATCATAGATGGATGTTGAATTTTGTCAAAAGCTTTTTCTGCCTCTATTGAGATGATCATATGGTTTTTATTCTTCAATTTGTTAATATGGTGTATCACATCGATTGATTTGCGTATATTGAAGAATTCTTCCATCCCTCGGATAAATCCCACTTGATCATAGTGTATGATCCTTTTAATGTGTTGTTGGATTTTGTTTGCTAGTACTTTCTTGAGGATTTTTGCATCTATATTCATCAGTGATATTGGTCTGTAATTTTCTTTTTTTGTAGTATCTTTGTCTGGTTTTGGTATCAGGGTGATGGTGGCCTCATAGAATGACTTTGGGAGTGTTCCTTACTCTGCAATTTTTTGGAAGAGTTTGAGAAGGATAGGTGTTACCTCTTCCCTAAATGTTTGATAGAATTCACCTGTGAAGCCATCTAATCCTGGACTTTTGTTTGTTGGAAGATTTTTAATCACAGTTTCAATTTCATTACTTGTGATTGGTCTGTTCATATTTTCTATTTCTTCCTGGTTCAGTCTTGGAAGGTTATACCTTTCTAAGAATTTGTCCATTTCTTCCAGGTTGTCCTTTTTATTGGCATAGAGTTGCTTGTAGTAGTTTCTTAGGATGCTTTGTATTTCTGCAGTATCTGTTGTAACTTCTCCTTTTTCATTTCTAATTTTATTGATTTGAGTCCTCTCCCTCTTTTTCTTGATGAGTCTGACTAATGGTTTATCAATTTTGTTTATTATCTCAAAGAACCAGCTTTTAGTCTTATTGGTCTTTGCTATTGTTTTCTTTATTTCTATTTCATTTATTTCTGCTCTGATCTTTATGATTTCTTTCCTTCTGCTAACTTTGGGTTTTGTTTATTCTTCTTTCTCTAGTTCCTTTACATGTAATGTTAGATTGTTTATTTGAAATTTTTGTTTCTTGTTGTAGACTTGTATAGCTATAAACTTCCAGCTTAGAACTGCTTTGCTGTATCCCATAGGTTTTGGATTGTCGTGTTTTCATTGTCATTTGTCTCTAGATATTTTTTGATTTCCTCTCTGATTTATTCAGTGATCTCTTGGTTATTTAGTAACATAGTGTTTAGCCTCCCTGTGTTTGTGTTTTTTAGGTTTTTTCCACTGTAATTCATTTCTAATCACATAGCATTGTCAGAAAAGATGCTTGATATGATTTCACTTTTCTTAAATTTACTGAGGCTTTATTTGTGACCCAAGATGTTATCAATCCTGTAGAATGTTCAATGCACACTTGAGAAGAAAGCGTAATCTGCTGTTTTTGGATGGAATGTCCTATAAATATCAATTAAATCTATATGGTCTATTGTGCCATTTATAGCTTCTTTTTCCTTATTTATTTTCATTTTGGATGATCTTTCCATTGGTGTAAGTGAGGTGTTAAAGTCCCCCACTAGTATTTTGTTTCTGTCGATTTCCTCTTTTACAGCTGTTAGCAGTTGCCTTATGTATTGAGGTGCTCCCATGTTGGGTGCATATATATTTTTAATTGTTATATCTTCTTCTTGGATTGATCCCTTGATCATTATGTAGTGTCCTTCCTTGTCTCTTGTAACATTCTTTATTTTAAAGTCTACTTTATCTGCTATGAGTATTGCTACTCTAGCTTCCTTTTGATTTCCATTTGCATGGAATATCTTTTTCCATCCCCTCACTTTCAGTCTGTATGTGTCCTTAGGTCTGAAGTGGGTCTCTTGTAGAGAGCATATATATGAGTGTTGTTTTTGTATCCATTCAGTGAGCCTGTGTCTTTTGGTTGGAGCATTTAATCCATTCACGTTTAAGGTAATTATCGATATATATGTTCCTATGACCATTTTCTTAATTGTTTTGGGTTTGATTTGTAGGTCCTTTTCTTCTCTTGTGTTTCCCACTTAGGGCAGTTCCTTTAGCATTTGTTGTAGAGCTGGTTTGGTGGTGCTGAATTCTCTTAGCTTTTGCTTGTTTGTAAAGCTTTTGATTTCTCCATCGAATCTGAATGAGATCCTTGCCAGGTAGAGTAATATTGGCTGTAGATTCTTCCCTGACATCACTTTAAGTATATCGTGCCCCTCCCTTCTGGCTTGTAGTGTTACTGCTGAGAAATCAGCTGTCAACCTTATGGGAGTTCCCTTGTATGTTATTTGTCATTTTTCCCTTGCTGCTTTCAATAATTTTTCTTTGTCTTTAATATTTGCCAGTTTGATTACTATGTGTCTTGGTGTGTTTCTCCTTGTGTTTATCCTGTATGGGACTTGCTGTGCTTCCTGGACTTGGGTGGCTATTTCCCTTCCCATGTTAGTGAAGTTTTCTACTATAATCTCTTCAAATGTTTTCTTGGGTCCTTTCTCTCTCTCTCTTCTCCTTCTGGGACCCCTATAATGTGAATGTTGTTGCGTTAATGTTTTCCCAGAGGTCTCTTAGGCTGTCTTCATTTCTTTTCATTCTTTTTTTCTTTATTCTGTTCTGCAGCAGTGAATTCCACCATTCTGTCTTCCAGCTCACTTATCCGTTCTCCTGCCTCAGTTATTCTGCTATTGATTCCTTCTAGTGTAGTTTTCCTTTCAGTTATTGTATTGTTCATCTCTGTTTGTTTGTTCTTTAATTCTTCTAGGTCTTTGTTAAACATATCTTGCATCTTCTCGATCTTTGCGTCCATTCTTCTTCCGAGGTCCTGCATCATCTTCACTATCATTATTCTGAATTCTTTTTCTGGAAGGTTGCCTATCTCCACTTCATTTAGTTGTTGTTCTGGGGTTTTATCTTGTTCCTTCATCTGGTACATAGCCCTCTGCCTTTTCATCTTGTCTATCTTTCTGTAAATGTGGTTTTTGTTCCACAGGCTGCAGGATTGTAGTTCTTCTTGCTTCTGCTGTCTGCCTCTGGTCGGCCCACTTATTTTAGAAGCCCAAACCTGTATGGTATCAAAATATCAGCATATATCACATACCATATTAATATATATTTTTACCAGGAAGATTTGAAAAGTATTACAAATTCTGATTTTGGAATTATTTGACTCCTGTCAAATGGCAAAATTGATCAAAAACAGAATTTATTATGTTGAAGAAGAAAAGGTTATAAAGGCTGGATAGATAAAATAAAATGCCTTGTTAATAATTTCAAGAAAAATTGTATAGGATGGAAATATCTTTTAACAACACACAAAATAAGGAGATGGAACCTGAAAGCTGTAATATCCTTGCCATCACAAGAAGACTGAATCAAGAACACAGTTGAATTTTGACCAAATGGAGGAGAGGGTATAAGTAAAAGTCAGCTACAGAATCACCCCTTCTGGCTACCTTGGTAACTAAAGCCTATATTATGATAATGTTATTATAATGAGAAATGCCTCCATGAAAATAACAAAATTAATAATTAGAGGTGGAACCACACAAGACCCCCTCCCCAGGCTGGTGGGAAGATATTGGGCTTTTGGAATGGGTTTAGGCAACAAAAGATAAGAGTAAGAATAAATTGGGTTATTGGGTTAAATTGGGACCTGCCTGCTTGGAAACTTCTTGGCTACCAATGACATGTTATTCTCTACTGACTTAGGTGTGCATAAATGAAATGTTTATCCGTCCATGTTACCTCACCTGGCCTAACTGACACCATCGTTACATGGACAGAAACCCCATAGAAGGTGGTAGAAGAAAAGAGTTTTAAGTAATTCATTAAGTAAAGTCAGTTTTGATTTCTTCATAGTAATTACATATACTAGGGACTTCTTAATGAAGTGAGAAAGTCTAACCTAAAAATTACTTTCAAATATAAAAGCAATGTTTGTGAATTCTAAGAATGAAGTTGACATGCTATAATTTATTTAAATATTTAAATAATTATTTGTAGATTTAGACTTTGCTCCTATCCATATTTTGAAACCAATGCACATATATATATTTCATGTCTCCAGTGTTTGCGTAAGCCCTTGAAAAGCTCAGAGACCCTGGGCTCTGTTCCTACATTGTGTAACAGAACAAATGGTCATGCTTGGTACTTGCCAATCGGGTTTGCACTGAAGCATGGTATGTATGTGGAGAGAGGCACCTTCCTTCTCCTGTGTCAATTCATGGATGGAAACCAAGGGCATTCTTTCTGAGGGTTTCCTTTTGACAGATCAGTTTAAATTCTATAAATAATAAATATAAATATATGCATATATAAATAAACATTAAAAGATAGATAGATAGACAGATACATAGATAAGTGCTACTAGGTTCCAGACCCTGTGATGGTTCTTACTCTTTTTAGTAGCCCTTACCTTCAAAGGCTTTATATATAGCAGCCAGTTATTAATTTTGCCTGAATCAAGTTTTTACATATATAATGAATGTAAAAATTATAATTTTCTAAGTCCATTGTTCCCTCTGGCAGTCTTTTGTAAGACACAACTTTTCCCTCTCTTCTATCTATCTATCTTTCTATCTATCTATCTATCTATCTACTATCTATCATCATCATCATTAATATAGAGTCATGGATTCTTATTTTATTCAATGGATTATTATCTTTAGTTTGTGCTAAATTGCTGCAGATGTGGCCAGTGGGCCTCCTTTAAAGCAGTTCTGGTCCCTTCATCATGTCCCCATATTTTTTAGCACTTCCTTATTTTCCAAGGTGCTCTGGATCCTTTTAGTATGGAAAGCTATTTAGAAATAGAGATTTGTGTGCTTGTTGTGCTCCTTGCTAATGGATTTTATTGCTTCCTTTCAGCAAAGAAAGCTAGAAAATACACACTCTCCACAACACACACAGACACACACACACACATTTACACTGAGATTTTCCATTCCATCCAAACTCCATAGGGTTCTTTCTTTACTATCCTTACTCTATTTCTATCTCCCCCCTGCAGTTAGAACACTGGCTCCTAACCTCAATATGTTTACTTACCTTTTCTGTTCTATAATATACACAAAAAAGCTTCAGAATTGCTATACTGCTATAAAAAACAAATCTACTAAAAAGAGTTCAATATTTGTTTCAATTTTTATTTTCTTTTGATTAAGGATATATAGTTAAACTGTTTACAAAGGTTCAAAAGTTACTTAGATTTTTTTAAATCCTCCTTCATCCTTGCTACCAAATTTTGAGGGCTGGCTAGTTCCACTCTGTTTTTTTGTTTGTTTGTTTGTTTAGCTTAAGTGTCACTTTCTAATGGATACCTTTCCAAACTCTCTGTGTTAGGTTTAGTCTGTTTGTTAGATGTTCTCATAGCATCTTAATGTTTTTCTTACATAGAACTTTTCCTTTTTAGTCTTTGTGGTTGTTTACTGACTATCTCTCCCAATATGCTGTAAGTTTCAAAAGAACAGAGATAATGTCTCTCTTATTACCTCTTATTCCCCTTTGAACATATAGTAGGTATTAAGTAAATATTCATTGGGTAAATGAATTATATCTAATAGTTGTACAGGAACATAGAGAAAGAAGAAATTGTAAAAGGTTGTTTTTTACGTTCCTTCTTCCTCTTACTATCCCACCCCTTTCTTTCCTCCTCCAGAGGCAGAGATGTTTTCAGTTTAGTTGACAAACATTTGTTAAGAAACATTATTAAGCACCTAATGCATATTTCCTGGGCACTGAAATATATAAATCATTTAGGAGATTAAGATCTAGTGCCAAAAGGTATTATGTAGTGACTAAAGAAATCAACTGGGCTTTCTCAAAGACCCCAGAAGGATCAGGCATATGGATTTCTACACTTATCTACTTTAAAAGGTAGATGTTCTTTTTTGATTAACTTTCAGCACATTTCTACGTTCATTTTTGAAGATAATTCTGCCAAGTATGCTTTCTCTTCAGTGGTTAAATGTAAAAATAGAACTTCTCACTTCAGCCTCTGAATTAGGTTCTGTGTATGAGTGTGAAAATCCATTGCTGACAGGATTGAACTGTAAATAATTGTAAATAATTTTTTAACGTGGGTCTAGAGCCATGTGACTTCTAATTTGGACACTCCAAATGAAAACCATGTGGCCCATGATTAAATTGAATTTTTTCATTATGTGTTAGAAAACAATAAATAGGAAACAAAGCAATTTAAACAAGAGTGAGGACCTCTTCACAAGAAATTTAAATGAAGTAGGAAGCAAATTAATATGAAGTGATTTCTGTCACATGCTTTTCCTTCCTCTGTTGTTCCTAGATCCCAAGAACTCTGTGTCATCTTTCTTTATACCCTAAATCAGATAGTTACTTATTTCTGATGAATTCTCAACACTCAGTTGATAAAGTTCCTTTACTTCACTTTTTCTTCTGGATAAAGTTGGATGATAATCAAATAAAGAAGAATGTAAAAGGAGACACTATGGTGTCATGAGCAAGTATGGGCCTTGAATCCAGAAAGGCCTGTCTCTGCATCTTAGCTCTATTAGCTGGAAAGCCTTGGATAAAGCAGATGTTTCTAAGCCTCGTTTTCTTCATCACTAAAATGATAGTCCATTTTCAGGATCTTTTTTGAGTATTTAAAATTGCATACAGTAATGTTACTCACACTGTTCCTGGTGCATAGAAAGTATAAGTAAGTTGTAGTTATTATATGAATTCTTTATCTTATCTCTATCCACAGGCAATTTTTTTTGAATTTTATTTTTTTATACAGCAGGTTCTTATTAGTTATCCATTTTATACATATTAGTGTATTTATGTCAATCCCAATCTCCCAATTCATCCCACCACCACCACCACACCCCTGCCATTTTCCCCCCTTGGTGTCCATACGTTTGTTCCCTACATCTATGTCTCAATTTCTGCCCGGCAAACCGGTTCATCTGTACCATTTTTCTAGGTTCCACATATGTGCGTTAATATATATTTGTTTTTCTCTTTCTGACTTACTTCACGCTGTATGACAGTCTCTAGGTCCATCCACGTTTCAACAAATGACCCAATTTCATTCCTGTTTATGGCTGAGTGATATTCCATTGTATATATGTACCACATCTTCTTTATCCATTCATCTGTTGATGGGCATTTAGGTTGCTTCCATGACCTGGCTATTGTAAATAGTGCTGCAATGAACATTGGGGTGCATGTGTCTTTTTGAAATGTGGTTTTCTCTGGGTATATGCCCCATAGTGGGATTGCTGGGTCATATGGTAATTCTATTTTTAATTTTTTAAAGAACCTCCATAGTGGCTGTATCAATTTACATTCCCAACAACAGTGCAAGAGGGTTCCCTTTTCTCCACACCCTGTCCAACATTTGCTGTTTGTAGATTTTCTGATGATGCCCATTCTAACTGGTGTGAGGTGATACCTCATTGTAGTTTTGATTTGCATTTATCTAATAATTAGTGATGGTGAGCAGCTTTTCATGTGCCTCTTGACCATATCTATGCCATCTTTGGATAAATGTCTAGGGCTTCTGCCGATTTTTTGATTGGGTTGTTTGTTTTTTTTAATACTGAGCTGCATGAGGTGTTTATATATTTTGGAGATTAATCCTTTGTCCATTGATTGGTTTGCAAATATTCTCTCCCATTCTGAGGGCTGTCTTTTCGTCTTGTTTATGATTTCCTTTGATGTGCAAAAGCTTTTAAGTTTCATTAGGTCCCATTTGTTTATTTTTGTTTCCATTACTCTAGTAGGTGGATCAAAAAAGATCTTGCTGTGATTTATGTCAAACAGTGTTCTTCCTGTGTTTCCTCTAAGAGTTTTATAGTGTCCTGTCTTACATTTAGGTCTCTAATCATTTTGAGTTTATTTTTGTGTATGGTGTTAGGGAGTGTTCCAATTTCATTCCTTTACATGTAGCTGTCCAGTTTTCCCAACACCACTTATTGAAGAGACTTTTCTCCATTGTATATCCCTGCCTCTCTTGTCATAGATTAGTTGACCATAGGTGCGTGGGTTTATCTCTGGGCTTTCTATCCTTTTCCATTGATGTATATTTCTGTTTTTGTGCCAGTACCATATTGTCTTGATTACTGTAGCTTTGTATAGTCTGAAGTCAAGGAGTCTGATTTCTCCAGCTCCGTTTTTTTAATTTACTTTAAAGTCTGTTTTATCTGATATGAGTATTGCTACTCCAGCTTTCTTTTGATTTCCATTTGCATGGAATATCTTTTTCCATCCCCTCACTTTCAGTTTGTATGTGTTCCTAGGTTTGAAGTAGGTCTCTTGTAGAAAGCATATATATGAGTGTTGTTTTTGTATCCATTCAGTGAGCCTGTGTCTTTTGGTTGGAGCATTTAATCCATTCACGTTTAAGGTAATTATCAATATTTATGTTCCTATTACCATTTTCTTAATTGTTATGGATTTGTTTTTGTAGGTCCTTTTCTCCTCTTGTGTTTCCCACGTAGAGAAGTTCCTTTAGCATTTGTTGTAGAGCTGGTTTGGTGATACTGAATTCTCTTAGCTTTTGCTTCTGTGTAAAGCTTTTGATTTCTCTGTCGAGTCTGAATGGGATCCTTGCCCGGTAGAGTAATCTTGGTTGTAGGTTATTCCCTTTCATCACTTCAAATATATCATGCCACTCCTTTCTGGCTTGTAGAGTTTCTGCTGAGAAATCAGCTGTTAACCTTATGGGAGTTCCCTTGTATGTTATTTGTTGTTTTTCCCTTGTTGCTTTCAGTAATTTTTCTTTGTCTTTAATTTTTGTCAGTTTGATTACTGTGTGTCTCAGCATGTTTTTCCTTGGGTTTATCCTGCCTGGGACTCTCTGCACTTCCTGGACTTAATTGACTATTACCTTTCCCATGTTAGGGAAGTTTTCGACTATAAACTCTTCAAATATTTTCTTGGGTCCTTTCTCTCTCTCTCTTCTCCTTCTGTGACCCCTATAATGCGAATGTTGTTGCATTTAATGTTGTCCCAGGGGTCTCTTAGGCTGTTTTCATTTCTTTTCATTCTTTTTTCTTTACTCTGTTCCACAGCAGTGAATTCCACCATTCTGTCTTCCAGCTCACTTATCTGTTCTTCCTCAATTATTCTGCTATTGATTCTTTCTAGTGTAGTTTTCATTTCAGTTATTGTATTGTTCATCTCTGTTAGTTTTGTTCTTAATTCTTCTAGGCATTTGTTCTTTAATTCTTCTAGGTCTTTGTTAAACATTTCTTGCATCTTCTCGATCTTTGCCTCCATTCTTTTTCCGAGGTCCTGTCTCATCTTCACTATCATTATTCTGAATTCTTTTTCTGGAAGGTTGCCTATCTCCACTTCATTTAGTGTTTTTCTGGGGTTTTATCTTGTTCCTTCATCTGGTAACCCTCTGCCTTTTCATCTTGTCTATGTTTCTGTGAATGTGGTCTTTGTTCCACAGGCTGCAGGATTGTAGTTCTTCTTGCTTCTGCTGTCTGCCCTCTCCACAGGCAATTATTATATACCTATTATGTATTCTGTGGACTAGATGAGATATAAGTTAAATTGTAAGATACAGTCCCTATCAGATATAGGGCATGACAGGGGCAGATTAGGAAGAACTGAACCTGGAATTACTCTTCCATCTAGGTGGGAAGAAGGCCAGCAATGGCTGTTGAAGAAATAGCAGAACATAGTATCTAAATGTTGGCAGAGTCCTCTGGAAGACTCAGCATATAAGGGATCCAGTGTGGGTACAACATGGGACACAATGCCCAGGAATGGGTGCTATTCTTATATCCAGGCATGTAAGTCAAACCAGTCATATATTTCCACAGATACAAAGTTGATAGTCATTGTGCTAGGCTCTTTAAAAAAATTTAAATCTCTGGTAGAAACTGGCATGAAAAATGTAGGACCTTTGTCCTGCAAAGTTTGAGGTCCTCAACAAGTTTAACAAGAGAGGGTTTCAGGAGACAAACCAGGGAAGAGCTAGTTAGCAGAGCTGGGCTATAGAGAAGGGACTCTATCCCAAGAATTAAGTAGAGTAGTTTTTCCAAGGCTGGCTCAAGGGTAGAGTCAGCGAAGCATAAGTTTGATTGGATAGTGAGATAATACAAAGAATTGGATTATCAAATCAGACACGAATCAGATTTTTGCCAGGAACAAGTTTTACTAATGATTTCAGGCGCACAAGTAATCATGAGACATAGGTGAAGCAGGGAGACATCTGAAATAGTCCGTACATCTTACCATGTCCTTTTTTGGGGGCCGCATCAGGATGTTTCCCAGTCCCAGATTAATCTATGAGGTCTCCAATGAGTTGTGCATTTAAGTCACTTATTGAGAAAGAACTGTTTGAGCCATGAAACATTTCCATTTTATGCTCAGATAGTTACATAATTTATATCACATTTTCCAGGAAGCCATGTATATAAATCCATAGATTCTACGTATGTTATCATCTTATAACAGGTATATCCTGCTACAGATGAGGACTGTCTTGTTAGAAAATGGCATTACTTTGTTTGCTAGAGGTCATTAACCTTAGTATGCTTACAAGGATATTTGACCAGGTCATCTTTTTTTCTTTTTTCTTTCCTGGAGGTGTCCCCTGCCAATGGGACAGGAATGGGAGAGGGGAATTGCAAATTTTCTATTTAACTATTTACTTCTCAGATGATAAGACCCAGAAAATTGGAATCAAGCTGAATTCCCTCCTTCCAGAAATCTGGATTACTTTTGGAGTTTGACTTAAGGATAGAACTGGCAGGTGGGAGGAATATGGAACTGGGGGAAAAAGTTAAGGAACTTTTGAGCTTGTCTCCATACTCAGTGGATAAATGTACTCCATATCATTAAGGATTTAAAAGGATAAATGGACATATAATATATAAAAAGGGCCTTGAGTATATGGATAAAGGGAGAGTAAGTGAGTTGGAATAACCAGGGCAGGCTTTGTGAACTTTGTTTTCCTTCTCTTTTAATTTAACCCTTTCTCTCAGCCTGTGGTGTAGTGAGGGAGATTTCTGCACTCTACTAATGGGTGAAGTTCTGTCCATAAAGTCAAGGTTCACTCAATGCGAAGTCTAAAATATCAATAGAAATATTAAATGTAAAAGAGGAATTAAATATGAGAGAGGATATTAAAAGGTAGGTGGTTTCTGTGTCTTGAATAGACTTAATTTATCCTTGACATATGGTCCGTTGTCAACCCTGAAGGCCTCTCCTAGTAACATCTCACACCAGTTGGAAATATTTTGTAGGTGATCATTGTTCCTTAATTGTGGTTTCTTGTCCAATATTTAACACCCAAACCAATGTGAATGGATTAATTTTCTTGTGTCAAGGCAGAGGAAGTGTGCATGGAAGAACCCTACAGCTTCTCTGAGTCTTCTGGTTAATAATGTGAGCAATAAATCCTCCATTACTTTGAAACATTTCATCTACTGTTATCTTGAAACATTATTTAAATGTTTTATTGTTTTCTACATTTCCGTACTTGTATTTTTCTTGCCAACTGAATTTAAATTTCTGGAGAGTACAACCAGTATAGGTGCTTGATACATGTTTCTTGACCTAATTTGCAGATCTATGGAATCTTGGAAAAATATTTTTTAAATTAATCTCTTTGGTATCCTATCTCTGCTAAGGCACATTTAAGAATCTATAATGACAGGCCAAACAAAATTTATAACAGATAATTTAAATTTTCTATTGGTGGGTATTCATTATTTCCAGCTTCATTTTAAGCTCCTGTACAATAGTTAAAAAATAACACTAGGCTTAAAGAGAAAGAAAGAGAAAGAAAGAACATTAAATACCATCAAAAGGGAATTAAACTGCAATCAAATAAAAATTCTTGAGTACGTTTGAAATGGATTTTAAGGAAAAGGGTTGAAAATTTCTAATCTTTTAAGGCTTTAATTTTTTTATTCCTAATCTATTGTTGTAAATAGTTCCAAGAAAATCTTAGGTTCCTCACCAATGTTACAAATACTATCTGTATTGGTCAGGTTTCAATCAGAAAAACAGATGTTACTTTAAGTATTCCAACAGGGGTCTCGAAGTGGATAATTCTCTGGAGTTTGTCCAGAGGCCTCCTGCATCTGTTCACACAGCCAGCAGTGTCTCTGGCTTCTCCTATTCCACCTACTAAATCTAGTCTAAGTGCATCTCATCATCAGAATCTGACTTAGTTAGTTAGGGATAGTTAGACTGTTAGGGATTCTGCAAAATGTAGTTTTGAGTGTTACGTGTTATGCTGAGGAGATATAGAAATAGGTGGGCAATGATGTCCAGGAAACCACAGATCATCTTGCACACTATCTGTTCAGCATTTAAATTTTTAAAAATCAGTTGTAAACACAATTGGTTTATTAGTATTTACATATTTGCTTCAAAGATACCATGAACTTCCTCTTCATATAGAAACCAGGCACTTTTAGATATATTTATATTTGAGGAAATTCAAAATGACTCTAAGTGTCATAGTAGGGAGTAGCACTCTGGGGAGAAACTTTTGTTATTTCTATTTACCATCAAAAGCAGTTCTGGGACTATGGAGCACTCCAGCAGAACATTTTTTGCTTTTGTTTCATGCTGAAAGAGTTACATGAACCATGGTGAACTAAGTTTTCTCATTTTTTGATATCACAAACATGACTGCAGGGCGATAATGAAGGGGCCAACCTTGTTATCTTGATGATAGATATAAAAAGAATGATGGATATAAGAGGCATTTAATACAATTAACAATGTCATTGTTGAGTCAAGAATGTTTAGAAAACAAAACTCATTGTTGATTTGAAAACTTCTTTTAACAATGTGCTTATTATTGTTATGGATATAATTATTAATTGTTGACTTTTAGAGATCTATGCAGTTTAAAAAGCAATGATCTGCATCAAGCATTAATATCCTCATTTTATGGATGAGGACAACAGAGATTAACATCACAGACAGTAAGTGACACAACCAGGAATTGAACCTACAGAACCTCTGCTCTTAACCAATTGCATGAGCATTTATAGTTAGGAGGAACCTTAGAGAGAGCTAGTCTAAACTATGCATTTTATACTTCAGTAAACTAAAAGCTGAAGAGCTGAAACGTATTGCCTTTGGTTATACTGCTAATTGCAGAGTTGTTACTCTGACCTGGGTACAATAGCCAGGCCAGGCTAAGCTTGGCTGCAGTATCAAAGGCCTGAAATTGCAGTGACTTTATACAACATATATTTGTTTCTTCTTTTATAAAGTCTAGTAGAGGTCAAGCAGTCCCACACTATGGAACACGTAGCCTCCACTTGTTTTTAACTGCCTGGGATTGAAAGTGACACGCTAGATTCCACATCAGAGAATTAATCAAATGACCTCAACCTAAATATCATGACAGCTAGGAAGTATGGTCTTCCTACAGGTGTGGTGAACACACAATAGTGTCCCTGTCATAACAAGAGTCCTGATACCCAGTCACAAACTCTTATCATTAACATTTATTAGTCTGCCTCTCACCCCCCACACTCTCCAGCTCTGAAGCTGGTTTGATATTCTTCAGTAATAGTATTTTTAGCTAAGACATATTTGTTCCCATAAAGCTAGTCATTCTGGTCTTTTTTTTTCTTACTTTAAAAATATTAACTGTGGCTGCTTATAATGGGTGGGTTTTTTTTTTTTTTACAAATTCCCACTTGATATAAATATCAAAACATATATGCAACTTCAACATCCTTATTCTAAGTAGATGGGGGACTCAACAGGCCTCATAGAAAGAGCTCAGGTTTCAAACTTATTTCTTCTAGTTTTACAATGCAAATGGGCACTGTACACATTTCATATCCCCACTTTCTATTGAAAAATGTCACTTGGTAGTTCTAGCTGCATGATTTTTAGATGAAATATCTATAGAAATATGTCATTGTGATAAAGAGGAGAATTTGGCCAAGAATCAACATTCTTTATGTTATTCTGCAGAGAAAAGCTGTAACAAAAGCTGAATGATGTATTTGGTTTATGAAGTGTAATGAATATAAGATGCATAATGATGCAAAAGATGCAAATATTTATTGAGTAATAACTAAATACAAAGGAGACCATATGGATCCTGTTCTACACTGACACCCAAGAATCATAAAATATGGTTGGACAGCTGAATATTACCAAACAAGATATATAGCCAGTGGGCTTGGCATGTTCAAATCCTGCACATTCCAGAGAAAGCACTGGCCCTTGACTAGCTCATGGGAGACAATCTCTGAGCCCTTGGAATGTTTTGCCTGAAAAGAGTATCTTTGTATACCTGAAACCTTGGGCTATACAAGCTAGTTCATGCTAACAATGAAATTTACAGCAAATACCTGTTTTTGTTCTCCTGCGATGCTGGGCCGTACTGTGTCAATTTGACCTCTGGGGTGTGGGGAAGAGGTTGGAAACTTACAGTCTTGTAAACATGGAATGCCTATGTACTAACCCCCAATAAAAACCTAGGACAGCAAGGTTCTAGTGAGCTTCTGTGGTTGACAATATACATCATACACGCTGTTACTGGGAGAATTAAGTGCTGTCTGTACAACTTTAATGGGAGAGGGTAACTTGCACCTGGTTTCTCCTGGACTCTGTTCTATGCATCTTTTGCTGATGTTAATCTGTATCCTTTCACTGTAATAAATTTTATCCATGAATATAACAGCTGTACTGAGTTCTGAGTTCTTCTGGTAAGTCATTAAACCTGACAGTAGTCTTGGGCTCCCCTGAAACATAGGTGAATAAAAGTTCATAAACAGAAAAATAATTCCCAATAGAATTGTGAGACACTAAGTGTCATAACAATATATAAAACATTTTTTAAGTGTGTTACTATTTACAAAAATTTCCCATAAATTACTCTATTTTTTATAGGAATTCAGGAGTGAGAATCACTTCAAACTATAGAGTCAAGCAAGGTTTTATGGAAGAAGAGTCAGGATGTTGAGCTGGATTTCAAAGAGCTCAGCAAAGAAGAGAAGACCAGAATGGGGTAAGGAAAATGCAATCCAGGGTCAGAGGGCAGTAAGCAGAACATTTCACCTGAAGTGTGAGTTTGAGGAAGGTAAGTAAAGAGTTAAGACTGTAAATGCAGGCTGCGGCCAAATTGTAGGGTTTTAATGCTGGTATTGTTTACCATAAATGTAAAAGCTGAACTTTTAGTAAATTAAACTAATCAAATTCCAGAAAGTTTCTGTGTGTGGAGAAGGTTCCCTATAGAGGGTCTCCATATACTGTAAAATTCTGATGATAAAGTGAATCTTACTGCCAGATAAAAAGTCACTGTAATAATAACCTATTGGGGTTCCACATGTATCCTCTTACAGTGATGTCCACATCAAATTTGCACAATTTATAACTGAAAAATTGAACTGTCTTCAGCCAGAAATTGTAAGCTCCACCTGTCATCTGAGAATCCAGCTGTGTTCTTTTTGGATTGTTGTAACATCACAGTAATAAGGATTCTGCAATCAGAATTTAGCTCACACTTTTGATAATGATTCATTATCCAAAGCTGTCTCCAGCTCAGCTTCCCTGTGGCTTCACTGGCCCTAAAGCCTCCAAAACTGCTGTTGTCAGGAAGACTCACTGGTATTACTTTTGCTATTATTCACTGACTGCCCTAAATACATACCATTTTCTTTGGAAGTAAGTTTTGGGGTTGGGATTGGAGTGGGTAGGATTTATAAGGAAAAGATGGCAGGTTTATGCAAGGGTTTGGATTACAGAAAGGCATTAAACCCAATGTAGGTCTTAAAAGGTTGTGATCGTGGGCAGACCACCCACATCTTTATTTCTACAGCAAAATATTATGCCAACCAGCCCATTTCCTTTTCCCCTCAGCTATATAATGATTATAATGGTGTGTTTTTTTGTTTCAAGTGTGTTTCTTCCATCAGGAGTAGGAAACGGAGGTACTCTATGTTTGATGGTCCTTAATTTGGTTCAATGCAAAGTTCCGGCCCTCCAACCATGTTATTGTGCAGACATACTCTCTTTCACATTTTAAAAAATTATCATCTGTATTTAAATTACATGAACACTTTCTCCAGTTTCTTCTTGTATCAGTTAGACATGAGCTTGCAATATGACTGAAATTGAACCATTTATTCCTCTTTCTCCAAAGTTGTGTGCTTTCCATGTATTCTGTATCTCAGTGTCACTAGTATCCACCCAGACGCCAAAGTTAGAACCTAAAAGTCATTCTGACTTTTCCCACTCCACTCGTTACTTCCAATCAACCATCAACTTCTGGCTAATTTACTGCCTGAAAACTTCACCATCCTGTCCACTTTTTTCCCTTCCTATGACTATTCCTTAGTTTGGGCTACCATTATTTCTCACATAAATTGTGGCAATAACTTATTGGCTAGTTCCTCTGTTTCTCATCTTCTATCCCCTAATTCATTTTCTTTTTGAAAATGTATTATAAAATACTGTACTAACTTTTCAGATTACAGAGCAAGAGATACATGATGGTCAGGGACCCACCACTTTTCCTCTCCTCCCTCCCTTGTTCAATCCTGGAGTGGAACTGGAGAATGGGGAGGAAGTAGAATGAGGAAAGAAAATATGCCAACTATATCATTTCCTCCTCTCAAGGAGGCCTACACTAAGGTGAGAGGAAAACTTTAATTGGAACATTTTGGGATGGAAAAGGGAACTCTGAGGTAGACATGTTAATTTTGAGATGTCAATTGGGAATTTGGGTGGAGATGTTGAATAGGGAGTTGGATTTATGAGTCTAAAATTTAAGGCTAAAGGGTGCCCACTCTCACCACTTCTATTCAGCAGAGTACCGGAAGTCTTAGTCATAGCATTTAAGCAAGAGAAATAAATAAAAGGCATACAAATTGGAAACAAAGAGGTTAAATTGTCTCTCTTTGCAGATAACATGATCTTATATATATGAAGTCCTAAAGACTACACAGAAAACTGCTAGAACTAATAAACAAATTCAGTAAAGTGACAGGATACAAAATCAACATGCAAAAATCAGTTGTGTTTCTGTATACTAACCACAAACTATCTGAAAAAGAAGTTTTTTAAAATCCCATTTACAACAGAATCAAAAACAATAAAATACTTAGGAATAAATTTAACCAAGGAGGTGAAAAATCTCTACATTGAAATCTGTAAGACACTGATGAAAGAAATGGAAGAAGAAACAAAAATGGAAAGATATACCATGTTCATGGATTAGAAAAATTAATATTATTAAAATGTCCACACTGCCCAAAGCCATCTACAGATTCAATGCACTGTGTAATAAAAATTCCAATGGAATTTTTCACAGAAATAGAAAAAACAACCCTAAATTTGCATGGAACCAAAAAAGATCCTGAATAACCAAAACAATCTTGAGAAAGAAAAACAGAGCTTGGTGGTATCTCACTTCCTAATTTCAAACTATATTACAAAGCCATAGAACAAATGGTCTCTGACTTACCATGGTCTGACTTAGGATTTTTCAACTTTACAATGGTGTGAAAGCAATATGCATTCAGTAGAAACCGTACTTTGAACTTTAAATTTTGATCTTCTCCCAGGCTAGCAAAATATAGTAGGATACTCTCTCGTGATGCTGGGCAGCTCCCAGTCAGCCACTTGATCATCAGGGTAAACAACCAATACAGTTACAGCCATTCTGTACCCATCAACCATTTTGCTTTTCACTTTCAGTATAGTATTCACTAAATTGCATGAGATATTGAACACCTTATTATTAAATAGGTTTTGTGTTAGATGATTTTGCCCATGTAGGCTAATGTAAGTGTTCTGAGCACATTTAAGATAGGTTAGGTTAAGTTATGATATATGGTAGGTTAGATGTGTTAAATCTTTTTAAATTAACAATACTTTCAACTTACAATGAAAATATTATCGGGAAAAGTTATTTAGGAAGTAACCCCATCATGAGTCAAGGAAAATCTGTGTCAAAACAACATTGGATGGGCGTAAAAAACAGAAACGTAGGCCAATGGAACAGAATAGAGAGCCCAGAAATAAACCCATGCATGTATGGTCAGCATCTTTGAAAGGGTGTCAGGAACTCACAATGGAGAAAGGAGTTTATCTTTAATAAATGGTGTTGGCCATACACAAAAATAAACTCAAAATGGAATAAAGACCTAAATGTAAGGCCAGCCACTATAAAACTCTTAGAGGAAAACATAGGCAGAACACTCTATGACATAAATCACAGCAAGATCCTTTTTGACCCACCTGCTAGAGAAAGAGAAATAAAAACAAAAATAAGCAAATGGGACCTAATGAAACTTAAAAGAAGCTTTTGCACAGCAAAGGAAAACATAAACAGGACAAAAAGACAACACTCAGAATGGGAGAAAATATTTGAATGAAGCAACTGACAAAGGATTAATCTCCAAAATCAAAAGCACAAACAACCCAATCCAAAATGGGCAGAAGACCTAAATAGACATTTCTCCAAAGAAGATATACATATTGCCAACAAACATATGAAAGGATGCTCAACATCACTAATCATTAGAGAAATGCAAATCAAAACTACAATGAGGTATCAGCTCACACCAGTCAGAATGGCCATCATCAAAAAATCTAGAAACAATAAATGCTGGAGAAAAGGGAACCTTCTTTCACTGTTGGTGGGAATGTAAATTTATACAGCCACTATGGAAAACAGTATGGAGTTTCCTTAAAACACTAAAAATAGAACTACCATATGACCCAGCAATCCCACTACTGGGCATATACCCTGAGAAAACCATAATTCAAAAAGAATCACGTACCACAATGTTCATTGCAGCTCTATTTATAATAGCCAGGACATGGAAGCAACCTAAGTGTCCATCGACAGATGAATGGATAAAGAAGATGTGACACATATATACAATGGAATATTACTGAGCCATAAAAAGAAATGAAACTGAGTTATTTGTAGTGAGGTGGATGGACCTAGAGTCTGTCATACAGAGTGAAGTAAGTCAGAAAGAGAAAAAGAAATAGCATATGCTAACACATATATATGGAATCTAAAAAAAGAAAAAGTGGTTTTGAAGAACCTAGAGACAGGACAGGAATAAAGACGCAGACATAGAGAATGGAATTGAGGACACGGGGAGGAGGAAGGGTAAGCTGGGACGAAGTGAGAGAGTGGCATTGACAGGTATACACTACCAAATGTAAAATAGCTAGTGGGAAGCAGCTGCATAGCACAGGGAGATCAGCTCGGTGCTTTGTGACCACCTAGAGGGGTGGGAAAGCGACTGTGGGAGGGAGATTCAAGAGGGAGGGGATATGGGGATATATGTATACATATAGCTGATTCACTTTGTTATGAAGCAGAAATTAACACATCATTGTAAAGCATTTATACTCCAATAAAGATGTTAAAAAAATAAATTAAATAAATAAATAAATAAAATAAAATTTACATTATTATTTTAATGCCACAAATGGAATTAAGGGATCAAAAGTTATGTTAATTTCAATGGCAAAAAAAATAAATTTAAAAAAATTAAAAATTAACAAATAAATAATCTTCAGAATAAATAAATAAATAAATGGTGTTGGGAAAACTGAATATCCCCATGCAAAAGAATGAAACTGAACCATTATCTTACACCATGCACATAAATTAACTCAAAATGCTTTAAGGACTGAAACCATAAAAGTGGAAGAAAACATAGGGAAAATCTCCTTGATGTGGGTCTTGGCAAGTGCAACAATAGTAAAAATAAATAAGTGGGACTCCATCAAACTAAAAGACCATAAAAAGGAAGGAAATCCAGCTACTAGCAACAATATGGATGAAACTTGAAGGCATTATGCTAGGTGAAATAATACAGACAGAGAAGGACAAATTCTGTATGATCTCATTTATATGTGGAATCTAAAAAAAAAATCAAACTTATAGAAACAGAGTATAGAATGGTTGTTGACAGGGTCTGGGGGCTGAGGGAAATGTGAAGATGTTGGTCAAAGGGTGTAAGCATTCAGTTATAAGATGAATAAGTTCTGGGGATCTAATGTACAGTATGGTGGCTAGAGTTAATAATAGTATATTGTACACTTGAAATCTAATAAGAGTAAATCTTAAATGATCTCTATATACGCACAGAAAAAGGTAACTATGTAAGGTGATGAATGTGTTAACTAACTTTATTCTGGTGGTCATTTCACAATATGCATATATCAAATCATTATGTTGTATACCTTAAATTTATGCAATTTTATTTGTCAATTATATTTCAATAAATCTGGGGAAAATATAAGTAAAAATGAGAAAAATTTACTTCCCCCAAAATAAATAAAATAAAATAAAATTTAAGGCTGGAGATATGGATTTGGGAGTCTTCTGGATATTAGTGGGAGGCTAGATGAGACCTAGCCTAGGCTAGATAGAAAAAAAGGGAGGTTCAGAGACTGAGACATGGGGCCTTCCAGTGTTTAGATGATGGATTGATGAGGAGAAAACATAAAGGAGTTTAAGAAGGTGCTTCCAGAAATAGGGAAGGAAAACCAGGCTAGTGTGTCCTGGAAGTCAAGTGAAGAATATGTTTCAGTGAGGTGGACTGATGGCCTTTGTAAAATGGTGGTGAAGAAGAAGCAAGATGTGGATGGATGAATAACCACTGTATTTAGCAACATGGAGATTGTTGGTGACCTTTCAATATCAGTGAAGGGGTGGGAAGAAAAGCCTAATTTGAACAGACTCTTAAGAGAACAGGGGAAGAGTCATTGAGGGTAGAGAGTATAGACAAGGAAAGGAAGAGTTTTGCTCTAAAAGAAAATGGGGTGGTTGCTGGAGGCAGAACTGGACTCTAAGAGGATTTTTAAGATGAGAGATGTTTGCATGCCACTGAGCAAGAGAAAATTGATGACACAGGAAAGAGAGAGGAGAGTGACTAAGCAGTGTTCTTGGGTCAGCAAGAGGGGATTGGATCTGGTGCACAAGTGAGGGGTTGGATTTATCTAGGACTGTCGATAGTTCTTCCAAATTAACAGGAGAGAAGGCCGAGTATATGGGCATAGATGTTGATAGGTGGGTTGATGCAGTGATGAGAGTTTGTAAAAGTTCTCGCCTGATTCCTTCACTTTTCTCAGGCAAATAGAAAGCAAGGTCATCAGCTGGGAGTGAGGTATTGAAAACTTTGAAAAGCCCCCCTTATCATCATCAACCTATCTATCAATAAAATTCAGCCCTCTTAGCACTTATCATTAGCATGCTCTATATTTTGCTTACTTTTCATGTGTATTGTCTATCTCCCCACCAGAACATGAACTGCATGAGAGGAAGGTTTTCTGTCTGATTTATTTACTACTATAACTACAGAACCTAGAATACTACCAGGTAAATAGGTGTTTGGTAAATTGTTGTTTAATTCATGGAAGGATTTTGTGATTAATTAGGCTTGGGGTACATTGAGTGGGCTTTTTAATATGAAAACAAAGGAAGTATCTGTGTATCATATAAGAGTGATTAAAGAAGCTATGGGACTTGGAGGACATATTATCCTAATCGTGAGGGGAAACCAGATTGCTGAATGGCTTGAAGAAAAAGGGAAGAAAAATAGGTTGGTTTCTACTGGCACACTCCTGAGTTTGGCTCATTCAACAAATTGGTTATAATATACATTTCAGGAAAAGGAGCATCTTCACTTGCCTGAAAGCATTCTAAAGCCTGGAGAACATAGTTTAGATTGCTTGTGGGTTAGACAATTGAGAATGTTCCATCTCCTTTTTCAAAACATGTAGCAAAAGCTTCAAGTTCAGCATCTGACAGTATGACAAATTGCAGGATTGGTGGCCAAAGGGAAATGAGTCTTAATAAAACATTAAAATCCATAGTTACGTGGTATACTTTTTGGGCTCCATATGGTTCTCTGCCAAAATCCAGCCCACACTTCAGTAACTAACTTATATACAAACATCTTGAACATAGCTGTGTCAGTAATACTTTCCAGTTACATGTAAAGCAGAAACTAACACACCATTGTAAAGCAATTACACCCCAATAAAGATGTTAAAAAAAACTTTTAAAATAGTTTAAAATAGTGACAAGACATTGGATAGTCTTGGGATATATGAAATGGAGTCAGAGACAGAAATTCTTGTTACATGTTAATGTGGGACCACTCATTATCTTAAAAAAAATCACCTTTCTGTTGGCCGTGCAAGGGGATCAAACAGATTCAAATTTAAATCCTTATCAGTCAAGGATGAATTAAGAACAGAGAAACCAATCCAGGTGTTTCCTCCCTTCCTCCCTTCCTCCCTCCCTCCCTCCCTCCGTCCCTTCCTTCCTTCCTTCCTTCCTTCCTTCCTTCCTTCTTTTTTTTTAATGCTAAAGTTTTCATGCAGAATATTGTTTATACAGTTGAAGAAAGGGCTGAGAAGCTGATGGGAAAGGGGGCAGGGCAGGCAAGTCAGAGATTTGCAAGAACAAGAAGCAGCAACCCTTAAGACTAAAGCAGCAGGGACGAGGTGGATTATCAGAGCCCCAAACTGAGGCCATCTAATGGGAGCTAGAACTATAGCTATACCCATTAGACCTGGAGCCACCAAGGAGCTGGAGCTACTTCTGGAAAGGTTAGCCAAGGCAAAGCAAGGAGTAGGACTATCCTCTCTACTTTTCTGTGGCCTCCTAGTCTCTGTTACTGAACCGAACTTGGGTTCACTCACCCAACATGCAGCAAAGCCAATCTACTGACACCAGGCTGTGGTGAAGGAAAATATGGCATTTATTTGCAGGGCACCAAGCAAGGAGAATAGGCAGCTAATGCTCAGAAGATGCTGATGGCTCTTAGGGAAGGGTTTTTAAAGACAATTTAGGGGTGAGAGTTGCAGGGTGCGTAATCAATTCATGGACATTCTTCTGATTGGTTGGTGGTGAGGTAACAGAGTGATGTTTGGGGAATCTTAATCATCAATCTTCTGGTTCCAATCAGTCTGGGGTCTGTGTGTTGGTCTGTGTGTTTGCGGGCAACATGTAGGCACCATCCTCCACTGGGTGGTGGTCTTAGTTTCTGCAGAACAACTCAAAGATATGCATCAGATTGTTATCTGTATCTCTTCAGGTGGAACTAGGAGTCCTGTGGCTCTATTGTCCTAATCATTAACTGCTTGAGTCTGCTCTTTGGATCTCAGGGAAGGTCAAACAAGAAGTGGGGGAGGAGGGAGGCACAGGGGTGTTTGTACCTGGGAAGGCCTCACAGGTTCCTGCTTGGTTTCAGTCCCCCCTTTTCTTCAATACTTCTCAATCCTGAGGGGAACAGAGGCGGGACAAGAAAGGGAATATAGTTTTGGATAGAGAGTTAATCATGAACTCGGGGGACTTAGTTTCCTCTCCACCAGGTCCCTACCCTCCTACCCCTTGGCTGAATACATCCAAAAGGCACAAAAAAGGAACCTGGGAAATATAGCTTCTGCTAATAGACAGCGAGCCAGAGAGAGGGCAGAGAGTATATATGAGAACAAAGAAACAATTCAGAAACTCTGTTCGATCTTTTATTAGCTGTGAGTCCTTGAGTGATTATTTTAACTTTTGGTTTCTTCATCTGCAATATGAAGGATACCCACTTCATAGGAATTTTGTGATTCCAAATGCAATAATTTATATACAATGCCTGATTCATAGTAGGAGCTCAGGACATCTTTTTCCCCCTTCCCCATTTACAAATATCCCTCAAAGCATTGCTTTCCTAGAAAGATAAAGAAACTAATGAGTCTGAAGAGAATTTGGCTACCAAGTCTTATCTTTAGTGCTTCTTTAATTCCAGTAACCTTCATCAAAAGCAGCACAGAACCCAAAGCTGACCAAAAGGGAGCAGTTCTCAAAGCTCATATTTGTCAAGAATTGTTTCTCTGAAAGCTCAGTCACTTTGAGGTCCCCTGACAAGATAGAGTTTGTAGTAATGACCACAAAAATCAGTGAACAAGTGTTTCTAGAAGAGACTAAAGTCCATAGCCCTTAATCCTTGCTCCTAAAATAGGATGTTGTAATTTTTCATAGATCTTGAAAGAGAGGGTTTTAATCACTGCACTAAAATCTTAAGGGAGGCCTATCTCTTGACAGTAAAACTTGTTGTCAGGGTTAAGAATGGTGCTCACAAAAGTGTGCATGAAACACAATAAAACCTCATTTTTATAATTTGACCTAATTTGAAATTTGGGGTAACTTTGTCTTGGAAAGATTTAAGTTCCTGCTGAAGGATCTGATTAACTTAATTCATCAGATACTTACTGAATCCCTACAGGTGCTTCTGACCCCAGGCTGGGCTGAGGAAAACATACTCACAATGCTTGTAAGATGGTCCCTACTTTCAAGGCATTCATCATCTAATAGGGTTTCCCTTGATGAAAAGGTTTGCCTAAATTATGAGTCAGGAAGCAAATTCAATTTATTTAATAAAAAGCTTTAAGTAAATAAATTGTATGACTCACTATAAATAATTTTTATCTCTTCATAAAAGCAGGCTGTGAACTCTTATTTTGCTTAGAGTGTTAATTGCAATAGAATGAATGACACTTTTTTAGCAGATAGTCCTGGAATCAAAATCTGACTTTGTCATATACTAGAGTGATTCTGTAAATAATGATATCTGCTCTGTAGTATTTCCATGGCAGATAACTAAGGAAATATATGAGAGTTTGTCCTACCACCTGGTTCCAGATTCAGAAATATTTGATGATTCACATTCTTCCCTTCTCTGGGAAATGCTCCACCTCTTAGTGATCAATTCAAGTTATCTGATCATTGGACAGTAATAAAAAATGATTTTAAAATATTTTCTGTGTTTTAGAATTTTTAATAATCAGGCATGCCCTATCTAGAGTTTATTCAAATTAAAAATGGTTTTGTTTTGTTTTTAATTTATATATAAGAAGCATAATTGAGGAGAATTCTTTTTTCTCCTGATAACCAGACTGTTACGGGAATTTAGGAACTAGAGGAAAGTTTATGAAAGCAAAAATATTTTTCTTAACTTCATTTCTTAGAGGCACCACTGCTATCTTTTTGGCGTATTTTTCCTTTAATCTTTTCATCAAAAGTTTTCTTTATGCAATTGAAATGATACTGTATATACATATGCATTTTGGTATCTCGTTTTGGGGGGTAACTTTATATTATACACATTTTCCATGTCATTAAACACACTGTAAAGCACCATGTTCCACTGTTAAAAAACAAAATCCAACCAAGTAAATTTGAAGATCTAATTGACTTTATTCAATGAATTGGGCAGCATCCCATCTAGAAAGTAGAAAGGAGCTCTGAGGGGCTGTACAAACTGGAAGGTTTTTAAGGGCACAAAGAGGGTGGGACAAGGAAGTCATAAACAAACAAGGTCAGGCAAAGTGACCTTCCTTTAGGGGAAGGGCAGGGGTCTCTCAGGCAGATTACCTCAATAGTGCTGATCAGATAATTCCAGATTGACTGGTAAAGGTCATGTTCCTGGGAGTGGCGGAAACTGCAATTAAGCCTTGGTTTGCTGTCATGGAGCTTAGCACAAGTGTTTCTTTTCAGCAGTAGAGATGTATCACAATTATTTAAGGGGATTAAATTATTCCCTTAATTTTGGGCCCTTTGCTTATATTCCATTTTCTTTATTATAAATAACACTGTAAATATATATTAGTGCATAAATATATACACATTTTTGGATTGTTTCATGAGAACTGACATCTAGTAATATATTTACAGGTCAAAGGTTTTTTTTGTTTGTTTTGTTTTTGACCATGCTGCACGGCATGTAGGATCTTAGTTCCCCAACAAGGGATTGAACCCGTGCCGCATGCACTGGAAGTGTGGAGTCTTAACCACTGGACCACCAGGGAAGCCCCCCACCCTTTTTTTTTTGGTACAGGTCAAATTTTATAAACTTTTTAAAAGCACTTGATAAGAGGTAACAAACAGTGCATCAGCAATAGACCAGGTATTATAATATTTTTAGGTGTTTAACTGTAAGGAAGAAAATAATGTATATTATTTCAACTTTCAGTTGTTTAAATAATAATGAGATTGGGGATTTCTTAATATACTTATTGGCCATTTGAATTTCTTCTTTGGCAAATTGCTTGTGAAAGAGCAAATTGTTTTCAATTCCATTCGGTAAATATTCCTTTAGCATTATCCATGCTCCAGATGTTGGAACAACAGGAGTTGGTGTATAGAGATGCATAAAATGTAACCCGTATCTTCAAGGAATTCTAAATATCAAAGGAGAGAAGGAAAAAAAAATAGTATCGTAAGATCAGTAATGGAAACAGAAATGGTTTGCAGTTAGAATAGAGTAAGGAGTGTTTAATCTCTGAGACTGAGGAAGTTTTTAAAGGATGAATACAAATTTTCCAGGCAGATAATTAAGGGAAGGGCTTTTCAGTACAGAGTTAAGAGGATGCACAAAGTCTGGAAGTTTGGAAGAGCAAATATTCAGTAATTAGAAGTAGTTAGCAACTACTGGAGTATACAGTGGGTCAAGAGAGGATGGAGTGGGCAGAGATGAAGGTGGGAAGATGGAGAAGTTTGCAAGAAGCAAATCATGATGAAACTTATATTCCATGCTGAGCAGTATGACTTGACCCTGAAGGTGATACATAGCTTCTGAATTCAGCCTTTTTATCTAATAATTTATGATTTCATAACTAAATAAGTAGATGGCAATTTAAGCTTTTTAAATGTCTCATCTGTAAGCTAGAGCAATCTGTTTATATTTTTGCTATGCTAAACATGTGATGTTACCTTGGAGACATGAAAATTATTTTAGGAAACAGACTGATTGCCTTGTCCATAGATCAATCCCACCAGGGCCCAGTTATTTCCATGATATCACACACATTCTTTATCTACTTAGTTCTGGGAAACTGTGGCACTTTCTATGCCACAGCAAAATTATATGTATTTTAACAGTGTCAAGCAATTTTCATTTTACATAGATTCAACATCTATGTCTTTACCAAGACATTTCATGACATTTCCTTAGGGATATAATTAAGCCATATTTCCCTTTTTATATGTTAAAGTTTAAAAATATAGATGTTAATTTGGGGCTTCCCTGGTGGCGCAGTGGTTGAGAGTCCACCTGCCAATGCAGGGGACGCGGGTTCATGCCCCGGTCCAGGAGGATCCCACATGCCGCGGAGCGGCTGGTCCCGTGAGCCATGGCCACTGAGCCTGTGCGTCCGGAGCCTGTGCTTCACAACGGGAGAGGCCACAACAGTGAGAGGCCCACTTACCGCAAAAAAATAATAAATAAAAATAAAAAATAAAAAATAAAAATAAAAATATAGATGTTAATTTGACAGTTAACCATCACCTTCCCCCTGAAGGTCAAGGAGTCCCAACTAGCCTCGGGCCAAACTATGTAGGGATCCTCTCTCCTGCTCTAGTTCTGTCAGCACTGCCGACACAACCGTATTTGGCAAGTGAGCATTGGATGGCAGAAGTCCAAGGAATTATTTAAATAATAACTGAGGGTCAAGCTACTTACACGCACTTCTTAAAAATAAACTTTTTTTTTAAAGTGAAGTACTATATATATACAGAAAAAATACAAATAAGTACATAGCTAGATGAGTTATCACAAAATAAGCACCACATGTAAGCACCACCTAGTCACAAAATATTACCAGCACCCCAGAAGCCTCACTCATATCTTCTCATATTCACTCATAACATAGCAATCATTATCCTAAATTCTTTCTTTCTTTTTTCTTTTTTTTTTTTTTTTGACTGTGCCACGCAGCTTGAGGGAATTTACTTCCCCAACCAGGGATTGAACCTGGGGCCCTGGCAGTGAGAGCACTGATTCCTAATCACTGAACCACCAGGGAAGTCCCTCATTATCCTAATTTCTAATACCATAGACAACTTTTCCCCTTTATTTTTTTTATTATTGTTTTGTATCTGGCTTTTTTTCTTCTCAACACATTTGCCCAATTAACCATGTTATAAATATACCACAATTTCTAAATTCACATTATTTTTTATAAACTCTGGGGATGTTTTCAGTTTAGGGCTATTACAAATAATGCTGCTATAGACATAGTTATATATGGTTTTTGGTGTGCATTTGTGTGCATTTCTGTTGGATGTATGTCTAGGAGTGAAATTGCTAGACCATACAGTGTGCTTATATTCATAATATACTAACAGAGACTACCAAATAGCATTCTCAAGTGGTTGTACGATTTTTGTTCTTATCAGCAGTGTATGTATCTGCACTTCATCCTCACCAACACATGTTATTATCAGTCCTTTTAACGAGCCCTTCAGGAAGGTGTGTGATGGTGTCTCATTTGGTTTTAGTTTACATTTCTCTGATGCCTAATTAAGTTGAACATCTTGTATATCTTTTTTAGTGAAATGTTTGTTCAAGTGTCTTGTGCATTTTTTATTTCATCATTTATGCTTTTACTTATTGAATTGCAGAAGTATTTTATACATTCTGGATACTAGCTCTTTGCCAGTTACAGTTGTACCTTCTCCCAGTGTGTGACTTGTCTTTTTCTCTCTCTTCATGGTGTCATCTGATGAACAGAAATTCTTATTTTTAATATAGTTCAATTCATAGATTTTTTTCCTTTTATGGTTAATGTATTTTGTACCATGCAAGAACTCTTTTCACACCTTATCTACATACCTTGAAAGAGAATATGGAATGCTTTTCCCACCCACCCAGAAAGTTTACTCACTTTCTTTATTGTTTGTAACCAATGGGAGACTAACATGGACAATACACTTCTGAAAGTATAGGACCAGGGACTTTTTTTTGAGAATCAGGGACTCTCTGTAGTCATTTTGTCTATTAATACCACCTTTTTAACCTGCCTCATGGTCAAACCAGACACCTTTAGTCAGATCGGATTGTCTAATCTTCCTCTAGAGGAAGGAGGGGAGGAGGAAATTGTTTTGCTTATCCAGAATAAATTTGTGTCGAGGTCATCATTTACCCTCTCATCAGCAGTGGGGTATGCAAGACTGGCAGCAAGTACCAAAATCACATCCAAGAAAGATCATCAAGTATATCAACCCAGAGGACCATATCCATTTGTGTTTTCAGAGAAAGATGGGCCTGGGTTGAGTACCAGCTCATCAGTAACCTTGATAAAGAACTAGAAGGTGGTTTGGGCCAATCCAAGAGGGAGTGGCTGTAATTTCCTATGACTGGCTTAAATATGTTTCTGGAACAAGTCACATGAGTAGAACAATGGCATGGAACATATCTGGAAGTGCTCATTTTCAGACGTATTTCCCACATATTTTCTTTATGTGTTAGGCTATTCCTATATCAATAAAATCCTCTTAAGATTTAATCTACTAGTTGTAAACATGACCATAATCTTAACAGCATATTATTCTCTTTCACAGTCTACCATAAACAAGGAAGTACTTTTTATTTCTGAGAGTTCTGTTTATATCCAGGGGCATTAGCATTGTGTTTCCCTAAGTACAGCAGAGAAATGTGTGATTCTGTCTTTTTTTCCTTCTTCATTAGAGAATGCTATTTATAGCCTTCCAAGGGTACTAACACAATTTCTTGTCAGAGAGGAGAAGGCTAAGGAGTCTAAAATAGCTCTGCCTTTCCCTGCCCTCAGCCTTGTTTAGAACATTGTTCACCTTTGGAGGAGTGAGATCCTGTAATCCTTTCTGGTTGTAGTTGGCAGCCTTTCTCCATATTGGTAGCCAAGTATGTGTATCTTCTGTGTATTTTATCAGGTGAAAGACAGAACTTTTTCCTCCAAAGGAAAAATAAATCAAGGAGCTATTTGGTACTCTTGGTTAGAATGCTCCACCAGCTGTTCTTTTTATGCCTTTCTTATTCCCATAACTTTCTTCCCCCAGTTTTCGTTCATTTCCTTTCCCCAGTTACAGCTTTGGGCATCTCCTGACATTGGCTAGTGTCCTCTTGTTATTGACTTTGGCTGCTCTTGGAACCTTGCCTCTTGGATTGCATGTTGTGCTGCCTCCTGTTTCTTTAGATGGTAGAATCTCTCTACTTATAGGCAAATGAGGTTCAAAAATATCTACTCGTATTGGTGGGATGGAACTCAAATACTTCTTTCCTATCAATCCCCACTTGTCTTCCTACCACATTCCACCCCAAATTATACTGAACTATTTCTAGATTTCTAAATATATCCCCCCCCACCCCTTCCTCCATCTGCCTCTCCTCTTGGTGATGTGGACCTAGTACACACTGCCTATTCTGCTTGGAACCCTTTCTGTCTCCATCCCTTCTTATCATATGCTGCTTATATTTATCCTTCACAACTCACTTCAGGAAGCAAGCTTCCCAGGAAGCTTTGTAATTGCTTTTCCAACCCAATCCTGATCACCTGAGTTGTCTTAGGAGCCTTTTCTATGGATCCCCATAGCTTATTGTGTGTACCTCAGCCTCTGTTTAGTTATGTGTCTACTCATCTGTCTCTCAGACTAGACTCTAAGTTTCTTGAAGTCAGGGATCCCATGTTTTTCCTTGTTGATTTCCCAACTCTTGTGCCAATGCCTGGCACACAACTAGCAAAATATGTTTGTTGATTGTTGATTGATGAACTGAAAGAAAAAGCTCTGAAAAACAGCAGAATGTCTTACAGATTAATACTGAACTCTCTTTAATTAAGTTGTTATTTCATTTTGGATCTTTTCAAATATTTCCCCTCAAGAATCTACTAATGCTTCACTGTACACATCCTAATAGAAAGAAATTGGCTTATTTTTGGCCTTATTAATAGAGAAAAAAACATTAATTTGCTTTCCACTAATTTCAAATTTGTGAAAATATAAACAAGGACTGAGCTCAAGCTTAACAAATATGTGTCAAAAATGGTACAATTTAATCTTGTAGGCAAGAATGTTTAAATTATTCAAGGAAACAAATAGTTAAGTATTAATTTAGAGAAAAGCAATTCATATGGTGGTTATCACTCATTCTCATATATTTATTAAATTTATAAATTATAAATATAAAATAAAATTTATAGAATAAAGAGGGAGACCAAAGACTTCTGCTAAGTAACATTTTTTTAGCTGTTAGCTGATACCCTTGAAAGCAACAGAACAATTTCAGGATGTTTGAGAACATCTCAGACAACATGAACAGATTTCGACCAGTTCATGATAATGAATCTTATTGTAAAGAGTATGTTTAAAGCCAGAAGATCTCTCTGCCACTAGGTGCCTGCATGACTTTAAGCAACTTATTCAACCTCTATAAGACTCAATTTCCTCATTAGAAAAATATAACTGCCCTAAGGATTACAGAAATAAAAAGTATGACTAATAGAATGTTCGGCCCAGAGTGATATTCAGTGCTAGTAGATATTATTATTATACTAAACTGATCTAAATTAATGAGAGTCTTTTATGTCTTCAAAGTTTTTCTAGTACTTCCCGATAATGATTGCAATTATATTTTCTTCAAGGTAGGCAAAAGATAAACAATACCTTTTTATTTTTAGGCATTAGGTTCCATGAAATATTGATTTGCTCCATGAGCTGTCATCTGTTGCTGTTACTGTTTTGCTTTGTTTTTAATCTAACCCTATCCCTAACCTTAATCCTAACCCTTTCCTTTGAGAAACTCCTACCTTTTATATGGGTTGGGTAGATTGAACCCAATCCCCTTCGCTTTGGGAAACTCATCCTTTTTATATGGCTTAGGTGGATTGAATGCAACCACCTGCCCTTACCCACAGGTCTGAGCTCAATACCAGATTCATTCAATAAAAATAGTGTTATCTATCTCCCTCCTTCAGTGGTGGATTCATAGTGCAAACAGGGCCAATCAGCGCCTTCCCTGTTAGGTGATACAATAACATTCGGAGAAAATAGGACTTTCTTCCTTTCAGATCAAGAGCTATGAGAATACCATAAACTAGAGCTGCTTTCTCCCATCTTCTTTAGCTACATGGAAGGGGCCATCTGAAGGAGGAGAAAATGAAGTCAAAACATAATATAAAACAGAGATGAATAGAGATAAACCCTGGATCAAGCCATGGACCTTTCATTTATGTGAAGCAATAAATTATTTTTTTCCTTGCACTTGAACTATAAATAGTACTAATATAATTTGCAATAGAAAGGGTCCCTGCTAATATACCTCAAAAGAGCAGGAAACTGAGGCAGTAGAAGATAAAAGTAAAACAAATCTTGCTGATTAGTACAACTATTCATGATCAAAACGATCATATTCCAGAAAAACTATCAGTTTTACTAATATGCATCCTCAAATAACAATGAAAGAATGTACCTATCCTAGAAAATTAGAAACTCACAATGTCCATTCTTTTTGTTACTAATTGCAAGCTATGAAAAATGTATTTATAGACAGTGACTCTGATATTAGGAGAAAAAAAAAACCAAGCTGGCTCTTTATCCTCTTAATTTGGTATTTCCTATCACAAATTTACAAATGGAATGAATAGATATTTCCTCTTTTTGTTGATCCCCAAATAGCCCAAACCCTCAAAAGAATGAATACTCTACTGAATATCCTAAAATTATCAGCAGTCTTTGGATCTGAAGTTCAAACCAAAGTGAAACTGAAAATTCTCAGGAGGGGACAGTGGTGTGGTGGGAAGGAGGAAATGTGACTATCACCCCTGCCATGGATAAAATTAAAGCCTCTTCTCTTAAAGTCATGTAAAATGGTTTTTGTTTGTATCTTCTCCACTACAGCCTGAGTTTAATATATGATCCACTACTGGTAAGAACTATTCAGGAGTCTTGCCCATCCTATATTATAGGATTACTCGTGGTCTAGAAGCTTTTCATCTTGTCCACATATTTTCCCTAGGTTACTTCCAGTGGATAACTTCTGTGTGTGCTCAGAGATAGGTCTTGAGCTATGAGATGATAGCCACTGCTTATTTCCTCTTTTGCTTCCCACTTACCTCTCATCCCATGACACCTGGCAGTGGCAGACTCTTTTAATTACTTACTCCAATTTTCACCTTCTACCTTGCTAAAAGAATCCTGACTTTGTGTGGGATGGCAGTGTACTCAGTCTCGGGGATGGATAGTTGATTAGTCTAAGCCAATGATGGCTGGCCTGGTCCCAGCTTTGCCAGAGGTGGTCTTCTGACACTGCCATGGTCCATGAGACCCAAGAATAAATTTGTTTTGGGGTGGTTCTAGGAAAGCTTTTTCTTTCTCAATAAAAAGAGGCACACTCTGTCATGGTCACTTTCATTTTTTCATTCTTCCTGGCTTGGAGGTAAATTAGATGTCTAAATAGCAGCAGCCATATAGCAATCATGAGTTATGGACATGAGGATGAAAGCTAAATTGCTAAGAATGGCAGAACATGAAGCTGGAAAATCCTGAGTCCTCGATGTCATTGTTGAGTTGCTGAACCAGTGCAGCAGCTGGCTTTCATGCCATATTTCTTGGCATTTAAGAAATACACTACTATTTGTTGAAACTACTGTTAGATGAGTTTTTTTCTAATTTGCAACCAAACCCAATAATAATTTTCACATATGCTGTTTTGGTCTCCTTTGCCTGGAAAACTGAGGGAAGTTGTCTCTTCACCTCCTGTTGAACATCAGAATCTCTGCAGGTTGCTGATACTGGGTGGGCATATCCTGTCCTCTGTGTCCACTGGGTACCATTGTCTCTTTTGAGTCTACCTGTTACTCCCACTGGGCATCATTTTTTTACTGTAACAATCCTGCTGATGTTCCTATTGTTCATGTCATTCAAACAGTGAGCACATACAGTAGTAAAGGCCAAGCACCAAAGTGTATATTCTCAAGCTTCAGGATGAATATGGTTTGAAATCAGGGAGCAAAAGTGAGTCAGGTCTACACAACAGCAACCCCCATAAAAATGGAGAACCCGTTGCCAGAAATGCTTCAGGACTGAACTGAGACATATTAATTTGTTGTTTCCCTCAAACCAACAAGATTTAACTACTTATTCAACATTTATTTAGTAGAGATGAGAAACTGATTTTCTATTAACAAAAATTACACACCAAAAAAGGTAACATACTAAACTCACTTCTACTGATTGAAGCAGATTCAGTCTTCTAAAGAGGAAAAAGAAGAAAAGCATTTCCTCCTTTTCTGTCATCCTAGTTCTCTCTTCTGTTTTCTTTGTCTATTTTCTTAAGCAGAAAACTTTCTGTGAACTATATTAAAGCACTTAACATTTGGATAATAAAATATGTCATGTGTTCACTCTAAGTAACCTTGTGCCATTCCTTTATTTAAGATATGTCAGCTATGATTGCTGATTTCAGGTTCCTCAGAATATTCAACAGAATAGATAGGCACATTAAGCAGTATTGTTTGTATGTCCTCTTGGCAGAAGTAATACCAGTTTGCATTTTGCTAGTCCACTGCAGGTGGAAACCTGAGTTAACTGGCACCTGTTTCTAATTTATCCTGTTGATGCCTTAGTAGTCCTTAAAGACTAACATCCTAGGCAGTTGTCTGGCATGCCCCTAAATCTAGTTTCAAATGAGTTGAAGTCATTGGAGAAATGCAGAGGGTGGAGAAAGAAGGGCATCTACACTGTCCAGAGGGAAATCCTCTGGACTGCTGGGTGCTGAGCTCTCTTGGTGTGGGTGTTTCTGCCTGCAGGCCTGAAAGGAAAGAGCACAACTCCCGACAGAATGTATCATATCACCACAGGATGAATTCTGATTCGAGCTTATTACAAAAATGCAGAATCTTCAGCTAAATCAACTAGAACGAAATAGTATATCTGCTTCATTTTAAAAATTCAGAAAGCTAAACATTTATTGGGAATCTATTATATATTAAGCACTGTGCTAAAAAGTGTAGGTGATTTTATAAGAGTATCAACAAGAGTTACTGAACAAATCACAATGAGATTGAAATTGAAGCAAAATGTGACAATAATTGGATGAGAGGCAAAATAAAAATGAAAATCATAATAACCGAATTAATATGTGCATTATTTGTTGTCTTCAACAACATTGATTTCACTCTGTGTGCTATGTTATTTTAAACTTCATAATATAACCCTGTATCAGCCTCCAGCTAACAGCAAGATGAATAAAGAGGATTTAGGCCCACTCAGTATTCTAGAAGAAGTGAAAAATAATGTATAATATTTTAAGAAGTGAATTACCAGCAACTTTCTACAACTCAGCTGACATTCAGCACACAAGTCCACATTTATATGGCCTCAGGAAATTATTATAACTGGAGGGAAAGCAAAATCAAAGATACACATTTTTAAACTTGAGCAAAAATCTGAGAAGTGTCATTTTTTTTTACTAAAATTTGGGGCCATAATTTTAAAAATGTTCTATCACCAAACTAGCTCTGACTGTATGGGGTCACTCTGAGAGAAATGATGGTTCTATCATAGGTAAAATTGTTGGGAAGAAAAATTTCTTCAGGACCGTGAACAACGGTTGCCATCCCATGGAAATAACTGGGCCTTTTGAATTGCATTATGGAAGACTTTTTGTAATATATCACAGCTTCACAAGAGAGGCCTTAAGCTTTTTTAGCAAGAAAACATTAATAGCAATAATACTCTTTGAAAGGAATCTTTGAAATGAATTTCTTCAGAACATTCAGGACACAGAAATAACTAATATAGCTATTTAAATACCTTAAGTCATATATGCAAATTATCAGTGAATATATAGTATTAGATAATCTTCACTTCATACAATAGCTGAGTTTAAATAAGGTCAGATTTAAAAATTTGTACAGAGAATCTTATTTTTGCTGTTTCTTTAAAATTAGAATATATTTCCATTTGGAGGAAAAAAGTGTCACTAAAGACTTAAACATCTTTGATAAAAAAACAAAACCTAGTGGTCAAGTCCATGCTGTACTCACCATCATGTTTCATAAACAGTAAAGATCTGTGGAAAGACAAAGTTCCTACTAAGCAACTCACTCATATTTTTTTAATCAAATTCTCTTCCTTCTGTTCTTTCACAACTTTAAGATATTCCTTTAGATACCTTCTATTCCTGTTGCCCTAGCCTGTTTATATATTCTCCCTGCTATATCAGGGATTCCCTTAGCACTGCATTCAAGGATACCTAAAATTGGGCTTCCTAGTGGCGCAGTGGTTAAGAATCTGCCTGCCGATGCAGGGGATGCGGGTTCAAGTCCTGGTCCAGGAAGATCCCACATGCCACACAGCAACTGAGCCCACGTGCCACAACTACTGAGCCCACGTATCATGACTAGTGAAGCCCACGCAGCTAGAGTCCATGCTGTGCAACAAGAGAAACCACCACAATGAGAAGCCCGTGCACAACGCTCGCCGCAACTAGAAAAAGCCCACGTGCAGCAATGAAGACCCAACGTAGCCAAAAATAAAAGTAAATAAATTTATAATTTAGAAAAAGTATACCTGAAATTGTTGCATGGCTAATTTTTAAATTTTTAGTCACATTGCTTCCAAATGATACATAAAAGCAATGTAACTCTAGCTCTTCAACAAATAAATACCAAAATTTAAATGGCTCAGCACATTATAAGGTTATTCTATGCTCATCTAATAGTGTAATGTGTATGTTCCTGTTTGGAAGGCAGTCTTCTCCTACAAGGAGATTCAAGGACTTAGGCTATTCCATTACGAAGGTCCACTGTCCTCTCAGGTGTTTTCTTCTTAACAGCCTTGCCTGGAAGTGACTCACAGCACTTCTGCTCTCTTTCCTTTGATAAAAACTTTTTCTATAGCCCAACCCAAATGCAAGGCATGAGTAGATTAATCACTAGTTGGGCAGCTGCTTCTCAACTATGACTCTCCACTAAGAAAGAGGGAGCACCAATTTTTATTAAATAGCTAGATGTTTCTACCACCAATTTGCAATAGAACTAGGCTGCAACTACACACTTTGATAGAAGGTAGCATTACTGTTAATAATGGACTCCAACCTCCAAAGTTGTGTATATCTGAGAGTCTAGGTTATGCAGCCTTAATTTCAGTTGAGGAAATAACATTGAAATTTTGTATAGTACTTCAGCTTCCCCTACTTTAGCAAACCAATAATTTGGAGGGGAAAAAAGTATTTATAGTAAGAAAAAGTTAATTTATTTAAGAAATATGTACTGAACATATGTATTGAGAATTAGGTGACCTAGAGCTAGAAATAATAAGAAATATAAAACCCCATCCATGCTCTTGACTTACTCTTAGAAAAGTGGGAAGAGTGTTTTGGGAGGAGAGGGGAGAATTTCTTTGCTATATTTATTCTTATAAACTTCTAAAAGAGAAATATTTGACTCTCACTGGCTCCAAACTCCTACTAGCTCTACATAAGCTTCCCTCAAATCTGGGTACAAGTTCCAAAGCACATCTATGAATCTTATAAAAATTTGAAAAATGGTGTACATGGTCCTCTGTGTCAGATCCTTAATTTAGTATTATTTGATAATTCTACTTCTAAATGTCAAGGGTGTCCTGGTTGAGCCAAAGCTAAAAATTAGATGTGGTTGGTGGGTTGAGCTAGCTGAACTGCACTCTCGTTTTTACATTTCCATCAGCTAATAACTGACATAGGAAAATAAAGCATTTAAACAGTGTCTCCTGGAAGAGATGACCAGATGGAATTCAAATTGCCAGATGACCAAATGGAATTCAAATTGCCAAATCCATCAAAAGGAAAGAGGATTTGGGTGTGGTTTGCTCAAGTCAGGAATGGGTCTTGATGTCAATTATATCTCAATAAATAAATGAATGAAGAAAGTCAGGAAGGGAGGCAGGAAGGAAAGAAGGAAGGACCTAGCGGCCGGAGAGGA
Organism: Mesoplodon mirus; assembly: GCF_964341445.2. Taxonomy (NCBI): domain Eukaryota; kingdom Metazoa; phylum Chordata; class Mammalia; order Artiodactyla; family Ziphiidae; genus Mesoplodon; species Mesoplodon mirus. The sequence goes on from NC_138982.1 coordinate 50,160,820, forward strand.
GTAGCGGTTCTGAGCTAGGCATGATGGTCAGTACCTGAACGTGACATTACTCACATTCCTGGACAGCATGTGAACCCTGGGGAGAAGATGGGCTCAGCATGTACCATCTCACTAAATAAGGTAACATGCTCCCCTGCTGTGGAACCCTTATAAATCAGCCTCCCTCACCTGGCCCCAAGTTTTACTACCCTGCTCCTACTGTTCTCTGCTGATGGATAAATGCTCTGCCCTGCCCAGGTACAGATCTCACCATCTGTGCCAAGTACCAGGGCTGCCTGGACAATGTTACAGTATACAAGTCAGCAGTTACTAGCAAGGTAAGAAAGTTCTTCCTTTTCTTGTACAATATTCAGTTGCTAGAGAACTCCTGTAGCCTATTTACCAGTCTCCTGTTATTCCTTGGTATTGGCAGAAACATTGTCTTTAGGATAGAGTGTCAGCCACGCTGGATATGGACTCAGACCAAGGTGCAAATCCCAGCTCCACCACCTGCTCCTTAAGTGATCTTTATCTTTCTGAGCCTCGGTTTTCCCACCTTTAAATAGGCAAAACAGTAATACCTACCCTACTTCCATTAGAGTTTCTTTTAAGGACCAAGTGAGATAATGTTTGTAAAAGTGGTACTGTGAAGCATAAAGTATTATACAAATTTGAATAATTTTTTTAAACTATTGTCATTAATTTGTAAAGGAAAATAGGAAAAATTATTTACAAGAAAGAAAAGACTCTTCTGAAATTCCCATTCTCCAGAGATATTAGTCAAATGTATTCCAGATGGCAAAGTTATTTTCTTTTCACTAAAAGCTTAGATTTCTGATACCTCTGGTGAGGAACAGAGAATGTAGAATTAAGAGAAAAGCATGACTGAAAGAGAAACCTTAGAAAAGTTCCTTGTGTGGGTATTTCTAAGTGAACAATATTATAGAGATTGTCCAACTAATATGAACTTTGAGAAAATGTTAAAGGATCCTTGAGCTGACAGACAATACATTTTGATACAGTGTCGTAGGAAATAGCCACTTTTTAAATGAAATGAGTTAGGAATCTATTTTCAATTTGAGGTGAACCCATAAGTCAAAGGGGCTCATCATAAATTATTAGAGCTTAGACTCTTGTTTGCAGCTGATATAGGAAATTGGAGACATCCTTCATGAACACTTCACAGTAAGATATAACTTCTTTTATGAATGATAGAATATGAATAGCTGCATTACTGGCATGAACTTGGATGTCACCTTTGAATTTATAGATAATTTTAAGACAGAATATACATTTTGAAAAGTCTAATATTTAACTTAAAGACAAACTCTTGGAATAAAAATTTTTTAATTTCAGCATTAATAGGGTAAATGGCATCCTAAAGATTCAGTTGTTAATATAGATCACATTTTTGTCATTCTTGAGCCTGAACTTATTCCAGCTTAGCCCTTGTTTCTTTTGATATGAAAATATTGCCAAAGAGATTAAAGTGATGGTTTTGATCCTAATGCAGTTCAATCCTAATCAAGCAACCAGTTGAGAGAATATGAATTGGTGAACACTGGCCAACACCAAAGCCAGAAAAACAATTCAAAATAAATGTCCTACTGTTGGTGATCATTAATATCACCTTGCCATGCACAGATTCACTCTTAAGCCAGATTCTCTTTTCTCTGCAATTATTTTACTTTTTAAATTTCCCAGTGATCAAATCCATTTTTGACAGCTTGTTCTGCAATGTCATTTACATGATATTGCACAAGGTTTAAAGTGATTTAAACACACACACACACACACACACACACACCAGAGATGAATAATTTACAAAGAGCAACTAACTCTTCTTGAAAGTTACCAAACTTTTCTAGTGAGTTAAAGATCATTTAAAACATAATGCGCTAAACAGGAATGAAGGGGGTAAAGGGAGAAAGATGCAGAGTAATTTCAAATACAACAACCCATTCCTCCACACACGCCACCAGTTTATCTTAAATTAGAAATTTACTAGAGTTTATTAAGACAAACAAGAAAATCTCATATCTTATTTATTTATTTATTTATTTATGCAATACGCGGGCCTCTCACTGTTGTGGCCTCTCCTGTTGCGGAGCACAGGCTCCGGACACGCAGGCTCAGTGGCCATGGCTCACAGGCCCAGCCGCTCCGTAACGTGGGATCTTCCCGGACCGGGGCACGAACTCGTGTCCCCTGCATCAGACTCTCAACCACTGTGCCACCAGGGAAGCCCTCATATCTTATTAAATTGAAAATCACCTTAATATCATTTTTGCAATTGGTCTCAAATTTGTCTCCCAGTTTCTATTACCCCTCACCTACTTCAATCCGTCATTATATCTATGACATAAATATAGCCTCCTAGAGAGTCCTCCATCTCCTTCCCCTCTCATCACCCTTCCACCACTAGCATCTGATCATATTCCCACTTCAAATCCAAATATGAGATGGCTTCTGCTGCCTGTAGGTTGAAATCTCAACTACTCTGTGTGTTCAACTGGGTGTTCAAGGTCCTCCATAGCAAGACATCTCCCAACCTTTCTAGCCATATGCTCTGCATGGATTCTAACAGCAATAATATAGATTAGACTTAATAGAAATTATGACTTAATCAGATTTGATTAACTTAGATATGATTAGAAATAATATCTCTAAAGCAATCTTCATTATTCCTGGAAAATAGTAGGCATTTATAAATTATAACTGCTATTGTTGCTTTTGTTGTTAGTATTATTATTGTCATTTACTATCTCTGCCTGGAATGCCTGCTCAAGTCTTATCCTTTAAAACTCCCCAATTGTAAGGATCCTCTCTTCCTCCTTGCTTATAACTCATATCGTTCTACTTTATAGCAGTGTTGATTTTTTTTTCTTTCATTGTCTCTTTTCATCATGATAATGAACTTTTGGGCAAGAGGAACCATATTTCCACCTTAAGATTACAACTTCTAAAATAATATTATATATGCAGCAAACACTCAGTAAATGGGTTTTTTTTTTTGGATTTAAGGTATGGCATAGGAAAACCAGTATAAGTTATATAATATGTTGAAATAAATTGCAAATTCATTTTACAAAATATGACTATGATGACCAAATTACATATTGTTCCAAAGAGGGACACTTTGAGAGTAAGAGAGGGTATTCTTGATCATTATATGGAGAGAGTAGGCACACACTAGAATGCAAGTTCATCACAAGTAGGAGAAAACTCCATGAAAACACAGGTGAGTGCTGTAAAGATTATCCTAATTGTATTATCCCCTCCCTCTTTTCCATGTGGAACCACCCCTGTTACAGAGAGAAGGTTGGGTATGATTGAGTTTTTAAAATATGGAGGAGCACTAATGGAAGCAACTGAAGTATGTGCCACAGTTTGAAGGTCCTTGGAATTAGCCTGAGTTGACAAGACCACAGAGGACTTAAAATGAGCAGCCTTCCCTCATTGCACACCTGGAATGAAGAGTATGAGCGGAATGTCTTAAATTTGCCTGCCATGTTGAACAGGAGTATAATGGGGGAGAGTCCCTGGGCAGAGAAGTGTGCTGCCTTCTAGGTATAAAACCACTGCCTGAGAAATTTCCTTTCTCTTTCCAAAACTTCTCAGGCTGTCTCCATGTAAGTTGTAGCCTTCACAGCTCTGTGCATCTTTCTGTTTCCACACTCCTCTCTCCTTATCTGTTAATGCTGTGTGACTGTTTTAAAAAGGTTTTATTCTACCTTCTGCCCATCCTTAGTGAGCATGTTCTTGGGCCATCAGTGGTGCTGCCCACGGAATGTTGTTAAAAAACTTCAACTGAATAAATTTGAAGATTTAATTGGCTTTATTCAGTGATTCATGAATTGGGCAGCATCCCATCTAGCAACAACAGGGGTGCTCCAAGGAGTTATATAAAATGGAAGGTTTTTATAGAAAGAAGGGTGGGGCAAGGAAGTCATTAGCAAAAGATAAGAAACAGTTCTTTTGGGCCAGGACATTGTCTTTTTGGGAGGAAGAGACTGCATGGGTTTTATCATGCAGATTGCGTCTTCTTCCCCTGGTGGGCCAGGGGTGGGATAGAGAGAGTCCATGTGACAGATTACCTTACTGATGCTGACCAGAAAATTCCAGAATGGTTGATTAAGATTACATTTCTGGTGAAGGTTGAAACTACAATTAGGTTAGGTGTTAAAACTAAGTTTGGTATCATGGGCTTTATTTAGCACAAGTGACACCATTTTGGGACTGTGTTTTTTCTCTTTAACAGTATGAAGGATGGGCATTTTCCAAAGAGGGGTGTGGTCCTCCCTAGTGGAGGTGGCCCTGCAGTGGATCAGAGAATTGGCAGGGTCCACGGTGGACTTAGGAGGACTCTGATGATATAGGAAGCAATGCTTTCTGTCCAGTTCTCCCAGAGATTAGACCTCAATCAAGGAATTTAACAGTGCCTTTTACACTCACTGGGTGAACATCTGATTCGTTGACCAATGTACAGAACACAGAATGACCACAATATCACACTTGATTCAATGAAAAGCTGTTACTATAGTGTGGGGGAAACTCTGAAATGAGAACCAGGAGACCTAGAGCCTAGGATCTAATCTAGGCAGGGTCACCAGCCAGCTGTGTGACTTTGAAACAAGTCATATAACAACCCTGTGTCTTAAGTTATAAACAGATAGTAACATCATTGGATAATTTATAATAATGTGGGTAGCTGTGAGATCACCTGTAACACTGTAAATCGCTTCAAATGTCTTTTATTATTAAGGTAGGCCACGTTATTCCCTATACATTACACTACAAAGTCTTTGAGATATAATTGTTTCTTTTAAGTACTGTTCTGAGTGCAATTAAGCTGTTTCATGATTGCAATTTTGGGGCCACATTACTGCAAGACAAGTATTATTACTTAATGAAAAACAAGTAAGTAGATTTTGCTTTTCAAATTAAGAAAATTAGCTTGAGATAATATGGCTTTTGACAGCAATAATGCTTGTAAGCCAAGCTGTCTAAGTTGGAATGCAGATACACTCAACTATGTAGGATTTAATTGATTCTGAAAAAAACAATACTTGTTTTGAAGCACTATGGTATCTTAATATATCTAATTTCATTAATAGTTTGAGGGGAAAAATACCAGACTTTTGATCCAGTTCCACTCCGCCAGTCAGTTGCTCTGTGACCTCTGGTGAGTCACTTAACAATTCTGGATCTTAATTTTATTTGCAAATCACTTGGAGTAGATAATATCTAAAGTCCTTTCTCGTTCTAAAACCCAGGCTATTTCACAACGATTACAATTTTAAAAGCAATTTTAAGTGTAAATATTTTTCCTTTTTATTAAAACTAATAAATCCTTGGTTGGGATTAATTTACCCAGCACCAAGCAAATGACAGCCCAATGACGGTGTTTACAAAATGAAGTTGTCAAAATGAAAGAGCGACTTTTCAGAAGAGTATTAAAGTGCAGTTGACTTTGAAATAACCTGCCTAGGCATGGCTCACAAATTCTACCCAAAGCAACATTCTTGAGACTGTTTGCTTAGTATGCAAATTAAAATCATCATTAAAATATCAGTAGCCATGTGGTGGCCTCTATGATTAATGATTTCCACGGCCAAAGGGAGAGATCTGAGTTAATTAGCCTGCCTGGTCTCTTGCCCCCTTTGCCTCCTGGGACAGAGCTGAGTGCAGAGGTGCTTCCTGGGGGGGAGAAGGAGAGCCTCTCAGTCTCGGACACCTAAGCTGACCATTGCAATCTCATCCATGGCATCACCTCATCCTTTTTAGCAGAAGGGAGGTCATTCCTTGAAAGACAAAGTAATAATGGCCCCAGTGAGAGAACCAGGGTATTAGATTACTATATTTGGTCTCTGATGGAAATCAAATTAATAAATTGTGGAAATAAAACTATTTAGCAAGAATTAAGAAAAATATAATGCAAATTCTAAAAATTGTTTAAAAGGACAAAGCCCAAACACTTTCCTTTCAGCATATTCCCCTCTCTGCTCTTGTCTCTTTGTTCCTACCTTTACGAGAAACATCTCAGTATACTAGAAAAAGCAGAGTCTTTGGCTTCCCCACTAACTTGTTTTATAATCTTGGCAAGTGAGTACCTCTCTGGGACTGTTTCTTTGTATTCAAAATGTTTCTAGCTTCAACAACTCTTAACTCAGTGACTTCATAACTCCTTTAATTTTACTTAAAAAAAAAGAAGACAAGAATATTCATGAAGTCTGAAGGTCAGAGAAGCTGTAGGTCAGAAATTGGTGAGGCAAAGAGGATTTAAGAAGACAAAGCAGAGATGATTAGGGGTTTGAAGTCTCAGTCAAGTAGTCAAGTAGTCCCTGCCCAGGTCAGCAAGAACGAGAGTTGCCGGAAATGTCTGGGCTATTGCCCTTTCACCTGGACACTGTTGTTCCTACCCTGGACACTTGGACTGCTCAAAGAAGTCAGTTTCATATTATTCCAGTTATCTTCTTCTCTGATTGCTGAGCTCTGATGGCAAAAATCATGCAAGCACTCAGACTGATATCACCAAAAATCTGTGGTTTCAACCCCTTGTCAACCACTAAAAACCCCATTTCACTTTCTCTCTGTCACCCCTCCCTCTGAGCCGAAAATTTTTCTCGACCTCACAGAAAATAGTAGAATTTTTACCGGGACCTCTTCAATGTTCCCCTTACTATTAACTCTTTCCTCCTAGCATAAACTTAGTTGTTTTCCTTTCTTAAAAAGTAGTCCTACATTCTCTTGTGGTCACTTCTCTATTGATTTCCCTCCTTTCATAGCCAAGCTCCTAAGAAAGGGCTTGTGGCTATTTCTTCACCTTCTATTTACTTTTCAGTCAGTTGCTCTCTGGGTTTGGATTCCCTCAGAAGCAGACTCTGGTTCAGGGGTTCAAGTGCAAGTGGATTATTTGGAAGGTGATCCCAGGAAACACATTAGGGGTGAAGGAAAGCAAGACAGGGAAGAGAAGGAAGCCAATACAGGGTATGGAATCAGACAATCACTTTTATGCTGATAATTCTCAAATCTATTTCCGCAAGTTCTAGATCCATGTTTATATATCTACTAAATGCCCCTAACTGGATATCTATGGCAATTCAAATCCAACATCAACAAATACTGGTGCCATGTATTCAAGACCTGGCTCTCCTACTTAATACGTATATAGCACTGAGCAAGTTATTTAGCCTGCATAATTCCCAGATTACTCCTCTGTGAAAACAGGCAAAATAATAGTGTATCAGTAGTGTTTTGAAGAATAAATGAGGTCGTTTGTGTTAAGTACTAAGCACAGTGCTGGGTACATAAGAAATGATCAGTAATCATTAGCTTCCTTTATTAATGTAATAAGGACTTTCTCCACAAACTAATTTCTTATCTTGTATTCCCTCTATGTTATGGCATTGCCAACTACCCACTTAAATCAGAAATTTTTGAATCATCCCAGAATCTTTTCTCACTCTCAACATCAGGCACCATATTCTGCCAATTCCACCTCCCACATATTTCTTAAATTTGTCATTTCCTCTTCATCCTTCTTCCTCTGCCTTAATGCCAGCCCTCAGCACTCTTGCTTAGATTAGAATTCCTTAGGGGATTCTTCCTGTTTACAATGCCTAACATAGTGTCTGACACAAAGTAATCATTTAATAAATGTTTGAATGAATATCATCGAATTATTTCTAACATAATAAATGGTACCACACTCCTGAATGATACCTGGATGCCTAAGAGTCTTCCCTGATTCCACTTTATTCCTAATAGCACACATTTAATTCATGGTAGCCCTGTTGCCTCTACTTCCAAAATATACCCAGAGTCCAAGCATTTCTCAATATCTCCCCTGAATCAGTCCTAGTTTAAGACCAGACTCATCTGTCCACCCAGACTTTCCTCCTCTTGCCTTTCTGTATATCTGCCACATGGAAACTGGAGTCATCAAAGCATAAATTAGATCTTACCATGCTGCCACTTAATAACTTCCTATGGCTTCTCGATAAAGTTTTAAGTATCTACAGGGACTCCAAAGTCCCCTACTGACTTCTCCTACCTTATCTCTTTCCATTTCTCTCTTGACTCACTGTATTTTGACAACAGTGGCCTTTGTGCTGTACCTGGAACACACCAAACCTGCACCTTTTGCAACTGCTGTTTTCTGCTTGGACTAATCACTCATTCCTGGGTCTTCAAACAGCTGTATCCTTCTCAACATTCAAGTCTCAGTTCCCCATACATATTATCTAACTTGTATCTTTACATCTTATTGTCTATCTCTCTAACCTTACTCCTAGAACATAAGCTACTTGAGGCAGAATTTTTATCTTATTTATCACTGTCTCCCAGGACCCAGAACAGTGTCTAGCATGTAGTAGGAGATCAATAAATATTTGTCAACAAATGTTTATTAATACATAATATGTTCAAAACCAGGCTCTGTAGGACACTAAAAGAAGTAAAAAGAGGTTAAAAGATATCAACAAGAACATTATCAAGAACAATAAGACCCTAAATACACATAAATAAGGATGAGAAATAAATTAGAAAAACTGGAAATAGCTAATTTGTTAAGATGATAAGATTGTGTGTCTTTCCTTTTGAAAACTTCCTTAATTATCATTAATGTAGAGCAACAAATGAAAATTGCTAGTTGAGTGCTATGACAAAATGTCATGTAGCAGTTCTAAGAAGGAAGAAATATTTTATGGTCAGGGTGGTCTGAGGACTAATCTGTTACTCAAGTCATTTAGTAAACAAGGACTATTTGACATTGTATATAATGAACATTTTTCTTCTTTAATTTATTCCTCAGTAATAGTCTATGAAATCTTAAATGGCAATGCTAACATCTTAATGAAATGGAACACTCAAAGTTCTGACTCTTTGATGGGCTGAGTTGAAATAAGATTTGTGTGTGTTTGTGGAGGGGCAATTAGCAAATACATAGGGAAATTGCTTCTGGTTTGGGGCCTCTGGCTGCTCATCAAATTGCAGGTGGCACAGCCACTTGTCATGGCTTCCCCGTTCCACTTAACCTGGAAATTCTGAACAAGTTTCTGAGGTTCTGTTGATTTCCCTTGAGAGTCCCTGTACCAAAAACAGCTCTTATGGTAAACTTGAGCTGAGAAACAAATTGGTCTGGGAACATTCCCATGATTCTCATTACCACAGAATGCTGTTTCTTTTCATTATAGCACAGATTTCCAGAGTTTTATTTAGAGGTAGAAAAGAAAGAAAAGCTATCAGGGTATTTTTAAAAAAGGAAAGGGCAGCAGAATCAGTTTATCATGTTTTGATGTCATCGTGATTGAGGAGAGGGTTTCAGTGATCTACATAGTAAGATAATTTGGTATCATAAACGACTTCTTGAGTTCTACTTAGGTCAATAATGATAAAGTCGGATACATGAAAATCACTTTACAAATAAAGAGCTCATGATTATATGGCTTAGCCAAACAAAAATAAATAAATGAATAAATATGGATAATCATGTCAATACCAGTACAAAATCAGAGAAACAGTCTTATTCTCACTCAATAAAACCAGACAGTGACAAATCACAGCACTTAGAAAAATTAGTGCTGGTGGTTTTGTATTACCCAAAATACTGGTAAATATAAATTTTCTACTCACTTAGACTCCAGCACTGACATTAAAAAGGATAAAGCAGTTGGTTGTTATGGTAGAAATTGCTAGCTGCTGTGGCTAAATCTTTCCTTTTCTTGCTGGACAACTCAGATAGACTCTATTTCCCAGCCTCCTTTGCAGTTAGATGTGACCATGTGAGTGAACTTTGGCCAATTGAATAAGATCAAAGGTGATGTATATTCTTTTATGACTGGTCCATAAAGCCTCTCATGCATAATTTTCATTCCCTTCTGGCTTGATGCAGGTGAACACAGTGACCTTGGAATCCCCATGTTGAAGTTATAGAGCCACAAGTTGAAAGAATCTGGGTCCTTGAACCATTTGGTAGAAAGCTACTTGTCAATCAGAATTTACCTAAGTGAGAAACGAACTTCTCTCATGCTAAGCCTCTGAGATATGGGGATTTGTCTCATATTAGCTAGAGTTACCTTTACAAATACAGCTGGTTAGACTTGTTGCTTATAAATTAAAGATCCTATTGGTTCTGTCGCAAGCTTTCCAAAAAGTGCTGAAAAAGTTAAACAGCATCTTCAGTCTCACAATCTTGTACTTTTTCATTCTATATGTAACCTTCCAACAATAATTCCCAATTGGGAAAATTCTGTCCACTGGTATTATGTATTATGTAACTGCCCAGAAGGCTAAGAGCTTCCCAACTGAAATTTTTCTAAGTCACAAAGTTATGCATTGATGACTTTTTAGGCCAGTTAGATAACAATGAAAGTCAAATAGCTACATAGTTCAGAAGAGTGGCATATATTATAAAGGAAATAATGTCAAGTCATTATGTTAAGTAATTCTAAGGTTTACAATCATTATCCCAAAATGGCATACCTAAATAAATACCTCTCAAAGAAATGCTTCTGAGATCTGGTCATGCATCATCAATTTCAAGCAGTTGGTAAAAAGATATCTTTTAAAAAAAGGGACACATCAGGACCTGTGCAGAAGGGGAGAGGCAGCACATTGAAAGGAGGGTCTCTGGAGTCTGGATTTCTGGAGTTTGCAGGCAAAAGCATTTCCAGTAACCAAAGGCTGTCCTGTAAGAAAGTTGCAGGTACAAGACAGAAGACACACAGATTGTAGCTGGGCACACAGAACAGGTGAGAATATAGTGCCCCTCTTATCAAAGACCAATTCCTTTCCATCTTCTCTGGATTACAGCCTCCATCTTGAGCTGACCTGACATAAACTACCAGATATTGCTCAAGCAAAGCTGTGTTTATTCAGGATCAGCTGAGACTTGCAATTCAGGATCTGCAACCTTGGTGAGCCGCGTTTAAGTTCCTACACAGCAAAAGCATATGTTGTAATTTTACTGGAAATTGCTAGAGGCTGTAAAAAAGACAGCCATTTAAAAATTAAGTTCTGAGACATGCTGAGGAGGAGAAGCAAGAGTGTTAGAGGACCCCGGCCAGCCAAGGTCCTGAGGCTGGGGTCGGGAGACTGGGGGTTGGGACAGATGCTGCACCCCTGCCTTCCAACACCACCAACAGGCAAGGAGGAGAGGCGAGGGGACCTGGAGAGAACACGAAGGGGGGCCCAGTTCACCATGAACGTCCGTCCATCATCTGGCACAGCCTAGGCCTGGCCCCGGAGAGCTGGACGTCACCACATCCATAAATCGACATCAAAGATAGAGAGATTTTTGTCATCTATGGTGGAACTGAAGATAAAAAAGAAGATAAAAGGAAGAAGAGGACTTCAGGAAAAGCCAGTAAAGAGTACTGAGAGGAGAAGACAGAGGCACAGAGGTAGAATCCTTCACCTGCAGTCACACAGCTGCTGTATGGCTGACAGGGTCTTGGTGCTCTGGCCAGGTGTCAGGCCTGAGCCTCTGAGGTGGGAGAGCTGAGCTTAGGACATTGGTCCACCAGAGACATCCTGGCCCCATGTAATATCAAATGGCAGAAGCTCTCCCAGAGATCTCAATCTGAATGCTAAGACCTAGCTCCACTCAACAAAAAGCAAGCTACAGTGCTGGACACCCCATGCCAAAAAACTAGCAAGACAGGAATACAACCCCACCCATTAGCAGAGAGGCTGCCTAAAATCATAAAAAGGTCACAGACACCACAAAACACACCATTGGACATGGTCCTGCCCACCAGAAATACAAGATCCAGCCTCATCCACCAGAACACAGGCACCAGTCCCCTCTACCAGGAAGCCTACACAACCCACTGAACCAACCTTACCCACTGGGGGCAGGCACCAAAAACAATGGGAACTATGAACCTGCAGCCTGTGAAAAGGAGACCACAAACACAGTAAGTTAAGCAAAATGAGAAGACAGAGAAATACACAGTGGATGAAGGAGCAAGGTAAAAACCCACCAGACCAAACAAATGAAGAGGAAATAGGCAGTCTACCTGAAAAAGAATTCAGAGTAATGATAGTAAAGATAATCCCAAATCTTGGAAATAGAATGGAGAAAATAAAAGAAATGTTTAACAAGGACATAGAAGAACTAAAGAGCAAACAAACAATGATGAACAACACAATAAATGAAATTAAAAATTCTCTAGAAGGAATCAATAGCAAAATAACTGAGGCAGAAGAACGGATAAGTGACCGGAAAGATAAAAGAGTGGAAATAACTACCACAGCGCAGAATAAAGAAAAAAGAATGAAAAGAATTGAGGGCAGTCTCAGAGACCTCTGGGACAACATTAAATGCAACAACATTCAAATTATAGGGGTCCCAGAAGAAGAGGAGAAAAAGGGAGTGGCTGAGAAAATATTTGAAGAGATTATAGTTGAAAACTTCCCTAATATGGGAAAGAAGATAGTCCATCAAGTCCAAGAAGCACAGAGAGTCCCATACAGGATAAATCCAAGGAGAAACACGCCAAGAAACATATAAATCAAGTTATCAAAAATTAAATACAAAGACAAAATATTAAAAGCAGCAAAGGAAAAGCAACAAATAACATACAAGGGAATCCCCATAAGGTTAACAGCTGATCTGTCAGCAGAAACTCTGCAAGCCAGAAGGGAGTGGCAGGACATAATTAAAGTGATGAAAGGGAAAAACCTACAACCAAGATTACTCTACCCAGCAAGGATCTCATTCAGATTTGACAGACATTAGAACCTTTACAGAGAAGCAAAAGCTAAGAGAATTCAGCACCACCAAACCAGCTTTACAACAAATGCTAAAGGAACTTCTCTAGGCAGGAAACACAAGAGAAGGAAAAGACCTATAATAATAAGCCCAAAATAATTAGGAAAATGGTAATAGGACATACTTATCATTAATTACCTTAAATGTAAATGGTTTAAATTCTCCAACCAAAAGACATAGAATGGCTGAATGGATAGAAAAACAAGACCCATATATATGCTGTCTACAAGAGACCCACTTCAGACATAGGGACACATACAGATTGAAAGTGAGGGGATGGAAAATTATATTCCATGCAAATGGAAATCAAAAGAAAGCTGGAGTAGCAATTCTCATATCAGACAAAATAGACTTTAAAGTAAAGACTATTACAAGAGACAAAGAAGGACACGACATAATGATCAAGGGATCACTCCAAGATGTAGACATAACAATTGTAAATATTTATGCACTCAACATAGGAGCACCTCAATATATAAGGCAAATGCTAACAGCCATAAAAGGGGAAATCGACAGTAACACAATCATAGTACAGGACGTTAACACCCCACTTTCACCAATGGACAGATCATCCAAAATGAAAATAAATAAGGAAACAGTAGCTTTAAATGATACATTAAACAAGATGGACTTAATTGAGATTTATAGGACATTCCATCCAAAAACAACAGAATAAATTTTCTTCTCAAGTGCTCATGGAACATTCTGCAGGATAGATCATATCTTGGGTCACAAATCAAGCCTCGGTAAAGTTAAGAAAATTGAAATTGTATCAACTATCTTTTCTGACCACAATGCTACAAGACCAGATATCAATTACAGGAAATAATCTATAAAAAATATAAACACATAGAAGCTAAACAGTACTAAATAACCAAGAGATCACTGAAGAAATCAAAGAGGAAATCAAAAATTACCTAGAAAAAAATGACAATGAAAACACAATGACCCAAAACCTATGGAATGCAACAAAATCAGTTCTAAGTGGAAAGTTTATAGCAGTAGAGTCCTACCTCAAGAAACAAGACATATCTCAAATAAACAATGTAACCTTACACCTAAACCAATTAGAGAAAGAAGAGCAAAAATTCCCCAACATTAGGAGAAGGAAAGAAATCATAAAGATCAGATCAGAAATAAATGAAAAAGAAATGAAGGAAACGATAACAAAGATCAATAAAACTAAAACCTGGTTCTTTGAGAAGATAAACAAAATTGATAAACCATTAGCCAGACTCATCAAGAAAAAAAGGGAGAAGATTCAAAGCAATAGAATTAGAAATGAAAAAGGAGAATTGACACTGCAGAAATACAATGGATCATGAGAGATTACTACAAGCAACTATATGCCAATAAAATGGACAACCTGGAAGAAATGGACAAATCCTTAGAGAAGCACAACATTCCAAGACTGAACCAGGAAGAAATACAAAATATAAACAGACCAATCAAAAGCACTGAAATTGATACTGTGATTAAAAATCTTCCAACAAACAGAAGCCCAAGACTAAATGGATTCACAGGCAACTTCTATCAAACATTTAGAGAAGAGCTAACACCTATCCTTCTCAAACTCTTCCAAAATACAGCAGAGGGAGGAACACTCCCAAACTCATTTTACAAGACCAGCATCACCCTGATACCAAAACCAGACAGAGATGTCACAAAAAAAGAAAACTACAGGCCAATATCACTGATGAACATAGACGCAAAAATCCTCAACAAAACACTAGCAAACAGATTCCAGCAGCACATTAAAAGGATCATACACCATGATCAAGTGGGGTTTATCCAAGGAATGCAAGGATTCTTCAATATACACAAATTGGGCTTCCCTGGTGGCGCAGTGGTTGAGAGTCTGCCTGCCGATGCAGGGGACATGGGTTCGTGCCCCAGTCCGGGAAGATCCCATGTGCCGCGGAGCGGCTGGGCCTGTGAGCCATGGCCGCTGAGCCTGCGTGTCCAGAGCCTGTGCTCCACAACGGGAGAGGCCACAACAGTGAGAGGCCCGCGTACCGCAAAAAATATATATATATATACACAAATTAATCAATGTAGCACACCATTTTAACAAATTGAAGAATAAAAACCATATAATCATCTGAATACATGCAGAAAAAGCTTTTGACAAAATTCAGCACCCACTGATGATAAAAACCCTCCAGAAAGTAGGCATAGAGGGAACTTACCTCAACATAATAAAGGCCATATATGACAAACCCACAGCGAACATGATGAAAAACTGAAAACATTTCCACTAAGATCAGGAACAAGATAATGTTGCCCACTCTCACCACTATTATTCAACATAGTTTTGGAAGTTTTAGCCACAGCAATCAGAGAAGAAAAAGAAATAAAAGGAATCCAAATCACAAAAGAAGAAGTAAAACTTTCACTGTTTGCAGATGACATGATAGTATACATAGAGAATCCTAACCATGCCACCAGAAAACTACTAGCACTAATCAATGAATTTGGTAAAGTTGCAAGAGACAAAATTAATGCACTGAAATCTCTTGCATTTCCACACATTTAATGATGAAAAATCTGAAAGAGAAATTAAGGAAACACTCCCATTTACCACCACAACAAAAAGAATAAAATACCTAGGAATAAACCTACCTAAGGAGGCAAAATACCTGTATGCAGAAAACTATAAGACACTGATAAAAGAAATTAAAAATGATACAAACAGATGGAGAGATATACCATTTTCTTGGATTGGAAGAATCAACATTGTGAAAATGACTATACTACCCAAAGCAATCTACAGATTCAATGCAATCCTTATCAAACTACCAATGGCATTTTTTACAGAACTAGAACAAACAATTTCACAATGTGTACAGAAACATAAAAGACCCCGAATAGCCAAATCTATCTTGAGAAAGAAAAACGGAACTGGAGGAATCAAGGCCCCTGCCTTCAGACTATACTACAAAGCTACAGTAATCAAGACACTATGGTATTAGCACAAAAACAGAAATAGAGATCACTGGAACAGGATAGAAAGCCCAGAGATAAACCCACGCACATATGGTCACCTTATCTTCCATAAAGGAGGCAAGAATATAAAATGGAGAAAAGACAGCCTCTTCAATAAGTGGTGTTGGGAAAATTGTACAGCTACATTTAAAAGAATGAAGTTAGAACACTCCCTAACACCATACACAAAAATAAACTCAAAATGGATTAAAGACCTAAATGTAAAGCCAGACACTATAAAATTCTTAGAGGAAAACACAGGTAGAATACTCTATGACATAAATCACAGCAAGATCCTTTTTGACCCACCTTCTAGAGAAATGGAAATAAAAACAAAAATAAACAAATGAGACCTAATGAAACTTAAAAGCTTTTGCACCTAAAGGAATCCATAAGCAAGATGAAGAGACAGCCCTCAGAACGGGAGAAAATATTTGCAAATGAAGCAACTGTCAAAGGATTGATCTCCAAAAGATACAAGCAGCTCAAGCAACTCAATATCAAAAAAACAAACAACCCAATCAAAAAATGGGCAGAAGACCTAAATAGACATTTCTCCAAAGAGGATATAGAGATTGCCAACAAACACATGAAAGAATGTTCAACATCACTAATCGTTAGAGAAATGCGAATCCAACGTACAATGATGTATCACCTCACACCAGTCATAATGGCCATCATCAAAAAATCTACAAACAATAAATGCTGAAGAGGGTGTGGAGAAAAGGGAACCCTCTTGCACTGTTGGTGGGAATGTAAATTGTATAGCCACTATGGAGAATAGTATGGAGATTCCTTAAAAAACTAAAAATAGAACTACCATATGCCCCAGCAATCCCACTCCTGGGCATATACCCTGAGAAAACCGTAATTCAAAAAGAGACGTGTACCACAATGTTCATTGCAGCACTATTTCCAATAGCCACGACATGGAAGCAACCTAAGTGTCCATGAGAGATGAATGGATAAAGAAGATGTGGCACATATATACAATGGGATATTACTAAGCCATAAAAAGAAACGGAATTGAGTCATTTCTAGTGAGGTGGATGGACCTAGAGACTGTCATACAGAGTGAAGTTAGTCAGAAAGAGAAAAACAAATACCATATCTTAACACATATATATGGAATCTAAAAAAAAAAAAAAGGTTCTGAAGAACCTAGGTGCAGGACAGGAATAAAGATGCAGACCTAGAGAATGGACTTGAGGACATGGGGAGGGGGAAGGATAAGCTGGTATGTAGTGAGAGTGTGGCATGGACATATATACACTACCAAATGTAAAATAGATAGATAATGGGAAGCAGCCCCATAGCCCAGGGAGGTCAGCTCGGTGCTTTGTGTCCACCTAGAGTGGTGGGATAGGGAGGGTGGGAAGGAGTCACAAGAAGAAAGAGATATGGGTGTATATGTATACATATAGCTGATTCACTTTGTTATACAGCAGCAACTAACACATCATTGTAAAGCAATTATACTCCAATAAAGATGTCAAAAAAAAGGGCACATGGCCAGCTCTCCAAATGGTGAAAATGTGCTTTGGTGTCCTTTCATGACCACATGAATTGATGTCTCAGATACTCACTAATTAAAGAAAGATAATCTGTCAAAAAGAATTTCTATCCAGAGATACAATTATAGGTTATGGTATAGTTCTCAATATAAGAAACTTTCATTCTTTAATCTTATGCTTTGCTTTTTTTAAACTGGAAACACTTTTGTTACTGGTTCCGAACCAAGATTCTCTTCTTAGGACTTAATCCATCATACTTCTAAAACCTTACTGTGCAGATGAGAAAACAAACTGTTCTCTGCCTTACAAATTGAAGATTATTGAAATAGAGTCCAAGGTGTTGACTCATGCATGCAGTTATATGACTCTATCAGTACTCTATTTGTATATGTGAATATTTATGAACCCCCTGGAGGTTTACAAGTAGCATTAATGGGAATTCTTGGTAGGAAAGGCAGAAAAGATCTTCTTAATGAAATTTTGAAGAAGGACCAAACTCTTATATTTGATAAATAACTTTCTTAGCAACAGAGATTATCAGTTCAAAATATTTTTGTAACCACCATCCTAGTTTAGGCACTGACTGATTCACCGTTACCTATATTTTCTCTCTGGCTTAATCCAGTCATACACATGCCAACAGAACACTTCTTTTTTTTTATTACTTTTTAAAATTGAATTATAGTTGATTTACAATATTGTGTTAGTTTCAGATGTACAGCAAAATGATTCAGCTATATATATATACAGCTACATGTATACAATGCCTATATACGTATACATTTTTTCAGGTTATTTTCCCTTATAGGTTATTATAAGATATTGAATATAGTTCCCTGTGCTATACAGTAAATCCTTGTTTTTTATCTATTTTATGTATAGTAGTTTTTAATCTGTTAGTCCCATACTCTTAATTTATCTCCACCTCCCTTTCCTCTTTGGTAACTATAAATTTGTTTTCTATGTCTGTGAGTCTGTTTGTGTTTTGTATATAGATTCATTTGTGTTATTTTTTAGTGTTTCTAACGTTCACAAAATGGAGCTGGACTCTTAAATAAATTACTATTTGGCACTGAGTTTCCAGCTGCCTCTCATGACAAATCCATTTTTGCTTCAAAGCTCTTTACCAATTCTCATCCAAATTGTGCTTTTCTTCCTTTATCCTACTTCCTTTCTTCTCTCCTAACTCCTCCCACCCTAAATTATCTTGGCTTTGAATTTGTTTAAATCTGTAAAATGAACATAAATATATCCATGACAAAAATTGGGTACAGAAATAATGTTTGCAAAAGCACCTGGTAGAATTCCTGGCACATATTAGGTACTCAATAAATATTAGTGTTTTAGTTTTTGCATCATATAAATCACCCTAAAACAATACCTTAAAACAACAATAATGATTTATTATTTCTCTGGTTTCTGTGGATCAAGAAGTTAAGAAGGGCTCATCTAGGCCATCCTTGCTTAGAGTCGCTCATGAAGTTGCAATCATCTATCAAATTGGGCTGCAGTTATCTGAAGGAAGTAGAAGATCCAATGAGGCTCACTTGCATAACTAGCAGCTTAGTCCTAGTTTTTGGCCGGGGTCTTCAGTTTCTCTCTGAGAAGACTCTTCCACGTGGTATGGTGGCTAGCTTCCTCTGGAGTGCATGAGATCCAAGGAACCAAGGTGAATGTGGCAGCGTTTGTGAGCTAGCCTGGGAAATCACATACCACCATTTCCACCATATTCTATTGGTCACATAGGGACAGCCCTGATTTCATAGGGAAGTAATTTACATAAGAGCATGAATACCAGAAAATGTGGAACACTGGAGGCTATCTTGGAGGCTGGCTACCATAGTTAGATATCGATTTCCTTAGAGAAAATGCTGACCACTTGGACTACTGTCAAACTAACTAGAGTGCTTTCCAGTTTTACCTTAAAGTATTCATTTTTAGGCTAGCTAAGCCCAACCTCCTGCCTCCTATTACCTACTTTGTTCTCTCTCTCACACACACACGAACACACAAGTGCACATAAACACACACACACGCGAAGGACTAACATCCACATCTAAATTCCGCACACATTATTTTTCAGATTAAAATCATCCCGTTTTTGAAAAAAAAATTTAATTTTAGTTTCAGATGATCAGAAAAGTTGTGAAGATAGCACAGAGATTCCCATATTTTCCCCAGCTAGTCTCCCCTAAAATTTTCGGCAGAGCTTTGAAAGAAAGAAAGGGTTTGAGAGGTCCAGATGGAACAGTGCAAGCAAAAGCTCTTAAGGCGAAGAACTCATCTCCTTCAGCATTTTGGACGTGACAGGATCCAACATTTGAAAGAGATGCAGAAGGAGAACTAAATGAATCAGATAAAGTTGCTGTTCTACTTCTTATGACTGTGAAAAGAAGCAATTATTGTTGAAAAAATCATTTTAAGAAAGTAAAGTAATAAAACTGGATATGGACAGGTAACCAATTTGGAAAATTCATGGTCCAAAAGAGCCAAAATTGAATGACTTGTTTTCTAAAACCCATGTTAAAAAATAATGTTAAATTAAGGTGGAATTGAATTATATGATTTTTATGATCTTTTTCGGCTTCTGCCACAAGATTAAATAGGAAGGTAGAGATTGCAACTTTTAAGTGAAGAAGTGGTTTGACAGAATAGTAATTTAGCTTTTGTGAACAGATACCTCATCTCACAAATAATTATTAAATGGAAGGAGACTCCCTTGATTGGAGTGGAAAAGCAATTTTGTCTCACTAAGCAACATGTTTGTATAGTGATCTCAATATATACAGGTAGGTTGCATTTGATCCTATGGGGAGAGCAGGAAAGTTATTGCCCATTTACAGCTGAGCAAATTGAGGCTCAGGGGAACACTCTCCAGATCAAGCTGAGACCACAGACTGAGTCGATGTTAGAAATCAAGTGGACTAGACCAAAGATTCACAGAAAGATTCAAGGATAGAAGTCTGAGGGCCAAATGAGAGGTATTACCTGGAAGGTCTGTTCCCTACTGTGGAACACAAGTGTGTTGATCTTCAGTGTCCAGAGCTAGTCTGAGGGCATTAAACTTGAGTGGCACTGACTGAGGAAGGGAGGCTGCTGTTTCAAGTACCTTTCTCTCTCCTCCCTTTACCTACTTTGTCCTCTCTCTCTCTCTCTCTCTCACACACACACACACACACACACACACACATACACACACACACAATCTTTGAGTTCACTCACACTTAATAATTTTATTGTGCTTTGAAAATGAGGGAGAGCAATGAGAATGGGAAAACTCCTACAGCAAATCCCAAAAGTCTCCTGAAAGCTCTTTCTTCCCCCAGACCCACAATCCTCTAATCGAACATTATTAGTGACTTCAGGCTATCCACTCCACCAAAAAAACCCCACACACATCTGAACAAGTCAACCACATTCCTACTTAACCCCATAATGCAGGTGTAAACATGTCATCTTCATCCCTGCATAAAAACCACTTACGACTTCCTTTAGGATAGTCAACCTTAACCTGACATACATATCTTTTAAATAGAAGGTCCTAAAGTTCCATTGTAACCTCATTTCTTACCACTTTTCACCATGAATACTATATTCTAGGCACAGTGAAGTATTATATCGTGAAGTAAGAGGCGCTGGGGTTCAGAGATACACATAAAATTTTCACATTAACAGTTTCACCTGCCCACAATAATCATATTATATGACATATGACAACAACTACTGCTCTATTTACTGAGAGCCTACTTATGACAAACATTGTAGTGGATACTTTACATTATATTTCAGTTAGACCTTATAAAAACTTTCTTCAGAGTAATTATCTCCAATTACAGTGGAGAAAACAGATTTAGAAGTGAATTTTCAGTCAAGGACACACAGCTAATATGAAGGAGGATTCAGGTTCAGATCTATCTGCCTGGAAAGCCTATTTTCTTCCTCCTGTGTGGTATAGTATTGTGAAGAACTATGACTCTGGAACCATATGGTGCTGGGTTTAAATCTTAGCCCTGCCATTTACAGGCAGACTAACCTTATGTAAATTGATTAATCTCTCCAAGTCCCAGTTTCTCCATTTGTAAAAAATAGGATATTAGTAAGCACCTAACCCATAAAACTTTTCTAAGAATCAATGAAGAAAACAGATGTAAAGTGTATAGCTGTTAGTATTATTGAATCTCATCACCTCCACTTGGCAAATTCTTACTTATTTTTTAAGACCTAATTCAGATGTCACCTCAAGTTGATATCTTATCTAACTCTGCCAGACAGAATTGTTTTCTCCTAGTTCCCATATGACTTTGGTCTTGTAATGATCTGTTCCCCATTAGACAAGAGTCATGAGTTACTCTATCTTAGTCTGGGTTCCTCCCAAAGCAGACTCAAAGAGACAGGATTTGAGTCAAGCAGTTTTTGGAGAGGTGCAAAGAACATGTATAGATAAGGAAGGAAGCAATCAGGGAAAGGAAGGCAGCCTTTAATAGATATGTTATTAAGTCAACTCTTGTCATGGGTAAATGATAATTACTATCCCATAGGGAAACTCTGGAAAACTGTTCAAAATTTAGTACTCAGAATTATCCCAGACAAGAAAGTGGAATCTGGGATGGGTATTTTTATTTCTACACTGACTAGCCATTGATTACAAGTTACCCTTGTACCAGTACAGGCACTTCTGGCTTGCGGTACATATAAGCATAGTGTGTTCTGGAAGCCTGAGGGCAGTGCACCAACAAAGATGCCAGTGTTGCCTTTGAAAGTTAAGCTGATGTATGGAAGGGATCTAAGAGAACAGGGTGGAGCACTGAGAGTGTTTGCTCTTCATATCTTATACTCCTGTATAATCATTTATGCACTCATTTACCTGACACTGCTCTTTATCAATCTCCTTTCACCTCGAATTTTCCCATACAATGACTAGTATGCAGCGAGCAACCAATAAACGATTAAAGAGGAAATTGGAGGGAAGAGAAGAAAAAGGAAGGAAAAGAGGGAAAGGAAGAGAAAGGAAAGGACAAGAAATGCATGGAAGAGAAAGGAAGGGAAGGGAAGGGTCTGAAGGGGAAGGGAAGAATGCATCCTATGCCATGATTTGAAATGGAGAAGTCTCCCTTCTTTTTACCTCTTATGGCAGCAACAGATAAAATGTATATAGATGCTAAGGAAATAAAAAATTCCCAAGATGGCATACATAATGCTGTCTAAATGTCAATTCAGGTATTTAATATAAGAATTAATTATAGAATCAATGTTATGGTCTCTTACATTTTCCTTGCCTGAACAAAAGCCAAAAAGTTGCTATAAAGCTGGTAAGGAACCCTGACCTTCAGAATATGTAGTTTGAGAAAAGATTCTAAGAAGGATAAGTGAGGATTCTTCTTTTCTTGCTTTACTAGGTAATGAGTTTTATAATGGAAACACCATCGCAAATTACATAATCAAGTTGGTCAGAGCTATTGATCTGCCCAGTGACAAGACTTCCTAAATGAATTGCCTTATTCCGAAAAGTTGGTAGAAAGCTAGTAATGGCAAAATATATTTCCTGAATTTTGTACCTCTGTTAAGATAAGGCTTATTGCTTCTGCACTTCAAAAATGTTAGGATATTTTTTGATACTGAGCTGCATGAGCTGTTTGTATATTTTGAAGATTAATCCCTTGTCAGTTGCTTCACTTGCAAATATGTTCCCCCATTCTGAGGGCTGTCTTTTTGTCTAATTTATTGTTTTCTTTGCTGTGCAAAAGCTTATAAGTTTAATTAGGTCCCATTTGTTTATTTTTGTTTTCATTTTCATTACTCTAGGAGGTGGGTCCAAAAAGATCTTGCTGTGATTTATGTCAAAAAGTGTTCTGCCTATGTTTTCCTCTAAGAGTTTTATAGTATCTGGTCTTAAATTTAGGTCTCTAATCCATTTTGAGATTATTTTTGTGTATAGTGTTCAGGAGTGTTCTAATTTCATATTTTTACATGTAGCTGTCCAGTTTTCCCAGCACCACTTATTGAAGAGACTGTCTTTTCTCCATTGTATAGTCCTGCCTCCATTGTCATAGATTAGGTGACCATAGGTGCATGGGTTTATTTCTGGGCTTTCTATCCTGTTCCATTGATCTATATTTCTGTTTTTGTGCCGGTACCATACTGTCTTGATTGCTGTAGCTTTGTAGTACAGTCTGAAGTCAGGGATCCTGATTCCTCTAGCTCCATTTTTTCTTTCTCAGGATTGCTTTTGCTGTTCAGGGTCTTTTGTATTTCCATACAAATTGGAAAAAATTTTGTTCTAATTCTGTGAAAAATACAATTGGTAATTTGATAAGGATTGTGTTGAATCTGTAGATTGCTAAACAAACAACTCAATCAAAAAATGAGAAGACCTAAATAGACATTTCTCCAAAGAAGACATACAGATGGCCAAGAGGCACGTGAAAAAGATGCTCAACATCACTAATTATTAGAGAAATGCAGATCAAAACTATAATACAATGAGGTATCACCTCACACTGGTCAGAATGGCCATCATCAAAAAACCTACAAACAGTAAATGCTGGAGAGGGTGTGGAGAAAAGGGAACCCTCTTGCACTGTTGGTGGGAAAGTAAATTGATACAGCCACTATGGAGAACAGTATGGAGGTTCCTTAAAAAGCTACAAATAGAACTACCATATGACCCAGCAATCTCACTACTGGGCATATACCCTGAGAAAACCATAATTCAAAAAGACACATGTGGGACTTCCATGGTGGCACACTGGTTAAGAATCTGCCTGCCGATGCAAGTGACATGGGTTTAAGCCCTGGTCCAGGAAGATCCCACATGCCGTGGAGCAACTAAGACCATGCCCCACAACTACTGAGCCTGCACTCTAGAGCCCGCAAGCCACAACTGCTGAGTCTGTGTGCCACAACTGCTGAAGCCCGTGCACCTAAAGCCCGTGCTCTGCAACAAGAGAAGCCATCACAATGAGAAGCCCGCGCACCACAACAAAGAGTAGCCCCCACTCTCCACAGCTAGAGAAAGCTCACATGCAGCAACAAAGACCCAATGCAGCCAAAAATAAATATGTTAATTAATTTAAAAATAAGTCTTCATTTAAAAAGACACATGTACCCCAATGTTCACTGCAGCACTATATACAGTAGACAGGACATGGAAACAACCTAAATGCCCATCAACAGAGGAATGGATAAAGAAGATATGGTACTTATTTACAGTGGAATATTACTCAGCCATAAAAAGGAATGAAATTGGGTCATTTGTAGAGATGTGGATGGACCTAGAGAGTGTCATACAGAGTGAAGTAAGCCAGAAAGAGAATAGCAAATATCGGATAATAACACATATATGTGGAACCTAGAAAAATGGTATATATAGATGATCTTGTATGAAAGCAGAAATAGTGACACAGACAAAAAATAGAGAACAAATAGAGACAACAATTAGAGAAAAAATGTATGGATACCAAGGGGGAAAGGGGTGGGGTGGGAGGAATTGGGAGACTGGGATTGACACATATACATTATTGATACTATGTATAAAATGGACAACTGATGGGAACATGCTGTATAGCACAGGGAACTCACCTAGTGCACTGTGGTAACCTAAATGGGAGGGAAGTCCAAAAGGGAGGGGATATCTGTATGTGTATGGCTGATTCATTTTGTTGTGCAGTGGAGGCTAACACAGCATTGTAAAGCAACCATACTGCAATAAAAATTAATTTAAAAAAAGAAAAACAAATACTGTATATTAATACATATATGTGGAATCTAGAAAATGGTACAGATGAACCTATTTGCAGGGCAGGAATAGAGATGCAGTTGTAGAGAACAGATGTGTAGACATGATGGGGGGAAGGGAGGTGAATTGGGAGATTGGGATTGATGTATGTGCACTGCCATGTGTAAAACAGATAGCTAGTGGGAACCTGCTGTATAGCGCAGGGAGCTCAGCTCAGTGCTCTGTGGTGACCTAGATGGGTGGGATGGGGTTGGGGTGGGAGGGAGGTCCAAGAGGGAGGGGATATATATATACACATAGCTGATACACTTCGTTGTACAGCAGAAACTAACACAACATTGTAAAGCAACTATACCCCAATTTAAAAAGAATGTTAGGCTAAAGCAGCTTTGTGAAGCAATGTTGTATGTGACCACAGCACTTGGAATCAGTGCAACACTATCTCTGACTAGCTTATGTGACCTTGGAGTCACTGTGAAAACTCCTTGGGTCCCAATTTCATCATTTGTAATATTAGGACATTGGACTAAGCTATGAGTTGGAAATTCAGATGCCAACGCCTCCTGGATGAATGAGAGCGATGATGGTAAACTGAAGAGCATATACCCCATCCAAAGGGATGGCCATTACTCAGATCCAACCAAGGATTGCCATGCTGAAATTTCGAGTTTGGGCTGACAAATCTCCCAGTATTTCCTAAGGACTGAAACATGACATTTAAGTTATTTCTTTAGATTTTAATGTGTTGGTACAATTTTTATAAAAAACACAGTGTGGGCCAAGGAAGGCTTATCAACAATGAGCAGAATAGAACTCACAGGTTATTACTCACCTCTGGACTAGATGAATCTCAAATGTCCTTCCAGTTATTCACCTTTTGAAAATGATATATGGAGGCATAAATGTGTTCTTCTAAGATGGAGACACCTGTGCATAGTGCTGCTCCTATTTCTACAGCTGCTTTCTTCCCCAAAGGGGTTTGTGTACCTTGGCTGAGGTCCAGGACAATAGCCAATAATCTTCCTCAGCTAGGAATTTCTGCAGCAGTTTTAACACCGTCTTTCCTGATGACCCAGATCTATGTCCTGAAACATAAAAATTGGTAGAGATAATCATCACAACTTTGGATAAATTTCTATTACTTACCATTATGTAGGTTACCTTAAAGACTGTGTCAGTCCCTGTATTCCTCTGCACTCTGGAACGTTGTTGAAGTCTCCCCTAACATCTTTATATCCTCCTTGATCTTTAATTAGGGTGGGAAATATTGACACCCTTAAGGTCCAGGATGCACCTTCAATCCTAGCAGATGCCTCTGAAAGTTGGTTATTTCAAGTGAGTGATAGAAAGCACATTCTAGACATAGAGGAATAATCCAGAGAGAAGGAACAATAGGAAATTAAAAAAAAACAAATGGAGCGAAGTGTCAGAAAGAGTGAGATGACAACAGAAAGTTTGGGGGCCATCCTTGAAGGGATGCCTTGAAAAAGAATTTCTTACTCTGAGATGGATGGGACAAATAAGAGCTTATAAAGCCAAACCGTTGAGAAGGAGAGAGAAAATAATATGGCTAGGCGCCTTCAATCTTTCCTGTGAAGTATGTGATAAAGTTTTGTTCAGGAAGTGAATACCAATAGACTAATATTTGATGAGGGAGAAAATGATTGAGAAAAGGTTCTCTGGAAAATGTCGTAGGTAGACAAATATAGATGATTTTTAAAAATACCAAGTAGATTTAAGAGTTAATAGATTTGAGTCAGCAAGAACCCACTATGGAACAAAATGAATCAGCTTATTGCCTTTCTCTAGGAAAGTAATTAGTAGCTTTAGGATAAATGAAGAAAAAGAGCCTAGGAGTGAGAGAAGGGAAATTTTAGTTTCATAGATCTGGGATACAGAACTATTCTGAGGGAAGCCAAGTTGCAGGATGTCATCATGCCTGTGAGTGGTTCAAATGGAGTAGAGATGAAGGCCATATGTATTGAGGGGGTCAAGGAATTGTGACGCCAACAGGGGAATATGCCAAAGTTACCAAGGAGTGTAGCTGTAGAGGACACGGGGAGACAAGATAGGAGGTTGTTTTGCAGGTTAGCTATATCTGGGGATGGCAGTAGGGAATAACAAACTTATCCTGTTTTAAGAATTTTGATAAATGGCATAAGGGATTGCCTCCAGGGGAGAGAATTGTCATGGAAATAGAATTGTTAGCAAGAAATTACTGTCCCGTTTTTGGGAGAAGGTAGAAAGAGTGACCCAATAATGTTCTCTGGCAATGGGGGAGGGGTTTCAGTGGAAGGTGAGAGCAGAGGATCATGCAAGAGATGGTCAGGGAGGATTAGAATTAAGCTATAAATGAATGAGAAGGAAAAAACTATAGCAAGGAGTAGCTTTGAAATCAGACAGACTTGGGTTTGAATCTGGCTCTGCCACTTACTAGCTGCAGGGGTTGATCCAATTTAAGAATTCCACTTTAAGAAAAATAATACAAGGACTGACATTAGCAAAATGGCAAACTAGTAGGTCTCATGCCCCCACAAAAACAGTAATTTAATAACTACTCACAGTTGAAAATAGCTCTGGAGAGCTCTAGATTACAATAAAGAAACTGTAGCAAAATAGTGGAGCACAAAAACTGAAGGTGCCGGAATTGAAAATTGCAGGAAGCATTTTACCCTAATCATCCTATCCCCCAGCCCAGCACAGCTTGGGTCCAAGAGGGATCCCCTGGACCAAAGGCTCCTCCCAAGGGGGTAAAGGAAACCAGAAGGTCCCCAGCAGCCTTCACCACCAAGGACTACAGCTGACCCCAGCTGACAGAGCTGCTTGGAGTCCACGCCACTGTATGCCCCCTAAGCAAGATCTGTCACTGAATCCCTCTAGGGCCAGAGGTGCCACACCCTTCCCTCCCTCACCACATTCCCCCAAGTCCTGATGCCACAACATGGGCATCCATGTCCTAGATGCTGGCACTGCCATGACTGTGCATATACCTTTGTCCCTGATCCTGGCACCAAAAAGGATCCCCTTGGCTGTGACTTACCACACAGGGGAAAAAGAGAGTAGGAGGACCCCAGGACCTCACCACCACTGTGAACATCTGCAGTACAATTGAGCTTAAGTTGTTATCAACTTAAAATAGAAAGTTATAACTACAAGATATTTTATGCAAGCCTGGAGCCAACCACAAAGATAAAAACCTATAAGAGTTACAACAAAAGATACAGAGAAAAGAATCAAAGCAAATCACTACCAAAAAAAAAAAATCAAAAAAGAAGATGGCAAGAGAGGAAGAGAGGGACAAAACAGCTGCAAAACAGAAAACAATTAACAAAATGGCAATAGTAAGTCCTCACTTATCAATAGTTTATATGTCAATGGATTATACTTCTCAATCAAAAGGTATAAAATGGCTGAATGGATTTAATAAAAAAAAAAGAACCAGGGTTATGCTGTCTACAAGACTTACTGTAGTTTTAAAGACCCTCAGGCTGAAAGTAAAAGAATGGAAAAAGATATTCCATGCAAATGGTAACCAAAAAGAAAGCAAGGGAGGCTATATTTATATAAGACAAAATAGACATTAAGTTAAAAACTGTCTCTAGAGACAAAGAATGTAATTATGTAATGGTAAAAGGGTCAGTTCAACAGTAGATATGACAATTATACAGCAATGTGAATGCAGTTAACAACACTGTAATGTATACTTGAAATTTGCTAAGAGGGTAGATCTTAAGTGTTCTTACCATGCACACACAAAGAAAGTGGTAACTAGGTCAGGTGATGCATATGTTAATTAGCTTGGTTGTGGCAATTATTTCACAATGTATACATGTATAAAAACATCAATTGTATACATTATACAATTTTTATTTGTCAATTATATAGCAATAAAGATGGGGGAAAAATAATACAAAATATGAAACTAAAATTAGAGCAAACGTGGATTTTTATTTTGAAAGAGAAATAATAATACATTTTTTAAAAATTTAAAGCTAACAAATACCAAAAACATTCCAATATTCAGAAAGATAGCCATATATATTTTTTACTAACTACCTGACCATTATATACACTGCATGATTTCTTTCCTACATTTTTGACTTCAAATTCTTTATTCACTTCTTCATATGACAGTTGTTTCGCAATATCATTTTCTATTGTAAGAATAGAAAGGTAATTCAGTCCTTCCTGTAACATGGTTGCTATAATCTTCTTAAATAATTGCTCAGAAAAATGCCTTTTGCCTCCATAAGTCATTATTGGTATTGTCATTTAGATTTGTAGAGTTGTTGCCAAATTTGGGAAAACCTGTATTAAACTCCTCCCATATGTGAATGTAAGATTTGGAAGCATTTCCATAGTCTAGCTTTTGTGTCTGTAGACTTTAAACCTTGTCTCTCCTCTGTTACCTGTGTACTTCCAGTGCTGGGTGCTGTAGGGCAGATTCATATTATGTTACAACTTTTGGCCCTACATCCTGTGACATGATGCTGGGTGAGCTGACACAGCAAATTCCTACACTGGGATGGCTGCTGAAACCTTAACAAAACATGAGGTGCTACTAAACCCAAATTAAATGTAGCCTACCTCAACTTGCCCTTATCCATCTCCCAAAAAGGTTTATGACCACTCAGTGCCACAAAGGAGAGTGTGATGGTGAGGAAATTGTAGTGGAAAGAGAAAACAATCTTAACTGATTTCTGTTAAAATATCTTACTTTTGAAAATTTAGTAAAAACATGACCATGTGAACACATGCTAGGACTTCTTACAGGGCCTTCGAAGGGACCCTTGCAAGTGAAGGAGCTAAAGGCTAAGCTGCATCAGCTTCATAGGAAATCACCTCCTGGGTAGTTAGGTACCTCATGTCAGCTACACAATTTCTCTAGTATCCATTTCTCTATCCCACATGTTATAAGGCAGATGAATTGAAAGAATGTACATAAAGTGCCAGTGCCCGGCATAGAGTAAATAATCAATAAATGGCAAATAATAAGTAATTAGGAGATTTTGCAAACCAGTGACATCTTTTATGTATTTCATTGTAGTAGGTGCCAAACTCAGACTACAAAGGTTTTTTATTTTTATGGTTTGTTTTCATTTAAAGACATCTAGGGTGGACTACTTGAGCACTTTTTACACATCCCCTTAGAACTGGGAGCACCTTGGACTTATTATAATGGAGAAGTTGGAATCACCAGGGGTGGGGGGTGCAGTTTAGAGCAGAGCAATAAAGGCAAAACAGCTTAAGTCCATAAGGAAACCCTGTCTCCTAAAGGAGTCCCTCTTTTTTTTACCCTGCCAGCTGCATAGGTACATGGGCTCAGATATGAGCATATGTCATATATCCAGACATTCCCGATAGAAGGCCAGGAATAAATGAACAAACACCCACTTTTTGAGCCACTTTGCTGTGTCAGGCGTTGTGCTGGACCCTCTCATATTCGCTATCTCAGTTAAGCTTCACAGCAAGCCTGTGCCTGTGTGGGTCCTCAATGTACAGATGAAGAAACAAACAAGGAGAGGAGATCAGCCTCTTCAGCCCTCACTTGGAATGTTGTGTGTAGAAGTGGAAAAGCCCAGGGGGAAAGAAGCTGTGCGTCATCTTTGTGGTTCTCAGCTCTACCACAGAAGGGCCTGAACCAGCTGGCCTGGCCCTCCTCCTCCTTGTCCTGATCCTGGGGCAAAGCCAGCACTCTAAGCCACTCTCCAGAATTCTGTGTGTCAGGCCAAGGGGGCAGGGCTAAGTTCTATTCAAAAGAGAGCAAATGCCAGAAACAGGATGGGAGTTGGGGGCAGGTTAAGGGGTTGGGGAAGAGGAAGGAATTCTGTCTTCAACATAAAGAGAATGTTGAATGGAAATCCAAATATTTTTTTAAAATACATTTTTGGATAACAGTAGGAGCAGTTTTCTTACCTCCCCCATCCCAAACCTTGAGGTAGTATCAATCAGAATAGCTGCTTTATTTTAGTTTTTTAAAATATAATTTATATAATTCTAATATATGAAAATCTGTGTTTATAAAATAGATTAAAATGGCATTATTTTGTTTACTAAAGGAGTTATTATAAAATACCTTTAACTAACCCCCTCAGAACATTTAAAAATAGATCCATTTCTTAAAGATTTGTCTATTACCCTAAGCAGCAAGGTGTACTGTACATCAAACCATCTATGTTTCCCATGCCATTAATGATGTTACCTGTATCTCAGGACTGAGAAGAAAAGTGAAAAAGCACTGAAATAATTTTATTCCTGCCCTTTCCCACTACCCCAGACTCTGATCATCAGATCTCTGTGCTGCTGGCCACCACTCCCATTCCTTGTCCCACTAACATAAGAGGTGAGGAGGCAAAGTAAGAGGCCCTGTAACATGTAAGTGGGAGAAGGGGTGAATGCCACTGGTTGTGTTCCCTGGAAGCAGGTCCTTAGATAAGCAAAAGGTCTTTGAAAGAAAGGGAAGGGGGAGGAAGCAAGATTGGGCAAGATTGAGAGATTTCAGATCATGATGCAAGTGTGGCAAGGTCTCTGCCAACACTGTGGAGCTCAAGAGCAAATATTGACCATCAGAGGAATTCTGGATTGTGCTGAAATATTCCCCCATCTTGCTCAGTCATTGGCTACCAGTTACCCCAGGAAGAGTGAGACCCTGGCTGTCTGCAGTTGAGTCCAACTCTGAAGAAGCCAGTGATTTGAGGCTGTCTGCTATTAGCTGCTTCCTGCAGCCGGGCAGAAATTCATTCCTGTAAGAAGGAACTGGGCAGCTCATTTCTGTGTCTACCACTGTCCATCCCTTGTCCCTCCTGGATCTCCTTCTCCACATGTTTTGGCAGCACATCCTCTGGGATTCTGATGGACCTCCTTTCCTGAGAGAAACTTAGAAAAGGGACATTAGCAGGACAAGCTGTAGCTGCCATAGCTAAAGTAGATTCCAACAACTGGTACTCATGTTCTCCCTCCTCCACTCAACTATCCAGGGTCTCCTCAACTTTGGTACCAAAT
Source organism: Mesoplodon mirus (assembly GCF_964341445.2). Lineage (NCBI taxonomy): Eukaryota > Metazoa > Chordata > Mammalia > Artiodactyla > Ziphiidae > Mesoplodon > Mesoplodon mirus. Next base: position 50,192,813 of record NC_138982.1, read on the forward strand.
CTAGTCTTGTCCACAGTGTACCTGATAGCACTACCCAAACCCTTATTCCTGAGGGATCTAAGCCCATCAGAATGTCCCACCTTGGGCAAAAATGATCCTCCACTTACACCCCTGCCTTGTAGAGTCATTGGATGGGGACAGCCCTGAGAAGAGTACCACCCTGACTCTCTGCAGCCAACACAGATCCTAAAGGACCAATGGATGGAGGCAGCCTGCTGATCACATTCCCTGCATCTGACAGCAAGTCCTTCCTTGAAGGCAGAGCTGAGCAGTGCATTTCTACGTCTGCCATTGGTGAATGCTATTTTAAGCACCTGTCACAAAATAATAAGAAAAATATTACTTATGCTAGAATAATTCATCTATTATTCAGTGTTTGTATATTTTTGTTTTTTAAATAAAAAATAATGACTTTTTGTTTAAAAGTTTAGGTTTCTCTTTAAAATCACATATTTCTGGGTTACTAGGTGGAACAGAGCAGGAGGAAATAACCATATGGCTCTTTAATAAGTGTGAGTTTTTGATTTAGTAGGTGGTGGTTGTGTTAAAGAACACAGGCCTTTTGGGGGTATCTTTCTTCATTCCTTAAAAAAGGAGACAAAAATTCCAAAATAGACTTGTTTGGTTGCTTAAGAGTCTGTTATTTTTCTGATAACTAAAGCTTCAGAGTGAAACATAAAGTCCTGGTAAAACTGACTGAGTGAATGCTTGGGATATGTGGTAAATCAGAAGAAAGAGAAGATGAATTTCCAGAGATGACTTAAAAAAGCCTCAAGTGGTGGAGACCATCCTCAAGAGGAGGAGGGAATGAAAAATGAATTCATTCTTTAATAAATGGGCATCAGTGTCCTAAATGAACAGACTCTTAAGAGGGGCTAATGCACAGCCTAACTCCCTGAGAGGAGGCTCTTCTCTGTGGGAGCCACCCAGCAGGCTCACCTCAATGTGGACACAGTGATTCTTGCAGTTGTTTACACAAGCAGTAGTATTGCACAAGTGTGGAACCTAAAGGGGCTAGAATCCTGTGAAGCAATTGGTGGGACTGAGCTATAAATACTATGTTTATCACTGTCAGTACAGTTGGCAGACTTCAGTAGCTTGGAAAAACATGGGTATGTATACATGTATATACATACTATGTGTGGGTATGTATACAAACTTTGCAGATAAAATTCCAATATCTGTGTTCACAAGAGAACACAGATACAAATACGTATATATAGAAATCCGCATCTTGGCAAATTAACCTATCTCGCTCTGTTGACTAAAGGAGTCTTACCTAAGTCCTGAAACAAATTAACCTTAAAAAACTACAGTGTCAAACCCTTTGGTAGAGTTCTTTAAGGGCCGGGACCTTGTTGAAACACCTAGAGTGGTGTTTGGCATATCATAGTTACTCAATAAATGTTCGTTGAATGAAGGATAGATGGATGATGGATGAATGATATTTGATTAAGTACATGCAGAATAATAAAGTGAGTCAATCCTTAGGAGCTTATGATTTACTTCATTTAGCTCAAATCAATGCCAGTGGTTATAATGATAGGGATTGCAAGAATTGAAATGGACTTTAGGAATGGACTAGTTAAATTCTCTTATTTTACTCATGAGAAAAATGAAGCTTAGAGGAGTGAAATGACTCACATAAGATCACTCATCCAATCTGTGATCTAATCTGTTCTAGGTATTCTGCCTTTGAATTCACAGTGCTGCCAGATGGTTATCAACAGATCTTAAATTGGTTCCACATAGATATGTTCATCTATGTAATGCCATATCAGAGAGAGAGAATCTACGCACTATTTCTTCTCTTTTTATAATTGACATATCATTGTATGAGTTTCAGGTGTATAACATAAAGGTTTGACTTACATATGTTGTGAAATTATTACCACAATAAGTATAGTTAACGTCCATCACCACATATAGATACAATAGGAAGGAAGGAAGGGAGAAAGAGAGAAAGAAAGAGTCTGAGTCCATTTCAGATTTCTTCTTGTTTTCCCCTCACAACATTATTTGCATAGGGGTAGTCAACTGACTATGCATATCCATGGGAACCCCTGTCTTCTCCTCCCTTTACCAGTTCTATCTCTCTTGGAATATTTTCTTTTTGTGGATATTTTAGAGTTAATTTCATTCTGGATTCTGGTAAACCTGATCACTGAAAACAGTTGGGGCACTGTCTCGGATGCCTATTCTATTTATAGTCACACAACAAACATTTCAGTCTTTTGCAGGTGCAGTTACTAGATTTAAGCCATATCGTGTCATGCACATTGCTGTTCACTTTCTATCTCAGGTGCCCTCTACAGCTAACCTTTTAACAGAGTGCCTTCTGTCATCATTAAAGGGTCCACAGAGCTCTGTTACAGAATAATAACCTTGGCATCCCGGTGCCAGGTGCCAAACCCCTCTCCACAGCCTGTTACAAAATTTGGTCCTCTCTGGCACTCAGTCACTTGGAAGTGGAAGCTGGCCTTCAGTGACCTTTCTATTTTTAACTGCAGTATTATTTTCCTTCTTCCATTATTTCTCTTCTTCTCCTTAGCCTCTGTAATGCTTTAGTTCAGGTCAGGCTCAGCTCAACTTCCACTTTCTTCATTTAACCTCTCAATTCTCCTGACAGCTCATTCTTTTCCTTTGTCAAAGCTGTACCTTGCAGAATGTTCTCAGTCTATAATTGGGGTTTGGGCTCATGCTTAGGCAAAAGTATGTATTTTATTTCTAATTATAAAGTACTACTTTATAACTTGAAAGAAAATATATCTGGAGCAGGGACTTACAGCAGTAAGCTTGGTAATGGAGCACTGAACAACGTTGTCCCTGGCCTCAGTGCAGCTAACGTCTTAGAGGGGAAGGCAGGTTATAAATGAGTGTACATTCAATAGACATGAGATAGTGATAGTGCTATGAAGGAAAATAAAGCAGGGGGAGGAAACAGACAAGAACAGAGAGGTGAAGGAACAATACTTTGGTTGGAGTCAGGAGAACCTCTCTAAGGATACGACATTGAGCAGAGACAGGGGCAAACTGAGGAAGTAGACTCTGCAGAGACCTGGGCAAGTGTGTGCCAGGCAGAGGGACTAACAAATGCAAAAGCCTTATGGTGGGAACAAGCATGGTCATTTCAAAGATGAACAAGAAGGCCACTGTGGCCTGAGGAATGTTGTAAGAGGGGAATGGTAAAAAGCTGGAGAGGTAGGTCAGAACCAGATCTCATACAGCCCAGGGAAAGACTTGAGGAAGCCATCAGAGAAGAAATGCAGAACAACATGGTCTGAATTGTGTACTAATAGAACTATTCTAGCTGCAGGGTGGAGAATTGACTTGAGGATGGAGGCAATGAGCAAGAATGGAAACAGGGAAGGCAATTAAGTGGCTATTGAAGTAAATCTAGGTAAGATTTTGGAAGATGGCAGTAGAGCTTATCAGAAGTGGTCAAATTCAGGATGTACTTTGCTCTAAAGAAAGGAGGCAAGGATGACTCCTAGGTTTTGGGCCTGAGCAAAAGGAAAATGGAGATATCACTAACAATTTGTGGAAGCCAGGCAGGGTGCACATATCTGGTTTGTGTGGTAGGAAGGGAAGAAATTCAAGAGTTCTGATTAGATGTAAATTTGAGATGATGGACTTGGAAAATTCAAAAGAATAAAAAAATACATTAAAAAAATCTTAGATATAGTGCTCTAATTCAAAGGAAAATACCTATTAACATTGTAGTTTTTTCTTTCTGCATGTATTTACTGCATATTTTTATTTAGCTTTAAAACTACCTTATTTTAAAAGAATTGTGTTCTTTGAACTAATATACAAAGCTATATTATATTAGATGATGTATAAAGGGAATTTTCTGAAAAGTTCCTCTCTGTGCAAACTGAAAGTATCTATGCAAGTTTTAAACATACAAGACAGTAAGACTCCAAGAAAGCCCAGGCCTTAATGTTTGAAAAGGTGCCTGATCTTCTCCCATTGAAAATACAGTGTGGGAACACTGGCAGTAATGGATGGATAGGAAAGTCTCTCTCCATTCCTTCAGCTATTGATGTTTAATATTAATCCGGGATAGCACAAGATGAGGTCAGCTTCATAAGAAGCTGTGTAGGGGTCTCAGGAGAAGCTGGTATTGATTTTTATTTTTTTTATTTTTTTGAATTTTATTTATTTATATTTTATACAGCAAGTTCTTATTAGTTATCCATTTTATACATATTAGTGTATATATGTCAATCCCAATCTCCCAATTCATCCCACCACTGCCACTCCCCCCAGCTCCGCTTTCCCCCCTTGGTGTCCATATGTTTGTTCTCTACATCTGTGTTTCTCTTTCTGCCTTGCAAATTGGTTCATCTGTACCATTTTTTTAGATTCCACATATATGCATTAGTATACGATATTTGTTTTATTTTTCTGACTTACTTCACTCCGTATGACAGTCTCTAGGTCCATCCACGTCTCTACAAATGACCCAATTTCGTTCCTTTTTATGGCTGAGTAATATTCCATTGTATATATGTGCCACATCTTCTTTATCCATTCATCTGTTGATGGGCATTTAAGTTGCTTCCATGACCTAGCTATTGTAAATAGTGCAGCAGTGAACACTGGGGTGCATGTGTCTTTTTGAATTATGGTTTTCCCTGGGTATATGCCCAGTAGTGGGATTGCTGGGTCATATGGTTATTCTATTTTTAGTTTTTTAAGGAACCTCCATACTGTTCTCCATAGTGGCTCTATCAGTTTACATTCCCACCAGCAGTGCAAGAGGGTTCCCTTTTCTCTGCACCCTCTCCAGCATTTGTTGTTTATAGATTTTCTGATGATGCCCATTCTAACTGGTGTGAGGTGATACCTCATTGTAGTTTTGATTTGCATTTCTCTAATAATTAGTGATGTCAAGCAGCTTTTCATGTGCCTCTTGGCCATCTGTATGTCTTCTTTGGAGAAATGTCTATTTAGGTCTTCTGCCCATTTTTTGATTGGGTTTTTTTTTAATTGAACTGCATGAGCTGTTTATATATTTTGGAGATTAATCCTTTGTCTATTGATTCATGTCCAAATATGTTCTCCGATTCTGAGGGCTGTCTTTTCATCTTGTTTACAGTTTCCTTTGCTGTGCAAAAGCATTTAAGTTTCATTAGGTCCCATTTGTTTATTTTTGTTTTTATTTCCATTACTCTAGGAGGTGGGTCAGAAAAGATCTTGCTGTGATTTATGTCAAAGAGTGTTCTTCCTATGTTTTCCTCTAAGAATTTTATAGTGTCCTGTCTTACATTTAGGTCTTTAATCCATTTTGAGTTTATTTTTGTGTATGGTATTAGGGAGTGTTCTCATGTCATTCTTTTACATGTAGCTGTCCAGTTTTCCCAGCACCACTTATTGAAGAGATTGTCTTTTCTCCATTGTATATCCTTGCCTCCTTTGTCATAGATTAGTTGACCATAGGTGTGTGGGTTTATCTCTGGGCTTTCTCTCCTGTTCCATTGATCTATTATTTCTGTTTTTGTGCCAGTACCGTATTGTCTTGATTACTGTAGCTTTGTAGTATAGTCTGAAGTCAGGGATCCTGATTCCTCCAGCTCTGTTTTTCTTTCTCAGTATTGCTTTGGCCATTTGGGGTCTTTTGTGTTTCCATACAAATTATAAACTTTTTTGTTCTAATTCTGTGAAAAATGCCATTGGTAATTTGATAGGAATTGCAATGAATCTGTAGATTGCAATGAATCTGTAGATTGCTTTGGGTGTTATAGTCATTTTCACAATATTAATTCTTCCAATCCAAGAACATGGTATACCTCTCCATCTGTTTGTGTCATCTTTGATTTCTTTCATCAGTGTCTTATAGTTTTCTGAGTACAGGTCTTTTACCTCCCTAGGTAGGTTTATTACTAGGTATTTCATTCTTTTTGTTGCAATGGTGAATGTAATTGTTTCCTTAATTTCTCCTTCTAATCTTTCGTTGTTAGTGTACAGGAATACAAGACATTTCTGTGCATTAATTTTGTATCCTGCAACTTTACCAAATTCATTGATTAGTGCTAGTAGCTTTCTGGTGGCATGGTTAGGATTCTCTATGTATAGTACCATGTCATCTGCAAACAGTAACAGTTTTACTTCTTCTTTTCCAATTTAGATTCATTTTATTTCTTTTCTTTCTCTGATTGCCATGGCTAAGACTTCCAAAACTATGTTTAATAATACTGGCAAGAATGGACATCCTTGTCTTGTTCCTGATCTCAGAGGAAATGCTTTCAGTTTTTCACCATTGAGAATGATGTTTGCTGTGGGTTTGTTATATATGGCCTTTACAGTGCTAAGGTAGGTTTCCTCTGTGCCCACTTTCTGGAGAGTTTTTATCATAAATGGGTGTTGAATATTGTCAAAAGATGTTTCTGCATCTATTGAGATGATCATATGGTTTTTATTCTTCTATTTGTTAATATGGTATATCACATTGATTTGTGTATACTGAAGAATCCTTGCATCCCTAGGATAAATCCCACTTGTTCATGGTGTATGATCCTTTTAATGTGTTGTTGGATTCTGTTTGCTAGTATTTTGTTCAGGATTTTTGAATCTATTTTCATCAGTGACATTGGTCTTTAATTTTCTTTTTTTGTAGTATCTCTGTCTGGTTTTGGTATCAGGGTGATGGTGGCCTCATAGAATGAGTTTGAGAGTATTCCTTCCTCTGAAATTTCTTGGAAGAGTTTGAGAAGGATGGGTGTTAGCTCTTCTCTAAATGTTTGATAGAATTCACCTGTGAGGCCTTCTGGTCCTGGACTTTTGTTTGCTGGAAGATTTTTAATTACAGTTTCAATTTCATTACCTGTGACTGGTCTGTTCATATTTTCTATTTCTTTCTGGTTCAGTCTTGGAAGGTTATACCTTTCTAAGAATTTGTCCATTTCTTCCAGGTTGTCCATTTTATTGGCATAGAGTTGCTTGTAGCAGTCTCTTCAGATGCTTTGTATTTCTGCAGTGTCTGTTGTAACTTCTCCGTTTTCATTTCTAATTTTATTGATTTGAGCCTTCTCCCTCTTTTTCTTGATGAGTCTGGCTAAAGGTGTATCAATTTTGTTTATCTTCTCAAAGAACCAGATATTAGTTTTATTGATCTTTGCTATTGTTTCTATTTCATTTATTTCTGCTCTGATCTTTATAATTTCTTTGCTTCTACTAACTTTGGGTTTTGTTTGTTCTTCTTGCTTTAGTTCATTTAGGTGTAAGGTTAGATTGTTTATTTGAGATTTTTCTTGTTTCTTGGGGTAGGATTGTATTGCTGTAAACTTCCCTCTCAGAACTGCTTTTGCTGCCTTCCATAGATTTGGATCATCATGTTTCTGTTGTCATTTGACCCTAGGTATTTTTTGATTTCCTCTATGATTTCTTTTTTTTTTTGCTTTATAACAAATTTAATCAGTTATACATATACATATGTTCCTATATCCCCTCCCTTTTGCGTCTCCCTCCCACCCTCCCTATCCCACCCCTCTAGGTGGTCACGAAGCACCGAGCTGATCTCCCTGTGCTATGCGGCTGCTTCCCACTAGCTATCTACCTTACGTTTGGTAGTGTATATATGTCCATGCTACTCTTTCACTTTGTCACAGCTTACCCTTCCCCCTCCCCATATCCTCAAGTCCATTCTCTAGTAGGTCTGTGTCTTTATTCCTGTCTTACCCATATGTTCTTCATGACATTTTTTTTCTTAAATTACATATATATGTGTCAGCATACGGTATTTGTCTTTCTCTTTCTGACTTACTTCACTCTGTATGACAGGCTCTAAGTCCATCTACCTCATTACAAATAGCTCAATTTCATTTCTTTTTATGGCTGAGTAATATTCCATTGTATATCTGTGCCACATCTTCTTTACCCATTCATCCGATGATGGACACTAAGGTTGTTTCCATCTCCGAGCTATTGTAAATAGGGCTGCTATGAACATTTTGGTACATGTCTCTTTTTGAATTATGGTTTTCTCAGGGTATATGCCCAGTAGTGGGATTGCTGGGTCATATGGTAGTTCTATTTGTAGTTTTTTAAGGAACCTCCTTACCGTTCTCCATAGTGGCTGTACCAATTCACATTCCCACCAGCAGTACAAGAGTGTTCCCTTTTTTCCACACCCTCTCCAGCATTTATTGTTTCTAGATTTTTTGATGATGGCCATTCTGACTGGTGTGAGATGATATCTCATTGTAGTTTTGATTTGCATTTCTCTAATGAGTAAAGATGTTGAGCATCCTTTCATGTGTTTGTTGGCAGTCTGTATATCTTCTGTGGGAGAAATGTCTATTTAGGTCTTCTGCCCATTTTGGGATTGGGTTGTTTGTTTTTTTGTTATTGAGCTGCATGAGCTGATTATAAATTTTGGAGATTAATCCTTTGTCAGTTGTTTCATTTGCAAATATTTTCTCCCATTCTGAGGGTTGTCTTTTGGTCTTGTTTATGGTTTCCTTTGCTGTGCAAAAGCTTTTAAGTTTCATTAGGTCCCATGTGTTTATTTTTGTCTTTATTTCCATTTCTCTAGGAGGTGGGTCAAAAAGGATCTTGCTGTGATTTATGTCATAGAGTGTTCTGCCTATGTTTTCCTCTAAGAGTTTGATAGTGTCTGGCCTTACATTTAGGTCTTTAATCCATTTTGAGCTTATTTTTGTGTATGGTGTTAGGGAGTGATCTAATCTCATATTTTTACATGTCCCTATCCAGTTTTCCCAGCACCACTTATTGAAGAGACTGTCTTTTCTCCACTGTACATTCCTGCCTCCTTTATCAAAGATAAGGTGACCATATGTCCGTGGGTTTATCTCTGGGCTTTCTATCCTGTTCCATTGATCTATCTTTCTGTTTTTGTGCCAGTACCATACTGTCTTGATTACTGTAGCTTTGTAGTATAGTCTGAAGTCAGGGAGCCTGATTCCTCCAGCTCCATTTTTCGTTCTCAAGATTGCTTTGGCTATTCGGGGTCTTTTGTGTTTCCATACAAATTTTGAAATTTTTTGTTCTAGTTCTGTGAAAAATGCCAGTGGTAGTTTGATAGGGATTGCATTGAATCTGTAGATTGCTTTGGGTAGTATAGTCATTTTCACTATGTTGATTCTTCCAATGCAAGAACATGGTACATCTCTCTATCTATTTGTATCATCTTTAATTTCTTTCATCAGTGTCTTATAATTTTCTGCATACAGGTCTTTTGTCTCCTTAGGTAGGTTTATTCCTAGATGTTTTATTCTTTTTGTTGCAATGGTAAATGGGAATGTTTCCTTGATTTCACTTTCAGATTTTTCATCCTTAGTATATAGGAATGCCAGAGATTTCTGTGCATTAATTTTGTATCCTGCAACTTTACCAAATTCATTGATTAGCTCTAGTAGTTTTCTGGTAGCATCTTTAGGATTCTCTATGTATACTATCATGTCATCTGCAAACAGTGACAGCTTTACTTCTTCTTTTCCAATTTGGATTCCTTTTATTTCCTTTTCTTCTCTGATTGCTGTGGCTAAAACTTCCAAAACTATGTTGAATAAAAGTGGTGAGAGTGGGCAACCTTGTCTTGTTCCTGATCTTAGTGGAAATGGTTTCAGTTTTTCACCATTGAGAATGATGTTGGCTGTGGGTTTTTCATATATGGCCTTTATTATGTTGAGGAAAGTTCCCTCTATGCCTACTTTCTGCAGGGTTTTTATCATAAATGGGTGTTGAATTTTGTCGAAAGCTTTCTCTGCATCTATTGAGATGATCATATGGTTTTTCTCCTTCAATTTGTTAATATGGTGTATCACATTGATTGATTTGCGTATATTGAAGAATCCTTGCATTCCTGGAATAAACCCCACTTGATCATGGTGTATGATCCTTTTAATGTGCTGTTGGATTCTGTTTGCTAGTATTTTGTTGAGGATTTTTGCATCTATGTTCATCAGTGATATTGGCCTGTAGTTTTCTTTCTTTGTGACATCCTTGTCTGGTTTTGGTATCAAGGTGATGGTGGCCTCGTAGAATGAGTTTGGGAGTGTTCCTCCCTCTGCTATATTTTGGAAGAGTTTCAGAAGGATAGGTGTTAGCTCTTCTCTAAAGGCTTGACAGAATTCGCCTGTGAAGCCATCTGGTCCTGGGCTTTTGTTTGTTGGAAGATTTTTTATCACAGTTTCAATTTCAGTGCTTGTGATTGGTCTGTTCATATTTTCTATTTCTTCCTGATTCAGTCTTGGCAGGTTGTGCATTTCTAAGAATTTGTCCATTTCTTCCAGGTTGTCCATTTTATTGGCATAGAGTTGCTTGTAGGAATCTCTCATGATCTTTTGTATTTCTGCAGTGTCAGTTGTTACTTCTCCTTTTTCATTTCTAATTCTATTGATTTGAGTCTTCTCCCTTTTTTTCTTGATGAGTCTGGCTAACGGTTTATCAATTTTGTTTATCTTCTCAAAGAACCAGCTTTTAGTTTTCTTGATCTTTGCTATCGTTTCCTTCATTTCTTTTTCATTTATTTCTGATCTGATTTTTATGATTTCTTTCCTTCTGCTAACTTTGGGATGTTTTTGTTCTTCTTTCTCTAATTGCTTTAGGTGCAAGGTTAGGTTGTTTATTCTAGATGTCTCCTGTTTCTTAAGGTGGGATTGTATTGCTATAAACTTCCCTCTTAGAACTGCTTTTGCTGCATCCCATAGGTTTTGGGTCGTCGTGTCTCCATTGTCATTTTTTTCTAGGTATTTTTTAATTTCCTCTTTGATTTCTTCAGTGATCACTTCGTTATTAAGTAGTGTATTGTTTAGCCTCCATGTGTTTGTATTTTTTACAGCTCTTTTCCTGTAATTGATATCTAGTCTCATAGCATTGTGGTCGGAAAAGATACTTGATACAATTTCAATTTTCTTAAATTTACCAAGGCTTGATTTGTGACCCAAGATATGATCTATCCTGGAGAATGTTCCATGAGCACTTGAGAAAAATGTGTATTCTGTTGTTTTTGGATGGAATGTCCTATAAATATCAATTAAGTCCATCTTGTTTAATGTATCATTTAAAGCTTGTGTTTCCTTATTTATTTTCATTTTGGATGATCTGTCCATTGGTGAAAGTGGGGTGTTAAAGTCCCCTACTATGATTGTGTTACTGTTGATTTCTCCTTTTATGGCTGTTAGTATTTGCCTTATGTATTGAGGTGCTCCTATGTTGGGTGCATAAATATTCACAATTGTTATATCTTCTTCTTGGATCGATCCCTTGATCATTATGTAGTGTCCTTCTTTGTCTCTTCTAATAGTCTTTATTTTAAAGTCTATTTTGTCTGATATGAGAATTGCTACTCCAGCTTTCTTTTGGTTTCCATTTGCATGGAATATCTTTTTCCATCCCCTTACTTTCAGTCTGTATGTGTCTCTAGGTCTGAAGTGGGTCTCTTGTAGACAGCATATATATGGGTCTTGTTTTTGTATCCATTCAGCCAATCTGTGTCTTTTGGTGGGAGCATTTAGTCCATTTACATTTAAGGTAATTATCGATATATATGTTCCTGTTCCCATTTTCTTAATTGTTTTGGGTTCGTTATTGTAGGTCTTTTCCTTCTGTTGTGTTTCTTGCCTAGAGAAGTTCCTTTAGCATTTGTTGTAAAGCTGGTTTGGTGGTGCTGAACTCTCTCAGCTTTTGCTTGTCTGTAAACGTTTTAATTTCTCCATCAAATCTGAATGAGATCCTTGCTGGGTAGAGTAATCTTGGTTGCAGGTTTTTCTCCTTCATCACTTTAATTATGTCCTGCCACTCCCTTCTGGCTTGTAGAGTTTCTGCTGAGAGATCAGCTGTTATCCTGATGGGGATTCCCTTGTGTGTTATTTGTTGTTTTTGCCTTGCTGCTTTTAATATGATTTCTTTGTGTTTAATTTTTGACAGTTTGATTAATATGTGCCTTGGCGTATTTCTCCTTGGATTTATTCTGTATGGGACTCTCTGTGCCTCCTGGACTTGATTAACTATTTCCTTTCCCATATTAGGGAAGTTTTCAACTATAATCTCTTCAAATATTTTCTCAGTCCCTTTCTTTTTCTCTTCTTCTTCTGGAACCCCTATAATTCGAATGTTGGTGCGTTTAATGTTGTCCCAGAGGTCTCTGAGACTGTCCTCTGTTCTTTTCATTCTTTTTCTTTATTTTGCTCTGCAGCAGTTATTTCCACTATTTTATCTTCCACCTCATTTATCCGTTCTTCTGCCTCAGTTATTCTGCTATTGATCCCATCTAGAGTATTTTTTATTTCATGTATTGTGTTTTTAATCGATGCTTGATTCATCTTTAGTTCTTCTAGGTCCTTGTTAACTGTTTCTTGCATTTTGTCTATTCTATTTCCAAGATTTTGGATCTGGGAAATAGAATCTTGGATCATCTTTACCATCATTATTCTGAATTCTTTTTCAGGTAGACTGCCTATTACCTCTTCACTTGTTAGATCTGGTGGGTTTTTATCTTGGTCCTTCACCTGCTGTGTGTTTTTCTGTGTTCTCATTTTGCTTATGTTACTGTGTTTGGGGTCTCCTTTTTGCAGGCTGCAGGTTCGTAGTTCCCGTTGTTTTTGGTGTCTGTCCCCAGTGCCTAAGGTTGGTTTAGTGGGTTGTGTAGGCTTCCTGGTGGAGGGGACTAGTGCCTGTGTTCTGGTGGATGAGGCTGGATCTTGTCTTTCTGGTGGGCAGGTCCACGTCTGGTGGTGTGTTTTGGGGTGTCTGCGGACTTTTTATGATTTTAGGCCACCCCTCTGCTAATGGGTGGCGTTGTGTTCCTGTCTTGCTAGTTGTTTGGCTTAGGGTGTCCAGCACTGTAGCTTGCTGGTCGTTGAGTGAAGCTGGGTGCTGGTGTTGAGATGGGGATCTCTGGAAGATTTTCGCCATTTGATATTATGTGGAGCTGGGAGGTCTCTTGTGGACCAGTGTCCTGAAGTTGGCTCTCCCACCTCAGAGGCACAGCACTGACTCCGGGCTCCTCAATTTGGGATGATGTGTTGTCTATTCATGTATTCCACAGATGCAGGGTACATCAAGTTGATTGTGGAGCTTTAATCCACTGCTTCTGAGGCTGCTGGGAGAGGCTTCCCTTTCCCTTCTTTGTTCTCACAGCTCCTGGGTCTCAGCTTTGGATTTGGCCCCGCCTCTGCGTGTAGGTCGCCGGAGGGCGTCTGTTCTTCGCTCAGACAGGACAGAGTTAAAGCTCCTCTTTGATTTCTTCAGTGATCTGTTTGTTATTTAGTAATGTAGTGTTTAGCCTCCAAGTGTTTGTGCTTTTTACGTTTTTTTCCCTGTAATTGATTTCTAATCTCATAGTGTTGTGGTCAGAAAAGATGCTTGATATGGTTTCAATTTTCTTAAATTAACTGAGACTTGATTTGTGACCCAAGATGTGATGTATCCTGGAGAATGTTCTGTGTGCACTTGTGAAGAAAGTGTAATCTGCTGTTTTTGGATGGAATGTCCTATAAATATCAATTAAATCTATCTGGTCTACTTGTCATTTAAAGTTTGTGTTTCCTTATTAATTTTCTGTCTTGATGATCTGCCCAGTGGTCTAAGTGAGGTGTTAAAGTCCCCACTATTATTGTGTTACTGTTGATTTCCTCTTTTATAGCTGTTAGCATTTGCCTTATGTATTGTTGTGCTCCTATGTTGGGTGCATATATATTTATAACTGTTATATCTTCTTCTTGGATTGATCCCTTGATCATTTTGTAGTGTCCTTCCTTGTCTCTTGTAACATTCTTTATTTTAAAGTCTATTTTATCTGATATGAGTATTGCTACTCCAGCTTTCTTTTGATTTCCATTTGCATGGCATACCTTTTTTCATCCCCTCACTTTCAGTCTGTATGTGTCCCTAGGTCTGAAGTGGATCTCTTATAGAGAGCATATATATGGGTCTTGTTTTTGTATACATTCAGCAAGCCTGTGTCTTTTGGTTGGAGCAATTAATCCATTCACATTTAAGGTAATTATTGATATATATGTTCCTTTTATCATTTTCTTAATTGTTTTGGGTTTGTTTTTGAAGGTCCTTTTCTTCTCTTGTGTTTCCCACCTAGAGAAGTTCCTTTAGCATTTGTTGTATAGCTGGTTTGGTGGTGCTGAATCCTCTTAGCTTTTGCTTGTAAAGCTTTTAATTTCTCCGTCGAATCTGAATGAGATTACAAGTGAAAATAAAAATGGCAACTTGGATAGCACTTTTTAAAAAATGCAAAATACTCTGATTGATGTAAATATGAATGTATGAGAGATAGTCATGAGATAATAAACCTCTGGGGAAAAAAAACCCAGAATATTTTAAAGAGCTACAATCAGAGGATACAAAGAAGAGCTCTTGGACGTTAAAATATAATAGCAGAAATTAAAAATTCAATAGAAATTCTTGAGAATAAAGTTGAGGAAATCTTATAGAAAGTGAAACAGAAAGATAAAGCTATGGAAGATAAGACAGGCAGAGAATAGGAAAATTAGTGGGGCCAGTCCATGAAATTAAGAAGCAGAGAACAGAGAAAATAGAAGGGAGGAAACTAACACAGAAATAATTCAAGAACCTTCTCCAGAACTGAAGCACAGCATTTCCAGACTGAAATGTCTCACTGTGCCTTCATGATTATGAATGAGAAAAGCCCACCATAAGACACAGCATTGTGAAATTTCAGGATACTGAAATCAAAATATAAAATAATAAGAAAAGTATTCAGATTGAAAGTTCATGATTCATTGAAAATATCACTAATCAATTTGTCAGTAAGGCATGGAGGTAAAGAGCATGAGCTTGCCATCCAGCTCAGCTGAATTCAAATCCCAGACTCTATACTCACTAGCCCTATAACTCTGGGAAAGTCATTGCAACCCTGTGTCTCAGCTTCCATATCTGTAAAAAGGGAAATTAAAGTAGCACCTACCTTATAGGTTTGTTGTATTACATGAGATAATAAACATAAATACATACAGAAGTGTGACTGGCACATAGTGCTGAGAAAATGTTAGCCTTTGTTATTGAGCCTCTTATTAACAACTCTAGAAGCTAGAAGGCAATAGATCAAAGGCTTCACAATTCTGAGGGTACATGTTTTCTAGTCTAGAATTCTATTCCCAGCCTACTATTGCTTAAGTATCAGAGTAAAATATTTAAATTTTCAGACTACAAAAAGGTTAAAAAAAATTACCTCTTATGTGCAGTTCCTCAGGAATCTGTATTCTGCCAAAACAGAGAAAACTAAGAGAGAAAGACATGGAATCCAGGAAAAAGGAAATTCCATACAAGAAGTAGAAAGAAAATCCCCAGGATGATGGCAAAAGGAGACCCCAAACAAGAGCTAAGGTTCAGACATCCAGATGTGGAAAGTGAAAGGCTCATGAGAGACTTTTTTTAGGAGGATGACATTGATGCTTAACGTGCATGCATGTACTGAAAGAAGATTTGCACAACTGGGGAAGTAAATAAAAGAACTACAAATACATAGGAAGCTAAGAATGGACAGCAATAGCATTACCTAAAAATTAAAAAAAAAGAAACAAGGAAACCCAAACTTGTTAAGGAAAAGTAATAACAGTACCCAATATGACTGAGCAAGGTCTCGTGTTTATATAGTCATAATACTCTACACACTGTAGTGATAATACAAAATTATGATGAAACTCTGTTGAGAAAAAAGGGAAAGAGTAAGGTTGTATGTGTAAGCTGGGGATAGAGGCAGTGAAAGACAGCTAAATTGTAATTTTCCATAGTAGGAAGTCATATGTAATGCATAAAATTGAAAAATTAAGCTTGTTTGCTTGTTTCTTTGTTTGTTTGTTTTTAGATTGGTGGAAGTATGGAGGCAAATATGCTAAGAATCAGTTAAAAGAGCTAAAAGTGGCTACCTCTAGGCCACAGAAATTGGAAAGAGGTAGTCAGAGTTATGCTTTTTTACTGTAATAAGGCTTGTACAACAATTTGACTCTCTAAATTATGATCATGTGTAACTGTGATAAAAAATTAGCACTGAATTAAAAAATAAACATTGCCCCCAAAATTAGAGCACAATGAAATTAAATGACACTTGCTCATGATCAGTATTATTATGTAACAAACGTCCTTATATCCTCAAATATTAATCTCTGACAAAATCTCTGATGATTTATTTTACATAAACATCTAGAGGTAGAACTCCTTTGTTTAAAAAAGTCTATGAACTCTTTAAAGCCTCTTTGTATATATTCCCAAACTATATTCCAGAAAATTGTATCAAAATACTCTCACAGCAGCCATAGAGGAAAGTAACTCTCTCAACATACTCTCATCAGCATTAAGTATTAATTTTCAATCAATTTTGTTATTTAGTGTAAAGAAAATATAATTTAATTGGCTTATCAAAAGGAAAATTAGATTCTGTTCATATGAATAGCTGCCTAATGGTTAAAAATTTTAGTGACTTCCTGAAGGCATAGCATAGAAGTTAGCCATTAATATCCATCTTTGGGGCTTTTGTCTTTGATTAGGATATTTGGAAGAAAATGTGCCATCACACAAGTTATGTGATACAGACTTTATTATACTTGATGTCATAAAAATAAGCTTTATTCTGAGCTGAAGGAAATTAATGATCTTCGACTTTAAACATGGCCTTTCATTTTAGAAGTAGTTTTATATTTTATGACTATCTTAAATTTATGCAGTGCTTCTCTCTTGAAAATATTTGTTCAATATTCACTTAACAAACATTGATTAAGTGTATACAGTGTTCTAGAATGTACTAAGTGCTGGGACACAATGGTAAACAAAACAGTTTTTGCCCTAAAATCTCAATCCTTGTGTAGGATTTACCTAACAGCCTCAGAAAGTTAAGGTAATCTCAGCAATTGAGGGAGAAAATTATTTCTGAAAATATAAATGTCTCTATAGTATGAGAAATAGAGGTGAATAACTTGACTTCCTGGTTGCCAGCCAAGAGTTCAGTCAACTTAGAAATCGCTGCACATGAGAATATTGAAACAAATCACGTTCAGGTGTAGCATATGATTACAATTAAATGTATGGTATGCACATGTGACTCAGACGTCGTGGTCTCTATTCAGTCTCTAAAAATGGATAGAGAAATCAATCTTCATCTGAAATATATAGAATGTCCACAAACTGTGTTTTATCTTTATACATTCTCTGTAACTTAATTTTTTGTCAGAAGAGAGATTTGATCCTAGTTCAGAAAACACAAAATACTGTTACATGGTCGTTTCTGTCTTTGAACTGCATTGTCAATGACACTTTAAAAGAAATGAGACCTAACGTATACTTTAAAATGTCAACATTGAATTATATCACCATAGTAAGAAGGAAAAACGTCACACAATTTTCACCCACCAGATGTAGACCATCCTGTTGCTCTGCTTCTCAGCCTTAGTGACAGTTTCCCATTTGTACAAAAGCTATTTCTGTGACAGAAACATGCCTTCTCTTTACTAGTCAGATCTGGAGTTATAACTCTCATCAAGAAAAAAACAAAAACAAAACAAAACAAAAAACCCCCACACTGCTTAGAAGCCATAAGATGGACAGATAAAATCATTTTCATCCTCTACTCTCCTCACAGCACTGTGAGAACTTGGTTTCCCTTTTGAAAAGTGGCTTAGTGATTAGAATGGAGTCAGGGTGTACTTGCAGAAAGACAGATTAATAGGTCACATTATGACAATAGTTGGATAGCGTTATAAACGTCAGGGAGCATAACTCTCCTGTCCCAATGCTAGTGAGTAGCAAATTAAGGATTCATTATCTGAATGTCTCTATTATCAAGGGGCCATGGCTCTCATCATGCTTCAATAAAACAAACTCATAAACATATCCTTCTATTTTTCTAATCATTTCCCTATTTTTATGCTTCTTTATGTGTAGCACTGAATAGTTTCATAAGTCAGACAGATGTGAGTTTCAACCTTGATGCCACTTAATTAACTATGTTAACTTGGGCTTAAACTCTGAAAACCTCAGATCCCTCACCTGTAAAAAGAGTGAAATGCTCTCAAAAGGTAGAACAAAACTCCCCACTCCTTAACTGTGGGCTGTGCATAATGACTTCCTTCTGAAGAGTAAGTATGGAAAAGAAGAAAAACAAATAACTTTACAGTGGAGCAATCTGATAAGCTCTCCCTCAAGGTTGACACCAACAGTGATGAGTCATATGGATAGTACCTACCCTTGATATCCTGTGCTGAGCATGGCACTTTTCCTCTGTGGTCTTCCTCCCCCAAAACCCATAACCCCTCTAATTATGAGGAAAATCATCAGAAAAACCTAAACTGAAGGGCATTCTACGAAATGCCCTGACCACTACTCCCAAGAAGGTAGAAATGGCATCTTTCCTCATGAATATTTTTAGTTATTACATATTATATGATTATATATTTTCAAAATATATATTCCCACCCTACTGACTTCAGGCTTGGCCATTTGACTTGCTTTGACAAATGAAATGTGAGCAGAGATGAAGTGTGTCCCTCTGAGCTTCTGTCTTGTGATTTTGGTATGCTGTTTTCCCTCTGAAACCTCCATTAAGGCCTCGCAGTCTACCAGCCCACATCCTAAGTGAAAACAATGAGCTGCTCAGCAGCAGTGTTTCTGTGGCAGGAGAGGAAAATGTCATGTCCTGGGACCCACAGGAATCCTTAGGACAGACCGCCAAGTGAAGCTTCTTGGTTTTGTGCAGAAAGGAATTCAAGAGCAAGCCAAAGAAAAGCAAAAGCAAGTTTATTTAGAGAGATATGCACTCCATAGGCAGAATGCAGACTGTCTCAGAAAGTGAAAATGGCCTCAGGGCATGGGATTGTCAGTTTTTATGGGCTGAGTGATTTCACATGCTAACAAGTGGGAGGAATATTCTTGCTATTTTGGGGAAAGGTGGGGATTTTCCAGGAATTGGGCTACCACCCACTTTTTGGCCTTTTATGGTCTGTCTCAGAACTGTCGGGGAGTAAGGGGGAGTGATTTTTAGTATTACATTGAAGATATAATGAGCTAAAGATCAATGACCTGACTGTTCTCGAAACCATCTTGGTTTCAGCTGGTTCCAGCCAGTTTTTATCGCATCCTAACAGCTGTGCCCCTTCTTCATTTATCTGGTGGTTGGGTCCTGCCCCTTCCCCTCCTGTCTCATTACCAAGCAAAGGGCTTGTTGCCTGACACACGTAGAAGCAGATACTATGGCACCAGCTTTTGAGAAAAGAAAAAACTATTGTGAGGACAACCAGCAAGGAGACAGGAGGTACAGTTCAATTTTGTCAAACTGGGGTTCAGTCAAACTTTTAGGAGTTAGGGGAGGAGGGTTGGTAGGCAGAAGCACTGACGGGACTTTGGAACTTGGCCATTTGCAGTAAGGTACGGTAAAGGGGCTTCAGTCTAGACCCTCTGCTTCTGAAAGGGTTCCAGTGTTCAGGTTCCAGTCACGTCCGGGCCTTTGGTTCCGTGGGGGCAGAAACTTTGGTTCTGGGTGTTTTTTGAGGTCAAGATCTTCCCCTCTGCACATGCTTTGGGTTTTGTTCTGTTGTCTCTGAAAAACAACTCAGTATCTTGTTAGAAACAAGATAGGGCCAGTTTGGGGCTGGTTCTGTGGTTACGGCAGTTGACCCATGAGAGACATGTAGTATAAGAGAGAAAGAAATGTTATGAGTTATTGAGGTGGTGGGGTCATCTTATGACAGCAAAACTGAGCTTAAGCTGAGGACCTAGCTCTACTCAATAATGAAGTTCATACCTTTTCCCGTTCTCTCCCTTTCTTCCTCCATGTTCCCTCCTGTCTCCTCCACTTCTTCTACCAACTTCTTCTCATGACATGTTAATTACACATTAATTTCTGAGCTTCTCTTTCCTCTAGTAACTACCTTTGGACTTGCGCATTCCAGCTTCTCTTCTTAAATTTGCTTTTAACTATTTCTATCGCTTTCATTTTTCTGGTGTTTTCAACCAGAGGCACCAGTGAATGATTGGAGCTCAGATAAAAATCCCTCTGCTACTCAACTTCCTTGCCCCTTATTCTCCCCACATTGGTGTCCTGATGAAGTCAGATTAAAATTAACATCCAGAAACTATTTGGTTGGAGAAAGAAACCACCACAAGGGAAATTAGGGGTGTTTTTAAAGAGGTTAGGTGCTGATTATAACCATATAAGTCTAATACATTCTTTTTTTTCTTTTAGCATCAGCTACCTCCTGAATCACTGCCCAGTTGCCAGCTACAAGTCCTAGTTCCAAAGTAAGTCTAGCCAAGTCTAAAATTCTAGTTGACTCATCCAACCTTCATGTTCACCCAGGACTTACTTAAGCATCCAAAATAACTTAAAAATTTAGATTCTATCTTCCTAAGATATCTGCATCTGGTAAATGATGCAAAGGCTAAATGGGCAGAAAAGACTCCTCTTAATTATGTCTAAGTTCAATTTCACATGCATGCAACTTATATGGGGAAAAATATCATTAGATTCACCCAACCTTCACAAAGTTAAACTGTCCAATCAACTATCTTTTCAGGAAGCAAGCGTCCACAGCACAAAGCCAGAAGACTCTCTGAAAGGGTAGTGCTGTCAGATAATAGCAGAAGGAACTGCTATTCTGAAGTCAGGCGCAGTTCACATTAGCTTCAGGATTAATTTCATTGGCACAGAGAGCAAGCTCACTACCATCAGGTAAGCACACACACAACTTTTTCTAGTCCTGTAAAAAAGAGTAAGGAGGTTGATTTTCCTTCTCAACTTCTATCTTAGAATTCATATTGCCCTCTATGGAGTTCATTTATCTCTCTCATCTGAAGATGTAGGATATGTCTGCTCAGGTGGGTGCTCTGGGCATTTAGGAGCCAAATTTGAGGAGAAACAGTCTGCAAAATAATTGGTTGTTCAGGAGTAGCCTGTGTACTTCCTCCATGAAAAATCCTGTTGGTGCTGCTGTGCTGGGGGTTTAAAAGAAAGTGTAGCACAGGGGTGGGTTGTTAGGATACATTTTTCTTGTACAAAAACTTAAATGTATAGTTCAGAAAGAAAGAAAATAGTCTGGTTCATTTTGCCACACACAAATGGCATCTAGACAAAATTTGGATCAATTGGATTCCAAATCCTACTAAGATACGATGGCAATTGAGATTCTATAGCTTTTACAAAGCTGATTAGGCAATTTTCACAATGTGTAAGAATCTCTGCAGAATTTCCACTACTGTTCCTTTCCAGACTAAGAAAGAAGGAGGAAAGAGGAGAGTGATGGTTGGGGCAGTCATTTAATTGCCCTGGAAAACATTTAATTGCCTTACAGGTTTTATTTCTTTCGGCAAACTGGTCTTTGATTTTTCTGAGCTCACTATGGAAAACTTTGCTGGTCATCAAATTTCTGTTTTTTCCTATTCTTTGCTCAGTTGTTTTTGTTTGTGTGTGTTTTTAAAGATTGTTTTATAATCTACTTTAAATCTTATTTTTAAGTTTCATTATGGAACAAGAGCCAATTTGCTAAATTCTTTATACCTTTTTCATGTACAATGTTCATAACACTGTCTTATATGGATTTTTTAAAATATATTTTTGAACACAGCTTATACTGTCTATTTGAAGACAGAACAGGAAAGTCGCATATTAAATATTTTGATCACCATATACAATTGCTAGGAAGAAAAAGTCAATAGAAACCATTAAAAGTATGTCAAACATAGTAAAAAAAAAATTACCAATCAAACAGATGGTTATCATCTTGAGAGCTTGACACAGAGGTTAAGCCCAGAAAGTACAGCATTTGAATTCATGAAAGAAAGGAATACACTCTTTAAAATATCAAAAGGTAGAACCCAATACTTTTCAGAATATATTGTTTTGTGTCTTTTTAGGACTTGATGTAAAGCACTGATGAGGTCTAAATTAAACATAATGAATTGCTAATGTGTGTACTTGTGGCTAGGTCATTCATAGAAAACTTTATTATTTGGAAAACTTCAAAGATTAGCATATTATATTAAATATGGGGCATGAACAGAGACCAGTGACCCAGGTGAGTTGCTAAATATAAAATTCCCTGGAGTGATTCTAGCTTCTTTGAGTGGTTCTCGGTCTGTGGTTAGACAAGATCTTTGAATTGAAGGAGAATAGAAAAATAACTTGAGATTTGGGGGACATAGTGAATGCATTTTTTCTTGGAATGTGCACTAGATTGCTTGAGTATATTATTTACTTCCTTGCATACAAAGTTTAGATGTTCCATGTATTTGGGTTTACTTGATGAGTAACATAACATGCATATAATAAAGAAGTAATAAATACTAATATAAATACATAGAGAAAAATGTGTTCCAGACATTTGTATTAGACAATGGCATTAGTCACATCATAAGACTAACCTGTAAATTTAAGTAAAATGTACATCTTTTTGTTAATAACTTGTGTCAGTGTTGAATTCTCTTCCCCAACCTCCTCTAACCCCCCCTCCAAAAAAAAAAAAAAGAGAGAAAGAGAAAAGAAAAAATTCAGGACTTTTTATCCACTCTACCAGTATTCCGAAGAAATACTTATTTTAACTTAATCATTCTCTCACTCGTTTCATTGGAGTAGTGACCCCTCAGCTTTTCATTCCAGGAGCTACATTCTACTCATCCATGATGACATTAGTGTCCTTTTGATGGAATAAAAAGTAATTGGCTCTTTTGTGCCTTGGCTTTTGTGCTTCCTCCACCTGGAGTGTCATGGCTCTAAATTTAGTAAATGTTATTCCTTTAAAGCCTAGGTCAGTGGTGTCTCCTTCTTGAAGATTTTGCTATACAAAGTAGGAAGTTAATAATTCATCAGTTTATTTATATTTATTAAAATGTTGTGGTCAAATATGTAAATATTTCAACCATTTATTTTCCTTTACAAAATTTATTTCATATTCTAGCTGGTGGTATTGGATTTAAAATTAGCAGGGAATTTCAAATATTTGAATTAAAGCTTCATAGTGCCTCTACTAGTTATCAGTTAAAGAGAAAATTCTAGGCTTTTGTATTCCAGTGGTGGTTATTCTTTGTTTTTGCTTTCTGTCTCAGTTTTCTTTCTTTTCTTTCCCAGTACTTTGTGCAGCAGAGTTGGCTTATCTTCGTGTGTACCTTATTTTATCATAATTGCTATTTTCTCATCATTCATCCATCTCATGCAAAATTAGTTCATTAATGTATTATAATCATTTCTGAGAGCATGTCATATCCAGGAACTGTTCTTATACTCCTTAATTACAGCTCATTTTTTAAACAATGGAAGTAAGCATTTTTACTAAGAGAACTTCAGCTTTTGAGGGTTCTTTTGTTTTGTTTTACATTTAAGACAAACTCTTCTTTTGATTGAAGTATAATTGATATACAATACTGTGTTAGTTTCAGGTATATAGCAAAGTGATTTAGTTATATATATATAATATTTTTTAGATTATTTTCCATTATAAGTTATTATAAGATATTGAATATAGTTCCCTGTGCTATATAGTAAATCCTTTTTCTTATCTGTTTTATGTATAGTACTTTGTATTTGTTAATCTCATACCCCAAATTTATCCCTCTCCCCCTTCTCTTTCCCCTTTGGTAACCATAAGTTCATTTTCTATGTCTATGAATCTATTTCTATCTTGTATATAGATTCATTTGTATTATCTTTTAGATTCCACATATAAGTGATATCATATAATATTTGTCTTTCTCTGTCTGACTTACTTTACTTGGTGTGATATTTTCTAGGTCTAGCCATGTTGCTACAAATGGCAATATTTCATCTTTTTTATGGCTGAGTAGTATTCCATTGTATATATTTACCACATCTTAAGCCCATTGTCTGTTGATGGGCACTTGGGTTGTTTCCATATATTGGCTATTAGGAATAGTGCTGCTATGAACATTGGGGGGCATGTATCTTTTCAAATTATGGTTTTCTCTGGATAATGCCCAGGAGTGGTATTGCTGGATCATATAGTAACTCTATTTTAAGTTTTTAAGGAACCTCCATACTGTTCTCCATGGTGGCTGCACCAATTTTAATTCCCACCAACAGTGTAGGAGGGTTCCTTTTTCTCCACACCCTCTGTAGCATTTATTATTAGAAGACTTTTTGATGATAGCCATTCTGACAGATGTGAGGCAATACCTCACTGTGGTTTTGATTTGCATTTTTCTAATAATTAGCAATGTTGAACATCTTTTCATGTGCCTCTTGGCTGTCTTCTTTGGAGACATGTCTATTTAGGTCTTTTGCCCATTTTTTGATTGGGCCGTTTGCTTTTTGTTATTGAGTTGTATGAGCTGTTTATATATTTTGGATATTAACCCCTTGTTGGTCACATCATTTGCAAATATTTTCTCCAATTCTGTAGGCTGTCTTTTCATTTTGTTGATGGTTTCTTTGGCTGTGCAAAAGCTTTTATTATTTATTTTTGCTTTTATTTCTTTCTCCTTGGGAGACTGATATAAGAAAATATTGCTATGATTTATGTCCTAGAATGTTTTGCCTGGTTCTCTTCTAGGAGTTTTATGGTGTCATGTCTTATATTTAGGTCTTTAAACCATTTTAAGTTTATTTTTGTATATGGTGTTCTAATTTCATTGATTTACATGTATCTGTAAGACAAACTCTTTTAATGTTTTTCTTATCATTTTGATCATTACTGTTAGTTACTTATTATACAATTCTATTTTTATAAATAAGTTGCCTGAGATGGTGACTTTGACTTCTTGTGAACCATTTATGCTTGCTTTCTGGTTTGTATTAAGGTTACCAGACAAGTAATTGCAAATTAGCAAGGTATTAGCACATTAAATATGAAATGAGGTTTTTTAAAAGTGTATGTCAGTGGATGGCATCTGAATTTCTCTTAGGGAGACAAATGTTTTTGAAAAGGAAACTACCTGTTAGTGTGGAAGATGAGGATGGAGGATTATAGTTTAGAAGGAAATGTATGAAAGTATTAGCTAAACTGTTCATCATGGAAAGTTATCACAAATATGGGGGTTTCAGTGAGGGAGAGGAAAATGACAGAGGTATTAGACAGAAAAAGTGCTCAGATTATATGGCAGAAGACTGGAGCCTGCAGAGAGCAAGTTGGTGAATAATTTCTGCTAACAGGGCTATGGAAAGAGTCTTAAGAAAAGAATTATCTAATGCTCTGTTTTAAACTGTTTTCTGTATAGTTTTGTGCTGTAACTCCCCTCTTCCATTGCCTTAAAAGAGAGGAGTTATCTATACAAATTGACATTATTTTGAAATCAAAGAAAATCTTTGCCCCTCCCTATTTTTGTGTAAGACAGAGCAAAAAGAATAATCATTGGGGATGAAATAACAGTGAGACCCAGAGTTCAGCTAGAATAGAAAATGAGAACTACGGGTGTCCAGGAAAACACCAGTTAATAGATAACTCTCTGAAAACACCAGTTAATAGAAAACACCAGTTAATAGATAACTCTCTGAAGGTGGGGTGGTGGGGAAAGACGGTGAGTTTTCTACTTCTTAAAAGGATAAAAATGTTCAGTCAATTTTATTTTAATCTTAAAAAAAAGCAAGATTAATTGTGTTGACATTTGGGATACACCTATAAATGATAAATACCAAACCTATGAAAATTATTTTTCAGATTTTTATAGAAGGTGTTGCTATCAATGCAAATAGGTTTTCTTTGCCACCTGATTATGTCTTATTTCTTATGTCCTCTGTGTGTGGATTGTAAGAAAATCATTATCTTCATTTTCAAAGTGCAAACCTCAGAACATGAAGAGCGTTAAGTGACTTTGAAGGCCAGTCTGTAAGTTAGAAGTGGAATGAAACAGAATCAAAAACCCACATGGCTCAGGTTAAATTCATGATCTGTAAATACTGTGGTGAAAATAGTTAATACTTGGTACTTTACTACCTATGTGATACTGGGCATTTATCTCAGGAATGGCATCCTTCATTTTTTTTATAAAAAAGTAAACATAATATTGAATACTTTTGAGGATTAAATGATATAATATATGCAAAGCACAGTGCCTGCAACCAAATAAGCATTCAATGAATGCTAACATTATTTATTACTTTGTTCTTTCAATTATTTTTTTGGAAAATAAAGGTTAATATTAATAAAATTATTCATACTCCTTTCAATTCCTATCATTCCAGAAAACATTGTTTATAAACATTTAAGGATTTTTGGAACAGAATTTTAAAGCATTCTGGCTTTTCAGCCTATATCAATTTCAATCTCATGGACACTACAAATTTATATTAATTGTATAAGGTCTAAAAAGAAGCTCAAGGGACCCAGGGGTATTCAGATACCTCAAATCCTCCTGTTGGTTGATTATCATCCTGGGACCAACTCAGCCTGGGCTCAGGTGTAATCTTCCACAAATGCCTCACAAACAGAAAATTCAATAAAAGGAGCCATAGCAGCTCGTGGTACAAGAGCCACAGTCAGAGTCTATATGTCAAATTATAATGCTGCCACCCTTCCTTATTCCAGAAGAAAATTTCTTTATCATTAAAATTTAAGTATCGGAGTTTAGGACTTCCTCCATATTCTTGAATGTGGCTTATATATCATAAATTAGAGATGATGGAAGGGATCTTTTATCATTGTAGAAGTCAACTCTTTCTTAAAATTGAGGAAATTGAACCCAGTGATGTTAGTAACTTACTCAAGTTCCACAGCAAGTCATGGGTTTCTTTCTAATGAAGTAAAAATAGAAGACTAATACTCACCAAAAATGACAGGTAATTAATTTTTGTTAAAACTTTATTGAGGTCTAACTGACATACAGTAAACCACATATGTTTAAAAATTATAGTTTGATGAGTTTTTACATATGTGTAGACTCATGAAAGCATCACCACAGTCAAAATAATGAACATATCCTTCACCCCAAAAAGTCTCTTTGTAATCTTTTCCTCCTGCTCCTCCTTGGTCCCTGCTATCCCACCCCTGTTGTCCCAAAGCAACCACTGATCTGCTTTCTATTATTATAGTGTAATTTGCATTTTCTAGAGTTTGTATGAATAAAATTACATAGAATCTATATTTTGTCTGGCGTTTTTCACTTCAAAAATATATTTTGTGGTATATCCCTGTTTTTGCATATATCAGTGGTTGTACCCTCTTGTTGCTGAGAAGTATTCCATTTTATGGCTATACCACAATTCGTTTATTCATTTACCTAGTAGACAGGTGGTAACATGGACATTTGGGTTATTTCTAATTTGGGGCTACTAAAAATAAAGTGGCTATGAGTATAGTGTGTAAGTCTTTGAGTCAACATTTGCTTTTGTTTTTCTTGGGTAAATCCCTAGGAGTGAGTGAAATGTTTGAGTAGTATAGTAGGTATGTATTTAACTTTTTTAAAAATTTATTTATTTACTTATTTATTTTTGGCTGCATCAGGTCTTTGTTGCTGCACACGGGCTTTCTCTGGTTGCGGCAAGCGGGGGCTACTCTTCGTTGCGGTGCGCGGGCTTCCCATTGTGGTGGCCTCTCTTGTTGCGGATCTCTAGGTGTGCGGGCTTCAGTAGTTGTAGAACGTGGGCTCAGTTGTTGTGGCTTGTGGGCTCTAGAGCGCAGGCTCAGCAGTTGTGATGCACGGGCTTAGTTGTTCCACGGCATGTGGGATCTTTCTGGACCAGGGCTCAAACTGGTGTCCCCTGCATTGGCAGGAAGATTCTTAACCACTGCACCACCAGGGAAGTCCCAACGTATTTAACTTTTTAAGATACTACCAAACTATCCTCCAAAGTAGTTTTATCATTTTACATTTCCACCAGCAGTGTGTGAGAGTTCCAGTTGCTCCATGTCTTCACCAACATTTTGCATAGACAGTCTTTTTTATTTTAGCCATTCTAGCAAATGTGTAGGGGTATATCATTGAAGTTTTTATTTGCATTTCACCAATGACTCATGATATAGAGTATATTTCTGTGTGTTTATTTGACATCTATATATCTTCTGTGATGAAATGTCTATTAAAATCTTTTTGCCCATTTTTAAATTGGGTTGTTTTATCTTCTTTTTACTGGATTGTAAGAACTCTTTATATATTCTGGATAAAAGGCCTTTTCCAGGAACTTTTTATTGCTTTATCACACTGATGAGAACATCCAGTACACTGTTAAATAAAAGTAGTGAGATAAGACATCCTTACCTTGTTCCTGACCTTAGGGGTAAGTCCTTCACCACCAAAATGCCCTTTATCAGGTTGAGGAAGTTCCCTTACACTTACTGAATAAGACTTTTTTTTTTTTTTAAATAGGACAGAATTCCCTTGGTACCACAGGAGAGAGCTCAGCTGTGAAATTTAGGCATAATTCCCCACAGGAATAAAACCCCTATATGCAAAAGTGAAAGTTGGAGGCATGTTTTGGAATCAAGCTGTACTGACCACACAGGAAGCAAATTTTTGCCTCTAAGAGGAATGAAAAATACTAATATGTGTGCCTGTGTTCTTCCTATGCTTATGTTAGAAATTAATAGTTGATCACAGCATTCTTTACTGGGAAACCCAAATGCAAACACAGAAACCAGGTTATCATAGGGTCTGGGTAGCTACTAAAGTTGGCATGTATGATGAGTATTTTCATCCCTATCCTGCAATATTTATACATAAAAAATAAAGAATAAAATATCCAATTAAGTGATGTAGTGTGGATGTGGATATAATATCAGTTGGTATCTGGATACTGTCAGTAAGCAACTTTAGAGAATTATCTTACAGCTTTGGGAGCCTTTTCATAACTATTCCTCCATACAACCTTGTGGAGAAGGCAGGGATTTGGAGAGGCTGAATCATTTATAATACTGTAGGACCATAAGATGTTCCAGAAGGAAAGTTTGTTTGAGAACATCTAACTCAGAAGTTTTCAGACTTTTCTGTTCCTAGCTTTAAAACATGTTCTTTTAAAGAACCCCATAGAAAAGTTCAATACATAAACCAGCTGAAAGCAGGACTGTTGTAGTCTCCCCATGCCCCATCCCTTTGGAACCCCTGAGGTATCTCAATGAAAAATGCTAAGGCTTCACTGAGCGAAGTTTCAAAACCACTGATCTCACCCAACTTTCACTTTACAGATGTTGAAGTATAAGGAGTGATATAAAGTACCTAAGATAACCAGGTAGAGAATAACAAAATTGAGACTTGAAGACAAATCACTTGTTCCTGGTCTGATATTTTCTTCTGCACCATGTGCACACAAAGAAAATATTTTGATTATATGTACATGAGTCATTAATGATAATAATAAAACTGCATAGCCACATAATACTTCACAAAGCACTCTCTCATTTATATCTCACTTGGCTCCCATAGCACCTTCATTTACAAATTAAGAAACTGAGGCTCAAAGAGAAGTAATTTGCCCAAGGTTAGAGAGCTGCTATGTTGTTAGGTTGAGACTCAACCACAACTTTACCTATACTTAGGTTAATGTACCATGTGCTCTGTACCCACAGAAATTTAGGGCTCACAGCCTTCTGCAAAGCTCCAGACTCATATATACCACCACTAATGAGTTATTTCCATCTTCATCTTCAGTGCCCCACAGGTATCCCCAACTTGTCACATCCAAGGTGGAACTAACATCTCTGCTACCCCTCAAACACATGTAGATGGGTCCTGGACATCTGTACTTTAAAAAATCTCCCCAGGCAGTACTAATGGGCAGCTGGGATGGTGAACCACTGGCCTAGAGAATAGAACCCCAGCCCCTTAGCACAGCACACAAAGCCTCTATAATAATTCCAGTGTGATAAATCCAATCTGATCCTCTGCTACTAGGAGCCTGATACTTTGTGGTCCAGGATCATAATATCTACCATTTATTGAACTTGATACATTCTTTCAGTCTTCTGTACAATGTTCCTTCCTTTGTTTATTGGGGTCTTCTCCAACCTTCTGGTGGATGCCTACAATTCCTCCATTAGAGACTCATCTTGTTAATATAAGGGTTTGACCCCTGTTAAAATGCAAATAACTTCAGGAAGGAAAACATTAAGTTGTTTTTAATTAATTATGTATCCCTGTTAATAAAATACATAGGAGTAGGTTTTTAAGAAGACAGAGGATGAGAGCAAGAGGGAGTGTAGGAAAACGGCATTGGCAAATGGGTAAAAAGCTGAGGAACTGAATGCTGAGAAAATGTGCAATTCCACAGGGCTGAGTCAAATAAGTTATGAATTATTGTTTTGGATGAGCAAAATTAAGGTAGATTGTTATATAAAAATAGAAGAATACTAAAATTTGGCTATTTCTAATAATTTTCAGAAATTTCTCTAGTAATATAAAAAGTAAATGTGTACTAGAGTGAACAAATCAAAAGGTTATAGATAATAAAGCCACAGTGTCAGAAACAAGTAAAATATCCAGTGATACAGATAGTTCAGTAAGTTATGTATTTGCATTATAAATGATGTTCTAGAGGTTATAGGATAAGAAAGATATTCAGGATAAATAGTGAAATAAAAAGTCCATATTATAAAATAACATATATGATCCTGTATTTGTGAAAAATATATGTGCATACATCAGGACCTAGCCCTGATGTTCACAGTGCCTATCTTTGCAGGGTAGGAGGAAACTATGAATATTCCTTTTAAGAAAATAAGAAAAAATTGCTTATCTATGTTCTTTAATTTTGTTTTGAACTGCAATTTTAAAAGTATAACAAACTTTTTAAAGGAAGTCCAGTAGAAGTTATAAAATTCGAATCTGTTCTGTCAGATCACACTGGATTATTAATTATAAGGGAATATGGGGATGAACATGTGCATATGAGTACATGACTGAGGGCCTCAGTGAGGATTCTGTGAAGCAGAGCAGTGCCAAAGTTGGCCATAGGATCTCTATATGCTAGATCCTGCTTACATGACAGAAACAAACAAACAAACCCAGAGCACCCATGTAATTAAAAACTATTTAAAGCCAAATAAGATTTTGCAAGATGAAGAGTTTCATTCATGAAAATAAACACATGTGTTGGACTTCCGGGTAAGATGGTGGAAGAGTAAGACGCGGAGATCACCTTCCTCCCCACGGATACACCAGAAATACAACTACATGTGGAACAACTCCTACAGAACACCTACTGAACGCTGGCAGAAGACCCCAGACCTCCCAAAAGGCAAGAAACTCCCCACATACCTGGGTAGGGCAAAGCGGAGAGATCCCCACACAGAGGATCGGTGCCGAGCGGCACTCACCAGCCCAAGAGGCTTGTCTGCTCGCCCGCTGGGGCGCGCAGCGCTGGAAGCTGAGGCTCGGGCTTCGGTCAGAGCACAGGGAGAGGACCGGGGCTGGCGGTGAGAACTCAGCCTGAAGGGGGCTAATGTGCCACAGCTAGCCGGGAGGGAGTCCGGGAAAAGTCTGGAGCTGCCGAAGAGGCAAGAGACTTTTTCTTCCCTCTTGGTTTCCTGGTGCGCGAGGAGAGGGGATTAAGAGCGCTGCTTAAAGGGGCTCCACAGACGGGCGCGAGTCGCGACTGAAAGCGCGGAGCCCAGTGACGGGCGTGGGATGCTGGGGCTGCTGCTGCCGCCGCCAAGAAGCCTGTGTGCGAGCGCAGGTCACTGCCCACACCGCCCTTCCGGGAGCCTGTGCAGCCCGCCACTGCTGGGGTCCCGGAATCCAGGGGCGGCTTCCCTGGGAGAACGCACGGCGCGCCTCGGGCTGGTGCAACGTCACGCCGAACTCTGCCGCTGCAGGCTAGCCCCACACTCCGTGCCCGTCCCTCCCGCCCGGCCTGAGTGAGCCAGAGTCCCCGAAGAGGCTGCTCCTTTAACCCTGTCCTGTCTGAGCGAAGAACAGATGCCCTCCGGCGACCTACACGCAGAGGCAGGGCCAAATCCAAAGCTGAGACCCAGGAGCTGTGAGAACAAAGAAGAGAAAGGGAAACCTCTCCCAGCAGCCTCAGAAGCAGCGGATTAAAGCTCCACAATCAACTTGATGTACCCTGCATCTGTGGAATACAGGAATAGACAACACATCATCCCAAATTGAGGAGCCCGGAGTCAGTGCTGTGCCTCTGAGGTGGGAGAGCCAACTTCAGGACACTGGTCCACAAGAGACCTCCCAGCTCCACATAATATCAAATGGCGAAAATCTTCCAGAGATCTCCATCTCAACACCAGCACCCAGCTTCACTCAACGACCAGCAAGCTACAGTGCTGGACACCCTAAGCCAAACAACTAGCAAGACAGGAACACAACGCCACCCATTAGCAGAGAGGTGGCCTAAAATCATAAAAAGTCCGCAGACACCCCAAAACACACCACCAGACGTGGACCTGCCCACCAGAAAGTCAAGATCCAGCCTCATCCACCAGAACACAGGCACTAGTCCCCTCCACCAGGAAGCCTACACAACCCACTAAACCAACCTTAGGCACTGGGGACAGACACCAAAAACAACGGGAACTACGAACCTGCAGCCTGCAAAAAGGAGACCCCAAACACAGTAACATAAGCAAAATGAGAACACAGAAAAACACACAGCAGGTGAAGGACCAAGATAAAAACCCACCAGATCTAACAAGTGAAGAGGTAATAGGCAGTCTACCTGAAAAAGAATTCAGAATAATGATGGTAAAGATGATCCAAGATTCTATTTCCCAGATCCAAAATCTTGGAAATAGAATAGACAAAATGCAAGAAACAGTTAACAAGGACCTAGAAGAACTAAAGATGAATCAAGCATCGATTAAAAACACAATACATGAAATGAAAAATACTCTAGATGGGATCAATAGCAGAATAACTGAGGCAGAAGAACGGATAAATGAGGTGGAAGATAAAATAGTGGAAATAACTACTGCAGAGCAGAATAAAGAAAAAAGAATGAAAAGAACAGAGGACAGTCTCAGAGACCTCTGGGACAACATTAAACGCACCAACATTCGAATTATAGGGGTTCCAGAAGAAGAAGAGAAAAAGAAAGGGACTGAGAAAATATTTGAAGAGATTATAGTTGAAAACTTCCCTAATATGGGAAAGGAAATAGTTAATCAAGTCCAGGAGGCACAGAGAGTCCCATACAGAATAAATCCAAGGAGAAATACGCCAAGGCACATATTAATCAAACTGTCAAAAATTAAACACAAAGAAATCATATTAAAAGCAGCAAGGCAAAAACAACAAATAACACACAAGGGAATCCCCATCAGGATAACAGCTGATCTCTCAGCAGAAACTCTACAAGCCAGAAGGGAGTGGCAGGACATAATTAAAGTGATGAAGGAGAAAAACCTGCAACCAAGATTACTCTACCCAGCAAGGATCTCATTCAGATTTGATGGAGAAATTAAAACGTTTACAGACAAGCAAAAGCTGAGAGAGTTCAGCACCACCAAACCAGCTTTAAAACAAATGCTAAAGGAACTTCTCTAGGCAAGAAACACAACAGAAGGAAAAGACCTACAATAACAAACCCAAAACAATTAAGAAAATTGGAATAGGAACATACACATCGATAATTACCTTAAATGTAAATGGACTAAATGCTCCCACCAAAAGATACAGATTGGCTGAATGGATACAAAAACAAGACCCATATATATGCTGTCTACAAGAGACCCACTTCAGACCTAGAGACACATACAGACTGAAAGTAAGGGGATGGAAAAAGATATTCCATGCAAATGGAAACCAAAAGAAAGCTGGAGTAGCAATTCTCATATCAGACAAAATAGACTTTAAAATAAAGACTATTAGAAGAGACAAAGAAGGACACTACATAATGATCAAGGGATCGATCCAAGAAGAAGATATAACAATTGTGAATATTTATGCACCCAACATAGGAGCACCTCAATACATAAGGCAAATACTAACAGCCATAAAAGGAGAAATCAACAGTAACACAATCATAGTAGGGGACTTTAACACCCCACTTTCACCAATGGACAGATCATCCAAAATGAAAATAAATAAGGAAACACAAGCTTTAAATGATACATTAAACAAGATGGACTTAATTGAGATTTATAGGACATTCCATCCAAAAACAACAGAATACACATTTTTCTCAAGTGCTCATGGAACATTCTCCAGGATAGATCATATCTTGGGTCACAAATCAAGCCTTGGTAAATTTAAGAAAATTGAAATTGTATCAAGTATCTTTTCCGACCACAATGCTATGAGACTAGATATCAATTACAGGAAAAGAGCTGTAAAAAATACAAACACATGGAGGCTAAACAATACACTACTTAATAACGAAGTGATCACTGAAGAAATCAAAGAGGAAATTAAAAAATACCTAGAAAAAAATGACAATGGAGACACGACGACCCAAAACCTATGGGATGCAGCAAAAGCAGTTCTAAGAGGGAAGTTTATAGCAATACAATCCCACCTTAAGAAACAGGAGACATCTAGAATAAACAACCTAACCTTGCACCTAAAGCAATTAGAGAAAGAAGAACAAAAACATCCCAAAGTTAGCAGAAGGAAAGAAATCATAAAAATCAGATCAGAAATAAATGAAAAAGAAATGAAGGAAACGATAGCAAAGATCAAGAAAACTAAAAGCTGGTTCTTTGAGAAGATAAACAAAATTGATAAACCATTAGCCAGACTCATCAAGAAAAAAAGGGAGAAGACTCAAATCAATAGAATTAGAAATGAAAAAGGAGAAGTAACAACTGACACTGCAGAAATACAAAAGATCATGAGAGATTCCTACAAGCAACTCTATGCCAATAAAATGGACAACCTGGAAGAAATGGACAAATTCTTAGAAATGCACAACCTGCCAAGACTGAATCAGGAAGAAATAGAAAATATGAACAGACCAATCACAAGCACTGAAATTGAAACTGTGATAAAAAATCTTCCAACAAACAAAAGCCCAGGACCAGATGGCTTCACAGGCGAATTCTGTCAAGCATTTAGAGAAGAGCTAACACCTATCCTTCTGAAACTCTTCCAAAATATAGCAGAGGGAGGAACACTCCCAAACTCATTCTACGAGGCCACCATCACCTTGATACCAAAACCAGACAAGGATGTCACAAAGAAAGAAAACTACAGGCCAATATCACTGATGAACATAGATGCAAAAATCCTCAACAAAATACTAGCAAACAGAATCCAACAGCACATTAAAAGGATCATACACCATGATCAAGTGGGGTTTATCCCAGGAGTGCAAGAATTCTTCAATATATGCAAATCAATCAGTGTGATAAACCATATTAACAAACTGAAGGAGAAAAACCATATTATCTTCTCAATAGATGCAGAAAAACTTTTGACAAAATTCAACACCCATTATGATAAAACCCTCCAGAAAGTAGGCACAGAGGGAACTTACCTCAACATAATAAAGGCCATATGTGACACACCCACAGCCAACATCATTCTTAATGGTGAAAAACTGAAACCATTTCCACTAAGATCAGGAACAAGACAAGGTTGCCCACTCTCACCACTATTATTCAATGTAGCTTTGGAAGTTTTAACCACAGCAATCAGAGAAGAAAAGGAAATAAAAGGAATCCAAATTGGAAAAGAAGAAGTAAAGCTGTCACTGTTTGCAGATGACATGACACTAAGAGAATCCTAAAGATGCTACCAGAAAACTACTAGAGCTAATCAACGAATTTGGTAAAGTAGCAGGATACAAAATTAATGCACAGAAAGCTCTTACATTCCTATACATTAAGGATGAAAAATCTGAAAGAGACATTAAAGAAACACTCCCATTTACCATTGCAACAAAAAGAATAAAATACTGAGGAATAAACCTACCTAAGGAGACAAAAGACCTGTATGCAGAACACTATAAGACACTGATGAAAGAAATTAAAGATGATACAAACAAATGGAGAGATACACCATGTTCTTGGATTGGAAGAATCAACATAGTGAAAATGACTATACTACCCAAAGCAATCTACAGATTCAGTGCAATCCCTATCAAACTACCAATGGCATTTTTCACAGAACTAGAACAAAATAATCTCACAATTTGTATGGAAACACCAAAGACCCCGAATAGCCAAAGCAATCTTGAGAAAGAAAAATGGAGCTGGAGGAATCAGGCTCCCAGTCTTCAGACTATATTACAAAGCTACAGTAATCAAAACAGTATGGTATTGGCACAAAAACATAGATATAGACTAATGGAACAGGATAGAAAGCCCATAGATAAACCCATGCACATATGGTCACCTTATCTTTGATAAAGAAGGCAAGAATATACAATGCAGAAAAGACAGCCTCTTCAATAAGTGGTGCTTGGAAAACTGGACAGCTACGTATAAAAGAATGAAATTAGAACACTCCCTAACACCCTACACAAAAATAAACTCAAAATGGATTAAAGACCTAAATATAAGGCCAGACAGTATAAAACTCTTAGAGGAAAACATAGGTAGAACACTCTATGACATAAATCACAGCAAGATCCTTTGTGACCAACCTCCTAGAGAAATGGAAACAAAAACAAAAATAAACAAATGGGACCTAATGAAAGTTAAAAGCTTTTGCACAGCAAAGGAAACCATAAACAAGACAAAAATACACCCCTCAGAATGGGAGAAAATATTTGCAAATGAAGCAACTGACAGAGGTTTAATCTCCAAAATTTACAAGCAGCTCATGCAACTCAATATCAAAAGAACAAACAACCCAATCCAATAATGGGCAGAAGACCTAAATAGACATTTCTCCACAGAAGATATACAGATTGCCAACAAACACATGAAAGCATGCTCAACATCACTAATCATTAGAGAAATGCAAATCAAAACTACAATGAGGTGTTACCTCACACTAGTCAGAATGGCCATCATCAAATAATCTACAAACAATAAATGCTGGAGAGGGTGTGGAGAAAAGGGAACCCTCCTGCACTCTTGGTGGGAATGTAAATTGATACAGCCACTATGGAGAACAATATGGAGGTTCCTTAAAAAACTGAAAATAGAACTACCCTACGACCCAGCAATCCCACTACTGGGCATGTACCCTGAGAAAACCTTAATTCAAAAAGAGTCATGTACCACAATTTTCATTGCAGCTCTATTTAGAATAGCCAGGACATGGAAGCAACCTAAGTGTCCATCGTCAGATGAATGGATAAAGAAGATCTGGCACATATATACAGTGGAATATTACTGAGCCATAAAAGAAACGAAATTGAGTTATTTGTAGTGAGGTGGATGGACCTAGTGTCTGTCATACAGAGTGCCGTAAATCAGAAAGAGAAAAACAAATACTGTATGCTAACACATATATATGGAATCTAAAAAAAAAAAAGGTTATGAAGAACCTATGGGCAGGACAGGAATAAAGACACAGACATAGAGAATGGACTTGAGGACACAGGGAGGGGGAAGGGTAAGCTGGGACGAAGTGAAAGAGTGGCATGGACTTATAAATACTACCAAATGTAAAATATATAGCTAGTTGGAAGCAGCCGCATATTGCACAGGGAGATGAGCTCGGTGCTTTTTGTCCACCTGGAGGGGTGGGATAGGGAGGGTGCGAGAGAGATGCAAGAGGGAGGACATATGGGGATATATGTATATGTATAGCTGATTCACTTTTTTATAAAGCAGAAACTAACACACCATTGTAAAATAATTATACTCCAATAAAGATGTTAAAACAAAAAAACAGTTTCAAGATTCCTCCAAAAATTAAGAGTAGAACTCCCATATGATAAGCCATTCCACTTCTCGGCATTTATCTGAGGAGCAGAAAAACATTAATTCAAAAAGATATGTGCACCCCTATGTTCACTGCAGCATTATTTACAATATCCAAGATATGGAAACAACCTAATTGTCCATCAGTGGATAAATGGATAAAGAAGCCGTAGTATATATACACAGTGGAATACTACTCAGCCATAAAAAAGAATGTAGTTCTGCCAATTGTGATAAAATGGATTGTAATCTTAAAAAAAAAAGCAGAAGAAACAAAATAAAAGCAAACTCATGCATACATAAATCTTATTAGTGGTTAACAGAAGGGAAGGAGGTTGAAGGGTGGGTGAAATGGGTGACAGGGGTCAACCGTACAGCAGTGGATGATAACTGACTTGTGGCGATCACTTTGTAGTGTGTACAGATGTCAAAGTATAATGCTGTACACCTGAAAGTTACATAACTTTAAAAAATGGACAAAGGACTTGAATAAACATTTCTCTAAAGAAGATATACAAATGACCAACAATGACCAACAAGCACATGAAAAGGTGCTCAACATCACTAATCATTAGGGATATACAAATCAAAACTACGAAGAGATATCACCTCACACCCATTAAAATAGCTACTATTAAAAAAAAAAAGTAACAAGTGTTGACAAAGATGTGGAGAAATTTGAGCCCTCGTGCACTTGGTGCATGAGGTGAGGTTGGTGAGAATATAAAATGATGCATTCATTATGGGAAACAGTATGGCGGTTCCTCAAATAATTAAAAATAGGATTACCATATGATCCACTAGTTGGTATATACCCAAAAGAAATGGAAGCAGGGTCTCAACGATATATTTGTATATCCATGTTCATAGCAGCATTATTCACATTATCCAAAAAGTGGAAGCAACTCAAGTGTCCATTCATGGATGAATGGATAAGCAAAAAGTGGTATACACATAAAATGAAATATTAACGTTAAAAATGAAGGAAATTCTGACACATGCTACAACATGGGTGAACTTTGAGCATAATAAGCTAAATGAAATAAACCAATCACAAAAAGACAAATACTGTATGATTCTACTTACTGTGAGGTCCCCAGAGTTCTCAAAATCATAGAGACAGAGTATAATGGTGGTTGCCAAGGGCTAGAGGGAGGGGATAATGGGGAAATGTTTAATAGGTATAGAGATTTAGTTTAGCAAGATAAAAAGAATTCTGGAAATCGGGGCTGTACTACAGTGTGAATGTACTTAATACTGCTGAACTGTGTAATTTATGAACAGTTAAGATGGTAAATTTTGTGTTATGTGTATTTGACTAAAACTTAAAATACCAAGGCAAGGAAGAATAGAACTTACTTGGTCAGGTTATCAGAGTGGGGTGCAGGTCAAGAATTTATAACCCTGAGTCCCAAAGCTAATCTCATTTAAGTCTCTGAGGCTCCTCTCACCCCATTTAATCACAGCGGGCTTGGAGGGGGAAACTGGATTTTCCTCCTGTGCAAAATTTATAGTCTAAGAGTCAATTATATACAATTTGAAAGTGTCATAAACATTTTCAGATGAGTAGTGTCTCAAAAATAAAATACCTCCCCCTTCTTATTTCAAAAATGATTTTTAGTTACACAAATAATATATAAATTCACCCCTTTATAAAACATTAAAACATTACAGGTTTAATCAAAGACATTTGGTGACTGAGGCAAAAGACCTGAAGTGTGTACCCCAGCATCCATTCTCCCTTTTTGACTTAGCAGTAAAATCCCTCACTTGAGCTGGGGACATGGCCAGGTGAAATAGCGATGACATTTTTCAGCCTCCCTTGCAAGTAGAATCCATCACCTGACTAAATTCAGGTTAATAAGATGTACATGAAAATGTTATATGACAATCTGGGAAATTGCCTTAAAGGATAGTTGGCAAACATGTTGTGTTGCCTTTTTTTTTTTTTCCATCCCTCCATCCTAATCCCTAGAACTCAGAAGTGATGGCTGGCCCTCTAGCAGTCATATTGGGCTGTGAGAATGAAGGCTGCACCCTAAGGATGACAGAGAAGAACGCTGGAAGGAACCTAT
The DNA here is from genome assembly GCF_964341445.2 of Mesoplodon mirus. Classification (NCBI taxonomy): domain Eukaryota; kingdom Metazoa; phylum Chordata; class Mammalia; order Artiodactyla; family Ziphiidae; genus Mesoplodon; species Mesoplodon mirus. The sequence continues at coordinate 50,232,516 of NC_138982.1, forward strand.
CTCCTTATCTTCTCATCACTATTTAGATCCCCTCTTTGACTTTTCCCACTCTCACCTCAAAGTAATAGTATCATCAGTTTGGTGTATAACTTTCCATACTTGTCCTATGAATTGATGTGCACCCACAGAAAATATATAGTATTCCTTTTGGGGATTTTACAATTTAGTTTTCTTTTCTTACCAAACTGTCATCACAGTTCATATGATGTACATGTTGTTCTGCTGCTCACAATTTCTTAGGTTTAGTATATTCTGAAGCATATGCTTTCAGATGTAAAAACATGACACGCAGCCTGAATTCAGCTCAGAATGTTCCTTCAGGGATGACTGCCTTCATATACTACATAAGACATATGACTGCTAAAATAATAAAAATAATAACAGCCTTACCAACAAATATCTGGAGAACATGAAGTGGCTTCTACTGGTAAAGTGACTTTAGAAAAGTGGCACTGTTATTACTCTACCCTAGATTTACTAAATGTTACTTAAGATGCTAGCTTAAGGAAGAAAGTCTGAATTGCCCCATATAAATGGAAGTCAATTTGGAAATAGTCTCCAGTAGAGATGGGTCTTCTGTTCTAGAAGTTCAAGTCAGAGAACTTTGCTGCTTCAAAGCAGCTATTTAAATTTCAGAATCCTATGTCAGTGTGGTGATTCATAGGACACTGTAGCAGCAAGTCTGCTGTGACCTACGCACAGACTACACACAGTGCTTCTTGTGAGCACTGAGTGGTGGCGTGTCTTAGAGTTATTACAGTGGAAGCATTTCTCCCAACAAACTAAAGCATTGAATTTGATATGTAATTTTCAGATCATCACTTGGAAAGAGGTAATGAAGCCTGTCTTGTGACAAATTAAAGCTAACTCTCCTGATATTTTTGTTTCCCACAATGCTTCTCATTGGAACTTCCGGGGAATTCCAGAATAATAGAAACTCAGCACTAGGCTACCACAGGGCTTAGTGCATTTAAGGTACTTAATAAATGCTTTTTGAATGAATGAATGATTAATTAATGAAGCAAACTAGTCTCTTTAAAGTATTTTTTTCAGTTCTGTAGAATAAAGACATGTTTTTTTCCTCTTGTTTTGAAATGGAAATTGAATTATTCTAAAACTGAATGATCATGCTTTCTTCACAAGATGTAGATCAACTCATTGACATTTGCTTTTTCCACATGGAGACTTTTTGTCATATTAAGGAACATCAACAATTCCAATTCTGAGAATTGCTCAACCCAGTCATTAATAGAAAAAGATTCTCTTTGTGCTAATAGAACCTCATTGGCAATTTGTCTTTTGTGTTGTAAAGAAACATAGAGTTTCTCTGCTAATGAATTTGCGTAACACCTTGAAGCTTATGCACGGGTAAACTACATAAAGGTGGTTCTGACGAGACCAACCCTACTTCTCCTTCAAGGTCTAGGTCAGCTTTCATGTTTTTGCTGGCTGGCTCCCCGACACTGACCTCTCCCCAACTGTCCCCTTGGCACTCAGGATCAGGGAACAGATGCAGAATGCAACATGTGGTCTCAGCCTGCATTAAAGAATTATTCACATGTTCTTAGCACTTTATTGTTTACAAAGTACTTTTCCATACACCATTCTCCTCCTCAAAACTACTCAAGAGGAAATTGAGGTTTCCATCATGGCAGCACTAACTCTCTTACTGAGGCAGAATTGCAACTCCATCGCCTTGTAGATGTAACCTTGAGTAACTATTTAAAGTTCTCTAAGCTTCAGTTTCCAAATCTATAAAAATGGGAGGGTGGTAATAGTATGGAACTCAGGCTTGACAGAAGAATAAAAGTAGATAATCAACATAAAGCAAATGACACTGTGTCTGGCGCATAGGAAACCATCCATGAAGGTTAACTGTTATTATAATGATCTCCACTGTGCAGAATAAAAACTGAGGTTCAGATAGGTTAATTACTTTGTTCAAGATTATAGAGCCAGTAAGTGGTAGGGTCACAACTCAAATGTGTATCTGATTGAAACCAGAATCTGGTGAAATCCACCAGTGCTATATTACTTCTCTGAGAATTAAAGTGACAAACCCTCATTGTCAGCCTCTGCCCAGGTGAATGTAATGAGCACCCAGTAGACTAAAGGCTGCCCAATCTTCTGTCCAAGGTCATGGAAAACCACAGAACAGGAAGGCATTCACTTTTTCTCTGTTAACTGAGGGATTGTGGAAATAGTCTTGTATATTCTGTGTAGGGGACTAAGGAACGTGGGAAACTTGATGCCTCAAGCATTTTGATGGCCTAATGGGTGTGCAATTTCTTAAATCAATGCTCAGTCATATACCTCCTCTGTCCCACCAAGTGTTCTCCCTCTGGCTTTCTCCTACCCTAGTGTCTTGGCAACATGGACCAGCTCTGCCTCCTCAGGAGTGTGGTGCCAGGAAGAACCAGCCCTCTGATCGGCCATCCAACTGGGACCTGCCAGAATCATTTATGACCCTGAAAAAAGTGCAACTCATTCTTGGTTACTGTGTGCTAAACGTTTATAGGCACTCAGGCTCACATCTGCATGGTTCCAAAGTGGGCACTCTTATCTACTCCACTAATACTGTTTCTAAGAAGATGTAGGGACAGGAGCATAAAGCAGGCTCTTGATCATGAAGCAGCCACACAGCAGTTGGATTCATGGTCACTACCTGAAGACTGGGGATCCAATACGTCATGAGAATGGGTTTCCAGCACCTTGTAACTCAGAAGCTCAATCCCGACTACAGAGGAACTGCCTTTGTATTCTGCTTTTCTGGGAATTGGTCCTGTGTGCTGAGTTGAAAAACTCCTTATTTAATTATAAATATTATATATAAGTAATTTTTAGATAGGTAGATAGATACATAGATAGATAGATGCATTTATTATAAGGAATTGCTCATGTGATTATGGAGGCTAAGTTCTGAGATCTACACGTGAGTCAGGAGTTGGGGAGCCAGGAAAGCCAGTGGTGTAGTTCCAGTCTGAAGGCCCCAGTCTTGAGACCCAGGAAGAGCCAGTGCTTTAGTGTGAGTTCAAAGTAATAAAAAAGTGAATGTCCCAGTTCAAAGGCAATCAGGCAGAAAGAATTGTCTCTTATTTTAGTGAGCGTCAGCCTTTTTATTCCATTCAGGCCTTCAACTGATTGGATGAAACCCACCCACACTGGGTAGGACCAGCTGTTTTACTCTATCTATTTAAATGTTAATTTCATCCAAAAACACCCTCACAGAAATACCCAGAATAATGTTTGACCAAATATCTGGTCACCCCATGGCCCAGTCAGGTTGACACATAAAATTAACCACCACATTTGGGAAAAAACAGTTTGGTCTCATTTGGAATTGTTTGCCTCTTCTGTTTCTTTCTCAAGAATGACCTCAAGTCAAGGTCGGTTCCTTTAGGGTAACATAATGTTAAAACTTCTCTACAGACCAAGGTAGCTTCTTTTTAGCTTTGACAGGAAATGGAGACTCTGAGATAAAGAGTAGAGCCAGCACCTGAAACCAGTTCTGCCCAACTCCAGATGTCACTTTTTCCATTCTTCCCATGAGGCACCTGCTTCCACTTCTCACAAGTTTCTATTTCCTGTTTAATCACTCGGTTAATACCTGCCTTCAAGCATTGCCCACTACTATTCACACCTCCTGAAGAAGTAGAGTCCTTTTAGATTGTGAACCTTCCTATAACTGAACTGGGCTGCCTTTCTCTTATTGGGACTTGACTTATGATTATCAGCCTCTCCCTAGTCATGACTCCTCTTCCTGCTAGCTCACCTTCTCTATAATCTCTACTTTCTGCAACCCAGAATGCCATACAACTGGAGTTGTGCTACATTATCCCAAACCCTCCTGAGAACTAAAGCTAAGAATTGGTAAAACTAGAAATCAAACCCAAGTTTTCATATCTTAAGCCCAGTACACTGTCCTCATGGCCATGGATCTGTAAAATGGGTGTGTGCTCAAAATGATCCATTGAGGCAACAGTAAGAAATTACTAGAATGTCCATATTTTAACTTGTAATTTTAATTTTATACATTCTTTACAAAATATATAATGCAACATGTTACAGTAATACACACATAATTTGTAAATAATACACACATATTGGAGAGTATTACTTTTTTTTAACGGATAGGAATGCATGATTTTTTTTTTTTTGCTTGTCTGAGTTATTTATTTATTTATTTATTTATTTATTTATTTATTTATTTACATTGAAGTAATTTTTTTTTTACAACTTTATTGGAGTATAATTGCTTCACAATGGTGCGTTAGCTTCTGCTTTATAACAAAGTGAATCAGTTATACATATACATCCGTTCCCATATCCCTTCCCTCTTGCAGGATGCATGATTTTTAAGAAAAGTTTTGGAGAGTGCTCTACACTGGCACTTCACGAATGTTGATGTGCACATAAATCACCTGGGAAATTTGTTAAATACAAATTCAGGTTCAGTGTGTCTGATGTGGCTAGGACTGCGTTTCTAACAAACTCCCTGCTAATGTTCATATTTTGGTCTGGGCCACACTTTGAATAGCAAGGGTCTCTACATCACACTACTTTCCTTGGTATAGTGCTATGGGGCCACCATAAGTATTCATTACATGGCATTGGATGAATGAAAAGAAACAACTCAAGGTGTATGTGTACAGAGATTATTTTCAAATTTTTCAAAATGTTTCTTTTTTGAGAAAACCAGTACCTATATTTTAAAAATAACTATTAAGATTGATATGAAATCAGGTTAGGTATTATATTATTTCAACTCCATTCCTATGACAAATTGTGTTTGGTTTTAACCCTCATTGGGATAATATTCTAGATTAAAGAAAATAACAACAGCAAAGTGACCAAGTAATAAGTTTAATTTTGAGCTCTGAGATTCTTCTCTTCTTTCTCCCTTCATCCCCATTTGCTCTCTGGGGAGTATGTCAGCCTAGGAAGGCACTTCCTTCCCACGGTGTTGCTCAAAGTCTACCCTATCATTTCTAAATTCAGGCTTTCTCTCCCTGGGCCTAAGTGCTCAAGGAGGTAATGGATCTACTCATTGATTGGTAGCAGCTTCCATCCAGCTAGTTCTAGAGAGCAATTGGGGTGGAGGCATTAAACTTAATTCACATGTAGACTGTGGTTGGAAGTGTTAGAAGGCAGCCAGAGGGCATGTCAGTTACCTTCCAGCTGCTGCAGTGCCAAGCAGAGGGATGGCTGGCTGGAGACAGGAACGCTGCCTCAGGGACTACTTGGGGTTATTTATGCCCAGGCTCTGAGGGCCCCAGAGTCACTGCAGAATGTAGAGGGGAGGGGCAAGTGTCCTCTTGCAGCAGCTGGTAGCCTCTTACAAAGGACTTTCTTATTTGGCTCTTTTTTTTTTTTAATTTTTAACTTTTCTTAGTACTTAATTTTGTAAGAAAACAACGTATTGTTTTTAAATGACTATTTTATTCTTGAGCAAGAAAGGAATTCAGTTCAATGAACCAAAATGAAATATTTGTGAATAGTCCTGTTTAGTAGCCAGAGGTATTTTAAGAATCCAGAAATGGATGGTTTAAAGAACAACAATGAAAATAATTCTTAAAGATGTTATTCTGAAACCCCAGCTTACATATAATTTCTATAGATTACATGGGAAAAGTAAAAATATGAAAATCTCATTGTAATTGAGAAATTCACAACAGACAGAGGAAAAAATATTTCCACCAAGTTTTAAGCTCTCCTTCCCTACCCTTTATTGTAAAGTTTTGTGTTGCCTTTTTAGTCATAGACTATACAAGAATTCAGCTAGTAAACATTTTCAACAACTTTGAAAGCATTTGTAGATCTTTCTTCCTTGCCAACTCTTGGTTCACATCCTTTATGTTCTTAACTTGTGCTTATATTAATATCTGGTCTAATGCATTTATAATATATTTTATGAGATGGATTTATATTTTATTCTGAATTTGACTTACCATATTAAGTATATTTTATTCCAAATGACTACTTTCTCATAGATTCATTATTCCAGATTTTTGGCAAGTAATTGTGAATTCTTTTATATAATATTTATTAAGCAATGTTCAAAAAACTATCTCCTAGGTTCTGAGAATACAGAGGTGAACGGACTGTCCCTCCCTCAAGAACCCATGATTTGAGGACCACATTTTCAAATATTTTTATACAAGAATTTCTTTCTTTTAATCATAGCTTCTTTTGCTCATGCACTTTGTTTCACCTATTTTGGCAATTATTCCGTTCTGTTAATCTGTTAGTTGACGGAAACTATAAGAATATGCACAGACGCATCTTTATAGTGTACTCCTTGGAATAGGCTCACCAACTCCATATCATGAAAGCAGCTGTGGCCCTGAGTCCGTATATTGGACCTCTCTTCTCTCTAATGAAGTTAAGGTACTGAGCTCAATCTGCTTACAGGCCAGTTATCTTCACGTGACTTGTGAAGAGCTCACACCCTGATCTTTTGTGAATGATATTGTGAATGTTTTCCATTGGTTGCACAGGAAGCAAGTCAAAGAGTTGAGTATTATCCCAAATCTAACTTCTGGTGGAAAAACAAACCAAAGCTCAGGTCTTATAGTCAGAAGAATCATTATTTAACCATGAGACACACTGCACAGCTTTTATGCCATAGGATCAATGTTTATGGATGAATAAATGAGCCTGTGCGTGGTAGAGCCTAAGGGGCATGGGAGACCTGTTCATATTAGAAGGAGAGAGGCCACCAGGGGTAGAAATCACACAAGTGATTACTTCCAGTGTGGGGCTTAGGAAGCGAAGTGGGTTGCTAGCATGAGGGAACATGAGACGCCCTATGCACTCCCACCCCCAGGACACAGCACAGAAAGTTATAATGACAGCCCTGCAAGGCCTTTTCATTGTCAGTGGGATCTGTAGTCAATTTTTGATGCACCCAAAGCCTTAGACACAGGACTCTGTCTGGGTGGCAAAGCTAGAATACTAGAGAGACAGGTCTACAGATGAGCCCTGGTCTCTGCTCTCTGCTTCTCTCTCTTAACACATCTCACACTGTACTGTTATGGTTGGTTTGTATATTTTCCTTCTAAATTCTGAGCTCCTTGAAGACAACAACCCAGTAACTCCAGTGTCTGACGTGGTACTTAGTAGGCCTTCAGTTAATGTTTGTGGACTGCATGGATGCTGAATACGGAGTCTGGGAAGTAAGGTATTAGCTAGCCAAAGGCAAACAAGGTTGGAATGTCTCTGTAGAGGTGGTGATGACAGCTGGAGGGGGCCTCTAGAAAGGCCCTAGAAAAAATGAAATCTGCAGTGAGGTGCATGTTGGGGGCTGGGAGGGAACCAATGGCAGCAGCAAAGCTGAGGAGAGCTCTGGACAGAGTGCAGGAAAGTTCAAGCCCCCTGTAGTGGCTTCTGGGGTGAAGTCAGCACTAAGTGGACTGAAGACCTCAGGGAGCCAGAGTAGTGAGAGCCTAGGAACCAGCAGCCAGAGCAGCAGTGCACGTTGGAGGTGGCCAAGACAGGAATGGATGGAACTCACATTGCCCAAATACTGAGAGGATTAATGGGCCAGAGACTTTCACAAACAAAATCTCAGTCAACCCTTTAATCAAAACAACGTGGCAGTATTTTTACACCCATTATACAAATGAAGAAACTGCAGATCAGGAACTTGCCCCAGCACATAACTAGGGAGTGTCAGGACTGGGCTTTAAGCCCAGATCATATGACTCCATGTTCAGTGCTGCTTTCACTGCAACACACATGCCTGGGCCAACCCACCTGAGCCCCAGCACTAGGAACAGAAGATAAATGTCTCTGTCTCTGGGAACTGGGCTTTGCATCTCAGCTTTGAAGAATCTGAAGTGGTATCTTCTGAGTGATATAGGCCATGTACTCCCAGTGACCAGTGAGTAGTGGCTCAGGGCTCCACATTGGGGGCTCATGTTTCAAACTCATGTCTCCAGTACCTATTGGCCAATGGAGTTTAAGAGAAGTTACATTTGTGTAGAGAAGATAGTAATTATATTGTGTTTATTGTATTCTAAAATTTTTTTCAGTTTACATTGCATTATTTCTGTTAGCTTAAGTTTGGCATTTAGTTGACATTCTTTCCTTCTGAGTGTTATCAATTCAGGCTTAAACTACTCAGTCTTCTATATAACATCATCAGCTACAAACCTTTTCATTCATGTCATATTTGCCCCTTTAGCATAGAACAAAAAAAGAAAACACCATTGCTTAAAAATGGAAATAGTCCACTTTTTCATTTCAGAATTTCCAGAGCAGCCATTACTGTACAAATGTTGGTTGCTTAGAGATAATAAGACATTAGTCTCTATCTTCAAAGAGCTTACATGTAAACAGCTAAATCAGAGTTAAATGCTTGCTAAGTAGAACTACAAATAATATGGCCATGGCAGCTCAGGGAAACAGTGTATCCCAACAGCACCCTGAGAGTCAGGGTATAATAATGACTCTCATTTTAGTGGAAACTTGAACCCTGAAGAAAGAGAAAGACTTAAAGGATTAGAGAGACAAGAAAAATAACTCTACCATTGCCTTGCTGTAAGGCCTTTTGCTATTTTTAAGGCTATAGCTTAGTAGTTAAAGGGTTTGACTTGAGCCAGTCTACCTGCATCTCCATCCTGGCTTCTATCACTTACCTTGAACAAGTCACTGATCTCTCTGTGCTTCAGTTTTCTCATCTGCAAAAAAGACATAATAATGGTTCCTACCTTTTTAAAGTTGTTTTGAGGAACTAAATCCACCCATATATTGCAAAAAGTATTTAAAACATTGCCTGATACATATTGTTATATAAGCCTTAGCTACTGTTATTCCCAGTGCCTCCTAGTTTCCTTATATCTAAAAGAGATAACAATACTGACCTTACTGATTTGTTGTCAGGATAAAATGAGTTAAAGTTCCAGGCATACAGTAAACACTGAACATCAACTTTCCTACTTTCTTAAGAGAAAATTTATTTCCTCAATTCAAAACAGACAATAATATGCACACACAAAAAATGTTAGCTTAAGAGTTGCCTTTTTGGAAATTGCCATTGTGAAGCTTTAGATATTTGTGAACATGCCAATAAAAATAGTGGGTCAAGTTTTGCTGGTGAATGTATTATTTATGCCCAAGTTCCAAAGCTTATCAAGTTCCCAAAATTTACATGGCAATTTCCATGATAGACCCAGTGACGCCTTTGAAGAGGCTTATTTATGTCAACATTTCAGAATAAAGCAATCCTATCAATATCTATAAAGCTTTGCAACACTCATTTCTTCCATCCACTCTAAGAGCTTTAAAGTCTGTTAGCTTGTTAAGAAACTGTTGTTTTTCATTTAACTTTGGAACTCTCTAAGCTAATGAATGAGAAGGCCTGCATTAAAGGGCATTTATAATAACAGTGATAAAACACTCATACAGTTGGAGATAAACCAACTTTAAAAATGAGTTTCGGCTATAAACTTATTCTTCCACATACATTTTGAACAGGGGCCCCCACAAAGGCATGCAAATGTTTGGGTGTGGACAGTAGTATTTTTAAAATTATTTTCTTAATAGACTTTATTTTTTGAAGCAGTTCTAGTTTCACAGCAAAATTAAGTTGACGATAGATATAGAGATTTCCACACGTGCATAGCCTCCCTATTATTAATATATCCCACCAGAGTGGTACATTTATTACAATTGATGAACTTACATTGATTGACACTTCATGATCACCACAGTCCATAGCTTGCATCAGAGTTCACTTTGGTGTTGTATATTCCTTGGAATGGGACAAATGTATAATGACACATATCTACCATTATAGTACCATACAGAGTATTTCGCTGCTGTAAACCTATTCTGTGCGTGCCTATTCATCCCTCCTCCTGGCCCAACCTCTGGCAACCACTGATCTTCTTTACCATCCCCATACTTTTGCCTTGTCTAGGTGTCATATTGGAATCATACAATATGCAGTCTTCTTAGACTGGCTTCTTTCACTTAATATTATGCATTTAGGGGCTTCCCTGGTGGCGCAGTGGTTGAGAATCCGCCTGCCGATGCAGGGGACACGGGTTCGTGCCCCGGTCCGGGAAGATCCCACATGCCGTGGAGCGACTGGGCCCGTGAGCCATGTCTGCTGAGCCTGCGTGTCCAGAGCCTGTGCTCCACAACGGGAGAGGCCACAACAGTGAGAGGCCCGCGTACGGCAAAAAAAAAAAAAAAAAAAAAAAAATGCATTTAAGGTTCATCCATGTCTTTTCATGGCTTGATAGTTCATTTCTTTTTGGACTGAATAATATTTCACTGTCTTCTATACCACAGCTTATTTATCCATTCACTACCTGAGGGATTTCTTGGTTGCTTCCAAGTTTTGGCAATCATGAAGAAAGCTGCTATAAATATCCACGTACAGGTTTTTGTGTGGACATGTTTTCACTTCCTTTGGGTGAATACCGAGGAACACAGTTGATGAATCATATGGTAAGAGTATATTTAGTTTTGTAAAAAGCTGCCAAACTGTCTTCCTAAGTGACTGAACCATTTTGCATTCTCACTAGCAATGAATGAGAGTTCCTGTTGCTTCACCTCCATGCCAGCATTTGATATTTATCAGTATTCTGGATTTTGGTCACTTAATAGGTGTGCAGTGGTATCTCATTATTATTTTAATTTACATTTCCCCAATGACATATCATGTGGAGCATCTTTTCATATTCTTATATGCCATCTGTATATCTTCCTTGGTAAGGTGTCTGTTAAGGTCTTTGTCTCATTTTTTTATCAGGTTGTTTGTTTTCTTATTGTTTATCAAGTCTTAAGGATTCTTTATATATTTTAGATAATAGTCCTTTATCAGATGTGTCTTTTGCAAGTATTTTCTCTCAGTCTGTGGCTTGTCTTTTTATTCTCTTGACAATGTCTTTTGCAGAGCAGAACTTTTTTAATTTTAATGAAGTCCAGCTTATCAATTCTTTCTTTCATAAATTATGCCTTTGGTGTTGTATCTAAAAAAGTCATCACCAAACCCCAGGTCATCTTGATTTTCTCATATGTTATCTTCTAGGAGTTTTGTAGTTTTGAGTTTTAAGTTTATTTCTATGATCCATTTTGAGTTAATTTTGAGGGGTGTAAGGTTTGTGTCTAGATTTAATTTTTTGCATGTGGATGGCCATGGATCCAGCACCATTTGTTGAAAAGAGTATCTTTGCTCCATGAATTGCCTTTGCTGCTTTGTCAAAGATCAGTTGGCTGTATCTATGTGGTCTATTTCTAAGTTCACTAGTCTGTTCCATTGATCTATTTTTCTATTATTTCACCAACACCACACTGTCTTGATTACTGTAGCTTTATAATAAGTCTTAAAGTCAGGTAGTGTCATTACTCCAGTACTTTGTTCTTCTCCTTCAATATTGTGTTGACCATTCTGGGTCTTTTGCCTTCCTATATAAACTTTAGAATATCCATAAAATATCCATAAAATAATTTGCTGAAACTTTGTTTGGGATGTGTGGAATCTATAGACCAAGTTGGGAAGAACTGATGTGCTGACAATATTTAGTCTTCCTGTACATAAACAAAATATCTCTCAATTTATTTAGTTCTTCTTTGATTTCTTTCATCAGAGTTTTATAGTTTTCTTCATATAGATCATATATATATATATATATATATATATATATATAGAGAGAGAGAGAGAGAGAGAGAGAGAGAGAGAGAGAGAGTGTTAGAGTTAGAGTTAGAGTTAGATTTATACCCAAGTATTTATTTTTGGGGGGTGCTAATGTAAATGATATTTATTTTTAATTTAAAATTCCACTTATTTATTGCAGGCATATAGGAGAGTTACTGACTTTTGTATATTAATCTTGTGTCTTACAACCTTGCTATAATCACTTATTAGTTCCAGGAATTTTTGTTTTTGTTTTTTGTCAATTCTTTCAGATTCTCTGTATAAACAGTTGTGTCACCTGTGAACAAGGATAATTTTATTTCTTCCTTCCCTATCTGGATAGCTTTTATTTCCTTTTCTTGTCCTATTGCATTAACTAGGATATCCAGTACAATGTTAAAAAGAAGTGTTGAGACAGGGTATCATTGATTAGTTCTTGATCCTAGTGGAAAAGCTTCAAGTTTCTCACCACTGAATCTGGTGTTAGCTCTCGGTTTTTTGTAGATATTCTTTACCAAGTTGAAGTTCTCCTCTATTCCTAATTTACTGAGAGCATTTATCATGAATTGCTGGTGGATTTTGTCAGATGCTTTTTCTGCATCTATTGATATGATGATATGATTTTTATTTTTAGGCTGTTGGTGCGATATGTTACATAAATTGATTTTAGAATATTGAACCAGGGTTGCATACCTCAAATAAATTCCACTTGCTGGTGGTATATAATTCTTTTTATGTGTTGTTGGATTTGATTTGCTAATATTTTGTTGAGAATTTTTGTCTATATTCATGAGAGACATTGGCTTGTAGTTTTCTTTTCTTCTAATATCTTTGTCTAGTTTTGGTATCAGGATAATGCTAGCCTCACAGAATGAATTAGGAAGTATTACCTCCGTTTCTGTCTTCTGAAAGAGACTGTAGAGAATTGGCATGTTTTCCTCCTTAAATATTTGGTAGGATTCACCAGTGAACCATCTGGTGCTTTCTGTTTTGGAAGGTTATTAATTACTGATTCAATTTCTTTAATAGATATTGGCCTATTTATATCATCTATTTCTTTTTGTGTGACTTTTGGTAGATTGCATCTTTCAAGGAATTGCTCCCTTTCATCTAGGTTATCAAATTTGTGAGCATAGAGTTGTTCATAGAATTCTTTGATTATTCTTTTAATGTCCATGGGATCTGTAGTGATGTTTTCTCTTTCATTTCTGATATTAGTAATTTGTATCCTTTCGCATTTCTTCTTGGTCAACCTGAATAGAAGCTTATTGATTTTATTGATCTTTTCAAAGAACCAACTTTTGCCTTCATTGATTTTCTCTACAGACTTTCTATTTTCAATTTAATTGATTTCTGCTCTAATTTTTAGTATTTTTTTCTTCTGATCATTTTGGATTTAATTCTTCTTTTTCTAGTTTCCTAATGTAGACACTTAAATTATTAATTTTAGATCTTTCCTCTTTTCTAGTATATGCATTTAATGCTATTTTATTATTTTCCTCTAAGCACTGCTTTCACTGCATCCCACAAATTTTGATAAGTTGTATTTTTATTTTCAGTTAGTTCAAAATATTTTAAAATCCCTCTTGAGATTTCTTCTTTGCCCATGTTTTACTTAGAAGTATGTTGTCTAGCCTTCAATTATTTGGGGGGTTTCCAGCTATCTTTCTGATATCGATTTTTAGTATAATTCCATCAAGGTCTGAGAACAAGTATTATGTGATTCCTAGTCTTTTAAATTTGTTACAGTGTGTTTCAGAATGCGGTCTATCTTGATGAATGTTCCATGTGAGCTTGAGAAGAATGTGTAGTCTGCAGTTGTTAAATAAAAGAATCCATAAATGTCAATGATATCTAGGCCATTGACAATGTTGTTGAGTTAAACTATGTTCTTATTGATTTTCTGCCTGCCAGATCTGTGCATTTCTGATAGAGGGGTGTTAAGAGTCTCCAACCATGATGGTGGTTCATCTATTTATTTTTGCAGTTTTATTAGTTTTTGCCTCACATATTTTGATGCTCCTTTGTTAGGCATATACACTTTCAGGATTGTTATGTCTTCCTGAAGAATTTACCCCTTTATCATTATGTAATGCCCCTCTTTATTACTGATAACTATTCTTGGTCTGAAGTCTGCTGTATCTGAAATTAATATAGCTATTCCTGCTTTCTTCTGATTAGTGTTAGCATGGTATATCTTTCTCCATTCATTTACTTTTAATTTACATGTCTTTATATTTAAAGCAAGTTTCTTATAAACAATATATACTTGACTGTTGCATCCACTTTGGCAATCTCTGTCTTTTACTTGGTTTACTTAGACCATTGATGTTCAAAGTCACTATTGATATTGATTGATATCTACTGTATTTGTTACAACTTTCTATTTTTTGCTCTTATTCTTTATTCTTGTTTTTATCTTCCTCTCTTTTTCTGCCATTTGTGGTTTTAATTGAGAATTTTGTTATTTCATTTTCTCTGCTTTCTTAATATATCAGTTATACTTCTTTTTTTCCTTTTCATAGTTGCCCTGGAGTTTGTAATGTACAACTAATCCAAGTTCATTTTCAAATAACACTATGATACTTCACTACCTTATAATAACAATTAAATGCTAATTCCTCCTTCCTGTCCCTTGTCACCACAGTCATTCATTTCACTTATGTATAATCATATATACATACATAAACATACATAATCAACCTAACACCACCTTCTGCCTTTTCTCTGGCTTCTCATCTTCCCCGTCAAAACTTTTCTTAGGAAAGGCTCTGTTATCAGTGGTTGAGAAGCATAGAAGAACCAGAAATCATCAGAACTAGAGTGACCTTAAAGACCACTTAGTTTAACTCACTTGAGATGCCTCAAGCTCTTCTACAACATCCCTGACAAGTTATCACTGTTTGTGCATACTAGTGATGTTGAACTCACCAATGCCTATAACCTGTGTATCGAATAAGCACAGTTCATGGAATATAATCAACACACAAAATTTTACTTTCCATTGTCACTTTAATAGATACTTGGTGGGAGAAGTTTATTCCAGCCTCTAAGTAGAAATAGGCAGAACTCATGGTTTCTGGTCACTCATGGCTAATGCACAGTGCTGCAGTCTTTTTAAATCACAAATGTACATTCTCAATTCTGTAATTAAATATTCAATTCAATATGCTTTTCAACACTTCAGTATTCATCCAAAGACACAAATCTCTTCCAACCCTTAGTGGGTGATCTGCACCTTTCTTCTTGGCTTGCCTAGCTAATCTTGTTCTCAGACCCTTCTGGCATTGGAGTATAAGAAGCGAGAAGGGGGAAAGGCAGCAGAAAATTCTTACTTTATGAACTTACCATAAAGCTACTGAAATCAAATTTTAGAGCTCTTCATTTGCAAAGGCCTCTTCCATGGCCTTTTAGCTATTTTGTACTTGTGATGCTTTATCTTTTTCTTAAAGAGAGCCGCTCAATATCTGTAAGTTTAAGACCTCACAAAAGTTGGAGTCGTAAGTGCAGCCTTAAGTTGGCTCCACAGTCCATGATTCTGGCTGATGATTAAAACCAATAGTTCCTGAGTATATGGAGTTGACAGATTCTTCAGAGGCTCTCCTGCTGAGCCCCTGTGAGGTGACTCCCAGGATACCAGAGGTCCCACCCTTTGGCTTGTTGCTCTGCCTCCCTCCTCAGCTTCGGATTTTCCTGTGATCCTCCCTATCCAGATCCTCCACTGGACTCCCTTCATTTTTCAGTAGAAATCGTATTAAGCAGGACTTTACTAAAGTTTCCACATATGTTCTCTGGGCCTTGTGCACCTTCGACTCACCATTGGAGAAAGGACAATTTCTTCCATTACAGAGCATCTGTTTCTTTTTGCACTACCCACTGAGACTGATGGCCTAAGTCTCTTGCTGGTCACACACTAGTCCAAGGCTCCTCTATTTTAGAGTGGTCTCTTTGAAGCCCGCTCCCTCTAGGCTGGACATAAAGGAGAGAGCACCCTTGCCACATTTCCTGTGAGGAAGAGAGAAGAGACAAGCTCCCTCTAAAGAAATCTCTTTGAAAATCCTTCCCCATCTCCAATCTCTTGACCCCTGATAATCTTCTTGTGGAGTCATCTTCTTTGGAAATCTGTGTTTCTGTCCAGCACTTCTCTTTGGAATGTCCTAAGTGTTATATTGTGGTGCCATAGTTGTAATTCCAGTTTAACATCGTCATACACCCAAGGGAGTTCTCTCCACTTTTGGAAAGTTCTAATAAATCCAAAATACTTCCTTTCAAATTTCAAAAATGTGTCTTGCCATGGCTGGTTATATTCGGTGTCACACAAAATGAGGTTAATTCCTCTTCTACTTGATAGCCCTTTGTGCTAGACTGAATAATGCTCCCCACCCCCTACCAAAAGGTATCCACATCCTAATCCTCAGAAGTTGTGAATGTTACCTTATATGGCAAAAGTGACTTTGCAGATCTGATTAATAATATTGAGATGGGTAGACTATCCTGGATTCTTTAAGTGGACCTAAATGTAATCACAAATGTTCTTATAAGGGAGAGACAGAGGGATATTTGCCTACAGAGGAGAAGGCAAACTGATGATGAACACAGAGACTGGAGTGATGTGCTTTGAAGATGAGGGAAGGGACCACCATCCAAGGGATGAAGGTGGCTAGTAGGAGCTGGAAAAGGTAAAGTAATGGATCCTCTCTCCAGAGCTTCTAAAAGGACCCTACTCTGCCAACATTTTGACTTTGGCCCAGTGAATCATATCTCAGACTTATGAAATCCAGAATTCTAATAGTACAAATTTGTGCTGTTTTAAAGGGTTATGGTTTTAAAGGCTTACTATAGCTAAAGTTTTGGTATTCTTTTATATCAGTGTTAGGAAACAAAAACATCCTTCAAACAGTTGACGAACATTATAGCTTCTTGAGCCCCTTGGTGAAGAAGTCATGTAGCCCAGAAGGACTGGGACTCTTGTTTAAAGATATTTATGCAAAAAGCAGTGGCCCCTCCTGGTGCCCCAGCATCATCCAACTTAAATAAACATCACAGTTCTAAAATGTTTCCTTACATTTTATTTATTTGTTTTTGAGGTGGATTTTCCCAACTAAAGCCTACCAATTAATTTTTTTTTTTTTTTTTTTTTGCGATACATGGGCCTCTCACTGCTGTGGCCTCTCCCATTGCAGAGCACAGGCTCCGGACGCGGAGGCTCAGCGGCCATGGCTCACGGGCCATGTGGGATCTTCCCGGACCGGGGCATGAACCCGTGTCCCCTGCATCGGCAGGTGGACTCTCAACCACTGCGCCACCAGGGAAGCCCTCCAATTAATTTTTATCATGTCAAATTTCTACCCTATCTGGTCTTTGGGGCTTTCTCCAACTCTGAGAAAATAAAATAAAAGAAAACAAAAGCACTGATGGTACCAGCATACATGGCTCCATGGCTCCACAGACCATTTCAAAGTTCCCTTTAACTGAAACTTACTTCTTTTGTTCTATGAAGTTCAGCAGGCTGCATAACTGCCTTCTGCTGAAGAGCTTTAAATAATCCCTGCCACACACTATTTTTGGTATCCAGGACAATAGATTATTATAGGCAAAAGGGAAAATTCAGGGCAGTACTCCAAAAATAGGCCATCTCATTTTGAAATGAATTATCTCTTACTTGGTCCCAGGGTATCTTGCAGGGACAAAAAAATTCCCCAGGAGAGCAAAGCAAGGACCTTGATGGCATTTTGGGACAGCAAGTTTGGTTTTATTCTATTTTGTTCACTCTTTAAGTTTGATCAATTTCCTGTGTTCATTTGCATAACTTTACATCTTATCATGTTCCCCCAATAACTGGATAGTCTGGCAATTTCAATTTAGCACTCTTAATATAGCTCTTATTTTTTTAGCAAAGCCCAGAATGCTAAGAAAATTCCAAGCAGCAACATCTATGTTCTCTGCCTTGCTATATTATTTATGTTTTAATAGATGTATGAATTTATATACATATTATTATACCATTTGCAAACAAATATACAGCAGCAACATCACAACTCCACAGTAGCCAGTCTTATGCTAAACACTTTTATTGGCGTCTCTAATTATTCTATATATAGACAAGTTACATTTCTTTCACTATTTACCTTATCTCAGAAGAACAAATTCAATTGAATTTACGTCAGCCTGCATTTGTGGAGCAAGTACAGTGTACTACGGGACAACATGCTAGACACTGACTACAAAAGTGGCATGCACGTGCTCCCTTTCTTAAAGAGCTTTCAGGCAAAAAAGTGATACAAACATGCAAAAGAAACCCATTCCAAAATGTGAGGATAATGTAAGTACAGATGCAAAAAGGACACAGATGAGGAGGTAATCTTTTCTCTTTGGGAAGGGTAAGGAGAAGCTACTGCGAAGAAATGATCTTTGGTTTGGGCTCATGGCTTTTGCTGTGTAGGATGTTTTGTTTGGTTTGGTTTTGGTTTTGGGGCCAGGTTTTTGTTTTGTTGACAAGGCCAGGAATTCAATGGGGAAGTATATTTCAGAAGAAGCTAACAAAGGGAATAGAGGCAATAGACAATGCAAATGCCTGGTGTATTTGAGGGAAAGCATGTGCATCAATAGGAATTAGATATTGCCTACACTTTAAGCCCTTCAGGAGGAAGTGCCAAAGGTAAGCTAGGCAAAGAGTGCAAGGGGTCTTTTAGACCATATTTACCCACTTCCTTCGTTCAAGTGTATAGATATACAGAAGCACACAGGCAGAAACATTAGACTCTTCATCTTCCAACACATTCATCTTCAGGCCAGTTCCCTGCTTCCATGTGCAGGGAGGAAGAAAGGAGACAGAACAGAGAGAAGAAAAAACAGTTGGGCTAGCAATCAAAATGCTTAAATTCAAGCCTAAATCACTACCTACTAGTGATTGGGTTTTCCATTTTGATCTTTTCTGAGCTTCAGTTGCTACTGAAGAATGGAAATGGAAATGAGGATAACTGCCCTGCCTACTTTATCAGGTGATTGTACATGTCAGCCCTAAGAATGAGCTGTCAATTCTGAAATCCCATTAAGTATTAGTTTTTTTACATGCATTACCTCTAACTTTTATAAGAGTCCTGTGAAGTGAGACTTATTAATCTCATTTTTCAAATGATTAAAGAGAAATAAATGAGATTTTTTTCTAGTTGTATTGAGATATAATTGACATATAATATTGTGTAAGTTTAAGGAATACAGTGTTTTGATTAGATACACTTATATACTGCAAAATGATTACCACCATAGTGTTAGCTAACACCTCCATCACATCACATAATTACCTTGTTTGTATGTGTGTGGTGAGAACATTTAAGATCTACTCTCTTAGCAACTTGTAAGAACATAATATAGTATTGTTAACTATATGACCATGTTGTACATTAGATTTCCAGAACTTATTTATCTTATCACTGAAAGTTTGTACTCTTTCACCAGTACCTCCCCATTTCTCCCACCCCCTGATAACCACAATTCTATTTTCCATTTCTATGAATTGAGCTTTTTTAGCTTGCACATATAAGTGTTACATGCAGTATTTGTCCTTCTCTGTCTGACTTATTTCACTTACCATAATGCCCTTAAGTTTCATCCATGTTATCGTGAATGGCAGAATTTCCTTCTTTCTCATGACTGAAAAACATTCCATTCTATATGTATGTATGTATGTGTGTGTGTGTGTGTGTATGTTCCATATCTTGGCTATTGTGAATAATGCTGCAATGGACATGGAAGTGCAGTTATTGCCTCAGTATCTTGTTTTCATTTCCTTTGGATATATCCCCAGAAGTGGTATTGCTGGATCACACAGTAGTTCTAGTTTTAATTTTTTGAGGAATATTCACACTGTTTTTCATAGTGGCTGCACCAATTTACTTTCCCACCAATAATGCACAAGGGTTACCTTTTTTTCATATCTTTGCCAATGCTAGTTTTCACTCGTCTTTTAATAATAGCCATTCTAACAAGTGTGAGGTGATAGCTTATCGTGGTTTCGATATGTATTTCCCTAATGACTAGTTGAGCATCTTTTCATGTACTTGTTGGCCATTTTTATGTCTTTTTTGAAAAGATGTCTATTCAGTTCCTCTGCCCATTTTTCAATTGACTGTTCTTCTTCTCCTGAGTTTTATAGTTCTTTAAGTACTTTGAACAATAACTGCTTATCAGATATACAGTTTACTTCCAGCTTTGTCCTTATTTCTTTTTTAACTTTATTGAGGAATAATTTAAAAATATAACTGTATATATTTAAAGTGTAAAACATGATGATTTGATATACATATACATGGTAGAATGGTTACCAAGATCAAGGTAATTAATGCAGAATGGCAAGATGATGGCGCGAGCAGCGTTTGGGCCCCTGGGACGGCGTCTCTGGCAGGGTTCGAGGAATTTTTCTGTATGCAGTTCTAGGAGCAGTACAGCCAAAAATGGTGGCCTTCTTCTCACCAATATGAAGTGGGTACAGTTTTCAAACGTACACATTGATGTTCCCAAGGATTTGACCAAGCCTATGATAACCGTTTCTGATGAACCAGACACGTTATATAAACACCTATCAGTTTTAGTAAAAGGCCATGATAAGGCTGTATTGGACAGTTATGAATATTTTGTGGTGCTTGCTGCTAAAGAACTTGGTATCTCTGTTAAAGTACATGAAGCTCCAAGGAAAATAGAGTGATTTATTCTTCTCAAATCAGTGCATATTTTCAAGAAGGACAGGGTTCAGTATGAAATGAGAACACTTTACAGATGTTAGAGTTAGAACATCTCACTGGGAGTACAGCAGATGTCTACTTGGAATATATTCAGTGAAACTTACCTGAAGGAGTTGCCATGGAAGTTACAAAGACAAAATTAGAACAGTTACCAGAACACATCAAGAAGCCAATCTGGGAAACAATACCAGAGGAAGAAGAAAGCAAGTCATAATGTCTCAGAGTGACCACTTGTGCTGGGATGTGAAGTGAGCATGTCAAGTGGAAGGAGTCTCCAGTGAAGACAGTTTCAAGTCACCCTGACTGCTCTCCTGAGGCCGCACGGCCTGATCAGTAGAAAGCAGGGATTGGAAGTTTGCGATACACCAGACTATTGTGCAAAAACCACTTTATCTATTCTTTTATACATGTCATTGTTTCAGTTCAGATTTTAACAAATGTGAGCAAACCATTTGGACCACTCTGTACCAAAACAGTCAAATTCATATTTTGTTATTCCACTGTTGTTCAATTATTAGTTTGTACTGATTGTGATTTGTGTCATTTCATTCATCTAAAACTGAGTGTTTCAAATATTCCTCACACACATTTCTTTCTTTTGAGGGACACAGAAGGAAACTTTGGTTAATTTAACACTGAGCAGTTAAAGTTTTTGATATTTCCCATAGTGCAGGCTGGCATATGTTAGTTTGGGGGTGGTGACCTCCAAGTTTTACCTCATGTAAGCATTACATTCTTGAAAATTGATATATTTTATAGCAGATCAAGCACATTTGTGGCATGCGCTGAACTCTTCTGTAGCCCAAACCCTTTCAGGGCTGCCTAGAAGGGTCACTATAATGGAATTTGAGCTCTCAAGAAATTACTATATCGTTTCATTCATGCTGTAATTCATTTATTCAATAAGCTTTTCTTTTGTTGACTTTGCACCCAGCACTATAGTAAATACCAAAAATTGAATAGCAATAACAGCTTTCAAAAATTGTGCAAGGCACAAATAAATACTTTTCCTTATTAAGTTCCATGCTGATAAGACCTCTTTCTTTTGGTGAATAGCACTCTCTTTGTTTGGTGATGTCTACTTTTCCATAAAATGAAATAGTAGTTAAAGCTCTGAAAGAGGCAAGATGACAGTGGGCTGAGGTTGTTGGTGTATCAACCCCAAGGGAGTGATACATTTCCTTTTTACAACAGAATCCGGCCCATGTCTTTTGTGGTTTCCTGCACATCTTTGGGGTAGTTATGACTTCTCAGTTTTCCACCCTTAAACTGGAGTCCCTGTTCTCTTTTCCCAACCTGCTATCAGGTATGAGTGTTCTGAATGCACACTGCTCATGTATCAGACTTACATTACTGTCATTAACATGAAAAGAATTACAGCCTTGTGCCCCATGACCTCATTCTGTTTGCAGCTCAGTTGTCAACTGTGTCATTCACAAATGCCTAAAGCCTGTTTATCCCAGGTATAAGCCTCAGGATTAAGAACTAGTCAATAAAACAAGACCAGTATAATAGTAACTGTATCTAGCAAAGCAGCCATTGTGACTCATTTTCATTTTGAAAGAAATAATTCTTTAAAAATAAATGTAGACCCACACACACACACAAAAAGATAATTAATGCATTCATCACCTCACATAGTTAACTCTTTTTTTGTGGTAAGAATGCTTAAGATCTACTCTCTGCAATTTTTAAGTGTACAGCACTGTATTAGTTACTATAGTCATCATGCTGTACATTAGAACCTCAGAACTTATTCTTCTTATAACTGAAAATGCATACCCTTTGACCTATATCATCTCATTTTCTCCTACGCCCAGCCCCTGGAAACAAACATTCTATTCTCTGTTTCTATGAAAGTGGCTTCTTCAAAAAATATTCAACATATCTCTATCAAAATTTTGGTGCCATTTTTCACAGTCATAGAAAAAACTGTCATAAAATTCATATCGAACTACAAAAAACCCTGACTAGCCAAAGCAGTCCTGAGAAAGAAGAGCAAAACTGGAGACATCACACTTCCTGATTTCAGGTTATATTACAAAGCAATAGCAATCAAAAGTGTGGTATTAGAATAAAAACAGATACATAGACCAGTGTAACACAATACAGAGCCCAGACATAAACCCATATGTATGATAAACTAATTGTTGACAAGGGTGCCAAGAGTACACAATGGGAAAAGGATTGTCTCTTCACTAAATGGTGTTGGGAAAACTGGATATCCAAATGCAAAAGAAAGAAACTGGACTCCTATCTTACACAATTTGAAAAATTAACTCAAGATGTATCGAAGACTTAAATGTAAGACCTGAAACTGATACTTCTAGAAGAAAACATATAGAAAAAGCTCTGGCATTGATCTAGGCAATGATTTCTTAGGTAAGCCAGCAAAAGTACAGTCAACAAAAGCAAAAATAAACAAGTGGGACTACATCAAACTAAAGAGCTTCTGCACAGCAAAGGAAACAATCAATAATTTAAAAGGCAACCTACGGAATGGGAAAATATATTTACAAGCCATGTGTCTGATCAGGGGTTACTATCCAAAATATATAAAGGATTCATACAACTCAATAGCAAAAATAAATAAATAATCCAATTTTAAAATGAGCAAAGGACCCAAACAGACATTTTTTCAAAAAATATAAATAAATAAAGACATAAAGATGGCCAATAAGTATATGAAAAGGTGCTCAATGTCACTAATCATCAGGAGAATGCAAATCAAAGCCACAATGAGATATCACCTCACATCTCTTGGATGGCTATTATCAAAAAGAAAAGAATTAACAAAGGTTGGTCAGGATGTGGAGAAAAGGTAACAATTATATAGTGTAGGTGGGAATGTAAATTAATACAGCCATTGTGGAAAATAGTATGGAGATTTCTCAAAAAATTAAAAATTGAACTTACGTATTATCCAGGTTTGTTCTTTCTCAAGACTACTTTGGCTATTCAGGGTCTTTTGTGGTTCCATACAACTTTTAGGATTTTTTTCAATTTCTGTGAAAAAAAGCTATTTGAATTTTGATAGGGATTACATTGAATCTGCCAATTGCTTTAAGTAAGGTAGACATTTTAACAATATTAATTCATACAATCCATGAAAACAGAATCTTTTCAATTATTTGTGTCTTCTTTAATTTCTTTCATCAATGTCTTACAGTTTTCCCTGCAGAGATCTTTCATCTCCTTAATTAAATTTATTCCTAAGTATTTTATTCTTTTTGATGCTATTGTAAATGGGATTTTTTTCAATTTCTCTTTCTGATAGTTTGTTGTTAGTGTATAGAAATGTAACTGTTTTCTGTACAATCATTTTGTATCCTGTAACTTTACTGAATTTCTTTATTAGTTCTAACAGTATTTGGAGGAGTGTTTAATGTTTTCTACATATAATATCATGTCATCTGCAAATAGGGACACTTTTTACTTTTTACTTTCCAATTTGGATGTCTTTTATTTCCTTTTATTGCTTAATTGGTCTGACTAGGACTTCCAGTACTATGTTGAGTAGGAGTGATGAGAATGGCCACCATTGTTTGTTCCTGATCTTAGAAGAAAACTTCAGCTTTTCACCATTAAGTATGATGTTAGTTGTAGGCCTGTCTATGTGACCTTTATTATGCTCAGGTATGTTCCCCTTATGCCCAGTTAGTTGAGAGATTTTATCATGAAAAGATGTTGATGTTTTTCAAATGCTTTTCCTGAATCTATTGAGATGATCATATGATTTTTATCCTTCATTTTGTTAATATGGTGTATCACATTGATTGATTTGTGGTTATTGAACCATCCTTGCATCCCTGGAATAGATCCCACTTGATTATGGGGTATGGTCCTTTTAATGTACTGTGGAATTCAGTTAGCTAATATTTTGTTGAGGATTTTTGCATCTATATTCATCTGGGATATTGGCCTGTAATTTTCTTTTCTTTAGTATCTTTGTCTGATTTAGGTATCAGGTTAATGCGGCCTTGTAAAATGAGTTTGTAAAATGTTCTCTTCTCTTTTTTGGAAGAATTTGAGAAGGATTTATATTAATTTTCTTTAAATGTTTGGTAGAATTGACCAGTGAAGCTGTCTGGTCCTGGAGTTTTGATTAATGATTCAGTCTTCCTCCTAATAATTGGCTCATTCATATTTTTTATTTTTCATGGTTCAGTTGTGGTAGGTTGTATGTTACTAGGAATTTATCTATTTCTTCTAGGTTGTCCAACGTATAGGTGGTATAATTGTTCATAGTAGTCTCTTATGATCCTTTATATTTATGAAGTATCAGTTGGAATGTCTCCTCTTTCATTTATAATTTTATCTACTTTAGTCCCCCCTCTGTTTTTTTTCTTCATGAGTCTAGCTAACGGTTTGGCTGTTTGGTTTATCTTTTCAAAAAGCTAGCTCCTAGTTTCATTGGTCTTTTCTATTTTTTAAGGTCTCTTTTTTTCATTTATTTTCTCTCTGATCTTTGTTATTTCCTTCCTTCTACTTACTTTGGGCTTTTTGTTCTTTTTCTAGTGTCTTGAGTTGTAAAGTTA
Source organism: Mesoplodon mirus (assembly GCF_964341445.2). Taxonomy (NCBI): domain Eukaryota; kingdom Metazoa; phylum Chordata; class Mammalia; order Artiodactyla; family Ziphiidae; genus Mesoplodon; species Mesoplodon mirus. Next base: position 50,257,442 of record NC_138982.1, read on the forward strand.
GGTTGTTTACTTGAGATCTTTCTTATTTGATAATATCAGCATTTATCTCTATAACTTCCCTCTTAAAACTGCTTTTGCTACATTCCATAAGTTTTGGTATGTTGTGCTTTCATTTTAATTTGTTGGAAGACTTATTTTTATTTCTGTTTTGACTTTTTCATGACCCTTTGGTTCAGAAACATGTTGTTTACTCTTCACACATTTGTGAATTTTCTAGTTTTCTTCTTGTAGTTGATTTCTACTTTCATATCATTGTGGTCAGAAAAAGACACTTGATATGATTTTAATCTTCTTCAATTTATCAAGACTTGTTCTGTGACCCAGCATATGCTCTATCCTGGAGAATGTTCCATGGGCATTTGAGAAGAATGTGTATTCTGCTGGTGTTGGATGGAATGTTCAGTAAATGTCTTTGTGATTGTCCAACCTGCTTTCTTCTTAGTGGCTGTCAGTAGCTGATGATGTGCCTAGACCCATCAGTGTCCCACAGGGGAGGATTGCACTTAGCACCTAGATGCAAGTTGGTTGGAAGCCAGACTCTCAGGCAGCAGCTGGGAAAGTATGTAGTTAGGCCCCTTTCAGGTAAAAATTGGGAGTTGGGCATTTTTGCCTGCTCCCTCTATGCTGAGCTCTGGAGGGATAGCCAGTTATTAAATGCTTCTTTGTTTCCTGCAGTCATGTGGAACTTCTAAATGGAAGCCACACTGACTATCAGAACAGGCTGTCTGGGCTGTTTGGATGACAGCCACAAAAGCTAGGGTACAGATGTGTGTACAAGTTCCTTCCAGGGAGATACTGGTGACTCAAAGTGTCCCATTTTGATATGCATATTTTCTTGCTTGAACAATGTGTAAGAGTGACTCAGTTAGTTTCTGGATTTCTTTCTGAGGGAATTGCCTCACATTTGGTGTGTATTTGGGAGGAGGAGTTTGGGCGCCTCCTATATTGCTATCTTTAAAGACCACATTCAGGAGACCTTCAAGACAACAGAGGAGTGAGACCTGGAGATAGCCTTCCTCCCCACAAATACATCAGAAATGCATCTACATGTGGAACAACTCCTACAGAACACCTACTGAACACTGGCAGAACACCTCAGACTTCCCAAAAGGCAAGAAACTCCCCAAGTACCTGGGCAGGGCAAAAGAAAAAAGAAAAAACAGAGACAAAAGAATAGGGAAGGGACCTGCACCACTGGGAACGAGCTGTGAAGGAGGGAGAGTTTCCACACACTAGGAAGCCCCTTCACTGGTGGACACGGGGGTTGGGTGGTGGGAAAGCTTCGGAGCCACAGAGGAGAGAGCAGCAACAGGGGTGCAGAGGGTAAAGCGGAGATATTCCCTCACAGAGGATCTGTGCCGACCAGCACTCACCAGCCTGAGAGGCTTGTCTGCTCATCCGCCAGGACAGATGGGGGCTGGCAGCTGAGTCTCGGGCTTCAGAGTACAGATCCCAGGGAGAGGACTGGGGTTGGCTGCGTGAACACAGCCTGAAGGGGTTAGTGCACCACGGCTAGCGGGGAGGGAGTCCGGGAAAAAGTCTGGAGCTGCCTAAGAAGCAAGAGACCATTGTTTCAGGATGTGTGAGGAGAGGGGATTCAGAGAACTGCCTAAACGAGCTCCAGAGATGGGCATGAGCTGTGGCTCTCAGCATGGAAACCAGAGACAGGCATGAAATGCTAAGGCTGCTGCTGCAGCCACCAAGAAGCCTGTGTGCAAGAACAGTTCACTATCCACACCTCCCCTCCCGGGAGCCTGTGCAAGCCCGCCACTGCCAGGGTCCCGTGATCCAGGGACAATTTCCCCGGGAGAACACAGGGCGTGCCTCAGGCTGGTGCAACGTCACGCCGGGCCTCTGCTGCTGCAGGCTCCCCCTGCATTCCATACGCCTCCCTCCCCCCTGTCCTGAGTGAGCCAGAGCTCCCTAATCAGCTGCTACTTTAACCCCATCCTGTCTGAGTGGGAACAGATGCCCTCAGGCGACCTACACGCAGAGGTAAGGCCAAATCCAAAGCTGAACCCCAGGAGCTGTGCGATCAAAGAAGAGAAAGGGAGATCTCTCCCAGCAGCCTCAGGAGCAGTGGATTAAATCTCCACTATCAACTTGATGTACCCTGCCTCTGTGGAATACCTGAATAGACAATGAATCATCCCAAAATTGAGATAGATGGTGGACTTTGGGAGCAATGATATATATATTTTTTATTCCTTTTTCTCTTTTTATGAGTGTGTATGTGTATGCGTCTTTGTGAGTTTCTGTCTGTATAGCTTTGCTTTTACCATTTATCCTAGGGTTTTTTCTGTCCATTTTGTTTTTTGGCAGGTTTTTTTGGTATAGTTTTTAGCACTTGTTATCATTGTTGGATTTGTTTTTTGGTTTGGTTGCTCTCTTCTTTCCTTCTTTTTTTTTCTTTTTTTATTACATTTTAATTTTTTAAATCTTTCATAATTATTTTTTATTTTAATAACTTTATTTTATTTCATTTTTTCTTTCTTTCTTTTGTTATGTCTCCCTTTCCTTCTGAGCCGTGTGGCTGAGAGGGGCTTGGTGCTCCAGGCATGTGTTGGGCCTGTGCCTCTGAGGTGGGAGAGCTGAGTTTAGGACATTGGACCACCAGAAACCTCCCGGCTGCATGTAATATCAAACAGCGAAAGCACTCCCAGAGATGTCCATCTCAATGCTAAGACCCAGCTCCACTCAACGACCAGCAAGCTACAGTGCTGGACATCCTATGCCAAACAACTAGCAAGACAGGAACACAACCCCACCCATCAGCAGAGAGGCTGCCTAAAATCATAATAAGGTCACAAAAACAACAAAACACACCACCAGATGCAGTCCTGCACGGCAGAAAGACAAGATCCAGCCTCATCCTCCAGAACACAGGCACCAGTCCCCTCCACCAGGAAGCCTACACAACCCACTGAACCAACCTTAGCCAATAGGGGCAGACATGAAAAAACAACAGGAACTGCGAACTTGCAGCCTGTGAAAAGGAGACCCCAAACACAGTAAGTTAAGCAAAATGAGAAGATATAGAAACACACACAGCAGATGAAGGAGCAAGGTAAAAACCCATCAGACCAAACAAATGAAGAGGAAGTAGGCAGTCTACCTTAAAAAGAATTCAGAGTAATGATAGTAGAGATGACCCAATACCTTGGAAACAGAATGGAGAAAATACAGGAAACATTTAATAAGGACCTAGAAGAACTAAACAGCTAACAAACAGTGATGAACAACAGAATAAATGAAATTAAAAATTCTCTAGAAGGAATCAATAGCAGAATAACTGAGGCAGAAGAACAGGTAAGTGACTGGGAAGATAAAATAGTGGAAATAACTACTGCAGAGCCAAATAAAGAAAAAAGAATGAAATAAATTGGGGACAGTCTCAGAGACATCTGGGACAACATTACATGCACCAAAATTTGAATTATATAGGTCCCAGAAGAAGAAGAGAAAAAGAAAAGGCCTGAAAAAATATTTGAAGAGATTATAGTTGAAAACTTCCCAAATATGGGAAAGGAAATAATCAAGTCCAGGAAGCACAGAGAGTCCCATACAGGATAAATCCAAGGAGAAACACTCCAAGACACATATTAATCAAACTATCAAAAATTAAATACCAAGAAAAAATATTAAAAGCACCAAGGGAAAAACAGCAAGTAACCTACAAGGGAATCCCCATAAGGTTAACAGCTGATCTTTCAGCACAAACTCTGCAAGCCAGAAGGGAGTGGCAGGACATATTTAAAGTGATAAAAGGGAAAAACCTACAACCAAGATTACTGTTCTCAGCAAGTTTCTCATTCAGATTCGACAGAGAAATTAAAACCTTTACAGACAAAGCAAAAGCTAAGAGAATTCAGCACCACAAAACCAGGTTTACAACAAATGCTAAAAGAATTTCTCTAGGCAGGAAACACAAGAGAAGGAAAAGAGCTACAATAACAAACCCAAAACAATTAAGAAAATAGTCATAGGAACATACATATCAATAATTACCTTAAACATAAATGGATTAAATGCACCAACCAAAAGACATAGACTGCCTGAATGGATACAAAAACAAGACCTGTACATATGCTGTCCACAAGAGACCCACTTCAGACCTAAGGACACATACAGACTGAAAGTGAGGGGATGGAAAAAGATATTCAATGCAAATGAAAATCAAAAGAAAGCTGGAGTAGCAATTCTCATATCAGACAAAATAGACTTTAAAATAAAGACTATTATAAGAGACAAAGAAGGACACTACATAATGATCAAGGGATCAATCCAAGAAGAAGATATATCAATTGTAAATACTATGCACCCAACATAGGAGCACCTCCATACATAAGGCAAATGCTAACAGCTATAAAAGGGGAAATCGACAGTAACACAATCATAGTACAGGATGTTAACACCCCACTTTCACCAATGGACAGATCATCCAAAATGAAAATAAATAAGGAAACACAAGGTTTAAATGATCCATTAAACAAGATGGACTTAATTGATATTCATAGGACATTCTATCCAAAAACAACAGAATAAACTTTCTTCTCAAGTGTTCATGGCACATTCTCCAGGTTAGAACATATCTTGGGTCACAAATCAAGCCGTGGTAAATTTAAGAAAATTGAAATCATATCAAGTATCATTTCCAACCACAGCACTATGAGAATAGATATCAATTACAGGAAAAAATATGTAAAAAATACAAACACATGGAGGCTAAACAATACAGAACTTAATAACCAAGAGATCACTAAAGAAATCAAAGAAGCAATCAAAAATACCTACAAACAAATGACATTGAAAACATGACCACCCAAAACCTATGGGATACAGCAAAAGCAGTTCTAAGAGGGAAGTTTATAGCAATTCAATCCTACCTCAAGAAAGAAAAAACATCTCAAATAAACAAACTAAACTTACACCTAAAGCAATTAGGGAAAGATGAACAAAACAACCCCAAAGTTAGAAGGAAAGAAAAAATAAGGATCGGATCAGAAATAAATGAAAAAGAAATGAAGGAAACAATAACAAAGATCAGTAAAACTAAAAACTGGTTCTTTGAGAAGATAAACAAAATTGATAAACCATTAGCCGACTAATGAAGAAAAAAACAGAGAAGACTGAAATCAACAGAATTAGAAATGAAAAAGGAGAACTCACACTGCAGAAATGCAAAGGATCATGAGAGATTACTACAAGCAACTACATGCCAATAAAATGGACAACCTGGAAAGAATGGACAAATCCTTAGAAAAGCACAACCTTCCAAGACTGAACCAGGAAGAAATAGAAAATATAAATAGACAAATCACAAGCACTGAAATTGAGACTGTGATTAAAAATCTTCTAACAACTGGATGGAATGTCAATTGTATGACATAGTATGAGTGTGTTTCGTGTTTGGTAATTGCAATCATTGTTGCTTTTGTTGTGGTCATCCATTTACAATGCTTGGTGTCAGTTTATCTCTTGTAAAAATAAAATACTGTGTGTGTGTGAAAAAAAAAATCTTCCCTACAAACAAAAGTCCAGGACTAGATGGCTTCATAGGCAAATTCTATCAAACATTTAGAGAAGAGCTAACACCTATCCTTCTCAAACCCTTCCAAAATATAGCAGAGGGAGGAACACTCCAAAATTCATTCTACGAGGCCACCATCACCCTGATAACAAAACCAGAAAAAGATGTCACAAAGAAAGAAAACTACAGGCCAAGATCACTGATGAACATAGATGCAAAAATCCTCAGCAGAATACTAGCAAGCAGAGTCCATCATCACATTAAAAGGATCACAAACCATGATCAAGTGGGGTTTATCCCAGGAATGCAAGGATTCTGCAATATATGCAAATCAATCAATGTGATAAACTATATTAATAAATTGAAGGAGAAAAACCATATGATCATCTCAATAGATGCAGAAAATTCTTTTGAAAAAATTCAACACCCATTGATGATAAAAACCCTCCAGAAAGTAGGCATAGAGGAAACTTACCTCAACATAATAAAGGCCATATATTATACACCCACAGCCAACATCATTCTCAATGGTGAAAAAGTGAAACTATTTCCTCCAGTATCAGGACAAGACAAGGTTGCCCACTCTCACCACTATTATTCAATGTAGCTTTGGAAGTTTTAGCCACAACAATCATAGAAGGAAAAGAAATAAAAGGAATCCAAATCAGAAAAGAAGAAGTAAATCTGTCACTGTTTGCAGATGACATGATACTATACTTAGAGAATCCTAAAGACACTCCCAGAAAACTACTAGAGCTAATCAATGAATTTGGTAAAGTAGCAGGATACAAAATTAATGCACAGAAATATCTTGCATTCCTATACACTAATGATGAAAAATGTGCAAGAGAAATTAAGGAAACACTCCCATTTCCATTGCAACAAAAATAATAAAATACCTAGGAATAAGCCTACCTAAGGAGACAAAAAACCTGTATGCAGAAAACTATAAGACACTGATGAAAGAAATTAAAGATGATACAAACAGATGGAGAGATATACCATGTTCTTGGATTGAAAGAATCAACACTGTGAAAATGGCTGTACTACCCAAAGCAATCTACAGATTCAGTGCAACCCCTATCACACTACCAATGGCATTTTTAACAGAACTAGAACAAAAAATTTCAGTTTGTATGGAAACACAAAGGACCCTGAATAGCCAAGACAATATTGAGAAAGAAAAACGGAGCCAGAGGAATCAGGCTCCCAGACTTCAGACTGTACTACAAAGCTACAGTAATCAAGACAGTGTGGTACTGGCACAAAAACAGAAACATAGATCAATAGAACAGTATAGAAAGCCCAGAGATAAACCCATGCACATATGTTCACCTTATTTATGATAAAGGAGGCAAGAATATATAATGGAGAAAAGACAGCCTCTTCAATAAATGGTGCTGGGAAAACTGGACAGCTACATGTAAAAGAATGAAATTAGAATACTCCCTAACACCATACACAAAAATAAAATCAAAACGGATTAAAGACCTAAGTGTACAGCCAGACACTATAAAACTCTTAGAGGAAAACATAGGCAGAACACTCTATGACATAAATCACAGCAAGATCCTTTGTGACCCATCTCCTAGAGAAATGGAAATAAAAACAAAAATAAACAAATGGGATCTAATGAAACTGAAAAGCTTTTGCACAGCAAAGGAAACCATAAACAAGATGAAAAGACATCCCTCAGAATGGGAGAAAATATTTGCAAATGAAGCACTTGACAAAGGTTTAATCTCCAAAATTTACAAGCAGCTTATGCAGCTCAATATCAAAAAAAAACAAAAAACAAAAAACAACTCCATCTAAAAATGGGCAGAAGACCTAAATAGACATTTCTCCAAAGAAGACATACAGATTGCCAACAAACACACGAAAGAATGCTCAACATTACTAATCATTAGAGAAATGCAAATTAAAACTACAATGAGGTATCACCTCACACCAGTCAGAATGGCCATCATCAAAAAATCTAGAAACAATAAATGCTGGAAAGGGTGTGGAGAAAAGGGAACCCTCTTGCACTGTTGGTGGGAATGTAAATTGATACAGCCACTATGGACAAAAGTATGGAGGTTCCTTAAAAAACTAAAAATAGAACTACCATACGACCCAATAATCCCACTACTGGGCATACACCCTGAGAAACCATAATTCAAAAAGAGTCATGTAGCACAATTTTCATTGCAGCTCTATTTACAATAGCCAGGACATAGAAGCAACCTAAGTGTCCATCATCAGATGAATGGATAAAGAAGATGTGGCACATATATACAATGGAATATTACTCAGCCATAAAAAAGATGAAATTAAGTTATTTGTAGTGAGGTGGATGGACCTAGAGTCTGTCATACAGAGTGAAGTAAGTCAGAAAGAGAAAAACAAATACTTACTGCTAACACATATATATGGAATCTAACAAAAAAACAATGGTTATGAAGAACCTAGGGCCAGGACAGGAATAAAGATACAGACGTAGAGAATGGACTTGAGGACACGGGGAGGGGGAAGGGTAAGCTGTGATGAAGTGAGAGAGTGGCATGGACATATGTACACTGCCAAATGTAAAATAGATAGCTAGTGGGAAGCAGCTGCATAGCACAGGGAGATCAGCTTGGTGTTTTGTGAGGGCGTTGAGGGGTGGGATAGGGAGTGTGGGAGGGAGACACAAGAGGGAGTGGATATGGGGAGATATGTATATGTATAGCTGATTCACCTTGTTATAACGCAGCAACTAACACACCATTGTAAAGCAATTATACTCCAATAAAGATGTTAAAAAAATAAAATAAAGACCACCTTCAGAAATAATTGAGATTAAATAATTTTTCTCAAAACGATAGATTTAGAGGGTAACGATTTTGGACTGAACTTTCTCTGATTCATTCAAATTTGATACCCATTCCTTCTTACCCCCAGATTATCAAATGAGATAACGTATTTCTTTGTTTGGTGTGAGGTTAATCAGGCTTCAAAGGTAGGTATTGTGACTGTTGCCTGATTGATTACTGAGACTGTTCTGAGATTCTGCAAACACATTGAGAGTTTAAAATTGTTAGATGAAATTATCAGTAGAATATAAAACTACAGTGTATCCCTAAGTATTTTGTCATAGTATACCCTGGGCTATAACCTTTGGTATAAACTTTTCACTCATGCTTTTTTTGCCACATGTTAAATATGACTGAATGTTTAGATTCAATCTGTATAGCTAGAATACCTAGTGAGGGTTCATACTGTTGCTGAGAGTCCAGAGTCTGATAGTGTTGGGGCATGGCAACTAATAACAATGAGTCATCAAGTAAGGAAGTCATTTTCTTTTCAGTTTTCTTTCAATATATTTGGATTACATGAAAAAGGGGATCTGATGTTTGTGCTATTTTTCCTTAACATCTCCTTAATACTTGATAGTCCCCCTTTTTATGAAAGAAAGGTCAAATTCAGGCTCAAACCTTTCAGTAGGAAGCTTTATTTCATGAGTTCTTTTTGTAAGATAGCTCTGTTTTTGTTTATTTTCATCGTTATCTTTTATTTATGGCAACCGATTCTAGTTTTCCAGGTTGTAATATGTCATTTACTTTTATAATAAATTTATTTTAGTAAAATAAAGGTTAGTCGATTTAAAGAAATATTAAGTAAATAATAGCTCACATAGTACCTAGTTATGGCAAAAAATCATCAAGATGGTTTACAAACGACAAAGTGTATGAAATTATAGTTTATTCCAACTGCCTCAATTTACAAATACAAGTCTGAAGTGAAAGGTTAGTTTGAGGCAAAAAATAGAACTAGTAGTGGTATCCTCTGTCTTTGTTGTCTCCATCACACCAGCCTCCCTCCCCAAGTTCTGAAGATCTTTTCCTCCTTTTCCATTCTTTTCTCTCTAATACTTTCTTTTATACTGACCAGCTATTTCTTTTACTGAAATTTAAGTGATTTACTTGTATCTGTTGTATCCAATTCACAGTGTTGGCAGGTACATGTTAACTTGATTGCCAAGAAGCTTCCCCATCATTTAAACCACAGAAAGATTTACATTCAACTGAAATCCAGATGTTCATAACTGAAGATATTTTTATTTTATTGACATAAAAGTTTATAATACTATTTTTTATATTGACAAGTTCAAAACAGTAGTTATGCTTGATTTTAAGGATCTCAACTAAGTTGGAAACATTATTTACATCAGGAGTGGTAGTAGCCTGAGATAAATGCTATGAACATAAATGCAGTTTAATTCAATTAATGTTTATTAAATGCCAACTATTTGCCAGTCACTCAGCATTGAAGATACAAGACAAATTTAATGTCCAAATAGCTATAATTTACTGGGCATGTTTAATTTATTATGCCATTTGCCTCTTACAATAACCCTCTAAGATAGAATACTGTTATCCCTATTTTATAGGTGAAGGAACTGGGGTTCACAGAGTTTAGATAGCTCATCCAGTGGCACACAGGTAGCAAGTGCCAGGGTCAGAGTTTTAATCTGTTTGAGGCTAATCCTCATGTTCTTTACTTTCATGTTTTACCTGTCCGAGTCCCAAACTCTAGTAGTTTATAGGTTAACAAGATGTATATGTGGTTTCTGCCCTCAAAAAACTAACAGGCTGTTTGCAAAGGGAAAAACCTGAAATATATAAAAGGAAGAATAATAATTTGGAATATTCCAAATGCCAAATGAATATAATATCCATATACATAGCCAGTGTTTGAAACTGCATTGAGGGTGAACACATTGGAAGAGTTCTCCTGCCTCAACCAGAAAGGAAGTCTGGGTTCAAAGAAGCAAAGATGATTTGAAAAGGTGTTTAAAGCAGAACAATGGGAATGTGTAAAGGAACAGAAGATTAGAAGAGAGAAGCCAGGGAATGTTAAACAGTCCACTATAGTTAGAGCAGAAGGTATACCTTAATAAGCAGAGGGACAAGAATAGAAAGGTTGACTGGGGCTAGGTCAAGAAGAGTTAGAATGCCAGGCTTTGGGTTTTGTTCTAGAGGTAAGAGATCCACTGAAGGTTATTGAACAGGGGGAATGTGTGAGGATCATGCTTTAAGAAGATCCATCTTTCAAGAACATGCAGGTTAAGTCAGGAGGGGAGAGGAGTGAGGAAACCACAGCCATGGAACTGCAATAGCTTGATGATGAAAGTTTGGATTGAGAGGTAGCCATGGAACCAAAAAAGATAGGACACCTCTAACCATTCAGTGATCACCCACAGATTATACATCCAGGGTCCCCTCCAGGTTCTGAATTTCTAGATCTCCTCTTTAGAAGAAGGCTATGATAAGGAGATTAGGGAGGAGGTGAGTAAAATTCCCACCAAGTTAAGAATACAAGAGGAAAGAAAATAAAATATCATAAGATGATGTAACTCAGGGATAAGTAAGACACCAATGCAGGTGACCCTAAAGGCAGTACTTTAGAGAACTAGCAGGCGGGGATGGAAAATCCTTGCAGTCAGATAAAGCCATATAGGCATGGACTACACAAAGAGGAATGACTATGCATATATGTATATAGGAGTATATATATATAATATATATGTGTGTATATATATATGTGTGTGTGTGTGTGTGTGTGTGTGTGTGTGTGTGTGTATGGCAAACAATGATTATTCAGTAACTTTCTGAAGGTCTTGCTGAAACCAAGACTGAGGAAAAACATCATTTCAGATCTTTGGAATTCTGCCTCAACAAGGTATTATCTGGAGTGTTTTTGCTGCATATTGCCAGGAAAGTATTATATGGTTTGAAATAGCTGCCTGTTCTGACATGTAACTGCTGTGTAGTAATTTGCAGTCCTGTATATTTTGTGTTTGCCTTATTATATGACTGTCCATTTATGAAGCATAATTAGGACCTAGTAAGCTATAAATAAGGTAGAGTTTACTTTCTGGCAAATTCTTTAATGTGACTGATTACCCTTGGCACAAAAACTACAGTTGCAAGAGCTTCTTAAATAAAAACCGCATAATGATCTTTCCATCTGTCAAAGTCACATAATTAAAGGCATCAGCAGTGCATAGAATTAGCACTTCAGGTTCTGTTCACAGGTTTGGATAGCATCCATCATCAATTTGACAGATGGAATTGTTTTTTCTTTATTTCTCAATTTTGCTCTTGTTTCTGTGGCTACATAAGTCCCTACTGAGGGCCCATTGGAAGACTAAGAAACAGGGACCTGAGATAATTGACTACAGGCAGAATCCGTTATCTTACTTCATTATTTATGACCAGATGTAAGCTGAGACTCTGTGTGCTGTTAGAGGGGATCAGTCTGCCCTGTTATCCCCTTGGCATGGGAGAAAGCTATTATAAGGGCACACAAGGACACTTGGCATTCTCTAAGATGAAAAGAGGAAAAGGTGAATTATTTGCTTCTTGGTGGCATTTTCTGAGCATCTGCTATATACTTGACTCTTAGAGTCACTATAAGAATTACAGATGCCATCACTTTCACCTGCATATTCTAGCTCTGCAGATGCCATCACTTTCACCTGCATATTCTAGCTGTAGTTGTCATATTAAATAATAATAATAATAGCCAACATTATGAGTGCCATGTCACAGGCACAATCCTCAAGCATTTTTGCATTTTACAGATGCAAAAGAGACAGCTAAAATCTTGCCCAAAGTCACATACTTAGTAATAGAACCAAAATTTGACTCTCTACTCAAAATAGTCTACATAAATAGAAAAATATGGTTAAGTAGTTGGCCAAGAGATTTTTTTCTTTCCCATACATGGAAGAATGTCCATAAGGAAAAGAGAATAGAAAATTAATAAATACATTATTCAACTCAAGGTGTAAATACAGGCAATCTTCAAATCAGTAGAGGATTATGTCCTAAAAATGTATTTGTAAATTAACTGTTTGGCATTTATTCATAAAATCATATGATGTCTGGGACTTGTTTCAAAATAGTGGGAGGGGGTGAGGATGAAGTAATATTGGTCATCAGTTAATATTGTTGAATCTGGGTGATGAGTACATGAAGGTTTATAATACTATTCTCTCCACATTTGTATATGTTTAAAATTTTTCATAATAAAAATTTTTTAAAAAGAAACTGATGAAAACCTAGCAGCTTCTCTATGGAGAAATGTACAGGTACATATATGTAAATGCATATATGAAACATTACACATAAAATTCCTAAGAACTTTTGTTGCAGTGTCAAACACTGACTTTATACAATCTGTCTCAAATTGTAAGAACTCACTCAGATGGCTATCATATTGCAAGAACTGGTTTGAGAGGTAAAATAGTTTCTAAGTTCCCTTTTATCTCTGAGTCCATGAATATCTGCTAGGTGCTTGTATTATTCTGGGTTCTCCAGAAAAACAGAACCAATATTTTATTTGTAAAATATTTACATAATATATAATAATAGGATAGATAGATAGATAGATAGAGATTTATTGTAAGGAATTGGCTGGAGACCAAGTGGAGATAATGGTATAAGTTCCAGCCCATGTCCAAGTCTGAAGGCAGGAGAAGAATAATGTCCCAGCTCTATCAGTCAGAGAGCAAATACTATTACTTCACCTTTTGTTCTCTATTCAGGCCCTCAATGGATTGAATGATGCCAACCCACATTGCAGAAGGCAATCTGCTTTACTCTGTCTACCAATTCAAATGTCAGTTTCATTCAGGAACAGCCTCACAGACACATCCAGAATAACCAATAACTTCTGTTTTCTCTAGCATGTCTTATGCTACGTCATTAGCAAAAACTGGCAATGATGAGAGGAGGGGATAGGAGGTCAGAGAAGAACAGAGAAGGTATGAACTGGTAGTTACTATGGATGGAATATCAAGTTTATTGGAAGAAGAGATTTCTGGGCAGTGTCTAGGACTCAGATGAGGCAAATGAATAATATAAGTCTGCCTGGCGGTGTAGTTTTTCTCTGCCATCTACTTAGTTGCTCTGGTGAAGGCTCAGCAAAAATGAGTGATGGGTTCATTCAGGATGGGATTTTTTCAGGGAGATGTATTGCAGAGGATATGGTCAGGGACTAAGTGTGATATTTGACTGCAGAATCCAAGCTAGATAACCATGGAAGTGAAGGAAGGTAGAGAATAATGGCTATAAAGGAAGTGGAGAAATCAATGAATTAGAAGTAGGAAATCTGTTTAGTGATATTGTATTTTCTCAGCTATTGGACACCCGGAAGCACCTGCTTTATCCACAGACAGTAAGCTCTAAAACGGACCGTAGTGCCATCTTAACTATAGAGATGAATATATCTTCCCAGAAAGGTTATTCCACCCCAAAACCATTAATCCAGAGGCTAAAAAACATTTCCATTGTCTCCTGAAATAACATCCAGATAGGAAAATTCAAATCACTTTGCTGTTTTGGTGAGCATACTGATGACTCCTAGACCTAACTTCCTACTTCCACCCTGCTCTTCATGCCTCATTACTAATCAGTTAAAATGGTGTCCAAAATAACTCTAAAGGACTACCTTTAGTTATCATAGATTTGGGAGAGGAGGTTGGTGCTGAGAAACGTGGTTTGTGCTAAGTAGGACTAAAGATCTAAATGTCAAATGCTAACAGAGATTCACCAAAGGGTCTGCTTTAAAAATGGTGGAATTCATTACTTTCAGAATCTTAATTACTCATTATTTAAACTTTCTGGCTTCTCTCTGCATCAAAAACACATGCAAGATTTATTCTGCACAAGTATGTCAAGTAATGCTTTCTGACCAAACCAAGCAAGCTTGATTTAATGACTGTAGGGATGGGCCTAGTTCCAACTGCATTAATTGGTAAAATATTTATGACCCATAGTATTATGTTGTATGTGCAAACATAAGTGAGATGTTGAGTGACCCAGATATCACCGAGAGTACCTTGTCTGGGATTGGATTAATTCCACTAGACCTCATTCTCTGATACTGTTTGGTGCTGAGGACAACTGAACAGAAACTCCAGAGAAGAGACAAGAAAGAAAAAGCTGGGAAGACCCCCTCAAGCCTGTATGCCTAAAATCTGCACTTAGCAGCTCACCTTCATGCAGAAATATGAAAAGGATATCCATTTGTGTCTTACCTACTATGTGTCAGGTTCTTTTACATCAATCATTCTGTTATATTATAACAATAACATTGCAAGGTAGATGTTTGCCAATTAGAAAACTAAGCTTAGCAAGGATAAATGACTTGCCCAAAGTCATATGCTCAGTAGGAGGCAAGCCATGATTCCAACTTAGGTTTGTCTGGTTCTTGAAGCTCTGCCCCAAGCCCTGTGCTTCTTTGAGAACACCCCTTTCCCTATTGTCATATCTGTTCTTCTGTCCACCCCGTGGTGATTTGCATCTCCTTCAAGGCTGTTTGTCGCATTCCTTGTACCTGTTTTCACCTTGATAAAAATGTTGGGAGGGGCAAGAGACAACACATGTTCAAAATTGTCCACATAATCCCCATTGTCTCTCTTGAGAAAACGGCCTCAAGAGAATGGAGTAGATCATATTCAATTCATTTATTTTATTCATGATGGCTTCACCAGTTCCACTGCAAAAGAAAAAGGACATGAGGAACTGACGGATTAGCTAATAATTCTGATTATTAATTTATTTGAATTTATTTTATTATAACAATAAATTCAAAATATTTGACTTGTGATCATCACTTAGAAATATTTAAGGGGCTTCCCTGGTGGCCCAGTGGTTGAGAGTCTGCCTGCTGATGCAGGGGACACGGGTTCATGCCCCGGTCCAGGAAGAGCCCACATGCCGTGGAGCGGCTAGGCCTGTGAGCCATGGCCGCTGAGCCTGCGCATCCAGAGCCTGTGCTCTGCAACGGGAGAGGCCACACCAGTGAGAGGCCCGCATACTGCAAAAAAAAAAAAAAAAAAATTTAAGAATGAGTAAGATAATATACACTAAAAACTGTGGAGTGTTTGTAAGAAAAGTAGTGAACAAAATCCAATAGTAGCTTTATTAACAACATCCAACTTCTGCTATGTCTTACAAGGCCTTCCTACTGAAAATGTGGCAGTCTCAGCATCCCCTTGGAGCTAGTGAGAAATACAGAAGGTCAGGCCCTACCCCAGACCTCCTGAATCAGAATATGCATTTTAACAAGATCTCTAGTTTATTTGTATGCACAGTAAAGTTTGAGAAGCATTGTTCTAACATATTTACTTTTCATAGTCAACACGCAAATGTACATGGAATCCCTCTTTCTGGAGTAGTTTTTGAAATAGTAGAAAGAATAAGAGTTTAGGGTCAGACAGACTGGTGACAACATTTACTAGTATTGTGACTTTGGGCAAGTTATTTAAACCTCTTTAAGTCTGCGAGTCTTTATCTGTAAAGATGAGAAAAGATCAAAATGGGGCAGAGTGGAAGCCAAGAGTAACACGAGGCAAAACGTGACAGGGGAAATGGATTTTGAAAAAGGATCTACCAGAATGGAGAGGTGGAGAGCAGAATCTGAAGAATACTCCTTCACCTGTTAACTGGAAATGTATACCTGTACGATTTGGATGACATTTAGGAACTAGAAGAGATAAATTTTGACTGTGGTTTTACTATGCCTTTTTGCCTTTAAGCAGTTTAAGTTTTGGATAAATGGTCATATACTATTGGAAAGCAACAGAAAGGGTGAAACAGAGGTGACTTAAGGATAGACAATCAATTTAAGCGAAACATTCATATAAGCAAAACAAAAAATTATCTTACAAAAATATATCTGCATAATGTATCTCTCACAATTACTCTGTGATCAAATTAATTGGATTTTTTCTATATACAAAAGCCTATACTTTTTTAAAATTCAGTTTGCTAAATTCTAATGATTTTTAAAAATTCACCAGGGATATTATCTTTTTCAGGCAGAATAATGGTTTAATCAAAACATCTCTAATTTCTTTGATCCATTAATGTGAGTCCAAAAATGAGAAAATGAAATAGAGGTTCATCTATTTCATCATTGATTAAATAGAACAAAAAGTTAAAAATTATGTTATTGGAGATATTGTTCAAATAGTTTCCCAGACAGATGATTTTTTCATATTCTCTTGCCAAAATATGGATGCTGCAAGTGTTTCTTTGGTAGTATGCAGCAAATATTATTAAGGCAGTGTTTTTTAAATGAGAAGCTAATAATCATATTAATAATAAATTGTAAAATACTCTTCCCACTCTATCTGACATTATCCTTGCCCCCTTTTTTATTGGGATATCTTTTTTTTAAATTTTTTTTTAATGTTGAGCCTTCTTTTAATTTATTTATTTTTATTTTTGGCTGTGTTGGGTCTTCGTTTCTGTGCAAGGGCTTTCTCTAGTTGTGGCAAGCGGGGGCCACTCTTCATCGCAGTGCGCAGGCCTCTCACTATCGCGGCCTCTCTTGCTGTGGAGCACAGGCTCCAGATGCGCAGGCTCAGTAGTTGTGGCTCACGGACCGTGTGGCTCACGGGCCTATTTGCTCCGCGGCATGTGGGATCTTCCCAGACCAGGGCTCGAACCCGTGTCCCCTGCATTAGCAGGCAGATTCTCAACCACTGCGCCACCAGGGAAGCCCCTATTGGGATATCTTGCACAAATACATTACCTAGAGTTCCAGGTGCAGGTAAACAGGTGTCTCCAAAATAACATGAAAAAAAAAGCGCTACCATTATTTGATGGCTGTTGGGACAAAAATGCAATAATATACTATATTTTTAATGGATCAGCTTGGGTCAGCTTGGATATTGGCGTGGAGACTATTGTTTTTCTGACCAAAGGAGTCCAATAATGTGAAACCTAATATATTTGAGCAAACCCTTGACAATCCTGTGCACAAAAATTTAAAAATAAAATGCCATTACATAATACTGGCACCTATGCACCTAAAGAAAAACGACAAAAACAACTTTGTGTGGCCTAAGGCATTCTGAGATTTTTAAAAGCTTCATTCTAGGAAGCGGCCGAGCGACGAGGGGACGTAGCGTCGCCGGGTCTCCAGCAGCTGCCCAGGAGCCGCCGGAGGACCGCCTGCCCCGCCTGCCCCGCCTGCCCAGCCTGTCCCGCTTGCCCCGCCTGCCCCGCCTGCCCCGCCTGCTCCGCCTGCTCCGCCATGGCTGAGGGTGACGAGGACACGTGACGGTGCTGCGCAAAAAGGGCCCGACGGCCGCCCAGGCCAAATCCAAGCAGGCCATCTTAGCAGCTCAGAGACGAGGAGAGGATGGGGAGACTCCCAAGAAATGGGCCACCGGCCAGAACAAGCAGTATTCGATCACCAAGAACACAGCCGAGCTGGACCGGGAGACTGAGGAGCTGCACCACGACCGGGTGACCCTGGAGGTGGGCAAGGTGATCCCGCAGGGCCGGCAGAGCAAAGGGCTGACGCAGAAGGGCCAGGCGACGAAAATCAACGAAAAGCCACAGGTCATCGCGGACTATGAGGGTGGCCGGGCCATTCCTAAGAACCAGGTTCTGGGCAAGGTTGAGAGAGCCATCGGCCTCAAGCTCTAGGGGAAAGCCATTGGGAAGCCGATCGCGAAGGAGCCGAGGGCGAAATGAACACAAAGCCTCGAAATCAGTGCATTCCGGCTGATCTTGTCTGCCTGGTTCTCTTCACGTGGCCACGTGGAACACAGGGCAGTAGCCCTGCCCGGGAACCCCCTCTACCAGTACCTGCTGTCAAACTCACAAACAAAACCTTGCAAGGTGTTTGCTTCTCCTGATTATTTTCCTCCCTGTCCCTGTCCCTCACGTGGGGTACAGAACGCTGCCTTCCTCTCCCCCGGGGTCTGCCCCGTCATGGGTGTGGCTCCAGGGAGCTCGGAGGGGGACCACCTCGCACAGGGTGGGCAGCCACCGTCTGGGAGAGGAGCTGCGTCTTCAGCCTGGCTCATAGAGAAGCTAATAAACATTTGTTGCCCTTACAAATAAATAAATAGCTAGCTTCATTCTAATTTTAGCAAAACATCATACTTTGTTTACTCCTTAGAAAAAAGCTAGAACAGAAAAATGATTCAAATAAAAATGTTATATCAGAAACTAGAGGAATAAGAGCAAGATTTATAGCACATATTTCAAAGTAAGGAGATTACAAAAATCTAAAACAATGCATAATTCATGACAAATCTTGGCATATTTGAAATGTCTTTGAATATTAATTGGGTACCCACATAGAAGAAGTTTCTATAAATTCTGTCCTATGATGAACCTATGGAGAACTTTTTATATTTATATAATAATTCAGAAGTGCTGAAAAAACTGAATTGAAAAGTTGGGAGTACCTCATAAGAATGATTTTTGAATCATAAGTACATTTTTTAGATTTTGGAAAAGTGGGAAGGGTTGTTTGTTAATGATGATTACAAACTGTTGATATGAGGCTTAAAATTGCCTTAACAAATGTCATCATTTATTGTTTAATGATATCCACAACATAGATGCACCAGTCATATTGCCACACAAAATCCGTGGACCAAAAGTAATCTCTCTTAGAAGGCTATTCCAGTCTTCAAATCTCTATGTGGTCACTAAATGTTTTGAGATAGAGTTGCCCCATAGCCCATTGGTACATTTATTTTAAACTCTACGGGCAAGCAGTAGTTAACTATGCAAGTCATGCAATGACTAGACTGTAGCAAGAAAGTCGCCTACAGCAAATAGAATATTTCTTTCTGGAAATATGACTTGTGTAATGATCAACCATATATCTTTTGGGAATCATATTATTGAACTATTAACATCTAAGTAGTATATGTTGAAAAATAATTTAGATGGAAGTAATTGTTTGTCTGAAAACAGAAGATTTAGACAGTTGGGTGAGCTTAAGATTATATTATCCAAGACAGAAAAATTGCTAATAATACTTAATAGATATTGCTGATTTTCCTTTACGATAATAAAGAAACCTATGTTGTGACAATTAATTATTCCAGGCATTCATATAAGTCAAGGTAAATCAAATTCTCTTCTAACAAAATTTCTAAGTGTGAAGACAGAGATCAAACAGTGATCCCCTTCATCATCACAAACGTGTGCCACATTGTTCAGGATCCTGGCTGTATCCGTTTCCTAAGGCTGACATAGCAAAATACTAAACTAGGTGGCTTAAAACAACAGAACTGCATTCTCTCACAGGCTGGAGTCTGAAATCAAGGTGTCAGCAGGGCCATGATCTCTCTGAAGCCTCTAGGGGAGGATTCTTGTTCAACTCTTCTAGTTTCTTGTGGTTGCTGGCATTCACTGGCTTGTTAATGCATCACTCCAACCTCTCCATCTGTCTTCACGTGGTCTTCTCCACTCTGCTTCTGAATCCAAATTTCCCTCTTCTTACAAAGACATCAGTCATTAGATTAGGGCCCAACTTAATTTGGTATAACCTTATCTTAACTTGATTATATCTATAAAGATCTTATTTCCAAATAAGGTCACATTTTGAGGTCCCAGTGTTATCTTTTTGGGCAACACAATTCAACCTATAACACTTGCCTAGTGTTAAGTAGTCCAGAAATAGTCATTCACTTATTCATTTACAAATGTTTATTTATATTCAGTGAGTGTCTATTACGTCAGGCACTGTTATGAACAAAATAGACCACATCCTTACCCTTAAAGAGCTTATGGTCTGCATTCAAACCAAATCCTATAGCTGTATATACTTTATATTTTAAAATTATATGTAGTTTATAATTTAGCAAAATCTTTTAATCTACATTTCTGTGATCAGTCTTCATAATATCCTGCCATATATGTTGTTAGTAGCTACTTTTTTTTTTTGGCATGGGGAAACTGAGGCTTAGAGAGGTTAGTACTTGTTCAAAGCTGCCTATCTGGTAAAAGCAACCAGAGTTGGAACCAGAACTGAGGTAAAAACACAACTGCATATAAAATGGTGGATTACATCCACCTGCCATTTATAATTAATAACAAGGAGCATTACTGCATATTAGGGTGTTTTACAATTCATCATATAGAAATATGATTAAAAAGTAGAGAACACTAGCTCATAAAGCAAAATTTGTTTATTTTGACAAATTTATTTTATTTCTAATTATTCATGATACTACAGCAAACATTCTGTGGTATATTTTCTAAAAAACAGTGTAACACCTTAGGAGTGGTAAGAGGCTGTTGTAGGTTTTCACTGAGGAATAAAGTGAAGCTAGATTTTGATGTGACTTCATAGAATCATAGTTACATCAGAATTTCAGTGTTAATATGTTGAAAGGAATCTTAAAGCTCATGTCATTCAATCCCACATCCCCTCCACAACCGGTATCTAAAAAGAAAATTATGGCAATGAAGAATGAACAAACATGAGCATGGTGTAGTTATTCCCCTATAGTTAATCTAAGTAATGGATGATATTTTGTATCTTCTAAACTTTAATGAGTAACAAAAGTATGTCAACTCTTAATGAACCATCATCATATCTGATGAGGTCATAGTGCTGGCAGGGGGTAGGGAGATGGTGAGACAGTGGATGAGCCCAGATTATATTCCACAGTTGTGTGCATGTATGTGTGTGTGTTTTCAATCTTTCAGACTTGTTTCTGACACACTCACTTATGAGGAACACTTTAGCAGACACACAGTTCTTAGCCCCCTGTGACAAAGCTGCTGCCAGTGCTGAAACCACCATTAAGAAACAGAGAAGAAAGCATTCAGGACTGAAACCGAGGTGATAGAGAC
This sequence comes from Mesoplodon mirus, assembly GCF_964341445.2. NCBI lineage: Eukaryota > Metazoa > Chordata > Mammalia > Artiodactyla > Ziphiidae > Mesoplodon > Mesoplodon mirus. The sequence goes on from NC_138982.1 coordinate 50,278,625, forward strand.
ATGGGCTCAAAATCAGCCAAATAAGGCAGATGACAAATGGAAGCATATACTACTCACTTTACAAGCCTCTGCATTATATAGCAAAAATAATGTCATTTTAGTTTGTCAATAAGAGGGGTGAGGGAGGAGAATGAATATGCAGGAGAAGGAACTAGAAAGAAAATTCTGGGAAGGTAAACTGCTGCTCATAGGCAAACAGGGCACATTCTGATTAAGTTTTAAAAAAAGAGTTACATGTTTCAATGACAGTGAGTCTTTGGGTCATCTGCATGCAAAAGTGGGGACATTTCTTCTTATTCTCTCAGTACTAAAGGATTGCCTTATGAGCAAATTAACTACTTTGGGACTATGCATCCATATCTTGCAATATGGATTTTTTTCATTCTCCTGAAAACCAGAGTAGTGTTTTCTTATGAATAACTCATCATCTACTGTGGTCTCTGAGGTCATTTTTGTCATGCATGCAGGGAGCCTATCATTCCCCACACTGTAGTTGTGTCTCATTAGCTGGACACTCTCATTTTCTTACTCATGCTAAAGACTTTAAGAAAGATTTCATGCCCCCTTTCCTCAAATCTGAAAATCCCTTAATATGACTTTCCTGTTGTGTTTTTCTGTCCATAATCCATTTCCCCTTCTGACAACTGCCTTAAGCACATCTCTTAAACTTTTTGCTCATTTCTCATTTTCAGGGGAAGACACTTTTGAGGTGGGAAAATGAGGCAAATGCAACTAAATGCAGCCCTCAGATACCCTGGAACCAGCGAGTCTTCACAGGGGGACATGGCTGAAGTCAGGCCAAAGAGTGCTGGCTCTGAGACTTCTGTTAGAACCTGGGGAAATATAAAGCTTTCTTTCTATTCAGGTTCCTAACCCAATAGGATATTAGCTTGGGACTGCCAGTGCCATTTTCATGCCTGAAAATAAGCCCAGCTATAGAAAAGTAGAGGCAAGAAATGAAGAGTTAAATATTTCTGAAGTTAGTGTTTAAGCACCTGGATTCAGCTATGCCTGAAAAAGACATCTCCTCTGGACTTTTCAGTTACTTTGGATAATTATTTCCCTTTATTCCTAAGCCAAATTAAGTCCGGTTTTCTATCACTTTCATTTAAAAGATTTCTGAGTACTCAAGCACTTAGGACCCAACACAATTAGCCTCAAGTTCCGTAACTCTTTACTCCAAAACTGTATACTATCTTCCATTTCCTTTCCTCTGCCCCCAGTCCTACCATGCTCTCCCTGTCAGAATCATATTGATCTGGAAAAGAAGAGGTATTATTTATGAAAGATAATTTATTTTAAAGATATTTCATGCTTATCCTAAAAATATCAATCAGAATAATAGTGTATGAACCAAAAATTACAAGACATCTGTTCATCTCCCTCCCCACCTAACGCTACTTCAAAACTTACCCTGTGAGTACATCCAGACATTTTTTGTTTTTGTTTTTGTTTTGTTTTTTTGCGTTACGCGGGCCTCTCACTGCTGTGGCCTCTCCCGTTGCGGAGCACAGGCTCCGGACACGCAGGCTCAGCGGCCATGGCTCACGGGCCCAGCCCCTCCGCGGCATGTGGGATCTTCCCGGACCGGGGCACGTACCCATGTCCCCTACATCATCAGGCAGACCCTCAACCACTGCGCCACCAGAGAAGCCCCCACATCCAGACATTTTAAGTTCAAATACAAACGTGTTTGTGTGTGATGTTGGGCAAGGGATATAAATTTAAAAGCACATAAACAGCTATTAAAAGAGCAGATACATCCACATTTACTAGTGTCCTCAAAATATAAAATTTTAAACATACACACGTTTCATATAAATAGTATGATCCCGCTTTAATTAAGAATCACCACAATGCAGCCTCTTCTATAAACCCATCTCACCCCTCAGTGAGAATTTGAGCCATTATTTTCTCTTCTGCAATTCTTTACTTCTTTATTTAATTCTGCTTTACATTACAGATAACTAGCAACACATATTTGACTCCTCTCCAGATTACAAGAACTTTGAAGGCAAGGAATGAGTTTGATTCATCTTTGTGTTCCCAGGATTTAGTTCAGTGCTTAATTTATGTTTTTATGTGAATTAATGAGTGTGTGAATGATAAGTGGTAAGAGATCTCATTGGTAAGTATTCTCTAAAGTTGAATTAAAAATTGGCTATGCAGACATTCTCCTGTATTTTAATTTAAGCTCATTCTCTCTGAGTTCCACGTGTATTAGCAGAGACCAGACAATTGATGAGCAAGCCTTTAGTTCCAATTCTTTGGGGAGAGCATACACTCATCTGAAGTTCATCGTGTCCTTAATCACTATAGAATGATGACGGAGAGGAACAAAATAACCAACTAAGATGCAATTATGATTATCTCCTGGAATTCCCAATACAGACTTCAGTTAGTTAACTAGATCTTTTAGCCTGGACCCTGTGGCTTTCTGACCTTGATCCTCTGCCCTAGCTAATAAAGAACTCTTGGCTTGTTCTGTGATTGAATCTCTATCCAGTAATTTATACTTCATTTTTTCCCCTTCATTCTCTCTTAAGTCCTCCAAGGTTTAGAACTGGAATCTAAGTTTCAGAATGATGGATGGGGGTGTTTTAGGGGCCATAGATTTTTACCTGCTTTCTCTGAACTCCTAATATTGCTGGTTCCTGGATTCCCATCACCCTGGCTTCATCAGTTTTTGTTTAATCTTCTCAACACTTTTCCCTACTGCACTACCAACTATTCTTGTTTGTCTCCCACCTTGTAAGGGATGCAATATAGCATAATGGGTAAACAGTCAATGTTAGAATTAAGCCTACATCCAAATCCCAGTTCTGCCACATAATGGCTGTGTGATCTTGGGTGAGTTACTTAACTTCTCTGAACCCACATATCTTGTAAAATGGGATTTATAATTAATGCACCTTCTATGTACCTTATAGATAATATAGGGGATATTTTTAGTGGCCCCTTCCATCTACATTTATTTGTTCCTTGTGTCAGTTATTTGCTTTTTAGCTCTCTTTTAAGTTCCATCTCTTCCTTTTTGTATTCTTCCAAATATCATAGTTAGCAAGAAATCTACAAACTTTCTGGACTCTTGCCAACCTTCTTTTGGTTAACTTGTGCAAAAGGAGGCTCTTCTGGCTCTGCAAATGGCTGGGAAGTTGGAAAGAAGAGAGAAGCTGTTGTTTTTCTGCTTCTGGTGGTACCTCCAGCTGCAGTAGCTGTCAACTCTGGGATGCAGGAGAATCTATGGCAGTTTTAGTAATATTCAGCAGGACTGCAGATGTTGCTTGGTTCAACAATCAGCAGCAATGGCCATGCCTCCAGAATACCTGTTTTCATTTACCAAAAGTTAAGAACATGACTTTGATACAAATATAGACTGAACATTGTCTAATATTTTATTCAATTTAGTAACTAATAAGCAAACCAGCCAGATGGAAAGGCCGGTGCAAAGAAGATAATTTGAAAATGGAGAGTTATACAGTCAATCACACAAAAGAATGATTAAAATGAATTTGCTAATAGATACAAAACACCTACAAGGCAATAAACTATAACCCTTAGTGTTATCTTTGCAACTGAACAGAAATTATATGCATTCCTTCCAGACACACATCTATAAATTAACATGTAAAATGTATCTTCACTAAGTCTGGACAAAGGACATTCTCCTAAATATCCTAGGGTGAATCTGTTAAACAGTGTCCTCATAAGATAGTGGAAAAAATATACGCTGCCCAATTTTTTGCCTCATTTCTAATTTTTGGATAAAGCTTTTGCAAGTGACAAAATGACACATTCCACCCCCACCACCAATCCATCTATAACCAGATTGTTAAACCCAGGAACTTCTTCAAATAGGTAGTCTGGCTCTATTACTGTTTAAATGAGATGTGGAACGTTAGTGCATATTTAGTATGTGGTCAGTAATAGGTGAGAGCAATAATAGTTGCCACTATTTTTTAAAATTATACATGAATAATCAATTAAATAGATATAATTTAGAGCTATTTCTTTCATCTCTGCCCCAGTTTTAGGACCCCGTTCCTCTTACGCTGTCCAGTTCATTCTAATTAGTCATGCCATGTCCTGGAACATCACATGGATGAGTACAGAAGTAACTGGTGACTTTTCATAAGTAATTAGATTGACAAGGAAAGAATCACTTTCTCATTCATTTGTCATTTTGCTGAGTCTTTAGGAAATGCACATGAAGAAATGTATTAAATGGTAAGAAACCACTCAACTCTCTGCACTGAATTACAGAATGTTGGCCATTCTTCTCTAACATTTTATTTCAGGGCATTAAAGTGATAAGCACTTTCTTTTAGTCTGACTCTAATAGATTTTTAGACCCTTTGTCTCTTATCAGTCCAACCCCCAGAGCTGAGTAAATTTAATCACCACATAGGGCTCAATGTATTTGTGTGTATAACCTTCTCTCCTGAATTTGACCAGCCCCATTCCTAATTAGGCACATAATTCAGCAAACCCAAGATTTCCAGATGGAGAGCTCATTACCAGATTTGCTTTGATTTTGGTTTTACACTAATGCATGATATGGTTTCCAGCATACAAAGCAATACAGCAACTAAACCTCAACTTTGATTGCCTGCTCAATTCCCAACTTCAGTAAGGATGAGAGACTCCTGCCTTGTTTCTTACTATTAGAGATTTCTCCCTGCACCTAGTCTTGTTGCTAGTTCCTGTTTTTGTACAGACAGACTTCCTAGAATTCAACTATTTTCCTAGATTTGGAACAATGTCAGCTGCTAGACAACTGTGATCATTCCTCACCTGCCTATTCCTCCATGCTTGTTATTTTGACCAACTCTGAAGAATCTCTGTAGTGAGTCCCTGGTTCTGACCCATTTTTTGTCCTCTTACATGAGCTCCATTTAGACACTGATGATTTCCATAGGGAAAAGAAGAGTAATACTGAATATTTGTACACGGTTTATGGTGCGTAGAATCCTTAAACATGGGTTGCCTAAGTAACATAAATGAATGATTCAATCTAGATAAGGAGTTGAGGATCAAAATACTGTGCAGTTCTAGGGACCATCATTAACTTGGAATCCATGTGGATGGCATCTCCTTGAATCATGCAGAGTAGTGGTCCTGATGGGGTCATATGCCACACACAACTGTTACCAATTCTTTTTTCTTTTTAAAGAAACTTAGGAATTCCTTTTTTTAATTGTACAATTTTTTTTAGTGTTGGCAATTTATTCAAAATGTTTACAATACTATGCTGGCTAAAGTAAATATGTTAGTCAGCAGGATTTGACCCATAGGCCACCAGTATGAGTCAGACACTGAATGGTCTCTAAAGCTGAAGACTGTGAGAGGGGAGGCAAGTTGTGTTCTTCAAACTGTCCCCTTTGTCATGTTGAAAAATTGGAAACATATTCTAATATTGTCTGATATTCTCACCTAAGATTTTTCTATCTTATTGCATTCTCATAGTCACTGACATTTTTTTCAGAGTAAAATCTTCTTAGTTTTTAATTATTCAACATTTTAACCTTTTAAAATTGCTCTATTAGCAGTTTATGCAGTATCTTATCAACCATCACTATAGGTTAGCTACTGTACTTTGACAAAAACTCATCATATATGGGTGTATTGTATGTAGCAAGACCATCACTGAATTCTGAATGGCTGAATTTGTTTCTACTTCTTTGCAAAGTCTGATAGTGTTGTACATTTATAAGAGTACAGGTTACACTAACCACTCTTGCAGAGAAGTAATAATGTATAGTTTCATTAACGCATATTATGTAACATGGAAATTCAAAACTTTGGACCTAATAGTGTTTCTTAAGGTCTATTAGAAGACCGGTAGGTTAACAATGTCTTTACACTTGGAGCCCTAAGGTAGTTCTCAATTTTCCCTCCAAAGTACCCCTAAATGCCATGAATCTGGGGGTTCGGCCCATAACTATTCACCTTAAGCTTAAAATACCTTTGCCATTTCATGTTTTATCTATAAAAAATAATGTGGGTTTTGCTTTACAATCCATAATACACCTATGTATAATCAGGTAACCATGAATAAAATAGATTAACTCAGAATTTAGGAATAACGGTGTTTTGGTGTGGGCTGTTTTTCCTGGAAAAAAAAAAAAAGCTGTGTTCTCACTATCTATCATACTGAAAATCTAGAGTATGAAGTGGGGAGCCAGATATTAAATAAAGTGAAACTTTGTTCCCTTTCTGAGGCAGGGATCAGCTGTACTCAGAACTTAAAGCTATTCTTAGATTGGGAGACTGGGACACCTAATGTGACTTAGCACATTTCTCCTGAGAGTCAGAGATGACAGATGCTCAATATAGTTTCCTTGTCATTATAATATCCTTCAATATGCAAAACTTTTTGAGGGAAGCCAAAGTGAATAAGGAGTTAAAAGATTTCCTGAAAAACTAATGAGCCCTTTCTGGTTTAGACATTCAAAATTATTTTTAAAAATAAAAGAAAAATTTTTTGTTGGGTTAGAGTAGCCCCAACAAAGGTCTGTTGGTTGGGAAACCTACCAATTTCCCTGTTATCCAAAAGTAACTTACCATGAGGAAAAAGGAAGGTGGATTGGGCCCAGACATTTGTGGCTTCAGCACTACATTGGGCTGAAACTTGAAAGCTTGTCCAGATTCATCTACCAGGCATGCAGTCATATCTAGGGGAGCAGTGGCTGATCTTAGAAGCACAAATTAAGACAGCAATAACCTTGGAGGCAAGCATGAGACACCATTGCACCCTGTGCCAGCAAGGATGTCACTGTGCCTGGACAAGTACCTTTGAGATTAGAATCCCACCACAACATGTGGCCGTCCAACCAATGGTGCTAATAGGTTAATTGGGTTTTTACATTTCTTTGCTTGGCATATGGAGAAGGGACTAATCCCTATGGACAGAGTAGGCCCTAGAGTGGTTGAATGAATTAGAGGAGGGATGCAGAACATGAGCAATTGATTTGAAAAACAAAAAGTGTACCTATTTGCAAAGCGTATCTGAATTTGTACTGTAAGTTGGTAAAGGAGATCATGCCAGTTACTTGTAGAGGACCTGAATAAACTCCAGTCATGGGACGTAAGCTGCCCATGGCCATATGCCTGTCTGGAAGTGATATGGGACATGACTGGGGAGAGATCAAGGATTCCTTTTACACAAGGTGGAAGGCCCTAGACTCTGAGAAGAACCTGGGGACGCTTGGAAGAATCAGTACAGAAGAAGAGAGTAGCACCCCTCTCCTGCATCCAGAGCAAGGGAGGACATCCAGCAGACAGGACATCCATAGAGTGCTGGGCTGCAGAAGAAGTTGGCTCAGACAGACAGAAAGCAGCTGAACTAAGCATCCATGCTAAGGCTGGGCAGCAGCAGTCACACAGAGGTGACCAGGTTCTTGCATATTCGGCTTCCAGAGCCATGTTTGTGTTGATCTCCATCCTCAAGAAAGAACATCTGAGATCCACATCAGCTAGTGAAAGATTAGAGCAGACAGGACTCACCCTCTGAACTTGAGTGAGCCCCCTTGGGACCCTTGAACATATCAGGAGCCACTAGAAAAGCCTGGACATCCTGATAGAGTTGGCAGATGGTGATCTCAGTGTTGTCATACTCTGGAGTTCTGGTGTAGGATGACATTGTTTCTATTCCACGGTGATGCATCTAGACATTTCTGCATAAATGCTTATTTAGTGTAAAATGTCTTCATCTAAAGAGTATAGTAAAACTGACATTCCAGGAAGATACTTCAAGGAACCACTGTCACTCTACTTTCCTCTTAATCCCCTACCCCTATCTTGCCCCTCCCCCTTCCCTTTCCCTACTGATAGCCACTAGTTTGCTCTCTACATCTGTGAGTCCTTTCCATTTTGTTATATTGACTAGTTTGTTGTATTTTTTAGATTCCACATATAAGTGAAAGCATACAGTATTTGTCTTTCTCTGTCTGACTTATTTCACTTAGCATAATACCTTCCAGGTCCATCCAAGTTTTTGCAAATGGCAAAATTTCATTCTTTTTTATGACTAAGTAGTATTCCATTGTATGTATGTGCATATATATATAATCTTTTTTATTCATTCATCTGTTTATGGGCACTTAGGTTGCTTCCATATCTTGGCTGTTATAAATAATGTTGTTATGAACATTGGGGTGTATGTATCTTTTCGAATCAGTGTTTTTGTTTTCCTCAGATATATACCCAGAAGTGGAATTCCTGGATCATATGGCAGTTCCATTTTTAGTGTTTTGAGAAACTTCTGTACTGTCTTCCATGGTGGCTGCACTGATTTACATTCCCACCAACAGTGTACGAGGGTTCCCTTTTCTCCACATTCTCACCGTTTGTTATTTGTGGTCTTTTTGATGATAGCCATTCTGACAGGTGTAAGATGATATCTCATTGTGGTTTTGAATTGCATTTCTCTGATGATTAACAATGTTGAGAATCTTTTCATATGCCTGTTGGCCATCTGTATGTCTTCTTTGGAAAAGTGTCTGTTTAGGTCTTCTGCCCATTTTTTAATTGGCTTGTTTGGTTTTTTTGATATTGAGTTGTATGAGCTGTTTATATATTTTGGATATTAACCCCTTATTAGTCATCTGTATCATAAATTCAAATCATTTGGAGATATCTTGTACAATCAAAAAGTTATTTCCAGGGAACCTTTCTGCAAAATCAGTTTGTGGTTAAAAAAAAAAAAAAAAGAAATTCAACCTCTTTCTGAAATCAGTTTGTGCCAGAGAAAATTTGTAAAAATCATTGGCTACTGCTAATAGCAATCTTGGACGCTGTGGATGTCATTTATGCAAATGCATTATAAGTAAAGTGATGAGAAGGAACAGAGAGAGGTCTTTGCAAAAGAAAAAAAATAGAAGTGATCAAATAGAAAACAGAAGTATTAAGAATTATAGTATGGTAAACTAGATGCACTAGATGAAAACTTGCTTTGACTGCAAGTCCAATTCTATGAGCTACAGATGTATGAAGAATGATATGGTGAGAATCCTAGTCTCTAGTACTCCATCTCTTTCAGGCCAGAACATTTTCAACTCTCTTCCCTCCTTCACTGATACCTCAGAGCTGTTAGTAAAGCTTTTTTTTCCTCCTTCTAAATGCCTCTCAGACCATCTCGTGTCAGTACTTTCCAGCCTGGCTCCCTGTCCCAACTCTGGAGATCCCCTAGGGGTCCACTTTACCCTCACTGTAAGATATGAAGCCAATCCTGCCATTAGACTAGGGGAATTTAAACAGGCATAGCCAAATAGTTTAATGTTTCATCCTCAGGTGAACCTGTACAGGTTCTAAATCCTTGAGGAACTAGAGGACAAAGCAGGAATCAAGGAACAAGCATGCAACAAAGGGAATAGTATAGACCAGGACTTCCCTCAAGCCTTCCAAGGCATGGATTCTGAACTCCAACACCAGTCTCCATGATTGGATCCCTACCATGATTTTGGCTTTATTAAACTTAAAAAAAAAAAAAGATCAATATTGTACCACTATTTCTTGAGCAGTATCTTTATACCTCATGCTGTGTGTAAAGCACTTTACATACATTTATCTCATTTAATTCTCATAAGATATTACTTGCCCAAAGTCTCACAACTAGAAAGAAACCAAGTCAGGATTTGAGCCCAAGCTTATCCAACTCCAAAGCCCAACTCCAGGTGTTGAATCTTCCTCACTTAACTCCACTTTGAGTTTGTTATCACCTCATGTCCAGATCACTGCAAACAGCCTGGTAACCAAGGTCCTTGCTTCAGTCCTCTCCCCTACTCCAAGCTGTGTCATCTGTCCCCAGAAACACTGTAGCTTCCTCCTGGCCTCCTTTCTGAGCAAAGATCAATATGGAAAGAATTAAAATCAATATGGGGACCGGAGGTTAGCGTGTGCTTCATCCCATTACATTCTTCAATATCAAACTTTGTTCAGGATCACCAAACAGAGTTGCTGTAGTTCTCAGATATGTTTATCTAGAATGGACAAGCAACAAATGACAATTTTATGAAATAATAAATAATTTCCCCCTATAAAATATGTTCTTTATGAGATCATTCAGTTATCACTTTGATTCTTTCAACAATTTCTTGTGAGATTAATTTATGCAATTTTACCAGCTAAAAGCATGCTGATGCCAAATTTTCAGTGGAGATGACACAACAGAATCTGGGATCCACCATAGCAGAAGGTTCAGAACCAACAATCAGTATTGCTTTTTAAGCTTATAAAAAGCATGAAGCCTCAAACAGTGAACAAATTGCACTGGCTTTTTTCCCATGGCCAATTAGGGTGTAGGTTTATTTTTAGTAAACAGTCCCAAAGAGACTTTAGAAGGAATAGGCACAGAGTACTTATGACTTTTCCTTTCACTTAAAACAAACAAACAAAAACCTTTTACTCTTAACCACATTAAAATTTTTTAAATTACAGGAGAGAAAAAAATCACTTACAATTCTACTCCCTAATACAATGACTATGAATATCTTTATGCATTTCTTTTCGTCATTTCATTATTTTTTCCTTGTTGAAATAATAATGCTCATAAAGGATGCAAACAGGCAATTCATAGAAGAAAAAAATATAAATGGGCAATAAGCATGCTTTACTGGGAATCAGGAAAATTGAAATTATAAGGCATCATTTATTGCAAAAATTTAAGAGACTGAAAATATTCACTTTTGGACAGGCACTGCTATATGCCATTTGTTGGAATATATAATGGAAAAAGGGTATGGGGGGCAATTTGCAGTATCTATTAAAATTCTATTTTGAGGTATCATCCTTCAGAAATATTCATACAAGTACAAAAAGATATATGTGCAATAATGCTCATTGAATCATTGTTTGTAGAGTTTAAAAAAAACAGATATCATCTAAATTTGCATCAGTAAGAATGGTTACAACATGTTCATCCCGGGGAATTCCATAGATGTTTAAAAATGTGATGCAATGATAATAATAGCAATGTCAATTATGGAAAAGATTTCCAACACATATCATTAAGTAATAAAATCATGTTGTAGAACAATAGATTTAATATAATCTCATTACTTAAAAAATGAAACATGGAAATGTATAGAAGGTAAGAAGGGAAATGCACCATGATATTAATAATGATTACATCTGGAAACAAGAATAAAATTAGAGAGAGTCATAAAGAGTTATTTTTACTTCTTAGAGTTTTTTTTAATTTTAATAATGAGATTATATGCATGTATTTGAATTTTTATGTAATTATTGTCTTTGTTGTGGAATTTTTTAAGTGTTGGAACAAAGAAATTATAATATTCATATAATTTTAAATTTCATCAGGTTCATTTAGCATTATACCCAAGCACTTTTCCTGCTTTTAATAACCAATATTTTAATAATATGCAATATTTCATCCAGTGAATGTACCACTTTCCATAGTAATTCCTCTCTTGCTGGACTTTTACATTGTTATCAACTATACATAATGTTGCAATATGCACCTCTTTTAGAGATAGGATTTTTTACTTTATTTTGAAATGAATTTCTATGGGTTAGAACACCAGGATAGGATGATTTTGTGGAAGGTTAAGAATCCTATTGAGGTGAACAATCCTATTGAAGCCAAGAGCAACTTATTGCTCTCAACTCCTGCTGCCAAGGAGTCTCCTCTACAAATAACAAAGGCTCTGTTTTATTTGGTCAGTTTTTCCCTTTGTACCATTAAGTGACTTTGATCTTAAATTATAAGCAATTAATATTTCTGCTATCTCAAATTTTGTGCCCAGGCCCAATTTCAAAACAGTAAGGTAAAGCAAGGAGGCAGGAAGGTAGCTTGTTTTTATCATAATGTGCCAGCACAAAGACTCAGACATCAGCTACTACTTGCTGTTCCAGAGAGCATTCTCTGGTTGGTGAGGACTATGCTACAGAACATCTTTTCCGTGAAAGTGAAGCTGCATGACATCCAGAGCTATGTCATAAAAAGCAATATGGCTTTCCCTGCCCCACCTTAATACTTGGAAGTTAGCCACCACATAGTGAGGAAGCACATTATTTTGAAGAGATCATGTGTAGGTGTTCCAGCCTACACATTAGTCTCCCCTAAGGTATCAGTCAATAGCCAGCATCAGCTATCACATATGTGATAGTAAGCAAGCCTTCACATTGGTTTTCACATGGACGGTGTTGCCTCCCTACTCCCCTGGGAGGGAACATTTGACAATTTTTGGAGATATTTTTGGTTGTTACAACTTGAAAGGGAGTACTACTAGCAGCTAGTAGGTAGAGGACCAGAATACTGCTAGATATTCTACAATTCACAGTCCCCCACAACAAAGAATGTTCAGTCAAAATGACAACAGTACTGAGGTTGAGAAACCCTGCTTCAGGTGACTCCAGCCTCCAGTCTTTTAGCCATGCCAGCTGGTTCTAAGTGGAACAGAGACAAACTGTCCCTGCCAAACCCTGCCCAAATTGCACTTTCATGAGGTGGTTTGTTTTTCAGCAATAAATAATTGGAACACCATCAAATAAATGGAAAAACTAAATAATATCCTCAGGCCTTTGTAATTCTGAAGCTCATGCATCTTCCCATGCTGCCTCAAAGAAAGAATAACAAAGAAAGAGTAACAAAGCAGCTTTAGCCAAAGTGTGATGAGACCTGGACACAGGTGAATGAAGTAATGATGACTATTACCAGGCAGAGAGCAATAGAGTATTTCTCACTGGGTATTTGTCCTCCATATTCCTAAACTCAAACTCAACTCCACTCCTCTCTTCCCTGGAAAAGCTGGGGAGAGAACCCTTGGTTTCTTCATCACAAGTTCCTTGTAAATATGCTTTTGAGGGTTTGTTTCTGTCTGATGACCCCAAATACTTCTCCAATAACTTTTAACATCTGAGAGACCTGAAAGAGGCCCAACCTTCCCCTACTAAGCTGAGAAAATATTGTTTTCACAACTACATTATCCCTAGAAAGAACTGATCAGGATAGTTTCTCAAGAATATCATACCCCACTTAGCTCGTAAAAATTCCTTAAACATTCAACTGGTTTCCTAAGTACCTTACCACTTCAAAGTGGGACAGCATCCAGTAATTGCGTTTCTGGTATCTGTCCTAAAAAATAAACTGAAATTTATGCAATGATTTGTGGGCAAAACTGTTTACTGCAAGATTGTAAGAATTTAAAACTGGAGAAAAAACCTTAAGGTCTGACAACAGTAACGTAATTTAGTAACATAAATTTGTAGTATGAATCTACAGAAGTCTATCATGAGACCATAAGTGAACTGCTCTATTCTGTGCCCTGTTTCTAATCTTACTTGGTATACCTTCCTTACACAATTGACCTACTCCCATGCCTACGATGATCGATCCTGTTTCCAAGACTAGATCTTTAGTACATCCTATTTCTGTTTCTTTGCGTTCTACTTTTTGTAACATTTTCTTAACTTTATTTTCAACCCTTTTATTGATATGTTGTTGTTGTTCTGGTTCTCATTTTTTAATTGCTAAGAGTTCTTTCCTGGTTTGTTTCTTCCTTTTATATATTATCCTGTTATTATTTCATGGATGCAATACCTTCTCTTATCTTTCTGAGGATACAAATTATAGGGTGGTTTTGGGGGTTGTTTTTTTTTTTTGTCTTTATTCCCTCTGAGGATTTTATTTGTTTGTTCTCTTTATTTCAAGTTGGAGGTTTTGCTTAATTTTCTAGTATACCATGCACATCTAAGAGAAAGGTTCCAAAAATATGATTGGAGTTTTTCTAGGGGAAGGAGAAGAAAAGATGAGCTTTTAAATGGTAGGCTTCATTTTACAGCAATCAGGTCAGAAGATAACTTTTTTAGATAATGGAGCCTAAATAACTGACATTGGGGCCCCTTCTCAATTTCCCAAGAAAGTAATCCTCTTTTATTCAGCCTGGGGTAGATAAATAACTGGCTGTTGTTATAGGAATGATGTTGGAGGAGACCCATGATTCAGGACACAGGCATCCCCCAATCCTCCTGTTTTCAACTTTATCACCATCCACTGTGTCTGGTCTTCACTTCAGGGTCACTCTCTGCAGGCACATAGGTTATAGCTTCCTTCCCTCACTGAGTTACTTACTATTCCTCCATTTGCTCTCTGTTTTCCAAAACTTATATATCTCTCATCTGCTTCTGTTTTCTCTCCTGATCCATTTATACTTGTAGTTCTACGCTGTTTAAAAATCCTTTTGCTGATATTTTAGAAAGGTTTCCATAGGGAGAAGAGATAAATGCATCTATTCAATCACATTCCCATTTTTTCTCCCTAGTTTAAATGCTACTTTCATGATACACTAAAATTGGCATATAATTGGCAATATTTTGAGGCATTCTAATCTATGCTACTGTGCTATCTAATTATGTAACAGTACCAGACTTCTAATTATCATGACTTTAAAATATATTTTCATATCTGGCAGTATAATTCCTAATCAGAATTCTTTTTTAAAATTTCAAAAATTTTCTTGGCTGTTCTCACACTTTCTAGATTAACTATAAAATCAAGTTATATAAGATTTATAAATCAATTTGAGAAACTTGACTTTTTTCTGTTAGTGTCTCCACATTCAAGAACTTCATATGAGTCCCCGTTTATTCAGTAAAGTTTTGTATTTTCTTTCATCTCAATACTGATTAATTCTTAAACCTGTTTTTAGGTATTTCATGTTTGAATTGTATTTTGAAAAGAAAGTGTTTTATTATATTTTCTAGCGTGTTTTTGCTGATACAGTGAGAAACTACCGATTTTTTAAAAAATTCTATTTATAATTTGAAACTTTACAGGTTGCTAATTTTTTATAATAGGTTTCTTCTTGAGTCACCTAGGTTTTCTACCTACATAGACATGTCATCTGCATATAATGATAATAGTTGTTTGGCTTCCAAGAATTATTTTTATTCATTTCCCTGCATTATTACACTAGCTACCATTTGAAATATAACATTAAACAATGGTAGTAATAATGGGTATTATTATCTTGTTACAGATTTTCATAAGAATGTCTCTGGTATTTTACTTTTAAGAATAAATTTGTCAGGTTCAAACAAATAACTTTTATGACTTTGAGAAAATGATAACACAATTAATGAGAGCTTTTAGCAAAACTCCTACCACCACCCAGCCTGCTCTTGACCCTTCCCTCTACCTTCCCCTCTCCCATATTCCATATTCAGTTATCATTAAGACTTCACAATTCTACCTCCTAAATATCTCTTAAAACTGCCCTGGCTTTCCTCTTCTACTGCCTTAGTTTATACTGTTATCCTTTCTATTATCATATGAACTTTTAACTCTCTGCTTGTGCAGAGCCTCCCCAATTCATTCCCATACTTCTGCTCAAATGAACTTTTCTGAAATACAAAACTGATTATGTCACTCTCCTAGTTGAAGCCTTTCAATGGCTCTTAGAAGAAAATTCAAACTCCTTAATATGGCTTACAGGGAACTTAGTCATCTTGCCCTGCTTAGCTCTCCAGCTTCATCTCTCACCACCAGCCATCTACCTCTACATTCCACCATATTCTATTTTCTCTCAATTTGCAGTCTTTGTCCTTATTATTTCTTCTGCCCCAAACACTTTTTTTCCTTCTTTGCAAGCCTTCCCTGACACACAGGCTGGGAGAGATACCTTTGATATATGGCCCCCTTAGCACCTGTATTTGGTTTACAAAGCCGTTTTCACTCTGTAGTACAATTACTTGGTTACCACTCTGTCTTCCCCACTATTATGTAAACTATCTGAAACCAGGGACAGTACCCATCTTTTTCACTATTTTATGCCCAGAGCCTAGGAGAGCACTTGGAATTAAGTATTCATAAATATTTGTTAAATAAACTAATGTAAATGAAGAAACAGGTATTGGGTAGATCATGTATATTTTTTCTTTGAACTACCCACTGATGCTATTAGTGATTTATTTTTTTAATGATGCATCATCTTTGTATGTCTGAAATGGAACCTAATTGGCTTTGGTATAATTGTCTCCTAATATACTGCTAATTCAATTACTTAATATTTAATAGGTTACTTTGCATCTATTTTGCATCTATCTATCCTTCAGATTATTCTGGGGTATTTTTGTTGTTGTTTGTTTGTTGCTATCTTTACCAGATTTTGATATTATATATGATAACTTGATTTTATTATTATTTTTTCTGGAGTTAAACTCCATGAAAACTCTCATTCAATACTGTAACCCCAGAATCTAATGGAGTAGGTACCCAATAAATATTTGTTAAATGAATACATAAATTGAATTGGAAAATTTCTTAATTTTTTTCTGGATTTGAAACTGAATATATAACTTGAGAATTAGTTGTTCCTTGAAAGTTAAAATGACCTATATCCAATGCACACTAAACTTGAAGCTTTTCATTGAGCAGGAAGGAATGAGAGAGGGAATTTGATGAGTTCTATTTTTCTCTGCTTTTTGTCCATTCATATTTTCTAGTTCCTCTTATTTGATTTGTATATGTTTACTATCCAGAAAATCCATTTAGTCCAAATTTGTAGGTTGTATTCCTCTATCATAAACTATATTTTATTTGAAAAATACCAAAAACACAACAAAGTGGAAATCACCAAGAATCCATAAAGTTATTGATATAGATACAGATATAGATATGTAACATACATCCAACCCCAGCCCCCAAATAATCACATTTCTTGCTAATTTATTATTGATTATATACATTTTCTTATCTACTCATTCAAACACATGTTAACCATCTTTCATTTTGTAACTTGCTGCGAAAAGTCCCCTATATCAAATGACAAAAATATTCTCTTCAAATTTTGTTCTAATGCTTTAAGATTTTTTTTTAATTTAGGTATTTAATTCCTCTGGAATTTATTTTGATATAGTGTAAGATAGGGCTCTAACCTGACTACATATGTCAGTGGTCCAATGTCATTTATTGACTAAATCCCTCCTTTACTTGGCTGAAATTGAATGTCACTTTTATCACTTTGGTAACTATGTAGTCACTTAACTTGTTTCATTGCATTAATTAATAGTGTGTTATTATGGTAATATTGACACTCTAACAATGACAGAATATCTGTCTCTTAGAAATAAAATTAATGGAAATGTCCTTAGAATGCCATCAATGCTGGTTTCTGCTTTAATCCTCTGGGGCCAGATTGCCTGAATTAGAATCAATGGTGTGCTAGAGCCTGCTCAAACACGCTCGTAGGGGCAAATTATCTGCATCTCCTTCCAACTCTACTCACTGTCTACTTTTTGGTAGCTTGAAATTGATCATGGTGGAAGTTCTTGCAAACACTACAAATCAAGGCTTTTTGGAGGAGGCAGTGGGTGTGAGAGGAGAGCTATTTGTCAATCATTGCCAAGCATTTACCAGCACACCACTAGATTGAATTCTTCCTCTGTTGTTTACTAGATAACTCTGGGCAAGTTATCTATCTGTACGTCAACATCCTCATCTGAAAATGAGCATAATAATGATTCCCTTGTAGTTTTTTATGAGGATTAAAGGAGTTAAAACAAGTAAGACATTTAAAATAGTGTCAGATATATTAAGAACCATTTATAATTTTCTTTTTTCTAACTTTTAATTTTTAGTTGTATCATTATTGTCCCTTTCTTTCTGGTCTCCTTAGTCATGTTTTTCTAACTTGCATTGAATTATTCTTTCATTTATTTTAATTCTTTCTTATTTAATATAGTCTTTATTGATTTATCTCTGAATTCATTTTTTTACCACATTCTATATATTCCTTATGTAGTTTTCTCACTGTCATTTTATCTTACATAACCTTTGAGTTGCTGATTATTTTTCAGAATAAATGTATGCACAAGGTTAAATATTAGAATTCTGAAGAACCATAGGGAAAATTAACCAACTTATATACCCTATCCCTCTCCACTGAAGTGCCTCTAACTGGTGATAGCCATTTAAACCACTTTTGTCTTAAAGCCTCTAGTGATAACCTACTAAGATCACTGATCACTAAACTTCTATTTCAAGATTCACATAATTTAGATATCATCTGTTGACTTCTTGTTTTGATAGGTAAGGATTTAACATGATTTTATCACACACCCTTCCCCCTCCCTCTTTTCTCACCAGAACTATATACCACTATTTTCAATTTCCATTTACAGCAACATTCTTAAACCATCACTTCTTTTCCCAATAACAATATACACAGCTTTTAACTACTGTCTTTGCATAAGAATATTATCATTATCCAGCTTCCCTTGCCCTTCAGATCCCAACTAGAGTGGACTTTATCTTAGCTTTTTCATTGTCATTTTTATTTTCTTCTATTATCTTAGTTTCTCCACAGTTCTCTTATAAACTGTAAATCCTAAAAGTTGAAAACCAATACATAGTGATTACACTCTAATGACTAGGTAACATTTTCAGCTGTTGTTATTGTTGTTGTTGTTTTAAAACAGTTTAAATGGGTGCCTGTGCCGTCAAAGGATTGGGCCAAGTTTAAATTTATTCCTCTTGTTTACACATTACTAAGCAACCCAAGATATGCCACATATTTGATGGCTGCCTCTTTGAATCATGACTTTCTTGTATAGTTTTCTTTTGTTTGTTTTGCTTTCATGGAATCTCTGACTGCATTTCTCGGTGTGCTTTTATAGTAAAACGTATTCCGAAGCTTTCCATCATTGCATATGTTCTATGCATATGCATTTGTTTCATTTTTCCCCAGAACCCTTTGTTCTCCCACCTCTCCCATCTGAACTGTTCTCTAAGCCAGAGGTAGAACTTCACTTTCCCTCATTTTTCCTTGACCTCCAATTTTAATTCATTCCCTTATTTCAACAGAGTACATCCTCTTAAAAAAATAAATCCTAAGAAAGACAGTATCTGAGTCCCTTCATATTTTAAAATATTTTTATCCTGTCCTTACACTTGTTAATAATATGACTGGGAAGAGAAGTTTACTTTAAAAATTGTTCTTCCTCGGGTATTTATTCTTCCTCAGGTATTTAAAGGCATTTGCTTCATTGTCTCTTTCCATTTCTTCTCTAGTCTCTATCTGGATGGTCACCTACCTGGATATCAGATTACTAGAAGTGACCCTGTATGTATCTTGTCATTTTCCACATATTTTTATGGTTGTCTTTTTATTCTACATTCTATGTAAGTTCCTTATTTTACAAATCTTAAAGTATTTTTTAATGTAGCAATCATATATTTAACTTTCAAAGGTTTATCTTGTTTGAATTTGCCTTTCCCATAGAAGATAGTACTAGTAATATGCATGCAATATGGTCTTGAATTTCCCTGAAGTTAATAATTGGAGTTTTCTTTTGGAAGTTCTCTTCTTTTTCCTAATTTATATCTGCTCTCTAGAGACAGTTTTTCCGTTTTGGTCTCTTGGTTTTTCTATCATGCTATAGGCTTTCCTCAAATGTCTGGTGATTCTTGTTTTTTCATTTACATTTAATAATCTATTAATGTAATCTGGATTTCCTCACTGATGTAAAATTATTTGAATATTTTTTAATTGAAAGAGTTCTTTCTGTTAATGTTCTTTTGTTTCGTTGGATTAAACAAAATTCTTCTTATTAAATTACTAATTGATTCCATTAATGTCAGGGTCTGTGACCTGTACAATTTTGCCTTTGGAGAGAAATAAAGATGCAATTTGTGGTTTATGTGATCAATTTTTATAACTATGTCATGAATATTATACACATACACGTATATATATTTGGCTTTAATAATAATATATTCAAAATATTTAAATCTTATTTAGTTTTTGTCACTTTGATCTGTCAATGGCTAAAAGATTTCCACTTAATCTCCCTCTACAATAGTGCTAATAATGTTTTTGCTTATTATCCATATATTCCATTTGATTGGTAAAATATTAATGAAGGATCAAGAGTAGTATTCAAACCCTCATACATACCACTGTGATTGAACATATAATATTCGTCATATTTGCTACAGTTAAAAAAAATAAAAACAATGTTTTATTTAATCTATTTAAATTAAATAAAGTAAATATATAAAGTTGAATTCCTTTTGATCCTCAACCAAGCCCATTCTCCCTTCTCTCTCCTCAAAGACAAGAATGAATTTGATGTGTATCACTTCAGTCCATGTATCTATTCATTTACTATATAAGGTATGCAAATATGCACAGATAAACTATATAAATATTTATTTGTATTTTTAAATCCATCTAAATTGTATTTATATTCTTTCTACAATTTTTTAAATTCATCACTATGTTTTAGAGACTTAGTTCTTTCATACATTTTAACTCTTTTCAATGTTTTTCCTAGAATTGTCTTGCCGGTTCTTGGGCCTCTCCACTTCTGGATAAATTTTGAATCAAATTTTTCTTGTTGGAATTTCATGAAATTTATAGCTAAATATGAAGAAAAGTAACATGCTTACAGGTTAAAAATCCCACCTAGAACTTGGTATATTTCATTATTGATTTAGGTTATTATAATTTGTGTGCCACATTAAATACCTAGATTTTGTTTTATTTTTCTCGAGTCTAAGAGTCTGTCTTTTAAGTTTGTTCCACTTGCATGTATTTTGATTACACATACATTTGTACTTGTTTCTGCCACATTATTTGATTTTTAACTTATCATTTTTTCCTATATTTACTGTAGATTTTATTATTCCTTTTATTCCCAAATAGTTGGCTGACTTAAAATTATATCTGTAAATAATTTCTTCAGTAAATGTCTATGAGCGGACAACTTTCTAAGTTTTTGAAAACCATCCATCTTTTCTCATTCTTTATACTTTATTTGACAGGTATTTTCTGAACTTTGACAATTTTATTCCGTTGTCTAGATATCTACTGCTGCTCTGGAGAAGTTAGCTCTTGGTCTACTCCTTGCTTTTTGGAAGAGAATTTGTCTTTTCTCTGGTTGCTTTTGAGATTTTTTCTCTATATCTTTGATATTCTGCAATTTCACCACCATAAGCCTAAGTAAAGATTTGGAGTTTTGTTGGGGGGGGGGGTCTGGTATTTTAAATTGAGGTATAATTGACATATAACATTGTATTAGTTTTAGGTGTATAACCTAATGATGTAATATATGTATATATGGCAAAATGATCATCACAATAAATTTAGTTAATATCCATCATAACACATAGTTACCATTTTTTTCTTATGATGAGAACTTTTAAAATCTACTCTTAGCATCTTCCAGATATACAGTGCAGTGTTGGTAACTATTGTTTGCTGTGCTGTAAACTATAACCCCAGGAATTATTTATCTCATTACTAGAAGTTTGTACCTTGACCACTTTCACTCATGTTTTTATTATTCCTGCCCAGTATTGACTGTCTCTCCAGTATTAGGACTCATACCTATCTTTGCCATAATGTCTGTGAATATTACCTCTTCCCCATTTTCTCCTTCTGCAACTTTTATTGTTATATATAAGACCATTTAGTCTTATCCACCATGACTTTTAGATATATTCTAGTATTATCTGTTTCTTATTCTCTCTTCTCAATAAGTCACCTCTGTCTAATTTTGTGCATGGTGTCCACAAACAGAAATCCTTAATTTTGATATAACCAGTTAATCGCTTTTAACTAATGGCTTAAGAAGACAATGGTTTGTTCTTTTGAATTTTATTTAAGAACTACTTCCCTGCCTCTGTGTTGAAATAATTTTCTTTCCTATTAATGTTATAGCTTTCTAAGAATTTGTTCATTTCTTCTGGGTTGTCTATTTTATTGGCATATAGTTGCTTGTAGTAGTCTCTTATGGTCCTTTGTATTTCTGTGGTCTTGGTTGTAACTTCTTTTTCATTTCTTATTTTATGGATTTGGGCCCTCTCTCTATTTGTCTTGATGAGTCTGGCTAAAGGTTCATGAATTTTGTTTATCTTTTTAAAAAAATACCTTTTAGTTTCATTGATGTTTTGTATTGTTTTCTTAGTCTCTATTTCATTTATTTCTGCTCTGATCTTTATGATTTCTTTCATTCTACTAACTTTGGGTTTTGTTTGTTCTTTATTTTCTAGTTGCTTTAGGTGTAAAGTTAGGTCATTTATTTGAAATTTTTCTTGTTTCCTAAGGTAAGCTTTTATTGCTATAAACTTCCCTCTTAGAACTGCTTTTGCTGTGTCCCATACGTTTTGGATTGTTGTATTTTCTTTTTCATTTGTCTCTAAGTAATTTTTTAAATTTCTTCTTTGATTTCTTCAGTGATCCATTGGTTGTTTAGTAGCATATTGTTTAGGCTCCACGTGTTTGTGTTTTTTTGAGTTTTTTTTCTTGTAGTTGATTTCTAAGCTCATAGCATTGTGGTAGGAAAAGGTGCCTGATATGATTTCAGTTTTTGTAAATTTACCATGGATTGATTTGTGGCCCAGCATATGATCTATCCTGGAGGATGTTCCATGTGCCCTTGAAAAGAATGTTTATTCTGCTGCTTTCAGTTGGAATGCTCTATAAATATCAATTAAATCCATCTGGTCTAATGTGCCATTTAAGGCCCATGTTTCCTTATTGATTTTCAGTCTGGATGATCTGTCCATTGATGTAAGTGGGGTGCTAAATATTAATATTTTGTTACTGTCAATTTCTCCTTTTATGGCTGTTAGCATTTGCCTTATATATTGAGGTGCTTCTATGTTGGGTGCATATATATATATATATTTATAACTTATATCTTCTTTGTGAATTGATCCCTTAATCATTATGTAATGTTCTTCTCTGTCTCTGGTAACAGTCTTTATTTTAAAGTCCATTTGGTCTGATATGAGTATTGCTACTCCAGCTTTCTTTCAAATTCCATTTGCATGGAATACTTTTTTCCATCCCCTCACTTTCAGTCTGTACGTGTCTCTAGATCTGAGGTGGGTCTCTTGTAGAAAGCACACATATGGGTCTTGTTTTTGTATTCATTCAGCCAGTGTATGTCTTTTGTCTGGTCCATTTAATCCATTTACATTTAAGGTAATTATTGATGTGTATGTTCTTATTGCCATTTTGTTAATTGTTTTGGATTTGTTTTTGCAGGTATTTTTTCCCCTTTCCTATTTTGTTCTCTTCTCTTCTGATTGAATGTATATACCACATTTTCTTTATCCACTTATCTGTCAATGAAAATTTGAGTTGTTTCTGTGTCTTGGCAATAATGAATAATGCTACAATGAAGATGGAAGTGCAAATATCTCTTCACAATCTTGATTTCAATTCTTTTG
Organism: Mesoplodon mirus; assembly: GCF_964341445.2. Classification (NCBI taxonomy): domain Eukaryota; kingdom Metazoa; phylum Chordata; class Mammalia; order Artiodactyla; family Ziphiidae; genus Mesoplodon; species Mesoplodon mirus. Next base: position 50,301,825 of record NC_138982.1, read on the forward strand.
GATATTTAGTCAAGTGACATTGCTTGATAATATGATAATTCTATTTTTAATTTTTTAAAGAATTTGTACTGTTTTCAATATAGGCTACACCATTTTACATTCCCACCAACAGTGTACAAATGTACAATTTTTCCACATTCTCACTAACACTTGTAATTATTTGGGGGTTTTTTGATAGTAAATATCCTAAAAGGTATGAAGTGATATCTCATTGTTGTATGATTTATATTTCCCTGTTTATTAGTGATGTTGAGCACTATTTCATTAAAATAAAAAGTATGTAATTTATAGCTTTTTCATTCCTTCAAGATGTTCCTGGAGAATAGGTTCTTGTCTCATCACAGAAAGAATTCAGAGACAAGACAGGGAAGTCAAGAAAGCAAAGCAAGGATTTATTAAGCAATAGTACACTCTCAAGGGGAGAGCGGGCAGACTCAGGTGAGTAGCTGCCCTGGGTTTCTTTGGCAAGCCAGTTATATGTGTTGTAGAAATAAAGGGACAGAATATTCATTGGGGAAGGAGGGGTTTGGGGGTCGTATTCCCTGATTTTCATCCTAGCTCCACCTTCCCAAGGGAAGGAGGAATTTTTGTCCTTATTTAGTCTTGATCAGAAGTGTCATGGCATTGGTGCATCATGGGAACTTCTTGTCTGCAAGGCTAATTTTATTGTAATGAGGACATAATAAGCAAAAGGTTACATTCAAATGCTGAACATTCTGGCTTTTTCCCACCTTTCTTTGTCTGCCTCCAGGACACTGATCACCCCAAAGTGTGTAGTTTCCTGTCAGTCTGGAGGTTCCTGCTTTTCTTTGCCCAAGGACCCTCTTGTAAACAATGAGGACACTCATTGTTTACATAATGTATCATTTCCTGTCATTTGGCCTGTGCCCCTCCTTTCTCTGCTCATATCTAGGTGTGAACACAGGCTATCTTTCAATTTATTTGTATCATTTTCAATTTCCTTCATCAATGTCTTATAGTTTTCAAAATACAGCTCTTTTACTTCCATGGTTAAGTTTATTCCCAGGTATTCTATTCTTTTTGATGTGATTATAAATGGAGTTGTTTTCTTGCTTTCTCTTTCTAATATTATTAGTGTAGAATATATTAGTATAGAAAAGAAACATATTTCTATATACTAATCTTATATCCTACAACTTTACTGAATTCATTTATTCTACAAGGTTTTTGGTGGAGACTTAAAAGGGTTTTGTACATATAGAGTCATGTCATCTGCAAATAGTGACAGTTTCACTTTTTCCCTTCCAAATTGGATGCCTTTTATTTCTTAGTCTTGTCTGATTACTGTGGCTAGAATTTCCAATACTATGTTAAATAGAAATGGCAAGATTGGGAATCCTTGTTTTGTTCCCAATTTTAGAGGAAAAGCTTTCAGTTTTTCCACCACTGAGTATGATGTTGGCTGTGGATTTGTCATAAATGGCCTTTATTATGTTGAGATATGTTCCCGTAAGACCAACTTTGTCAAGAGTTTTTATCATGAATGGGTGTTGAATTTTGCCAAATGCTTTTTCTGTATCTATTGAGATGATCATGCGATTTTTATCCTTCATTTTGTTAATGTGGTGTATCACTTTGATTGATTTGTAGATACTGAGACATCCTTACATCCCTGGAGTGAATCTCACTTGATTGTGGTGTATGATCCTTTTTATGTATTGTTGAATTTGACTTGCTAATATTTTGTTGAGGATTTTTGCATCTATATTCATTAGAGATATTGGTCTGCAATTTTCTTTTCTTTTCTTTTTTCTTCTTTAGTATCTTTGTCTGGTTTAGGTATCAGGAGAATGGTGGCCTTACAGAATGAATTTGGGAGTCTTCCCTCCTCTTCAAATTTTTAGAATAGTTTGAGAAGGGTAGGTATTAGCTCTTTTTGTATGCTTGTTAGAATTCTTCTGTGAAGCTCTCCAGTCCTGGACTTTTGTTTGTTAGGAGTTTTTAAATTACAAGTTCAGTTTCACTACTAGAGATCAGTCTGTTTGATTGTCTGTTTCTTCCTGATTCAGTTTTGGAAGGTTATATGTTTCTAGAAATTTGTCCACTTCTTCTGGGTTGTCCAATTTATTGACATGTAACTGTTTATAGTACTCTTTTATAATTTTTTATAATCCTGTGGTATGGGTTGTTATTCTTCTCTTTCATTTCTTATTTTGTTTATTCGAGTCCTCTGTCTCTTTTTTCTCAATAAGCCTGGCTAAAGGCTTATGAATTTTGTCTTTTCAAAAAACCAGCTCTTGGTTTCATTGATATTTTCTATTGGCTTTTTATCTCTATTTTATTTATTTCCTCTCTGACCTTTATTATTTCCTTCCTTCTGCTGACTTTGTGTTTTGTTTGTTCTTATTTTTATAATTCCTTTATATGGTAGGTTAGGTAGTTTGAGATTTTTGTTTGTTTCTTGAGGTAGGCCTTTATCACTATAAACTTCTCTTTTAGAACATCTTTTGTTCTGACCCATAGAATTTGGAAAGTGTGTTTTTATTTTCATTTGTCTCAAAGTATTTTCTGATTCCCTCTTTGATTTCTTCATTGACCCATTGATTTTTTAGTAGCATGCTCTTGAGTCTCCATGAGTTTGTGTTTTTCCCAATTTTCTTCCTGTAATTGATTTCTAGTTTCATACATTACAGTCAGAAAAGATGCTTGATATAATTTTTATGCTCTTAAATTAGTTGAGATTTGTTTTGTGGCCTAGCATGTGATATATCCTGGGGAACAATTCATGTGCAGTTGAAAAGAATGTGTTCTGCTGTTTGGGGATGGAATGTCCTGTAGATATCTATTAAGTGCCACTGGTCTAATGTGTCATTTAAGGCCATTGTTTCCTTATTGATTTTTCTGTCTGGATAATTTGTGTCCATTGATGTAAGTGGGGTGTTAAAGCCCCCACTAAGATTGTATTATTGTCTATTTCTCCCTTATATCTGTTAATATTTGCTTTATGTATTTAGGTGCTCCTATATTTGATGCATATATGTTAATGAATATTGTACCCTCTTCTTGTACTGATCCTTTTATCATTATATAATGCCCTTCTTTGTCTTTAGTTATTAGACTTTGGGGGTTTTTTGGTAACATCTTTATTGGAGTATAATTGCTTTACAATGGTGTGTTAGTTTCTGCTTTATAACAAAGTGAATCAGCTATACATATACATATATCCCTATATCTCTTCCCTCTTGTGTCTCCCTCCCATCCTCCCTATCCTACCCCTCTAGGTGGTCACAAAGCACCAAGCTGATCTCTCTGTGCTATGCGGCTGCTTCCCCCTAGCTATCTATTTTACATTCGGTAGTGTATAGATTAGACTTTGTTTTAAAATCTACTTTGTCTAATGTGAGTATTCCTACACCAGCTTTCTTTTCATTTCCATTTGACTAGAATATCTCTTTCCCATTTCCTTACTTTAGTCTGTGTATGTCTTTACCTCTGAAGTGAATCTCTTGTAGGCAGCATATAGATTGATATGTTGTTGTTGTTGTTGTTGTTTTATCCAATTAGCCACCCTATGTCTTTTGATTGAAGCATTTAGTTCATTGACATTTAAGGTAATTATTGATAGGTATGTACACTTATTGCCTATTTCTTACTTGTTTTCTGGTTGTTTTTGTAGTTTTTTTCTGTTCTTCTTCTTTTAATCTCTCCCCCTGTGGTTTGATGGTTTTCATTACTGTTGTGTTTGTGTTCCTTTCTAGTTTTTATGTATCTATTTTAGGTTTTTGATTTGTGGTTACCATGGAGTTCATATATTGACCTGTAACTATCTACTTGCTTTAAACTCATAGTCATTTAAGTTCAAACACATTCCAAAAGCTCTACATTTTTCTTCCCTACCCTACGATTTGTGTTTTTCATGTCACATTTTATATCTTCATGTCTATCCCTTAACTCTTTATTGCAGTTATAGCTGATTTTACATTTTTTATCTTTTAACCTTCATATTAGCTTATTTAAATGGTTGATCCACAGTCTTTACTATACACTTGTCTTTACCAATGGGAATTTCTCTTCCTATAATTTATTTCTTGTTGCAGCCTTTTCTTTTTCACTTAAAGAAGACCCTTTAACACTTCTTCTAAGGTTGGTTTAGTATTGACGAACTCTTAGTTTTTGCTTTTCTAAGAAGTCCTTTATCTCTCCAATTCCGTATGATAACCTTGCTGGGTAGAGTATCCTAAGTTGTAGGGGTTTTTTTTCTTTCAGCATTTAAATATATTATGCCACTCCCTTCTAGCCTGCAAAGTTTCATTTGAAATATCAGTTGATAGCCTTATGAGGGTTCCCTTGTATATGACTCTTTGTTTTCCTCTGGCTTCCTTCAAAATTCTCTCTTTAATTTTGCCATTTTAATTATAATATGTTTAGGTGTGGATCTCTTTGGGTTCATCTTGTTGGAAATCTCTGTGCCTCCTTTACCTGGGTATCTGCTTCCTTCTTCAGGTTTGGAAAGTTTTCAGCCATAATTTCATTAAATGTATTTTTTTACTCCTTCTTCCTTCTCTTCTCCTGTGACCCCTATAGTGCAAATTTTAGTATACTTGATATTGTCCTGAAGGCCCATTGTTTTTCCTTTTGTTGTTCTGATTCAGTGATTTTCATTATTCTATCTTCCAGATTGTGTATGTATTCTTCTGTATCACCTAATCTGTTAATTCCCTCTACTGTATTTTCCATATCAGTTATTGTATTCTTCAGATGACTGGTTCTTCTTTATAACATCCAGTACTTTCTTAAAATTCTTGCTGTGTTCATCTATTCTTTTCCCTCACTCTGTTAGCATTCTTTTTATTATTGCTTTGAACTTTTAATCAGGGAAATTATTTATCTCTGTTTCATTAAGGCTTTTTCAGAGGATTCATCTTGTTTTTTCATTTGAAACATGTTCCTCTGTCTCTTCATTTTGTTTAACTCTCTTTAGCTCTGTGAAATTCGGTGAAACAGTTACCTATCCTGGTCTTGAAGGGGTTTCCTTGGGTGTCCCTATGCAGAGGATGTGTGCCCAGTGGCTTTGACAAGAGAGCTGGATCTGAAGTGAGCCCAGCCCTCATCTTCCCCACAGAGTGTGCTGGTAGCCACCACCTTGGCGGGAGGTAGGGTACAAGCTACTCTACTGGGGGTGGAGGCAGGGCCTGTGTGGCTGGAGCAGGAGCCTGAGAGAAATGGGCTTCTACAGGATGTAATTGTTATCTCTGCCTTGGCTTAGGGCATGGCCAGAGCCTGAGGGCTTGGGGCTGCACTTCTGTGCTGGTTTCACTTTCTGCCCTCCCCCTCCCCATGTGCATGGTGTGTGTGCCTTGGTTAGAGGCTGGATTGCAGCTGGAGGGGTTGGTGCCACACCACTAAGCTGACTTTGCTACCCACCCCCCAAGTCTGTGCAGGGATGTGGGCTCCAGCAATGGCAGTATCCTCCATGGAGCTACTTTTGCTCCCTCCTGCATATGTGCAGTGACATACATGCTGACATTGGCTGCCTCTACCCTCATCAGAAGCAGGGCCAAGGTCCAAGCCAGCTTCAGTCCCTTCAAGTATGAGCACTCTCATTGACAATAGCAGCCTCTGCCTTTGTGAGGAGCAGCACTGGAGCAAGAGGTGTTGGAGCAGGAGCCTAGTGAAGGCTGGGAAGTGTGCTGGGGCAGTCCTGGCAAGGAAGCTAGAGCCCCAGGAAGTTTTCGATCTGCTGCCTCTGCACTGTGACTGGGAGTAAGCAAGTCTGTGTGTACACTCTTCAAGAGCAAAGTCTCAATTTCTTACAGCCTTCCAGTAATCTCCACTGGTTTTCAAACCAGCTGAGGGAGCTCATCTTCTCAATGTCAGAACCCAGGGCTGGGGTGCTTAATATGAGGCTTGAACCTTTCACTCCCCAAAGAGGATCCCCGGGCTTATTATATCATCCTCATCTTCTGGGTCCCATGCTAGGGTTATGAGTCTCAACCAGATTGCTCCTTCTCCCTTCCTACCAGACTCACTTGGACCTCTCTTTATAGCCTTGGTTGTACAAAAGCCATCTTGCTCGTCCCAGGTCAATTTCAGCAAGAGTCACTCTATATGTAGTTGTAGCTTTGATATGTTTGTGAGGGAGTTAAGCCCTGTGTCCTCCTACTCTACCATCTTGATCTCCTCCCTAATCTATAATTCTGTTTTACACTTCATTTATTTCTTGCTGTATGTTTTTATTTGTTTATTTTATACTTTTTTTTGTTTTTCTTAACTTGTTGAGTAGAATATTTATTTATTTATTCTTTACCCCTGAAAGTATATAGAGGTATGAATTTACCTCTCAATAAAGCTTTAGCTGTGTCTAATAATTTTTTTAAATATTAGGGTCATATTTTTATAACTTCTAAATACTCTTCAGCCTTTGAATAAGATGGGTATTTGAGCAAATGTGTCTAAATTTCACACTCCTGAAAGTTCCCAGTGAAGGACCCTCATATCATTAAAATGATGAAAAACCAATTTCAATGACAGAAACACAGGATGAAAAAGAATTATTAACTAGAAATTTTGAGAAATTACTTTTTGACAGTGTATAAACATATCAAAGTAAATGAAAGCTGACTCTAACATGTGACTTTTCTGATGATGTTTTTGAATTTCAAAGGTAAAAAAAGGATTCTTTAAAAGCAAAGGTAACACATTGCTGCATGTTGCCAGTAGTTTCTTTCTCCTGTTGGAGGTGGATGTTTGAATTCACCATTAGAAACTGGAGCTCTCTGGTTTTGGAACCAACACTTTGGTAGACCTTTAGATTATGATGGCTCTTTTGGAAAGGGGATGTTGAGAAAATGAAAAGCTAACCTCTATGTTTATATGCATACTAATGTAAAAGATTGCCTTCATTGGATTCAGAGAGTGTTCCTCTGTGGGAGTGGTTGGGATATATAGTATTGATTTTTTCTTCTCCCTGAGTCTAAGTCAGATCTGGAGGCCTAGATTTAACATAGTAGGGACAGTGGTAACATTTCATAATGTATACGTATATTAAATTATCATGTTGTACACTTTACATATATATAATTTTATTTCTCAATTGTACTTAAGTAAAGCTGGAGGAAAAAAAAAGTAAAATAAAGTGGTAGGGACATATTTAAGAGCATTTCAATCCTAAGGAGGTAAGCTGCTGACCCATGCTATATGGGAGGCTGAGGAAAGATCTACAGAGTAAACAATAACAACAAATACTATTTATTGTTATTTTTTTAATGTGCTGAGCAACATTCTAACAGTTATCTGCTGAGTACTAATTTGGCCAGTGAATTATAGCAATATTCAAATTTGTTAAAGATTTTGAGTTCACTTTTGTCACAATTTTTTTGTTTCTTTGTTATTTGACAAACATTCATATAGCACTTACTAAATGCTGGGCACTGGGCTAAGCATTTTATAAACAATTCATGCAGTCTTCATGATGGCACTATTATTTTTCCCACTTTAAAACTGAGAGAACAGGCAAAGCGAGATTATGTAACTTGCCCAAGGTCACAAACTAGTAAATGGTGGAGACAAAATTCTAACCCAGGCAGTCTGGCTACAGAAGCCACACTTTTAATCACTGCACTATGCTACATGTTAATTTTTTACACCATGACCCTTTCGTTAAATACTATAGCGAGATTATTTATGCTTTGAGGATTTTTTTAAAATGGCATGTGTACACCCCTTGAGAAAAATATCAAGAGAAAACTACACTAGCATGGACAAAGCAGGAGAGATTCCTAAGACAAGATGACAAGAAAAATGGATGAGGGAGGCCAGAGTAGTGACCTATGGTAGCATAAGGTGGTCAGTGATAATTGGTATCAAGCTGTGAAAAATTCAGATTCTCTTAAATACTAAAAAGGTAATACATTGAGAGTTCAGTCTTCCTAGAGTTATATCAGATGGACTTAGAATGTTTTAGCAAATTATTAAAGAACTAAGGGACATCTTTATTACATTTAGGCTCATCTCAAAATATTTTTAAAGGAAAAAAATATTTTTAAAGACTATTAAGGGGTAAATGATGTGAATTAAAATTTATTTACTTTACTATGCTATCATTGACACGTAAAGGAAGGATAATCTCAAATGCTCAGGAACTCATAAAACTTGTCTGAAAAATCTGCTTGAAAATGCAATTCAGCCAGCTTAAAGATGAATCAACCAATTAACTCACAAAAGGTAAAGACACTGTAAGAAAAAGAAAACTGTCAGGAAGTTCTGAATCCACTGAAAAACAGCAGTAACTATGGCTACAAAACAAAGTAATCATAATTCTTGAAATTAAATTCCATAATGTAAAAATCATAATGTTTTCAATGTCATAGTATAGAATGGAAAACATATTTATGGAATGAAAAAATTCAAGAAAACATCAAAAAAATGGATTGGGGGAGGACTTGAAATGGGAAAATAGTGAAAGGGAGAGGTAATATAGAAGTGGGAATTTCTTTGACAGGGAGTCAAAACAAAAGATAAAATTTCATTTCTGAAGTTAATACATTGAAAAATATGTTTTAATCACTTTCATGAAAGATACAAAAGCCATTTTAAATGGAGGTTTTAAAAACATAAATTAGGGCTTCCCTGGTAGCGCAGTGGTTGAGAGTCCACCTGCCAATGCAGGGGAAACAGGTTCATGCCCCGGTCCAGGAAGATCCCACATGCCACAGAGCCGGCGCCTCCAGAGCCTGTGCTCCACAACGGGAGAGGCCACAACAGTGAGAGGCCCGCGTACCGCAAATCAACAACAACAACAAAAACATAAATTATATTTTCATTAAAGCAAATGTGTACGAATTTTTTTTAATTGAACATTGAGAAATTGATTACAGAAGTCTTGTTTTAAAATGCCTTTATTTAAAACCACTTAAATTCTTAAAAGGGTACATAAAAAACTCAGGAGACAGGCTCTTTCTCGGTGGGAAATGTAATTTTGTGGATTTCTTTTTACTTTTTAACTTTCTTCTTTGCACTATAAACTGTTTGACCTGTGAAAGGTGTTGTAAGATCATTGTGTGGGGTTTGTAAGAGGAATGGCTTGAAGGGTTAGGAGGTAAAATTAGTAGCTAGAATTGGACATTAGGTTGAGCTAGTGTTTAGATCTAGGACTTGGGGTTAGATATATTTTGATATATCTATATAAAAGATATATTTTGATACCTATGTGTTTCTTTACTACTACTGAAAGATATTTTACTGGATATAGAATTCTTGGTTGACAGTTTTTATTCTTTCAGCACTTTAAAGATGTCATCCCATTGCATCTAGCTGACAGAGTTGCTAATGAGAAGTCCACTGTAATTCTTTTTTTTTTTTTTTTTTTTTTTTTCTTTTTGCGGTATGCGGGCCTCTCACTGTTGTGGCCTCTCCCGTTGCGGAGCACAGGCTCCGGACGCGCAGGCCCAGCGGCCATGGCTCACGGGCCCAGCCGCTCCGCGGCATATGGGATCCTCCCAGACCGGGGCACGAACCCGCATCCCCTGCATCGGCAGGCGGACTCTCAACCACTGCGCCACCAGGGAGGCCCTGTAATTCTTATCTTTGTTCTGCTGTGTGTAATATGTTGTTCTTTTTTTTCCTTTGGCTATCGTCAAGATTTTCTCTTTATCTTTGGTTTTAGCAGTTTGAATATTGTATGTGTAGATATATATAGGTTGTGGGTTTTGTTTCTTTTGTATTAATCCTGTTTGGATTTCTCTGAGTTATTGGATCTGTGGGTCTTTCATTATTTGGAAGGAAATTCTTGACTTTTATCTTTCTGAATATTCCTTCTTCTATATTCTGTTCTCTTTTCTCCTTCTAAAATTAAAGTTATACATATATTAGAGCTTTGGATGGTGTCCCACAGCTTTTCATGCTGTGTTGTTTTAAGAATTTTTACTTTATAATTTTCATTATCCTACCTTCAAATATACCAATTCTTTTTTTTTTTTTTTTTGGCTTAGTTGAGTCTGCCTGTTAAAGGAATTCCTCATCTCTGTGATTGAATTTTTATTTCTAGAATGTCCATTTGACTCATAGTTTCTGTTTGCTGAAATTCCCCATCTGTTCATGAATGTTGTCTAGTTTTTTCACTAGAGCCTTTAACATATTAACATATTTTATAATCCCTATCTAATAATTCCAACATCTGGGTCATCTCTGAGTCTGGTTTGATTGATTGTCTTGTATCTTGATACTAGTTTTTTTTTTTTTTTTAATTTATTTATTTATTTTTGCTGCGTTGGCTCTTCGTTTCTGTGCGAGGGCTTTCTCCAGTTGTGGCAAGTGGGGGCCACTCTTCATCGCGGTGCGCGGGCCTCTCACTATCGCGACCTCTCCCGTTGCGGAGCACAGGGTCCAGACGCGCAGGCTCAGTAGCTGTGGCTCACGGGCCTAGCCGCTCCACGGCATGTGGGATCCTCCCAGACCAGGGCTCGAACCCGTGTCCCCTGCATTAGCAGGCAGATTTTCAACCACTGCGCCACCAGGGAAGCCCCCTTGATACTAGTTTATTTGCTCTTCTTTTCATCTTGCTTTTTTGTGTGACATAGTTTTTTTTATTGTTTGAGAGTAAACACTAAGATAAATAATACTTATGCCTAGAAAGGCATATAATATGTATGCATCTTTTGCTGCTAAATGATTACTATGAGTGGTTGAGTAAATCTAGTTAAGAATTAGTCTGGGTTTGGGTTTTGTTGTTGCTACTATTAACTTCCAATGCTCACCAACTAAAAATTCCGCTAGCATTGCCTAGTCCTTAGGTTGGTGGCTAGCATGCATACTGAGTTTTTCTTAATAATTCTGCTCTGCTTTCATATTTTGACCTTTGCTGTGTACCTGTACCTTAAAGGCCATCCCTCTGCATGCTCTTGCCCCATCCCCCATAGCAGACAACTGTTTCTTGGTACTTAATTCTTGTCTATCTGGTGGTTACTGGAAGGAATGTTATCTTTTGTCTTGGTCCAGCCTGTCTTAAGCAGGTCTGGCATCCCTGGGTTTGTTAGATGTAACTTCTCCAGTGGTCTTGCCTCTCCTCCCCAGTGACAGCCAAGTTATGCCTTTTATCTTCAGGAGGCCTGGTGTAGAAGTGAGATTCCTACTCCTTCCCCAACAGTAGAATAACTCTAATGGTTGGGGTCCAGGAAAGCTGCCTACCACCATTACCCAATATAGAAGGCTTTGTTTTTTAGCTTTTACCCTTTCTGCAGCTGCAATAAATCTTCACCTGCATCCTAGAGACAACAAGTTTGCTTCCCTTCCCTGTGAGGCTTAAGGCTTTTCTTCTCTAGGTAGGTAGGACCCATGCAGTTTTTGCTTTTCCCACAAGGGAGGCCACTCCCTCTCTCCATGCTTGCACTACCAACAGAGGCTTTCTCTGGTCTCCCTTTCAGTCTTTCTCATAAGTACCCCACAGAGACATGTGAGAAGATCCTGTGAGTTGGTGTAAAATCCACTTGTATCTGTGGTCTCCAGGGATTTTATAGTCTCACACAAGCCCACATTTGGCCTTTAGCAATTTGTTAAAATTTTTAGCTGAATTCTTCCTGTCTGTTTGAATGGTACCTGACATCTCTTCCTCCTCTGCTTGGCCAAGGGGAACCAGTGTTCATGCCCCATCTCTTTGAAGTAACCTGTCTTTCCTTAGATTTTAGGCCTGAAATGTCAGTTTTCTGAAAAGTTCAAAGAAAGTTATGGTTTTATGGTTTATTTGGCTTTGTTGTTGTTGTTGTTAGAATGGGAACAACACTCTAGTTTCCTACATCCTAGGCAGAAGCAGAACACCATTTTCTTTCTATTCTTTGTTGTTCTCCTGTTTTAATATTTTCTTGCTCTTTCCTTTATCATGTCTTCCTTGATATTTGTATTGTTTCCTTTTCTTTTTTGGTTTTATGTAGTAATAGACATATACCCTGTTTTACTCAGTTCCTGCAGTGGTTCTCAGTAGAGGTGTACCACCCTTAGGGAAGGCACTTTGAAAATTTGTTGGGGCGATTTTGTTTGTCCCAGTGATTCAAAAGGACTATTGTTCATTAGTGGGTAGATAATAAATACTAGATGCTAGGCATCCTGCAATTTAAAGGAAACTTCCACATATTGAAGAATTGTCTCATGTCCACACACTTTTAAATATCCCACTGGATAGTCATATAAGTAAAAACTATAACAGTTTTATAACATATATTTATCTCATATAGAAACACAATTTAAAAAATAATTTGGGTAAATACTGAATTTTATAGAATACAACTTTCTTTTGTTATGAATTTGACCAAATTCTGTTCACTATTTGGACATAACTTCTCCTTGGCAATGTTGCTTATAAAGTTTGAGTCATGCAACATATCTCTTTTTGTCTATCTTTCTAATTTTGGCACTCAGTTATTCTAGGTAAAGTTATGGGCATCAGTCTACTTCATTTATGTCTTCTAGTGTTGTCATGCGTGAACATTTACATGTTGAAAAAATTTTGTGTTTTGTAAGCTACTGAGATTCTGGGACTGTTTCTTACAAAACATAACCTAGTGGGACTTCCCTGGTAGTCCAGTGGTAAGACTCCTTGCTTCCACTGCAGGGGCCACAGGTTAAATCCCTGGTTGGGGAACTGAGACCTCATCTGTTGCATGGCATGGCCAAATAATTTAAAACAACAACAACAAAAAAAAAACCCCATAACCTAGCAAAGCCAACACACACAGCTTAATTCCCTAGCACAATTCATATTTCTTGGAGAAAAGTTATGAGTCAACCCTCTGTCTCTAATCAGTCTGTACCACCTGCATTCTATTTATAGAACATTGCTGATGCTTCTAGAATGTGAATGACACCATTCCTCATCTCCAGAACTGCTGTAGGTGTGTCTCTGGTCTTCACTATTGACTGGATTATTTGCATGGGAATCTTTGGCAGGGTGGGGGTGGGGGGGAAAAACATGTCTTATGCTGTCTTCCCCAACTTAACATGGAGGGCCTCCATATTCAGTGGTACTAGTTATCTTGGTTCACTTTGATTCAATCCCAGACTCCTTGGGGTAAAAACTCAAGACAAAGAGAAGGTAAGTAATAGAGACCTAAAATAATTTCCAATTCCTATGGACATAGGAAGGATAAAGAGATGGAAATAAAGGATAATGAAAGGCTCCCCTGAAAAGACAAAATTGGCACTTTATGAGGCCTCACTGGTTTATTCATCACAAACCCATTTTTTAAATGTAGCTTGTTTCTGAAAATAAAGCTCCATTCAAAGAAGCTGAAAAAAATTCACACCCTAGGGAGCCAGATGGTCTTTTATTCATAAAATTCTATAACTTCAGGATATTATAAAACTTTTAACAAACAGAGGCCATAAGTCTACTGATTTCAACCTGAAAGTAGGTATTTTTAAAATGTCAATACATAAACTATCACCCACAATCGTCAATGAATATGGATAAGTTGTTTTGACTTTCAACTGCTATAAAGAGAACATTGGTTGTTTTTACAGTTTAGAGTATTTCTTTTTCTCTTTAGTGGCAAAGCAAAGGACAGATGACTGAAATGGGTTGACTACAATTACAAAATAAAAAAAGAAATGTGACATATATTTAATTACCTTCAGCAATTTAACATTTTCTAGACATTTGTCTATGACATTTAATATGGTAATACAAGTTCTCAGAGCTAAATAGGAGGGGATTTATTTGGTTTTTTTTTTTTTTTTTTTGCTATGAAAGAACTATCTGTCTCAAAAGTAAAGTGAAAACTATGCTAAGAAAGTAGAGAATGAAGAGAGGAAGAATGGAAGAAAGAAGGGAGAGAGAGAGGCAAGATGGAAGGAAGGAAGGAAAGAAAGGAGAAGAAAGTAGGGGAGAGGAATGGACAAGTAAATAAGGAAGCAGGGCAGGTATTTTCCAAACAAGCTTATCCAAAGTGTTATGACAACTATGTTTTCCCATTACAAAGGAGTTGCTCCAAAAGCACGCATCTGCATAATGTTATTTTATTATATGTTGCTGTTGCTTTTATAAATAGAGCTGGTGTACAAGAGAAGTCTGAATTCCTATGTAGTGACTGAAATGGCTTAAATGGAACAGCATAAATTGAAATGTGTGGTAGTATGCCTGACAGTCGTAACTTGCAGTCTTCATGTGATGAAAATCTTGGTTCCAGTGCCTTGAATTTTAAATTTTCATATAGATTGTAAAACAACTATATGCCAATAAAAATTCATAAAAATAAAGCAATACAATCTAGAATTAAATAAATAAATAATTTTTCATGTAGAAATTTATAATAATACAGAGATCTTCATTTCTAATTTGATCGTTGGTGAATTATGTCTTCTTTGGTTTCTGTGGAAAGACTCAATTATTGTCTCAAGGAATACTGGAGTGTTTTTTATTAGATCCAAAATATAAAAGCAGGATATGGAGGCCTCTAGATGAAGATCTTTGGAATAAATGACAAAGGAGAGGGGCAAATTTCCTTCTCAGGCTGTTTGCTCTGCTTAACTTCTGGTGCTCCAGCATCAGTTTCTCCTTGCTCTCTAGAGTTTCCACATCTTGAAGGTCCAATATTGGTCAATGAAGTATGGGGGACAGATAACTTGTCTCTTTAGCTCATAGCTCTTCAGCTTGAGTGGAATTACACTCAAGGAACTGGAATCAAAGAGCATCTTAAAAGCCTTATCTCCACCTGGATCTGATACGGATTGTGAGATCCTAGACATTGAGCCTAAGCCTAAGGCCATAATGGATGAGACTTTTTTGGATCTTGAGAGGGGTAAGTGTATTTTTGCCTGTGGAGGAAATATAAATAATTTATGATGCGTGCAAACTATGAAAAAGATGAAGTTAAATTCTTTGACGTTCCTCCCACTGAGAAGTAGGGGGAAGAGGGGTGTCTATGGCTACTTCCCTTGAATCTGGGCCAGCCTGTGACTGTTTCCACCAATAGAGTGTGGTAGAAGTGATGCTGTATCACCCCCAGGCTTAGCCTTTATGACACCCAGAAGTTTCCTCTTCCCCTGCCCCCCACCTTTTTTCTATCCTGAGCCACTATGCAAGAAATCTGATTACCTTGAGGCAACCATGGTATGGTATACGGAAGCCCACACTAGCCATGTGGAGAGTCTGTGTCAAGAGTGATAGCTTGTTTTTTTGTTTGTTTGGGTTTTTTTGCTTCTATGTTCTGCCTTCTTCCTGTCTGGACACAAGACTTAAATATCTAAGAAAACTTTTGAGATTGGGAGAACAAAACACAAATTAACAAACAAACAAATGGCTGTATATTAAAGATGTCAGAGTCGAAAGACAGAAGGAGCTTGGGTCCCTGCTGACACTGATGAGTCATCCATATCAGCGAGCTCAAGACTGGCTCTTCTGGAGACAAAGCCCTATCTGCTTAAGCCACTGTTACAATGGCATTCTGTTACTTGCCACCGAATACACTCAGGGCTGATACAACTATCAATAAATACTTGTCTATTGGTTGACTAAATCAGTGTGACTGAACCCCTTGTTTCCCAGCCTTACCTTTTCTAGAAGTTCACCTTCAACAATATAGTCTCTGTGGGATTTATGGATGTTACCTAAAGAGCACACTTCCATGGTTGGCACTTTGCTCAGAGATGCTCAGCTGTGATCAGTCTCTACCCATCTAGTTTTTTCCTGTTGCCCTTACTCTCTGGCTTTTAAGCTCTTCTATTTAGTGTGGTTTTTCTCAGCAAAGCATGAAAAAGAAATGATAAAGAACAAAATAATGATTCTATATGTGATCATTTCTCCTAGTTTTCAGACACTGATGTCTGTGAGACAATAATTAGGAAAAAAAAAGTGGTGATCACACCAGTCACACCAGAGGATGTCTCAGTACTGACTTACTAAATATGTTCTCTTTCCCCCATTCCTAGGTGGTGGGTGTTAGCAGAGTTAGTTATAAAAAATGTTCCAGTTTCTTTTGCCTAAGATTTTAATCTCTTACAGCATGAAGGGAGAGGGTGCATTGAGGTATAGGGGCAGAGTGCAAGAATTAGAGTCAGTCCGGTCTGAGTTCAAATTTCTGGCTTTTTCTTAGAAAGCTGTATAATCCTGAGAAAGTCCTTCTGTCAATGCCCATGATCAGGACTTACAGAGAAGGGTTGTTATGAAGATTGAATGAGGCAATATATATATAAAACACCTACTCTGGAACCCAGAACATAGAGGCGAGATGACAACTGCTGACTCTACTATTTAAGTAGTGAAGTACTTAAAACTTAGCCCCCATGGTTGCATCTACAATATTCTCTTTTTAAAATGAGTTTTGGGGATTATCATAAGTAAATTCTTCAGTCCTTTAAAGAAACAATTCTTTCATGTTTTCCAGGACTAGAAAAGTAAGCACTGAGTAGGACACTTTCAAGAAAATTATCTTTTTTCATTAGTTTAAAGTGACTTTTTGAGAGATTATCTGTAGAAATAACAATTGGCAAAAAGCACAATAATTTGCACATATTAAACATGCACTGTGTAAAATTTTTCCTTTTGGAAAAAAGTCTTTTATATATGAAAGGCAGACGAAAATATACTTTAAATGTAAGAGTTTGTTGATTGATTCCTCCTTATTTTACTGGGTTAAAAGACTTTACTTAGCCACACTATTCATCAAGTAAGTGATTTTTTAATGTTATGTCAGTTTCAGTAAACAAGCTTCAAGAATAGTCTTTTAGTGGATCAAGAACACACTTGTGCCAGCTCCATTTGAATTTAATTGTGTCATTATAGTACACAATTACAGGAACCCAAAAGTAACAAAACACCCCATAGAAACCCCAAAGTAAAAAACACCACCAAAATTAAACTACAACTTTTGGACACATCAATTATATAACAGTCAAGGGAAAGATAGCTAGCTTTTGCTCCTTTATATATGTCTTCAAATCACTTTAAAAATAAAAAAGAGGTTTTAAAAACAGAAAAAAGAAAATCCATGTATTGGTCACCTACTATGTGCATTGTCTATTATAAGTGGTGAAGTTGGAAAAATAAAGGAAACCATTCTTGATCTAGAGAGCTACCAGTTAATGCCAATTCAGATGCAGTTTACTCTTGCTTTCTCTAGGTAAGATCTAACAGCAGCAAACTGTTATTTACAATTTTCTGCTTCATGATCCTATCAAATCTCTAATCAAGAACAAAGAAAATAACAAAGGATTCCTGGAATGAAAATTTTCAAATCTTCAAATTATAGCCCAATGTCAGCCCCCCATCTTCAAGGGATCTTCAGGGGTAGCTTTTTGTTTCACTGGGGCCAGCCCTACCCCCTCCAATCTCTATAGTAAAAGGAGACTAAAAGTGTTTATTATTTTCTCTGTCCATAACCCCTCAGGAGGTGAGGTGGGTGCTGCTACACAAGTCACATTCCTACATTTGCACTTTCTACTACAGATTATAGAACAGATCAATCTCAAATATCCATAAAATGGTGTAACACAAAGAGTGAAAGGATATAGCTTCCCATTGTGTTGGAATCAGAATCTTGTTAGCAGTATCCTTGATTTCCATGGACTACGGAAGGAAGGAAGCTATAGTCTAGTGCCCTTAACAAAAGAATCCACATAATATAGTGTAGTGGGCTAATTTACATTAGTCTTTTGAAGAGTTCATTTACAGAGATTGACTAAAATTAACACAAGTCTGGGGAGTTCAAGTATAGCTTAAGTGAACAAATAAGATTCCTTACAGCAATATACTGTGCAAAATTTGTGGTTACTGCAAACCTCACAATTAAATGGTTCTTCCTAAGATTTTTTTTAACTTCATAGTTAAACAGTTGAATACCACAGAGATATTCTTGTTCTTCTTCCTTTGAATATGGAAAAAATAGAAACTGTGATCATCATAACAAGAAAAAAGATGAATAGTTTTTAAATTATATAAAATATTTGCTTATGGTTTCCTTTGCTGTGCAAAAGCTTTTAAGTTTCATTAGATCCCATTTGTTTATTTTTGTTTTTATTTCCATTTCTCTAGGAGGTGGGTCAAAAAGGATCTTGCTGTGATTTATGTCATAGAGTGTTCTGCCTATATTTTCCTCTAGGAGTCTTATAGTGTCTGGCCTTACATTTAGGTCTTTAATCCATTTTGAGTTTATTTTTGTGTATGGTGTTAGGGAGTGTTCTAATTTCATACTTTCACTTGGAGCTGTCCAGTTTTCCCAGCACCACTTTTTGAAGAGGCTGTCCTTTCTCCACTGTACATTCCTGCCTCCTTTATCAAAGATAAGGTGACCATATGTGCGTGGATTTATTTCTGGGCTTTCTATCCTGTTCCATTTATCTATATTTCTGTTTTTGTGCCAGTACCATACTGTCTTGATTACTGTAGTTTGTAGTATAGTCTGAAATCAGGGAGCCTGATTCCTCCAGCTCCATTTTTCGTTCTCAAGATTGCTTTGGCTATTCAGGGTCTTTTGTTTCCATACAAATTGTGAAATTTTTTGTTCTAGTTCTGTAAAGACAACCCTCAGAATGGGAGAAAATATTTGCAAATGAAGCAACCGACAAAGGATTAATCTCCAAAATTTACAAGTAGCTCATGCAGCTCAATAACAAAAAAACAAACAACCCGGGCTTCCCTGGTGGCGCAGTGTTTGAGAGTCCACCTGCCGATGCAGGGGACATGGTTTCGTGCCCCAGTCCAGGAAGATCCCACATGCCACGGAGCAGCTGGGCCCATGAGCCATGGCCGCTGAGCCTGCGTGTCCAGAGCCTGTGCTCTGCAACGGGAGAGGCCACAACAGTGAGAGGCCCGTGTACCCAAAACAAACAAACAAACAAACAACCCGATCCAAAAATGGGCAGAAGACCTAAATAGACATTTCTCCAAAGAAGATATACAGATTGCCAACAAACACATGAAAGAATGCTCAACATCATTAATCATTAGAGAAATGCAAGTCAAAACTACAATAAGATATCATCTCACACCGGTCAGAATGGCTATCATCAAAAAATCTAGAAACAATAAATGCTGGAGAGGGTGTGGAGGAAAGGGAACACTTTTGCACTGTTGGTGGGAATGCAAATTGATACAGCCACTATGGAGAACAGTATGGAGGTTCCTTAAAAAACTACAAATAGAACTACCATACGACCCAGCACTCCCACTACTGGGCATATACCCTGAGAAAACCATAATTCAAAAAGAGACATGTACCAAAATGTTCACTGCAGCTCTATTCACAATAGCCCGGAGCTGGAAACAACCTAAGTGTCCATCATTGGATGAATGGATAAAGAAGATGTGGCACATATATACAATGGAATATTACTCAGCCATAAAAAGAAACGAAATTGAGTTATTTGTAGTGAGGTGGATGGACCTAGAGTCTGTCATACAAAGTGAAGTAAGTCAGAAGGAGAAAAACAAATACTGTATGCTAACACATATATATGGAATCTAAGAAAAAAAATGTCATGAAGATCCTAGGGGTAGGACATGAATAAAGACACAGACCTACTAGAGCATGGACTTGAGGATATGGGGAGGGGGAAGGGTAAGCTGTGACAAAGTGAGAGAGTGGCATGGACATATATACACTACCAAACGTAGGGTGGATAGCTAGTGGGAAGCAGCCTCATGGCGCAGGGAGATCAGCTAGGTGGTTTGTGACCACCTAGAGGGGTGGGATAGGGAGGGTAGGAGGGAGAGAGATGCAAGAAGGAAGAGATTTGGGAACATATGTATATGTATAACTGATTCACTTTGTTGTAAAGCAGAAACTAACACCACTGTAAAGCAATTATACTCCAATAAAGATGTTAAATATATATATATATATATATATATATATATATATATATATATATATATATATATTTGCCACATTCATTTAAGTCCTATCTGTCTCTTCATTCCTTGTACTTTTATGGTTCCTGGAATGTTAATAGTCATTACCCTTCTCATCTTTATCTTGCTACGAAGGGCAGTAACAGCACAGCTCTGAAATTTTCAAAGAGTTTTTTGTATTTTTCTTTTGTCAACAAGATTATTTTCTCCAGGGATTTCTCATCAAATGCCGTTATGATCTATAAGTTATTTTACTCTTAAGCACAACTAACTCCAGTTTTGAGGCTTATAATTTTAACTCTAAAACAGAAAATTATTGAATAGCAGCCAGGTAGAAGCAAAGTATATAGAGTGGCTAATGGCAAACATGAAACATTCCTTAGGTGGAAATTTATCAATGTCTCCTAAACAAGTGTCTTTTGGACAATTTTGGTGTTAGTTATTTTGTAACAAGATAGGTAAAACGAAGTTAAACAGTCTCTTTACTGAAGAAATTCCCAAAGCTCTTTGTATGGTAATGTGCATTATGAATCTTTGAGAGAAAAATATACTATACAGCCATTCTCAAACTTACTTGATTAAAAATACCTTTTTCGGGCTTCCCTGGTGGCGCAGTGGTTGAGAGTCCGCCTGCCGATGCAGGGGACATGGGTTCGTGCCCCGGTCTGGGAGGATCCCACATGCCGCGGAGCGGCTGGGCCCGTGAGCCATGGCCGCTGAGCCTGCGCGTCCAGAGCCTGTGCTCTGCAACGGGAGAAGCCACAACAGTAGAGGCCTGCGTACCGCAAAAAAAAAAAAAAAAAAACTTTTTCTTTTTTTTCCTTAATGAATCTTCCTTGACTAGTTTTCTGGATAGCACACTAGATAGAGAAATCATGAGTGACCTTGCAATTCAAATGAGGTCCATGGACCAGCAGCATGGGCATCACCTATTAGATTAGAAAGGCTGAATCTCAGACACCACCCAGACCTACTGAATCAGCATCTGCAAGATTCCCAAGGTGATACTTTGCATATTTAAGTTTGAGAAGACCTGGATTAGAAGATAATTCTGAGTCCAAGGAGACAAACATTTATATTTAGATAAGCGTATTGCACGATCATCTTTGTGCAATGTAAATGAAGGGAATCAGAATATGCCACCCTCAAATAATGCCAGTTTGGCGTAAGGATTACTTCGAGTGAAGGCAATTGAGAATCAACAGATACAGAAAGAGTTCTCTGCCCTCTCCTTATTTGCTTAAAAGCGGGCATACATTTGCCTTTGAGGATGGTGCCCACCTCCCATACCAGGGAGAGAAGAGATTTGCTTATCTTCTAAGGTGGAGAGTTGACACCATGATGAGTTTGCATAAACAGACCTTACTAAAATAGTCCTTATCTTCCATTAGTTCTTTCATATATTTCCTAGTTACTTTCCCACAATTTTTTATCTCTTGAAGCCAAACCCTCTTTCCTTTGTTAAAAAGGAATGTAGGCCCTGAGTCTAATTGCTCCTTTGAGTTTTACGTCTTTGGGGGGAATTCCTACACACATAAATATTAATAAAAGTTGTGTGCTTTTACTCCTATTAATCTGTCTTTTGTTAGTATAATTTGCAGGCCCCCCACTCACTGAACCTAAGAGAGTAGAGAAAAAGTTTTTCCTCCCTGATGTAAGCTTCATGAAGGCAGGAATTGTTTTGCTCACAGATGTATTCCAAGCACTCAAAACAGTGTTTGTGGAACATCATAGGTATTCAATAAATGTCTGTGGATGTAATGACTTATTATCCCAGCCAATGCTTTAATTATCCATTATATGTTCTCCATAGTATTTAATCTTAGTGGAACATTATCTATATTTGATGCCTCAAGGGGTGGATCATGAGCTTAGCGAAGAAAAGGTAGTCTTCCCGAGAGGCATCACTACAGAGTAATTTTCAGCCACCCAGATAGACTAAATTTATTGCCTGTATTATGAAGGATACTTCTAAAAACTAGCTATAGGAAATAACTAATAAATATATATTCTATAGGTCATAGAAATGGGATTTCCTGCAATGTTTTATCATTAGAATACTTAAATTGACTGTATTTCAGCAACTTCCCTTCAAGTTCTCCAAGATCAATTTTATTTTACTCTGTGAGGTTGTCTTTCTGCAGGGTTTCTTTCGTGTGTGATCTCCACTCTGAGCCTCTTCCTCCCATCTATAATTCTCAGTCACTTTCCTATAGATTATAAGCCTTAAACTGCCACATGGATTCTAACACTAATGTGATTTGCAGTTAAGCCCCTGATGATCTTTATAAATTGAGATAACGGATTTAACTCCTATTAAGAGTAATTACAGAACAGCTTTGTGGTAGAATTATAAAATATGGACACATTTCCTGATTCAATAAAGTGGAGCTTTCATATTAAAAAAATACTGTAGAAGCATAATTCAAAATAAATGTGTAGTTAATGGAATCAAGGACATCCTTAAGTGATGACAAATATAGTATTGTTTATACGGGGTCTGAAGACATACTGAAGAATCTCCTTCCCTCTACCATCACCACAAAATAGTTCTCTCATAATGTTAATACCGATTCAAATTGGCCATTAGTAACTCCTTAAGAAACCCAGTCCTTCACCTCTGGTCTTGCAGTCCTTCCAGTGTATGCCTTCTCCAACTATTCCCTCCATACTCTATGCTCTAACCTACACTATTTGACGTTTCTCAGAAGCATTTCATTCCTGTGGACCTTTGCTCAAGCCATTCCCTGGAATACCTGGGCCACTCTTACTTTGCTCACTTCTCTGCCTATGTTCCAATAAAGTGAATTCACGTGAAGTATAGACCCTTCAGAGCATAGCTTAACTATTAGCTCTAGAAAGACTTCTCTCACTTCTCAGGATGAGCTTTACTGTACTAGGTGGTTCTGTCTCTCCAGATAAATCACTTTATGTCTGTTTGGGAATATGTTGAATCCCTATCTCATTACATATACTCAGTTAGGTCTTGGTAGATTATGAGCTGCTCAGGGATGGGTGTCATGTTTTTCGTCTACATATTCCTAGTACCTAGCATCACACACTCATTCACTCATCCAATAATCATTTTAAGGACCTCAGAAAATGGAAGACCAGTGAATGAATGAATAATTTGACCCAGAAAGGATGTAAGCAATGCAACTCTTCTAAGTAAGGCATATCCAAATTCTATTTAGTATATCATTCCTTTTTTTCATTCAGTCTTCAAATGTTTTATGTAATATTATCAATATTATAGTATAACAATAACCACAACTTATCAAATATCCACGATGAAGCAAGCACTGTGCTAGATACTTTGATACAGAGAGATAGATTTCTTTCTTTGAAATACTTAATGGCTTTCTCATATTCCAAAAAAAAAAAAAAATACTACTTCCTTGGTAGTTTGTGTCTTTCAAGAAATTTATCTATTTCATCTAAGTTGTTGAATTTATGTATTCCTACTCGAGCTCAAGTATCCCTACTAGAGCAGTTATTTGTACACTCATGTTCATACAGCTTTATTCACAATAGTCAAAAGTGAAGTAATCTAGACATGAAAGGACAGATATTGAATGCTTTGATTTATATGAGGTTCCTAGAGCAGTCAGATTAATAAAGAAAATGGAATGGTTGTTTCCAGGGGCTGGGAGGAGGAAGGAATGGAGAGTTATTATTTAATGGGTATACAGTTTCAGTTCGGGAAGAAGAAAAAGTTCTGGAGATTGACGGTGGTAATAATTGCATAACAATATGAATGTATTTAATGCCACTGGACTGTACATGTAAAAAATGTTAAAATGGTAAATTTTATGTTATTTATATTTAACCACAATAAAAAAAAATTCCTTATACATTAAAGTACAAAATATAACAAACTAAAACAAAAACGCTGGAAGAAAACATGGAATATTTTAAAGTTTGGATGATAAAGACACAATAAATAAAATTAAAAGATAAGTAGAAAGAAATTTTGATACATAATATACAAAGAATTCCTTCTAAACAATGAGAAAGCAAATAAACGAAATACAAAATGGACAAATGATTGAATAGACAATTCAGACTACACATCTCAAAACAGAACATATCTAAAAATAATTCCTCATTGATTAAGTTTTAAGTCCAACAAGCTAACTATAAAATATTAGCAGAAAATACAGCATGGTTTGGAAATGCTTGCTACACAAAATACCAAATCCAGAAGCTATAAAGAAAACATAAACATATTTGGCTATCCAAAAGTTTTAAATCCATACTACAGAGGCACCATAAAAAAGTAAAATGGCCATCAAAAAAGGCCTGTGATGTTATTTTTTTTAACACAATAAGTTGTATATAGGATTTGTTTCATAGATAGTAGTTAACGAATTATAATTAACATTTACCTGAAAGTCACCTCCAGAAACCACTAAGAGCATTCTTAACACAAAGCCATCAGTAATGGGCCATTCAGCATCTTATCTTTTTCATTTTTTACTTAAATTTGTAAAACTTGTTTTTTGACTAGAAAAATGTTGAAACTAGGAAAGCATAAAACAATAAGAAATGGCTCAATATTTTTCATATCAACTTAATCATTTTATTATGTGCATATTATTTTAAGCCATCCACTAATAAAATGATCCAAACTAAAAAAAAGTAAAAAGATAATGACAGAAAATGAATAATAAAAAGTATATAAAGAATACCTACCAATTAATAATAAAAGAAAAACAAATCAAATAAGAGATAGGCAAAAATAAATGATTCACAAATGAAATACAGATGATTAACATAAAGAGAGTTAACTTTATACATAATCAGGGAAATGCATTTAAAAATATTAATGAAATAAATTTTTACGTATTAGCAAAATTTTGAAGGTAAATAAAGTCCAGAGTTGGTAAGCTCCTCATCACTCTGCAGAAAATATAAATTGGTACAGAAATTTTGAAGGGCAATGATAGGTTTGATCAATATTTAAAATTTGCATATCCTATGACCCAACAATTATTTCTAGGCATTTATTTAATATATGTAAAAAAGGTGCTTACTACAATATTATTGTAATAATAAACTTTTGGAGACCAGTCATTATCATCAATAGAGAAATTCTTAAATTTTCTGTTGTTCATACTATAGAATACTATGTAGCAGTTAAAAATAATAAATTAGATGTATATTTTTTTAATTTTATAAAATTTTTTATTGCATGATTTTTAGATTCTATAGTGCTTTACAGTTTTCAAAAGTTTCACACAGATGATTTCATATAATGCCATAATAACTCCCTTTCCCTGTATTGCCCCTTCCCCTTTCCCTCTCCCCACTTGTAGCCACTAGTTAGTTCTCTATATCTGTGAGCCTGCTTCTTTTTTGTTATATTCACTAGTTTGTTGTATTTTTTAGATTCTACATATAAGTGATATCATACAGCATTTGTCATTCTCTGACTTATTTCACTTAGCATAATGCCCTCCAAGTCCATCCACATTGCTGCAAATGGCAAAATTTTATTCTTTTTTATGGCTGAGTAGTATTCCATTGTGTATGTATATATGTGTGTGTGTATATATATACATACATACACCACTTCTTTATCCATTCATCTCTTGATGGACACTTAGGTTGCTTCCATGTCTTGGCTACTGTAAATTGTACTGCTATGAACATTGGGGTGCAACTGTCTTTTCAAATTACCGTTTTTGTTTCTTTCAGATATATATCCAGGAATGAAATCGCTGGGTCATATGGTAGTTCTATTTTTAGTGCTTTGAGAAAGTTCTATAATGTTTTCCACAGTGGCTGCATCAATTTACATTCCCACCAACAGTGTCAGAGGGTTTCCTTTTCTCCACATCCCCACCAACATTTGTTATCTGTGTTCTTTTCGATGGTAGCCATTCTGGCCAGTGTGGGGTGATATGTCATTGTGGTTTTGAATTGCATTTCTCTGATGATTAGCAATGTTGAGCATCTTTTCATGTGCCTATTGGCCATCTGCATTTCGTCTTTGGAAATATATCTATTCAGGTCTTCGGCCCATTTTTTAATCAGGTTTTTGTTTTTTTGATGTTGAGTTGTATGCCCTGTTTATATAAGTTGGATATTAACCCCTTATCGGTCATATCATTTGCAAATTGCTTCTCCCATTCAGTAGGTTGTCTTTTCGTTTTGTTGATGGTTTTCTTTGCTGTGCAAAAGCTTTTAAGTTAAATTAGGTACCATTTGTTTATTTTTGCTTTTGTTTCCATCACTATAGGAGACATATCCAAAAAAGTATTGCTGAAATTTATGTCAAAGACTGTTCTGCCTATGTTTTCTTTCCTCTAGGATTCTTATAGTATCTGGTCTTACATTTAGGTCTTCAATCCATTTTTGAGTTTATTTCTGTATAGGATGTTAGAGAATGTTCTAATTTCATTCTTTTACATGTAGGTGTCCAGTTTCCCCAGTACCACTTATTGAAGAGACTGTCTTTCCTTTTGCTCTCTTTGTTATAGATTAATTGATCATAAGTGTGTATATGTATATGTACTATCATGGAAATCTCATAGATACGTTAGTAAGTAAAAAAAGTTGCAGAAAAATATTTGTAGAATGATCCTATTCCTATAACAAATTACAAACAAACCATATTCAATCTGTTTCCAGGTGGTGGTAAAGCGACACTTTCTCTACATGCATGATATTTCTCCAGGAATGTATTCATATATTGTACATACTTTTTGGTTTTGGAATAAATGAAATGCAAACACTTGCATGTATTTAGAAGTAAAAATTTTAAATAGGGAAACACAGAAGATTCAGAGGCTTTGAAATTCAGAGGTTCTGAAAGCTTATAAAACACATTTTAGAACAAGGAGAGGTCTGAATGAAGGCTCCAGTAAAACTCTGCACTGGGAGGATCTGTCCACAGCACAGCCATTCCTCACCTCAAAATAGGAGAGGTTCCCAAGGGCTTTTGTGGACTTCCATTTCCTGTTCTTTTCTCCCTATCTCCCTGATTGTCCCCAGAGTCCTGGATCAAGAATGAGATAAGCCTGGGAGGGGATACTCTAAAGCAATGAAAACCTCCCACAGTCCTTCCAGATCCAAATTCCTGCCCACCCTCCACTACCCTCTACTTACTTAGCATTAGAACCCAGTAGCTTTTGATCTGACAGCTCCACTATTACCAGCCATACTGCACTGTTGGGGAGAGCCCTGCAGCCTGACACAGACACCCCTGTTTCTCACCATGTATAAAAAGCATCTGGTCATTGAGTGCCTCCAAGGAGACTCAATTGTCTGTGTGGTTCCTTAAGGCTACTTATATATTTTGGTAAGCTTTCCTGTAAATGATTTTTTGTCAGTTTAACACTGAAGGTTAGATTGTTATTGTTTAGTTAAGATGGGTAGTTCTGTTTATCAAGAGCCAGGAAGTATGGTCCAGAAACTGTGCAAAAGACTTTACATACATTGCCCAGTTTAGCTTCCTCACATATAATTATGAGATAAGAGCTATTAGTATCTCCATTTTATAGGTAAATAAACAAACAGTAGCTTAAGAGTGTTAAGTGTCCAAGTTCACTTGGTTAGTAAGTAGCAGAGTTACGACTTAAACCCAAATTTAAACCCAATCAGTCTAATTTCTAGCCCTGTACACTTAACTATCACAAAAGGGTTAATGTGGGCTCATCAAGGGAAAACTGTTACTTGACAAAATGCAGCCTAAGGCTTACAGCTTTTTAATGCAAACTATTTGCTTAATTCTGGGGATGTTTTATTGGCAAGAATTAAATGCAATAGCAAGATCACTCCCATAAATAGTTTGAGTAGACTTTATTGATTTCATTCTCTAAAAATCTGACAGCAGGACAATGTCATCTTCCCATTTTACAGATAACATCAGCAGCAATTTTTAAATTAGCATTGAGCATATCCATTCAGGATTCATTACACTGGAAAACGTCCCTCCTCTATCCATTGATGAAGCTAAATTCTTCTCTAAGGAGCCCTCAGAAAAGCCTGTGCCAAGAAATGGGCCTCAAAGTACATTCAGGTTTAAAACGCCTTAAAACTTAGGGTAGATAACCTTTGCCTATTTCCAATACAGGGACTGCCATGCACCTTTCTAGACTCCTATTGGGAAAGCACATTCCTTTACATTCACTCCAGGCTGGAGATCTGATAGAAGCAAAGATACTCTTTAACTGTGGCCCAGTGGAAGGAGGCATTCACATCTGCCACCCAGACATCATCTCCCTGCACCTCTAGCCACAGAAAATAGGCATTTGGTGAGAAGAGGAAGCTGGAATAAATGAGAAGAGCCTCCAAATTTTAATGACTTTATACTCTACTTCAGAACCCATAAACAATTCATACCATCTGGCTTCATTTTATTTTTTATCACACGGGAGGGAATCTCAGCCTACTACATGATAAAAGAAAAAATCAGGATCAAATTCCTCCTTTCTCCCCAGCCCCCACTTCCAGCTCTGAGCCCAGAGTTTTGCAAAGCAAATCTTTGCTATTACTCTTACAGAGAAAGAATTTTGGCATGGAAGAAAAAGAACTCCAAGTAAGACAAGCACAAAAGGTGTTTTGTTTCTTTCAAATCAGTGTAATTTATACAGCTGTGTATATGAGCAAAGCTGCTTCAGGGAAGCAGATCCAAGCAGGGACTTTCGGGTCTTGGCACCATGTCCCTCCGAGCTGTCCTTGAATCACTTCACCTCACTCTACCTTTAGTGTCTCCATTCAAACATTCAGAAAAAATAAAGGGAATAAAGAGAACCCTGAATAAAAAGAACTAAATTGATTAGACAATAAGTATGATCACTCTGTGTTCTTTTCAAGAAACTGCATCACTTTAAAAAATAGCTTTTTAATAAATGAACAGTATATAAGTTTAATGAAAGCAAATTGTCTCAAGTTTTATGAAGTTCAGCCTTTCATTCATGGCTCTGACACAGATTGGAATTTTCAGGCAGAGCCAACTCTTACCCAGGGGTGAATTCCACACATACTTTCATACTCTAGAGGAGAAAACAAGGCAAACAGAAGTGTTGAGTCTGTTGAATGAGTAGGTCAAAAATGTCCTCTCATCATTATTGCTTGTGCTCAAATTGAATAACGTTTGGCAATACAATTTTAATTTATGGGCCAAAGATTTCTGTTACGGTGACTCTTCTCTTTAAGTTATCAAAGTGTCTTTTTATTGCTTCACAATCAATTCAATCATGTATAAAGGAGGTAGCCTTATTGATTCCCCAACGTTCTATCTATGCCTTAACCTCATAAAGAGGGTCTACCTGGTATGGTGATATGAAAAATAACTAACATTCATTGGGTGCTATGTATGGGACAGGCAGAGAGTAAAAAAACTCTGCATGTATTAACTCATTTAATCCCCACAATAAGCCTGACTAAACAATGATGATGATGGTGATAATTTTATACATGAGGAATCTGAACTTCAGAAATGTTAAGTAAGTGGAGATTACACAGACAGCAATTGTCAGTGTCTAAGTTTGAAAGCCCGAGTCTGCTTTTTGAAACAGTGCTCTTATGTATGATATATTGTATTAGAAAGAGCACAGGCTTTGGATATATCCAGACCCTAGGGCCAAATCACAGATTAGTCATTTACTAGCTGTGTGACATCAGGAAAATTGCTTCACCATTCTGAGGCTCAAATTCCTGAACTGTTAACAGATATAACAACAAGACTATCTCATAGGAATATAGGGAACTTTAGAAACAGACCCTGACTCCAAAGGGGTTCTAAATACATTGAACTTTTGTTTTAGTTATTATTAATAATATTTAAAAGTCCAATAATAGTAAAGGCCCCACTCCATTTCAGTACTTGCGGACAATCTGGAGAATATGATTCTAAGACTTTCCTCTCAGGTCTGCCCTTTAAAAGCCAGTAAATTCTTTTTTACAGTTTAAATATTCTAATTTCAAAATGCTGACGTTCTCCTCGCCTAAGGCACAGTTAAGGGGCCCCAGAGAAAAGCTGGTAACGCTGAGGACAGTGCCTTGGAAACGATGTGTCTCTGTAGCTATGGGGCAGTGACAGTGGGGGAGGCATCACTCCAAGGCAGACAGCTGCTCAATGTAAAAGCCAGTGAATTTTTGAAGAACCTTTGGATGATAAATAGGTCAAATTATCTTTCTACCTTTTCAAAAGAAAAAAAAAATTCCATCAAGTACATTCCCAGTTTTATCCCTAAGGGCTAAAATAAAAGCTGCTGTATCAGCAGAGATTGTATTATTCTAGAATGTTTTCTCCTAGAACTTTGTGGACTGCACTATTCTCTTCGAATCCATTTCCCATCCCTTTTGAGATCAGGAAGGCAATAGCATAGTATCAGCCACCACAGGAGAGCAGAAATATTTTTCATTTCCATGATGTACATGAAAATTAAATTTAATTATTCCCCAACATGTCAAAGGCACTCATCAAGTTAGGCTGGTTTATACTGAGCAAAAACTGTGAATAAGATTTAATTTGGAAATACTTGTTTCTGCAAATCTTCCTGAACTCTGAGGAAGAATTACTATTTGTGGCAATACATACGGGAAACCTAATGTGCTGACTAAGAAATGCCATTTGAGGTGGAAAAGCTGTGAAATTCACGGCATGTACTAATCTCACCACATAGTAAATCTTTCACTGAAAAGTTATGGACTATAAAGCTTTGTCCCTAGGAACCAGCCCACAGAAAGTTATGACTGCATTAAAGGAGGCAGTAGGGATTTATAGAATATCAACCTTATCAAATTTGATAGAATCCTTTCAGAATGAAAAAAAATTGCTGACAGGCAAAAACATGGTAATCGTGGATGTCTGGGCTGTTTTGACAATGTTACATAAAATACCAGAGGAATCAGACCTTCAAGATGGCGGAGGATTAAGACGTGGAGATAGCATTTCTCCCCACAAATACATCAGAAATACATCTATATGTGGAACAACTCCTACAGAACACCTCCTGAATGCTGACAGAAGACCTCAGACTTCCCAGAAGGCAAGGAACTCCCCACGTACCTGAGAAGGGCAAAAGAAAAAAGGAAAAACAGAGACAAAAGAATAGGGATGGGACACGCACCTCTGGGAACGAGCTGTGAAGGAGGAAAAGTTTCCACACACTAGGAAGCCCCTTCACTGGTGGAGACACGGGGTGGTGGGAGGAAAGCTTTGGAGCCACTGAAGAGAGCAGAGCAACAGGGGTGCAAACGGCAAAGTGGAGAGATTCCCGCACAGAGGGTCGGGCCGACCAGCACTCACCAGCCTGAGAGGCTTGTCTGCTCACCCACCGGGGCGGGCGGGGGCTGGGAGCTGAGGCTCGGGCTTCGGTCGGATCCCAGGCAGAGGACTGGGGCTGGCTGCATGAACACAGCTTGAAGGGGGCTAGTGTGCCACAGCTAGCCGGGAGGGAGTCCGGGAAAATGTCTGGACCTGCCTAAGAGGCAAGAGACCATTGTTTCAGGGTGCACGAGGAGAGGGGGTTCAGAGCACCGCCTAAACAAGCTCCAGAGACGGGCGTGAGCCGTGGCTATCAGTGAGGACACCAGAGACGGGCATGAGACGCTAAGGCTGCTGCTGCAGCCACCAAGAAGCCTGTGTGCAAGCACAGGTCACTATCCACACTGCCCCTCCCGGGAGCCTGTGCAGCCTGCCACTGCCACGGTCCTGTGATCCAGGGACAACTTCCCCAGGAGAACACACGGCGCACCTCAGGCTGCTGCAATGTCACATGGGCCTCTGCCGCCGCAGGCTCACTGCACGTTCTGTACCCATCCCTCCCCCCAGCCTGAGTGAACCAGAGCCCCCTAATCAGCTGCCATTTTAACCCCATCCTGTCTGAGCAAAGAACAGATGCCCTCAGGCGACCTACACGCATAGGTGGGTCCAAATCCAAAGCTGAACCTCAGGAGCTGTACAAACAAAGAAGAGAAAGGGAAATTTCTCCCAGCAGCCCCAGGAGCAGTGGATTAAATCTCCACAATCACCTTCATGTACCCTGCATCTGTGGAATACCTGAATAGACAACGAATCATCCCAAAATTCAGGTGGCGGACATTGGGAGTAACCGTAGACTTGGGGTTGGCTTTCTGCATCTAATTTGTTTCTGGTTTTATGGTTATCTTAGTTTAGTATTTAGAGTTTATTATCATTAGTAGATTTGTTTATTGATTTGGTTGCTCTCTTCCTTTTTTTTATATAATTTTTTTTCCTTTTTGTCTTTTTCAGAGTGTTTATGTGTATGCTTCTTTGTGTGACATTGTCTGTATAGCTTTGCTATTACACTTTGTCCTAGGGTTCTGTCCGACCATTTTTTATTTGTTTGTTTATTTTTAACTTTTTTAATTTTTAATAATTTGTTTTGTCTTATTTTAATAACTTTGTTTAATTTACTTATTTATTTTTAAATTATTTTTCTCCCTTTTCTTCTGAGCAACGGGGCTGACAGGGTCTTGGTGCTCTGGCCGGGTGTCAGGCCTGTGCCAATGAGGTGGGTTCAGGACAGTGGACCACCAGAGACCTCCCGGCTCCACATAATATCAAATGGCAAAAGCTCTCCCAGAGATCTCCATCTCATTGCTAAGACCCAGCTCCACTCAAAGACCAGCAAACTACAGTGCTGGACACCCTATGCCAAACAACTAGCAAGATAGGAACAAAACCCCACCCATCAGCAGAGAGGCTGCCTAAAATCATAAGGTCACAGGAACCCCAAAACACACCACCGGATGCGGTCCTGCCCACCAGAAAGACAGGATCCAGCCTCATCCTCCAGAACACAGGCACCAGTCACCTCCACCAGGAAGCCTGCACAACCCACTGAACCAACCTTACCCACCAGGGGAAGACACCAAAAACAACGGGAACTGCAAACCTGCAGCTTGCAAAAAGGAAACCGCAAACACAGTAAGTTGAGCAAAATGAGAAGACAGAGAAACATACAGCAGATGAAGCAGCAACATAAAGCCCATCAGACCAAACAAATGAAGAGTAAATACACAGTCTAACTGAAAAAGAATTCAGAGAAATGACAGTAAAGATTAATCAAAATCTTGGAAATAGAATGTAGAAAATACAAGAAACGTTTAACAAGAACTTAGAAGAACTAAACAGCAAACAAACGATGAACAATACAATAAATGAAATTTAAAATTCTTTAGAAGGAATCAATAACAGAATAACTGAGGCAGAAGAATGGAAAAGTGACCTGGAAGATAAAATAGTGGAAATAACTACCGCAGAGCAGAATAAAGAAAAAAGAATGAAAAAAATAGAGGACACTCTCAGACACCTCTGGGACAATATTAAATGCACCAACATTCGGATTTTAGGGGTCCCAAAGAAGAATAGAAAAAGAAAGGGACTGAGAAAATATTTGAAGAGACTATAGTTGAAAACTTCCCTAATATGGGAAAGGAAATAATCAAGTCCAGGAAGCGCAGAGAGTCCCATACAGGATAAATCCAAGGAGAAACACTCCAAGACACATATTAATCAAACTATCAAAAATTAAATACAAAAAAAAATTAAAAGCAGCAAGGGAAAAACAGCAAATAACATACAAGGGAATCCCCATAAGGTTAACAGCTGATCTTTCAACAGAAATTCTGCAAGCCAGAAGGGAGTGACAGGACATATTTAAAGTGATGAAAGGGGAAAACCTACAATCAAGATTACTCTACCCAGCAAGGATCTCATTCAGATTCAATGGAGAAATTTAAAAAATTTGCTTGCTTTACAGACAAAAGCTAAGAGAATTCAGCACCACCAAACCAGCTTTACAACAAATGCTAAAGGAACTTCTCTAGGCAGTAAACACAAGAGAAGGAAAAGACCTACAATAACAAACCCCAAACAATTAAGAAAATGGGAATAGGGTCATACATATCGATAACTACCTTAAATGTAAATGGATTAAATGCTCCAACCAAAAGACATAGAATAGCTGAATGGATACAAAAACAAGACCAGTATATATGCTGTCTACTAGAGACCCACTTCAGACCTAGGGACACATACAGACTGAAAGTGAGGTGATGGAAAAAGATATTCCATGCAAATGGAAATCAAAAGAAAGCTGGAGTAGCAATTCTCATATCAGACAAAATAGACTTTAAAATAAAGACTATTACAAGAGACAAAGAAGGACACTGCATAATGATCAAGGGATCAATCCAAGAAGAAGATATAACAATTGTAAATATTTATGCACCCAACAAAGTAGCATCTCAATACATAAGGCAAATGCTAACAGCCATAAAAGGGGAAATTGACAGACACAATCATAGTAGGGGACTTTAACACCCCACTTTCACCAATGGACTGATAATCCAAAGTGAAAATAAGGAAACACAGGCTTTAAAGATACATTAAACAAGATGGACTTAATTGATATTTATAGGACATTCCATCCGAAAACAACAGAATACACTTTCTTCTCAAGTGCTCATGGAACATTCTCCAGGAAGGATCACATCGTGGGTCACAAATCAATCTTCAGTAAATATAAGAAAATTGAAATTGTATCAAGTA
Source organism: Mesoplodon mirus (assembly GCF_964341445.2). Lineage (NCBI taxonomy): Eukaryota > Metazoa > Chordata > Mammalia > Artiodactyla > Ziphiidae > Mesoplodon > Mesoplodon mirus. The sequence continues at coordinate 50,336,153 of NC_138982.1, forward strand.
TCTTTTCTGACCACAACACTATTAGACTAGGTATCAATTACAGGAAAAAATCTGTAAAAAATACAAACACATGGAGGCTAAACAATACTCAACTCAATAACCAAGAGATCACTGAAGAAATCAAAGGAAATCAAAAAATACCTAGAAACAAATGACAGTGGAAACACGATGACCCAAAAATTATGGAATGCAACAAAAGCAGTTCTAAGAGGGAAGTTTATAGCAATAAAATCCTACCACAAGAAAGAAGAAACATCTCAAATAAACAACCTAACTTTACACCTAAATCAATTAGAGAAAGAAGAACAAAGAAACCCCAAAGTTAGCAGAAGGAAAGAAATCATAAAGATCGGATCAGAAATAAATGAAAAAGAAATGAAGGAGATGGTAGCAAAGATCAATAAAACTAAAAGGGAAGAGGGAAGAGGGAAGAGGTCAGTGTACTGTGACTCTCATATTTCTTGGTGTGGCTGTTACATTGTGGGCACAGTGAATGGAAATTGTGAGGAAGCAGCACCTTGAGGTGATTTCAGTGAGGAGAAATGTGATTCTGATGGGGCAGGCAGAGCATGTCCGGGAGATGAGGATTTGACATCAGCTGCAAACACATAAAATTCCAGATGCATATAGGACCAAGGAACTGGAACACACATTTCTTTGGTCTTCAAGATAAAAGTTATTATCAGGAGTTAAAGTAGGTCCTTAAATCAGCCAAATATTTTTAGCTAGGAGAAGAGCTACAGTGTATTTATGCCACTCTCTAATAAATATTTGAAGAACATGGAATTTGTGTATTGGTTGGGATTCTCCAGAAAAATAAACCAATAGGAGATATATATAATATAAATAATTGTAAAGAAATATGTAAATAATATATATATAAAGAGAGGTGGAGATAGAAATTTATTATAAAGAATTGGCTCACACAATTATGGAGACTACTCTTTGCCATCTGCAAGTTGGAGACCCAGGAAAGTTAGTTGTATAGTTCCAGTCTGAGCCTGAAGTTCTGAGAACCAGGAGAACCAGTGGTGCAAGTCCAAGTCCAAGTTTGAAGGCCTGAGAACTGGAGAACCAGTGTTGTAAATTCTAGTCTGAGTACAAAGGTCTTGAAAATCAGGAGCTCCAGTGGAGTGAGTTGAAGTCTGAAGGCAGGGGAAGGCTAATATATCAGCTCAATCAGTCAGGCAGAGAGAGAGCAGTTTTCCCTTCCTCCACCTTTTTTTGTTCTATTCAGTTTTCAGTGGATTGGATGATGCCCACCCACATGGATGACGTCAATCTGCTTTATTCAATCTACGAATTCAAATGCTAATCTCTCCCAGAAACACCCTCACAGGCACACTCAGAAATGTTTAACCAAATGTCTGGGCACCCCATGACCCAGTCAGGTTGTCACATAAAATTAACCATAGCAAGTTGTTTGTAGAATCCAGGGGAATTGTGATTGATGATAAGGTTAGAGGAGTCCACATTTCATGAATATACCAGGAAAAGGGAATTTGAGTTTTCTAAACACTTTTGTGATTGTAGTTATAGGTACTAGAAATAACATATATTTTTCTTGATAATAATAAGGAAGACTCCTTTATATTAGGTAATTCCTTCACCACAGGCAAAACCACAATCATATATATCTTACTGGAGTCTCTAACAGCCCCTTGAGGTAGGCAAAATCAACCATATTATGCTTAACTTACAGATGAGGAAAAGAAAGTTAGGACACTAAGATGGTTTGTCCAAATTCACTCAGAAGTGGGAAAGCACAAAACAGGTAAAAGTTCATGTGACTCACAGCCCAGTAGCCTTAATAGTGCACCACACTACCTATTATTATTCATAATTTTTTAAAGTTAGATACAATACGTTCCTTTCTTGTGACTCTCCATCTGTAATAAAATAAATTTTTAATAGCAATTTTAAAATATCCTATTTGTACCAAAGGTTTCCTTTGGGACATTAAGTACTTTGGTACAATACCACCATGCATCTCTTCGTGCTTTTCTAATGAGATAGAATCTTCCATAAACGACGTGCCAAAGTCTTGATGCCTGAAGTGATCACATGCCATGTCAGTCCACTGTCTCTCACTTTTTTGCCACTGTTGATCCCACTTCAAATACACAACTTTACAGGGACTGAAAATAGAATCAGCCATATCACTAGACTTTGAAGTTAAAATTATAAAGTGCCAAAGGGAGGTGGCAGGTTATAAATGGGTGTCACTTATTCATATTTCAGGGTAATATCTGAGGCTCTAGGAATTCTGATAGCAACTTCTGAAAACCATACACTAACAATAGTATCCAGGTTTGGGGGGGTTTGTGTTCGTGACTCTGAAATGTAACAGGGAGATTAAGAACATTCATACACATAAACACACACACACAAACACACACAATTACAATTAGTTTTGGTAGCTGCCATGTCTCCTCTATAAAGAAAGAATAATTTAAAAAATAAAATAAAATAAAAATATTTTTAAAATAATAATAAAATAAATAAAAATAAAAAAGGAAAGAATAGCAGTTGATTATGAATATAGAGAGAGGTAGTGATGTGGTTATTATTTTTCAGAAAAGTTCCTATTGGTAAAATGACTTTTAATTAAAAATTGGGCCTTTGTATCTTATATTTAGAATACTTAAGTGTTTCATATACACTTAATGCTTAGCATTTTAATTCATTTTCTATCTTCCACAGCTTTTAAATGGGACCATTTTATGAACATCAGTGAAAATAAAAAGAGGATATTTCTCTCTTTTTCTTGCTATATCATCTCACACAATAGTAGGTGCCAAAAATCTTCAACATTGTTACTCATTGACTTCTCTGGTATCTATGTGGCTTTTTTAAATGCTTATGTAATTTACACACATACATTATAGAGCCTAAACTCACATGACAGAGCTGAAAGGGGCTTTAAAGATCACCTGATTGAGTCTTGCCTAAGCCCCCTGATTTTATAGATAGGAAAACTAACTCTCAAAGAGTCAAGTGACTTTCCTACGATCACACAGTTGGCCAGGCAGAATTGGCACCAGAACTTAACTTTCCATCCAAGGATTTTTCCACTTCATTTATATATTATACATGTGGGTATCAGTAGTTTTCATTAATTAAAATTAGCAGCAAATACAAAAGGCCAAGATTCTTCTCTCAATATAAGTTACAAGGTTCTCCTTAGGAAATAATGACTTTTCCTGCCCAGCAATTGACCACTTATGTGATGTACAAAAGCTGAATTTTACCCAGATTTATAACATTTAAGCAGTTTAGCATTTCATTTTGGAGGTGGTTTGGTAGGGGCTCCCATAACTAGGCTGCCTCTCTCTGGCTAGACCATAATTTGACCCTTTGAATTGAAAATGAGATAGAAAGAATTTCACTCTCTTTCCTCTGTATCACATATCATGCAAGCAGTATCCAGATATTTTTTACAATGATTTCAGTCCTCCAAAGCCCTGTTTGACAGCCCAAATAATCCTAGACCCTGGAAATTATATAACTTGTGTGAGGAAGGGGGTGAGCATAGGAGTTTGCCAGCAATGTCCAGACAAGTTCTTATAAGAAAAACTTGACGATGTTTCCATGGAAAGGGGGACAAATTTTTATCTCCTTTATATTTTTACTGGGGTAGAAATTGTATGACCATATGCCATTCAATAATAATCCTTTTTACTGAATTTGAGATAAATATGAGATGAGTTCTATATGATTTATTTTTAAATATACACCTGTACGTATCTGTATCACAACAGTAAGCAAGCGGGATTTCAAAACAAAGAGGTTTAAGTAGAAACCTGTGGGTATGACACATTTTCCTCTCTCGGGGCAGAGATACAGTCTTTCTTTTTGGAAGGGGTGCATGGCTTGGCAGTACTTTGCTTTAGAACAGTAAATCATGGCCACAGTCAGTGTATCCATCTTCTTCATATGAGAAGAAAAAAATCATTATGTAAGGGCTCTTGAGCCCCACAGAGAGATTTTTTCCACTGTGAGGACTTTAGTTGCGGTGAGCAGGGGCTTCTCTGGCTTGCGGTGCACGGGCTTCTCATTGCAGTGGCTTCTCTTGTTGCAAAGCACGGGCTCTAGGCGCACGGGCTTCAGTAGTTGTGGCACACGGGCTCAGCAGCTGAGGCTCACGGGCCTCAGAGCACAGGCTCAGCAGTTGTGGCACACGGGCCTGGTTGCTCCGCGGCATGTGGGATCCTTCTGGACCAGGGATTGAACCCATGTCCCCTGCATTGGCAGGCAGATTCCCAACTGCACTAAAACAGAAGAATAATGACGCATGTCCATTTAGTGCTTGTACAAATTCAAGCTTACATTTTTCTTTTGATCAAGCATATTTCTGGTCTTATTTTCTATCCTTTCCTCAAGCTTTTTGCTTGCTCGTTATTTACTCAATTATTGCCTAATGTGTTTCAGGCACTTTTCTAGGCATATTAAGATGAAGACATATGGTGCCTGTCTTCAAGCAGCTCATTGTCTTATACAAGTGTCAGGCTGGTAAGCAAACATTTGTCTTTGTATCCCTAGTGTATATACCCTAAACTCCGAAAGACCTACAGCTTCAGCCCCTCTCTCATTACTCTTTGTGTTATGTTCTACTTCTGATCCATTGAGGTGTTTATCTTGTTTTAATGCCACTGTGCCTTTTAAATGTTCTTTTTTTTTTTTTTTTTTTGCGGTACGCGGGCCTCTCACTGTTGTGGCCTCTCCCATTGCGGAGCACAGGCTCCGGATGCACAGGCTCAGCGGCCATGGCTCACGGGCCCAGCCGCTCCGCGGCATATGGGATCCTCCCAGACCGGGGCACGAACCCGCGTCCCCTGCATCGGCAGGCGGACTCTCAACCACTGCGCCACCAGGGAGGCCCTAAATGTTCTTTTTATGAATTATCTATCATGATGTGTGTTTGCAGCAGTGCAAGTCTTCTCAGCTTGATCTTGAAACTCAAACAAATTGGGATAAGAAATCCCAATATTCGCAGTGGTTTTAAATATTTTATAAAATATAGAAATTAGCTGTTAATTGACAATTTAAAACAAATAAACAATCATGAGCCTCTGGGTTACAAAAGTAGTTCATAAAGAAAATTATTTAAAACTGTTTATTAGAAAAATTTCATACAAAAATATATAATGAGCCTCCATGTGCCTATCACACAGGTACAACAATTATAACCAGCCTGATATTCTTGTTTCATTTATACCCACCCCAACACTTTTTTTTTCTTCCTTTAATGGAAATAAAGTGGTGGAGCATTTTAAAGCACATCCCCAGCATTATATCATTTCTCCCACAGACACTTCATACTTTTAACAGAAAGGGATTTTTTTAAAAAAACTCACACACACAAAATAACATATTACACCCAACAAAATTAACAATAATTTCTTAGTATTATATAATACCCTGCCTATGCTTAATTTTCCCCAACTGTCTCAAAAGCTGTCTTTTCACAGTTAATAAAGACCACACATTGCAACTGTTTGTTCTTTAAGTCTCTTTTATTGGATATCAGTGTACTCTCCCCCTTTTCAAAAAATATTTATTTGGGGAGAAAAACTGTAGAATTTCCTACATTCTGGACTTGGCTGATTTTATCTTGCAGTGTAAATTAGCATATTCTTCTTTTTCCCTTTTTTCCTTAAAACTAGTACTTATATCTTCAGGCTTAATTAGATCAAATCCTTCAGGGATATTTTATAAGTGGTGCTGTGTAATTTCTACTGCTTTACATCATGTGACACATATCTGTTTGGTCAACTTTGGGTGACATTAAGATTAATTACAAGGCTCAGGTGGTGTCCTCTCAGGTCCATCTATTATAATTTTCCATTAACCTTTTACCTAATGGTTATAGCAGCCACTGCTGATTGTTACTTAGATCCATTATTCCATTAGGTATTGCAAAATAGTGATTTTCTAATTCTATCATTTGTTCTGCATTTATTAGCTGTGATTCTTTGATTAAAGAAGAATTTTCCTTCAATAACTATTTGGTACCCTGACATATCCTGTTCATACAGGAAAGGAAGAATAAATGCTTGATTCTCTACCTTTATGTTTTCAGAATAATGAGTTGGTGCCCTACCTTGCTTTTCTGCTGGGTCTCCTTGGTGGTTTAAAGTAGCACAATATTGTTTTTCATCTCCACGTAGCACTTCTTTACCTTACATGGTTCCTTTTCTACGACATCCTGATCTGACTTCAAATGGAACATTCTCTTAAGTCTTCTTTCATCCATGAATAATGAATCTCCTAAATACTCTTCTGTTTTGTGTAAATCAGTGAGGAAAAGAAGCTATGTTAGGTTTTTCAATCAGTGGAAATGTAATATGGGACATTGGTTACAAATAGGAGTTCTAAAGAATTAAAGGGGGGATACTGGTAACTACAAGAAGTGACTACCCATCGAGACTGAAGGAAAATGGTTGTATGCAGTGCCCACAAGAACTTTATCCCCAAGGTTACTGAGCACCTGCCACTGACTTTGGAGCCACTGCTGCTACCACCACTGCAGGAGTGTGGAACTCACATTTCCACTGACGCTGCAGTAGCTTCTGTCACTGTTGCTGGTGGAATCAGACTGCCTGAGCGCTATGTTGATGGGGATGACAAAGCACTCCCTACTGCCATAGCCGCTGGACCACATTGTCTGAGAGGAACCCAGGAGACTGCATTCACCCCGTGCAGCTGTCACTGCTAGAAGAGCCACCAAAACCTAAAATAGGGGGAAATGGCTTCTTCTTTTTCTCCTGCCTCCGAGTCTAATCTCCTACTATAGTGCTTCCCACTGATAGAACCCAACCAGAAGAACCATGCTTACAAGGGGGTCTGTGAAATGTAGTTTTTAGGCTTCTCTCCTCTGCAATATTGAGCAAAACATGAAAGGGCAGGATGAAGCTGACAGCAGACAGACAAATGATCACACGTGCTTCTTTCAGTAAATCCATCTTTGCAGAGACAGCCAACTCCTCCAAGTCTTCAGTAATATGTGGAGCTGCAGAACTTTTTTTCAAAAGTCATATGATTTTGCTTATTTACTATTCACATTAGGAAGTTTTGTGTGTGTGTATTGTGATTTTATAGTCAAATAGGAGTTAAATTTATTTCATAAATTACAGAGAGGTCTTTAGTTTCAGATTAATAGCCTAAAATTTTAATATATGTAAATAAATATTGACATCAGACCAATTTAGATATCAAACTATCTGGGCAACAAAAGAAACCAAAGCCATGGTGGGGAGCTTCATATCAATAAAATATAACATAGACAGAATTTCTAAGGAAAGACCCTACCATACAGAATCATTTTTTTAAATAATTTTTATTGGAGTATACTTGATTTACAATGTTGTGTTAGTTTCAGGTGTACAGCAAAGTGAACCAGTTATACATATACATATATCCACTCTTCTTTAGATTCTTTTCCCATATAGGTCATTACAGTGTATTGAGTAGAGTTCCCTGTACTATACAGTAAGTTCTTATTAGTTATCTTTATATATAGTAGTGTGTATATCTCAATCCCAATCTCCCAATTTATCCCTCCCTCTGATCCCCCCTGGTAACCATAAGTTTGTTTTCTACATCTGTGACTCTATTCCTGTTTTGTAAATAAGTTCATTTGTACAATTTTTTTACATTCCACATACAAGCGATATCATATATTAGTCTTTCTCTGTCCGACTTACTTCACTCAGTATGACAATCTCTAGGTCCATTTATCTTGCTGCAAATGGCAGTATTTAGTTCGTTTTTATGACTAATATTTCATTGTATATATGTACCACATCTTCTTTATCCACTCCTCTGTCAATGGACATTTAGGTTGCTTCCATGTCTTGGCTGTTGTAAATAGTGCTGCAATGAACATTGGGGTGCATGTATCCTTTCAAATTATGGTTTTCTCTGGATATATGTCCAGGAGTGGGATTGCTGGATCATATGGTAGTTCTATATTTAGTTTTCTAAGGAACATCCATACGGTTCTCCATAATGACTGTACCAGTTTACCTTCCCACCAACAGTGTAGGAGGGTTCCCTTTTCTCCACACCCTTTCCAGCATTTATTGTTTGTAGATTTTTTGATGATGGCCATTCTGACCAGTGTGAGGTGATACCTCATTGTAGTTTTGATTTGCATTTCTCTAATGATTAGTGATGTTGAGCATCTTTTCATGTGCCTTTTGGCCATCTGTATGTCTTCTTTGGAGAAATGTCTGTTTAGTTCTTCCATCCATTTTTTGATTTGGTTGTTTGTTTTTTTGATATTGAGCTACATGAGCTGTTTGTATATTTTGGAGATTAATCCCTTGTCAGTCACTTTGTTTGCAAATATTTTCTCCCATTCTGTGGGTTGTCTTTTTGTTTTGTTTATGGTTTCCTTTGCTGTGCAAAAGCTTTTAAATTTAATTAGGTCCCATTTGTTTATTTTTGTTTTTATTTTCATTACTCTAGGAAGTGGATCAAAAAAGATATTGCTGTGATTTGTGTCAGAGAGTGTTCTGCCTGTGTTTTCCTCTATGAGTTTCATAGTATCCGGGCTTACATTTAGGTCTTTAATCCATTTTAAGTTTATTTTTTGTGTATGGTGTTAGAGAGTTTTCTAATTTCATTCTTTTACATGTAGCTGTCCAGTTTTCCCAGCATCACTTATTGAAGAGACTGTCTGTTCTCCATTGTATATTCTTGCCTCATTTGTCATAGATTAGTTGACCATAGGTGCTTGGGTTTATCTCTGGACTTTCAAGATCTCTTTTAAGTGACAGCTTTTATCTGGATCTAGGTTGGGGCCTTTGCAGGTGGTAAGTATTCTCTTCCTGCAGCCAATTTGTAAACATGAAGGGAAGCCAAAGAGAAAGTCCAAAGAGTCCCTCAGACTATCCTTGCTATCCAGGTACAGGTCAGAAAACTTTGTCTCTCATTTAGATATGTCATGGGAGTGGGCTTGTTCCTACTTAGTTACCTGGGACAACATCATGGATCTCCCAGTTTTCTTCCCCTCTTCAAATCAGCATTTTACCTTACACACATTTCTCCAAATGTTTGGTAAATAGATGATACTTAGCCTTGGTTTCTGAGGCTGCTAAAAAAACTGCCTCACTTGCATACATTTTTTGAAGGTTTTTAAATAGGAATTTAAGAGGAAAAGCTAGGGAATCTGTGCTTATAAAATAATGCTACTGAAAAATATACTTATTCTATAATTATTATTTCAGCACTTACCTTTACATGCTTCATTAATTGTCAACTGATACAAAATCTATGTTTAAATGTTTCCATCTATATGGAGTATTAGTATTTTTCTTTGAAAATGTAGTTAATAAATTAAATAATATAATAAATCTATATAATAAGTCTTTATTGAAAAGGTAATACTTTCATATGGTTAAAAATACAAAATACCAAAATAGTGAAAAGTCTCCTTCCCATCTGTGTCCTCCAGCCATTCAGTTTCTTTCCCCAGACTCTAGTCCAAATATATTTTATGCACAAAAGTATACTCATATATCCTGTTTCACACCTTGTTTTTTCACTTAACAATGTATATTGTAGATCACTCCATTTCAGTACATAAATAGATGTCAGTTTCCCCCATGTATAGGATAAACTCCTAGAAGTGGAATTGCTGTATCAAACATTATATCTTTTGTAATTTTGATGGGTATTGTCAAATCATCCTCCATAGGACAATTTACATTTTCACTATCAACATGTGAGAGTATCTGTTTTCCCACATTCTCACCATCACAGTGTATTATCAAACTTTTCATCTTTACCAGGTGAAAAAAAACCTGTGATATCAGTGTAATAAAAGATATTCTTTTATTATAAATGATGATAAGCATTTTTGTATAATTAAGTACTGTTTTCCTTTCCTTTTTTGTGAGCTGCCAATTCATAGTCTTTGTCCATTTTTTCAGTTGGTTTTATGGTCTTTTTCTCATCAATTTTTAGAAATGTTTTATATTTCAGGAAAACTAGCCCTCTATTTGTGAGGTAATTTGCAAATATCTTCCTATTACATTATTTGTCTTTTGTTTTTGCATATGGTCATCTTTGTAAAAAATATATGAGGTAAATTTATTAAGCTTTTCCTTTATGGCTTTTGAGTTTTATGTCATAGCTAGACAGAGCTTCCCCAATCTTGAATTTTTTTTATTCTCTCATTTTTAAACACTTAAACCTTTATATTTAAATATTTGATCTATTGACCTAATGAGACTTACGGTATGGTTCCAATTTTATTGTCTTATATGGCTACCCATTTCCCCTGAAACTATTCATTGTATAATTCATCTTTACCCTATGGATTTGAACATGTTTACGATCTACCAAATTATTTATTTGTCTATTTCTGGACTTTGTGTTCTGTTCAATCAATCTGTCTATTTGTATGCCTAATGATGTTATTTGAAGTATTGTTACTTTATAATGTGTTTACTATCTGGTAAGGCTACTTCTTCCCTTGTCAATCTTCTCTTTAAAGGCTTCAGGACCTCGAGAGATTTTGAAACTACAGATCTAAGCCATCTTTTGTATGTCCATGCAACAGGAAAGGCATTGCATCAGTCACAGTCCATGCAAGCATGGAGTCCATATCCCATGTGCAGGCACTTTTGCTAGATGCAGAGAAAATCCCAGTAAACTGGTGATTCAAGATGGTGCCTTTTGTAAGCAAGTTTAAGAAACTTGAAGAATTTTAAAGAAATGTTGCTGTGTACATTCATTCCCCATTCTGCTTCAAACTGAAGAAGCAGGAGCTGAAAGAGTTACCATTTCAAAGCATCAAACAAAAAAGCCAGATAAAGGAAGAAAAATGGGTCTGGCATTGAATCTAGGGCATGGTGCCACATCTTGAATAAGCACTACATTTATTAAAATGGAACCAGGGACAAGTCACCTGTCTACTACATTTTATTCCCATTTGGGTAATCTTCAGTCGTCTTCCCTAGTTTGAGCATTTGTGTGATTCAGTTTCAACTCTGATTTTTTAAGTTGTTACTGTCTGCTCTAGGAGAAAAGCAATACAGAGACACTTTAAAAAAACCCTGGTGTAGATTGCCTCAGTGAAAAGCCTGTTTTGTCACTTACTAGCTGAAGGATTTAGGCAAGGTGCATAACCTCTCTGTGTAACCTGCCCCATTTTCCCTATGTGTAAAATGTGAATAACCGTAGCCCTGTTTCATCAGGTTGTCTTGAGAACTAAATGAGATAATATGCTGGCACTTAGCACAGTGCTTGGCCCATATTATGTACTAGATAAAGTTACTGTTAACTATGATGATCATCATATCATTTATTTTAACAACTAAGCAACTATATGATGAAAAATTTATTTTTATTTTCGCTTTACAGAAACCAAGGTTTTATGTTTTTCCCAATTTCCATAACTACGCTGTTGCTAGAAGAAGGGTGAGATTCAAATCCTGTTTTGAGTAGATTTCAATGAAGCCAACTGCCTTTGTGGCTCTAAATCCTAAAATTATGTGTTTTCTAAATCTAATACTGACCAATGAGGATATCGTCCATTTTTTTCTTATGCCTCTTCTATTGATTACTTCTCCAGGATTGACTTACTTCACTGACCCCAAATCCTTTGTCACATTTAAAACCAACTTGTATTCCCTTCTTTCAGTACTTTATTACATCTCCTCAGTCACTCCCTTTAAATCGTGAGACATAATACTGCTAGTTGTAATACATCCTAGAATACCTAGGATATTAATTTTGAGGCAAAGCCTTGAGACTTTTCACCTAGGTCTTCAGTATTTTTTCTTTATTCACACCCTTTAATAAAATAATAGAAATGAAATCACCACTGGAGTTTTAACACCAAAAAAAGAACTGCCTTATTCAACCTTCTGTCCCTTGCTATACATGTAACCAATAAATCCTACCCCTTTATAGATGAGGAAATTCAGCATCAAAAATGACTCATTTGTCAAAGCTGTAGTCTAAGGTACATTTGAGATAAACCCTGGGAAGAGTCAGCCTTCCGTTCTCCATTCAGTAGAGTACGTAGCTGGGCTTGTTGACTTAGAAAATCCTGGGCCATATGCAATGTAATCCCCTGAGATAGTTCAAGAGACTGACTTAGTATTTCAGTGCCATAGTGAGCATAAGAAGATGACCTGGCCTCTAAGAGCTCCATGTGGAATGATAGATGCAGGAGCATATGGTTAAATGATGAATTTTTAGAGTCCATGCTTCAGGACTTTTTGCAGATTATCTAACTGTCTGTCTGTCTATCTACCTACTTGTTAACTTGTTTGTTTTTCAATGCATTTGACAAACACCAAACTTCTGGAGAAAATATGGCTAAACCTAATTAGTCCCCACTGACCATTCCAGCATCATAGGACTCTACTGGATTCTAATCTGAGGGATTTACAAACCCTTGGAGGAAATACAACAAAAGGAGTCAACACACAAACTCAACTCAGACTGGTCAAATAATTGGGAACTTATTGGCTCATATAAATGAGAAGTTCCTGACAGAGCTGGAATAGGTGCCTGATCTTTGGAATAGGTGCCACTTTTCCAGTGTGTCGAGTGAAACTTCCAAGATTCACTGTAATTGAACCAACTTTGTTTATATGCCTATCCATGAATCACTGGGCCAAAAGAAAGAAATATACAGTTTTTGCCAACTCTTAGAATTGGAGTTAAAGTCATCTTTCCACCTCACTGCACCCCATGCCCAAAACTATGTGAATTGAGAGTAGAGAAGAGGTGGTTTCTTGTAGGATAATGAAAGTGACATTACCAGAAGAAGAGAGAAGGGATGCCAGCCAGGCAAAAACAAATGTTTACCATACGTGATTTAAAATGTGATGATGCATATTCTATTATTCATTCATTCAAACATTAAGAAAACAAAATATTAAAGCATAATCTCTGCCCTCAAGAAAATCATATCAGTGATTTTTAAAATAATCATATCAATACATTATGATGATATATTAGATTCCATTCAAGGTATACACACAAAATAAGCTATGAAAACACATAGTAGGGCTATCAGTTATACTCACAGAGGCCTTGGCTATGATTCTGTTATTAAATTGTACATTAATGTCTACCAGTAACGTGCTAATACACATAAATGTGTAGAAAATGAAAACAGAGACCTCACTCATAATTCTTGGTAAGGTGTGTGAAAATTAATAAACAGAAACTTCAATTAAATTAGAGTTAAGGGGTCACAAGGGGGAGCTCTCATGCCTTACATAATAGCAGACCCAAACAGGAAGAAGAAAGACTTCCACTTCTTGCCTGGCTAAAGCTCAGGCAACGAGAGATTGTCACAACTCAGCCAATGAGAAACCACTATACTTTGAACTCTCAATTCCTCCAATGGAGGAATTGTTTACTACAGCCCTCCCAACTTCCTTTTCCCCTCTTTTTTCAAAAGAGTTCTCCTCACCTTGCTGTGCAGGGACTTGCATGTGGTTCGCAATGGTTGCAGACCCTGAATTGCAGTTTTTGCTGGAGAAATCATTGGTCTTCTATTTGTTTTAGGTCAACAGGTGACTAACCTTATTTTAGATGTGTCTACAATCTAATATGGAATCAACAGCTGAGGTAGTGTTTTTCATGATTTGCCACTGCTTGATGCTTCTAGGAAAGGATAAGTTGGCAGCATCCACACTGAAAATTTGTTAACTTTGTACACTGCAATTTACTTTTTGATGTACAATGCCACAACTACTATTAAATTTCATGCCATGGTGGGTAGTTATTTATCAGATAGGAAATGGCTCTCTTTAAAAAATGTATTTCACTCTTCTACCACTTGGAAACTACTGCAATGTAATTGAAAATTGGTCTAGTCAATCTGCCGTGGGCTTCTGAGAAATAATTTCTGTGAATAACTACCACCAAGAGCTTCCCCAAGGAAAACCTTTCATTAGGACCGAGAACACTTTCTGATGATTCTAATAATTACCTTTCTTTGAGTTACTGGCTCACCAGTATGGTTGTCATAAAATGCTTTGCTGGTTTTCTTTCATACCTCTTGCCTTTATATAGCTCAAGAGCCCACAACAGAAAGAGAAAACTGTTTGGTCAGGACATGAGTGTTTATTAACTACTGCTTTGCATGAAGTATTTATTGAAATGTTGATAAAACAAACACTGAAAAATATTCTTCTGGAATGCAATAGGACATGGCCCCAATTCATCCTTAAATGTCCCTGAAGAGTTTTCTCTGATATGGTTGTTATTGTTACTGAAGTAAGGCTGTGGGAATATGGAGGGAGAATTCTCAAATCAGAAACAGGAGATCTGGGTTTAAGTCCTGGGTCTACCTAAACTATAAGGTAAGTGGGGATAATAAAACCTATGCCTTTCCACAGATTATTATGAAGATTTAATAAGCTAGTGTGAGAGTAATACAAAGCATTATGCATGGCACATAGACAGCGCTCATACATGTTTGCTGAATAAGAATTCAGTTAGATTTCCAACTTTCTTATATTTGCTATTTGAATTGCAAGAGTTCATTAACACTATAGTAGTTCATTCAATTACTGAATTCAACAATTGAACACCTTCATTTACTTTATACAATAAAAGATGCTTGGATTGTTTTTAAAAAAAAAGAAAAAGAAAATACACATCAGTCCCTGTACTAATGAGTGGAAAGGTAAGGGCATGAATAGTTACATCACATTGAGTATAGTAAGAGAGTTATGCACAAGAATCCCTGAAAACATGAGGAAAGATCCCTTGAAACTTCCTGAAGAAGTCAGAAAAAATGTTCACAGAGAGGACAGCACTTGAGCTCAGGCATAAATAATAAGCAAGAATTTTCCAGATGGAGACAGTTGAAGCAAGACGAGTAGAGACCTACAGACAGAGAACAGAGCATATGCTAGGCATGAGGGAAAATGGTATGGTAATAGAACAGAAGGCAGATTAGTATGACTAAAAGGGGCTGCATGAGGAAGAAAACCAGGAGGTGAGGGAATAAAGATCAGATCATGAAGGCTCTTGTGTGCCTTTCTAGGAGTTTGAACTTTATCTTCTAAGGCTAGAAAATCAGAATCACTTACAGGTTAGCTGGTGGTTTAGCTCAGAGTTGCTTATGAAGTTGAAAGTCAAGATGTTGATCAGAGCTGCTGTCATCCAAAGGTTTAATTGGGGCTGGAGTCTACTTGCAAGATGGCTCATTCACATGGTTATTAGCAGAGAGACTCAGATCATTGTCACATGGGCCTCTCTCTAGTGCTGCTTGAGTGCCTTCATGACATGGTAGCTGGCTTCCCTCAGAGCAAGAATCTTGTGTTTAGATTCAAGAAAGAGAGAGAGAGAGAGCAGTAGGCCACCAATTTATTTATGACCTGGTCTCAGATGTCACACAATGACATAGCCATCATATCCTATTAGTTAAAAGTGAGTCACTAAGTCCAGTCCATACTCAAATGGAAGAGAATTAGTCTCCCCTTTTGGAGGGAGGGGTGTTGAAGAATTTCTGGAGAATATTTTTAAACCACCACAGGAAGAGATTCTGTTGTCCATTCTCACACCTGCTAGATGCAGTTTGGCTGCCTGCAAAATTTCTTGCTCATATTTCACTTCTCTCTAGATTTCTTGTGGCCATGCCTGTGAGGATGCCCCACAACATTGTTTCGGGTGCTACCACCCAGATCAAAGCTGTTCTTTCCATATCCATCTCACACTTCACTCTTTAATTCTGTAGATACCATGATCTGTCTTTAATGCCTGGTCAAATCTCAAGGTATGAAAAATATCCTCCAGATCTCTTCATTGAAGCCTTGGGGAAAGAAAAGACTATGAATGATGTGGAGTAGGTTCAAATATGGCCCATGGGTCACAATTATTAAGATCTTGATAGTTCTGTGAGAGGGAAGGGAAGACTTTTCCAGTGTTGGTAGTTGTAAGTCATTATTTCATTCCAGATGTTTTTAGTTCTCTATTGTTAAACACCAGTTAAAGCGTAGCTTAACAGTGTTCTCAGGAGGCTTTTCTCTAACCAGTTTGCAGATTTGTTTCACTAGGACATCTTTGAAATACGTGGCCATAGTTGCTTTGTTTCCTGGATTCATTATCCATATAATATGTGTTTTAGTTTTATTACTCCTGCAAGCAGAGCTGGAGACAAGAACCAGAGTCCAAGGAGTTTATTTAGGCAGTGATCTCAAGAATCACAAATGAGGGAGTGGTGAGAGTGAAGCAGGGAAGAGAAAAGGTCAGTATAAGAGTGTTTTTCAAGGTCACTGTTGGGACCATTGGTATCTCAACTGTACTGGGATTGTTAAACATGTACAGAATACTTCCAAAAATTTTCCAAAGGACAGGAAGCTGAGGTATTTATCCACTGACTCCCACTGGTTGAAAGCAGCCTGAGTTCTTCAATGTTCTGTATTTCTGGATTGTCCCCCTGAGTGGCTGAATGGACTCCTGCAGGTCTGGAAAAGGCATGAAAACTTCAAGTGTGAAGCTATCCACGTGCCTCTAAATTCTCATGCAGCTGTCCACTGCAGCTGCAGCTCTTACTGCAGAGGTGGGCTGAGGGCATGTGAGGCAGGAAAACAAAAGCCTGTGATACAACTTGTAAATGAACGCTGAAGGCAACACTTCAAGGGATTTATCCTACAGATGTTAAAACAGTCTTTGGAACAAGGACATTGCCCCTTGAGGTAACTGCTCCAAAAGAATAAGACTTATTTGGATCTTTAAGTTGTGAATTTTTTTATTGTTTTGAAGGGGTTTAATATTACAGCTCCTATGGGGCAGCACAAATCAGAATTGTAAAGTGGAGCAAATATATATTTTTTAATTAATAGATTTTATTTTTTAGAACATTTTCAAATTTACATAAAAGTTGAAGAGGTAGTACAGAGCATCACTGTGTACTCCCAACTCCCCGACATGGTTTCCCCTATTATCAACATCTTACTTTAGTGTGATACGTTTGTTACAACTAATGAACCAATATCAATACATTATTATTAGCTAAAGTCCATAGTTTACATCCAGGTTAATGCTTTGTGTAGTACGGTTCTATGGGTTTTGAAAAATACATAATGTTCCGTATCCAACTTTACAGTATCATACAGAATAGTTTCACTGCCTTGAAAATCCCCTGTGCTTCAACTAATCATCTTTCTTCCCTCTCCCAAATCCCTGGAAATCACTGATTTTTTACTATCTCTATAGTTTTGCCTTTTCCAGAATGTGATATAGTTGGAATCGTGTAGATATAGCCTTTTCAGACTGGCTTCTTTCACTTAGTAATATTCATTTAAGGTTCCTCTATTTCTTTTTGTGGCTTGATAACTTATTTCTTTTTATCACTAAATAATATTCCGTTGTATGGGTGAACCGCAATTATGAATAAAGTTGCTATAAATATTGATTTGCAGGGTTTTGTTTGGACATAAGTTTTCAACTCCTTTGGGTAAATACCTACCGGTGCAATTGTTGGACCATATAGTAAGCCTGTGTTTAGCTTTGTAAGAAACTGCCAAACTGTCTTCCCAAGTGCTGTACCAGTTTGCATTCCCTCCAGCAATGAATGAGAGTGTCCAATGCTCCATATCCTTATCAGCATTTGGTGTTGTCACTGTTTTGGAATTAGAGGTAGTATAACATTATTGTTTCAATTTGCAATTACCTGATGGCATATGATGTTGAGTATCTTTTTATATGCTTATTTGTGTCTTCTCTCTTTTTTCTTGGTTAGATTGACTAAGGTTTATCAATTTTGTTGATCTTTTCAGAGAAGCAGATTTGGTTTCTTTGATTTCTGGTTTTCAACTTCATTGATTTCTTCCAATTTTCATTATTTCTTTTCTTGTACTTGCTTTCTCTTAAACTGCTTTTCTTACTCTAGTTTCCTAAAGTGGAGATTTAGATTTCATTTTAAATCTTTCTTCTTTTTAGTATAGTCATTCAGTGCCATAAATTTCCCTGTAAGCACTGCTTTTGCTGTTTCCCACAATTTTGATATTTGGTTTGAAATATTTTTTACATTTCCCTTGCAACTTTTTCTTTCACCCACTTTTTATTTATAAGTGTATTGTTTAATCTCCAATTACTTTGGAATTTTCCAGCTATCTTTCTGTTATTGAGTTCTAGTTTAATTCCACTGTGGTCTGAGAGCATACTTTGTATGATTTCTATCCTTTTAAATTTGTTAAGATGTGTTTTATGGTCCAGAATGTAGTTTATCTTGATGAATGTTCCTTGTGAGTTTTAGAAGAGTGTGTAGTCTGCTATTGTATGAAGTCCTCTATAAATGTGAATCTGATCCAGTTAATTGATGATACTGTTCAGTTCAGCTATGTTCTAACTGTTCTCTGCCTGTAGGATCTGTCAGCTAATGGGAGAATGGTGTTGAAGTCTTTAACTACAATGGTGAATTTGTTTCTCCTTGCAGTTCTATTGGATTTTGCCTCGTGTATTTTGATTTCTGTGTTGTTAAGTGCATACACGTTAAGCATTGGGATATCTTCTTATAGATTTGACCCCTTCATCATTATGTACTACCCCTCTTTATCTGATAAATTTTTTGTTCCAAAGTCCACATTGTCTGAAATTAACTATTCCATCTTTCATTTGATTGGTATTAACATGGTATCTTTTTCTCCATTCCTTTACTTTTAATCTATCTGTGTGCTCATATCTAAAGTGGGCTTCTTGTAGACAACATATAATTGGTATTGTTTTTTTAATCAATCTATTTAACAGTCTCTGTCTTTTAATTGATGCACTTATGCCATTCACATTTTAATTGATTGTTGATATAGTTGGATTAATATCTATCATGTTTGTAGCTCTTTTCTGTTCTTTCCACTCTTCTTTGTTGTCTTCCTCTCTTACTGCCCTCTGTGGTTTTAATTGAACATTTTATATTATTCTATTTTCTCTCCTCTTTTAGCATATCAATTATGCTTCTTTAAATTTTTTTAGAGGTTGCCCTAGAGTTTGCAATATACATTTATAAATAATCTAATTCTACTTTCAAGTAACACATTACCACTTCACAGGTAGTACAGGTACCTTATAACAGGGTATTCTCTGTTCTTCCCACCCATCCCTTATAACATTGCTGTCATTCACTTCCTCTAACCATATGCTATAATCACCCAAAACATTGTTGCTGTCATTGCTCTGAACAAACAGTAATCTATTATATCAATTAAGAATTAGAAAGTTGTATGTCAATTATACCTCAAAAAAAGAATTAGAAAAATAAAATATTTTACTTTTCCTCTATTTATTTCTTCTCTGATGTTCTTCCTTTCTTATGTAGATCTGAGTTTCTGCCTGTATTATTTTGCTTGTTTCTGAAGAACTTTTAATAATTCTTGCAGGGTAGGTATACTGGTGAATTCCCTCAGTCTTTGTTTGTCTGAGAAATCTTTATTTCTCCTTCACCTTTGAATGATGAAGCCACTGGATACAATTTTTTTTTTTAATACTGGTAGTTTTTCTTTAAATGCTTAAAATATTTCACTCCCCTCCCATCTTATTTTCATGGTTCCTGACTACAAGTCTGATGTCATTCTTATTTTTGTTCCTCATAGGTAAAATACTAATTTGCTCTGGCTTCTTTCAAAATTTTTTCTTTGTTTTTGATTTTCTGATGCATGTCTAATCTAGATGCAGTTATTTTTTTCACTTACCTTGTTTGGTATTCTATGAACTTCCTGTATCTGTGGTTTGGCATCTGTCATTAATTTTGAAAAATTTATAGCCATCATCTCTTCAAACAAGTCTTCTGTTCCTTCCTCTCTTTCCTCTGCTTCCCATAACATCTATTCCACTGCTTTCTTAACTGTCCCACAGTTCTTATATATTGTGTTTCATATTTTTTAAAAATTCTTTTTTTCTACATTTCAGTTTGGGAAATTTCTACTGACATATCTTTAAGATCACCAGTTTTTTCCTTGGAGTGTCCAATCTTGTAATGAGCCCATTAAAGCCTTTCTTCATTTTGTCCAGAGTTTTTGTTTTCTAGCATTTATTTTTGATTCTTTCTTAGAGTTTTCATCTTTCTGCTTACATTATTTATCTGTTTGTACAAGTCATCTACTTTTTCATTAGTCTTTAATATTTTAATCATAGTTATTTTAAATTCCCTACCTAATAATTCCAAAATCTGTGCCATATATGAGTCTGGTTCTGATGTTTGCTTTATCTCTTCAGAATATGCCTCTCCTTGTCTTTTAGCATGCCCAGTAATTTTTTGGTGAAAGCCAGACATGATGAATTGACTAATAGGAACAGAGGTAATTAGGCTTTGGGTGTGAAGTTTTATGATAATCTGCCTAGGAGGTAGGTTGTGTTTAATGTTTGTTGTAGCTGTAGGTGCCAGAGGCTTCAGTTTCCTCTAGTTTTTGCATGTGTGTGTGTGTGTGTGTGTGTGTAACTCCCATTTGTATTTGTCCTTAACTTAGACCTCCTTTTAAAATTGAGTCTGTGTCTTGTAGTCCTCTCAGCTGTAATCCACTGATACTATACTGGAGTCCTGCTGATGTGATGGTAAGGTATAATGGACGAGACATTTTCTATAATCTTATGACAAAATCTCATTTTTTTAGTGGTTCTAAGTCCCTGGGCTTCGGTAGTGCTTCTTAGTTTTCTTACTTGTTTTTTATTTCCCTCCTCCCCTTCCTTGTGATAGGAAAGCTAGAGGGGGCTGGATCTGACCAGTTACCCCTCCTTTAGGTTAGATAAGACTCTGGTAACATAGCTTCCCTTGAAGGTCAGTCTTTTGTTAGGTCGGTGCTCTGGGCATATTTCAAAATGGTTATTTTTTCCCTCCTCCTGCTCTAAACACAGAAGGGAATTTTGCTCTCACCTTTAAGGCAAGAACCTGGTGAGATTGCTGGAGATAAAACTCATAAAAGTGTGGAGGTCTCTCTAAGACTGGGTCCCTAGGAGTTTTTAACTCCCAAGCTAGTCTGGACCCAGTCTCTAGAAATTCATCAAAATTACCATGTATATGTTCTTACCCATTTATGGCTCCAGTGGCTTCTGTTTCAGGTAAACTGATCTCAGCTCTGGTTCTCTGTATTCATCAGTCTCTCCAGATTTTAGGAAGACAATTTGCTCTATAATTTCAATTATTTGATGGATCTAAGAAAAGTCATTGTTTTTCAGCTTGTTCAGTGTTTTTCTTGTTGTGAGAATGGGAGTGGAAATTTCCAAGCTCTTTACATGTCAGAATTCAAAAAACATATTTTAACCTTTATTAAGTTATAGTTTACATATTATAAAATTCATGTATTTTAAATGTGCAAGTCAGTGACTTCTAGCAACTTTATTAAGTAAGGCAACCATCACCATAAGTCAGTTTTAGAGCATTTTCATCTCCCAAGTTGGGGAGTATGCTTTTGATATCTCCAACCTCCCTGCAGCAATTCTCCCACATGTCCAGACCTAAATGTCTTTGGTAATATTTCCCCAACATTTTATTATATCTGGTAAAATACTATCTGCTGGAGCTCTTCTGATTCCCAGCCTTATTTTCCTAAGAGATTGGATTTGGAGTTTGAAGACCCCACATTGCCACTTATTATTTTTATCACCTTAGGCAATTCACTTAAATTTCAGAGAATTTCCTGAGAAAAGAAAGTAGAAATTATTTATCCTGATATTCCCTGCAACTAGCAAAATAGTGGGCACATAGGTGGTGATCAATAAATATTTGTGAATGAACAAATCTGGTTACAAAATTCATGGAATAGTGGGATTAGACCAGATTAGGAAGTGTGTTCTTGGATCTATGATGGGTATCGGAATGCCCTGATAAAGTCTGAAAATTTTTCTTGGTATAGCCTTCATGAAATTTTCAAAGGTTTCAAGGCCCAAAGGGGTAAAGAACAGTGGACTCAATGATATCCAAAGACTTTTCCAACTCAAACATTCTGTCAGTCAATGTATACTGTATTTCTTGCTCCTAACTCAGGTTTTTATAAACCAGATATTATATAGCTGAGAGTATTTTTGCATTTGGCTCTAGTTACTAATAAGCTTTCCTATTATACCACACACCTGAATTTATACAAGCACTGGTAAAAGGTGAATTCCACACTACTTAGGCTCAAAGATTGCAAGGTGCTAGTTCCCACAAATCTAAATCTTGGGATCTCACCACCTCTAGCTGACCATGAAAAAGGAGGCTGAGAGCTGAAGAGAAAAGAAGTGACTAGGTCTGCAAGTCAGACCCTGGCTTAATTTATCCAAATAGCTGCATGTGTGGAAGAGGTAGAAATGAGAGTTTAGTTTGCCTAGCCAGCCCCAAAGAGCCAGGTTCTGTTTAGAACTGCCTATCACTTTAAAACAGGAAACAGGAAGTAGAACACAGGTTCATTCCTTAAAAGACCATTATGAATTAGATTGCAACTCTTCAATTTTTAGAGGGCAAGCAGGGAGGTGAACTAAGAAGAGGGTGGACAGAAGAGGCAGGTCTGATGTGGAGAGATGGGGCTGAAAGTTTCCCTCCGTACTACTTTGGACATTGGACTTACTTTGATTGATAGGCTGTCATTCATCACTCAAGCATGATTTTGCCTTGAGCATGACTTCAATTTGATAAATGCTTTGTTGTTCTAACAAATGCTTTGTTGTACTTGCTGTACATAACCTTTCCTTAGGCCAACTTCTGTAGCATTTCCAAATGTCCTCACTCAGCCATACAGTCATTACTAACACCTAGCCTCTTGATGCATTGGATTTATAGTTAAATCATTTTTTTACTCACTCTGCCAAACACACACACACACACACACACAACATTAATTAAATATATTTTTTACTAGCAGGTAATTAATAAATATTTATTAAATGAATGGACAAATGCATAAATGAATCACTGCTGGCTTAAAGCATTTAGCTTGATGGAGTAACTAACACTTCATACACTGATATGTCTACTTATATTATTATTTTTCTTCCTTACTCCCAACTCACACATGGTAAGATATAGAGTAATAAGAATATAGGACAAAGGACAGATATATTTGGGGATGTAAGAAGTCAGAATCATAAGAAGATGTTTCCATTTCCTGGGCCCTCAGATACCAGAAACCATGATGAGGTTTTATCTCATGGGTCATCACAGTGGTGTAGCAAAACAGGTGGGGCTTGATTATATTTATTTCTCAGAGGAGCTAAAACCAAGTGAAAGTAATGAACTTACCCAAGGTCAAAGAGACTGTAAGAGATACAGCCACACCAGGAATCCAATGCCAACTCCAATTTAGCACAGAGCCAGCCTGCATTTTACCCAGAGCCTGCTCAGACTGAATCTAGGGCTCCATACATAGGGTAGGCCCAGGTTGGCCCTGAAAGGAAGCAAAATTTGTCACTCCAAAAGAGACCTCTTTGTGTATTGATTATTTTAAGCTGGTTATTTTTAAGAAACTGCAGACACAGAAGAAGCTCTGAAAACTGAGTAAAAGCTACCCTTTTGTAAGAGATATTTACAGTTATAAGAGAAATCTCCATTCATAAATCTGTGTCCCTCTCTGTACCAGGAAGAGAAGAATAACTCTAAATCTCAAGAAACTCATCAATGGAGAAGGCCAGGACTTAAATTTGCATAACAATCTTACTCTTGTTTACTGTGCTTCTCCTGGTAACCTACCATAACCGACTTCTAACCCCTAGCATCTTGTTTTGTCTTTAGCTGAAGATGGTATTTAAGGTGATGGCTTTGGCCATTATGAGGAGTTACTCATAATTTCTCTGAGGCTCTCCCATGTACGCATTAGGTATACATGTTATTAAACTTTTGGTTTTTTTTCCTTTTAATCTGTCATATCAATTTAATTATTAGACCAGCCAAAAAATCTAGAAGGGTAGAAGGAAATTTTTTCTGCCCCTACACCCATAGACATAAAGCAGAGCACCAGTGTTCTTTTTTTTAACATCTTTATCAGAGTATAATTGCTTTACAATATTGTGTTAGTTTCTGCCATATAACAGAGTGAATCAGCTATATGTATACATAAGCCCCTATCACCTCCCTCTTGCATCTCCCTCCCACCCTCATATCCCACCCCTACAGGTGGTAACAAAGCACCAAGCGGATCTCCCTGTGCTAGGTAGCTGCTTTCCACTACCTAAATATTTTACATTTGGTAAATGTAAAAAATTTACCTTTTATTTATTTATTTTTTTTAGATTCCATCTATATGTGTTAGCATACAGTATTTGTTTTCCTCTTTCTTACTTACTTCACTCTGTATGACAGACTCTAGGTCCATCCACCTCCCTACAAATAACTCAGTTTCGTTTCTTTTTATGTCTGAGTAATGGTCCACTGAATATATGTGCCACATCTTCTTTATCCATTCATCTGTCGATGGACACCTAGATTGCTTCCATGTCCTGGCTATTGTAAATAGAGCTGCAATGAACATTGTGGTACATGACTCTTTTTGGATTATGGTTTTCTCAGGGTGTTTGCCCAGCAGTGGGATTTCTGGGTTGTATAGTAATTCTATTTTTAGTTTTTTTAAGGAACCTCCATACTGCTCTCCATAGTGGCTGTATCAACTTACATTCCCACCAACAGTGCAAGAGGGTTTCCTTTTCTCCACACCCTCTCCAGCATTTATTGTTTGTAGACTTCTTGATGATGGCCATTCTGACTGGTGTGAGGTGATACCTCATTGTAGGTTGTTGGTTTTTGGGGTTTTTTTTTTGCGGTACACGGGCCTCTCACTGTTTTGGCCTCTCCCATTGCAGAGCACAGGCTCCAGACGTGCAGGCTCAGCAGCCATGGCTCATGGGCCCAGCCACTCCACGGCATATGGGATCTTCCTGGACCGGGACACGAACCCATGTCCCCTGCATTGGCAGGTGGACTCTCAACCACTGCGCCATAAGGGAAGCCCCTCATTGTAGTTTTGATTTGCATTTCTCTAATGATTAGTGATGTTGAGCATCCTTTCATATGTTTGTTGGCAATCTGTATATCTTCTTTGGAGAAATGTCTATTTAGGTCTTCTGACCATTTTTGGATTGGGTTGTTTGTATTTTTGATATAGAGCTGCATAAGCTGCTTGTATATTTTGAAGATTAAACCTTTGTCAGTTGCTTCATTTGCAAATATTTTCTCCCATTCTGAGGGTCTTCTTTTCATCTTGTTTATGGTTTCCTTTGCTGTGCAAAAGCTTTTAAGTTTCATTAGGTTCCATTTGTTTATTTTTGGTTTTATTTCCATTTCCCTAGGAGGTGGGTCAAAAAGGATCTTGCTGTGATTTATGTCATAGAGTGTTCTTCCTATGTTTTCCTCTAACAGTTTTATAGTGTCTGGCTTTACATTTAGGTCTTTAATCCATTTTGACATTATTTTTGTGTATGGAGTTAGGAAGTGTTCTAATTTCATTCTTTTACATATAGCTTTCCAGTTTTTCCAGCACCACCTACTGAAGAGGCTGTCTTTTCTCCATTGTATATTCTTGCCTCCTTTGTCAAAGATAAGGTATCCGTATGTGTGTGGGTTTATCTCTGGGATTTCTATCCTGTTCCATTAATCTGTACTTCTGTTTTTATGCCAGTACCATGCTGTCTTGATTACTGTAGCTTTGTAATATAGTCCAAAGTCAGGGAGCCTGATTCCTCCAACTCCATTTTTCTTTCTCAAAACTGCTTTGGCTATTTGGGGTCTTTTGTGCTTCCAAACAAATTGTGAAATTTTTTCTTCTAGTTCTGTGAAAAATGCCTATGGTAGTTTGATAGGGATTGCATTGAATCTGTAGATTGCTATGGGTAGTATAGTCATTTTCACAATGTTGATTCTTCCAATCCAAGAAAATGGTATATCTCTCCATCTGTTTGTATCATCTTTAATTTCTTTCATCAATGTGTTATAGTTTTCTGCATACAGGTCTTTTGTCTCCTTAGGTAGGTATATTCCTAGGTATTTTATTCTTTTTGTTGCAATGGTAAATGGGAGTGTTTCCTTAATTTCTCTTTCAGATTTTTCATCATTAGTGTATAGGAATGCAAGAGATTTCTGTGCATTAATTTTGTAGCCTGCTACTTTACTAGATTTATTGATTAGCTCTAGTAGTTTTCTGGTAACATCTTTAGCATTCTCTATGTATAGTATCATGTCATCTGCAAACAGTGACAACTTTACTTCTTCTTTTCTGATTTGGATTCCTTTTATTTCTTTTTCTTCTCTGATTGCTGTGGCTAAAAAGTCCAAAACTATGTTGAAAATAATAGTGAGAGTGGGCAACCTTTTCTTGTTCCTGATCTTAGTGGAAGTGGTTTCAGTTTTTCACCATAGAGAACGATGTTGGCTCTGGGTGTGTCATATATGGCCTTTATTATGTTGAGGTAAGTTCCCTCTATGCCTACTTTCTGGAGGGTTTTTACCATAAATGGGTGTTGAATCTTGTCGAAAGCTTTTTCTGCATCTACTGGTTTTATCACATGGTTTTTCTCCTTGAGTTTGTTAATATGGTGTATCACATTGATTGATTTGCGTATATTGAAGAATCCTTGCATTCCTGAGATAAACCCCTTGATAATACACCTTGATCAAGATAAACACTTGATCATGGTGTATGTTCCTTTTAATGTGCTGCTGGATTCTGTTTGCTAGTATTTTTTTTTTTTTTTTTTTTTTTTTTTTGTGGTATGCGGGCCTCTCACTGTTGTGGCTTCTCCTGTTGCGGAGCACAGGCTCCAGACACGCAGGCCCAGCAGCCATGGCTCATGGGCCCAGCCACTCCACAGTATGTGGGATCCTCCCAGACTGGGGCATGAACCCATGTCCCCTGCATCGGCAGGCAGACTCTCAACCACTGCGCCACCAGGGAAGCCCCGCTAGTATTTTGTTGAGGATTTTTACATCTATGTTTATCAGTGATATTGGTCTGTACTTTTCTTTTTTTGTGACATCTTTGTCTGGTTTTAGCATCAGGGTGATGGTGGCCTCGTAGAGTGAGTTTGGGAGTGTTCCTCCCTCTGCTGTAGTTTGCAAGAGTTTGAGAAAGATAGGTGTTAAGTCTTCTCTAAATGTTTGATAGAATTTCCCTGTGAAGACTTCTGGTCCTGGGCTATTGTTTGTTGGAAGAGTTTTAATCACATTTTCAATTTCAGTGCTTGTGATTATATGTTATATTATAAATATAATTATAATATTTTATAATATTTTATAAATTATAATATTTTTATATTATAAATATAATTATAATATTTCTGTTTATATTTTCTGTTTCTTCCTAGTTCAGTCTCAGAAGGTTGTGCTTTTCTAAGAATTTGTCCATGTCTTCCAGGTTGTCCATTTTATTGGCATATAGTTGATTTTAGTAATCCCTCATGATTCTTTGTGTTTCTGCAGGGTCAGTTGTTACTTCTCCTTTTTCATTTCTAATTCTATTGATTTAAGTCTTCTCCCTTTTCTTCTTGATGAGTGTGGCTAGTGGTTTATCAATTTTGTTTATCTTCTCAAGGAACCACCTTTTAGTTTTATTGACCTTTACTATTGTTTCCTTCATTTCTTCTTCATTTATTTCTGATCCGATCTTTATGATATCTTTCCTTCTGCTAACTTTGGGGCGTTTTTGTTCCTCTTTCTCTAATTACTTTAGGTATAAGTTTAGGTTATTTATTTGAGATGTTTCTTGTTTCTTGAGGTAGGATTGTATTGCTATAAAACTCCCTCTTAGAACTGCTTTTGCTGCATCCCATAGGTTTTGGGTCATTGTGTTTTCATTGTTATTTGTTTCTAGGTATTTTTTATTTCCTCTTTGATTTCTTCAGTGATATCTTGGTTATTGAGTAGCATATTGTTTAGCCTCCATGTGTTTGTATTTTTTATAGTTTTTTTCCAGTAATTGATATCTAGTCTCATAGCATTGTGGTGGGAAAAGATACTTGATATGATTTCAATTTTCTTAAATTTACCAAGGCTTGGTTTGTGATTCAAGTTATGATCCTTCCTGGAGAATGTTCCATGAGCACTTGAGAAGAAAGTGTATCCTGTTGTTTTTGGATGGAATGTCCTATGAATATCAATTAAGTCCATCTTGTTTAATGTTTCCTTTAAAGCTTGTTTCCCTTATTTATTTTCATTTTGGATGATCTGTCCATTGATCAAAGTAGGGTGTTAAATTCCCCTACTATTATTGCGTTACTATCTATTTCCCCTTTTATGGCTGTTAGCATTTGCCTTATGTATTGAGGTGCTCCTATGTTGCATGCATAAATATTTACACTTGTTATATCTTCTTCTTGGATTGATCTTTTGATCATTATGTAGTGTCCTTCTTTGTCTCTTGTAATAGTCTTTATTTTAAAGTCTATTTTGTCTGATATGAACATTGCTGCTCCAGCTTTCTTTTGATTTCTATTTGCATAGAATATCTTTTTCCATCCCCTCACTTTCAGTCTGTATGTGTCCCTAGGTCTGAAGTGGGACTCTTGTAGGCAGCATATATACTGGTCTTGTTTTTGTATCCATTCAGCCAGTGTATGTCTTTTGGTTGGAGCATTTAATCCATTTACATTTAAGGTAATTATCGATATGAATGTTCCTATTACCATTTTCTTAATTGTTTTGGGTTTGTTTTTGTAGGTCTTTTCCTTTTCTTGTGTTTCCTGCCTAGTGAAGTTCCTTTAGCATTTGTTGTAATGTTGGTTTGGTGGTGCTGAATTCTCTTAGCTTTTGCTTGTTTTAAAAGGTTTTAATTTCTCCGTCGAATCTGAATGAGATCCTTGCTGTGTAGAGTAATCTTGGTTGTAGGTTTTTCCCTTTCATCATTTAAATTATGTCCTGCCACTCCCTTCTGGCTTGTAGAGTTTCTGCTGAAGGATCGGCTATTAGCCTTATGGGGATTCCCTTGTATGTTATTTGTTGCTTTTCCCTTGCTGCTTTTAATTTTTTTTCTTTGTATTTAATTTTTGATAGTTTGAACAACATGTGTCTTGGTGTGTTTCTCCTTGTATTTATCCTGTATGGGATTCTCTGTGCTTCCTGGACTTGATTGACTATTTCCTTTCCCATATTAGGGAAGTTTTCAACTATAATCTCTTCAGATATTTTCTCAGTCCCTTTCTTTTTCTATTCTTCTTGTGGGACCACTATAATTTGAATGTTGGTGCATTTAATGTTGTCCCAAAGGTCTCTAAGACTGTCCTCATTTCTTTTCATTCTTTTTTCTTTATTCTGCTCTGTGGCAATTATTTCCTCTATTTTATCTTCCAGGTCACTTATCCATTCTTCTGCCTCAGTTATTCTGGTTTTGATTCCTTCTAGAGAATTTTTAATTTTGTTTATTGTGTTGTTCATCACTGTTTGTTTGCTCTTTAGTTCTTCTAGATCCTTGTTAAATGTTTATTTTATTTTCTCCATTCTGTTTCCAAGATTTTGGATCATTTTTACTAACATTACTCTGAATTCTTTTTCAGGTAGACTGCCTATTTCCTCTTCATTTGTTTGGTCTGGTGGGTCTTTACCTTGCTCCTTCATCTGCTGCATATTTCTCTGTCTTCCCATTTTGCTTACCTTACTGTGTTTGGGGTCTCCTTTTTGCAGCCTGCAGGTTCGTAGTTCCTGTTGTTTTTGGTGTTTGCCCCCAGTGGGTAAGGTTGGTTCAGTGGCTTGTGTAGGCTTCCTGGTGGAGGGGACTCGTGCCTGTGTTCTGGTGGGTAGCGCTGGATCTTTTCTTTCTGGTGGGGAGGGCTGCATATGGTGCTGTGTTTTTGGGTGTCTGTGAACTTAGTATGATTTTAGGCAGCCTCTCTGCTAACGGGTAGGGTTTTGTTCTGGTCTTGCTAGTTGTTTGGCATAGAATCCAGCACTGGAGCTTGCTGGCCATTGGGTGGAGCTGGGTCTTATCGTTGAGATGGAGGTCTCTGGGAGAGCTCTCGCTGACTGATATTACGTGCGGTCAGGAGGTCTATGGTGGTCCAGTGTCCTGAATTCAGCTCTCCCTCCTCAGAGGCTCAGGCCTGACATCAGGCTGGAGCACCAAGGGCTTGTTAGCCACATGGCTCAGAAGAAAAGGGAGAAAAAATGAAAGAAAAAAAGTTTTTTTAAATAAAATAATTAAAATTGAAAAAAATTTAAATATTATTAAAATAAAAAATAAGAGTGCAACCAAACCAATAAACAAATCCACAAATGGTACCAAGTGCTAAAAACTATACTGAGATAAACATAAAATTCAGAAACAAGTCAGTGGCAGACAGGAAACCTCAAGTCTACAGTTGCTCCCAAAGTCCCCTGCCTCAATTTTGGGATGATTCATTGTCTCTTCAGGTATTCCACAGTTGCAGGGTAACTTAAGTTGATTGTGGGGATATAATCCGCTGCTCCTGAGGCTGCTGGGAGAGATTTCCCTTCCTCTTCTTTGTTCACACAGCTCTTGGGGTTCAGCCTTGGATTTGGCCCCGCCTCTGCATGTAGGTTGCCCTCAGGCTTCTGTTCCTTCCCAAACAGGATGGTGTTAAAGCAGCGGCTGATTAGTGGGCTGTGGTTCACTCATGCTGGGGAAGGGTAGGGTACGGTAGTTATAATTGGAATGTAACTACCTACCGAGCCTCTGACGGCAGAGGCTGGTGTGACATTGCAACCGCCTGAGGTGCACCATGTGTTCTTCCGGGGAAGTTGTCCCTGGATCATGGGACCCTGGCTGTGTTAGGCTGCACAGGCTCCTGGGGGCGTGTGATAGTGACCTCTGCTTGCACACAGGCTTCTTGATGGCTGCAGCAGCAGCGTTAGCGTTTCATGCCCATCTGTGGTGTCCAAGCTGATAGCCTCTGCTCGTGCCCATCTCTGGAGTTTGTTTAGGTGGTGCCCTACCTTCTGTCAGCAGACAGGGAAGGAATCCCCTCTCCTTGTGCACCCCGAAACAGTGGTCTCTTGCTTCTTAGGCAGGTCCAGACTTTTTCCCAGACTCCCCACCGGCTAGCTGTGGCGCACTAGCCCCCTTCAGGCTGTGTTCACGCAGCCAACCCCAGTCCTCTCCCTGGGATCTGACCTCCAAAGCCCGAGCCTCAGCTCCCAGCCCCCACCCGCCACGGCGGGTGAGCAGACAAGCTTCTCAGGCTGTTGAGTGCTGGTCCACACTGATCCTCTGGGGGGGAATTGGAGAGGTGTTCTTTAGATTGCCTTGTAGCCCATATCTAAGTGCTTAGGTTAGCTATGGTGGTGGCAAACAAAGACATCTGACTAATATATTGATATCTTATGCTAAAGGGTCCTGCAATACAGCTGGGAGTTTACTCTCATTTGTAAGAAAAGCACTTAGCTGCTGAACCCATAACTGCACCTCAATTTCATTTGACATTCTTAATTAAGATTGACTTGCTAGTAGTCTCTAAAGATTACAGTAGGGGGTGGTTTCTAAAATGATCTTACTCATAAATGGATAAGTCATTAGTATTCTAGGAGAGCATTCTACCCATCTGTATGGCTGGGGTGGGAGGACTGGGGCACAGAAGAGAGTTGGTGAGAACCTCTTCCCTAGTGAAAAACATGGGTTATTTTCCTTGATAAATCAGGACCAAATGCCTAGGCCAATTTTTATCCAATAATAGAGTCACCTGGGCACTTATTATAAATGTAAATGCCAGGTATCCCTCCCTAGAGATTCTGATTGCATAGTCCTTGGGGAATGGATCAGAAAAATCTTCATTTTTAACAAGCATTGCAGTTGATACTGATGTATGTGCTTGAGCCATGCCTGATAGGGACAGGTCACATCTGTAGGAAGGGAAGTCAGTGTTCATCTAAGTAACAACAGACTTATAAATAATATGGAATTATATTCAACAGAAAAGATATAGATGCAATCATATTAATATCTGTAAAGCCCTATATTTCACAGGAGTACAGCAGTGAAACAAAGGCAGGGTCAACTTTTTGCTTGGAAAATTGGGGGAGGAACCATAGCTTTCTTTTTTTGACAATGCTTCTACAATTTGACTTCCACTATTCTGTGCAATTCAACTAGTTAAATACTTTTCCAGCACCTACTACATGCTAGTACCTAAATCTCTGTCCTCTCATCCATCAAGCCTAGTAAAGGAGGCAGATACAGAACTAAATAAATGAGTTCATTCAAGGGAGAACATGATCACTGAAAACAAATACAATAGACTAAAGAAGATGCCTGAAAATTTCAATTGTTAGAATAAGTCTTTGTAGTGTACTTCAGAGATGAGCTCCCTGAAAGAACTAATACAAACTGGCCTTGTCCCTGATATACATGTGTTCATTCAGTAAATATTAAATGGATAAGCAGGAATGGCTGTGTAATTAAATAGATAATTCATCACTAATTATCTTGATAAATTTATTTTAAATTTTTTATTTGCAGTGTACTCATTTTACAAACTATATATAGTACAGGACAACTTACTTCCATGTATACACAACCCCTGTCCACACTGCCAGAAGTGGTCTCTGTGGACTTCTAGGGCTTTCTGGAGAACACTGTGAAAACCACTATCAAGAAAGTAGAGAAAGGGCTTCCCTGGTGGTGCAGCGGTTGAGAATCTGCCTGCTAATGCAGGGGACACGGGTTCGAGCCCTGGTCTGGGAGGATCCCACAAGCTGCGGAGCAACTAGGCCCGTGAGCCACAACTACTGAGCCTGTGCGTCTGGAGCCTGTGCTCCGCAACGAGAGGCCACGATAGTGAGAGGGCCACGCACCGCGATGAAGAGTGGTCCCCGCTTGCCACAACTAGAGAAAGCCCTCGCACAGAAACGAAGACCCAACACAGAAAAAAGTAAAAATAAATTAATTAAAGAAAGTATAGAAAAAGGACAGGAAAAAAAGGGGGGGTGGGAATAGAAAGCATTAATAAGTTGGTAGAAATAAATCCAAACTTATTAGTAATTACATTAAGTAAAAATGGACTCACATCTGCTTCCAGCCAAAGTTAAGTAAGAGGAGGACCGGGTTTATTTTATTCATCTTGAACAACTAGGAAACCAGGGAAAAAAACACATGAAACCATGGTTTTCAGACATTGGACAAGAAGCAGCACAGGACTGTAATCCCAAGAGGAGGAAAACAAGCACTCTTGCCCCAGATTACTGCCTAGAGGCAGTCTCCATGCTGCATGTTACACAGAAAAGGGGAACCCAGACAGCCCTTTGGTTCTGCTAACTTGGGGAGGCCGAGTTTAAAGTTTGGAGGGGATTCAGTGGCTAGAATTTGATGGGAAGATTATTGTAGAGGAGAGAGCTGGACAGGAGAGAGAGAGAGAGCTCCAGAGAGCTGCAGAAGGGTCCCTTTAAGTCTGGTTGAATACTGATATGCACACATATGAGATAGAAGGAGTGTGGTAAGAGGACCCCCAAAGTGAGGCCATTTGGCAATATGTAAAAAGAGCCATGAAATTGTAATGTGCTTTGACCTGGGAATCCTACTTCTGACAAATGTCGTATACATCCACATGTCCACGGCTGCATTATTTATAATGGGGAAACATTGAAAAATCTGTCTAAAAATTGGGTAATAATTATGTAAACTGTGTTATATAAACTATGTGATAACCTGGAGTTTTTGAACCCAACGAATCCATGAATCTTACTGCTGTACAGTCAATTTTGGGGATATATACCTATGGGGGTGGGGGGCATTTCAGTGCTTCTCAATCCTGAACACAGAAAAATCTGTTTTTACTTTTTTTAATGTTGTTGCCTGGGCCTACTCCTGAATTTCTGAGAACGAGGCTCAGACAGTGAGCTTTTTAAAGCCTCTATGTTAATCTGAAGCACACTGAGGGATGAGAATCACTGGAGTAGAAGCTTTTCCAATTCTCAAAGGGATTTTCTTCTAAAATAGAAGAATTACTTTCATAGATAAAAATAGTATGTAGTCACTTAAAATGCTTATTACAAATATTACTTTTAAATGGGAAAATATAATGTTGAAAAAAGTACATGCTAAACTGTATGTGTACTGTGATTACAATTACATGAAGAACATATATTAAGGTGAAAATGCCAGAAGGAAATATGAAAAAATGCTGCCAAGAATGGTTCAACTCATGAGTAATTTTTTTTTCTTTATTTTCCAAATTTTCTGATTCATATTTAGGGGTGAGGGGTACCTTTGAAGGACACCCAGCAAGTGGTGGGTTAGGAAACCCTAGTGGATTGCCCTCCCTTGGAGCCCTTCAGTATCCTTAGCCTCCTGACATCTCCTTTCAGACTTAGTGTGCCACTGAGTCACTGTGCAGCCTGCATCAACCAGAGTGTTATCTCGTTAAAACTAAAAAATAAGGTGGCCTAATTTAAGGGTTTCCATGCAGGATGTCTGCCTCTAACCTCTGCCCTTTGGCATAGCTTATAGTCTTTCAGACCTCCCAAATCAGAGGTTTTAGATCCAATATTTCTTTGGAATCATTGTTATAGAATAACTATTTTTTTCCCCCATGAGGAAACTTAAATTAAAAGATGAGCATTTGAGATCTTAAACTCTTTTCCCAGAGAATGTAGAAAATCTCCCTGTGTGGAAACTAGAAAATAGCTGATGCTAACCCTAGCAAGGCACAAAGCATGCAATTTTTAATTACTGCAAGACTAATAAACTGATTATGACCTGTTTCCTGCTGGGCCCTAAGAACCTGCAGGCATTCTTCTTTTTCAAAAGTTAGATAATAGCTCCTGTTGTTCTTTCTTTTAATTTCATAAAATAGCAAATCCCTGTAGTCCTGAGTGATTTGGCCAAGTTAGCAATTATAGGAGATTGCTGGATCCATCTGCTTTTCCCTGATAGATATTAAGGTGAGATATAGTATGTTCAGTTTTTCATTCTTCCAAAAAGTCAATCAAACTCCTACTGCTTTGGGGCTTCCCTGGTGGCGCAGTGGTTGAGAGTCCGCCTGCCGATGCAGGGGACGCGGGTTCGTGCCCCGGTCTGGGAAGATCCTGCATGCCGCGGAGCGGCTGAGCCCTTGAGCCATGGCCGCTGAGCCTGCGCGTCCGGAGCCTGTGCTCCGCAACGGGAGAGGCCACAGCAGTGAGAGGCCTGCGTATCGCAAAAAAAAAAAAAAAAACTCCTACTGCTTTGTAAGGTCACTGAATACCTCCTTCAGGCTCCTTTGAGAACTCTAGTTGAGAAGCTTCTTAAAACAGCAATCCTGTTATATTAGTCAGGCCTCCTTTGGTTGCAAATGGCAGAAACCCTTCAAACTAGCTCATGCCAAAAAAAAAAAAAAAAAGAAAAAGAAAAAGGAGTAGGCACTAATTAATAGCTCACATAACAAAAAAGTCTAGGAGCAAACTGGATGCAAGATGTCATCAAACATCTCTCTCATTCTCTCAGCTCTAGTTTCCTCTGTATTAACTTTATTCACTACAGGCTCCCTTCATGTGAAGGCAAAAATGGCTGCCCCTACCCAGCTCCAGGCTCATATCATCCTTGCATGTGATCTCAGAAGAAAAGAGGTCCTCTCCTCCCAGCATCTGAGACAAACTGCAAAAACTTTTACCCTGCTTAACGCACACACAGCCTGTGTGTGGTGCAGTCTGAACAGATACTCTAATAATTGACCAATCTAGATTAGATACATCTTAACAGGAATCAGGAACTTGTAGTTGGTGATCTCACCAGGTGGAAGGAACACTGTATCTTCACCATAATGTATATCCAAAACAACAGTTATCCATTTAAACTTTTAAAAATGTAAAATAGCTAGTGGGAAGCAGCCGCATAGCACAGGGAGATCAGCTTGTGCTTTGCGATGATCTAGAGGGGTGGGATAGGGAGGGTGGGAGGGAGGCTCCTGAGGGAGGGGATATGGAGATATATGTATGCATATGGCTGATTCACTTTGTTGTACAACAGAAACTAACACAGTATTGTGAGGCAATTATACTCCAATAAAGATGTTTTTTTTTTTTAAAGTGAAGGAAAGGGAGAGAGAATTTTAGTTGAAAATACAACTTTAATAACTTGTCACTGAAGGATAGAGGTAATACAATCAAGAAAAAGAATCAAAGAGAAATGTAAAGGATAACAAAAACTAAAATATAGAGCATTTCCTTGACCCTAGAAATTTCCTCACTCCCCCTTCCAGTCATTACCCGCTCCCACATTGGCAACCACTGTTCTTATTTCTATCCCCATAGAACTTTCTTAAACTTTATATAATTGGAATTACATAGTATGTACTTTTCTATATTCTTTCACTCAAGATGAGATGTATCCCTATTTTTGTGTACATCAGAAGCTCATTATTTATTGATGAGTACTATTCCATTGTATCAATATCTGCAAGTTTCTGTTGATGAACATTTAGGTGACCTTCAGTTTTTAGCAGTTATGAATAAAGCTTCTATAAACATTCTTGTACATTTTTTTTTTTTGCCAAATGTTCTCATTTCTCTTGAGTAAATATCTAGGAGTGAAATTGCTAGGTAGGCGTTTATTTAAAAAAACTACCAGCCACCTTCCAAGTGGTTGTGACATTTTACACTCTTAACAGTAATGTCAAGAATTCTATTTGTTTGGACTATGACATCTTTCTTATGATACTATTAGTCTTTTTAATTTTAGCCATTTTGGTGATTATGTAGTGGTATCTCATTGTGGGTTTTTTTTTTAATAGATAGATAGATATTCACTAATCATTTTTGGGTTTTTTCCCCATAAAGGCAAATTTCAAGATGTCAGTATTAAAGCTAAAAGTCTTGTCTAATATTGATCAAAAAGGTGTTTTTTGTCTTTTGTTTTTTTACATCTTTATTGGAGTATAATTGCTTTACATTGTTGTGTTAGTTGTTGCTGTATAACAAAGTGAATCAGCTATATGTATACATATATCCCCATATCCCCTCCCTCTTGTTTCTCCCTCCCACCCTCCCTATCCCACCCCTCTAGGTGGTCACAGAGCTCTGAGCTGATCTCCCTGTGCCATGCCGCTGCTTCCCACTAGCTAGCTATTTTACGTTTGGTAATGTATATATGTCCATGCCACTCTCTCACTTCATCCCAGCTTACCCTTCCCCCATCCCATATACTCAAGTCCATTCTCTACATCTGCGTCTTTATTCCTGTCCTGCCCATAGGTTCATCAGAACCATTTTCGTTTTTTAGAGTCAATATATATGTGTTAGCATATGGTGTTTGTTTTTCTCTTTCTGACTTACTTCACTCTGTGTGACAGACTCTAGGTCCATCCACCTCACTACAAATAACGTCTTTGGATGGGAAGAACTTTTAAATTTTGAGAAAAACTAATTCATCAATTTTTTTTTAATGATTAATCCTTCTTTTGTTCTGCCTAAGAAATCTGCCTGTCCTAATGCCATGGAGATAGTCTCCTATGTTTTATTCCATATAGTTTATAATTTAGCTGTCACGTTTAGGTCTATGAATCTTTTCAGATTCATAGACCTAGTCTTTCACAGATTATTTTTATACATAGTTTGAGGTAGGAATGGAAGCTCATTTTTCTTTTCATACCTTTATTCCAGGATTTCTCTGACATTTGCGGTCAGAAAATACTTTGTATAGGAGGCTGACCTATTCATTGTAGGATGTTTAGCAGCATTCCTGGTCTCTACCCACTAGATGCCAGTAGTGCCCCTACTCCATTGTGACAATCAAAAATGTCTACAGACATTGCCAAATGTTGAGGGTGGGAGACAAATTTGCCCGTGGTTGAGAATGGCTACTTTATACAGTTGTTCCAGCATCATCCTTTCACCATTGAATTGTTTTGGCTCCTTTTTTCAAAAATTAATTATTGTATATGTGTGCATTTTTTCCTGGACTATCTATGCTGTTCATATGATCTACTTGTCTTAATTACACCAATATTGCGATACACCAATACTGTAATCTTTATTGTTTTAAAAGCAGGTAGTAGAAAGTGCCTCAACTCTGTTTTTCTTTTTCAAGATTTTTTTATATTGAACAATACTGAATTCTGAAATCTTCCTCCAAAATATTAATTAGTTCTAGTAGTGTTTTTTTAGATTTCTTAGGATTTCTACAAATCCAAAGATGTCATCTGCAACTAAAGATAAATTTACTTCTGGCTTCCCAATTGCATGACTTTTACTCTTGTTTTGTTGCACTGAATAGGACAACTGGTACAAGTTAAAAAGAAGTGAGGACAGATACCCTTGCTTAGTTCCCAATCTTAGAGGGAAAACACTCAATATATTATCACTAGGTATAATATTTGCTGTATGTTTTTAGTAAATGCCCTTTATGAGATTAAAGAAGTTCTCTCCTATTCCCAGTTTTCTGAGAGTTTTTCATTTATGAATAGCTTAGCGTTTTATGGCTTTTTTTTTTTTTGCCTTTTATTTCTGAGTCTTTATATTTAGAGCACATTTTTTTTTAAGATAGCACACACTTGAGTCTTGTGTTTTTATGTGCAGTCTGACTATCCCTGCCTTTAAAGTATTTGGTCCATTTTCATTTCTTTTAATTACTGATACAGTTGGTTTCTAATTGTTTTTGTCCCTTTCTTCTTATCTTCCTTCCTTTGGATTAACTGCATACTTTTAGTATTCCATCTTATTTTGCCTATTGACTTTTGAGTTGTATATCTCATTAATCTTTTGATAGTTGTTCTAATAATTACAATATTTATCCTTTATTTACTGTCACCTACTTTAAAATAGTATTGTACCTCTTCAGATGAAATATAAGAACCTTAGAACAGCACATTCTATAATTTTGTTTACCTCTCTCCTATCCTTTGTGTTACTGTTGTCATAGATTTTCCTTCTATGTATATTATAAGCCACACAGAAATGTGATATTTTTGTTTTAAACTCTCAGTTGTCTTTTAAAGAAATCAAGAAATGAAAAAGGTAGGGTTTTTTTTTTACATTCACCTAAATTGTTGTCATTTCCAGTGCTCTTCATTCCTTTCTGTTGTTTTCTATTTCTTCAACCTGAAAAAACTCTTTCAGCATTTTGTGTAGCACAAAACTTCTATCAAAAACTTCTTTCATTTTTTTTTTACCATATACAGATTTCTGGCTGACATTTTGTTGTTGATTAATTACTTTGAAGATTTCATGCCCTTGTTTTAGGCCTCTATTTTTTCTGATAAGAAATGAGCTATTATTCTTATCATTGTTTCCATGCATTATTGTATCTTTTTACCTCTGGCTGAAGTATTTTTCTCTTTATCTTTGATTTTCAGCAGTTTGACATTTATATTCCTAGTGTGGCTTTCTTTGTATTTACCCTACTTGGGATGCACTGAACTTCTGGGATTCCTAGGTTGATGTTTTTTGACAAATTTAGGAAACTTTTGGCTGTTATTTCTTAAAATATATTTTTGCTCAGTTTTGCATCTCCTCTCCCACTGAGGCTCCAATTACATATGTGTTATATGTAACTTGATGTGTTACTTGATATTGTTTCACAAATTACTATGTCTCGGTACATTTATTAAAATCTTTTTTCTTTCTTTGCTTTAGTTTGGATAATTTCTATTGATTTATGTTTTGTTTGGATGAGTCTATTTGAGTTTTATCCCTAGTCCTAGTGCATAGCACTTACTGTAAGGTGTGGGATTTTTTTCTGTTAAAGTGTGCCCTAATCCGCTTTTCGCTGGATTTTTGAGGTAGACAATAAGTTCTGTCTGCTCTGGATGGGGTGACATTCATCTCCCAGCACTCTGTGGCCTCTTTTTCATCAGTTTATTTCTTAACCTTTTGCACAGTTGCTGTATGCTGGCCCTTGAGAGGTTTTACCCAGTACAAGATCTGCTTATTCAAAGACATGAGCAAAACCCACCTGCCAACTTCTGGGTACTCCTCATACACTCCCCTCTCTTGTTTCCAATCTCTGCTACACAAATTCCAGCCATTTCTGCAGCCCTAAACTCTGATTTCTGTCTCATCAGAGGCAGACCTCTGGTTTCTGCTTGGGTTCAACCTACCTGCACCACAGTCAGGAAAATGCATCAGGACAGAAAGCTGGGGTAAACAGGGAGCTCATTACATGTGTTTCCCTTCTCTCAAGGATCACAGTCCTGAACTGCCTGTTTACCAGTTCCTGAAAACAATTACCTTATTTATTTTTCCAGTTTTATGGTTGTTTAGGTCAGGAGATTAAGTCCAAAATGAATATCTTAGTCATGGCTGGATGTGAAAATGTATCACCTCTTGGGATTTTGGCTAAGATCAAGTGTAGTATCTGTTCTTATTAGTTCTATAAGTTTTGAAAAATGAATAAATAAATGAATACTGGCAGAATCAAGAACTATTATTTTAAAAGTATGCTTTGCTAATCATCTTCATCCTTCTGGCAACCCCTTACACAAACCCATCCACCTATCATGTGTCCCATTCACTAGAAAAATGTTTTTAATTGTACATCAACTAAACTTCAATTTAAAAAGAAAGAAAAATATTTTTAGATCCAAATTCCTATTAACATATTAGGATATTTGCATTTTAAAAGCATATTTTAAAGTAGAAAAGCCTTAGAAAATCAAAAGAATAAATATTTAAATTTTCATGCATTTCTACTAGCTGATAAAATTAATGAACAAGGTATGTTCCTTTTGATCATCAAATTGCCCCCTCTGATTTCAAATATATACTTATCACTACATTTAATCAAATATATACTTGCCACCTTGGCACTACATTTATAGCATAAAAGAACAAGTCTACACAGCTAACATTCTTTCTAACCTCATTACTTTTTTCTTCAGATCATGGCATTTTCTTTGCTTACATAATTCTCCATGTTCTTTTCTCCTTATTACTGCTCATAACTGACATAGAAGATGGGCAGAGTGACAAGAAACTAAACAATGCTTATATTTCATAAGAATATTGACCCTGGGACACCATGGGTTATGATGCCTCCTCAATCTGTATTCATGTACTGTATTCAAACAATCAGGTAAAGGGCACCAGGTATAGGGGAGATAAAGAGGAATCAGAAGATCTTAGTTGCAGTCTTCTGCCTTTTACTAACTAGCTGTGAGCCCATAGGTGATTTTGTTTAACATCTTGGTTTCAACATCAGTGAAATGTCAGTGTTGAACTAAAGAATTTTAGTATCTAACATTTACTGAGAGTACTTTCTATGTTCCATGTACTATGCCAAGAATCTTAAATATTCAATGTTTAATCTTCACCATAATAGATCTTTGAGATTATTTGTCAGAGTTCTCCAGAGAAACAGAACCAATAGGATATATATAGATATGTGAGAGGAGATTTTTCATTAGAATTTGCTTGCATGGTTATGGAGGCCAAGAATTTCCACAGTATGCCATCTTCAAGCTAGAGAACCAGGAAAGCTAGTAGTATAATCCAGCCCAAGGCCAGAGGCCTGAGAACCAGAGGGGTTGCTGATGTACGTTCCAAAGTTTAAAGACCCGAGAACCAGGAGTTTCAATGTCCAAAGGAAGGAGATATGGGCATCCCAAATCAAGAAAAGAGAGCAAATTAGTCCTTCCTCCTCCTCCTTTTCCTATTCAGGCCCTCAGTGGATTGGGTGATGCTCACCTGCATTGGAGAAGGCAATCTGCTTTACTCAGTCTACTGATTCAAATGCTAATCTCATCCTGAGACACCCTCACAGA
Source organism: Mesoplodon mirus (assembly GCF_964341445.2). NCBI lineage: Eukaryota > Metazoa > Chordata > Mammalia > Artiodactyla > Ziphiidae > Mesoplodon > Mesoplodon mirus. The sequence continues at coordinate 50,377,706 of NC_138982.1, forward strand.
CATACCCAGAAATAATGACCAACTATCTGAGCATCCCTTAACCCAGTCAAGTTGGCAAATAAAATTAATCATCACAGAAACAGATATTACTATTACTATTATCTTATGAATACTTAAAACTGAGGTTCAGCACCACTAAGTCTCTCCTCTAAGTAGTAAACAGAAGAGCCGGTTTTGGACTTACCTGTCTGACTCATGGGCCCCTGCTGGTAACCCTCAAATTCCCAGTGAAACAGATTTTTAAACATTCTCCAAAATATTGAATTTCATATCCTGTTGGGAAAAAAAGCTTACACACAGACTGAAGAGTCTTATCACTCCTCCTTCTGTTGAGCATAACCCAGGCCTGTACTGTGTTTGCACATTGTCTGTCAAATTTAGTTCCCAAGCAGAAACTTTGTCTAACACAACATTCTGCCTAGAGGTTCACACATTGCTGGCACTTGTTAAGTGTTCATAACAATATGAATGGCATCTGTTTACTAAAAGGCACTTTGCCATTAATGCTTATTTGATGTTAGTTCAAAAATATTTTTAGCAATGCTAAATGTTGAAAATATTCTAATCTTCTTAATATATGTAAAAAAACATTTATATTAATATTAGCCCACAATAGCCTTAGTTTGGCCTAGTCTGGTTCTCAATAGACTGGACTCCCAGTAATATTCCTAGCCAAGATCTATTCCAGTTCATTTATTCATTTATTCATTCATTAGTTAGTGAATGTTTAGCGTTTAGTGAATATTTAAGCATATTTTTCACCTTCCATTGTGCTAAGTGCTAGACAAATAAAACAAATATAATTTCAACCTTCAGGAATTTATCATCTAGTGCACTGGGGTTTTGCATACAGGTAAGTAAACAGACAATTACAATTTGGTATAATAAGTACTATGGAGTTAGCACAACAGAGGGGGCATCTGAACCAGGATTAGGGATCAGAGAAGTCATCCCTACACAAAGTGATATCCCCATAAGACTTGAAATGTTCTCATAAATTAGCCAGGTAAAGAGCAGGTGGAAGAGGATCCCAGAGGGAAGAACTTGTTCAAAGAACTAAAGGTTAGGGAAAGAGAAAGACATTATTGGAAAAACTGAATATAGCTCAGAATGGTCCAAAGGGGAGTGGTACAAAATGAGATTGAAAGGTAAACAGACATCATTCTAATGGACCTTATAAGCCTTATAACCTCCATGTTAAGCCATAGAACCTTTACCTGAAGACAACTGAAAAGATTTAAGTGGTCAAGTGAGATAATCAGATTTGCATCTTGAAAAGGTCACTTTGGCTGCAGTGTAGGAAGCAAATTACAGGGGACAAGGATGGATCAAAGGAGAACAATCAGGGGCCTTTTAAAATGATAGTATCTTTAATTATAGTAAAGGCAGTAGATGAATTAGAGTCAATTGAGATAAAATTGACAAGACAGGGTGGGAGTTGTTAGAAGAGAGGTAGTTGGGAAGGAATGGGAATCAAAGACATGCTTGTGTTTTTGGCTTGGAAAACTGGATAGATGTTAATCCTACTCATTGGGTTAGGGAACATGGAGGGAGAAACAGCGTTGAGGTTAGAAAAACTGATTTCAATCAAGTCTAAAGAGATAGATAGTTTTGTTGTTGTTGTTTAGAATATCTTCTGAGACTATTTCAATTCTAATGTAGTCCTAATCTGTACCACAGATTAGCACCTGTGAACTAGAGTGTATTCAGTTTTATCTTTCTTCATCAATTCAGTCAAAAATGCACCTCAATTACTGGAAGGGTGATGATAGGAAATGGAGATTACTCACCCTGAATAATATTGATTCTTGAAGAAGGTGATGGTGGAACATACCTCACAGGCTGGACCAGATCCTGTGGAGAAAGTACTATTCTGGACTAGTCAGTAAAATTTTATGTCCAGGCACATAAAATACAATACTAGTTCTATGGGAAATGACTGAGAGAGAAAGGTCCTAGAGGATTGCAAGCCAATCTCAGCTGATATGGAATTTCTGCAAAAGCTGATACAGCATTTCTGAAAATGTAGCTGCTTTCATAGAAATGGACAAGAGACCTGGTGATATAGTAAATTAAATCAAATGTCCCAATCCAGTAGCTTTCACTGTCCACTGCCATAGGCTCCCCACAAAGACTGGACTTATTCATTGAGTGAAACCATTGGGAACATCCACCAAATTGCCTAACTGCTAAAAACTGAGATTATGCTCAAAGAATCCTGTGCTCCCCAGCTGACTACATTTTTCATCCAGACTACTCAATTACTTTACCTCTCCAGCATCTGCAGACATCTGCATTTGTGACTCCACCATGGAACAGGGCTCAATGACAGTAGCCTAGGCATTTTTCAGGGAAGGTGTTAAAACCATAGCCATAATATTGAACTATCTAATGAAATCCTTAAAAATAAATTAACTGCAGGTATCTTAATGTGTTGATATAATGGAAGATGTCTGCCAAGAAGGATGGTTTTGACTAGGAGCAACTGATCTTAGGTCCATCCTTCTGATGATAATTAGGTAATATGTTTGGTTGCCTGTTGTTTATTGAGCCCACTCCTAATTTATGACAATAAAATCACGTTTTCAGTTTAAAAGGAAAAGTTTATGTTTCTGTATTCTATAGTGCAGTGGCTAAAGTGGTTTAAAGTTTCTCAGATAAAAGTTAGAGAACAGTGAAGGATGCCAAAGAGCCATCCCTGTTTTATGCTGCTCTGCCTTGTCATCTTTAAAATGATTGCTTTGAATTCTCAAGGTGGTATTATAAACAATGTAAAGAACATCTTTGTAATTATCTCCTTAGATTAAATTTCTAAAAGTGGGATTATATCCTGGATCAAATAATTTGCTCAATTTACAATTTATTTATATACCAGATTACTTACAAAAAGAACTACCCATTTAACTAACTCCCATGAATAAAACTTGAGAGTGATTATTTCCTCACATCTTCATTAATAATGGATTTTATCTGTATTTTAATCTATACTGATCCAAAAGCCAAAATATATTTCATAGTTTATTATTTTCACTTATCTGATTATTAATGCAGTTTCATATATTTTCATGTTTCTTGGCCATTTGTATTTTTTCTATTAATCACCTTTGTATAACCATTGTTCATTTTTTAACTGGGCTATTGATTTGTTTTTCTCATTGTGGGTCTCATTTTTTTCTCCTGATTTTTAAATTTGTAATGTTTGTGACATTAATATTTTTTTCATTTTTACTGCCTAGAAATCACCTTTGTTTGATATTAATACCGTTGCCTCCTGTTTCTTTTTGACTGTGTTTGTCTGATACATTTGCCATATATATTTATCTATAAATTCCTCTAGCAAACTCTAAAGTTATTCAGTTTTTCTATCCTCCTAAATAAGTCCTTAGTAAATTTTTATCATTTCCCAATGTTTCTTGATTTTGTTAAATAGATTCTTTAAAAGTACCCACATAAAAATATGTTTTTTTTACATTTAGCACTTCATTACTATTCCGATATATGTTATCAATTTCTGAACTCACTGTAGGTCCTTGCACCCTACTCCTTTTCTTTAGGTTCAATTTTAGTAAGTTTTTATGCAAAAATCTATGAGTGGTAAACTTTCTAGAACTCCCTGTTTGAAAACAATGATTTATTTAACCCTTACTGGAATGATTTCTTTTAATATGGTGTGGAATTCTAGCTCAATTTCCCTCAGCTGTTTGAAAACATTCTTCCTTTGTCTTCTGACAATTTTGCTGCTGATAAGAATTCTACAGTCAATCCACCTCTTCTTTCTGGTTATCTTGCCCTGTGATTTTCTGAAGTTTCACTTTATTTTTCCTGTTCAGTATTTGGAGAGCTTTATGGATTTAATTGTGTCCCCTAAAAAAGATGTGTTGAAGTCCTAATCGCAGTGCCTCAGAATTTGACTTTATTTGGAAACAGGGTCGTTACAGGGGTAATCAAAATGAGGTCATTGGGAGTGGACTTCAATTCAATATGACTGTTATCCTTCTAAAAGGGGGAAGTTTGCACATAGAGACAGACATACAACAAAGAGTTAGAGAGAATGCCATGTGAAGGTCAAGGCTGACATTGGGATGATGCACCTACAAGCCAAGGGACACCAATATCGCCAGTAAACCACCAGAAGATAGGAGAGAGGCAGAGAACAAATTCTTCCTTATAGCTCTCAGAAGGAATCTATGCTGCTAACACCTTGATTTTGGACTTCTAGCCTCCAGAGCTGTGAAACAATGCATTTCTATTATTTTAAGCCACCCAGTCTGTGGTACTTTGTTACAGCAGCTCTAAGAAATAATACAGTGGGCATTTTCAAATGAGGCTCATGTGTTTCTTTAATTTTAGAATATTCTTAACCATAATATATTTGAATATTTCTTTTCTACTATTCTTTATATCCTCATTTCTGGATTTTTATTAAATTTATATTAGAATATATCAATTAATCAATCTATGTCTTTTAACTTTTCTTTCTATGAGTTTTGGTTGAATTCCTATGCCATATTCCAATTCGTTAATTCTCCCTTTGACTTTTTCTAGTCTATAGTTTACCCGAATATTGATTTTCTTATTCCAGTATTTACATTTTTTATGTTCAGGATTAACCTGCAAGTTAATTAACCCAAAGTTAGCCTTAAGTTAATTTACTTCCTCATTTTTAATTTTGTTGGTTTTCTTAGTATTACTTTTCTTAGTGTGTTTGAATTTTTAATTTGAACTCTTACTTTCTGTGGGAATTTGTTTTTTACCACTGTGCACATTCCTCCTTGCCTAACAGTTTTACAGTTGTCTTAAATTCCACCTTGTCCCAGGGTCCCCTTTCAAGTACCTGATGATATTTAGTCTGAACTAGCAGGTAGATTGGCCCAGGTCCTAGCTTTGATTCTGTGCTTACTTCCATCTCTCAATATACTCTATCTATAATTCAGGAAATTTTTGGTCACAACTTTTTACAACTTCCTTTCATGGATGATGGAGCACTGACACAGCCCCTATTTTAAGCAGTAAGCCTGACCCTTGTCTCCTGCCTTACATGAAGCACATTTAAACTCTGTTACTCCATCACAGATTTGCCTAATTCTGGTCCCAAAGTCTAGTAGGCTCTTAGTTTACTATTTTTGGTTTTCTCTTGCATTTTCATATGCATAGGTAAATTTTTTGTTCAGCATGTCTTTTCAATGTTTTCACTTTAGAGTTTATCTATCATTGCTATATATTTAGAATGGCAAGTGAGAACTCAAACATGAAATCACAACCCCATCTTGAACAGAAACCCTGGATTACTTTCTAACTTCATATCTTTGTGAGTCATTCCTAGTTAACTTCTTTTAACACTTTTCTACAGCCCAACGCAGAGAACTCTGTTGGTCTGGAATGGCCCATATGAACTATTCCTAGGCTGTAAATATATTAGGCTTAAATAGCTTTTGACAAAATCAGGCTAAGATAGGCCCTATTTCTTTTCTCCTGGTTGATAAAATATACACATACCATCAGCAGTAAACAAGAAATATGGATAATGATTTTTCCTTAATTCTGAATGCTGAACTATGATTATTTGCCTTCCATAATGCTGAGTCAAGGTGCTTGGTCCTTAACACCTCAGCATTATGAAAGGGAAATATAGAAGAGAGAGGCATATCCAGTTGCAATGATCTTTTAATTTTCATTACACAATGACTCTCCCCATTAGCAAGCCTAGGCTACGTGTTGCTATAGGATCTAACTGAGATCAATTCTCCTCTTTCCTGGAGTGGAAGAAGTAATGAAGAGAAGATTTGAACTCCTTCCTTGAAGATTAACAACATTCATTTTCCTCAAAACTTTTTATCATTGTTCCATAATCTTTTATTTCTAATGAAGCTGGCAAGTCTGAGACCATACTGATTTTTTCCCCTTGATGGATGTGCTATTTCTGTCAGGACTCTTTATTTGTCATTGAACTTCACTAAGATTCTATTCCTAGTTTATGTAGGTATGATTTATTTATTCCCTTAGACCTTGAGCTGAAAACCTAATGTATAAGCCCATAGCTCTTAATTAGTCATTCAGTTACTAGGAGCTGTGTGAAGAGTCAACTGGAGAAACTGGTAGCCAAAGTCTAGGTGGGTTATATCTGCCTACCTCTATGGAAATTTGAGTACCTTGCCCTGGGAGCTTTCCACTATTTTTAGGAAAAGAGTACCTAGTATTTAACTGTTCCCCAGCTTTGGTCTCCCTAACTAGTCTTTTTCAGATTTTACTAAGTAGCTGCAAATCTCCCACGATTACCACCACCACCACCAAGTATTATTTACAAGCTCTCTTTAGGCTAAATCTCGCCTCCAACTATATTCCTGTTTAAAACCCATCTAGAAGTTAAAGTTATAATGTAATGTGATTTTGCCATTAGACCTGCTCCTCTCCTGTTCTGTGGAGAAAGAATGAGTCTCAAATGGGTCATTTCCTTCTTTATCTCCCATGGCTCTCTTTCATCACTGGAACGTCCTCACCCACTTACTGATCCAAACCTTAGTGTCCTCATTTGTCTTCATCCAAATGCATTACATCTGGTGAACTTGTAATATGACTTTGTGGTCATGCCCCTAGTATTCCTAAAGATGAAATTTTATCTCTGTTCCTGATATTTGTTACTCACTTCCGTAAATATTAGGCAAAGGCATAAATTATGCAAATATGCCTGACTCTACACTCTGCCCCATAAGGGTAACAATAAAGTGGGCTTTAATTTAGCAGTTTATAATAAAAAGTGAAAACTAGTAGGTAACCAGATGAAGAACAGAGAAGGTATAAAGCATGGTCAAAGACACTGAGGAGGGCTGCTAGAAGTTTGGTTTGACTAAAACATAACTTACATCTAAGGGAGCCATATTTACTTCTTAGGTTCTTATCAGAAGTTTTCACAGATAAAAATTATAAATATTAATAGTATAATAAATTTTATTGCTCCTTGTATTATCATAGGACAATGTATTTGACAAAGTAGAACCTATTCTGTGCAATTAAAAAAGCAAAGAAGTAGGATTCATAGGACCTTTTTTCTTTTTCTTCTTTTTTTTTTAAAACTAGAAACAGCTGCACTAACTAGCTATATGTACTTGGATATGGCTTCTATCATTTCTGGGGTTCAGTTACTGCAAGTATCAAATAAGAGAGTGAAATTCTCTGTTCTCTAGGGTTATTCCATGCTGTACTTATTTAGGCACAAGTGGTAAAAAGATGACTTCTCTGTAGGTAAATTTGCCTACCTACGGAAAATACATTTTGATCTCTGCCTAGCTACTTTCTTCAGAGTTTTGGTATCCGTGACATCACAATCAACAATCATGAAAATAATTGGGAAACCTTAACTGAACACATTCAAGACTCTTCAAGCAGAACCTAGAAGAAAAAATTTCAAAATTGTATTCAGATGAAATGTTTATCGTTTTTATAATTTCTGTTTGAATGGATTTTAAAGCAAAACCATATTTTATTCAAAAATAGAGTCAAGATAGTCATGATTAATATTGTTCTGGGAACAGTTTATTATAACATAGTATAAGTTCAGCAAGTGCCTTCTGAAGGCACTTTCAAATTGTTTTCACCTATCTGTGAAGTGAAGGGCATTTTATGCAAGCACAAAGTGGAAAAAATTATAGTATAAACAGCTATAATAGGAAGGCAGGTGGTATTGATTTAAAAAAAACATTAAAGATTCTCACTTGGGGGCTTCCCTGGTGGTGCAGTGGTTGGGAGTTTGTCTGCCAATGCAGGGGACATGGGTTCGAGCCCTGGTCAGGGAAGATCCCATGTGCCACGGAGCAACTAGGCCCATGTGCCACAGCTACTGAGCCTGCGCTCTAGAGCCCACGAGCCACAACTGCTGAGCCCTCGTGCCACGACTACTGGGTCCCGTGCACCTAGAGCCCATGCTCCACAACAAGAGAGGCCGCCGCAATGAGGAGCCACGCACCACAATGAAGAGTAGCCCCCGCTCACCACAACTAGAGAAAGCCCACACGCAGCAATGAAGACCCAACACAGCCAAAAATAGAATAAATAAATTTATTTTAAAAAAATAAATAAAAAATAAAATAAAGATTCTCACTTGGAAGTAATTTCACAATTATGTACTATGGATTAATCTATTCTGGAAACTACTATATTAGACTAATGCAAATTTTGCTGAGCTTTATAATTATGAACTATTTAAGTGAAAAATTATCAGCCTAATCACATTATCATATACACAAGAACTCATGGTTAGATATTCTTGCCTCTGAATTTCTCTGCCATCACAGACCATTGCTATATACCATCCTCCAAGCAGTGAAGTTTGGTAGAGGGAAATAGCCATGTTATTTGACATTTTGCTCTATTTCTCAATATCTAATATATAATGAATACTCAATAAATATTGATCGATAATGTCTTTAATGAGAATTCAGATTAAAACAAATGTTTTATTATGAATAATCTTTAAGCACAATGCAGTAACTAGGATTATCTCAACATAATACCACATAAATCACAAACTGGGCAAATTTGGGCAATTGGCTCACATCACCACTTATCATTTTCAATATTATTATGAAGTTTCCTTAGATAAAAATAGAGCAGGCCTTTGGTACAGTATAATTTTCTCTGACATCTTATAATTCACTTATGCAATGCAGAAGTAAAAATATTTTCAAGTTTTTAGATGACGACTTCTTTGGCCAGGGAAATGACTTTGAACAGCAGGGAGAACAAATTTCTCCCCATAATGCTCTTCTTTTGTAAGACACTCCTCTTTGCAACAGTATGAACTACCTAGTTCTCAAAATCAATTATGAATAAGAATAACCTAGGAATGTTGAAAAAATATTCAGTTCCTGAATCTGACCCAAAGAGATTCTAGTTAAGTAGGAAATAATGCAGGTTGCCCTGAGCACCTCATAGGACTATAGGATAGCAGATAGGAAAGATTTTTTTTTTTTTTTTTGTGGTATGCGGGCCTTTCACTGTTGTGGCCTCTCCCGTTGTGGAGCACAAGCTCTGGACACGCAGGCTCAGGGGCCATGGCTCACGGGCCTAGCCGCTCCTCGGCATGTGGGATCTTCCTGGACCGGGGCACGAACCCGTGTCCCCTGCATCAGCAGGCGGAGTCTCAACCACTGCACCACCAGGGAAGCCCAGAAAGATTTATTTTTAATTCGCATTTTTTTCATGGAGTTTAAAGTATTATCATAATAATTAATACCTCTCAAGAAACGTATATGAAAACATTCCTTTGAATATATTTTTTTCCAATTATGAGTATTATATATTCATTATACAGAAAATTCAGAAAATAATGGAAGGTATAAATAAGAATCTAAAATTTGCCCATATCCCACTGTGGAGAACAACAGCCATTAATTTTTCTTTCTTTTTGGGAGATTTTAAATTGTTGCATAAAATCCCTAAGAAAATTTCAATAATCATATTTATTTAGATAAGTAAATTTTCACAAACACAAATGTGTAACCAGCTCCCAGATCAAGAAATAGTATATTATCAGTAACTCAGCATCCTCTCCTTTTCATGCTCCCTTTTAGTTACAACCCTCCACCAAAGAGAAATACCATTATCCTGATTTCTAATACCATAAGTGAGTTTTGTCTGCTTTTCATTTATAAAACATCTTCTTTCTCTCATCATTAAGAAAACAGAGATTTGTTAAATTTATACATATCATTTTGTATAGTTATAGCTTATTCATTCTCATAGCTGTGAATATACCACCAGTTTGGGGCAATTACAAAAAATTCTGGTATGAACATTCCTGTATATGTTTTGTGGTAAACATATATTTGCACTTATGTTAGACATTTACTGAGGAGTAGAATTGCTGAGTCATAAGATATATATAGAATATACATACAGTTTAATTTATACTGCCAAATGGTTTTTCAAAGTGGTGGTACCAATTTACACTCCTCTAGCAGAGCATGAGACTTTTAGTTGCTCCACATCTTCACCAAAATTTGGTATTTTCTTTCTTTTTCACTTCAGCAATTTTGGTAGATAAAGTGTTGTCATATTGTGGTTTTACTTTATATTTTCCTAGTGACTAATGAAGTTCAGCTCCTATCATTGACATTTTTTTGCGGGGGAGGGTATGCAGGCCTCTCATTGTTGTGGCCTATCCTGTTGCGGAGCACAGGCTCCGGACATGCAGGCTCAGTGGCCATGGCTCACGGGCCCAGCTGCTCTGCGGCATGTGGGATCTTCCCGGACCGGGGCATGAACCCATGTCCCCTGCATCGGCAGGCGGACTCTCAACCACTACGCCACCAGGGAAGCCCTATCATTGACAGTTTGATGTATTTCTTCCCAGTGTTTTTTTGTGTGTCTGAATATGTGCATATATTTTAAAATTAAGATTATATTGCATATACAGTTATGTGAACACCTAAAATTACACCATGAGAATTTTCCAAGTTCATAAATATTCTTCAGAAATACTACCTTTAGAATATCATTCTGACTTATCTAAGTAAAAATAATTAAATGATTCTCTAATATCTGGATAAAATTAGACTAGAAAAAAATTATATCTGAGGTTTACATTGAACAACTGATTTCACTAGTTTGGTTTCTAGATCTCTCTTTTTCCCTTGTCTGAGTGATAGACCTTAAATTGATCTATGATTATTTTATCACACGATGAGAAGCAGTGGAGTGGACCTATAGTGGTCAAGTCAAACGAGGATGCTGACACAGTCCCTGGCTACGTTGGGAGGGTTTTGGCAGATCAGTGACGGTCATTTGAATCCAAAAACAGTTTGTACTATGTGAGGCAAGGCATTACGATAAATTAGGAACTATTATTATAATTTTAGCACAACATCTTGTAAATATGAGTCTCTCAATCAATATTTGCTCAAAGTCAAAAGTGCAGGTGGCCATCCACAAGTAAAGTCTAACCTGTGATGTTCTGTTGTTGCAGTGTTCAAAATTCCGGGCTCTGTACAGATGCCATGAAGATTAATTCCACTTCTAATCATTGTAAAGAAGAGAAATTTAGAGTTGATCATAAATTTGCCCCATTAGAATAGACATAAAAGATTCCAATTTTTTAAAAATAAGAATATTGCTATTAGCCAGAGGTTAGTTTTAACTTGTAAATATTCACCCAATAAATGGTAGCCTTATAAACTTATAAACTCCCTCATAGCACTGATTTAGTGAACTCATTTTTTCGGGGCAGTTCTTAGCATCAGATTCTCAGTAATATTCTGGTATGTTGGAATATAGTTTAATTTATTCATCCTAGTTAGCCACAGCTGACTCAGTAACCAGGTGCAGCAGCTATGTATATGTTAGAATAACATAACAGAGATCCTTTCTTGGTTGGCGGGGGTAGAGGGTGGGGCGGGGGGCGGTCTTTCAAAAGGAGATTTGAAAGGAAAAGAGTTCATTATATTCATTCAGTATAAACATGTTCTATGAACTTCACAAAGTAGGTTAAATGATAAACATTTCATTTAATTGGAAAAGGAATTAATGGCTTAATTCTGTCACTGGTTAGGCTTTAAAATGTGAGTGTTAAAAAAATTGACGAGCTCTGCTGAGAACCTACTTAAGGAGGAACAGTCTTAATTCAGCAGATATTTCAAACCCTCATGGCTTGTATTCCTTAAACCTCTCTTTATTTTTGTGGTTTCTACAGTTACACCTAACACACTGTACTTCCTTACATTCAGTAATAACCTGCAATTCACAGATAGAGAGCACTGCTAGCTTTCCCTTTTCTCCTCTTTATTTGTAGACTTTTATGTAGTTTTGGTTTAACTCATCTACTGATACATTATATACATCTAAGCCACTTTGTGCTGAGATGTTGGGAGGTCCACACGGTGGCATTTCCAGAGCTAATGACATGTGTTATATGTCAAGTCACCCAGAACTCACAACAAAAAAGATAAGATTACCAGACCAAAATCCCAAATACAGACATTTCTGAATTCATGGCAAAGATCACATTTACAATCTTGCTTATTCCAACCCTTACAAAAACTAATGCAGTAGGATGTGGATTGCCATGGTGATGGAGAACAGAAAAGAGTACAGCCCAGTGTTTCTTAAAATATCATTCAAGAATTTCCTGCTTACTAGAAAATGCCACACTTAGACCCTCAGAACCAAAATCTCTGGGGATTAAGCCAGTAAACTTAGATTTCTATCAAGTTCCCCGGCTGATTCTTATTCATGATAAAGCTTGAGCATCTCTGCTATAACATTATAACAGTATTTATTAGCGTTAACTCTGAGAAGCTGGGCTTCAGACAGCACCTGGCCTGCTAGCATAATAAGCAGGGGGCATCATGAATACAGGTCAGGAAATTCTCCTTTAACATTCTTCAAGCCAAGCTGTTCTCTGTCATCACACCTCTACCCAGAAGCCACGGGGAGACTATGAGTACTAACAGCAGGTCCTGATGGTGGGATCAGTGGATTCCAGTTGGCAAGTCACAGACTCCTTTATGGCACAGATTTCCCTTTGAAAGTGCACATGGAGGCATATGCACATATGAGCATATGAGGCACCATTAAGCAGTGAAAAATAATGTGAAATTAGGAGACCTGACTTTAAATCCTAGCTCCAGTAGTACTGTTAGTTAGATGATACCTTACTCTGTCCAGTCCTGAGGGTTTCCTGTGTGATCTTGGGGAAATTGTTTAAATTTAAACGTCAGTTTCCTCACCAGATAATTACTTCACAGGTGTGAGGACTAAATGAACGCCAAACACAATTTCAGAGACGTAAGTAGGTACTCAACAAAGTTACTCAGTTATTCTTTACATAGACACATGTGTGTGAAAAGTGTATAAATTATAAAGAGCTACACAGAAGGATGCAAGGATATAGTACTGTTAGAATGAGCATGGTTGGGTGACACCCTGTGTTAGAATTCCATTTCCGTCACATACCATCCATGTGATGTTGGGCAATTTACTTAATCTCTCTATGCCTCAGTTACCTCATTTATAAAGTGGGGATAATAGTATCCATCTCATAGGCCATTGTAAAAATTAATAAGACAATACATTTAAATCCCTTAACACAGAGTCTGATACATTGTAAGCACTAAGCAAATGTTCACTATTATTATGTTACTAGTGTAAGATGTTAATAGCAATGGCCGTATGTTATATGATACTTTTCATAATTGATCTCCATGATAACTTTGTCAAGCAGGCTGGTAGGTCTTGTTTTCCTCATTTTACAGATGAGGACACAAGATATAGGGTCTAAGAACACTGACCTTCATCACACGACTAATAAATGGCAGTCAAGGTATGAACCTAGGTCAGCATGAAGTTTGCTCAAATTATCTAGATGTTTATTCCAGCCTTCCATTTCACTTTGTCTAAACCTAGTTTAGGACTAGTAAAACAAACTTGTTTGGAATTTACTACAGAAAAGTGTTTTTCATAAGGGTTGCAATCAAAAAATTCTTAAGACTGGACAGAGTAAAGAATCATCTCCCTAATTTGTTTTGAAGACGTTAAACAGTATCTCCATTGTCATAGATCCTGGAATTTTCTACTAAAAAATGTATTATGTCTATATTGATGACTTCTAATAATCAAAGACCATCTATAAAACTACAGCTAACAAGTTGTCATGGCACTTATGGTTCCCTCATAGAATTCTCTTTTGAATTCTGCCCCTCCTCTCCAGTTCCAATGCCCCTCACCTGGTTTAGCACCTCATTGTCACCCCCATAATTAGCATAGTAATCTCCTATTTAGTCTTCCTACTCTGGTCAGTCCTCACACTGCTTCCAGAAATATTCTAAAATTAAATCTTATTGTGTAACTCCTTGGCTTAAAAATCTTCATTGCTCACTGTGTCTGTTTGAAAAAATATCCTGTTACGTTAGCTGGCCATTAAGACTCTCAAAACCCAACTTCCTTTCCAGTCTTTTATCACCCTCTCCCCACTACAGCCACACTGAATGTTCCAGGAGATTTCACTCGCTGCTTCCTCTGACTGAAATGTCCTTCACCCACCAGACCCCTTCACCTGGAAAACTCCTACTTCTCTGTCAATTCTCAGCTCAAATAGAAACTTCTTTGTAAGGCCTTCCCACAGGACTTGGTTACACATGGTGAAATATAAAATGCATCATGTTGCTTCTGAATATGTGGTGATTCTTTCCTCTTACGCCCTGAGGCTTTCTTTTATAGATTCAATCCTCAGTAGCCACTGATGACTGTGCCTGGCACATGGTAGATTCTCAATTAATGTTTAATATACAAATGATTAGACAATAAGAGCTAGTTTGAGCAGGGCCTTGTGGGAATGGTTTGAGCTACAACTGTCTGTTGATATCCCCCTGAACCAGATAAGTAGCAAAGTTAATAGATAAGAAACAATTCTTCGGAGTTGGCACAGAGGATAATATTGCCAGGTCTAGCAAACAAAAATGCAGGATGCCCAATTAATTTGAATTTCATTGATAAACAATGAATACATTTTAGATACTTATATCCTGTATTTTATCTGGCAACTCTAAAACAGGGCCATCAATTGAGTTTGGCAGTGATGAGTATTTTATTGAATTTAAAAATGTTTCACTTCTCTCCAGAAAAGATGTAACACATAAGATAGATTAGTAAATTAGAAACAGAAACTAGGAGTGAGTAAAATCTATAATTAATATAATTGAGCTTTAAATTTTGCCCTAAGCTTTCTGAAACAGTGCAACAAGTCATGATAAATTGCATGTCTTTTAGGATTAAAAAAGACCATTCTTTAAAGTGGAAAAGTATTATTATCATAAAGAAGAAATGTGGTGTAATAGACTGTACTTTTAGTAAAAGAGTTTGTATTCAAGTCCTTAAACAAGTCACAACAGCATTCTGGGCCTCATTTCAGAGTTCATCTGTAAACTGGGATAATTATTGTCTGTTCCAGTTATCTACCTATGGCTGTGTAACAAGTTTCCCTATAACTTAGTGACTTAAAACAACCACCACTTTATTTTAGCTTATGATTCCTGGATCAGGAAATCTAGCAGGTAATGTGTCTGCTCCATGCAGCATTGACTGAGATCACTCCATGTTATTCAGCTAGTGTATGAGCTGTTCTGAAGGTCCAAGATGCCTTTACTTTCACATCTGTGCCTTCGCTGGATTGTGTGGAAGGCCAGGCTCAACTGGGACTGTGGCCCTGTGTACCTACATGTAGTCTCTCTAGTATGACAGTCTCAAGTACAATAATTAGACTTCTAACAAGGCAGCTCAGAGCTCTTGGAGAGTTTGTTCTAAGAGACAGGAAGTTGAAATTGCTAATCTCTTAAGACTTGGGCCCAGAAATGGATTCAGTGATGCTCCTCCATATTCTCCTGGTTATACAGTCGCAGGGCCAACCCAGATTCATGAACAGGGGACACAGACCCAACCTGTCAATAGGATGATGATCCAAATAATGGTGGCCATCTTCCACTCTGGCTCTTCACTAGGTTCATGTGAAGATGGAGTGAGATGATGTATGTACAAGTACAGATAATGTAAATGGCCTATTAGGATCTAGGGTGCCAGTCCTATCAAAATCTCCCTTAACTATGGCCTCTACCAAATCCCTGCCACAGACAATCCTTTAAGCCAAGGAAAAGGCATACATGGTATATGTAAATCGTATGATTGGGATCCTCACAGGTACTCCTTGGGAAAAGAAAAGAACCTTGAATGTTAAAAGCAGCTGATAGATAAGACACTTATTTCCAGCTGAACTTATTTCTAGGACACTGAACTCTGCCTTAGGTCATTGGACCAGTATAACCAATGGTCATCTGCGTGAAAAAGAGCAGAGGAATGAAAAGTGGGGAAGGAGCGCCCAAAAGAAAACAGCTGTTTCTCAAATTTCTTTAGGGGTTAATTCTGAATAGCTTCTTCCTTTTCCACAAGTCCTTGTGATGGCCTTAAAGGACACCTGACCTCACATGATTGTATTTACAGAAGAAGGACTTACCCAAATACAGAGTGCTTAGTCTTTTCTCCTTTTCTTTATTTTTGCTGAACTGTCAATAAATTTCCAAGTGTTTGAGCTAAGCAACAATGGGAATAATTTCCATTTCTGCTTCCCTCAGCATGAAAGAATGCAATCTCTTTCCAATCCAAGGAAGTTGGTTAGCAAAATTAAGAAGTATGAGGAACCACCAGTTTCTCTGACCTTTTATACTTTTTAAAAAAGAAAAGCAAATCACCAAATATGATTTTTGTTTATTGCTTTTGCAACAAGAAGTATTTCGCCCAAGCTTCTGAGATGTTATTTCTAGGCTTGTTCTGTCAGTATCTGAAGAACACTTCACAGCGAGGGGATAGCTTTTGGGTGCATGGGGAGAAAATAAGCAGTATTCAGACCCTCAGAGAACACTGTGGCAGCCATGGAGCCTGAGAATATGGCTCATATTTTTTATCATTGTCAAGAGACCCTGATGGTAGATGTTTCAATGACAAATCCAGTAGTTGCATTTCTAAATGAAAGATCCTGAGGCTACTTTGCAGTATTTGAATTTAGATAGATAGATAGATAGATAGATAAAGAGAGAATTTAAAATAGCTAACACTATTAAATGTTTTATGAAAACGCAGTTATATGAAGGCATAGCAGAGGCTAAATACTGGTCCCACGGTGGTGAGAGGATAAGGAAATAATGGGCCCATCGACCCCAAAAGTGTCTTGGTGCTGGAGACATAAAGTTATACAAGATTGGCATAGACAGTAACAATAATCCCAGGAGATGTTATTGCACTAGAAATTTCAAATGCTCTCAAAGATTTTTTTCACAATTAAAATATTTAATTTTTTTATTATAAAATTATTTTGTAATTTTGTCTTCAAATATCAAATAATAAAGAAAATAGCCCAAGAGAGTTCCCCTTCATCTCCACACACTCTCCTCCCCACCCCTGCAGTGCACACAGACACCTCCAATAATCCCAATCCCTAGAGGTATCCACTGTTAACAGTTTTAACATAGCCTGGACTTCTATGCACAAATAAATATTTTAAGTTAGTGTGTTCATACTTTATACAATGTTCCATAATATGATTTTTAAATCAATATGTTATAGCCATCTTTCCACTTAAACACATAATAAAAATCATCTCGTCTTTTATAATGATTACATAAAAATTAATTTCCCAAAGTCCACTTTAAACAATATCCTACTGAGTTTAGGTGGTTTCCAAAAGTTTTCTATTTCAAAGAGTGCTACAATGAACATCCTTGAATTTATATCATGGTAAACTTTAATCAGTATATCCGTATGGTAAATTTCTTGCAATGAAATTTGGGGCCAAAACATTTGCACATTTTGTAATGTAATACACTTTTCTAGGTTGACTTCTAGAAGACTACAACATTGCTCACTCCCACTAAGAAACTATAAACATTCCTAGGGAGATATTTGTGCTGCCACTGGCTGCTTCATCAGAAGAAAAATTTGTTTCTGCCATTTAATGACTACTGAGAAAGTGATGACTTCTCCAGAAGCCAAAGAACCAATGGTTAAGAAACCATGGGACTCAAAGACTGGTTTAAAACCCCAATAGTGGCTGGATAGCTTTCTTCAAATCTGGTGCCATGTAAGACGTTTGATTGTTTGAAAAGTGTATATCCTCATGGTCTTCATTGAAAGTTGTTCAAGTGCCCTCTCAGCTGCTTGATGGGATATATTTGAGTTATTTTCTTTTTTCCTTCCATACAGAATGCACTGAGAGCTCAGTATGATAGGTGAAGCACTGGGCAGGAAGTTATGGTACATGGAGCTGATACTGGCTGTGCTACCAAGTAGCTCGTGAAGTACACAGTAGGAAAATTGATCTGTCAGGGCAAATCACAGCTCGGGCTAGACATGGCTATTTAAAGTGGGTCAAGCATAACAGTTGAAGCCATTGGTTGTGGTTAGATGGGATATGAGGCAGAAATGCTGGTTTGTATCAGCAGACATCAAAATTGAGTGAGAAAATGAGAAAAACATACTTCAAAACAAGCAGAGCAAGAGGTCAGGTGGAGAAAGTGCTTTACAGAGAAGTAGTCCAGACTCTGAATACTGCCCTAGATAAATATAACTTAGACTTAGTTGAAGGTCCTCTGAATTGTAATCTATTCAGCAAAGATGTAAACACACACATGAAATGCAAATATACATCCATGTGTGTACATATATGTATACATACGTGTGTATGTGTGTGTTTGTGTGTGTGTGTGTGTATTTAAGGATATAGCAATAATCAGACAAAGTTTTTCTCTTATAAAACTAGTATTTCAGTTAAGGGGACTAAGGATTTTGATCAGCAATTTTAATGTGTGTTGGGAGGAATGTAGGACTTCCCCACACTACCAGCAATTCTCAGACACCAGCTGGGTGCCCTGCCATTTAACTCAATTCCAACACTATCCACCTGAAGACAGCACCAAATTAGAAATGTTAAGGGCTCAGTCTCACAAGACTGCCCTCCACTTCAATGCCAATTGCGAGTCCATGTTGTCACCTGTGCTTCTGACTGACTGGCTATAGATTCCAATGACACCTTGCTTGGGTTCAATTAATATGCTCAAGCAGCTCATAGAACTCAGAGAAACATATTACTTACTAGAACACTGGTTTATTACACAAGGGTATGACCCAGGAACAGCCAGATGGGAAAGATGTGTAGGGCAAGGTATGAGGAGGGGGTGCTGAGCTCCCTGCCCTCTCCAAGGCCACTGTCCCTGAATCTCCATGTGTTCATCAACCCAGAAGCTCTCTGAACTCTGTCCTTTGGTGTTTTTATGGAGGTTTCATTACATAGACATGATTGATTAAGTCATTGGCAATTGGCAATTCAACCCACTCATCAGTCCCTCTCCCCTCCCTGAAGGTCGGGGTGAGGGGAGACTGAAAGTTCCAACCCTCTAATCACCTGGTTGGCTCTACTGGCAACCAGTTCCCATACTTCAGTGCATCCAAAAGTCACCTCATTAACATAATAAAAGACACCTGTATCACTCTCCTCACTGGAAATTCTAGTGGTTTTAGGAGCTCTGAATTAGAAACTGGAACAAAAACCAAATAAACTATTTCAAAGAGAATAATGAGAAGTATATTTGTTAATGACTTTTGAGCAAAGGCTTGAAGGAAGTGAGAAAATGAGTGTTATAGATAACTGGAGGAAGAAACTTCTATGTACAGATTCCCAAGGTTGAAGTGAGAAAATGAGCATTATAGATAACTGGAGGAATGTTGAAGTATGCTTGCGGTGGTGGAGGAGCAGCAGGGAGGCCAGTGTGCCTGAGCCAACTGACAACCAAAGGAAATGTAGGAGAAGACAAGATCAGAGAGGCTACTATGGCAGACCATGTAGCGTTGCAGGCATGAGGACTCAGACTGAGCGGAATGGTGCTTTAAAAGAGTTATTCTGGCTGCTGTGGAAAAGAGTCTGCAGAGGGGGAGGGTGGAAGCAAGGCCAGTCAGGCACACGTCCAGGTGAAAGACCAGAGTGGAAACTGGAGAGGTAGAAGGAAGTAGTTTGCCTACTTCAAAGGTAGAGTGGGCAGGATTTGCTGATGGATTGGATTTGGAATATGACAGAAAGAGTATAGTCAAGGGTGATTCAAGGTTTTTGGCCTGAACAACTAGAAGAATGGTAAAGCTGTGGAAAGAACAGACTTAGAGGGAAGTGGGAAACAAGAGTTTGACTTGGGGGACTATTAGGTTTGAAATGTTTATTAGGCATTTAAGCAGAAATTTCAAGTAAGCAGTTGGAAATGCAAGTCTGGAGTTCATGGGCAAGAACAGGGCTGGAGACAAAAGTATTGAATCATCAATGTAAAAAAGTCATGGGACTGAATGAGATCATCCAGAGAATGAATGGAGATAAAGACAGGGCCAAAGGACTGAGCCCCAGTGCACACCCATGTTCAGCTGAGAAGAAACCAGCCATGGAGAGGAAGAAAGAGCAGTGAGGTAGAAGGAAGCCAAAAGAGAGTGGTGTCCCAGTGTTCTGAGAAGTGAAGGTGACAATCTGTATCAGATGCTGCCAACAGGTCGAGTAAGATGGTGACTGAGAATTGACCATTAGATTTCATGACATAAAGGCCATCATCAACCTTTACAAAGCACTTTTCATGATGCAGCATAGTCAAAAGGCTTTATAGATTAGATTCCTGAGAAATTAGAAATGGAGAAGTAAAAACATCTAGGATAATCAAATCTCTTAAAGAGTTTAGCTGTGAAGGAACAGGGAAAATATTGATCGCTGGAGGAGAATGAGGAGTCAGGAGTGTGTTGTTTTAAGGTGGGCGATATCCATGTTTTTAGGCTAATGGAAATGAGCAGTAAAGTGGGGACAGTTTATAATGTATGAGAGAGATGGAAAAATCGCAGGCATGAAGTTCTTGAGGAGACAAGAGAGAATGGGATCCAGTTCACAAGGGGAAGAGAGGGCCTCAGGAGCAGAACTTTTGTCTTTTGAAACAAAAGGAAAGTAAAGCATTCAGGTACAGATGCAAGTAGATTAATAGATGAGGTGGTAGGAGAGTGTGGAAATTATCTTCCTGGTTTTTCCTACTTACCCAGTGAAATAAAAAATTGAAGTAGTCAACTGAGGGTGAGTTAAGGTAAAGAGGCGTTGAGGATCAGAAGCACAAGACACTAGACTGACTAAGGAAATAAAGGATTGCGGGACAGCACAAAAGACCTACTTGCGATTTGTGGTCCTGAATTTAAGATGAGGCCAGCAATGTGTAGCAGGTATCAAAATAGTCAAAGATTGGATTTAATCAGAATTGGGCTTTTGCCAGGTGACTGTGACAGAGGGAAAGAAGAACAAAGGAGTTGAAGACATGATCTTTATGATTATAATTATAATCACAATAGTTAAAATTTATTCATCTCTATGATGTACAAGACACCATGCTTAGTACTCTACAGAATTTATCTATAACCTTTGCAACATATCTTAATGGTAGGTATTGTTATCCCCATCTTACGGGTGAGGAAATTAAGGCACAGGGATATCCAGTGATTTACAAAAGCTACATATGTCTGGTATGTATCTGAGCTGGGATTCAATGATACTTTGAATGTCATAAATTGATAATAATGACTTCAGTGTTATTAATTTTAATTTCCCAACCATGGCTCATTGGAAAGGTAACAGGGAAAAAAGAAAACATGACTGCTGAAGTTTGCTTTGGAAAACACCCTACACACATACTCCCAACCAACCAATATTAGGGCTGCCTTGATGTACTAACTCAGATACTTGGAAAACTTTTCTGTTTGCAAAGACTTTTGAGAGAATGGGGGGATAATGGAAAGAGAGATCAAGTTCTTTGAACTGAGCTAGGTCCAAGGAATTGATTCTAAGAGCTTTGAAGCTTTTTGAAACATCCTTCAATTTCAAAGTTTATTTACTTCTTTCTGTTACTCATGATGGGGGCTTGGTTTCACCTTTTGCACTCAGGACTCTCTTGTTTGAGAAATAATGGGCCTTTGGAAATAAAAGAGCAAGATCCTGATCTCATACGAACACTGAGGAGTGACATTACTCTGCATGATAAATAAAAGGCCCTCTTCATTGAGTGTCATTTCTGGAACCCAAAAATGTGTCCAGGTTTAGAGGCCCTGGACTCAAGAACAGAGAGTTCGTGTTCAAAATCAATCCTAAATGAGGGAGAGGAGTGGACCCCTCTAATATGGCATTAGCCAAGGGAAATGGGAGACTGGCCAGCTGGAAATAGCAGTATCTACCCCCTAGTTGTGTTTTCCATCTTCTACATTATAAACCCCTTCTGTTAACCTCAAGCCTTCTATAAAGATTTTTTTAAAAACCACAGGCTGGTCTTACAAGTTAGGGGGATTTCAGATGGGACCTATGTTCACACATGGGACAAAGTGCTATGTGACTTACTGCAGAAGCCTTAAGAATAGTTATGAGAAAGCAAGAAACCCAAAGAAGTCATCCAGGTAATGGGGGACCTATAAGTACACCCTGGGAAGTCTCAGAATGGGGAAGTAAGGACAAACAGGACTTCCTGCAAATCAAGTGCTACAAAGAACCTCCACTACTCTTACTAAAAGAGAATCCTGAAGGCTGGAGAACTTGGGGACAGCTGAGGTACAGAAACTCTTTGGTTGTCTCTACCACACAGTTTTAAGAATATTTGTAAATATTCATGTTCCTTCTTTACAAATAATATAAATACAAGCTGTACTAATGTTAGGTGCCTAGAATTCATGTTTCTAGTTGCTGGCTCACAATACCACTCAAGAGACCCAAAGTGACATGAATTCTTAAGGTGCAAAAGAGAAAAAAAGAGGATCCTGCTAAATAGTTATTAATAAACTCTTTTCTCAGAACCCATGTCATAAACTTAGCTTTTTAATCATGATAAATTTATGCAGAAACACATTCTTCCCACATCCCTTATACAAATATGTTTCAACTTCTTCCTCCCCTCACTGAAGTCACAGAAGTAAAGTCCTGAGAGCCTCCTTTATCACTCTTCCTTCTTTTGCTGTACTGGAAAAACTTCATGGCAAAACCTTATTTTTACAAAATTCAGAAAACATGGAAATATAATGTAAAAGAACATAAGCTCACAGTATCAGAGAGAAGACACTGCTAACATTTCAGGGGCATTTAATTCCAGTACAAAAATCAAAAATACTACAAGAATCTCTCCTTATCTTCATTAGCTGAATATAATATGCTTCTCAAAAAATATTAGATATTCAATTAACAGGAACCATATTCCAGTACTCTAAATACAAAAAAAAAAAAGTTCTCAGCCCATCAAAACCTTCCAAGTAATTTCCTCAAATGTCATTAAAATACTCTTAAACATGAATGTAACAATCCACCAAGAATTTCTCCATAATATAAAGCATGTAAAACACTAATCACCTAATTATTAAACTCTCAATGAACTCATTGGTAAGTATGTTTACATGCAGTACACATGGAGACTGTACATTAGCAAACACAAATTACATTTTCCCTCTATACTACAGGAAATATGTACTGTAAAACAAATGATAAAATAATGAGTTAGATAATAAAAATAAGATCTGAGTTAGACCTGGGCTGGTAGACCCCTTAGTTGGCTTGCAGAAATGATCTCTGGTAGTGTTGAATGTCTATACCATCAGGGAGGTGGGGAAAATGGTAGTGATAATGCACGGCTTGTTTACACGCCTGTAGGAAACAGGTGCAATGAGCCTGCAGAGATCTGTACACCCTCTTGCCAGGACTCAGGGGCAACTGAAGAGTCTTCCCTAAACAGTATTTGCAAATCCCTTATAGTTTTGTTTTTAATTTAGATAATGAATTTGGATACTGAATTGGTTAGTTAATTTGGGGTAATTTTTTTTTACAAGTGATTACAATGAATGTTCATACAGTAAGAGTCAGATAGCAAGGAATTATATATATATATAAATATATAGTATGTGTACACACACACCATATATATATATAAATATTTAATGGATATATATATATGCATTCTGCTATTATTAACATGACAGAAACCACTTTTTCATTAATATTTACTCATACATTTTCCATGCTTTAGTATCCAAATCACTATTTTTAAAGAAGAATCGTGTTCCATCATATCCAAATTAATAAATTATCATTTTCCTATTGTTGGCCATTTAAGTTGTTTCCATTTTCCATTATTACAAGCAAGGCTTCATATATAAATCTTAGTGTAAATTTGTGATTATTTCTAAATTATTGAAAGTGGAAATACTAAGTCACCAGGTATAAACATTTTTGAAGATCTTGATCCATATTACCAAACCATCCTCCAGAAAAGTTGTACTAATACTGTAAGAAAGCATTCATTTAAAACATCTCTCAATACTGAGCATTTTCTTTAAAAAAAAACTGCAAAACTGATAAGTGCAATGATGCTCTTACATTCAAGTAACCACTTCTTTCATTGCTACTTTTGCTAACTTTTTATTTGTTTATCATTTATATTTATTGACCATTTATACTTCTTATTTTATAATTTTTGTTCATGTTTTGCCCATGTTCCTATTGGATTATTTTTAAAAACTGTATTCACAAGAGTATTTGCATATTAAGTATAATTGCCCATTGTCTGCTTTTTATGCTGTGAATATTTTTTCTTCTCAAAGCCTGAGAGATTCCAAAGCTCAAGCTATATTCCCATTTACCAAATTGGATCAATCCCCTTAGGAGTACTTGCTGATATAAATGAGCCTTATCAATTCATTCCAGCAGAAAATCTATCACATTTCCTACCCACCCCACCTCATCTCAAAAGCTTTTCTTCTTCACATTGGGTGAAGAATCACATCTTCAACACTGGTCTGGGCCTCCTCTGGCCTGTCCTAGTTTTCAGGAAGGTCCAATTGGCTGGTCAGGTAGTTCTTACACTCCTTTTCTTGAAGTATTCAAGCCCTGGGATTCCAGCACTTTTGAGCTGGTTATAGAGGCTGGCCAGGACAGAGGCCTTGATCGAGTTAGTCCCTTAACTTATCTAGGCCTCAGGTTCTTCATCTGTAAAATCAAGTGCATGATCCAGGTGATATCCAGCATCCCTTTCAGCTCTACCCTTCTGTGGTTCTTAATTTAGTTAATACTGCATGTGCCTGAAAATAACTCTTCATTAGAGGGCTTAAAAGACTCCATTTGTTTCAAATGCCCAATTCCTTATTTTGATAAATAGAATAAAAACATAATTTCTTTTTCTTCATTAGCATTGACATGGCTTTTTTGCACATTTACTCACTAAAAACTGATGCATCACTTCAGAAAATTCAAAACGTATTATTAATGGAAAGATGGAAGTTTATTCATTCACCAAATGTTGAGTAAGCACTCACAGTGTGCCAGGCACTGTGCTCAGTCCTGAGGACACAGTGATGTGTAAGCACAACTTCTGCTGCAAGGACCTCACAGCCTAGTGAGAAGGCAGAAATGTAAATCAATAAGTGCACTCTTGTGAGATAACACCGATGGCATGCGTATAAAACGAATATGCAGTCACAAACAAGGCATACAGGAGTAAAGGAAAACTTCACAGTGGAGCTGACATTTGAGCAATGGCCTGAAATAAACCTATGGATTCCCCAGCATGTGAAGAAGAAGAGAGAGAGCTGCAAATGGAGGGAACAGCATGCGTGAAGACACAGAGGTGCCATCCAGCGCAGCATATTCCAGGGACGGCAAAGAGCCGGATAATCCTGGATTATATTTGGAGACTTGTGAGAAAAGAAGCTTGGAAGGAAAAAATAGCAAAGAGCTTTGCTTGTCTTGAAAATAATGTGGATTTTATCCTCTTGTTATTGGAGAAAGTTGAAGGCTTTTTTGATTAATTTACATTTATTTTTGAATGTTGACTCTCATTGTATTATAGAGAATCGATTAGAATAAAGAGAAAGGGGAGGGTGAAAAATTTAGGAAACTCTTATAAGTTAGTCCAGAAAGGAAATAATAAGAGTATAAACTCAGGCACTATGGATGTTTATTACAATAATATACAAGATTCTAGTGATTCTAGTGATTTATTCTTTGTGGAATTTAAAAAAATTAGTCTCTACCGTTGATCTACAAAATCGCCTAAGCTTTAATAAATACCAAGATTATTTTACTTCTAAAAAGTTATAATTTTACAAGCATTTACCCACAGGCATTATATATCACATCAAAATCTTATTTCCTCTTTCAAAAAAGACTTAAGGTTCATTTTCCCCCCATATAACTGTCTGTTTTAACAGTAGATAAATGGGAATAGGATAATCTAAGAAAAGAGAATTATCTGAACCAGGATTAGAAACCATGGATTTACCTTGAGAAATAATTCTTCATTCTTTGTAGATTATATCACCTGTGTAACTGACATAATATTGCTTATCTCGCCCTCTAACAAGAACTCTTTTAAAAAATCAAATCCCCTCTCTTTGTGAGTAACAAAACCAAGATCATTTTCATTGATATGAGGTAAACCTTTGATTCTATCACATTCCTAAAATGCCTTTGCAAATCTTTATGAGGATTTGCAACTTTTCCAAGTCTAACAATTCATCCATTGCATTTCTTCCTTTAGGGTATTAATTCATCAAAAAAAATTTCAGATATCAGCATTATTGTGGCACAAACTGAATTTTATCATCATTCGTGTACTTTGAGTTAATTATACTCCCAAATTTCTTTATTCAGTCATAAATATAATTATTTGTTTCACATCTGTCAAAGCATGTCAAGAATAATCATTTGATTTAGTTGGTCCTCATATTCTTCATTTGAAAAAAGGATGTAGTCAGGCCACAAAAACCATAAGCTTTTTTTTTCTTAATTTATTTAAAAAAATTTTTAACATCTTTATTGGAGTATAATTGCTTTACAATGGTGTGTTAGTTTCTGCTTTATAACAAAGTGAATCAGTTATACATATACATATGTTCCCATATCTCTTCCCTCTTGCGTCTCTCTCCCTCCCACCCGCCCTATCCCACCCCTGTAAGTGGTCACAAAGCACCCAGCTGATCTCCCTTTGCTATGCAGCTGCTTCCCACTAGCTATCTATTTTACGTTTGGTAGTGTATATATGTCTATGCCACTCTCTCACTTTGTCACAGCTTACCCTTCCTCCTCCCCGTATCGTCAAGTCCATTCTCTAGTAGGTCTGCATCTTTATTCCCATCTTGCCCCTAGGTTCTTCATGACCACTTTTAAAAACATAAGCTTTTTTCCAGCCTTAGCATTGTGTGATTCTACATAAAATCAACAGTTTCGGTAATATTTTATTTAAAAGAACTATATCTGAAATGTGCCTTCAGAGTAAATTATTTTATTTTCAAAAATTATCTACTATTTCAAATACACCCAAAATAATTTATATTCTTGAATTACTACTGAGAATTTTCCATTCAAGATGGTGTAAGTTATTTAAGCAAAACAATGAATAAAACAAAGTTCTTGTCTCCATCTGCCTACATTTAATAGGGAGTTAAGAAAAAAAAAGCATAGAAATAACTAAACAAAGGAAAAGCTTTATGATAAAGGAGTTCCCAGAAAGGGGATGTATTAAACTGGAGGATCAATAAAGGCTTCATGAAGGTGATAGAATTTGAGATCAAACTTGGAAAATGAATGAGCTTTCATTCCAAAGGAGTAGGGAGAGAGAATACATTCCAACAAGTGGAAAGCGTAGAAGTGTAACTTGGACTTACTTGGATATTATTGGATATTATCGGATAACTTGGATATTATTGGGGGAATAATATAAAAGTAAAGTTACTACAAAAGTTAGGGAATGCACAGAATTGAGAAAAGACAGGGGCCAGTTTGTGGAAGACCATTGTATTAATAAGTATTCTTTTGGTGACAAGTGACAGAAAATCCAGCTTAACTGGAAAAGGGAATGTGCTGTGCTAGTTGAAATAACTAAAAGTACATGGGTAGGCTAGCTTTAAGTGTGGTTTATTTAATGTCAGCTGCTAGATGCTGACAGCTTCAAGCTTACATCATTAGAACACCCAATCTAATGAAGAATCAGTCTGTTCCCACATAATCCTGGAGCTGAGTCCATTTGCCCTGGTTGTTGACTTGGTCAAATGTGTGACCAGTGAGGATTGAATGCCCTGGTGGGCTCAGCCTGGGTCATATGTTTCACCCTGAAAGCCTAATAGTAAAATGTTTCCCACCATACAAATGGGCTAGAGTGGGGAAGAGACAGTTCCTCAAAGTGAAAAGACAGTTCTTCCTGCCACTAGAAGATATGGCTCTGTGTGGTAAATTATATTCCATGACTGTGAATAAAAAGCTAAAGTTTTTGGATATCAGTTGGCAATAGGAAACCAATATGGTATTTGAACGGGGCAGTAATATGATCAGTGCTGGCCTTTGTGAAATTAACCTGGCTGCAATGTAGATGATAGTTTGGACTGGGAGATGGATAAAGGTGATAAAACTAGCTTTGAGATTGGTAAGAGGTTTAGGGAGTCTGTGCTAGGACGTTGGTGAAAGGAGGAGTCAAAAGCAAGAGACATTTTTGTTTGCAAAGTTGTCAAAGAAAACAAAACAAGTGTAAAGTGTAAATTACTGTAGTGTGATTTCTCAAACTGGTTTGATAGAAGGCCCAACTCTGAAGCATCCACCTTGTTTTTTCATTTGGAAGAACATTGCTGCCATCTCCTAGTCATCAGAGTCCATATATTGATACTTTTCTTCAACCATAATTCCCCCACCACCTTGGGGTCTGCTGCGTGGGCTTTTGAAATTCTTTCCAGATCTAATGCCCTGAACACCAGCTAATCCCATTCAGTGTGTCAAAGAGACAAAAAGGGCAATTGGGCAAATTTCAACAAAATGTTCCTCCCTCTGATTGAACAATAACCAATTAGTCATTTTAATTTGGGTCTACAGTTATTTTGACTTTTGTTCTCTCCTATACCATCTTTGAGCAGCAGTGTTTGAATTGTACAGATTATAAAAGAATTGATTGAATCACCAAAAGGCTATTATCCCTAATTATTTTTAAGTCCACAAGCATACTGACATCATCATTATTACTCAGCTTTTTAAAGGATTTAATTAATCTTGAATTTTCAATAGCCATTTAATATGCAGGAGGATTTGCTTACTAATAAAAAAAAACTTAATTTGATCAATACAAAATATATTCTGCTACCACTCAACTCTTCAATTTTGTTATAGTGATTAAAACTGCAAGCAATATTAGCACATTTCTTGCTATAAGAAACCTGGCTGTGTTATGACTTTGTGCCAAGTCCTTTGGCCACTCAAAATACATTGAGATTATCTTATAAGTGGAGAATGATGTGTGTTGTACTTTTCTCTTGGCACTGATGTTGCTCACATGCTATCATTGCAAAGGCAAGTGTTAGCTTTGCCACGTTTACACAAATAAATAAACCTTCTAGGCCACAGTACTGCTCAAATTTGGTGGTGCATAGAAAGCACTTGGGGATCTTGTTAAAATGCAGATTCTGATTCAGTAGGTCAGGGATGGGGCCCAAGAGTCTGCATTTCTAACAAGCTCCAGGAGAATCGGATGCTGCCTGTCAACAGACCACACTTTGAGTAACAAGCGTCTTTGAATTTAAAATGAGAAATATATTCTGGACCTTGGGTCTGGTATTAAATCATGTCGATCTTAGGTTGCAAAACAACCATGCAAAAGGACTGAAACACGGCTTATCTTTATTTTCCTCAGAAACAATGTGTGCCTTCATAATATAAATTATGCTGGGTTTAGATGGGCAATCATGGCCCAGCCACTTACAAGTTTAACTGTTGCTGATGGCAGCATTACTGCCAATGAGATGTATACCTGCAGGTTGGTTAGAAAAGATTCATTAGTAACTGTTCCTTCCACAGTGTTTACGGAGACATTCTTTTTTTGCTTCATATCATAGGTGTAATTGTTTGAGTTTGACACTTATTACAAGTTCATCTTCAAAGTTGTTTTCCCATGATTCCAGTTATTAATATGAAAACTAGAAAATCCTGTGAAAAGTCAAAGTATATTGATGTTAGGCAGAGATTTCCATTTTTATTCAAATATTTCTGGTATCAGAGAAGCAGACACACAGCTGTTGCCACTTGCCTTTGTTCCAAGAGAACCACACCTTTTTCAAGCTGCTGCATCTCTGGTTTTGTTTGTTTGCCTTCTGCCAGCTTACCTTAATGATTCCCAGGGGGGACAAGGGATTACACAAAGAGATGCATTTCTCACCATTACTGCAGTCATAGAATAGAGAAAGTTATGCACATTTTATCCTTTCAAGATCTCTTAAAGACAATCTGATTTGCAAAAAAAGATTTCCACAAATATATTATGATTCAGCTTTTTGTTATGTGTATCATAAAATTTACGCCTGCTTTATCCTATCGATTTTATACTGGTATGTCTACTTGCACATGGAAAGTTTCTTTTTGCACCAAGACACTATATTACTTGAGCTAAAATGCTAGATCTGGATGAAAATTTTTGGCCTAGCCAAATGACATATGTAAATTGCTAGATGGTTCTGTGAATCGAGAGTATCTCAAGATACTGACACTTGAATTGGTAACCAGCCAAGTGCCTTTGCTCACACAGTTCATATTTATAGGCTTTGAAGGAAATATTTGTGCCGCAAAGATAAAGTTCATAACTAAGGAGGAAATGTTTGACTAGAAGATGTTAGATATGAACTCTTAGATAAGCGAAACGGGGAATTATGAAATCTCTGTAGAGTTGCTGTTGTTGTTGTTTTAAGAAAAGTCTAGACAGATTTCTCTTTCTAGGATGGTAAAATGTACTCCTGTCAGGAAGCTGGACTGTGGGTGCCATGGAGATGGAGAGCATGTCTGTCTCATTCATCAGTGTATTTCAGCACCTGGCACAGCATTCCCACGTACTAAGTTCTTAATAAGAATGAATGAATGCATGCATGAATGAACGAACGGAGAGAGGGATGCTTTCACAGATGCACTTGCGTTCCTGAGATTTTGTGAATGTAGGGAGTAGCTAAATGCGTTACCTAGGTTTTAAAAAGAGGATGTATTGACTTCTGTCTTCAACTCTAAGTAGTTGCCATACAGGTTCAAATGTTTTTATGGTTGATGGCTCCTTGAATCTTCCATTGGATAAAAATAAGCATATAAAGGATTGGAAAATTCTGGCCCCAGTGTTACTTCACAGATTTCTAGCACTTTCAAATCAAATACTAGAATTTCCCCAAGGTTTCTATACTATTGACAACATGCAAGTATTTTATAGTAAATAATTTCCCCCTTTTAAATTTATAGAGCTTGAGGTCTCAAGAAATCATCACTCATATTTTACGGACAGGAGAAGCCTGTTTACATCCTTGTATATGGTGGTTTAAAATTGACAACTCCCTTTGCCTACATTCAGTCAGCCCTGTGCAATAGGCTGGGCAGATACTTGCCTTACTTCAAAAGTGAGGAAATAGAGAATTAGTACACTTGCCCAAGAGACCAGTGAGGTAGTGAGACAGAAGTTGCACTTCTACCTGCTGACTCCTATTCCAGTGCTCTGTCCTATAAAGGACTATAAAACAAGAACTGGATGGTACTTTACAGTTTACAGTGCTTATGAACATATCTCAATTCTCAAGATAAAAAAATCAGTTTATCATGCAGGGTTTAGACATTAAAAAGCTGAAGTTTAAAGAGGGTAAAGGAGATTGTCCAAGGTTAACTATTGGTGGAGTCTAATAAGAATCCATGTCTCCTGCCTACAAGTCTTAGTCATTTTGTGTTTGGTTGGTTGATTGTTTTAGGACCTCAGGTGCATTAAATTGGATTAACCATTTTGGGGGGTTCATTTCACTCTCTCCTCACTAGTCCATGCATGGCTTTGTTTTATTTAGTTACATATGATTTTTATAGGGTAATACATGTCTGTAAATCACCACCCAACTTAATAGCTAAAACACTGACAATTAACCTTCATATAAAATACCTCCTCATCTCTTTCCCATACCTCCCCTTACCCAGCGTCACCAGCATTTTAAAGACTATATTAATTGTTCTACTGCTTTTCTTTTCATATAGTTATATACAAATATGTTTATATTCCTAGGGAGTTTGGTCTTATTTTTTAACTTTATGAAAAGTATATCATGCTATATGCAAGATTTGGGGGATTATATCATGTTGTATATAATTTGGGGGACATGCTGTGTGATTGGAGATCTTTTTACCAACAAAAGTAGGTAATCACAGTATACACACATACACCAGCACATGGTGTGTGTGTGTATGTATATACATTTATAATGTAAACATTACATCAAACTATCCACTCTCTTCGACTTGAGACATATTTAAATGCACTCTACCTATATATTACATAGTAAACACCCTTTCATTCAACAAATATTTATAGGGGCCTGCCATGTTGCCAGGAGGTACTGTACTATGCCCTGACACACCCGTGCAAAAACAGATACATTCCTTCCCCAAATATCCCTGATCTCATGGAAATAACATTGTATATATAGAGACAGACAATAAATATATAAAATATACAGGATGTTAGGTGATGTTAAGTGCTAGAGAGAAAAACAAATCGTGGAAGGCCCTTAGGGACTGGAGTTTGCAATTTCACGTTAGTCAGCAATGAATTAGGGGTGGGGTGAGTGGGGAGAGGCTTAATTCACCGATTGACAGGGAGGTAACTTGTGAGAGCTGAATCAGAACAGAAGTAAACTCTTCGGAAACCCCCGCGCTCAGCTTATTGTCTGTAGGATGATGGGCTTAGTCGGTATTGATGGCTCCTGAAGAGACAATACATATATATTCCTCCTACTTTTCTTGCAACTAGCCGCCAGCTCGGCTGGGATCTCCCTAGAAGCCGATGCCGCACCGGAACACCTGGTAAGACCACCACCGCCGGCGGGCACTTAGCCGCCACGTGCGCGCATTCCCGATCACGCGCGCGGGGGGGGGCGCGCGCCTGCCTCGGCCGCTCCCGGGGCCCGCCGGGGCCGCGCGCGCGCGTGCCCGGCCCCGCGGCCTCTCGGCAGGGACGCGGCCGGGAGGGCGGCGCGCGCCCCTCTCGGCAGCGGCGGCAGCGGCGGCAGCGGCTGGTGTGGGCGCTCACGTCAGGGCTGGGAGGAGGAAGGGGTTCGCTGTGGAAAGAGTGAGAGAGACATGAGGCAGCCAGGCAGGAAGCGAGAAAGTGTTCGGCGGAGAAGGAGTGAGTTTTAGAGACGCCCGGCTAGCAGGACCTGCGCCTGCGAGAGAGCGTGGCCGCCTGGGCTCCTCGCCTCCTCTGCTTGCTCTCCTGTGTCCGCTTTCAGAACCCCGAGCGAAGAACAGTTCCCGGCAGCTCGCAGCGCTGTCAAGGGGCCGCCGCCGGCCAGGCTACCTGGAGCCTTGACCTGGCTCAGGGGCACCCTCTGAGAACCCATCTTCTCCCCTCTGTTGGTGTGCAAGTCAACACGGGGGGGAAAGCATCCGGCAGCCTCAGGGAGCCCTAAAGAAGCTGAAGCAGAATGTACCAGGGACACATGCAGGTAAGACATTTCCATCGAACTGGATAGGGATCTTGGGGACTAATATAGAAGCCAGGGGGCTCACCAAGTTACTGTGGTCAAGTGCTGCCTTCATACAGTTCAACAAGTGAAGTGGTGCGACGTGACCATAACATTTCAGTCCGGTGCTATCGGTAAAACTAGACGGGTTTCTGTGGGAGAAGGGGAGGAAAGACCTCAGAACTTTGATTGGGAAGTTTGTTTTCTGTGCATTCCCTGAGCCTGTTTCTTTAAACAAGATCAAGGAATCCAAAAAGAGGAAACCTGGAGATGACCGTGTTTCCGTTGTAATCCTATTGATGCAACTCCGCATGTATGTCAACTGAAGGGCAAACAATAATAGGAAAGACAAAGCTTTTCCTATATCATCTGCAAAGGTTTCTTGGCAGTTGAAACACTTTGCCACTTTCGTATTATTTTTTAAAGTGATAATTTTTAAAATGGTTTGTGCTGTATTTTCCCCCTTCAAATGATGGGACATTGTCACCTATCCCTATAGTCACAGGATGACTTAGGAGGATGAATTTCAAACATGTCCAAGAGGCTGTAATGTTTTTCAGGGGAGGTGCTGTCTCTGGTTATTAAAACTCATCTGAGCTGAGCCACTGCTTCTCTACTCTCTTGGACAAGATTACTTTAACCTTGATTCTAGTTCTCATTCACATGGTTGGTTCTTAAGGCAGGTGTATGCTCTGAGGGGAAAAAAATGAAATACTAACTCAGCTTCCTAAAGTATAAACTGAGCTCTTTTTTTACTGTTTCTAAATGCTTTAGTCATGGACTTAATGTTTGGGCTTCCTTTCCATTACAAAGATGGTCAAATACAGTTATCATATATGGTGCTTTCACCCTGGTGTGTAATGTGTATGAATACTGAGGATGTTACTTCTGTGTCTTTAGAGCAATTTAAAATAGATAAATTAACATGTTACTGCATTTGTGACTTAGTATTACCCAATATTTAATTTCCGAGTCTTTGGGGAAATTATTTTGTATTATAATTTATTTTTATATAAAATGGTATTGTATCATATTCCTAAGTTTTGTAAGAATTCTGAATCAGCACTATCAGAATTCTAAAAGCATTTCCCGTATTCCTGACATCATCCTGTTTTGAAAATTATTAATAGAATTATATCACAGTTGTTGGACAATAATTAGTGCCTGAAGTATATTTCTAAATATAAACTATAAATACGATCTGCATGTTTCTTATTAAAACTACACTAATTGGAAAGTTTAGTAACAAAGAACCATTCAAACAATCACAGCTAGAAAAATTAACAAAAGATTATTACCATAGTTCTATGTTTCATCTTCACCCAAGAATGATACTTATAATTTTATGTATTATCTATTTATTATCCCTAAACAGTTTCTCCACAGGAGTGAAAATAGGAAGATTTTAACAAATGGAGTCAATCTTCAGAAAATTGCTCATTCACACAAAATTCATAATTGACTACTTGGGCAATTTGCTGAAACTTTCCACATTATTTTTTGTTTGAAAATATGTTTTTTGTGAATGAAGAATTGAAGCAACAATCTGGTAAACTCAGGCACCCCAAAAACAATTTAAACTAAAATTTCTGAATACTTCAAGGATTGATGTTACTGAAACTTGAATTGTCTAGAATAATATCTGAGGGTTTCATTTTACTTTGAGAGAATAGACAAAATGTAAGACTCTGCATATGATCCTGCCTTAATGTTTTTTGCTTGTGTACTGCTATAACAGCAAATATGATGGCTTGCAGTAAAACTCACAAATCTTTGCTGCCAAGCTTAGCTTGGAAACATTACTAAATACTGTAATCAATACGCTTGCCAAAATTTCAGAGCACAGTACTTTTTTCCTTTTTACTATTGACCACTGATGTTAACTTCTAAGGCTTTAATAGTTCAGTAGCTATTAAATGATATGATCATCTGAGTGGGAATGCCCCACCCCCCAAAAAACCACTTATTTCAATCTGATTTATAATATAGTTACTTGCTGACATTTTAAAACCCCAGTCTCTTTCCCAGAGAATAGTATTTAGCCTATAGACAAAATCTCCATTGTGTTGGTACATTTACATTAAATAAAGAACTTTTCCTTATCAGAGACAGTATCATCTTCCTGTGCTACCTGACTCTAATCACAAGGGAGAAGAAGCATAGCCCAAACACTCCAAAATATTTGTGATTTAAAATCTGAATACATATTTGGTAAAGTGGACCAGGGATGAGCAGATTTACTAACATTTCTGCCAACTTTGGAGTTCATTTGAAACACTGGTGTTACTTGGCTGATACCTTAAAACAGGAGTGAAACAGAAAATATTTGCAATCATTAGCTCTGCCTTCTAATTCTACTCTTTTCTGTATCCAAGAGATTTTAAAATAAAATGCTTTGTAAATAGGCAGTCTGAGTGGGGAGGTGTTCACATGAAGTCTTAAAAAATAGTCTGATTTAAAACTCCTGTAGCCTCTTTGTTTCTGCAACTTAACGATTTTGTAAATAAAGTCTATTAATTCTTATACATATGTCTAATTCATCCAGTTTACCATAGAAACTGAATTCATTTTAGAAGCCACAATATTTTAAAATCACACATTTGGTTTACTCTGCTAGTTCATTAGAAGATAAAAGTTGACATCTATTACAGATAGATAGACAGCACAGCATAGTAGTGTAGATTTCTTGGTTTCAAAGTGAATGCCACAGGTATATTTCTTAGGAGTAGGGCCCTAGAGCTGTGCTGTTTTCCAAGTGCCTCAGCAATTATTTCCAAGGGGAATTCATCACCCCAGCAACTTAAGCAAAGGTTGTTTCTTTAGTGACTTTTAGATTTACTTCTTTTTCCCTTTTGACCAGGGGGCCAATGGTGTTTAAATACACTTTAGCATCAGTTCTAACCAACTTTCTGTTTCTCATAGATGACCTGTGATCTTAATCCCTCCAATACAGCTGTGTGCTCTGCACTGCGATGCTTATTTGTATATGGCCATATGAGTTAACACTGCCAATTAGAGCAAAATAATTACATGTCTCTGAATGTTCCCTTAGCCAAACTTTTTTTCTGAAATAGTATAAATACAAGGCAATATAATTTCAGTTTTGAACTAAGATTTTCTTATTTTTAATAAAGGATCCCCAGTAGTATTTTTTGTTACAAAAGAAAGTTATTTCAGAAGACAATCAAACAAAAAAATCTATTCATAATTTTAACTGATCTTTATTATAGGCATTGAAAACAGACTTTTTTTTTGACTTATTCAAGCCTGCCGAGGAAAAATTCCACACCCTCTGGCTTCACAAGACATTAATTAAGAAAATTTAAATGACAAAAAGTATAAAATTATTAACAGTTCAAAAAGTAGCCATTTATTTGTCTTCCCCCAAAGGGGTTTTGTGTTTTTATTTACGACTTTACTTAAGCTTTTAAAAATTTTTTTTCATGAAGGGGAACAGCTTGGATAACATAAATTATGTTAATACATTAGATCTGGCCACTGGAGACTCATTTGGTTCACTAGAAACAACGAACATAGGAAGCCAGTCCAAAGTAAGGGCATAGAATGTTTTTCAACATCTATAACAGCAGTTTGTCATAACTGATACCTAAAGCAAAATTGTAAAGTAGATAATATTTGTCATGGATACTTGCACTTTTCTAAAATATCCATTTTTCCCCTCCTGATGCCACCATTTTCTATCCTGTGTCATTTCTTTATCAACCCTTTGCTAACAAAAATATAATTAATACCAATATACCACACACATACACACACACACCATATTTGCATTTTTAGAGGAAAATCTTTGAAAATTAGGAGTTTTTTGCAGAGGAGGGTTATATTTTAAGGAGAATGAGGTAATGCCGGCCTAGGGCTGAGGTTGATTTTGTTGATTTGGTCATGGATAGCGACTGCCCTCCCCTCCCCTCTCCCCCCACCAGCTCACATAGTACCTGCCCTTCCTCCTTGAAGTCCTCCTATGAATGATAATCAGTATTAATACTCCTTGAATGAATTTATTTCAGACATTAATTTATTGTCTGAAATGGTATTAACTAGAACTCTATTGAAGGAAATTCATGTACGGTGAAGCTGATGTGCAAAATTATGACACAAGCTCCAGCAAGATTCCGAAGTGCCTTCCTATATATTTACAAGCAAATCATGCTTGGTATGAGAGTAATATTGAGCTTCTAGCACTTAAAAATTATAATACTTATGGTGTAATATTGCTGAATACTTGATTAACCTGAAAATCTCATTCCCCAGCTATACCGGCCAACAGTTTACATTATAGACTTACTGTAAGAAACACAATATGTTCTTCCTAGATTTTGTTGATGGTTTATAAACATTCTTCCTAAAAACATGTGTTTGAAAGAAAAAATTCTAGCATACAAATGTTTTGACTATAAAACATTTTTAAAGTAAAGAATAAGAAAAGGTTAAAACAGAACTTGTTAATTTTAAAATCTTGAATCTCTAGTATTACCATTGCCAACCTAAGAAACATTAAGATGTGATGCACCATGTAGTCAAAACATCTGGCAGGCTGCTTTTTTACACTTTTCATTGAGATCACATGTTGCCAACACAGGCATAAGTTAGAGCCGTTTAAAGATTTTATATTCTAGAATTAATTTCTTGATACATTTATGGAATAAATTGGTGTTTCCTTCACTAAAAGTGAGGGCACACTACAGCCTAATGTTTCCTTATGGGACCTAAGTCTAATCTGAGTGTTTGGCAACATCTAAACATGATGTCATTTCAAATACACCAATAAGGAAAATGGGGTTGCCAAGTTTCTGAAATATGAAACCTTTTTATGATTCAGACTTTGCAGAAGGAAAAAACTCACCTTGAACTATAGCATGTAACCCACGGATCAGAGACCAGATGTTTTGAATTGGGGGTTACATTTCTTTCAATGACCCTTTCCTTCATCTTCACCTCACCCACTTCCCACCCCTCCTCACCTATGCCATCCCCTTTACCAGGGATACCAAATGGAAGACTTTTTCGCAGCCTGTTAAGAAAGATTTGTATATCTTATATATTATTATATTTTATAGAATATAAACAGGAAGATAGCTAATACCCTATTGGTTAAATATCAAGACCATGGCTAATTGTTCAGAGCCCAGAGCCTAATATAGCACACTACCAATATTGTCATATAATTTCATTTTTTTCTTTTATAAATATGTTATTTGTGACAGAGGTGACACCAGCATTGCAAGAGGAAAATGTTCTTTGTCAATGATTCTTGGTTAATTGGATATCTGTATAATTTTTGAAAAGGTGAATCTTGACTTCTATTTTGCATGTACACAGAAGTCCATCCCAAGTAGGTTAAGATAGGAGAATACATTTATGACCTAGCAGGTAGGCAGTGAACACGTGAAAGTACATTTACCAGTAGCTGTTTTAATGTCCTTGTTTACCAATTCTGTTATCTGTGTCATTTTGTGGACTGTTTCTATTGATTGATTTTTATCTTCATTATGGGCTGTGTTTTCCTGCTTCTTTGTATGCCTGGTACTTTTTGACTGGATGCCAGACATTGTGAATCTTACATTGTTGGGTGCTGAATATTTTTTAATTCCTTTTTTTTTTTAAGTTTTGTGACACAACTAACATGCTTGGAAATGGTTTTATCATTTCAAAGTTTGCTTTTAAGAGTTTTTACATGATACTAGAAGCTACCAAAATTTTTTGGGATAGGGCTGACTTGTCCTGTCTTCTGAGGTAATATTCTTCTGAGTACTTTCTCTGATGTCCCACTCATCAGATTTCTTGACTTGGTTTTGGGCATGTGAACTCTTTATAGACCTGTTTGAGCTCTAAGAAGTGCTCTGGCTGTTCCTTTCTGATGGTCTGAGGGTAGCTTCCTCACATACATGATCAGAACTCAGGGGAAGACTAGCAGGGGAAGCCTCTGCATGTCTCCAGAGCTCTCACTCTGTGCAGACTTCTCCCTAGCATTCTGCCCTGTATAGTCTAACACCCGGGCCTCCTCAAATCCTCCACTCTGTCTCCTCAGCTTAGTGAGGATACCAGACATTTTGGGGTCCTCGCTTCCTACATTATGTCCTGGAAACTCTTTCCCGGCTGTAAGTAGGGCAATCACAGTGCTCACCTTATTTGTTTCTCTTCTCTCAGGGATCCTGTGAGGCCTTTCTTCCCAGTGTTTAAAAATCATTGTTTTGTATATTTTGTCTGTTTTTTTCCCCCAGTTTTATTGAGACATAATTGGCATACATCACTGTGTAAGTTTAAAGCATACAACATGATGGTTTGACTTACATATATTGTGACACAACAGGTTCGGCTACCGTCCATCTTCTTATGTAGATAGAATAAAAAGAGGAAGGGAAAAAGGAAGAACATTTCTTCCTTGTGATGAGAGCTCTTAGGTTTTACTCTAACAACTTTCCTATATGTCATCCAGCAATATTAGCTGTAGTCATCAGGTTGTGCATTACCTCCCTAGTACTTATTTATCTTATGACTGGAAGTTTGTGCCTTTTGACCACCTTCCTCCAATTCCCCCTCCTTCACCTCTGCCTTAGGTAATCACAAGTCTGATCTCTTTTTCTGAGTTTGTTTATTTGTTCTTAGATTCCACATATAAGTGAGATCATACAGTATTTGCCTATCTCTGACTGACTTATTTCACTTAGCATAATGCCTTGAAGGTCCATCCATGTTGTCACAAATAGTACAATGTCCTCATTTTTTATGGCTGAGTAATAATCCATTGTGTATATATATATATACCACAACTTCTTTAGCCATTCATCCACCAGTGTTTTCATGTCTTAGCAATTGTAAATAATGCTGCTAGGAATGTGGGTGTGCAAATATTTTTTGAGTTACTGTTTTTGTTTCCTTTGGATATATTCCCAAAAGTGGAATTGCTGGATCATATAGTAGTAC
Organism: Mesoplodon mirus; assembly: GCF_964341445.2. Taxonomy (NCBI): domain Eukaryota; kingdom Metazoa; phylum Chordata; class Mammalia; order Artiodactyla; family Ziphiidae; genus Mesoplodon; species Mesoplodon mirus. The sequence continues at coordinate 50,417,717 of NC_138982.1, forward strand.
TATTTTTAAATTTTTAAGGATCCTCCATATTGTTTTCCTAGTCACCATACCAATTTGCAATCCCACCAACAGGGCACAATTCCCTTTTCTCCACATCCACACCGGCATTTGTTATTTCTTGTTTTTTGGATGATGGCCATTCTAACAGACGTGAGGTGATATCTCATTGTGGTTTTAATTTGCTTTTCCCTAACGCCTAGTGATGTTGAGCATCTTTTCATGTACGTGTCGCCTTTCTTCTGTCTTCCTTGGAGAATTGTCTATTCAGGTCCTTTGCCCTTTTTTAATTGGGTTATTTGGTTTATTTGCTGTAAGTTCTTTATATATTTTTAATATTAACCCTTTATCAGATATATGTTTTCCAAATATTTTTTCCAGTTACATACGTTTTCTTTTCACTTTGTTCATGGTTTCTTTTGCTGTGCAGAAGCTTTTTTACTTTGATGTAGTCCCACTTGTTTATTTTTTATTTTGTTCTTTGTGCTTTAGGTGTCATATTCTCATTTTTGACTGATCCTTATTAGTACCAATATACTACTTCTCCTATTAAAACTCCATTAGATAAAGACCATTATTATTCTCCATGTGAGATTTCACTAGATTGATCATCTTTGTTATTTTTAGATAATGACCATTAAAAATTTCACAGATGAAAAATAATGAGTTCATTTAGGTAGGAAGAGGCTGCTTATCCACCATTTCATTCAAGAGAAACACACAGAACTCTGCCAACAGCTCTGAAATGGTGTGAACCTAAGCCAAGTAGGAGAGTTTGTATTGCAGCTGCATACACAACTCCCCAAACCTCCTCTTCATGCATAGATATCCCTGAGAAACCAGACAAACTCTGTAAGTGGGAGGTGGTGTAGCAAAAACTTTTTCTTCCAAACAGAATGCCATATGGTCATCTATAAATCATGGAGATTCCAAGAGCTGATTGGTGCTGTTGTGATGCCAGATGCTATAAATTTACCTAGGGATCCACAAAATTCCCACTCCCACACAGCCTCTTAAAAATTATGCAATTTTTAAAGCAACTGGTATGGTAGAAGAATTCAGAACCATTTCGTATGAGCAATGATAGAAGGAACTGGGGCTGTTTAGCTTGGAAAGTAAAGACTCGAGGAGACCATGATGACTTTATATAAATATATGAAGGATTATTATGTAAGAAGTGAATAGAATTATTCTGTACATCCTTGAGGGTTAAAACTGGTATCATATCAGGGTGAGGTAAAAAGTTTCCTCAAGGCAACGACAATAAGAAGACGCTGGATAGAGTACCCAGTTCTCACTGTGGTGAGCTGCCTGCTTGGAGATGGAAGAGGCCAAGAGTGAAGGGGGAGCTGAATGTGAACAGAGCACAGTGCCCCTGTGCACACGCAGGCCTCTGACCTGAGACCATTATGCCTGTGGATGAAATCCAGTGAAAAGCACCGTGAGATGGCATGTGTGTTTGTGTGTACCTGTGTGTCCCACCAAAAATGGTTATAGTCTACTGAAGTAATGACCTATAATAAGCAAAACCCAGTATGTTCTGGGGGGAATATTCCCTGGTTCTCTGAAAGTATATGGGTGAGCATCAGATAGAGCCATGCCAGTACCATGATGCAAAGTGATCAAAAATAATGAAAGGTCAGAAAATATGGAACCTCTTCAAGGAGATGAGAAAGAGGAAAACATTCAAACATCATAACATGAAGCTGCTAGAGGTGCAAAACATCTTTTTACTTCCTTTCACATGGGTGTTAACTGTAACATACATGCTTATATGGAATGGTATCCTCTGATCGTGCAGAGACATAACATCTGATTGGACAGGTGATTATGTGCACATGAAACACCTGGGAGCTGATTGGAAATGCAGACTCTCAGGTCCCACTCCAGACCTACTGAATCAGAAACTGAATTTTCCAAGATACTCAGTGATTTATACGTACATTAACATTTAGGATGCACTGATCTGAAAACATCTACATAGAGAACAGGACCTGATCTATTGCACTGAGACCTTAGCAAAAAGTTCGATTCTTGGCTAGTTTTCTGACATCAGAGAGGCACAATGAGGTACCTGAGAGAGGAGCTGGCAAGAGCAACTATCGCAACTATGTTTGAATAAAATTTCTTTCTTATATTGATGTCATAACCTCCGCCCAATTGGTTATAGTTTTTCCGTCTGGGGAAAGCTCAGCAAACATATTATGTTCCATCTGAATAAAATAAGCCTTCAAATATTTAGAGAACTATTATGTCTTCATCCCATTAAATCTTTTCTTCTCCAAGATAAACAGCCCAGTTCACTAATTGTTTCTCATAATGACATTTCTGATGCTTAATGGCTCCACGAAAGTATGGCCTTGGAACAAGACACACTGCTCAAGATGTGATCTGACCAGTGCTAAGCACTGTGAGATTATTTATCTCCTGGGAGAAACATCTACTCAGACAGCCTAAGACTGCTGTAGCATCTTTAGACTAAATTGTCCTCTAAATTGTTCTGATGTTTCTATTCTCTGAATAACTTGGGAGTTATCTCACAGGTGTTAGGTCTTTATACCCGAATAATCTTGAATCCATACATGGATTAGAATATTCTAGGTTAACAGTTCCTTATGTCTCCAACAACTGCAGTATTGTTCAGTTTTGAGGTCACAGAATCCTGAATTTGAAGGACTCTTGAAATTGTTTTGTTCAACCATTTCATTTCACTGATGAGGAAACTGAGGTCCAGTAAATAAGAGACTTGCTCAAAAGGTCCCATAAAACTTAGTTAGCAGAGCTAGTACTGTAATGAAAGCTGCCTTATCCTAGTGTGCTATTCCCATTACACTTTTTACTCTTTATTTGAATTACAATAAAAATCTAAGTGAAAAGTAAGCATTATAATAAACTACTTGATGTTTTCAAATATACAAGTGTTTGGCATTTAGTCACAAAAATTGATTTTTTCCCGCTTTTCACTGTTAGTGTAACAATTTGATTTTTTTTAATCTTTTATATTTTTTAAATTTTTATTTTATATTGGAGCATAGTTGATGAACAATATTGTGTTAGTTTCAGGTGTACAGCAAAGTGATTCCATTATACATATACATGTATCTATTCTTTTTCAAATTCTTTTACCATTTAGGTTATTACAGAATATTGAGCAGCGTTACCTGTGCTATACATTAGGTCCTTGTTGTTTATCTATTTTAAATATAGCAGTGTGTACATGTCAATCTCAAACTCCCAGTCTATCCCTCCCCTCCACCCTTCCCCCCCGGTAACCATAAGTTCATTCTCTAAGTCTGTGCATCTGTTTCTGTTTTGTAAATAAGTTCTTCGTATCACTTTTTTTTAGTTTCTGCATATAAGTGATATCATATGTTATTTGTCTTTCTCTGTCTGACTTACTTCACTTTGTATGATAATCTCCAGGTCCATCCATGTTGCTGCAAATGGCATTATTTCATTCCTTTTAATGGCTGAGTAATATTCCATTGTCTATATGTACCACATCTTCTTTATCCGTTCATCTGTCGATGGACACATAGGTTGCTTCCATGTCTTGGCTATCGTAAACAGCACTGCAACAAACATTGGGGTGAATGTATTCTTTTGAACCATGTTTTTCTCCAGACATATGCCCAGGAGTGGGGTTGCTGGATCATATGGTAGTTCTATTTTTAGTTTCTTAAGGAATCTACTAAAATTGAATATGTAAAATATCAAATAGTTTCTTAAGGAATCTGTTTGATATTTTACATATTCAATTTTAGTAGTCATTTGTTTGGCTGACAATGGAAGAAAGTCTGGTCTGTACGTCTGTTTTAAAAGTGTAATGAAGTGCCATGAAAAGCTGTATCATTTTTATTTCCTAAATGTGTTCCTCACTGTCTCTCCTTGGACTGACTAGATTGACCATTTGAGTAAACTGGTTTGATAGGTTCTTGGAACTAATTGACTAAATATTACAAGTAAAGCTTGTCAGGAGTCCTTAGTTGTAAGAAACAACTCAGAAAACAGAAAACAACTCCGGCTCATTTAAGCATAAAGGGAATTTATTAGAAGTATATTTGGCCAATTGAAAGCATAGAAAGAATGATGAAGATAGAAAAATCATCATTTTTGCAAAAATCATAGTAAAAATTGATTCAAGCAAGAATAATGGTCAATGGATGCTAAATCTGAGGAAACAGGCAGTTTGAGGAGAAACAGGATATTTATATAACATCAAAATGTCACCCACATAAATTACAAAACAAAAAATCGTGCCTTTTCCGTGGAGAAATTGCACACTAAGTTACCAAAATCAACGTCACCGATAAAGTGATCAACTGGATGTCCATCTCTGGATGCAAAGCCCTGAGAAGGACACATCATTCCTATAACAGTACTGCTGAGGATGCACAACCTGAATATAATCATGAGAAAATCTCAGACAAACCTAAAATGAGGGATATTCTATAGAATAAAAAGATTGTTTTTCAAAAATGTGAGTATCATGAAAAACAGGGAAAAACTGAGATGTTTACAAATTAAAAGAAGACAAAAGAGACAATGACAACTAAATGCAGTACATGATGGTGGACTAGATCTTGGACTGGGAAAGAAAATTGTCATAAAGCACAGTGTGGCACAGTTGAAACTTGAATATGGACTAGATGTTAGATTACTGTTGTATGTGCTGATTTTGATAACTAAACTATGGCTGTGGCAAGAGAATATCTTTGTTCACAGGAAATACATGCTGCAGCATGAAGGGGCAAAGGGGCATAGTGCAGGTAACCTACTCTCAAGTGATTTGGAATACTGAAAATAATAATATGCATGATATAATTACATAGAGAGAGAGAATGCACAAATATAGCAAAATGTTAAAAATTGGTAAATCTGGGAAAAGGGTATTATGGGAGTCCATTGTACTATTCTTGCAATTTTTCTGTAGGCTTGTGATTATTTCAAAATAAAAAGGTTAAAAAGCACATTAGGATACTCACAGACTCCTAGAACTAGTCTCCAAATGGAGGGACCATGAAAACCCCGTGTTCAGCTGCTGCCCCCCACTCCCAGGATGAATGTTCTACCATGATTCTGTGCCCCCAAAACTCAATTCAAAGTGGGGTCAGGTGTAGCTGGTTGGTGGAACTGAATCAACACATCCCTACCGTATTTGCAAGGTAGTCTGGGAAAGTGCATTTCTGCTTACCACCAATATTCCAAAAGTGGACAGTTTCCCAAATATAGAGTTTAGATTTGGGAAAGTTAAAAAAATTAAAAAGCCAGTATCCACTATAACATGTTATAGATATTGCTTGAAAGTAAAATAAACACCTCTCTATCTTGACCTAACTAGAGTTCAATCGGCCTTGAGGGATAAGAGTTAAAAGAAAATAATTCTCTTTAAGTCCTGTGCTTATTTGGTACTACCTGCCATTACATGCAGGCCTGCAGGAGGATACAGTAAAGCTAGAATATATTGGTTTATTAAATCATGCAGCAAAGAAGAGTAGAATGATCCCTCCATCATTCATCAGTGTCCATCTACTACTCACTTCCATTCTTTTTGAGAAATTAGAAAGAGCCCTGTGAAGAATTTAGTAATTAATCAGGGGATTAAAATACATATCATGTACCTCAGTGATAAGAACATTTTTCCCTCCATACGCAGGAACTTAATGTGGAAAACTGGGCACATTAGTGTTTCATATTCATCCAAAGAATGATTATAATCAAGATGCTCTATGCATTTGAGTCATTAATATTGATATGCAGCCTATTATATAAGCCTTTAGGAAGGTTATGTAAGACAAAAGAAAGTGTTCTTAAGCTTGGGGCAAGATTAAATTAAAATAGAATCCTGGAGATGTAAATGTCTTTAGAGTTCACATAGCACAACTCTGTCATTTCACATATGAGGAAACTGAGGGCTAGATCTTGATGGCCCAGACTTCTGGAATTAATAGCTTTCCCCAAAAATGAGGGGTGGGGAGGAGAAAGATGCTGAAAGACTTTTGATGGCATGCATCAGACATTGCTTAATGATCTCTCACATTTGAAGAGGCTACAGAAACATACTGGTTAAGAGCTTGCGCTCAGGATCAGACAGTCCCAGGTTCAAATCCTGGATTCACCACATATTATCTGTGGGATCTTGCTCTGATAACTTATCCTCTCTAAACCTCACTTTCCCCATCTATGGCAAGAATATAATAAATGTACCCATACGTTTTGATGACTTTGTAAGGATTAGCTCTTATGGTTTTTTTAAAATTGAAATATAGTTGATTTATAATGCTATGTTAATTTCTGCTGTACAGCAGAAAGATTGTTATACTTATATATACATTCTTTTTCTTATATTCTTCCATTATGGTTTATCATAGAATATTGAATATATTTCTCTGTGCCATATAGTAGGACCTTGTTGTTTATCCATTCTGTATATAAAAGCTTATATCTGCTAACCCAAACCTCCCACTTCATCCCTCCCCCAACCCCCTCCCCCTTGGCAACCACCAGTCTGTTCTCTATCCATGATTCTGTTTCTGTTTCATGGATAGGTTCATTTGTGTCATATTTTAGGCTCCACATATAGGTGTGTATCATTTTTTTAGATTCCACATATAAGTGATGTCATATATTTGTCTGACTTACCTCACTTAGTATGATAATCTCTAGGTCCATCCATATTGCTGTAAATGGCATTATTTCATTCTTTTTTATAGCTGAGTAATATTCCATTGTATATATATATATATATATATATATATATATATATATATATATATACCATATCTTCTTTATCCATTTGTCTGTCGATGGATATTTAGGTTGCTTCCATGTCTTGGCTATTGTATATAATGCTGCTATGAACGTTGGGGTGCATGTATCTTTTCAAATTACAGTTTTCATGTTTTCTGGATATGTGTCCAGGAGTGGGATTGTTGGATCATATGGTAACTCTTTTTTAGTTTTTAAGAAACCTCCAGACTGTTCTCCAAAGTGGTTGCACCAATTTACATTCCCACCAGTGTGTAGGAGCGTTCCCTTTTCTCCACACCCTCTCCATCATTATTATTTGTAGACTTTTTGATAATGGCCATTCTGACTGGTGTGAGGTGATAACCTCATTGTAGTTTTGATTTGCATTTTTCTAATAATTAGAGATGTTGAGAATCTTTTCATGTGTCTATTGGCCATCTGTATTTCTTCTTTGGAGAAATCTCTATTTAGATCTTCTGCCCATTTTTTTGGTATTAAGCTGTATGAACTGTTTGTATGTTTTAGATATTAAGCCCTTATCAGTTGCATCCTTCGTAATTACTTTCTCTCATTCCGTAGGTTGTCTTTTCATTTTGTTTACGGTTTCCTTTGCTGTGCAGAAGTTTATAAGTTTGATTAGGTCCCATTTATTTATTTTTCTTTCTATTTCCATTGCTGTAGGAGATGGATTCCAAAAAATATTGCTGTGATTTATGTCAAAGAGTCTTCTACCTATGTTTTCCTCTAGGAGCTTTATAGTATCCTATCTTGCATTTAGGTCTTTAATCCATTTTGAGTTTATTTTTGTATATGGCGTTAGAGAATGTTCTAATTTCATTTTTTTACAGGTAGCTGTCCAGTTTTTCCAGCACCACTTATTGAAGAGACTGTCTTTTCTCCATTTTATATTCTTGCCTCCTTTGTCATGGATTAATTGACCATAAGTGCGTGGGTTTACTTCTGGGCTTTCTATCTTGTTCCATTGGTCTATGTGTCTGTTTTTGTGCCAGTACCATACTGTTTTGATTATTGTAGCTTTGTAGTATAGTCTGATGTCAGGGAAGTTCTAGTTCTGTGAAAAATGCCATTGGTAATTTGATAGGGTAAGCTCTTATGTTTTTACAGAGCTGGCAAAGTGTTTCATATATGTTGTATGTGGAAGAAGGAGTTTAGCCATAGCAGTGCCCATTATACTTGGCTGTTTATAATAGTGACAGATGCTTGGTTTTCTTCTTCTCTCACAGTTCTGGATTTTTTTTTTTTTTTCATTTCCCCATCCCAAAACTCTTGCCTCCAGTACACTGAATATCTATTCATGCTTTATATTCCACCCAAATGTTATCTGCTCCATGAGTGCTGCCCTGTGCCTCCACCAGCACCCTCCCACCTCCCCCACACACAATGCAGAATTAGGGATGTCTTCCTTAATGCTTACTTAGCATCTTATATCCATCATTTATACCAGAATTAACATTTAGCTTTAAATATTTATTTTTGTCAGTCTCCCCAGCTACTTGTAAGCCCTTCTGTGGCAGTGACTATATATTCAATACATCTTTATATCCCTGGAGACTAGAAGTGCTAGGTACATACTATTAATGTAGTATTTATTGAATGAATGAAAGAATGAATTGGTGAATGAATGGATGAAAGAAAGAATAAAAGAATGAATAATTGAACTACTCAGAAGAGTCCCCTACTGTACTGAATAAGGACTCCAAAGTGCAATTGGCATGGTCTTCCTGATTCTAAGACACATGGCCCCAGAATCTGGTCTATTCCCATGAGTTTCAGAAGCGAATACATATCAAGTGAAGTTTTCACACACTGGAAAGGGAATCAATTACAGGGAAACCTTATAAACCTTATAATTAGATTGCCACTGTAATTAAGCAACACTCCACTGTCAAAGCAGTCTACGCAGTTTAATGGGTTCAACCTTTTTAAAGCCTGAGGACAGTTTGGGGCTGCAGATTTAGAAATATAATAGATTCTCTTAATGGTTTCTAACTATATCTCTAACTGCCCAAGGTCACTTGGAATTAGAATCCATGCCTCTAGAATCCCCTGGCCCAGGCCAGCCACCTCTCAGTAGCCCCACAAGGGGAGGAGTCAAGAAGGTGTCAGGGGTAGGTGGCACCACCTATGAGATTTTGGTGTGAGCCTTGGGCGGCTCCCCTCCCCCACACCTCTGCGCCTACACCAAAGGGCCCCAGGTGTCCACCTTCCTTTCCTCAAGGGGCTCCCCTCCCCTGGATGGACATTTTTTAAACCACCGATTCCAAGAGGGGGGGAAAAAGGAGGAGGTGTCTAGGAGGTTCTAGACACCTCCTCACCACCTCAGCTAGTTGTCAACGGTGATTCTGATAATAGTGCTAACACACACACACCCCTGAGTCCACTGAGATGACAGAACATCATCGTTAGAACTGTCCTAGGAGGACGTCATTTGCTTACACCCAGTTGTAAGGGTTGCTTACACCTCTAGCCTTGACCTTTCCAGATACACACACGCACACACACACACATTTTTCCAGGAATCCAAGGAAGGATCTGCACTCACAATGGTCATGCAGGGGACATGTCTATTTTGTGAGCCTGTCTAAATATGTAGATCTTATTATTATGTCTCCCACAGTTACTCTGATATGGGAGCCTGAGATATGGAAGAGTAATTCTTCTCATTCAGATACAGGGTAAAAAGATTCAAAAATCACATGTCAGAGCTCTCTCTGATAGGAGAGAGGAAATAACTATGCCAGTGGTATGTGCCATCTCTGGGCAAATTATAAAAAGAGTTCCTCTCTGAGTGGACTGAATACATAAAGACTCTCCTTTTCCCTGGAGGACACAATACCACACCCAGGCATATGATTTGGCAGGTGGAGTTAGAGGGTTGGATTTCAGACCTGACTTGTGCCCCCTGATACAGACATCCTTGGACAACCAGTATGTACAACCATATGTATGTGTGTAGGTGTATAATGAAAGGTGGAGAAATGAACTCAATTTTACCAAAGATATTCAATCACAGATTGGATGTGAGTTTGCTAGTCTTTATGGAAGATGGTTGGCTTAGAATATTACTGGCTTTCCTTACAGCTCTAGGATTCTATTATTATCAGGCCCTTAATTAGTGATCTAATACATCTCTGAGGGTTTGGTCAGGGCAGATTTTTCCAGTTTACTAATAACCATATCATGGAAAATAAATTTAAAAGCTTTCCTAACATCAAGATACTTGTTATTTCTTATGAAACTAAAGATCAACCTCTCCTAAATCTTTAAAAAATATGCTACTTAGGAGGATCCTGCTGTACCTCTCCTCCCCATTCTGCAAATAACACGAGATACTTTAAGACAAAGCTATCTGCAATATGGCAGAACTCTCAGCTGTGATAGAATACTGACTATCTCTACTACAATAGTCACTTTTTGTGAGAGCCTCATAAAAGTTAATCTCTAAAATGCTTCAGTAAGGTTGGCAAAGGATAGATATTTTATCTTTGTCATGCTGATAAGGAGAATGCAGCTCATAGGGTTTGACTGTCTCACCCAAGCTTCTACATCATATCAGTTGGAGACTGAGGACCAGAATCTGGGTCTTCGGTTTTTTATTCTATTGCTTGAGCCTGAATAACAAATTCAGCCCACGTCTCCATGTCAGTAACTCAGCTATTGCAAAATGACTCGACTAACAGGACAAAAGGATTTTGCAAGTTTTCTAGAACATTGCATGGCCTTAGAGGGTAGAAATCTATGATGCATTCTTCCTGCCATTTATGCAAGACAGATGCTAAATCCGTACAGCTCTATCAATTCTCTATACTCAACATCTGTGTATATTAACTTAGTTCCTTGAGACTACCTTTGTCTGTGATGGGGTGCACTCTCCTAGTGGAGTACAGACAGCTGTAAGACACCGATCTTTTGGTTCAGAAAGCCTCCCTAGAATAGAAATGCCCAGGAAGCCAGGAAAGTGGGATTAACTTGAGCTCAGAATCCCAATGTAGAGTCACTTTGTGTTGCATGTGTAGAAGCAGAATCTTGGGTTGCATGTATAAACTAAATCAAAATATCCCCCCCAAAATCTGTCACTTACCTAAATATAATATTTTACTTTTATGTTTTATTTTGTACTTTGTTATTATAAAAGTTCTTACTTTAAGGCTTTAACCTGTATTAAACCCATATTTAAAATACCTGACTTTAGTATTGAAAAATTAGTCCCTACTTATCTGGGGGAGCTCTCTTATTTCTTCCGCTCTTAGAGATTCATTTTTTGCAGGGAAAGAGAAAATACCAGCTTTCTTGAAAGAGAGCTAGTAAATGGCAGGATCAAGATTACTGGAAATATGCATAGGTCTTACTAATCTCAACTGATATTAAAATATCTACTTAAAGTGGAACCACCATTCCCTAATTTCTTTAAATTAATTTTAAACTTTCCATTACTTTAGGAGTAGAAGGCCAAGAAATAACATTATAAAAATCAGAATGTAATAGTATTGATCAACTACTGCAGTATAAAATTAAAAGTACCAAAATAAAAATCATGTTTTCTTTTATAGTTGATTTTGTTAAAATTAATTTTTTGAGATCAACTTCTAGCACATTCATGTGATCATGTCCTGGTTTCAGAGTCTATAAGAAAAGAATGTAAATGTTCTGTGGTGTATCAAGGAAGCACTAATTTAACTAATTGTCTAGTTAATAATTAAAGTACACGTACTCTGTACTTCGCTTGTCAAAAATTACTATTTGACCTGTGGATTGTTCTGCACATGATTCTGCCATTTTTGATAAATGTTTAAATAGATAGCCTGTTTGCAGGTAAAGAATTGTTAAACTAATTAAGCTGAAAATATAGTTCATCTGGCAACTATGCTCAGCCTAAATATATATCTACAAACCAGTTATTTCTTCCCAACTAAATACCAGTACCTCTACCTGATCCAACTCAAAGTCAGCATGTTCCAAACTGGACTCATTATCACCACCAATAACCTCCATAAAGCCCACCCCTTCTATTTTCCTGGATTTTTTAATAGCACCACCACCTCCTCAGTTGTCTATGTCAGAAGCCTGGGAACCATCCTCTCCTCTTTCTCTCTCATCCACTCTTCTTTCTCTCTCACTCCCCAAATTAAATCTAAATGCTCCAGCACTTACTTCCTAATTCACTCGTACTCTGCCCTGTCTCTCCATCCTCACAGTCACCACCTTAGATCGCTCTAGTGTCTTTATCTGAAGAGTCACTATAGCTCCCCAACTAGTCCCTTTGCTGCCAGGGTCACATGTACCTTACCACCCTCTTCGCTACAGCATTAATTTCATCATTTCACCCTTCTAATTAAACTCCTTTCAGGGTACACCATCATCTATAACAGTGTTTCTCCAAGTGCAATCTTCTCTAGAATAGTTATCTAGAATGTTTGTTAAAAATACAGGTAACTGGAACCCACTGCAGCCCTACTGAATCAGGCTCCATGAAGGTAAGGCCTGGGAATCCTCACTTTAACACTCTGCAGGTGAGTTTAGTGCACACTGACGTGTGGAAAACACTAGCCTCCAAAATAAAATATGACCTATAAGGTCGACTTATCTGGTCTTCTCATCTACAGCTTCCCCATAAGCACACTGGACTCTTGTCTTGCTACATTTTGGCACTTCCCCAAACTTCACCCATGCTTCCATGCCTCTGACCTTTTCTCATGATGGTCTCTAACCAGAACACCCATCATCTCATCTGTAACCAATACTTGGTTAATCCTTGCTCATCCTTCAAAATTCAGTTAAAGGAGTTAAAGGTTATTTCCTACAAGAAGTCGTCCCTGAATTCTCTAGGGCAGGGGTAGATACCCTCCTCTCTGCTCTCCTAGTACCCTGCACCTGTGCAGACCTCTGTCTCACATCCCCTCACCCTGCTTTCTGGTGAGTTCTCTTGGCTATGTCTTGTTCATCTTTTTAACACACTTAGCACAGAGCCTGCTCGTGGTAGGTGAACAGTACTTGTTGGATTAAGTCATAAATCATAATTCATCTTTAATTAGCCTGAATTAATTCATTTGGTTTGAGTTAAACTTCTGGAGATTCCCATAGACCAGTATAGATTGAGAATCTTATCCAGGCTCTTTGAAGGTAGAATTAAATTAAATTACGAAAGTGGAATATTCCCTTTAAAAACCAATGAATCCTGAGTAATATATACATTCAAATTGCTGTCTGATTAACAACAAAAAGGGAAGGGGGAAGGTGTGAGGAACCAAAGAAATTGTGTGAGCCAGTAGGCAAGAGAATTGTATCCCAGGCCTCTTTCTGCCCTAACTAGTGAATGATTTGGGGAACACCTCTTAATCTCTATGAGTTCCAGTTTTCCCATCCACAGAATGACTAAACAGAATCTTAATGTTTCCCCAGTACTATTATTTTATAACTCTGAACTAAAATTTAGTAAATTAACATTTTGATATATTACTTAATACAATAAAAAAGCAATTTCAATAAACGATATGTAGAGTTTATCATATATTTATGAAATTGGATTTTGGGAGGAAAAATCTATTGATCCAACTTTACTGGAACATTAGACTAGTATTATATTTACTCTGCTTTTTTTCTACTTAGTTGTAATATTTGGCCATGTGGATTTGGATTTTTCTTTTATCAGTTAATTGCATGATTTGCTTATTACATGAAATAATAATCATCTGTTATTTATCCCCATGAATTATATTATTACGAGTGAAATGAATGTAACAGCATTATTTGACTAAGTAGATGATCTTCACATTTTCCTTATGGTTTCAAAGACATGGGGAAAATTTTTGAGTGAGGTATTAATCCAAGTTATAGCACTCCTTACCTGTGTGACCTTGGACAAATTTCTGAACCTCTCTGAGCATCTCAAAGTAGAAAACTGAAGTGTGTAATAAGTCATAAAAAAGCTTGATTTTTTTTTTTATTTCTACTCTTGACAATGAGAACACGGATTTGTTGCCAAATTTTAACACTGGGTTCTCTGCATAAGAAATACCTTTCTATTATTAAGGTTACAGGGTTGCTCACAGTAGACAATTAATACAGTGTCTCATTAAAACACAGATTAGCACTTCCTCTTTTAAAAAATTCTACAGTAAGGTTATCATAATGGAAATTATATCCTCAAACCAATTAGTGGACTAAGTTAGTTGCAGTGAGATGTATTGTTTTTCCGCTTATCTATCTCATTTCCTCAGTGAACCCCAAAGAAATGTGGATAATTGGTGTGCTGTTCATCTGATACAGCTGCATATCCTTTGTAAACTGCCTTTGCTATACCCATTTAGAGAGAATTGGAGGAACAAGTATGATGAATAAAAATGGGAAACTAGACCCTAAAGCTATGCTTGCCATTTTGAAATTTTAAAATAAGGTGACCTTGTAAGTCAAAAGTAGAGATCAGAAACTAAAACTCTAACCAGAGCTAGGAGCTCTCTTTTATAGGAAGCTAGCAAGTTTAATATCTGTGGGCAGTGAAAGTTTTTGACTAACATTGATTTATTAGAGAACAACAAAAGCTGATGAAATGGAATGAACGTTTACACATTTATCCATGCATCCTTTAAGTAAGCATAATTGTACAAGTGAATCACAATCCACATAAAAACCTAAAAATCCAGAGACTTAGAGTTCAAATTCTTGACTTTATTCCCAGCTATGACTCTGTATGGCTTTAGTCTATTTGATCCATTCGAAGGCCCTGTCCACAGCTTGTAGGATGCTACTCCACTTAGTAAAGGAAAAGATCATTTGTTGCTTCTTCTTTCTCACTCCCCACCCCCTTGTGCACACAATTAAAATAGACACCAATACATAGAGCTTGAAGAAATGCTTTCTTCTCATTGACCATTCACACCTGACTGTAAAATGTGTTGGTTACACTGAATTCTGAGGCTCCAAAATGCCTTTAAAAGAGCAACCCAGAAACTCTAGCCCTGCTGGCCTGCATCACAACAAATATCCCAGACAACCTGAATAAAGTGAATCTGCAACAATCTCCAAGAGCCATTCCAGAGGCAAGGGGAGCCCTTTGAGAAGCAGAGCAACTGGATGTCACCAGCCAGGACAGGCAGGCGTGGATGACAGGCTTGTTGGGAACAGTCTAAATGCTGTACCTCAAGCCTTCTGTGAAGTGTCTGCTGCTCTTCAGAGCAGCAGCCAGTCTCCTATCACAGCAGTCGAGGTCTGCAGGTCAACAGAAGCTCTCCTCCTCCCCCACTAAAAACAGACCAAACAAAAGGCAAGTTTGGAAAGAGCTGCACGGTCACAAATGTTTGTATTGTCTTTAACCAGAACCTCTCACTAAAAAAAGAAAATCATGTTCTGATTTATAGCGTAGTTTATGTTCATGACACTGTTGTCAAGTCAGAAGGAAAGATCATATCGCTAACAGAGGCACAGATTGTTAGTTACTTGGCATTTCTGGTAATTGTTGGTTACAACTGGTTAGTGGCAAAGCCAGGACTGGCTTCCCAATGCTACAGTCAGTGTTATTTCCTTTAAAATATGCTGGCAGGAACTACACACTGGCCAAAACAACTCCAGCCCATTTAATAATAAGGTTAACACAGACCTACCAAATGATGGAAAAATTGCAAGTATAAAACTAATCATAACAGCAGTTGGTACATGTGTTTTGTTTTTATTCATATAAGGTATATGGTATGTAGGTGTGAAATCAGAGCACAAGCTTTGGAGGAAAAGGGGATTCTCATGTAGTGTATATGTTCCATACAGTACCTGACACGCTGTAAAACCATAATAAATATAAATGACTGAAATCCAATTTATTTTCTGGCCACACTCCCAGGAAATCTTATCTGATTTCGAAACTGTTGGTGCTAAAATAAAATCCGAGAAACATAGCAGAATAAGAAATAGATCTCTTCAGCAAATCTGATATCCACCCACCCTGAGTCTTCATTCCTCATCTTACTTTTTCTTTATTTTGAAACCTGATTCCTTTCTCTGAAACTAAACATTTCTGAAAGGTGTATATCTAAGTTATGTTGATAGAAGTAAATGGTCATTCATTCGTTATCAAATATTTTGAGAACCTCTTTTTATGGAAACGAAGCTTTATGATACTCCTTCTCCTTAGGGAGTTTTTAATTTATCTGAAAATACACAAGAAAACTTACATAGCAAGATCAGATTTAAATAAAATAAGGAAACAATTCAAGAATTTTCACAAGGCAATATAATTAAATGTGAAATATATGGAAAATAAGCATTTAAAAATATGGCTCAGTTGCACATGACTTACAGAAGTAGTATACTCAGTTTGAGAGTAAATTAGTAAACCATTTTTACAGTGTTTTGAATTAGGTGTCAAAAAATAATCCCCAATCAAATATAATAGTTTAAATCTTTTTCTTGGTTGAAAAGGGTAGGTTTTTACTGACCACAGCTTTAAAACACATTTTAGAAATGTATAAAGGGAGAGAAATCTGTGAAGGCATCCTGGGGCTTGAATTAGTAATCCATATATTCATTTTTTTGTTGTTATTTCATACCCTAGATGTTATGCGAGAAAAAATATCGCTTTCCCAAAACAGCAGAGAGAAAATTATTAAAGATATTTCTGCCTGGGGATAGGTAAACTTTTGAGTTTGGTAAACTGCCACTTCATTTAAAAGTCAAAAATATAATGGTATAGTAGTTATCCTGATTTCCTTCACACAAAAAATTAGTCTCAAGTCTGTAAACAAATCTTTTTTTCCTTTTATCATGACACAGCAATTTACCCACTAGAGAAAATCTTTTATAGACGTTAACCCAGTATAAAATTTCACTGTGGAAAAATAACTTCATATATAAATATAACATGTTAATGAACATTAATTACTTTTTACAATAAAAATTTTAGAAATAAGATTTTATGTTAAATATTTTTCTTCATGAATCAGTAATGCTCTATTCTTCAGGATTCCCATTGATTTAGGTATTGATTAACAAAGCAAACAACTCAGGATAAATGCAAAATTATTTATGTCTATAAAAAGTGTTCAGACATTGATGTAAATAAATTAACTAAAATAATAAACAGCAACATTTAACAAAAATACTTTAAAACTAAAGATAGTATTTACACCCTAAAAGTGATTTAAAAAAATCCACCAGCAGTCCTCTGTCTGAGACCTTGGCAGCTCAGCATTCTTCAGCTCAGAGTAAAGGGCAAGACCAGGCATTTACTGGCACACAGCACTTCCAGAACTAACCCTGGCTCTGGCTGCTCTGGTGGGACACACCTGCTTCTCTTGAGAGAGAAACCAGCAATCATTTTCCATCTTGTTCTTCCCTGGACAGGTAACCTAACTAGATATATTCAAGGACAAATTAAACAACCAAATTCAAGGTCACTTGAGGATAGGAGTTCGTGTTAGCACCTTGTGCATCTCATCTGTTTTAAATTAGAAATTCCTTAAAGACAGGATCATGAACATTCACATACAGAGAGAAATGGATATAGATATCAAAAAATACTTCAAAGCACTGAGCTGACATCTAGTTAATAGGAAGTTAAATATTAGAAATACCAGTGAGGATTTATATAAAACGTTGAATGCTATGATCTAACCATCAGTCAAAGTCATTCTTCACTGTGGTGTGACCTCCCACATTTTTCTAGGGATGAGATTCAGGTACTAGAATAAAATGAAGGATATAATCAAGGAAAAAAAGATGGGATATTACATGTTGGTGGTGGTGGTGGTGGTATTATAGCCTTTACTTCTTGCTTTTTATGGAAAGGAATGTTTTTCCCTGTTTACTTATGCCCATTTGTTGTCTAAATCACCATTAGCCATTATTTTTCTGTCTTTATAAACTTAAGCTCAAATACCTCCATTATATTTTTCTGTAATTTCACATGTTGATTATTCATTCCATGTTTACCCTTTTATTTATTATACACTGATTAAGTGCCTATGCGTCAAGAGAAAAGTCCCGACAATTTGTTTCAAATCTTTCTTATCATTGTCTTCCATTCTTCTAACTAGAGTCCTCTCTACAATTTGGTTTCCTCACCTGAATAGCAAGGAAATTAACATACAGAATGGTCTGAGGGCCCCTCCAACTCTGAAATTCTAGTTCAATACAGTAAGACATCAGGGCTGTTGCTTTGTTTGGGTTTTTAATAATACAGGATGATTAGCACTTTAAAGAACATCTCACTGTATGAGACAATTATGGATGCCTGTACCATGAATGGAGCTTATTCGTCTTATTCTTCTTCTGTTATACAGAGA
Source organism: Mesoplodon mirus (assembly GCF_964341445.2). NCBI lineage: Eukaryota > Metazoa > Chordata > Mammalia > Artiodactyla > Ziphiidae > Mesoplodon > Mesoplodon mirus. Next base: position 50,435,755 of record NC_138982.1, read on the forward strand.
ACAGATAGTATATAACATTACATCATAATTTAAAACAAAACAAAGACAAAAACAAAACCTTATTTTGGAGAAAACACATTTTCTGTATATTATAATTAAATTCCAGTAGCTCATTCTCTAACTTGGCAAAGATGGAATTTGAGCCCAGAAAATCTGGCTCCAGAGTCCACCCACTTGTGTACAATAGTATTAAACAAGCATTTTTAAGCATTTATTGGAGTGTTAGCAGCAAAGAATGCAAAGATGAATGAGGTATGGTCCTGTCCTCAAGGGGGTTACAGAGCCAACTCATCTTTCAGCAAAGCATTTCTCCAAGGCTCTGCTAAGGAAGAAGACAGAGCCCTTTCCACCTGGAATCCCCATAGCATTACATCCGTTCCTTTCTCACAGCACTTTTACAAGTGGGTTATTGTTATTTGTGTTCACCTCTCAGATCCTTTACTTGAAAGGAATATACCTTATTCACGTTTAAACTCTATGTTGATGCTGTAAAATGGTTTTAAAATAATGGAAAGAATACACTGATGTTTACATGTAGCCAGCATATTATGGTAAGTACAGTGCAGGGATGAAATAAGAGCCTTGGTGAAATAGCTGCAATTGCAAGATCAAAATTACCATAATAATCCCGATTCAGATTTCAGGGTGGTTGGGTTTTTTCCCCTCCCAGAAGAAGAAATAATTTAATGGAAGGGATTTGTCTTATTTTTTCAATAAGGTCATGTAAGATAGAGCACCCTTTTTTATTACGCATTTTTAAGACTATCCTTATATGACTTAAGAGTTTAGCTTCTGGGAACTTCCCTGGTGGTGCAGTGGTTAAGAATCCGCCTGCCAATGCAGGGGACATGGTTCAATCCATGGCCCGGGAAGATCCCACATGCTGCAGAGCAGCTAAGCCTGTGCACCACAACTACTGAGCCTGTGCTGTAGAGCCCACAAGCCACAACTACTGAGCCCACGTGCCATAACTGCTGAAGCCTGTGCACCTAGAGCCCGTGCTCCGCAACAAGAGAAGCCACCGCAATGAGAAACCAGTGCACCACAACAAAGAGTAGCCCCCACTCATCACAACTAGAAAAAGCCTGTGTGCAGCAACGAAGACCCAGTGCAGCCATATAAATAAATAAATTTATAAAAAAGAAAAAAAGAGTTTAGCTTCTGTTAAGCCAGACTACTTTCTGTGTTTTTTTTGGTTTGTTTTTGTTTTGTTTTTTTAACAAGTTCCCAGATTTAAATTTCCAACATGCTTTCTGGAACCTATAACCTATGAGTTTGTTTTGTAATTTTAATTGAAGTAATAGCTCTGCATGCCTGTAATTTGGGGATTTTGAATCTCCTTTCTTTGCCTATTCTTAGCACTAAAGTCATGCACATTGTACATTGTCCCTTAATTGAAGCACAGAATCAGAAGGATGGTTCCTTCCTCAACTAATAATTTCCTAAGGGAGACCTGCTGACATGTCACAGAAAACATAAAACACATTTCATTAATTTTCATTCTGCTCTCAGACTCTTCAAGGTCATAAGCTTAGATGTGTTACCACATTCCCCATCCGATGATGCTAAGATTTCTCGATGCCATCAGTCTATACTGGCAGTTCTGGCAGTTCACAATGGAATGTGATAAACAGACATGTAGAGAAGTTCAACAAAACTTAAGAGGCAATTAAAAATTAAGATTTTGTTTCTGATCGTAAAAGTCATACATGGTCTTTGAAGAAAATTTGGACAATAAAGAAAGAAAGAAATACAAAGTCATTCACAATATGATAATTATTAAGTTTTAGTCATTTTTCCTGGACTATTCTTTCTGTAATTGGAGCTGAATATCCTCAGGATACCATGAAATGCTAATTACATTTCGTTCCAATTATCTGCCGTGTGCCACCCAAGTGCTAGGATCTGAGCAGCCAGAGGCAGCTGTGGGCTTCAGAGCCTCCTAGAGTAGGCAGATTAGTGCCGGAGCACAGGGAAGGGCCCTAAATCATACCTGAGTGGGATGCAGGGTCAGAGGGGGCTTCCCAGAGGAAGCCCCTCACTGAGAACTAAGGGACGTGCCAGAGTTAGTGAGGGAAAGAGGAAAGGCCCCGAGAGGCTGGCGAGAGAGGGCAATGAAAATGTGGCCACGGCTCACAAGTTGAATATGAGGGGTGAGAGAGGACAAATGGGTAGGGTCCACTTGGTATGAAGCTTCGTGGACCATGGTGAAGATCATGGACTTTGTGCTGAGGGCAGTGGGGAGCAATAGAGGGTAAACAAGGGACACAGTGCTTCAACAATGGAGAATGGATTGGTGAAGAGTGTGAGAGTGGAGGCCAGGAGGCCGGTGAGGAGGGGATGGGACAGTTTCAAAGAGAGGAATGAGAGTATATCAAAATAGCCAACCCTTATAGGATGCTTACTATATACCAGGCATTCTACTAAGCATGTCACATACCTTATTGAGCTTAACTCTCTCTGGAAATGAAGTTCTAAGGGAATGCTTTGTAGTTCCAAGGTATAGTTAAAGATACCAAGTAAAATCAAGACTAATAGTCTTAGCAAGTGATCCAAAAATTATGGAAAACAAGTATTAAAATGATAAAGATTAAGACATGAATTTAGGAATTTTATAATAAAAGTAAAAATTTTAAATATAGTAAACCTTATAAACTTATATATTCTTAAAGAATAAGGTGAGGATTAAGTTTTTTTATCCCCAAAAAACGTTCTTTGCCATCATTCTGAGTTACTGAGACCTAATCTGAAGGTGAGAAAAATTAAAGTATTGAAAATCTTATTTTTTAAATAATTTTTATCAGAGTATAGTTGATTTACAATGTTGTGTTAGTTTCAGGTGTACAGCAAAGTGTACACCTCTGCCCCCCCTTATCCCCTGGAAACCATAAGTTTGTTTTCTACATCTGTGACTCTACTTCTGTTTTGTAAGTAAGTTTATTTGTACCCTTTTTTTAAGATTCCACATATAAGCGATATCATATGATATTTGTCTTTCTCTGTCTGGCTTACTTCACTCAGTATGACAATCTCTAGGTCCATCTATGTTGCTGCAAATGGCATTATTTTGTTCTTTTTTATGGCTGAGAAATATTCCATTGTATATGTGTACTACATCTTCTTTATCCATCCCTCTGTTGATGGACATTTAGGTTGCTTCCATGTCCTGGCTATTGTAAATAGTGCTGCATTGAATATTTGGGTTCATGTATCCTTTCAAATTATGGTTTTCTCCAGGTATATGCCCAGGAGTGGGATTGCTGGGTCATATGGTAGTTCTATTTCTGTAGTTTTTTGGGGTTTTTTGGGGTTTTTTTGTTTGTTTTTTTGCTGTACGCGGGCCTCTCACTGTTGTGGCCTCTCCCGTTGCGGAGCACAGGCTCCGGGCGCGCAGGCTCAGCGGCCATGGCTCACGGGCCCAGCTGCTCTGTGGCATGTGGGATCTTCCCGGACCAGGGCATGAACCCGTGTCCCCTGCATCGGCAGGCGGACTCTCAACCACTGCGCTACCAGGAAAGCCCTATTTCTGTAGTTTTTTAAGGAACCTTCATACTGTTCTCCATAGTAGCTGTACAAATTTACATTCCCACCAACAGTTTAGGAGGGTTCCCTTTTCTCCACACCCTCTCCAGCATTTATTGTTTGTAGATTTTTTGACGATGGCCATTCTGACTGGTGTAAGGGGATACCTCATTATAGTTTTGATTTGCATTTCTCTAATAATTAGTGATGTTGAGCATCTTTTCATGTGCTTTTTGGCCGTCTGTATGTCTTCTTTGGAGAAATGTCTATTTAGATCTTCCACCCATTTTTTGATTGGGTAATTGTTTTTTTATATATTGAGCTGCATGAGCTGTTTATTTATTTTGGAGATTAATCCCTGGTCGGTTGCTTCATTTGCAAATATTTTCTCACATTCAAGAGTTGTCTTTTTGCTTTTGCTGTGCAAAAGCTTTTGAGTTTAATTAGATCCATTTGTTTATTTTTGTTTTTATTTGCATTACCTTAGGAGGTGGATCAAAAAAGATCTTGCTGCGATTTACGTCAAACAGCATTCTGCCTATGTTTTCCTCTAAGAGTTTTATAGTGTCTGGCCTTATACTTAGGTCTTCAATCCATTTTGAGTTTATTTTTGTGTATGGTGTTAGGGAGTGTTCTAATTTCATTCTTTTACATGTAGCTGTCCAGTTTTCTCAGCACCACTTATTGAAGAGACTGTCTTTTTCTCCATTGTATATCCTTGCCTCCTTTGCCATAGATTAGGTGACCATATGCGTGTGGGTTTATCTCTGGGTTTTCTATCCTGTTCCATTGATCTATATTTCTCTTTTTGTGCCATTACCACACTGTTTTGATTACTGTAGCTTTGTAGTATAGCAACACAAACAGATGGAGAGATATACCATGTTCTTGGATTGGAAGAATCAATATTGTGAAAATGACTATACTACCCAAAGCAATCTACAGACTCAATGCAGTCCCTATCAAATTACCAACAGCATTTTTCACAGAATTAGAACAAAAAATTTTACAATTTGAATGGAAACACAAAAGATCCGAATAGCCAAAGCAATCCAGAGAAAGAAAAATGAAGCCAGAGGAATCAGGCCCCCTAACTTCAGACTAAAGTACTGAGAATTTTAAACGTACATGTGCCTACACAGACACAGAGACTTACACTCATACATGTTGCAGTTAATACTTGAACATGACTAAATGTATCCTGGACAATACACTGTTGTGCATTTTCTTTATTAAAAATCAAGCATTTATAGTTTTATATTTGTATAAAATCATTCTTACATCTTGAATTTTATAAAAATAAATACTAATTTACTCAAGGGAACAAAGCTGATCACTCTTCCTAAAATGAAAACAATCTAGAAAAAAGTACTGCTATGAAAACTACAGAAAGCTCAATTGAGAACCATTTGCAATTTCTTACTGAAAATTGCTGAATAATTAAAAAAGAAATTCCCTTAGTAACATAATTGTGAATAGAATTCTATTCTTTTTTAGCTCCATGGAAGAGTACTTGATTTTTCATTGTGATTCAAAGAGATATATTTAAAAATTTACTCTGCATCCCAAAGAATAATTTGATCATATGAAGTCAGAAAATCTTCACTAAAATAAAAACATTTAAAAGGGATTACCACAGGTAATTTAATATATTCTTCCCATGTATGCTATATATTCCATTTGCTGGTATTTATTGTTCTCTTGCATAATATATATTCCATAAAATGAAGATCATTAACCTTTTCATTTCCTCCTTATTTGTTGAACTCTTTTGTCTATTATTTTATGTCATCACCTTACTAAATAAGTATGTTAAACATAAACTTAAACATAATTCAACCTTTTTTTGGTAGACCTGAACCAGGGTCAACATTTTAAACATCAGTTCTCCTCGCTGAGTATTGTAATCATATAATTCTTCTAAAGAAGATATTAGGCTTAAATTGCACTGACTCCAAAACAAAACCTACCAATTTGGGGTTGTTGCTTTCCTTTTATTTATATAGTTATTTATTTATATTTAATGAAATCTCTATTGTCAGTTTGTTGTGATAGAGATGGTGAGAGATGGAGATTATTTGCCTCTTTCTCATAAAAAGATTGTACAAAAATACTCTACTTAATTGCATATTGTTTTATGCTAGTGTTCAGGTAACCTTAAATATATCATTGTTGATAGATGTTAGCATTAAAATATCAATAAAGCAAAATATCTTTCTATTATCATAACATTTACAAATAAATTAAACTGAGAATGCTTTTCTTCCTTGCTCATCTCAGAGTAGTTTTTAAAAGTCTAATTACAGATTGTATCACTACTCTGTGAGGGGCTGTTTACCAAACCTGGGGCAAATGGGATTACCATGAAGGTGATGGATATAAAGCCATTTAAAAATTAAGTTATTTTAGGCTCCATGATTCTCTTCCACTAGACAAATTGCCATAAATGATGAGAGGAGAAAATAAAATTAAAGGGGCAGGATTGTTTCTTTCTATAAGGATTCCAGCTGCCAAGTTAGATATTGAATTTTATGGTTTCTTCGCAGACAGGCAGTGCTAAGAAGCTATGCTCATCATCATTCTTGCCTTACAAAGTTCAGCGCCTGGTTGCTCTTTGCCTTTGAAAAACTCTTACTCTTTTCAGTCTTCTGGAGTTTAAAAAATAGCCCTTTAAATGTTGTCTGTTGCTATTTCTTTGAAAAGGATAAAAAGAGAAGGGGGAGGAAGGAAGGGAGGAAAGAGCGAGTAAGGGATCACTCAAGAATTGAAACTTACAGTTCAGTCATGAGAAGTAAAAGACTGCATCAGCAAACTACATCTTATTTGCATTCAAAATCAAGGATTCTACTTCCTTTAAAGTACTGAAGCAAATTATCACAAAGACCTACTAAACAATGCTCTTTATAATTTTCTATAATGGCAAAAGATGGGAAGTAGAAAAAGGTCACATTATCAAAATGCTTGGCAACTTCTGAATTATTAGGTATCTTAGAAACCATAAGTCACGTGCATTTCCCCAGTCATCTTTTTAGGAGAGGATGCTACCGTTTTCTTATAATATAGCTTACATTGCCCTTTTTGGTAATTAGTGTAATTTGACACATTTTAAGATAAGCCACCTGTTCTGAATAGCTAAATCACCATTAATGCTTAAAAGCTTTTCTCTCAGCAACAAAAAGATTCGAAGGAACTTCTAATCCAACTTTGCTTTTGATGTTTCATTTCCCGGAGAGGTTTTAGAATCTCCATGATTTGGATTTCAGTAATACACTGTAATTGACAACTAACCTTGTTTTAGGTGGAGATCGCCAAGGAAATTTTTCAAGGTGTGTTAGTTTCATGTAGTTCACAGAGTATTGATTGGACAGAAGGGAAGATGTGGATGGATGCAGTCTTTTACTGTGTCCAGCCCTGTGTGAGGTGCTGTCACTTTTGCATCTTAGTTAAATGGCACATCTTGCTCAAGGGCACATAAGCTAACCAGTGGAGGATCCTGTATTGATCACAGGTATCCTATTGACCAGCACCCTGTCCACTACTCCTTGCCAATTCTCTGTTATTATTTAACCCAGTTCATAAGGAAGGTTAAAAAGGAGTAATTTTTTTAATACTTCAATGAATCACACTAAATTAATAATAGTACCACAAAATATACACAGGAAAAGACATTTGGGACAATGGAATATGGCAGAGATGAAAAAAAGAGGATATTATTGAAGTTCTTAAATGAAATAACATTTTTATACAGACGGAAGTATAAGATTGTATGCAGATGAGAAACTGTACGGATGTGAAAGCAGTTAGCTGAAAAATATCCGTTTTAGACATATTTTAATTTCATTTGCCTTAAACATAAGTGAAGTAGGAGAAAATATTAGTTGCTGAATCATTTGGTAAACCACACCTGTGATTCACTTTTGCCCCAACAGAGTAATTGTTATATATTTTCAGTGGATAATTAATATTTGAGAAATTTGTCAACACAAATTTCTCAACATCAGTATATTAACATTTTAGGCCCAATAATTAATCCTGTGTTGTGCTGGGCATTGTAGGATGTTTAGCAGCATCCCTACCATCCACCCACTAGATGCCAGTAGCACCCTCCCAGTTCTGACAATCAAAACTGTCTCTAGGCCACGCCAAATATCCCCTGGGGGCAAAATCACCCTCTGTGGAAAACCACTGGAGTAAACAATAGGCATATAGTTTACTTCCATATGCCTATGGCCAGGCGTATAGAAGTAAACTAAACAAAGACCCTGATCTCATAGAAATTACAGTGAGAGAGAGATGGAAAAAGGAAAGACTAAACTATATAATGCGGTGACAAGTGCTGGAAAGAAAAATAAGGCAGGATAAAAGCATAAAGAATAATGTGGTTGATACTTAGATCAGCACTCTCCAAGAAGGTGTCTTGAGCAAAGACCTAAGGTGAGATGTGAATATCTGGAGGAACAGTGTTTTAGGTGGGTGGAATAGCAAGTGGGAGAGTCCTGAGGCAGGACCAGTTTGGAATGTCTGAGACTAGCAAGGGGCCAGTTGTTGCTAGAGCTGAGTGAGCAGGTGAAAAGAAGTAAAGGGTAAAGTAACCAAGGCAAGAAAAGACCAGATCATGCAGAGACTTCTAGATTAGCTCTGCCCAACAGAACTTGCTGCCATGATGAAAATGCTCCACATATTATACTGCCCAAAACAGTAGCCACTGACCACATGTGGCTATTGAGCTCTAGAAATATGGCTACTCTAAGTGAGAAAATGAATTTTTAATTTTATTTTACTTTAACTGATTAAAATGTACTTAGATATATGTGATGAACTACTGTATTGAACAGTGCAAGTCTAAACCATAAGGACTTTGGATTTTATTCTAAATATGAGTCCAAAAAAAAAAAAACTACTAGAAGAGTTTGAGCAGAGGAAAGACATGATCTCCTTAGCTTTAAAAGGACAGTAAAGATCATAAAATTCAATATAGTTTTCCCCATTTTCAGAGATCAGATCTAAATCTAGTGAGAACCTCAACTAAATAACACATGATGGGTTCCTACAATTCATTATAATTTCACCATTTTCAATGCTATTTTTAACACATTATTTCTCTTCCAATCAGAAAGATTACACTCTCCTACATATATTATGAAAAAAATGTTACCGTTTTATGCTTAAATATTAACACAATAAGAAAAAATATTTATGAGCTAAAATTTTATTTTAAAAACATTTTTTAAGCCTTTGGCAGATTTCATAAAATTAATATAATCTAGATCCTGCATTTACAAAAATATTAAGCAAAATTGTAACTAGTCTGGTTTATCTGAAATACCTAAGTTTTAGATAATTCTAGTCTGTATTTTGCATTTCTTTTATTCAAATCCGTATAGAGTGATTCAGATCAAACAGCTGTTGAAGTCAGCTAGATAGTCTGCTTTGTCAAAGTCGATGATATTCATGCTTGAATGCATAAGAAGTCCACCTGGAGTGCTTTTGAAAGCACAGCTCCCCATTCCAGAGGTTTGATTTCAGTATCTTGGGTGGAGCCCAGGGATGTCATTTTTAGCAAAAATCCAGGTAGTTTTGATGCAGCAAGACTGAATCTCTGCAAAAAACAACAGGTTAAGATAGCTCAGTACCAAGTTTCCATTTCATTTTGTTTGGTATATATTTGGGTCCCAGTGTAGTACTGATATCATTTTCATTCATATTAATATACCTAGTAGTTATGGACATTATGTTAATATTTTGTGAACCACATATATTAATAGTTTCCTTTAGCTTGACCAAAAAACTTTATCTGCAATTTGAGTCTCCATTCTCATTTCCAGATTTTACCAAATGGTAAATACAGTAAATATTTTTAATCAATAATTTAAAATGAATTTGCCTTGGCTATCATGAATATAGAACTGTGAAAATATCATCTGAAATGCTTTTACTAAATTTGACCATCTATACACCTAGCAACAGAGGTCTCTAAACAGAGGTCTCTAAGGTCTAAGTTTAAGGACCACAGAAATTCGCTGATAAGGTTCTCAGGATTTAATTTTCCAGCCTAGGTTTTTTAAAGCAGTTCAAGAGCAAAAAATAAACTTAGAGGATGACCTTTCTAAACTCGTACTACTCAAAGAATACTACTTCCAAATTGGAAAGGCGCTTCCAAATAGCACTCTCCCTTTATAATTAAAATTGTCAGATCTCTTGTGGAAAAGAAAAATGTAAGATTCTCTGTATAAATAGTCAAGGGGGATACTGATTGGGATAAAAGCAGTGGTCAGAAGCACTTGCTAGAGCATTACCTCACATGCCTCATTTTTAAATTCAAATCATTATTGTGTAAACCCTCTTCACTTATTTACAGAACAGATTTCTACTAGATTTTAAGAAATTTAACTACTTTTTTAATATTATCATTTTAGAAATCAAAGGGAGCCAAAGTAGCCTGTTAAGGAGCATTAGGTAAGATATAATTATTATTTATTTGTCTTTTGTCCTTCTTGGAAAATTTTTAGGTTAAATTTATGACATTTTCATTTAAAATGTATAAAATTATCTTCCAAATTGAGAAACAGCTGTAGTGTATAATTGAACTTTAATATAAGATCTGAGGCCTCGGGAGCTTTTAGATATGAAAAGTTTTATTTTTATTAAAGTTTTTATTTTTATTGAATCTTTAAAATAATGAAGGCCTATATATATGGTTTTTTGGTTTACATAGGTTTGGACACTTTATTTGAAAGATTAAAATATCAATAATATAAATTTAATCAAATAATTATAGTATTTTGGCTCTCCGCAGCTTGGTATTAAAATGTATGGAAGTTTAGGGTGGTTTTTTTGTTTGTTCGTTTTTATTTTGTTTTTAGTGCACAGTCTGAGGCCACAGAAATTACAGTCTTTCTTAAAACCTAATATACTCCTCATTCAGTAACATGTAAGCATGGGGCATAATACAGATTGTTCTAATAAAGGATTAAGACACAGGTGTTTTCTGTGTTTTGCATGATAGAATAGACTGAGCTAAGCTCCCTTTGGAGACTGAGTTTTCTGAATCAACTTGTTTACAGAACTGCCAAGACTCCTGGCTCTATTTAGAAAAAAAGTCTCAATAGCGTATTTGAGGCCAGGCTCCAAATACTCACCTGAATTGTATCAGTTTACATCTCTGCTAATAACCCAGAATGGATTAGATTTATATCACTCCTTTCTCTGTTTGAAAATAGAAACTGTTTGGTCTCATCTATCGTACTTTCCTAGCCTCTGAAATGAATGAAGATTTGTCTAAAGATAATATCCCCTCCAGATTTAACATGCTATTAAAATATAAGATAATTTAGATCTTTATGGGACATTCTGCACTGCGATTGCAATTGTTTCCTGATTTAGCAAGATTATTAACTATACTTTTCAAATTGTTCTGAAAGGAAGTTTTATTATGTTTGCCATTATCTCAGTCTTTTATTGTAAAATACTATGTGTTAGGTGGCCTCTCTACAATTCTAGGGCAGCTGAATGTTCTAGCTGCACTTGAAACTGAAGTAATATTTCTTGATAGAAAAATTAAGAACATATACCCCAAAAGGGTTATATTGATAGAAAAATATAGGTTTGGAAAAATACTTGCAATACAGCTGACAAAGGGTTAATAGCCAAGTTCTCACAAATTGCCAGTAAATTGACCAGCCACCCAACATAAAACTGGGGAAAGGATACAAGGGGGGCTTTCTAGGGGGAAAACTCCAAATGGTCAACAAACATGAAAAGATGTTCAAATTAACTTATAGGGAAATGAAAGACATCACTTTATACCCATCAGACCAAGAAAAAAATTTAAAGCAGTTAATACCTATTGCTGCCAAGGATGGAGGAAAGATATAATCATATAATTATGATCTAGCAAAATTTTAAGCAATTTTAAAATTAAAATTGTGAATACTTTTTTATTCTACAGTCCTACTCCGAGGAATCTATCCCATAGAACTAAAACAACCAGAACCTAAGAAAACATGCACAAAGATGCTAGTTGCAACATTGTTCAGAACTGAGGGGGAAAAGGGAACCAAGTGAATGCCCATTTTAAAAAATGGTTGGGGAAGGGTAAGCTGTGACAAAGCGAAAGAGAGGCATGGACATATATACACTACCAAACGTGGGGTAGATAGATGGTGGGAAGCAGCCGCATGGCACGGGGAGATCAGCTCGGTGCTTTGTGACCGCCTGGAGGGGTGGGATGGGGAGGGTGGGAGGGAGGGAGATGCATGAGGGAAGGGATGTGGGAACAGATGTATGTGTATGACTGATTCACTTTGTTATAAAGCAGAAACTAATAAAAAAAAAAATGGTTGAAAAGTCACGGTACATCCATACCTAGAATAACATGCAAGCATTAAAAATAATGAACTGGAGCTACGAAGGTTAATTTAGGTGATTGTTTATGAGGCATAATTGTGAGAGAAAAAAACAGGATACAGAGAAGTGTCATATATTATTTGTAAAACATAAGACAGTGACAATCTTAGCTAATGTATATGTGTATATGATTAAATGTATTTAACTACAAATATATGTGTTTGACTATAACTGTGGCTAAAATAGAGAAAATACATATTGCATTGTTAATTATGAATGAGATGGATAGTGTCTATATTTGGCGATATGAATATATTGGGAGGCAGGAGGAGTACGCAAGCAAAAAAACACACAAAAAAAAACAACAAAAAAAAAACAAACAAAATAAAGACTAGACTATAAAAATAACACATATCATCCCATAAAAGTATTTGTCAACTTCCACATATGTTTAAAATATTTAACTTAAAATGATTAAAACAATGTTTTCAAATCAAATTCACAGATCATTGCTTGAGAGCACAATGAAAAATAAATACAGCTAACATTATTTATCAAGCCCCCTCCAAAGGGTGCACACATAGTTTTAGCTACAAGGACATGGTTTGAAACCTTATTTTATAAGCGATGTCAACAAAATTCAATAAAAACTTAAAATGTCCATCACTAGTGATAAACTGTGTAACATTGCTTAGCCACTGAAAATGATGCTGTAGAAGTATACATGTTTACAGGAAGGAAGCTCATAATATATTAAATCAAGAAAGAAAGCAAGGTATAAAATTATATATATATATATATATATATATATATATATTTTGATCCCTTATCATTTTTGTATCTATCAAAAACTCTGGAAAAAATGAGCAAAATAAGGAATTATTGATCAGCTGGATTTCATTGAAATTAAAAACTGCTCTGCAAAAGACAATGTCAAGAGAATTAGAAAAAGCCACAGGATCGGGAGAAAATATTTACAAAAGATACATCTGATAAAAGACTATTATCCAAAATATACAAAGAACTTTTAAAACTCAATAATAAGAAAACAAACAATTTGATTAAAAAAAAAAATGGGCCAAAGACCTTAAGAGACATCTCACCAAAGAGATACACAGGTGGCAAATAAGCATATGAAAAGATGCTCCACATCACATGTCACCAGGGAAATGCAAATAAAATCACAAGATACCACTACATACCTATGAAACCCTGATAACACCAAATGCTGGTGAGGATGTGGAACAACAGGTAGCTCTCATACAGTGCTGTTGAGAAGGCAAAACCATACAGCCACGTTGGAATATAGTTTGGTGATTTACCAAATTAAACATACTCTTACCATACAATCCTGCAACCACTCCTTGGTATTATTCACCCAAAGGAGTTGCAAACTTACGTTCACACAAAAGCATTCACATGGATATATAGCAGCTTTCTTCATAATTGCTAAAACCTGGAAGCAACCAAGATGTCCTTCAGTAGGTGAATGGATAAACGGTGGTACATCTAGACAGTGTAATGTTACTCAGCGCTAAAAAGAAATGAGCTATCAAGCCAGGAAAATACATGGAGGAACTTTAAATGCATATTACTAAGTGAAAGAAGACAATCTTAAAAGGTTACATACTGTATGATTCCAACTATATGACATCTAGAAAAGGCAAAACTAAAGACAAAATGACCATTTGTTACACTTCCACTGCATATCCTGGTTTACCTACTCCAGCTCTGGCATAAAATCACTATTTGATAAACACACTGGTTGATTTTTAGTCACTCAACTAAATCTTTAGCTTCCTTTTTTTCTCCCACCTGTAATGTTGGGGGAACAGAGGTTAGACTAAATTTTCTTTGGATTTTCCTTTCAGCTATGGAAATTAAATAAGTTTGCTTCTACATTTTCGCATTTGTACATGGCTTGAATAAACCTTTAACAATCTAATAATCAGGATACTTCTATGAGGTTGGGCAGAATAGATTATATCAAGTATCACTTCAGAGCATATCAGCTTTGTATATGTCTACTCTGTCTTCATTTTAATCACTAGACTACTCGCTCTCTGAGGACACTATCTGGGTGGGATCCACTCACGTTCCTCACAAAATCTCACACATAAGTCGGGCTCAGGAGGTGACATCATTCATATCTCCTTCTATTTTTTAAGAGCAAAACCAAATATCTAGTATACTAGTTTCATAAGTAAACACAATGGCAATTAAATATCTAGGAGACAGGATAGTCTAGATTTGATTTGTTGGTATCAAGCAAATGACTAAAGTAAATATACTTTGTTACATGCTTTGTATGATTTACTTTCTTGAATTAAAAAAAATACTGTGTGTTTTAGAGAGAAGGGAAAGAGAGAGAAAGAGGGAGGATAGTATGATCTTAGAAATGATTTAGGCAGCAGAAGAGCTGTGCCCATTTATACACAGACGGAAAGAACTGAGGGAGAGTGAGAGATGGAAGATGAAGGTGAGAGAATAATTGGTGAAGCAAAGTAGCAAAATCCGTGTGAGGGAAATGACATCTGAACCAGAGGTGAAGAGCTTCATCCTGTCAGGCAATGTTTTCTCCTAAAAATAGGCAAGAAGGAAGAACCACAAGATGAAGACCCAGAGATGAACGGATGGAAAGTAAAGATATTGAGGTCTTAAACATCTCAGAAAGCAGCTCTGGTTAGGCCCCAGGCAAAGGGCTTAGTCTTTGTGGCAATGCTGGTAAGAAATTGCCAGCTGCTATGAGGACCCAGCTATTATACAATAGCATGTGTCTGTAGTGGATACAGTCACCTTGGCCTTGTGTCTTTGCTCCAACATTCTGATCTTCTCACATACCCGACCCAGGCCTGCAATGATGGTTATACTTGACCATATCCTATGATGCAACACATAGGAGAACCCTCCAACTGCTCAGCCCCAGATTTAGAAATTTGTGTCAAAAAGGATTTCAGTATATCAGTTTGTACTTTATTGGACAGCTGTAATACAGGGAGCAGCTAAGTCTAAAGACTTATGCTAACAGGAGCCACATGCTCTTTTTTCCCAGTGTTTCACCTCCCTGCTGTAGACATTAATAAATCTGCCCTCTAGGGTCTTCCCTGGTGGCACAGTGGTTAAGAATCCGCCTACCAGTGCAGGGGACACGGGTTCGAGCCCTAGTCGGGGAAGATCCCACATGCCGCAAAGCAACTAAGCCCATGCGCCACAACTACTGAGGCTGCGCTCTAGAGCCCGCGAGCCACAACTACTGAACCCGCATGCCACAAATACTGAAACCCACACTCCTAGAACCTGTGCTCTACAACAAGAGAAGCCACCGCAGTGAGAAGCCCGTGAAGCCCACGCACCACAATGAAGAGTAGCCCCAACTCGACCCAACTAGAGAAAGTACGGGCACAACAACGAAGACCCAATACAGCCAAAAATAAACATAAATAAATTTTTTAAATAAAATAAATAAATCTGCCTTCTGTAATTCAGCCAATTCCCTAATATTTAGAATAGACTCTTGGATTTCATGGGGTCTCTAGACTGATATAGATTGCCCTAAGTTTAATCATTTCTTATGTTAGTCAGAAATACAATTGTTCTGATTGTGAACCACTGCTTACATGGGGACACTGACTTCACTCATGTCATTTTCAACCTTTAGCTTCACATTGGAATCACCTGAGGGGTGTTTTTAAGTGATTACTTTTTAAAAATAATGCTGATGCCCAAGCCCACCCCAGACCAATTGTATCAAAATCTAAGAGTGGAACCTGGACATTTGTATAGAACAAACCCTGGCTCTTCCTTGGGAAAGCTTTCAGTACTTAACCTCTCTTTTCCTCAGTTTCCTCATCTGTATATGAAAGTGATAAAGTTCTCATAGTTATAGTGAGAACTAGGTGAATAAATACATGTAAAATGCTTAGAATATGCCTGGCCCATCATAAATACTCAGTAAGTGTTATCATTACCTCATAGGGTTATCATGAGAACAAAATAACTATGTGTTCAATAAGTATTAAACAGATGAATGAAAGAAGTTTGTAAACACTAATGTGCTATTCATATGTAAAATGTTTGTAATATTTTATGTTGCATGTAGTATACAGGTCTGAATATTACAGAAATTTAAGTTTATTTAAATTTTACATTACTATAATGCCAAGCACAACATATGTGCTTAATTATAGTTTTTAAACTGATTTGGTTGCATTTTCAAAGATCTTTACCACCAGAAGCAATTCTGTAATGACTATTGAAAATCTCGTGACAATAAAATGGAGTGGGAAATTTTGGGAGATCATTTTATCTAATGAGATTCTGGAAGACAAGGTACTGGCCTAATTCATTTCTGTGTCTCCTGAGTGTTGTGCAGTGACTGGGGCATATTAGGAACCCGATAAATAGTAGGAAAGAATTGGGAGGTGAAGGTAGAAAGGGGTGTGCATCTCTAAGTCAAATTTAGGAACCCAAAGGAAAATGTTATGGGTTATGTTCTTAAGGACAAACATTATCTACTTTTTATTCACTTTGACTTTGAACAAGTAACTTAACCTTTCTGTGTGATTCAATTATTTCATCTTTAATAATAACATATGAATTAGTACAACTGTTCTACTTGATTTAACAAATTTGAATGCTTTTTTACAAGTTTAAATTACTCAGTAAAATTGTGGAAATGATAACAGAGAACTAGAAGGGTGGGTTGGTTTGGATTAATTCAGTTGGTTTCATGGGTACAATGGTCATTTAAGATGGGATGGGGGATGCCAATCCTTATCTATCAATTAACTTTTAATATTTACTGAGTGCTTGCTTGGTATCAGAAGCTGCAGTTGGTGCTGGTTGGACAAACAAGGCAAGTGCAGGCCATGGTCCCTGGCTGCCTGTAGTGGATAGAGCCAGGCAACTTAGTTCTGTTCTGTGGCCTCAGACTTATCCCTACCACTGGTTTCCTTGGAGGCCTGTGCAAAAAATGCCAGTGAATTCAGTCAATTCCAAGATCAGTGCCAGAAAAACCACTCCAAGTCCATCCTCTATTCTTTGGAACATAATATGTAAAGTTGGCTTTTAAAGTTTTATCTTGAAATGGCATTTTACTTATGTTTCAGTAAAGAATCTTCCAAAATAGCACAAAGAACATACATCTAAGTTTATTTCTATATAAACACCAACTTGCCAAACCCTGGCAATTCCATTCCTTTTACTGATCTCTTCTTTCAAGTTCATTACTTGTGATTAGGCTCTAACTACTTTTGTGTCTCCACTTTTCACTCCCTTCAATGAATTCTATACCTTGTTGCCTGACTAGTTTTCCTGAACAGGTATTTACACACACACTTAAAGTTGATAAGCACTGACATATTCTTTCTTGAGAAACATATTTTCACATCCAATTTCAACTACTTCTATTTGTTGCATCAGAATGGAGACTTAAGTTTGTTGCATGCAGTCTTTTCTTATATTAAGAAAATTGAGTTTGACAGATATGAAGGAAGTGTACATAGCAGCTTGTGGAAGACCCTAAATCCTCCTCAGTGTTTGAATTAATGTTAAATCAATATTTTATTAAGCTTAGCTTCTTTCTTTAATTAACAATGGTCCTCTTCTTAATCACTATAAAATTACTAATTAACTGGCTTCCCAGTAGTTTCAAAAGAAATCATAGAATCAACAATATTAAAGATCATCTTGTATAAACCCTTACTCCGAAAGTAGAAAAGCTGAGCTCAAAAGAGTTGAGATAACCAGCCCACGAAAAAAAAGAGATAAAAACAAGGCTAGGACCCAGATGTTAACACAAACCAAAGTCCTTCTCTACCTACTTTCCAAATCCACCATCTGTAGTCATTTTTTTTCCCTGTATCCTTAATATTTTGCATCATCCCTGAAACACAATGTAAAAAATCCAGTTTGGGTTAAAAGTAGATTTAACAAAGAGGTGAACTTCAAAAGGGTCAGCAGCGAAGGCTCACTGCTGGGGTTCTGCTCCACTTACTTGACAGCAGCATCTGAGTTCAGTTTAGTTGGCTTTTTGCAAGGGGGAGGTTTTGTCAGGCCAGAACTCTTCCTGTTGTTTTGTTTTAGGTTCACAAGAAAGCGAACCATCAAGGGGCTGTTCTGATGTATCCATGAACTGCAGCTAAGCCATTCAGGGTCTTCTTAAAATAAAGCTCTGCTGGATTTTCTCAGTACAGCCTTCTAAAAGTTGACACAGCAAGAATTGCTTCTCGCCAGGTTCTATTTTTAAATCCCAGTCCAAAAAAAATTTGTTAACTTCAAGACTGAGGTTCTGAACCACCTTTGGTGAGTCTTGCTAGAAAGACTGCTTAGTGGCTACACACTGTTAACCAGGAAGGAAGGAAAGAAGGGAGGGAGGGAGGGAAGGAGGGAGGGAGGAAGGGAGGGAAAAGATGAGGTGGGAGAGAGGAGGAAAAGGAAGGAAGAGAGGGAAGAAGGAAGGACGAGACAGAAGAAAGGAAAGATATCAGCTAATAATAGCTTTTATTTATTTGAGTATTATATGTGTCAAGCACTGTTCTAAGCACTTTACATGTATTAGTTAAATTTTTTCCCATAACAACTCAAGGAGATAGGTTCTGTTATTATTCTCAGATGAGAAAACTTAGGCATAGAGGAGTTAAGTAACTTGCTCAAAGCCATACAGCTTGGACATATATTGACCTATCTGGTCACCTCTAAATTTGAATGCAGAGTTGAGGTGTAGGTCAACAGCATATATAGAATGACCTCTGGCTTCCAGCCTGGAAAAGACTGCATTTCTGTTTTTGCTGTTCAGGCCTACAATTGTTCTGAAGCTTTTTTATATGTTGTTCATCTATTTCTGTCTTATTGACTGAGCCCTTTCATATTTGACCTAAGATATGGGTGAAACCCAAGCTACTCTGGCTTTGTGTAGGGTTACACTGTTATGCTAGGTAGGAAAAATAATAATAAGAGGACCTAATGTATACTAAGCACTATTCCACATAACTCGGCATATATTATTTCCTACAATCCTTATATATAGGCAGTGGAAATGGGCTGGGAGAAGTCAGGATCCTCGCTCAAATCCAAAAGGTATGGCCATACCCAGCCCTTGTTCCTACTGTACAAGAGCTGAAGTGCATAGCCTATGCTGATGATAACCAAAAAGACTTTTTCCCATCCAAAGATGAAAAAAGAGCACAGAACATAAGGTTAGCAGACCTAAATTTGATTCTGTTCTAGCACTTTCTAGATGGACAAAGCACTTTTTCTTCTTAGAATCCATTTCCTCATCTATTAATATAAATAAGGAATATAATACCTACCTTCATGGAATTGCCTAGAAAAAGTAAAGGATATAACCTGTGTAATAAGTATGTGTAAACTCTAAAGCTATAATCATTAAATATAATTCAGATATATACTAAGTAACACACAATGCAATTTATCATAAGACTAATTTAATTTTTGACATGGTCTATTATGGAATTTTCCACCAGATTCTAAAAGGGATAACTTGACTTTGTTTATCATTATTAAAGAGAAGGAAAATAAAAACTAATTTTCCAAGGGCAATTGTTCTACCACCTCAGAACAAGTTTACATTCTTTCTATTATATCAGTGGTTTTCAAACTTTTGTCTCAATGCCCCCTCTGTACTCTTAAAAAATATTAAAGACCCCAAAGACCTTTTGTTTATATGGATTATATGTATTGGCATTTACTGTATTAAAAAAGACTATGAAAAATTTTAACTATATACTTATTAAATTCATTGAAAACTAGCAATAAAACACTCATTGCTAACACCCATAACATTTTTTAACTCTATTTTTAAAAAATAGAAATTTTGGTGAGAGGCATGGCATTGTTTTACATTTTTGCAAATTTCATTAATATAAAGGCTTAATAGAGGAAAACTGAATTCTCCTATCTGCTTCTGCAATTAATCTGTTGCAATTTGGGGGGTTGAAATATAAAAAGAAAAATTTGTCTTCATACAACTATACAGTTGGGAAAGGAAGGAGTATTTTAATAGCCATTTCAAATAATTATGAAGTTTTTGATGCTACATCAAAACTTGACATGTTATTTCTTAAAGTTTAGTAGCAGTGTGGCATTTTCAGTTATATCAATAAACTTTGTGTACTTTTTATATTAAAATCCATTGTTTTTCCTTACACTTTGAATGGATCTTAAATTCATGCACAGTTTTGATAACATGCCATGTATCTGTCACTTGGAAAATGTTAGTTCACTGAGTTATTCATATCTTCCAAATGTTGCCATACTTCATTATATAGTATCAGAAATACTTCATTAATGTCACTGAGCTCATCAGGAACATCTTTAACTATCTGGAAGTTATCAAGTTCACAGTGGCAGATACAAGTTTCCAAAATTCTAACGTTCATTGAAAGCTTGAATTTTGGCAACAAAAATTAGTTGTTCTCCTTGCAAGACTCTCTTCATTTATTTGGGGGGAAAAATGTAATATTTCCAAACCTAAGTAACCATAGTTTGTCTGTCAGTCATTTTTTTCAAGTAAAAATGCTATTTCATTTATTTTAAAGTGGCCAGTTCAGTTCCCAACAAGTACAGTTTGGTGCCACCACCTTGATTCTTACTAAGGCGCTAACAGTTTTACCCACTGTTGCCTTTGCACCATTAATGTAAATGTCAACATAGCAAAAATGGTAAATAACATTTTAGTACTATTATGAAAAATAGTTTTAACATCACAGATCACCTGAAAGAATCTCAGAAACCACCAGGGTTCTGTGGACAACACTCATGAACTAGCATTGCTTCTTAAGTGTTAAAGGTATGCTTCATTCTGATGATCTTCTGGATTTCTTAAACTTTCTTAACAAAAGCTCTTAATGTAAGGTGGATTTGGATGTGTAAGATAGATATGAATGTGTGTTAACATGAAGATATTCACAATATATTGTTGAGTAAAAAGCATAGTTTAGTATTTATACTGTTCGGCTAGCCAAAAGGTTCATTCAGTTTTCTCCATAAGATGGCTCTAGTAGCACTTAGTTGTCTTTAACTTCATTAGAAACAATTTTGTTAGATTGTATGTGACAGCTGTCATATCAGCATGCATTTAAAAAAAGACTTCTCAAAATTGGTGAATTTTTGTGTAGCCATTTTAATATTGAAGATGGAAGAAAAAACCCAACATTTTTGACATATTATGCTTTATTATTTCAAGAAAGGTAAAAACACAACTGAAACAAAGATTTGTGCAGTATATGGAGAAGGTGCTGTGACTGATCAAACGTGTCAAAAGTGGTTTGCGAAGTTTCGTGCTGGAGATTTCTTGCTAGACGATGCTGCACAGTTGGGTAGACCAGTTGAAGTTGATAGCAATCATAATTAAAATATTGGGAAGTGTTATACCATGTGGGAGATAAGCGACATACTCAAAATATCCAAATCAAGCATTGAAAATCATTTGCACCAGCTTGGTTCTGTTCATCACTTTGATGTTTGGGTTCCACTTAAGGTAAGCGAAAAAAACCTTCTTGACCATATTTCCACATGCGATTCTCTACTTAAACGTAAAGAAAACAGTCCATTTTTAAAACAAATTGTGATGGGTGATGAAAAGTGGATACTGTACAATAATGTGGAACAGAAGAGATCATGGGGCAAGTGAAATGAACCACCACCAACCACACCAAAGGCCGGTCTTCAACCAAAGAAGGTGATATTGTGTATATGGTGGAATTGGAGGGGAGTCCTCTATTATGAGTTCCTTCCGGAAAATGAAACAATTAATTCCAACAAGTACTGCTCCCAATTAGACCAACTGAAAGCAGCACTTGACGAAAAGTGTATGGAATTTGTCAACAGAAAACACATAATCGTCCATCAGCATAACGCAAGACTGCATGTTTTTTGATGACCAGGCAGAAACTGTTACAGCTTGGCTGGGAAGTTCTGATTCATCTACCGTATTCACCAGACACTGAAACTTCAGATTCCCATTTATTTCGGTCTTTACAAAATTCTCTTAATGGAAAAAATTTCAATTCCCTGGAAGACTGTAAAAAGCACCTGGAACAGTCCTTTGCTCAAAAAGATAAAAAGTTTTGGAAAGATGGAATTATGAAGTTGCCTGAAAAATGGTAGAATGTAGTGGAACAAAACGGTGAATACATTGTTCAATAAAGTTCTCGGTGAAAATGAAAAATGTGTCTTTTATTTTTACTTAAAAACCGAAGGCACTTTTTGGCCAACCCAATACATCCACTTTTACGTCATAAAAATACATTTGTGTATATATACATATATATGAGCATATATATTTATACACATATATATGTGTATGTCTGTGTATAAATATTGGGGGATGACATCAACAAGAGAGAATAAGAGGGATTAGGAGTAATGGGAGTTGTTAATCTTTTCCTTTTTGCTATAAAGCAAAAGGATTTCATTAAATGTTTACTGAGCATCATTAATGTGATAAGCACACTTCTGCACTTTAAAATTTTTTTTAGTGTTTCTTATAAGGAGAAGCTTCTGTTTTTATAATCTTAAAAAGCTTTGTCCATGTGGGGCACAGTCCTATATCCATGGCAATTCAGCTGTTCCTTTTACTGGAGCCTCACTTCATCTCTAAAACCCTCTCACTCGCCTACCCAGGACGATTTTGCAAGAGTACAGGGTTTTAAAAGACTCTTTATTAAAGTCTACATCTACTTCCAAAGATGTATTTAAATTAATTGAGCTGCAGCCAGCCTCTGTCTCTCAGTACTGTGTTATCAATATAGTATTCACTTCAGGTATTAATCGGAGATTGCAAGAAAAGTCTTCAAAGAGACCCTACAGGGCTCTCCAGTTGATATAAGCTTCATGCTCTTTATCACTAAAATTTCTCTGCTCTGTATTGTTCAAGGAGTCTTTCTCATTGTCTCTTTATAATTTTGTGATGACCTCCATAATACAAGCATCTAAGATTTGGGTTTGATTCATGAAGAGGAAAAAAAGGAAAAATGCAAAGGTTAGAACTGTTGGCAGAAGATCTATATTCACTGGGATGCTGCGGTCTTATAGAAAGAAGTCTGTTCTGTAGCTCTGAGGTTTGCTTACATGTAGCTGAATATCCTTCAGTAGTTTGCATGTAACGTAATTATTTTTTAATATAAATAACAAAGGAGTGTCTCATGAAGTTGCGAGAATCCCCAAAGAAACTTTGAGGAAGAAGATAAATATTGTGATTGAATCTACCTTACTCTACCTCACCTTACTCCAGCTTTCCCCCATTATAAAGTTTTATCCTCTGACAAGTTAAAAACAAGTGAAATGCAATGGAAGCAATGAGTAAATACATTCCTTTTCAATATTTTATACTTCCTGGGCAGTTCACTTCTTAGGTTTGCATAAAGAATTCCTGTTGTTGATGTCCAAAATCACAATAAATCCTTTTAGTTGTTCTGCAGTACTGAAAAATTTTGCATTGTATTTTTTTAAACAGACTCCCTTTGTTTTGTCAAATAGCAAGAAACAACAAGAAAAGTTTAGATATTGCTTTAGAACTTTACAGAGTGCAAAAATATGCTTCATTAAATGCAAAATGTTTTTCTATATTAGTCAAAGTATATTCTCTCTTTCTCTCTAGCTATCAATCTCTATCTCTCAAAAGTTTTTTTGTTTCATCATACTTTTCCTAAAATAATTTTACATGTTACCAAAATAAGTGAGTGCCTAGAATGTGTTGCTTGTAGGCCCATTCACTGCTAATTTAATCCCTGACTACAGAAAATACAGATGCTTTTATCACTTATAGTTGCCAGTATTGAAAAAGTAATCTTATGGTACACAAAGTGATGAATTAAGCATGTCAGAATTAGTGTGTGGTCAGCTCTCAACTAACAACACACCAATTGTAAAAGGCTCCATGGCTGACACACACTGACTACTTTAGTGACCCTCAGCTGCTCTCCTTGCTCCACTCTTCTTTCCTCCAATCCATTTCCCACACTTAAGCCAGAGTAGGCCTCCTAAAGCACAGATTTGATAATGTCACTCTCCTGCTTAAAACCCTGCATGGCTCCACATTGCCTGCCTTTAACATAAAGATGCGATTTTCAAGACCCCACCTTCCTCTGCAGCCTCATCTGAGATCACCCTCCCAAAACCCAACTCTGCTTCAGCCACACCATCCTCCTTTCTGATGTTAGAAGACCCTGCCACCTCCTAACTTTGGTCTTCCCTCTGTATGCCCTCTCTTCCACCTGGATGGCTTGTCCTCATCATTCAAATCCCAGTGTCTCTTCCAGGCATCCTCTGATCTTTACACAAAGTGAAGTCCCATGGTCTCCTTCACATCTTCAGACTCCTCTGTCATAGGTTCCTCACAAGCTTATAACTGCTTGCTTAATTACCTCCTTTCCCCAGTAGGCATCGAGCTTTCCAAGACCAGGGGACCACACCTCCCTTGTGGGCTCTAGAGCCCCAGATTTCAGCACATTCATAGTAGATGATCAAAAATACTTAGAGGATGAGTGAATAACACAGCCCCTGACCTCAGGAAGCTTAAAATATAGTGGTAAAGTAGACCAAAAATATGGCAAAATCTATTCCATTATCACCTTAGACATGACACCCAAGTCTCTTTTATGGAAAAAAAATGGATATTTTGAATCTATAGAATGTATTAAAAATAAAATTTTAGTAATATACTTTTATTGAAAAGTACAATATATATAAAATGTTTAAAGTAGTATGAGAATAAAATGAATATACTCCATACTTATGCCAAGGAAAAATAAATTACCATATTTGAGAAACTCCCTCTATCCCTTATCTCATCACCAAATAAGGGAGGTTTTATAGTTGTTTATTTTTTGAAAACCATTTCTTTCTTATCAGCTGATTAAGTCATATGGAATTTCCTGTAAAAATCAACAAAGTGCAAAAAATGCCATGTGTATTTGTATGCATTTGTGCTTATTTTTGGATGCCATATTTTCTGAAAATGTCAGGAGTGATCCACTACCTATTACTCTTTTTGTGATTACTATAAAATAACTGTATTGACTGAATCTAGCATGCCTAGTGCTAAAAGGTTGATCATGCAACAACATGAAGCAACCCTTGTTCTAAATTAATATGGTTTCGTCTAAACAAACTCATAAAGTATTTGAACATCTGACATTGTCACACACTCTACCTTGCATCTTCCCAAGTTAAAAAAAAAATTGCCTCGTAACTCAAATATACAGTTTCTAGCCATCAGACTCCTTTTTACTTGAGCCAAGGATTCAGAGGATACTTGATCTCAGGTGGTTGGTGACAATACTTTATATAAATAAAACTATGTAAACTTTGCCTTTCATTATATGCCACTTTATTTTTCCCCTCATTAGCAGTAATACTTTCTATATCAAGCAAGGTGTTAGTTGACGTTTGTCAGAAAGTTGTGTATGAAGGGCTACATGTCCCCTGGACTCTGCTGTTTTAATCTTTAACTGATTGTCACATGTCCAGTGGATAAATGAGCTGTCGATGGCCCAGATCTTTCTTGCGCCTGTACATCCTGTGGCTTACAAGAGCTCCCTGCACAAGTAATTGCCCAGAAGCCTTTATCCATGACAAAGATGAATGGGAACCCAGACCTGCCTACCTTCTAGGGATTTCCATGTCTTATCTATAATGTTGTTATCAATGAATTTATAAGCCTTTGCAGAAAAGGGATGAACAAAAGAATCCATCAGAGACTGATGGAGAAATGACAAGAACTGTAGTGTTGAGTTGGGATTCCTGAGGTTATCAAGGCCACAGGGGAGAGCCCAGAGGTAAGAGTATTGGGCTATACCTCCAGGGAATATCAGTCTCAGGAAGAGGAAAGATATATTCTAAGCTGTTGTGGCAGTGTGTAGATTCATATGAAAAAGAAAAATCCTCAAGTTATTTTAGCCATAATTTTTAAAAAGCTGGTTACAAGTCAATAAGTCACATAGATGCAGCTTAACGGTAAACAACTTTAACTTTCTGCATAGATTTTCTGGCTGAAGCACAAACTTTGGGTTGACTCTTGTCAGAAACAAAATTTCATAGACAAATTTTTCTCAAGCACTGTCATCAGTGTAATCTATGCATCATAGAGGCATAATATACCTGGCAAACAGAATGTTTATAGAGGCAGCAAGTTTTTTCTTTCCTTTTTATTAAAGTTAAAAGATTGCTGTTTTCTCTCACAAAGACATGAAATCATCATGTCCAGATCAGTGGTTATAAAGGAGTCATTAGCAGGTGTGCAATGCCAGGTGCACCAACCAGGTGCACCAGTGAGAAGGAAAAGGAGCCACTGGAGAGGCCAGTGATAAGCACTGGTTTTGATTTTGGCCTAACGCTTCTAACCCCCATCTGGTAGGGCCAACGCATATAACAACAAGAAATCATGTCAGGGCTTCCCTGGTGGCGCAGTGGTTGAGAGTCCGCCTGCCGATGCAGGGGACACGGGTTCGTGCCCCGATCCCGGAAGATCCCACATGCCGCGGAGCGGCTGGGCCCGCGAGCCATGGCCGCGGAGCCTGTGTGTCCGGAGCCTGTGCTCCGCAACGGGAGAGGCCACAGCAGTGAGAGGCCCGCGTACAGCAAAAAAAAAAAAAAAAAAAGAAATCATGTCAATAAGGATCAGAAGCAGGGCATCAAGTAACAGTTTGAGTTTTAATTAATTTATTTATTTTGGGGTGTGTTGGGTCTTCGTTTCTACGCGAGGGCTTTCTCTAGTTGTGGTGAGCGGGGGCCACTCACTGTCGTGGCCTCTCTTGTTGTGGAGCACAGGCTCCAGACGTGCAGGCTCAGTATTTGTGGCTCACAGGCCTAGTTGCTCCGCGGCATGTGGGATCTTCCCAGACCAGGGCTCGAACCCGTGTCCCCTGCATTGGCAGGCAGATTCTCAACCACTGCGCCACCAGGGAAACCCAACAGTTTGAGTTATAAAGAGATTATTTCTTATTTTTCTCAAGCTGCAAAAATATAGAATACATAGTTTGCCTTTTTATTAGTTTTTTGGGGAAAGGAGACTTTTTATGTGATAGTAGTGTTTATTTACCATTTGAGGATCCAAAATAATGGCAGTTCTCTCAGGCTCCTTACCTGTCTTACACCAGCAAGCACTCCAGAACTGCTCTTTGAGTGATGACAAGTAAAACTGCCAAATGGGAATGCTTTTAGTTTCACCTTGCCTTGGAAATAGCACCAATGCCACATAATGCCAAGAAATCTAGTAGATTGAAATATATATCATTTTTCAATCATCTTCAGCAGGCAGGAAACAATTTTTATATATCAGTCATTACATGATATACCACTGCATTTACAGCTTCAAGAGCCTAGTCTAGAGGAGATGAGAAAATGATTTTTGTAGAGACAAGAACCTTTCAGATGAAAGAATTGGACTCAGAATTTTCCTGTTAAGTAGGACATCATTTTTTGTTTGTTTTTTTCTTTGAGTGTGGTTTTGTTTGGTTTTGGAAGCGAGGGAGGGTTAAGAAGAGTGTATTTATTGTCCTCAAAGTAATGTGGAACATTGCTGAATCTGACATAACTGAAATTTCAAGTTTAATTTTTGTTTTCTGCCTAGTTAATCTCAATAAACCACCCAAGTACTGTACTATTCCTTAGAGCATATGTAACCCCTCTGAGTAGCCATTAGCCATCTTAGCCCTGCCTGAGTCTTGCTACTTTTGTTGGATGTACTAGAGGTAAATACTTACTGCATAGCCCAGAGTAAAGTGAAGCTATTTGCAGGAAACACTGATGATCAAAGAATATGAAATTAAGGACAATGATTAATATCAACGGGAACTGCCTATCACACCCTGTATTCATCTCAGAAAACTGAGTTGTTTGATCACTTGCTTTTGACTGAGAGCTATAAAAATCCCAGCCCTTTGATCAGAAATCCTCTTCCCTAATCTTAGTGATAGGACCTATCACTAACACTAGAAATGCAGTTCACTGATTTGCTTTTCAAATGAAAGTAATGATTTGCTGTAGGGTAACAAATCCTAAACTTTTAGTGCTCTTCTTTTGGAAGCTTACTAAACCAATGGTTTTGCTTTTTGAGTTTTAAAATTAAATTAAATTAAATAAACCTTGGAGGAAATAATCTGTAAAAATGTGATAGTATGTACTATATGTACTATACTTTACAAATAGTATATACTATATGTACTATACTTTCCCAATTAGACTTAGCCTTAAAATCAGAAGATAGATGGACAGATATGCAAAAAGCAAGTATAGTAAAATGTTAGTGGTAGAATCTAGGTAGTAAGTTTACAGATGCTCACTGTAAAATTCTTTTAACTTTGCTGTATGTTTGATTTCTTATGATAAAATATTGGAAAAGATATGTAAGAAGGTTCATACCTAATACTGAACTTGTGTTCTTGAGAAAACGTCATCGTACAATGACATAAGATTGAGCAACCTTAATGGATATTTATGTCGGAGAATTCTCATCTTTGAAAAACCTGGAAAATAGAAAATATTCTAAGAAGCTTTAAAACTCTTCAGGTTATTTTCTTATAGACCAAAAGCCACTCTAAAGATAGGAAAGGCAGCATTAAGGAGGGTCTGCAAGGCTATAGTGAAAATTATAATGTGCATCACTGCCATTTTATTGTTCAACTAGTAAGTAACTGGAATATCTATTTTCCCAATTACACTTAGCCTTAAAATCAAAAAATTACTAAATATCTGGTCATATGCATATGACTTAAAACATGGTTTAAAATGCATCAACATATTTGTTGTGCTTACATTTCTTTTTTCACCCAGCAATATACCTTTAGGACAGAGTTTGATTACCATAT
Organism: Mesoplodon mirus; assembly: GCF_964341445.2. Lineage (NCBI taxonomy): Eukaryota > Metazoa > Chordata > Mammalia > Artiodactyla > Ziphiidae > Mesoplodon > Mesoplodon mirus. The sequence goes on from NC_138982.1 coordinate 50,464,452, forward strand.
GTTACGTTTGCTCAAGCCTGGCCCGAAACTAAAAAATTACACCCTGTGGCTATTTTGTTTTTCCATAACATCACAGTTGGTAGGGGGAGAACACAACTGTGAATGTCTTTAAAAAAGAAAAAAATAGTTCTTGAGAAATGCCAAGTGTAATAAGCACCTCTGCAAATAATTCTCTGTAATGAATTTCCCCTTCAGAAGGTTAATTTCCTCCATCTATAAGAAAAATAAAAGATCTGCAAATTGTCCTTTTAATTGGTAAGATGATTACTTTCTATTTAAAAGGTCTGTCCAGGCTTATGTCCTAAATGGAGAAACTCTCAAGCTTTTATTCCAAGTCTTTGGGGAGAAACTCCTCCCTCATTTTCTGTTTTCTCCTTTCATTGTTTCTTTGGCTCCCACAGCAGTGGTGTTGGTAGATGTGCTGACACTGCGGATCTTTTAAAAAAAGAAGGGACATGGGACCAAAATGATATCAAAAACTGAAAGCTAATATTATAAGGGAGAGTGAAGAGGAAAGGGACGTATTAAATACAATAAACAAAACATCCACTTCACCATCCTACCACACTGGCCACAAGGGATAGAAGCAATAACTGTACCATGAAACTTACATTTAAAGAAAAAAAAAAAACTAGTATTTATCCCTCCAGAAACATATTAAAGGAAGGGTAAAGCCCTGACCCAGTCGCTTTTCTGCAAAGTAGACTTAAAATGAGTCTTTTCAATGGCAATTGTATGGATCTCTCAAGCAGTCATATTTTGTTTTCTTTCTTATTATTATTATAAAAGAAATTCATTCTTATTCCAAAAAGAACTGCCAAGTATAAAAAGAACACACAAATCATGCATAATTCCATCGCCCAGAGAAAAGGATTTTTAATATTTGGTATATATCCTTCTAGATTTTTCTTTTGTAAATATATACCACAAAATTGTAAATTTTAAAAGAGAAACATGCAGTTTTTCTCCAAAAGCACTTTGTTCTTACTTTCTTGCTTCATGAATTATTCCCCTTCACCCTCTGGTATCTACATTTTCACTTTCATTACTGCTCCTTCTTGAACTATGAACATACTCAATACCTTTACACAAGGAAAGGGGGGAAAACTATAACTTTCCCAGTATTCTCACTCTGTATTTTTTGGCTTTTCACTAGCATTCTTGCTCCTCTTTCCCTCTTGCTCTTTTTTTTTTAAGCTGTGGCCTAAGAACACTTAAGATGAGATCTACCACCTTAACAAATTTTCCCCTCTTTCCTTTGGAAAATAAGTCCTCTCTCACCCTTACCACCAATATATTCATTAATTTACTCTAATCTTGGTTCCACCTTCACTAATTCTTCTGTTCCTAACATCCTTGATGACTTCCAAAATGCCAAATACAGTGAAAGTGTGCAGTTCTTATTTAACCTTTCATCATGACACCGTCTATGACTTGTTTTCCTTGGACTGCATTCTGGTTCTCCTCCTATACCTATGGCCACTCCTATTCTGCCTCCTTCACTGGGTTCTTTTCTTTGGCACATTCTTTAAATTTAATGATTCTCCACGACTGCAGCCTTAGTCCTCTTGTCTTCTGACCCTACATTTTCTTTTTTAATGAGTTCGACCACTCCTACAATTTTAATTATCCCCATCAATCCATATGTCTTGCCCTATCTCTCTTCTAAAAATATAGATCCATATAACCAAGCGGCCAACTGGATCTTTCCACTTGGATGAACTTTCCACAGACACCTCAAACTCAGCACGTGTCTTCTTAGCACAGTATCTCCTTTGTGCTCCCCCCTCTCGCTGATATCCTATTCAACTGGTGGCAACACCATGTAACAGCTGTAACGGTGTAAATAACAGCAAAGACATTTCTAAAAATACATGATACAGACCTGACCACTGAAAGAAGTAATATTTGCATTTATTTTGACATCTATAGTCAATCATAAGTTGCATTTGGGACTAATTAATACAGTTAGTTCTAAAAAGGGCTGGTAGAGAATTTGATAATTAGGAGTCCATTGGTGACCGTCAAGACTGCAACTATAGTAAATTGCAACCTGATTGTGATTGGTTTAGAAGTGAAGAGAAAGGAAGGAACTATGGCTAGTGAGCACTGGGCCACTCTTTCAAGCTTGATGGTAAAGAGATAAGAGAGATTAAATGAACATCATTAGGGGAAAGCAGATGTGAGGAAGTCATCTTTTAGAACAGGAAAAACCGAGCAGTTTTGCAGGCTGCAGGAAGGAAGGTGGTCGTGAAGAAGGGATTGAAGGTAGGAAAAATAAGAAGATAGGAACTGAATACTGACAACCACAAAGGGTGTAGGAAGGTCTTTGCTTCTTTTGTGTATATTATTATTCTTCATTAACATTTGCTTAAATAAATTCAGGTCTACTATTTATCACATTGCAGTATTAAATAAGTAATAGTAATAATATTTTTTGTAATTTTATATGCAAACCTTTATATTTATTTTGACATCTATAGTTAGGCAAAAATTGTCATTGAGGCTAATTTGTACAATTAATTAAATCGTGTTCCTTTTCCTTTTCAAAACTTCCCTTATATATTCCATTCCTAGTGAGTATGATGAATCCTCTTAATTCAACCCATATACAACTAGTAGCTTTCAGTTAAAACTCTTACTTTTTCATAAACTCATAACTCTTATTCTAAAATGAACATTGGGTACTTCATTTGTCAGGTCTCTATCCCATCAAATTTTATTATTGTTTTGTTACTTACTTGCAAAATTTCCTTATATAATACATTCTATATCTGTGGCCATATATGGTTTTCCTGTACAGTTTCCAAGTTTTATGGTTTATTTAGTTCAAGTAAATAAACCCAGCTTTCTGTTTCACTTTTGTGGAGGTAGATAGAGTCAAGGAGAGCTGGTGGAACATTTACAGAGAGGAAAGATTACCAGTTAAGCTTGATGTTCCTAAGCAAACAACAGCTCTGATTCAGTGGTATTAAAACATTTGGCAGTACTAAAAAATAACTAGGTAGTTCTCCTCCAGTTACTCAGAAAGGATTCATAATGTGTGAGGGAGAGGGGAGATGCTGTGTTTGGAGTTTCAGAGACTGGACACTTATCCTGAGCTGAAAGCTTCTCACAGGGAGGGAGGCATTCTCAGCAAGTGATGACTATTTCATTCCTTTCCTCACTTCTCCCACCTCGAGGTCCTCACTATTTTAGCTCTACTGCACTGATGCTCCCTCCTCAGCTGCACTGTTTTAGCTCCACTGCACTGATGCTCCCTCCTCAACTGCACTGTTTTAGCTCCACTGCACTGACGCTCCCTCTCAGCTGCACATAGGGGAGCAGTGCACAAAATCGGCTCTCCACAGATAGTATGCTCAGGCTGAGGTGGACAGGGGCCTAACCTTACTGCCTCAGTTGAAATCCTCAGCCCCAGTGGCTGCCAGGGGAGGTGGGTGGAGCACAGGAAGTGACTACCCTCGGGCTTCTCCTCCCACAGAAGCCCTGCCTCCCCACGCTTGGACAGTGGGGAGGTTAGCTTTCTTTCTCCTTCTAGTTCACTCCTTTGGCTAATGTGAAAGACCACGCAGAAACTATGGAGTTGCTTTTTGTGCTTGACAAAGTGCAGAGATAGAAGACAGGGATTCCCTGCTGGGAGGAGGGAGGAGAGCTGAAGACCCCGGCCTGGGCTGGCTGATCTAAGCAGTCAAAGTGGGAAGCTGAGTGCTTGAAAGAGGATTATACTCGCACTAGAAATAAGCAGTAAGTGAGCGAATAACCATTATGGCTTAGAAAAGGCTTAATCCCCCTGGGTTATGGGGTAAGCTAGAAAATATTGCTTAACTCTAGAGTAAAACTGGAAGGCTTCTGACTCTGTGTACAGTTGTCTGCTGTTTGGAAAGTAGGGGCTTAAGAGCAAGTCCAGAGCTCTAAATGCCTCCTCCCACTCTTGGAAAATGCCAACTTCTACTTACAGTAGTTGGGGATATAATCTCCTTCCCTAGCCTCTTCCTGGTAAAATTTAATAATAAACCATATAGGGAGTTGGGATTAAATTGGAAAAGTGGAATCTGGTACTGGCAGAAATGACGATCTTGAATTACGTTCTGTGAATGCCGACATTGTTATATCTATTAGCAGTGATTTGCTAATCACAAGAAAGTCTGGGTCAGGACATTGAAAAGGGAGAATTGAAAGCTTTTATGACAGAGAAGCTGAGTAGTCCATATGCGTGAGATGAAATATAAAAATGTGTATAATTAATAATAGATGGAGGGTTTTTTTGAGAATTAAACTAGAACAGCAGTCAGGGAACATAACGATATAAGCTAGAAAAGGAGAAATTGTAGTTTCAATAATTTTTTGTGCAAACCCAAAATTTCACAATGTTTACAAAGTCAAGACAGTGATTCGGGGATACTTCGACTATTGTGATACACTATAAATACTGCTGCTGGGCAAGATCTGTGGTTCTCTGGTCAGCAAGTTCTGGCAATGAAGCCACTGCCGCTGGTGCAAAGAATTCTGGGATGTCTGACAGTGAAATGGATGGAAAGACCCACATTCCATCTCTACTTAATGTCCTTTTGTCCAGAAGTCGGGTCATGCACATGAGCTACTTGGTAAGTATACAGATCAATATTCAGAAAAGCATTTCTAAATGTTTTGCATTAGAGGGTCTCTGGACAATATCTTACGGCAACCAGTGTACTAAAGCAAAGTGGTAGGAAAGAAGTCCATCTTGATCAAAACCAACCTTGTTCTTTTTGTTTTCCATCAGTCCTGAAATGGAACCTCAAATGAGGACAAGAATAATAATAGAGAGAAATACTGTGGCCATCTGTTCTGTTCTAAGTGGTTAAACTCATTAATATATGAATGAGAATTCAGATTTTATTTATGCATCCTAATACTTGAAGATTCACAAAAATATCTTTATTACAGAAAAAAAAACCCACAAAAATAGGAGGTATGTTTATTGGGGAGGAAATATGGAAATCTGCTTTTGAAATGTTATAGGAGAAAAAACAGACAAGAATCGTTTCCCACAGTATAAAGAAGATTTATGTCATGTTCGCTGAAGGATGTAATTCTTCCCCTAATGAGATGAGGATCCTAATATGGCACAGTAGATGCAAATGTAAGAAATATTTTTAATTCCCTTAATTCTAGTTGATATAATTAATACCGAGAGCAAGAATTGCTTTCTTTAAAAATAATAACCTTGGATTACAGCTAATTATGTAATGAATTTCTTTTCTTTTTCTTACTGGTCCTCTATGAAGGTACTATGTTTCTGAAATTATGAAGAAGCAACTGTCATTCCTGGTATTTCCTTTAACCATTGCACTGGGAGAAAGAAAAAGAAAAGACTCAGACATATTATCTTTCTCCTGTAACACAACAGTAAAATGGTTGTAATGATCTATGTCCTTTTCTAACTTATAAAGTTATGAACTTTTGCTATGGGGAAGATAGATGCGGGAAAATGCCAATAAAGTACATTTTTTAAAATGGTCCGTACCCTACCAACTTTTCAAACTACTTAATTTTGAAAATTACTTTACTTATCTTTTTAAAATTATTTCTGAGTTGTTTTTCCAATGTTAGTTTTCATCAGATTTATAAGCAAATACAGAAAATCTGAAGATTCGTAATGTGAGTGGTGTTATTCTTGCTTAGTCTTAAAAATATATAAAGGATTAAAATAAAACATTTAATAGTTGAAATCTTAAGCATAATATAATCACTAAATGCAGTTTCAGTCTTTAAGAAAAATGTGCTGGGACTCTTTAAGGAGTTGCTTATTTATCTCGAATTATTAAAGAATCTTTTCTAAAAATATAGGATTGAAAAAAGAAAAGAAGCATAACAATATTCAGAGAAGGATTAAAAGTATAATTTGGATGGGAGAGGCTAAGCAGAAGCCAGCAGTTTAATAAAGATATTTTCTGTTGTCCATGAGAGATTGACGTAAAGACTGATGTATTATGACTGGTGTACAATGCTAAGAAAAGACTTTTATCTTTAAAAAGTATTAAGTGGGAATTAACATTATTAATGGAAAGAAACTAAATGATCATTTAAAATTATTCTTTCACAAGAAAAGTAAAGAAAAAGGATATGGAAAACTAAGCAGTGATGAAGACCTGAAAATAATTGTTGATCAAAAGCAGGTAAGTGAATGCTTACATACATTTTCTAATGTTGCATTGTAGATTTTTGACAACCGAAGCCCTTTGAGCTTTCAGCCCTGCCCTGGAAGCTATATTAGCTTAGCTCGTCTAACTGAGGCCTGCATAATAAGATAGATTTTGAAAGCAGCTAAGCGTCCCCGTCTAACGCCTCTGATTCACTGATTTCTGCATGATGTCAACATGTATGTCCTGTATGTAAGAATGATGAAAAATAAAGCAGAGCAAGATAAGAGAATTTTTGGAAATTAAAAGCCCCACTTGAAAAATGAAATCAGTACAATGATAATTTGTTGGAAAAAAATATTTAAATAAGAACCAGAAAGTAAATTATTTTGAAAATGAGAAATGCTACTATTAGTGTAAAACAATGAATATAATTTAAGAGGACAGGGATATAAGACTTTAAAAAACTGAGAAGTTTAAATGTATTGCCCAATTTACTTTCTCAGATTGTCTGCAGTAAATGTAGAGACTTTTTTTAAAAAACAAACAAAAAAAGAAGCTATTTAATATTCTTTAATACTGCCTGTGATTTGAGAAACATATAGCTTATATTTCATATGGGCCCATAAGGTGAAATGAAAACTGCTTAATATACCATAGACAATGACAGGTAATGGAAGGTATCCAGCTCGTGCCACTGAATTGGCATTAGCCCTTAACGTCTTTGTTAATTATCAGGGAGACAAGATAACTGCAAATCTATTTCATGTGTAAGTGGCTCTGATTCTGATGTAAGCTCAGATGGAGATAGAGAAATAATTCAAAGGAATCTGAGCAGATGAAGAAGTTAGAAAGAAGGCAGTCAGCAAGTTACAGAAAGCCAAGTTGAATTTAGACAGTTTCCTAATGATGCAGTCTGTTTTGCATCATGGTGATTGCATTGAAGGAGCCATTGTATCTATTTCTGAAAAAAGGAAAAATGACCATCAGAAGATAGCAACCAGAAACAATTAACTTACCAACTGGCTTATTAGGCCTGGAATAATTAAGGTAACTGAAGTGGTCTTCTGGGGAAAACTGAACAAAGCATCTCCCCAGGAGGTGCAGAATATGTCCATACTACAGGGTTCACCCAAACTACCTTCAAGTTTTTCTTGCCTTATCTTCACTCTCCTGCTCCTGAGTAAACCAGGGTAGAAGAGTGTTGGATACGGCCCTATGTTTCTACTCAGCGCCTAATTGTCAGTTCCGTTAATAAGATAAGTGGGACTGGAGCCTGAGTGCTTGCTGGGCTATTAGCTATCATTTTAACTATGCCAGATTAATTACTTGGGGTGTGTGGTCTCCATCTCCCATAGATGCTGCGCTGTAGACTAGCATTCTGATGAAAGGACTGGACCTCCCTGGCAAATGAACTAGTAAAATACAATTGAGTATATTATGAGAACATATATACCTATAAATTTCTCTATTAAAATGAAAAGTTTTATTTCTTCTTTAATCATGTAGAAGTTAAATTCCTACTCTTTTTGTACTTCTTTACTATCATTCTACCCGCAAAGCTGCTTTTGTTTTCTTTCTTTGTTTTCTTTAGTTTTTCCTAAAGCTTCTTTTTGTTTTAAGTGAATTTGAGGATTCAGAAAAGGGAGTCAGGGGCCTCCCTGGTGGCGCAGTGGTTGAGAGTCCGCCTGCCGATGCAGGGGATACGGGTTCGTGCCCCGGTCTGGGAGGATCCCATATGCCGCAGAGCGGCTGGGCCCGAGAGCCACGGCCGCTGGGCCTGCGCATCCGGAGCCTGTGCTCCGCAACGGGAGAGGCCACAACAGTGAGAGGCCCGCATACCGCAAAAAGAAAAAAAAAAAAAAAAGAAAAGGGAGTCATTGTTCTTACCTGGATCAAATGAGGGAGGATTCAGTTTCTCAGTCACTGTTGTCTCTGTAGTTATCATGTTTCCTCCAGTGCCGTTGGACCAGTTGGCACCAGTTGGCAGTGACCCAGCTTTGCTGAGTCATTCATGTCAAAACATGTCTCAAAAGATGAGTAATTATGAATATGAGTTGGCTTTGGTGTTTGCTGTTGGCAGTAAGAGTAGTCCTTCCTTTTGGGGAAGGTTTATTTGGTGTTGATGTAATGAACAAATCCTAGGTAGAAACAATGAAAGCGTTGACACCTCGAAGTAAAATATTTGGGAAAACACTCTAATTAGTCTTTATAACACTACAAAAAAATTCTTCCTAAGTTTAAGAGATCAAGTTTAAAAGTATATGTCTGTTTATGTGTGGATGTGGTAAAACACTTTTTTCTAATAGTGTTTCATCTCACAGTTGTTATATATATTTTGGCAGGGGGGAAGGAATCTTTATGTTCAATTTAGTCTTCCTGTGTCTTTTCAGAAACATGGTAGAAATTTGTTAGTCAATCTTCATATAATTGCAAAAAGCTTTAAATAAAATAGTTGGCGTGCTGTGAAGGGCAGAAGTCTACTAAGCTCATTTAATCTGTCATTCAGAAGCTGTCGCTCTACAAATGCTGTGCAAGCTATATGCCGTTTTATCAGTCATGTGATTTGCCAGTCTTGTACTTCCACAGAAAGCCCACAATTTTGCTTATGTAAGCAAATTAATAGCAGAAACAGCCCAGAGTATGAGGATTTTGTTCACTCTGGCTGACCACATTCAAGGGGGTAAAAGGTGATTTCTGTGTTATTTCTACATAAGAAAAAGTAATTTTGGAACTGTGTTAGGTTTTCTTCTAAAAGGCATTATTGTGCTTCTCTTTTTGTGAAATTTTAGTGGGAAGATTTATTTGAGATACACATGAAAACATTCCAGAGAATTCTTAGATTAGTGTTGATGTCCTAAAGTAATAGGAGCTGCCATATAATATGTAATCACACACCCACACACTTCTATAGTCATTTAAATATAAATGTATCACATTGGCATTGAAGTCCATATTCTCCAAAAATCCATAGAGTTTTCAAATTTCAAGCATAGGAAAGTAATCTAAGGAAACATTAGATAAAAATCTTTATACCTCTAAAACCCAGACATTTGATATAAATATATACAGATGTTTCATTATGTGTATAATTATATAACATATATAATAGACATATATACAGTTATTATATACATATAATTATAATAAAATACATAAAATTAGTTCTATATTTGGCTTTCTAGAATAAATACATATTTAAAAGAAATTTTAAATATGTATTTTGGATTATTCTTATTATTTATTAAAATATTCTTTCCTGAGTGGAAGGGGGTGCGTCTTGTTTAGGAATAGATTTCATGTACAAATGAATTTTCTTTGAAGTTGCTGAGATATCAGGGGTGGGAGTGGGGGAGTAGATGGTCAAGTACCTTGAGTAAGTGATTAAAAACATTAGCCACTTTGAATAAATAATAAATTAATTATATTTTATTTATTTATTTATTTTACATCTTTATTGGAGTATAATTGCTTTACAATGGTGTGCCAGTTTCTGCTTCACAACAAAGTGAATCAATTATACATATACATATGTTCCCATATCTCATCCCTCTTATGTCTCCCTCCCCCCACCCCCCATCCCACCCCTCTAGGTGGTCACAAAGCACCAAGCTGATCTCCCTGTGCTATGCAGCTGCTTCCCACTAGCTATCCATTCCACGCTTGGTAGTGTATATATGTCCATGCCACCCTCCCGCCCTGTCACAGCTTACCCCTCCCCCTCCCCATATCCCCAAGTCCATTCCCCAGCAGGTCCATGTCTTCATTCCCATCCTACCCCCAGGTTCTTCATGACATTTTTTTTAATTCCATATATATGTGTTAGCATACGGTATTTGTCTTTCTCTTTCTGACTTACTTCACTCTGTATGACAGACTCTAGGTCCATCCACCTCATTACAAATAGCTCAATTTCGTTTCTTTTTATGGCTGAGTAATATTCCATTGTATATATGTGCCACATCTTCTTGATCCATTCATCCGATGATGGACACTTAGGTTGTTTCCATCTCCTGGCTATTGTAAATAGAGCTGCAATGAACATTTTGCTACATGACTTTTTGAATTATGGTTTTCTCAGGGTATATGCCCAGTAGTGCAATTGCTGGGTCATATGGTAGTTCTATTTGTACTTTTTAAAGGAACCTCCATACTGTTCTCCATAGTGGCTGTACCAATTCACATTCCCACCAGCAGTGCAAGAGTGTTCCCTTTTCTCCACACCCTCTCCAGCATTTATTGTTTCTAGATTTCTTGATGATGGCCATTCTGATTGGTGTGAGATGATATCTCATTGTAGTTTTGATTTGCATTTCTCTAATGATTAATGATGTTGAGCATTCTTTCATTGTTTGTTGGCAATCTGTATATCTTCTTTGGAGAAATGTCTATTTAGGTCTTCTGCTCATTTTTGGATTGGGTTGTTTGTTTCTTTGTTATTGAGCTGCATGAGCTGCTTGTAAACTTTGGAGATTAATCCTTTGTCAGTTGCTTCATTTGCAAATATTTTCTCCCATTCTGAGGGTTGTCTTTTGGTCTTGTTCATGGTTTCCTTTGCTGTGCAAAAGCTTTGAAGTTTCATTAGTTTTTGTTTATTTTTGTTTTTATTTCCATTTCTCTAGGAGGTGGGTCCAAAAGGATCTTGCTGTGATTTATGTCATAGAGTGTTCTGCCTATGTTTTCCTCTAAGAGTTTGATAGTTTCTGGCCTTACATTTAGGTCTTTAATCCATTTTGAGCTTATTTTTGTGTATGGTGTTAGGGAGTGATCTAATCTCATACTTTTACATGTAGCTGTCCAGTTTTCCCAGCACCACTTATTGAAGAGGCTGTCCTTTCTCCACTGTACATTCCTGCCTCCTTTATCAAAGATAAGGTGACCGTATGTGTGTGGATTTATCTCTGGACTTTCTATCCTGTTCCATTGATCTATATTTCTGTTTTTGTACCAGTACCATACTGTCTTGATTACTGTAGCTTTGTAGTTAGTTCTATTTTAAATTACTATTTTTAATTAGAATAGAGTCAATTTAACTCAAGGTTTGTGATATGTTTACAAAGATAGCTTTTTTTCTAAAATGTTTTCAAATTCCAAGCAGACTTAAAGGAGGTAACCAAGACTGACACAAAATTATAGAATATTATCACTATAAAGGGGATACACTTGTAGGTTCAAGCATTTCAAAATAGTTTTCACAGTATGTCGTAGATTGAGTTGATTGTAGGACCCAGAGTTGCAGCTGCATATCTTTCAGTGCAATAAGGTGGGGAAATGTCAAATGTCAACCCATGACAAAGGGAACAAGTGTACATGGATGAGAACCATGGTTCTCAAGTTTTAGCAGCCTCAAAATCCTCTAGAGGGCCTCTCAGAACACAGATTGCTGGGCCCCACCCCACCCCCAGGGTTTCTGATTCTGCAGGTCGAGAGGTAGGGCCTAAGAATTTGGATTTCTAACTCCTCAGTTCCCACTGCTGGTCCCAGACCATACTTTGAGAATAGCTGGGTCAAAGGAAATAACTCTTGCAGTTCTAAAGAGAAAAAGCATATGTATGACCTGTGATAAATTTGACATTCTTCAACTGGGCATTACCTGGAAACCTAAAAACTAGAATTCATAGACATCCAGTATAATGATGCTGAAAACAAGAAAATCTTGGACATTTACAACTAAAGGTGCCTTAAAGACCCAGGTTTGCATCTGACTGAATTCTACTTAGTAGCCTTGTGTTCTTGTGGTAGTCTTGTGATTTGAGGTATTTCCTTATTTGTAAAATACTACTCTTCTCTTCCCAGCTCTTAGAGTTTCTCTAAGAAGATGAATTTATAACCATTATGCCATTTTAAGTAGCTAGTCATCACCACCTATTAGTTTGCTTGGCCTGCCATACAAAATATCATAGACTGGGTGGCTTAAACAACACAGATTTCTTTCTCACAGCTCTGGCAGCTAGAAAGTCCAAGATAAACAGGCTGGCATGGTTGGTTTCTGGCGAAGGCTCTCTTCCTGACTTGTAGATAACCAACTTCTCATTTTATCCTCACATCCTCATATGGCAGAGAGAGAGGGAGAGAGAGAGTGCTCTGGTGTCTCTTCCTCTTTTTAGGGCCCCATTCTTAAGGTGTCATTTAACCATTATCACCTCCTTACAGACCTGTCTCCAAATACAGCCACATTAAGGGTTAGGGCTTCAACATATGAATTTGGAGGGGACACAAACATTCAATCCATAACACCACCACACAACCCCAATTCAGCAAACAGGAACATTGAGATCTAGAAAGGTGAATCGAGTTTCCCTCGAGTCCCTGCTTAGGTACACAGAGAGGACTGGAAGCCAGCCTTCCTTCCTGATGTGCAATCCAATACACCATCTAGCATCCTATATAGCTCTCTGCGGTCGCCCATTACTGGTCATCCCATAGGTGGGCATTAAGAAGCTGTTTTGCTTCAGTGCTCTAATTATATAAAATAACCATCTACTAGGAAGTATCATAATTGGCCAGTATTTATTTATTGAACCCTCACAGGGATAATCTTCTCCACAAACACTCCTTAACAGTTTACTTCCCTCTTGGCCCCTATAGCTTATTAGGAGAGAAAAGTCCTTCAAAACAAATGTGCACAAAATTAGAACTGAAGGGTGGTTGTTGCCATCCACTCACCCTTCCCATCTCTACACAGCCTCCTCCAAGAGGGCCTTGACCAGACGTGAGAAGCACCATGGGGAGAGACAACACATACCTTTCTTAGCCCAAAACACTTGTGAGAGTCTCCTTTTAAATTTGTAGGAGAAGCCCGAGCAGAAAGCAATGGAAACTAGAATTTCTGTGATTTTTCTCTAAAGAAAAAGAAGAGACAAAGTATCGCCACCCCCTTGTGTTTCCAGTAGCACGTAAGCATTTGAGTAGGATTGTAATTTTATCCTAGTGGTCATTGTGGGAATGTATCCTAAAGAGGAAAATATAGGCCAACATGAAAGAAAAATGGAAGAATGAGAAAAACAGATTAACAGGAAAAGATACTGAGCTTCCTTCTGCTAACAGTTAGTGTGGTCATACCACCATCTAAGCAGCTGACCTGATTCTCGGACTCATAAATAGTAAAAGGAATGGGGGTGATATGTGTCACTGCCTTGTTGTACTCAGCACCATCTGGCCAGTGCTTTTTTTTGCCATATCAATATGGTGACTTAATTTAAATATAAGTCAGATCCCATTTACCTCTGAGAAGGCTTATAAAGCATGAGACCCTGTCTCTTGGCATCATGTATAACACTCTCCCTGGGTACCTTCTTGGAACCGCATATTGGTCACCAAGAACAGAAACCCCCTTTAGACTTGCAGAAAAGAAACAAGCTGGGCAGCCTGGAGATTCTGAAGCAGCATACTGTGAGACTCTGGAAGGACCAAGCACATTATGCCATTGTGGTTGCCCCCATTATGCTCACAGCAGACATAGGCTCATTAGCATGTTCCTCAGAAAGATTGATAGATGAGAAATGGTTCAATGAAAATAAGCCATATTTAGGTGTGATGATAGAGGCCGAAGCTTTTCAAATTTGCTATCTATCTGAAATCAGCATTGGAGTAAACAAAGATTCACTACTGTAGTCCAATAAATGCCATCTTGTCAGCAAAGCTATTTATCATCAACAAATGTACAAGGCAAGGGGAAAGTTTTGCACAAGGTTAAATAGAAAAATTACGGGGATAAAAGCATTTTTACCCATCTTTTATTCCTAAATATTACCTGTTTGTGTCAAGTAATATGAAAATAGTTCTGAGTTACTGGTAATTGAGAAGGGGGTGAGGGGTGGAAATCATAGTAATGCAAAATATCTTACTTTATTTATCCTTGTAAACTCACAATGCTGAAAGGTTTTTTTGGTTTTTTGACTTGATGCATTTCAATTTAGTATACTGATACCCCTAGGCATCACCTCTGACTCTAAGAAAAACAAAAAGGGCAGACCTAATATCTTAATTTCAGAGTCTTCTGACACATTACTGAGATCTGAAGATAGAAGGCCAGGAAATGTAGAGGGTCGCTCTTCATAGAGTGACACAGGGGCAGGCAGGAGACACCTGAAATGAATGAGGTAGGAGGCCATCGTTCTAGTTTCTAGTCTTGGCTGTGCCACTTACTAAGCAGAAGACCTTGGAGTGAGCAATTTAAGTTCTCTGAGTTTCTGTTTCTTCATCTGTAAAGTGGAATAATACCATCTGGCTCAGATGTCTGTTGTGAGGTTCAAATGGGGATGCACCCCTAGAGAGCCTTGTGTCCAGCTCAGCCTCCTTTGGTCAGAACCAAGTCTAGAATCCAGGACCGCTGCTATTTTGTCTCATGCTCTTTCCATCAGCAGCTCACACTTCCTGAATGTTGAGTTGGTTGTTGCATCACATTTTCACTTTGCTTATTCCCACTGTTTTCCTAGTAAGCAGTTTGCGTGCCTTCTGCAAGATAGTGTCAGTTACTCTAGTCTGGTGCCTTTTCGGGGCTCCTGGCTCCTCTGCCACCGCTCATGTTGGCCATTGTGAATATAGCAAAGTTGTTACACAGTGGTTAAGAGGGAGGCGTTCACAGTCAGGAATCTGAATGAAAACTGGCTACAGCCATGTAGTAGCTATATTACCTTGGGAAAATTAACCAGCCTCTCTGAGCCTCAGGCTGCTCTGCTATAAAATGAGGAAAATTCTATCTACTTCATAAAGTAGTTGTTAGGATAAATAAGTTGCTGTAAACAAAGGCTTAGCAAAGTGCATGGCATGAAATAAGTGCTTTATAAATATCAGGTACTGGGGTGGGTGAGTGGTGGGAGTTGATGGTAAAAGCCTTAGATTTAGTAGGTATAGAATCCCCTTGGATTTCTTCAGGACTGAGTTATAATTCTAAACAATAAAGTCTATTCTGAGGTCATAGATACAAATGTCTCCTTGGGTCAACCAAGTACAGAAATAAGGGGAACAGACTGTGTGTAAGAAAAATAGGGAGAGAGGAGGACAGTGGCTAATGTCACAAGCTGGCCCCTCTAGAAGGAGCAGCACCTACCAGCCCCAGCTAATTGCCATCTTGTTGAAAAATGGGCTCAGGATCACCACATATACTAATTTTTCAAGAGAAGCAATTAATCTGCTGCTTTTTAAATGTTTAAAACCAGTTTTTAAATTTTATAGCAATGTGTAGTCAAACAAAATAGTGTGGTTCTGTATACAGCCCTGGGGTTCCAGCTTGTGACCTGTTACACTCATGAGGCTCTAAGATCAAAGGAGAGTAGGATGCCGACATGGGCCCAAGTGGGCCTCTGCTCTCCCCGTTTCTCTCCGGCTTTACACTCTCTCCCTTGAAAACTAACCTAACCTAGTTGTCGATCTGATTAAAACAATAGACATTAAGATATAATTGTCAGGGCTTCCCTGGTGGCACAGTCGTTAAGAATCCGCCTGCCAATGCAGGGGACATGGGTTCAAGCCCTGGTCCGGGAAGATCCCACATGCCACGGAGCAACTAAGCCCGTGAGCCACAACTACTGAAACCCACGCACCTAGAGCCCGTGCTATGAAACAAGAGAAGCCACCACAGTGAGAAGCCCACGCACCGCAACAAAGAGTAGCCCCTGCTCACCACAACTAGAGGAAGCCCGCGCGCAGCAACAAAGACCCAACGCAGCCAAAAATAAATAAATTAAATAAATTAATAAATAAAAAGATATAATTGTCAGATTGTCTTCAGTTCCCCGGAGGTTCAAGTACCTCAAAAGGGAACTTGTTACCTAAAATGTAAAAAATCCCCATTTGATAAAATGAGTAGGTCAGATATTTGTAAGTGGAAAGTATTGCTGATATTTCCTATTCAGGACTTTTACTACCTCCTAGTCTTACCAACTTAGCTTAGCAACTCAGAGAGTAAACAAGGTACCCGCCTTGCAGAGTAGCAAGTACCCAGCTTTCCTCCACCAGTCCCTCTTCCCCAGTTTTGCAAACAGTAATGCAGACCACAGGGCTCAGTGAAAAACTGTAACCACTGAAAAAGAGAGACCATGAGTTACCACTTCAAAGTTCAACAAATATCTTAGATGCCATTATATATCTTTATTTTAAGATATTAATGTACAGCCTATGTTCATTAGATGCAGCATAAAAAACTGGACTTTCAGGCTGGAAAAATATATAGATGTAAGTAATTTTCAAATAACCCATTTTTTTAATCTAATGGGGAAAAGTGCTGGCAGCATGTTTAGTCACTGAGAAAAATAAATGCAAAATTGAAATGACGTGAGCTGACATGCTGAATGTAAAAATGATGTAATATATGAAAATAACAGGCCAGGACAGTAATGCTTAAACTCAGCCATTTGGAACACAACTTGAGAAGAAACCATTCAGCCTTTCACTGCGGAAGGTTTGTTGTGCTTTTACTGGTTTTGTGTTTGGGGAATTTGTTTTGTTTTGTTGGTGCTAGTGTTGTTTTAAGTAGATTCATCTGGTCAGTCTGAGAACTGTAGACATTAGAGCTGGAAGGAATTTCAGAAGATAATCTAATCCAGTGGTTTTAAAACTGTGCTCTGTGGACCCCGTTCCCAGCCACTTTGAACAGAGGAGGGGGTTCATGCACGTTGTGTCACCCCTTAGAGAGTAAGTTGGCCCCAGGTGCGCAGACAAGCTTTGGGTGATGAAAGGGCGCTGCTGCTAAGAAGTTTGATTATATTGGTTCTACTTCAACCAGAATAAGTTGAGTCTTAGATAGGGAAGTAGCTTGACTGTGTCACTAGGTTATTTTATATCACAGGGACTATTAGAATTCGGGTCTGCAGCCTCTCGTCCTGGCTTCATTCATCTATCCCTATACTGCCTTCCTAAATTAAACTGCTCCTTAGCCTTTCTTCCAAACTCCCTCATGCTGGTAAGCTAGGCATACCAGTCAATCCAGAGAAATCGCTTGAGAGGAGTGTGTCTTTCAAGTGCACAGCTAACTCTATTAAATTTGTCTGATAAGCTTTCATGAAAGGATGTTTATATGAGATGCTTCCTACTTCATAACGAGGTTCTCACAAACTTTGTGACAACTTCCCAGTTTTAAAAGTGGAATTTGAATCTCCTAAGATCCCCCTAATGAGCTTAGCAGAGTGTTTCCTCCACGTTGAAGCAGAGGGTTTTTCCACAACTCATTTCCCAGGTCTTCTCCACCTGGATCAACTTATCATCGCCCTTTCAATTGTCCTTGGGGATTGTGATCCAGGCCCACAGTTCAGCATCTAGCTGCCTAGTCGGTCCATTCTGAATGGGTTGCCAGCGCTTTGTCTAATGAACCTTGCCTGTGACTCTCACTGGTTACTGATTCCATCAGTGTCTATTGTCATAAGGGTTTCGAAAAACAGTTGTGGGTGGAAATATTTACACTGAAAAGATTTATGTTTCAAATTCAAAATCTGATAAATAAAAATGACTAAGGAACAGAAAGACCATACAAATGTTTTTTTCTTTTTCTGATACTTAAACAGCAGAGAGAGTTTAGAGAGTAGACTTCCCTTCCTTCTCTTCTGACTTTGGACCTAGTTGCCTGTGCTCTGCCATTGCCCTGACCTTGTCATTCCTGTGGTTGTGCTTTTATTTCTCTCCCATCCAGACTTTGCAGTACATGTCTTTTCCTTTCTGCTCAGCCCCACTCTCTGATCCCCGCCTTTGGAATGTGTCTCTTATTCTGGCACTGCATCTATAAGGTTTGACAGAAACACAGTTCTTGCAAACCTGCTTTTTTTTTTTTTAATGCTCCATTGCTTCCTTCTCTTTCTTCAAAACAACTCTATAATTCTGTCATTTCCATTTTTAGTCATTAATTTTTCACATGGTCTACCTCCAGACAGGGTGAGTACCACTTCCTTCCTGTCTTGTGATCTACGAAAAACACATGCACACACAAATCATCATTCAATACAATTGTTATTTATTCCTCATCATAGTATTTTTTGGCCAAATGATCTCATTCTTGAAATATATGAATAAGTGACTTATTAAAGAAATGGTGAGAGAATGTACCATCTCGGCTTTGTGCTAGAGGTTCTGAATAGAAAAAAAAATGTTCATTCATCACTCTTTTCTAACTAAATTATCTCATTTGTATAATTAGTGAATAATTAATGAATTCTTGTAGAAAAACACTAAGCATGGAAGTGGTTTTCTTCCAGTCAAAGGTTGTCCGATTATCACTTCCCTACACTCTCAGCTTTTATCTTTAAACTTTAAATGTGTCCCCAAAATTGACCCATTAATTTCTGTGAACTATGGGAATACCTTCTGAAAAAGAAATGAGTGATGGTGCATCAGCTGATGGATTTTTTAAATCAAGTTGTTTAGTATGGAATAAAACAAATTGAAGCTCACAAACAGGCTTAGTTATTCTTAAACTTTTAAGCTAAAGATATAAAACCTTAGGAACTTTGCATTTTAAATAAATGGAAGAAATTTGTCTTTCACTAAATGAATGAGCAATCTTACCCTTTCATCCAAACTCCAAGGAACTTGATTTAAAATCCTTCCATTGTGGTTTTATGAACCACAGTAGCCGTACAAGACATGCATGGACCCCAACACTGCTTGGGTGACAGGTGACAGACACTCAAGACACAGGGAGAAGTGATGCTTCTCTCTGCCTCCCACAATTTACGCAGACTCCTCAGTTGGGCTTGCAGGCCATGGATGGTCCAGTCCCTGACTACCCTCTTATCCTCCTCCATACCCCATTCATACTGAACAACTTGAAGCACCCCAAGTGTGTAACATTCTTCCTCCCTTTTTGCCTTTGTCCTCTGCATGTATATACATATACGATACACATCACAAAATCTTCTGATATATCCCCTAAGAGTGGAAGGATATAGATGGAGGGAAGGAGCCCTTCTCATGGTTCTGCTAGAGACTTTCGCCTTTGAGAATCCAAATGCTAGGAGAGGAGAAAGAGAATGAACAAACCCCTCTTGGCTCTGCAGACAGACTTCCTAAACCCCAGAGATGTGGGGTCGGGGGGAGTGAGAAGTGTAAAAAAGAAAACAAAAGTGAAGCCTATTCCTAAAAAGGATAAGGAGCAAATAGGAAAACAGAAAAATCTGAGAACCTATTGTTTATAGAAGTTTGGTATGTAAACAATTTTGCTATGTGTCTTCTGGGGTTTGGTTGTGGGGGAAATATTTAGTTACATTTAGCACATTTACACCTTTTGTTGTTCTAAAAAAAACTGGGGCTTGATTCTGCCCTGTTCCCAAGATGCTTCCTCTCATGTGATACAGGAGGGAGAGCAGTGGAAAACCCAGCAGAACCAGTTCAGGGGATGCTGGCAACATTTAGCTGCCAGTGTTCAGGAGGGACAACCAAGCAGGGAATCATATGTTTAAAAACTGGTTCTAAGATAGACTATGTGAGCAAAATTAAATTGTCTTCCTCTTAATTATGAGGTAACTTAAATTCCAAAAGATACATGGGATGCTGCTTTTGAAAAAAAAATAGCGTTATTTTGATGGAAATGATCTAACTTCCTACTTCATTCATTTACTTTACAGCAACTTCTTAACAGCCTATTTCTCGCTAGGTATTTGTCAGGTGCTGGGACACAGAAATGACATAAACATAGGCATGGCCTTTAAGAAGCCAACAGTACAGCATGGGGCTTCAGTCAATAGGCAGTTATGGTGCAGGTGCTGCAGCAGATTTGGGACTGAGGACTTCAGGGACTACTTAGGACCCTCAGGCCTCTACGATGTGTATCATTTCTCTAGTCATGGTCCTGAAAGGATTACAGAGTCTTCCTAGTGTTCAGTGTACTCCCAGGACAAGACATGGTTTGGGGGAACAATGACCAAATATGTTTTTTAGAGCCTGGCTGTTCAAAGAGAGGTCCATGGACCAGCAGCATCAGCATCACCTGCATTTTGTTAGAAATTCATACTCTGAATCCCAGACCGAATCAGTCTGTAAGGTTGGGGCCCAGGAATTAGTTTTAACAAGCTTCCAGGGAATTCCGATCCTCACTGTGGCTTGAGGAGCACTGTTTTAGATTTTTCAAATTTTTGGTGTCAAGAAAAGATCAGTTATTGTTTTGGTAAAGACTTTAAACTCTTATTTCCAAGGACTACAAAAGAAAAGGAGTTAAGACAAATTAAGCATCTTAAGTCCTTAATTTCATTGTTCCTAACCTTGCAAATATTCCCTCCCAGTTTCATACATTAAAGTGAACCTACACAGTAATCAATCCTGTGATCCAGGTTGTTTCGTAAAGAAAGTATAGATGATGGAGACTAAGAGGTAAAACTTATTAAGGTGATCTTTGTCTTAAGCCCTTCTAATTTTAAACCACTTTTATTAAAAGGTTAATAACAACACACACTTATATAGCATTTACTATGTGCTACATCCTGTTCTAAACACTTTATATATGTTAACTCATTTAATCCTCCCAACAAATCTATGATGTAGGTACCATCATCCCCATTTCACAATGCACACTAAGGCGTAGGGAATTTTATGCCAGGCTGCTGCATTGCACAACCCCAAGGAGATGTGCTGTGCCCGCAGTCTGTGTGGCTGTGCATGACTGCTCCGGGTCCAAAGAGTTCACAGTGAGGAAGTTATCCTTTCCTCATGCTTCCGTGACTTATCAAGGAGATCTGTTATTAACTTGACTGTGCTAGGACTGTAATAGGATAAAATCTGAGAAAGTCTTTCTGTTTGTAAGGGAATGATATATAGGGTAGGGAAAAGCATAAATCAATTAAGATGGGCAAATTGGAAAAGAAATATTCTCCCTTCAAAAGACAATATTCTTGTGTGTGTGTGTGTGTGTGTGTGTGTGTGTGTGTGTGTGTGTAAAGAAAGAGAGAGAGAGAAATAGAGAATGTGTGGATACATAGTCATAAACACACATGCCCAGAAGCAAATCTATGAAAAAGGGCAGTTGCCCAGTCCTTGGATAAATGCCCACCTCTGAAGCCATTGGGACCCTGCACTGTACTGAATGGTAGGACCAGGTAACCAGGCAACCTTGCAAGGGAACCAGTAAAAGGCAGGTACTGCATTAGGGTTGCTACTCTGGTTCGAGTCCTCCCATCTGAGGTGCTTCTCATGATAAGTTAAATCCTTACTTTGCACCTAGAATTTTCTCTGTGCTCATTACATTTGAAAATTCCATGCCTGGAACAAAAAAGAAAGTGCATCGCTTTAGCATTTGTTGAGCTTTCCATTACTGGAGTAGATTGCTGTGCTCTGGAAATGTCTTTCCGCCAGCTGCCCCACAGGGGCTGACCTTTCTGCTCAGGCTAAAGTCCCTGCTGAACTATTCAGTACAGCTATTTATCCCCGGTTGTTGGCAGATCTCCAGTTTCCCTGCCTGCCCATCTAGAAGAGTGGTCTGAGAATTGATATTCTGCCACCCCCTTCAGTCTTTCACTGGCCACAACTCTGCCCCTCCAAGCTCCTGGTGATTCCTGCAGCCTCCCAAAAGCAACACCCAGCCTCTCTCCAGGAGCCTAACCTGTTGGTGCTGGAGAGCTGACAGTCACCCTTGGGGTCCCTTCTCACTGGTTACTCTGCTTATGAGTATACAAAACCCTCCTCAGAAACTTTGAACAAGATCAGAAGTATCACCCATGTTCCCAAGGACTCTTCATTTTTACATAGTCTCTCATTTTTGCATAGTCACGAGCATAATTTAAATTTTTGCATAGTTGCAGTTAGTATGCATTCAGTTTTGTATCTCCCTCTTTATGTAACACTATGCCAGACTCTTTTTTTCCACATCACTATTTAATTTTTATAAATGTCATTTTAATGGTTGCCTTATATTGAATCAAGGTGAGCCTTAGGCATTTTTTTTGCCCCACAACTTTCCCTGGCTTGTGCAGTGACCATCCAGATCTTTCCCTTCTTCTTTCAGGATGCAAGTTATCAAATTAAAAAGGAAAGGAAAGGATTGCAAGAAAATTGTGTACGTTGCTATGATTAGACATATACTGATTTACCATAAATTATGCATATTTATGGGAATTTGCACATTGTCATCCTTTCATATCCCTCTGCACCTTCAAATATCAGTGGAGATGCCACCACACACGTTGCACTGCTCTTGTAAAACCTCAAGTTTAAATCACATCCTACACTGCAGTTATACAGGATTCTGCTTCCTGAGGCTGACCACAGCCGAATCACAAACATGGATTTGCATAAATTTGGTTTGCATGAATTTTTAAGTTTGCTGAGAAGGGAAATTGACTAAATATTGTTAGAGCCACAAATAACTTGGGATATAATTTACTCTGGTACCACATGCATTGAGGAAACAGATGTATGGACCCACTAGGATAGTCCTATGCCAAAAAGATACACTTAAAGACCTATATTGAAGTCTAAACAACTTATATGAACAGGGTAATAGACTTAAGTCCTATGACTTCTTCATACTGAAAGGCAATGACAAAAAGAAATAATTGTGAATGCATTTTAGAATATATAGTCTTTTGTAAGTATTCTACACTTTAAAATTGTTGCTCAGGTCCCAAAATGCAAAACTCTTACATTAATGCAGATCCAAGGAGTACAGGAAGTTAGTTTAGCAGAACTAAAATACAAGTGAGGATGCTAGGATTCAAGTTTCTGGCTTTGCCAATGGCTTATTCTTTGACCTTGAACAAATCTCTAAGCCTTGACGCCCCTATCAGCAAAGTGATAATATTTTCCCTACTTCTATCTCATAAGAATTCCTGAAGAATTTCTTAAAGAAAACTAAAAAAAATAATCTGAGACACTCAAGAGGATTACTTCCTGTGAATAAATCCAAAATGGTATCATCTTCAAGGAAGCCACTTACTAAGGCCCTGGGGTTATGAATCAATCTCTTGTGTTAAAGAGCAGTTTAAAAATGAGATCCCCTGTAGAAAATTGAACACATGCAGAACTATTACTTTTAGGTCAGTAAAACGTAGGAAGGGAGGCAAAGTGTAGCTTAATTTTATTAATTTACAAGTGATGTAATTACATTGCATTTCTTTTTGAATGATTCTTTTGATAAATTTCTCTCTAATCATAATGAGAGGAAAAGTGGATGTTTTCATATTTATGTTTTTCAGCTGTCTTGAAAAGATGACATAAATAGATAGTTCTAGAGAAATAACATTAGTGTTTCTATCACTACTGATTCTATTTTTTTAAATGAGCAAATTTTTTTTCCTGGAAAAGCAAAACTTATTCTGAGGCTTCTAAACTTTATTTAGTAGTCAAGAAATTGCACATTCCAAGTAAAAACAATATATCTGCCCCCCTAAAACTAGAAGTCCTCCTAGATGAATCTGTTAACACTTGAGCCTTCTTTAAAATAAAAATGAAAAACAGGCGGAGTTTATAATGAGTCTTTAGCAGAAAAGTCACATCATATCTCTCAAAACACAGAAAAACCAAGTTAGGTTCAGCGAAGTGCCAAAGAACTTCCTCTCCTGAAGTAAGCTGGCATTTAGAACTGCTCTGTACAGCTTTGAAGGGAATCAGGCTCTCTATCAATAAAGCATCTTTGGAACAATTATTTCAGGGTACCCTGGTGCAAAAGAGTAGTAACCACCAATGAGTTTTTATTATTCTTCCTTATTTAGAAATCTGCTTCTGACATCACAGGGGAGGCCCATGATGAGCTTCCTCAGAACTTCCAGCCTATCAGGAAGAAAAAATAATAATCCGAAAAACATATATAAGGTTTAAAGTTCATGGTGAGGCCAGTTTTGGGGACAGGGTGCAGAAAAATTTAGTTAAGTCAGCTTGTGCATAGGTCATTTTAAACACATGCATAAGCATTGTGGATGAGATTACTGGAGTTGGGTGGATCACACTTTATACCCCAACTGTCCAATTTAGTTTCATTATGACAGGAGTGGGGAAGAGGTGGGAATAAAAGGGAATTAATGTTGTTGAGCATCTATCGATACTATGTGCCAGATAACAATCTGAGAGATATTATTATTATGCCAATTTTTAAGAATGGGGGAAAAAACCCAAGGCTGAGAAGGGTTGAGAAACTTGAAAAGAGTCAAATAACTAGTAAAACAGGAAAAATGGAATTGAAGTAAAGTCTCCTTCCAAAGCCCATGCTCTTCCCTTCAATTGCCTTCCTACAAGTCATCAAGAAAATTAAACTGCACTGCATTTTGTTTAATTTAAAGAGACAGTCATTAGTTACTGTATATTGCCTAGCACCCATGGGAGTTTAAGTAAAAGAGTCTTCTTTAAAAAAACAAAAATTGTTTAAGTTAGCAAAGAGAAAGGTGGGGCTGCATCAGAGTCAAAACAAAGCCCCTGGTGGTCACCTGCTTCGGAATTGCCAGTCCCTTCTTGGAGATTCACTGGAAGAAGGCAAGTGCTAAATAAGGGAAGTGAGCAGGCAGAGGGTTCTCGTGAAACACAAGAAACAAATAAAAATGAAGCATGTAGTGTCCTATGTCCCAGCTTGCACACAACTATGCCTATATTTTACTCGTAATTGGCCTAAAGATAAATTGTACTGGAAAAATTACTCATTTCACTGGTTTTTTCTCCCATTCTGAGTACCAAAGCTCCTATATTCATGGCAGATTTTTTTCTTCACTGGAAGTTAATTCCTGAGCTTGTTCTTGTAGAACTACTACTTAAGTAAAGCTATCCAAGGCAGGTGCAAAAGAACAAAAAAGAAATCTCTTTGTAACTTAAGAAGCAGTGAAGTTTCCCAGTAGCTAGATGAGCTCACCCCTCACATCCCTTCTGGCATTTATGGAATTAACAATGTTGGGAAACAGAAGAGTTAAAAATTTCCATAATTTTTCCAGAAAACTAAAGTAGATAAAGGGGGTTACCTATGCAAAATATTTCACCCTTGGGGTATTTTGAGTCCCTTGCCCACTTTTAGCTTCATTAGTTGCCAAATATTTGCTTTCTCACTGTATTCGTATTGGTTGACCATGGTCTCCCTTTCCAGCCCTTCCGCTTCCTTCTTGACTTGCTGCATGTTGGCCTTTGAGTCTCTTCCTCAGAGACACTGTTTGCTCCTTCACTTT
The DNA here is from genome assembly GCF_964341445.2 of Mesoplodon mirus. Classification (NCBI taxonomy): domain Eukaryota; kingdom Metazoa; phylum Chordata; class Mammalia; order Artiodactyla; family Ziphiidae; genus Mesoplodon; species Mesoplodon mirus. The sequence goes on from NC_138982.1 coordinate 50,489,632, forward strand.
TGGTGGAATGGATTTCCCAACATCATTCTGCCGTTTCCACCCAGAGTCATGGCGAGGCCCCCAGAGTTCACAGACTCTCCATCACCAAGGATGGGTCACTTAGAGACACTCCTCACAGCACTGTGGAAGCCAACTTAAAGACACATATAAATGATACAGCCTTCTTGCTTCTCAAAACAAAATGAAATGAAATATTTCAATGTTAAGTAGATCAAGAATTTTTATTAAATAATGCAGACCTCCTTGATTACACCTGCATACAAGTAGATTAAATAGCACCAGCAGTAGAATCTTTAAATAAAAATAACTACACACAGTTTATTCAAGCCACTTTGTTTCATTGCTTTTAATTCAGTCATCATCACTGTCATCATTGCCATCATCATCATCATCACACTGTTGAACACCACTATGGACCAAGTGGCATACACATTGCTCCTGCTCTTGAGAGGTATATGTTCTCTATATATTTATGAAATTAATGCCTAAACAAAGTGGCTTGTAAAAGGCAGAAGTTTCTCTCTCACTTAAAAAGAAGTCTGGAGTTTCACCATCCAGGGCTGGCATAGGAGCTTCCCAAAGTCATCAGGGATGCATGCTTCTTCCAGCTCTCTGCTCCGCTGTACCTTGGAAGAAGCCCTACTCCTTATATTCTAAAATGGCTATTTTGAATCTCCATCCATTATCTTTGAGTTCCAAGAAGCAGGAAAGAAGAAAGGAGGGGAGAGAAGGGCAGGGACTATCTACCCCTCCTTTTTTATCCCCTTTTCCTTTTCTTTTATCCACTCCTCCTTTTAAGAAGACTTCCCAGATGTTCCATAGAGTCCTTTAATTTATGTTTCATTGCCCAGAACTTAGTCATATGATCGCACTGGCTACTGGAAAGGGGTAGGGCCTAGGAGATATAGAGTCATTTATTCTGCATCGTAATATGTCTACCTAAAAAGCATGTTACTAAGGGAGAAAGGTATTGTGGTAGAAAACTAGCAATCTCAGCCATAATTGTCATTCTAAAATTGCCAAAAATAAATTTCACCTCTGAAGTCAATGACAAAGGAAAATAGCATATATCACACATTTTGCAAATTTTTCTTAACAATTTTATCTTACAAACTCACAGAGCCCAATATTGTTTAATTAAGGTGTGGGTAGGGAGACAGGAAGAACTGTTTTCAGAGAATATATAAAGTATCTGCGTCTCCAGCATTTCACAGTACAAGAGGGAAGAGACTCACCTGTGTATATTCTAAAACAAGAAAAGGCCAGCAGTACTTGGATCTTGTGGAATTAATAATTTCACTGCAGTCTGATACCCTTTGTCATTAGACAACACACATTTTGGTCCAAGCCCTTTCTCATGTTACCCTGCTTCAGAATGCTCACTAATTTCATCTCAGCCTCTCCTCATTCATCACTCATCTCATCAGTACTTTAAGCTCCCCTTTGCTTTATCCCCTTGGGACATACAGTGTCAGTGAGGAGCATGTTATCATGATCGTACTTTTGTCTCTCACACATCTTAGTGTGTATTTTCAACTAGACTCTAAGTGCCTCAATAGCTGTCCAGTCCTACTCCTGCCATTAGCTCCCATAGGGCTTACTAGGGTGTTGTGTATGAAACAGGCCCTCAGCAGACACTATGAGTACAAATAAAAGATGTGAAAAGATAGGAAAGAGGGATTTTTTTTATAAGGCTGCCCTAATTGCCCAGCAAGTTTGACTATGACACATGCTGAGACCCCGGCACTGCAGGGCAGCAGGAAGGGAGCAAAAGCTGACCCGAACATAAAGAAGCTGGCCATGCAATGCAAGTACCACTAACAGAGGAAGTTCAGGTGGCAGTGGGATTTCAGGCAGTGCTTTGTGCTTCAGCCACAGTTCCACAATACTAAGGAACCTGTCCTTTTACAGCAGACCCTCAGCAAAGGCTGATGGTTCAGGGAAAGAGGCTGACAAGTGGTTAGGTGAGGTGTCGAGGTCTCAGCCAAGATGAGGACAGGTTCCCAGAGCAAATGATGTTGCAACCCAGCTGTACAGACTGGGCCAGCATTGCCAGCCCTTATAAGGAAGAAACTACATCTTATTCATCTTGATATTCCCAGCACCTAGCACTCTCCTGCTCAGTAGATTTTTAATATATGCTTGCCCCTCCCGGTCCCTTGTCCATGACCATAAGACTACTCCAGACTCCACCTTGCTGGTGGAATGAAGCTACTAATTCTTCCTACCTTTGAGGACTCCATTGGTTTCACCTTGTATGAGGAAGGTAGCATGTGGGAGTGGGGCTAGAAGCCCACCTGCCCCACTCAGGTTCTTTATTTGTACTTGGGAACAAAACACCATTCTCACTGCTATGGACGGCAGTCCAACATTAACATAAGCAACCTTGTGTGCAGTTCTACCAGATGTGTTACAGGAAAGTAGAGGCTTCAGGGGCTCTAAATTTAAAAGATAGCAATTGGTTGGCCTTTCATAATTTAGAATACTGGGTACAACTTAAAATCATGCTGACCGAGTTTTTACTGACATGGAAAAAAATGCTTACAACATATTAAGCAAAACACAAACACAGGACAAAAATTTGGAAAGATCCAACTGTGTTAAAACATGCTTAGCAGAAAAGACTCTAAGGAAACATTCTAAATTATTAAAAGTGATTATCTCTGGATGCTGGATTTTTAAACTACTTTTCTGTTCTTTTTAGTTCTGTATTTTGCAATTCATTAATTCCCCCCAAAACAATTTTTAAAAATAAAATACTATAAAACTGACTAAAAATTTTTTTTTAAATGAGAAAGAGCTGTACAACTAATCAGACTAGAAATAATGCTGTTCCAAACATCAGCTACAAATAAAGCCATGTACTTCCTCTACATAGAAGAGACACAGTGGAATTAGAACCAGGAAAGCTAGTCATAGGGTCTGCTTACTCTTCGTGTGGCCTTTAATTAAATATTATTAAAGTCTCTTCCCATGAATATAGATATACTGATTGCTTGTGTTGAAAATCTCCATCAGCAAAAATGTTTCTTTAAAATTTCTTAGTTGCCAGTTTATATAATTGTGTTAAAAGTGCATTTTAACAATGAGCATTAATAGCTTTAGCGGCTTCAGGTTAGTAAAAGTCTCCTGTGCTTCCACAGAGAGAACATCTGAGGTAAGCATTCCTTTTGTTTTTCTAGTACTTTGTTTTCTCAGTGACTGGTGGGGATGGGGGATACCGGAAAAGTAAAGAAATGTAGCCCGTGCCTACCCGTGGTAACTCCTGCAGGGAGGAAATTGCACTGAGCTCTAATTCTCTTCTTGGCTCTACACAACTAATTGTATTTCTCCCGCTCTGCGTTCCTATTTGTCTCCTCATTCATCTTCTCTGGTGAGATGACAACTATGTCAGCACCCATTTCCAAATTCTCATTTTCCTTCTCATAATTTCTCACCTTGCTGACCACAGTCAAACAGGAGAGGAGGAAGCCGAGTTGTTCTTGGCAGGTACTTTACAAAAGAACAAACAGAAGCTAAAATCCTTCAGGAAGGAAGACAATTTGCTAAATAAGGATCGCATTAGGGTTCTGTCTGCAGCTTCTTTTGTGAAGTTTGATCGTTTAATAACTTTAAGAGGTGTCTGTGTCTCAAATGCAAAGACCATTATGAAAATGGGAACTGAACTTCCAGGTCCCTTGGTCTGAAATATAAATCCAGGAAATTTAGTTATAATTATAGAAAGTCAAATACCTTTTTATTTATTCCTGGATGTTAATGCTTTTAATTAAGAAAAAGTATCTCATTAATAAAATGTTCTAAATAATAGATCTGATCCCTATACTTACTATTCATTTTTTTCCTTCTTTAAAAAAAACTTTTCATTATAACATGTAAAATATAATTATTGTAAAAAATTTGGAAACTACAAAGGAAAGAATGCTATTTACTTCATATCAGTATTCTCTTTATATTGTTTTGTTTGTTTGTTTTGAGAATCAAGCTGCTGAATAGAATAAGCCTTTTATTTTTTATTTTTTTATTTTTTTTTATTTTTATTTTTTATTTTTTATTTTTTTTTTGCTTTATAACAAATTTAATCAGTTATACATATACATATGTTCCCATATCCCCTCCCTTTTGCGTCTCCCTCCCACCCTCCCTATCCCACCCCTCCAGGCGGTCACAAAGCACCAAGCCGATCTCCCTGTGCTATGCGGCTGCTTCCCACTAGCTATCTACCTTACGTTTGGTAGTGTATATATGTCCATGCCGCTCTTTCACTTTGTCACAGCTTACCCTTCCCCCTCCCCATATCCTCAAGTCCATTCTCTAGTAGGTCTGTGTCTTTATTCCTGTCTTACCCCTATGTTCTTCATGACATTTTTTTTTCTTAAATTCCATATATATGTGTCAGCATACAGTATTTGTCTTTCTCTTTCTGACTTACTTCACTCTGTATGACAGGCTCTAGGTCCATCCACCTCATTACAAATAGCTCAATTTCATTTCTTTTTATGGCTGAGTAATATTCCATTGTATATATGTGCCACATCTTCTTTACCCATTCATCCGATGATGGACACTTAGGTTGTTTCCATCTCCGGGCTATTGTAAATAGGGCTGCTATGAACATTTTGGTACATGTCTCTTTTTGAATTATGGTTTTCTCAGGGTATATGCCCAGTAGTGGGATTGCTGGGTCATATGGTAGTTCTATTTGTAGTTTTTTAAGGAACCTCCATACCGTTCTCCATAGTGGCTGTACCAATTCACATTCCCACCAGCAGTGTAAGAGTGTTCCCTTTTTTCCACACCCTCTCCAGCATTTATAGAATAAGCCTTTTAAACCAACCTAGGTCTTAATCTGTACTCAGCCACTTTCTAGCTGTGATTATGGACAAGTTTCTTAACCTCCCTAAAACTTTTCTTTGGTTAAAAAAATGAGGATAGTCATACCTGCCCCACAGTGTTGGCATGAGAGAAATAATGTATCCTCAGTACATAGTAGATGATCAGTTAATAGCAACTATAATAATAACTATTATTATCACCTTTTAAGAATTTAAGTTTAAACTTTTTTAAAACATTTTTTAATGCTTAGGAATGTCAATCTCATTTCTAATAGTTAGATACACCCAGTGTGTAGAACTGAGAAGGACGCCACCAATTTGTTAGATGAAAGCACTTTCTCCATGTCTCAGGAAGGGATTTGCCATGTCTGCCCTGCTCATTAGTTTATGAGAGCCTCCATCCAATTGAAAATTACTGAAGGAAGGGGTCCATGTCTCATATACCGTGAAGCCCCACACAGCCAGTGACTGCTCAGTGCATACCCATTGCTACTGACACTGGCCCACAGAGATAATAATTCATGGCAGATGTTGCTCATTGATCCTTCTCTTTTTGTCAATGCAAAAATCCATGTATATCGCAGCCGTATTTTACACAGTTAGAGGTGGGCCCTTGGTGTCCAGGAGAGCCTGAATTGGCAAAATCTGCCTACACTAATTGAAGGCCTTCCTGACTCTACGTACTGTGTGGGTGGGAGAGACTCTGGCTCCTGGATTCTCAATCATAGCTGCACACTGGCACAGCCTGGGGACTTTTTAAAAAACTGATGCTTGGGTCCCACCTACAGGGATTCTCACTTAATTGGCCTGGAGTTGGACTCAGCTCTAGCTCACCTCACCCCGAGCTTCTGCCCTTTCAGGAGCCATTGAAACCCTGTTATTGACTCTACTTGGAGTTATTAAGAATCCATGTATGCTTTGGGAATTAGTTGTTTTATCTTCTTACTTGCTTATTGTTCTCATCATCATTTCTATTCTACTGTAGTTACTCACCCAACTTTTTCATCTCTGATATTTTTCTTTCTTCAGTCTCCATGTTGGACCTGTAAACAAGGAATTTCAATGAGGAGATAGGGCTGTCGTGCAGTGAATTTATATTTCCTAAGTCCCTGCCTGTGCCCAGCACTATCCTAGGAACTATTTCATTTAATCTTCGCAGCAATCTTGGAAGGCAGGTGGGAGCAACCTGTCTACCATTGAGGAAACTATGATTCATGGATGCTGGTCCACTTACTCTGTATCGTACAGCCAGCAAGAGCATGGACTCAAATTCAGATCATTTCTGATTTCAAAATACTTCCTCTTTGTGCTCACCATGGGTCACAAAATCAAAAGTTGGGGGTAAGGGGCGACCACATAAAAGAGTGAAGCTGAGTATAAGGCCGTAGGGAGACGTAAGGACTGTGGCAAACTGGAACATGAATGCCCCAATGAGAACATTCAGATGTAAAATTCTTCAACATTGCAGGTAACAAGACACATCTAAGTATACACTGAATTTAGCTTGCAGGCCACCAGCTTTCAAGCTTTGAAAAATACCATAGTCATACAATTTCACTCTGCAACCACATAGAAGAGGCAGAGAATATATTGTGTGACCTTGAGTAGGATCACTGAGACAAATGAGAGGAAATAGAAGGAGGCAGATTCTTTTTTCTTTCTTTCTTTCTTTCTTTCTTTCTTTCTTTCTTTCTTTCTTTCTTTCTTTTTGTCTGTGTTGGGTCTTCGTTGCTGCGCACGGGTTTTTCTCTAGTTGCTGCGAGCGGGGGCTACTCTTCGTTGTGGTGCGTGGGCTTCTCATGGTGGTGGCTTCTCTTGTTGTGGAGCATGGGCTCTAGGTGCACGGGCTTCAGCAGTTGTGGCTCGCGGGCTCAGTAGCTGTGGCTTGCGGGCTCTAGAGTTCAGGCTCAGTAGTTGTGGCTCATGGGCTTAGTTGCTCCGTGGTATGTGGGAACTTCCTGGGCCAGGGCTCGAACCCGTGTCCCCTGCATTGGCAGACGCACTCTTTTTTTTTACTTAACACTTAATGGTTATTCTTTTTTTTTTCCTCACACACACACTGTATTTTATTTTTACAAGAGATAAATAGACTGACACCAGTCATTGTAAATGGATAACCACAACAAAAGCAACAATGATAGCAATTATCAAACATGAAACACACTCATACTATGTCATAATATTGACATTCAGTCCAGTAATCCTCCACTGTAACAGCTCCTTTACTTTGCAGTGAAAATTGATTTATATACTTTTTGCCTCTGAGTCCTTGTGGGATTTTTTTTTATTCAAACAGAAAGTCACAAAAATTATAATCATCCTCATCAGTTCACTCAGTCCCATGTAATTAATTTTTTTTATCTTGATCTTTTGTTAGCACTTTTATGAATTCATCACTTTTCCATCAGAGTTCTGAAAATGCTTATTCATGCAGTTTAGCAGTATAGTCAGTTACCAGAAACCTGTACTTGTCAGAGTCTTTTCCATGAATTCCTTGAAGATGAAACCCTTTTATAGGAACATTTTTGCAAAAGCATCAGAGTACACCCAGAACTATCTGTAAATGACAAAAGACTTAAAAATGACCACGGTTAAAGATTTGATGAAAGTTCATAAAAATGCAGTTGACAAGGAAATTTAGTTATTTCTGATATATACATTTTAAAGTAATAACTAGAATTATGACTTATAACATTATACCAGAACATATAAGATTTTTAGAAATTTCATGTAATGTCTGAAACATTTATATTAACATATTTCCATACAAATAACCCAAAGAAAGTTTAGTATTAGTTGTTTTGTTTGTTTGTTTATACTGCAGGTTCTTATTAGTCATCAATTTTATACACATCAGTGTACACATGTCAATCCCAATTATCCAATTCAGCACACCACCATCCCGACCCCACCACAGTTTTCCCCTCTTGGTGTCCATACGTCCATTCTCTACATCTGTGGGCAGATGCACTCTTAACCACTGCACCACCAGGGAAGTCCCCAGGAGGCGGATTCTGATCTGGTATATTTAACAGACCTTCCCGTCAAAGCTGCCCAGCAGAGGAACCAGCTGCCATGAAGCAGCAGCAAGTGCTGCACCAGGAGAACCGGGCACTGAGCTAAGGAAATGCTGCAGCACTCCTAAGGAAAGGTTCCTTCTGTGGATAGAAGGTACAATCCTGTTAAACATGTACTGAGCCTCTAGTATGCGCCATGTACCGTGTGGGCACTGTGGGAGCTGCCAAGATGCTGGACCCTGGTGGAGGCTGTAGTCTTAGCTAGCCTGCCATCATGTTAAGAGGTTTATATACATTAGTTCTTTAACCTTTATAAATAACCTTGAGAGGTAGGTGCCATTAACCCCAATCAAAACAGGAGGATACTGACACTTAGATTGAGAGAGTTGTTCAAGGGCACAAGGTAAATGACAGAGAGAGGACTTTAACTGGAATTAAAAGTCTGTGCTCTTAATGACTGATGCCAAATATCCTTCCTCAGTGGGGACACCAGCTTGGAATCCTGAGTCATCACTCAGCCACTCTGTCCCAGCCCTGGCGTCCTAGTGCTCAAGCTTTAGCCCATTGCACACTGTCCAAACCACATCAAAAAAGAGCAACCTAGGAACTCCCATCCACTAGCCCCTCCCTGGTTACTGGGCATGTGATATGGGGAATGCAGTTAACTTGGTTCCATCCAGTGGAATCACAAGGAAACCAGTTACAAATTCTCTTCAATTTTTCAGTCTGTTGTTTCTAAACCAGTCGGTAAAATAGGAGACGTTCTAAGTGCCAGCACTGCACAGCTTTTCTCATTTCAAGTATGACTTTGAGGTCAGTGTTACAACAGAGATCAAGAAATAAACATATTGAGAGGCAGTCTTGCATTGGGAAGAGGACATAGAGGGAGAGCTTAAGAGATCTGAGTTTAAGTCCTGATTCTGCCACTTACTAGTTTTGTAATCTTGCCTTTCCCTTCATTAGAGTGTGTTCCTGTTTCTGCGTGTATAGAAATGGGGCTTGCAGATTGTTATGGGTGTGTCACAGATGCTCAAGAAGTGTTTGTGTTCCTTCCTCAAATAATAATAGAAAAACTGCTAAACGTGCCTTAAAATGGGCATAACTTAAAATCTTACAAGATTTGCAAGAATTGGCTTATCAATGCAATACACGAGTAACATGTGATACGATCATTTTAAGGAGCATAATTAATTTTGTAAAAAAAATTAAACTGGAGGAGGATAAAGGGAAGAAAAAGGGAAACTGATATTTATTAAGCTCCTGATACATGCCAGGCCATGCTAGATCTTTCCAGACATTTTATTTAATCCACACAACAGTGGTGTGAGATAAGCTATTTTATCCTCATTTTCACAAATGGTGAACCCTAAGGTTGAGAGGTTAAGAAAACTGCCTGAGTATTCAAGACTGGATTTGAACTCAAATCTGAGCTCTTCTAACAGGGACCAAAGTCTTTTGATTCTTATCGAATAAAAGTTTCTTCTTAAGAGACTGAGTTGAGTGCAAACATCTCATCTCTTATCCATCTCTGAAGGCAGAAATCTGCTATCTTCTGAGTTAATAGTTGCTCTTCCAACAGGAACTGATGGGGACTCATGTTTCTAAAATTTCTGGTGTAATCTCTCTACTCTCCAAAGTTTGGAATAACTCCTGATGAAAGATATTGATATTATGATCTGTTTTTATATGGGAAAGTAGTCTGTGTGTTCATAAATGGTCCTAACTGTAGTTTGAATGGCTATAAGTTTACAAACTTCTTTGATCATTAGTTTCTTTGGGAGCACATATTCTTCTGGAAAGTTTGTCGAGAGTCTCATTAAAATTAAGCATCTCTTGCTCGAAATATTTGAGCTACCCAGTTTTATCAGGAAGCCTTATCTGGTCCTGTTTCCTTCTGCTTTGTGCAAGGAATTTGAATAGTTGATGTAGAAAGGAAAAAGGAGATGGAGTAGAATTGGTAGAATTAAGCATTGTGTTGAGAATTGTGACTGAGCCCTCCAAGAGACCTTTGTCTGACTTAAGCATCTAAGAATTCAAGCCTTGTTTTTCTGTCTCTTATATAATGACAGCAGTGGGCCACAGATGTCACATGCTTTGCATGCACTGCCTCATCTGCCTTTTTGTGATTCTTCACGTGGTAGAAGAAATATTGCTCACAGAATACAGAATGTATTCAGCTTCCCAGAAAATCAGCTTTCAGTGGACAGAAACTGAGTTTCCATATCTAAACACTACAGCAAAGAATTTGACTAACTGAACGTGAGTTTCTGTTCTCCTCGCAATAATTTACTGCAGGCTAATTGTTACACATTTAAATACTCTGAATAAATGAATTAAAAGCCAGTTTTCATCTTCGTTCTTCCAATTTATTAGATGATTTCATTTTAGGAAATGAGGGAGTAGATGTGATTCATTGTGCAACAAATGAACAATTCACTCATTTATGCAAGGAATAAGTATTGGCTTGGCTATCTCTGTGCTAAAAGATGAGATGATTTGTTTCCCCATTGCCAAGGTGACCACTGGGCATACAGTGAGTGGTCATGCAGGGCAAATGATGGTGGAGCTAACTTAATATAAAGATTTTGCTTTGAACCCAGCACCAATCTTCATGTACCATAAACAGAAAATTAAATTTGGTCCTAAAAGTAAATACAGTAAAAAAAAAAATTTTTTTTAATTCTTTCTTAGTGTTTTATTTTTACAAGCACTTTGGTATGTGTTATACCATTTGATTGTCATACAACAACCTTGGATGTCAGTATTATTATTATCCCCATTTGACAAGTAAGAAAACTAAAGTTCAGAGGACATTAGTGCATTGCTCAAGGACGCCCAGCTTGTAACTAATAGAGTCAGAATTGGAACTCAGGTCTCCTGATGCCAAAATGTTATACTCTTTCCACTATGTCTGCTGTAATTAACATAAAAGGACATAATGGGGAGAGAAAGAAAAGGTCAGCCTGAAACTGTGTCCTTTGATTGTTCTCACTTCTATCACAAGAGGCAGCCTTCCTCAAGCAGATAAACCAGGGTGTGAGATCTGGGAGGTTGAGTTGAGAGGCAAGCCTTGTGCCTGCCTACCATCCTCAGTGTGTGCCCCCCAGGGAAGGCAGGAGTTGGGGAGAAGCCATCCATCTCATGGGTATGGGCAGGGAGGGAGAATCTGCGTGCAACATGAGGCAGGTGAGGACCAGGAGATTCAAAAGGGAGGGGATTTCATCACTGGAGAGATGGGGGCCTTGGGCACGGGCAAAGAGGCAGTGGTCAGAGGTTCCAGGCGAGCCGATGATCACTGTGATCCCAGAGTGCTGTCATTGCTCTGGCCGCTATAGACACAGCCCGCTCCCAAACAGCCCCAAGAGGTGTGCTGCGTTGGGAATGGCCCTCGTTAGACTCCTGGTGCAAAGTGTTCTAAGACAGTCAAAACAACCGAAGTATCAGCCTCAGAAAGGAGCCCTCAAAGGAAATATGTGGCCCTTGCTTGTTTGGAGCAACAGAGAAAAGGCTGTCACAATTACTTTCAGTTCGGCAGCCACTTTCTAGGAGGCTTCCATAGAGCAGCGGTCCCCAACCTTTTTGGCACCAGGGACCAGTTTCGTGGAAGACAGTTTTTCCACAGGGGGGCGGGGATGGGGGGATGGTTCAGGCCGTAACGCGAGCGATGGGGAGCGGCAGATGAAGCTTTGCTCGCTCACTGCTCACCTCGGCCTGTACGGCCTGATTCCTAACAGGCCTTGGACCAGTACCGGTCCGTGGCCCAAGGGTTGGGGACCCCTGCCATAGAGCGATAGTGTATTTACCACAAGAGTTTCTTCTCACAGTTGTGAAAAGCAGAGCGAACCTTCGATCCCAATCATCTCCCTCCTGTCAACCTCCTTTTTTATTTTTTATTTTTTATTTATTTTTTTTTTTGCGATATGCGGGCCTCTCACTGTCGTGGCCTCTCCCGTTGCGGAGCACAGACTCCAGACGCGCAGGCTCAGCGGCCATGGCTCACGGGCCCAGCCGCTCCGCAGCACGTGGGATCCTCCCGGACCGGGGCACGAACCCGTGTCCCCTGCATTGGCAGGCGGACTCTCAACCACTGCGCCACCAGGGAAGCCCCTCAACCTCCTTTTTGAAATAACTGATTAAAAGTCTTGTTACTTTCAAAGGGAGAGATGTTGTAATCCTACAACTAATGTGAGCTATGTCAGGAAGGTTTGGGCAGGTAGGTTGGTTGGTTGGTTTAATTTTTGTAACTACCCTATCTCCCCTGTCTTCCCTGCCAGGTGAATCAGTGTCATGGCAAAGGCTTTAGCACCATGCAGACCAGGGTTCAAATCCCAGCTGTGCTATTTATTATCTGTGATTTTTGAGCCAGTAACTCTCTGATCATCAGTTACTTCATCTGTAAAATGGGGGGAATGCTGCCAACCTGACAGGGTTGTGAGAATGACACGAATGCTACATGTGAAATGCTTACCATAACATTATACTGAGTGAAATAAGCCAGACACAAAAGCACAAATGTTCCGTACATGTGAAAAATCTAGAATAGTCACATTCACAGAGACAGAAAGAATGGTGGTGGTTGCCAGGCGCTCTGGGAGCCGGGAATGCGGAGCTAGTATTTAATGGGTACAGAGATTCAGTTTGGGAAGATGAAAAAGTTGTGGAGATGGATAGTGGTGATGGTTGCACAACAGTGTGAATGTACTTAATGCCACTGAACTATACACTTAAAAATGGCTAAAATAGTAAGTTTCGTGTTATATATATTTTACCACACTAAAAAAGGTAAATACATCTTTAACGTTTACAATGGCACTTGGCCTGCAATAAGTAATAAATGGTACTCGTAATCCTGTGTCCCACACTTGGCATGCTTCTATCATCTGCCATTTTTCACACTGTGTTTTATCCCTGTTTGTCACTACTATTATACTTCAATCTCCCTGAATGTAAAGGACCATTGATTATATCTTACTCATCTTTCCTGTCTCCATAGTGTCTGGCACATAGGAAGCACTCGTTAAATGATTTGGGGGAAGAGAGAAGGTTGCTAATACTCTTTTCCTTCTGTCTTTTACATCTTAAAACCTCTAAACAGTGCAGTAGTAGGTCACTTATTTCTCTTGGGTGCTAGAAGATCATTATTTGGACTAAAATAGTGAGCTCATACTACTGTACAAATGTATTAGTTTCTTTAATCTTCAATAAATGAGGGGGAGATTTCTCTAAATTAAACCTCTGAGGATTGACTCCATTTTGTTTTTAAGGAGTTTTATCTTGCTCTAAAAATACAGACAGAATAAAAATGGAGTATAAGCTTGCTGTTCCTTTAGAGGGATATGAATCCTGTATAGAGTTTACCTTACCTGAATATAACTGGAGCTGCACAGAGTCCAAGCTATGAACAGTGTCATATCAAAGAAACAGATGCTTTGCAGAATACTGCAGATAATTAATGAAGTTTCCTGATAGTGGTGACTGAGGGGCTCTCACAGCACCTCACACAGAAAGCCTCTCACTAATATATCTCTTTCCTTCTCATTAAACTTACCCATTCACAGCAACTGCTAAAATCAATCTCCTTCTCTTCTCCCTCCCTCCCTGCCCATCCCCCTCATCCACACTTTGTCTTCATCCATCTCTGCTCATCCGTACCCAAAGTCCAGGCTCCTCGGACTTGACTGTCCCCTATGTACACAGTTCCTGGGAAGCATGGCCAAGTCCCCAGCTCTGAATGGTACCCAACAAGGATTGGCACATGCTCCATCCCCCTCCCTGGAATTCTGGTGAATAAAATTAAAATTCTGCACCTTGTGAAATGCTGAGGAGCCCCAATGCCAAGGATTTCCAGGATATACTACTGGAGAACTATTTGGCTGTGATCATACCAGTCTCATTTTATTTTTTTATCCACCCTCATTTTATAGGACAGTAAGTTGATACTAAATAACATGAACTCGTTCTTTCTCTGGTTAAGTGCTTCCCGATTTTTTTCAGCTGTGTACCATCAGACCTTGCTCTTCTCGAGCCACTCTCCAAGGAGATGTGCCTGGTCACAAACCTTGCCTAATACCCAAGACCTGTCTTGTTACTCCTGGCCCGACTGTAATCTCTTCATGGCTTATGAACATGTTAGTTGGAATGCTCAGTTCTGGGTCGTGAAAGAAGTTTAGGAATGTGAATTGTCACCTCATTGGACCGCTCTGCACTTGTATAAATGAGGGGCCTAACTGGGCTCTTTGTTATAAGGTCTCCTCCAGGCCTAAAACTCTACGTGTCTGTGGTTAACACAGAAAGCCACATGCATTCAAAACTAAGATCCAGCCTCTGCTTTCTTCAGACTTCCTTTGAAACTTAATTCCCTAAGACCTAAATATTTTATTCACTCTCTTCAGAACCCTCTAGAATATCTTGCTTTAGTGTAAGCCTTCAAAAATGCCCATCAACACAAGTCCCACCCGCAGAGCTTCTGATTCATCAGAGAATTTGCATTTCCAGCAAGTGCTTCAGTGATGCAGGTACTTCTGGTCTAAGGACAACACTTAGAGAACCACTAGACTAAGAATTTCAAGAAACCTTTACTGACACTCTCTAGTGAGAGATATTAATCCTGTTTTTCAGGGCTGATCACTCCTGGAATTTTTTTTTTCAGTATCTTTATTTCAAAGGATGCTTACTCAATCAAAAATTATTGTCCTAGAAGCTCTACCCTCATAAAAATGAAGGTCATGTAAGAAACTTAATTTTCAGGACAAGGAATCTGAGGTGTAATTCTCAGGAGCAGTGAATTTCCCAGAAGAATGCAAATGGCACCAAGTCCTGCAGCAGAGTTCCAAGAGCACAAAGCAGTCTTTTCCCCATTTCACAAGACATTCACTAGGCCCGGCCATCCGTTCAGGGCTCATGTTTTGTGATACCGGTGGATAAAACACTTCTGACAATTGCTACACCAGAACTTCACTTCTAATGCAATAGGTACTGTATGCTGAGCTACAGAGGAGATTTAGGACTGGGGTCTAATGGCTTAAGACAGGCCAGCACTGGTCTCAAAACGTGCACGAAGCAGCAACTGCAGGTCCCAGAGCATTTAGAAGATGCAGCACCCCCCCGCAATTTACCTTCTGAAATGGAACAATGACTCCCATGAATTTGAAACACTCTTAAGAAAGGAATTTGAGCTTCCCCCGCCCCTACCCATGCATCCCCCCTTGAGACATGTCTCCTTTGAAAGCTCCTTTCCCCACTTAGAGTATTCACCTTTTCATTATGTTGCTCTGTGGTATTTTCCCCATCAAATCTTATTTTCTATGGTTATGTTAATGAAGGTTATAATGCCAATCCGAATGGACGCAGACAGTTTTATTAAACACACTATATCCATTACCCACCAAGGTGTTAAATGATGGTTTAGAGGTTTGAGTTCATCATGCTGATCTAATTATACCAGATAGCTCTTGTTGAATCTCCACAGTAAATGGATTTGAAAACCTTTTATGCAGATGTACAATTTTGAAGGGATTAGCAGATTAAATATCTTGTAATGTCTCATCCGTCCCAGTGAGGAATGGGCAGGGTGCATCTAGCATCTGTACTCTTTTGAATCTAATGGGAAAGAGGGTGGTCAGCTAGCCCACACTTAAGTAGGTGAAAAGAGGGATTTCTGGTATGAACGCCACGAGCAATTTCATCTCTCTGGAGCTTTGCTTGAGAGGGTTCGCCCCATGTTCTATATTCACCGCCACATAGTTCACCTAAAAGATGTTTACCTCTTCAGGGACTTCCCTGGTGGTCTAGTGGTTGAGATTCCACACTTCCAATGAAGGGGGCATGAGTTTGATCCCTGGTAGGGGAACTAGGATCCCACATGCCCACAGAGTGCAGCCAAAATTTTTTTCAAATGTATTATTTTTAAAAAAAGATGTTCACCTCTTCAGAGTCAATCATCATGATGTTTAGTAAACCCTCTGGTGCCATAATTATGAGGTGGTGGTGATACAGTGGGAATGGTGATGGTGAAAGTGATGTTGGAGTTGGCAGAGGTATGGGAGGTAGTGGTAGAGATGATGGTAGTAGAGATGGTGGTAGACGTGATGGGAGGTTCCTAGAAGGGGTGGGAGTGGTAGAGGTGGAGATGGAGGAGGTGGGGGTAATAGAGGTGGTAGAGATGGAGATGGAGGAGGTAGAGGTAAGAGGTGGTAGAGGTGGAGATGCAGGATGTGGAGGTAATAGAGGTGGTAGAGGTGGAGATGGAGGTAATAGAGGTGGGAGGGGTGGAGATGGAGGAGGTGGATGTAGGAGGTGGTAGGGGTGGAGATGGAGTATGTGGAGTTAATAGAGGTGGTAGGGGTGGAGATTGAGGTGGAGGTAATAGAGGTGGTAGAGATGGAGATGGAGGAGGTGGAGGCAATAGAGGTGGTAGAGGTGGAGATGGAGGAGTTGGAGGTAAGAGGTGGTAGAGGTGGAGATGGAGGAGGTGGAGGTAATAGTTGTGGTAGGGGTGGAGATGGAGGAGGTGGAGGTAATAGAGGTGGAGATGGAGGAGGTGGAGGTAATAGAGGTGGTAGGGGTGGAGATGGAGGAGGTGGAGGTAATAGAGGTGGTAGAGGTGGAGATGGACGAGGTGGAGGTAATAGAGGTGGTAGAGGAAGAGATGGAGGATGTAGAGGTAATAGAGGTGGTAGAGGAAGAGATGGAGGATGTGGAGGTAATAGAGGTGGTAGAGGTGGAGATGGAGGAGGTGGAGGTAATAGAGGTGGTAGAGATGGAGATGGAGGGAGTGGAGGTAATAGAGGTGGTAGGGGTGGAGACGGAGGAGGTAGAGGTAATAGTGGTGGTAGAGGTGGAGATGGAGGGGTGGAGGTAATAGAGGTGGTAGAGGTGGAGATGGAAGAGGTGGAGGTAATAGAGGTGGTAGAGGTGGAGATGGAGGAGGTGGAGGTAATAGAGGTGGTAGAGATGGAGATGGAGGGGGTGGAGGTAATAGAGGTGGTAGGGGTGGAGACGGAGGAGGTAGAGGTAATAGTGGTGGTAGAGGTGGAGATGGAGGGGTGGAGGTAATAGAGGTGGTAGGGGTGGAGATGGAGGAGGTGGAGGTAATAGAGGTGGTAGAGGTGGAGATGGACGAGGTGGAGGTAATAGAGGTGGTAGAGGAAGAGATGGAGGATGTGGAGGTAATAGAGGTGGTAGAGGAAGAGATGGAGGATGTGGAGGTAATAGAGGTGGTAGAGGTGGAGATGGAGGAGGTGGAGGTAATAGAGGTGGTAGAGATGGAGATGGAGGGGGTGGAGGTAATAGAGGTGGTAGGGGTGGAGACGGAGGAGGTAGAGGTAATAGTGGTGGTAGAGGTGGAGATGGAGGGGTGGAGGTAATAGAGGTGGTAGAGGTGGAGATGGAAGAGGTGGAGGTAATAGAGGTGGTAGAGGTGGAGATGGAGGAGGTGGAGGTAATAGAGGTGGTAGAGGTGGAGATGGAGGAGGTGGAGGTAATAGAGGTGGAGGTAAGAGGTGGTAGAGGTGCTGATGCTGCTGCTCTGCTTAGTCAAGGGGAACCCCAAAATGCTTGCCCTTGTAGATACCTCCCTACTTTTCTGAGGAAACCCAGGAAATAGACAGCATTATCATTCTACATAAGAGAAGCCTCATCTTCCTGCCTCCTTCCTGTTCTAAATGCACCAAATTTGGTGACTGTTGGACACCCCTGAGAAATACCAACACCCTTGAACTAAGTTTCCAGAATTACCAAATCCTTAGAACCAGGTATTCAGGACTCCCTGCTTCTCCCAAGCCAAGAGCTGACCTGATTTCTACCACATCTGGTTACGTACGTCTTACATAGGGCAACCCCAAAGCCTAGATTCTGTGCAGCTGGGACTTCTGACTGGGAATGGGGAACACATTGGGCTTTCCTGGAGAGGATAAAATTAAGGTGATTGATTGTCATATGATAGTTACATGATAGGAAGCCAGTGTTGAAAGATTGAAAGTGTGTTTGCAGGCAAACTGTTTACAGTGCTTAACAAATGTTATTTGATTTTTTCAAATAAACTTTTTCTTTTGAAAAGTACAAAGGTTAAACAGAGAGTCCCCACATATCCTGCATTCAGTTTCCCCTGTTGTTAACATCTTACATTAGTATGGTACATTTGCTACAGCTAATAAACCAGTATTGCAAGTTCTTTGGTACATTACCATTAACTAGACTCCACACTTTAATTGGATTTTATTAGTATTTCTCTATATATAAAACAATACGAACTTTTTACTATTGCAACATGGTAAACGCCATCACACAAGACTGCTTGAAGCTCCTGAGGTTAGCATCTGCTTTTATACATTTGTTTATATTTTTTTAGCACTTTGGGTATATTAGGGACACAATAAATGTGTGTTGACTGCTTAGATGACTGCAATAGCCCACTGTTGCCATTTTAGCACACAGTTATGCACCAGCCTCACTCAGTACAGGGATAGTTTTATACACCTGGAACATAACTGAGTAAGTAGGGAAACACGCTATTATGCAAGCTGTCAGGTGTATTTCCCTGACTTTTATTTTCATGAAGGCCAGCCCAGCACACGTCTGTGCTGAAGACAGTGCTTGTAGCCATGGAGTGAGGATTAAGACTTTCAAGGTGATCTCAGTGATAGTACAAGAGGGAAAGACTGGAAGGTCAAGAACCATATAAATCCCTACTCATCCTCATCCTTCTCCTGGGTGACTAGACTCTCTGGGAGGTGCATGACACCCTGTCCCTTCTCCTGTCAAGGGCACCTACATAAAACTGTGTCCAGCCCCTCTAGCAAAGACCTAATTCCTTGATAGTCAAGCTTCTTTTGCAAATTGAAGATTTTCCTGTAAGTTAGCAGAGCAAAATTAGGCTACCTAGAAGGGACAAAAAGGGGGAAATCATTAGATCCAAAGCTTAAATTAGAAACTAAAAGCAGCTCCTTTTGATTCAGTAATAATAGCTAACATTTCCTAAATGCCAAGTGTTCTAAGAGGTTTATTAACTCACTTCATCCTTCAAGAACCCAAGAGTTATGTTCTCTCTTACACAGACAAAAACTTCTTCCTCTCCTTCCTTTCCATTTGTTCAAATGAGTAGATGAATCCCATCCGAAATGTATTGACACCTTTCATCCTGAAAGATGGTGAAGTACTCTGCCGGTGTGTGAACCTGATTCCAGATGAAAAATATCAGGAATTCTACCACCCTCACACTACCCTATTCCCATCTCTTCATTTCTTCTCTCTCTCTCTCTCTCTCCTCTCTCCCTCCCTCTCTCCCTCTCCCTCCCATGCATGCACACACACACACTTGTGCACACACACTAGAAGGTGGGCTACCATGAAAATTACATACATACATACAAATTATAGCTTTCAAAATAATGTGTTCTGCTTCCTTTAAACTTCAATAGGGAAAGAATCAGTAGGTTAACTTTAAAAAATAAAAGGTGCACTTCTTATTAATCTATGCTCATGGTAAAAATAAATAACAAAAAATTACACACAGGTTTAAAGAAAGCAAAAATGACCCATAAGCACAACCCAAAGATAACACTATTTTGTGGTAGTTCCTCCAAATCTTTTTTTTGTATGCATATATGGTTTTCCTTAACTGAAATCATCTGCATATACACTTTGGTTCTCTTTTTTCACATAACATGGCACATTATCATTTTCCTGTGTTATAAATTCTTCAAAAATATTTTTTGTGGCTACAGCAGTATATTTCACATTGTAAGTTAGGGCTAATGTTAAGTCTTCTCGCCTCAGTAGCTCCCTCAGTTCCTCTGCCTCCACATATACAGCCTTTAAAAAACAATCCTCACATAACACCAAAATCATACAGGACTTTTCATAAGCTTGGTTTTTCTTCTGGGTTTGATTCCTGGCCAGATTACTTCTGCCAAAGTCTGGTCCTTTGCTATCCAAAATGCTTTAAAATTGACATCTAACCATTTGTAATGGGGAGGCACACAAACACAATGACTCTTTAACATAGGAGATTGCATCAGCCAAAAAAAAAGTTTTGAAAAATTACATTAATTCAATCAACTGCTACCACATAAGACAATCAATATTTTAGAGATGGCAGTTTCCAAACAATTAGAGTATTAATACTGAGCCCTTTTGTGTACTCAGCAAAACCCCACACAACCACAATAATAAATGGTCTATGGAATACAGATTGGTATTAGATTCATAATAATATTTTCTAGTCAAATAATTATTTATTTGCTTCATGTTTTGTCAATGAGAGTAGAGTGGAGAAAATATAGACTTTGATGTCAGATGTAACTGAATTCCAGATCTGCCGTTCAGTAACTTCATTTTTACTAGGCAAGTTGTTTCACCTCTGAGACTCTGAGACCTTATGCACAGAATAAGGACCATGGAGCCCATTTCATTATGTCATTAGTGCTTAGAAGTAATTGAGACACTGTATGAAGATTCTCAACAGTTCATGGTAAATAATGGAGGCTTCATAAATGCTAATTCCCACTGCCCTTCCTTCTCCCTAAATAGTCCAGTTTACCCAACAGACATTTAGCTTAATTCCTGGTTCAGTATACACATCCTTTCCAGTCTTCCTCCTATGTATATACATAGATCTTACCATATCCGCTTGCACAGAAATGTTCTACATGTAAATGCAAATTTTACTCTATGCAAATACCTATAGGACAACTTCCAGAGTAGCAGCTATTCATATGCACGAATTGTATGCCAACCTACTCACTCTGGAGAAGGTTGGTGCAGACTGGATGTGAAAGCAAGCTGGCCATGGCATCTGCTACGCTCATCAATTGCCAGGCTGGATTTGGCAGATCTTCCTAGCTGGTCTGGGAGGATATTCCCTTCTTCTTTTGTGTCCCATTGGGTCCTTCTGAGTACTGTGACAACCTTCCCAGAGAGAGAAGTGCTCTTCTTTCATCAGGCATGTCAGAATGGGCCACAGTTCAAACTCTCAAGTGTCAGAAAATATAGGGAACGGACTGCAGTCTAAAGCATTGTTACTCAAGGTTGTCCATCGGCACCACCTGGGAGCTTATTAGAAATGCAAATTCAGGGGCTCCCCACAGACCTACTGAATCAGAATCTCTGGGGATAAGGCTCTTCAGGGACTCTAGTACTCAAAAAAGTGTAATGTAAAGTGGAACTGCATTCATTCAACAATGTGTTTTAAGTACCTTCCTCTTTCACTTGACACCAGACATACAGGCCCCCTTGCCATACCTTGAAATCCGAAAAGTAAAGACTCAACATAGTTAATTAGAACTGTTAAAATTCTATCTGTATTTTATCAATGTTTCTGGTTGTAAATTTCAGACTATTTTCCAATTCAGTTAAAAATTCATTTGAAATGCTTGCTTTTTAGTAATAGATATTTCACTGGTGTTGAAATTCGTTTTCTCAAAAGAGGGAATCATGCATTGTTCCACAGCATCCAGTCACTTAATCTAGGACTAGCTCCCTGGAGTGCCAACGTTAGCAGCATCGGCTGGTGGGGTAGGTGACAGCTCCTGCATGGAAGCCACATGTGCACATAGCAGTTCTGCAACAGGTTGCCATTGTGATTTCCATGTCTGGCCACAGACTTCCTGATAACTAGAGTCACTGAGTACATGATCAGGAAGAACACACATGGTCCAGGATATCTGTCACTGCTAGAAACAATACAAAATGTGTGTGGATAAAAGTCTGGGGTCATGAATTAGTCCATCAAAAGTGTCGTTATAAAAAATGTTAACATAAATGGAGCTTAAGTTAACTTTTATTTTTCCAATTTGTAATAAGATTCAAATCAAATTATATCTGAAACCCAATCACTTGTGCCTTTTGAAATGTCTTAAATATATTTGCCTAGTGTTCATTCCTCAAAATATCATAAAGCATAATTTGGCAATATCAAACATATTCAGCTTCATTTTGTTTACAATATGAAGATAGATCTTTTTTTCTTTCTAATTATAAAGCTTATACCTGCTCCTGTATAAAATTCATGCAAAAAAAAATTCATGCAAACATAAAGACGGGAAAAAAAGCAGTTCAAATTTACCATCTTAAGGTAATCACTTTTAACATTTTGGGGGTTATCCTCACACATGTCTCCCTATAATCAAACACAAACAATTTTACATAACTATGATCATGCTATACCTGAGGCGGTGAACCGTATTTTTTCTCTCCTCCCTATGTCCTGGGGCCCTTTAGATTTTGGTAAATATAATTTATATTTTTTAATAACTATGTAAAATTTTGTTTTATGGATTACATTATATTATAATGTATATAACTAATTCCCAATTCATACACTTTAGAGTGCTTGTAGGTTTTCATACTTCTAAATAATATTAGAATAAACATCCTTGAACATGGATATCTTTGCACTTTTCTGATATCGTTAGCATAAATAACTAGAAGCAAAACTGTTGATAGAAGACCATGTGCATTTAAAAGTTTGACTCCATCAGCAAACTGCCCTTCAAAAAGACTATGTCAATTTCTCTCCCATATACAGCATATGAATCTTTTTTTTTGACTTTTATTTTATTTATTTTTATACAGCAGGTTCTTATTAGTTATCCATTTTATACATATTAGTGTATATATATCAATCGCAATCTCCCAATTCATCACACCACTACCACCACCACCCCCGCCGCTTTCCCCGCTTGGTGTTCATACGTTAGTTCTCGACATCTGTGTCTCTACTTCTGCCCTGCAAACCGATTCATCTGTACCATTTTTCTAGGTTTCACATATATGCATTAATACACAATATTTGTTTTTCTCCTTCTGACTTACTTCACTCTGTATGACAGTCTCTAGATCCATCCACGTCTTGACAAATGACTCAATTTCATTCCTTCTTATGGCTCAGTAATATTCCATTGTATATATGTACCACATATTCTTTATCCATTCATCTGTCGATGGGCATTTAGGTTGCTTCCATGACCTGGCTATCATAATTACTGCTGCAGTGAACATTGGGGTGCATGTGTCTTTTTGAAGTATGGTTTTCTCTGGGTATATGCCCAGTAGTGGGATTTCTGTGTCATATGGTAATTCTATTTTGAGTTTTTTAAGGAACCTCCATACTGTTCTCCATAGTGTCCCATACATAGTGGCTGTATCAATTTACATTCCCACCAACAGTGCAAGAGGATTCCCTTTTCTCCACACCCTCTCCAGCATTTGTTATTTGTAGATTTTCTGATGATGCCCATTCTAACTGGTGTGAGGTGATACCTCATTGTAGTTTTGATTTGCATTTCTCTAATAATTAGTGATGTTGAGCAGCTTTTCGAGTGCTTCTTGGCTGGTCTGTATGTCTTCTTTGGAGAAATGTCTATTTAGATCTTCTGCCCATTTTTGGATGGGGTTGTTGTTTTTTTTGATATTGAGCTGCATGAGCTGTTTATATATTTTGGAGATTAATCCTTTGTCCGTTGATTCGTTTGCAAATATTTTCTCCCATTCTGAGGGCTGTCTTTTCATCTTGTTTATGGTTTCCTTTGCTGTGCAAAAGCTTTGAAGTTTCATTAGGTCCCATTTGTTTATTTTCATTTTTATTTCCATTACTCTAGGAGATGGATCAAAAAAAATTTTGCTGTGATTTATGTCAAAGAGTGTTCTTCCTATGTTTTCCTCTAAGAGTGTCCAGTCTTACATTTAGGTCTCTAATCCATTTTGAGTTTATTTTTGTGTATGGTGTTAGGGAGTATTCTAATTTCATTCTTTCACATGTAGCTGTCCAGTTTTCCCACACCACTTATTGAAGAGACAGTCTTTTCTCCATTGTATATCCTTGCCTCCTTTGTTATAGATTAGTTGACCATAGGTGTGTGGGTTTATCTCTGGGATTTCTATCCTGCTCCATTAATCTGTATTTCTGTTTTTGTGCCAGTACCATATTGTCTTGATTACTATAGCTTTGTAGTATAGTCTGAAGCCAGGGAGTCTGATTCCTCCAGCTCCATTTTTTTTCCCTGAAGACTGCTTTGGCTATTTGGGGTCTTTTGTGTCTCCATACAGATTTTAAGATTTTTTGTTCTAGTTCTGTAAAAATTGCCATTGGTAATTTGATAGGGATTGCATTGACTCTGTAGATTGCTTTGGGTAGTACAGTCATTTTCACAGTATTGATTCTTCCAATCCAACAACATGGTATATCTCTCCATCTGTTTGTATCATCTTTAATGTCTTTCATCAGTGTCTTATAGTTTTCTGCATACATCTTTTGTCTCCCTACGTAGGTTTATTCCTAGGTATTCTTTTGTTGCAATGGTAAATGGGAGTGTTTCCTTAATTTCTCTTTCAGATTTTTCATCATTAATGTCTAAGAATGCAAGAGATTTCTGTGCATTAATTTTGTATCCTGCAACTTTACCAAATTCATTGATTAGCTCTCGTAGTTTTCTGATGGCATCTTTAGGATTCTCTATGTATAGTATCATGTCATCTGCAAACAGTGACAGTTTTACTTCTTCTTTTCCAATTTGTATTCCTTTTATTTCTTTTTCTTCTCTGATTGCCATGGCTAGGACTTCCAAAACTATGTTGAATAATAGTGATGGGAGTGGACATCCTTGTCTTGTTCCTGATCTTAGAGGAAATGCTTTCAGTTTTTTACCATTGGGAATGATGTTTGCTGTGGGTTTGTCATGTATGGCCTTTATTATGTTGAAGTAGGTTCCCTCTATGCCCACTTTCTGGAGAGTTTTTATCATAAATGGGTGTTGAATTTTGTCAAAAGCTTTTTCTGCATCTATTGAGATTGAGACCATATGGTTTTTCTCCTTCAATTTTGTTAATATGGTGTATCACATTGTTTGATTTGCATATATTGAAGAATCCTTGCATCCCTGGGATAAATCCCACTTGATCATGGTATCTGATCCTTTTAATATGTTGTTGGATTCTGTTTGCTAGCATTTTGTTGAGGATTTTTACATCTATATTCATCGGTGATATTGGTCTGTAATTTTCTATTTTTGTAGTATCTTTGTCTGGTTTTGGTATCAGGATGATTGTGGCCTCATAGAATGAGTTTGGGAGTGTTCCTTCCTCTGCAATTTTTTGGAAGAGTTTGAGAAGGATAGGTGTTAGCTCTTCTCTAAATGTATGATAGAATTTGCCTGTGAAGCCATCTGGTCCTGGACTTTTGTTTGCTGGAAGATTTTTAATCACAGTTACAATTACATTACTTGTGATTGGTCTGTTCATATTTTCTATCTCTTCCTGGTTCAGTTTTGAAAGGTTATAACTTTCTAAGAATTTGTCCATTTCTTCCAGGTTGTCCATTTTATTGGCATAGAGTTGCTTGTAGTAGTCTCTTAGTATGCTTTGTATTTCTGCAGCATCTGTTGTAACTTCTCCTTTTTCGTTTCTGATTTTATTGATGTGAATCCTCTCCCTCTTTTTCTTGATGAGTCTGGCTAATGGTTTGTCAATATTGTTTATCTTCTCAAAGAACCAGCTTTTAGTTTTACTGATCTTTGATATTGTTTTCTTTGTTTCTATTTCAATTATTTCTGCTCTGAGCTTTATGATTTCTTTCCTTCTACTAACTTTGAGTTTTGTTTGTTCTTCTTTCTCTAGTTCCCTTAAGTGTAAGGTTGGATTGTTTATTTGAGATTTTTCTTGTTTCTTGAGTTAGGCTTGTATTGTTATAAACTTCCCTCTTAGAACTGTTTTTGCTGCATCCCATAAGTTTTGGATCATTGTGTTTTCATTGTCATTTGTCTCTAGGTATTTTTTGACTTCCTCTTTGATTTCTTCAGTGATCGCTTGGTTATTTAGTAATGTATTCTTTAGCCTCCATGTGTCTGTGTTTTTTACATTTTTTTCCCCTGTAATTGATTTCTAATCTTAAAGCATTGTGGTCAGAAAAGATGCTTGATATGATTTCAATTTTCTTAAATTTACTGAGATTGACTTGCAACCCAAGATGTGATCTATCCTGGAGAATGTTCCGTGTGCACTTGAGAAGAAAGGGTAATCTGCTCTTTTTGAATGGAATGTCCTATAAATGTCAATTAAATCTATCTGGTCTATTGTGTCATTTAAAGTTTGTGTTTCCTTATTAATTTTCTGTTTGGATGATCTGTCCATTGGTGTAAGTGAGGTGTTAAAGTCCCCCATTATTATTGTGTTACTGTTGATTTTCTCTCTTATAGCTGTTAGCAGTTGCCTTATGTATTGTGGTACTCCTATGTTGGGTGCATATCTATTTATAACTGTTATATCTTCTGCTTGGATTGATCCCTTGATCATCATGTAGTGTCCTTCTTTGTCTCTTGTAACATTCTTTAATTTAAAATCTATTTTATCTGATATAAGTATTGCTACTCCAGCTTTCTTTTTTTTTTTTTTTTTTTTTTGCGGTACTGTTGTGGCCTCTCCCATTGCAGAGCACAGGCTCCGGACGCTCAGGCTCAGCGGCCATGGCTCATGGGCCTAGCCGCTCCGCGGCATGTGGGATCTTCCCGGACCGGGGCACGAACCCGTGTCCCATGCATCAGCAGGCAGACTCTCAACCACTGCGCCACCAGGGAAGCCCCAGCTTTCTTTTGATTTCCATTTGCATGGAATATCTTTTTCCAGCCCCTCACTTTCAGTCTGTATGTGTCCCTAGGTCTGAAGTGGGTCTTGTGTAGACAGCATATATATGGGTCTTGTTTTTGTATCCGTTCAGTGAACCTTTGTCTTTTGGTTGGAGCTTAACCCATTCACGTTTAAGGTAATTATCGATATGTATGTTCCTATGACCATTTTCTTAATTGTTTTCAGTTTGTTTTTGTAGGTCCTTTTCTTCTCTTGTGTTTCCCACTTAGAGAAGTTCCTTAACATTCATTGTAGAGCTGGTTTGGTGGTGCTGAATTCTCTTAGCTTTTGCTTGTCTGTAAAGCTTTTGATTTCTCCATCAAATCAGAATGAGATCCTTGCCGGGTAGAGTAATCATGGTTGTAGGTTCTTCCCTTTCATCACTTTAAATATATCATGCGACTCCCTTCTGGCTTGTAGAGTTTCTGCTGAGAAATCAGCTGTTAACCTTATGGGAGTTCCCTTGTATGTTATTTGTTGCTTTTCCCTTGCTGCTTTCAATAATTTTTCTTTGTCTTTAGTTTTTGTCAATTTGATTATTATGTGTCTCAGCATGTTTCTCCTTGGGTTTATCCTGCCTGGGACTCTCTGTGATTCCTGGACTTGGGTGGCTATTTCCTTTCCCATGTTAGGAAATTTTTCGACTATAATCTCCTCAAAGATTTTCACGGGTCCTTTCTCTCTCTCTTCTCCTTCTGGAACTCCTATAATGAGAATGTTGTTGTGTTTAACGTTGTCCCAGAGGTCTCTTAGGCTGTCTTCATTTCTTTTCATTCTTTTATCTTTATACTGTTCTGCGGCAGTGAATTCCACCATTCTGTCTTCCAGTCACTTATCTGTTCTTCTGCCTTAGTTGTTCTGCTATTGATTCCTTCTAGTGTATTTTTTATTTCAGTTATTGTATTGTTCATCTCTGTTTGTTTGTTCTTTAATTCTTCCAGGTCTTTGTTAAACACTTCTTGCATCTTCTCAATCTTTGCCTCCATTATTTTTCTGAGGTCCTGGATCATCTTCACTATCATTATTCTGAATTCTTTTTCTGGAATGTTTCCTATCTCCACTTCATTTAGTTGTTTCTCTGGGGTTTTATCTTTTTCCTTCGTCTTGTACATAGCCCTCTGCCTTTTCATCTTGTCTATCTTTCTGTGAATGTGGGTTTTTTCCACAGTATTCAGGATTGTAGTTCTTCTTGCTTCTGCTGTCTGTCCTCTGGTGGATGAGGCTATCTAAGAGGCTTGTGCAAGTTTCCTGATGGGAGGGACTTGTGGTGGGTAGAGCTGGGCGTTGCTCTGGTGGGCAGAGCTCAGTAAAACTTTAATCCTCTGGTCTGCTGATGGGTGGGGCTGGGTTCCCTCCCTGTTGGTTGTTTGGCCTGAGGTGACCCAACACTGGAGCCTACCCGGCTCTTTGTTGGGGCTAATGGTGGACTCTGGGAGAGCTCACACCAAGGAGTCCTTTCCAGAACTTCTGCTGCCAGTGTCCTTGTCCTCATGGTGAGCCACAGCTACCCCCAACTTCTGCAGGAGACCCTCCAACACTAGCAGGTAAGTCTGGTTCAGTCACTGCTGAACCAGACCTACCTGCTGGCGTCACTGCTCCTTCCTCTGGGTCCTGATGCGCACACTACTTTGTGTGTGCCCTCCAAGAGTGGAGTCTCTGTTTCCCTAGTCCTGTCAAAGTCCTGCAATCAAATCCCGCTAGTCTGATTCTGTAGGAATTCCTCCTTCCATTGTTGGACCCCCAGGTTGAGGAGCCTGATGTGGGGCTCAGAACCTTCACTCCAGTGGGTGGACTTCTGTGGTATAAGTGTTCTCCAGTTTGTGAGTCAACCATCCAGCAGTTATGGGATTTGATTTTATTGTGATTACACCCCTCCTACTGTCTCATTGTGGCTTCTCCTTTGTCTTTGGATGTGGGGTATCTTTCTTGGTGAGTTCCAGTGTCTTCCTGTCGATGATTGTTCAGCAGTTAGTTTTGATTCCGTGCTCTCGCCAAGAGGGAGTGAGCTCACATCCTTCTACTCCACCACCTTGAACCCTAGCACATGAATCTTATTTTCCTATATTCCAGCCAAGAGAATGTCTCTCTTTTTAATCTTTGCCAGTCTGATAAACAAAAATCAACATCTCATTTTTATTTATATTTCTTTCATTACAAGTGAAGCTAAAAAAAATTGAGTTCAGGATACATGAAAATTAATTGAATATCTCAGGACCCCTCTGGTTAGCATTTGAGTTAATTGGACCGTGCTGTATGCAAGGAATTTTTAATTTACAAGCTTGGAAATGACACTTCTTTGAACCTCTTTAGGAGAAAAACACATAGCGAGTTTCTCTTAAAAGAAACAGATAAGAATAATTTAAACACATCAGAGCATATGGCTTCAGGCATCTTGTCATTTCTTAAGATATTTATAGGGCTTCCCTGGTGGCGCAGTGGTTGAGAGTCCGCCTGCTGATGCAGGGGACACGGGGTCATGCCCCGGTCCGGGAAGATCCCACATGCCGCGGAGCAGCTGGGCCTGTGAGCCATGGCCGCTGAGCCTGCGCGTCCGGAGCCTGTGCTCCACAACGGGAGAGGCCACAACAGTGAGAGGCCCGCGTACTGCAAAAAAAAAAAAAAAAAAAAGATATTTATAATCTTGAAAAAAAGTATTTGGGGAAAAGTCATCCTTTCCAATGTGGTTCTATCATTATAACTATATGCCAAACATGACTTCTAAAGCAGATGGGGAAAAGAATTAATAGTCAGGAAGTCTGGGTTCTGTCTAGGTTTTGACACCAACCAACTTGGTGACCTTATAAAATTGACTTCACCCCTATAGGCCTCAGTTTCCTCCTCCAAAAAATGAAATGGGTTCCTTGAGGTCTTAACAGCCTAAGATGTGATGATGATCTGCATTCTAATGACAGTAGCTTTGCCAGGCTCCTTATTGACAGAGATACCCAACCCTGGAACTAATTAACACTAGCTCCCCATCTTGAACATGACAGTAGAGGTTGAGCTTAGATCTTGGTCAAATGCAAACAGTCCATTTTTCTTTTAGCAACATTTAATTATCTAGACAATCTGGAGAAATAGATCTTTTATCTTTGCATGTGAGAGTGCATGTGTGTGTGTTTCCATTCATTCATTTCTCAAACACTCGTTGAGTATCTACCATCTTGCAGGCTAGTGCTAGAATGAACTAGACAAAAATTTCTGTGTCAAGGAACTCATCACCTAATGGGGAAATGGACAAATAAACAAGCAGATGTTATCTGGAAGAAAATTTGAAGTTGTGCTGAAATAATATGATTTCTTTCTCAAAATTCACATCTGAATGAGATGGCATTTCCCTTTTCCTCCATTTCACTATACAGATGAAAATGATGAAAGGTTTGAGCACACATAAAATGTCTTTAGGGAATAAAAAGAAAAATTGGGGCCTCTTTTAGAATTAAGGTATCCACTTTGAATGACAGATCCTAACATTTCCTCTTATTTTTGATTGCTCAGATGTAAACAACCTAGGAAGCATTTACCATATGTCAAATCCAAAGATGGTTGTTTGGTCCTAACAAGTTAGAGAAGGACCAGATGCAGTATAGGACCTGCCCACCAAGGCAGAACAGGTCTGGGGATAGAGCCCATCCAGAGGAGTTTCATGTAGGCAGGAAGAGCACCAAGTTCACAGGTACCACAAACCCAGTTGCAGTTGACATTAATGGCCAGCTTTCTGGGTTGCAACAGATGGGCAGAGGCTAATATTTCGGAACCCAGAGTAGATGATATCAGCATCCCAGGAGGGTGGCATTTGGCAACTGAGAAGTCATAACAGGGTCCCAGCTACAAGCCTGGGATTCAGCTGAACTTTAAGCTGCTGGGAAGGAAATTAGAAACTGTCTAGAAAAAGAAGGTTGTAAAAGGTCATTGGTAACAGAAAACAAAGACCAGAGGAGAAACTCGGTTTTATGACCTAGTCCAGTAGTTCTCAACTTCAGCACTCATTCAAATCACCTGGCGGGCTTGTTAAAGTTCACATTGTTGGACACCACCCCCAGAGGGTCTGATTCAGTAGGTTGGAGCCAAGAATCTGCTTTGTAAACAAGTTCCCAGGTGATGCTGATGCTTCTGGTCCAGGCCACAGACCGCACTTTGA
Organism: Mesoplodon mirus; assembly: GCF_964341445.2. Classification (NCBI taxonomy): domain Eukaryota; kingdom Metazoa; phylum Chordata; class Mammalia; order Artiodactyla; family Ziphiidae; genus Mesoplodon; species Mesoplodon mirus. Next base: position 50,520,237 of record NC_138982.1, read on the forward strand.
GAACCACTGACAGAACAAACCAAGAACTTACGCAAGGCTCAGCGACTCAGGCACAGAAACCTTATTTTCCAAATAGGAGGTCTGAAAGGAAGGGGAAAGCCTTCTGTGGAGCCTGTGATTTTAACCGGAGCTGAGTTCTGATCTGGTGAGCAGAGAGTGACTGGGACAGCGAGGTGAATATTCACAGGGTGGACGGGGGCAATGTGACCAAAGCTGAAGAAGTGCTTGGGGGTTTGGGGGATACCCATGATCCCAGCTGTGGGGAGCAGGAAGAAACAGAGGTGCCAATTAGACAGGACCTGGCCTCACTGTCTACAAGGACTCATCACCGTCTCCCTGAACCAAGGTCTGTTGCTGCCTGCAAACATGTGCTCTTCTTCATGTCTACTTGAAGAGAACTTCTATATCTAAATTCTGCTCAAAATATTTGCTTTAACCCTTTGAAATTGCCAATGTTTAATAGCTTTTGCTTACACACCCACAAAAAATGGCAATTTCATGAGGTTCAACCTAATATAAACTAGAATATGAACTGAAAATAAATGCAAAACTCTTTATGCTTAACTCAGATCTTTTTTAAAAAAAATTTAAATGAGGAATCAACTCTTAGGTTTCCCATATTTAGATTTAAGCACTTTGAGGATTTTTCTGCTGTAAATGTTCCATCTTTGAAACAGCTTTCACGGAGCTGGACCCGACTCTGATCTGCTGCCCCCTGCTGTCAGCCAGGGAAGCAACCTGATTTTAACTGTATTTGGGAGGTTAGTGGTATTCTTCAAAAAAAAATTCAGGATTTCTAAACATGCCACTTAGGATTATCCCTTGTTTCGAATAATCCTTGCCACTGCTTTTCTCCATTACAAGACTGTTGAGACTTGATGGGATAAGTCATTATCATATGAGCCCTGCTAGCATGACATACTTCCCTTTGGGATACAACTTAGAGTCAGAAAAGAAGGATCGAATTACAGCTGGACTCTCAGTAACTCGCACTAATGGCAGGGACAACTGCTTCCAGATTTCAGACATCAGGCTAAAGAGGATGTAGTGAAGGGTAATAGAATAAAAGGGCTTCGAGCTTGGATCTTGGTGATTTTGCTGGAGTGTGTTTGCATTTAATTACCTTCAACAAAAACTGGGGCTTATGCTCTGGTGATTTTGTTCCCCATATGATAAAACCGAATGAGTGTAAGCCAACTCCAGTTCTTCACCCTCAATTCTTCTCTGTAACATCAGTAGGGACTGCTGGGCTTTTATAAGAATCACTGAGCTTTAGATCTGACACAGAAAGAACTATGTGCTGCCAGTGGTAACTGATGGTTACTTGTGGGAAAAGAAGAAAGTACTTAAAATTCAAGCCAGAATCAGTTGGAAAGTCGAGATTGTAATTCAGATACACAACTGTTTAAACGCCAACCCCTTCTGCCACTCACTACTTGTTCTTAATTGTTTTCAAATGCCACTTTGCATCCTGTTTCCAAAGCTTGGGTTGAGAAAGTGTGTGGCCTGTGAGGCTATAGCCCTGCCTCATTCCCCAACTGCAGATGGCCCTTCTCTCTCCTGGAACAGTGAGCCTTGGACAAAGCAGGAGCCTAACGGAAGTGGTACCGTTGCTCCCAGTTGGGTCACAGGCTGAAAACTTTGAGAGTGACTATTCTGAATTATAGCTATAATTTAATTCAGCAATGTTATTGAACTTCTCCCTGTAATTAAGTAGCCTCTGGAGATCCAGGAAAGAATAAATCCCTTCCAAAGGCTCACAATTTACTGGTAGTTTCCTGTAAGTGCATGTAGGTTGGTTTTACTCAGATATTATTGAGGTAAAGGAAATTGTTGGATGAAACTTTTTACCTCCCATTCAAACTGTTAATTGGTATGCCAGCTCCATGAGCATTTGCTGCATTTATGCTTATTTCTCAAAAGATGAAAACCAAACTTGGCTCACAAGATCCAGCCCACAGCTACACTGTCTTTACTCAAGGGCTACTTTTGCTTTTTAGTGTCCAATCTGTTGTGGATTGATGCTTTTATAAACACAATAGAGATGAATTACTCAGATAAATAAAATGAAAACAAAAAGACATGCAAAATGTAAGCCCAAGTTTTTTACTATTAGGTTAAACAAATATAAAATGACTTTGTGAAATTGCTATAAAAAATTTCTAAACATGTACTTTCAATTTCTATACCTATCTCATCGCAGTATGGTAGCGGACAGTTCACAGGTCTGCACGGCACACTTTGAGTAACAGGGTAGCCCCTGTCTATCTCTCCCTGTCACACTGGCCTGCTTCCCCTTTTTGGAACGTGCCACCCTCCTTGCCCTGGCTGGCTTGTCGCCTCTGCCCAGAAGCTTCCCCAACCTCTCTGTGCCTAATTAACTAGAACCACCTATCGGCTTGCACGTCACATGTCTGTCTATCCTGATGTCCTAGACTTGGTCAGGGCCCCTAGTCTGGGCTCTCATTGTACCACACACCTCTCCTCATCACGCTTATCACCATTTAGAAAAACACGACTCCCTCACTAAGCCATAAACTCCACGAATGGAGTGCTGTCATCAGCCTTGTTCACCGAGGATCCCAAATGCCCAGCACAGTGACTGAGACATAGTAGATGTTCAATAAATACTTGTCCAATTTATAGATAATTAAAATATAACTTGAGTTCATATCATTCAAATCCCCATTTTACAAATGAGAAAAATGAGCTACAGAGAGTTTAAGCAATTTGCCCAAAATTTCCAAAGACATATATATATTTAAAACTATTTCAGATCTGTCAGGTTCCACACCACTGCTTTTTTATGACACATTCTAAAATGGGACATTACATAGACATTATGAAAGCTGTTTTGGATGATAGCATTTCTATGTGTTGAAGCCTAGCTTTCAATTCTATGTCATTTCCAAAACTATCTGGAAAATTTGCACAAACAAAATTTTATTTTATAATTCATGTATTCATTCCACAGATATTTACTGAATACCTACTATGTGCCAGGCACTACTCTAAGTGCTATAGAAGTAACAACAAATGAGAAAGCCCAGGCTCTGCTGAGTCTCAGTTTAGAAAAGTACCCATAATTGTTGATAAGTCCTATGAAGAGACTATGCACAAGATAAAGGGATAGAAAGTGATGGAGGTACTATTTTTGATAATGTGATCAGGGGGCCACTCTAAGGAGGTGACACTTGAGTTGAGACCTGAACATGAAAAGAAGCCACAAGGGTCTGGTGGCAGGCAAAGGGGACAGCAACTGCAAAGCCTGGGGTTGGGAACAAGTCTAATTCTGTTCCAGGACACAGAAGTGTCACTGGGGCACACGGTGAAAGAGCAGGAGAGGTTGTCAAGATGGGAAAGATAAATGGTGGCCAATTGTGATTAGCCTTTTCAAAAGACCAGTTGGATTGTTAAGGAGAATACTTAGGGCATTGTGAGGGCAGTGTGACAGGTGGAAGAGGGCGTCAGCCAGGATTCTAGTTCAGCAGTCCAGGTGAAAGATGAGAGCAGGGTGGCAGCAGCGGTGGTGGTGAGAAGTAGACTCAAGGTTTATTTTGAAGGTAGAGTTGAAAAAACTTGCGACAGATTGGATGTTGGAGGTGAGAGAAAGAGGGGACTCAGGATAATTCCAAGATTTTAGACCTGAGAAACAGAATGAATACTAGTGCCCGAAACAGGGATGTTAGAAGACTTAGGAGGAACATGTGGAGGGTGGGGACTGGTTTGAAATCAAGAGTAAAGGTGTGTGGGGGGTAAATGACACACAGTATAGACCACAGAGAGAAAATACTTTTCAGTAGAATCCATCAGAAACCTCATCATGCTTACATTTTCTTTAATAACTTTATCTGTGCTTATATTTTATGCTATAATATTTTAATTATTATGTAAGAGAAGAGTAGCCAGAGTTAGATAGAATAATAAAATCAAGTAATTGAAATGTTAACACTTTTACAGAATATTCTTATAGATTTTTCATTTGTTTCTGTCTGACCTAAAATCAAGATAATTTTCCTAAATTTAGAGATAGCGAGGATAGTGAGTTAATATTTCTCCTTGAAAATATGTAGCACTATGTTCAATATTATTTATTATAGCAATGATTATGATGGTGAAAATTAGATAATAGTTACTAATAAGATACTATATAACTAAATTAAGGTATACCCTTGCAACTGAATATTATGCAGATATAATAAAAATGAAGAAATTCTCTGCACTGATATAGAAGAACCTTTAAGATGTATTAAGTGGTAAAGCAAGGTACAGAATAACTGGTATAGTATGTTACCTCTTGTCATTAAAAGGGTGGGAAAATTAAAATATGTATAGTATCTGTGTTTGCTTGTATAAGCATAGAGGAACTCTGGGAGGATACATAAGAAACTAATCAGTGTTACTTATGGATGGGGTGCTGGGGATGGATGAATTAGGGAGATGGGGGATAGGGGTGTGAGGAAGATTTTCCATTAGATATCTTCTTTAATTTTTTTATTTTTGAGCCATGTAACACCTGTTCAAAAAGTTAAAGAAAGAAGCATAACACTAAGCAGATTTCAAAGAATGACCACCATTATTATTGAAAACACACTGCTGCCTGCAAAACCTTTTTTAAGCAAGTCACTTCCTCTGGCCTCTGAGCATCCCCCCACCCACCCCCCAGGAAAAGGGAAGATGAATGTCTAATGTGAACTCTTCCCTCTACTGCACTTTCCAATCTTACCTTCTCAGATTCTGCACAGAGTCTTCCAGCTTGAGTTAAGAAAGAGCCAGAATGTCTGGCTTCTAAGATGAAAGTGATGTCATCTTATTATATTTGCTTGATTGCTTTCTTCTTACTCTGCCAAGTTCAGTGCTTTACAGCTCTTTTTCTTTCACTCATTTATTCAATAAATATTGATTGAGCAACTCCTATGTGCAGTGTACTGCACTATATCCTAAAATACAAAGATTAATCTAATTTTTTTATTGACCTTCTTAATATATTTAAAGTATAAGGCAGCAAGGAAATAAGATCCTCTTTGCAAGTGGGGATATTTCCATAGTCCTAAGAGATTGAATCACTGTCCTGAAATCACAAGTACTTAATAAGAACAGGATATGCATTTGCCACCTGGGTCTAGGAGGCAAAATCCACTTGCTTCCATTTTTTTTCTAAGTGATGATAAGGATTAAATTTCACTTTGGGGGAAGGTAAGGCAGCTTGTCTCTTTTCTTACAGTGAGTGCCTGTCTACCATGGTAAGAGGACAAAGTACATTGTTTCAGCTTTTGCACTTAGGTTTGGAAACATTAATTCACTCGTTCATTTACTCATGTTTTCATTCCAAAGACATTGATCCCATCCCAGGGGCTAGGCATAATGGTAGATGCTGAGGGCTGTATGAAGATGACTCCGATTTTTGTTTTGTTTTAGTTTTTTGTTTTTGTTTTTGTTTTGTTGGGTTTTCTTTTTGTTGTTTTTTTTTTTTTTTGCGGTACACGGGCCTCTCACTGCTGTGGCCTCTCCTGTTGTGGAGCACAGGCTCCGGACACGCAGGCTCAGCGGCCATGGCTCACGGGCCCAGCCACTCCACGGCATGTGGGATCCTCCCGGACTGAGGCATGAACCCATGTCCCCTGCATCAGCAGGCGGACTCTCAACCACTGCGCCACCAGGGAAGCCCTGTTTTTTTTTATTTTATTTTTTCTTCACACCCACACACTGTACTTTATTTTTACAAGAGGTAAATAAACTGACACCAGTCATTGTAAATGGATGACCACAACAAAAGCAACAATGATTGCAATTACGAAACACAAAACACACTCATACTATGTCATAATATTGACATTCAGTCCAGTAATCCTCCACTGTAACAGCTCCTTTACTTTGCAGTGAAAATTGATTTATATACTTTTTGCCTCTGAGTCCTTGTGGGATTTTTTTTTATTCAAACAGAAAGTCACAAAAATTATAATCATCCTCATCAGTTCACTCAGTCCCATGTAATTAATTTTTTTTATCTTGATCTTTTGTTAGCACTTTTATGAATTCATCACTTTTCCATCAGAGTTCTGAAAATGCTTATTCATTCAGTTTGGCAGTATAGTCAGTTACCAGAAACCTGTACTTGTCAGAGTCTTTTCCATGAATTCCTTGAAGATGAAACCCTTTTATAGGAACATTTTTGCAAAAGCATCAGAGTACACCCAGAACTGTCTGTAAATGACAAAAGACTTAAAAATGACCACGGTTAAAGATTTGATGAAAATTCATAATAATGCAATTGACAAGGAAATTTAGTTGTCTCTGAGATATACATTTTAAAGTAATAACTAGAATTATGACTTATAACATTATACCAGAACATATAAGATTTTTAGAAATTTCATGTAATGTCTGAAACATTTATATTAACATATTTCCATACAAATAACCCAAAGAAAGTTTAGTATTAGTTGTTTTGTTTGTTTGTTTATACTGCAGGTTCTTATTAGTCATCAATTTTATACACATCAGTGTATACATGAAGATGACTCAGATTTAGGCCCTGTCTCAGGAAGGTAACATCTAGTTGGGGAGTAACAGCATGCTCATAATTACCTATAATACACATAATACATGGCAGAAATGATCAGTGCCTTAGGAGAGGTTCAGAGAAAGTGTCCTAAAGAGTCAGGTATCAGCTGAGCTGCCAAGGCAACAAGGAAGACTTCATCGCAGAGTCCCAGACCGAGGTCGCTCTGATAGGGTCTGGGTCAGACCTACCCCAGATAAAATTGAAGCCTGTGAAAACCACTTAGTATGAGAGAAGCTTCTGTACCCAATGCTCCCAATGTGGTGGCCAAAGGATATCTCTCAATTATATACCTTAGTTTCTATGTCTTTGAAATACTTTGATAGCTCTGATGATAGTTTTGATATTCACTATGTACTTGAACAGGATGTCACCTGATTAGAAATAAATATAGCCCCACCTTGTCCTGCACGTAAACAAGGTCAATAACCCCATTAGTCCAGTCACACAGATGAAAAACAGCTAAAACTTTATTAAAAATAACAGCCGACACTTTTTAAATACTTCTGTGCTTGCCTACTTTATAAGCATTGCTTCTTTTAATCCTTACATCAAACTTACAAGTTAAACACTATTATTACTGTGCCCATTGTACAGATAGGGAAACGGTGGCTTAAAGATGTTGTTATCTATAGTTCCACAGCTACTAAGTGGTAGAACTAGGAGTGGAATCCAGATCTGTCTGATTCCAAACCCATGATCTTAACCACTATGCTACTGGTTTTCAAACTTTAGCATGCACCAGAATCACTTGGAGGGCTTGTTAAAACACAGCTCAATGGCTCCACCCCTAGAGTTTCTGATTCAGTAGGTTGCGAGTAGGGTCCAAGAATTTGCATTTCTAACAGGTTCCTGGGAGATGCCGATGCTGCTGTTGCAGGTGCTGTACTTGAGAACCACTTTAATCTGCTACTCTTCTACCAATGGTAGTTTTCCCAATGCTCTGGAGGAATATGAATCCAATCTCACTGGATAAATATTTATGCCAATTTTCCCTTTATTGGAATAATGAAGAATTTACCTGAATTCTTTGAACAGACTAATTCACAGAGAATTTAAAGTAAATAACCAATAGATTAAAGTTCCTAATTAAATTTTCCTATGAAATGAATATGGAATCCTTTTTTTTTTTTTTTCGGTACACGGGCCTCTCACTGTTGTGGCCTCTCCATTGCGGAGCACAGGCTCCAGACGCCCAGGCTCAGGGCCATGGCTCACAGGCCTAGCTGCTCCGTGGCATGTGGGATCTTCCCGGACCGGGGCACGAACCCGTGTCCCCTGCATTGGCAGGTGGATTCTCAACCACTGCGCCACCAGGGAAACCCCTAGAGGTCATTTTTTTTTTGGCAGTACGCAAGCCTCTCACTGTTGTGGCCTCTCCCGTTGCGGAGCACAGGCTCTGGACGCCCAGGCTCAGGGCCATGGCTCATGGGCCCAGCCGCTCTGCGGCATGTGGGATCTTCCCGGACCGGGGCACGAACCTGTGTCCCCTGCATTGGCAGGCAGACTCTCAACCACTGCACCACCAGGGAAACCCTGGAATTCTTTTTCATAAAGAGCAAGGTTGATCTTCCTACATGAATGTAGATTTTTAAATTAGTTGAATGGCATTCTGATCACCAGCTTAAAGTAGTTTTAGTGAATATTTTGTCCTTCAAACAGAGATATGATATGAGAAGTCAAAGCAGGAACGCTCTCAAATTCTAAAGGCAGCAGTAGACAAGCAACAGGAGATATTATCCTGGCACATCCAAATAAAAGAAAAGGTATTTGTCTTACAGCCCACTGTTGTCTCTTCTTACAGCACCTTGTGCTTCTCCTTGATGGAATTTATCACATTTGAAAAGATTTGTATACTAGCTCTCATTGCTTCTAAATTGCAAGGATCGCATCTGTCTTGTTTACCACTGGCTCCTCAGCCTGGTACAGTGCCTGGCAATATTTGTTGACTGGCTGACTTACTGCTCTCTAATCCATAATCTTACAGGCAACAAACCATAGTCACAGCATTTACAAACTTGCCTAGCCAGCTCCAGAGAGAACTTTTTACAGAATATACAGTAAATACGTGTATATTGCAAGGAATAGAGGAGAAAGAATCGTGTGAATGCTCCATAAATCAGAAGCAACATGCTTTTGTTGCCCATTGCAAAACCTTTCCTGAAGCACTTCTCTGCAATGGCTTCTTCCTGTTAAATGATTTCTGGGCTAGAATATAAAGAAAGCACACGTTGATTGAGGAAAGTTACAGTTTAATGAGGCAAAAAATAAAAACATCCTATGAATCGAGTCCAGCTGTGTGGGTATTTCCTGCCAAAAGATGTAGGAGTTGGAGTAGTAGGGGATGTGCCTGAATGTGAATGGATGTTAGAGGCCCAGATGGTTGCAAGCTATATCAGGAAGAACCAGTGACTGTGCTCATTGCCATGCTCCAGATGACGCTGTTCCTATCGTTATGTACCAAGGGTGAGAATGCTGACTGAGTCATCCCTCTCAGAGTCTTGGATCACATATGTCTCTCTTCACTCCCATTGTGCTTGTGATGATACTTCATGAGATTTGAAGTCCTGGAAGAATAGTCATAAAGATTGAGGGCATAGACAGGAAAACCTTTAGACGGACTCTAAGCAAATAATTGAGCAGAACACATTTGTAATTTAGTTCAAATATGAGTTGCCAGCATCAGAGAGTTGAGTACTACCAGTGCAGACTGAGATCATAAGTAAAAGTCTTCATTCTGCTAGTTCCTTAAGCTCATATCCAATTGACATGATGGCATTTGTTGGATTATGCTCTAGTGTGATGCTACTGGCCAATGTGGACAGACACAGTGAGAAACAACCTAATAGAATGCATTCATTATCATGCCTCCCTTAAAGATATTTTTAAGACATTACTTGTTATATTATCTAGTACCCTCTCCTAGGGTAGAATTCCCTAGGAGGGAAGAGATTTCTTTTTAGAAGAGCTGTATGTGTCCAGAGCAACTGGTTTGTTTCCTGTCTTAAAGAAACTAGAAATTATGCACCTGGTTAGGATTCAGTGTTCCTAGTTAGTAATAAGTGTCTTAGGAAAATGAAGTTCATGGTATTCATTTTTGTACCAGACTTACTTTTGACCCTATATTATGTAACACTGAGTCTATATACATATATTGTGTGTTTTCTTTCTCAATTTTATTAATTTTGAAAGCTAACTTATATCTGTTTATATAGCAAGGTGCAAATAAGTTTATTCCAAAATACTTTCTGAGCATCTACTAAGTGTGAAGAACTCTCTGAAGTGATGGAGATTTCATAGTGAACAAAACTGAAGTGGTTTTGCTCACCATGAAATTGAACAAAAATGTACTCATGGAACTTAAGTTTGTGAAGACATGAAAAGTTTATTAAGGCATTCTAGAAAATAGATACATAGCCTCCCAATGATCTTGAGCAAATTACTTAACGCTTTCAAGTCTGTCTCCTTTTTATTAAACTTGGGCAGAATAATACCTTCATTTTGAAAGATTTTGTGAGGATTAAATTAGATCAAACATGTAATGTATACCTGTCCCATAACAGGTTCTCCATTAATGCCTTTCTCTTTTCCCACATAAAACCATGATATGTTTTGTCTAAACGCTTGTGACCTAAGCTTTGCTTTAGAAAAATGGATGTTTCAGGTTCTCTGTGAAAGATAAGGGAATGGATATTTAAACACAAATTTCATTTTATTAAGAACCCAACCTAAGTCAAAAGGAAGTTGAAAAGGGAAAGGGGAAGCGTAAGTGAGTTTCCCTCTAAAAAGAAAAGGATTAAGAAAGAAGAGCCATCTGAAGGAGAGAGAATTGGTTCTGATAAGTAGAGAGATGACAGACAGCCATTATAGAGGTTCTTCCCAGTTCAGAAGCTTGGCGCTCCCTCTTTCCTATTTAGTATATTTTGGCTCCAGAGAATATATTTGGGAGCAGGGAACCTACAAGGGTAGTTCCTTATTCTTTTTTCTGATGGACATCTTGTCAGGTCTCTCTCTAGAGCTAAGAAAGACAAACAATTCTAACATTTAAATATTTTAAGGAAGTTACACTTAACTATTTTAAGGAAGTTATTTGCTGTTTCATTTTTTTTCTTTTTTCATTTCAAAGGTACTTGAGTGAAAGCCCTTGCTAAGCTTATCTTCCCATTCATCACAGAAATACGATGCACGTATGTCCCGGCCATAAACTACTCACTCAGTAGCAGCCTATCTTATTTGCAGACAAACTACTCAAAAGGAAATACATTCTCCTAAATGCTGACCGTGTAATTTATACATGTAAGCAGCATAGAGCCTGAGTTCCATCAAGTGTTGACTCAAGGGTGCCTGTGAAGGATACCCATAAGCACTCACCAAAATAGACCTCTCCCTTAACAAGGAGTAGTTCTGGCTGGGAAAGGTTTTCACGAGCTAAAAACTATATCCGTTTAGCTCATGCTTATCATGTACCTAGAGGGAGGTGGCTTGCTGTAGTAGTGGAAGTTCTTCAGCTTCAGAGTTAAACAAACCCAGATTAAATCCCACCTTGCCACTTTAACCTTCAGCATTATTAAAGGAAGCATTAGGACCTACTTTTCTGGGCTGTTTTAAGAATTCTATTTGACCTTCAACATAAAGAGTTTGACAGAGTGTCTTGTTACTTCCCTGACCTTGCCTTTCCCTCTATGCTGGTAACTGTGGTGTATACAAAAGACAGTCCAGGATAGAAGGATGTGAAGTCACAAGAACATAGAATGAGATGGTACTTGATCAAGTCCTGGTATCTGTGGAATGTGCTTCCAAACCCACAACTGGGCTTGAGCTGGCCTGAAATACATGGTATGTTAAGAGAATTCAGTAGAACTTGAAGACTGAAAGAATTCTCAAATGTTTTCACTTCATAGGACCCCTTTTCTTCTCTACCATCTGTGGATGTCTCATGAAGTACACACAAATATACGCCAATTGTAGCATAGTGCTTGTATCACTTAAAAATGGTGATATCTTTTGCCCAAGAGAAGAGAGAGATGAGACAAAAGAGCAAGGAAGAAAAAAAAAAAAAAAGAAGGAAACTAATGTCTATCAAATGCCCACACTGTTCACTCCCTTTGCTGAGTTCTTTCACACAGCACTGTGAAGTGGGTATCATTATTCCCATTTTAACAGATGAGAACGGAGAAGCTCAGAAAGGCAACTTTACCCAAAGTGACACCCTCATAAGTGGGAGTGCTGGGATTTAAACCTAGGCTTTCTGCCTCTTGGTCCAGAGGGAGGTAGAAAGGAACTTTTACTAATGAATCTGTTCAATGACACTGATAAGCTGCTGTGCCATGGTGTCTTCAGGGCTTTTCCTGTCAAGGCATCCAGCGCAGTATGGAAGAAAGGTGACAGGCTTGGGGGTCGGATGTGCCTGTGCCCAAATCCTGGCACTCACCCTTCCACCAGCTGTGTGGCCTGTTTAACAACAGGAAATTGTCCACATATGGCTACTTCTGCCCAAGGAGGAAATAAACTGCAAAGGAAATTCTGAAGTACCACTAAGTGGTACCTGGTGGTAGTAGAGGGGCACGGCTAAGAATGTGGCCCCAGTACTAGACAGACTTGACTTCTAATCACAGCTCTAATGAGAGACAATAAAACATAGTAGTTAAAAATACAGACCCTGAGGTCAGACTCTGGTCTGCTGTCCCAGCTCTGACACTGACTAGCTCTTTCTGCTTACCTCTATTTGTCTCAGTTTCTTCATCTGTACAATGGGTATAATAAAAGTATACACCTCAAAGAGTTGTTGTGACCTAGGTACTGTTGAAATATATGTAAAGTATTCAGCACAGTTCCTGGTACATTTTAGATGCTCAAAAAGTGATTACTATTATTACCACTACTACTATTACTAAGTACCTGTCTTTGGGCAAGTTATTCTTTCTGAGCTTCAAGTACCTCTTCTCTAAAATGAGGGTATAATCATGTCCACTTCAAAGAAGTGTTTGTGAGAATTCAACTGGAAACTGTACCACACTTAATACCATTTTGATAGGTTTTGTTTTGTTTTGTTTTGTTTTTTTGCGGTACGCGGGCATCTCACTGTTGGGGCCTCTCCCATTGCGGAGCACAGGCTCCGGACACACAGGCTCAGCAGCCATGGCTCATGGGCCCAGCCGCTCTGCGGCATGTGGGATCTTCCCGGACTGGGGCACGAACCCGCATCCCCTGCATCGGCAGGCAGACTCTCAACCACTGCGCCACCAAGGAAGCCCTTGATAGTTATTTTAATTAGCTAGATGCTCTGATGTTCATCTCCTCTTTGGACCATGACACTCTTCAAATAAGTTTATAGTTCTGAAGAGTTTCCCAAGAAGTAGAAATTGCTGTGTTCATTGTTAAACATTAAGAACTGTTTTATTTTTGGAGGCACCAAAGTGAAGAGCACATCTAATGCACACAGCCATCTTCTCCAGAGGTGACTCTATAACACTCTCCCTGTGTCTCCTTCATTCTCATTGTTCAGGAAATTGTTTAACTCAGAAAGTCAGAAAATGCTTTCTACGCTTCTCAAGGCAGAACACATAATCACTGTATTTCCACATAAAAACATCATTGCAATTTTCAACTTTTTCCAATAATCTTCAAAAATTGGGGGACTGGGCTTCCCTGGTGGCGCAGTGGTTGAGAGTCCGCCTGCCGATGCAGGGGACGCGGGTTCGTGCCCCGGTCTGGGAAGATCCCACATGCCGCGGAGCGGTTGGGCCCGTGAGCCATGGCCGCTGAGCCTGCGTGTCCAGTGCCTGTGCTCCGCAACGGGAGAGGCCACAACAGTGAGAAGGCCCGCGTACCGCAAAAAAAAAAAAAAAATTGGGGGACTTCTCTGCATATCTCTCAGCACTAAGTTAATTTGTGTTGGTTTCAATATCACTGAACAAGAACGTATTAGTCCTTCCTTAAGGCAGCTTTGATTAAAGTTATTGTTTCTTCTCTTTAATTTCATATAACCTCTACGCCAGTTGGGTCTCCCTGAATCTTAGGATCAAAATAAGATTGATTCAAAGCACTCCTGCACTATGAAATTCAGTGCCTCTCCATCCCAACAACACTTCACAAGATTTCTGCAGATTGGGGGGATACTAAGTGTTCTGGCTCTGAGCTCCTGCTCCTGCTTTATCAGAGGGATTTTTAAAAATTCATTCAACCTACTCTGTGTCAGGCACTGTTCTGGGCTCTTCATATGTGGTACAAAGTGAAACATACAAATCACTTCTCTGTTTTCTCTCCTTCTTCCACACCTTGTCAGTATGAGTGTGGAACATGTGGAACATCTATTCCTCAATTACAAGCAAAAAAGTTTCATCTTACAGAAGGTATCTGGGTCTCCAGCAGATATCACTGGAAGTTTGGGGATGTAACTTGAAGGGGAAGGAGGTAGAAGAGAGGACTAAATTGCCACCAAATTTTTTTTTAGTTATGCAGTTTTTTTTAGACAATCTTCTTTCCCTCCTTTCTCCCTATTTCAAATTCCTACTATGTTTTAATCCAAAGTAAGTGTGATTTCCACCACCTCCACGAAGGGATTTGCAGAAAATATGAAAAGAGCCCATGGATGAGCCATAAACTCATAGTAGCCTTTGCCTTGACTACTACAGTGAGATCAAAGGGTTTTTAATTATCACGGGTAAGGATGCCATTAAATTCTTAGCCAGAAGCCAAAATTTCCAGTTTCTGCTTAATGGTGGAGGGGTATGTGAAGGAGGTAGTGTCATACTTCTGTAACCCAGGTTTAGGAGAAACCTCAAGACGTCTTAGGCAGATAGGACTATATATCATCTATCCATCTACCCATGCCTTCATTCATGCATTCACTCAACGAGTCTTCATTTAGCACCCCTCTACCCACAAGACACTGCTTGTGGCAACACAAAGGAGAATATGAGATTCAGTGTCCAGTCTCAGGGAGATCAAAGTCTAGACTTCAACGAAAGAAAAAATCATCATTGAACGGGATCTGGAAGAATACATGGAATTCAACAGGTAGAGATGAAGAAATGGGAATTCCAAGTGAAGAAAACAGTCTCTGTAGAGATGCAGAAACTTGCATCCATACAGCCTTCAGTGGCGTGGGGAGTGGCACAGAAGAGCTGGTAAGAAGGGAGCTGCAGGAGAGGAAGTGATGGAAGAGCATCCTGCAGACCTAAGGAGGGGTACAATCACAAAGAGCCCCTTCTCTCACGAACATTCATGATACCAGGCAACTCTTACAATTTGGACTGTCCTCTGTTGAAATTTGATGCCCTGTAGGAAGATTGACATTTTGAACCATGTTTGCACTTGAGACATCAACTTTCTGAAACCCAGGCTAATCAAATGAAAGATCCAGTCTGTGTATTTTTGTCAGCTCTTGCTCTTGCCTCTGCAGCCACAAATATCATATAGAGAGAAACCACATTCATAAAAGATCCCAGCATATGAAGTACCTAATTTCATTGTTCATTTTGGAGAAGGGGAAAAAGATAAAAATATTGACATGGTATGATATGATTTTTAAATAAAACTATAAGCCTTCACAGAATTTCAACTAAAACAAATAAATGAGTAAAATTTTACAATACTAGTTAAAAGAGACCTAAATAGACAATAAGTTCCATAATAGAGAAATCCAAGTTAAATTCCTTCAAAAACTATCAGTCACTTTCTTTGTTTACTGTGACATAGTTTGTATTATTGTTGTTGTAACTGAAACCACTATGGTATTAAAATATCCAAAGTCAAGAAACATATTTCTATTTCCAATTAAATCTTCTCTAAGAAAATAAGCGTTTTTTTTTTTCTAAATGTGGGTAAAAATGCAAACAACTTCATTCTCACTTTTCAGAGAAAATGTCAGCTTAACTCTAAGCCTACTGAAAAAAGTTTTTTTAAGTTGTTGGAAAGGTCAAGCAGAAGAAAATATTTCTGGAATTTCTAAATTTTGATGACTTTAATCCACAACAAAGTATGTTATATTTTTACTGAAATTTAAAATCTCTTAAAAGACAATTGCAGTAAGGTTTTTACTGAAATTTAAAATCTCTTAAAAGACATTTGCAACAAATGTTTATTATAGATGGAAATAAGACTAGAAAATGAATCTAACATTTTTATTCAGTTGCATAAATTAGCCATGATATAGATATAGATATGAATATAGAAAATAGTAATAGGTAACATATATAATATATATATTTAGGTATGACAGAACATATATGACATACATGTATGTGTCACAACTAAAAGCAACTGTAATCTGTGATGGACTAAGGGAAAAAAACAAGAAATAAGCCTTTAAAATAACTGATCTTCTATTACTTTGCTGTTGACATTTTAGGAAAAGCGTGTTTAAGTATAAGAAATTAAAAGAAGTCTTTGTATTTTTGAGTCTAGCGAAATATTACAAGGTTTCAATTAACCAGAACACTCAGAGCTATTTGAGTGTTGTTATTAATTGAAATTTTTCATCACATCAAGATTGACCAAAAGGGGAAAAAAAACTTTTTTAGTGGCAGATATTTCTAAAATGTATTAATGCTTCTTTCTGTATTACTAAGTACAATAACACTATATCTAATTCTTTCTTTGAAGAATGGAGACGTTACTGTCCTCAGGGCTATTACTCAGTGCATCTTTCCTTACTGAGTGGTACCCAGATGTAATTGTCAGAGATGGGCTGAATATATACTGACTGTGGGGCATAACTTGGAATCTTTAGTATCCTTCAAATGAGGTTGTTTGTTTGTAAACTAATTTTTTCATCTAAACATGACGTTCTGGAAAAATTAATTGAGGATACTGGTTAATTAGGTTTTTGTTTTACTATAACTGAACAGATTATAAGTGGCTAAAAGGAAATAGTGTGATATTGTTAATCTGTGGAGGAGGGAAGAGTAATGGTAAATTTTCAGACAAATTTTGATAGATTTAAACCATTTTGAGCTTTCTTCAATTTAGTGTTTAGAGGAATAGCTTAAGTGGAGAATCTAAGACCCTTTATACTTTCTGGGAACCTTTTAAATGCTTAATAAACTCTGGCATATGTTGATGTGGGAAAAACTAGGATCTTAAAGAAATTAATTTTTTTCTATACACATAACATCTATCTAGAATTAGAATCAATTTCAATCTGTCTAATGAAATATCACTATCATGTTGCTTTTATCTTTGAAACTAATAGATCATAATGTATTATTTAGTAGGTTGAAATAAGTTCAGGCCAAATCTCTTTTAAACGTTAATTTAATCTATTTTGATATATATCTGACATTCAGGAGGAAGAAAATGTAAGGGATAGCAGAGAATCCATCTTTAGGAGATTGAGAAAAACTTCATAGGCAATTTAAAATTAATATTATCAAATCACTCTTTTGCCTGTAGTGACTTGGGACATAGATTAAAGACATATTTCCAGTATAGGCAATCTGCCTAAAGTAGGGTGTAGAAATGACTCAACACCTCCATGAACTCAATGGACCACCAAACTGTTCTAGTCCTTCAGAATTTAGAAACAAGATATGAATGTGGTGTCAATTTGTAATTCATCAGACAAACCAGTGAACTCATTAGTAGAAATATATACTTTTAGAACTGCTAGAAATGTTTTAACACTCTTAAGGTCTTCTATTGTTGAATCCTTTCTTAGACTTTGAAAATTGAAGGTCATCTTTTTTACTGTGATTATATAACTTTGGTTGAATAGATCTCCTAATATGGCCCTACCATATTAGGGCCCTACCATTGTCAACCCTAGAGCACATAAAACAGTCTGTGAATTCATCAGCAATCTAATGGTACCTTGGAGTTTTGCAACTGCTACCTGAATGGGCCAGATCCAGATTTGCCTTGTTTTTCTATTGTTAGGGGAAGTCCACTAGCTTTTACATTTCATTATAGTGTAGCCTTATCAAATTACTCTTTCAAAATAATAAATAGTTCTTTCAGATACTGTAGACACCCAAATACATATGGAAAATAATTTACTCAGCTAATGGGATTTTGCTGATTTTTTAAATTATTAGTGTATATTGAGTTCTCACTTCTACATGTTGTCGCTAAAATCTCAATTCAAGTTTGGGAACCAACACACTGCTCCTATTGGCACTGGCTGACCACTCCACGCACAATCTTCATTTGAATTTCTTTTAGGTAACACTCCCTGACAAGTAGGTCATAGTCCCTGATGTGATATCACCATAGTGGCCAATTTTGGCCACCTGGGTTCAAAATTTATAGTTTTCAATATCCACAAAGTCCTTTTGATCAGATTGGAAATCGCAAAAGGAGTTAACTGAGAAGGCTTAAAGTAGACCTGTAACTGAATTGTCTTTGGATGTTTCTAAACAATTTATTGAAGTACGAAAGTAAGATTACTTTGTAATCATGGGTAGTTTTTTCATTATCGTATTAGTTTACTAGGGTGTCCAAAACAAAGTGCCACAAGCTGGGTGGCTTAAACAACAGAAATTTATTTGCTCACAGTTCTGGAGACTAGAATTCTGAGATCAAGGTGTCAGAAGGATTGGCTTCTTCTGAAGCCTCTCTCCTTAGCTTATAGATGGTTGTCTTCTCCTTGTGCCTTCACATAGTCTTCCTTCTATGTCCTAATTTCCTCTTCTTATAAGAAATCATATTGAATTAGGGCCCACCCTAATACTTCATTTTAACTTAATTATCACCTTAATAAAGACCCTATCTCCAAATACAGTCACATTCTGAGCTACTGGGTGTTAGGCCTTCAATATATGAATTTTGAGGGGACACAATTCAGACCATAACAGTTACTAATCTCAACTCATTAGAAACTGGTCTCTCATTATCCCTAGTGGCTAGATTCAGCATCCTGGACTTGCTTTGGAGCCTTGATTTCTCTGCCTTATAAGTCCTTTTTTTTTTTTAACATCTTTATTGGTGTATAATTGCTTTACAATGGTGTGTTAGTTTCTGCTTTATAACAAAGTGAGTCAGCTATACATATACATATATCCCCATATCTCCTCCCTCTTGCGTCTCCCTCCCACCCTCCCTATCCTACCCCTCTAGGTGGACACAAAGCACCGAGCTGATCTCCCTGTGCTATGTGGCTGCTTCCTACTAGTTATCTATTTTACATTTGGTAGTATATATAAGTCCATGCCACTCTCTCACTTCCTCCCAGCTTACCCTTCCCCCTCCCCATGTCCTCAAGTCCATTCTCTACATCTGCGTCTTTATTCCTGTCCTGCCCCTAGGTTCTTCAGAACCTTTTTTTTTTTTTTAGATTCCATATATATATGTGTTAGCATACGGTATTTGTTTTTCTCTTTCTGACTTACTTCACTCTGTATGACAGACTCTAGGTCCATCCACTTCACTACAAATAACTCAATTTCCTTCCTTTTTATGATGAGTAATATTCCATTGTATGTATGTGCCACATCTTCTTTATCCATTCATCTGTTGATGGACACTTAGGTTGCTTCCATGTCCTGGCTATTGTAAATAGAGCTGCAATGAACATTGTGGTACATGACTCTTTTTGAGTTATGGTTTTTCAGGGTATATGCCCAGTAGTGGGATTGCTAGGCCATATGGTTTTGATTTAGGTCATCCCAAACCTGGTCTCCTATCCATACTGTGACTATTCTCTGCCTCTGTTGCTGTTATTGAAATCTCTTTACTGCTTACATACCTTTTGCTCCTCTTACATTCCATATGGTTTCTAAACTCAAGTTCATTACAGTGGTTTCTGTAATAACCAAAAACTAGAAACAACCCAAATGTCCATCAATGGTTTAATGGATAAATTGTGGTATATACAGATGATGAAATACTATACAGTGGATAGAATGTAATAACTATTGCTACTTACTCCATGGATGAATCTCACAAACATAATATTGTATCTTTTGCTACCTACTTCATAAGGACACTTAGCCCACAGAGTCCATGAGTTCAGCAGTAACCATTCAGAGTCAATTAATATTTATTGAGTACCTACCATGTGCCAGGCATTGTGGAAGTGCTTTCATACATACTTAATTCTCATAAATTTATGAAGTAGAAATATAGTATTTCTATCCTGTTTTCGGAAGGTAAAATGAAGCCTTAGAGAGAATAATTTATAAAAGAGCTGGGATTTGAAACTCCGGTCTTCTGACTCCAGTCCTGGTATTTGTGCCAGCATGCCACACCATGCAATCCTTCTTTCCCTTCCACTGACCATGGAGGCTACACCGGCTCCATTAGCTGTTAATCGCATGGCCACACAGTGACTGAGGCTCATCACTCCAGTGTCTCTCCATACTTTCCCTAACTCCTCTCCCCAGAGTGAGAAAGACTGTTCATCCTTTTAAGGAACCAGAAGGCATGAGGGAGGATCCAACTCACACACTGCTGATGATCCCCCAGAGGACTATCAAGATAAGAAGAGATGACAGAGTCTGATCCAGAATTTTAGAATAGAAATGCCCAAAGCCTCAGCTTCTCTCTTAGAACTGTTTCAGGAATCAGGCAGGTGGAGTACCTTAGCTGAGACCTTTTTGGCTAGTAGCTTGTGAATTTAGCCTAGTTTCTGTAATTTAGTTTTCCTAAGTTACATCAACAAAACTGGAGCATTTGGTGACTGGAGAACAAGCTGGTAAAAAACTTGCACCTGCCAGCAAATGAGGAAAGATACAAAGAAGGCTACTGAGTAGTCAGACTCCAAGTCCACAACTCTTATTCAAAAATTAGTAATAGAGTTTGCCTGAAACATTCATAAAGGGGAATTCAAGTTCACTAGTTACTAGCCCTCCTCTAGAAAGAAAATGGACACAGTGAATGTATTTCTGAATTTGCTATCTCAAATTCAAAAATTTGGTAACAATATATTTACCACATGGTCTTTACATCTGTTTTTTTTAAAGAGATGGGATTCAATTTCTTTGCTCTAAGATAACAATAGTCAATATTGAAAGGCCTCCAATTTGGTAGGGGGATGGAATTCTTTCTTCTGACTTGTGTTTTTACTTGGTAAATAGATTTTACTTACTAGGGGCAAGACATTGGGGGATGCATCTAATCACCGATAAGAAAAAGAGTTTCAGAGGTAATCAGATCAATTCAAGGGAACTGTTTCATTGTCTTAACCACATATTTATGTACAGGGATTCTTATTTGTTATATTTTCTTTGCAAAACTTTCCAATCAAGAACATGTGGAAAAGATGGGAGTGATAAAGAAACCGATTTTTTGTACATGGTTCCTCCCAAGTTTCCACACCACTATCCTTCCACATTTTACTATCTTGTATACTATACCACCTTGACTAATTTCAAGCACTTAGAAACCAGACCTCAATACCTCTTCTCCTAACCCCTCCCAGAAGGAGGCCATGTCTCACCTCTCCCTATGCCCCAAACACCACTGATTCAGCAGAATTTCAGCAACTATTTATGCTGGTGATGAATGATTCTCATAATATCTTACTTTCTCTTAAGTGTTGGATATGTATCCATTTGTGCAAGTAAGATACAAGTAGTCTGGAGTATTTGTACTTGGGAGGATATTTTTTGAAAAGAAAAAAATAACAAAGTAATCTTTAGGACTTTGTGTTTTCAGTCTTTTTCCTTTTGCTTAAAAATAATCCCCCTCCCCCAAATGCCTGTTTTGCAAATCATCTGAGGTATTTAACAAGGAATTGAAAATAACAAAAGTAACCCTGTAATTACCATTGCATTTTTTTGGTTACATATTTTACGCAATCATCAAAGGCCTCTCAAACGTAAATATATTTATATAAATATAAATAACAAATTTTGGATTTATCATACCAGAAAGGAAAATGTATCATACCAGAAATTAAACATTACTTCTTAATTATTGAATATGTATTATTTATGTCATCCTCGGCATAAGCCAAACCAGGTCAAAAGAAAACAATTTTTTTGTTTCTGGGAGGAGCTTAATCTCCATGCACAACTCAGGAATTTTGGGTATGGGCAATCCTGTTCCGCAAGTGACCCACTGTGAAATTAGAAAAAATGACAAGGAGTGCTTTGGGACCAGTTGGTGACTCTGGTCATTGAGGGCTGATTTTTTTTTAAAAAAGTAGAGATAGAAGTGGACTCAACTTCCTCAAAAGTGCTCCTGGATGGTCAAGAACACACCCTGAGACAGGAGAGACTAAAGTGCTTAGGCCTATTTTCTGAGGGAGAGACCACATTTTAAGAGTCACATCAGTTTTACACACCAGTGTTTTCTGCTTCAGGCCTAAATGTTCCAGGTTTTCTGAGGGTGTTTTAAGAACTACAAGATGAAAGCTACTGATTGGGCACCCATTATGATTGGTGAGTACTGTTAGGGGAGACTCCTGAATGGGAACAAAAATAGTAAGAGCAGCATTGGTGATAAGGAGGCCTGTTAAGGCAGGAACAGCTGCTGTGGAGGTGCTGAGGAGGTGATGGAAGCAGCTGCTGCCAAAATGGACTACCCAGAGGTGAGAGAGAGAGCAGCCCCAGGGACACCACACTAACTATGGAGAAGACACAAACCCAGGGTCACCTTATGCACCAGCACAGTGGACACGGTTCAGACGGCCCAAGATACTCTTTAGGACCCATAAAATTGTTTTAATTATATCTTTCTTAAAATCAGAACCCCCTAAATGACTATTAAAATAATGAATGTGTCATAATAAATTCAGTCTGGATTATATTTTTCTTGATACAGCTTAATCATAAAATATAGTCTTCTACATTTTTTTATAGAGGAAGAGGCCCATGAAGGCAAAAGTTTGAGGGCCTATAAAAGTCATAAAGACCCCCTACACCAATCATTCAGGCCAAGGACAGTGTGTGTGCATGCGGGGGGCGTGGAATCCCAGCGACTTTCATGTGTGGAGGTTTAGAATTAACGAGATTGTTATCCACGACTCTCCCATCACCACATACACATACACCACACACAACAAAAGTGCCAAATAGCACATAACACACACCAAGGGCATAGGAGTTATATAGTAGAATGTAATTAGAATCAGTCCTCATTCACCTCAGAAGACTTCATTGCAAAGGTGATGGTTTGGAGAGTCATCTGGGAAGAACAATGCTGGAGGGGAAAAAAAAAAAAAGTAAGAGAGAAAGACATGGAGAATCAACAAATCAACTAGATGTCTTCCTTTTAAATGCCATGTGTCATTATTTTAACTAGAGGCATCAATTTCCTTACTGCAACTTGACTACCCTTATTAAGGAATCAGTAATCATATTATTTCCGGCTATAAACAGATCACTGAACCAATGGTGAATTCATATGATTTTTCAATTCCTCATATGAATTGCTAGTTAAGAAAAGAGAGCATTCCATCCATGCTTCCCAATTGTTTACATCTAGATGTGTGCTTCCTTCAGTATGTTTAGAACCAAGGATTGACCAGTATGCTCAGATTTAGTTCTCTATTTGTACCGCCTTTAAAATTTACAAAACATTCTGTTGGGGGCAGAGATGAGTTAAATGTTACCGTGATAGAACCAGCATGGTTTGAACCCTACTCTACGTTGGAAGAAATCTACAGGAACACACAACTAGGAGAACACATAATATGGTAGGCAAAGATCGCCACCATTCATGGAACATTGATCTGACGTTTTCCCATGTTGAAAGAGAAGTTTGAAGAGAGCATGACACTTATCATGACATTTACCTTCCCCAGTACAAGAAGGTTATCCTGGCTCTGCACATGAGAGATGAGAATAGCCATCAGAAATTAGCCTTTTTGTGGCCAGTTTCCCGCAGGTGCATGTTAAGTCCAGGGTCTGGAATTTATGATACATAATTTTTCAGTATATGCAATACTGAATATCATTTCATTTCAAACAGTGTTGCTAAAATGATCTAAATGGCAGGTATTTGCTTACATGTATGTATGTATGAAGAAATATATTCAATACATTCACATTTGTAAACTTGATTGTAGTTTTGTCTATCCTTAGAACAGTCATCCTAAAAAAAAACTGTTTAATCTCCAGTATTGTAAATATAAAATTTGGGGGGAAAATGCATGAAAATGTTAGGGTTGCTATTTAAACTTTCTTGTTTCTGTTTTTTCTCAATTTTTGGCAATAGCATATATTAATTTTACAATCAGAACAAAAGGAAGGCTGTTATTTAAATTCATCTATTAGCTAATTTAGGGTTAGAGATGTCTAGTATTGTAGTCTTTTACTCTTCCCCTAATTTGATATATCTCCGTTTCTTCTGTTTAATATCTTTGATAAAGAGCCTCTGTATTATTGTCGATAGATTAAGAATAATAAAAATAATTTTTAAGTTACAAACTCCATAGTAGCAGTAATAGAATCTGCAACTAGAAAATTGCTTACAAATGGACTGTGTTACTCTGAAATTACTTATTTTATTTCATGTGTCCAAAATAGATCTCAGGGGCTTCCCTGGTGGCGCAGTGGTTGGGAATCCGCCTGCCAATGCAGGGGACGCGGGTTCGTGCCCCGGTCTGGGAAGATCCCACATGCCGCGGAGCGGCTGGGCCCGTGAGCCATGGCCACTGAGCTTGCGCATCTGGAGCCTGTGCTCTGCAACGGGAGAGGCCCCAACAGTGAGAGGCCTGCGTACCGCAAACAAACAAACAAACAAACAAACAAAACAACAACAACCAAAAAAAAACACAAAAAAACAACCAAGATAGATCTCAGGAAAACCCTAGTAAAGATGGCATTTCATGGCATTGAGTTAGCATTTAATAATAATTGGAGAGATGCTAAAGCTTATAAGCCTATTAAGATCTACAGAACAGAAAAAATTGTGTGTATGTGAAATGTTAGGTTCATTTTCTAAGAAGATAGGACAAACGAAAACATTTTGTTAGAAATGTGCTCATGAGTGAAGTTACGGATGGCTGATTCTTATTGACCATTGCAGACTAAAGAAAATATTTCTCCAAAATCTATGCTTAGATCCATACTGTGCAATTATACTGAAAAGTGGTTGCTGCCCCAAACTTGGGTGATACCATTGGAAACCCTGCATTTAGGTCAGTTGATGAGGGGAGAGTGGAAGAGCCCTCCCACCCCTAACAAAGCTGGATGGAGAGAGAACAGTGTGGTAGAGAAGGAAGCACACAGGCTGGGAGGTGGGTCTGGTTCCCATCCGGGCTTAGCTTTGAGGCCTTGGCCAAATCACACCATCTCTGAGCCTCAAAGCCCAAAAATGTCTAGCAAAGACAGTAATACCTATGCCACAGGGCTCTCATGAGATCAAACAAGTAAAAACATGCAAAACACCCAGCAGAGTGTTCGGCACACAGTAACTTCTCTAAATACGTTAGATCCTTCCCTGTGAGACAGGCCTAGAGCCCACACCTTCTCATCTGAGGATAGCTCATAGCTTCACAGCCTGGTATCCAGCCTCAGAAGATCCTGTGACTTCCAATATTTTCTACTCTGTTTCTTATATTCTATATTTAAAAAAGAAGAAGAAGAAGTGGGCCAAAATTGAGTTTTCTTAATAAATGTTAGTGTCACTTGCTACACTCTGTTTCATTCATTTATGCCTGGTGTTATAATAGAAATTAATTAAAAAGATTATTCTCAAGAATTATTATTTGTTAGAAAAGCTACTATTTTATATATTTCATTTGTGAAGAAACAAAATGATAAAAGAAATTTTTTAAAAATCAATTTTCCACAGCAAATCACAAAAAAAAGAGAGATGTTTCCCTTTATGCTGATACTGTTTTCTAAACAGTCAAAAACATCTCAAGAGATTCAGTAAGGAAGTGGGAAAAGGTGATTTTGAAGTATTATTTGAAAAGAAATAGGCTGAAATAATTGCTAGAGGGTGTCATAATGCAATAATCAACTTGTAAAGTTTCACTATTCTCTTGTGGCTAGAATGACGTATTTAGAAGCATACCGATTTAATGTAATCTAAATCCATTTATATGCTTGAGTGTGTAGTCAGTGTATATTTCCTTTTTGCTGTCTTCATGATGTTTCAAATAATAGATTATGGTGTAGTTCTATTTAGAAAATTGAGCTTGAACTTTGGATAATTATGTGTATATATTTCTTACAATGTTTTAAGACACTGACTAAAGAAAAAAAAAAAAAAACCTGCACAGTTGAATTACTGTCAGCCCTGCAGAGCTGCTGATAAGCCAAGTTGTATAGTTTCATGAATTGCCAACTCAGTTATCAGACAGGTTCTGAATTCTAGAAGCATTATCCCACAAGATAAATGGACAAGTCAGAAATGACACAGCTTGATTTTAAGGTACCAGGTGGAGGTGGCAATACAGTCTGGGGGAAATCTTGGTTTGATATATGAGTGCATTCACGTGATTTGGCAGTGGTTTTAGACACCATGGAGATGTCACGTGGCCGACCTTCCTGCTCTGTTCTCGGACTATACCACACTTGTGAAACAGTGAGGCTCATGGGGTAATAACTCAAAAGCCAAAAGGCTGTAAAGCAAAAAAAGTTGCTAGCAGGCACTAACCTGGGTGTCATGACTCTTTTCAGGTAGTAGGTGTAACCTTGAAGAAAAAGTGGCACTGTCTTCAAAAAAGTGACCTGACCCTGGCTTTGGTGGGTTTTTCTGCAAGAAATAAAAAGCACCGCATGTGTTTATTATACATCCTTTCTAGCTGACCACTGCTTTGTTCTAGAGTTCAGCATGAAAGGACTAATTTTTGTTTTCTTTTGTTTTTGTTTTAGTGAAATGGCATGTCCGTTGCTAATTCTAGCTATTATAGTTGCACATGTGAAAAATACCTATACGTAGTTTATAGATTGGTAGCATTTCAAATAAATGGTATACTGAAATATTGACCTGAAATTTTTTGAGATGCTTATCAATTGATATTTTTTTCTTAGCCCAAGAAAAGAGTCTGAATCATTATTTTTTAAATTTTACCTTGTAACATTAGATATGTTTTAAAAAATATATTACGAATTTAAATATAAGCATGCCACTTTGTTTATTGCTATATTATTAAACCTCTTGGAGCATGGAAAGAATTCTTCACAAATGATTTTGCTCTTTTGAAAAAAATAAGCTGCAAAAATATTTGTTAAACTATATATAATCTGTCAATGAGGGTAGCTTATAAAGGTATACTGAGCTTACAGTATGTAATGTTTTATCCAAATAATTTTTATATTTTGAAAAAATGTCAAATAGTTTAAGAGTGCCATAAATCTTTTCCCAGAATTCAGAACTGTATGTATCTCTATTTTAGGAAGATGACATTGCTTCATTAAAGGAAAAACCTGGATCATTATGCACCCCAATTTGTATGCAGTGAATCACTGTTGCCCTTTATTCTTCCAGAATTCAGTTAATCTAAGGATTGTGCCCATATAAACTTTTCAGAACACATAAGAAAATTACCACTGTTATATCTGATGAATAAAATCTCTAATAGTTGATTTTCTATCATAGAAATAACATATTATCATTCAATAATGCTAGTTTTTAAGTTACAAACCAAAGAAACAAACTTTCAGCATTGTAAAGAGATTCACACATTTTTAAATGTAGTAACTATACAGAAAGTTTTTCTTTGTTCCCATAAATAAAAGCTGCCACTCATTTTAGAAAGGCAATGCCTGAAAAAATGGACAATGTTCTGCTTCTTAGAGTCAACCTACCTTTTAAATACTTAAAGCCCTGTGTAAACCAAAGATCATAATGTAATTCTATCCTCTTTAGTTGCATAGAGACTATCAAGATTTATTAACCTCTGGAGTTAATAGTGACCATAGCTCTTAATTCCCTTTCAGACAATGGACCCTCATATGTCCATTTTGTTTCTTTGCCTATATCTCTGTGTGCTACATTTTTATTTTAAGTAGATTTACAACACAGATATTCACGTCTGCACCTAGTATAAGGTTGTTTTCTCCAGAGAGGCTCTACCCAGAGACCAAAGAAAATGGAAGGTTTTGTTTTTGAAGTGTTTAAAGATTATTTAATTTTTACATAGCATGAGCCGTTGCTAATTGGGTTGGGAAGGTGATATTTTGTTTTTTGTTTTTTTCCCTTATGCCCTATCTACTCTCAAAAACTTAATAATCTGGTAAACTAAAACCCCAGAAAACCAGCATACCCCTTTACAGTCCATAGTTATGCTTGTATGAGGCCAAAAATTTGTAGATGTCAATATATCATTGCCTCTATTTTTTTTTTTTTTTTTTTTTTTTTTCCCGTACGCGGGCCTCTCACTGTTGTGGCCTCTCCCGTTGCGGAGCACAGGCTCCGGACGCGCAGGCTCAGCAGCCATGGCTCACGGGCCCAGCCGCTCCGCGGCATATGGGATCCTCCCAGACCGGGGCACGAACCCGTATCCCCTGCATCGGCAGGCGGACTCTCAACCACTGCGCCACCAGGGACATTGCCTCTATTATTAATCATCCTTTATTTACACCTGGATTTATGAGATTCTCCAATTAAAAGACATTTCTAAAATTCTATTAAATTTTTTTGATCTCAAGAACATTGAGAGTTGCAAATTTTTTTCATTCTACCTCCCCAAAATAAACAAGCTGGGTGAATTCCTGTGATGTTAGGCTGCCGAAGAATTTTTAGAGGTTTTATGACATGTTTACTTTTTATGCCCGATCCACTCAAAAATGACAGACTCCAGAGATCACTGAGCAGAAGTCCTCTGTGGGAGTGAGACCCTGATCCTAATCCCTAATCCAGACTCCTCACTGCCATTCAAAACACTTAGGGATTATATAGGAATAAGTTTTAAATGAACATAACAGGCAATCTATAGTGTTTTTAAATCAGTACTATAAAAATTGTCATGTCATGTAAATTGCCTTAAAAGATATTATACATATAAAATACTATGTTAAAATTAAATGTAATATGTCAGCTGTAAAGGTGAAAAAGTAGCTAACTAAAAAGTTCACAAATAATCTTTTTTCAGATTTTGTGTGTTTTCTCCTCAGCCAAAAGCCTCAAGATTCACTTGCAGCAGCCTACCTCTTCATTTATGTTGGATTGCTCTTTAAACATTAGAATATCTTGTGATAAACAATAAGTTAAAGATTTCTCCTGACACAAGTCATTGTTGATTTCACTGTTATAGGGAAAAGGCTCTAGGGCGGCAGATAAGGCTGTTGCCATGGTGATGAAGGAGATACCGAGGGAGGAGTCTGCTGAAGAAAAGCCCCTCCTTACTATGACATCACAGGTGGGCAGACCCTTAGGGTTCCTGTAGGAAGCTGACATATGTTAATATATCAGATATTGTGATTCTTAACTAGAAAAAAACAAAACAAAACATTAACTCGATCCAATTTTTTTAAAAACACAGTTTCAATGAAACAATTATACAATATAAAATGAAAACCAAAATTGCTAAAAAAAAGGAAAATTCCATCATTTAGTTACTTATTCGTGGATATTAATTTTCATTACTAAACTTTAGTTAAAGAAAGAAAAAGAAAATATATGTGCAAGTAAAACATGTCGCTTCTTTATAAAGGAGTCTTGTTAACAACTTTGGGAAAGAAATAACAATTAAGCTAATGGTACATTTGAACAACAACCAAAAAAAAAAATCAAATTCCTATGAATAAATACAACTTATATTGCATACATATGTCAGTTTACCAGTAGAATATCTAAAATTTCGTAAGTGTTAAATATATTTATGTTGTGACTATGCATACTACGTATGTCTATACATATTTATGTGGATAACTAATTTACAGGAATGAGCCAGAAGTCCCTGAGTCTCCATGCAGAAAATGGCATTTGTGACCCCTCTTCTACTAGTGACCTTGACAACAAAACTATCGTCCCTATTAAAAGCACATGAGGGGCATTTTCAGTATTTATTATAATAAGTATAGAAAAAGATTTGCATTTGTATGCAAACACACACTGAGAATGAATCCTGTATGTCCTCAGGGACTTTTGAAACACCCTGTAAAATCCACATACATATGTATGTATAATATACTCATCACCACTCTGTGGAACTATCAGTTTTAAATTCTTAAATGCAAAATTACTTACTTGCATTTATCTTATAATTTAGATTAGATTGTTATCTTAAACATTTCTTTTTTTTCTCCATAATGCACTAGTAAATACAGTGATTCAGTTCCAATTATATGAACATGTCTAGATTTAGAAAAATGTCCATTTAAATTCCTCATGAAAGGCATTTATATCAAAAGCTAAATTATGGCAACTTATTTTTAGTATATCATCAGATCACATCCCCAGCTGCTGCCAACATGTGTGGTTTCATTTCATTCTAAACACTATGCTGTAAGTAATGAAAATTATAATAACATATAACATCAAAATTGAATAATAAAAAAGTTATAAAGATTCCCAGGACTTTGGGATAATCTTATGTTGTGAGGTTTTTGTTTTTGTTTTTGTTTTAATCCAAAAGAGGAGATGCTTCTTCCCAATGACACATAGTAATAGTTGGAAAGAAATTTGCTTAATGTTTACCAAGGCCTCCATTCTTTACTTAGTTTACATAGTAAAACATATACAGTTTTACATTGATCTCTTGCCTTTGTAGAATCCATATCCAAAATATACAGTCCACAGTTCCTCAGGCGAATGTTATGGGAGGTGAGAACCACTTGGAGTTCTCAGCTAATGGTAGAGCCATATTCATCAGTAGGTAAAACCTATCCAAATTTGCAATTGGCATAGTTGTGCTGCAGCATATCATTTCAGGACATCACGATTTAGGACAGGCTCTAGTGCCCAAAATTCTTTTTCTTCAAAACCATGCATTGCTATGCACTTTCCAGTAATCCTTTTCAAATGTCCAAAATTACCACTATAACCTAAACTTTAATATAAATTTAATGTAAAATAAGAATTTTGATTTTTTTAATTAGAAAAGAAACTGTAATTATTACCATTTTCTCATATTCAGAACATTTGTGTGTACCAATTTCCTTCTTTAATCCCTGTCTAATGTTGCATTAACTGTTTTTGAGGTAATAGTTACAATTTTACTGCATGAAGATGATATAATGCTTTCTTTGATGCATCATATACTTGTTGCATAGTGACTAGTTTATGAATCAGCAAATGGAGAGTTCTGATTCATAAAATGCAGTGCACCTATTGTGTTGATAATCTTATGGAATTAATCCTGTGACAGCTGTGATACAATTATTTCTCAGTCAAATGTGGTTTTATTAGTTGATATACTTTTTCCACTATACACAAGTGGCTTCTTCCCTGCTATGCACCAGTGGCATGCACAAGCCAAAAAGCAGCAGAATGATCTGAAAAAGTGAGTACTTCTCATGGCAACCACAGCATCCAATCTGTGTACCATACCACATTCTTACTCGTTATCTTGTGTGAATGTATTAGTGTCTTGAAACATGTCTGTCCCATGTCTCCTGTAAAGCCCCTATGACATAGTGCTACATACTGCAGGACACATTGACTCATCTTCATCACTGGTGTGTCGATGCCAGCTGCTCATTCACAGATTCCAGAAATGTCTGAAACTAATTGCCGCTCTCTCAGTAATGTCTTTAGGACAATCATAATTGATAAAATACAGAATAAGTCCTTGAAACACTGAGTCCCTAATTTGTTTAGTAACTGTTCATTCCACAGATTGGTAAGTGTAGAATAGTTTATATTGAAGCATTTTTGTATTATGTGATTATTAGGATCACTTTTAGATAGATTTAGCCAAGCATACTCCAGTCAAGTCATTTATAGTACATTGAACAAATTGAACAAAACAGAAGAGTTGGCCAGGTGACCTGAACTCAGAAATTGTCGGACCCCTGAGAATTGCTCTTTTTATTTCATTTAATTATTAATTCTTTGCTAAACAATGTGTCAAGCTCTTCATAGTAGTTCAAGTTCATGCTATCCTAGACTAACACTTTAAGTCAAACAGTATGGAAACAAATGTGCATTGATGAGAGTTTTGAAGGGAAAAAAATACGTGAAACATGAAGTCTTGGAGGAAATAGAGTTTCTCTAGACCTGTGCTGTTCAATACAGTAGCTGCTAGCCACACGTGGCTATTGAGTGCTTTGTGGATACCCCGAATTGAGATATGCTGTAAGTATAAAATACATACCAAGTTTTGAAGATTTAGTCCAAAGAAAAATAATGTAAACTATCACATTAATAATTTTATATTGATTACATGTTGAAATAATATTTTGGATATATTGGGCTAAACAAAATGTGTTATTAAAATTATTTTCACCTGTTTCTTTTCACTATTTTTAAAGTGGCTACTAGAAAATTTAAGATTACCAGGCTCTCGTTATATTTCCATTGAACAGTACTACTCTAGACTGTAATGGTATAAATAAATACAGTTTGAGGCTAGAAGGGCAAACTGTGCCAGAAAATTGAACATATCACAGAAAAAAATTTTATTCTTCTTTATGAGAATGAAATGGCTTTAGGGAATATTTTTCTCTCATAAGGAACCTTCAGAAATTTTCATTTTAACCACCTCCCCTGGTACTTTTGTAAGTAAGGAATAGCCCATTCATTTTTTGCTGTAGAGCACAGTGTCTTAAAACTTATGTGTTCCAGACCTCTTCTTGTCAGGGGAATTTTTTTAAACTCAGGCTTTGTTTTTCTATCTGTCCCCATCCCTTATAGTTTGATACTGATTTAATATTGTGTCTGATAAAGATAAAAAAGTAATGTCCTTGATTGGAAAAACATTCACAAGGCTGCTAAATACAGTCTTGTTTGGGTTTTCAGTTACTAACTTTAAACAATTGCTTTAATTATATTCTCCTTCCTGCCTTGATGTTAGTACTATCCAAGCTGTAAACAATAATATTTGTTCATTTCCCCATGAATAGATTCACATTTTTATGTCTAACTATCCTGTCAGGAAAATATTTGTTGTCAGTTGGTTGACATTTAGATCAAGTCAAAGAGTTGAAAATTATCACATGGTTATCCTTTACAGGAAGATCCACTGAGACCCATATAAAGAACTGGGGGATGGGGCAGTACCATTAGTACTATTAGCTCATAAGAAATTAATTCAGTCGGGTAGCAGAATTACTATGACAAAGCCTTCAAAGGCTGAATACTAAGGGGTGCATAGTAATGTTTCAGTTTCCTCTTTTCAATGGATTGAGTCATTCAACTTAGTTTTAATATGGTGACTATTTTGATGGGCTTTGCACACGTTTCTAAATTTGGATAGGACTAATAAAGCCATAAACAATAGTTTAATTATAAAATTATGAATGAAAACCTACTTAACAAATGACATATATTGTACTTTTAATCAAGAGAGTGCAAATAATAAAGGAATTTTCAAAATGCATAAAGATATGTCTATTGAAAGCATATTTGTGTTTTTATTTATATAAAAACCATCTTAATTTTTCTATTATTTAGGTGAGATAAAAAGACTGGTATTTTTTTACAAACTTTTAAATCAACATTACAAATATGAGATATTTGTCAACTGTTTTTTAGCTTATTAGCTTCAGTGTTTTAACTTTTAAAATCATTCTTTAAATACTAAAATGTTTAAAAATAAAAACAGAATATTTTACTTTAAAACAATAGATAAAGATCATCAATCTGAAGTGTAAAATTATAGAATAATGAGTTATTATCCTATACAGACCTTGTTTTCTCACCTAAAATGTATTTTGGTTTGGAGTTAATTCTTAGTGATATAAGCTATCACAAACTTTAGCTCTATATTTTTTAATGAAACACCTAAGCAATATATTGTTTAAAGATAAATAAACTTAGGGCTTCCCTGGTGGCGCAGTGGTTGAGTCCGCCTGCCGATGCAGGGGACACGGGTTCGTGCCCCGGTCTGGGAGGATCCCACATGCCGCGGAGTGGCTGGGCCCGTGAGCCACGGCCGCTGAGGCTGTGCATCCGGAGCCTGTGCTCCACAGCGGGAGAGGCCACAGCAGTGAGAGGCCCATGTACCGCAAAAAAAAAAAAAAAGAAAAAAGATAAATAAACTTAGACTTAAGTCATAAAACAAGCTATCTTTAATACACTGGAGCTTAAGTAGCAGGCAGTATTTAAAAACAAAATACTCTCCTTTCATCTTGGTTAAATATTCAGCTTAGATCATATAATAATTTAATTTTTTAACATTTAAATTAAGGAAATTCAAGTTGAACTAAGGCAAATGTATTTTTAGACAAAGTTTTAAAACAGACAATAATTCATTAAAGGTGGATGATATTGTCTGCATTCTGCTCAACACTAAACACAGTATTGATATAAAATAAGAACCAATTTTGTCCTGTTGTGGCTATTAGCCACATCAACTGACCGGTCTGACTAAGTCATAAGTAAATTGAAGGCATTTGACTGAATATTTCATTTACAACCTATGATTACAAGGAAGGTGTAAAGGATCAATAGTCTTGAATTCTGAGTGACAAGAAGCTCCTACATGTGAGTTCTCACCTGTCTTCTTACTTCTGCTACTTCCTTTTGTTTCCATGTCCATTGACTGTGTAAGGGCTTTCTCTCAGAATCTCCAAATTTGAATCTCTGATTTAAAATCTCTGAGTGAGGTAGTGGTGTTATTTCTTGAAGTACCACTGGCTTCCCACTTGCATTGGTCCATGTCCTGCTTCCAAAGATGGAATGAGGCAGGTCCATGCCTTTATTTCAATTTTTCTCATTAGGCATTCATTCTTGGCATTTTTGACTTCTTGGTAAGAAGCCTTGCATTTGGAAATGTTCCTTTAGATACCTCTAGGTTTCCAAGCATTTCAATGATGTGACAGTGGGAGAAAGTGGACTTAGATTTGTGGTTTAAAATTTGCCAGGAATTTAGTAAAC
Organism: Mesoplodon mirus; assembly: GCF_964341445.2. Lineage (NCBI taxonomy): Eukaryota > Metazoa > Chordata > Mammalia > Artiodactyla > Ziphiidae > Mesoplodon > Mesoplodon mirus. Next base: position 50,554,618 of record NC_138982.1, read on the forward strand.
ATTTCTGAGGACCACTGGCCTCTCTATGCGTTGATCAAACCCCTTATGAAATTGAGGATGCCCATGCAATCATTCTTTTATACAATTCACCATTCAGTTGGACTGTGTAAAATCAGTCAACATTTATTAAACTGCCACTATGAGATACAAAAATTAATTGGATTAGGTCTCTACCTTCAAAGAGATCATAGTCTAGTGGGAGGAAACAAGTGAAACTAAGGTTATAAAATTGGGTAAAGCATGGGAACACGGAGATGTTGTAAGAAGGCACTTGCTGCCTAGAGCTGAAGAAGATTCCCAGACAATGTATCAATAGAACAGGGTCCTGAAAGAGGAATAAGAATCTGTCACCATTAGAAAGGCCTTTGAACTAATCTAAATATTGAAAAGAGGACAAAGAAGAATAATAAAGGAAAATTTTAAATGTAAAGTTGAAATAAAAGCCTTAGCAACAAATGAAGTGAGTCATTTTAACTCAGTTAAGATCATCTGATTGGACCACAATTGCAATCACTCCCACTCAGTTATTCAAAAAAAAAAAATTGGAAACTTTTTGACTCACCTTTTATTATTTTTATAACATCAATGTACTCTGTGCCAAAAGGATGAAATGAGGTAAGTTCATAAAGTATTTCAAACTGAAGGAAGTAATTCTAAGAGGAAGTCAATAAGCTCTATCCTACCAATGAATAAAGACAATAAATGGCATACAATTTGGGAGTAAAGCTTAGGGGAACTATTTGGGGGATTCAGTTCAGTTTGCAATATTACTTTATGACCTAAAAGGTTTGCTTATTCTCAAGTCACCATAGGAAAACCATAAATTTGTTTGAAAATCAGGAGGGAGGCATGTGAAAAGCCATTCTTATCTATATAAGTAAAAATAAAATGGGACTTAATAGGGCTAAAATAATGATTCTTAAATTCATCTGACTGAAGATACAGTTCAAAATTGGACTGTTTGAGATAGATATTTTTATATCTTCAGTTTCTGCAAAGTCACTGTCCCATTTGGTAGCCATTTATTGAGCCCCTCTTATATGAAGACATTCTATTCAAAGTTGTGAAGGATATAAATATGAGTAAGGAGTAAGACATAGCCTCTTACCTCAGAGTTAATAACAAAAGATTTTTTTTCATGATATTTCCTATTTCATCTTCCATATCTCAATCAAAACCCAAAAACCTTCAGTTCCCAAATTACCTTTCCATGCTATCTGAAATCTGGCCTTTCATCCTCTTCACCCTTGAGCCCTGCCACTATCCCCACTCCAATCTCAGCATTTGCCGACAGCTAAACGGTGCTCTAGCTTGAAAAGCACAGACTCAGAAAATAATGTGAAGATTCCTCTTTGATTTGTATCTATGGAAGAAAGTCACAGGAACAGCTCAGTTATGGTAACGGGACAGACATGTTATGGGAACAACTCTAGTCCAGGGGTGAAGGGTGGTCACAAATAAGACAGTAGGTGTAGAAAAGACCTTATGAGGAGAAGCCACACCTTGGGCTCTCTAGTGTCTCTCTGAATAACCTTCTCTTTGGTATTCTTTTCTTCCTATGCTGAGAAAATCTGAGTGCTAGAAGTGCTTTCTCTAGAAAATAAGTCTTTAGTTTGAATGAGGAGAGAGACTCAAAAAAAAAAATCCTATTACAGACTTGCCTAAGAGGATAGGCCTTTCAATTAATTGTGCCTTTCCTTTGTTTTTCCGTTTAGATATTTATGTGGAAAGGTCTTACTTTCTAGAATTCTTTTATCAAATTTAGACTGTAATTTTTCAGTGTTTGCAATTAAAAGTATCTGCAGAAATCTAATACCCTGGTCTTCTAAAACCATAGGTAATCTAAGTCTATTCTACACACCTACTCACAGAGCTATGATTTGGAAATAAATTATTAGTCCTTTTATTTACAAAGGAATTTAATTGTATCCAAAGTAAAGAAAAAGTATAAGGGGGCTTTTGTGGAATATAAATCATATGTACCTTTTACATAATAATGGATATTTCTCAAGGCCAGGACTAAGAGAATAAATTTTCTTAGTTATCTATCAGTAACATGAGACTTCTTCAGAGAAATAATGGCTAACAAAGAGAGTTATGACATCACACATATGTCATACGTATTTTAAAGTTGAAGTTGTATTGGTTGTATTGAGTTTTTGCACCTTTTTTACTTTAGCCTAAGTCAATAAGACCTGGTAGTCAGAATGCACAACATAATAAATGTAAGCCTGTTACAATAAATTCTATGAGTATAGTGTGGTGCCATATTTGATGGTGACCTTCATCTTCCATGATGTTTATAGCACAGTAGAATCCAGCTGTCCCTTGACAGCCATGAGAATGACACAGCCTGGAGGTAGACATTGTTGCTACATCAAGACCACATGACCATGCTGATATCATACTAGATGGGTTCAATATGCTAAGCACATATGGCTAAAAGGTCAAGTTCTCCCAAGAAATACACATTAATGTATGAGTCTTAAAGAAATTGCATAAACACAGTTTTTACATGAACTACCTATACATGAAAAACAGATCCCAGAAAACTAATCACATTTTCAGAAGAGCTGGCATAAACCATGGCATTTACAAAAATTCTAATATGTTTTATCCCCAAAACATGAAAAGCTCATAGTCCCTCAACATTAAAAAATATTTCAATATAAATAGGATGGGTGATATGCAAGAATGTTCAAATTCAGAAAACAAAATGCAAAGAAACTCAAGAGTTTTGTTCATGGATTAAAGGAGCATCCCCCAAAAAAAGGTTACAACCAAAACAGACCTCAGATAATTTAGAGAAATCTGTGTCTTTATACATAGTAACACTAAAACTTATAATTGAAAATTTTTCTATCTCTATAACTTGAATATTAAAAGAAAATGAGCATTCTTAATGCTTAGAACCCTCGATAACATGTACAAATTAATATGAGTGAAATTAAATTGCCAACTCTATCTCAAAATCTTAGACTTTAGTGAAGATCTGAGATTTATCCATGTTAAGATAATAGTATGAATGTGTAAAAGTACCAAAGGTGCCTCTTGGTTTTCAGTCCCCGAATAATCACTAATGCTTCCATATTCCTCCTTCACCAATAATAGAATTGCATTTTTTCTTCCCATATTTACCATTATTTAGGTCTCTTGTCATGGTCCATAAGCTCTAAGCTATAATACCACTAACATTGCCAGAGAAATAATGAAGTGAAAGTGAGTCATAGAAAATATTTTGATTTGGTAATACTTCAAAACACTTCATTTGTTATTTTATGTATCTCTTAAAATACAGCCTTGCAAATAAGTATTTTAAAATCTAGAGATTTTTTGGCACATCTTTTTCCTATAGCAAGTAGAAAACTAGATGACTATGCCCATTTTAAGAAAGGCCAATATAAAAACTCCCAAAAAACTAAGACAGTTCTTTTAGGGACTAACCACTTGTGTTATCTTAAGTGTAATTTTCCCCTTACTCTTAGAAACAGAACTTAAGGATGTTTGGATTCAAAGAAGTGCAGAATAACTGAAAGTAAATAGTTGGCTGCCACTGATAATGAGAACTAATAAAAATCAAACTGAAAGATTTCTGAAATTAGAGAACAAACCAATGGGGAAATATAATTGAATTGACAGAGATCTCTTTTACATACAGATTTTCACAAACGTATATAATAGATACCTGTACAGTTAACAATATTTCCTACTCTCTCAAAATACTTGTTATGCACTACAAAAGCATCCCAAGGAAATGTAAGGAAGGGCATGTGCCTTTAGGTGACTTGAGCTTTTTAAGAGAGAGAGAAAAAGAGCATCTATCCACGCACACGGATCTCTGTGTGTATGCCTGCTCTTACCACATAGCAATGACTGACCAGTCCTAAACAGAATGTGTCACCTCAAGGTCTGAAGCCATGGTTCCAGGTCTCAGTGAGACCTTTTTGTCCAGATGAAGAGTGAGATTAACCCTTAGGAACTGTGATTCAATAGGTGTCATATTCTACATACTGAAATTAGAGAATAATTCCAAAACTGTTCTAGGAGGAGAAAAAAAGCTTGAGGTTTAAAAACTGAAGTTGGCTGCATCAAAAATATGACAGTGCTGAAAGGCTCATTCCCCATCCCCTGATTTTTTTTTCTTTCTTGCCTCTATCCCATTACTTATTGATTGATTTATTTTTTGGTAGGCTTGCTATTCTCATTTTGTTGCAAGGCTGCATTTTAATTCATCTGATTCTGCAGTTGGACAAAGTCCTTTGACACCTGTGTTCATTTATTCCCAGCTGGTGAATGAACAGCAAGAAAGCAGACCCCTCCTGAGTCCCTCCATCGATGACTTTCTCTGTGAAACCAAATCGGAGGCAATAGCAAGGCCAGTAACGTCCAACACAGCCGGTAATTCTTTCACTTTTAACTTATCCTCAAGTGGAGTTAATTTTCATGATAGAAAAATGCACATTTTCTTTCCACAATGCATTTTAAGTGGAGAATAATGTTTGCAAACAAATGAAATTTTAGAATATATACTGTTCAATATAAACCAATAAATTGCTTTTCTTTATAATATAAGAAACTCCAATGGATATTATCCAACCAATTTTGATAAACATTAGAGTACCACTATTAGCAATGAATCATTTTTCAATGCCAATTTTCATATTTACATCTTTGCATCTCAAGTCACATCATATAGGAATTCTTTAAAACAAAAGCATCTCTTTCAGAGTAAGGTTTTTCAAGTTCTGGCTGGAAATATTTTGTATGACAAAAGTCCAGTAAAATAAAAATATAGGCAACCCCTTCAAGTGGATTGAAATCACAATTAAAATGTCCTAGAGACTTGGGATATTATTGAGACAATTTTATTTTTTTGTCATATAAATGGATTAGTTGCTCCTTCTTACAACAATTTATTTGAACATTGTTCTGGAATTAAATACAATCAAACAGTAAGCTATCTGTATAGGGAATAAGTTGCCATCCAATGAGTGAATGCAGGATGCCAGTTTATCAATCACACCTTCTCCAGCATCCTCTGCACCTAAATTCTCACTAATTCGAAAACTAAGTCACTTAGGTACAGCCCACCCTGAGGCCACAACGGAAGATTTGACTCAAAAGCTACTTGTCGCCTTCTGGATCAGCGGCAGCCTTTCTGCATTGGTTTCATTCATTCAGTCAACATTCACACTCAAAGGCATGTTGTTCAAATAAGAAAAAAGAATGATGTCCAGAATCAAACAACAAAGGTTATATTGGATTGCAGGAGAGAATTTAATGGGGGCAGGAGAGGTTAATTATATACTGTCTTGTTAAAGTTCATTTCATTTCCCCATCATGTCCTCAGCCTGCTGCTTCCTGGCATAGTTTTATTATACTTTTAAGTAAATGAAGAAAATCACAGGTGAAGGAAATTGTGATTTTTAAGAAATGCTAAAAATTACAACAATAAGAGTAACTAACACAAGATAGAGGCACTTTATGTGGGAGTGTAGTCTACAGTCTCTGGAGTTAAACTTTGTGAATTCCAACCCCAGCTCTGCCACTTAGCAACTCTGTGTCCTTGAGCAAGTTGCATAAGTAAGTCTATTTCCTCATCTGTCTAATAGTAGTAAGATCTATATCTCATAGGTTATTTGGGAAGATTAAATGAAGCAATCTATGTAAGTGCTAACACCATGTAAGCTCTAACAGATGTTACCATTACTGTAAGATACCAGGTGAAAACAGTACACCCAACACTTCCCTTTTCAAATGCGTTAACTTTCTTTATATCACACCAAAGCAATCATTTTCTAAATTCAACTACTGCTTTGAGTAATCAAGCAAATAAAATTGTACTTGGTACATTTTAGGCAGGAAATGAAACAAGTTCAGATCCTGTCAGATCAGTTTCATCCTCCTTACCTATGAAACTGGAGCTCACCCCTCCAAAACTGAGCTACCCCCAGAAAAATACAGAGGAGCCTTGTGTCTCTAATTGCAGGAAAATCCATGAGAATGGGGTACACTGAGAAATTCCCGCTGTTCTAAGAAAAAGCTGCAAAGCCTAATTCTCAGATCTTGATTCCAGTACCCTCTACAACTCTCAGGGAGGATGGAACTAAGTCACATAGGAAGGACTCACCAGAGAGAGCAACATAATATCCAACTCAAAAGCTGCTTTTCACTTTGATTTTTCTAGCAAATAACAGAGAGACCTATGAAATACTGGAGGAAAAAAATCAAAAAAATATCTCATTTCTTGCAATCCCAGTACCTACAGTATTGCCTTCTGTATTAGTTTCCTAGGCCTGCCATGACAAAATGCCACAAAATGAGTGGATTAGACAACAGAGATTTATTGCCTCACAATTCTAGAAGCTAGAAGTCCAAAATCAAGGTGTCAGCAGGACCATGCTTCCTCTGAAGATGCTTGGGAAGGATCTGTTCCAGGCCTCTCTCCTGGTTTCTGGTAGCTCCTTGGCTTGTGGAAGCATAACTCTAATCTTCACATGACATGTGTGCATGTCTCCCAGTATGCATGTCGGTCTCTGTGTCCAAATTTCCTCTCTTTATTACCACCCTACTCCAATCTGACTCATCTTAACTAATTACATCTCCATTGACCCTATTTCTAAATAAAGTTACATTCTGAGGTACTGGGGGTTAAAACTTCAACATATGAGTTTTGGGGGGACACAGTTCAATCCATAACACCCTCCAAAGTAAGAGGACAGGAAAAATGATATGTTGAGACTATGGGTTTTTCATTTCTTGGCCTCAGCATTCAGTGCATCTGAGTCACACAGATTTTTATCCTTAAGGAAGACTCTTATTTGATAGTATGTTCTTTTTTAATCTTAAAAATATATGTCAGGGAGGGCTTCCCTGGTGGTGCAGTGGTAAAGAATCCACCTGCCAATGCAGGGGACATGGGTTCAAGCCCTGGTCCAGGAAGATCCCACATGCCGTGGAGCAACTAAGCCCGTGTGCCACAACTGCTGAGCTTGTGCTCTAGAGCCCATGAGCCACAATTATTGAACCCACGTGCCTAGAGCCCGTGCTCCACAACAAGAGAAGCCATTGCAATGAGAAGCCTGCGCACTGCAACGAAGAGTAGCCCCCACTCGCCACAACTAGAGAAAGCCCATGCACAGCAACGAAGACCCAACGCAGCCAAAAATAAATAAATATATATATATATATATATATATATATATATATATATATATATATATATATATGTATGTATGTATGTCAGGGAGACCCTCAAGATGGCAGAGGAGTAAGACGTGGAGATCACCTTCCTCCCCGCAAGTACATCAAAAATACATCTACATATGGAACAACTCCTAGAGAACACCTACTGAACACTGGCAGAAGACCTCAGACCTCCCAAAAGGCAAGAAACTCCCTGCATACCTGGGTAGGGCAAAAGAAAAAAGAAACAACAGAGACAAAAGAATAGGGACAGGACATGCACCTCTGGGAGGGAGCTGTGAAGGAGGAAATGTTTCCACACATTAGGAAGCCCCTTCACTGGCAGAGATGGGGGGTGGGAAGGGGGGAAGCTTTGGAGCCATAGAGGAGAGCACAGCAACAGGGGTGTGGAGGGCAAAGCAGAGAGATTCCCGCACAGAGGATCGGTGCCAACCAGCACTCAGCAGCCTGAGAGGCTTGTCTGCTCACCTGCCAGGGCAGACGGGGGCTGGGAGCTGAGGCTTGGGCTTTGGAGGTCAGATCCCAGGGAGAGGACTGGGGTTGGCTGCGTGAACACAGCCTGAAGGGGGTTAGTGTGCCACAGCTAGCCGGGAGGGAGTCTGCAGAAAAAGTCTGGAATTGCCTAAGAGGCAAGAGACCGTTGTTTCGGGGTGTGCGAGGAGAGGGGATTCAGAGCACTGCCTAAACAAGCTCCAGAGACGGGCGTGAGCCGCAGCTATCAGCGCAGACACCAGAGACGGGCATGAAATGCTAAGGCTGCTGCTACAGCCGCCAAGAAGCCTATGTGCAAGCACAGGTCACTATCCACACCGCCCCTCCCAGGAGCCTGTGCAGCCCACCACTGCCAGGGTCCTGTGATCCAGGGACAACGTCCCCAGGAGAACACACGGCGCACCTCAGGCTGTTGCAACGTCACACTGGCCTCTGTCGCTGCAGGCTTGCACCACATTCTGTACCCCTCCATACCCCAAGCCTGAATGAGCCAGAGCCCCCTAATCAGCTGCTACTTAACCCCATCCTGTGTGAATGAAGAACAGACACCGTGAGGAGACCTACACACAGAGGCGGGGCCAAATCCAAAGCTGAACTCCGGGGCTGTGGGAACAAAGAAGAAAAAGAGAAATCTCTCCCAGCAGCCTCAGGAGCAGTGGATTAAATCTCCACAATCGACTTGATGTACCCTGCATCTGTGGAATACCTGAATAGACAATGAATCATCCCAAAATTGAGGCAGTAGTCTTTGGGAACAACTGTAGACTTGGGGTTTGCTTTCTGCATCTAATTTGTTTCTGGTTTTATATTTATCTTAGTTTAGTATTTAGAGCTTATTATCATTGGTAAATTTGTTTATTGATTTGGTTGCTCTCTTCCCTTTTTTTAATATATATATATTTTTTTCTTTTTCTCTTTTTGTGAGGGTGTATGTGATGCTTCTTTGTGTGATTTTGTCTATATAGCTTTGCTTTTACTATTTGTCCTAGGGTTGTGTCAGTCTGTTATTTTTTTGGTTTTTTTTTTCTTTTTTTAGTATACTTTTTAGCACTTGTTATCATTGGTGGATTTTTTTATTGGTTTGGTTGCTCTCTTCTTTCTTTTTTATTACTTTTTTATATTTAACATATTTTTTATTTTAATAACATTATTTTATTTTATTTTTTTCTTTCTTTTTCTTCTCCCTTTTCTTCTGAGCCATGTGGCTGACAGGGTCTTGGTGCTCTAGCCAGGTGTCAGGCCTGAGTCTCTGAGGTGGGAGAGCTGAGTTCAGGACATTGGTCCACAAGAGACCTCCCGGCTCCACGTAATATCAAATGGCAAAAGCTCTCCCAGAGATCTCCATCTCAGCGATAAGACTCAGGTCCACTCAACGACCAGCAACCTACAGTGCTGGACACCCCATGCCAAACAACTAGCAAGACAGGAACACAACCCCAACCATTAGCAGAGAGGCTGCCTAAAATCATAGTAAGTTCACAGACACCCCAAAACACACCACCAGACGTGGTCCTGCCAACCAGGAAAACAAGATCCAACCTCATCCACCAGAACACAGGCACCAGTCCCCTCCACCAGGAAGCCTACACAACCCACTGAGACAACCTTACCCACTGGGGGCAAACAACAAAGACAGTGGGAACTACAAACCTGCAGCCTGCGAAAAGGAGACCCCAAATGCAGTAAGGTAAGCAAAATGAGAAGACAGACAAATACACAGCAGATGAAGTAGCAAGGTAAAAACCCACCAGACCAAACAAATGAAGAGGAAATAGGCAGTCTACCTGAAAAAGAATTCAGAGCAATGATAGTAAAGATGATCAAAAATCTTGGAAATAGAATGGAGAAAATACAAGAAACGTTTAACAAGGACCTAGAAGAACTAAATAGCAAACAAACAATGATGAACAACACAATGAGTGAAATTAAAAATTCTCTAGAAGGATTTAATAACAGAATAACTGAGGCAGAAGAACGGATAAGTGAACTGGAAGACAAAATACTGGAAATAACTACTGTAGAGCAGAAAAAAAAAACATAATGAAAAGAATTGAGGACAATAGGGAGGATGGGAGGGAGGGAGACGCAAGAGGGAAGAGATATGGGGACATATGTATATATGCATAACTGATTCACTTTGTTATAAAGCAGAACCTAACACACCATTGTAAAGCAATTATACTCCAATAAAGATGTTAAAAAAAAAAAAGAATTGAGGACAGTCTTTGGGACAACATTAAACCCACCGACATTTGAATTATAGGGGTCCCAGAAGAATAAGAGAAAAAGAAAGGGACTGAAAAAATATTTGAAGAGATTATAGTTAAAAACTTCCTAAAGTGGGAAAGGAAATGGTCAGTCAAGTCCAGGAAGCACAGAGAGTCCCATACAGGATAAATGCAAGGAGAAACACACAAAGACACATATTAATCAAACTATCAAAAATTAGGGGCTTCCCTGGTGGCGCAGTGGTTGAGAGTTCGCTTGCCAATGCAGGGGACATGGGTTCGTGTCCCAGTCCGGGAGGATCCCACATGCTGCGGAATGGCTGGGCCCGTGAGCCATGGCCACTGAGCCTGTGCGTCCAGAGCCTGTGCTCCACAACGGGAGAGGCCACAACAGTGAGAGGCCCGTGTACTGCAAAAAAAAAACAAAAAAAACAAAAAAAAAACCTTAAATACAAAGAAAATATATTAAAAGCAGCAAGGGAAAAGCAACAAATAACATACAAGGGAATCCTCATAAGGTTAACAGCTGATTTCTCAGCAGAAACCCTGCAAGCCAGAAGGGTGTGGCAGGACGTATTTTAAATGAAGAAAGGGAAAAACCTACAACCAAAATTACTGTACCCAGCAAGGATCTCATTCAGATTCGATGGAGAAATTAAAACCTTTACAGACAAGCAAAAGCTAAGAGAATTCAGCACCACCAAACCAGCTTTACAACAAATGCTAAAGGAACTTCTCTAGGCAGGAAACACAAGAGAAGGAAAAGACCTACAATAACAAACGCAAAACAATTAAGAAAATGGTAATAGGAATATACATACTGATAATTACCTTAAATGTAAATGGATTAAATGCTCCAACCAAAAGACATAGACTGGCTGAATGGATACAAAAGAAAGACCCGTATATATGCTGTCTACAGGAGACCCACTTCAGACCTAGGGACACATTACAGACTAAAAGTGAGAGTATGGAAAAAGATATTCCATACAAATGGAAATCAAAAGAAAGCTGGAGTAGCAATTCTCATATCTGACAAAATAGACTTTAAAATCAAGAATGTTATAAGAGACAAAGAAGGACACTACATAGTGTTCAAGGGATCAATCCATGAAGAAGATATAACAATTGTAAATATTTATGCACACAACATAGGAGCCCCTCAATATATAAGGCAAATGCTAACAGCCATAAAAGGGGAAATCAACAGTAACACAATCATAGTAGGGGACTTTAACACCCCACTTTCACCAATGGACAGATCATCCAAAATGAAAATAAATAAGGAAACACAAGCTTTAAATGATACATTAAACAAGATGGACTTAATTGATATTTATAGGACATTCCATCCAAAAACGAGAATACACTTTCATCTCAAGTGCTCATGGAACATTCTCCAGGATAGATGATATCATGGGTCACAAATAATGCCTTGGTAAATTTAAGAAAATTGAAATCGTATCAAGTATCTTTTCTGACCACAATGCTCTGAGACTAGATATCAATTACAGGAAAAAATCTGTAAAAAATACAAACACATGGAGGCTAAACAATATACTACTTAATAACCAAGAGATCACTGAAGAAATCAAAAAATACCTAGAAACGAATGACAATGAAAATAGGACGACACAAAACCAATGGGATGCAGCAAAAGCATTCTAAGAGGGAAATTTATAGCAGTACAATCCTACCTCAAGAAACAAGAAACATCTCAAATAAACAAGCTAACCTTACACCTAAAGCAATTAGAGAAAGAAGACTAAAAAACCCCAACATTAGCAGAAGGAAAGAAATTATAAAGATCAGATCAGAAATAAATGAAAAAGAAATGAAGGAAATGATAGCAAAGATCAATAAAATTAAAATCTGGTTCTTTGAGAAGATACACAATATTAATAAGCTATTAGCCAGACTCATCAAGAAAAAGAGGGAGAGGACTCAAATCAGTGAAATTAGAAATGAAAAAGGAGAAGTTACAACAGACACCACAGAAATACAAAGCATGCTAAGACACTACTACCAGCAACTCTATGCCAATAAAATGGACAACCTGGAAGAAATGGACAAGTTCTTAGAAAAGTAAAACCTTCCGAGACTGAACCAGGAAGAAACAGAAAATATAAACAGACCAATCACAAGCACTGAATTTGAGACTGATTAAAAATCTTCCAACAAACAAAAGCCCGGGACCAGTTGACTTCACAGGCGAATTCTATCAAACCTTTTGAGAAGAGCTAACACCTATCCTTCTCAAACTTTTCTAAAATATAGCAGAGGGAGGAACACTCCCAAACTCATTCTACAAGGCCACCATCACCCTGATACCAAAACCAGACAAAGATGTCACAAAGAAAGAAAGCTACTGGCCAATAACACTGAGGAACATAGATGCAAAAATCCTCAACAAAATACTAGCAAACAGAATCCAACAGCACATTAAAAGGATCATACACCATGATCAAGTGGGGTTTATCCCAGGAATGCAAAGATTCTTCAGTATATGCAAATCAATCAATGTGATACACTATAAAACAAATTGAAGGAGAAAAATCACTAGATCATCTCAATTGATGCAGAAATACCTTTCGACAAAATTCAACACGTATTTAAAATAAAATCCTCCAGAAAGTGATCATAGAGGGAACTTACCTCACATAATAAAGGCCATATATGACAAACCCACAGCCAACATCGTTCTCTGGTGAAAAATGGAAACCATTTCTGCTAAGATCAGGAACAAGACAAGGTTGCCCACTCTGCTGCTATTATTCAACATAGTTTTTGAAGTTTTAGCCACAGCAATCAGATAAGAAAAAGAAATAAAAGGAATCCAAATCAGAAAAGGAGAAGTAAAACTGTCACTGTTTGTAGATGACATGGTACTATACATAGAGAATCCTAAAGATGCTACCAAAAAACTACTACAGCTAATCAATGAATTTGATAAAGTAGCTGGATACAAAATTAATGCACAGAAATCTCCTGCATTCCTATACACTAATGATGATAAATCTGAAAGAGAAATTAAGGAAAACTCCCATTTACCATTGCGACAAAAAGAATAAAATAACTAGGAATAAACCTACCTAGGGAGTCAAAAGACCTGTATGCAGAAAACTATAAGACACTGATGAAAGAAATTAAAGATGATACAGACAGGTGGGGAGTTATACCATGTTCTTGGAAGAATCAACATTGTGAAAATGACTATACTACCCAAAGCAATCTATAGATTCATTACAATCCCTATCAAACTACCGATAGCATTTTTTCACAGAACTAGAACAAAAATTTCACAATTTGTATGGAAACACAAAAGACCCCAAATAGCCAAAGCAATCTTGAAAAAGAAAAATGGAGCTGGAGGAATCAGGCTCCTGGACTTCAGACTATACTACAAAGCTACCGTAATCAAGACAGTATGGTACTGGCACAAAAAAAGAAATATAGATTAATGGAACAGGATAAAAAGCCCAGAGATAAACCCACACACATATGGTCAACTTATTTTTGATAAAGGAGGCAAGAATATACAATGGAGAAAAGACAGCCTCTTCGGTAAGTGGTGCTGGGAAAACTGGACAGCTACATGTAAAAGAATGAAACTAGAACACTCCCTAACACCATACACAAAAATAAACTCAAAATGTATTAATGACCTAAGTGTAAGTCCACACACTATAAAACTCTTAGAGGAATACATAGGCAGAGCACTCTATGACATAAATCAAAGCAAGATCCTTTTTGACCCACCTCCTAGAGAAATGGAAATAAAAATAAACTAATGGGAACTAATGAAACAAAAGCTTTTGCACAGCAAAAGAAACCATAAACAAGACAAAAAACAACCCTCAGGATGGGAGAAAATATTTGCAAATGAAGAAACTGACAAAGGATTAACCTCCAAAACATACAAGCAGCTCATGCAGCTCAATATCCAAAAAACAAACAACCCAATCCAAAAATGGGCAGAAGACCTAAATAGACATTTCTCCAAAGAAGATATACAGATTGCCAACAAACACATGAAAAAATGCTCAACATCACTAATCATTAGAGAAATGCAAATGAAAACTACAATGAGGTATCACCTCACACCAATCAGAATGGCCATCATCAAAAAATCTACAAACAATAAATGCTGGAGAGGGTATGGAGAAAAGGGAACCCTCTTGCACTGTTGGTAGGAATGTAAATTGATACAGCCACTATGGAGGACAGTATGGAGGTTCCTTAAAAAACCAAAAATAGAACTACCATATGACCCAGCAATCCCACTACTGGGCATATACCCTGAGAAAACCATACTTCAAAAAGAGTCATGTACCACAATGTTCATTGCAGCTCCATTTACAATAGCCAGGACATGCGAGCAACCTAAGTGTCCATCAACAGATGAACGGATAAAGAATATGTGGCACATATATACAGTGGAATATTACTCAGCCATAAAAAGAAACGAAATTGAGTTATTTGTAGTGAGGTGGATGGACCTAGAGACTGTCACACAGAGTGAAGTAAGTCAGAAAGAGAAAAATACTGTATGCTAACACATATATATGTAATCTAAAAAATATATAAATAAAAAATGGTTCTGAAGAACTTAGGGGCTGGACAGGAATAAAGACTCAGACATAGAGAATGGACTTGAGGACACAGCAAGGGGGAAGGGTAAGCTGGGATGAAGTGAGAGAGTGGCATGGTCATATATACACTACCAAATGTAAAATAGATAGCTAGTGAGAAGCAGCCACATAGCCCAGGGAGATCAGCTCAGTGCTTTGTGTCCACTTAGATGGGTGGGAGAGAGACGCAAGAGGGAGGAGATATGGGGATATATGTATATGTATAGCTGATTTACTTTGTTATACAGCAGAAACTAACACACCACTGTAAAGCAATTATACACCACTAAAGATGTAAAAAAAAAAAGATAATTGGACAGTTAAATATGGTGCCCATATGTAACCTAAACAGAAGAGCATTCTAGAGCTATGTGTTTAGGAGAACTTAAATTTGACAAATAAAATCAGCATTGTTGCAGAACTGCAATTTTTGCTCAAACCATAAAAAAAAAAAGAAAATTCACTCTGACAATTTTTCTGTGATAATTGGAATATTTACTCAATTTTTAACATATGTACTGGAATTATTAAATTTAATCATCTTAGTCTTTGTTTTATTTGTACCACCTTGACTGTTGCTTTTTAAATATATTTTTTATCTTCTTTTCTGTCAAAAAGAAAAAAATATATATATATATATGTCAAGGCAGAAACACTATATTTTTGTTAATCCCTAAGGATTATAGTTCTTTTTTAAAATTATTCCAGACCCACAATTTATATCTCAATATGTAACATAATTCACATTATTATACATTTTTAAAAAGGAGAAACTTTAGCATACGAACACCTTAGAAAAAATTCTAACATGGTCCAATAATTTTATAACTAAAGTTTCTGGACAAAAGATATAGTTATCATTTTCTGTCCAAATTTTTAATAGTCATTTTAAATGGAACATCATTTCAGAATAGTATGAAATTACATTGTGAAATCAGGACAGTCATTGAACATTATGTATGTCTTTACACTTAAGGAATGGATAGTAAACAATCTTGGAGTAAAATATGGGGCAGAACCTGCTTTAAGTTGTACCAAGTCAATCAAATAGAAATTTGAAGAACCTTGTATTAAGATGAGAGGCTTTTATACTCGGCATTTTCTTCCAGTGAAAAAATAAATCCAGTGTGCCACCATCTTGACAACTCTTTAACTATATAAAGAATATAATTCTTATATAACTCAACACAAAGTAAACAATATAGCAGTTATCTCTTCCAAAGGTCAGTCAAATGCAGTTTTTTTTTCTCTGACCCTAAAAGAACATACCAATCTTCTACCTCATAGAAGTTCTAAATTGTAATTTTGTTCTTCAGTATTTCAATTTTTTTTTAATTTCTGCTTGTTTCTACATTAAGATTAACTTTTGTCATCCAGTGATGATAACTTCAAGCTGATCAAATAAGGATGTTTTCCATTTTTTTGACATTAACATCCTAAATTATCTTTTATTCATCTGTAATCTAGATAGACAGTTAATTCCTCGACCCTCTTAAACTGTGTCCCTAAATGGTAGGTAGACCAAGATTGCTAATATCCTTGATTTTTAAATGGTAAATATATATTATACACAGATGCATGTAAAAAATGCTCTGACAGTAACTAGAAAATAGATATTTTTAAGATACTGCTTATGTTATAGGACAAGTAATTACTATAAAACTTGCAATAATAACTTCTCGTCCTATAATCTCCAAAAAATATAATATATGTCAAAGTATAGGAAAGAGTCTTCTGAAAAGCAAGAAGAATAGGGGGTCCTTGGCTTACATTTATCAATCTACATAATCTAAAAATAATTTATCCATAATCTTGAGCTACTAAGTGGACAATTACTTTAGAAACATTTTTCAAGATTTAAAAAATAAGAGTATCACTCCTTGGTATGGGACCTGTATACCTATCAAAGAAACCCCTATATATAAGGGAAAAGATATCCTTAACAAAGTTCATGATGCCATCACAGCCACCTAATTAAATATCTTAACTGCAGAATTAGTGTAATTTTTCCAAATACATTTTTATAAAACCCAAATAGCCATGAACCCAATGGCATGCCACTTTAGAGAACTTAGAAATTTGGGAAGTAGCTTTAATTATGTATTCCAATAAAAAGGCAAAA
This sequence comes from Mesoplodon mirus, assembly GCF_964341445.2. Taxonomy (NCBI): domain Eukaryota; kingdom Metazoa; phylum Chordata; class Mammalia; order Artiodactyla; family Ziphiidae; genus Mesoplodon; species Mesoplodon mirus. Next base: position 50,571,297 of record NC_138982.1, read on the forward strand.
GTTGGTTGAATTATTTAAGTCCAGTTTATCTATTTGACATCCAATAGATAGCAAAATATCTCAATCTAAATATCTCAATCCAAATATCTCTAGCAAAATCCTTCCTAAAGGAGTTTGCTTTGTAAGCATTATATTAAAGAATTCCGTGTTTTCTGGAATGCCAGAGTAGCTTACAAATCAGAACAGAGATCCCATCAGCTCCTTGAAGCACATTCTGTGACTGCCCCAGTCAGGCTGTCCATGGTCTGTCCTCTCTGACCACTCCTTGTAGATTTATTCCTTTAGAGAAAGTCACTGAAAATCTGAGGCTCATTATACAGTAGTGGTGTTAATAGCATTGTGCTTACCATTAAAGTATCAAATAAGTGCTTCATAATAGGTGCTACCTTATCCTAACTATTCTAAGCAGCCTCACCTCCTAGGGCCCAAGTAATCTAGTATTCATAAACATCTTCAGTGCCCTGTGGGAGCCTTCCAGTTCAATAGGTTGTGATCTTCAATCATGTGTCCTTGAGAGTGATAGAAACAAGTACTTATATAACATATTACATCTTCTATCTTTAGGAAATTCCACCCAGTGGAATTGTTATCAAAAAAAAAAAAAGTTTTTGCGGTTGCCAACTATTTAAATCATGCCTCAGACTACCCAAACTGGCAAATAATTGGTAGCTAAACAAAAAATAATCAAATCCACATTAACAGGGTCAGCACATTGCTTCCAAGATCACATAAAGTCTAGAGAGAAATGGTGAAGAGCACAGGCTTGGGGGTGATGGGACTGTGTTTGAATCCTCTATGGACACTGACCTACCAGCTGTATTATTTTCCTATTGCTGCTGTAACAAATTGCCACAAATTCAGTGGCTTAAAACAACACAAATTTATTATCCTACAATTCTGGAACTCAGCTGTCCTAAAATCAAGGTGTCAGGAGGGCTGCATTCCTTCTGGAGGCTCTAAAGGAGAGTTCATTTCCTTGCCTTTTCCATGGCAACCTAGAATTTCTTGGTTTGTGGCCCCATATTCTATCTCCAAAGCCAACAGCATAGCATCTTCAAGTCACTCTCTGTTTCCTTTTCTCCTCTCTCTCACTCACTCTCTCCCTCTGTCTCTCTCACACAATTGTACACACACAATTTCACTTCCACTATAACAGATGATTATTTTAATTTAAACACAAATTCTGGAACACAAACCTTCATGTGTCTAAGAGAATCTTTAAAATCAGATTAAGAAAATCAGTAGAGCAGACACCCCCTTCCATGCTAAGCTATGCTATGTTCGAACCCCATATGAAACAGTGAGACCCTTTATTTTTATCTTAACTAAAGTGCACACCACACGCACACACACACACACACTAAAATGAGATTTGTCTTTCTTCACAAAGTGAAAGGCTGAACACATCCTTCTATGCTTTTGAAATTGTGTTTCCCAGGGACTCTCTCAGCTTCAAGCTTGCCATTCAACCTCCAAGGCACCCCCTTCATCAACTATAACAAATAGGGCCTTTTGTCTGTGTCAAGCAGTTGTTTCACATTTGCTGGGAAAAGAACAAAGGAACAGAGAGCTCAGAACAAACGCAGGAAGTGCTGAGGACAGTTTGGAGGGGAAAAAATGTTACTGAGCCAAGTTTGAATTTGCAATTCAGTCTTTGAGCAATTCATTTATTCTGAATGGTAAGAAAGATATAGAATTAAATTAATACTCATCAGTTATTATTCTGTAACAAATGTAATTCCTATATGCAAGAAGCTGAGTCCTATGTAATTTGTTTCTAAAATAAGTGTAGGAGCAAGTGACTAATTCTTAATTGTTTGCGCAATTAGTAAAAAGACATAAATGGCATTCCAGAGACTGTTATCCACTTCCTTCCTTCTGTTATAAGGAAATCACGGTGGGCCTATGGAACCCCTGTCAACACAACAGTGGCCTGGAAATTTCTATTTAAACATTCAAAGGATATGAAATGTGTGGCATCCTAGCCTACCTTGGCTGCTTGCTGCATTTAAATTTTAGACATCAAGCCAGGCAGCTGAGCTCTGAAAGCTACTCTTTTCCCCCCACATTCAAGTACTTTCTGGCCACAAAATACTCTTCATAGCTCAGAGCATCTTGCATTGGAAAGTGGTTCCTGTCTCCTCAGGAAGACTGGGACAAGATAAGCTCAGATGAGATGACACTTTCAGGCCTTTTTATGAAAAATTTACTTCATAGCATCTTCTGTAGAACCAGTATCTTGTCTCATCCTCCATTTTATTCCCAGTGGTGTTTCCTCTTTCTGTCGGTGTATGGATCTGATTCTTGCCTGAAACAGAGAGGAGTGAGGAAAATAGGAGCAAGAACAAGGAAAAGGAAAGAAAAGCATCACAAATTGGCCACCAAAGAATGGAAATAACATTTATTGAATACCTACAGTATGCCTGGCACTTTACACATTTGATTTGCAGACTAGATAATTTAATCTTCATATCATACCTAAAGGACAGACTTAATTCTGCATTTTTCAGATGAAGACACTGAAACTCAGAGAGGTCAAGAAGCTTACTCCAAGTCACACAGCTAAGCAGTGGTAGAGCCAGGTCTTTCCACTTCACCATTAACATCCAACTGTTGTAATTTGTAACTGAAATCAGAAAGCAAGATTACTGAGAGTAAAGATTCTATCCTAAGAATCCCGTAGGATGGTTAGTTCATGAGGAGCTCAAAGTTCAGTACTAAAGAAATCCTGGTTGTGAAATTAATTAAGCCCTGACCCTGCCTTGAATGCAAGTGGGAAATAGATGGAAGAGTGTTGAGATGTCAACAAAAATCCATTTCCTACCAAGAGACAAGCCGGGAGATCAAAGAGGAGAAGGAGAGGTGCTGCAGTTGTAGACGGTGCTGGGAAGGGTTTGCACAAGGAGTGTCCCTGTCACTTGAGTGGCTTTCCTAAGCTAGCCAGGTGGAGACCCTAGGTTAGGAAGCCATCAGGCCAGTTCAGAAGCCAGCCCCTCAGGTACCAGGGCTGAAAGAGAGGTAGGGCTGGACCATTTCTCACAATGAGCTAGTCAAACACTTGCACTTACGAGAGAGAAGAATGAAGGGTTACAGAGCTTGCCTTTTTAATTCTCATTTGCCTAGTTTGCATTTGAACAAATTATTATTTCTGCCTTCATTAGAGTATTTAACACAGTGTAATCAACCTGCTGGGAAGTAAAAGTGTAACCATTTTATGGTTTGTTACACTGAAATTTAAATTTGCATATTAAGCACCAAAGGCATTAACGTGTACCCTATTCATTAACTATGGATTATAAAATATCTCTCTAGTGTGAGCCCAAACAGCAAGCCGTTTTCTGATTGAACTGCTTAATTAAATAAAAGATTATTAACAGCATTCCTTTATACCCTGGATACTTTAGTAGTTTGAAATTAAAGCACAGAGACATTCAGAAACTTTACCAAATCTTCCTCATCACTGTTTTGCAAGCATCTCTCTGAAAATGATAGATTGACTCTGCTCTGGAAAAACTGCACTCTGAAATAAACCTCTTTATAAATGAAGCAAAGCCATAAAGTAAATAGTACCTGAACTCAGATTCAATTTTATCATTTTAATTCCGTTCAAACCTTCATCACTGGTGAGGCTGGTCTAAGTCCTGTTCTGCAGATTTCTACTGTGACAAATAAAGGAGGACATGCAGCAAGCTTCCCAGTCTAAATACAAACTATTTTTATAAATCAGTGGTGAGCTAACTTAATTTGGTTCTTCTAACCTACACTACAAACACAAAATCCTTCTGCACCCAACTGAAACCTATTTTTTAAAAATAATTTCAGAGCAGTAAGTGAGCTTCTCTTAACCTCTTCCATCTTTGATAGTATTGACCACAGGTTTAGATCTCCTTGACCTGAGTGAACCCGTCTCTCAAACCCAAACCAAAGCCAAGAAGTTGGAGGCCTCATCGAAAACCTCATCCCTCAAGAAAAAGGCTGATGGGCCTGACCTCATCAGTGCGGATGCTGAGCAGAGAGGCCAGGCTCTCCGAAACGCAGAGACGGCATCCCTAGACTTAGGTAAGGCAATAGCTTGTGTCTGCTGCTGTTCACTCGTGCTTAATACAACAAGGAAGTTCTACAAATGACATTAAAACCATGGATAAAGCAGTAGAAAAGATTAATTCTATGTAGGAAACTGGACAGGACACACTTCTTTGTGCTTAGATTAAATAGCAGTTGAGGAGCTCAACTTTGCAGAACTGATGTGGATTTATACGTTTATTTATACAACCCATGTGTATTGAGTTTCTGATAGATGGCAGGTACCACACTAGGCACTGGAGTTACAATAAAAATAAGACACGAATCTTGCTCTCTAGGAGAATTCAGTCTATAGGGGAAGAGAGTCTAGAAAGAGAAAACTCTAACCCAAGGTCCGGGAACAGCCAGAAGGAACAGTAACATGTAACATGTGTGGGGATATGTCCAATACAATAATAACAGCTACAATTCACTGATGACTTACAATGTCCAGAACTGTGCTACTTGATTTACATATATTAGCCTGTTAATTCATCACAACTCTTTGAAATGAATGAGGAACCAAATTTTCAAATTTAAATAACTTGCCCAAGATCCCAGTTAGTATGAGGAAGAGCTGGAATTTGAGCCAAGCTCTAATTAACTTCAAAGCCGGTACTTCTCTCCACTGTACATGTTCCTGAGAAAGGAGACCTTAGCCTCAGATCATGGAACCAGTCAATTAAGCTCCCCTTTCTTAAGAGAAAGAAAGGTAACAGTTATTTCAGAAAGCCAAGGGAAACATGGATGGGTAAGTATCCATAAAATGAGCATATTAGTAACTTATCCATAAAGTTACAAAGGTTAAAGGGGATATACATATATGTAAAATCACTTAGCACTGTGATATATACATGTTAGATGACCATGAATTAATTTATTCATTTGTTCAGTAAACATTTCTCTAAATATCTGTTGTGTTCCATACTATGTGCTGGAAATACAAAGATAAATAATATAAGCTTTCTGCCCCTTAGTAAGTTTACAGTCTAGTGGAGAGGTAGAAAAATGATTAAAATAATTATAATAAAATATGTACTATGTGCTGCAATAAAGAAAAGCCCAGGTTAAGCCCGTCACCCAGCCAGGGGGTTATAGAAGGTGCCTTATAGGAGGTACTATGTGAGCAGTCTTGAAGGTTGAGTAAGAATTTGCCAGATGAAAAATATGGATCAGAGAGAGGTGGAAAGGAAGGGGCAGGGCATTCCTGATGCAGAAGAGAAAGGGAGTCACACACAAGTAGACAAACACAGAGAGATGCCTTTTCAAGCAAATACAAGCACTGCTGCAGTATTCAAGAACGGTAGAGTACTGAGAAATAAATCTGAGAGTCACCAGGGGTCAGATAATGGGAGTTCTTGGATGCCAGGCCGTTAAGTTTGGGGGGAGAGCAGGGTTGAAGGGTTTTTACTCAGAGGAGTGACATCAACAGATTCTATTTTAGAAAAATTTTTCTCTTTTGGATGTGTGGAGAAAGGAATGGAGGCAGGGAGAAAATACAGGCATGTAAGAGAGTGACAGAAGGGATAGTGAGAGGGAGACGGGTTCAAAAATAAATAAATAAAAACAAGACTTGTGGACTGGGTAGATATATGCATGCCAGCAAGGAAGAGATATAGAATGTGCCAAACTCTGTGATGCGGGTACAAGAGGAGAAGGCGGGGTGGCGGGGGGGGATGTCAAGATGGAAATTGTCGAGTTCAGTTTTGAACCTGTTATATATGAGGAAACTGTGGAGCTTCTCTGTAGAGATGTCCAATGGACTGTTAAATGTATAAATCTAGAACTCAGGAAAGAACCAAGCAGGAAATAGAGATTTGAAAGTCAGAAGCCTATGAATAGCCATCACAGTCATGAGTGTAGATGAGCTCACCAAGGATAGCTCATAGAGAAAGGGAAGAGAACCAGCACGCTGCTCAAACTGGCTGCACACATAGGATCTGCGCTCCTCTGCCACGTCACTTTTCGAGGCCTGTCTCTCTGGAGGAACATTTTATAATTATTTCCTCATCATCCATGTGTTCTAGGTTTATTCCATTTCAATAAGTGAAATTTATACATATGCATAAGGGTATATTGTTAAATACATTACAATATAATATAATAAACACATAAATGATACTTTCATTTCTCCACTTTTGAGAAAATGCCTTGTGAAGAAGTCATAAAAATTCTTAGTTTAAACAACTTTAGAGGACACTGACTGCAAACCTACCTTTTTATAAGCGAAAAAACTGGCCCATAAGGTTGTCTAAGTGGATTGTTCACAGTCACACACCTGTTCATGAGAGGGAACCAGCCAGGTTCTTTGTAAGAATTAAGCCACAGGGAGACAATGGTCCTAGCATATGCTAACTTTCTCCATTGCCTCCTTCCTCTCTATCCCCATTATAAATTCCCTTCTTTGGTGAAAAATTAGGTAGTCTATAACAAACCCTGTAAAAAGTGTTCCAGTTTCTTCCCACCTCCTTTTAATAACAAGGCTCATCTCTTTAAACAGAATTCCTTTCCAGAAATGTGCCAGAAATGCCTCAACGCCACCTCTTAGCTGGAGGCCCATAGGATAGTACTGCATATGCTCATTCTTTACCAGATCCCATGGGCTCATACACAAAATTCAGAATGCACACCGCTCTTGAAATAAATTCAGGTAAAAAAATATACTTGATTGTTTAACTGTAAAAGCAATCCCATTTCTCTTAATAGGTCTCATATTTATTTAGCTGTACATGTTTTAATTAATTTTCTTGCAGCCTTTGGTCTTGGGGTAGAAGAGTATCAGTTAATTAAAGTTCACTTATATAAGACTTCTCAGTCTTAATCTCTCTTCTTCTCTCTGCACCTCGTATTCTCCCCCGCCCCCCTCACCCCCTTCTTGTCTCCTTAGTAGACATTCAAACACAACTGGAAAAATGGGATGATGTTAAGTTTCATGGAGATCGAAATAACAAGGGACATCCCATGGCAGAGAGAAAATCAAGCTCATCTAGAACTGGATCAAAAGAACTTTTATGGTAAGATATTTTAATATCAGAAAATAGTCATTTATCTTAACCATAAAAAAAACGGAACTTTGCCATTTGCAGCAACATGGGTGGACTTGGAGGGCATTCTGCTAAGTAAGATAAATTAGACAGAGAAAGACAAATACTGTATGATATCACATGTGTGGAATCTAAAAAATATAACAAACTAGTGGATATAACAAAAAAGAAGCAGACGTGCAGATACAGAGAATAAACTAGTAGTTATCAGTTGGGGGGGGCAGTATAGGGATGGGGGAGTGGGAAGTATAAACTATTGGGTGTAAGATAGGCTACAAGGATGTATTGTACTACACGGGGAATAGCCAGTATTTTGTAATAACTGTAAATAGAGTGTAACCTTTAAAAATTGTATAAAGTTTTTTTAATTTTAAAAATAAAATATTTTAAAAGAAAACTAAAAAAAGAAAAAAAGCCATTTATGTGTCATATACTTGTCTACTGAAGTAGCCAAAGAATTAAGTCAATCCAGATACTTGCTGCCATTTATAACCCCCTATTAATGTTAATAATTGTGGCTTCTAAAACTAAACTATTTCATTCTGAATTGTCAAAAATTCAGCCAATAAGGACTTTGGTAGATTCATAATTTAATATTCAATATTTGTCCAATATTTGTTGATAATTTTCTGAACATGTAACTGAGCCAATCAATCAAAATACGTGCATGTGTTTTTTTGGGATTTGTTTTTTTTTGCGGTATGCGGGCCTCTCACTGTTGTGGCCTCTCCCACTGTGGAGCACAGGCTCCGGACACGCAGGCTCAGCGGCCATGGTTCACGGGCCCAGCCGCTCCGCGGCATGTGGGATCTTCCCGGACCGGGGCACGAACCCGTGTTCCCTGCATCGTCAGGCAGACTCTCAACCACTGCGCCACCAGGGAAGCCCTACGTGCATGTGTATTTTTACATATGTGTATATTCAATGTACAACATGAATGATAGTTAAATTAAATGTTTTTGGCTACACAGGTAACCTTTCTGACTTTCTTACTCACCACTGTCAGATAATGCACTAATTAAGCATATTCCATGGATGCCCATGAGAAAAACTAGCCACTTGAATTTTACCATGTTTTTAAAGCTTCCTAAAGGACAGCATGTTTCAGACTCCGGTTGCCCGTCACACATCTCCATTTATTATGACATTTCAAATTCTATATAAAGATCAAATCTCACTGAGACACTTTGTGAGAAGCTCCCCTCCCCACCCAAAAATTACTTTTTTAATGAAGCAGAACTCTGTAACAAAATTGGTTTTGCATTTATTTACTCTTTGCATATAACTGACCTGAATTCTAAATCAGTCAGAGACAATAACACCTAACACATTGCAGCCACTTAAATTCCAAACATGGTCATTATAATGGAAATATATGTTATCTTTTTCATCAAAAGTCTGTTGAGAGCTTTGTTACCATGGTTCTCAACGATCCAAATTAACCAGATTTCTTGACTGGGTTTCTAGGTGAATTCGCTTCTTGATTTACATTAATTTCCTCCATGTGTCCCTTATAGGTCCTCAGAGCACAGATCTCAGCCAGAACTGAGTGGTGGGAAAAGCGCCCTGAACTCTGAGTCGGCTGCAGAGCTGGAATTGGTGCCTCAAACACAGGTAACAAAACCAATTCCTCAATGCGCCTATCTTTTCTAATAGATAATTTATGTCATAAATACTTAAAATTTCACCAGAAAAATCTGAAGTATTTTTTCTGTATTTTCTATTTCATATGCTTTCTCACTATCTGTCTCAATGCTTAAAATAACTGATGATAGATAGATAGATTTGGCTGGAAAATGTGTCAATGAACTCACCATGTATTTAGCACTTTTTCCTTGTTCTACCACTTACTGTTACGTTATTTTCCAATATAAAATCTGTTCTACTCCAGTATTAGCACAATTTATGTAACAGGCACAAAGAAGAGGAAATTACATCTTGAGCAGTCATTCACAACTTTGCCCTACAGACCAAGGTACTCACACATCAGCATCCTGACTGTCACATTAAAATAAATTTGTTGCTAAGGAATAAATAATTATAGTATTAGCAATCATGATAAGACTAAGAACTACCATTTGTGAGTACCCTCTAAGTATTACGGACCTTGTGCTTTTCATATATTATATCTAATACTCAAGTAATCCTGTGAATTATTATTGGCCTCATTTTAATGGTCTTTGAAGAGTCTTGGTAAAGTCAAAATCCTTTTACGGGGGCACCCAACTAATCACCAGTGGAAGTAGGGCATGAACCAGACCTGTCTGTCTGCTACTTGACCCTCGATTCCAATGTAACTGGTTTGCCTGTGACTAGTGACCTTGGCTGGGCCAAGAAGGGCCGTCAGCCTCAGTGTTTTCATTTGCTCAAACACTTTGCAAGGGTACAGCCTTGATCTCTTAAGAAATGTGTCCACGTTCACGCATCTACAATCCAGTTGGAAATAAGTGGGATGAAATGAGCAAGAGAGATTTTCTTGAGTTTACTAGATAAGGTATTGAAACTAAGAGGGAAGATATATTGTCTGAAGTGAGTAAAGGGATAATTATGATAATAGCAAATATTATTGAGTGCTATGAGAAAACCTTCTAATACATATTAATTAGCTCACTTGATCCTGACCAATGACTCTATGAGTTAAGTGGGTTTTTTTGTTGTTTTTTTTTTGCGGTACGTGGGCCTCTCACTGTTGTGGCCTCTCCTGTTGCGGAGCACAGGCTCTGGACGCACAGGCTTAGCGGCCATGGCTCACGGGCCCAGCCGCTCCACGGCATGTGGGATCCTCCCAGACCGGGGCACGAACCCGTGTCCCCTGCATTGACAGGCGGACTCCCAACCACTGCACCACCAGGGAAGCCCTAAGTGTATTTTTTAACCCCATTTTATAGAGGGGGAAACTAAGGCACAGTGAGAGTAAGGAAAATTGTCGACACACAACCAGTAAGCAGCAGAGGGCAGGAGGACGCAGCTAGGAAATGGAAGGCATCTGGAAACCTAGGCCATTAACAGCACCTCCACATGCACCTCACCCTCCACAAGAGAGAGGTGGGCATTACTGCTCCCAGAACTCAGTCGGAAAACAAGTCAGCTAACTTCCAGAACAAATAACCCTGGGAAGCTTAATGAATTGCAAATGTAGCGTGAAAATGTATTTTCTTCATCTTTGTTCATTCTGAATGTATCTTTTTAAAAAGCAAATTGATAACATTTATTAGAGAAACGTTTCTTGATAAGTGCATTAGAGATTTAGACTCAGCTAAATAATTGGTACTATTTCGTAAACTGGAATCCTTGGAACAATTTTTTTAAATTTTATTTATTTGTTTGTTTGGGTCTTCGTTACTGCACTCGGGCTCTTCTCTAGTTGCGGCGAGCGGGGGCTGCTCTTCGTTGTGGTACGCGGGCTTCTCGTTGTGGTGGCTTCTCTTGTTGCGGAGCATGGGCTTTAGGCGCCCAGGCTTCAGTAGTTGTGGTTCGCGGGCTCTGGAGCACAGGCTCAGTAGTTGTGTTACATGGGCTTAGTTGCTCCGCGGCATGTGGGATCTTCCCGGACCAGGGCTCGAACCCGTGTCCCCTGCATTGACAGGCGGATTCTTAACCTCTCTGCCGCCAGGTAAGTCCTTGGAACAATTTAATATAGCAGGAGAACACTAGTCTCTGCAGCAGGGTAAGACATGGCACAGGTGGGCTCTTCCACACGGAGGTGAAGGTGAGGAGGATCAGCTGGGGTCCTCGGTTGCCGTGGAGACCCACAATGCATTTATCTTATTATTCCAGTGACTGCCGCCCACCCGCTGGTTGTCTGATTTCATCTCACCACATTGTCCTTCCACTTACCCACCGGTGTGCCTTTAAGAAAACACAATGTGCTTTGGAAAATTTGTATGAGATACCCAACGTTGTCCTCCAAAATATAATGTAAAATGCCCTGAGATAGTTCTGTCTAGATAAATCATAGTGAATTATTTTAGAAGGTTACCAATTATTTGTAAAGTATTCATCCCTTAAATTGTTTTCTTAAAAAACACTGCATGTTTACTTAACAAGACTTGCTTAAACTAAGGAAATTTATAATTTCCTAGTTTTAATTCCAGCCTATGGTTAAATAGGAAAATTTCATGCATTTGGGATTTAATCATCTAAAATATTAAGTCACTCAAATGGAACAGCAAGAGAATAGACTGATTCATCTACTTGTAATAAAAGACAGAAAAGTGTTTTTACTGTTAGAAGCATACTGCTCTTAAATATTTGATCTCTTTATATAAATAAGATGATGAAATGGTATAAAAATTTGACTTAAACTGACTTGCAAACTATTCAAGTAAACAATTTCAGCTGACCAAAATTTGTTACTGCTCCAGTCACTCAGATGGTTCATAGGAAAATCACGGAAATGTCTTCTTCTCCCTCAAGCCAACATAAATTATCTTAGTTCACCAGGTGAGGAGCTATTTACAGGCTTTGCTCAAAAGTCATATTTCAGAATCACAGAGAGAATGAAAGCTCTCAGTGAGAATTCTCATGTTTGTTCATTTTCAAGATGGGGAAAAAGAAAAGCATAGACTAATCTCTTTCAAATAGTGTTGAATATACTAATCAGAGTGGCAGGAGATTATAATAAATTATATAATCTCTGTATATTTAAAGAATAAAGTTTCTTGATATTATGCAAACTGTGTTATTTGTATTCCCTGGAGTTAATTATTTAAAGAAATCGTGCAATCTGAAAAATTAAAAAACATTTGAAAAATTGAAGAAAAACACAGAAGGTAATGATATAAAATTAGCTTTTCCATAAATAAGATAGTGGTGAGGCAAAAGAAAAGAAACTTCTGCCAGAGAGTGATGGTTCACGCATTTCTTTTTCAAGTCTGGACACTGGAAGGAGTGCTCCAACACAGGCTCTTGCTGCCCTAAGCTGAACTTCATGAGAAGGTGAGGCAGCCGGGCTCTCCAAATACTGAGTCACAGTCTTGTAACGCTCTGATTTTGCTGATTTTAGCAGAGCAAATGCTTCCTTCCACATTGTCAAAATTCCATCAAGTTGGCAGTATCCCAAACCAGAACAATCTAAACTTTAAAAGTGCAGATATGTTTTCTAAATTTTTAAAGGAATAATGTAAAAGGAAATGCATGTTAATAGAAATGTAAGATATTTCTAATATATTATTTGAAATGTTTACAATAATCTTGAGAATTAATGTTATCTCCATTTGTCAGACGAGAAATGCATCTTAGAGAACAGAAGTAATTTTCCCAAGGTGACTCAGCTAGAATGGAGAGGACCCAGCATTCAAATCACAGCTTCTAAAGCCCTTGTTCTTCATCACACATCACCTCCTATCAGCCACATCTAGCTTATCCGCCTAAGAGAACTCACAAGACCATTGATTTCCCTTCTCATTGCAAGCCCTGATTATTACTTAGTTTATAGGGTTAATATGAGTTAAGTGATCTTAAAGAATATCACTTTCCTCCAGAAACTTTGTAAGATGAATTAGGATTGTCACCCGATCTGAGGCCATACACAATTTTGTGCCTCCCCTCCCAAATTCATTCTCAACCTCTTACTCTTAGAAATGCTAATGGCTTCCATTTTGTTCCATTTCAGTTCAACAAATGAGATTGAATGTCTACTATCCATAAAGTCATAAGTGAGGCAGTGGAAAAGTTAGAAAGATGAGAGAGATTATAAGAAGTATGAAGACCTTTATGTCTAGTAGAAACAATTAGATAGTACACTGTAAATACAGTCTTGCTTTTCGGAGGACAGCACAGGAGCCACATCAATATCCCTTTTCCCCTCCTGGCCACACACAGTGAGCTGCCAATGAGGAAGAAAGCAAGGGAAGATGGAAGAAAGGAACAAAGCAAAGAAGGCAGGAAAACAAGAACAGCAGGAAAGCAAAAAGGAAGGAAAGAAATCTGAAGATCATTTTCAGCTTAGTAGAAAATCTACACATACTAGGTACTCAACAAATACTTTTTAAAGTGAAAAAATAAGGGATGCTAACAAAAAGGAGAAACAAAATGTTTGTCAAATTACAAAATTCAAAAGTAGAAGCTAATGGTTAAAGGACAGAAAAAAAGGACAAATTTTTATTCTTTTATCATTTTGAGGCTAGTTCCAAAAATAATTTTTAGTTATGTATGCTAATAGACTGTCCATCCCCTTTAAAAATCAACCCTGACTTGCGTTGATGTTCCATAACATAGAATTTCATAGTTGGAGGAAGATGGGAATCATGTGCTGCCCACCTTTGCACAAAACTTTGGGAATTTGCTCTTGACACATAAGGTACAGGTTTTTTGTATGCTTTCAATGATAAATGTTTGTTGACTGATTAAGAAAAAATATCCTGACCATCTTAATGAGGCAAGTGTTCAGATGATCTCTTCTAGCATGAGTCCAACTAGTCTGTAAAAACCACTAAACAAAAGTGTTCTAAACACAGATTTTTTAAATGAATTTCCAAAGTCACACCTGATAAGCACTAACCAGAAAAATGATAATAACAAAAGCCAATTTTTTTGTTGTTTATTTTACTTTTTTTGGCCATGTCGCCGACATGCAGGATCTTAGTTCCCCAACCAGGGATCAAACCTGTGCCCCCTGCATTGGGAAGGTGTAGTCTTAACCACTGGACTCCCAGGGAAGTCCCAAAAGCCAATTTTATTGAGCACTTACTATGTACTGAGCATTTTGTGTGTATTATTTACATGAATTATTGCACTTGAGTCTTATACGGACTCCGTAAGTGAATATACACTTGGCAGATGAGAATACTGAGAATTAGGAATTCCCTGGCGGTCCAGTGGTTAGGACTCCATGCTTTCACTGCCAAGGGCCCTGGGGTTTGTGAATTAAGATACCATAGGCCGCATGACACAGACAAAAAAAAAGAAAAAAAAAAACTGAGGATTATAGAGATTAATTTGTCCAAGGTCACCATTAATAGGAAATGGTAAACCAGGATTTGACCCCAGGCAGTCTGACTTCAGAGAGTATGCTTTTTTTTTTTTTTTTTTTTGCAGTACGCGAGCCTCTCACTGTTGTGGCCTCTCCTGTTGCGGAGCACTGGCTCCAGACGCACAGGCTCAGCGGCCATGGCTCACAAGCCCAGCTGTTCCGCGGCATGTGGGATCTTCCCGGACCGGGGCACGAACCCGTGTCCCCTGCATTGGCAGGCGGACTCTCAGCCACTGCGCCACCAGGGAAGCCCGAGAGTATGCTTTTAATGGCCGTTATATAAGGTCTGCTAGTTGTTACATTTTTCTTTTCTACAGTTAAGCAGATCCCTTTTCTCCTTCAATTTCTTTTGGAAAGATGCTGAGCTTTTTAAAAATGTGTTTCTGTGGAAGATCTCTAGCAATTGTATGAAAAGCTATCAACAACTGCCACAGAGGATAGCCAACAAAATTATGCTAGGACAATGACAGCCACAAATACAGTCATTTGCAAATCATAATTTTGATCACAGTCATAATTTTGAATAAAGAGAAAAAAGCATAATATTATTTTTAGGGTTATTTAATTCCTTCTTCTTTCCCTTCACCTAGTGCCGATCATTCAGTGCAATCAACAGCTGGGGGAATTAAATGCTTTCTTCTTTGGAGACTGTAATACCCTAAAATCCCATTAGCTTAAACCAATTAAAATGCTGTTTTTAAAGCCAAGGCATTTCCAGGAGGTTGCTGTTAACTGTGGAGCATTTTTCAAAATCATGCAAAGAAGAAAAGAAATGCCTATATCAGAGTATATTTGTGAACTCCAGAGTTCCACCTACGTGCACATAATGTCAATTTTTGGATCAGAAGTTCTCACAGTGTGGTCCCTGGACCAGCAGTATCAGCATCACCTGGGAACTTGTTAGAAAAGACGATTCTAGGCCCACCCCACGCCTACTGTCTCAGAAACCCATGGGCGTGGAACCCTGCAAACGGTGGTTGAACATGACCTCCAGGTGATTCCAATGCATGCTAAAGCTTAAGAGCTGCAATTATAGTCATTGTGCTACCAAAATAACTGCAACTCAGACTTACAGGTGTAACTGTCCTGTTTATCATTCCTCTAGTTAAATACTAAGAAATACCTGCAGTTTACAAGCATTATTTTTATGTCTTCCCATATTACAGTTTTGCCTGTCATGAAATTAGATGTAAATTTTTTTTAAAAAGTGTTGTTCGCAAAGAAGGCTGATCTTTACTATGTGTTATAGTCTATATTTCATTCTCAGTCCTAAATCAGCATGTCTGGGCACACTGCTGAGTTACTAAAAAGTCTCAGAACCTTTAGATGTATACTACTCTCAGCTTGAAAACTGCCTCTGTTTACATTCACTACCTTCTTATATTTTATAACATTTACTTTATGCTTCCTTGGGCAAAATAAATGTCTTTAAAATGTGAGGTAGATAATATTTGAATCAGTAATAGCATAAAGCTTTTCTAACAAAGTGGAAAATAGCACTTACCTAAATAGTAACTGTACTATCAAAATAAAATTTCATTTGCACAGTAAGATTCTATTTACACTTGCTGTTTTAGGCAGTAAAGAGAATATGAACTGTTAAGTCTAGAATCCCGAGAGAGAGATTTTCCTCTTCTTCCTGATATATGGTACGCTTTGCATCCTGTGATTCATAATCCACTTGGGTCATGAAACATTGCTGAAGGGAAGCCAGTGACAGTAATGGAGTCCTGTTAGGTCAGGCTTCACAGGAAAGGCAGATCATATTTCACTGGTGAAAAGTGCCTCTAATAAAAGGAGGGGTGCCTTGGGAAAAAATATTAGTGCTTTCTCTTTCTTCTCCTAATGTCATTCATGACATTATTATATAAATGCACAAAGTTTATTTATTACTATGTGCCCACATTTTTTAAAATTTATTTGTTTATTTCATTCATGAAGGAACCAGCAGGAAGACAAAAGAGTTGGTTCCAAAGGCAAAGGATTAAGGAACAGAGATGTATATAGCCAGTTGGGCAAGAAATGCCAAAATAAGTTTACCAAGTTAGATGTAAGATTGATTAACTTTCTACACGACAGTAAAGTCCTGTCATCTTTGGGGTTAACTTCTCTACCAGGCTATAACACCCGAACAAGCTATCAATTCTAAAAGGTTATAAATCATCTGCACCTTTATATTTGTTAATCAAATATATTGTCACCCAAGAGTGTCAGAGGAGGGTTGAAGTGGGCTGAATGGTGGCCCCCCAAAAGATATGTTCACATTCCAATCTCTGGAACCTGTATCAATCTCCCCCTTCCTGCCTCGATTGTCTGAGTTAGAAAAAGGTGGTAGCTTCCACAGGGCCCAGAGAATAAGGGAGGATGCTTGTTCGTGATGGCCACTGGGCCTGGCCCACCAGAGAGCAAGGCATTGATGCCAGAGCAGGCCCCGACCTGCCCTCATGGCCCTCCTATTTCAGACCACAGGCGCTGCTCCAGAGGTCTCAACCCTGAGCTGCTCACAGGCCTTGCTCTTTACTAGGCACCCCACCTGGGCATCCTGCAGCCACTCCCCACCCCCAGAACCAGGGCTTGCTAGCACAGAGCTCTGCCACTCCAGGCACAGGACAAAAAAACAAGTCCCTGCCAATCTCCTATAAACCCTCCTTAGACTCCAGACTGGCCAGGAGACCTTGAGAGAAATATCTTTAATTCAGTCATTCATATATTCCCTGACAGCATATTTTCAACCAATATTTGCTGATTATTTATGGAGCACCAACTATTTGCAGGAGATGCCAGGGATACAGCAGGGAATAAATACATCAAGGAGGAGAAAACATATATTAATGTTCAAATAAATTAACCTTTCACATTCATTAAAGCAAAATGCAGTCTAAGACTGTTATTTATGCTCAGAAATTTTCCTAATAATTACTTTATTTTTATTTTCAACCCACACTCTTTTAGACAGCTTCTTGGCTAACACCCTCAACCATGCATGAATCTCCAAGGGCCAGTTTTTCTATATTTTGCATCTTCCTAAAATGGCCAGTTGAGCACAGCATCCTGTGAGAGGCAGTGTGTCCAGTGGTTAGGCACATGGCCCAGAAGCACCAGCCCTACCACTTAACTAGCTGTGAGACTAGGGTCAAGTTTTAATTAATTACTTAATTGCTCTCTGTGCCTCAAAGTCATGGAGTTAATGGTAGGACCCACCTCAGGCTGCTGAAAAGACAACATGAGTTATAGTAAGTAAAGGACTTGAAGCAGCATCTGGCATTTAGTGAGCCCTGGTATTCCCACTGTATAATCATTAAAGAGGGGGGTTCCTCTTGAGGACCAGGGATGGTGGAGAAGGAATGAAAAACAGCTGAGTGGAATAGATGGTAAGTGCTGGGTGAAGAGCAAAGTTTCACTATAGTTTTGGTTCTCAAACATGACTGCTCTTCAAAATCACCACAGGAGCTTTTCAAACTTAATTTAATTTTCAAACTTAATTTAATTCCTGGGCCCCACCTTCAGAGGTCACTTCATTGGTCTGGGGTGGGACCCAAGCCTGTTCAAGTAATTCCCATAGAAGTGGAGGTTGAGCATCCCTGCAGGACAGCAATGTACCACCGGGCCGAGGAGCCACGCCTGCCCTGCAATGGAAGGGGGCGGGGGACTCCACTCCAAGCCTCTCTCCTCCTTCTCCCCAGGCCTAGCTGCCTTAGCAGGGCAATCCCTCCTCCCGCAGTCCATCCACAGGCATCCTTGGGGCATGCATCACTTGTCAGGCCCTGGGCTTGGGATGGGGCAGTACAAAAGTTATCAGACAAAGTCTTATCCACCTGGACCTCACAGCAGAGAAAGAAGACAGAGAAGAAAGCAAGCATAGCACAGGGAGATCAGATCGGTGCTTTGTGACTGCCTGGAGGGGTGGGATAGGGAGACGCAAGAGGGAAGGGATATGGGAACAGATGTATATGTATAACTGATTCACTTTGTTATAAAGCAGAAACTAACACACCATTGTGAAGCAATTATACTCCAATAAAGTTGTAAAATAAAAAAAAAAAGAAAGCAAGCAGTTACATGGAGAAAAATCGAAACACTGAATACTCATAGAGCTCTAATCGAAGTACCGTATATACTTACTAGGAAATCCCTGGGGAAAGACTGAGGTAGATCTGTAAGTACAAAATTTGGAGACTCTCCAAGGTACATTGTTGAGTAGAAAAAGCTAAACCACAGAACAGCATACCATTTATGTTTCAAAAAGCTTTTTGAAACACGTTGTGATATTCTATCTATGGGTGCATAAATATATGTAACTTAAAAGAAAAAAGGTCTAGAATTACACCTCTTATTTTCCATGATTAAATTTTTTTCAAAAAGAATGTATTCATTGTTTGTGAAATTTAAAATAATAACATTTTTTAAATTCCAGCAAACTCTTTGTGGGGGGTCTTCTGGAAGTATTTGCATTTAGCTCAGTTAAGATGTATATCACATTGCCTGTTAATTGTGACAAAGCAGTTGGCATTCCCAGACATGATTTTATCTAAGTGACTATTATTGAGCAGAGAGCAATGTCCTGAGCAAATGGGACGTGAGACAGATGTGTGCCAGTAGAGATACGGCAAAGGAAAGAGAATTCGGCACGAAGCTCAACTGAGTATAAGGAGAAAGACCTAGCAGCTACCTTCCATGTCTGCAACTTTCACAGTTTCACCTGAGGCTGGTCCTCCTAACAAGCTGAAAGCTCGAACATCAGCTTACAGGTTTAGCCTACTAATAGAGATTCTCCACCTTAGCTGCATATTAGAATCACATGGGGAGACTTACTAAAATAGCAATGCCTTGAACAAAGACCAATGAAAAGTAAGGTCTTTGGGAGGTTGGGCCTGGGCGTTGTCTTTTTAATACGACCAGGGCTGAGACTCACTGTTCAAAGACGCATGCATGCACCCTCTCAGTTTGGACACACTCATGCTTGCAAAGTACTCCAAAAATGGCATCAGTTGCAGGTGCTTCTTAAACTCTAGGGGACTATGGGAAAAGGAAAAATATTTGCATTTTTGTATTATGTGATTCCGAAATGATAACACCATGTGTTTGGTTTATTTCAGGCTCGACTGACCAAAGAACAACGCTGGGGAAGTGCATTGCTTTCCAGAAACCACTCCTTAGAAGAGGAATTTGAAAGGGCAAAAGCAGCAGTGGAGGTAAGTTTTTTGGCTTGTTTTTCTGTTTCATGTTTCTGAGAGTGGAATCCAAAAAAATCAAACTTCAGCAGGATACATATTAAATGGGTCTTTATAAACATGAAATAATCATGACTATGATTGTTAGAATGAGACGTGTTACCGGAGAACTTTTATTTTTTTCTTTTTTTTTTTTTTTGCGGTACGCGGGCCTCTCACTGTTGTGGCCTCTCCCGTTGCGGAGCACAGGCTCCGGATGCGCAGGCTTAGCGGCTATGGCTCACGGGCCTAGCCCCTCCGCGGCATGTGGGATTTTCCCGGACCGGGGCACGAACTCGTGCCCCCTGCATCGGCAGGTGGACTCCCGACCACTGCGCCACCAGGGAAGCCCACCAGAGAACTTTTGACTTCCCACCCGGGGTGACTAATAGATGTCATCTATTATGCCAATTCTGTGGTAGATTAGCAGTGACTTCTGGAGTCTTGGGTCAGAAAACTCTGAGCCTTGCGTGTATCCCATGATGAACCTATGCTATGCATTTGCTATGCTTCTGTGAAGCCAGGGTTTATGCCTGATGTTTTTATCTCTCTGGCATCTAGCACAATGTCTGAAACATAGAAGGTTTTACTACCCCTGAAATAGTATACATTTTCCTAACTGGGTGGGGGGAAAAGGCAGGGCTGAGATATTCTAATCAATGGATAGCCCATCTTGACTTGAGCCATAATTTTTTTTTTTTACTGTTAAGGGTGTCCAAAACAATGACAATGTTGATAAATCAAATGAAACATTTAATTTGAACATTACTTTCCTTATTTAGCCCTCTAAAGAGAGATAGAGGGAGAGAGAAGGAGGAAAGAAAGGGAAAAGGGAAGATAAAAAAAAGCATCCTTTGCTGTTTTTTATGCATTTCCTTCCTGGGTAAAAGCACAAAGAGTGCATCACAGGTGCCATCTATGATTCTCACCAAAGCTTTGTTAGAAGACTGTTTGAGAGTTGAGCTTTTCACCCAACCCAAGTATGAACCTGCCAGGACCTCTATTTCTATTACTGATGTGAAATCTTGAAAATTGAAAGTATTCCTGTAATATGGTTCATTTATGTGGCCATCTTACCTCTAGAATTTAGATGAAATTATTATACTACGGGCAGTCTTTCAGTAACTCCATACTTGAAGTGCAATTAAATCATACTTGCAATTTAATATTAAAAAGATTCTTTATATTCTAGGAAATAATTCCAGCCAAATTTCCTATCATCATTCAGAAACCTAATAAGAGAACACTTTTATCTCATCACAATACAATCCACCCAAATTTCTTCTTTTAATTTTAACCTTTTTAATTAAAAGTTAAGGCATATTTAGTGCTCTTGAACGTGATCAGCTGATTTGATTGAGACCAGCTGAGTTCAATCAAGTTGTTCAACTGCATGAGGCCTGTAGCTCAGTTTATTTTAAATGTAGATTTTTCCAGACTTAAGAGCTAATTTAAGTTTCTTTTGAGCTCCTACTGTGTATAGGACACTGAATTAGCATTAAAAAGAAGATGATTTAGAACCGTAGAATCTTGGGGCAGTAAAGACTTTATAATTTATCTGGTCCCATTTATTTTTATTTTTTTTAACATCTTTATTGGAGTATAATTGCTTACAGTGGTATGTTAGTTCCTCTGGTCCCATTTATAATGAGACAATGAGTTCAAACTCAAAACTTAATTACAAAGACTTAGTTACAAAGTAACATATCAACAAGGAAAAAATTGTCCATCTGTGTATCTATCTATTCATAAAATCACTTAATCTTAGTTTTGGTAGAGACCTTAGAAGTCATCTATCCCAACCAGGCATACAAAACAATTTTTTTTCTTTTCAAACATACTTGACAAATTATTCAAACATACCCTGTTTCTACTTAAACATTTTCAATTAAGGGCAACTCACTTCTTTTCAAGAAAACCTGTTTCAGGTTTGCACAATCCTAACAATTAAAGCTCTTCCCTGAATTAGGCTGAAATTGGCCTTCAAGCAACTACCAGTTTTCTTACCCCTGGCTTTGCCCTCTCTGGAACAAGGCAAAATTAGGTGAATCCCTTCTCTACATGACGCCCATTCACCCCAGGAAGCCTTGTTTTCTCCTGGCTTCTCCTTGTCTCTTTGGAATTGAGAGACCAGAGTTGTTATTCTAACTTGTTGCTAATAACTAAATAACAACAAACATCTGATTAACCAATATTAGTCTCATTTTTCCACACCTGTATGGTCCTTTCCAGCTGCAAAATCCTAAAATGCTTTGTTACTTGAAGTAGTCATTCAGCAAACATTCCTGGCTATCTATATGTGCTGGCTGCTGAACTAGGTACAAGAGATAAAGGAACGAGCTAGCTTTGAGTAGTTGTCTAACAATGGCATGGACCAGATGACCAACTCAGACAAGACATTTGCTCCCTTCTACTTTAGTTTCTTCATTATAAGATGAGGGGCTTGGATGTCTAATATACTAAGAATGCTATACGTTTGTATCTTCAAGTGAAGTGAATGGTAAGTACAGAATTCCCAGCAAAGCAGAAAATTGTAAGCACATTTGCTCAGCTGGAAGCCTGGAGCTGAGAAGCTTCCTTAAGGAATGAGGGAGGATGATGCTGACCTGGAAGGTGTGAACAGGTGTGGAGAAAATAGGCGCGACGTATGGGGGCAGAGGTTGTGTTTCACTAAGCTGATGGTAAATCAGACCTTCAAAACTGCACACATATGTGAACTACTTACTTTCCAGCATTATTCTTATCCAGGGTTTAATCTAAATCCATAGTAGAAGACATAATAAAACGGATCCGAGTCTTGGAAATATACATGCCCCTTGACCCAGCCACTTCTTAGAATTTATGCTAGAGAAATAATCATGAAAGTTTGCAACATTTTATCTGTAGAATTTTTTTAAATAGTGAAAATTTGGGAATAGCTCAAGTGTCCCATTACAGAGAATTAACTAAGTTATTATCTCTACAATAAAATGCTATGTAACCATTAAAAACTACATCATAGAAAAAATATTTAACATCATATAAAAATGTCTAGTGATAATTGGAATAATTTATTTACTGACAGTTTTACAATATGACCCCAACTTCGTAAAATGATAGTAGCTTAATACCTAACATGTTAGAATACATACTGTGTACCAGGCACTACCTCGGGAGCTTTGCATGGATTCTCATTTAATCCTCACCGCAGTCTTATGAGGAAGGTAATATTACTATTCTCATTCTGCAGATGAGAAAACTGAGGCTTAAAGATACTGCAGACAGTTACGTGGCATTTTATAAGCAATTAAGATAGACTGAAAATGAACAACTCTCATTTAGCAAGTTACAAAGTCATGATTTTCACCCAGACTCCAGAGCCCATATTCTGAATCACTGTACTGTATAAGTATAAAGAGAGTCTGTGCCCAAACCTTAACAGTAGTTATCCTTGGGTGGCTGGATTTGGAGTGATTTCTTCCATTAGCTATCTATATTTTCCAAATGTTCTATCATAAACATGTATTACGTTGGTAATCAAGGAAGAAGTGGTAAACTATAGACACTATATTAGAGTCTAAGATTCTTAAGAGAACTAAAAGTGCCACATTCTTCATTTCAAGACCAATAAAGGATGGCACAACAGATTGGCTTCATCAGAGACTGTTCTAAACACTAGTAAGACCCAGATGAAAACCATGCCTGGAGCAAGTTGAATTTTCCCAGTCTCCATTTTTATATCACTGATTCCAATATTCCTTCTATTTCACATTCTATTCCATCTTAAACCCTCATATTTTTTTGGTCATCATCCTGCCTCATGACCTGGCACCTGGTCCTCCTTCTGCACCTAATCCCCTCACAAGCTCCAGGGGCACTGTTGCGCTCTCTATTCCTCTTGCACAACAGCCTCATTGCCTGCTGTCCCCACTCTCTTTTTTTTTTTTAAACAGTTATTATTTTGACATGTTTAAACAGACGTGAGCAGAGGGACTGATTTTTTTTTAACATCTTTATTGGAGAATAACTGTTTTACAATGGTGTGTTAGTTTCTGCTTTATAACAAAGTGAATCAGTTAATACATATACATATATCCCCATATCTCTTCCCTCTTGCATCTCCCTCCCTCCCACCCTCTCTATCCCATCCCTCTAGGTGGTCACAAACCACCAAGCTGATCTCCCCGTGCTCTGCGGCTGCTTCCCACTAGCTATCTATTTTACGTTTGGTAGTGTATATATGTCCATGCCACTCTCTCACTTTGTCCCAGCTTACCCTTCCCCCTCCCCATATCATGAAGTCCATTCTCTAGTAAGTCTGTCTTTATTCCCATCTTGCCCCTAAATTCTTCATGACCATTTTTTTCTTTTTTTAGATTCCATATATATGTGTTAGCATATGGTATTTGTTTTTCTCTTTCTGACTTACTTCACTCTGTATGACAGACTCTAGGTCCATCCACCTCACTACAAATAACTCAATTTCGTTTCTTTTTATGGCTGAGTAATATTCCATTGTATATATGTGCCACATCTTCTTTATCCATTCATCTGTCAATGGACACTTAGGTTGCTTCCATGTCCTGGCTATTGTAAACAGAGCTGCAGTGAACATTTTGGTACATGACTCTTTTTGAATTATGGTTTTCTCAGGGTACATGCCCAGTAGTGGGATTGCTGGGTCATATGGTAGTTCTATTTTTAGTTTTTTAAGGAACCTCCATACTGTTCTCCATAGTGGCTGTATCAATTTACATTCCCACCAACAGTGCAAGAGGGTTCCTTTTTCTCCACACCCTCTCCAGCATTTATTGTTTGTAGATTTTTTGATGATGGCCATTCTGACTGGTGTGAGATGATATCTCATTGTAGTTTTGATTTGCATTTCTCTAATGATTAATGATGTTGAGCATTTTTTCATGTGTTTGTTGGCAATCTGTATATCTTCTTTGGAGAAATGTCTATTTAGGTCTTCTGCCCATTTTTGGATTGGGTTGTTTGTTTTTTGGATATTGAGCTGCATGAGCTGCTTGTAAATTTTGGAGATTAATCCTTTGTCAGTTGCTTCATTTGCAAATATTTTCTCCCATTCTGAGGGTTGTCTTTTGTCTTGTTTATGGTTTCCTTTGCTGTGTAAAAGCTTTGAAGTTTCATTAGGTCCCATTTGTTTATTTTTGTTTTTATTTCCCTTTCTCTAGGAGGTGGGTCAAAAAGGATCTTGCTGTGATTTATGTCATGGAGTGTTCTGCCTATGTTTTCCTCTAAGAGTTTAATAGTGTCTGGCCTTACATTTAGGTCTTTAATCCGTTTTGAGTTTATCTTTGTGTGTGGTGTTAGGGAATTCCATCTCTTCTACTAAAGACAACTAACACCATGTGCACATTTATTGTATATCTTATGTGACCTGGGAACCTGTTTATGTGCAAAGACTAACATTGCTTAAGCCCAGGTTGAACGGTTAGATCTCGTGAGGCCTTATGTGGGTGAAGCTTTTTGCCTACATATCTTATATTTTATCACTGCAAATTCATCTCGGCTCAGCGTATTATAATTTTAGGACAAAGAGCCAAATACTTCTCTTTGGGGCTTTAAAAAAAAATGCCTCTTCCCTGAAGGAGCTTCCTCCATACTTCCTCCTGGATTTTCTTCCTAGCCAGCAGCCTAAACACGCTGTCAGCTACAACAGGTCTCTGGGAAAGATGCACTGGGAGGCACAGAAGTGAGAAGCAGGGAAGGAGCCCCAGGGGCTCAGGAACGGAGATCCCTAGAGCGACCTATGCTGCGTCAACAGAGGAGAGAGGAGGTCACGTGGGCCCACAGCACACCTGCAACCACACATCAAAAATACCTCTTTTCACTGTCAGCACGGAGGGAAAGAGCCAGCCAGCATCTGGCACTGTGTTTAGCTAGTTAGTCTCTCTAGGTGCCTTAGCCTTCAAAATAAACTGGATGTAGCAACAAATTCATCAGACATGTTTGAAACTCCTTCTGTGGGCCAGGCACTGGGCTAGGTGCTAGGAATAGTAAATTGAGTAAGATAGCTCTGCCCTTAAAGATCTGGAAGAATTGCAGGTATTTTGCAGCTCAGGAGATCATCAAGCACAGTTTATCCCATGGTATAGTTCAGCGGTCCCCAGCCTTTTTGACACCAGGGACCGGTTTTGTGGAAGACAATTTTTCCATGGACCAGGCTTTGCAGGGGGATAGTTTTGAGATGATTCAAGTGCATTACATCTATTGTGTACTTTTATTATTACATTGAAATTTATAATGGAATAATTATACAACTCATCATAATGCTGACAGGGCAGAGCTCAGGCAGTAACGCAAGCGATGGGGAGTGGCTGTAGATACAGGTGAAGCTTTGCTTGCTCACCTGCTGTTCACTTCCTGCTGTGAGGCCCGGTTCCTAACAGGCCATGGACTGGTACCAGTCCATGGCCGGGGGGTTTCGGAACCCTGGTATAGTTATTGTGGATTTACATGTTCATCTCCACATGGAGATTTTGAACTCTTACAGGTGGGACCGTGTCTTTACGTTCTTAGCACCTTTCAGAGAGGCTGGTACAGAACGAGGTGCCACAAACTTTTGCTGGATAAATAAATGAACATATTAGCAACTTATTCCTCTAATGCATTTATTTCACCTTAGTATCTCTTCTTTAATGTGTGTTTAAGAAATGTCACTAACTTACTACCAGAAGATGAACTTTGTGCTTGACAAGCATCATTGAAAGCTACCTCCTAACTTCCCATTTCTATGTCCTATCTCAAAGGACATAGCTCTCAAGATAACTCTCCTTCAGACTCCAGGCTAACTTTCCCTCAGCAGCACTATATGAAAAAGCACCGACAAATTGGTAATTACTGTTTAAGAACAAGGTTAGTGAAACAGTTTAATGCTAACTAGAAATTCCTTGGTCTGGAAATGTGAGTGACCTTCTTTATCTCTCAGTTTAACTAGGAAATGTCATGTTCAAAACAATGTAACATCTGATAGGCACCTCAGAAATATTAAATGACTGAAGGGAATTGGAGACTATTCTTGAACTCCTTTTGTTAATATAGGATCATGTAAGAAACTTCTGACTTGGGTGCCCGCCTACCAAGAAGATTATCTGCCTCTACCACCCCCTCATATTTTCTCTTGCTTTCTATGACAGTGTCACCTCTTCGAAGTAGGTGGAAGAGATTAATGGATTAAACACTACTTAAATCATTCTGACTTAGATTCAATATTCAAAAAAGAAAATCTTCTGAAAATATATGGAAACATTCTTTGGGCAATATTGAAGGAATCTTGAGGTTAACTTCTTAAGATACAGATTTCCTAAAGCTTAGCACGTCATGTTAGCTAACATGCTTCCCACGTCAAAGTGTAGATAGATCACATAAAGATTAGATGTGTTGTGAGTTCATTGGGAAACTGGCAATGTTGATCTCATAATGAGTCAATATCCTTCCATTTTAAACAAAGAAAAGTTGATTCTCAAAAACGATATGAAGCATAGATGAGACTTAATGTCAAGTGACTCATGACAAACCCACATAGGTGAAATGGGTGAAAGTATAAAGACATGTAGGATGGTCTGAGATAAATTTAAGGATAAGTAATCTATTTAAAGGAAGAGAGATATTTAGAGTCCACCCATAATTTAAGTCGGTGTTTTGAACAGTTACTGTATTCTTTCACTCTCCCTTGATATCCATTGTGTAAATACCAAAGTAATTAAATCTTTGACTTGACCCTTTTTTTTAATTATTTTTATTGGGGTATAGTTAATTTACAATGTTGTGTTAGTTTCAGGTGTACAGCGAAGTGAGTCTGTCATACATATACATGTATCCTCTCTTTTAGGTTCTTTTCCCATACAGGCCATTACAGAGCATTGAGTAGAGTTCCTTGTGCTATATAGTAGGTCCTTATTGGTTACCTATTTTATATATAGTAGTGACTTGACCCATTCTAACAAAACTTCAGTTATCCACAGATTGGTCTTCTAGACCATCATATTTGCAGACAAGCTCCAGACCAAAAAGTAGCTAGGATAAATTCCCTTAACACCCAGACTAGCAGGCAGATCTGTTCAATGCCACCATTCAGGGTCCCAGGTTCCTTGCCATTTGTTTCCCCTCGACCCCTTAGGGTATTATCCTCCCCTGCATGGTCAAAGCCAAGTCACAAGTGTGTTGTTTCTCCAGCCCCCACCAGGGGAAGGAGAGCTTGAAGGAGGCAGGCCCACCTTCCTAAAAGCTCTGGCCCAGATCTCATCTGCTCACACTCCACTGGCTGAAGCTTAGTCGAACACATCACTCCACCACCACCCATGCCCCAAACTGCAAGGGAGGCTGGGAAACGGCCACAGTTCTACCACCACAGAAGAAAGGAAAGTGTATTTTGACTGACAGCTAGCAGTCTCTGCCACAGGTACCCTACAGCTCTGATATTTGGAGGAATATTAGAAAGCCTCTCTCTCAATATCTCTTTCTCTCTCCTGGATTTTTTTTACTTTTAGGACCAACTATTAAATAATTTACTAGGAATTTTATTTCTGTAGGAGGAATAATGTAAGTCTATTTATCTGGAACATACAAAACCCCGTCACTTTTTTTCTAATTGAAGTATAGTTGATTTACAATTTTGTGTTAGTTTCTGGTGTACAGCAAAGTGATTCAGTTATACACACACACACACATATATATTCTTTTTCATACTCTTTTCCATTATGGTTTACTATGGGATATTGACTATAGTTCCCTGTGCTATGCAGTAGGACCTTGTTGTTTATCTGTTTTATATAGTAGTTTGTGTCTGCTAATCCCAAACTCCTAATTTACCCCTCTCCCCCCTTTCCCCTTTGGTAACCATAAATTTGTTTTCTATGTCTTCAAAACCCCATCTCTTGATTAGCAATTCTCTGCCATATAAACCAATCATCACTATTCTATAAAACTTCTTGAAATGTTGAATATTATTAATCCTGGTTTATTGAAAAGGAACAAAAATGAGATCTGCAGGTTAAATCCCTTATTTTTGTCAATTACTGAAGTCAGGGGTTAAAATAATTCTAGTCTTTAATGCTATATTCAGGTCAGTAGAGCTATCTGCCCATGTTGGTTTCAAAAGGTTTTCATAAAATCAAAATACTGGATGATGAGATATATCTCTTTTTTGATGACAAACATGTATACTTCTCTTTGGTTTAATAAGTAGAACATCAAACACACAACCCTACAGAGTTCTGTAAAGAATCCGTAAACTCCCTGTGGGTGAAGTGAATTTCCTTTATTCATTTGACTAGGGCATATAATATACCACACAATGATGGTACACAGTTGATGTTCCATACATAAATAATTCCTGTTGATTAAGAAAGTGGTTCTTTTCCATGAGGGTAACCAGTCCTTCTTCCTCCTCCCAGATGGTCAGCCATCAGCCTCTTAGATCTTGTGTTAGTCAGTGTTCTCCAGAGAAACAGAACCAGTAGGATATAAAGAAAGACAGACAGAGACTGAGATTTACTATAAGGAATTGGCTCACACAGTTATGGAGGCTGAGAAGTTCCACAGTCTGCCATCTGAAAGCTGGAGACCCAGAAAAGCTGGTGGTGTAGTTTCAGTCCAAATCCAAAGGCCTGAGGACCAGGAGAGCCAATGGTATAAGTCCCAGTCTGAATATAGAAGACCAATGTCCCAGCTCAAGGAGACAAGTAGAAAGAATTCTCCCTTCCTCTGCCTTTTTGTTCTATTCAGGCCCTCACTGGATTAGGTGATGGCGACCTGCATTGGAGAGGGCCACTGCTTTACTCAGTCTACCAATTCAAATGCTAACCTCATATAGAAACAGACACACAGAAATGTTTAACCAAATGTCTGGGTACTCTATGGGCCAGTCAAGTTGACACATAAAATTAACCATCACAGATCTTAATGACATTTCCAGAGATGCCCAGTCTTCTCTGGAACTGAACTGTGAGAGATGTCACAGGCCATTTTAGAGTTTATGCTTCATGCCAGGGATTCATAGGGCCCACCTCATCACTGTAGAGAAGGGACTGAAATCCAGAGACACTAACGGACTTGCCCAAGCAAACACTGCTGATTACTGGCAGGCAGAACTGGAACCCACATTTGCACATTACCTTGGAGCTGTTGATAAAGGGAGGAACTTCTGAATTCAGATAGTAAACAATATTAAAAATTACTCAAAATTGGAATTTAGTTTAGAGATGTGTTTTTCTTACATGAGATTTCTTTAATATATTGGTTTTAATTTATATTAAAGTGACTTGGTATTATTTGAAATATACATCAATCCCTGACCTCACAGCTATATTTAATGGACCAAGAGGGCTAGAGGCATGGAGAGAAAGTAAAAGGCAGAGAGGTATTAAAACATAGCTAGAAATTGTCAATATCATACATGAGCCACATGCAAATAATTGGAGATGAATTTGATTTCCCATGAAAAACTGAATTGCAAGGTGAAATCTGAGAATAAAAGGTTTACCAGGATACCCCATCCTAGTTACCTTATACCCAAAGAATAAAAATGGATAAATAAATAACCTCAAGTTAAGCCCCCAGATCAGAATATTATGGTTATTAACACCAATTGCTTCCTATATCAAAAAGCTTGGGCAGTCATAGAAAAAGAGTGGGCAGTCAAATGTTCTATTTCTGTGTCTTGCATGGCTCTGGAGTGAAAATGCAGACATATACAAGATTGACTACCGATCTGACTACAGAAGGAAAGTAGATAGATCACTCTACCCTTAAACCTAATTGTGAAAAAGTATTTCATTTTCACAGAATAAGTAAAACCTATCCCCTTATTAAACTGAGATGTGGGGCTTCCCTGGTGGCGCAGTGGTTGAGAGTCCGCCTGCTGATACAGGGGACGCGGGTTCGTGCCCTGGTCCGGGAGGGTCCCACATGCTGCGGAGTGGCTGGGCCCATGGGCCATGGCCACTGAGCCTGCGTGTCCGGAGCCTGTACTCCGCAACGGGAGAGGCCACAACAGTGAGAGGCCCACGTACTGCAAAAAAAAAAAAAAAAAAAAAAACTGAGATGTGTTTCTGTGATGGCAACGGTGTTTATCGAAGCCATTGATGTAAAGAACACACTTGCGAAAGCTCCATTTCAAGTTACCACTTCCTTGTCTAAATCATTTCTTATGACTCATCTGGTATTCTAAAGAGAATCTTCCTTTTCAAAATAAGCTGGCTTTTGATACTAAAGCATTCATTCTCTACCTGTGCTGAACAGACATTCAATTATGAGCATCAGATTTAAGTCACCTCATAAATTAGGTTTACGTTTTAATTGGCCAGTTGGCAATAATACAACATGGACTTCAAGATTGGAATTATTTCTTTCATTAGTGAAGTTTGATTTTATGGATCCACCAAATCACAATGATTATTTGGATCAGTGATAAAGATTTACCCCATTCAAAATAATAGCTTTGCATTATTATTTTGGATGGCTAAGAATACACACACACATGCACACATACGCACATACATACAAATACACACAGACCACTGTAAATTTAGGTGAGGTCCTGACTTGTTCAGGCAAGGATCCCAAGCACAATGGAAGTGAAGTGGCCACATGAGTGGAAACAAATGCAGCTTCTCTAGAATCTCTAATATGGATGTGCAGCTGTTGGTGACACTAAGTCCACAAGGAAGGCCTTTTACACTTGGGCTTTGTGTCTGTACTCAGGAAGAACTTGTACATAGTCCATCCTGAATCCATTTGGTTCTCAGGCTAAATGCAGGTGTCAGGAAAGATGGGGCCTCATGCTGTGTGTCCATCACGGGATGGGGGGAAGATGGCAGCAGTATGCCCCAGCATCGCCCAACGCCATCAGTACCTCTAGCTCCCCGGATTTCCAGAAAGCCTACTGCCGTGCTCAGAGGGATGATCCTAACTTTTACAAAATTTTAAAAGTACACATGAACTTTGAGAAAAGAGTGGAAGGAAATGCAAAGGTATCAACAGTAATTAAAAACATCTCTGGATAGTGAGATTGAGAGATTATTAATTTTCATTGGCAATTTCAATGGGTTTTTTAAATTATAATGATATAGATATTGATTTCATAAATGTAAAATAAGTTGTTTGGGTGTTTGTTTTTTTTTTCCTTAAAATATGCCCTGTGTGTCAGATCATGGCCAGAAGACTTGGGCTCTATTACTCCTGGGCCATTCACTGCCCTGGCAGGCTTGGAAAAGTCCTTTTCCTTTTCTGTGCCTCAATTTCTTTATCTGTAACGTGAGACCATTCATTAGATCCATTATACCCTAATTAGGCTGCCCACTGGAAATACCTGGGGAGCTTCCCAAAATACTGATGCCTGTCCCACTCCAAGGTACTGTGATTGCAGTGGCCCTGGCTGTGGCCTGGGTTTGGAAATTTTGAAAAGATCCCCCCAGGTGATTCACTGTGAAGACAAATTTAGGAACCTCTGGATTTGATGATTTCTAAGGCTGTCTTCTGCTGTCACGATCTGTGAATCTATGATTCTTCACATTTGCCTATGGCCATCCCTGAGTATCAGTTCTATTTTTAGCAGTTGCTAGGAAATAATATTTCAAAACTTTCCTAGGTGACCCATTTCGATGTCTTACAATCATTTCAATCAGAATATATTTCCTTATGTCTAATCTAAATTCCTACTGCAGCAATTTAAGCCATTATGGGAAAAGAGAGCACCTAGTTCTGATTGGATTTGTTGCTGAATTCCTTGCATGAACTTACATCGCTGGATTCAGTTATTTTTCACCTCTAAGTAAATTCTCTAATTACGAGATCTTTACCTAACAAGTTCCTTGTCAAGGTTCTAATGGTGAGGGAGAAATGCAAGATTACTTAACTGCTCTATCACCCTATCACTCTATCACTGGAAAGAGTATACTTTCCAGTTTCTGCCAACATCATTCCTAGATCTGTGTTCCTGTGACGTTCTTAAGGACAGTATATTTTCAACCTTTAATTTTTTTTAAACCTGGGAATAATAGTTTCAAAAAGAAGATACCACCAGGATTGAAGCATATTTTTAGTAAATAAGCAATCCTCTTCCTTTTTTACCTACTGAATATATATTTGTCTTTTCACTTTTTTCCCATTTCTGTCTGTCCTTTATCATCTTAATTGGCCACTGAGTTATATAATTTATAATATGTTTTATAGTTTATATATATTTTATTATTGGTTGAATATTCCTTTCATGTTTTTACTGTTTTTCTTAGCCTTCTTCCCACATTTTCTCTATTACTCTAGTGTTTTTCCTTCCTTTATTAGTATACTTACTGAAGTTAACAGATTTCAACAAAACGAATTACAAGGGATATGTCACAACACATGTTCTGGACAAATACTCAAGGTTCAACTAAAACGACTGAAAATACTGTGCCATTTACAAGATAATTCTTTCCCATGCTGAAAAAAATATGGTTTGATACTCTTTACAATTGTACCAGGATTCAGGAAGCATTAATGACAGGGACAAGAGCCCTCTTTTAAAATTTTTCTTAAGTAGGCTCCTATTTTAGCTCTGAACACTAGCTCCACGGCTAACTTTGTTCTTTGTATATTTATGACCATTTGATGTGAACCTTTCTTAGTCTTGTTATGCACTGTTCGTTTGCAAATGAAAATAGAAACAGTTGCCTATCCTGGTTACAGATTTCTGGGTACAGGGTCCTGATGAAATCTGAACTGTATAGAAGGGATTGGTTCTACATCACAGCTGTGTCACATCTGTGTTTTAGCAGCCACTTTGAGAAATTGATGGTGCATGTGTAATACTGCCTCATTGTTAAACATGAGATTGATTGAGCAGCATTGTGATCCACTAAAATTATTCCGATTCATTGGACTTTTTCACGACCTTTATAGGATCTTTGAAATATTTTCAAAACAACAGGAGCATTTTACATGAATCCACTGAATGATACTGACTGCTTAAGGAAGCTTTATGATATGACTTTGAACCATGCTGTATGCTTTTTATCTCTTCTACACTGTTGATATCTACATTGTCTCTGTGGTGAAATGGTGATGTTTCTAAAGCCTTGTCAAAGGAAGTTTCTCTTGTATAAAATATGGATGAGATGTGCACAGAACAGAAGGCATCTTCTGTTTCAGTAAAATAAGCACAAGTAGAGAGCTGTGAACATGCTGTGCCACTTTGTTCTGTGGGTTTGGTAAACTAACCAGAAACCTGCTCATAGAGTTTGGGGGATAATACATAAACTAGGGAGAATGTAAAGTCGCCTAGGAAGTTGAATTGATCCTCAAAGATTGAATGGTGCCATCATGTATTTGTTTTAAAAAACATTACACTTGTTAGGTGACTATTATTTTCAGACTCTACATTAGGCACTAGAGATACCAAAATGAGAGAGAACTATCTTTCCCTTCAGCTAGCTCAGAATCTGGTGGAAGATAATGAAGAATCCTAATACAGGGACAGAGAAGGTTTTCCAAGAGCAGGCATCATGCTCACAGTTTAAAAAAGGAGTACGAGCAGAAGGGAGAAGGCATTCAAAGCAGAGGGAAGAAAACGTGCAAAAGCACAGAGGCATAGATGAGTGTCTTTGCATTGAGGACATGTGGGCATCATTGGGTATGGTTAGAATGCAGGGTGGGCCTGGAGGAGCAGTGGGAGATGAGATGAAGAGGCAGGCAGAGGAGGCAGAAGCCAGATCATTCATGCTTTCCTCCAGCAGATTTGTATGGAATGTGTAT
Source organism: Mesoplodon mirus (assembly GCF_964341445.2). Lineage (NCBI taxonomy): Eukaryota > Metazoa > Chordata > Mammalia > Artiodactyla > Ziphiidae > Mesoplodon > Mesoplodon mirus. The sequence goes on from NC_138982.1 coordinate 50,605,325, forward strand.
TATGTGCCAAGCAGCGCGTTGTGCTAGATACTGGTTTTCTCCTGCCTCACAGGCCCTTCCTCCCCAATCTTCTTTGCTGGCTCCTCTGTGTCTATATTACAGAGCCCCAGGACACAGCTCTTGCTCCTTCTCTCTTCCCCATCTACATTTTCTCCTTAGCCATCTCTTTCAGTCCCGTGGATGTAAATACCACCTATACTCTGATGGCTCTCAATCTGATTTTTCAACCTTGACTTCTCCCCAGAGATCTAATTGCCTACTGATACTACCACTTGGGTTCTAGTATCCAGTGTATGCATAACATGTCAAAAAAATGAACTCTTCTGGGCTTCCCTGGTGGCACAGTGGTTGGGAGTCCAACTGCCGATGCAGGGGACGCGGGTTTGTGCCCCGGTCCAGGAAGATCCCACACGCCACAGAGCGACTGGGCCCGTGAGCCATGGCCGCTGAGCCTGTGCGTCTGGAGCCTGTGCTCCGCAGCGGGAGAGGCCACAACGGTGAGAGGCCCGCGTACCGCAAAAAAAAAAAAAAAAAAAAAAAAGAACTCTTCATCTCCCATTCCAAACCAGTGCCTACTCCACTTCAGTAATAGCACCACAATCTGCTCAAACCAAAGTCCTGGAAGATGCCCTTCCTTTCCCTACAGCCTCACAACCAATCCAGTAAGAAGACCTGCTGGAATAATGACCAAACTAAAGGAATCCAACTACATCTATTATCTCCCCCGCTCACGACTTCCTTTACACCAGCAGCATCCCTGGCCCAAACCACTGCCACAGCCTCCTACCTTGTCTCCCAGCTTCTAGTCTTGCTCCCCTGGAGAACTGTAAGTTCTCTTCTCAAAGGGTACATCAGATCCTGTTACTTCCCTGCCAATAATGGCAGTTGAAATCTGCCAGTAGTTTCCCATCACAAATAAAATGAGATCCAAAGTCCTTATTTATGGTCCACAGGACATGATCTGACCCCTGCTGTCATTCCCTCTTGTCCCTCCTCCCTATCCCATAGGACATTTTAGCCACACTGGATTTTCCATTCCTTCATCCCTCCAAGCTCATGCCCATCTCCATATTCTCTGTCCAGAATGCTCTTGCCTGGGTTGTTTAAGTCTCAGCTCACGTGTCACCCCCTTTAAGAGGTCTTCCTTGATCACTAAAAGAAGTCTTCTAAAAGAAGTCATCCATAATTGTCCTATGTAATTACTTCTCAAGGTATTAATAACCATCTGAATTTATATTATTTATCTATGTACCATATCCTTCTACTAGACTGGAAACTCCATGAGTGTGGGGACTTTGTCGTGTTTACTGTTATGTCTCCACTCCCCAGAATGGCTCACTGAGATGTAGTCACAAACCGTGCTCAGTGCAAATGAAGGAAAAGTATAGAATTTATGTGATTTTATGTGGCATTGAAAAGTATTGATATAATTCAACCTTCTGTTGAATGTACTCAAAGAATTCTATTTATTCTCTTCAATATAAGACATAAGCACAATAGCATAATTTGATAGTCTAACACTCATTTGGACATTTCTGCCCTATTTTCTTTGGGAAAACTTGACCAAATAACAATGTTTATGATTTTGTAAAAACTAGACTGAGTGTTGTATCCCACTTACATTTTTAATGTAAAAAACATGATGCTGAATTAGAGTATTTTGAAGAAAAGAACAATACAAAAGTCTAGGGACAATTAAGTCTTTACTGAAAAAAATATTAATTTATGTCAATTGCTTTTTCATCTATACCTGATTTTGCAAACAAATTTGTGAATCTTATTTAGAAGTCACGTCATTATGTCTCCTTACCTCAAGGCCAAAGGGAAAGGAAAGTCAATACCATTACCCAATAATATATCACCTGCCAGAATGAATCCCCACCTCTTCTACCAGAAAGAGTAGATTTTCCCTTCTCAAAGGAGAAAGCCTCTTCCCTCAACAAGATTATCAGATTCTAGATTTGCTGATTAGTTTAGGGACTACGGTCTCCATAACAACCAATACATTTTATAGCCTGTGTTGAAAACTTTTTTCTCCTTAAGTGCCTGTAATTATAGAGCAAGCTATATCAGTACACTGGGGGAGTGGGCTGGATAAGACTTTCTCTCTATATATATATGTGTGTGTGTGTGTGTGTGTGTGTATACACACACATATATATGTAAAGTGTTCTTAGTGAAATGAATCAATACATTGGTTAAATTATTTATTTTTCAAATCCCTTATTTTTGAGATATCTTTTTTTTTTTTTTTTTTTTTTGGCGGTACGCGGGCCTCTCACCGTTGTGGCCTCTCCCGCTGCGGAGCACAGGCTCCGGACGTGCAGGCTCAGCGGCCATGGCTCACGGGCCCAGCCACTTCGCGGCATGTGGGATCCTCCTGGACCGGGGCACGAACCCGCGTCCCCTGTATCAGCAGGTGGACTCTCAACCACTGCACCACCAGGGAAGCCCCTGAGATATCTTTATTTGCTGTTATCCTACTTTGCTATAACACTATTAAGTATCTGTTATTTGTCAAGCCTGTACTGAGTTTCACAAATAGGCTATCACATTTCATTCTCAAAATAATCTTGAGTTAAATACTAGTAATCCATTTGTAGGTGGAGAAATTCCCCAATAAGTTAGTAAGTAGCAGTAGTCAGAATTCAAACCCAAGCCTTGCAGGTCCGAGGACAGTGGCTTTCTGTACATAATGTTGCCTTCTCCAGAGATTTTAAGTAAAATTTCCCAAGTCTAATAACATTAATGGATCTAAAATTTAAATCTCCTTGTTCCCAGTGAAACTTACACAACTCATCAGAAGTAAATGAATTTATGGCTTCAAGATAAGGGACTGTTAACACTTCTTCAAGAAAAGCTGTAGTAAAGATCTCCATTATTTACTACACTTGAAGTTGGATTCATGTGTTTTAAGGATGTATCAATATGTACAGGCAGCCCTGATACATTCAAGATAAATGCAATTTAAGGGAAATTTAATTTTCTGTATTCTGAATTTTGTCTGATTTTAACCTGTCTCAAATTATTGAAATAATCAAAACACAGGTGGAAAAAAATTTTATCAGTACTGAATGATAGGAACAGATGGCCACTAAAATGCCAGAAACTTTTAAGGATTTGTAAAAAAAAAATATTCTAAGATTCCTGAAAGAAAACACGCATAATGTCTTTATTAACAGTCTAGGGCTAGAAACTTGATTTTTCAGCAAATACTGGGAAGCTAAAGTAGAAGTGGAAAGGAATAAAAAGGATAAATAATCTCTCACCTTAAATGAAGGAATTCAATATTATATTGGTTATTGAATCAGTAGAGAAATAAAAGGTCAAAATTGTCTTTAATTGAATGGTAACTACTAATACAATAAAAATTAATGTAACACTTTCAAATTAATAAAGGACAGAAAGCAGGAGAAAAAAACTTATCAATATGGCAAATGATAGGGGAAAAGAACCAAAGTCAGTCCTCTTATCTCAATTTTCATGATAAATATGAATTAGTTAAATTATTCTATTAGAAAACAAAGATACTCTCACAGTTTCGAATATAAATTACAATTAAATGTTTTTATAAGGAATACAAGCAAACAAAATTATACAGAATACATAATTATACAGAAAAACTAGTAATAATGAGATGGGCAAAGCTAAATTAGACACAAAACTAGGTAAAGTAGAATTCAAACCAAAAAGGATCAAATGGAATAACAGTTCATATTGATTACAAGTAAATTTTACATTGAGGATATAATAACTGTGAATCTTTATGCATTGAATGTATAATCAAACTTAGAAAATAAAAATTAAATGTACAAAGAAAGGCCTGCAATATGGTAGGTACTCTTCAACTCTTCTATTATAAATAAAAAATATCTTTTTAAGCATGTGAATTAGCATTAAACAGAGAAAGAGAAGTCCCCAGAGGCCAAAAGTGTGAAGTAGCAACATAAATTCAGAGTATAAGCAAGCACTAACACTAGCATCTACCTTAAATTATCTATTAATCCCATTTACCTGCAGCTAAGGATTTTAACAGTCACATGGTTGATAATAAACAAGATCTTGGGCCTAAACAAAGTGGGGAGTTAAGGTTTTAAAAAGCCAGGGAACTTGAAGGGACACATGTCAATGATGGATAAGCTGGGGAAGGAAATGTGTATCAGTTATTGATAATAGACAGGGATACTGTAACAGGCCAGAAACTGAGGAATTCTAAAAAAAATATACAATTGGTTAGTGGGGTCTCCCAAGAGAATATGGAACAATGAGCAGTCTTCATGCAAGTTAGGCTGTAATTCATACTTGTGTGGTCCTAAAAATACTAAGCCAAGAATTCAATTTAAAGCAGCCCTCCATGGTGGTGCCTCCAGCCAGCTGCCAAACACATACACACACACAAACACATACACACACACAAACATATATACACACACACACATACACACACACACATAACACACACAAACATACACACACAAACACACATACACAAACACATACACACACATAAACATGCATACATAAACACACATATATGCATATATAAACAAACACACAAACTCAAATACACATGTGTACATTAAACCTTACATGCATGACACATATCATATGCACATATATGGTACACTTGCATAAATATACACATACATAGATACCCACACATAAGCACACACACACACACACACATTCTCTCTAAAGGAATGCTTCTCAAACCAAGCCCCAGGAAATCTTCACAGATAAATTTCCCAAAATATATAAGTTCAAAATCAGATAACTCAAAACATGTAAGAAAGGAAACCCTGAGAGTCAGCAGAAACAACAAATAGATCATACCTCAAAGACTTAAGAATTATCAGATATAGAATATAAATGAATGTTTCATTAAATAAATAAAAGAGGGAATTGAAAGCACCAGTAAAAGACAAATGACTATCAATAGTAACTGGGCAAATTTGGAAAAAATAGAACTTTTAGAAAAAATATAATAATGATTGCAATTAGAGCCTAAATTTTTGTGTTGTTCAGGAGGGGGATAAATATATGTATTAACTTTAGACTTTTGTGAAATATACATGTTAAATTTTTAAGACTAATCACAAAAATGATAGAAATAGAATGTATGACTTCCAACCTATTAAAGGAGAAAAAAATAGAATTAAAGAATTTTTTAAAGCCTTAGTCATTCAAAAAAAATGGCATAAAGGAGAAAAATAGAACAAAATAAGATGGAGAAATAAATCCACATATATCAGTTATTGTGTAAATTATCCTATCTCTCCAGTTAAATGACAGATTAGCTGATTAGATTTAAAATAAAACAAATTCTAGACTGTTTATAAAAGACACCCCTAAAACATAAGGACACAAAAAGTCTGAAAGAAAAATCATTGAAAATGTATACCAAGCCAACTGTAATCAAAAGAAAGCTGACATAGCTCTTAGTATCAGGTACAAGAAAAAGAAAAGAAAAAAAACCTTAAGGCAAAAGCAATACTAAAGGCAAAAAAGAATTTCTAACTAATATAAAAAGCTCAATTCATAAGAAGATAAAACCATCCCAAAACTTGTATAAAACTAAAAAGATACATTCAAAATATATAAAACAAAAATGGATAAAACTATAAAGAGAAATAAATCTACCATTACCATGGATATTTTAATATGCCTCTTTAAGAAATTGATATCACACAGAAAGAGATCAGTAAAGATACAGAGGATTTAATCTAGTGACCATATATAAAATGCTGCACACAATTGCAGAATATACATTCTTTCTAGACACACCTGGGAACAGTTACCAAATTCAATTGTGCCATACAGCTAGTCTCAACACATTTCAAAGGATTTGTTTCATGTGAATCATGTTCTCTGACCACAATGCAAAACTTCATATATTTGGTCATCTAAAAAAAACCCTTCAGAATAATTCATAACCTCAAAAGAAATCATAATGGGAATTAATAAATTCTTACAAATTAGTAATACCAAAGTGCTACAAAATGAAACTTGTAGAACGTAGATAAAGCAATACTTCAAGGGTATTACTCTTAAATATTTACATTAGGAGAGAAGGCTGAACATTGGTAGATTAAGCATTAACTTAAGACACCTAAAACGTTAGAGAACAATTAACCCCCCCAAAAAGGAAGAATAACAATAACAGCAGAAATTAATAAACTGGAAAACAAAGGAACACCAAAGCCAGAAACTTAGGGGTTTTTTTATAGATTAATAAAATTGACAAATTTCTGATAATGTTAAGAAAAAAGAGAAAAGGCACAAATACATACTATTAAAAGTGAGAAGGGAGGCATATCTGAAGATAAAACAGATTTAAGATAGTAGAGAAAAAAAAGGTCAAGAGTTGAAAAAATTTAGAGAAATAATTCTTAATAAAATTTACCAGTACTGATTCAAGAAGAAATATGCAACCAGAATTGTCCTATGACCATTAAATAAATCGAATCTTTAAAGTCTTCTCACCAGCCAGAGACAGTTTTGCAAATTTTCTAGCAACCAGGAATATGTATGTGAAAAAAAAAAAAAAAAACCGTTCAGCATCATTAGTGGCCACTGTGGCAAAGAATTTTTTTAAATGATAATACTCAGTACTAGTGGAAGAATGGACTCGTGCGATATTTCAGAAAGGCAACTTCAAAATATACCAGAAAGCTTCCAAATGTTTGTGCCTTTTGACCCAGTAATTCCTTGATAATCCTAGAGAAATAATCACTTGTGCATAAAGATGCATGCCCATAGATATTTGATACAAATTTTTACAATAGCAATAATAGGAGAAGGTAAAACATACTGAGATAAATCTATATAATGGGACACTATGGCATCATTAAAGTGATGTAATAGTTGTATATTTATTGACATGCATACATGTCCATAATAAAAGGTTAAGCAACCACATGTACAGTAAGTTTCCATTTTCACAAGTAAATAATGAAATAATTAAAATAGCTAACATTTATTGAACATTATTATGTTCCAGCTACTCTGCTAAATATTTTATAAGTATTATGAAATTTACTCCCCACAACTACCATACGAGGTATGTACTTAACTCCTTTTTATAGGTGAGAAAACTGGAGCTCAGGGAAGGAAATAACTGGCCCTGAGAGTTCATGAGCAATGGTTTTTATGCATAAACATAGGGAAAAGCCCAAAATGAGATATCCCAAAGTGCTCCCAGTTATTATATCTAGGTAGTAAAATTAATAGGGCTTTTTCTTCTTTTTGCTCATGTATTCTTTTCTAATTTGCCTACCAGGAAAGAGTATTACATATTTTTAAAAATTTTTTTATTTTATTTTAAATTTTTTTTGCGGTACGCGGGCCTCTCACTGCTGTGGCCCCTCCCGTTGCGGAGCACAGGCTCCGGATGCGCAGGCTCAGCAGCCATGGCTCATGGGCCTAGCCGCTTCGCGGCATGTGGGATCTTCCCGGACCGGGGTACGAACCCGTGTCCCCTGAATCGGCAGGCGGACTCTCAACCACTGCGCCACCAGGGAAGCCCCTTTAAAATACATTTTAAAACCCCAAAACAAAGACCTAAATGAAATAAAAGTCCTTGTCCTTTCATACCCTGAATGAGTTTTAGGAAGTCTCTAAAATACACTCTTAGCACCCACTAAAGTCTAGTTTGAAAGATTTGGGTGATCCCTAATTTAAATACATTTTAGTCTTTCTATTTCCTGCCATCTAGACAGTTAATAGGCTCTGGGGAGTTCCACATATGAAAACAGAGCATGTTTATAGTTTATTGTATTACATACTTAGTTAAAATGTGGGACTACAATTATCTCTGAAAACCTTTTAATTATTCAAATGTCATGACAGCACAGCTTAGATACAACAATTGACCTTTACGTTTCTCTTGAGTCAGCAGTGTTCTTCAGATTCTAAATATCCTTTTAAAAAATAAATCAGCAGCCACTAATGCAGTTTCTTCCTTACAGAATTTAAGCAGGGTTGTTTGTGCTCGGCTAGTTAGCAGCATATCCATTATTGACTAACATTGTGTCGCATCTCTTTGGACATTTAAACCATACAAGAAAAGTATTTTTATAAAAACATAATAACATCACCTAACTCTGATATAACTCTTCACAGTTTACAGAAAAATTTCCCCAAAATTTGGAAATGAAAAAAGTTATTTGATTTGGCTGACATCACACCCCTAAAGAGTGGTGGCACCAGGAAAAGAGTCCACATCTTCTGACCACTGGTCCAGAATACTTTTCAACACCCCAAAAAACTCCTTCCAAGTGACTGCGAGTTCCTTGAAGTCAAGAACTCTCTTTTTCAGCTTTGTAATCCAAGAACAAAACACAGATCTAGAATCTAGAGTTTAATCCATGTTCAATTTGTTTGAGCTACCCAACCTATTCTCTGCCTGTTTTCCTACAGATGGACTTTTCAATTAGTCTTTTTAAGGACCAAAATTGCCAAGAGAATATATTCTTGCATCCAGATTCTAAGAAATCATTTCAAAATGAGGCACAGTAATTTGCCACCACTGTGCATCCTCATTAGCAGCTGTGAACTCAGTTTGCCCACAGCCAACACGGTGCCTTTGTGACAGCAGTGATTTTGCTCATGGGGGCTCTTCAGTGGTTGTGGGCTCTCAAAGGGGTTCCCCACAGCACTGTGTTCCCAGCGAGTGATGGATTGAAAGGGTGCGATGTCCTGTCCCTATGGCAGAGGAGCTGGCCTCTCTCTCGTGGCCCATCCTCGTGCCCTTGGGTTAGGATGGCAGGAAGCTGGGGTCAGCTGTTAGGGGCTTTGGAACTGTGTCTCAGAGCGTAAATTTGGAGAAATCTCTCTATAGTTAAGTATAGATATAAAAACATAACATTACGTAGATTAATCACATAGATATAAAGATGTTTTATCTATGTGATTTATGTAAGGTTTAAAAATAGTTTTCATGAAAATTGTTGAAACTTGTGATGTTATATGACAGGTCATTGTACTTTTTTTTTTTTTTTTTTTTTTCTTTTTGCGGTATGCGGGCCTCTCACTGTTGTGGCCTCTCCCGTTGCGGAGCACAGGCTCCGGACGCGCCGGCCCAGCGGCCGTGGCTCACGGGCCCAGCCACTCCGCGGCATATGGGATCCTCCCAGACCGGGGCACGAACCCGCATCCCCTGCATCGGCAGGCGGACTCTCAACCACTGCGCCACCAGGGAGGCCCCATTGTACTTTTTAATTGCCCTTTGTCCATGTTTAATTTTCCGAATAAAACTTTTTTAAAACTCATTTTAAAAAATGAGGTATAGTTCTCTGAACACGAACTATAAGAGGACACAGGCCATTGGACATCTTGCCAATTGTTTCTGGATTAATCTGATGATAGTAGAGTGGAAATATACAGGCTGGAGTCAGGAAGACCTCTGTTCAAATCTCAGTTCTGCACTCTGAGCCATTTTCCCTGGGAAAATTACTTAATCTCTGTGACATCACCTTCCACATTTATAAAATGGAAATAATGCACATAAGCCCATTTGAAGAATTAAATGAAATAGGATGTAAGAAAGAGTATATCTCAGTAAGCTAGGGAAACCATTCATTCACAACTGTTATTTATTTGTTGAGCACGTATCAGGCACTAGGCTAGCATTTCAATTAATGGGCAGAATTTGATAGGTTAAGAGTAAAAGAAAACTTCATTATATCTTCTACTGCCCTTTCAAACCCCATTTGTGAGCTAGCCTCTGACTGAAATCATAGGTTGGTCCTTTGTATTAGTTTCCTATAGCTTTTGTAACAAAGCAGCACAACCCAGGTCACTTAAAACAAAAGAAATGTATTGTCTCACAGCTCTGGGAGCTACAATTCTGAAATCAAGGTGTTGGCAGGGCCATTCCCCTCGAGCCCCCTCCGAAGCCTCCAGGGCAGATCCTTCCTTGCCTCTTCCAGTTTCTGGTAACCCCAGGTGTTCCTTGGCTTGTGGCTGCATAACTCCAACCTCTTCTCCAGCTTCACATGGCCGTCTTCCCTCTTTGTCTGTGTCCAAATTCCCTTCTTCCTATAAAGACACCAATGATATTGGATTAAGGGTTCACCATAAGAACCTAATCTGAACTTGATTACATCTGCAAAGACCCATTTTCAAATAAGATCACATTTATAGACACCAGAGGTGAGGACTTCACCATATCTTTTGGGGGAACACAATTCAATCTATAAGAGTCCCATAGATTTTCCAGTCACTTTATGATGATAAAAAGTCCTCCAGACACTTTGGTTCTCAAGAACAATGTTGTTTCAATAACTAAGACATCCAGTCCTCTGTAATATTTACATTCTTCCTTCCATATTCACAATTTAGAGCTCCTTGCCTCTCCAAGCTAGGAACGCCTTTAGGCCTGAAATTCCTGCTGGGAATAGCCAACTGCAGTTCCAATGAGAAGGTCACCAATTCTCAATCTTCTGGGAAGGCCTCTTGGGTGGAATTCAAGATAGCTCAGATTGACTCACCCCTTGATGGCCCAGACCTGGTCACGAGAAACACACATCTTTGACCATTCACTTCATGGAAATGCTCTCCCCAGCCCCTTCAACATTAGCCCTCTTATAAGGATTATAGGCTGAATGTTGGGAGATAGATACATATTTTTTTAACATATAACCGTTTCTTTTGCAAGTCAGGCACCTATTATTTCATCCTTTTTTCTTTCCTTTTTTTGGAACCACAGCCAAAAACTTAGGCTGAAAGAGTCCCATTTTAACATTCCATTGCAGTTTCCTTCATTCCTGACAGAAAAGCAGCTGAGTGTAGTATCAGTGACCTTGTATTTCTAAAGAGAATGAACTTGGTTTGTCTCAGAAGTTTAAGCGACAGGAGACAAGCAGAAGGGCTCTGTTCTGCTCTTTCCTCCCACCAAGATAATATTTGCCAAGCAACAACCTTGATTGATCCTTAACGCAAAGGATAGGTTAGAGCTGCAGAGCAGGATGAGGGAAACAAGGTTGCATTAATGAAAAAGGTATAAGAGTAGAAATTAGGGGATGTGGGTCTGGCCCTGGGTTCATTATTAACTAGCTGGTGACCTTGTAGAAGTCACTTATGAAGGTCAAATAAGTTAATACACTTGAAACTCTTTAAAAATTATGCATATTCAAGGTGAAAATACTGTTGCTTTTAGTAAGAAGCAATGCAGTTTTGTTACTAAATCCTCTTATTTCTTCACTTAGAAAACCTGATTCAGTCTTTCTTCTCTGTTCCTGTTGCAGTCAGCCTGGTCTCAGCCCAAACTACTGCAGTAGCCTTCTGATTTGTCTCTCTCCTGCCCCTCCCCACGCCCAGTTCATCCCCATAGGGAAGGGTTGGACTAGATGCTCCTAAGGCATCTTCCTTCCTCTGGTGATGCTCAGATCCTATGAGACAATACAAGGAAAAGAAAACATGGCTGTTCCTTTCCCTACCCCACTCCCATCCTTAGCCTTGGCTATGATTCAAATAAGGCATTTGGCTTAACAGTTTAAGAGAGATAAATAAGTAAATAGGTGATTGTGTACGTATAAATGCATTAAAGTGAGGGGAAAAAATTAAGTGAAGACTGGGATTTTTCAGCTATTTCATAGTTTCAGTAACTCCACAAACACTCCAGAGATGGTTGTATTTACTGTTACAATGTATGACTGTGTGTGTGTGTGCGTGCGTGCATGTATGCGTGCGCGCGCACGCTCATTTGCTCTCAGTCCATGGTGATTTGGCTTCCACTCCTATTCCATGGACATTTTTCTGGACAAAATCATCACATCTCCATTGCTGTCCACGCTCATAGGTGCACTTCAGCCTAAATTAACCTCTCTGCAGCATTCGACACTGTTAAACACCTCCTCAGCTTAAGGGTTCTCTTCTTTTGGATTTTCTGAACACAAACTCTCCCTCCCACCCAAGTAAGTTCCTCCTCCTCTGCTTATTCCTTGTTGCTGATGTTCTCAGAGTGCAACCCTGGGCAGCCTGCTCTCCTCTCCTGACACCTCTCACTGGAATCCCCTCCTGTGATTCCAGTCACCACTCACATGCTGATGACTCCAAAATCCACATCTCTGACTCTGACTGTCCTCCTGACACCAAACCCACATAGCCCACAGCCTACTCAACATCTGTGTTCCATCATACCAAGACACCTTAAACTGCATATCAGATCCTAGCTCTTCACCGTAACCCTACTTCACCTTTTCTGTTCCCTAACTCGGAGAATAGAATCCCCCAAGCGAAAAGCCTCATATCTCTCTGTCTCTATCTTTTTCTGTCTCTGTCTGTCTGTCTCTCTCTCCCACACACAACATCTATCTCTCTTCCAACATCTAATCAAAGACCAAGTCCTGTTGATTCTGCTAAATATCTCTCATCTCCGTCCATTTCTCTCCATCTTTTCTGCCAACATGCTATTCTGGTCACCATCATCTTATACAGACAACAATAACAGCCTTGTAACTGGTCTTCCTGCCTCCAGAGTGGAGAATGGAAAGCTCCCTTTCTCTTCATTTCAGCCAAATAATCTTTCTAAAACACAGATCTGATTAATGACTTCCCACTTACAGAATGAAGTCTGAATTAAGGACCTAACTCTATAAGGTCCTTTATGATGTGGACCATTCTTGCCTCTACATCCTCAACTCTGTCTCCCACCTGATGTCTACACTGGCATCATAATACATTATCAGTTCCTAGAAGAGGCCATGTAATCTTCTTCCTAGCTTTCACACATGCTATTTCTCCCATCAGAGATCTTCTTTCCTCACGCCATTACCTGGCTAACTTCAGTTCACTCTTAGAGTCTCAATTGGCTTTCATGGCTTCCAGGAAGATCCCTTAAGTCTAGGTTGGGTTCCCCTCCTGTTTGTTCCTAGGGCACCTTTCCCCGCTATCTCACAGCACTGTGTTGCATCTATCTATGCCCCACCAGACTGCACACAGTGGCAGGATCAGCATCTGTCTTGTTCACCACCATACCTAGTGACTAGAACACTGCCTGTTACAGAGCAGGCTTGTCAATAATTTTGCTGAATGAGTGAATTAAATGTGTAAATGTGTATAATAAATGACTTTGAGAAGATGCTACCCCTCAAATTTTGTGAATTACCTCAATGAAAGGAGTTCTATATGAAAAATAATCCATTTTATAAAGACATTAGAAAAGCAATACTATCTTGTACATCTAAGTATTTCCTTTTAAAAATGTTGTGCCTAACCTTTCAAAATGTGTTCCTAATTACATAATAGCTCCTGAGAGCAGTGCAGGTATTATTATTTGTGAAAGTCTAGCAAGTCTTGGCAGTAGTCTAATAATCGAAAATCAAGGAATGGGGGCTTCCCTGGTGGTGCAGTGGTTGAGAATCTGCCTGCCAATGCAGGGGACACAGGTTCAATCCCTGGTCTGGGAAGATCCCACATGCCACAGAGCAGCTAAGCCCATGCGCCACAGCTACTGAGCCTGCGCTCTAGAGTCTGTGATCCACAACTACTGAGCCCGTGTGCCACCACTACTGAAGCTCGCGGACATAGAACCCGTGCTCCGCAACAAGAGAAGCCACCACAGTGAGAGGCCCGCGCACGGCAGCGAAGAGTGGCCCCCACTCACCGTAACTAGAAAAAGCCCACGCCCAGCAAGGAAGACCCAACGCAACCAAAAATAAATAAAATAAATTTAAAAAAAGAAAATAAAAGAAAGGAAAGTCACTCTATCCATAACCTCCCCTATAGGTTCCGTAGAAAAGAGAGCTCCAGCGGCAGATTTTCTCCTGGGCCCATGAAGCCTCTGGCCTGGCGTTTTACTGGGCTTCTCTTCTGTGCTTTGACACTGGGAATGAGGCAGCTGCTGCCAAGAAATTAGTTCCAATGCCTCGTATCCTTGGCATAGAAAGTATTTCTCTAGTTCTACCCAAATTAATCCTCGCAGGCCAATAAATCAGTACACAAGGACAATGTGTGGTAATTTTGACCATCTGGAATTTTTTTAAGGCACCAGTGGGTGTGACAGAAACTGCCTAGCTCCATAGTAGCTATGAACAGCTGGATATTTGCTCAAGGTGGCATGAACATGGTCCCCTTACCATGTGACACCACCACCCAGATGCAGGGTAGGGGAGCTTCTGGCGGCTCATAAGAATGTTTGCATTGCCATTGCATCAGGCAGTTTGATTTCAAGTCAAAGAAAGCAGCTTCCACCATTTTCCTTCCCATTATCCTCATAAGATAACTAACTGGATCTAGACTCTGTCTTCGCACCTGGTCAACCATTGTGACAATCACGTAGTCAAAAGGAAAAGGGAGAAAAGCAAAATATCAGTACAATGTGATCAATACAGTATGAGTGAATTTTTAATCTGACTTTTCCTGTCAAAATGACAGGCTCAGGTTTTTTTTCTTTAAATATCCTGATAGGATGGGAGAGGGAGTGGTTTCCACCATGGAAGGCAGTGTCTACATGGGTATTAAGTATAGCAAGTTAAATTGTTCATCACCAGGAAAAACTGTTACAAAGAAAAGTGCTCCTAAACTAGTCCCTCTGGTGGCCTTGCCATGCAGCCAAGGAAAGGGATGGAGGAAGGAACCGGTTTACATGTCCAACCTTCCTAAGATTGCTTTAGTTGTAGCTCTAAGTGCTGCCCGGGGTGGGCTCCATGTTCTGAGCCCAGTGTTTTACATTCATCATGTCACTCAGAGCTCACAGCAATCCTATGTGGCAAGTGTTACTCCCATTTTAATGTGGGGAAACTGAGACAAAGAGATTCAATGATGTACTCAGGGTCACACCACAATAGAACTGGGATTCTGATCACATCTAACTCCAAAACTCCTGCTCTTAATTGCTCTTCCAAACATAAAGAATGTTTGCATGTTTTACAGACCCCAAACCAACCACAGAACTTAAAATTTGTTGGTCACCAGAAAATCATGCCTTTATCAAAGATTTTCTATTATTTAAGTTATTTTGAAGGCAACAACAATAAGTCTTTGTCCAATCTGTACACATAATTATATATAGTTTTAAAGGACATTTTAAATGACTAATTAGTATTGAAATGATAAATGCATCAAATACGTTGTCTTCTCAAAAACATACAAAAATTATTTTAATTCTTCCTTCCACATTCTGGGTTTCATTGACCTTTCTGGAACAACAACAACAAAATCGTGATGAAATCTGATTCACACAGCAGATGTGAGGATCAGAGAACCTGCTGGCTAATTGGAGATGAGTCTCCAGTGGAAACAATCACATAAAAACAAAGTGTGGCAAATTCCTGTCCCTAATAACTTCTCAGGATACACCAAACTTATCCCACCAAAGAGCTCTGTTTCAGATCCTCGTGCTCTGGGTCTCTGTAGCAGCTTTTTCTGAGCTGTATTCTGGAGAACCCTAACACTACACACACGCACACACACAGAGTTTCAAGGTAATTACATTTAGGGATTACTGCTTATATACCCCTCTTAGAGATTTAAAAATGCACATAAGCAGATGAAGATCCCAGGAAGTCATGCAGAAAGGCACCTGCTCACTTTGCCCAGAAGTTGCCAATTCAGTTACCTCCAGGATACAGGCAGGTAAAGGTCATGATCTGGCAGTGACTGTGGTGAAGTGGAGATCACATATACCACCAGAGAGTTGCTGCTTCTAGACATGTGGGCCTGATATTAACAGATCTTCATGAAATGTCTGAAATCTGGGTGGTGGTGGTTTTTAATTGAAGTATAGTTGATTTACAATGTTGTGTTAGTTTCTGTTGTACAGAAAAGTGATTCAGCTATGTAAATACATATTATTTTCCATTATAAGTTATTATAAGATATTGAACATAGTTCCCTGTGCTATACAGTAGGTCCTTGTTGTTTATTTCATATATAGTAGTGTGATCTGTTAATTCCAAACTTCCAATTTATCCCTGCCCCCTTTCCCCTTTGGTAACCATAAGTTACTTTTCCATGTCTGTGAGTCTTTATCTGTTTGGTCAATAAGTTCATTTGTATCATTTTTTTTAGATTCCACTCATAAGTGATATCATATGATATTCATCTTTCTCTCTCTTTCTTCACTGAGCATGATAATCTCTAGGTCTTCCATGTTGCTGCAAATGGCAATGTTTCATTCTTTTTTATGGCTGAGTAGTATTCCATTTTTTGTACACAAACACACACACACATACTACATCTTCTTTATTCATCTATCGATGGACATTTAGGTTGCTTCCATGTCTTGGCTATTCTAAATAGCGCTTCTATGAACATTGGGGTGCATGTATCTTTTCTAATTAGAATTTTTGTCTTTTGTGGATATATGCCCAGGAGTGAGATTGCTTGCTAGATCATATGGTAACTCTATTTTTGTAGTTTTTTAAGGAACCTCCATACTGCTCTCCATAGTGGCTACACCAGTTTACATTCCCACCAAAAGTGTAGGAGGGGGCTTCCCTGGTGGCGCAGTGGTTGAGAGTCCGCCTGCCGATGCAGGGGACATGGGTTCGTGCCCCTGTCCAGGAGGATCCCACATGCCGTGGAGCGGCTGGGCCTGTGAGCCGTGGCCGCTGAGCCCGCGCTTCCGGAGCCTGTGCTCCGCAACGGGAGAGGCCACAACAGTGAGAGGCCTGCTTACCGCAAAAAAAAAAAAAAGTGTAGGAGGGTTCCCTTTTCTCTGCATCCTCTCCAGCATTTATTATTTGTAGACTTTTTGATGATGACCATTCTGACCAGTGTGAGATGATACCTCGTTATAGTTTCAATTTGCATTTCTGTAATGATTAGCAATGCTGAGCATCTTTTCATGTGTCTCTTAGCCATGTGAATGTCTCCTTTGGAGAAATGTCTATTGAGGTCTTCTGCCCATTTTTTGATTGGGTTGTTTTGTTTTTTTATGTTAAGCTGTATGAGCTGTTTGTATATTGTGAAAATTAAGCCTTTGTCACTTACATTGTTTGCAAATATTTTCTTCCTGCCTGTAGGTTGTCTTTTCATTTTGTTTATGGTTTCCTTTGCTGTGCAAAAGCTTATAAGTTTTATTAGGTCCCATTTGTTTATTTTTGGTTTTAGTTCCATTACTCTGGGAGACAGATCCAGAAAAATATTGCTGTGATTCATGTCAAAGAGTGTTCTGCCTATGTTTTCCTCTAGGAGTTTTATGGTATCGCATGTTACATTTAGATCTTAATCCACTCTGACTTTATTTTTGTATGATGTTAGCAAATGTCCTAATTTCATTCTTTTACATGTAGTTGTCCAGTTTTCCCAGCACCACTTATTGAAGAGACTAGCTTTTCTCCATTGTATATTCTTGCCTCTTTTGTCATATATTAATTGACCATAAGTGTGTGGGTTTATTTCTGGGCTCTCTATCCTGTTCCATTGATCTATGTGTCAGTTTTTGTGCCAGTACCATACAGTTTTATTTACTGTAGCTTTGTAGTATAGTCTGAAGTCAGGGAGTGTGATTTTTCCACCTCCATTCTTCTTTCTCAAGATTGCTTTGGCTATTCAGGGTCTTTTGTGTTTCCATACAAATTTTAAAATTATTTGTTCCAGTTCTCTGAAAAATGCCATTGGTAATTTGATAGGGACAGCATTGAATCTGTAGATCTCCTTCAGTAGTACTGTCATTTTAACAATACTGATTCTTCCAATCCAAGAACACAGTATATCTTTCCACATGTGTGTTGTCTTCAAGTTCTTTCATCAACATCTTATAGTTTTCAGAGTATAGGTCCTTTGTCTCCTTAAGTAGGTTTATTCCTAGGTATTTTGTTCTTTTTGATGCAATGCTAACTGGGATTGTTTCCTTAATTTCTCTTTCTGATAGTTTGTTGTTAGCATACAGAAAGGAAACAGATTTCTGTGCATTAATTTTGTACCTACAACTTTACTGAATTCATTGATGAGCTCTAGTAGTTTTCTAGTGGTGTCTTTAGGATTTTCTATGTATAGTATCATGTCATCTGCAAACAGTGACAGATTTGCTTCTTCCTTTCCAGTTTGGATTCCTTTTATTTCTTTTTCTTCTCTGATTGCTGTGACTAGGACTTACAAAACTTCGTTGAATAAAAGTGGTGACAGTGGGCATCCTCATCTTGTTTCTGATCTTAGAGGAAATGCTTTCAGCTTTTCACCATTGAGTATGATGTTAGCTGTGGGTTTGCCATATATGGTCTCTATTTTGTTGAAGTATGTTTCCTCTATGCCTACTTTCTGGAGAGTTTTTATCATGAATGGATGTTGAGTTTTATCAAAAGCTTTTTCTGCATCTATTGAGATGATAATATGGCTTTTATTCTTCAGTTTGTTAGTATATATCACATTGATCAATTTGCAGATATTGAAAAGTCCTTGCACCCTTGGGATAAATCCCACTTGATCATGGTGTATGATGCTTTTAATGTATTGTTGGAGTCAGTTTGCTAGTATTTTGTTGAGGATTTTTGCATCTATATTCTTCAGTGATATTGGTCTGTAATTTCCTTTTTATGTGATATTTTTGTCTGCTTTTGATATCAGGGTGATGGTGGCCTCATAGAATGAGTTTAGAAGTATTCCTTTTTCTGCAATTTTTTGGAATGGTTTCAGAAAGATAGGTGTTAACTCGTCTCTAAATGTTTGGTAGAATTTACCTGTGAAGCCATTTGGTCCTGGACTCTTGTTTGTTGGGAGTTATTAAATTACTGATTCAATTTCAGTACTTGTAATTGGTCTGTTCATATTTTCTATTTCTTCCTGGTTCAGTCTTAGGAGATTGTACCTTTCTAGAAATGTATTCGTTTCTTCTAGGTTATCCATTTTATTGACCTATAGTTGCTCATACTAGTCTCTTATGATGCTTTGTATTTCTGTAGTATCAGTTGTAACTTCTCCTTTTTCATTTCTGATTTTATTGATTTGAGCTCTGGTTTTTTTTCTTGATGAATCTGGCTAAAGGTTTATCAATTTTGTCTTTCTTTTCAAAGAACTAGCTTTTAGTTTCATTGACCTTTTCTATTGTTAGTCTCTATTTCATCTATTTCTGCTCTGATCTTTATGATTTCTTTCCTTCTACTAACTTTGGGTTTTATTCGTTCTTCTTTCTCTAGTTCCTTTAGGTGTAAGGTTAGATTGTTTATTTGAAATTTTGCTTGTTTCCTGAGGTAAGCTTGTATTGCTATAAACTTCCCTCTTAGAACTGCTTCTGCTGCGTCCCATGGGTATTGGATCATCCTGTTTTTGTTTTCACTTGTCTCTAGTATTTTTTGATTTCCTTTTTGATTTCTTCAGTGATACATTGGTTGTTTAGTAGCATATTGTTTAGCCTCCACGTGTTTGTGTTTTTGCAGTTTTTTCTTGTAGTTGATTTCTAGTCTCATAGCGTTGTGGTCATAAAAGATGCTTGATATGATTTCAGTTTTCTAAAATTTACTGAGGCTTGTTTTGTGGCCTAGCATGTGATCTATCCTGCAGAATGTTCCATGTGCACTTGAAAAGAATGTGTATTTTGCTATTTTCAAATGGAGTGTTATATATATATATATACCATTTAAGTCCAGTTGGTCTAATGTGTCATTTAAGGCCTGTGTTTCCCTATTGATTTTCTGTCTGGATGATCTGTCCATTGATGTAAGTGGGGTGTTAAACTCTCCCAATATTATTGTGTTGCTGTCGATTTCTCCTTTTACGTCTGTTAACATTTGCCTTACATATTGAGGTGCTCCTATGTTGGGTGCATATATATTTACAATTGTTATATCTTCTTCTTAGATTGATCCCTTTATCATTATGTAATGTCCCTCTTTGTCTCTTGTAACAGTCTTTATTTTAAAGTCTATTTTGTCTAGTATAAGTATTGCTACTCTGGATTTCTTTTGATTTCCATTTGTGTGGAATACCTTTTTCCATGCCCTCACTTTCAGTCTGTATGTGTCTCCAGATCTCATATGAGCCTCCTATAAGCAGCATATATACAGGTCTTGTTTTTGTATCTATTCAGCCACTCTGACTTTTGATTGGAGCATTAGTCAGTTTACTTTTAAGGTAATTATCAATATGTATGTTCTTACTGCCATTTTTTAAATTGTTTTGGATTTGTTTCCACAGGTCTTTTTTCCCCCCTTTTCTTCTTTTGTTCTCTTTGATATGAAGACTGTCAGTTATGTTTGGATTCCTTTTTCTTTTTTGTGTGTATATATATTATATTATAGATTTTTGGTTTGCAGTTACCATGAGGTTTTCATATAGCAGTCTGTATATATACATGATTGTGTTAAGTTGCTGATCTCTCAATTTCAAATGCATTTTTAAAACCCTGCATACTGTTTTTTGGGGGTTTTTTTAATTTTTATTTATTTATTTATTTTTGGCTGTGTTGGGTCTTTGTTGCAGTGCGTGGGCTTTCTCTAGTTGCGGCGAGTGGGGCTACTCTTTGTTGCAGTGCGTGGGCTTCTCATTGTGGTGGCTTCTCTCGTTGTGGAGCAGGGACTCTAGGTGTGCGGGCTTCAGTAGTTGTGGCACGCAGGCTCAGTAGTTGCAGTTCGCAGGCTCTAGAGTGCAAGCTCAGTAGTTGTGGCGCATGGGCTTAGTTGCTCCGCAGCATGTGGGATCTTCCCTGAGCAGGGCTCAAACCCATGTCCCCTGCATTGGCAGGCAGATTCTTAACCACTGTGCCACCAGGAAAGTCCCCTGCATACCGTTTTTGATATCATATTTTGCATCTAATTGTTTTGTGTATCCCTTAACTGCTTATTGTGGATACAGATGATTTTACGACTTTTGTCTTTTAACCTCCCTACTAGCTTTGTGTGAGGGTGATTTTCCTACCTTAACTTATTTTACCAGTGAATTTTTCACTTCGTAATTTTCTTGTTTCTAGTTGTGGTCTCTTTCTCGCTTAGAGAAATTCCTTTTAACATTTGTTGTAAAGCTGGTTTGGTGGTGATGAATTCTTTTAGCTTTTGCTTGTCTGTAAAGCTTTTGATTTCTCCATCAAATCTGAATGAGAGCCTTGCTGGGTAGAGTATTCTTGGTTGTAGGTTTTCCCCTTTCATCGCTTTAAATATATCATGCCATTCCCTTCTGGCCTGCAGAGTTACTGCTGAAAAATCAGCTGATAGCCTTATGGGACTTCCCTTGTGTGTTATTTGTTGCTTTTCCCTTGCTGCTTTTAATATTCTCTCTTTATCTTTAATTTTTGTAGTTTTGATTACAGTGCGTCTTGTTGTGTTCCTCTTTGAGTTAATCCTGTATGGGACTCTCTGAGCTTCCTGGACTTGGATGACTGTTTCCTTTCCCAAGTTAGGGAAATTTTCAGCTATTATATCTTCAAATATTTTCTCAGGCCCTTTTTCTCTCTCTTCTGATTCTGGGACCCCTATAATGTGAATATTAGTGTGCTTGATGTTGTACTAGAGGTCTCTTAAACTGTCCTCATTTCTTTTCATTCTTTTTTCTCTTCAGCAGCAGTGATTTCCAATACTCTGTCTTCCAGCTCACTGATCCGTTCTTCTGTATCATTTAGTCTACTATTGATTCCTTCTAGTGTATTTTTCATTTCAGTTATTGTATTCTTCATCTCTGTTTGCTTATTCTTTATATTTTCTAACTCTTTGTTAAAAAGTTCTAGCTTCTCACTCTGTGCAGCCATTCTCCTCCCAAATTCTTTATATTTACAATCATTACTCTGAACTCTTTCTCAGGTGGATCGCCTATCTCCATTTCACTTAGTTCTCCTTCTGGGGTTTTATCTTGTTCCTTTGTCTGGAACGTATTCCTCTACCACCTCATTTTGTCTAAGTTGCTATTTGTATTTTTATGTATGTGGTAGGTTAGTTATATTTCTCGACCTTGGAGAAGTGGCCTTCTGTGGGAGACATTCTATGCATCCCAGCAGTGCACTCCCCTCTCATCACCCAAGCTCTATGCTCTAGGCTGGTCTAGAGGCTTGTGCAGGCTTCTTGGTGGGCAGGGCCAGTGCCTGACCACTGGTGAGTGCAGCTAGGTTTTGGCCCCCTGGTGGGCAAGGCTGTGTCTGGGGGTGGCTATGGGCTCAGGAAGTCTTTAAGCAGCCTGTCTGCTGACAGGCAGGACTGTGTTCCCACCCAGTTAGTTGTTTGTCCTGAGGCACCCCAGCACTGGTGCCTATAGGCTATTGGGTGGGGCCAGGTCTTGGTGCTAAGGAGCCAAGATGGCAGTTACCGGCAGCAGTGTTCATGCATTTGAATGTTCCCCAATATGCCACTAGTGTTTATGTCCCCATAGTGAACCACAGTCACCCCCAACCTCTCTCCAGGAGACCCTCCAAGACCAGCAGGTAGGTCTGGCCCAGGCTCCTATCAAATTACTGAGCTTGCCCTGGGTCCTGGTGCACATGAGATTTTGTGTGTGCCCTTCAAAAGTAGTCTCTATTTCCTCCAGTCCTAAGGGGCCCCTGCAGTTAAGCCCTGCTGGCCTTCAAAGCCTAATGCTCTGGGAGCTTGTCTTCCTGGTGCCAGACTCTCAGGCTGGGGAGCCTGACATGGGCCTCAAACTCTCACTCCTGTGGAAGAATCTCTGCAACATAATTTTTCTCCAGTTTGTGGGTTGCCCACCCAGGAGGTATGGGATTTGACTACATCGAGTGTCCCCCCCTCCTACTTGTCTTGTTGTGGTTCCTTCTTTATGTCTTTAGTTGTAGAAGATCTTTTCTAGTAAGTTCCAGTTTTTTCCATCAATGATTGTTCTGCAGATAGTTGTGATTTTGGTGTGCTTGTGAGAGGAGGTGAGCTCAGGGTCTTTCTACTCTGCCATCTTGGCCGCTCTCCTGAAATCCAAGTTTTGATGTGAAATTTCACATCTAGGATGAGGGGGAGAAAACATGACTCTTGGCTAGACCTGGCCTATAGGTCTATTTGCAGCCTCTGGTTTAACCTGAAGTTTCTCAAGCTCATTTGACCACAGAACTCTTTGTCCCTAAAACACTTTTTGAGGAAATGCTACCACACATCATTAGCCTGCCCAACCCTTCGAGGAAACCCCATCATAAGGTCCCTTCCTACACCTAGTCCTCCTTCTCTGCTCCAGTCCTCTGACCTAAAGTATGCTCCAGTTACTCTGGATGTGTGATAAATTACTCCAGCACTTTTGACTTAAAACAACAGTATTTATTTTGCTCAAAAATCTGCAATTTGGGTAGGGCTCAGAGAGGGTGGCTCATCTTGGTTCCACTATGTGGCTTGAAGGCTGGTAGCAATGGCAAGGGGTTGGAATCATCCAAAGGCACTCCCAGTCACATATCAGAAGGCTTACACTGGTAGTCACCCGAAACCTTAGTGTGGTAGATGGCTAAAACACCTACAGGTGGCCTTTCTTTGAGGCCTGGGCTTCCTTCTAACATGGCAGCTAGATTCCAAGGGTGAGTGGCTAGAGAGTAAAAGAGAGGCAGGCAGAAACTGTGTCACCTTTTAGGATGTAGCCTTAAAAGTCACACCAGTTCACTTCCATTGCATTCTGTTTGTCAGGGCAAGTGTTCAAAGACAGGGCCACAGACTCCACCACTTAATGGAGTATGGCAAAGTTCTGAAGAGGCTGGGGGACCAGAAACACCACTGTAGCCACTTTTGGAAGATGCAATCTGCCCTAAAAGGAAAGAATAAATATCTTGAATTCCAGATCTTTTATTTACCAATAATAGGGTGATTTTGAGCAAGTAAGTTTATTTCTTTTTGCAATATTTATTCACCTTCTCTTGAATTGCATTTACCTCTATTTTTATTTTATCATTGGACAGTGAGCTTCTTGAGAGTAGCATCCACATCTAGGTGTTTTGTTTTGCTTAATATTGCTATGATGCAAGCACAAACATATAGTTTGGGTTTGGCAAATATTTCTAATATATTTCTAATGCCTTATTTTATAAAGCTGGTAGGGAGTTTCCCAGTGACTTTCCCCACTTGGAGACATAGCTAAAGGAGAAGAAACCCCTTTGGAACAGAGTCACATGGCTTGCAGTTCCCTGTTATTCTGTTTCTGTCTCAGCCTAACCAGTGTTGTGGTTGGGCTGGCCCTTGTGTTTCTTACTATGATTGCAAGATGCCCTCAGCAATAACTATCAGGAAAGTTTTAAAGAAAAATAAACGTTTATTACTTACAGGTCCTAGAAATTACATGGCACACCTGGGACCACACAGCAAAGTCACAGGTAGAGAGAAAGAGTGCAAGCATGGGTCTAGGGTTCTCCTTTTATTGGGTTTGAGAGTGGGGCCTAGGGTTTCAAGGGCCCACTCTTTATTGGTGAATTTAAAGCATAAGAGTGGGAATTTAAAGCTCCAGAAGAGAAAAAAAACAATCCTCCCAAATGGTCAGTTGTCAAAGAACTCTAAAACAAAGGAGCCTGGGATGTAAGGCGGGGTGGGCAGAGCTTGACCCTTTATCTAGTCTTGTAGCTAGCAATGTGTTTATTCGAGATAGCCCACTTTGAAGAGGATGCTGTCTTTGAAGCAGGTGCCTCTTTGAAGTGGATACCTCGGCAATCAAAGCGGAAGTCAGGCGCTTGCTTTACAGGAAGAAAAGCTAACTGTCAGGGCTCCCACTATAACTATCCACCTGCCCCTTCCCTCCTCACACGACTTGTTGCATGGAACATGAGACAAGGCTCAAACCCAAGGGCCCTCCCCATCTCCCGAAGCCTGTGGTAAAGCAGCCCTGTAGTCTCCTGCCCTTAGCAGCCCAGAGAGCAGCCAGGAGACCTACAGGAAATAAGTAGCCTCTGAGAAACTGGCCTCACAAAACCTTACTCTCAAAGCAGCAGCAAACAACAGGCTTAGTCTCCAAACCTCATTTCAGGGCACCTTTAGGGCAGTTCTTTGTTATGAATGCAAATACCACTGGAGCTACAAACAGAGATAGGATCGGGTAAAATTCTGGCTCTGCAAAGGCATTCATTTGCTAATGAATACCCTAAAAGCCCTTTCAAAAATGACCCCTGCCCATATGGACAACAGGCTTTGTTCATCGTTCTTTAATACTCCATTCCTCCTTGCCACTTGCCAGGTGAAGAAGAATAGAAAGCAAAGAACAGGAAACTCTCTTAGATTCTCTGTTAGAAATGGCTCTTGGTTAGTCTGCTCAAGCTTTGTATTGCATTATCTCCAGCCTCCTGTGCCCATTCCTCTCCTTCCCATCATTTCAAATTTTCCTCTCCACATTTCTGCAGCTAACAAGCTGGCATGTTGTTTGGTGAGAGCCTCAGGCTGTTTGCCCAGGTGCCTGCCAACATTGGCAGTGATGGCCAACTCCATTATACAGGGAAGCGTATCTAACCCAGAGGCAGCTGGAAAATCTCTGTTGAGTGCTAGTACCAATATTTTTGTTTTTCAACACTTATGAACCACACAGTTTACAGTTTGTGGGATTGCATCCTCTCTCTATCCTGGGAAATATTCTTTTTCATTTACAAATATAAAATAACATTAATTGCCAATTCCTTAGCTCTTATATGTTCCAAATTCTAAGCACTTTACATACATTGCCTCACCTAATCCACACAACTGCTCTAAGAGACTTTTTACATTTTACAGACCAGGAAACTGAGTTAGAGAAGTGAAGTAAATTGCCAAAAGTCACATGACAAGGAGCACAGCCAGGACTGCAGCCAGTTCTACCTGATGCCAAAGCCTGTCTGTTTCCTCCCCTATACTGTTTAGCTTGAGAAAGGTACATGCATGACAGATCCATTTCTTATCTCGTAGAGATTTTATTAATTTTGAACCTTCCTGTTTGATTCAATAAATCAGTTCATTAATAACTGCAAACAAAGACACTCAAGCTTGTAAGAGACCATAGAATTCATTAGGTCAAACTGACCTGTGAATCGTCTGTAGAGCACTCCTCACACTGGTCATTGTGTCTCTGAAGATATTTAATGCTGGGGAGCCCATCCCTCTGAGGAAGAAGAAGCCCATTCTATTTTCAGGCAGCTTCATGTTGTGTTTGATAAAAATCTGCCCCAGGCTTCCTTGGTGGCGCAGTGGTTAAGAATCTGCCTGCCAATGCAGGGGACATGGGTTCAAGCCCTGGCCCGGGAAGATCCCACATGCTGCAGAGCAACTAAGCCGGTGGACCACAACTACTGAGCCTGCGCTCTAGATCCCACGAGCCACAACTACTGAGCCCATGTGCCACAACTACTAAAGCCCACGTGCCTATAGCCCTGCTCCACAAGCGAAGCCACCACAATGAGAAGCCCGCGCACCGCAACAAAGAGTAGCCCCCGCTCGCTGCAACTAGAGAAAGCCTGCACTCAGCAATGAAGACCCAATGCAGCCAAAAATAAATAAATAAAATAATAAATAAATTAAAAAAAAATCTGTCCCCCAGAACTGCCATTTATTCATCCTAATTCTGCTGTCTGTTTAAACAAGGCTAAACTGCTTGCTCTGTGCTCAGCACCCCTCTGAGCCTTGCTTTACCAGGTGAATTGCTTCATAAACAGGCTTACTCCTGCCCATCCACTCTTGCCTGAAGAGACTCCAGTTTGTCAATGACCCTCACTACGTGGGACACCCAAAGCTGCACCCAGAACTCAAACTAATTCTGACCAATCAAAATTCTATCCTATCCCTTGGACCTAGAGATTATCATACTAAGTGAAGTAAGCCAGACAAAGACAAATATCATATGATATCACTTATATGCAGAATCTTAAAAAAAAAATGATACAAATGAAGTTGTATACAAAACAGAAACAGACCCACAGAGATAGAAAATAAACTTATGGTTACCAAAGGGGAAAGAGGGAGGGAGGGATAAATTAGGAATTTGGGGTTAACATATACACACTACCATATATAAAATAGATAACCAACAAAGACCTACTATATAGCACAGGGAAATGTACTCAATGTTTTGTAATAACCTATAAGGGAAAAGAATCTGAAAAACAAATAGTTATATATGTATGTCTAACTGAATCACTTTGCTGTACACCAGAAACTAACACAACATTGTAAATCAACTGTACTTCAATTTTTTTTTAATTTATTAAGTTTGAAAAAAAATTCCATCCTTGATCAGGGTGCTGCACATCTTTGATTGCAGCCTCAGGTCGAATATGTTCTTTGGGAAGCCACATGGAATCTTCAACTAACACTGAACTGTCAGTCAACAAGTGATGTGAGTGGGGACATTTCAGCCACTCTTCACCAGCCTGGGCTACTAGATCCAGGGAAATGAGGTCCCTAACTCATCTGCCCATAATTTCACTTCAATGAAAATTGTTTATTGTGGCAAGTACTTTATCCAAACTTGCCTAGTGATTTTCATTCCTCACCTTGCAAGGGATACTTTCTTTTCTTTTTCATATGCAGAATGGGTTGGTTGGTTGTTTGGTGGGTTTTTTCTTTTTTTTTTTTAAGTTTTGATCCAGTGACAGTTAATCAATGGATATCTAAAGAGGCAAAAGGAAAGTCAGACTCCTCACAAGCAGAATTGACATTTAATCTCACATAGATCAGTTCCTTCACAACACAACCCCAGGATGTTTCTAAGCAACTTATGTTTGACCCACAAAATTGAAAGGAACCCTATTTAAACTCAAGATAACCAAAATAGACTGGTGAATGGGAGCTGATAATATGCTGCTATCCCTTAAAATTCCCTGTTTCTAAATTAAATTGCTTATTTTCTTATTCTTTATATTTTAATTAATATTTAATTTTGTTATGGTTCTTATAGAAATTTTTTTTTAGTCTCCATATACTCTTTTTTACATATTTATTGGAGTATAATTGCTTTATAATGGTGTGTTAGTTTCTGCTTTATAACAAAGTGAATCAGCTATATGTATACAAATATCCCCATATCACCTCCCTCTTGCACCTCCCTCCCACCCTCCGTATCCCACCCCTCTAGGTGGTCACAAACCACCGAGCTGATCTCCCTGTGCTATGCGGCTGCTTCCCACTAGCTATCTATTTTACGTTTGGTAGTGTATATATGTCCATGCCACTCTCTCACTTTGTCACAGCTTACCCTTCCCCCTCCCCATATCCTCAAGTCCATTCTCTAGTAGGTCTGTGTCTTTATTCCTGTCTTGTCCCTAGGTTCTTCATGACTTTTTTTTTCTTAGATTCCATATATATGTGTTAGCATACGGTATTTGTCTTTCTCTTTCTGACTTACTTCACTCTGTATGACAGACTCTAGGTCCATCCACCTCACTACAAATAACTCAATTTCGTTTCTTTTTACGGCTGAGTAATATTCCATTGTATATATGTGCCACATCTTTATCCATTCATGCGATGATGGACACTTAGGTTGTTTCCATCTCCTGGCTATTGTAAATAGAGCTGCAATGAACATTTTGGTACATGACTCTTTTTGAATTATGGTTTTCTCAGGGTATATGCCCAGTAGTGGGACTGCTGGGTCATATGGAAGTTCTATTTTTAGTTTTTTAATGAACTTCCATACTGTTCTACATAGTGGCTGTACCAATTCACATTCCCACCAGCAGTGCAAGAGTGTTCCCTTTTCTCCACACCCCCTCCAGCATTTATTGTTTGTAGATTTTTTGATGATGGCCATTCTGACTGGTTTGAGATATCTCATTGTAGTTTTGATTTGCATTTCTCTAATGATTAATGATGTTGAGCATTCTCTCATGTGTTTGTCGACAGTCTGTATATCTTCTTTGGAGAAATGTCTATTTAGGTCTTCTGCCCATTTTTGGATTGGGTTGTTTTTTTGTTATTGAGCTGCATGAGCTGCTTGTAAATTTTGGAGATTAATCCTTTGTCAGTTGCTTCATTTGCAAATATTTTCTCCCATTCTGAGGGTTGTCTTTTGGTCTTGTTTATGGTTTCCTTTGCTGTGCAAAAGCTTTTAAGTTTCATTAGGTCCCATTTGTTTATTTTTATTTTTATTTCCATTTCTCTAGGAGGTGGGTCAAAAAGGATCTTGCTGTGATTTATGTCATAGAGTGTTCTGCCTAAGTTTTCCTCTAAGAGTTTGATAGTTTCTAGCCTTACATTTAGGTCTTTAATCCATTTTGAGCTTATTTTTGTGTATGGTGTTAGGGAGTGTTCTAATCTCATACTTTTACATGTAGCTGTCCAGTTTTCCCAGCACCACTTATTGAAGAGACTGTCCTTTCTCCACTGTACATTCCTGCCTCCTTTATCAAAGATAAGGTGACCATATGTGCATGGGTTTACCTCTGGGCTTTCTATCCTGTTCCATTGATCTATCTTTCTGTTTTTGTGCCAGTACCATACTGTCTTGATTATTGTAGCTTTGTAGTATAGTCTGAAGTCAGGGAGCCTGATTCCTCCAGCTCCATTTTTTGTTCTCAAGATTGCTTTGGCTACTCAGGGTCTTCTGTGTTTCCATACAAATTGTGAAATTTTTTGTTCTAGTTCTGTGAAAAATGCCAGTGGTAGTTTGATAGGGATTGCATTGAATCTGTAGATTGCTTTGGGTAGTAGAGTCATTTTCACAATGTTGATTCTTCCAATCCAAGAACATGGTATATCTCTCCATCTATTTGTATCATCTTTAATTTCTTTCATCAGTGTCTTACAATTTTCCACATACAGGGCTTTTGTCTCCTTAGGTAGGTTTATTCCTAGATATTTTATTCTTTTTGTTGCAGTGGTAAATGGGAGTGTTTCTTTGATTTCACTTTCAGATTTTTCATCATTAGTGTATAGGAATGCCAGAGATTTCTGTGCATTAATTTTGTATCCTGCTACTTTACCAAATTCATTGATTAGCTCTAGTAGTTTTCTGGTAGCATCTTTAGGATTCTCTATGTATAGTATCATGTCATCTGCAAACAGTGACAGCTTTACTTCTTTTCTGATTTGGATTTCTTTTCTTCTCTGATTGCTGTGGCTAAAACTTCCAAAACTATGTTGAAGAAGAGTGGTGAGAGTGGGCAACCTTGTCTTTTCCTGATCTTAGTGGAAAGGGTTTCAGTTTTTCACCATTGAGGACGATGTTGGCTGTGGGTTTGTCATATATGGCCTTTATTATGTTGAGGAAAGTTCCCTCTGTGCCTACTTTCTGGAGGGTTTTTATCATAAATGGGTGTTGAATTTTGTCGAAAGCTTTCTCTGCATCTATTGAGGTGACCATATGGATTTTCTCCTTCAATTTGTTAAAATGGTGTATCACATTGATTGATTTGCATGTACTGAAGAATCCTTGCATTCCTGGGATAAACCCCAGTTGATCATGGTGTATGATCCTTTTAATGTGCTGTTGGATTCTGTTTGCTAGTATTTTGTTGAGGATTTTTCCATCTATGTTCATCAGTGATCTTGGCTTGTAGTTTTCTTTCTTTGTGGCATCCTTGTCTGGTTTTGGTATCAGGGTGATGATGGTGGCCTCGTAGAATGAGTTTGGGAGTGTTCCTCCCTCTGCTATATTTTGGAAGAGTTTGAGAAGGATAGGTGTTAGCTCTTCTCTAAATGTTTGATAGAATTCGCCTGTGAAGCCATCTGGTCCTAGGCTTTTGTTTGTTGGAAGAGTTTTAATCACAGTTTCAATTTCAGTGCTTGTGATTAGTCTGTTCATATTTTCTATTTCTTCCTGATTCAGTCTTGGCAAGTTGTGCGTTTCTAAGAATTTGTCCATTTCTTCCAGGTTGTCCATTTTATTGGCATAGAGTTGCTTGTAGTAATCTCTCATGATCTTTTGTATTTCTGCAGTGTCAGTTGTTACTTCTCCATTTTCATTTCTAATTCTATTGATTTGTCTTCTTCCTTTTTTTCTTGATATGTCTGGCTAATGGTTTATCAATTTTGTTTATCTTCTTAAAGAACCAGCTTTTAGTTTTATTGACCTTAGCTATCATTTCCTTCATTTCTTTTTCATTTATTTCTGATATGATCTTTATGATTTCTTTCCTTCTGCTAACTTTGGAGTTTTTTTCTTCTTCTTTCTCTAATTGCTTTAGGTGCAAGGTTAGGTTGTTTATTCAAGATGTTTCCTGTTTCTTAAGGTAGGATTGTATTGCTATAAACTTCCCTCTTAGAACTGCTTTTGCTGCATCCCATAGGTTTTGGGTCGTCGTGTCTCCATTGTCATTTATTTCTAGGTATTTTAAAGAAATTTTTATGTACTAGTTTTACAATCAAAAAGTGAAAGGAAAATGTCAAACATACTTTTAGAGAAATGTTTTAAAGTAAATAATTTTTGGAGATCAGTGAACAGGCTAGAAGCCCCCTCCAAAAAAAAAGTGATCCTGGACTATGATCTCCCTTCCCCCTTATTCTGATCTTCTGAGTTAATCTGCACAGACAAAGAAGCCTGAGCTATTATCGAATGAGTTCAGTCTTCTAACTTTACAAATGATAAAAAATAATGTACAGATGGGTTTAAATGACTTGCTCAAGTTCACAGCGTTAATGGCAGCTGCTAGCACATACCTCTTTTCTTCCAAACCACTGATCGAGAATATCGGTATTGGAATTCAGAGAGGTAAGAGATTGCTGTAGTGTAGGGTCTTTGGAGAAAACGTCATGGAGGAATTGAAACTGAAAAGATGTAAGCTTATTTTAAGCAAATCTTACTTTTTCACTAAAATAATACATGCTAGCAATAGAAGATTTGGGAAATGCTGAAAAGTACAAGGGAAGGTGATGGGGCAAATTCCTCATAATCCCAACTCATGAACTCAGTACCATGGGTGCATTTTTTTCTCTATAGTCTTTTTTTCCTCACACATTACTTGTTTTCTATCATTGTAATCATACTACATATCAAGGAACATTATAAATCAAGGCCTATTCCATGTTGTAATGAACTCTTCATAAATACTATTTTAATTGCCACATAACAGTCCATTTTTGCAATAATCTTCTTAACCTTGCTCTTATTTTTGAATGATTAGGCAGAAAGGAAAACTTTAACTGAAGAGGGGAAAGGTATCTAGAAGAGGGTATGTACTGATATATACAGAAAATTAAAACACCAAAATACTCACAGATGTGTATTTGAGCTTTGAGGTTATGGGTGATTTTTGTTTCATTCTTTATATTTTTCTCAGTGGTACAAAAGCACTAGTAAGCACACCTACTTTTACTGAGCATTTACCATGTGCTTTATGCCACAGACACACTTTCTCTTTTAGTCCTAATAATGACTAACCAAGACCACTAGTCTATCTTCATTTCAAGGACAAGGAAAATGAGACCTGGAGATATTAAGGGACTTGCAGAAGACCAATGATGGAGCCAGAATTTGTTCCCAGGGTCATATGAGGAGAAAGTGTCTGCTCTTAACCACCATACTGCACAGACCAAGTTTTTAATGAATATCTACCATTGTTATAATCAGAAAGCTATTTTAAAAATGAAAATGGATTGCAAACAATAGCTCGTTTCTGGTGTAAGCAGATAATTTATTACCTAGAGAGCATAAAAACCAATCCACCAGCATCCCAGAACAGCTAAGAAAATCATCAATATGTAAAATCTCCTCGGTCATGTCTAAAATGTTTAAAATTCAAATATGTTTCAGGTTTCTCTGAAATTGATTAGGAATAGAAAAGAAGCAGTGTTAATTGCACTTACATGAATGAAGTCTGGATTTTGAGACCAGATGAAAATTGATTGTGCTAAAAGTAGTCTTCTGTAATTAAATGAAACTGTGCGGTGCACTTTAATTAGTCAGCAGAACTTATTCTAAGTGGTAACAGTCAGTCCTGGTGTATCTCATGAAATTAGGGCCTGACAGCTCCACCTCAGCTGAGGTTCTCTTTCCACAGCAGTCTTATTTATTCATCTACTGCTCTAATTTGAAACTGCTGGAAAGGTGACTTTTATAATGGAGATGTACACATTACAAAATCTTCCTCATTCTTTCATTCAAAAGACTTGTAATCGCTTTAGATTCTAAGGAATCTCACTAAGGGAACTTAACTACCTTAGAAAGTACTTGAAGTCCTTGGCATTTCACATCACCCATCACTGGGCTTCAGAAAGTCAGTAAACATTATAAAATTCACTTGATAGATTTCTCTTTGTTTCTATGCAGACAAGCTCAACCTGCATTTTTAAAAAGCTATTCAAGAAAGCATCTCCTCAGTATCTAAATGTGCAGGTTTCCTGGTATTTTAAAAAGGAAAGATAATTTTTCTTTTTATTATTTTTTAACCTTTCTTAAATTATAAAAAAAAATACTTATAGAAAATTCAGGAAGTACAGAAGAGCAAAAAAAGTGAGAAAAACATCACCCGTCATCCCTTCTTTCAAAGACAGATTACTCCTAACATGGTAGGATATCTCCTTCTAGTGTTTTATCTAGCTGTTGTATATCTGAGATCATTCTGTTGGCAAAATTTGGTGTTCTACTAGAAAGACTCTTTGAAAAAGAAATTTTGAATTTTATTCCTAACCTTAACCTGGATAAGTGGTATCCGTTCCATGGGCTTCTAGCATATCAGACACAGATTATCAAGATGCCTGCTGTCCTGAGCCTTTGTTGAGGGAAGGCCTCTATTGAAGGGACAGGACCCGTATCTGTGGTAGGGATGAGTATTATGGACATAATAAAGAAGGAGAACAAAAAGTACTATTTATTACTTAGTAGCCCGGGATTAATCACATTGGGCTGGCCCTTTTTCCCTGCATGTGTGTATTCAGAAGAAATAAGCTTATAATTATCATTCAGAGCAACTTTGAAGAAGAGGTCCCACCACAGAACAACCAGCACCCAGGCATGAGGGTGGAGTAGAGGGTGAGACTGGGAGGATTAAAAGATAAAGAACAACCTTTGATGGGACATCAACAAGTCACAGAATTTAGAATCACAGAAACTGAGATTTGCAGAGAAATTGGATCTCAGTCCCAGACTCAGGTGTTCAAGGAATACCCATTTCTTTGTTTTCTTTAAGGAAAATAAAGTGGTTTCCAAGCATCTCTTTTACCAAACCGGCAGGTAACAGTCTTAAGCACCAAATATGGAAGGCTTATGTGGTGCCAGAACACAAGGACAGAGCCTCCATCCTCTTGTCTGTCATGCTGACTGCTAACAGCCAACCAAGCCCCAAGTGATTCCTCAAAATCCAGTTTCTCTCTATTTCTCTGCCATATGAGGATCAGAGTTCCTAGCACACCCTCTGTCATTCTCTCGGATGTCAGGCCAATTTGCCAGGGAAATACCTAAAACCTAAGCATCATCTCCCACTTCTCTCAGAACCCACCACCCTCCTTCTCTTTTCCTGCCCCTGCAAATTCCCCCTCCTCTCTTAAGTTCTTTATGATACTTGCCTCTTTTTCCTCCCCCGCCCCCAGGATACCTCAAGTACTCTCTTCAGACTTAGTAAAGTAGAAGCCAACCAGGGACAGATCTTGAAGAAAAATTCTGCCTCAGTTCAGGAACACATACTTCCCCTGAAGTAAAGGAGAGCTAATGGCCTGGTTTCCCTTTTGGAAGACTTGAAAGTTATAAAGAGGAAAACACAAAGCAGTATTTTTCAAAAAATCATCCTGCCATAGAAAAGACCTTGAAGGGCTTCACTGGTGGCTCAGTGGTTGGGAATCCGCCTGCCAATGCAGGGGACGCGGGTTCGAGCCCTGGTCCGGGAAGATCCTACATGCTGCGGAGCAACTAAGCCCGTGAGCCACAACTGCTGAGCCCACGTGCCACAACTACTGAAGCCCGTGTGCATAGAGCCCATGTTCCACAACAAGAGAAGCCACTGCAATGAGAAGCCCGTGCAGCACAACGAAGAGTAGCCCACGCTCGCTGCAACCAGAGAAAGTCAGATCGCAGCAACCAAGACCCAACACAGCCAAAAATAAATGTACATACGTACATACATACATACCTTGAAGAGGTCTCAGTCGAATTCACACCGAAAGCTGTTCTCCTTCATTCTTTAGCACCAGGAAGCCATGTTTGCCATAAGGTGATGAGCATGAGCTTAGAATCGAGACTGTGGTTCAGATCCTGTGCAATCCCAGCTTTATGACCATAACCCTCTAGACTCAGTTTTCTCCTAACACAGTGCTTGGCACAAAGTAGGATCAACCAATGTTGCTTTCCCTTGTCCATGGCCAGCTGCCTCCCCAAGTCACTGCCCAGCCAGTCCCAAAGCAGTTGCTCTAGTTCCTTATAGCCTAGGAGCAACTCTAGGAGAGACTGCCCTTCCTAAAATGTGTGCCTGGTACCCACACTTGAAACTGTTCAAGGAATGGATTTATAGCTGAATTTGGTTTATGTGATCCTGGTTCCTCAGATGGTAACTATTTTCCTCCTGGAGAAAGTCAGAACTAATCTAGTTCAACACTTTGAGCACTGAGTGCCCTCCAGAAGCTCTTCAACCATGAGTATCATTGGATGTGGCCAGTTTGAACACTTTATTCCTCCTCAGAACTCATTTTTATCTATGAGGAAAACTGTCTCTCTGGAAATAAACCAAATTATATAGCATATTCTTAAATCTATCTCTCTTCATTTTTCCTGTCTCCTAGTCAGATACAGAGTTTTGGGATAAGATGCAAGCAGAATGGGAAGAAATGGCCCGGAGGAACTGGATATCGGAGAACCAAGAAGCCCAGAACCAGGTTACAATCTCAGCTAGCGAGAAGGTGATCATTTCTCTTCTTACATATACTGACCAATTTTCTCAACCTCTGTGGATCATATTTTTATAAATTAGTTGATAACTATTTTGTGAAAAAAATCCAAGAATTAAACAGACAATTTCATGTCAATCTGACCTATAAGAAATTCTGGCACATGAAAACAGTGTAATCTTCCAATGCGTGAAGGCAGCAAAGCTGGAATGCAATACCCTTATTTTTTTGTCAATGTTAAGACAGTTTGGCAGCCAACCAGAGCTTGGCCAGTTACTGAACTAACATTGAGGGCAGGTTAGAACAAGAACTGGGCTAATCCCACAATGCCTGAGCCACGTCAGTAAGCTGACAGAAGTGATATCAGTGGGCAGGGGGGTGAAAAGGGGGACTTAGGGATGTATTTCACAGGTGGTCTTTATGCAGCTAGCAAAGAAAAGTGGAAAAGTGGAAAAGATACACTTCACACAACCAGGTCAGGTCCCAAGGGGATCCCTCAGAGATATTCCCCTGAGAAGAGCCCCAGAAAATATGTGAGTACAGTCAACAGCCAGTCAAATTACCCATGAAGTCCCAGTTGCTCTAGGATTTATGCTTTTAAAGGCACTTGGAAAAAAAAATACTTGAGAAATAAGTTTACATGACTTGAAAGAAAGAGATGGAAAGATTGAATTTTCTTTCACAGGGGAAACATAAATATATAAATATTTATGTTATGTTTTGTGGTAGAGGAATTCTCAGTCATACTCAGTTCTGGATACCTTCCATGTTATTTAGTTCAACCCAACAAATTTTACTGTTTGCTCTAGATACTGGGGACTATGATGAATAATAGTCTCTGATCTTATGGGATTAGCAATCTATGTAGTCATTGAAATGTCTTTCTCCTTCCAGTATTCTCTGTTCCACAGTAGGTGAGGCAAAAATCTCATAAAATCAGATCAACCATCTCATTAAAACTAATTAGGTTAATTTTCCACAAAGAAACCGAGAGTGAGAAGAGAGAACATTGATGCAGAACATCAGTCTCTGGGCTGTAATCCATGCACCAGACAGAGCTCCCCACTCCCAGGGCCCCATATCCCTAACACCACTACATAAACTGGTCATACCCTATGTATTTTGACAAAGAGTTTTGTCTTTCTAAGCACCTATGGAGAGTGAAGGTCTCCATTTGATGTATTTAAAAACCTTAGTAGCATCAACAACAGACTAGCTTATTTGTATCTATCAATTTGGAAGGATTTTATGACAATCTCTGCTACTAAGGTTGCAACAAATAATATCTCTGATACTTCTGATGAGAGTCTGTCAGGACATACTTTCTCAAAAACAATTCAGCTACATATATCAAGGGTCTCAAAATAGTTCATAGCCCTTAGCATAATAAATCCTTCTAGAAGTCTATCCTAAGGTAATAATCACATGCAGACAAAGATTTGAGCATGAGGCTTTCACTGTAGCTTTATTTATGATAACAACAACAACAAAAAATTGGCAGTAACCTGAATGTCCATCAAAAGAGGATTGATTAATTTTTAGCATAATATAAATAACTTTAATAACTAAAATTAAGTGGGGCTTAAGCTACAAACCTGCATATATAGTATGAACTTATTTAACTTATATACTCAGAAAAATACTAGAAGATTATTTGTACATTCTGTATTGTTTAAATTTTTGCAATAAAAGATCATAACTTTAAAGCATACATTCTCAGTGGAGAGATACAGCCCCCCAGTGGGACAAAAACTGGTTTGAGGAGTAGAAGGTGAAAAAAAATCTTAGATATTACAATGGTTTGTAGCCCTCCAAAGGACCACTGTATATAAACAGATGTACAGTATGTGGTATTAACATTTCAAGGAAGTGAGTGGCAGCACTTAGCAAAAATATGTCCCAAAAGTCAGTATTTTAAAAATCTTGTGGGGAAGTGGCTAAAACAAAAAGAACAAAAGAAATACCAGAAGGAAAACAAACTCCAAAATATTAACAGTGATCATATTTAAGTCATGACATTATAAGTAACTTTTTGTTTCTTTTCATATTATTCGATAACAAAATAAGATTATCTAACATTTACACAATGAAAATGTACCACAGTCAAAATAAGGGGAAAAACAGCAATTTATACTTAATTGAAATTAATCAAATAATTTAAATAAAATTAATTGAATTCAAATTCAAAAAGAACTGACTGAATATAACAATGAAGAGTGAAATCAATGGATCTGTGTTGGCCCCTTTGTGTTGTAGGGATATTACTTTCACACTGAAAACCCCTTCAAGGACTGGCCTGGAGCATTTGAAGAAGGCTTAAAAAGGCTGAAGGAAGGGGACCTGCCAGTTACCATCTTGTTCATGGAGGCAGCAATTCTTCAGGACCCTGGAGATGCAGAGGTGTCATTTCCCTTCATCCTGCTGGGCTTGGAAAGGGGTGGACAGAGGGTGACAGAGTTCTGCTAGGTGGCATTTTCATCAAGTAAAGTTTCCCAAAGGAGTTAACGTGGCTAAGCCTGATATGTATTTGAAAGTTACAAATAGGTACCTATTTTCTAACCAAATCTGCAGTGTCTACAGTGCCCAAAAATAAAAGGTGGAGACAAGAAACGAAAAGCCAAAACTGCCAACCTAGAGGCTCAGCAGTAGTTTTCATGGAGCAGAGTATGATTTTGTCTGGGTCTTGAGCCACACCATATCTCACCCTTGATTTACTCACTCAGCATTTATTGAACACATATTATGTCCCAAGAATTGTGCCAGGCATTGGCTTAAATTTTGCTTTTTTATAAATTTATTTATTTATTTTTATTTTTGGCTGCATTGGGTCTTCGTTGTGGTGCACGGGCTTCTCATTGCGGTGGCTTTTCTTATTGCAGAGCATGGGCTCTAGGCACCTGGACTTCAGCAGTTGTGGCTCACGGGCTTAGATGCTCTGCGGCATGTGGGATCTTCCCGGAGCAGGGTTCGAACCCGTGTCCCCTGCATTGGCAGGCTGATTCTTAACCACTGTGCCACCAGGGAAGTCCTAAAATATTGAAGAGGTAGAAAAAATGGACCAGTTGAAAGGACAGATTTGTGATCTATCTGGAAGACAAGTAAATAAATCAATGTAGTGTAATAAATGCAGTGTCAGAGTATACACAGGAGAGCCGAGAGCAAGGGTTCTGACCCAGCCTTCCCCTCCAAGTGAATCCAAAGCTGAATTTTGAGGGAGAGAGGATTAAAAACTGCAGGGGAGTCCAGCTGCTGTTAAAAGGGAATGGTTTGTGGGTGGGCAGAGGGACAGGAAACATTGGATCCATGGTGAGAGAGGGGAGGAGACAGTGGCAGGAGAGGGAGGGGGGAAGAAGAGGTAGCCAAGAGTTGAACTTCATCCTGAAAGCCATGGGGAACCACTATGGGACACGATCAGATTCACATGTTAGAAAATCCCCTTTCTCTGAGACATGAAGTGTGAGTGGAGATGGAGACTGGGAGACACCAAAGAGGCTTCTGCAATTTTATCTTGGTCCACTAATTTTCCCAAACTGCAAAGGCCTATAATAAGACACTGGCAGGTATCAAAGCTTCTTTTCTAGTTTGTAATTTTCAGGAAACATCTTATAGGGGGATATTCCCAGAGGAATTTTCAGAAATGTATTATATATGCAGTGCTGAGAAGACAGTACAGAACAGTGGTTAAGCCTCTGGGCTCTGCTATCCTAACCATGTGGGTTCAAATCCCTGCTCTACCACTTGTTAGCCATGAGCCAAGTGATCTGGGACAAGCCATTTAAACCCTCTAAGGTTCAGTTTCCTCACATGTAAAATGGAAATCACAATTATAACTATCTCATTGGGTGTCGTGAGGATAAGTTCATACAAATAAAATGCCCAGTTTAGTGCCTGGCACATCAGTATTTAGCCTTTATCATTATTATTGGTTGTACTTAGTTTGCATAGAAAGAACAAGTAAACTAATTATTAATACTACTTAAAGCGCCTAGTATCTTGTTAGTCAAAATGTTGACAGTGAAATGAGATTGAATTGAGAGTCGGAATTCTGAACCAAAATATTGGAATTTTTAAAAGATCTAAATATCAATGTAGAAGAGAAAGTCATTGCATTAAGAGGAAACTACAACCCTCCCAAAAAAATCGTGTCATCTTACATTTCTAAGTGCTATGTGTTTTCATATAATATCATTTGACGCAACAACCCTGGGAAGTTTAATAAAAAGGTATACATTATTATCCCAGGCTCATAACTGAGAAAATGAGGACACTTGGTACTGATGGATCCTAGACCAGGACTCAGGGCTTCTCAGTCGATGGAGAGCCCAACGCTAAGATAATGGACGATCTGTGAATGGTGAAAATGACACCACACCCAAAGGCTAGGAAGAAGCCCCCAGAGAAAGACTGTTTCATCAATCTTTTCTTAAGAAGCATTCTAAGATGTATGAAAGGTGAAATCAAATTAGAAGCTGCTCTGTATATGTTTGAAAGATTTAAAAGAATCACTGATATTCTGGGGGGAGAAATACTCAGTATTTTTTATGAGTTTGTATGGTATGTGTAATAATAACCCATGAGGGAAAAAGCCAATACAATTTTTACAGCACTTTAAGATGACTCCCTATGTTTTCATAGAATTCTGTTTTTAAATGTTCATAGCATTGCTTCTCAAAGAAGAGAGTTATGCAAACCTTTTAAAATCCCTAAGACTGATACACCCCCAGCAAATCTGAGGACAATGTGTGTAATGAGAGGTTTTGTTGATGCGTATTGTGCTTGTAATGGTGTGAGAATTACTGTTCTTATAAGTATATAAGTAGAAATATTTTATATTATAAATTTTCATTCCAGATGTGGAAAACGTTATCTGTTTGAAGATATTCTTCACATTATTGACCATTGCAAAGGATTAGAAACAACGTAGAGCAACAAGGGAATTGGTTGAGGGAATAATGGGATATCCATTTAACAAAATTTAAATTAAAAAATATAAGGGAGATTTTATAAAAACATGAAAGTGCTGATAATGTAGTATAAAGTATAAATGTAGGCTATAAAATTATATATATTATATTGCATTTTATATGTGTTTTATGCTTTTTAACAATGATTATATTAAGTGATGAACACATTGTAGTGGGGTTCGTTTTGTTTCCCCTAGTTCCTAAATTTCCTGTTACCTCTTATAATAACTGCTTGACTTTCATTTATACAAACTAATTCTATTTTGTACATCTTGAGTTTCCTTATTGTAAACTTTAGACTATTTAGCTACATTTCTGAGTTATTTTTCTACCTCTTTTCCTGATAGATGCATCGTTTTATATATTTATCTTTTGCTTTTAAGATAACTAATATCATGAAATCTCAGAAACTCAGAGGTTTCCATGAGTCACAGGAGAAAATAAATACTTAAGAGTTTGTAAATAATGACAGAGAATCTTGACCCAGATGTCACAAGAGAGTTTGAATGAAGAAATGCGTGTGATGTTTTTCCCTTTTACAAGACTCTCACAACCGAGACAGGCTGCTCTGCACAGAGGGATCTGTCACATGTAAATGAACCAACTAAAGCACATGAGTGATTCTGCTTTCTCTTCTAATATTGACATCAGTTGTTTTTTGTAGGCATGGCAGTTCCTCGGGATAACCCAGGCAGAGAATGAAAATGAACAAGCAGCTATTGTCGCCCTCCAGAGGTAGATGAAGCTAAGTGCAAAATCATGGGCCTGGTGGACACTTGTTAATGGACTTCCTGTGGTTTCAGATTCATCCTTTGACCCTTAAGTACACTGTAAAAATGTGACCAGGATAAGTGCCAAGATGCCACATATTACTTCCATTGAGCTCTGGAAAACAATTTATGAAGAAATCGTGTTCTTAAATCGCAGTGTTTTACCAACTACAAATTGGCCTTCATTGGCACAAAAGAGTCTATGTCAAAAGCAGTCATAAAGTAGACTCATTGAATCAATAGTTCTTTTTAGCTTTCTAGCCTTTTGTGGCATCTGAAAGTTTTCTTCAGGAAAAACATACTCAAAATAATCTCAATGTAATTTTAGTTCCATGTATCTATGGAGAATCTCCTGAGATAGTTTCAGCATCCTGAGCCCCTGACTAAAGTTCTAGACTACTTTGGTGGGTGTAGCATCACATCTTACTTGATTAGAGCCCCTATTTAAACCCTGGGAAAATAGCCCCTACCAAATTGACTTTCACTTTCCCTACTCTTTCTTATAAATAAATAAATGTATATTTATTATACATCCATATATATGTAATCTCTTCCTAAAGAACTGATATAGGTTCTGTCTAGGGCTTGCTAAGCAAAGTCTTATCCACAGATCACCAGCATCATCATCACCTGGGAGCTTGTCGTACCTGCACAACCTCAGGCTGCCCCCACCCCCAGGCCTATTAGATCAGAATCTGCATTTTACCAGATCCCCAGATGATTCTCATGTGCATCAAAGTTTGAAAAGCCCTTGCCAGCAGCCAGTGGGGTAGCATGAGGAGGAGCAGCTGTAGCCTGTGCCTCCTAAACCCACATTAGTAGCTGAAACATGGGGAATTTCCCTCTCCTTTATGAAACACTGTACAGTCTTTCATTTCTTAACATCCAAATTTAGTTCAAGTCAGTTTGCTTTGTGGACAAGATACATTTAATATGTTGATAGTAGATCAGCATTAAAATAGTGATATTCCCTACTTCTCATTAGATAAACTAATTACTAATAAATTATATGCAGGATTAACCTCATTTTCTATAGTTTTTAAACCATTTCATTAAAATTACCAAATCTAGCACTAATCAGGCTGAGTTTTAACTTTCTTAAAAATGTGCAGAGGTCCAAATTTTCATGTAGATAAATATGGTATTTCCAGAGACAACATAAACTTAGCAATGTTTTTGCACCATTTAATCAATAGAGACCTCAAATTTTCTAAAGAACTGTTCAGACTCTGGCTCCAAAAAAAATCTGAAATTTGCTTTTATTTTGCCTTCTTTCAGGTGCTTAGAACTGCAGCCCAACAACTTGAAAGCTTTGATGGCTTTGGCTGTGAGTTACACTAACACCGGACATCAGCAGGATGCCTGTGAAGCTTTAAAGAATTGGATTAAGCAAAATCCAAAGTACAAATACCTTGTGAAGAGCAAGAAGGGATCTCCAGGCCTCACCCGGCGGATGTCTAAGTCTCCCGTTGATAGGTATCCTTCTCATTAAATTACATCCGTGTACACAGTCACCTTCAGGGCTACTAATGAGCCTCGGTCCCCACCACCACCCATTTCAGGATGGTTTGTAGGACAGCATTCTGCTGGAAGAGCAGCACTGACCTAAAAGATTGATGCTGAGACCAGAGCCAAACTTTGGACAAATGACCTACATTGTGGACACTCCCAGACGTTTATCTGAGTACCATATTTCAAAGCTAAATGCTCTGGACATATAATTAACCTAAAATAAGTTATAATAAATACCAATGTGCCAAGTTTTATAAAGCCTGAGAATTAGGTGTGGGGAAAAAGGAAAGTCCTTTCTTCTGGGAATTTTGTTTCTATCAGCAATAAATCATGATGTTAAATTCTCACTCAAGCTTTGGGAAACTTAGCCCTGGGGTTTTCTACATTGGCATCATAGGGTCCATGGAACTCTCCTCATCAAGACCTTACTTAGCACAGTCTTATCTGTGTACAACAACGTATTTCGTGAAAATCAGCAGGTATTTTTTAATCTACAATATTAATAGTCCTCTCATTAAGCTAAGATATTTTAAGCAAGATTTTTCCAGTCTGTTCTCCTGGAACAGCAAACATACTAGTAAGTCACTTATGTTCAGACTATTTGGATTACAAATCTAACTTGTTTCCTTTGTAGCTCTGTTCTGGAAGGAGTGAAGGAATTATATCTAGAAGCTGCCCACCAAAATGGAGATATGATCGACCCAGACCTA
This sequence comes from Mesoplodon mirus, assembly GCF_964341445.2. Lineage (NCBI taxonomy): Eukaryota > Metazoa > Chordata > Mammalia > Artiodactyla > Ziphiidae > Mesoplodon > Mesoplodon mirus. The sequence continues at coordinate 50,648,821 of NC_138982.1, forward strand.
CAGACAGGTCTGGGGGTACTGTTCCACCTGAGTGGAGAATTTAATAGAGCAATAGATGCATTTAATGCTGCCTTAACTGTTCGGCCAGAGGTAAGTGCACAGCAAGAAACCATAAGATTCTCTGTTAAAAATAAGTTTTCACAGGCTACATTTTGTGCATTTCTGCTGCACTTTATTTCCCTGCATCCAATGGTTTAAAGTGATCAGTACTGATATGCTACAGCGGCTGTTAATACTTAGATACCTAAAATAGAAACATGATTTGCCTGACGGCATCAAATAGAGCTGCTCTTTGATGAATGAAAGTCATTTCAGAGGGTTGTCCATAAAGATTTTTGAGTAATTCACCTGTCATGGTCCTTGTCCATGAGAATTGGATATAGTTTTAGCTATGATCTTTCAGCAGGGAGCAGGGGAATACTCTGTCATTGTGGCTTGTACGGGTTGTTAGCTCTAATTTTGTCATCAGGACTATTCATTATGGAACCGCCTTGGGGCGACCTTGGCAAACGGAGACCGCAGCGAGGAAGCCGTGGAGGCCTACACACGAGCGCTGGAGATTCAGCCAGGCTTCATCCGGTCCAGATACAACCTGGGGATAAGCTGCATCAACCTGGGCGCCTACAGGTGAAGTATGGCAGCAGGCTAACAACCAAGAGCCATGCTCAGGGCTGAGGTTAAATAATCTGAAAAGTTGTTTCCCAGTAAAAATACCTCCTTTTGTAATCTCCTCTTGTTAAGAGTAAGTTTCAAACCTTCAGATCCTGAGGGATGTTGAAACAGGAACTGCCTGCCTCCCTGTTGCTTAATCTTTAGAGATCAGCAATCATTGGGGCATCTTGTGAAATGTACATTCCCAGGCCCCTCTCCCAGAGATTTTGATTGACTGGGGCTTAGGATAAGTCATCTGGGTTTTTAACACCGCCAAGGGCAACTCTTTGAGAAACATGAGCAGTTCAACCCTTCATTTCCCAGGTAAGGAAGAAAAGAACCATGGCAGGGTGGGAACAAGGGAACCCAGCAGAATGACTCAAGAGGGTCTCAAGGCCAGTTTTTGGCAAAGCACAACCAAGAATTCAGGTTTTCTAAACCAGGGGTCCCCAACCCCCGGGCTGCAGACCAGTATGGGTCTGCAGCCTGTAGGGAACCGGGCCACACAGCAGGAAGTGCGTGGTGGGTGAGCGAGAGCGAAGCTTCATCTGCTGCCCCATCACCCGCGTCACCGCCCGCATCACCACCATCTCCCCACCCCCGGCTGTGGAAAAATTGTCTTCTACGAAGCTGGTCCCTGGTGCCAAAAAGGTTGGGGACCGCTGTTCTAAACCTAATTTACCAGTAAAGTTAGTTATTAAAAGAAAAAGGAACAGATTTTTAAATGGTGGGTTTAGAGTTTGAAATGTCATTCTCCTCCTCTCTTGACCTCCTCATTATCATTCAGGTCTATATCCTCTGTCTGTTCCCCATCAACACGGACCATAAATGACCAAAAGTTTGGGTGATTTTTTTCTTCTTTCTTTTCCTATTTTTTTCTATTTTCTAAACCAGGTATTACTTTCATAATGGAAAACAAAAGAGAGAAATTAATGTTAGTTTTAAACTCCACAAAAAATGTAAACCCTTTCTCATTCTCAGAAAGAGCCAGGCTCTTAGGATCAGACAGACTTGGATTCAAATCATAGCTCTGCCATTTACTGGTTTTATAACTCTGGGCATATAACTTTGAGCCTCAATTTCTTCACTTGCATAAAAACAAAGAGGTAATAGTATCTATCTTGCAGGATTATTATTTTTTTAAATAAATTTATTTATTTATTTATTTTTGGCTGCACTGGGTCTTCGTTGCTGTGCATGGGCTTTCTCTAGTTGCCGCGAGCGGGGGCTACTCTTTGTTGCGGTGTGCGGGCTTCTCTTGTTGCGGAGCATGGGCTCTTGGCACGTGGGCTTCAGTAGCTGTGGCTCGAAGGCTCTAGAGCGCAAGCTCAGTAGTTGTGGCACACGGGCTTAGTTGCTCCACGGCATGTGGGATCTTCCCAGACCAGGGCTCGAACCCTGCATTGGCAGGTGGATTCTTAACCAGTGTGCCACCAGGGAATCCCCCTTGCAGGATTATTGTGCAGGTTAAATGTAATTGCCTAGCTCAGAGCAGATGCTCAATACCTAGTAGGCATTATTATTATGAGTGTTACCATTGCCATCATCATCATGATTATTATTATTTAGATAAGTCATGAGAGAGCTGCATAATTGGATTGCAATCTTTGACATCTGAAGAATTGCTGTCTCTGAACTGCATTAGAGCATTGTGCCACTGGCAAATATTGAAGCTTTAGAAACTAGTTGCTGCATTTATACTCAAAGGATCTTAGAAAGAACATTAGTCACTGGATTACACTCTGTCTTCTATGAGGATCTTAGGTCAAAACGAAGAATAGCTGAGTGATTCCTGAGCAGCCAGTTTGTTTTATTTTATGGATGTTGTGAAATGTGCCACTGCAGAGGCCCTCTTTACCGCAGCTCCACAAAGGGCCGGAGTCAAATCTGTGCTGTCTGTTCCATATACTAGCTTCATTCCTGGCTCTGACTTCCCTAACCTGATTTTATCTTTACTACCTTTATTCACTGACTAGGTTGGTTCTTATGTGCTTTATGACACCTTAGGCCCTTCTTTTGGAGCAAGGAGAGATGTAAATAAATACATATGTACACATAGACATATTGAGTTCACTAAAGGAGGCCTTTTTAAAACAAAATCGAAGTATAGTTGATTTACAATGTTGTGTTAGTTTCTAGTGTACAGCAAAGTAATTCAGATATATATTTTTTCAGATTCTTTTCCATTATAGTTTATTACAAGATATTGAATATAGTTCTCTGTGCTGTACAGTAAATCCTTGTTGTTTATCTATTTTATATATAGAGTGTGCATCTGTTAATCCCAAACTCCTAATTTATCTCTCCCCCACGTTTCCCCTTTGGTAGCCATAAGTTTGTTTTCTGTGTCTTGTGAGTCAGTTTCTGTTTGGTAAGTAAATTCATTTGTATCAGTTTTTTAGATTCCATAAATAAGTGATATCATATATTTGTCTTTCTCTGACTTACTTTACTTAGTATGATAATCTCTAGGTCCATCCATGTTGCTGCAAATGGCACTATTTCGTTCTTTTTTATTTTTTTATGGCTGAGTAGCATTCCATTGTGTGTGTGCATATGTGTGTGTGTGTGTGTGTATGTGTGTATGTGTATATACCACACCACATCTTCTTTATCCATTCGTCTGTCAATGGACATTTAGGTTGCTTCCGTGTCTTGGCTATTGTAAATACTGCTGCTATGAACATTGGGATGCATGTATCTTTTCAAATTAGAGTTTTCATCTTTTCCCAGATATATGCCCAGGAGTGGGATTGCTGGATCATATAGTAGCTCTATATTTAGGTTTTTAAGGAAACTCCATACTGTTTTCCATAGTGGCTGCACCAGTTTACATTCCCACCAACAGTGTACAAGGACTCACTTTTCTCCACACCTTCTCCAGCATTTGTATTTGTAGACTTTTTCTTTTAATAAATTTATTTATTTATTTATTTTTGGCTGTGTTGGGTCATTGGGTCTTTTTTGCTGTGCTCAGGCTTTCTCTAGTTGTGGTGAGTGGGGGCTACTTTGTTATGGTGCACGGGCTTCTCATTGCGGTGGCTTCTCCTGTTGAGAAGCATGGGTTCTAGGCACATGGGCTTCAGTAGTTGTGGCACATGGGCTCAGTAGTTGTGGCACACGGGCTTAGTTGCTCTGCAGCATGTGGGATCTTCCCAGACCAGGGCTTGAACCCATGTCTCCTGCACTGGCAGGCGGATTCTTAACCACTGCGCCACCAGAAAAGTCCCTATTATTTGTAGACTTTTTGATGATGGCCATTCTGACCGGTGTGATTATAGTTTTGATTTGCATTTCTCTAATAATTAGCGATGTTGAGCATCTTTTCATGTGCCTGTTGGCCATCTGTATGTCATCTTTGGAGAAATGTCTGTTTAGGTTTTCTGCCCATTTTTTGATTAGGTTGTATGGTTTTTTGATATTGAGCTGTATGAGCTGTTTGTATATTTTGAAGATTAATCCCTTGTCGATTGCATCATTTGCAAACATTTCCTCCCATTCCATAGGTTGTCTTTTCATTTTGTTGATGGTTCCTTTGCTGTACAAAAGCTTATAAGTTTGATTAGGCCCCATTTGTTTATTTTTGCTTTTATTTCCTTTGCCTTGGGAGACTGACCTAAGAAAACATTGGTACAATTTATGTCAGAGAATGTTTTGCCTATGTTCTCTTCTAGGAGCTTTATGGTGTCATATCTTATATTTAAGTCCTTAAGCCATTTTGAGTTTATTTTTGTGTATGGTATGAGGGAGTGTTCTAACTTCATTGATTTACACACTAAGCTTTAGAAAGTCCTCTTTTAGCATGTAAATTTTCTAAAGCTTTAGGATGAGTTTTAATTGTAACTCCTTAGTGTAGAAAAAAATACTTGAGGGGCCAATAAAATATTTTCTTGACACTCACAGATGTAAGACGCAGTAGGGCAACTATTTGCAGGAGGCCATGAAAGTCCATAATAAGTAGAAATGGACAAACTTTCTTGAGGTGTGAATTTTTTATCTCAAGCAGAAAGTCTCCTGTATAAGAGCAAGTCAATTTTAGGGTTGCCAGATAAAATGCAGAATGCTCAGCTAAATTTGAATTTCAGATAAATACCAAATATGTTTTTAAGATAAGTATTTCCCAAATATTGCATGGGATATACTTATACTGGAAATTATTCATTGTTTATCTGAAATTCAAATTTAACTGTGCATCCTTTTCTTGTTTGCTAAGTCTGTCCACTTGAATCAAATAGATACTTTGGAACAGCAAAGTGTTTTGGCTAAAATGTGTGGGTCTTTTATTGTCATGTAGAATATCGGAAGTTTTGTGAAGTAAATAAACATCTTGCATTTTTTCCTGAGAAAAAAGGCCATCAAGAGAGACATGAGCCTTAAATGCATTCTGAAAATAAGTTTCACTTGCGGTATAAGTGGGTGCTTAGGAAATGACAACCCTCAATAGAGATGTGGCCCAGAAGAAAGCCAGGAGTTGGTATCCACCAGTCTTGGGCCTTCTCCCTCAAGAACCGCAGGTGTCTGTGTATGTAGCTATAACATGCGCTATTTGTCATCTCACGTTCTATACAGAGTCAAAGGTGAGCCCTCTCCTCCTACTGTATACAATTGAAATAAGGAGAGGAAATTGGCGTGAAACCTGGGTGGAGCTTAAAATGCTACCCTTTTTTCAGTAGGAACTTCAAAGTAGAACTTAGACAAAAAAATCTTAACCTTTTCAAAAGTGAGGACCCCTTTTTAATTAAAAACATAAATCTCATCCCATTTGATATGTAATGTTTTTAGTATTAGTATAATGAGGGAGAGCTACTATAAAATGAAGAATACTTTTAAATGAATGTGCTTTTTATTAGTCATGACATAACATTTAAAACAATTTAAACTTATTCACACATATATGTGTGTAACATTTGAAGACTATTCCCATTTGTACACATACAGTCTTCTGAGTCCCCTCAAAGGCCTCTGAGTTCTCAAGTTGGGGAAAAAGTTTAGACTGTCTTCATGAGAAAACCTGGAGTTGCTTGACGAGGCTAACAGGTTCGACTATTCTGTTACTCTCCACGGCCCTCGGAGACCAGTGCCACACATCGGGGCAGGAGCAGCCTGTGCGGGAGGGCATGCCAGGAGGACATTCCAGCATCTTCCTTCCCCAGAGTTCTTACAGGCCTAGGATGATGAGAGGAATTGGAGTCACTGTCATTCGAGCTGCCTTCCTGTGCCGAGGAAGCCAGAGAGGGCCTCCAAAGTAAACTCTCCGTGTGCATCTGCTATAAATCCTCTTCTCTTCCTTGATTACAAGAAACCCAGAAGAGGGTTGATGAGAACACCCACTCCCTTCCATTACCCAGGTTGCTACCTACAGTGCAACCATTCCCCAATCGCCCTTTACTTCTGGGCAGATCTAACAATATAGATGAGCAAATGCCTGGATCGTGTGCATTGGAATCAGAAATCCAGCCTCGCTTTCTTTATGGTTTCTTACCAGATGCTTAACAGTGACTACCTTGTAGGATTAAATGAGATCAAGTATGTGAAAAGCTTTTAAGAAGAGTAAAGAAGATACAAGTGAAAGAGGCGTCATTCTTAGCAAAGACAAGTTTGTCAGATACATATTACACGTTCCTAGGTGACAGGAAAGCTGAAGAGGGCAGTCCCGGCAGGTACACCGGGCACGCAAGCAACAGAGCACAGTAATGGACCACGGGAGCTAGGCCTTTGGACAGCATCTGACTCAGTGGGTCACAAACTTTGTATTCTTGGGACCCCTTTCCACTTTTAACAATTATTGAAAACCTCAAGGGGCTTTTGTTTATGTGGGTTATACCTATCAATATTTACCATATTAGAAACAGAAAAGAGATTCATTTAAAAATAATAATAGACTAATTACATGTTAACATGAATTATATATTTTATTTAAAAAAATTATTCTCAAACAGTTTAGTGAAAAGAGTGACATTCTTTTATCATTTTTACAAATTTCTTTAATATCTTGCTTATAGAAGACACATTCTCACCTCTGCTTCTGCATTCAATCTATTGGGATATCACACGTCATATAGTCACTGGAAAATTCCATTGTATATTCATGAGAAAATGAGAGTGAAATGGTAAAATGACATCTCAGTATTATTATAAAAATAATTTTGACCTCACTGATCCCCAGAGTTCCCCAGACCATGTGAAGAACTCTTGGCCTAACTTAATGATAGGAGCTTTCACATAAATGATTCAGCGGCACCTCACAGCAAGGCTTTAAAATGACTTTTATTCTCCCTGTAATACATATGGGGAAACTGAGGCTTGGAGAAGAAATATGCCTAAGGCTAAACAACTGGGATCCAAGTCCAGCTGCTTTGATAACAAACTCAACTCAGCCCGGCTGCCTCCTACTTTGAGAAAACTTAAACTAATGAGAAAAGTTAAGCTACTTCGTTTCTGAGTAAGGCCAGATGCCTCCTCTGGTTATATAAATCACATCTGCAGATGTATTAAGTCTTCAAATCATTCCTGGAGTAGGGAAAAATCAAATGCATTAATGAGTTAGCAATGGTTTTGCTATTATTCTTCCTGTCCCACAAGACATACCTAAAATAGTTTGCTCTCCTTTTTTCTTTCTGACTTCACTATATTTAACAATGACTTTTCACAGAGGAATAATGAGAGAATCAGAAAGTTGTTCACCTCGTGATCCAAAATGCCAGAGAGGTGATTTAGGATTTTTAGACTAAGATAACTTAATTCATTTATTTCTAACTTTGCTAACTCTGAAATCTGTTGCATTTTTAAATGCCTGTTTTTCTACCCTCTTAGAGAAGCGGTCAGCAATTTTCTCACTGCCCTCAGTTTGCAAAGAAAGAGCAGGAATCAACAGCAAGTTCCTCATCCTGCAATCTCTGGGAATATCTGGGCTGCCCTCAGAATTGCCCTTTCTCTGATGGACCAACCGGAACTCTTTCAGGCAGCTAATCTCGGTGACCTGGATGTCCTCCTAAGAGCTTTCAACTTGGATCCTTGAAGGAAAAGAAAAAAATAAAAAGAATCCCTGATCTGTGTAATTGTACTGAGAAATGCAAAACTATTTCATTATGAATTCCAAAAAGGATAAAACGGATGTTCAAAAGGCTATGGTGATATAACCCAAGGGAATTCCTACAGACAATGCCCAGTCTCTGTTCAGATCCAAAAGCACAAAACATTATATAGTCAAGGTCGGGCTCAGAAGAAGAATTGATAGACACAAACCAAGATTAAGTAACTGTGTGAATACTCTTCACAAGCTGCAAACATATTGCAAGTTTGTTCTTTGGGGTTTTGTCCCCACTTGCAGCTGATGACACATCTAAGGAACTTGCTCATGGGATACCTGGAGAAAGCACTGCCTTGGATCAGGGAACTGTGTTTCTGAACTGTCCCCTGAAATTCCCCCTTTTACCAGATTGAACATAGTTTGGGCCAAGGTGCATGCACATGTATTAACTCTTGACTGAAGAGAGACATTGCTTAAACCTGTTCCAATTTTAACTTTTATTGTCGCCCTTTGATTCCAGAGAGGGAGCTTTGCTGGCAAAAGCAGTTTTTGCACTAGAAATTTTTGCTTTTCCCAATCAGAACTTTTCTGGGATTGTATATATGCACTTTAATATTTATGCCTTGCTGGAGTTTTGTTTTGTTGCTCCAATTTTTAACTCGGAGGTAAAAGATTAGAGAACTCAGCCTTGTTTGATCAACGGACCAAATAACAATTCCTAAAAATAGTTTTTCATAGCGTAGGGTTTTGAAGGAACGTTTTTCTTAAAGCAGATATGACATATGTCAAACACAGATCTTATTCACATGCTTTTCTGGGACTGTATGAACTTAAGCAAGAGATAAGGTAGTATCTCTTCACAAATTCTGTGCAGGAAGAAAGTCTGATGATATTGTGATTTCTACTGAGTTAACATTAACTTGCTTAAATGTCATATTTTCCTTGCTTTCTAACTGCTCTGCACAGTTAATATTCCTTTTAAATTGTTAACATTTTAAATAGTATTTAAGAGTGATGAGTACATCTTTTCCTTCAAATTATGTGTTTTCTTAGTTCCATAATAATCTGCACTGCTCATCCTTTTGCATTCTAAGTGATAGAAGATCAATATTTTCTAGCTGAACCTCACTGAATGTCAGTGGTTTAATATGAAAGATGCATGCCTGGCTTTCACTTTGAACATTTGTCAAGCATCGGGAATTTTCTGCTGGTGGTGATGTTTAATTGGTTGTATTCCACTCCGTTCTTCAGAGCATTTTGTGCCTGTTGGGAGTTTGGTGATTAGTTGGAAAGACCATTTTTTAAAGAATTACAAAAATTGTTTGCAAAATGGTAACCAAAATATAATTTCACTGATGGTCCAGTTCTAGTAGTTTATCCTGGGAAGTTGTCCCATTCTTCTTTATTGTGTCTCCTTCCTTCTTCCAGAATCTTCCCCAGTGCAATCTGACCCCAACTTTTTCTTCATCTTCTTTGGTTAGTAATAGCTGGTTACATTCATGATTATAGTTACCCTGCAAAATAGCATTTGGATCAAGAGTATAATTGACTGGGGAGTTAGCTTCTACTGGGAGAGGGGAGAGGAAATGTATATACATGCTGAGACATCGAACTCCAGGTACAGGCAGAAATCCTCTCTTCCGTTATGTTGGAAGTCTCGGGGGGTAGGAAGGGGTCCCAGGGACACATGAAACCACAAGTACTTGAGGCTTCCATACATCATAACCTATTCTAGTTCATAAAGACAAAGAGTTGAGGGCACTATGGTGGTGCCAGGCATTTATCTTCATGTCAAAGCCCACCTGGGCTAGGTGATGCCTCCAGCTGGCCAGCAGGAGGCAGGGCATTAAGGCATTCACTGTTGGGCAGGAGTCACAACCCAGGCTTGGCCTCCTTCACTGAAGTCTGAGAAGCAAGATAAAGCTCAACAATATTTTCTAAAGAATAAATGGTATCCTTTAGAATTTTAGCATCTTAGAAACAGTCTGGGGAAGGACTCTTGGGGCCCAGTCTCCAACCCATGACAGCTGCCTGCTTGAATATCCCCGATAGAATAGCATCCATTCTGTGCATGTGCTTCCTCCCAAGCCCTGCTCATTCACTGGCTGGCCAGCTGACGTGCATCCCTCATAGTCCATTAGGAGCAAACTTTACAGGTGTTCTATTTATGATGTCATTCTATACTTTCAACAGTCACTGAATTTTGCAATAACGATAGGCTGTTTTCTTAGCCTTGCTGGCACTACCTACATGAGATCAGTAACAATTTAAAGACTGACAGTAGGGTAAATGTGGGATGTTTTGATTTGATTGTTGCTAAGTGGTGGCAAATTTTGCTGCCCAAGTTTTATTTTGCTTTTGGAATACAAAGTAACTTCAAGCTCCAAAGAGTTGCGTTAGAGGAGACAACCTTCCATTCCCATCATAATTTGGTAATGTGCAGAGCATTCAGTAAGATTTTCTGCAAGACACCTGTGTAAGTCAGAAGCAAATTTTCATAGGCTGTTAACCTGTCAAGAAATGCAGAATTGTTGCCCAAGGAGTTTTTCAATATTTTTTTAATTGACGTATAGTTGATTTACAATGATGTTAGTTTCTCCTGTACAGCAAAGTGATTGTTATACATATGTACACATTCTTTATATCCTTTGCCATTATCGTTTATCACAGGGTATTGAATATAGTTCCCTGTGCTATACAGTAGGACCTTGTTGTTTATCCATTCCACATATAATAGTTTGCATCTGCTAACCCCAATCTCCCAATCCTTCCCTCTCCCACCACCTCGCTTTGCAACCACAAGTCTGATCTCTATATCTGTGAGTCTGTTTCTCTTTTGATTTGTATCTTTTTTCCTTTTTTTTTACTTTTTATTTTATATTGGAGTATAATTGATTAACAATATTGTGATAGTTTCAGTGTACAGCAAGTGATTCAGTTATACAAGCGCATGTATCCATTTTTTTTTTCAAATTCTTTTCCCATTTAGGTTGTTACATAATATTGAACAAAGTTCCCTGTGCTATACAGTAGGCCCTTGGTTATCCATTTTAAATACAGCAGTGTGTACATGTCAATCCCAAACTCCCTATCCCTTCCTCCCCTTGTGTCATATTTTAGATTCCACATATAACTGATATATGGTATTTGTCTTTCTCTGATTTACTTCACTTTGTGTGATAATCTGTGTCCATCCCTGTTGCTGCAAATGGCATTATTTCGTTCTTTTTTTTATGGCTGAGTAGTATTCCACTGTATACATGTAACACATCTTCTTTATATGGACATTTAGGTTGTTTCCATGTTTTGGCTATTGTGAATAGTGCTGCTATGAACATAGGGGTGCATGTATCTTTTTGGATTATAGTCTTCTCTGGATATATGCCCAGGAGTGGGATTGCTGGATCATATGGTAACTCTGTTTTTAGTTTTTTGAGGAAGCTCTATACTGTTCTCCATAGTGGCTGCACCAACTTACATTCCCACCAGCAGTGCAAGAGGGTTCCCTTTTCTCCACACCCTCTCCAGCATTTGTTATTTGTAGATTTTTCAGTGATGGCCATTCTGACCAGTGTGAAGTGGTACCTCATTATAAGTAAGTTATAGACTTATAAGTCTATAAGCCATTTTGAGTTTATTTTTGTGCATGGTGAGAAGGTGTGTTCTAACTTCATTGATTTACATGTGGCTGTCCAGCTTTCACAGCACCACTGGTTGAAGAGACTGTCTTTTTTGCATTTTATATTCTTGCCTCCTTTCTCAAAGATTAATTGACCATAGGTGTGTGGGTTTATTCCTGGGCTCTCTATTCTGTTCCATTGATCACTGTATGTCTGTTTTTGTGCCAATACCATGATGTTTTGATTACTGTAGCTTTGTAATATTGTCTGAAGTCTGGGAGGGTTATGCCTCCTGCTTTGTTCTTTTTCCTCAGTATTGCTTTGGCAACTCTGGGTCTTTTACAGTTTCATATACATTTTAGGATTATTTGTTCTAGTTCTGTGAAAAATATCATGGGTAATTACATAGGGATCACATTAAATTTGTAGATTGCTTTGGGTAGTATGGCAATTTTAACAATATTAATTCTTCTAACCCAAGAGCATGGGGATACCTTTCCTTCAATAATACTTTTTTGAATTTTATTTTTATTTTATTAATTTTATTGGAGTATAGTTGATTTACAATGTTAGTTTCAGGTGTACAGCATAGTGATTCAGTTATACATATATTCATTCTTTTTCAGATTCTTTTCTCATATAGCTTATTACAGAACACTGAGTAGAGCTCCCTGTGCTATACAGTAGGTCCTTGTTGGGTATCTATTTTATATATATAATTTGTGTGTATTTTAATCCCAAGCTCCTAATTTATCCCTCCTGTCACGTTTCCCCTTTGGTAACCATAAGTTCTCAAAATCTGAGTCTGTTTCTGTTTTGTAAATTCATTTATACAATGAGACTTTTTAACAAAATTTAATAAAAACAGTTACTAGAAAGCACATGAAAGTTTATAGAAATCAGGGCACCACCAAAAATAAAGTAGCAAGATTTTAGAACAGTCTTTATTGTATACATTTTTTTTTAACTGTGACACATTTTTTTAAGGCAGCACCGTTTTCTGGCATCTTATCTTCATGGTGTGAAATTGTCATTTAAATTATTCTTTCCATTTGAAAGGGTAGGGTGTTTTGGGTTACCTTCTGGGGCATTCTGGGAAGACGTTGAGTATCTTTTTCTTGTGTTACTGAGTAATAAATAGCCTAAGATCTCTTAGAGGATGGTAATACTTTACTAGAATGACCACTCAATTTCATAAACGTGCCTTTTGAGGACCAATTTCACTAGTCAATGGGATGAAAATACAGAGAAGGCCATTGATCATTGCTGAATTTCAAAATACAACTGTGTCTAGTGAGCTATTTCCATGTGCTCCTGTACCTTCACAGTGAGGCAGAGGAGGGTTAGGGAAAAGGGGAAATAAGGCATCCACTTACTGGGCCAATCATATTGAGTCATCATTTCCTTTGCTTTCTCCCAAGCTCACTCCCCATGACTCCTTGAAAGAAAGGCAGATCTTATTCACCAGGAAACGTTAGTAGAAAACTATGAGCTGTGCTTTCTCCGTCGATCTGTGTTTCAACTAGAATGGCAAATTTGTGATACTTAACTGGGTTGGAATGTCCAGTACCCACTCACTTTCAGAGGTTTCTGCCACTTGCCTCATTCTTTTCTTTGAAGGAACTATTATGTTAAATCTTAGCACCATGTCTAGATATTAATATTAGATAAATCTTTCTAGTATATTTGTGCTATACAAGCAAGACTTGAATACAACTGTAGCTAGTCCTACTTATAACAGGAGCTCCCAAACTCTGTACCATAAACTTTGTCTGTGAGCTCCTTGGGAATAGAGAGAAAAAGCAAGATGGTTGTTTTGTGTCCCTTCCTCATTTGTCCCTGAATTGATTGGACTGTAATAAGTTAGCTGTTGTTGTGGTTGTTGTTTCATTTCTTGAAATGCTTCTAGAAGCATTCTAGTAACAGGGTATTCTGAAGGCTTAATTTGTGTGCCATCTTTTTGAGGCCTTCTGTTTGTTTTAGAAATTATTACACATGCAATGCATGATTTCAACTTTGTAAAATAATTTCAAATGTATTCCCTCGCCAGATTTTACTGCACCATTTCCTTATCATTTCAGTATTTACAGAACTGGTTGAAATTAAACTGTTTTGAACTAAGAAGTAGACAGATCTATATATATTTTAAAGAGGGTTTGTAGATGAACTCTGGCATAAGGTTTGTAAAAAGGCAGTTTTTAAAAAGTGAAACATATAACCTCACGTACCAAAATAAAGCATGCATTAGCACTTGCAAATCTGCCTATTCAGATATTAACCAAAGCATGCAAAATAACTTTACTGAATGTAAATTTACCCAGTGCATGATTAAGTCAGTCTCATAGGTTAGCTTATATTTCCTTGCTTCTGAACAAGGAACTTGTTCATGAACTTTGTGTTCTAGTTTTTCTACTTGCTTTTAAATATCCTATCCTTGAGATTCACATGGCTGGTTTATGCAGTGTTGCAGCCCGTGCCAAACTAATCCTGTGAGGAGTCCAGATCTTTAGACATCCAAACGATTTTTAAAAACCAGTTGAGGCACAACAGATGCAAAATAGAAACAAAATCCACGTGTCTGAATGCTACTGAACAAAATCATGTTGATTGCCTCAGCACAGTTTTGGGTTCTAAATTCTGAATAGTGCATTTCGAGCTTTTCTAATTTAGAAATGCTGACATTCTAAATAAGGTGGGGAGGTTAAGGTAACGTCAGGTACATGAAAAACCATCATAAGGCAAAGTGGACATGGGGCCTTAATTTCCACAAATGTCACATAGTGTGTGGGGTGTCTGTCACACCACTGTCCTCAACACGGCCCTATTTGTATGGTAAGTGAGCTACTTGGGCCACATCCCTTGAGAAACTGGACTTGCTCAATCCGTCTAAAAGCACTGAAATTCAGGGTTGATGAGGTGATTTCATGGTCACTCAGAACCAACTCTAAAGTCCTCCCACTGACCTTTTCTGTGGCCCCAGCTTCCAGAAAAAATAAGGACAAGGAAACCAGAAATCTCAGTAAGACAATGGGGGTGTCTTTAGTTAGCGACAGCTTTGTCACTTCGTACCCTACACCCCAACACACATCCAGATGAGCTCCAAGACAGAATCCCCCAAGCACCCCGCCAAGACCATTGTGTGGAGGCATTAAACAGCTAAGAGGAGAAAAAAAACAAAACTAAAGTGTGAGATTTCACATAACTCTCCATTTTGCCTTGAATAAAGTTTCCGCTACTGGTACCCTCTGCAGGAATACCAAAATAACATTCTGGAAACAAGTGCCCCAATCCTCAATCTCAGAACTGTTTTCTTAGGACTGCTCTCCAAGAGAGAACTCTTGTAGCACTGTAGAATGTCACAGCAAAACCCTGACAGGCTCATTGGGACACTTTTAGAAACCTGCACTCAAAATAATATTAAGATGAAAAAAAAGAATGAGGCAGTTCTTTGCTCACCAATAAAATGTCTGTGTGTGTGTGTCTTTTCTTTGAATTTCTTGGAGAGGGAAATGGTATGACACAAAAAGAACTAAGGAATATACACACTCTGAGTATTTCACTGAGATATATAAAAATACCACAAAAGAATTGTGCCACGTGAGATATATGTTCATGATTGAATGTGTTAGCAGTAAAGGAAATATAGCAAACCTAAATTTTACCAATTATTTTACCAATTATTTTCAATTCCCCATCCCCATATCATCTAACCCAATTTTCATTGCCCAGATTTGTTTACATTTGTTGAAAATAAACCTGATTAATTTAGTAAACTTTTTACAAACTACAATAAGCATTTATTAACTATTTAGAAAAGATATTTCTATATATTTTGTATATCTATGAATATTGCATATCTAATCTAAAATACTGTTTGAGACAAATTCTTCTATGATGCTTCCTTATCATGCTCAATAAGGTTGAAAAATCTTGGGATTTCATTTTTAAGCTGAAGTAGATAACAAAAAAATTTAACCTTAAATGTTTACATTGAGTTTTTAAATTAAAACCAATCCAAATTAAGTGACCTATAGTAAATTAATGGCAGTGGAAGCAGGAGCGTAAGTTATTGGCATACTACATGATAATGTACCTGTGTATTTAGTGAAATATTATATATCATAGCACAACTCTGTTGGGTATTAAGATTTCATCTTAATATTTCCCTGTGTTGCTCTTTGAAATAAAATTACTACCATAAAAATCTCTTATCATATTGATGTGTTTAATTTACTCCATTGGCTTATAATTTGCAAAGTACCAAGATTAAGGTAGTATTTTTGTACTACTATTGGAAGCATGCCTTCCCTTTTTCACATTATTAAACTGTATATTTGTGCAATTTTAAACTATGTTTTCAAATAAACTTTCTCTGTGGCTTCAAGGTCTTTTCAGAAATCTTTCAAAATGGGATATGGGGATCAGAACTGCTTCAAGTCAAATGGAATCCAATTTGTACTACTGGTTAAAAGGTCCTTTTATTGACTATCACTACCTATGATTTTGCACAAGTTATCTGGAAATAGGAAATGCACTTTTAGATACAAAACAAAGATCTTCCTCCTTTGTTAATTTTTGAAGACTAAAATATTATTTAACCTGAAATTGGATTTTGTGATTTTTTTTTAGAATAAAAGTATTAAAATATACTTGTTTTAGGGTCTTTTTTTTTTTGTCAAATATTTGAGCACCTACTAAGTACAGGTACTGTTCTAGTGCAGGACAGTGGAAATTAAATCACATCAAGCCCTTGAAGAGCTTAGATTTCTGTGAGAGCTCAACAAATACTTTAACAAATAAGAATGCCATGTGCTGCAATGCAAAGTGCTAGAAGAACAAGGCAAGTAACGTATGAGAGTAACTGGGGCTCCTTCATCTACAGGTGGTCAGGAAAGGTTTCTCTTACCTGACATTTGGGCTGAGATTTGAACGACAAGAAGCCAGCCAAGTGGAGTTGGGGACAAGCTCTCCCTCTTCACTGCCCTCTCTTTCCACCTGAGGCAGCACTTAACCTTGGTGGGATTCTCTTTTCTCTGTGAAAGCAAGCTGTACCTCTTTCCTGTTTCACTGTTACTCTACGTGCAGTAAAGTTCCGTCTACCTAGTGGTGAACTGCGGCTCCTCTTCCCACCTCTTGCATAACTCAAGCCCTTTTTATGTCTCCTATGCCCCCGCCACTTTTTTTTTTTTTTTTTTTTTTTTGCGGTACGCGGGCCTCTCACTGTTGTGGCCTCTCCCGTTGCGGAGCACAGGCTCCGGACGCGCAGGCTCAGCGGCCATGGCTCACGGGCCCAGACGCTCCGCAGCATGCGGGATCCTCTCAGGGGCACGAACCCGTGTCCCCTGCATCGGCAGGCGGACTCTCAACCACTGCGCCACCAGGGAAGCCCGCCCCCGCCACTTTTTAAACATGAATATTAACTTCCTCAAATAGCTGCTTCACTCCGTGTGTGTATTCAAAAGCAGACCAAGGTCTGAATAGTTCTTTACATTTCCTTACAGGGCGCCTTAAGGTAATACCTCACCTAGCCAGCACTTTAGGGCTCACAGAGGACTGACGTTATTTTTCCTTTACTTACACCACATAACCAATAATGCCGCCTGGTAATCATCTTATGGAATCAGAACTTTAGGCACCCATGGTTAATTTTAGTATTTTGCCCTGTGGAACTAAACTACTGATTCTCAGTAGGCGCCCTGCTTGAGTTTGCCCACTGAATTTAGAAAAGTGGAATCCAGGCAGTACAGCCTTCCCAGGCCCAGTTCTCTGAAAGGGAAACAGAAAGGAAACGAACATTTACTGAAACCTACCATGTGCCGGATTCCTTGGCCGGGTGTTTCTATTTTGCCGTTTTAACTTCAGCGGGCACCCAGGTCCTAAGCCTTTGCTCTACTGATAATTGTATCCAGTCCATAATTAATATTTCTGCAAATAATTAACATAATCAGCAAAAACTGTGCCAGGTGAAAAGAAGGTCTTAGAGATTAACAACAGACTAAAGAGCACATTTAATACTAAAAGAACAGCAAAAACCGACCTGGGAAACAGTAGGCTTGAGAGAAATTTCCAAGACAATGGCTAACACTGCTCATAGTAAAATTTGCTATCGGTTAAAAATTGATAAAGAAGAACAAAATCGTCTTGACAAAATTTAGATTTGCAAAATTTGACCTGGTAAAGCTGGACCCAGTGGGAATAATGGCTGCAAAGGGGAATTTGCAATAGCAAAAGTTATAATAGAGAAAAATTGACGAGGACTGAAAAACTGATGACAGGATGTCCTTATAAAATTTCCAGAATTGTTAACAAAGTAAGTTCATTAAAATAGAAAGGAAAACGTCAAAGTTTGGGAAGAGTTCAACTGGGTGACTCTTCTTCTCTCGCCTCAGATCCCATCTCCCACACACTCCCTCTTAACCGGGCATCTTGCTTCCTACTCTCCTAGAAAACGATGGCAGGAAAGAACTCCCAGACTCACGGCACTCAGTCTCCTAACCGTGGCATCTGCGCTGGGTCTCTGCCTTCCTCCCATCCCCACACAGGTCTTCCAGGCCCTGCCTGAAGTCAGCTCTGCCTTTGGCACCGGATTCCATCACCTCTTGCCTGTTCAAGAACAGCAGATGAGCACTTCTTCCCTCGCCCTCCTACATCCTCCACACTGTACTGTTTGACCATCTTATTTCTCATATTTAAAAGGAAGAACTTCTCTCAGCCCCACCCACTTCCCCTATCAGTCACCACCCCACTTTCTTTGCTTTCCTCTGTAGCAAAACTCCCCAAAGAGTTGTCTGCATTCATTTTCTGCAATGCCTCTCCTCCCAAACTGTTCCCATGGAGACCACACATGACTCCCAAGTGGATCAATCTCACAGTGAACTCATCTTACTTAACCTATCACATTTGGTCACGCTCACCTCTGCAAGATGCTTTCTTCACTTGGCTTCCACTTCCAGGCACCATTCTCTCGGTTTCTGTGCACAGTGGTGGCCACTCGTCCCAAGTCTCCTTTGCTGGCTCATCTTCTCCCTGACTTACGTTGAAGGGCTCAGTCCCTGGACCTCTTCTATTTCCTGTCTCCCTCCACTGATGATCCTACCCACGCCCAGGGCTTTAAATACCACTTAGAGGGCTTCCCTGGTGGCACAGTGGTTGAGAGTCCGCCTGCCGATGCAGGGGACACAGGTTCGTGCCCCGGTCCGGGAAGATCCCACATGACGCCGAGCGGCTGGGCCCGTGAGCCATGGCTGCTGAGCCTGCGCGTCCGGAGCCTGTGCTCCGCAATGGGAGAGGCCACAGCAGTGAGAGGCCCGCGTACCAAAAAACAAAAAAAAACACTTAGATACCAACCACTCCCAATTTGATATCTACAATCCAGACTTCTCAAAGTCCAGAGTTGCACATGTCCTGCTTCCTACTCAACATCAGCCACGGAGGTCTAACAGGCATTTCAAACTCAGCATGCCCCAAACCGGACTCCTGACCATCTTTCCCCTAACCTCATCACACCCTCCTACCTTAGTTGACTGCAACTACATTCTTCAATTGCTTAGAACAAAAACTTCAAGGGCAGCCTTAGCTACTCTCATTCCCTCATACCCCACATCCTATCCATCAGGAGATTCTATTGGCCTTACGTTCAAATGTATCCAGAATCTGCCCATCCGCGCTACCCCCACTGCTACCCTCCATCCCCATCCCTCTGAGCATCGCCCTCTCCCCCTGCTTACCACAGCAGCCCCTACTCCTGTCCTTGCCCTCCTGTCATCTAAGCTAAACAAAGAACAACCTCCCTGAAACTTTGGTCATTGCTCTGCTCAAAACCCTGTAATGGCTCCCCATTCCACCCTAGAGTCAAGCCCTTCCAATGCCTCCCGGGCTCAGACGATCTGGCCCCCTCTCTCCTCCTCTCCCACCAGTCTCCCCACCTCCTTCCTCCCTTCTAACCACACTGGTCCCCTTGCTGCTTCTCTGACATACCAGATACTTTCCCACTCCGGAGCTACTGCTCCAGCTTGTCCCTCTGCCACGCATATCCTTCCCTTAAACATGTTTGGATGACGCCTTCACCTCCTTCAAGTCTTCTTTCAAATCTCACCTCCCAGTGATGCCTTCCCTGATCAGGCACTCCCCTGAGTACCTGATTTCGTACCTCAGCCTGCACCTCCACCACTGATCTACATCTTCTTTTTTCTATAGAACTCAACAGCTTTTAACATATCATTTACTTACTTCTTATGTTTAGTATCTGCCTCTCCCTGGTAGAAAATTAACTCAGCAAGGGCAGAGACCCATATCTACTTTGTTTACTGATACATCTAAGAAAAACAATGCCTAGCACATAGATGTTTAGTAGTTATTGAATGATGAACCATGCTATACAGATTAACAAAATAAATTTGCTTAATGGAATTATCTCCAGAAAAATGCTTTTGAAAAAAAAAGTCATCAATGTTGGTATAATTATTTAAAAAAAATTATTTTAGACTGAAACAATGGGTCAAAACCTCCACAGAGTCAAAATGCTATATGGGTTAAAATGATGACATAAAATACCACAGTAAAAATATCCTGTGTCCACCAGACTTTCAGATGCTTTACATAACTCATCACAAGTATTTATTCTGCCCACTGAACAGATGAGAAGACTGAGTCTCAGGATATTAAGTGCTTACCAAAGTCACACAGCTAGTCTGGGTTGGGAACAGGATTTGAACTTGTCTATAGGCTTCTACCCTGGCCATTATCCCACCCTGCCTCCCGACCTCAATGAAAGTAGATTTTTAAATAACTGCTTGCATGGGGATGAGAATTACTCACCATTTTCCTGTTAAGTTTCTCCACTGTGACTGAAGTTTGCCACTGAAGACGTTTGAAAAGCTGGACCATGAGTTCAAACGGCACGTACACACACTGGTAAACTCTCCCACTGGACACGATGGGATACATCAAGTGAATGTAAACAGCAGCTGGCTTGCAAACACTCAACTGGCCTAAAAGTTTACAGTTCTCTGAATGGTAAACAACCCCTCACTATCCCCCCATCATTTCCTTCTCCTCTTATTCCCTCACCGAAACAGATGGCACAACACTGATGTCAGTCATTTCACTTGGATTTTTAAAAATACATTGGTTCATTCTTTTAAAAGTTTTAAGCACTGAACAAACATATTTTAAGTAGTAATTAGCCTATATGGTAAGCAAAATAAGCCCCCCCCCCCAAAGACATCCACATCCTAATCACCTTACATGCCAAAAGGAACATTGCAGCTATGGTTAAGTTAAGGATCCTGAGATGGGAAGATTATTCTGGACTATCTGGGTGAACCCAATGTAATCCCAAGGGTCTCTGTAAGAAAGAGGCAGGAGAGCCAGTAAGGAGATATGCCAATGGAAGCAGACACTGGAGTGATGCCAATGCTGTCAGGAGGTCATGAGCCAAGGAATGCAAACAGCTTCCCGAAACTGGAAGAAGTAAGGAATGGATTTTCTCCTACGGCTTCCCTGCCAACACCTTGCTTTTAGCCCTGTGAGACCCATTTCCAGACCTCTGACCTAATAAATGTATTGTTTTAAGCCACTCAATTGTGGTAATTCGTTTACAGAAGCAATAGGAAACTCCTTACAGCCTAGAAACACAATGTCATAAAAATGCTGAAATCCCTTGATGCAACTAGTGTTGACTCTGCTTATACCTGCATTAAGGAAGCCACCAGCAAACTGAGAGCCAGGGAACCACAGAAAGGTCTCACAATTGATTCCAATATTCAGCTTGGCACCCAGTAGGGAAAGACAGCAGACTCCCCCCTGCCCTGCCCCTCCCTCCTTCACAGAGCTAACATGGTGCCATCGATGATATTCCACTACCGATGGGACCTGGCAGCCTCGGGGCCACACAAAGAAACCCTGAAAAGAAATAAAATTAGTCACCGTCTCAAGTTACCTGTTCCACTGATGGATAAGAACCTGCAAAAGAAAGAATCGGTTTACATGGCATTTTGCAAAAGAAAACAAAAAAAAAAAAGAGAGAGCCATGAAGGGACCTCAGATTGTGAGAATAGCTTTTAATTTTAAAACAATTGAAGCAATAAATCATCCATCTCTCTTTCCATCACAGGCAAATAGTCTCCCAAAACATTTGAGATATTTTAAACTACAACTGTGATTAGTGCAAAATAAACACAAACTCTTTCAGGCACCAACATCAAAATCTGCCAAGCAGACAGGCGCGGGCCACAGGATCAGCCTCAGCTGAGGCCAGGAGGAGCGGCCAGATTTGCATGGTATTTCAACACACCCAGCTCTGAACAGACAAAACAATACCGGGGGAGGGGAAACCACAAGAGAATGTTGCCCAAAGTGAAATAAATCTGCCTAACACACTCATGTGGCTAACATCCTTGGCACCTGGAAGATGCTTGAAAAATAAATGCAGAGTTGGCAGCTTCTAGACAAAGCTGAAGGAACAGGGTTTGGGCTCGTTTGCTTTTGGTTTTTAATTGGGGTCTTATATATATATATTGGTTCTTATGCAGAAAAATCTGCTTTCTGGAAGGTATTCTGTGCCTCACATTGCTCCCAACTCCAAAAAAAATGTTTGTGCTGCTTCTGTCTGTCTGGATGCTTCGCAGAATCCCCTTCCATACCTAGGGCACCTCACTGCCTCCTCACGTCACCTGGTCTGGAGACCACTGTCCAACAGAAGTACAACTCGTGTCTAATTTCAATTTGTTTGGTAGCCACATTAAAAAAAGATCAAAAGGAATAAATGAAACTTTAATATCATCTTACTTGATGTATCTAAAATATGGTCATCTTAGCATATAATCAATATAAAATATTGACGCAATATTTTACATTCCCTTTTATTGGTACCAAGCCTTCCAAATCTGGCATGCATTTCCTGTGCACAGCACAACCTCAATGTGCACAAGCCACATTTCCAGAGGTCATTAGCCACATGTGGCCATGGACAACTGTACTGAACAGCACAGATCTAGAGAATTATGACACAAACTCTTTCAGGATGATTTACTGAGTAGGGAATCTCCATGGCATTGTGTGGGCGATCTTACACATCAACTTAAGGGTACAGAATCTTGTTCTGTAACCTAAGATTTTTGACCTTAGGTGAAGGACAGAATCACATTTTATCTAATCCTATCCCCCTCTCCTGCCCCCAACACTGGCCATCTCCCCATTGACGGCCCACACGGATGATGTCATTTAGCAACAGTGATGCCTACCAGATGAAAAGACATCCTTTCTGTGGTAGAAAGACTTATTTGAGGATCATAGCTATAACTCAACTAGAGTAAGATAATACTCCAGAATGCTTACAGAGTTAGCAGAAGGTAGTTCTGAGGTTTGTCAGGGCAGGAGGTGTTTTAAATAGATTTTTCATTTTTGAGGAAGATGGTAACAAAGTACCTTACCGACTGGGAAGTGGAGAGTTTCAGGAGTGGGAGGAAAAAATGGGATAATCACCAAAGAAAGTAATTACCCAAGAAACTGGGACTAGAAGTTGGGGTGGCAAACACTAAAAATGAGGCAGGTTCTAAAGTGGGGTGCGAGAACTATAACAAACCAGAACCATAACATCGAACCTCTATGTGATCCCTCGCGTCTTACATGTCTGACCAAGGTAGTAACTGCAGGAAAATAAAAATAGAACCGAATGTTAGGGCAGAAAGGGACTTCTGAGCTTATCTGGTCTAACCCACTCATTTTAAGGAAAAAGGCCTAGAGAGGTAAAGCGACTCGGCCCCATCCCACTTAGAAGTGGAGTCGGGCTACAAACGCAGGTGCTGTCACTATGAATTGCAGGCAAGGCTCCATCCAGTTCAGGTCAAGGGGAAAAAACAATGTCGGGAGTGGCAGGCTCAAGCTACGCCCTACAGCCCACGGTGAACACGGGGCAATGGCAAGCACATTCTCTTGTAGGTGGGAGAAAACAGCAAGTCAATTCAGAACATTAAAGCAATGTTGACATAAAATGGCATTAAAACACAACTCTTCTTTAAGAGTCCTTCCTCCATACTTTTTCTCCCCTTGAAAAAAAATCCCAATCTGAACCAAACTGGATTTCTGATTAGTTAGTTATGTGGGCATTTAGATCAACGGACAAAACAAAAACTTTGATACGCTGTATTTTCCAAAGACACACTCATCAGGATTTTGCACAAATGGATAACAAAAGATATTTACAGGAAGAAAGTGCTCTCTTTCACACATACACCCACACAGTGAGAATTTTCACAATTACACCACCACAACTCACACAGAAGACGCCTAACAGGCTGATGATCAGCTGACAAAATACACACATTATTCCAGTTTTCAGTCATAAATAATCTCGTCTACATACATGTGTAAAATTAAGCAGTATATTCCACACTTTGATTCCGGGGAAGCCTGCCTTGAATATATTAAGATACGCATACAAATAACATTTATAAGCATGAAAGAAAACCAATATTTGCTCCAGTTTTCCCAACTCTCAATCTGAAATAAAGAATAGCACATATACAAAATTTTGCCTTGTAGAAATAGCCCTTTGTCTTGTGAGGCGAAAAAAAAGGCAGCCATATTCCACTTTCTTTCGATAGGTTTAGGTATCAAAAGGGCTAAATTTCTTTTTCTGCTTAATGAATTAAGTAATGTGTAGCCTGTAATCTTATATACTGACTTTACACCATTCACTTTGCAAAATTTTATTATAAAATTTTTTAATTTGCTCAAAATACACATGCCATCTTTGTCCACATTTCAATCCAAAGCCCCAATCCCCCTCCCACCCCCAGAAAAGGCCTTCACTTTGTAATAGCGGTGAAAAGAAGTCACTTTTGATGTGTGTTTGGAGTCACTATGCTATGGTACTCAGCCCTAAGGAAACGGGACTCCGTAAGGCTGCTTAGCATGGGGGTTTCTGCAGGAATCAGGGACTCGTGTCACCGAGCGGGGCTGCTTTGGGGTGTCCAAGACAATGTGAAAAGGTGACACCAGTGGGCACAGTTTAGTAGAGAGTTACTGCCCCATGAGCTCCCTCCTTCTGTCAATGTCATTTGTTCCCGAACTGAAGAAAACGTCAGAGGAGAGAAGAGAGGAAGCACGCTCTACTAGGGCCCACCCACTGGGCACACCACCCACTGCTCTTCAAAGGGTCAGCGTATCAGATCTCACCAGATCCTCAAAGCACAGTTGGAAAGAGAGGGCAGGGGTCATCACACCACTGTGCACATATGGAAAGATGAGGGACTTGCCCAGCTACGGGCTGCACCCAGGTCCACGGGCCACAGGCCTCAGGCTCTGCATCCCTTGCTCACATCTCCTGTGAAAAGGGTACCAATCATAACCAGAACCCTGATTGTTCATAACTCACATGTCATAATCCAACTTCCGGACTTCGCAGAATTGTGGAATTCTGTGCTGTATTTCACCCAGTTGGTTCTACTTTATTTTCCTACAGTCTCCAGGAAGATCCTTTCTACCAATCAAATGCATATTAAGCAGACAGCAATAAGTCCTTTTTTATTTGACTGAATAATCTGAAATAGAAATTCCAGAGACCCTAGCATTTGGTACAGAGCAATAGGAAAATTACAGAGCCCTATCGTTCCACTTTTTCATCACATCTGAAACTCTGATTTAATCCCAGGTTGCAACTAAAATGCTGAAACACCAAAACGGAAACGATGGTCTTTCATGATGTCATATAAAGTTTCTTTGCATCTGAAACCCTTAAACTGCTGAAGACCACACTGTTGGTCACAGCAGATAAGCAGTGAAGGCAAGTCAGGAGGTGATTAGCCAACAAAGGGCAGAGATGAGACTCTGACCCCAGAACACATAGAAATGAAGGCAAGCAAAGAGCTGGGGGATGAGAAAATTACAAATTTGGGGCACTTAACATGATTCCAGGGAGTTGTCGTGTGTCACGGTAAGAAGAGATCAGCTATTTTAACTAACAGTACACACGACTATGCCTTGGGGGAAGGGTTGCTGAGAAACAGAACTCATCTACCTTTGGCAAAGAACAACACTGTGCTGCTGGGGGCATCTGCATTCATACGACCCAATGTCACAAACCCAAATGAATTCTGGACAGCACTGAAAGGGACAACAGCCCTTTTTACACCTGAAAATCTAAGCGGGGAACTAATTTTTTAAACTGTTCCTGAGTTAGAGTTTCTTTAAAATATTGACTTGCTTTTTCCAGCTATGCTTACTACCAACTATTTTAACCTTTAAAAACCAACCTGTCACAGATTTTCTAGTTGACTATAAAGGTCTCACACTCTCAGCCGCATTCTCACACACATTCACACACTCGTATTATGAATTTTGATATGATTAAATTAAAAATATCTTTCATTGTAGATGTGCTAATCTACTCTACTCTACATGGAGAGGTCAGAAATCATTGTGTATCATGAAAAAACTTAAGTCACAAATAAAGCGCAGCCCAGTTACTGATTTTCGATATGAAACGAAAGTGGGCTTTTTGTTTATGGTAGGTAGGTGACACAACTGGCTCCATTACTTGGTTCCTCTGGAGGCCACTATCACCGACCCCCAAAGCAAAACAGAGGACTGGCGGCACTTCCTGCTTTTGATATGCCAGTGGCAGATCCCCCACCAGCAACAGGAATACTTTTTTTTTTAACCATCCTCTTCTTAAACATTTATAAAAAGAAAAATTATCTACAGTAGTGTATCATCACTAATAGAAATTTCCTCCCAGTTCTACTTCAGAAGGCGTCAAATGATGTTATTTAAATAAACTATAAATACCCCATGTATTCCCCATGTCTGGCTGTCCCAACTTCTTACTTTTTTTTTTTTTTTTTGGCAAATTAAAAAGGTGTATGGCTTCTTCTCGCCAATTTGTACGTCTGAGGTTTAGCTTGGTATCCTGCGGTAAAAGTACATGTAGCCCAGGTCTTTAGGGGGCCTTTCTGAGGCACAAACTTTGTGGTCATTGTAGATCACCCATCTGAAAACAAAAGACAGAAGCACTTGATGGATTTAAGTCAGTTCCAGGAAACTTTGCAGGAGAAAGTTACTGCACCATACTTAAAATAATCAAGATGGTTTAAGATAAACCAAACTCAAGTCTGTTGTATAAAAAGAAACAGAATGCTGGTGGGAAACTACAGCTGCTTTTTTATTCTCAAGTTCAATCAAAAAGTAGTTCCTAAGGAGCCTCCAAACATTTCCACTTGTAGAAATCCATAGATGGCCTCAGAACTTCAGTCAAAGAAGTATGTGTTTTTTTCAGCCTTAGGTATAAAACTAGCTAAAAATCAGAAGTAAATAGGTATGCAGTGAACTATTATACAACTATTAAAATGTCTTTGAAGAATATCTGGTAAAGTAAGAAAATAATCACAATATAATATGAAGTGGGAGAAAGCAGGTTACAAAATTGTATGTACTGTGTACAAACTTTAAGCTTTTAGAAAAGTTGTAAATACAGACATACACATACCCTCTCCCAGTGAAAACAAAGGGAAATGTATCAAAATACAGACAATGGTTCTCTCTAGGCTTCCAAACAACACATTCTCTGTATGTTTTTGTATTTTACAAATTCCTTATAATGAATTTCATGGCTTTTAAAATTATAATTAAGCTATTTTTCTTAAGAAAAGTATTTTTAAAAGAGCTATCATGCTTGGTAATAAAAAGGATTCACTATAAATCAAGATCCTGTGCTCGACTATTTTATTAATCAAGTTGAGAAGACAAGACTAAAAGACACACCAAAAAGGAACACAGTGGATTCCTGACTGGGAATCAGTCACTCCTGCAGTACGAGGTCAGCGTCCTACCAGGAGAGGGCAAGGTTACGTGTTTCTCCAGGGTCCATGTGACCCAAGCACTGCCTCAAGCAGCGGTGCTGACCCACAGGCCAGGCCACTCAGTGGGAACTCAAGGAAGGGAAACCAGTGGGGCCCGTGGGGATCCAGCCCTGGAAGAAGGTTCTGAAGAGAGCAGCGGCCTTACACCCCACAACTGTCTCATTCCTAGCTCACCACACACCTAACATTTCTTAAGAAGCCAAGGGTACAACAGGGCAAACACTGATACCCAGTCAAGTTTGAATCTCACATAAGCAACAAATACTTTTTTTTTTTGAAGCTATTAAATGTTTATTATAGGGTAAGCAAATACATAAAACATGTCAGGTTTTGGATCCAATGTTTTAAATTAATAAACAAATAAATACAAACATAGTCCTAAAAAATTTAATATCTGAGCTCTGTCTACTAGAAGGCCATTAGCAATGAATACCCCTAAACAGCAAATCTTGGATACTAAGCACCATTCCTCACTAATAGAATATAGGGTCAGTTAGAGAAGTGAGTATTTCTGTATATAAGGCAGGGAAATTACAAGAAAAATATGATATATCTTAAAAAGCAAGGAAGCTTTCAAAGACTAATTTGGGGACATGTCAAAAGACACAGATGAAAAATTGAAGGAGCTCCCTGGCCAAATTTAGAACAATTTAACCATTAAAATGCATTATGATTGATTGTAATACACTAAATATATAAATATATGTAAGTACATATGGATGCCCATAAAGAAATAAAATGAAAATAAATGACATACAAATCCTTACTAAAGAAATGGTAAAGAAAAAGAATCAAGCTTATATCTTATTTTCAAGGGCAGCAACAAATACTTTTTTAATACAAGTATGTCCCATGCAACAGCTGAGACATATTTATACTAAAAAGTTATTCATTATCTGAAATTCAAACATAATAGGGCATCCTGGTTTTCTTGTTTTGTTTCGTTTTGTTGGCTAAACCTGGCAGCCCTGGAGAGGTTCCAAATATGGACAGACATTCCGCTGTGGGATGCGTCTTTACTTTGGGAGGTCCCTTTGCTATGACAGTGAAGAGTGACTCTGAATACTAGCTCTGACACAGTTGCAAACGTCAAGCTATTTAGCCTGTCTGAGCCTTAGTGCCCTGATGTGTAAAATGGCTTTAAGAGTCTATCCCTACAAGACCATTATGAAAACCAAATGAGATAACATATGAAACACCTAGTGGAGTGCCTGGTACATAGTAGGTCCTCAATAAAATGTAGATATTATTTTACCTTCTCAAAAAGACTCACCTTCCTTCCTTTTTGATGTGACAAACATAGTGTCCACTCATTGTAGATGTCCCCATGTGACTGATGAACGCAAATAATTCATACACTATGAAAGAGGAAACAACTCAGTTACAAGGCAGCATTTCTAGAAATCAATAGCACTTCTGACCAGAATTTAAAGCCAACAAGAGTGTAATCCAGCAACTGTTTAGAATGAAAGACAGTCTATTTACTTACTGAGAACACACCCACCTACCCAAAGTGAGAGCAACTTCAACCTGCAAATTCATAACAAAGCAGGACATGAACTTTACAGCTGACCTTAAGTTCCTATCTGAAAGGGGATTAAAAGCCCCACAGCCCAGTCTGGTGGCAAGCTCATGGGTCTAAAAAGGTAGTCCCAGCTCCATCACTTCCAAGCGGCATGAGGGTGGAGAAGTTGTTTCATCTCTCGGAGCCCATTTCTTCACAGAAATGAAAAATCCACCCACTTCACAAGGTTGCATGAGGCTTAAATGAGCAATTCAGACTAAAATACCACACAAATGTCAGGATTAGGAGGAAGACAGCAGATAGGTGTTATCGTTTATAGAAAGGGATAATGCTCGGAATATGTGTCATGTGATTTCTGACTGGCTCATGATTATAACCTCTATGGGACCAAATTTCAGGCTTCACGCCTTCTGAACAAGGAGATATATAGCCTCTTGGAGCTTAAGATGGATGTTTATTCTCTAACAAGTATCTCCTGTCATCTTGCACAGCATATGCTGTACCAAATCCACGGTGAATGAATTTCAGCTCATTACCCCGCCCACCGCCCCCCAGCCAATCCTAGGCTTGCACAACACCTGCAAAGTGGCTTCCGCAGACTGGCACCAGTGCAACTCCGCCAACTGCTACAGACTACGACGAGACAGGTACAGAAACTGAGTTAGCGTTTACAGACTCTTATAATAATTTGCGAGGAACATTCATGTCTGTTGAATCTAATTAAGAAAAAAATGGGCTTGCATATTCATTGTTTTTGGTACTCACGTTCTGTTGTATTTTACAAGTGTACTGGTTCTGGACGGACCCTCTTCCTCGCTCCTCCCTCTCTCATTCTTTCTCTCTCTTGCCGTTCACCAATGCTCAGCCACATATTCAGCTGTGAATCCCCAGTCCTCATCTTAGCCTTCAGCGCATCACATACTATGGACGACCTCTCCTGCTTCCCCAAACACCTGCCCCCAGGACATGACTGTCTTTTTGTTTTCCAGGTGCCTCACTGGCTTCTCCTCTTCTCCTGACTTTTAAACATTGGTGACCTGGGGCTCTGACCTCAAGCCTTTCTTCCCTCTATCTTCTCTCTCTCTCTCTCTCTCTCTCTCTCTCTCTCTCTCTCTCTCTCTCACACACACACACACACACACACACACACACACACACACACACACACACACACACACACACACACACACACACACACCTGTACATTCTCATCCTCTCTCTCTCTGCCACCTCCCCTACCCCTTCCCTCTCTGGTTGATCTCATCCAGTCTCATGGCATTAAATGGAATTATGTTCTTAATTTCATTTCCAGAATGTTCACTGCTAATGTACAGAACTACAATTGAATTTTGTATATCGGTCTTGTTTCCTGCAACCTTTCTGAATCCATTTATTAGTTCTAATAGTTTTTAAAGTAGATTCCTTAGGATTTTCTATACACAAGACCATGTCATCTGCAAACAGAAATAGTTTTACTTCTTCCTTGCTTATCTGGATGCCTTTTATTTCTTTTTCTTGCTTAACTGCCATGGCTAGAACCTCTTTCACAACGTTAAATAGAAGTGGCAAGAGTGGACATCCTTGTCTTGTTCCTGCTCTTAGGGGAAAAGCATTCAGTCTTCACCATGAAGCATGATGTGAGCTATGGTTTTTTGGTAGGTACCATTTATCAGGTTGAGGAAGTTCCCTTTCATTCCCAGTTTGTTGAGCATTCTATCCTCAGCTTTATCCATCTCAATTCTCCCAGTAACTCAGGACAAAATCTGGACTCCTCTCTACCACTGTTTACACACATCCAATCCATCAGCAAATCCTTCAAAAATATATCCAGCATTTCCTTCAAAATATATGCAGAATCCAACGACTTCCTACCACCTCCACTAGTAAGCCCCAATCCAAGTTACCATCATCTCTTGTCTGTATTATTACAATAGCCTCCCCTCCTAACGGGGCTCCCTGCTTCCTCCCTTACCCCTACCGACCACTCTCAGTACGACTGCAAATCTCACTCTAACAATGACCTATGAGGTCCCCCCACCTCCTTCCACTCTCCCCCTCCACTCCAGCTCCTCCGGCCTCCTGGGTTCTCCTCAAACACACCGGCTACTCCTCTCACTGACAGAGAGGGCTTCAAGCCCCACACCTACGGTCCCTCTATCTGAAACTCTTCTTTCAGATGCCACATGATCCACTCCTCACTTCCTCGAGGTCTCAGATCAAATGTCATCTCAGAGAGGCCTTCCTTATAAATAGCAACTCCTCCCTCCTTCCACCCCACCCTCACCCCAACCTTGTTTTACTGTTGTCCATGGAGCTCAAAATAACACCATATCACATACTTATTTGTGTATTTACTTACTGTCTATTTCCTTTTATCCCAGGCTAGAACATAGCTCCATAAGGATGAGAAGTTTGTTTGGGATTTTGGGGGGGGGTTCTTCTTTTTTTTTTTTTAGTTTTATAAACTCACCAAATATATATTTTTTAAATTTCATTTGTCTGTTGTGTTTACTGGAATATTCCAGACACAGAGAACAGTGCTTAGCATGCAGTAGTCATGGCTCCCTTCACCCCATGTCCTCACTTGTTTTTCTATCTTTTCATATTGTATACATTTTTATAAACCCCCTACCAAAGTATAAATTGGGGTATAAATTAGTGAAATAATTATTTTAAAAAGAAATGAATCAGAGGGGACTGCCTTTCCCATCATTAACTAAGTTTTTGTCGCTAGCTATCACATCAGCTGACAACCCCCCCAACACACACACCAAAAAAAAAAAAAAAAAAAAAACAGGTTTGAAAGAGAAACCAGGCAAAAACTGTTGTGAATGACAATCATTTTGCCTGGCACTTAGTGATCCAGGGACACTACCCTTGTCGGCCCTCCCCAGTGTTCCCCATCACTAAGAACCCATCCCCACCCTAGTAAACAAGAGAGAGTGTAGGCTGAGACTTTTTCAGGTTCCTAGACCCTAGTTGGTTTTTAAAGCTCTTTAGGAATAATTTTATATCAAATTCCAAATCTTCAGTTTGAGAGATATGGGGCTGGTCTCCCACAAGGTGGCTGCCCTCTTAGAATTTTCATGGAATGAAGAGAGTATGTGATCCTCCGACGAAGGCTTTTCCCTCACAAGAAACTGTCCCCCAAAACAATGCCTTAAATAACTGAACAGAGTATTTAATGAGCACTTCTCACCATAAGCCAGGGTCATTTCAGTGAAACATTGCTCAGATACCAACAAGCCAACACATTAACAAAATAGACAGACATAGAGAAAAGAACAAATCCATACACTCAACACACCCAAACATGTCATTAAGCCCCCAAAGGCATTTTCCCCTCTTTAGTTAAAAGCACTTAATTCACGTGTATACTCAAAATCATAAAAATAAAGAAAAAATATTAGCATAAATCTTAGTCCTATAATTAAAATTAACTGTGTTTATCAATAGAAGTGACTGCTCCATGCATTATTCAAGGCCTCCTGCTAGGAACCAACAGCAAAAGAGAATCTCGATAAATCTGCAAAAATTCAACAGGTAAGAAATCTCAGTTTATCTTTGTTTCCAAAGAGAAATCAAGGTGAATAAACCAGACAGGGAAGCCACTGCTGATTCTTCTAGTTCCCAGAGGTCTCCCTCCAAAAATAGCATCACCACACTCTCAAAAAGTACAGAGACCTCTTTTTATATAGATAGAAAAGGCATTTTTAAGCAAGGTAAATCAGTTCAAAAATGTTGACTTGTAACCAAGCAGGAGGACGCAATGGGGCCTTCCCAGGACAGACCGCTCCCCATATCCTCTGCCTTAGCTACTCTCTGTACCTAGACAACAGTATTTGATGCACATTTCCGGAGTTGTTTTATAGATGTGAAAACTCCGCACCAAATGGCAGATGTTCACTACTTGATGATCATGAGCACATGGCCCCCAGGCCTACTGGAGCCTGAGGGTTGATAATATTAACCCCTGTGACACCTCCATGTTGCCTCACCATCAGCCAGTCAGAGAACTGTGCACGGGCTGATCACATAACCTGCGACACACCTCCCTCACCTGGCTTTTAAAAATGCTTTGCCGAAACCTGTTGGGGGAGCTCGGGGGGGTTTTTTGAGCATGAGCCACCCGTTCCCTTGCATGGCCCTGCGATAAACCTTTCTCTGCTCCAAACTCCGATGTCTCGGTTTGTTTGGTCTCACTGTGCGTCGGGCAAAAGAACTTGCGCTAACAGACTTTCAACAGGGAAGCTTTCAAAGTACCCAGAAGAACTGGACAAAACTGCCTAAACCACTTTAGCCAACGGAGTCCCTCTAATGAGCCAGAATTAAACTGTCTGAAACTAGCATCCCCACTTCCCTCCCAACAAAACTCATCCTTTTCTGAACTTAGGAACATGTTTACAACCTTTCTAATACAAAGAATTTTTTAACATCAAAATTTTACCACCTCCACCCAACATAATAAGGGACTGAACTTGATTTTATTCTTTGAGAAAGCACTGTCAGAAAAATTACATGCAAACTTGGAAAGTAGAAGGGGTAGGCAGAATGCCCTTTTGTATCATGTGGAGGAAAGGCCACCCAAGGATGGTCTAGGGTAGGAACCGGCATACGATGCCCCAGAGGCCAAATCCAGCTCACAGCCTGTTTTTGTGCTGCCAAGAAGACAGGGGGGAAAAGAGGAGGACAGAAATATGAGACGACAAGTGTATGGCCCATGAAGCCTGAAACAGTTACTATCTGGACCTTCAGAGAAAAAATGTGCTGGCCCCTGGTCTAGGGGAATGAACTTAGCTCATCGCACTACTTACTACTGATTAAAGAAAGCTTCCAAACTTAGTGAAGTTACTTGTTAAGTTGTAGATTTTTGTCTGGGAAAGATATCAAAAAATTCTCTCCAGTGGAATATATACAGACATACCTCAGAGAGATTGTGAGTTCTGTTCCAGACCACTACAATGAAGCAAATAACGAAATAAAGCGAGTCCCATGAATTTGTTTGGTTTCCCAGTGCATATAAATAAAAGCTATGTTTACACTATACTGTAGCCTTTTAGGTATGCAATAGCATTATGTCTAAAAAAGCAATGTACATATCTTAATTTAAAAATATTTTAAAGCTAAAAAATGCTAACCAGCATCTGAGCCTTCACCAAGTTGTAATCTTTTTGCTGGTGGAGGGTCTGAAATATTGCGAGAATGACCAAAGTGTGACACAGAGATACTAAGTGAGCAAATGCTGTTGGAAACATGGCGCCAACAGTCTTGCTTGATGCATCGTTGCCATAAGCCTTCACTTTGTAAAAAAACACAATGTCTCTGAAGCACAACAAAGCGAAGCACAATAAAACGAGGTCCACCTGTGTGGATGTTGCCTCCCATTTCAGTTCTACAAGGATCAAGCCAACAGCCACTGCAGATGCCCCCTCCAAAGTTTTCTTGGAACACTGATCTGCTTTTTGTAACAGACTGTAAACTTTCTTTAACTGTTAAGTAATCTGTTGTAACTTTCTGTATTTGCCTTTAAAATCTTTTATTGTCACTTTGATTCAATGAATAGATATTGTTTCACAGTGACCTATGATCCTATCTGACCAAGTGTTTTAAAACCATTTGCTATCTTTGACAAAATTTCCCAAGTCAAATTCTAAATGAAATTCTTTTGACCTCTAGCTAACTTTGGGATGCTTCCAAGGGCCCTTGAAACAACCCAAAGAGAGGTATTAAACTTATTAGACTTACTTGGTAGGTTAAATTACATGGGAAACATTGTCAAATAAGTGGTGATAAACCTTCTTAGGTTATATTATATGGGTAAATGTCATTAATATAGATATTCCAAAAATTATATGGAATTCCTAAAAATCTGGTATATCCTGGTATAGTTACCAGTCATAATTCTGGTTATTATCTTAAAATGTTGTATGTCCTAGAAATAACCAAGTTTCTTATCAGTTGCATTATATTATGTTTAACCATGCCATTTTAAGTCTTTTATCATTGTGCTACCGAGTCCAAGCTCGCTCTGCTCACTGCACAACAGGCCAGTAAGTCAGAGACACGGTGCTGAGGCAAGGAATACGACTTCATTCAGAAAGCCCGCAGACCGAGAAGACGGCAGACTAAAGTCTCAAAATAACCATCTTATCAGGGTTTGGATGCCAGTTTCTTTTATAGCACAGAGAATGGGAGGAGATGAGGAAGTAAAGTAAAAAGGCCATAAGTTTTGCAAATATCGCCTGGAATGGCCAGCCTGGGGAGGGGATGTGTTCATTTCTTCTTTCTTGTAGCCATCCACAGGTGGAGAGGGTCCAGATGTTTGACTGAACAAAGGTACTTTGGTTTAACATCCAGGCAGAGGGGCAGGGTTCCCCGAGGCAGGCCATTATGTATATAGACAATATCCTTTTAGTGAACAAAAGCAGCGGAAAGCAAAGGTTAAAGTAAAAGAAACAGATCCAACATGTAGTCAGGTTTGGCTCTTCCCTGTTACAATTCCCCACTGTCAATGTCCATTCCACAATCTTGTAGAAAAACGGGTGACAAAGTCGGATGGATCTTCCTGGGAGTGTTCGTCATCAGTGCCAGTGTTCCAAACGTTGTTTCTTTTGTTCCTCTCTGGAAAGTGTCTCCTTTACTCCTGTAGTCTTAAAGTATTCACAACCTAAAAGTTGAGAGTTATGATCTATTCAGCGGGAATTTTGAGGGCTTCAATCCCAGGAGGCAGCATCTCAAGTTAAGGAATTTAGCCCTTTTCTATGGATGGGAAGATGCACTGAAATCACTCCCTTGATATGCACCTCGGCTATCTGGGGCCTGTATCCTATATTTTCATACCCTGAGTTTCCTCAGGGCTCACGGCTCACG
Organism: Mesoplodon mirus; assembly: GCF_964341445.2. Lineage (NCBI taxonomy): Eukaryota > Metazoa > Chordata > Mammalia > Artiodactyla > Ziphiidae > Mesoplodon > Mesoplodon mirus. Next base: position 50,684,377 of record NC_138982.1, read on the forward strand.
TTGGAGGGCTGCAATCACTAATGACTGATGTGGCAGGAAATATTTCATTTCTCAGATCCTCTCCTCTTGCTCAGGATTTTGACCAATATTGGGAGACATTTCATGACCAAATTTGTCCCACGGCGCTGGGAGGCTCATCCCACATCAGGCGAAAATTCTTGATATGCCACTCCAGATGCTAGTTTTCGGATTAGGCCCTATTGATAACTAAAGATTCTCTGGATCCTCTATCTAAATATGATCCAGGAGACATTTTCCCTTGTTGCTTCTTCCCATACCTAGAATCACACTATTACAATTATTTTATGTTATAAATGTGACCTATTTCCTCAAGACGTTTAGCCATATAAGTTTTGTTGGAGGCCTGGTTACGCACTGGGTACTTTAAGAGACAACAATCTTATAAAAATAGACAGGATATAAGTAATGCAGCTAGTAACACTGACAGAGTGTAGCAGGGAGACACAAAGCACAAACAATTGGCTTACAAAGGTATAATTTACCAAATTATTGCAAGTCATAATTAGTTTAAGGGGAAGGTTTTCCTTATACCTGGAAAACACAGATTTAAACCATTTTTCAGACAGAAACCATAAAAATTATAACCATATTCACCAGTTTACTCAGTCTTATGTAACTAAACCCTTCTTGTTAACAGCTTTATGAAGCCATCAGGTTTCCCATTAGAATTCTTCATTTCTTACCCAGTTCACCACTATGGTCTGAAAGTCAGAAACTTGTATTTATCCAAAGCTCCTTTCTATAAATCTTCTTGAAGAGGAAGCATTTTTTCAAAGGCCTCAGAGTGAAACCATAACTGTCTATAATGACGAAAGACTTAAGAAGGCACATTTAAATCTGACTACAATGCAATTGACAAAGTAACTTGGTTACTGCTGTGACATGGAACACTTTCAGATAATAACTAGAATTATGACTGATAACATTTTACCAGGACATACCAAATTTTAGGAACTCCATATAATCTCTAGAATACCTGAATCATTTGCCATACAATATAACCCAATAAGATTTATTACTTATTTGACAACACTTCCCATGTAATTCAACATACCAAGTGAACCTAATTAGTTAATATCTCTCTTTGGGATGTTTCAGGGGCCCTTTGAAGCATCCCAAAGTTAGCTAGAGGTCAAAGGAGCTTCATAATTTGATTTGGGAAGTTTCCTCAAAAAAATGTCAAAAGGGTTTAAGACAGATAGGATCGCAGGTCACTGTGAAACAATAGTTATTCACTTAACCTAAGTAACAATAAAAGATTTCAAAGGCAAATATAGAACAGATCACTTAAAAGGTAGAGAAACTTAAAATCTGTTAGCAAAGGCAGTTCAAAATCTTAAGAAACCTTGTCTTCTTAACAAAGAGAAAAGCCACATTCAAGTTTTGCAACAGCTTACTCTTAAAATTTATTTACTCAAACTTATTTTAAACTTAGTCAATCCTGACCATGAACAAAACTCTTTTCTGGGGGTCCACTTTCCATAAACCTTCCATCACTTAACTCATTTTAGCACAATTCTAACTTTCAAGTTGTCTAATATCTGGAGATATTAATTTTAGATAGACATTCCTAAAAGATAATTATTTTTAAAAGTTCACCTAAAGCTCTTATCTCATTTGCATTTTCTTAAAAGTTTCTTCACATCAAGTTACTTTCCTTGCTGACAAATTTGCAACAGATATAACAAGATTTTATTTAGCTTATATTAAACCTAGGCACAATAAAAGTATTATACCTTATGACTCTAATGACATGTCTATATTAATTAGATCAACAAACATTAATACTGAATATGTCTCAGTTCACGTGAACCTGAAACTCATTTAGCTTAATTTTTCTTGTATTTAGAATTGTTTGGTTTATAAGCACTTACTTTTCTTTAAGCCAATTAAATAGAGCTCATCCACAAGTCAACCTCAGCAATGTTATCCAAAGACAAAGACACATACAAGGACACAAGCACACAGAGACATCATAGTTCTCATTTCAAAATTTCAGCCCTGAGTCAGGTACAGCAATGTAAAACCCATCAGTTTACAAAAAGAGGTTGGATTAAAATTAGGTTTCTGGCAGATGGAACAAATCAAGCTCACTTGTCTAGATGGCTGAATTTTTATAGAAAAAACACTTAGGTTTTTTATTTAGCCTTGACAAGTCAATTTCTAAATTACTTTACCATCTTTTCAAGTTTGCATTTTAAAAAGATGGCAGAGATAAGGGTTCCTGAGAAGAGCAGATAGGACATCTGCATCTCAAAGATACAGGCAAGTTTTTCCTAGGATGACTTTGTTTCCCCTTTATTAAATATTTACAAGCCTCTTAAGATAAATAGGGAAGGTAGTCAGTCAACTTGCTCCCCACTGTCAAAGTTACCTGCGGCTCCTGTGGGGAAATTAGAATCTGATGCCTCAAGTCCAAGGGAGTCCCCCTGGCCTCTTACAGGATGTCAGCGCAAGGGAAACTGCCCTGCTGCGGAAGCGGCTCCCAGTCCAAATTGGGTGCCCTGTGGAGTCTTAGCTGGTGATACTAAATCAGGCTCCTGTGCTCCAAGGGTTAACAAAGGAACTTCTATTTGATACCCACAGGTAGGGGAAACAGGAGGCAGTGAATATCATGGCGGCATGGGGGGTGGGCAGTTGGAACAACTGCCGGTGCAGCCTGCTCTTTTGCAAAATACTTCTAACTGCGAGATCCTGTAATAATTGAGTGAGCCATTCAGGGGCCATCGCTCTTCTGATCCTACATATTGGGTCCACATCCTATTACAATGGTACATCATGTCTTTCTTAGTCAGAGGCTCACGGCTATGTTTAGCCCATTTATCTAATATACGCCCCAAAGGGCTCTCCTTCGGGATGATTGGAGTATTTCCCATTTTTTATAAGTTTGATAACACCAAAACTCAAAAGACGCAAACAAATTCCAACACAAAAGGCCCCAACAAATTCTAGCATCGATGCACACAAAACCAAGACCAAAACCAACGGTTCCCGAATCAGATAGACTTACCCTACAAAACTAACAAATTAGTTCCCAAATCGGGTAGACTTACCCTACAAAACCAACAAACTAGTTCCCTACTGAACTGGTCCCAAATCAGGTAGAGTCTGACGACAAGTCCCCCCCTCCAACAGGGTACCCCAATCAAACAAACTGGCTTATCCCGTAAAGGAAAAGCCTAAACTGAGAGGGGAATATGTTCCGGGTGTGCACGCTGGAGCGACTTACCCTACAAACTCGATTTCCCCAACTCGTGACACAAAAGGATACACAAAACCAAAACAAGATCAAGACCACAACCAACGAACCGGTTACCAAATTGGGTAGACTTACCAATCTCTACAAAATCGAGTCCGTGGACTCACAGAAGTTGGTCGGTTCCTGCTTCAACTGCCAAGTGCTGGGGTAGCTGGTACCGCTTCAAGGAATTTTGAAGGGAAGACCCTCAGGACAAATGGTCCTGGCAGCAGCCAGGGCCTTGCCCCAATGTTCCCTGACCGGGCCCCCTGGCCAAGCCAACAAACTTGTTACCGAGTCCAAGCTCGCTCTGCTCGCTGCACAACAGGCCAATAAGCTGGAGACAAGGTGCTGAGGCAAGGAGTATGACGTTATTCAGAACGCTGGCAGACCGAGAAGGTGGCTGAAGTCTCAATATTTTAAATATTTTGACCAAAATCTCAAAATAACCATCTTATCGGGGTTTGGATGCCAGTTTGGATGCACAGAGAGGGGGAGGAGATGAGGAAGTAAAGTAAAAAGGCCATAAGTTTTGCAAATATCACCTGGAATGGCCAGCCTGGGGAGGGGATGTGTGCATTTCTTCTTTCTTGTAGCCATCCACAGGTGGAGAGGGTCCGGATGTTTGACTGAACAAAGGCACTTTGGTTTAACATTCAGGCAGAGGGGCAGGGTTCCCCGAGGCAGGCCATTATGTATAGACAATATCCTTTTAGTGAACAAAAGCAGCGGAAAGCAAAGGTTAAAGTAAAAGAAACAGATCCAACATGTAGTCAGATGTGGCTCTTCCCTGTTATAACTGTTTTACTCTGATGCTTTTACAAAATGAAGATCTTCAAGAAGATCCATAAAAAGGACTTTTTGACAAATATAAGTTTCTGATGACTTTTAGATCATACTACTAAACTGGGTAAGAAATTACAAAACTAATAGAAAACCTGATGGCTTCATCTAGATCAACAGGAATTAATCACATGGAACTGAATGATAAATATAATTTATAATTTTATGCCTTTTTGTCTGAAATATTAGTGGCTTTTAATCTTTGTCTTCCAGAAGAACTTTCCTCTTATGCTAACTATGATATACAACATGTTGATAAAGTTTACCTTTGTAAACAAAGATGAAACATTATATTTTTCTACCTGATCGCCCCAGGATTTGGCTTCTCCGGCTGGCTCCTCTGGACTTGATGGCTTACTGCAATCCAGATTACAACTAGTTATACTAATCATTGTTTTAATTTGTTCTCTCTTTGTTGTTTCAAACTGTTTATGTTTTGTATTTCTCTGCTGTACTATGACCTTATTAATGTTACTAGCTATATTATGGATATTCTATTTCATAAGATTGTTGTCTAGGGACTTCCCTGGTGGCACAGTGGTTGAGAATCTGCCTGCCAGTGCAGGGGACACGGGTTCGAGCCCTGGTCCGGGAAGATCCCACATGCCGCGGTGCAACTAAGCCCGTGCACCACAACTACCGAACCTGCGCTCTAGAGCCCGTGAGCCACAACTACTGAGCCCGAGTGCCACAACTACTGAAGCCCGCACGCCTAGAGCCCGTGCTCTGCAACAAGAGAAGCCACCCAATGAGAAGCCCACGAACCACAGCAAAGAGTAGCCCCGGCTCACTGCAGCTAGAGAAAAGTCCACGTGCAGCAACAAAGACCCAATGCAGCCAAAAATAAAAAATAAATTTTTTTAAAAATTAAAAAAAAAAAAGATTGTTGTCTCTTGCATTACCTGACGTGTAAACAGGCCCCTGACAAAATTAATGGTGGCTAAACATCTTGAGGCAACTGATCACATATATAACTCTATATAGAATAACTGTACTAGTACAACTCTAGATATGGAAAGAACCGATAAGGGAAAACATTTCCTGGATCGTAATAAACTAGTAAGACAGATGATCCAGAGAAGTTTAGGTTATCAACAGGGCCTGATCCAAAAATAGCATGTTGAATGGCCTATCAACAAAATCCTCATCTGACCTAGGCATGAGATTTCCTAATACCGTGGGACAAATTGGTCACCAAATGCCCTCCAAACCTTGGTCGAATTTATGACCAAGAGGGGGTGCTGTGGAAAGGAATGCTGTCTGCCATTCCAGCTCCACACAGATCAAGCCTGCATCAGCCACTGCAGCTACCCCACCATGGTGCACCCTGAGGGGAAATCAGGATGGAGAAAAACAGCAAGCTTTCTGTGCTCTGGATACTAGTCTTAGATAGACAGTTAAGATGCCTATCTAAGGAATAATTTCAATGAGCCCAGACTCTTGCATCTTCCCCTACATAGGAAAGTACTAAAATCATTAACTTGAGATGTCTTTTCTTTGTGATTAGCAGTAATCTTTTAATGTTCGACTACATGTTTTTTTTCCAGCAAAAAACTCCTATATATCCTGGCTCCTTCTCTACCTCTTCAGAGCAGTTCTTCAGAGCTACAGTCCTCAGTAAGGTCCCCACAGAAAACTTCACTTGAAACTTTCAGGCTGTGCATCTTTCTTCTGTCAACACCTGTAACTTCAAGGAGTTATGATCCTGATAGACACTAGTTTTATATCTAACTCAGCCATCAAATTATCTTTAGATATCTTTTAAATAGCTTTTAAATAGTTTTTCAGATGCTTTTGAACCAGTAATAACAACTAACTGGTTCCCTAATTAATGAGTCAAAGAAAATCTGTAGTATGTGTTCAGTTTTTATGTACGTGACAGTCATCATTTACCTTTTTGAAAACTATAGTTCAACCACACATCATGACCGAAAGCAAACTCTAGATTCAGGAGTGCAGTTAAATTAATTTATGTTTTATAAACCATTATAGCATCTACATCCATTTGAAAAGCAGTGGTTATCATAAGGCTATCACACGTTATTTAGTCAGTCTACAGAGTGCTCAGAATACAGAAACACCAAAAGACTCCTCGAAACCACCACCAAGACCCCAGGGCTCTGCAGCCTTCTGGTGAGACACCAAAACTGAGTTTTCCAACTGAATCTTCCTAACTTGAATAATGTGTTTCATAACCCACCCCTAACAACAGAAGGGAAAATGTCATCCCCAATTGACCAGCATTTGACTCACAAACACCCTATATCTGCAAACAGTCTCCACCCCCAACAGCTTGATTTCCCCCATTCCTTCTCTGAGAAAAGACGTGTGTGGGGGGGGGGATTGGGGGTGGATTTGGAGCTTTTAGAAAACTATTCAATTCCCAAAAAGGGAACAAGGAGGATATGGGTAAATCAGTAACAGCTTAAGGCAGCTGATAATGTGGACAGAATCTTAAAGGCTCTACAAATTGCCTCCCCCGCCCCGGGCCAGCTCAAAATTACCAATCCACCTGGACTTCTCATTTGTGTACTGCCTAAAACAACAAATATCAAACACTTCCCCCTAAGCTTAATAGTTCTCAGTCATCTATACTTCAGTGTAAATTAGTTTACTCCAGAGTGTCTTCCTCTTAACTTCCAAGAGCACCACTGAAAACCACAGGTGCTGACATGGGGGATAAGAATGAGAGCCCTAGGACTTCCAGGGTGGCGCAGTGGTTAAGAATCCACCTGCCAACACAGGGGACAGGGGTTCGAGCCCTGGTCCGGGAAGATCCCACATGCCGTGGAGCAACTAAGCCCGTGCGCCACGACTACTGAGCCTGAGCTCTAGAACCCGCGAGCCACAACTACTGAAGCCCACGTGCCTGGAGCCCGTGCTCCACAGCAAGAGAAGCCACAGCGATGAGAAGCCCATGCACCACAGGAAGAGTAGCCCCCGCTCACCACTAGAGAAAGCCCTCAGGCAGCAATAAAGACCCAACACAGCCATAAATAAATAAATAAAAATATCTTTTAAAAAAAGAATGAGAGCCCAGATGTATTAAGTAAGTGTGTACTGCTTTCGAACAGACCCCTGGGGCTTGGCTTCCCTGGGCGCTGCGCCTCTGATCTCCAGATCCTATTCTGGCTGCATTCCTCAGGGAGCCCCACCACTACGTAAATGAAATGTCTCTCTGCTCCCCTTCCTGGAAAATCCTCAGCTGCAGCAGGAGATGTCTGCACCATGACAGCGATGTGACTGAAGGGGCCAGAGCAGGTTCTGAGTAATCACAGACTAATCACATTTTAATTACATTGGCAATCAGTGAGTTCTTTAAAAAAAAAAAAATTAAACGCTCATTAAGTGCAACACAGAAACAGAAATGATTTTGCAAATGGCAGAAGCCCAGATAGGTCAGACTGATGACTTGATTTCCCACTTCTTAAAAATTCTAAAAACTCAACAGAAAGTTAAGTGCAGCTCTTAAAACAGGTAGGACGTGACAATAAACAGAGCCTTCTGAAAAACAGGCTCCTGCCTCCATTCCAATTTAGAAAACTTGAAATAGGATGACTCAATAGGGGGCAAAGGAGAAAACGCAGTCCTCAAAATCAGCCGGACCTGAATTACAAGGTGGTCCTACCATAAGCAATTCAGTAAACTTGTCAGCTACCACTTTCTCATCCGAATACCTTGCTGTAAGGAGCCAGGGAAAAGCGGTAGAGGAAATGCCTGGCACTTAGTAGACATTCAATAAAGGACAGCTACTTTTTCACCAAGTGTTAATAGCACAAATCCTTTTAATCAAAGTAGATAACATTTAAATGAAAGAGTTTCATGCAATGACATTACTTCCTCATTCAAAAAGATGGCAATAGTAATTACATATTCCCTAAAGGAAGAATCTGATACAAGTGCTTCTTTAATCCCAGTCACTGTTTTTCCAATTCAAACACCTACCTTGTCATTATTTTCAGCATTAACCTTGTGGAGTGATGTCCCAGCGGCCACGATCCTCCATTTTAAAGTAAGAGTAACCTAATCTTGCTGCTTAAAATGGTGGTTCTCAAATTTAAGCTGAATTAGAACCACCTGGAGGGTCTGTTAAACCACACCTCGCTCAGCCCGCCCCTGGAGGGCCTAATTCAGTAGGCCTGGGTGAGGTCCAAGAATCTGCATCTCCAGCAAGTTCTCAGGTGACGCTGATTCTCACGGTCTAGGCCCACACTCAAACCAGTGCTTTGGAGAGACCAACCCTTCCCTTCTCGGCTCAGACATGACAACAGGGGAGGGTACACGACAGACTCTCACATTCCCAGAACATCTGCTGAGAACTCTGGGACACGACTCTTTCTGCTGGAAAGATACAGTAGTAGGAGGCACTGGCAGCCATCTTGTGGCCATGAGGGAGAGCCTGTCTGAGACTGGAACCAACCCCAGAGGCAAGAGATACACTCATATAAAAGGGCTTGAGTCCTGGAGTCAAGGGCATGCCCAGAGTCAAGTCTTCCTGGGACTTCCCAGCTTTTATATTACAAGACACCCTTTTTTGCTTAGACAAGTTTGGCTTACAAAAGAACCCTGAAAACCCTGTTGTTGGTTTTACTTGGTTTGTCTGTTTTGGCTCTCCATTTTGCTCCTAAATAGAAATCACCTAAACCTTTAAATTGTCCTCATTACCCCCAAGTCAAATGTCCAAGCCAATTCACCAACCACAATAAAGGTAAAAAACAATGTTTTGGGAATGCAAACAACTCACCTACACAGAATACACATCTCCCGGAGTGGAACCTATGAATTTAATGTAATTCTAATCAAATCCCTGGAGAATGGCCAATTACAAGACCAGGAACTTTCCAAAATTCAGTAGGAACAATTGAGAAAATATAATGGGGAAAAATGTTATTCATAAGTAACACAGAAAATGTAAGAGAACTGAAAACTGAGAACTAAACCAAAAAGGCAGAAGATGTTTATAAAGAAAACCGTATAGCTCTGCAGGGGTGGGAGAAGGGGGATACGAAGCAAAGGAAAAGGGTAACGTGTTTCTGGCCAGAAAAACTCAATATTGTAAAGCTACGGGGTATTCCCAAACTAATTTACAGTATTTGAAACTCTCATACAAATCAATAAAAAAAATCTAAAAACCTCAATAAAAATGGGAAAATGGGCAAAGGAAATGAGGAAGCAGTTAACACAAGAAAAACAACACAACACATGAAGAGTGCTCGGCCAACAGCACTGTTGGGAAGGACAGGGAACAGGAGCACAGGGCTGTGTTTTGGGAGGGGAAGGGGGTGGGGAGGTTGGTGATGGGATCATCTGTATTCACATCTCAAAAATATGCAGTTTTGGGCTTCCTTGGTGGCACAGTGGTTGAGAGTCCGCCTGCCGATGCAGGGGACATGGGTTCGTGTCCTGGTCCGGGAAGATCCCACATGCCGCGGAGCGGCTGGGCTCGTGAGCCATGGCCGCTGAGCCTGCGCGTCCGGAGCCTGTGCTCCGCAACGGGAGAGGCCACAGCAGTGAGAGGCCCGCGTACCGCAAAAAAAAACCCCAAAAAAACAAAAAAAACCCGCAGTTTTGACCCCAATACTTCACTTCCAGAAACTTACCCTAAAGAAATAATAAGGGAGAGCTCAAGAATGTTCATTACAGCATTATTTTTAATAGAGAAAAAAGGAAGGGAGGGGGTGGAGGAGGGAAGAAATGAAAGAAACTGAAAAGCTGAACAAATGTTTGTTACCTGGATAGAGATTGAAAGAGGCATTTGTTGTACTTCTGTGAACTGCATTCATCCTTTAAGAAATGTGTTATTTAAAAATCACTGCCATCACCTTCCGAATGTGCAAATAACCCCATTATTTAAAACTCTTTCTGAAATCATCTTTTATTTAAACAACTAGTCTAAGATTAGGTATATATATTATGATACAATGGAATATTAATATATGTTCAATGACCTAGATTTACATAATGTACACCACAGTTACGGAAAGAGCAGGCTATAAAATAGCACGTATAGTGTAAAGTAGATACGCCACAAGGATATCTTGTACAGAATAGGGAAATATAGTCATTATTTTATAATAACTATAAGTGGAGTGTCAGCTATAAAAATACTGAATCACTATGTTGTACACCTGAAACTAATATAATATTGTAAATCAACTATACTTCAAATTTTTTAAATAGCATGTATAGAATAGAATGCTATATTCTTATATACATTTTTATATTCATTTTTATATATTTGAAAAGAAAGGTCTGAAGAATATACACAAAACATTTAACAGTGACTGGGTTATGACTGGGAAGCAGGATTGTAATTTTTGTTTTCCTCTTTTCCTATATCTGTATTTTCTCCAGTTGCTAAAATTATTATACATCCTTTTAATTATAAGAAAAAGAAAACATAAATATTAATTTTTGTAAAAGGAAAAAAAGTGACATATGAGTTCAGGTGCTAATGCAGCAAAGTACAAGAAATCATCTTTTCCCTTTCCTGTGAAAGGGAACAGAATAGAATGCAACAGTACACTGCTAATTCCTCCAAATGGTACTTAGTGGAGGTGATTAAAAAAACTATCCCTGTGACCACTACCACCTGGCATTCATTTAATTCTTCATTCAATCATTCACTTGCTGATTACCTCCCATGGGCTAGACACACTGCTGGAAAAGTTACTTTAAAAACATCTGTTCTTCTATAAAATCCAGTGCAGAATGCATTTGGTGAGTTAGGGTGGTTTATGCTTTTTTCATAATTAAATTTTTCACCTCCTACTGCCCTTAGATTCTGCAAATCCCATATGTGATTTCTCATAGTGCATCACTGTCTCCTTCCCCACCCTCACCCATAAGTGCCGAAATTTGGGAACGATGAGGAGTAAAGCCATAGAGTTTGGCCCAGAGTGCCTTTAAATTCAAGGGTGCTCAAAAACATCATCATGACATCCTATTCAAGGGTGCAACTCAAAAACCAGGAATATGTGCAGGTCACTCGGAGTTCAGTAAGCCCGAGGAGAAGATGTGGCTGTTCTGTATAATTAATGACCATCTCTGAGAGAATGGTTTGTCCCTCCAAGCTCCATCAGAAGACAGGAAACCCTAATGATCAGACTCTCCTTCCCTCTGCAGCCAAATACCTTGGCAGCTTTACAGCGGCCCCATCTTGTGGTTTATTCTTTCTGCAAGAACTCACCTGCCCTAAAGAAGAGTCCATTACTGAAAATCAAGGAAGGAGTGAACCAATGGACATGTAACACATAATAAATCCTGCTCGTGAATTATTGAATAATGCTGGACCATAACAGCTTTTAATGTTTCAAGCAAGCGAATGATTTCCGAAAAGTAATACAAGACCCTTTAGATGAATGTGGAAGTCGGGAGAACTACAGCTCATCCTTTTCTAGTCTAGTTGGATTAAAACAACTTCAGTGAGGAAATTCCTATTTTATATAAAAGAAGAAGAAAGTTTCCCTCCCCCTCTCTGTCTCTAGAGCTATATCGATACATATGTGTTAGGTCTGGTAAGACCATTCATGAGTAGAGCTACAGCCATACGATTATAGGAGCAAATGCTGTTATGGTAAATTTAATTAAATCCAATTATTATTTACTTGGTACTTTCTAGGCACTGGACACCACAAGCTTTATAAAAGTAAAATAGCCTCTGTCCTCCAAGAGCTCCCAGTCAGCTGGGAGACACAGGTATTTACCCAACTAATTTTATCTCAAGATGAATCTGATACCTCTAATAACAGAAGAACAAACACGACGTTACAGTGGCTACAGGCATGGGTTCTGCAGGTAGGCTGCTTGGGTTGGAATTCTGGTTCTACTTGTCACCAGCACAGTGACCTTGTCAAGTTACTTTGCCTTCTCTGCCTCAGTTTCTTCATCTGTGGCATGGAGATAATAACGGTACCTACCTCATAGGGTTACTGTGAAGAAGAAACGTGACACAAGTGGAAGGATTATTAATATTGGTATAATTACTACCAGCATGTGAGGCAGAGAGGGACCAATTATGACAAGAACCTGGGAAAGTGGTCCAGAGAAATGGAATCTGTGGCCAAGTTCTGAATATCGATGAGGATTTTAGTGTGTCGTGATGGGAAAGAAGGGGCAATTCGCAGCTAAGGGTTAGCCTGGACGAAGGCCTGGAAGTAGGGGGAAGGCGGTTGAGGACGGATGAGCAGGCTGGTGGTGTGGTACGAGAGCAGGCACGTGAGCTGTAGGTCTGGGGCTGCAGAGGAGATAACACTGAGAGCCAAGCAGGCTGGGACCCAACCGCAGGAGCTGAGGGCCGCCGGACTCCGACCCCTTAGGCAAGCACAGCCCGAGAAGAAGGGTATCACAGTGCTGACTTTGAATTCTGGCTCCACCTCTGAAGAGCTATGTGACCTTGGGCAAGGTTACCTAATCTTTCCATGCCTCTGTTTTCTCACCTATAAAATGGGTGTGGTGAGGATTAAATGATTGCCTAGGTAAAGTGCTTAGAGCCCTAGTCGGCACAGAGTGACATATGTTACGTGTTTGCTGATGGAAGGCTCCCCATGGGCCTAGGGCACCTCTTCCTGCCATCCTGACAGCCCTTCAGAAAATGATCATGAGCAACGACAGGGTCAAGGTCATAAGACTGCTTTTCAACTCTTCAAAAATATCACCACGAAAATAAATGCTGTCTTTTGGACAAAAACGTTCATGGTCCACGATGAAATTTCACCTCAGATGATAGACAAAGTCAGAGCTGGCACTAAACTGAGGCACACACACTACCAGGTGACAGGACGGAGTCTGCCCAAGACTTCCTCAGATCACCCTGGCCTATGCGAAGTGGCCAAGTGCACCATTTATGAGAAGCTGGGATCTGTGCTAACTTTTAAATGATGGCAAAGGTTTTAATATTCGGGAGTGGGGGGGAAGGGCACGAACCGAATGTACAATCATGACTGCTCAGACAACCCCTAAGTCAAGAACTTACTTCCAGATCCATCCTTGACTCTAGGTCCTTCAGGCTTGGCTTCAGAAATAATGTTCGCATTGGCGTTATTCTCCATCTCGATCACAAAGTCACTGTCCTCCTCAAACTCAGGGTGGCTAAAGATCCAATCCAGTGCTCTTTCCAGGTTACTATTCTAATAAAACAAAACATTTTTACAATGTATGCAGTCCCGGGGCCTCATTATATCCTGACCATTTGAACCAGGATGTCAAGCAGATAGGACAGGAGGCTTGAATTCATTAGTCCTAAGTGCCTCTGAGTAAGCTCTGACTCTGCATATGAAACACACTTTCCGTGGTCATTCTGTAAGTCTCCCAACTGAAGTCTGTAACTGGATTCACTGGTAAACAGCTCACAGCAGCAGGTCAGCTCTGCAAAGCCCGTATCAGTCTTAGCTCAGCATTTCTGTGGGCTGATGCTTATAATGATGGGAGGCAAAATGCCAAAGAGAAAGGCATCTGTTTCAGTGCAGCCTTTTCCAAAGCCACACTAACCGCACACGCTATCTTCTCTACCAACTGTATTTTGTGCAGATAACCATGCAGGGTAGAGGGAAGCCAACATGAGTACTGTGTCAGAGCTCCTCCCCTAAATGTTGGCAAAGTGGTTGAATTGCAGTAGAGACAAGATTGATGCCTTGATTAATGATGACAACACTGGTTAGTTAAGTTATATTGTTTTAAACTGAACTCCATGTAATTCAAATCAATGGATCATAAAAACATTTCTGTCTTCTCCCTTTGTGGTATCACTTGCTGAGTTAAAGAATTTGTTTAGATGTAGTTAGAATCTCCAATTAAACAGTCAGGCAAGTAAAGTAATTGGGGCATAAGCAAGTACCCCGCATACAACAAACTCTGGTTGAGACATTTCAAGCATTTTAAAGGGAAACAGATTTTTCCAGCTACACTGCCCGGAGCCAGGAGAGAGCCGCTGTGACCTCAGCAAGGGACCTCAGCAGGCAACCAGTCAGGATAAGCAAGAAGGAATTAGGAGCAGATATTCACTCAAAAATGGATTATGGTGTGAAAAAAAAAGTACTTTCCTCCCTCAATACTAAACAGATATCTGCACCGCAAAAGGAAAGGTTCCGTCTACCCTCCCGTTTCCTGGTCCCTCTTTCCTGATAATATCAGGACTTCACAAATACCTGAAAAGCCTTCTTTCTCTGTAGAGAGAAACAAAAGCAGAGAATTCCAAGGAGACTTCTCTATGAGGACTTTTGAGAGACATTGCTCCAAGGTCTTGGTATCAGAAAAGCACAATTTCTCCAAAAGAACTGCCTTATTGAACACAGAATCTCAAGCATCCCTCTTTGCTCTAAGGCCACAAGCAAGCTCCAAGTCAAGTCTCTGACCTCATGCTAATAAACATCAAGATGATACAGAGTTTCTTTCAGTTGGGTCAACTTGCCCCCAGTGTATTATCTCCCTCCTTCTTAAAATATCTCCTTATTCTTAAAATCTCTGTATGATTCTCTCAATCATTTATTTTAGCTTTACATATACTACACACGAATAAATCTTTGTGGGGCATGGTGGGGTATAGCATGAGACAGACATGATTCAAAATGATCAAAGGACATTGGAAAGTTTCAGTTGTTACTGACAAAACACAAACTACCTCCAACAAGAAGAAGGTGTTCACATACCATCTCCCAGGCTTACCGTTGCTCGTAGCGCCTGAAGAGCCTGATTTCGATGGAATCCCATGGAGGTAATGAGAGCTACAGTTTCCTCCGGAGGTTGGTTATCCAGTCCAGCAGAGGCTCCAGCAGAAGCTGCTCCTCCATAACCCGGCATGGTCAGCGGCTCGGCAAAATCTGGGGAAAATAATCACACTCAGGCCCTTTTCTTTTTTGGGGGGGTCTTGAAATAAACAACATTTTAGAGCTAAGAAGAAAAAATACCTAAAGTTAAAATAATCAAGACAGTCTGGTACTGGCATAAGGATAAACATATAGATCAACAGACCAATCAAATAGAATTGAGAGTTCAGATATAAACCCGCATACCTATGGTCAACTGATTTTCAACAAGGCTACCGAGACCATTCAAAGGGGAAAGGACAGTCTTTTCAACAAATAGTACTGGGACAACTACATATCCACATGCAAAAAAATAAAGTTGGACCCCTACCTTATACCATATGTAAAAATTAACCCCAAATGGATCATTGGCCTAAATGTCAGAGCTAAAACTACAGAACTCTTAGAAGAAAGCATATGAGAAAATCTCTGTGACCTTGGGTTAGGCAATGGTTTCTTAGGTACATCAAAAGTACAAGTGACAAAAGAAAAAAACAAATTGGACTTCATCAAAATTAAAAACTTTTGTGCTTCAAAGGACACCATCAAGAAAGTGAAAAGACAACCCACACAATGGGAGAAAATATTTGCAAATCATATATCTGATAAGGTACCTGTATCCAGAGCTCTTAGAATTCAACAATACAAATAACCTCATTAAAAATGGGCAAAGGGGGCTTCCCTGGTGGCGCAGTGGTTGAGGGTCCACCTGCTGATGCAGGGGACGTGGGTTCGTGCCCCGGTCTGGGAAGATCCCACGTGCCGCGGAGTGGCTGGGCCCGTGGGCCGTGGCCGCTGAGCCTGCGCGTCCGGAGCCTGTGCTCCGCGGCAGGAGAGGCCACAGCAGTGAGAGGCCCACGTACCGCAAAAAAAAAAAAAAAAAAAAAAAAAAAAGGGCAAAGGATTTGAAGAGACATTTCTTCAAAGATACATAAATGGCCAATAAGCATATGAAAAGATGTTCATCATTAGTCATTAGGGAAATGCAAATCAAAACGACAATGAGATACCACTTCTCATCCAATGGATTGGGTATAATAAAAACAATAACAACGAGGGTTGGTGAGGATGTGGAGAAACTGGAACCCTCATACATTGCTGACGGGAATGTTGTACAGCCACTGTTGAAAACAATTTGGTGGTTTCTAAGAAAGTCAAATGTGGAGTTACTATATGACACAGCAATTCCACTCAAAAGAAATGAAAACATGTCCACATAAAAATTTGTACACAAAATGTTTATAGCAGCATTATTCATAATAGCCAAAAAGTGGAAACAACCCAAATGTCTACCAACTGATGAAAGGATAAATAAAATATAGTACGTCCATACAACAGACTATTATTCAGCCATAAAAAGGAATGGAGTAGCAATACATGCCACAACACAGATGAACCTTGAAAGCATTATGCTAAGCAATAGAAGCCAAAATCAAAAGATCTCATATTGTATGATTACATTTATATGAAACATCCAAAATAGGCAAATCCACAGAGCCGGAAAGTAGACTCGTGATTGTCGGGGGCTGGAGAGAGCAGGGGAAATGCGAAAGGGACTGCTATTGTGTACAGAATTTCTTTTTGGAAATTAACTGGTGATGGTGGCACAATTCTGCGAATCTACTAAAAAAAACACTGAAATGTACACTTTAAATGAGGAAATTATATGGTATGTGAATCACAGCTTAATAAAGTGGATAAAAGTAAAAGCTAACTAAACAGCCCCTATTTCTTCATGCACATTTTTCTATCTCAAGTCCTCCTCATCTCTTAGCTAGAAGTTTATCCCATATCTTTCCAATGGTCTTTTCGCTACTGAATTATACAATTTAAAAGGGTGAATTAATCTCAACAAAGCTATTATTTAAAAAAGGAGGAAAGACAAAGATTGTGACTTTGCTACATGGGCAAAATAACCATCCCCCAGCCTCATGCAGCAGATTATGAGCTCAAAGGTCATTTTCTGGGACACATCCAGAGGACACAGTAGGACCAAGGCTTAACATCACTGAGGATCACATCAGATTCCAAAGCCATCCCATTTTCTGACCACCTACCTGGCTCTTCCATGTGAACAATGATCCAGTTGAAGGCCACTTCGGCTCCCATATTTCCAGTAAAATACACAGCCTTCCGACATGCTTCCAGAGGGAAACCCATCTCAGCCAGCTGCATCACCGATGACTCATCGATGTCTGATGCTACAGAGCACACAGGATATTCTGGTGTCAAAAAGTCAACCCTATTTCTTCTCGTCTTAGCTTCTCTTCGCCCCTTATCCACATGCTACCCAAAGAACGGGCTATTTTGTTTAATATGTACATGGTGGTTTAACTGTGTTTTGTTTTAAGCCATCCAAATATTAAGCTATTTGAGTTGAGTTTTAATCTTTTTTTTTTAAGTTTTAATCTTTGACCTAAATAGGAACCATGGTAATTACCTGAACAATCCAAGCACTGAAAAACAACTCTCTAATTTCCTATGGGGAGATCTAGTGTATTCCCAGAACCATTTCAGTCTCTTACATCACTCTCAAGACCACTACAGCAGCCTCTCCTATGGACTGCTGAAATCTGAAGAGAAAAGCATTATCTACAGGCCAAAAAGCCTATTCCTTAAATCTCACAGAAGGTTATAGCAGGCCTTTAGATATATTAGCAATCAAAGAATGTAATCAGCTCTGAGAAATGGAGAGCCCAATGTTATGATAGAAAGAAAGAAAGTGTTTGTTAATTGTATACATTTAAGATATTAAAAAAGATTGCTTTACAAACCTAACTTCAGTTTAGACACATATTTTGCTTTCTTTTCACAATAATATATAAATATTGGTAGAGAGATGTGTGTTTATCCATACACAGACATAAATATAGATTTGTATGTGTATGCACACATACACATGCTTGTATGCATATGTATACTTGTACATGGGTGTGTATGTATGTCCGTGTGTGTGTACACATACACACCTACAAAGTTCTCTCAAATTATACCAAAGGTGGGGAGGGAACAGGAGCACAAAACATACCCCTTATGTTTTCCATGTCCTGAGGTCTGTAATCTACTGAAAACTCTGCCAAAGACAGCAATCAGTAGAAGAACTGAAGAACAGAGACATCTGTTCTACAAAAATTGTACTGAAAATGTATTTACCAAAGTTCTCTCTCAAGAGGATATACAAAACATCTTATCAAGATAAAATTTTAAGAAAGCAATGATGTAGGACAACAGTGATTCCCCAACTGTGTTCTAGAGAATCCTAGTGTTCTAAGAGAGATGTAATTACTGAACCACAAAACAAGGGACTTCCATGGTCAAATAAGTTTTTTAAACCTGCATTCTCAATTCTCTCTAGAAATTCAGTGTGCATTAATGTAGTGAAAATTCTAAAGTCCTATAATAAAGACTCCTGCAGTAGGTTGGGATTAACACATACACACTACTATATATAAAACAGATAACCAACAAGGACCTACTGTATAACACAGGGAACTATACTCAATATTTTACAGTAGCCTATAAAAGAATCTAAAAAAAGAATAGATATATAAATGTATAACTGAATCACTGTGCTATACACCTGAAACTAACACACTGTAAATCAACTATACTTTAGTCAAATAAAATATTAAAAGTATTTTAAAATTTTAGTAACAACAAAAAAGACTCCTGTGAAACTTTCTACAGAATACTTTTCAACACCTTGTAAAAGACCCTGTTCCCTAGAATGCAGTTAAAGTAATACAGCTTAATAAATGTATGCATGTATATAATAGCATATTAAATTGAAAATGTATAATTCCATTTTAGGGAAAATACAATGAGCCAGGCACAGGCAAAGAACAGTAGACGGACAGATGCCAAATGTTAATAGTGATTATAGATGAAACCAGAGATGACTGTTTTCACCAATCCATAATTTCTACATATCTTTTCACTTTGGAATAAAAAAATAATCAAAGTTATTCCTTTTAAATATCTGAGACAGGTAGGATATAAATGTAAATTAACCCAAGATAATACTGTTTTCTCCTGCTGAACATAGGTTATTGCTAATAAGACAGCAGGCTTAGATCAGGAGGGAAATGGAAAATGGCTGAATGCTCACTGTCAGACAGGCTCTGACACAGTTCCAACCACCCATCACCTCCCCTGGGGCAAGATCCTGGAGGCTGGCTCTCTGCAGGGTCAGGGGCATCGAAACTCCTCACATTCCAGAAAAGGTCGAGTGACATGAAAAGCATGCTTGAGGCCTAGCCCTGGCTCTGGTCCTAGCTCTTAGGTCTCTGAACTTTCCTAGGTCTCAGTTTTATCCTCTATAAAAGGTCACCTACTCTGCCCTTCTTACCGTGACATTCAAACAAGAATCTGGGCTTTGTATTAATAGCACAGTTAAATACAGTTGGAAGAATTTATGGAGTAATAAACTCAACATTACTCATGGTAACCATTCAAAAATATTGTTATCATTACAATCAGATTATTTACAGAGGCAATCATTCGCCCATGACGCTCGCTGACCCTAACAGCCTTTCCCAGCAATCAGCAAATCAAAATTGACCCAAGAAAGGAAATAGGGAGGTCTAAGCCATGTGATCAATCATGTAAAGCGTTTGCAAAGTAAAACACTTGAACTTCTAAATTAACAACAGTGTCTCCAGAAAGGCTTTGCAGACAAAAAGATTCAGAGTATTTTGTGTTACACACTCCTCCTTCCTGCTAATTAATATCTAAATATTCACTATAAATAGTTTATTTTTTTCACGTTCTTTAGAAAATCAAGAGTATCAACTCTCACAGGATTAAAGAACTAAACGACTACAAAATTGACAAACAATCCGACGGAACTAACACCCTTAAGAGTATTAATTAATACTACCATGTCCTGTCAGTGGTGTACCTTCATTATGTGTCCAGAAGCAGGAGTGGAAAAAGTGACAGGCCACCGTGCCATCACTGCAGAAGGAGGCCTACTCGTGGCCAAAGAGGGAAGAAATGGCGTCATTATCCCCCGTTCACACACGAGGAAACTGAGGCTCAGAGAAGTTAAGTTAATGATTCTAGATCACACAGTCACAAATGGCAGAGCCGAGATCCCAGCTCAGGGCTGCTTCGCTCTCACCCTAATGTTCACTCTCCTGAACCACAGGGCCACCTAATCACCATGTCACTGGTTTAGATTCGCTACTACCTCAACTTGCAGACCGAGGACTGTGCCCACCCGGAAAAACTGCACACACACCGGTACAGAACAATGCCCCTTTACTGAATCCCACAGATAAATGAGTTAGACCGGTAACAACGGTAGGACACTGAGAAAAAACATAAAAGATACATACGGTCTATCAACTGGTTCATCAGGCGATCTGGAAATTAAAGGAGAGGGAGGGAAGTGAGACCAAACCATGGCAAAGTGTCCTGGAGAAAGAAAAAGAGTTCATCCGGGGCACTTGCTCACCAGTCCCCCCTTGAGATCCCACACTGTTGTCAGCCCCTCCGTCCCCCCATCAGACCACCCCAGCCTGCACGACATAAAGTCATTCCAGGAAGGAGGGAGAATACCAGGTTTCAGGCATTTAGAGCAGATAAACAGGACGCTCTGCTTATCATCTTATTGAACTAAATAATTTCTCTCCCTGTACTTCTAAGAACTCTGTATAATTACAAACCAAGGACTCTGTTACTGAACATGAGAGAAAGCAGGAGCAATGCTAATAAACCATCTTGTATTTCTCTGACACTCAAGACTGATCTCTTCTTTCTAGAACCTCTTTAATGAACCACCTGTACCCCACATAACCCAGGCTGCCCCACCTACAGGCCCCTTCCCTGCTCTGTCCTCTGTAATTTAGAGAATAATGTAACACAGGTGCCGATTTTGAATCCTAGCTTGCTCCTCCTGGATTCACCTTACCCCAGCATGGTCACCAATAATATACTCTGCTCAGCTGATGGAAATCCTGTGGTGGCAGGGCCCCGAGCCATCTGGCACTATTAGCTAATGCACCTAATTAACTCATTAGGAAGGTGAACAGTAAACAGGTGGGCAAGCAAAGCCAGAATGAAAGTGATTTCACCAGAATAACTGAGCTAATTATGAAACCAAGATTTCTCCACGCTGCTTTTGGACTCACAAAGGCAATCATTTTTTGCATGTCCTTTTCCCTTTAAAAGTTAAGTATTTTGAACAAGGACTACTTTAAGGTTCAGAGAGTAAGAGAAACTCAAACCGCTCCCTTGCTATGAAGCAGTGACAAAGATTGGGAGGTGAGACATGGGTAAGATTTTTAAAACCAACACACGTGGTTGAATTTCCCTTTTCGGTTCTCTAAAGGTACTCCAAGAAGGACACAGCTCCCCCAGACGAAGAGTCCACTGAAAACACACCCCTTCTCTTCCCCACAGGCCCATTAGGGGAAAGAGGGAGGTGGGGAGGGAGGCAAAGTCCGAGGCAACATAACCTAAAAACTTTCTGGAGCTTTGCTGCCCTCTGCTGCCAGTGATTTCCACGGGCCCGTTTCGACCACTCACGATGGGTCTCTGTGCCCCTTCCCATGACTACTGTAAGCTTACAGTTGCAGCCAGGCTTCACTTGTGTGTCCACAGTGGGTTACAACACAGGAAGGCACCAAGGGACAATGGAGTGGTGGAAGAAAAGGGACTATGCCAGCAGAGGAGAGGGGAGGGGTCGAGAAGGTCCTCCTGGCAGAAGATGGTACCTTTTGAGTCATCAGGAATAACTACGGGGGGGCTGATGTCCGGAAGTTCCTCCTCTCCTGGCTGTAACCCCCTGGCTCGGAGATGGTTGATATCAAGTAGGTCTGGCATATCAATAGAAACATCTGCAAAACGAGAGAGATTATATTCACTGGGCTCTCCAAATACCCACAATCACCTCCTAAATCCAACACCATTAACTCTAGGCACAAGTGTCTAGGCAGAGCCAGGGGATGCTTTACAGTTCCCTGGAGTAAATCACGGGACCAGCAGACTCATTGAGACTGATAAGATTTTAACGCA
Source organism: Mesoplodon mirus (assembly GCF_964341445.2). NCBI lineage: Eukaryota > Metazoa > Chordata > Mammalia > Artiodactyla > Ziphiidae > Mesoplodon > Mesoplodon mirus. The sequence continues at coordinate 50,706,301 of NC_138982.1, forward strand.
GAGTCAGGGGAAACACAGAGGCAGGGTTTCACACTGAACAAGAACAAACGAGGGAAACCAGAGGTTGAAAACTGGGAGCCCGTAGAACACTTGTAGACACTTTCTGCTTGATGTTTTTAAAATGTTGGCAACAAATTCCAATTTTTAAATTGGAAAATGTAATTCAGAAGTCCAGATTCCCAACTCATTTTGAAAAACAAACACCTGCAGCAGAGTCTCACGCGGCAACAACCGCCTAGGGCTGATCTTTAGCTCCCACTCTAGGGCACCGTGTACCCTCCGTGCCCGTCCGTCACAGACTCACCACTCCCACGACCCTGAGCATCATATCTGTGCTATTCTGATTCTTATGGCAGAGACATGTTTTCCTAATCCATGTCTTCATGCAAAATGGGAATTTGGGAATACCCGAGAAAGACCAGGACTGCTATCGCTACCTGTTTCTTACACCCAGCCTACTTCTTTCATTTACAGTATCACCCTGTCCTTATTAGGCATCTGAGTTTGCAACCTGTAGTTTATGCCTTTTCTCAGATCATGATGGGTACTGTGATTATTCTACCTAAGGTAATAAAGAATGAAGCTTTAAAGAAATTAATTGAACCTCAAGTGTATTCGTCTTGAGGAACATTTTTTTTTAACTTCTCAGCCCAGTTGTCATTGTGTTGACTTACTCAGATACAAAATGTATCAGAGTCTAAGAACCTGTTGAGGTTTATAACTGCACACATTCAGATATGGTCATAGTGGAAAATGGGTTCAAATGCTGGCGGAGGACATGTCTCTCAGGCTAGCAAACAGAACCTGAAAATACTATCCTCAAAACCAATTATGATGCTAGGTATGTAAATCCTATTTTAAAACAACCACCCAGGGCGGGCTTCCCTGGTGGCGCAGTGGTTGAGAGTCTGCCTGCCGATGCAGGGGACACGGGTTCGTGACCAGGACCGGACCAGGAGGATCCCACAGGCCGCGGAGCGGCTGGGCCCGTGAGCCATGGCCGCTGAGCCTGCGCGTCCGGAGCCTGTGCTCCGCAACGGGAGAGGCCACAACAGTGAGAGGCCCGTGTACCGCAAAAAAAAATAAAAAAATAAAAATAAAAAATAAAACAACCACCCAAAGAAAAGGCTTAGTTAAAAAAAATTTAAATCTCAGCAGACAGCAAAATCAAACACAATGTCTGACCAACAAAATCAATACAATTGTTCCTTAACAGAAAATTTCAGGTTCATTAAAGAAAGCTTTGAGGCTGCTTTAATTTCAGCAAGACTGTGAAATCTGAGTTTTTATCCTCTACTGATATTCGAAGGACAAAGAAAAATAAGAAAACTGTTTCCAAAGCAGTTCAAAGTCTTTAGAAGTCAGTTTTCTCTCTCAGGTCCAAGGAGGAAAGGCTGAGTGACAAGCAGCCTGCCCTCTGCCCTCCTCCCTGCCCACAAAATTATTCCACCAGGAAGAGCAGGATAAGCTACAGTCTCACACGCTGCATAATGCCGCGTGGAAACAAGTGCTATGCAAACTGTTAGTGCCAGAGGTTTCTGGGAAATCACTCCCTCGACTTTACATTCTTTTTACTTACCACCTTCAGATGAGCAGATGAGTGCTTAATTAACCAGCATAGGGATTAATTGTTGTTTTTTAAGTGCTCAAAAACATAAAAACTTTAAAAGACTGGCAAACAGTCTGAGGTACTTGCTTGAGAAATCAGAGGGTAAAACTGTACATCCTTCCACGGCCCTGAGGACAGCCTAGGAACACCTTGATATTCGATCGAGACGATGGATAAAATGTTCCTCTGCATTGTCTGGAAAGCTAACCTCTAACAATGGTCAAGGGCCCTTAAGATTAGCAAGAAGAAAGCCCATTTCAGCCAAAGTCACGTCCCTTTCTTGACTTTTTAATACAACTGACTATACTCATGTTATTATTAACAAAATGTGTATGACTTAAGCAAATGTCATAACCACACCTTCCTGCTTCAGAGGCAGAGGCGAGATGCTAAGAAGAGTCTATTTTCAATTACTTGCACCTCCAAGCGTGGTTTTTGGACCAGCAGCATCAGCATCACCTGGGAACGTATTAGAATAAAGCACCCCTGGGCTCCCCCACCCCCAGACCTGCTGAATCAGTACCTGCATTTTACCAAGATCTGTTAAAGTTTGGGAAGTATGGTTTGATAACATGAGGCTCCTGTTTTCACTCTTAGAATCTGGTCATTCCAGAACCCAGTATTAGAGGGATGGGTTAGCATGTAGCAATTTTTTTTTTTTTTTTTTTTTTTTACTGTCAGTGCTTATCATATATTCTTATCTTTCAAAAGAGAAAAGTGAGAATCATGGAAAAAGTATGAAATGAAACTGTTTCTGGCAGCCAGCCACATGGGCTCTTTCACATGCCATGTTTTTTAAATAGCTAATTTGATGTTTCAAGCAAAAGCATGCAAAAGATACCTACCAAATTTTTTGGGAACCCAGTCAAGACCAAAAGTGAACTTCTTTATCTGCACTACCAAGTATTCAGGGAATGAGGCAAAGCGAGATGTTCTGGGAAACACAAGGGGATTAGATCAATGAAACAAGGCAATAAGAATTATGAATACAGTTCACGAAGCATCAAAAGCTGTGTCTGAGGCACACCCAGCAGTTCCAGTGCCTGCGCTGAAGAGGAGGAACATGCACACACACCTGAGTGGACACACACTCACCACCTCACCGTTCATCCTGGCCTTTTCACAAGAAGAAAATGTTTAACAGAGGGCAACGTTGTCCCTGAGGATGATTTTGGGCACGTTGCAAAATTATTACTTTTACTTTGCTGTGGCATTTTATATTTCTGAAATGTGGTTTTCAACCATAAACATTTGTTTTCTTCTAAAACCCTTGCTAGAATTTAATATATGTATTTGTAGGTGTGGGTGGGCACCTGTGCATTGTTTGTGTAGGTTTGAAAAAGCTCCCCGAGCAATCCTGACACACACCAAACCTGCTCCAACTAAGAGTCTCTATCTGGTAGCACAGAGTTGCCATAAGGAGGGTTTATTGGAAATTTGGTTGAGGCTGACTATTGGAAATGCCAGGGCCTCATTAAAATACTACTGCGCCTAAAATCCATGGCCACATGGATCCTAAAGGTGTGTGTATATGTGTGTGCATATATATATATATATATATATATATATATATATATGTATTCTGGGGTATCTAAAATATCTAAATCTGGGCCTTAAATTTAAAAATTAATATATATGGTCAATGTCTTAAGTTTCATTTCAAACTTTCAAGAATGCTTAATTGCCTGAACGTGAGTTCGACAATTTTATGCACAAACTATTAAACTTATACACCAAATTCATGCCCCAGTTCCAGCTCATTCTCTCCACATTTATTATCTTGTTTATAACAACCATTTCCATTTAAGTGTCCATGTGGGTACAGTAAGTATATGGAAAAAAGAAAATCAGCTGTAGACAGATACTATAGGTACCTTTTAAAATAAAAGATTCTAGAACATGCTCCCTACAAGCTCTACTTTTCAAATCTAGTCACTGCCTTCTATGCGACATGCATCTTCCCAGAATTCAGAAAACAACGCTAATGCATTGCTGCCCCCTAGTGTACAAGAGAAGCCATGGTTCAGGGGCAGAGGACTGTCCAAAAAGTGTCAAAAGGCTTGGATGCTACTTAATTCACTCCAAATTTGACCCTTTTTGAAGCTTCATCTTCACATTTACAAAATAGATTTATTAATAATTTCTACCTTCCAGGGCTGTGCAATGTTCATGAAATGACATGAAACCACCTGGCACACAAGACTGTGCTGTGTATATCTAAGGAATCAGCATGATTATTTTGTCATGGAAGAGCTAGAATCCACGAGGCCCTGGACACTGACCTGGTTTGTCACTGATCTGTATTTTGCCCCAGGCAAGTCACTTAACCTCTCTGGATCTCAAATTCTCCATCACAAGGAGGGCAGAAGGGTACAGGCAATAATATAAAGGAGTTCTTCAAAAACCAGGAGCTGAACTATTTTAGCCTGCCTCACTCTCCAGAAACTATACATTACTTCTAATTAGGTTTTCCTATCTTCTGAGAAGCAGTAATATCAATAAATTATCATTCTTAAATATAGATGAATCCTCAGTTTCACCAAAAACCAAGAAACTCCATCTGGTATTTTCAACCACTGTAAAAATGTCCTCTCTGACCCCTTCCTCTTACCACATTCACTTAAAAACTGGAAAATATATAATAGTGAAATCAACCAAAAGTCATCAGTAAATCAATGATTTCCAAACTGTGGTTCAGGAGCCCAAAGACTCTTGCAGTTGCTCTTCAGTCAGTATCTGGGTGAGGAATCAGCCGGTAATACCATGGGGTGGGGGGCAGTGGAGGAAACTCAAGGCTGGTCGGCTGGGGGGACTGACGAGGGATAAGTTAACACATCACTTTGTTATGGGTAGCTACCAACCTAAGAGTATCAGAAAGCAGGTTAGATGGTGCCCACATTATATTTACCCTATTAGGTAAACGTTCCTTATTCATCTCTGTAACCTCTATAGGGTCTTAAGTTGAATCATACATGTAGTGACGGCTCAATATAAATGTGTTCAATCTCAAAATGAATACTTGGCATTCATTAATTAGAGGCTTGGGACATCAAGTTTGTTAAATCCAGCAAAGTTATAAATTATGCACCACTTACCCTCTTATTCCTAAAATCATTCCTGGAATTAAAATTTTTCTTGAAAAGTTATGTATTTAATAAATACCATTAGAATATAAATCATTCAAACAGGTCTAGACAGACACAGCAAATTTACCTCAAAGAATTGTTACGGGAACCGAGTTAGGACATAAAGTGCTTAGAACTTTATGTCCTAAGCGCCTGACAACAATACATTATCTATTGACAACCTATTATTATTTAAAATATAACAATTGTTCACTTATTACAATTCAGGCAGAAACATTATGAAAGCCTTAAGAAAAATATATATAAACTGTCCCTCTCCCGGAAATTGAATATTTTATTGAAAACCTGGTCGCTAAAAAAATACAATTCTATCCTTCCCACTAAATATGTTGAAAACATGATAATCAACCACAGTCAAATTGTACAATCCAAGGCAAAAAAAAAGATAAAATTAATGTAATAACAATAACAGTATATATTTACTCCGCCAGACACTGTACAAAGCATTTTATGTAGCTTATCTGTCTTAATCCTCACCTCAACCCTATAAAGAAAGTTCTATTATTATTCCCAGTTTACATATAAGGAAAGAGGCTTATGGAGGTGAGGTCACTTGGCCAAGGTCACATACCAATAAGTTCTATGCTGAGGATTCCAACGCTGCCAGTCCACCTAAAGCTTGTGCTCTGGAACCCCATACCGTGCTTTTCTCTTCGTAAATGATAAAGGTCAAGACAAAATCTCTCCCTGTTGACCCTTAATCCATGAGCTGCTTGAGGGGAGGAACTAGGTCTTGTTCAATTCATTGCCCAGAATATACTAGATGGGCAATAATATTTGCTGGGTGAATAAAATTTCCAAACACTAATATTCTTCCCAGTCACTGTCTGTTCAGGACCAATTAAGGGAAGGCTCTTTATGTCTGGTCCATACTGACCCAAGATCTACCAAGAGGACATCTTTTGCCTCTTCCTGGCCTTTCAGACTCTGGGTCTAACACAAGAAAAATTCAAGGCCCCAAATTAACATAATAAGGAGATAATGTCTATACTGCTGGCAATAAGAAAAAGAAAGAAAAAAAGATCTTTTAGGAATCCACTGAACTGGTTTCCCCAAAACTATTATTTGAAACATGATAAGGTATAATAAGGAATAAACAAGGCTATATAAAGATTATAAAGATACAAACATAAGCAAGCACGATAAGAAATATGCGGGCAGTGTGTAACACAAGGATTAAGAGTTTAAACTTTGAACTTGAATGAATTCCAAGTCTGCCACTTAGTGGCCAATTACTTCTTTTATTTCCTCGTCTGGAAATAAAATAGGGAGAATAATGCACCTACCTGGTAGCAATACTAAGAGGATTAAGTGATAACGGATGGGAAGCACTTAGCACAAAACCGGGAATAATAAATGTGCCATAATGGTAGTTGCTTTATTACCCTAAAACATTGTTTTTTCCTTTCCCACAAGACCAGTTTTCCATTATCAACAATTGTGATACATCCAGTATTAATTTTCTTTCATATGCATTTAACCGTAAGAGCATGTGTGTATGCAAAAGACAGAGAAAATTTAATATCTATTGTTAAGGATTAGAGAAAGCAGAGACCCCTCCTCAAGGATTCTAGGTTAATTATGTTAGCACTGCCTACAACTAAATATTTTGTAGCATTTGAGGAGAAAATCAAGTCAGCATGCACTATGCCTCCACTCAGGTGTAAGAAGGAATTGGGTGGTGACTTTGCCCCAGGATAGAACACAAGCTGGGAAGTGGACACAGGAGAAGAATCCAGATCTCCCAGGGATCAGAAACTGTCTCTGTGGAAAGCTAACACCTCCTAGCTCCACTTTAAAGATGGGCCTTTTCCTAGTGATGAGAAGGCTCCTTCCCTACGGTCCAGGAAGTGACATACTCTCTGGGCCTTAGGGAAGACTCGCCACCACTTCTAAGACTCGCCACCACTTTACTGAAGAGCACAAAAGGGTGACCAAGTGGACAGGCCAATGAAGATCACTCTGCAGCTCACATGTGATGCTGGGGGCTTTCTAAGCCTAGAAAGCCCCCGATCACTTCCACCCCATACAATATCAGAATTAAAGCACGAAGAGAAAAGGATGTTTGAGGAATCTTCAGCCTACTGTGAATAATTAAATTTAGGAAAACAAATCAATAAAAGTCAACACGCTGTACACAAAGTCACACAATGTTGTATATATTTCAAAAAGTTGAAAGAAAAAAAAAGTTGTTTCCACCACTAATATAATATAGTGTGTAGCCTTCTAACTGCCTAAAGATGTGTCCAATTGTAGTGAAGTGAATCTCGAACATTTAACATGCCAGCTCACCAAGTGTTATCTTCAAGGACACACACACACACACACACACACACACTCCAAAACTGAGCAGTCCTCGGATGAAAACTTACCCCACAATGATTAACGGGTAATTGAACTATTATTAATCTCATTTAGATATGAAGAAACTTTTTAAAGGAAATTATTGTAAGAAAATATGGCTTTTTTTAAGCTCTTGAAATAAATTCTTGTTTTCCCATGTTTAACACATGAAGTCGTCATCTGAAACAGAGGCATCCTGAGAGATGGCTGTCACACAGAATAAGTAATTCAGGTTTGACTGCTACTTGAAGTTGTGATAAAAAATAGCCAGCAGTAGCTCATCCATGCTTCCCTGACCTTCACATCAACAAGAGCTCAGGTATAGCCTAGAAGAAAAATGGCTGAAGAATATCTAGAAGTAGTAAGACTACCAGAGCCTAACTTTTAGACCTTCCCCCTTTTTTATGCCACTGTAAATACTCTTTCTCCAACTATATGAAGTGTGCGGGCAAAGACTTGACTGTATAAAATCAATTAAGGTGTCAAGTGGAGAAAAAAAAAATTTTTTTCAATGTACCTGACAATAAGGCTCACAATATAGAAACAGAACATCTCCTGACCACATCCTGGGCAGCTCATTGGAACAATGCTCAGGAGCCCTGATGTCCACTTTGAGATGCCCTGAGACCCCAGATCTCCAGGCAGGTACACAGCCACCAAGTTCTAAGCCAAATCTTTCATTTTGGAATCAAAAATCTATCACAGTGGAGTATAAATACTTGACTGTCATAAGTATTTTTCTAACTTCTTCATTAATATCATCTTGCCATGGATGGGGAGGGTTCTTGGCTATACCCTCAACAAAAAAAAAAAAGAAAAGAAAACGCAAATTCCCTATAAAGGATAAACTACAACCTGGCTTTAAAAAAAAAAAGCATTCCCTTGCACATGATACAGATTACAACAAGCCTGTTTTACTGGACAGGTCTCACACAAGTGAGGTCTACAGCAACTAGTGTTGTGTAAATCATAATCCCGTCTTGCCACACATGAGCAAGCAATGCAGACCCGTACAATGCCCCCCAACCCTCCCCAACCCGGTCCCCACCTCTCAAGGCCCCCTCCTTATCCTAGTGCCACCACACAAGCGCACACACACTTACTTCACACCCGCAGACTTTGCTTGTAGGGCGCTGCTCCAGAAATCATCAACGTTTTCTGGTTCAGAAAAGGCCTGAAGGCAGGCACTAAATGGTATCTTGGCACGAACCAGCTCGGGAAGGGGTCTTCTGTTTGCTTCTGCTTCCCTTCTCGTTAGTTCATAGGCGATCAGTTCATCTGAATAAAAGAGCAAATGAATGACTTTGCAATCACTTAATTTCGTGAAATAAAAAAGACCCCCTTGAACAATGAACCATCTTTGTTGAAGGTTTCTGGGGTGGGGCAGGATTGCTTACTTGCTGCCCTCCACAGAACCAGAGGAGCCTGCTGAAATCCTGTTTAGAGTGGCACTGCCAGGCTGCATCGAGCCATTCATAATTTTTTGCCTGTTCCCCTTTGAGACTGATGGGAGGGAACTGTGAACTCCAGCCCAGGTGAGAGGTTCAGACCACGCATGTGCTGTAAGTGATTCACAAACCTGGACTTTCATTTGTCCAGAGGTCAAGGCTGGTTTGATCCCAATACCACCCTCTAATCACAAAGTCTTCACACCAGAGAATTTCATACTGAAAGAAACCCGAGGGCTCACCTCTTCCCGGCCCTTCACTATGATTAGAGGTCATGGAGGGTGCAGACCAAAGAGCAGGATGAACTATAAGGACCGCAGTTATCCAAGGCACCCAGCCCATGATCCTACCCAGCACTGCCAAGACAACTTCGTGTTGGGGTTACCCGACACTGCAGAGAGCAGAGCGGCCAACCTAGAAGGTCTTTCTACACTATCCCTGTTCAAATGGTTACACACCAAGGGTAAAAGAAGTGAGTGCACCGTGAACTTCCCAAGAGTCAACAGACCTGCTCTTGGAAACTACCTGTAAGTCAAATTTTTATATAGATTTCGAATGGACCTTTCTGGGAATTTCTTTTGTTACAAAAAAAATCCCTTCTGATTTATCAGGTTTTAGACACACTGATATACCTTTGTGTTTTCTTAAACACATCTGAATATGCTTTTACAGTTCATTCCCCAGTCCAAAATCAGTTTATGATGGACTTCTATCTAGGATGCTAGCATTAGGTGTTCCCAGCAATCAATTTCCTGAGACTAAATTTTAAGTCTCCTTTCTGAAAAAAAAAAAAAGGAGATTTACCACTCATAAATTCTGAGTTAGGATCACAGAACTGAGCACAATATGTTAGTATCCCCAAGGTAGGCAAGAGACAGCAATTAAGCCTAGTGCTAAAAAGGAAACAAACCACAGACCCCCCCACACCCCTATTTCTACTTTGTATAATGAATTAGAATTAAAAAACTGGTCAAAAGCTACATGAGCTTATAGAAAATGGAAATCATTTCATCTTAAAAATCATCATAATCACCATTTTCCAATTAACACAATAAAGTGACTACATCCCAAATAAACAAACAAACAAAAAAAAGGAAAAATGCCATGCAGGGAGTTGTTAAACCTTACAAAAATGACCAGTTCACAGGAAATAAGCAATCTAGCAGATATTTCTCCTTTTTCTGCTTCTAAGACATTAATTCTAAGAAATACCATTCATCTATTCTGCTTGGGAAGAACCAGATCAGACTGACTGAAGGAACCTTCCCCTGAGGTCCCCCCACCTTCCTCCTGCTTCTAAGGTCCAGAGACCCTTCCAAGGAGCCTCGCCCCACAAAGAGACCTGCCACACTTTATCTCCCACAACAGGCATCTTACTCGGATGCCAAAGCTGGATTATTTTTAAGAGGCCTCTCTCTGCTTGAATGTCTCACATCAAAACATGCAGTTCTGATCACTCCCCTCAGACTTTCCACACAACTTGTGCATGATAATATTAAATTACAAATAATTTCCTCTAAATTAAGCTGCTTCTAAACCAACCAGTTGGTCAAATTTATAGGCACTGAAGTAGGTTCCCTCCATAAGCCCTCCACAAAAATGTCAAAAGAAAGTCACATGGGGACTGAGGAAAAGATGGAAAGAGACATGCAAACCAGACACTGTCCAGGCTGGGTCTGCTCCTGATATGACTTCGCAGAGACTGAACTGTAGTATCACTGACTTGAGGGTTTTCACGTGTGAAGAAGCACACTGCTCATTTCCCACTTTAGAACATTACCCTTGTTGGTTGCCGCCTCCATGGCCACAGGTAACTGCATCAGGTAATCCACCCTCTCCGTGTAGCGGACTTTTCGGGTCTGACAGCACTGAATACGTTCTTCCACCAAAAACCGAAAAACATCACTTGGGTTTTCTGAGCCAATGCGGTTCCTCTGAAGGTTGGATTATAACAAGTTAGTAAATCTGTGGATATTAAGCCATGAATAAAAATTAGCACAGAATCTGGTGTAGAGATCTGGTGTTACTAAACGCTCCCTCTGGGCATGCCAGTTCACCAGAGTACAGGAAAAGACTGGTAGTTACCTAAAGTCCAAAAATGGGAGATTGGTTAAATATAGTTCATCATGTGAATTAATATTATGCAGCCGTTAAAAGTCATGTCAGAGGGACTGACCTAGAAAGAATTAGAAGAAAGGAGATGTGGAAGCCCAACTAAAGAGAAAGGGAAAAAAAAAATCAAGGACTGTCCTGGAAAAATTAAGCCATGTATGATATTATATAAATGCACTAATGTAAATTATACAGAAATAAAAAAGAAATCATGCTATATTCCAGTAGGTAATGACGTAGGCAAAACGTTCACAACAGGTTAAGTGAAAAACACTGCTCACAAACCAACACGTAGAAAATGGAGAGCACCTGGAAAATGACTGGGGGGGAGGGTCAGACACCAAGATGTTAGCACTGCTTGTTTGTGGGAGCAGGTGGCACGGGAGGTTCTGATTTTCTCCTTTGTGCCTGTGTTGCCACAAGGAACACATCTGTCATCAGGAAAAAAGTAGTTATTTTTTAAGAGAGGGGAAAAAAGCCTTTAATCATGAAGTCTCAGTGGCCTTTAACAAACCACAGAATTTATTAATGTGATTCGACTCTGCTCTGAGCCGAGTGACCATCTCAGAGTGATGGCAGGAGGACACCAAGTACCACATGGGACTCTGAGGAGCTTATCACAGAGACAAAAAACAAAACAGGCAATGAAATAATGGATAAACACTCCCAGAACACGTTCAAATTAGGAGGAGAACAGGGAGTCCCACAAGCGCCCAGGAGGCCGGGCATGAGGGGCAAGTATATCAAGTGATCCGAGCAGAGAAAGGCCCAAAGACGCCGACTCTGAAGGAGCCTGGCCAGAGAGAGATTTAGGTGGGGAGTGGAGGGGCGGGGCACTCCAGCCACACCAGCAGGGACTGTACGCAGGGGTGGGCACACTTCTTACAACCCTTCTGAGCATTTCTGAAGACTGACTTACCTCTACTAGATTCACCAGGTGCAAGAAAAATTCCTGGGCATCCTGCTGTCTGTTGGAGGAGAATTCCGGGTGGCTCTTGCTCACAAAGGCCTTAAACATGCGTGGTGAGATCCCATTCTGTTGAGGCTAAAAAATAAAAATAAAACCAACTCACAATACTTTCATACACATTAGCAGCACTAAGTGGGAAGCAGAGTGGGGATTAACATTAGCCCCGATTTCAGATAAGAAAACTGAAGCCCACGTTAGCTAAATAGTGATGGTGGCCAGCATGCACTGGATGTTGATTATGTACCAGGCACTGTGCTATGAGCCTGACATGAGAACAGGATGGGGCTCTGCCTGTTGACTTCCTCTGAAGGAAGTTAAAGAAGAGGAGAGGTCTACAGCATCTCCTGTCCCCCCCGCCCATGAGGGAACAGGAGAGAAGGTAAAGGAAATGGCTCTGCAATGCCCCAGGCAACCACTGCAGAGCTGCCGGGCTCATGGAGCTCCCGGGCTCCTGGAGCTCCCAGGAGCTTGCCCTCACCTGGAGAAGCAGAAGGAGGCTGCCTGCAGCTGCCAGGATGGGAAGAGCAAGGACAACTTTGGCTGACGAGGATGTGTGACCTTCCCCGGGGGCTAAAAGGACAGCTCAGAAGGCAGCCAGGCTCCCCCAGAAAGGACACTGCATAAGATGATGGGAGGGCAGCTGAGCAGACTCAGGCAGGAGCTGGGGGGGAGGGAGGGGGTTACAGAGGTCATCGGGGAGGGCATCAGGTAAAAGGTCCCTGTGGAGGTCCCTGAGGGGACAAGCAGGGGTGGAGGGCATCTGTGAAGAACCACTAATGTGCCCCCACAAAAAGGCCGGCCATGATAGAAGACTCATGGCAGCCAAGAGGGAGCAAACGCACTAGCTCAGGGAAAGGCTCTGCCTTGTCTCCAATCTCCCCAACCCTTGATCCTTGGCTCTGGAGGGGCCAGAGTGGGTGGGAGGAGGCAAAGAGGTGGAGCAAGGACAAACAAAGACCAGAGGATGCCGACGCTGACCCGTCTACACTGCCGGTTTCCAAGCCTCCTGAGCTTGGTAGCGGGAGAAGCTTTAAACAGGCTTTAATGTGAACTGGGCTTTTTAATGCTGGTCATCTGCAGGAAATCCAGGCACTCTGCCTGGGATACTCCAAAGAGGCAGAGTGGAAGACCCACATCACCTTTAAAGACAGAGGTGGGCTCAGGATAAAGCTGTTTCCATCTAATAATGGTGTTACCTGTCGCCTCGTTTAATACTCACAGTAACCCTATGAAGAAGGTACAACCATCATCCTCATTTTGCAAGCTAAGGAAACTGAGACTGCAGAGAAGTGCCACAAAGGTCTGTCAACTGAAAGCGGTCTTACGACCAGATTATTATGCAGCCAGCAAAGAGGAGAACCAGAATGAACTCCAGGTTCTGATCCCAATTCCAGGCTCTCGGCAGCAAAACCAGAGTGGCAGCTGTAGCACAGCACGTCTCAGTGAGACAAACCTCCCCCTCGCCAATCAAGCAGAAGTAACTCCTGTGCTCTCTGCAAAGGTGCATCCACTTCTCAAAAGCTCCACATGCTCAGCTTCCAGGCCACCTCCCCCTCCGCTGAAGTCCAGAGAACTTGCTCTCTGGGCCATCACTGAGCACACAGCACCAGGCCTCCTACGTCCTTTAGCTTTCAGCCCGCTCTGGCCCGTCTCCTCAGCCTGACTGCAGTCCTTGGCAGGCAGAGGCCTTGTCTCACACTTCTTTGGGATCTGGACACCAGGGTCAATGCCCAGGGTCTAGAGGCCACGAGAGGTGTGCACAGTCACACAGTCAGATGCAACAGGTGATGGGAAAACTCCAACAGCTATCTCCCTGCCGCCACAGGGCAGTTCTACATATAAAATCTCTCCAACACACGTGTTCTAAGCAACGTTTCTAATAAAACTCAGGTGAATTTTCCTGTCCTGCTGAAAATATATCTGACCTAGGCATCCAGCATTTCCCGACCACCTCCTTCGTGTATAACACATCGGGGGTTCTGCCCTCCAAGAGCTGACAGACAACGGCAGGGTGGGGGCGTGATGAGAGACAACACGTATCTATAACAAACGTTAGGGAACACTGCAGAGGACTTGAAACAGTGCTGACAGCGCTGGGAGAAGAACTCCCCAAAGTGGCAGCATCTGAGGACTTGGAACCTGTACATAAATGACCAGCTTACACACACACACACACACACACACACACACACACACACGGCTTCAGATGTGCTTCTAGGGCTAAGTGAAGACCAATTTATATCTGATGGTCAGCTTAACTACCCACACATACACCTCCCGAAAGGAATGTAAAAGTTTGTAACTTTCTCCAATCACAACGCCAATGTATATCTACATGGTATCAGCCAACACACGCATGCAAAAATAATGCCTTACATTTGCATAATGACTAACACTTATTCATTCAATAGAAATTTCCCGAGTGTTGTAAAATGTCAGACACTATTCTATGTGCCTGGATGAATATGTACCAGGTGCCAGCCATAGCTCTGAACCCTTTATACATGCATCTTACTTAAATCACCCAACTTCATGAGGTGATTACTATTATTATTTTCTCCACTTGACAGATGAGGAAACCGAGGCAAAGAGGAGTTAAGTAACTGGCCCAAGATCATACAACGAGAAAAGTCAATCACAGTCTCTCTTTATCCGTCTGTCTTTCTCGTTCTCTTGTGTCCTAATACTGCTTGTTGCACACATGTGCCTAGTTCTCACCTGTGATGTCCCTGAGTCCCTCTTACCAGTTGCTGAGAAGAGTGGACAGTCTGTGTGGATTCTGGGCAAGCCCTCTTCAAACCCACGCACCCCTGGGGCCAACATCACAGGCCAGGCCAGCAATGACATGTCCACTCTGGGCAGTGCAGAGACACCACTTGGAATACATCTATTCGTGTTGTGCACTTCGGCTTAGGCACGCCCATAAGCACACACTCACTGCCTGCTGCTGCTGCTGGTCTTAATTCTTACAAGCTGTGTGTGGAACTTGAGGTGGCTGCCCGTCCCCATCAAAGCAGCTGCTTGGAAAAGTTTACTAACTTGCTGAAAACAAATTCTGAAAAGCTGGCTGCTGCTCTGTGCCACCATGTGGTTGTACAGCTGGGAGGAGACGTCTCAATGGAGACCCTGGTGAAAACTCCAGAGACTCAGCCCCGCACTTGGACTGCAGCCCAGCCTCATTCATTCCCCTCCCATGCCTCTTCTCTCTCGGTGCCCATTTCAGTTCTTTGTTTTCCCTCAACTGACCTTGCTTAATCCCTGGTGCAACAGACAAGCTATAGCTTGAGAATTGATGGTCACTGAGAAGTTATTTGAAAAGCTTCCTAACCGGAGAGATGTTGCCTCTCCCTCCCCACATCTCACAGCAGACCAGCTCCTGGCCCTCACAGCTGGGTTGGATTTATCTCAAACTCGGCCGCCCCACACTTAATACCTAACCATCAGCTGACCCCTCCGCCTGCACCCACGTCCCACACCTATTCTATCTCTGATTTCTGAGGGGAGGTCTCACTAATTCCCATGTTCGACTATTACTATGTTCGCTTCATGTCTGATAGAAAATCAAGCTATAAAAAAAATGAGCCTGAATCTAATTAAGCTTCCAGATCTAACTTCCAGCTTGTAAGAAACACAAGCTAAACAATACCTCAAGGAAGCAATCATTAGAGCAATCCTGGGGCAAATGATCCAGCTCCTTCAACAAATCAATCGCTTGCAAAAAGAGAGGGACTCTGAAAAGATGTCTTTGATACTGCAGGGGAAAATCTGTATAGGGGCTGGGTGTTGGCTGATACATTTTGTTGTAATGCTTTAAGCAACTTTCAACATGATATAAATGTTTTTAAAAAAAGAAGGTATTCTAGTTACAGGTGCATACTGAATATTTACAGGTGAAAAGGATGATGCTTAGATTTTGTGTCAAGATACTGTGGGGAAAGGAGAGGAAGGGAAGGAGGAGGGAAGGGAAAAATTGAGTTCAGGAGGGACTGATGAAACCAGATTGGCAGTAAGGGTGACTGCTGAAGCTACACGATGGCACATGGAGACTCATTATACTTTGCTCTCTACGTGTGTGTATATTTGCATATTTAAATAATTTTTTTAAAAGGTCAGGCTCTAGAATAAGGCAGTTACTTAAAAGAAACCAAAAAGCCTAAATAAGAACCAAAAGGAATTCCCTGTCAGTCCAGTGGTTAAGACTTAGCGCTTTCACTGCTGTGGTCCGGGTTCAATCCCTCGTCAGGGAACTAAGATCCTGCAAGCCATAAGGCACCGCCAAAATAAATAAACAAGAACCAAAGAAGTAAATCAAAGAAATAACATGTTTCCTGGTTGGCACTGGGTCAGTCTCATCACCTAGTGTCCCCTACGGGCCCACCACCAAACAAGACTAGAGAGATCAAACTGACCAAGAATCAGACCTGCCTTCAGGAAGCTCTCGCTCTTGTTGTGAGCTGCCCCTCGGACCCCAGAAGCAAAGGCTAGTCCTGACAACTAACTTTATAAGAGGGAGCCCCAGATAGTCTCCTAAATAGCATCCACCTAAGGAACCTGTCATAGTTATAGGGCGCTGTACTTACTTTCTCCATCAGCAACTGCAAAACAGATCAGCTAAAATTGGAGAGAGGACTACCTTGATCAGAATCTTTCCCAAATGCTTACACAGAACTTTCTGTTTAACACTGCAACCAAGAAGGCAGCCAGCCAGTGTCCACTCATATTCCTCTGAGGCTAATGCTTTAATTAATAAACAAGCAGCAAGACTGAGACTTTATATCACTTTAGAGCAACGGTTGTACAGATGCTTATGTTATAAGATCACAGGAATGAAAAAAAAATACATGCATCTCAGCCTGTCCCCAACACACAGGTGTATGTCATCTGCTGATTTAAATTTTTAACCTTAAACCACAAACATTGGACCAGTAATTCCTAACTCACGTCCAAACCCCAAATCTCCTAAGCTAAAGGAACAGAGGGTATTCCCCCAAGCTATTTTTTGTATTTCAAAAGATGAGTTAGAAATGTTACATTTGCCCAAAGTAGGAAAATGGAGGTTAGTGAAAACAAAGTTCTTATGTTTGGAGCTAAAATTACATCATCTGGAAGTAGAACCCTGGTTATATCATGTTGATCAAAAACTGAGACCAGCAATTCTGTGTCAAGGATTAGTTAGATGGGAAATTAAATGAATTGTCACTTAAGAAACAGTTTGTTCGGAATACAGAATTGTTAATAATGTGCTATCTTCAGAAGGAGAAACAAATTATGGAGTATTCAGCATTAAATTGTGTGAAAGCACTGTCTTAGAATGCATAAAGATCAGGAATATTATTTTTTGAAGAAGAAAAAGTGTCCTTTTATAGTGAGGAGGTTTTAGCTACTATAGATGCAATTTAATTTTAAAAATCAATTCAACAAATTTATACAGAAATGGCAGTGCCCCCAAAAAACACTGCAAACATTTTTATAGATGAAATGTGTGTTAAGCATGTATACAAAAAAAACTAGATTTCACCTTGGTCTGTAGCAGAGCAACTTAATATCCAAAAGTATATATTTTAGAAATGACCCAAGATGTGAGTAGCCCAAGTTACTGGGCTACCTGGTAAGTCCGCAAACTTTAAGCAACCCCCTTTTTTTTTTTAACTTTTTATTTTATATTGGAGTATAGTTGATTAACAATGTTGTGTTACTTTCAGGTGTACAGCAAAGTGATTCCGTTATACATATACATGTACCTATTCTTTTTCAAATTTTTTTCCCATTTAGGTTGTTACATAATATTGTGCAGTGTTCCCTGTGCTACACAGTAGGTCCTTGTTGGTTATCCATATAGCAGTGTGTACATGTCAATCCCAAACTCCCAATCTATCCCTTCCCTGCAACCTTCCCCCGTTCTGTAAATAAGTTCATTTGTATTTTTTTTTTAGATTCTGCATGTAAGCAGATTATCATACTATATTTCACTTCCTCTGTCTAACTTACTTCACTCAGTATGACAATCTCTAGGTCCATCCATGTTGCTGCAAATGGCATCATTTCATTCTTTTTAATGTAAGCAGCCCCTTTTGTCATCCACCTACCAGCATCTACACACCGAGGCACTGGGAGCCTGAAACAAGTACTGGAACAACTGTTAGAGAAGCAGGACAGTGCAGTGGTCAATACTGCACACACTCAGGGCCAGACTGCCTGGTGTAAACCCCAGCTCTCCCACTCCCTGGCTTTGTAACTTTAGGTTAGGATTCTGTGCATCCATTTCTGCATCAGTGAACATACAGGAAGGGCCTAGCCTTTCGTAAGCGCTATGTAATGCTAGTTATTGGTATCTCTGGTGGTGACCCTGTAAAAAAGCATTCCTGCCACATGGCTCTGTGTTCTCTCCCCTCCACCACACATTCCTTTTGTAATCTATCCTCTTCTTTGCTTCAGCACATCTTCTTTCATCTCCTGGAGCATTTCAGGCTCATCTACAAGATAAGACACAAACACCAGAGACCTAGGACAAGACCACCTGACCAAAGGGCTCCTGAGACCTGAAAGAAGAAAGATTCGCACAAATTGGTTTCTCTGAAACCAACTGCCAGTGAAAATCCTGATGCCTCAGAAAGTAATTCTCTCCACTGTCAAGAGGAGTGGAGATTTTACAATGAATTACTTGCCTGTTCAAGTAACAGCTTGAAACTGGCACCTCCAGGGCCACAAAGAAAATCATACGGTCAACTCAAGCTCATTCTGAATGTTAAAGGGACCCAATTGATCCTAGCATGTCGGAGCAGGGAAAGGACTTTACAAATCATCTAGATCAAGGGTCACATACCCAAATACCCAGCGTACCAGCCAGGTCACAAATCACAAAGGGACTGGGGACAGCTGGGGACAGTGTGTCCTGTATGAAGGGAGGGCTGCTACTCAGCTCCAGCCACTGCTGTCACGGGCCTGGGACTGCCAGAGGCTCTGAGTGTTTAAAAGAAGCTGGAAAGTCAGATTCTGAGGAGGAGGGGAGGTGCAAGCAAAACACACCTGCAGGACAGATATGGTCCAAGTGCTGCCGGGTTTCACACCTTGAACTAGACAGGGCAGAGCAAGCCTCAGACCCCTGGAGATCACATGGCTACCATGCTAATCTAATGGTGGGGAGGGGACTAGGGTCCCCAGCTGTTCACAGACTAAATAAAGAATATGACTTATATAAGAACTACTTTTTTTCTAATGTAAAAGGATATTGTGATATTAAAACCAAATTTTCCTTCCAAACACTGCTAAATTGATGAGTTTTCATTTCCCATTTTCTCAAATGAGGAGATTCCAAAAGCACAACCGTCCTGTACTGTACACAGATTCTATTTACATTAGAGAGGGGACCTTCACACTTGCACTATTCACAACCACCAGCGAGACCAATCTTCCATTTGATGGTTGAGACTGAAAGGTTACGGGGCTTGCCGCCGTCTCCAGATCCCTTAGCAGGAGAGGAAGCCAGGCTCCCGAGTCCCAATTAGTCTCCGTCTCCTCCACCAGGGCAGGTGGCCTCTGCCCTGAGAGTGGCCCAAGAAGTGACAGCCTGGATGAACACCCAGGATAAATGTGATCAAAAACAACACTTGGGGCCAAGTTTTTTCACCATCACCTCTTCAAAGTTCCACAGGAGCTCAGAGGTAGAAGAAGCCTAGATAACCTGATAGCCCAGACCACCTCAACTGCATCCCAACTGGGGGTCTTCCTGTCTGGCGTGGATAAGGGACTCATTGTTGCAATGCTGGGTAACAATGCCACTGGAGGACTTAGGTTTGCCTGGCCATGACACTCTGATCTCCAGGCCTGGCCCTCAGAATGTCTACATCCCTCTCCACCCTCTCACAACCCACTTCCCTCTCCCCAGCCCCAGACACTGCCTCTGTATGTTCCCTTCCTAGTCTCGCTTCTCCTGTTTGCTCCATTTCCCCAACTAATTGGCTTCCTGATGAAAAAGAACTTATTCACTTTCGATTCTTGCTCTCAGTCTGCAGGCATTAGTCAAGGATGACTGACTTAAGCTGGGAGCACAGAGGTCACACACTTGAGACACAGAACTGAAAGAACTTGCCCACTAAGTCAAGACAAGGTACCCTGGAGGCAGAGCAGGGGCTGGGGAAGCGGGGCCTGCATTCCACCCAAGATGACTGCAGCTGTGGGAGCCAAGACCGCCAAATATAGCTGTGTAAGCTGTGCACTGCACAACTCCAAGGGCACCACTCCAAGAGGCCAGGCTGCGAGTGGCGCCATCTGGAGTTGCGTTAACAAAGCAGCCCAGGGAGGGGTCAGTGGCCCAAGCTGCAGGCACATGGAAATGGATGTCTGGCTATTAAGAGATGAAGCACATCTTTCAATGAGTCAAGTAATAGTGACTGAATGGCCAATTGAGTTTCCTGTACTGGAGTGTGCTTACAAACTCCCTGGCAGCTTAGTTAAAATGAGGACTTCCCAGCCCTCCCCAGAAATTCAGAATCCTCAGCTCTAGGGGCGGGATAGGAATATATGTGTTGTTTTTTGTAACAACCAGCCTCTTGAGAAACCCTAGCAAACAGAGTTGAGGCTTAGGAGAACACAAACACTACAAGGGCCAAGATTGGGTTACCGAGGGGAAAATGTTTATATTTTTATACGTTTATTCCTTCCATTCCAGCACTACTTTATGAATAATATTATTTCTAAAGACCATTAATGATGGCAATCACATATAATCCATGAAGCAAATGCCACCAGAAACCCCAACCCTGGCTATTCCTTACCACGATTTTTAAGAGCAGACAGACACCCTAGACCCTAAAATGAAAGAGCTATTTTGACAGCTTGTTAAATTGATGGCCACCATTTGCCAAATCATAGAAATCCATGCTCTTGCTGAGAAGGTTCCTCTTTCCAGCATTTCAGTGTGGCAAATACCCAGACACATACCTTGGGCTCCTCCTTCATCACCTGTTCAATGAGCTCGGATTTCATGGGAGGTTTTGAATACTGGCCTGAGAGAAGGCCATGTCCTAACTTAGTCCTGGACAGGAGGGAGAAACAGACAAAAAGGTTATTGTTGTTTCCCCTCAGAGATATTAAAATTACCTACAAATTTCAATAAGTACAGCTGCTTTTAGGTGGAACACTGTATCTCAATTACTCACAAATAACTTATCTGTTTGATTCTGCTTGATACTGATTCCATTTTCAACTTCTCTCAGTACTTTACAATTTTACTGATTTTTTTCTTTTTACAAAAGCAACCCATGCTTATTTCAGAATACTTTTAAAAATACAGACAATAAAGAAGAGAATTGCCTTTAATTCTGCAACTCAGAGAAAACCACTATGAACACTATATCAGATACTTAAAAATTACAACAGGGCACTTACATCTGTGTGTTGAAATCTTGTGTTGGATCTAAAGGAGAGTAGTCAAATATTCTTGGCAGATTTCCTACATACCTAGAAAATGAAAAGCAACAGTCAAAACATAGGAACTGAGAGATGAACAGAACCAAAATAAGCTATCATCCTAGCTATGACCTTTTTGCCTTTCTGTCAACACTAAATCATCCACGTGAAGAGAATTTTTTCCTGAGATCCTACCTCTGCAATCATATTCATGGGCCTCCCTAAAATGTTTATGCTTCTATCAATGGGTCTCGACCCCAGGTACAAGTTAGAATCCCCTAAAGAGTTTCTAGAAAAAATAAGAAAGCCAGAGCCACCCCCAGATGTTCTGATTTCACTGCCTGAGGTTGAGGCCTGGGATTTGGAATCTTTTACAAGTTCCCCAAGTGAGTCTAACATGTAGCCAGAGTCAAGGACCACTGGCTTACGCCATCTCAACTACCTTCCCAAAAACGAAAGGTAAGGTGAGGAATTGTTCTGGTGGTGTCAAAATGAATAATGACAGCAGTAACAACCGCCGTTTCTGAAGCGTTTCCTAAACTGCCTGATTAAGACTTCATTACAACCATACGAGGAAGGGATTATTGTCGTTACCTCATTTGAGAGATGAGAAATCAGGGTGCAAATGCATTAGGTGCCTTCCAAAATCACCCAAGAGGGAGTGCTGAAGCCCAGAGTAGACCCAGGCAGCCTGGCGCTCAAGCTGTGCCCTGAACCATGCTGCCAGATGTACCTGCCCCATCCACAGTCCCTTGTGCAGCCCACAAGCCCTCCTTCTGACCAGTTTACCTGACAGAGCAGTCTAACTGTAACCATCCATCTCTCATCTCAACACACAATCATCTCTTTTTTTTTAAATTTTCCTCCAAACGTGTCAAAAATATATTTTCCTGTATTAGTTGTTTCCAGTAGTACATATCTGTCAGTCTGTCTACAGAGCAATCTTCAAAATTAAGTAGATGAATAAACTAATATCTTTTTCATTGAACAAGGATGTTTTTCAAAAGAGAAAGCATATAAGTGAATTCATTACATTTAAATAATTATACATAGATTGGGAATTACTTGTTTTAATTTTTTTAACATCTTTATTGGAGTATAATTGCTTTATAACGTAGTGAATCAGCTATACGTATACATATATCCCCATATCCCCTCCCTCCTGCGTCTCCCTCCCACCCTCCCTATCCCACCTCTGAAGGCGGTCACAGAGCACCGAGCTGATCTCCCTGTGCTATGCGGCAGATTCCCACTAGCTATCTATTTTATGTTTGGTAGTATATATAAGTCCACGCCACTCTCTCACTTCGTCCCAGCATACCCTTCCCCCTCCCCGTGTCCTCAAGTCCATTCTCTACATCTGCATCTTTATTCCTGTCCTGCCCCTAGGTTCTTCAGAACCTTTTTTTTTTTAGATTCCATATATATGTCAACACACAATCATTTCTTTCACTTCTTAAGTTCATTTCCTATTTCACATCCCCTGCTTTGTGCTGTTCACCTTTCCTCTTGAGGCTTGGACTCTCTGAGCCTGACAGCTCTAGGAAGAAGCATCCAGAAGCAGATCCCTCTCCCTGTCCCTTCCTGCACCCTGCCCTGCCTGCTTGACCTCATTCCCACCCCTCTCTCCCAGACCACAACGCCCCGGCCATTTCCCCTTCTTGCTGCCCAGGGCACACCAAGCTCGCTCCTGCTTCAGGGTCATGCCATCCTGCTGTCTCTTTCCTGGAATGCTCTCTCTACGGATCCTTGCTCCCTTTCATGTTCCATATCACCTGAGCCTGGCTAACTTTCTTCTTGGCATGAATCACTATTTGCAACTATACAATTTATTTATGTTCTTGTTTATTATCTATCTTTCTAGAGATCACATTCTAGAATATAATCTCCATGAAGGCAGAGACTTTAAATGACTGCATCTCCAGCACTAGAACAGCATCTAACATGTAAAAGGCACTCGATAAACATGTGTTGAATGAATATATTCAGATCATTTAATCACACAACCAATTTTCATAACTGACTACCTAATGACCCAACAGAACAGGCATTACTGCAGTAAAGTCTTGGCAGAGAACCATGATACACTACAGTTAGTAATGACCTCTAATTAGATCCCTGAAATACTAGAAACTTCTAGGCACCTGCTGATTACAAACTCGGAATTTGTATCCAAGGTTATGTAGCAACATAAAAATTAACAGAGCACACGTCTCTGGAATAGTCCCATTCAAATGGCTTTTGGTTGTATCACTAGAACAATTCCATTTAGAAATTTTCAGTGGACCAAAAGCCAAATAATAGATAAACCAAACTATATTCAGAGTCAGAGGTTGCACTGAAGAATTCTTAATTAATATACAACACGATAAACATTATAAACATTAGCTCTCTTACAATCCAGTCTTTATCATATCTCAAAACCTGACAAGACAAAAAAAAATCCACTGGTAAGATGAACGTTAGTGAAAAGCTTACGCTTTCCGGCAAGGTTGATGGAGAAGAATAAAGTTAAAGGGGGTAAACCTTTGATGTCAGAAAAGTCCATTTTGCTAGTAATTTATATTCCTTTTCTAATCAATGAGGAATATCCTCTATTACAACAAAATTAAATTAAAAGGCAGCAGTAGGGGCTTCCCTGCAGTAGTTAAGAATCCACCTGCCAATGCAGGGGACACAGGATCGAGCCCTGGTCTGGGAAGATCCCACATGCCGCGGAGCAACTAAGCCCGTGTGTCACAACTACTGAGCCTGTGCTCTAGAGCCCATGAGCCACAAATACGGAAGCCCACGTGCCTAGAGCCCATGCTCCGCAACAAAGGAAGCCACTGCAATGAGAAGCTTATGCACTGGCAACGAAGAGTAGCTGCCGTTCGCTGCAACTAGAGAAGGCCCACGCGCAGCAACGAATACCCAACGCAACCAAAAATAAAAAATAAATAAATAAAATTTTAAAATTAAAAAAAAAATTTAAAAGGCAGCAGTAATGCTGGATAATTTTTAAAGTATCAATGCTTATAGCTTCGATTTGTAATCTAGTGGTTTTCAAAGCAAAAAACAGTTTTGCTATCTGACAATCCATCTTCGTTGTCATTGAATTCGTACACCAGTTTATTTAGATTTGCTCCTCATTGGAATTATTTTGAAATGTAAACTGGGTTCAAGTGGCAGGCAGGGTATCCAGGAGTCCAGCTGATGTTCCCGAATTACACCGTGGTTGTGCATAAGTCATTTAATCTCTCTGTGAGTCACTCTTTCTACTTACAAAGTAGAGATACCAGTCCTGGACGTAACTCCACTGAGTTAGTCCCACTGGGGAAAAAGGAGTTTGAAGAGCAAGTACTTCAACCCAGTGATATTCAGTAAAAGAACCAAAAGACCGAGGACAAGTATGAAAAATAAGTTGCTCATGTTCTAATATATACAGTAAATGTTTAGGAAATAGAATACAAAATGTTAGATACTACAAAATTCTACAACCCTTGAAACAAGATCAGGTGAGAGATTCAAATCTTAATTCCAAATTATAGACATGAGGTACATTTTTTTTTTTTTTGCGGTACGCGGGCCTCTCACTGTTGTGGCCTCTCCCGCTGCAGAGCACAGGCTCCGGACGCACAGGCTCAGTGGCCATGGCTCACAGGCCCAGCCACTCCACGGCATGTGGGATCTTCCCGGACCGGGGCACAAACCCGCATCCCCTGCATCGGCAGGCAGACTCTCAACCACTGTGCCACCAGGGAAGCCCTGAGGTACATTTTTTCATTGAAGAAAAAATTCAGAAAGTTAACTGTTCATCAAACTTTGAAGTGTAGAAAATATTTTCAAAAACTGTAGGCTGTAAAGCACTAAAACTTTTGTTGCGCTTTGTAACAAAAGAATATGTCTTCCATTCTAGTTTAAAAGAAATAATAATTATACAACACCTACCATAAGGACTTTCCCTCAATAGTTTAAAAAAAAAAATCTTGGAGCATGAGACAGATAAGATGAAGCTACACTGTTTCCAAATCAAATGATAATACAGCTATGAGACGTGGGTGAGAATTCATAAAAATAATACAACGCATGATGCGTATCTCTGTAAAGGTTTTCGCATCTCAGAGCTTCAAACTTGCTCCTCCTTTTCTGCAAAACCCTATCTACACTCCCCCTGCACATCAGTCAAGGTGAGTATCCCTTTGTGTGTCCCTTCTTCAACGAGATCCTCCCTGACCACCTCCTTCCCTTTTCCTTCATGGAATTTACCATATTTATAACCATGCAGTTGTTCTTACGATTACAGATACTCCTCAGCAAAGGATGGGGTTACATCCCAATAAACCCATCAAAAGTTGATGATATCATACATTGAAAATGCATTTACAATACCTAACCTATCAAACATTGAAGCTTAATCTAGCATACCTTAACTATGCTCAGAACACTTACATTAGCCTACAGTTGGGCAAAATCATCTAGCACAAAGTCTATTCGATAATAAAGTGTTGACTATCCAATCTAGTTTATTGAATACTGTACTGAAAGTGGAAAACAGAAAGGCTGTCTGGGTACAGAATGGTTGTAAGCATATCAGTTGTTTACCCTCAGGGTCGCATGCCTGCCTGGGAGCTATGGCTGCTGCCCTGCCCAGCATCACAGGAGGGTATGTACCTCCTGTCACTAGCCCGGGAAAAGAGCAAAATTCAAAATTCGAAGTACAGTTTCTACTGAACACATATCACTTTTGTACCATCTTGAAGTCAAAAGATCTTAAGTCGAATCATCATAAGTTGGGGACGGTCTACATTTATTTAATGTCTGTTTCCCCAACTGGGGCTGAGCACCAGGTCCTTTTGATTACCATTGAACCCCCCATACCCAGCACACTTCTGAGCAGAGCAGAACCCACTCTTTATTAGCTGGATGGAAAAAATTAAAACCTGACATGGAAACCTGACTATAAATTTCCAAAGCCAGGAACAGTATGAAGAGGTAAGACTTCAAATACCAAGAGAGGAAGGAAAAGGACATCTGATATACTTTTATTAACTACCTTTAAAATCATTAGCATTCAACTCCACATGGGTTAAAAATTGCCCTGTGCTGTCCCTAGTGTGCTATCTGCCCGTCATTCTGTCTTAGCACATGTGTGTCCTCTTCCATACTTGAACCAAGGTCAAATCCTACTTGCTCTGGGAAACACTAGAGATTATTTCCTAAACTGAGGCAGTGGCTGCCCATGAGCTGCAGCTACCAGTCTCTGTGGCTCCCTGTCCTAAGCACAGTCGAAGGAAGAAAGGGGCCAGAGACACAGTCCCTCTGCCCCTCAGCAAGGGAGGAAGCAGGCAGCCTGAACATGTACAGTTGGGAAGCACCGTAAATCAGTGCCTCCCAATCACTTGTGGGGAAGGGCCAGCTAGTTTGTTGATTTCAACTCATATATATGATACCTTTAAAAATACAATAAAGGGCTTCCCTGGTGGCGCAGCGGTTGAGAGTCCGCCTGCCGATGCAGTGGACATGGGTTCGTGCCCTGGTCCGGGAAGATCCCACATGCCACGGAGCGGCTGGGCCCGTGAGCCATGGCCGCTGAGCCTGCGCGTCCAGAGCCTGTGCTCCGCAACGGGAGAGGCCACAACAGTGAGAGGCCCGCGTACCGCAAAAAAAAAAACAAAAAACAAACAAACAATAAAAATAAATTATAGTTGACTCCTGAACAGCACGGGAGTCAGGGGCACCAACCCTCGGCACAATCGGAATTCCATGCATAACTTTACAGTCAGCCCTTTGCATTCGCAGTTCCTACTTATCCATGGTTTCAACCAACCACAGATCCTGTAGTATGGTAGTACGTATTTATTGAAAAAATCCACATATAAGTGGACCCATGCAGTTCACACCCATGTTGTTCAAGGGTCAACTGTACTGAAAAAATGAAATGCCACTTATAAAAAATGGCAACGTCAAAGGCCTACCACAATTTCTGAATGCTCACTCTCAATTTCCATACCTGTCTCATTTCGGATCCACATCCAGCAGTCCAAGGACCAGCACCATCTATAAACCACATTTTGAGTAGCAAGAAAAGAAAAGCTTAAATCCTCTTAGAAGCTCCACTCACTCACCACTGACCAACCAGATCACCGAACCTAACCTCTTCTAGCACATCTATAGGAAGAGGTGTAGCAGTTTTGCTGTGAAGCTTAATGATTATTACTTTCTTGGCATAGAGGGTATTGGGCTAAAAATGGAAGCCATTATTAATATGTCAAATCCCTGTAGGAGGTTTTTCAGTTTACAAAGCTCTTCTTATCTCACCTGATCCCCATAACACTTGACAAGCGTTCTCACCCAGCTTCATGAGGGAAGTCACAGCACAGATGGTGAAGGGCTTCCTCAGCACACACTGCCTGACTGGACGCGGAGGGGATGCAGGGCAGGCTGTGCACCCTGGTCTATACGGGACACTTACGCTCTCTGGAATTCTGGGATGCTGAAGATGGCCTGCATCACAGAGCTGAGATAGCAACTGTTGCCCAGGTTCTTGAGACCCGTGTATCCGGGGCCGTACATGGGCTTCAGCTTCGTCCCTGTCTCCTGGATCACCTCCCACTCACTGATCCGCGGCTTGCTATCATTGTCCTGGAGCCCGTTCTCTGTCTGGGGCAACGTCATTGAAGAAATACAACTTTAACAATGATTATCATTCAAACATCATGTCCCACCAATTATTTCTAACAGCAATAGATGTTTCTGCCTTTCTTCCCCAGTTAAACAGAGAAATAAACAACCTCATTAAAAAAGACTGAGGTGGTGATGCTTGCACAAGACAAATGAACTTAATGCCACAGAATTGTACACTTAAAAAATGGTTAAAACAGTAAATTTTACATTAGCTGTATCTCTCCACAATTAAAAAAAAAAACCCACATTTAAAAGATTTTAAAATAAAAGAGACAGAGACTGGGAGGAAAGGAGATAGGAGGAGGAAGAAGACAAATAGGAATCAAAAAAAAGAAGCAAGTAGAATAATCTCAAGGGCAGATACAATGCAACACAGCAAACAAAAAGCAAGGCAGTTGGAGAAGAAAGTGGAATAAAACCATGGGGTTCGGGAGAAGCTCAACATGGAAGGGAGGTTTAAAGAAGAGCACAGAAAACAAATTAAAAAGTGACATGAGTGGGCTTCCCTGGTGGCGCAGTGGTTGAGAGTCTGCCTGCCGATGCAAGGGACACGGGTTCGTGCCCCGGTCCGGGAAGATCCCGCATGCTGCGGAGCGGCTGGGCCCATGAGCCATGGCCGCTGAGCCTGCGTGTCCAGAGCCTGTGCTCCGCAATGGGAGAGGCCACAGCAGTGAGAGGCCCGTGTACCGCAAAAAAAAAAAAAAAAAAAAAAAAGTGACATGAGTGAGAAAGAGGAGTTAGAGAGGAGAACATGAGGAGAGGGAGATGACATGGGCTAAAGCAAAACACGCACAGTTAACCAGCTCCTCATAGGGACAAATATTACACAGTCACGATACCAGCCTGAAAACACAATACGAAATGAGGCAAAGCGTTTCCATCAACAATAATCTGTTGGCTTATTCTTTCCACCCCTGCCCCAGGAGCTCTGCTTCCCTTCCTGTAATCAATTAAAGTGATGTTGGTCACAGATTATTTTAAAGGTCATCTCCCTGTACCTTCTCCGTTTAGTGAACAAAGAGTGATTCACGCAACTCTCCATCAAAGGAGACAGAAATTTTGCAAGTAAACTCCAACTAAAACAAAATGGTACTGGATGAGGTGCCATTTTCACTATAAAATAAAAATAAAAAATATAAGCTGATAACCAAAAGAAAATGCTAATTAAGTTCAAGAAGTAAATGCAAACATTAAAACCTAAAACCTATAAAATGAAGATCTGTGTGATAGGAATATATAAATAAACCAAACAGTTTCCCCGCAAAGTGGGAATAGAGACAAAAGGAGACCTTTCTTACCCCATGCATATGAAGCATATCAATTCCAAAATGCGCTAAGTGCTTGGCCAAATGAGGATCCAAAACAGGTTCCTCTTCTTGGAAAGAATAAACATCTAGAAGGTGAAGAGAAAATAAGCACTGTGATCTGTAATCAAGTCGTTCAATAATCAACACATATTTACTGAGCTCCTACTATGCCCTGGGCTTGGGATATAGCAATGAACAAAACAAAAATCTCTTGTGAGTTTCAACTGGGGGGAAGACAGATGATAAAAAATAAGCATAATAAATAGGTATTTTTGTAAATATACCCATAATATCAATTCTTTTGACATTTCAGAAAGTAATTTTAAAAAGGTTGCTGAAACAAGAAAAAAAGAACAGTGTCTAAAGTTAAAATAATTTAAAATTAGACAAATACAAATGCCTAACACGGATTGTTCTAACCCGAACCCCCCAGTGGCACAGATATAAATTCGGGAGGAGGGAAGGGTGATGGATGAAACAGCCATGCCGTCTGCCCACGCAGGGAGAACCTGTGAGGAACAGAGAACACACAGGCCCTGGGGGCTGCCGAATGGCTGGACCGTAGTGTGAGGTCCAGGACAAAACAAAATTCTGCCTGTGGAACCCTCTATAGTGTCTCTGGTAGTCCCAGACCTACCACCTCATGACCCTCCACCTCCACCTGCCCCCTCATCCCATCTTCCCTACTTCAGTGTCCACACCGCCCAGAGCTGGTGAGGGATCTGTGAAGACTACTGTGCTTCCCAAATGCGTCCACCCTACAGCACACAGAAGAAGATGATGATGTATTTAGCACAGTGGGGTAACTCAGGAGGCTCCACCCGCCCCAGGACCTGAGGGATCAGCATGTTGGCCTCGTCCGTAACCCACTCACGGCACACTGGTGTTGGGAAGCTGTGTGTTTGGGGGTGGCAGGGGAGGGTTCTCTCCTCAGGACCCTCAATATCCCTCTTGACAACATAAGGCTTTAGACCGCACCTGGCTTCTTGCGGTATGATTCAAAGCAGCAGCATTATCTGGGAGCTTGTGAGAAATGCAGAATCTCGGGCCCAACCCCAAACCTACTGAATGAGAATCTGCATTTTAACAAGATCTCCACGTGCACAGCAAAGTCTGAGAAGCACTGCCTAGCGTTTTCAAAAGCTATCCAAACTGCTGCCTTATCTGTCATCATAGGGCAGTGCAATGCAGGAGAGGGAAACATTTTCAGGCCTATTTTGCAGGTCAGGAAATGAGGGTTAGAAAAGTTAAATCATTTGCCTCAAACCCCACACATGGCCCAGAACCCAGGTATTCTGACTCCCGGCCCAGTCCTTTTTCCTCTGCACTAGACTATTTCCTCAGATCTCTCAGGAGACCAAGAGGCTCAGTGAAGCACCATCCTAGGCCCTTAACCAGGAACAGAGAGTCAAAAACCACAACTTCTTCACTTCTAAATTTGAAAAACAAACTCTGAAAATAGATATAAAGATATTATTCTTTAGGACAGTAAAAGATAGATTGTTCAAGGAGTTTCTTGCTCTTTGGAACAATACCAGGAGTAGAACAAAAAGTAATATATATAGAAACAATGGTGACCCTCTGACCCAAACCCAGATACACAGAGACTCACTGCCACCCCCAAAAAGCCACTCTTTCTATTATTAATAGATTAAACATTGTATAGCTTTCTCTTCTATTCCTCTTCCTTTAGGGGCCCATTTTAACTTGTGAATAGCAGCCTTCATCAATATTCCTTTTTAAAATATAATTCAGTGCTCTCAAAAGCAAAAACAAAAGACAAAATCCCCAGCCCAATTAAGAAAAAATTTCCAAAATGTTTAAATACAAAAAAAATCTTTGAACTAATAACTTAAAACAAATACATCAACAATATTTTTAATCTGTGACACATGACACCAAAATACCACTCAAATATTGGCTGAGGTGAAAATGACACTCCCCAGGCACTTATCTTTGGTTATTATTAACTAGTGAGATAGTTTTGAAGACTTAAGACTTTAAGCCTCTAAAGCCTCTAATTATCAGAGCTCCAAGAGAAAATAATAAGATTGCTAGAAATGCACCATTGGCATGGGTCTAGAATTTCGAAATAAGTGAAAATCACATAGAACTCTATGGTTCTTAAGCCATTAGGCTCCAGCCTAATGAGAAATTAACATTTCCTATCTCCAGTCATTAACTGCTCCAAAAATATAACATGATTTGGTCAGACACACCAATAACAAAAACAGTTTAGTGAGTAGCACACAAGAAATCTAAAAATGAACTGTGATCCTTAAACTTGGCACTCATGAAGACTTTAAAAATGACATGTAGTCATAGAAAAAAAATTTGAAATAGACTCAGGGGCTGCAAATCCTTATGCATTTTTCATTGGGAAATTCACTTTATTTCCAACTTCTGCTTAGCAAAGTCAAGTCTTAGCTCAGAAACTATTGTAGCAAGTAAGCATTGCCTGACAAGTATTACCCTGCTGACCCCTTCCTTGACTTAATAGCTTGGAGCCAAGACACACAGTTAGGAAGCTCACAGAAAGATCCTCCTAGGAATAGTCCAAGCAGGGTTTCATGAGTAACTACGTTTACTTTAGAAGGAAACCAGTCATTGTGTCATTTAAGTTAAATGACAAATTAAGCCATGGAGAGCATGGAGAGACCCGCAGAAGGGAAAAGATAAAAGAAAAGGTTTAGAGAATGAATAACTCATGGATGTGATAAGCATGTTAGAAAACAGTATGTGCATTAAGTTCCAAAACTAAGGAAAAGGTTAGAGGATAGAAATGGAGACTAAGACTGAGACTGAGTCTAAGTCTAAGACTACGACTTAAAGACTGAGAATCTGTGAGGAATTTACATAAAAATGGTAATAATTTTTTTTCTCTGAATGGGAAGGTTTCTTTTTGGTTTTTTGCTTTTCTTTTTTTCCCAGATTTATTATATTTTGATTGAAAATAATGCTTTATAAGTAATTGCCAAAGATTAAAATGTTTCTATATGGTGGTATACTATTAGGACTAGTGTACCACTGGTCATCCTTGTTCACCCACAGGGATTCACTCACTCACTCATTCATTCATTGATTGATTCATTCACTGTATTCAACAAATACTTACTGAACACCAAATATATACAGATACTGAGGATTTAATATTAAATAAGACAAGTAGGGTCCCTGTCCTCACAAGGTTAAACTTTATTATTTCAAATAGGCTTATAAGAATGCTGGTTTAGTATAAAGGACCTCAACAGGTGTCTTCTTGGCTATGGTTTACTCATGTGACTTTGGGCTCTCTTTCCTAAGCCCCAGAAAATGGCAGAAGTCCAAATTCTGCCCTCAGATACCCACACAGGAAAGCAGAAGGAGAGAGAGGTAGAGATGTACCTCAATAAGATCTGGTGTTTAGAAAGATTAAAGAAACCAGAGAAGCTGGCTTCACTGCTCTATCATCCATCACAGCTCAAATGGGGAAAAAAAAAAAAAAAAAAAAAACAACCCAGAACTCTTGGTCAAACACCAAGTCACAAGCCAGAGAGGAAAGGATCTCTCCAGAGTATGTATGATCCATTCACCCAAACTGCATCTCTCCACCATGAGTTTATATTTGCATGCCTATAGAGCATCTGCCACAGACAGGAAAAGAACAGAAACAAGAGAATGCTCCAGCTATTAATCTAGAAACCCAAACACAAAATGAATGAGGGCAGAGGTATATACCATCACCTTAGACAGTATAACTGCCAGGCCAGACAGAACCTAGACTGTGGTCAGGAAAGGAAAACAATTAAGAGGAAAAAGATGTCCATAAAATAGAAAAAAAGAAGAAAAAGAAAAAAAGGTAAATCAGAGGAGAAAACTTTATCGGTGTGTCTGTCTTCCTCCATCTGTTTACAACACAAATATTTACTGAGCACCTACTATGTGTGAGGGGCTATGCTAGATGAGACAGAATGGTAAACAACAAACGTAGCGCTCAGGCCCTGCCGTCCCAGGTGACCACCATTAGACACAGCAACAGGATCTCATGAAAAGTGCCACAGTGGAGCAGCACAGAGGCACACAGAGGGGCACAAACCAGGTCAAAACTAAAATGAAGTAGTCAATGCCTTGATCCAAATCCTTGAGCTGATACCCAGGTCAGGGGTGAAGATGACCAAAGAAGAAAAATCACCTTCAGGCAGCAGTGAGGAGGGAGCCCGTGGCGCAGAGGTGGAGGACCTCCGGGCTCACATCGACAAGCTGACGGGGATCCTGCAGGAGGTGAAGCTGCAGAACAGCAGCAAGGACCGCGAGCTGCAGGCCCTGAGGGACCGCATGCTTCGCATGGAGAGGGTCATCCCCCTGACCCAGGATCACGAGGATGAGAAGAAGCCGGTGAGGCCACGTGGGCCCAGCCCCAAGGGTCTGAGGCAGCGGAGCAGGAAGCCCCCCGTGACCGAGCACCTCCCGCGTGGCCCTCCTCGCCACCCCTGTCAAGCTGGTAGCGGGCGTCGAGGCTGATGGAGGAGGACCCCGTCTTCCGTCGGGGCGCCTTCGCTGGCTCAAGCATGAGCAGCTGCGGCTGCAAGGACTGCAGGGCTCCAGGGGCCGGGGCGGGGGGCTGTGCAGACCCCCCCCCGACCGATTCATGCCCCCTCAAGACTGCAAGTTACGCTTCCCCTTCAAGAGCAACCCCCAGCACCGCGAGTCCTGGCGGGGGGCGGGGGCCGGGAAGTCCCCAGCGCCACCCCCGCCCCCCGAGGAGCTCACCCCCTCTCCGGCCACCCCTGCCCGCAGGCCCCCAAGTCCCCGCAGGTCCCACCGTCCCCGCAGGAATTCCCTGGACGGAGGGGGCCGATCCCGGGGAGGGGGTTCTGCACAGCCCGAACCCCAGCACTTCCAGCCCAGAAAGCACAACTATTATCCCCAGCAGCCCCAACCATACCCAGCCCAGAGGCCCCCAGGGCCCTGCTACCCCCCATACACTACGCCCCCCGCGGCTGAGACAGCAGCGCTCAGCCCCTGACCTCAAGGAGAGTGGAGAGGCCGTGTGAGCCCCGCATCTTGGGCAGAGAGGGCCTCGCTGGGAGGAGATGCTGCTTCCCCAGAAGCCCTGGGGCAGGAGGCCCTAGAGACCAGAGAGAAGGTCCGAGTAGGTGATAGAAGATGTAGGGGTAACTGGGCCGGAGGCTGAGGGAGGAAGGAAGAGGGCACGGAGCTGCCAGGAGCGAACCGAAGTCAAGGAGAGCCACGGGAAGCTGCCTCGGCGCTGCCCCTTGCGGGGGGTGGGGGTGGGGGGGCACAAACGCTGCTAGGATGCGTGGGGGGCTGGGGTGCCGCGTAGTCGGTGTTTGACTTTCTTTTCAAGTGGAGGCAAAGGGGAGAGAACCTAGAGGGAGGTAAGGTCTCCCCCCTCCTGGCCCTGTCTGTCTGTCCGTCTGTGGTGGGTTTCTGTTTCCAGGGAGGTGTGGTGGGATCATAAGTCATTCCTCTCCCCTTTCAGGCCTCCTGCTATATTTGGGGGACCTGTCTGGCGTCTGGTTTGCCTGGGGTCCCTGAGGATGTGGGACCTTTCAATAAAGGATGGAAAACAGAAAAAAAAAAAAAAAAAATCACCTTCAGATGCTGCTGAGCTGGTGCAGGGGCCAGTGGGATAGGCAATTTCACTGCTGCCATGCGCATTACAGGAAGACTCTCCTGTAATCACCAAGGCTTTGAGGATTCTTCTTAGGTAAACTAATTTCTATGATGAAAGAAAAACACACCTTCTCTTGCCTCCAACCCTCTTCATTCCTTTCCCACCAAGAACCTCAACCTTGCTCTGCCAAACGAATGTCTCCTCCCACAGAGGAAAGCTTTTTGTTTGCTTGTATGGTGATCTGTTTCTTATTTTGTTTGCTGCTGTACCCATGGAACCCAGAGTGGAATTCGATATGGGACCCACTTTTATTACCCAGCCACCACAATGGCTTAGCCTGGAGGGATCAAGGCTTCCTGGAAGAATTAATTCTAGGCTGAGACCTCAAGATGAGTAGGAGTTTCTCACTGAGCAGGTATGTCCTTACTGGGGAGAAGGAAACCAGGACAATTGGATCACACGACCATTAAATATCTGAGTTCACAACCTGTTTGGATTCCATGTTCACTAAGCAATATTCTAAATATAATTCAGTTTCCCACAGGAAGGGAACGTACTGGTCGAGTTGACATAAACAACCCACTTACAGGTGGTTGTGGTTCTCACTAGAAACTAAAAACTAAACACCCCGACTTTAACACTTTGTCTCTTGTGAGTTGAATTAGCCTCAGTGAGCCTAGCAAGTATGGAAAATGGACCGTCACCAGTGGTACCATCATCAGGAGGGGGCCACCCCACCCCAGACAGAGGGCACCCTGCCCTCCTGGGCCTCAACATCCACAAGGCCCATCATCAGACATTTATGGAAACTTTATACATTTTTTCATTAACTTATTTGGCTTTTAAATAAACAATAAGCTACAACTAGCAATCTATTAAACAGATTTAAAAGAAATGAAAATAGAATTGATGCATCCCATAAACTAATATGTAATGATAATTAGACTGAAAATAATTATTTGCATTAAAACCAACTCTGCACAAGATAAGCCGGAATCAAATCCTGATCTATTGTCAAAAAGTGAACATTGGCTTCCCTGGTGGAGCAGTGGTTAAGAATCCGCCTGCCAATGCAGGGGACACTGGTTCGAGCCCTGGTCCGGGAAGATCCCACATGCCACGGAGCAACTAAGCCCATGAGCCACAACTACTGAACCCATGCACTGCAACTACTGAAGCCCGCACGCCTAGAGCCCATGCTCCGCAACGAAAGAAGCCACCACGATGAGAAGCCCGCATACTGCAACGAAGAGTAGCTCCCACTCGCCACAACTAGAGAAAGCCCACGCACAGCAACAAAGACCCAACACAGCCAAAAAAATAATTTAAAAAAATAATTTAAAAAAAATAGTCATTAAAAAAAAAAGTGAACATTGCCTCAGCTAAGTGAGTTTAAGAACCCTCATCACAGGTGCACAGTCTACATTGCTTTTGCCAGTGTTTTATGCTTTCCATGGTTGAAAAAAGAGTATTTATTCAAATACTCTCAATTACATGAAGAGTAATTTGCACACCACAACTACTGAGTCCACGAGCCACAACTACTGAGCCCACGCACCAGAACTACTGAGCCCGTGCACTCTGGAGCCTGTGCACCACAACTAGAGAGAAGCCTACACACCACGAGGAAAGATCCCACATGCTACAACTAAGATCCGACACAGCCAAAAACAAATAAATAAATAAATATTTTTTTTAAATATATATGCATAGAGAATAGAATTAATCCTTGCCTTTACTACTAGCATACATTTAAATAGAATATAATTATTTAAGTACGTATAGACCAGCTGGTTCATTTAATCAAAGTATCCATGCCTACATGCATAAGATTTTGTTTGGAACTTAAAGATGAAAAAGACATAGCTCAAGCAAAATTTTAGAACAAATCCCCATATACAAATAATTATTGTCTTGAACAGGATGTTCTGAGAGCTGAACTTCTGATAACTGGTCTTATCAAACGCTACATAATATTACTCAGCCATGAAAAAGAATAAAATATTGCCATTTGCAGTAACATGGATTGATCTAGAGATTATCATACTATGTGAAGTAAGTCAGAGAAAGACAAATATCATATGACATCACTTATAGGAGGAATCTAAAAAGATGATACAAATGAACTTATTTTCAAAACAGAAACAGACTCATAGACATAGAAAACAAACTTATGGTTACCAAAGGGAAAATAGGGAGGGGGATAATTTAGAAGTTTGGGATTAACAGATACACACTACTATATATAAAATAGATAAACAACAAGAACATACTATATAGCACAGGGAACTATATTCAATATCTTGTAATAACCTATAATAGAAAAGGATCTGAAAAAGAATATACATATGTATAAGTGAATCATTTTGCTGTATACCTGAAACTAACACAACACTGTATGTAAATCAACTGTCCTCCAATTTTTAAAAAAGGCTCAGCATAAGATAGCACTAAAAGTAGAAACATCTGAATTATCCCAATTGTACCCAATAGAATGCCTACATTACAAACTCTTCTTTCTCTGTATAGGCCTTACAAGAACAATGATGGTTACCATATACAGCAGTCATTCAACAGAGCAATGACCTGTAAGCACTTTGCTGTAACCCTGAATCCAACTGCATGTCCTGAATTTCCTCTTCAGATCCTGGAAGGCTTAGGATTCAACCTGGCTGTGTAGCGGTTTATTTATTTGAGGGGAAAATGTCTGGCACCAGCACCTGAGACTCTTGCAGCTACTTTTCTCTAATGAGTTAAAAGAAGTCCACTAAACTTTGGAAGTTTACCCAAAAGGTGAATCAAAAGAATCTTGACATGACCTAACTGCCAGCCCTCAATTATAAAATAGATAAATGAAACTAGTTTGATGGAGAGGGCATGGATGACAAAGAGTGTACCACATTCAGTGAAAACATCCTCACTAATTAACTTTGAAGCTGGCTAATTCAGTCAGAGAAAGATAGCAGAGAAGAAAAGCCAAATGTCTTTATATTTTTCCTAAAAAAATCATCTTACCTTAAAGAAGAGATAAAGATTAAAACCTGCACAGATGGAGAAACTGACCTGGGTGTGGGTGCAGGTCTGTGTTTCATAAGTGTTTTCAGTGATGCTGAGATGATGGGTTCTTATGGCCACTGCTCAGTATTTAAGTTTCTCATTATTAACCCTGATGTAATTTCCCTTTTCCCTCACCAAATGATAGAAGGAATTAACTGTACAAACATAGCCAAAAGCTAACATACAGTGTGAGAGCACGAAGAAGACCAGTTCTGAAGCTGACAGTACAAGTAGGAACGACTTCTAACCCTTTGCTGCACTGGACACCGTCACTGCCTGCTGATGTCAGGGGCTCTGAACACACAGTATCTTTAAAATCCATCTTCTCCATAATGAATCCATTTGTACCTAAAATGATACTAATCCCCATAATGAATTCTAGGCCTTGCCCCTACTATTCTAATGGTGGGTTTGATTATGCACACTCACTTCACAAGTCCGGGTTCCTGCATCTGTCCTCTTAGCCAAGAGATATTCAGAAAGATACTAACAAAAGCAGCAAACCTTTATCATGACCTTACGGTGTGCACTGGGCTAAATGCTTATGCACCTTAACAAACCTATGAGGGAGGTACTGTGATTATCCTCAAGATGAGGAACCTGAGCTTAGAAGGATTTGAAAACTCACCCAAGATCTCACAGCTAACAAGACGCAGAATGAGGATTCGAACCTGGGCTGAGTCCAGAGGTTATGCACTCCAACCCCAGAGATTAAGGCACTGGTTAAATCTAAGAGGGAGCCACTGTAAGTTCCCAAGTTGGTAAAGGCACACTCACCTGCCCCGTCAGGAGTGATGGTTCCCAGTTTCACAGCTAGAGGGTAGCCCAGGTCTCTGTAATGCTCCAGCGCATGCCCGTTGCCCCCGGAGCTGTCAAAGAACCACTTCCCACACAGCACAGAGCCGTCGGTCAGATTCAACCAGAGGTTTTCTCGCAGGTCACACCTGGCACACTTCCAACCACTGTAAAATCATCAGACAGCAGTTAGCACAGCCAGAGTACAGGGCGTGATTAGAAAATTAACATCTAAGAAAATGGAGTGTCTCAAGCTGGGGGCAGTTGGGGCAGTCACAGGAGACCGTCAGCGGACTAACAGAGATCCATTCCAGAGCAGCAGGGCTACTCAGTAACCTGCCTGCCTCCCAAATGGGGGCCAGCTCCTCCCAGCTCCTTCGAGATGGTTCTTTTACTTTAGAAAAGACACAGAACCTGAGGGTAGGAGGGAAGGTCATTTCCTTAAAATTCCTTACATGAGAGACTGTGGAGCCTGAGTAAGCTTAAAACATTAAAGATCCCATGTGTATAAACATCTGAAGTTCCAAAGCATTAGCCACAAGCAGTAAGACTGGTTTAAACAAAACTCTACTACACTGACAATCTAAATTAAGTAGAAAGGAAAACAACTTAACTGAAGGTTGAATGTCAGGTAGGTGCCAGGGGCTTTACAGAAGTTTTATCATTTAATTCTAATATACACTCTTCAGCATTATTACCATCCCCACCATCAAAGGGAGAAAAAGCCCCGAGGTACCATGCCTTCCCTGAGACCACACAGAACAGGAATGCAGTACAGTCAGGGTTCAACCAGAAGGGACACATTCCTAATCTACCTGCTCTTTCCCTCCAGCACCTGCCTCCGGAAACACACTGGCATCTGATTACAGGAGGTGCAAAAGGAGCCTAGAGAGCATTCCAGCCAAAATGTGACAACCAAAGACTATTGTCCGTCTTTGTAAGTTGGGTGCCCCAGAAGCAGACTCTGAGACAAAGATTTGAATGCAAACAGCTCGTTTGGAAGGCTATCCCAGGAAGCACCCTAGGGGAGTGAGGGAAGAGAGACTGAAAGGGCAGGAAGCCAGTGCAGGGACTGTGAACAAGCAGATGACCCCATGGGCCACTGGGGCTCGGTCCAGCTGGGGAACTCCAGGAGACAGTTACCCCACCTGAGCGTAGGGATCTAGGGTGTTCATCCCTCCACTCCACAGTCACTGGCTGAGGGCTGTTCCAGGAGCACAGGAGAGAGCACGGCTCTGCAGCGTTTCTGACTGTCCGGTGCACTGGCCTACCTGGCTCGGGCAGGCAGAGAAGCTGCAGGTGCTCACAACCGGAGGCCTTAGGGTGGGGATGGGCTCCAGGGCAGGGGCTGGCCATGGTCAGCGTGTACTACAAATGTAGAGATAATTCTAGAGAGAAGTTTTGAGTTTTTTAATTAATTAATTTTAAAAATAATTAATTAATTAATTAATTTTGGCTGTGTTAGGTCCTCATTGCTGTGTGCGGGCTTCCTCTAGTTGCAGCAAGCAGGGGCTACTCTTCATTGAGGTGCGTGGGCTTCTCATCACAGTGGCTTCTCTTGTTGCGGAGCACGGGCTCTAGGCACGCGGGCTTCAGCAGTTGTGGCTTGAGGGCTCTAGAGCACACGCTCAGTAGCTGTGACGCACGAGCTTAGTTGCTCCACGGCATGTGGGATCTTCCCGGACCGGGGCTCAAACCTGTGACCCCTGCGTTGGCAGGCAGATTCTTAACCACTGTGTCACCAGGGAAGTCCCAAGCTTATTTTTAATAAAAGGCATCTGATAAGAAAATATATAATTGCTAATTCAGTGAAGAGGTAGAAAAATAAATATTCCTTTGGCCCGTTTTGGGGGGAAAAGTTCCATTTTGCTATCTGACCCTCACCTTGGAGGAATCCTGACTCCGTTGTCTAACTGGGTAAGGTTATTTGCATACTTGGACACCGGCAATTCATTTTCCCACGTATCTGGGTCCTGCTTTCTGTATGGAGATTTTGAGCTGAGAACTGCATCACAAGCAATTGTTACCTGTAAGACAAATACAGATGTGATAATATTAAAACAGCTTGAGAGAACAGCAACTTCTATAAAATGAATTTTAAAGTTTATTAATAAATACAGCTTAATTCAAGAAAACTCAAATAGCTCAGTTACCACGAGAGCAAGATGCTAGTTTCCTGACCCCAGCACATTCACCCTGGGTCTAGCTAGGTTTTATCCTGGCCTGGAGTTTGCAATAGTAACAATGACACAAGATAGCAAAGAACCAAATCCAGTTTGTAAACCCAAGCATAAGAGTCAGATTTAACAATTGTTATCTCTTAGCAAGTAGAGTGAAAAGTATAAGGTGAACAACTTACAAGGGTGAAATTAGCAACAGGAATGCCTAGGATTTACCTAAGTGGTGTGTTTTACTCTTAACAAATATACACCCAACCAACATCCTCAACTCATCACACAATGATATGTGGTCAAGAGCACTTGAATGAAATGCAAGCGGCATGGCTCCATTTCTTAATCTAGTGCAAATGTGACACTGGATGGGGACATGCCTGGATGTCTCTGTGGCAGATCAGCCCACATCATGAGCAAATCTGCGATGTCTGGCTTGGCACTAACTGACTACAGGGGAGGGTGGACTCTCTGCTTTCTCCCAAACCCCACTGATTCTGGATATATGCCTCTCGCCACATTCGCTACTTGCTCAATGCTATAAGCTATTTCTAACTCTCTTTAAAAACATATTCTGATGAGAATGTAAAATGGTGCAGCCACTTTGGAAAATAATTTGGCAGGTCCTCAAATGGTTAAACAGAGTTACCATAGGACCCAGCAATTCCAGTCCTAGGTATACACCCAAGATAAATAGAAACACGTATCCACGCAAAAACTTATATATAAATGTTCATAGAAGCATTATTTATAACAGCCAAAAGTAGAAATGACCCAAATGCCCATTAATGATAAATGGATAAAGTATTGTATTTTGATACAATGAAATGTTATTCAGCAATAAAAAGGAATGAAGTAGTGATACATGCTACAACATGGATGGATCTTGAAAATATATGCTAAGTAAAAAAAAAGCCACCCACAAAGAACCATGTATTATATGATTCCTTTTGTATGGAATGTCCAGAAAAGGCAAATCCACAGAGACAGAAAGTACATTAGTGATTGCCAGAGACTAGAGGGAAATGAGATAGTGGTGACGGATGCCCAACTCTGAATATAATAAAAGCCATTGAATTGTTTGAAAAACAATTTTTAACAAAAATCTGTATTCTACATCACTAGCATCCTGTACAATTAGCTGAACTTCATACAGAATATTTTCCTCTGGGTAGCACTGACAACGGACCCCAGAATGGATTAAGAAACATGCTCTGTGGTGACCTAAATGGGAAGGAAATCTAAAAAAGAGTGTATATATATATACATGTATAACTGATTCACTTTGCTGTACAGCAGAAACTAACAGAACATTGTAAAGCAACTATACTGCAATAAAATAAAATAAGCTACAAGGAAAAAAAAAGAGACAATGGAGGAAGTTCCCTCAGCTGCCATCCCACTCCCACCCCCACCCAGGCCCTGAGCAATTCCTATCAGTCCTACATCCAAAATCTATTTGCAGTCTACCTCTTCTTGATTTCAGCCATACCCATCCTTGTTCAGCCATCATCCCAGCTCACCCGAATGGCCACACAGCAGCCTCCTTACCATCTCCTTTCTCCCACTCTTGCTTCCTCTTCTCTGCCTGGCAGCCAGTGATCTGCTGTGAACATTAGATCCCATCCTTCTCCAGCTTAAAACTCTCCAAGGTTAAACTAAACACTACCAATTGACTACACTGGGCTTCCCACAGTCAGGAAAAGGAAAAGGTCCCTGCCGTCAAAAACCTTATACTCCATTACAGCTTAATCAGGCATTCATAAATATATTTAAACCTCTTTTTTCGGGGGGGAGGTGTTTATTTGATAGAAGTTTGTTACTTGATTTACAATGTTATATTAGTTTCAGGTGTACAACATAGTAATCTGATATTTTTATAGCTTATACTCCATTTAGAGTTATTATAAAATATTGGTTGTATTCTCTGTGCTGTACATTATATCCTTGTATTTTATTTATTTTATACCTAGTAGTTTGTACCTCTTAATTCCCCCTTCCCCTATCTTACCCTTCTCTAAACCTTTTTAAAAATATTCCCATTCGGGCTTCCCTGGTGGCGCAGTGGTTGAGAGTTCGCCTGCCGATGCAGGGGACACAGCTTCGTGCCCCGGTCCGGGAGGATCCCACATGCCGCGGAGCGGCTGGGCCCGTGAGCCATGGTGGCTGAGCCTGCGCGTCCAGAGCCTGTGCTCCATAACGGGAGAGGCCACAGCAGTGAGAGGCCCGCGTACCACGAAAAATATATATATATATTCCCATTCATCTCCCACAAGAAATGTTATTTAAGTAGCCTTTCCTTTCAATTATCAAAATTCATCTCCCACGTTAATGCCCCTAGAAAACAAGGCTGAGTTCACCATGAGCCCCTTCCTGATTTTATGGGTTTGGGCCATGCTGCCTTAGCACTTCTGGCTACACATCCTAATCTTTTCAGTCTGGTCTGTTACAACCTCTTTGTTGTTTCACTGACTACCTTGATCCCTTCCCTGTCCTCTGAATCTTCTCCTCCCTATTAGGTCTTTTTTAAGTGTTCTAGTTTGCAATGCACAGTGATAATAATAAGAATATAATATTCTCTCTTTTCTTTGAATATCCTTCCTGGTGACACTCAACAAAATTTCCTTAATCATCTAGGACGTTATAAAACACTGACCTAGTGTTTTCAGAATACCACCTAAAATCACTTAGAGGCCCTTTTTATGGATCATAGATGAAGGTCAGGATCCACTATCCTATAATTATACCGTGAATTATCTCAAGTACAGGGGTGTTCTGGAATTGGCTCAAACTGGCTTACAGACTTGTTAAATTTTAAGAAATTCTACAAGAGGGTTGTTAAACACAGCCATTATTAAAAATTAAATTCTATTAGCTCACAATTAAATATATTTTTAAAAGGTAATAAATATTCTAAACTCTTCACTTCCTAGTTGTGTTACGCTATCTTAATAACTAATCTATATGCTCTTGAGGTCACTTACATCCACATTATGCGAACGGTGGAAACTCTATGGGAGGGTGTCCTACTACACATTTCTTCCCAACACTGCATTCGGTGACATGTTAGCCTGAAATGGGAGTATTCACACCATGGAAATCAGCAAACATTACAATGCAGGGCTTTGCCCACAGGGAGCTAGTTGCTAACCAATTACAAGCACACCAAGGCCTGAGTTCCTGAGAGTCCCAAACACTATGTCTCTGTGACCCCTATAACACTAAGAGGTAGTTTAACTTTCTGGTAGAATCTACAGAGTACCTATTTGAAACTGATTTCTTTTTTTTGTGCTGAGAAACTCAAGAGATGATGAAGAGTCACCTGGTTGGGTGAGTTCAATAATTTTTGTTATTTAAAAGCTGAAAAAGAGAATTATCAAACACCAAAAATGTAGCAAAAGCATGAAAAGAAATTATAGTAACTAGCATCTGTTATATAGATAAATCTTACCAGTTACCATCAGACAAATCAGGCTTTTCCTTCTATCTCCCCGCCTCAACTTCCAAACAATTCTCTCTTTTTTTTAATTCTTAAAGTATTTCTTAATTCTAAAAGACTCTATTAAAAATTATAATATATATTGCTGGATGTGGATTTCTATGACACTTCACTTTTCTATAAAAGTGTTCACACTTAGGATTATATTCTAAATATAGGAAAAATGAAAAGTACTTAAAGGCTGTCATTAACTTTTCTCACATAACGACTTTTTCTTCATAAGGGAGTGAGAGAAAAATCATTTCTCATGACATTCATTCACAATGTGCTTCTTCTTTTTTGACAGCAGACTCAAGAGTTATATTAAACAAGGGCAGTGAGAACTGTCAGTTGTATACAGATATAAGCTTTAGTATATAATATCAAGTAATGGCACAGGGTAAGACCATTTTGTCCATCATATATTTTGTCCTTGATCACAGCCACATGAGTGACACAGGGAATTGGAGAAAGCAGAGGTAATTTAATTCTGTACACATTGCTAAAACATATGCATTTGGTACTAAAAAAGATATGCTATATCAAATAATTAGAGGAAAGAGCTATGATAGCTTAATACACAAATTTTTCACTTCTGTGGTCTTATGCTTAGGTATAAAGTAGATCAGAGGCAAAAGAGGCTGAATGGTGGCAACTGGTCCCTAATGACATGGGAATCCCAAGCACAAATGTCCCCTCTTGGCAGGGGCACATGAGCAGGGGACTGTAGACAGAGTCACACAGCATCTGAAAGAATCAGGGACCTAAAGACCTGGCTTTGGTTCTAGCAAAGCTTGAGGACGGGAAAAAATGAACTGGAATGTCTAACTCTGCTATCTGCAGCCAGGCTCTG
Source organism: Mesoplodon mirus (assembly GCF_964341445.2). Classification (NCBI taxonomy): domain Eukaryota; kingdom Metazoa; phylum Chordata; class Mammalia; order Artiodactyla; family Ziphiidae; genus Mesoplodon; species Mesoplodon mirus. The sequence goes on from NC_138982.1 coordinate 50,751,281, forward strand.
AGAAGTCAGGATGCAACCAAGTAAAAAAGAGGAAAAGAAAGGAAAGGGAACATAGGAAAGGATGGAGCAGCGGAGACAATACAGGAAATGAGGGAAGAGCAGGAAAATGGTCTGGGTCCCCACAGGATTCGAGAATCAAAGTAAAACGGAGCCTGACTTCCTTACACCATCGTCACCAGCCTTAAGTTGTTCAGGAAGATAAAAGTTGCTCCACAAAAAAGAAGGGAAGGAAAGGGAAAAGAACTCACCACGAAACCTAAATTCTAAAACCTAGAAAGCAGTCTTCATCCTCAAAGGAACACATTATCACAGAGCTCCTGGAGACCTGTGATTTGTAAATATTGGGTTATTTTCATAATCGTGTTGCTGTTGTTTCTCAGTGGAATTCTTTTATGTTTCCCAAACAAAATTTTACCTGGAAGGCCAACATGCAGAAGAGATAAAAATTTTAGGCGTCCCTCTGATCAGAAGGCAACCCCTCTCCAGCAGTCCCTGCACATCTCGGGGGCACAATTTGAAAATCTAAGCACCAGACTGTGATTCACAGGTGGGAAGAAGCCAGCCCACCTGGAGCAGGCCGGCCAGTGAGCAGTGAAGCCCAAACAGCACTGGAAGTAACAGGTAGCGGAGGGTATATGGCCCAGTGTCACTGAAAGGGAACCTGCGAGGCCCTCTTCATGGAGGAGAAGCAAACTGCTTCTGTTCCTGCTCCTTCCTCCCCTCCTCTCTCATTCACCCCGCCCTCCCCACCGCCCAGCGCACACACACTGCACACGCACACACACCTGACACAGAGAGTCACGCGCATCTAGCTAGCAGCCGTGCACACTCACTGACCAGGGCTGGTAACTCCTCAATATTTGGTAGTGCTATTTCATAGTGGTCTGGGAATATAACAAGTTTGGCTTCATCTTCATATTCATAATCGTCGCTATTTAAATCGTCATCAGTATCTAGATCTGAGGAGAAAACAAAAACAAAGAACAAGAAGTGAAGAAAGAATATTCCACACCAAGGCAGCACTCACTGGGAAAGCCAGGTATCCACAGGGCTGACAAACCAAGGGCGCGGCATTTACAATTCAGCCATCCATCTGCCCCAAGCCAGGAAGAGGAGGCCTTCCATCCTCCCTAAGTTATACACACTTATCTTCAAGGGACAGATGTATAAAGAAGACTAAGTCATATCATAAGGCTTTACAGTTAAAATAGACATTTGTGCTAGGTGTTCAATTCCTAGAGATGTTTAAAGGAATAGCCTGGTCATTATGATTTGTCGGGTACCTGACTCTTGATTTCACAAGAATGGGTTGGAATGTTTCTTACAACACAACAAGAGAAAGTACATGGGTTTGAGAATAGATAAACCTAGGTTCAACTCCGGGTCCAAAGTTTAATGTTTCTTTGCGCAAGTCACAGGCCTCATTTGTAGAATGGAGATAACACTTATCTCACACAGTTTATAAGGAGAATAAATAAGAAATTGTAAACAAGAGACCTGGCACATAACAGGTTGTCAATAAATGGTAACAATTATTTTAAAATAAAATCTCAATTTCCCTCCCTCTGTCTCTATCTCCCCCATCCTCTCCCTCCCTGCTAAGAGTTGTGGAAATACTGCCTAGTAAGCCAGAGGGGGAAACCCCATAATATAAGTGGTCCTGTTGTCCTCAGGCGGTAGAGAATTTTCAGTAAGAAAGTCTGGCCTGTTATCTATCAAGTCATCACCTCCTTACTTGGCTCATCTCTGGGAAAGGTTAGGCAAAGGCTCAAGGAAATGTCCTGTCACAATATTTACATGGACATTTCAGCCTTGCATTCACATGGATACCAGAATGCCAGATCATGTTTGTATATTTAGACATTTGGAACTATGGTGACAAACAGCTCTCAAGCCATCTTCTACTCTCTCTCTCTCTCTCTCACACACACACACACACACACACACAAACCCACACACAAACAGGTACACAAATATGGGCTCTATAAACAGGAGAAAGTTATTTTACTAGATGAGGCAGCCAGCTGAGAACCAAAGGATCTAGATTCTGTTACTACCTTGTTGTATACCTCAACCTGCAATCTTTTTATGTACAGTTCTGCTCTTAAATTCTCAAGGGGAGAGCAGTTTTAAGTGGAAAATGAGATACAGCTAAAATGCAGTCTACACATTTTGATAAAAGACTCTAAATAATAAGAATCAGAAATGCCAAAATAAACAAACAACATTGTTAGCCATAAGAGGTTATTTTGACAAAAAGCAATGTTAAAGAAGAGTCTAAGAGTTTAAGAAGTAACTACAGGCATTTATGTAAAGAAAATGACTCAAAGACAGACATTCTATGTTATAAAAATCTGAATGCCCCCAGTACCTGTAATTTTTAAAAATTAGAACCTAAGTGTTCAATGAGAATGATGTTGGGACTTCCCTGGTGGTCTAGTGTCTAAGACTCCACACTCCCAATGCAGGGGCCCAGGTTTGATCCCTGGTCAGGGAACTAGATCCCATACGCCACAACCAAGAGTTCGAATGCCACAACTAAAAACCCTGCATGCCGCAACTAAGACCCGGCGCAGCCAAATATTTAAAAAAAAAAAAAAAAAAAAAAAAGGAATGGTGTTGAACCCACTAGAATATTACTTAAATGATATTTTTTTAGACTATGTAGAAACATGGAAATGTTTATGCCATGTTAATGCTAAAGATACAAAATTCACCTTCACTGAAAAGACAACTTTGTAGTAGTTATGTTCATAGACAAAAATTCGAAGGAAATCTGAACAAATGAAAATAATGAATGGGGAATTCCATGGTGGTCCAGTGGTTAGGACTCCACACTTTCACTGCCAAGGGCGTGGGTTCAATCCCTAGTCAGGGAACTAAGATCCCACAAGCAGTAGAGCATGGCCAAAAGAAAGAAAAAAAAAGAAAAGAATGAATGGATGAACTTTATTCTTAAATTTTTCTCTATTATATTGTATATAATGATTTTAAGTAACCAAAGTATAAATTGTTTGGTTTTGTGTACACAGTCAGCTCATATAACACATTATCTAAATGTCTTTTTTCCAGAGAAAACATCTGCACTTAATGCTAATTCAAATCTTACCTGGCCAAAAACAATGATAAACTAAGGCCAAAAAAAAAAAAAAATCCCACCCTGACATTGACCAGCTACGGAAGCCTGGGCAAGTTCTTTCCAAGTTCATTTTCCTCATGAGTAAGCTATGGATAATATTGTCTACCCCTTAAGATTGTTGAGAGGATTAAAGAAGATAAGGTTTTAAGGTACCTAGTTAGGATCTGGTAGGTGTTAGGGGCTCCACAGGCAGCTGCCATCACCCCTACCATCACCCTCGCCATCACTGTCATCTCTTCTCTATGCTCCTGACAACTAACAAAAGCACAAGTGACCTCCCTTCCCTTTGGTTGCCCAGCTCCAAAGCAATCCTGAAGTCAGTTTCAGGAGGACCAGATATCATGGGGGATTTTCTATGTGATCTGAGTGTGGAGAAGATATGAACTTCAAATGCTTCTAGACTGTAAGCTCTAAGCGCAGGAAGTGGGTTTTATTCACCTTCTAAATCCCTAGACTCCACACAAGGCCCAGCACACACCACACACTCAGTAAACATCTGGGAAAGGAGACTTTAGGAAGTTAAGAATACCAGCGTGTTTAAGGACAACAGCAAAGCAAGAACATCCAAAGGGCTGTTACAGGTTTTGATTTTTTTAATTGGTAACTGATGTGTGTTTAAAAAAGCAAGACTACTGTCATGCAAAAAGGCAGAGCTTTGTTGGGCTTCCTTACACTTATAGTTTACTTTTATTTTTATTCTTAATTCACTGGGATGGAAGGGGACCATGATCTTTCCCAAAAACCTTAATCCAATTTAGGGAAAAGTCAGCAGAGGTAACCTACACTCTGAATCTAAGGGACAAAGCTAAGGTTTCTCCTGCCTCTATATATGACCCCACAATCCTAAATGTAAATCTACAATTTCCAAATTTCTCTAATTAGAGTCTCACCATCCCAAAACATCTAGTTGAGGAAACTACAGAGTTACCATAGCCTAGGGACCAGCAGAACGAGCACCCCCAACCTCTCCTAGCAGCTACTTTCCACGGGGACTATTAACTGGCAATACCTGGATGGGACCTTTTTCAAAGATAAAAAAAAATTTTTTTTAAATACCTCTTCTTTAACTCTACTTACTGATCTGCTCAGATACTTGAGAGAAGTGGCTGGGACCACAGCCATTCCAAGAAGTAACTATGAAGCGGAGGAAAGGATCCCTAAATCAAACTAGGGCAGTGAAGCCCGGCTCAGAGTGCTCTTGGCCTGACTGTATTGGTGTTAACTCATGTGCTGGAGGTGAGCAGTCTGCTGCACCAGTGCCGTGAAATCTGACCAACCGCTCGCCCTCACGAGAAGGTACGGAGGCAGCTCCTTGAGCACAGACCCTGTTCTTAATGACCTACTTCAGTTGGAAACAGAAAAATAGAGTTTACTTGAAACTTCTGGTAATTATAAGCGCAGATGAGTTTTCTGAACAGGCCCATTCCTGGAACTTTCCACAGATGTTCTGTTTTCAACCTGTTCTTCATCAAGTATGAATGACAAGGCTAAAGATAAAAATGTGGAATGTAAGTTCTCTGAGGTTTAGCAGTAGCTCTTCAACATCCCAGTCTGCAGACATGGAAGAACTGATGCATTTACTCCTGTCTGTGAAAGCTGGGGGGGGCTGGTAGGGGAGTCAATAAAAATGTGAACATTTAACACTTTTTTTTGAATTTTTGAATTTTATTTTATTTATTTTTTTATACAGCAGGTTCTTATTAGTCATCAATTTACATTTAACACTTTTATGACATATCAAAGATATGGTATTTTTAATTAAATTTATTAGCAGGTCTTTACACAACTACACACATTTGTAGCTTTAATGTACAGAACATACGAGATTAGGCCAGAATCACATCACAAGTCCTGGGGTATTTCTTTGAAGATCCCAGACTCCCTTCCATTCCCCCTTCTCTCCTTCCATCTCATAGAACAGTAAGTTTTCTATCAGCCTACTCCCAAAATTCACAATCTTTCATATCATTATCTTTGTCAAAGACAGCCTAATAGTGTCCCTTTCTAGCTTAAAAACATTATTGCAGAGCTACCCACACTTTCCCAGTTCACAGCACCCTTTAGCATCCCAGAAATTCTTGCACAATACCAAGAATTGGCCCTAAACCAAAAGAAATGCCTGATAGTTCTTTTTATTTAGTAGTTCGGTCCAAACAACTTATTACGTATTTATGTGCTAATAAGTTAGGAACCATTTGAAAAGATAATACACATAAATTGAAAGGAAATGAATGCTTTATTTCACTCTTAAATGACTGTAATTCCTTACTAAGGGGACGTGTATAACTGTGAGGCACTGCAGAACTTCTCTTTGAATCAGACTAGACGCTGCCTCCTTTTTTTCCCATTCCACATTTATTTTCACATAGTACTTGCCTTTTACCACAGAAACCACTAAAAAAAATAGCTTCACGAAGAGATGAAGTCACTGAAAGGAGAATAGGATACTCTAGTAGCGAGACTACATCAAGCTAATCTCTCATGCAATGTTCAAGCATCACTGTGTTCCCTTGAAGAGTTAAAATATCCTGTGATTTACCAGTGAGTTAGTTGAGGCAACCTGGAGTGCCTCAGGACAGTTTTGGGAACCAAAGTGTTAATGGCTCCCCATGGCCTACAGGAAAAAAGTCTAAAACCATGGTATATGTCTAGACTATTGCCGGAAGAACACGCAACATATATAAGGATGTACAAGCAGAAAATATTATTTGTCTCCGGGCAGAGTAACTAAGTGGCTGGGAGTCAGGGAAGGGAGAGAGAAAAACTTACTTTTCATTACGGAAGCTCTTATAACTTTTCAGTTTTAAGCTTTGTCCATGTGCTATGTATTCAAAGAATATTTTTAAAATCCTAAATCCTAAAAGAAGCATAAAATTTCTATGACTCAAAAATTACCAAGAATTGTCATTGTTGATTCTAAAAAACATTACCAGCAAAAGCTAGAGCTGAGAGAAGGATCCCTTAATGGGGGTTTCACTTAGATGACTATCAAGGTAATCAGGAGGAAGAGTGCTTTGAATGCAGGGGAATGAGGCTCAGGAGACTTGAGTAAGCAATTCAGCACCAGCTAATGGCCTCAGTTTCCCTTATTGAAGGTCATAACTAAATGACTCAATGGTTTCAATATCACTGTTGAACCAATGGAAAGGAATTAGTCACAAAGTCATTAAGTAAAAGGGGATAAAAAGCTTCTATCCAGGAAAAAGCATTAGTCATCTGCACGTGTTTTGTGAAGGGGGGATAAAGGGTCATCATAACTACATTTCAATAGCAATGAAAAGGTACTTTGTAGTCAAAGAAACAAAGGCTACAAGAGAGTTCTCCTCCTCTTCATGAAGAGACAACCCAGTGTCCCTTTTAGGGAAGGAAACTGTGGCAGAGGCTACTAGCTGCCTCCCAGTATTCATTCTCCCTTTCTTCCTTAGTAACACACTTTATTCAGTTAAGAGACTTTACTTTCCAGCCTCCTGTGCGGCACACGGCATAGCCATGTGACCAAGTTCTGACCAGAGAGGTGTAAACTAAAGTGTTGCATGGGGATCTATGAGAAGGCTGACAAAAAGAAGTTGAATCCCCTGGGAGATTAGATTTTTTTTTGTCCTTTCCCCTTTGTCTTCCCTGCCTTCCAGAATGGGGATGTGATGGCTGGAGTCCCAGTAGCCATTTTTGGACCATGAAGTGACCATGAGGTTAGAAATTACAGGACAGGATAGAAGGTGAAGTAGAAATATGGAAAGAACTTAGATCCTGATGAACATGAGGACATCACATCAGCCTGGATTTGTTGCTTTCCAACATCCTCTATATGAAATGAAAGAAATAAACATCTACCTTATTAAAATTCACCAATATTTTACATTTCCAATTGCATAAATCAGGGTAGTTCTAATACAGTCCTTCACTGAAATTAATTTACAGGCCACACCACCTTGAAATCAGAGCTGTGATCAGTGCGGCAAGAGAAAAGTGCCTGCTACTGGGAGCTACGAGGAGGTATAAATCAGGGCTTGGAAAACTTAATCCTTACTAATATAAATTAGTGATGCATCTGAATATAAAACAATAGAGAGAACTGGGGCCTAGGACAAGCCCCAGAGTGCCAATGGCATTCAAATTTAAACTTTTTAAAAAGTGGTACAGTCCAAATAGAACATTTTTGCTGGGCTGTGAGTTTTAGGCAGATCCTGTGGCTTTCTAAGACATGAAATGTTGAGAGAACACAGAGAGTAACCTGTAGAAAAAGTCCAACTGAAATGAAAGGGTGGGCTAGTTCTCCCAGGAAGCAATGGAGGGGTCCACACAGTATGAAGCACAAAACCTCAGTGCTTACCTTTGGATTAATTTTTAAAACAATTACTTGACAATATCCGCTACCACCAGTATGATCACTAGAGAAATCAAATGGCAGGGTCTTTTGAGTAAAAGACACAAAGGTTAGGGACTTCTCTGGTGGCACAGTGGTTAAGAATCCACCTGCCAATGCAGGGGACATGGGTTTGATTCCCTGGTCTGGGAAGATCCCACATGCCGTGGAGCAACTAAGCCCGTGAGCCGCAACTACTGAGCCTGCGCTCTAGAGCCCATGAGCAACAACTACTGAGCCCGCGTGCCACAACTACTGAAGCCTGTGCACCTAGAGCCCATGCTCTGCAACAAGAGAAGCCTCCACAGTGAGAAGCCCACACACTGCAACAAAGAGTAGCCCCCGCTCTCAGCAAATAGAGAAAGCCCGAGGGCAGCAACAGAGACCTAACACAGCCAAAAAATTAATTAGTTAAAAAAGAAAAGAAAAGCAGCTAATTTTTTTTTAAAAAAGACACAAAGGCTAAAGGATAAGAGGTCAGCTAACTTCTTTATTCAACCAAAGAAAATAATGAAAAATAACAATGTAGGTCAAAATATTCAATTATTTCCACATTCAAGAATGCCATGCTAATGTCATTTAATTAAGAAGTCAATTATCTCTAGTTGTGGAAGGGAGCAAGAAGGCTTATAACCAAAACATCAGAATGCACTCAATCATTTCAGCTTTCTGGCTCATTCTAAGCTGGTCTGAGTCTAGTTGGTTAATCTGGGTTGTGGTCCAAAGCCATGACAAGTAGTGGGAAAGATTGGCCTGTGTGGAAAAACCAACTGCAGATAAGCCTCACAAAGAAAACCATGGGCTGAAAATCAGGAGCGAAGACAGCAAGGGTGGGCCCAGTGCAGGGTAACAGAGAAACCAAGTGGGAAGGAAACTCAGCTCCAAGACTGTTTCCAATGGCTTTGCTTGTCAAATAATTAATGTGTCTTTTTATTACAGAAAAGTAATTTAAATACAGATAAGCAAAAAAAGAAAACTAAAATCACCTCAATTTCACCACCAGGAAAGAGTTACTATTAACAATTTGGAGTACATTTTGTCAGACTCTACTAGACTCTCAGTTATATATATATATATGAGTATGTGTGTACACACATACATATATATACACATACATATACATATATGTACGTACATACAGATACATACACATACGTATGTGTATACACATATAGATACACATACACATACATACACACATATGTATATATGTGTATAAATTTTCTTTACCAAATGAAATTACAATATGCAAACAATTTTGAAATTCCTTCCAAACAATAATCCTAGGCATTTAGAGATATAAACTTGCTTGGTCAAAAATTATCAAACCACTTTTTCTCCTGGAAAAACCATATCAGAAGTTTAATATGAAATATGATCACTTTGCTGTACAGTAGAAACTAACACAATATTGTAGAGCAACTATATGGCAATAAAAATTAATTAAATAAAAAAAGAAATATGATCATGAGTACATGATATAGAAGTCAGTATGTATTTGCATGAGCAAAACTGGCTCTTCTGAATGAGGGAAACAGAAAAGCACTATTAAGCAAACACCACAGTGATCACTGTTACAGGCAAGATCCACTAATGGATGATAAAATTAGTAGGCAAAACTTTAAGGAAAAACAAGTATTAGTATAGTCTCCAAGTATCACTCCCAAAATATTTATTAATTATACTGTAATCTCATAGTGGAGAAACCCAGCAGACACTACCTGACCAAGCAATCAAGGTTAACATCACCGGTGTGAAGACAGCTCAGCTTCATGTGCCCCCTGATATCAGGCCCTGAGAAGCGCCCATCACCTGTGTGGTATTCTTGCCAAAAATGCACTTCCTCAGGCTTATCATGAAGTAACATGATAAACCCAAATTGAGGTACAGCCCACAAAACAACTGGCCAGCACTCTTCAAGAGTGTCACAATTATTGGGCTCCCCTGGTGGCGCAGTGGTTGAGAGTCTGCCTGCCAATGCAGGGGATACGGGCTCATGCCCCGGTACGGGAGGATCCCACATGCCACGGAGCAGCTGGGCCCATGAGCCATGGCCACTGGGCCTGCGCGTCCAGAGCCTGTGCTCCGCAATGGGAGAGGCCACAACAGTGAGAGGCCCATGTACCAAAAAAAAAAAAAAAGTGTCACAATTATTAAAGACAAAAAGTCTGAGGAACTATCACAGATTAGACAGGATTAAGGAAACATGAAAACCAAATACAACATGGGATCCTGGAACACCAAAAAAATAGTGAAATACTATTTCATTAGCAGAAAAAAATAGTGAAATACAAATAAAGTCTGTAGTTTGGCTAATATTAAGAAAAGAAAAACTATCTCTTCTTTAAAGGCAGTGAAAAAGAAGGCCAGAAACAGAACCACAATTTCTCTCCAGTCACTATCAGCATAATTGCTTCAAATCACTAACCCAACAAGAGTGCTGTAAACATTCTTCACCACCAGGTAAACACAAAGTGGAGACAGATCATCTCGAGTTAAATTGGTTCCTCTCATCCTTAAATTGTAGAGCAATAAACAACCTATTGTTCCAAATCAAACATGCACATGCACATGCACACACATACACACACACAGAAAATCCAGGCACACTACTGATAACTATTTACATTACCTAAAAAAATCTTGGAATTCCTCCTTTTGGGTAAAGCTCCACCAGATGCCCCTCTTACCTTCTGAAAAGAAAACAAGAGATTGTTAAAATTCAGCCTATAGAACAGATGATTGGGGGTGGGGGTAAAATCTCAGAGGTTCCTAGTTTTTATAAAAGGCCAAGGGGAAATATTCAACCTGGACTAGAGATTCCAGGATAAACAGGAACTTGACCCAGGTCCATGAAGGTAGGTGAAGGGCAATGCTACTGTTCTACCTGATTATGTTTTCACCAAATTATCAAGAAAGCACCTCTGAAAAGGGAAGTGAAACCAGGGTCAAGGTGAAGTGGACACTTCAACTTCAAATCAGCACAGGCTCCCAAGAGGCTGGAGCCCATGCCCTAACTGTAGCTACTCTGGAGAAATGGTAGCTCCAGGAGGGAGGCTCTTGTTCCCCTGCTACCCACTGGGCCCCCTGTGCTTGGTCCTAGGTGTGCACAACTACTACTGTTGAAAGAGTTCATAAATATTAATAAAGAGTCACTGATATTCTGGTCATAATAAGCCTCAATCTAACTGCCCTAAACATTTTTGGAGCCCCAGCTGATGGCTGTTTGCCATCCTAAGCTCCATGTATTCTCTACATGGAGTCCCTAGCAGCAACGAAATAAACGTCTACCACGTGGTTATGCAAAAGAAGTCATTCATTACCCTTCTGATACTTGCACAAGAAATTTTACTCTCAAATAGGACTATTAAAATGTTTGTTTCAATGGCCAAAACTCTTTATTTCCACACTGCGTGTTCTTCCTGTTATTAGAAAAGAGCACGTTTCTAACACACCGCAATGTGGGTCAAACCCCAGCATCTTTTCAAGCAGCCACATGTTATCGCAGCACCAAGGTCTTGCTGCTTCTTTAGTTTGCCCTCCTATCAGTCTTAAATCTCCTTTCCCACATTTTATTATTTCGCATTGAAAGTGGACTCATCTTTGTGATTCTCACAATAAGTTTTTACAGCTTCTACTATAAGTTTATAGTTCACATCTCAGGAATACAAAATTATTGAACCCTTTAGCTCAAAATCATGTCTCTCCAAATACTAATACCACATTCGTGTCACCGCTCTTAGAATCCATCTCCTCCAAGATCTCAAAGCCTCTGTTCCTCTCCCCTCCACTTACCTGCCTCAAAAAAGGATGAGATAAAACCTTCACCAAAGGCATATTTAACCATCCACATTTACCAATCCTGGAGGTCACTTGCAATCTCTCTATGGAAGTTTACGGCATCCTTTCACTTGTTCCAACCTCAATGTCCCCTCCACTCCTGCATGACAGTGAGGGGAGAAAGAGGAGCTGCAGGGAGACCTGCTGGACCATGAGGCTCTCCCCAGATGAGACAGTCACACCTCAGACTCGGATTAGATCCACTTCCTTTCAGGAAAAAAAAACCCCACAACTACCAGGTCTTCCTTCAAAAGACCATCATCTCTGTCCCTGCATCAGTCACCACTAGAAATCGACAGGGTTTGAGAAACTGGAACTCCTCAGTCAGCAGACGTGACTGTCAGGCTCTGTGCTGGAGCTCAGGCTGCAAAGTGAGTGAAGACACGCTCCACCCCCTGAGGAGCTCACCAGCAATAGGAGGGGAACATGATGCAAACAAAGAGCACAGAACGGATTCTGGTGAGTGTTAAGAGAGGTGAGGATCATATCATAAGGAAGAAATGATAGTTCTTCTGGGGATGGAGGGTATGGGCAGGGCTGGTGAGGTAAGAAGAGCAGCAGGCCTGGCACATAGCAGCTGCTCTGTTAATATGTGTTGGTGGTTGGATGGATGATGAATGGATGGTGGGTGGATGGATGGATGGATGGATGGATGAATGGATGGATGAATGGATGGATGAATGGATAATGGATGGGTGGGTGGATGATGGATAGATACATGGATTCACTGACCACAGGGAATACAACAGGTAAAAAAGGAATGAGGGGGGCTTCCCTGGTGGCGCAGTGGTTGGAAGTCCGCCTGCCGATGCAGGGGACACGGGTTCGTGCCCCAGTCCGGGAAGACCTCACATGCCACGGAGCGGCTGGGCCCATGAGCCATGGCCGCTGAGCCTGCGCATCCAGAGCCTGTGCTCCACAACAGGAGATGCCACAACAGTGAGAGGTCTGCATACCACCAAAAAAAAAAAAAAGGAATGGGGGGTAGAAGTAGGGCATCCCCCCAAAAAGAACACAGCACGTACAGAGGCCTGAAATCATGACGTGTTCCAGAAAGGAGAAGTGGTTTGCTATGTCTAGAGCACAGAGCTGGTGGAATAAGAGGGAGGGTTAGAAAGGTTCCAGGGGTCAGATCATGGAAGGCCTTGTAATCACATGCAAAAGGGTTTGGGCTTCACCCTGCAACAAAGAGAAAGACATACGAGATTTAAGCTTCAGCGTGCCACAGATGCATAGGTATATGCATTTGAAAAGAGCGCTCTGGGTGGGATTGGAGGCGGCAAGTATGAAGGAAGGAAAATTAGTCGGGAAGCTACAGCACTAGCCCTTTTAAGGCATAATGAGCACTCAGACAAGAACGGGAGGGATGAAGAGAACAGGATGGACTTCCAAGCTGTTTGGGAGGCCCAGATAACTGGACTTGGTGACCAACCTGCCATGGAATGAAAGCAGAATCCAAAGGAGGTCTAAGTCTCTAGAATTCAAGCCATCTTGAATTCTAGAGGGTGTAGTGAAGATGGTGAAAACAGAAAAGCTTTAAAGCTTTCATTGAAGGATGGGGTGACTGAAGGAGGACTCAAATTAGAATTCTGTGTTGTGCTCTTTTTTAAGGTGGGAGAAGAAATCCAGAAGAGGGAGATGTTGGAGGTGTAAGAGGGAGTGGAGTTAACGAAGGTTCCGAGGCAGGAGGAAAGGGACCACCAGGACAGAAAGAACACAGCTTCTCTCTGAGATGTGTGGAAACATGTGAGGTGTGTTGAGATGGGAGGAAACAAAAGTGGAACCACGGTGGATGAGTTCCCAGGAGGCGAGGCAGGAGCTCAGGGAGTTCCTGTCCAGGGGTCCCTGTTTCCTCTGGAAAGGACAAGTCCGATCGTTTTCTGAGAATGACAGGTAAAGTCTTGCAGAAAGCATCCAAAGTTTGGAGTGGGAGGGGGAACAGGCTAGATTTGCTGGGCAGGGAGAGGGCCCAGCAGAAGGGAGAAGGCCAGGAATTTGACATGGTCCCAAACCCCATGGCAGTGTGTGCGGGATCCCTAGCGGTGCATCCATGGAAGCAGAGGATGAGACTGATGATGGACTGGCTGGGGTTCTGAAGGACAGCAGGAGGCAAGACAAGGGGAGGGTCAGTTGAGGGTACTGGTGACAGGAGAAAGTTTAAAGCCATGGATCCTGAGAAGTGGGGGAAACAGATCAAAACAGAAATAAATGAGTGAAAGAGCTAAAATGAGAGAGGGCTGTGGTCAGAGAGTGAAATATTTAACTTAAAATTTCAGAGGCAGAGCTAACTGCATTCTGTAATTCTGCCGCTAGCTTTGCGACCCTGAGCGAGTTATTTCAAGTCTCTGGGCCTCAGCTTCATTTTTTTTTTCCCTCAGTTTCCTAAAACTTCATCACTTTACACTAAGACAGATGATACAAAGCAAACTTTATCAGAATTGCTAGGTCCCACCTAACAGGAGTAGTGAATGTAAAGCATATAGTATTAGGCCAACGTTAGATTACTGTAAAGCTAATCATTCAGTTTATAACCTATCTGACCTGCTGGTCTTTCTTCCTCCTCTTCCTCCTACTCTCCCCACTGTTCAATCTGGGGATCTCTCCTTTGTCCAGAACTTAAACAGAGAACATATTAGGTAGGCTGGGGTGAGAGATCAGATGAACTTCAAATCAGCATTGACTATACAGAAGATCCAAGATAGTCTACAAACTATTAGGACTAAAGTGAAAATTGAACAGTATTGCTAAATATAAAATCAATATTTGAAAATTAGTATCTCCAAACAACATGAATAACTAATTAAAATACATGAAAAGATTAAAAAGCAGTAACAATAGTTACAAAAATTATAGGGTACCTTAAAAAAAATCTAACAAAAATAAAAGCTCCTTTACTGAAAATTACAAAATATTTTTGAAAGACATAAAAGAGACCTGAATCAATAGAGAGGTATGCCATGTTGAACAGTCATTCAGTTAATATTTATGAAGCACCTACTATGTGCTGGGCACTACTGAGTGCTGAGGACACAGAGGTGAACAAAACAGACCAGACTCCCTGCCCTCACGGAGCTTAGACAATGATATAGACTATAGATCAGTCTACAAATTCAATGTGATCACTATCAAAATCTCAATAGGATTTTTTTAACTAGATGAACTGATTCCAAAATCCATACAGAAAAATAAACATCCAAATCCAGGAAATTTCTAGGAAAAAAATGAACATGGAAAAAGTGCTTGCACTCCTAAATATCAACACTTGAGGCCCCAACACAGAGACAGACAAATAAGAGCAACAGAAGAGAACTGAGAACCCCCAAGCAGACCCAAGTGTGAATGGCAAGTTAAAATATTTGTTTTAAATGTCACTATAAATCATCGGAAAAGGTTGCACTCCTTCAGTAATAGTGGGACAACTGGTCATCAATACGGGGGGGTGGGGGGAAGAAGCAGATTCCCACACTTGACACAATTATAAAAATATATTATAGATGAATTAAAGACCTAAAATGTTAAAACATTAAAACATTCAGTCTCTCTCTTTCTCTCTCCCTCTCTCTCTCTCTCTCTCACACACTCACACACACACACACACACACACACACACACAGACACCTCTAAAAAAAAGTATTAGAAGAAATGTCTTTATGACCTTGAGTTGGGAAACAATTTCTTAGAAAGCTACAAAAAGCACAACTCATAAAAGGTTAATAAATCTAAATAGATGAACATTCAAAACTTGTGTTCTACAATATAATTCATAAATGAAGTAAAAAGACAAGCCACAGACCATAAGAAAATTTTGTATATAACACAAATTTTTGGTATCCAGAATGTAAAAAGAACTAATCAAACTTTTAAGAAAAAGATAAACCCATGGAGAAATAGGTCAAAAATATAATATACAAGTCAGAGAAGAGAAAAGGAGACTGGCTAATAAACGGATGAAAAGACCTTCAACCCTCACAGGAGGAAATGCCAAATATTTAGATGCCACTTTACAACCATTCGACTGGCAAAAATCAGAAGTCTGACCAAGCACGGGTGAGGGTGTGGGGAAACACTCATAATCATGGCAGATTGGAGTGTACACTGGTGCAATCACTCCAGGGAGGGATTTAGCAATATCCAGTAAAAGTGAAGGTAAGCACACTCATGAGCCAACACTGCCACTTCTAGATACATTTCTGAAAGAAATCTTGCACATGTTCCCCCAAAAGAAATGTATAAAAATGTTAATTGGTACATAGTTTGTAGAAGCAAAAAAAAAAAAAAAAAAAGGAAACAATCTAAATGTTTTCATCAATGGGAGAACAGAATAATAAGTGACCAGGTACTCATAAGATGGAATACCAAACAACTACTGAAATGAATTAAGTACATCCAGATGCACTGAAACATGGATAGATTCTGTTGAAGGGGATAGCTCCAGGCAGAATTACAGGTAGCAGTATGATAATATTTACCTATATCTTTAAAACACAAAAAGTCATACTATATATTGTTCATGAATACCCACAACTAAAAAAAATATAATGACAGGCATGGGAATGAGAAACAGCAAATTCACAACAGAGGTTACTTCTGCGGACGGAGGGGACCAAAAGGGACTTGAACTTTTAGGAAAGCTCTTTCTCTCACTAAAAAAAAAAAAAAAAAAAAAAAAAAAAAAAATCTGAAGCAAAAATATCCAAGTATTTTTTTTTATTTCTGATTTTTTTATCCATGAGTGTTTCAGGCATTATTTTCTGTACTTTCTGACTTGATTTTTTTTTCCATCAGCAACCCATATCTTTTTTAACAACTCCGATTAGAGGCTTAGAGGAAGAGAAACATAAAACTTGTTAAGTTAAGGTTTGGGAAGTCTATGAATTTCTGCCAACGGTGCTAGTTTTGTTTCCTATCATCCAAGAGAATGAGAAGTTATGTGGGCATAGTAAAATCTCCATGTGATGAACCCCACTAAGACAACGTTACGGGGAAGATGTCAAGGCCAGTTCTCCCAAAGTGTGCACCTCACCTCACGCACGTGTCTCTTCAGGTACATGTAGACACTCTGTCCAGTTTTTCGAAAATGTCTTTCCACATGCTCCCTTCCAAAGGCCAAAAACGTATTCATGCATACATAGAGTCCACCTTCAGAATTCTAGAAGAAAGAGACAGGTTACATTAGACAAGTAGTCTAGACACAGAAAAAGGGAAGGTGAAGGAAGGCAAATGATGACAAACAATGAACACAAAGTCTGGCCATCGCAGTCATCTCCAGTGACCTCCGAGGGCTCACAGTCACCCAGCGGCAGCTCCCGCCACAACCCTGGGTTCCCGGTGCTCCCAGACAGCTGAGTACAGTCTCACAAGCAGGGAGATACTCAGAGGCCTTGGGAAATAAACATGCCTGCCTGACTCTACAAACTGGGGTAAGGGACAATCACGGATAGAAGAACGTTGGCAACTGATCCAACGACCGTCACTTCATAAAATAATGTTTTTTTTTACTTTTATTGAGGTATAGTTGAGTTACAATGTTGTGTTAATTTCTGCTGTACAGCAAAGTGATTCAGGGCTTCCCTGGTAGCACAGTGGTTAAGAATCAGCCTGCCAACGCAAGGGACATGGGTTCAAGCCCTGGTCCGGGAAGATCCCACGTGCTGCAGAGCAACTAAGTCCGTGTGCCACGACTACAGAGCCTACGCTCTAGAGCATGCAAGCCACAGCTACTGAAGCCTGCGTGCCACAACTACTGAAGGCTGTGTGCCACAACTACTGAAGCCCACGTGCCTAGAGCCCATGCTCCGCAATAAGAGAAGCCACCGCAATGAGCAGCCCATGCACTATGAAGAGTAGCCCCCACTCTGCAACTAAAGAAAGCCCACATGCAGCAACGAAGACCCAACGCAGCCAAAAATAAATAAATAAATAAATAAAATTTTTTAAAGTGATTCATTTATACATATATATATTCTTTTTCATATTCTTCTCCATTATGGTTTTTCATGATATTGATTATAGTTCCTTGTGCTATACAGTACGACCTTGTTGTCTATCCATCCTATATATAATAGTTTGTATCTGCTAATCCCAAATTCCCAATCCTTCCCTCCCCCAACCCCTCCCCCTTGGCAACCACAAGTCTGTTCTCTATGCAACGACCATCAGTTCAATGGTTCATCATTGTTCTTCCTCATTGGTCACTGCAAGTCTCCAGAACATACAGTCTTTCTATCCTTTTAGCAGGACAGGATGCTTCAAAGATATTGTTCCCTTCCTTTGGTGATGCATGATATTTGACGGTACCCATTAATAAACGATAACAATTCAATAAATAAATAATAATGTAATAAGTAAATAATAAAAGATGAAGTCCTCACATTATTACATGCCTGATATGTGCCAGGTGCTTTGCACATATTATTTCTAATCCCAACAGTACGGCAAGCTGCTAGTATTACTTCTATTTTATAGTTTAAAAAAAAACTAAGGATAAGTCACTTGCCCAAGTTCACACAGCTTGAAGTGTCAGAGTTAAACTTGAATCTATTTCTCTTTTATCCCTCTCTGCCATACTTCAAATATTATTTAGTTATAGACATACTGCTACAATGAACAGGCAAGGATATTGTTCACATTTAAAATACTTGATTTTCAGGACTTCCCTGGCGGTCCAGTGGTTAAGACTTCACATTTACATCGCAGGGGGCCCGGGTTCCAGCCCCAGTCTCCCTGGTCGGGGAACTAAGATCCCACAAGCCCCAAGACATGGCCTAAATAAATAAATAAGATATTTTTCTATCCCAATTTCCTCTCTCCTTTTCTCTCACTTTGCTTAATGTGCTTCTCCACAAACTTAGCCTATACAATTAGCCATCCTTTCCTCAATGGAAATGGATTTTTATTATGATCCTGTTAGTCTCACCCCTCCAAATAATTCTTTAAAAAACAAAAATTTTAAATACCTGTTAGAATTTGCCAACAAACACCTACCAAAATTCCTTACAATGAATTTTAGTAGAGCACAAATTACAGTATCAAAAACAGACACTGATGCTCATTACAAATATATGAAAAATAATTTTTAAAGTACCAATAACTCAAGATTGTTTATTTTTTAAAATTTCAAATAAAAATTTCCAACATCGTATCTATGGTTTATAAGCCAGACATAAAGGAGCCTTGTCACAACAAAAACATTATAACTGGGGCTTCCCTGGTGGTGCAGTGGTTAAGAATCCCCCTGCCAATGCAGGGGACACGGGTTTGAGCCCTGGTCCAGGAAGATCCCACATACCGCAGAGCAACTAAGCCCGTGAGCCACAACTACTGAAGCCCGTGCACCTAGAGCCCATGCTCTGCAACAAGAGGAGCCATCGCAATGAGAGGCCCGCGCACCGCAACGAAGAGTAGCTCCTGCTCGCCGCAACTAGAGAAAGCCCGCGCACAACAACGAAGACCCAACGCAGCCAAAAAAAAATGACATCACTAGAATAAAATTAGAAAAGTTCTTCAACTAGGGGCAACACATTACATTCACCTGATCAACAGATTAGATAAATATTTTCAAAAGATTTTTTAAATAAACATTCTTTTGCATAGTCATAATCCTTAAGAAAAAAAATATTGCATCATTATTATAACGGTCAGCTATTCATTAAGCCCATTAAATTGAGCATCCCACAGTGTGATTTAAATAAAAGAAGAACAACACTTCCATTCTCTTCCAACAAAATGTAATTCGATCAAAAAGAACTCAAACCAGAAGATATAATGGGGAAATATGAGATTTGTAAGCAGAGGTCCTAAACTGCCACTTCTTAGCTCTGTTGCCTAAACAGGTTGTCAGATAGTCTCTGAGCTTCAGTATTTTCCTCAATAAACATGGCTTTAGCAATAATTCCCACTTCACAAGGTTTCGTAAAGTTCAAAGGTGATGAAACACCCTCCATGCTATAAATTATTACATAAACATCGATAATTATTTATTACGAGCTAAAAGGTCTGTGTGCTACCTGTATCTCCTATTATCACAATTATTTTATAATTGGGGGGAAGAGCAGAAGGAAGAAAAAAGTGAGCCTGACAGCCATACAGGCTGGCGATAACAAATATTAATCTGTCAGAAAATGTAGTATGCAACTAGTGGGAGAAGCAAGAAATTAGCAAGCAGAAGAAGAAAAACGTTCAAGCATAGCATTTTTCTGAAGAAAAATATAGAATAGCTATATGATGCGAGAGTATATAATCTCTAAAATAATCATACAATCTTTGCTAATTTCATTGCCAAGAATTTTTTACTTATTAGGGAATTTGATAAAAATTTAACATGCCAAACATTCAATCTCAAATCTCTGGAGTCACCTGATACTGTCACAAAGTCCATAATCAAAGAAAAAAATGCTTTGGCACTCATAGATGACCCCACATCGCAAAGGATTCTATTACAAACATCCAAGGACATCTTCCATCCCACATATGGGCTGACCTCAGAAACAGCATATGCCCCTCTCTAGCGGCTCTGAGATGGAAGCACTGCCCAAGGGACTTCCCAGAAGTTCTAAAAATTCAAGACACACTGAGACAGAAAAACCCTTTAAAAGCTACCCCATATAGAACAAAACACCCCAGTCTAATGATCTACACTTTCTTCCCTCTTGCCTCATTATTGTCTAAATATTGGTCCTATAAGACACTTTCTTTCACATACAAAATCAATACTCCATGCCATGTGCTCTGAGTGGCTTCTCTCCTAATGATGACAAGTCTGTGCTGACACATCTCAACCAGATTCCTTTGTGACCAAAGCACAGAGACTGGTTTATAGCCTGGGATCAGAGCTAAGCTAATTGACTCTTAAGAGTTTTCAAATCCTCACCCTCATCCTCTCATAGACCACCCATACCCCCACTAAAATCACTGCTCCAGAAAGCACTATAAAGCACTTGCCTTCATGTGGCCAATAGTGCAGCCAAGAAATCAGGAAGGACCTTCTTGTATAAGTACTGCTAAAACTGCAGAAACCAAGGATCACATCTTGGTTTTTGTAATAATGCTAGCAGAGTACACACAAGAAAAGTAACTGCACCAGATGGTAAAGATGGGGATGGACCACCTCTTTCTTAATATCCAGTGTCTTTTGTCTTAAGATTTGGTGTGATATGTCTTAGAAAAAAATAAAAATTTTAAAAATGTTTTAAAAAAAGAAACCAGGCAGGTTAGAGAACAGTACAAATTGACAGTGAAATGTAGCTCAAAGAATAAGAGGGCAGAATACAAACTAATACATTTTCCAAGTAATAGTGGTAGAGTGTTTACTAAAATAGATTACAATAAAATTCACATATATTGGGTTAATTTTTTTAACAAACAGTAGCATAAGAATGGAGATTCCAAAAATATATTCATTCTATGATAATTGCTTAATATACATCAAACCACAAGATACACAAAAATAAGGTGGGGGGGGGTAGAAATCACTAATAAAAGTTACTGGGAGAGTTACACAGCAGTATAGAAGAAAATCAATCTAGATCCACATCTTACACCAAACACTATAATGAGGTCCAGATAGATCCAGGAGAAAAGCATCTAAAAAACTAGAAAAAAGAGCAGAATAGCATATTTATCCTACTTGTGAAGGGGAAAATAATTTCTGGCCAAGAAAATATATAATATCAAAAGAGATGGAGTAGTTGAGTATAAAAATGTAAACAAAGAACAAGTTTTGCATTACAAAATATAAGGAAACAAACAGAAAAGCAACAATAACAGAATGAGGAAAGATGTAAAGTATAATGAAGAAAAGCTTATATCCAAACCATGTAAAAAGTGATAAAATTATTGATACAAGATGTCAACATTCAGGTTCAACTTGGTAAGAGCTCGCTGTTGTTTTTTTAAAGATCGTTTAGTTTTAACTGTAAGAATATACTAAAACCAAATCATCATAACTACCTCCTGAAGTAAGCAATTAAAACAATCTCGAGGCAATTATTCACCTACTAAACTAGCAAAAAGTATTAATATTACACAGCCTGAAGCCACGGAGAAAACCTGTATATCTACTCCTACAATATAAATCGGTTCCACCCTTCTAGAGAGCAATAAAACTATGACCTTTGACACAGTATTTCTCCTTTGAGTATGACGGCAGGAACCCAACAGTAAAAAAGAGGGAAAAAAAACTAATTTGTATAAAAATATTCACAAATGAACTATTTATAATAGGAAAAAGTAGCAATGGCCCCAAATAGAGGAACTAAGAACTTGAGACATATAAACACAACAAATACTGTAACATTATTTAAAATGACAAATGTATGAATTCTGTGCAATTGCATACAGAAAATATGTATAGAATTGTGTATAATGTACATACAAAAAATAATGTTCATGGAAAAAGAACACATACTGATGACAAGGAAGAAAAGGGAGAGGGGAAGGGAGGCTGTACGCTGACAAAAACCTGAAATGAAACTGGAACAGATCAACGGTTTTATATTTATTTAAGTTCTTGACTTGGGGGTCCTCAGCCTCGCTTCCCATTACCTTTGTGCTTGGTCTAGAGTGGTGTTTCTCATACTACTGTCGTGAAGGACCAGGTTGTTTCGTTTTGTTTTGTATTTTGTTTTGCTTTTATTCATTAAGGAAAGATACATGGTCCTGGTGGTCCCACTGCACGTGGCTAGTTCTCAGCTCCAGCCAGGTGTGAACTGACATGTGTAAGCACCACAAAACCCAAATGGGTCTATATCCTGTTCAAACAAACTAATCCACTGCTGATGCACTTGGATGTGGCTTCAATGTCAAGTTGCTATAGAAATTTCTAAGCACCTACTCTCAATGTTTGTGCTTATCTCATGGCACCAGTCAGCTGACCACACTTCAAGTAGCCCTGCTCTAGAGCTAGGTGAACTGCCCAGTTCTGAGAGTCTCACTGTCAGGAAAGCATCTCTTCAAGGACCCCCAGGGACACCAGGACAGGCCTCAAGCCTTCAGAGCAGCCTATGTCAAAATCAGCTGCACATGTCACTGCCTGCACATCTGCAGACACTGCCCAGGTCCCACACCCATCTATCAACCTGCCAGCCTCTGCCCATGACCGATTCCCACATCCCTCTGCTCACCCCCCTGTACTGATGGTCCTTAACACCAAATCCACTTTCATTTCACAACTGTTAGCATCTTGTTCATTGAAATCTGCAGCTGTGAGAAACCCAAGCTTCCTTCATTTGGGACCACCACATTCAGAAGCTGAGCCATGCGTGCATTTGCTCCTTGAGGGCAGGAAAATTGTATCACATTCATTACTGAATTGCAAAAACAGTACCTGAACAGTGCAGAGCAGGACAGGACAAACATGGAACTGCAAGTTTTGTTATTTGTTATTTGTTGTAGTTATTTGTCGTTTAGTTACACAGTTTAGTCTCTCTCTCTCAAACCGGTCCTCAGTGCCCTCCCGATCTGGATTTAAAATACACTGTGCAGCACAGGCTCGATTTAAACTCTTTGGCATAACTAAACAATGGGAATCATCAAAAGAAAACCGATGGCCGGGCATAGAAAAACAGACTGAGGCACCAGCAGGAATACTCACTTTTCAGGTTTGTTTGGCTAAAGTCATGCTCTTAGCAACACGGACACCAGAAATGCACTGTCCCAGCTCTCCTGCTTTCCATAACCAAGAGCCAGCCTCACATGGTTCTTCAAGACAGCAATGCTGTCTCCAAAACCCCTTCCCACCATGGACCCTATCTGGCTCCTACTTCCAGAGGCCACCCAGCCCAGAATGACGAGTGTGTGCTTCTCTGCATGGTCTTAGCTAAAGAAGATTCTAATTATCATTTACATGATGCACTGTACAGAAACGTGACCAAGATGCAAGACTTGATTTAGAAACCTGAAATTAGAAGGAAGTCAAGAAATACCACTCAGGGCTTCTCAAAGGCTCCATAACAATTCCCTCTGTCAACTTCTCCCACCCCACGATCAAATCCCTAAAAGAGAAGAGCAGCATTAGAAGCCCATGCATTGTTTAAACCCAGTCTTCAATGCATTTCAATACAGATACAAGAGATACAGAGCCATTCACTTATTACTTTATGTTGGATGACCCTGCATACTACTCAGAAGTAACATCAAGGACAAAATCACCTTGTTTTACACTGCTTGCCATTTAAAAGAATATTAAAACCCTGGCGAATATAAAGGTCAAGGTTATAACATGTTTCAGAGGAGCAAGTGAACAGTCATTTTAAATAAAAATACACCACACTGTCAATCAGTAGGTGTTTGAAGAACTTTGTTTACGACAGTGTGTTCTTGGAGACCAGCCTCCGCTGGAAAACAGGAAGGGAGAGGGAGCCTGTGTGAGCCGCGCACTCAGGAAACAGTGTCCTGCATAACCCTTGTTTGTATAACATCAGAACAGTGTGGAAAACAAGTGGTCACTGCCTCAAAGAGAAACATGATGTAGGTAGATGGAGTCACAACAAATCCATGACACACACACCCATGCACAAGGGAGACAAAAGGGACAAGAACACAGTATTTCCTAGAACACTGATTATTTAAAAAGAAAAAAAAAGAGAGAAAGGAAATGAACTAAAATAACTGCTTATAATAGTGAAAAGAACTAACCCCCATGCTCAAGAACAGATTTGCTTAGTAATTTATGGTACATCCATGAAACGTAACACTTCTTCAGCCATTTAAAATTAACTTGGGATGAGTATTTACTAATAGGAAAAACTGTACATAGTATTTTTGAGTGAAAAAAGCAAGTAACAAAAGAGTGTGTACGATGTAATATACACAACACGCACACGCTCCACGGCACAGGATGTCGTAACAGCATCGGGAAATAAGGTGTGATTTTTTTTTTTCTTCACATAGTCTTTTGGCATTTTCTAATTTTTCTTTAGGAACATGGATTCACTTTTTATTAATAAAAACAATAATATTTTTCTTAACTGAAAGTATTTAGAATCCAAAAATATATGTGGAATAGAACAGGCGGTCATTCAAATGTTTCCTTTTCTTAAACCAAGCTTTCCTTAGGCTTTCACAACTTCACAGCTTTAAGGGTCTGGATATTCTCACTACTCCAAGTAAAAGTGTGGTTTGAAATAACTAAGAGATTATCTCGAAATGAGTAGCTAAGGAAATGTGGGAACACACAAGTAAAAGAGAGGTGATTAGGAAGGCAGACAAGAATGTGATTACAACTGAGAAAAATGAAGCTAATCAAGGACACTGTACCCCAGTCGGATGCCATCTAAGTTTACAGGCGGGGATGGTCTGTGCGGAGTCTGGAAAAGAAGCTATGAGAGAGAATGAGGCTGTGATGTCTTCTCCGGGGGCAAGAGAAGGGGGGCGGGGGGATGTGGGGCAGGAAGTTTATTCAGCAGAGAGAGAGACAAGCAAGCTTGGTGTCCTGTTAACATTTACATCCTAGCAAGGAGAGACAGAAAATAAACAGAAAGAGACATAAAAGATAATTTCTGGCAGAGATAAGAGTGATAGAGCAGCCTGAGGGTGGAGACCAGGGAGTTGGGGTCTTGAAACAGCGTGATGGGGGTGGAGCATGGGGGGCTCTCCGGGAGGGCGAGATCTCAGGATGAGGGACCAGGCAAGCAAAGTGGAAAGAGAACCCTCTCTAGATGAAAAGGCACATACAAAAGCCACAACTCCAGGAAAAGCCTGGCTATATCCTCAAAAGACAGAAAGAAACTCAGAGTGCTGGAGTCGAGGGAGAAGGAGGAGAGGTCTGCAGGGGCAGGAGAAGAGCAGGATGCAAAACCACTGGAGGGTTTCCAGATGAGAAGCGCCACAATCTGATCTACATTTTTAAAGATCACTCTGGGACTTCCCTTGTGGCGCAGTGGTTAAGAATCCACCTGCCAATGCAGGGGACAAGGGTTAGAGCCCTGGTCCGGGAAGATCCCACATGCCATGGAGCAACTAAGCCCGTGCGCCACAACTACTGAGCCTGCGCTTAGAGCCCACGAGCCACAACTACTGAAGCCCGTGTGCCTAGAGTCCGTGCTCCGCAACAAGGGAAGCCACCGCAATGAGAAGCCCGCGCACCACAAGGAAGCCCGCTTGCCCCAACTAGAGAAAAGCCTGCGTGCAGTAACGAAGACCCAATGCAGCCAAAAATAAATAAAAAAAAAAAAAAAAAAAAAAAGATCACTCTGGCAACAGGAAGGAAGAGAATTATGGGGAGAGGATCCAGAGAATACATGGTTCCAAGGCTACTGTAAAGTCTAGACCCACGCTGTCCAATACAGTAGCCACTAGGCATATGTGAATGTTTCAATCTAAATTAAATTAGGTTAAATAAAAAACAGTTTCCTCATCGCACTGGCCACATTTCAAGAGCTCAGTACACAGTCACATGTGGCTAGGGTTACCATACTGGGCAGTGCAGATATGGAACAATTCCATCATCCCAGAAAGTCCTTTAGACAGCCCTGTCTAAACAAGGCAAGACAGCACCTTAGCCTCTGGGGGTGGCAGAGGAGGGAGTGGGGGCTGGGTTGCTCGCGGCAGAGATGGGGAGACTGGGGTAGATTCAGTCTATAACTTTAGGGTATAGCCCATAAGCATAGAAGACAAAATAGCTGTAGAAGTGTGTGGGAAACGGCAGAATCGAGGTCAACCCCTAACTGCTTTGATTCATTACTTCATAAGACTGCCCACCTCTCTCTGCTTGATTCTTGCTTTCATCAAGCAAGCATCTGCCTATTAATCCAGCCTCTCGGATACTTCCATATCTGAACGGTACATATGAATATTCCAATGACCGGAGCACAGATTCTCCAGTACAATCTGGCTTCTAGAGCAAAACAAACAGACCACAGTTTTAAAATACAAAAATTAAGTACATGCAGATGGGAAGCAAATGTGCAGTCAGTAAGTAAAACGGGGTCGTCCCTGGTGGTCCAGTGGTTGGGACTCCACGCTCCCGATTCAGGGGGCCCGGGTTCGGCCCCTGGTCGGGGAACTAGATCCCACATGCATGCCGCAACTAAGAGTGCACAGGCCACAATTGAGAAGTCCGCATGCCGCAACTAAAGATCCCACATTCACAACGAAGATCTGACGTGCTGCAGCTAGGACCCAGCACAGCCAAAATAAATAAATAAGTAATAAAAATAAATAAATCAAATTAAATTTTAAAAAAAGAAGAAAGTAAAACAAAGTTCCAGATCAAGTGCAGCAAGCACACAACCCACAGAAAGGGGAAATGTGATAGAGAAAAATCACTATCAAAAAATAGGCTGGCGGGGGTTTCCCTGGTGGCTCAGTGGTTGAGAGTCCGCCTGCCGATGCAGGGGACACAGGTTTGTGCCCCGGTCCAGGAAGATTCCACATGCTGCGGAGCGGCTGGGCCTGTGAGCCATGGCCGCTGAGCCTGTGCGTCCGGAGCCTGTGCTCCGCAACAGGAGAGGCCACAACAGTGAGAGGCCCGCGTACCGCAAAAAAAAAAAAAAAAAAGGCTGGGGGACTTCCCTGGTGGCACAGTGGTTAAGAAGCCGCCTGCCAGTACAGGGTACATGGTTCGATCCCTGGTCCAGGAAGATCCCACAGGCCGCAGAACTAAGCCTGTGCGCCACAACTACTGAGCCTGCATGCCACAACTACTGAAGCCCACGCGCCTAGAGCCCGTGCTCTGCAACAAGAGAAGCCACTGCAATGAGAAACCCGTGCACCGCAACAGAGTGGCCCCCACTCGCCACAACTAGAGAAAGCCTGCACACAGCAATGAAGACCCAAAGCAAAAATAAAATAAATAAAATAAAATAAATAAATTTATTAAAAAAAAAAAAAAGGCTGGGAAAGACTCAAACAGCTCACCAGTAGAACAGAACTACCAGAATACAACATTTGCAAAATCCAAAACCTTGGTTTCAACAGCAAATCCACAGAAATAAATTTGTCCAAATCAGCTAAGTAGAAAAAAAACAAACACATATAATCCCAAGAGACTGTAAGCCTCTGCTAAATGTTGATAAATCATGCTTGTGGCCATGAAGTGTGAAGAAAAAATAGACATGTTAATGCAGTCATGATTCTTCTAGTTTGCTCCAACTTTGACGTTCTCCCTGCAGGGAACTCCTACGTCTTACAGCTGCACAGCCTGGTCCCAGACGGCTAAAGGCACAGTCCAAGCAGCAAGGTTTTGACACACTATAAATTTACTGTTCCACTGAGGCATCATTTATTAACTTTTTTCCTAAGTATGAAACGAAATCCTTGCTCTGGGTATTTGGAGCCATGAGGATGCTGTCATCTGAAGAGCTGGGAAGGGTTTGGGCAGGATACGAGGAAGAGCAGCTACTACGATGCTCAGAGGACAAAAGGGCAAAATAAAAATCGTCAGAGAATGAAGACACTGAGGTGAGCATCTTCAGCAGCGCTGAACTGAAGCTATAATCCATCTAAGTAATTCCCAGCTTACATCTAAAAAAAAAAAAATGTGAAACCACCTTGTCAAAGGTAAAAACCTCTTATAGTCTTTTCTTATTATTTTTAAGAATAGATGGCTTGGGCTTCCCTGGTGGCGCGGTGGTTGAGAGTCTGCCTGCCGATGCAGGGGACACGGGTTCGTGCCCCGGTCCGGGAAGATCCCACATGCCGCAGAGCGGCTGGGCCCATGAGCCATGGCCGCTGAGCCTGCGCGTCCAGAGCCTGTGCTCCGCAACGGGAGAGGCCACAACAGTGAGAGGCCCGCGTACCGCAAAAAAAAGAAAAGAAAAGAAAAGAAAAGAATAGATAGCTTTCTTCAGGATTCATTTCCCCTGATAAACTATATTAAACATGAAGATTAGGTTTCCAGGCTAACCCATAAAAAGTCCATCAGTATGAGCTGAAGTTGAGTATGAATAACACCCCTGAACAGAGCTCCCCACAAAGGAAGCTAGCAAACACTCCACGCCCAAGGCTTCTGCTACCAGAGAGCCTCACAAAGAATTACCAAGTACAGGACGTCCCTCTATGGCAACCCCAAGACCGTATAAATCCCATTTCACCTTC
Organism: Mesoplodon mirus; assembly: GCF_964341445.2. NCBI lineage: Eukaryota > Metazoa > Chordata > Mammalia > Artiodactyla > Ziphiidae > Mesoplodon > Mesoplodon mirus. The sequence goes on from NC_138982.1 coordinate 50,779,657, forward strand.
TTCTCGGAGGGATCCCCCCCCACTACCTCCCACTAAAGAGAAGGATAGCAATAAGTAGTATTCCACGGGCAGCCATGAGTACAACAAACCCTGCAAGGTAGGTAGTACAGAAGGGGAAACCAAGGCTTAGAGAAAGTCAGTGAAATTAAGGCACTTGCTGAAGTCCTGCTGCTATGAAGTAGTAAGAAGGGGGGCAGACTGGGACCCAGGCCAGTCTGGCCCCCCAAGTGCTACCGGGTTCAACTGAGAAGCAGATGTCGTTTGGGTGGCAGGAGCTAGGTGAGCGGCTGGCAGTTAGCACAGGCCATTGTAGGGGCCTGGGGAAAAGAGCAGTTTCTTCCTTTTTTTCAAGGCTATATCATTCCAAGAAAGCAGAAGGGAGCCACCCCACTGAAGTGAGTAGCCTGGGCCAGATGCTCTGCCAGGCCTTCCTGCAAGGGAGGGGAGAAGCTGGAGCAGGCCCTGACAGCTCCACTCCCCGAACTCAAAAGGACAGCTGGAGGGGACTTCCCTGGTGGTCCAGCGGTTAAGACTTCACCTTCCAAGGCAGAGGCTGCGGGTTCGATCCCGGGTCTAGGAGCTAAGATCCCACATGCCTCGCAGCCAAAAAACCACAACATGAAACAGAAGCAGTATTGTAACAAATTCAATAAAAGACTTCAAAAAAAATCTTAAGAAAAAAGGACAGGACAGCTGAGTCCTTGGAGTTAGCCTTTCCAGGCTGACAGCTCCCTGACAACAGCAGTGGCAAGACCCACAGGGCAGGGCTCCAACACGCTAGGGAAGCAGCTGTAGGGTTTGACAGCCTCCACGGTACACGCACCCTCATCAACTTCAGCCACTAAACTGGATCTATCAGTGGTCCCGTTCTGCTGGTTGGGGGTCTGGAGAGAGAGCCCACACCAACTGAGGCTCCTTCCAAGGCCTCAGGCTGGAAATACTGCCCCGGGCTCCTGTCTGAGTTTCTCTGGAACTTGGGCCAATCGGTGGGAGGGCAAGAGGCCTGTGCCAGTCTCTGCTTCCTCAACAACCTGGGGGGCAAAGATCCCAGGAGCAAAGAGGTGGGGTCCTGAGGCCCGTCAAAAGGAAGGGTTACTCACAAATCCAGGGTCTCTAAACTAGGGGCTGCCAAACTCTGTAATCCGAACCCTGACCTCTGAGCTCCAAGCCAGTCAGTCCCCCGTTTTTCCTGTGGGCACCTCACCTTCCTCATCTATGACCTTGATACACTCCACCTCCCAGGGTACCGGCTGTGAAGTCATCTTTAACTCCTCCCATTCCTCACCCACTGCATATTCTGTGACTAAGTTGAGCCATATCTTTCATCGAAATCTCTACCGAGTTTAGTCCCAACACCCCACCATCTCTATCCCCACTGCCATCACCCTCAGGAAAGCGCCCCCCTCCGATATTACAAGAGGCTCCTAGTTGAATTCCGATTCGAGGTCTCCCTACCTCCCAACCTACTCCTCATTCCACTTCCAGAACAGCCACACCAAATAACCACGGCCTCATGCTGTTCCCTTGCTCTTAACTGGCCTACTCATCCGGTCTAATCTTATCCAAACAATCTCCTTCACAACCCACAGAAGTCCCAGCCTTGCTTTCCAGTCTCCCCAGTAATCCTCTCTTCCATAAGCCAGTGAAGGCTCTCATTTACATGCCTAGCTTGGTGCCACCCCCACACCTTTGTCTCCCCTCCTCCAAAATGCCACCTTTTCAGATCCCATCCAGTTGTCTAGGCCAATAACTCTTCTAGACTTTACTGATTACTCCTGTGCCTGAAATCTCCATTCACACATTACAAGTGCCACACGGTTCAAAACTTAAATATCCTATAAGTGCTTCAGGGTCTAACCTCATGACGTATCAGGGCTTACGTCCCATCTCTGTCACAAACTGAGATGTCTGTACACGTCTTTGAACAAGCTAACTTCCCTGACTCCCAGTTTCCTCTCTGTAAAACATAGTAATTATCATTTATAACCAGTTACAATTGTAATTAAATGAGATGCTATATATAGAAGTACCTAGAACAGTATTTGACTCATCATAGACACTCAAAATTGGTGCTCACACTCCACTATGATAGAAAGATCCAGATCATACTCTCCTTTCCTGTGGTCCTGTTTCTCTCCTAATACTCACACGTCCCCAATAGCACCTAGCGCAGTCCTGGGGGCATAAGAGGTGCTAAATAAGTATTAGTACTTGCTAATTAACACAAAACAAAATGTTTTATTGTTAATCTTATTACAGGAAGCACATACTATTCTGCAACATCTCTAGTCTGGAGTCTCGTTCAGATTCATTAAATTCTTATTATTTCACTCTGTATGACAGATCCTAGGTCTATCCACCTCATTACAAATAGCTCAATTTCATTTCTTTTTATGGCTGAGTAATATTCCATTGTATATATGTGCCACATCTTCTTTATCCATTCATCCAATGATGGACACCTAGAGTCTGTCATACAGAGTGAAGTAAGTCAGAAAGAGAAAGACAAATACCATATGCTAACACATATATATGGAATTTAAGAAAAAAAAATGTCATGAAGAACCTAGGGGTAAAACAGGAATAAAGACACAGACCTACTTGAGAATGGACTTGAGGATATGGGGAGGGGGAAGGGTAAGATGTGACAAAGCGAGAGAGAGGCATGAACATATATACACTACCAAATGTAAGGTAGATAGATAGTGGGAAGCAGCCGCAGAGCACAGGGAGATCAGCTCGGTGCTTTGTGACCGTCTGGAGGGGTGGGATAGGGAGGGTGGGAGGAAGAGAGACCCAAGAGGGAAGGGATATGGGAACAGATGTATATGTATAACTGATTCACTTTGTTATAAAGCAGAAACTAATAAAAAAAATAGTGACTATAAAAAAAAAGAACAGGGGCCTCCCTGGTGGCGCAGTGGTTGAGAGTCCGCCTGCCGATGCAGGGGATACGGGTTCGTGCCCCGGTCTGGGAGGATCCCATATGCCGCGGAGCGGCTGGGCCCGTGAGCCATGGCCGCTGGGCCTGCGCATCCGGAGCCTGTGCTCCGCAACGGGAGAGGCCACAACAGTGAGAGGCCCGCATACCGCAAAAAAAAAAAATAATAAAAATAAAAATAAAAAAATAAAAAAAAAGAACATCCAGAAATAAAATTTGTGTATATAAGGAAACAAGATATTACAAATACCATTGTCTCTCAGTAAAAACTGGGTTATTGAGTAAATGTTGTTGAGATAACAGAGAAGATCATTATTTATATCATATACAAAATATCATTATAATCATGTTCAATATATAAACATTACACCAATCAACACACAAACATCAAGCTCAGTGACATTTCCCATCCCAAATTTGATGCAAATTGATTACTAACTAGTAACTAAGGTGTAGAAAAATTAAGCAACTTGCCCAAGTTAACATAGCTACTAAGTGATGAACTAGGATTTGAAATCTGTCACATTCCTAAGTAAATTCTTTTGCCTCCATGCTAAAAAAAAAATTCTTATTATTGCCTTGTCCTGCTGTTCCAGCTCTAAAAATGGGTGCTCTCGTTCACATCTGCCCTGCCCATGGGGACAACGGGTGTCCTGGGCTGATCATGAGTGGCAGCACAGAGGCCTGGGCGACACCCACAGACACCAGCTCTCTTGTCACCTCCCCGAGGGGCATCATGTGTGATCACTTCTACCAAGATCCTGGGGCATCTAGAATCATAATACACAAAATACTCAGCAACTACCCAAGACACATTTCCCTAGCTTTTCAAGGGTCCAGCTTACGACTTTCCAGACAATATGATAAAGTAAAAATATGGCATTGGTTATTTTTAATAACATTTTTTATTCCAAAATGCATGCTCATGATTTTTTTAAAAACAGAAAAGCAGAAAAGATACAGCCTTACTAGAACAGGTTCCCAAACGGCACAGCTTTCAATCCTTAATTCTCTAAGACCTCAGCTATTCTGTGTCTTCAACAATCGGTATCCCAACCACGATAGAGATGAACAAAGTGCTTTGAAAGCACAGGAAAATGATTCTCTAACGCAGCTTGGGGGTGTGTGGGGAAGACCCCAGGAGAACACCTGAGCTGGTTTTTAAGGATCGGTGGGGTTTTCAGGGGGTGAGGGGTTGGGAGAGGGCATTCCATTCCAAGCACAGGCCAACGCATGGAGGGATGAAAGCATGGGGCATCTGAAGAACACAAAGGTGCTAAGGGACAACACTGGCAAGGAAAGTTGGATCAACGTGGTAAATTGACTCGTTTGCTCTGTTAGAAAAGTCTGAACAGTGCCACTGAAAATTCCTAGGCAGGGAAGACAGGATAAGACCCATGTTCTAGAGAAACAACTGGGAGTGCAATGTGACAGATAAAAGGAAGGCAAGGTGGTCAGTTACGAGGCTTCTGCAAGAGTCCATCCAGGCAAGAGGTGATGAGGGCCTGAGCCCTGGCAGTGGAGAAGGAGAGAGGAGACCAAGCCGGAACCCGGTCACTAATGGAAAGTGACGTAATAGAGACAGGGATACACCTATGTCCACAGCAGCGTTATTCAAATAGCCAAACGGTGGAAGCCACGCAAGTGTCCACTGATAGCTGAATGGATAAACAGAATGTGGCGTATACATACAATGGACCATTATTCAGCTTTAAAAGGGAAGGAAATTCTGACACATGCTACAACATGGATGAACCTTGAAAACAAAGTAAGTGAAATAAGCCAGTCACAAAAGGATAAATTCTGTATGATCTCACTTACATAAGGAACCTAGAGCAGTCAAATTCATAGAGACAGAAAGTAGGATGGTGGTTGCCAGGGGCTGGGAAGAAGGAGGAATGGGGAATTATCGTTTAATTGGGAAAGAGTTTCAGTTGTGCAAGATGAAAAGTTCCAGAGATGGACAGTGGTGACGGTTGCACACAACAATGGGAATGTACTTAATACCACTGACGTGTATACTTAAAGTGGTTAAGATGGTAAATTTTCTATTGTATTTTACACAGCTGTTTAAAAAGAGAGAGAGGGAGAGGGAGGTAGAGTGGATGGCATTGTACATCTCGCAGCCTGGGGCACTAAATGAATGGCAGCACCTTGAACTGAGCTCCAGTCCACAGGAAGAATGTAGTGGAGAGAAAAGAGAATTCAGAGATGCACAGATGTCCAGGTTCAACGTGAGCTGAGAATACAAACTCTCCCCAAAAGGCTCCCTGACAGGGTCAGCATCATCTCTTACATTCCCAGACTCTAAAAATGACACAACTTTAAAGGGTAATTAACTGTTGCCAAAAAGAGACAGCAAGTGACTTCTTGATTATTAGATTAGAAAAGCAGGACTCTAGGGTACATAGGGCTGATTACATACATATGTCAATTTCACTCCTTTCTGAAACCCAAGTAAAAGAACACTTAAGTGATTTTGTTAAAATATAAACCACAAACCTGGAAACTGTGCTGTAGATGGGTAAGCACTAAAAAGACTAAGATTAGCTGATAAAGCCGAATCCTAGCCCTGCAGGAGGAAAAGCCAAGATTCTATCTGATTTACACCCCAGAATTTCCAAAAGACTCCAGAAAACTCCAGGTTACTCTGAAATTGGGGTAAAAAGGAGCTAAAATAAGGAGGAAAGGTTGAAAATCTATGTAGGTACTACTCAGCACCCCAAGTCCCTCCTCCACACCAGCAAACTACTGATTTATTCTCTAAAGCAGGTAAAAACAAAGGATTCAGGTCTGTGGGACAATGGGCTCAGTTAAGAATAGGGGTACCATAATACATGGAGAACTAGACACGTATGTGTAATGTACGTGTATCAGTACAGAACAGGTCAGAAAATACTAACTGTTCTAGGTATTTCAGGCAGGAAGAGATTTACTACAGGAAATTAGAGGCTTACAGAATCATAGGAAGAGCTGAGAGCCAAGGTCAGAGAAACTACCACTCAAGTTCAAGAAATCAGGATGCACAAGCATCACAAGCAACTGAACAGATGATCCCAGCTCCCCCATAACTGATGTGTCTTTGAGTCCCAGAAGGACATTCAGAAGCTGACTGGAAAATCTCACATCTGCAATGTGAATTGTGCAATAGCAATAGTGGCTTCTCCTTCTCTTTCGCCTTCCAAATCTCTCTGGCAGAACCAAAATCAGAATCGTGCCGTCAAAGGATTCTGGGAAATGCAGTGTCCATGTTCCCAGCTCCTGCAACATGGGAGAAGGCTTAGCAAAACAGGGATAGAGTTGAGAACCAAGAGATAATATCCAGCTGGTATTCCATACCCATATGCTGAGACCACCCTCATCCTCTTTTGCTCAGCTCCCCTGAGTCCTGGCAGACAGGTCTTCAGTTTCCAGGCAAGAGATGACAGAAGTCTCCTAACCCGTGATCAAAGGAAAAAAATCAGGATGCTAAAATGTAAGGTTCCCCAAAGAAACAGCCCAGCCAGATGATCCTACAGTAAAGCTGATATTCAAAAGAATAAAGAATTCTCATCTCTAAAAGAGCCAAAAATTCAAACCCAAGTAGTTGCAATTGTTTTCAAAAGGAGTCAAATTCTCTAAATTTTAATTTGCTTTAAGAAGAATGTATGTGTGGAATATGACATTATGGTTGAGCTAAGATTAACAATAAATTATTCAATCACCACAATGTGAAAATGTGAACCCACAAAAACCTCAGTGCAGGTGGGGTATGCCACTGGAGTAACCAGTTGTACTTGCCTAAACTCTAGAACTTTGGTTTTCAAAGTATGGCCTGGGAACCCTGTGATGCCCCAAGACCCTTCAAGTGATCTGGGAGGTCAAAACTATTTTCATAATGAACTCATTTGCCTTTATCACTCACATGCTCTCATGAGCATTTTTCAGAGTCTACGTGACATCCGATGACATAATCACTCTAATAAGCTAAGGGAATGGAAGTTGTTTTTTAAGTTTTTCTGTCTTAATTTCTAATATGGTAAATGTCAATAGATAGAAACCACATAAAAGCTCTTTGGGGTCCTCAAAAATATTTGAGTGTAAAGGAGCCAAAAAGCTTGAGAATTGTTGCTGTAAAACAACTTTTTAGTTAGTTGATTTTGGAAGGAAACTTTTTTTTTTTTTTTTTTTTGCAGTACGCAGGCCTCTCACTGTCTCGGCCTCTCCCGTTGCGGAGCACAGGCTCCGGACGCGCAGGCCCAGCGGCCATGGCTCACGGGCCCAGCCACTCCACGGCATGTGGGATCTTCCCGGACCGGGGCACGAACCCGCGTCCCCTGCATTGGCAGGCGGACTCTCAACCACTGCGCCACCAGGGAAGCCCTGGAAGGAAACTTTTGATATGTGAAACCAATTAGACTTAGTTTAAGTTTATATCTTCCAAGAGAAAAAAAAACAATCTGTAAGTTCCTGAATTTTGCTTTACTATCTTATATCTGCTTATCCATCAGGAGGAGGATTTTTCCACATAGACCCTAAATTAAATTATTTTTTCCCCTGGGAAACAACTAAACACCATGATAGCAAGTCTCACTGCCCAGAAGGCAGCATACACAGCACAATAGTAAAGAGCAGTCCCTACAGGGACTCAAACAGATACTTGTACACCACTGATCACAGCAGCTTTATTCATGATAGCCAAAAGGCAGAAACAGCCCAAATGTCCATTGACAGATGAATGGATAAAGAAAACGTGGTCTATACAAAATATAGACTATAATTTGGCCTCAAAAAGGAAGGAAATTCTGATACATACTGCAACATGGATGAAGCTCTTGAAGATATACTAAGTGAAATAAACCAGACACAAAAGGACACATACTCTGTGATCCCACTTATATGAGGTACCTAGAATAGGCAAATTCATAGAGACAGAAAACAGAACAGTGGTTACCATAGGCTGGAAGTAGGAAGGAAGGGAAGTTATTGCTTCATGGGTATAGAATTTCAGTTTGGGATGATAGAAAAGTTCTGGAGATGGATGGTGGTGATGGTTACACACGATGCGAATGTATTTATGGCACTGAACTGTACAATTAACATGGTTAAGTTGGTATAAATAAAGAACAAAAAAGCAGAGATTCTAGAGCCAGATAACCTGGATTCAAATCTCAGCTCTACCACTTACAGTTTGTGTGACTTTTGTGCTTCAGTTTCCTCATCTGCAAAATGATCATAATATACAGCACAAGGTTGTTGTGAGGATTACATGAGTTAATATATGAATAAATATATGCTTAGAATGCTGCCTGGCAACTAGCAGGTGCCCCATCACTGGCTCTCTCTTTTAGCACAGGTCAGGATCACCTAGAAAGCTTATTCAAATACAGATAGCTAGACCCCATCCCAGAGTATCTGTCTCAGTGGGTCTGGGATGGGACCCAAGAATTTGCATTTCTAACAAGTTCTCAGGACATGCTGGCACTGCTGGTCCAAGAAACACACTTTGAGAACCACTGCTCTGTACAAATATTAGCTGTCATTATTATTATTAGCAATAATAATTATTATTAATAATTATTATTAATAATAATTATTAGTAGTAGTAGTACTACTGAGGTAGTACCAGGCAGATCGATAAGTACTCGTAGAAGGAACGACAGAAAGACAGAAGTACACTCCTGTGTCGCTCCTCTATTCACAGAATACTTCACTTCTGGTCACCGAATGTGAGGGGCGGGGTGGATCCCCCAGGAAGCCATTCTCCATCTCTCCATAGACACTGAGGAGCCCACAACTTAACTCAGTTCTGACACTACCTAGAGATACCATCACATTCCACAGGTTAAGGGCTCAGTCCCACAAGGCTGCCTCCCCCTCCCCCCCTTCTTGAGACACCAGTTGCAAGTCCAGGTTATCACCTGTGCTTCTGAAGGACTGACTATAAATAGTAGGTTCCCTCCACCCCCTCCACAGGTTCAATTAATTTGCTAGAGCGGCCCACAGAACTCAGAAAAACAACTTACTTACTGGATTATCAGTTTATTACAAAAGATGTTAAAGGATACCAGTGAACAATTAGAAGAAGAGATACGCAGGGCAGGGTATGGGGAATGGGGCGTGGAGTTCCTGTGCCCTCCCAGCACCCTCCAAACCCCACAGTTCAGGGATTTTTATTGTTGTCTTCATGAGATAGGCAAGAATCATTGGCCACTGTTGATTATGTCAATCTCTGGTTCTCTCCCCACCCAGGAGGTGAGGAGGGGCTGAAAGTTCCTACCTTCTAATCATTGGTTCCCCTGACAACCAGCCCATTCTTAGGAGCTTTCCAAAAGCCCCTAGCACAAACTTAGGTGTGGTTGAAAGTGGGTTGTTTAAGGATAACAAAAGACACCTTCATGGCTCTTATCACTTAGGAAATTCCAAGTTTTAGGAGCTCTGTGCCAGGAATAGGGTCAAAGACCAAATATATGTTCCTTATTGTAAATCACAATTTCATATTTCCTACAAATAGATAATCTCAAAGCCTTTCCCGCTGGATTTTGTTTCCCAAAATAAACAGACTGTACCAAAGCCCTTGTCTCGGTCTTCAGTTGACTCCAGCTGAGACAGGGCATAAGGTAAGCTCAGACAGGTGGGGAGGGGCATAATTAGCACCAGAGGGGCCCAGCTCCTCTCCTACCTAATGCTTCGTACCAAGTAGATGTTTTAGAACTACAAGTTAAATGGGTAAAAGAAAATAAAATGATGGCAAACTATAGAAGACAGACTATAACTGCTGTGTTATAAGACACAGACCCTAAGTAATGCAGGCTTCAGAGGAAAGGATGAAGTTTGAAGCAGAAGGCAAATAGAGGAAGGTGGTTCTAGGAAAGGAAATGAGCCTTAGCACACTGAAGACCCAGAGACTGGACTCCCCAGAGCTGACAACCTAGAAAGTGAGAAGAGGTGGGACAAGGTACACTCAGATGAAGGAAGGGCTCAATAACTAAGGAGATGAGAGTAGATTTTACATGGTGGTTCATGAAGGCTTGTGAGCAGAAGTATGAACCAATTTCCCCACTCAACCACACCAAACTTTCTACATAACCCCTGACAACCAAACACCTGGGCTTACAACATGTGATTAACTCTCTTTTATCTCTTCCTTTTCTTCCTATGGAGATTACTAATTGGCCAGGCACACTTTACATATTAATTTATTTAATCCACAAAACAGCCCCATGAGGTAGGTTCTATGATTGTCCCCATTTTACAGATGGAGAAACTGGGGCACAGAGAAGTTACACAGCTGGGTGACAGAGCTGGGATTCAAACCCTGCCAGTCTGGCTCTCTCTTTCACATCTGTCCCCCACAACAAAGTCACCACTTTCTACATGATAACCCCACATGATTCCTTTCCCAATGTTTCCCATATGTTGTATCCTTACCATTTTCAGAACGTGTAACCACAGGTAATTTGTATATCTCATACACATTCATTGAGTTCCTGGCATATATACCAGATGCTGCACCAGCTGCTGGGAATACAAAGATACAAAGTCCCCATTCTCCAGGAAGGTCCCATCACAGATCTTGCAAGATGAACCAAGTTATGGAGAGGTGAACCTACAGGTTGAGGTGAGAAGGTGGGCCTGGGATGAAACCAAATTGGTAAGTGAAAAAACAATTCTCACCCATCCCAGAAGAACTGTTACTTGAGCTAGAATGTTGTCCTCATATCTATTTCTATGCATCTTTATCTAAGACCATTTTCAAAAGTATCAAATGCAAGGATGACTATTTTTTCCACTCAAATGGTTTTGGTCCTTTGTCTACCACAGTCCTATAGCACTGGTGGATTAAAGTCTGCCGTGTTTGGCACCAATGGATTTTGCTCTGTATGGTCCTTATAGCCATGCATGTATGAGTTGGCACATAGTAGGTGCTCAAGAACCTTTATGGGGTTCATGATGAAGTGTTAAGGACCATAGGGAAAGATCTGGAATTATCATGCACTGTGCTTTAATATAACTTGTTATAAAACCTTCTTTCTCTTCCCCCCTTGAAACAGGAAATATACTGATTCACGGGCATTGTAAATAAGCCTAGTCTTCACCAAAGAAGTACTGTGATATGAATGAAATCATCAGTTTACACTGGACAAGATGCTTCTAGAATACTGTTTGGCACACAGTAAGCTCCCAATAACTATTTGTGGAAGTGAATTAAAATAATAAGCTTTTTTTTCACACCTGCCTTACACTATAATGTGGCAAAGACTTCCAATAACAAAGTTTGTAAGAAGAATTTGAAGAGTAACCCAAATCAAACATAGAAAAAGCAGTTTTACCCACTTCACATGTGTTATCCTAAAACAATTAGGCTACTTTCTTCCTGGAGTTCACAATCTGCAGGTGGCTTAAATTAATTAGGGTCATCCCTCTCCAGCTTTAAAAGCTATTAGTGGAAACCTACCCAACACTAGACACAAAATCTGAAAATGGCCTTTTCAAATACTTTGTGGATAACAGGATTTAATGACACTGCTGACCGTCACATTAAATAGTGCGATCACAATACGCTAAGTATTAAATATAACCATTTCATTCCACTCTACACAGACCTTTTTGAAAGAAAAAAATAAGTAATGAACAAATGAGATTTTTATCCCCCAAATGATCTGGAATTAACAAAAAAGAAAAATTAAATATCACAGAGGATACTAATTCTGGGACTTCAGTGTGTACAAAACAAAAAGGCTTTGAAATCAGCTGAAATCAACTCACAACATAATAAAGGATACTTTGGAACATGTGCCGCTCATTTGGTTGTTTTTTTTTCCGCCAACAATACATAATATGAATAAAATGGGTTAGACTATTGTTGTGAAACCTGCCTCAGTCCCTCCATCCATGCACCTCCCTTTTGCATTGAGATCTGCCCAGTGACACATGAGCTCTAAAGTGGGTGGATAAAAATAACCTGATCCTCAAAAAGACATGATAAACGCCAGACAGCTGAGTCACTTTGAAGCCCATTTTGACTCCCGAAAGGGACATTCACCCTCCTTTTCCTTCTCACACTTACACATACAACCTGGTGAAAAACACCACCAACAGCCCTGGGTGGAAGGCGGTGATGCGTCTTCACTTCCCCCTCCAGTCTCTGAGGTCACGACTCGCGACTGAACTTCTAATAATTTATACTATTGCATTTCAAAGTGACTCATTTAGAGGAGGAAGCGGAAAGGCTTAAGGAAACCGTAGTAATCCAGCAGACCCCCTATTTCTGCTGCCCGAGTGGAAGCACCCGAAGGTTTCTTCTGACATTCTGACGTAAAGAAAAGGAGTAGGGAGAAATTTAAAGTGGAGGGAGAAAAGCTCAGAGAGTAAATCATAACTGTCCAGGAGTGGGAATTCCTGGGCAAAGCAAACGGTCCCGGAAAGAGAAGGGGGGAATCAATCTCGTCCACCTACCCGCCCTCCGCTGTCGCCCCAAAGAGGACGCAAACCATCTGCAACGTACAGTTAAGCTTAGGGAACTCTTCGACTCGATCTGCCTTTCAAACGGTGGTGGGGTTTTGGGCAAGCTTCTAGGTACTGGGGCCCTGGCAGCCTAAGAAGCCTGGCGGAGCAAGCCACCGCGGCCGCCCAGTCTTTGGCCTCAGCAGCCTTGGGGCATGCAGCGCCGGGCACCCAGTAGGCACTCACTAAGTGTTTGCTGAACTGCAGTGCCCCTGAGCCAACTCTGGCGCCCGGCGAGGAGGTCCCTGTCTGCCACTGCGCATCTTCTCCCCCCGCTTCACGTGCCGCCGAGTTCGGCTGCTCGCGGCCGCCCCAGGTAGCCCGCACCGCGACCCTCCCCCGAGGCGCCGCCGGCGCCGCCGAGCCTCACTTACGGGGGAGTCGTAGGAGAAGGCGCACTCGTTCTTGTAGACCCTGTCCCCGGACCGGGGCACGCGGATCGTGGGCATGTGGGGCACCAGCAGCTCGCCGATGTCTCCTGCAGCCATCTTCCTGTTGCCGCTGCCGCCCGGCATGCCGAACAGGGCGCCCCGGCGCTGCATGGCCGCGGCGCGCACCCAAGCGGAGCGGAGCGCTGGGTCCGCCCGCGGCGGCGGCGGCGGCGGCGGGCTGCGCGGGCGACGGGAGCCGAGCCGGGAAGGGTGGGGAGAGCGGGCCGCGGGGCTGGAGCGGGCACGGGGGGCCTGGGCGTACTGGCGGGCTGGTGGAAGGGACGCTGCTATTTTTAATCCAATGGCGAATCGCCGGCCCAGTTGCAGCGTCAGGCGGGGCGCTGGGGAGGGCCAGCCGCAGCGCGCGGGGAGGGGGAGCTAGAGAGGGGCCTTGCGCCGTGGCCCGGCTCGGCGCCGGGGGCGGAGGGCGAGACCCCGGGCCGCAGGCTCGGAAGTCGAGAGCGTGCTTCCGTGGGGCACCACCTCGGTGTTTTCTACCGTAAATTGTTAGGCTGCGAAGGGGCAACTCCGAGGCAACCAACACAAAGAGCAGGATTTGAGGTTTTAAAAACCGCTTGCTTTTAAAACATCTGAGGATAACAGCGGGGACTGCCCCTGATTGGGTAGGGGTGGAACTTGAGGTGCAAATCTAGAGCCTAACGTCGGGCCCAAATCTAAATTTGTTCTTTGCACTTCAGAGTTAGTCGCACTAAGCCTCATTCCTCACTTTTTTAACATCTAAATCTCGTTCAAAGAGAATAGAGTAGGATCCAGGAAGGATAGATGTGTATTTTTCCAATAATACAGATTTTTCTTACGTATAGGGCAGGGGTGTCAAGATTATTTGGGGAGGGGTATATTTTTCTCTACCTTTGGAAAGTCTTCTGCGAGATTCGAGGTCTCCGCGTTCAGCATTCAACTGACTGATTTGGGGTCGTACGTGCACATATGCATCTTCCCTGCCTTTGAACGTCCAGTTCCTCAAAATAATAAACAGGGTTAGGTTGGGGAGAAGGGGGGTTGATAATCTGAAAACAGAGCATGCCTCACAGCATACTCTCATTTTCTCCAAAAAACTCTTAAAATACGGGTTCAATTCCATTGAGCTTCCCTAAGTACACCCAACTTAAAGGGCAGGATACCAGTGATCCCTACTAGTTAATAAAATGGAAAAATCGTAACTCAAAATGCTGATTTCTGTGCAAATCAAAACTATAATGAGATACCGCCTCACACTGCTCAGAATGGCCATTATTAAAAAGTCTACAAATAACAAATGCTGGGGAGGGTGTGGAGGAAAGAGAACCCTCCTACACTGATGGTGGGAATGTAAGTTGCTGTAGCCACTATTCAGAACAGTATGGAGGTTCCTTAAAAAACTAAAAATAGAATTACCATGTGATCCAGTGATCCCACTCCTGGGCATATATATCCAGACAAAACTATAGTTCAAAAAGATATTTGTTTTTCTCTTTCTGACTTACTTCACTCTGTAAGACAGACTCTAGGTCCATCCACCTCACTACAAATAACTCAATTTCGTTTCTTTTTACGGTTGAGTAATATTCCATTGTATATATGTGCCACATCTTCTTTATCCATTCATCTGTCGGTGGACATTTGGGTTGCGTCCATGTCCTGGCTATTGTAAATAGAGCTGCAATGAACACTGCAGCTCTATTTACATGACTCTTTGAATTATGGTTTTCTCAGGGTATATGGAAATCTAAAAAAAAATATAAGGAATCTAAAAAAAAAAAAAGCTTCTGAAGAACCTAGGGGCAGGAGAGGAATAAAGACGCAGACATAGAGAATGGACTTGAGGACACGGGGAGTGGGAAGGGTAAGCTGGGACGAAGTGAGAGAGTGGCATGGACATATATATATTACCAAACGTAAAATAGATAGCTAGTGGGAAGCAGCCACATAGCACAGGGAGATCAGCTCGGTGCTTTGTGACCACCTAGAAGAGTGGGATAGGAAGGGTGGGAGCGAGACGCAAGAGGGAGGAGATATGGTGATATACGTATATGTATAGCTGAAAAAAAAAAAGATACATGCACCCCTATGTTCATAGCAGCACTACTCACAATAGCCAAAACGTGAAAACAGCCTAAATGTCCATGGACAGATGAATGAATAAAGAAGATGTGGTACATATATACAATGGAATACTACTCAGCCATAAAAAAGAACAAAATGATGCCATTTGCAGCAACGTGGATGCAACTAGAGATTATCATACTAAGTGAAGTAAGTCAGAAAGAGAAAGAGAAATACCATATGGTATCACTTATATGTGGAACCTAAAATATGGCACAAATGAACCTATCTACAAAACAGAAACAGACTCACAGACATAGAGATCAGACTTGTGGTTGCCAAGGGGGAGATCGGGGAGAGGGATGGACTAGGAATTTGGGGTTGGTAGATGCAAACTATTATTGGGTTGGCCAAAAAGTTCACTCTTTTTTTAGTAAAAATAAAAGACACATTTTTGATTTTCACCAAGAATTTTATTGAACAATGTATTCACTAACCAAACGAACTTTTTGGCCAACCCAATACATTTAGAATAGATGAACAACAAGGTCCTACTGAATAACACAGGGAACTATATCCAATCTCCTAGGATAAACCATAATGGAAAAGAATTTTTGCGGTACGCAGGCCTCTCACTGTTGTGGCCTCTCCCGTTGCGGAGCACAGGCTTCAGACGTGCAGGCTCAGCGGCCATGGCTCATGGGCCCAGCCGCTCCGTGGCATGTGGGATTTTCCCAGACCGGGGCACGAACCCGTGTCCCCTGCATCGGCAGGCGGACTCTCAACCACTGCGCCACCAGGGAAGCCCTGGAAAAGAATTTTTAAAAAAAGAATGAGGGACTTCCCTGGTGGTAGAGCGGTTAAGAATCCACCTTCCAATGCAGGGGGTGCTGGTTCGATCCCGGTCAGGGAACTAAGATCCCACATGCCAAAGGGCAACTAAGCCCTCACACCGCAACTACTGAGCACGTGAGCCACAGCTAGAGAGCTTCGTGCTGCAGCTACAGAGCCCGAGCACCACAACCATGAGCCCACGTGCCACAACAAAGCTCCTGTGCAACTAAGACCTGCTGCCGCCAAAAATAAATAAATAAATGAATATTTTGTTTAAAAATCTCAATAAAAAAAGAATGTGTATATGTGTATAACTGAGTCACTTTGCTGTACAGCAGAGATTGTAAACTGTAATCAACTATACTTCAATTAAAAAAAAAAAAAAAACACTGATTTCTGCAAGCCTCTCCCAGATCAAATAGTACTTAAATTCCTCTTTTTTTCTGCCATTATTTCTCTGTCACTCTGATTTTGTAGATGTGCTGGCTCTGCTAGGGAGAAAGGATGGCACCTGGAATTTGATGTGAGGAGGACGAATGAGCCCTTTCTTGCCCTGCTCTTCTAAATTTCCACACCTCAAGCAAGGCTCAAACACCACACATCTATGTAACTCACAACTTTCTAATGTGATCTGTTGGAAATGGAGAAGAAGAGACACAAAGCAAAAAATTAAACACCAATGCTACCCTCATCCTTGAGCAGATACTCGCAAGGAGTTTTTGCTTTTTATTGTCCTCACCAGCTTCTCACCTTCTAGTAGTATTTGTGCCTGTTTCAGGTTCATGGATGAAGCTTGCTTGTCTAATTACAGAGAAAAACTTGATTCAGAAGCATTCAAAATTTAAGATTTTAAATATTTTTAAATTAAATGTAAATTAAATTGAGACACTATTTTTCCACCCTTCAGACTAATAAAGATATATTGAGTTGGCCCAGGTTTGGGAAATAGGCCCTCACATACGTTGCTGATAGGAATAAAGACGTTAAACTTCTTTGAAAGGAAATTTAACAATACCAACCATAACTTTATATGCATATAATGTTTTCCCCAGCAATTCTTTATCCATACGTTTATGCTACAGATAAATTCACACTGTTTAAGGATATTTATTGGAGCATTGTTTATAGTAACAAAAAACTGGGAACAGCCTAAAAATCCATCTGTAGGAAGTGGTTAAAGTACGGTACCGTCCAAAGAATGAAGCACCCTGTACATGCTGATGTGGAACAATCTCCAAATCATAGTACCAGATTAAAAGAGCTGAGTGCAAATCAATGTGTAAAAGCAAAGCGTACATTCAAGGCCAAGGATGTGCTATAGGTGCTCTGGCACATCCTGTATACCATGGGCCTGCCTTCCAGGTGGTTGTACCTGTGCTAAATATTTTTAATGTTGCCCCTAGATAGCTATAGATTTAGACATTGATATCAATATCATGTAAATTTATGCAACATCGTAGATAGATAGGTGCTTGTTTGGCCTTAGGAAGCCTCTGGAAGAACACACAAGAAATTAATGACAATTGGGCTCTGTGGAGAGAAACACAGTGCCTAAGGTTAGAGAGGAACTTACTACCACTATTTACTTTTCTGTACCATTAACATCTTTATTATGTGCAAGTATCGTTTAAAAAAGTAATTATAACTCAGTTGTAAAAACAATAACCAGTAATATTAATAGAAGTTGAAGACAATTACTGCACCACCATAAAAATACATCCCAACTTTTTTCATGCAATGGCATGCATTGAAAATGATAATATTTGTACAGCCCACTGAAGTAATTGGTCAAGGATGGCTTCATGCAGCCTGGGGCTACTAGTCTGGGGCCCCAGTCACTGCAAGCCCCACCCATGGCCTCCCAAGGATCAAAGAGATCTCATCACACCTGAATGCCTTCTCTGCATACCAGAATGTCAATGGCACACCAGATGGAAAGTTCTAATCAAAACAGGGGGAAAAAAAGAAAAACAGGGGAAAATGACACCATCTAAACATGGAGGAATGATTAAATTGGGTACATCTATTCAAAGATGTTTATATAAATCTTAAAAATAATTGTTTTAATACATTTGTAGTATGTTAGCGTAACATATTTACAATACTTATACATTATTATTGCAACTGGGTAAAAATAAACATGCATTTTTGACAAGACTGGAAAGACAAAATTTAAATAGTTATGTTTAGAATTTGTTATAGGATTTTGTTTTTATTTTCAAAATGTCTTCAATTATGTTACGTTTTTTAAATAATGTAAAATTTTATCAACACACAAAGGCTAATAAGAGAAACTTCACTGAATTAAGATAATGTCTTAATCATGCCATTTTATGGAAAAATTCTAGTTCAATTACTGGAATTTTTAAACTTAATTTTGCAAATTCTATATATGACTATTTTACTATTGGGCCAGTTTCCATATGTGGATCTTGATCAAAGAGAGGGAATAAGGTGATGATCGGTAAACAATTTTAACTTCCAACATAAATTTAAAGTCTTACTGGAGAATTCCCTGGTGGTCCAGTGGTTAGGACTCCGTGCTTTCATTGCTGAGGGCGCGGGTTCAGTCCCTGGTCCGGGAAGTAAGATCCTGAAAGCCATGTGGCACAGCCAAAAATAAATAAATAAAGGCTTACCAAAGAGATTTCAGAGGACCTAAGACGAAGAACTGACTTTTGTCACATCAAGGTGGTTAGGACACCACGTCACTCTACAGCTCAAAAGCCTCCTCCCATGATGTTCAGGGTGGAGCCCAGACTCCCATGGCCTGCCATTCAGGGACCTCTCCCATCTAGCACCCCTTCTTTTCAGTCTTTACTCCCACTCCTACACTTCATGTGAGCTCTATTTACTGTACCCCAAGGATAAATGTACTTGTCTTCTAGCCTTGGCTGAAAGCTCTCCCCTCTCATTCCTATCTTCTCAGTTCTTTCAAGACTTTTTCCGTGAAGCCTTTTCTGACAGCTCCAATGCTGAGGAATCAATCTTTAAAAAATGACAGTCCCATTACCTGTACTCATCATTAGATACTGCCTTATAACATCTTTTGTACTCTTATTTAATTAGTCTTGGTTCCATATCTTGTCCCCTAGAAAGCAAATCCTTTGAAAGAAGTTATATTCCTAAGTATCCTTGCACATCGTGGCAGCTCAGTGTTTACGGAGTATTGCCTGCCCAGAATGGAGTCCTCTGCTTATTTTAGGCACTCAATAAGTACCTACCAAATGAATGACTCACATCTGTGACATTGTAATAGGTATGTTTTGTAGTCAGCTCTGTGCCTTTTAGGTAAAATTCATTGCTGCATAAATGTTCCCAGAGGTTACATTAAAACATGACATGAATATTAGTTACTGTGACTAATGCCAAAAAGGGGAATTTGGGAAATCTACAGAGAAAAAAGATATCTTAATTATTTCAATTAACAGAATAGCTCTGGACCTCAGATGTCCTCTAATTATGTGCGGTGATCTGGTAAAGCCATATATGGTGACAGCTTGTTATGGAGACATATCCATAAAATTTTCTATCCTGGCAGAGAGCCTCTGCAAGAAGCACTGGTTATTAAACATAAAACAATAGGTCACTGGTTAAGAAACTTAAGGCATTTTCTGTTTGAAGCAATTCTATGTACCAATCAAAAGTCATGTGGTATAAGAATATTCATTGACATGTAAAAATGATAACTGTAAGGCAGACACCAAGAACAGATTATAAATGAGCATATACACTATCATTCTGTCTAAATACATACACACACATACACATAGTCATAGCATAGAAAAAAGATTGGAATAACCTACATTTTAGTGGCATTTATCTCTGGCTGAAAAAAGTTATTTTTGTTTATTTTTTCTTTGTCCTCTTCCATGTTATCTAAATGCTTTGCATTAAGTCTCTGTTTCTTTTTGTAAATAGGGAAATGCTAACTTTTTACATTACCATTTGATTATGTCAATTTTCTCTTCCGCCTGTCCTCTTCTTACTTGCTTGTCCCCTCTACCCACCATATAAAACTCAGCAAGCTTCTGTTGTTAAGAAGTTTATAGACAATCTGCTTAACTAGAAGGGTGGTTCAGATTGGAATGAGCAAACTCCTTGAAGAGCTCCTTTTATTCTTATTAATTTTTTTAATTTATTTGTTTTTAGCTGCGTTGGGTCTTCATTGCTGCGCAGGGGCTTTCTCTCTAGTTGCGACGAGAGGGGGCTACTCTTCGTTGCAGTGCGCAGGCTTCTCATTGCGGTGGCCTCTCGTTGCGGAGCACAGGCTCTAGGTGTTGGCCTTCAGTAGTTGCGACTCGCGGGCTCTAGAGCGCAGGCTCAGGAATTGTGGCGCACGGGCTTAGTTGCTCCGCATCATGGGGGATCTTCCCAGACCAGGGCTCGAACCCATGTCCCCTGCATTGGCAGGCAGATTCTTAACCACTGCACCACCAAGGAAGTCCCAAGAGCTCTTAACATCAAGGTGAGGTAAGCTGTTATTCCTCTTAAGAGGAAACCTGAGATCCCTGTTCACCTTTTTGGGTTTCATAATCTGTAATACCACAGTCTTTCCAGGAGCCTGACTCATAAGTTACTCACCGAGGTAGGCAGGCAAGTTGCCTTTCTGGCCAATCTGACACCATCCCTACTCATGCCCACCACCATTTCCATGCACACACAGGTAGATGTGCCCTCCACTCAGGTGTAGACAAGCCTGGTGTGAACACAGTTAAAAAAAACATATTAACCATAGAGCCACAGGCTGGTCTTCTGGTTTCCTCGTAAATGGGCAAAGCGAGTTACCTAAACATGATGCAGACTGGCTCCAAAATCCAAAGAAATTTACCAAATATAGTGCCACATTCTTAGTGGTAGGGAGCTTGAGATAAAGAACTTTTCTATATTATTTCTGTATTTCTAAATTTCTATATTATTAATATTAAAATCCCCTCTGGAATTTCACTGGGATGGCAAACCCCTGTATTTTCAGAATCCCTCTCTCACCTGTCACAGGGCACCTGCCACCTCCTGCTCTCCAGCTGCTGTTTGCACATTGTCATCACTGCAGGGCTAGCATTATGTCCTATAGATGCTGATGGTCAAGATCAGGAGTTGGCAAACTGCAGCACAAATCCAGCCTGCAGTTTGCTTTTGTAAATACAGTGTTGCTGGAACCCAGCCACACTCATCCACTTCCATATTGTCTGTGGCTGTTTTGGCGCTCCAATGGCAAAGTGGAGTATATGCAACCAAAACCACGTGGACTAACATCCAAGGTATTTACTGTCTGGCCCTTTACAGAAAACGTTTGCCAACCCCTGGTCGAGATCCCTACAGGCCGTGCGTTATGATCCAGAATCAGAATTGACATGACCCTAAGCGAGAGAATTAAGTTGTGCTTCTTATCCTTCAGGTGATGGCAAACCTGTTTATCTGAATGGAGAAAAAGCCTGCAACCAGATCAGTAGCTGCAAACTGAAGGCCACAAGATACATTAATTTGCTTCATAAGGAGATCATCTCTGGAACCTCAACCAAATTGAAATCACCACCTTGTTAACTTTACCACAGTCCGCTATCATTCTCCATTCTAACGGGAGAAATGGTAGGAAATGATGGGGAAAAGAATGGGAGTATGACAGAAATCACCAAGTCTATGTCTTCCTGATCTTTGATACTGGCATGAATTCCTGCAGCTCCACTCAAAGTGCAGCTTTGATTCACATTTACAATTTTGTTAGGGAAGGGGAACATCAGTGGCATCCTCTTGGTCCTTCCTCCTATGGTAATTCTTACTCCACGGTTCGGGGAGCCAATGTGGAGATTCTAGAGTTTGCTAAGGTCATGCATTCCAGTAATACTTTCAGGGACTGGAGTACCAGCCACAGGATGAGCTCGGGGTCCCACCTGGCCTACCGTGAGGTGAAGTAAGTCAGAACTCCATATATCATCTGCTCCCATAAGCCTCCACTCCAGCAAATGGGAACGGCATTCCAGCAAGTTATAGTTTCAATCATAACCAACTTCCAATAGTCTGAAAAGTTTGGATATTTCCCATTCTCCAGGGCACTGTTACTAGGGAAGCAGCTTCAGGGAAGGCCAGGAGGAAGGTTCAGAATGTGCATATTTGATAATACTATAGCATCTTTCCTAAGGAAGCCAGCCTCCACTCCAATCAAGGAGCTCTGGGAGTGCCCACTAACTCCTCCTGACTATCTAGCAAGGTGTCTTGATTGAGGTCTCTAAACGTGCAGTTGGGGAGGGTGGGATATGATATCTTAGTGGAAGATCCTCTGCTTACACTCCTGGGAACCCCATGGTAAAATGTAGCCAGAGTTGTCTGTGGATTAGCCATTCCCTAAGATCTGTTAATCACGTTTGAACTGCTGCTTCATATCAAAACCATGCTGGCTTTACTCCTGGTAGTGAATTACTACCACCTGAGGAATCCACCCCAGACTCCTCCAGCCCCACAGGGATCAGAAAGCCCACTTCATGGGCAACTCCTGTGAGCGGCATTCAGAGCCGGTTGGAAAATTAGTAAATTACTAATTGCAAGGGACACGGGTTCGAGCCCTAGGCTGGGAAGATCCCACATGCCGTGGAGCAACTAAGCTCGTGTGCCACAACTCCTGAGCCTGTACTCTAGAGTCCGTGAGCCACAACTACTGAGTCTGTGTGCCACAACTACTGAAGCCTGCGTGCCTAGAGCCCATGCTCCACAAAAAGAGAAGCCACCGCAATGAGAAGCCCTCGCACCACAACAAAGAGTAGCCCCCACTCGCCGCAACTAGAGACAACCCACGCACAGCAACGAAGACCCAATGCAGCCAAAAATAAATAAAATAAAATAAATAAGTTTATAAAATAAAAAAATAGATTCTGGGCCCTGTTGGAGACATTTGATAGATCCAATTCAGCATTTCTATCTCTTGAGTCCCTTCCTCTATGCTATGCCAAGGAATTTCCAGCCCTTTGTCACCATTTAGCATGAGCCAGCATTTGGTGCAGGTTTGGGCTGGGCAACCAAAGTTTGCATTAGGTCCGTGTCCACGCTAATACATTCTATACAGAATGTCTGCTGAGCAAATCCATATCGATCGATTTGGCTTGATTCAAATTCATGTTTTGCCCTCCTTGGTCAAACATCCTCAAAAGCCATTCCCACAGATATTTGCCCCATTTTTGTAGAATTTGTTGATACCTGTGACATCCTGGAATATAACTACTGAACTCTTCCACTCTGATTCTACAGTTTACTCTTGGAGACCATGCTGGGTTATCAGGGAAAATGGTTATCAGTAGAAAATGCTAAAGCGTTGGACAATGATAAAAATGCTAACTTGCTCCTGAAAGGGAGTATGGCTTTTTTAGAAGAAAGGGAAAAAGAAAGAAGGAAAGAGTGTGGGGAAAAGTTCAGAAGGGTTTCAGAATTTAGGACTCCCAGTCCCCTATATACCCCTAGATTGTTCTATTTCAATTATGGGAATCCTTACTCTTTCCTCACTTGTGCCATTACTTGGACATTAAAGTAAGGAAGACAGCATTTTCAGCAGTAGAATCTGATTTTCAGGGATCTCATTCTACAGCTGCAAGCAGGAAGTAATTATTTTATCACAGTCACATAAATATTTTGAGATTCATCCTATTCCTTGAAGACTTTAAAATTTTGAATATGTCCTTTCCTTGCATCAAATTATCCAATTATCCATCTTTTAAAACAGAGCCATGACATTTTCCACTGCCCAAGGGCTAGGACAGCCACCTTTCCCAAACTTTATGGCTCTGGACACACAGTCCCACACAATACAAGTGTTCACCTGATTGATCTATTTCACCACTGGGTACTACAACCTGCTATATTCTGTCTTGAAATCTGAATGGAAATCTAACTGCCTTCTACCCAATTCTGAACTGAAAAGCAATTCCAAATACCCACCTCATATCCCCAGCATTTATTGCTTGCAACACATTCTCTAAGAGTGAAAAAGTTGGAGTTCTTCTGTCATAAGCAATAGAAACTAGCTCTGACCAACATAAAGGGATAAGAGGGGTGTTTTGGAAAAGTACTGGTTGACTCCGGGTACTGACAATTAGGCTGAACTATCAGAAACTAAAGCTCCAAGGTCACAGTAGCAGCCACTCACGCACCTTCTTTCCAAATGCTGCCACCAGTTAATGAAACAATTTCATTCCATCCATATGCGTCTCTACTCAAGGTCTAGATTTCTAGGAGAAAGCCTGCTTGGTTGGGCCTCTGAATATGCCGATGCCTGTGATTGGAAAGGATCATTCTGCAAATAAGGGATGCTGATCAGAACAAAATTCAATAAATAAATACTGTACTGATCTTGCAGAATTGTTACAAGGATGTGAAATGTTTGTAAAGCATTTAACAGAGTTCCTGGAACATGTTAACTATTCTTATTATTTCTATGATTATCCACAAACCTGATACCTTCCTTCCTCTTCGGTGAGTGACTGCACATTACTGTAGGGAACTGCTTTCCTCCATGAACATAGCTAACCAAATTGCTCTCTCAGTATTCATTGATCACTTCATGAACACTCATGCTTTTATACTTTTGCTCATGATGAACCCCAGTTAGAATATTCTCCCTCATTCATTTGATGTTTCTAAATCCTATTTGCCCCACATTTTTCAGAAAGTCTACCACATACACTTACTGCTTATGTCACTCATTAGATAATAAGTGTATTTTAGAAAATCTTTTATTTATCCACTCTGTCTCCCTGACTAGATTTCAGGTCACTTGAGGGCAGAGACCATCATAATACATCTTTGCATTCCCTGATCTAAGCTGTGCTTTTACATATAGAAGTTGCTAAAAGAAAAATGTTTTTGATTTTCAATATCCATCCCTCCTTCTCTCTTAGAGAAAGAAATTGGGAGACCTACTATATAGCACAGAGAACTCTACTCAATACTTTGTAATGACTTACATGGGAAAAGAATCTAAAAAAGAGTGGATTGGGAATTCCCTGGTGGTCCAGTGGTTAGGACTCCATGCTTTCATTGCTGAGGGCTGGGATTTGATCCCTAGTTGGGGAACTAAGATACCACAAGCTGCACTGTGTGGCCAAAAAAATGACAATAAAATAAAATAAAGTAAATAAAAATAAATAAAATTTTTAAAATAAAATAAAAAAGAGTGGATATACATATATGTATAACTGATTCACTTTACTGTACACCTGAAACTAACACAACATTGTAAATCAACTATACTCCAATAAAAATTAAAAAAAAAAAGAAAATGAAATTGGGTAATGTTCTCAAGTAAAAAACTA
The DNA here is from genome assembly GCF_964341445.2 of Mesoplodon mirus. Lineage (NCBI taxonomy): Eukaryota > Metazoa > Chordata > Mammalia > Artiodactyla > Ziphiidae > Mesoplodon > Mesoplodon mirus. Next base: position 50,804,688 of record NC_138982.1, read on the forward strand.
AATTTTCCAACTTTGCATCTAGGTGCATCTAGTACATTTTAGAAATTAAGATGTAAGGAGAAAGTGTTATGCCCTTCTGATGTCATTCTGATCTGGATGTAATGCCTGGAGCTCCAGCAGCCATCTTGGACCTTAAGTGAGGATGGAATCCAGGTTTGGTAGAGAATAAAGATGGGAAGTTACTGGGTCCCTGATGTTTCTTAGAGCTGCATACTAGTCAGCCCTGGGCTCTCTACTTCTGAATGGTCTTCATAAAAGAAAAATAAATTTGTATCTGTTTAAGTCACAGTTTTTGAAAGAGGTAGTGGGAAATGCTCTGTTACAAGTAGCTGAATACAATTTCTAAATGATACAACTACATTAGAAAATTAGAATACAGACCAATTTTTTAAAATTCTTATTATTTAGTACTAAGTAATTAAGTATGCTTTATTTTTAACACTCTTATGTGAAAATCTCTTAAAAGCTTTTATGATCTCATGACTTGAGTAGTAGGCTGAATAATGGCCCCCCAAAGATATTTGCCTCCTAATTCCTGGAACCTGTGAATATTCTCTCATGTGGCAAAAAAAGATCTGTGTCTGGCATATGTGATTAAATTAAGTATCTTGAGAATTATCCTAGATTATCTGGGTGGACTCTAAATGTAATCACAAATGTCCTTATAAAAGAGAGGCAGAACGAGATTTGACACACACAGAAAAGGAAATGGCAATGTGACCACACAGACAGAGGTTGGAGTGATGTGATCATAAGCCAAAGGATGCTGGCAGCCACAAGAAACTGGAAGAAGCAAGAATGGATTCTCTCCTGGAGCCTCCAGAAGAAGAACAGCCCTGCCCACACCTTGATTTCAGCTCAGTGATACTGATTTCAGACTTGGCTTCCAGAACTATGAAGGAATAAATTTCTGCCATTTTAAGCCACCAAGTTTGTGTTGATTTGTTACAGCAGCCATAGGAAACTGATACAGCTTGAATTACTTTTCTGCTTCTCTTTTGACGAGGAACTATACTTTCGTCCACAAACCACCTGTTGTCTTCTTAACTCCTACCTCCCAACATCTCACGCCTGACATATTATAGATGCCCAAAATATATTTGGTAAATGTGTGAGTCCACACATTTTCTTTTTGTCCACCTAAGATGCAGTATTCCACAACATACACATGATTAGCCGTCAACTGCATGACACAGATTAACAACTAGCATACTGGGGGAGCGCACAAAATAAATTTAAAGAATAGACTGGTTTTGCAAGGATCAAGTGTCCAGAAAGTTTATCACTGAAAAGAATGTGACACTGCAGGCAGTTTGAAGTGGGGCAAGGACTTTGGGCTTCCTCCTTACAGGCAGTGGAGAGTCACTGAAGGCTGTTGAGCAGGAAAGCGACGAACGTGAAGGTGACCTTTGAAGGAGATAAGGCTGGTGGCCCAGTGTAGCACAGGCTGCAGGCAGATGGCTGCTGGCAAAAAGAACCCGCTGAGGATATTGCAAAAATGCATGCAGCAAGCAACGACCAAGTCAGGGAGAAGCAGTGGAAATCATGTTCCATGAGGGAACTTGTAAAGTGAAAATTGACAGGACATTGATTTGGGAGATAAAAGGCCAATGTTACTCTTAGCTATAGCTATCCAGCTCTATCCCTAGTTACATAACCTGAGAGAATTAATTAACTGCTCCACACTTTGGTCTCTTCATTTGTAAAATGGTAGGAAGATTTTTTAAAAAAAACCTTTCTAGGTAGGAAGAAAAAAATCTTGTAAAAATTGCACTTTCCCTCACTTTCTTCTCATTCTCATTGCCTCCTCTATTTTTAAAAAAACTCAGATATCTCCTCACTTATATGTGGACTCTAAAATATGACACAAATGAACTTATTTATGAAACAGACTCACAGACATAGAGAACAGACGTGTGGTTGCCAAGGGGGCGTGGAAGTGGGGGAGGGTTGGATTGGGAGTTTGGGATTAGCAGATGCAAACTATTATATATGAAGAGGATAAACAACGAGGTCCTACTGTATAGCACAGGGAACTGTATTCTGTATCCTGTGATAAACCATAATGGAAAAGAATATGAAAAAGAATGTACAACTTTGAATCACTTTGCTGTCCAGCAGAAATTAACACAACATTGTAAATAAACTATACTTCACTACAATAATTTTTTAAAAAAACCTCAGATATCTCCTAAACTCTCTTGAAATGATGACACGACAAGAGACCACATGAAGAGAAAGCTCCAAAGTATACAAGAAAGTCAAATGTTCTAATGAAACTTCTGACATATATTTACAGCGTCATTCATCTAAATTGTGTTGTATTATTTCCAATGTCACTTTGACAGCCCCATTAAATATAAGCAGTTTGTAAGAACAGTTTAAGTACATGAATAGTTCTCAAAAAATTTGTCCTATGAAACTAACTAGAGAAGAAGAAGGTAAAGGACAATTAAAGGAAAAAGAGGAGGAGAAGGAGGAAGATAGAAGTACGTAGACTGGGTGACTGAAACAACAAAAATTTATTTTCTCACAACTCCGGAGTCCAGAAGTCCAAAATCGAGGTGTCAGCAGGTTTGGTTTCTTCTGAGGCCTCTTTCCTTGGCTTGTAGATGGCTATCTTTCCCCCTGTGTCTTCACATGATCTTCCTTCTATAAATACCTTTGTTCTAATCTCCTGTTAAAAGACCAGTCATACTGAATTAGGGCCCATCTAATGATCTCATTTTAACTTAATTACCTCTTTAAAGATCCTATTTCCAAATAAAGTACCAATTATCCAAATAAAGTCAGAGTTTGAGATGCTGGGGGTTGGGATTTCAACATATGAATTTTTTGTGGGGGGCACAATTCTGCCCATAACACACACACACACACACACACACACACATGTATATAGATGTATATATACACACATATCTGAACCTAATTACTGTATATGTAGAGAGATACATATAGACTCATACATATGTGTGCATATCTATTCATACACACATACATATGTGAATATATGTGTATATGTATACACACATACATATATACACACCTACATAGAAATGATATTTTTTCTGAACGATTTGAGAGTAAGCCAGAGGTGTCATATCACATACACGACCTTTACCCCTAAATATTTCTATCTTCTACCCCTAAATGTGTCCACTTCCTAAAAATAGGGATATTCTCTTTATAACTGCAGAGTGTTATCAACTTCTTACATGCACTCTGAAGTAATACTTTTATCTAATCCACCTTCCATACTCTAACTTGGTCAGTTGATCTAACAAGGTCCTTTATAACATACCCTCCCCTTTATAACATACCCCCCCTTCCAGTACAGTGGAAGGTATTGCATTTAGTTGCATGTCGTTTATCCTCTTTTTATATGGAAGATTTTCCCAGCCTTTCTTTGTCTTTCATGACATTCACATTTTTAATAAACAGTCCAGCTTTTAAAAAAATTGAATGTTTACATCTTGTGTGTGTGTGTCTGATGTTTCCTTGAGATTGGATTGAATTAGACTGAGTTTGGCATACTGGACAGGCTGTGTTCTTCTCAGGGTATATCCATGTGTCCCCTCATATGTAATGTTAAATTTTTTTTTTTTTAGGGTCTTCGTTGCTGTGTGCAGGCTTTCTCTAGTTGCTGCGAGTGGGGGCTACTCTTCGTTGTGGTGCACGAGCTTTCCATTGTGGTGGCCTCTCTTGTTGTGGAGCGCGGGTTCTAGGTACACAGGCTTCAGTAGTTGTGGCACACGGGCTCAGTAGTTGTGGCTTGCGGGCTTAGTTGCTCCACAGCATGTGGGATCTTCCTGGACCAGGGCTTGAACCTGTGTCCCCTGCATTGGCAGGTAGATTCTTAACCACTGCGCCACGAGGGAAGTCCCAATGTTAAATTAGTGTGTGTGTGTGTGTGTGTGTGTGTGTGTGTGTGTGTGTGATGTTAGCTTTGATCACCAGGTCAAAGTCTCACTTCTCCACTGTACAATTAATGTTTAGTGTACAGTTACTTTGTATCCTGCTAGTTTCACTTAACACTAGAGAAGATTGGCAGAAACTGCTAGTTTTTCCTTAGTATCCTTTCTCCAAAATTTTTTAGCTGGACATATTTCTTGAGGCTGGGTATGGTCTTATGACTAAGTCGTGTCCAGTGGTATGGGAACAGAAGTGAATGTGATTTCTAGTTCCATGTTTTAGATGGATAGAACATGCTTCCCTCTTCTATTTCCCTCTTCCCATTGGCTGGGATTTAGTCATGATAGCAGAAGCTAGGTTAGTCATCTTGAACCATGCAATGGAAGCAGCATGCGGAGAATGGCAGAGCAACAAGATAGAAAGAGACTGGGATCCTGAGAATTCATGGAGGAGAGCTGCCATACCAGCTGAGACTTTTACAAAGTTAAAGAAACTTCCATCTAATTTGTGATATATTTGGGGTTTCTCTAATAGTTTCTCTACCTCTGTCTTAAGTAACATAGGTATTTCCCCTCATTGCTACATAGTTTTCATAATTATTTTGAATGGCTACACAATATTCCATCAAGTGATATACTAGTAATTAACAAACCACTTGCCTATTAAGTACATATTGCTTATGTTTTTTCATTATTGTATATGATGTGGTTAAGAGTTTAATGTATATATGGCTTTTTCATTTTTGTGGATTATTTCTTTAAGATAATTCCTTAGATATGTGATTAGTAGGTTAAAAATAGAAGAGATCATGGCTCTAGGTAGGTTTTGTTCAGATGTCTTCCAAAAACAAACTCTGTGGTTAATTCTGATGTGCAATGCTGAATTACTATGCTTTTAGATAACTAATTAAATGTCATGATAAGTGATTTGAAAAACAAAAATGTGAATTATTAAGGTTAATTATAATTGATACCTTAGAGGATATTTATTTTCATATTTTCCAATGTCAATGGTATTGCCATGTTAATGCAATATACAAAAAATGTCCAAAATGTGGGTATGTACCTGGAAGATATACTGCATCACACCATGACTAAGTTATTGCCTTTTCAATTCTCCATTTGATTTCATAAAGGAAAGTCTCCATTTGGTAAAAATCTAGGTAGAATATAATCCATAGTTATACCTGTGATTGCCTTTTAATTATGGCAAAGGACTTGTTTTCTATTTATAGTCATAATATAACATTTTTTAAAAATTTAAGTTTAAAAAGGTCAAGTTAAAGAAAATATTAAGTATATATCATATGTGGAAGTAAAAATAGACAGTTGAAATCGAGAAGGACTGCAATTTGGAAATAATTACATAGGAAAGATATTGAGCCCTAACAATCTCTGCTAACTCCTTGTGATCTCCAGCAGAGTGTATTTGTTTTTAATGAGAATAGTATGGTTAATTTACATTGCAGAATTGGGTACCTTTGACTTTTCCATGATCTGGAATTAGTTTTAAAAACATTGCCCATTGGCTGTAGTCTATCTATAATTCCATTACTCTTTAAAGTTAACAGGCCTGAAGCAGAGATAGTATAGGATATTTAGCAATTTTCTTGAAAAAGGAGTGCACCATCTCAATCTTTAGTTGACAGAGAGAACTTTATCACCTGTTACTTAACCAGTGTAGCAGGCACTTTACATGCATCATCCCGGTGATCCTCACAATAGTAGTGGGATGAAGAGCATAATCCCCATTTTAGAGATAGGGCTTAAAGCAGTGAAGGAGTTTTCTCAATATGAGATACAGGGAAGATTAAATATAAAGTTCCTAATGTGTAATGTCTGGCACATGCAGCAGATACCAAATACATAGTAGTCATTATTGTCATAGTGTTTGGCAAGCTCAGAATTTAGTCTGAAGTCTGCTCAGTTCAATCCCATGTCCTTATAGAACACCATGCAGGGTCCTATAGAATTACAGAAAAAGAAAAAAGATAAAGATAACTCAAAATTCATGTTAAATCCATGAATCATTAACTCAATAGATCTTTACTCAGTGCTTGCTATGTTCCAGATGCTATGGAATGAGCTTCCAATCATTCCATGTACCCTTAGTCTAGCTCGGGATGCCACAGGTTGCTACAGTGCCCTGTTCTTCCCCAGCACATGTAATCTGATTTAATGCCTATCATCTGTGCTGAGGAGTCTGCTCTGGGGGAAACCTGTCCTGTGATGACCACTTTACCTCCGGTATGCATCCTAGTGCCCAGTAGTTTTATAATGTTTCCCTCCAAGAAACACCTTCAAACTTTTTTTTAAAACCTCTCCATTATATATATATGATCCCAGCTATGCTAAAAAAAAAAAAATTAAAGGAAATTTCTCAGATTTCTTTATGGCTGGTGGGATTTCCAGTATTTGTAACACTTTCCATATATATATATTTTTATAAATTTATTTTTGGCTGTGTCGGGTCTTTGTTGCTGTGCGTGGACTTTCTCTAGTTGTGGCGAGTGGGGCTACTCTTCATTGCGGTGCATGGGCTTCTCATTGCGGTGGCTTCTCTTGTTGTGGAGCACAGGCTCTATGCGTGCAGGCTTCAGTAGTTGTGGCACGCGGGCTCACTAGTTGTGGCTCATGGGGTCTAGAGCACAGGCTCAGTAGTTGTGGTGCATGGGCTTAGTTGCTTCATGGCATGTGGGATCTTCCTGGACCAGGGCTTGAACCCGTGTCCCCTACATTGGCAGGCATATTCTTAACCACTGCATCAACAGGGAAGTCCCACACTTCCACATTTTCTATGTTAAGTTTTTGTATATAATAATAGAAAGGAGAAAATAAAGTAAAACCTACTGGTGTTGAAAAATAACGTGTGAAGTCTAACAATATTGAATGTAAATGAACATAGGTGTAGCATCATTTTCAATGACCACTGACAAGACCTATCTGCTTCCATTCTCCTTCCCCTTCTCCTACAAAACCAAATGGTTCGTGCAAGCAGGGATTCAGGGACAGCATGTCCTTCTCTCAAATACTTTGGCAACATTATGAGGTGGTAATTGCATAGGGAATCCTCAAAACAAAATCTGGAAGCAGCTGGGCGAGGCAGTCCTCTTCTGGGGAGATAAGAAAATGCCATCACCCCAAAGGATGTTGGCTGGATTGTAAAGGGCGTTTAGAGCCCTTAAGGCACAAGGGCATTCAAAAGGTATTCGCTGAGAATAATGAATTTTTGAAGCTAAAAGGTTATTTTGGAAGTTGAAGCATAACTGTTTATTTTTGTAAATATTGAGCATGTGTTTAAAATTTCTTAGCCTCAATTTCTCATCTGTAAAATGCAGAAAATGACCTCATAAGGTCATTTTGAAAATAATGTGAATAAATGCAGTTATTCAGCACGGTGCTCAGCAGACAGTAAATGCTTAATAGATGACAGTCATTATTTTAACTTTTACTCATTTCATAATCTTTACAGTAATCATTTTACCCTGTGGAACTTCTCCAGTGTTTACAGAAAAGGACTCTAAGGAATCTGAGATATTGCATCTAAGAAAAATTAACGTGTGTGTATATACATTTTAAAAGAATGATTTATGGCTAAAAAACATGAAAATATTAAACTTTGAGATCTGTTCACTGAAAAATTGTTTATTAAGGTGTTAATGTTTTATATAATTGGTTCATTATTTATATAATTTAAAATTCTGAGTTGCCCTTGAATAATCCACATATCTACAATACTCACATGTATATAAACTACATATTTCCTGATATTTAACATAGACTTCTCTAACTTCCATTTATCAGACAAATAAAACATTAATCTTTCAAAGCTACACCTTTAGGAGTTCACAAATTCCTATTTCTTTGAGTTTTTTTTAACTATACTTAAACATTCTTAAAAGAGGAAGCTGAAAGCCCCAAACCAAAAGCTTTAATCTGCCTTTCACAATACATACGTGTATCAAATCATCATGATGTACACTTTAAATATCTTACAACTTTGTGAATGACACCTCAATAAAGCTGGAAAAAAAATGAAAAAAATGAAATCACACACAAAAAAGCCTTAATCTGAACCAATGTTGAGAAATGGAGCAATGAATAGGATCTTTTATTCATCACACAGAAAAAATACAGAATATATCTAGTAGTTTAGTTTTGCCTAAAGAGAATATACTTTGTATTTAGAGAAATAAAAGATTAGTTGTCAGGAGTTGCTTTTGGAGAATGATCAATAAGTGTCTTATCAATGGTCAGATACTGATACCAGGGACCATCGCCTCTTGCACGCATTAAACTTCGTACTTCCAGCTCCTTTAACCTGTAACAAACAGAATGGTGATGTTATGACTACAGCGTTTCCAATTATACAGTTAATGAATTATCTCCATAAAGAACAACTTGAGAGTCTTGCTTTTATGTAAAATATAATGTCCCTCCACAGATCCATGTGTATGCATATATCTGATATGTACCTATAAGCAAAATTTGGGACTTATTTTGCCTTTTATTATCTTGCTTATGTAGTTAGCCAATGAATATTGTTTTTAATCACCCAAGCGTCACTTGAATTGATAATCAATTCTCTCCTCCTGTCCCTGTTCTCTGTCTGGACAGATCACTTTCACTTGAATAGTGATAATGCATTTCCTGTCTTCTTGCCTTTTAAATGTTAGGAGAGTCATTTACAGAACGCCTACTATTATGACCACATACTGTGCCAAGTGCTAGAAATTAAAAGGGAACAAGTCTTCCTGGAGGAGCTCACATCCCCTGTCTATACTGGCTGCCCATCACCATTAGGACAGAAAACCTCTTGAGAGCAGAGATGGTATCTTATTCACCAGCCACCAGCATCACACTGAGCCTGGTCAACACTGGACAATCAATATTTGTAAAGAAAAGAAAAAAGAAAAACCAGGATTAAGAAAACATTCTCCGACTCTAAGATCTACTTGTTTGTCCTCATCCTTCTTCACAAACGGAATAATCTCTATTCTAGAAAGATACTTTCCTTCTTCCACAGCCAAGCCTTTGCACAAAACTACCACACATTCCTGGAATAATCCCTTTTCCATCAAGCCTTTTACTTTCCATTTTTATAGACTACATACTAACTTTTTATAACTGGAAATCTGTCACAGTTAAATTACTCACTTTATTAACCTTAACCAGTTTACCAACCCTATCTATGACAGACAATATACCTTTGTGATAGTGTATATAAGAGAATACATTTATCTTTTTTTTAGGATTAAATATCATCCTTTTTCTTTTCTACTCTTTATAATGTAATTATCCAAAATGCAAGTAATTAAAATATTCATCACAGGGGACTAGTTAAATAAATTATTGTTCACCCATATAATGGACAACCTATGCACCTGTTAAAAAGAATGAGGGAAATCTATATATAATAACATGGAAGGAGAGGACAGATATATCATTAGGTTGAAAAAGCAAGGTATAAACAGAGTCTGTGTGGCATCTTCCCGTTTCATTAAAAAGCAGAGAAAATCATTTCTGCTATGTATATGTACACATGTACAGAGTATTAAAAATTCTGGAGCACCAAAAATAAATTATCTCTGGGGGAATCAATTACATAAGACAGTCCCTTTCTATTTTATACCTTTCCTTTAAGTTTCAGTTTTCCAAATACCTAAACATATATTTTAAAAAATCTGTAGGTACTCCCCATTTCATTCTCACACTTGCATCTTTCTTTTAGGAGTAAAAGTTAGGGTCCTGTTTTAGTTTTTTTAAAAATATTTATTTATTTATTTATTTTGGCTGCTCCAGGTCTTAGTTGCAGCACACGGGATCTTCATTGCTGCGTGTGAGATCTTTTTAGTTGCGGCACGCGGACTCTCAGTTGCAGCATGCGTGCGGGATCTAGTTCCCCGACCAGGGACCGAACCCAGGCCCCCTGCATTGGTAGCACGGAGTCCGACCCACTGGACCACCAGAGAAGTCCCCTGTTTTTGTTTTTATCTTTACTTTGCTTTGTTTTGAAAATGTTTGGGATTGTTATATGTCTAAGAAATTTTGGAATCTGATGTTTTATCAAAGGTATATGTCTGAAGTTCAAAAATGTCCAAAGCTAACTAAGTATGAGGCATAATGCTATTCCATGCTCTTAAATACTTAATGACAGTTCTATATGGTAACTACACATACATGTAATTACATATCTACAAAACAAGCCAATCATATGTTCATTTAATCATTTAATCATTTAAATAGTTTTCAATATCATAGCAATTTTTGTAAACTACAAAATTAAAGCAGAATGAACGGAAAGCAGATCAAGGGTAGCCTGGGGTCAAGAGTAAGGGATGGGGATTGACTGAAGGGACAGGAAAGAGACTAACTAGGTGATCAAAATGACCTTGATGGTGGTTACAGTTACATATTTTGTCAAAATCCACTGATCTTAATGGGTACCTTTGATTGTATGTAAACCTCACTCTAAACACCAAAATAAATCTCAGAAAAGATCATATTTAAAAGTAGAAAAAGAAAATATGAGTGAACATTAAAAAATAATTTTGGACTTGTGTATTTACTTATTTTATTATTATCAGAGACCTATATATGACACAAAATTCCAGAAGCTAAAGAAAAAGACTGACAAGCTTGACAATCATTAAATGAGTAAATATATTAAAAGCAATTAAAGCATCAGTACACAGTAAGTGTTCAAAAACATATTAGCTACTACTGTATTTTTTTATCTGAAACATAAAAACACTAAGTTGCAGAAAAATTCTACACTGTCAGAAGACAAATGACAAGCTAGGAAAACATATCTGCAACAAAAGCAAAAGGGGCTATTTTAATCAATGCACAAATTAATAGAAAACGGGCAATTTATGAAAAAGAAATATAAACAACTAATAGATAAACAAAAAATACTCAACTTTGTCAAAAAATACAAAATTGAAATGATGAGATAACATTTTTCAACTGTCTTATCAGCAAAAATGTTTAGGTTTGATAAATTCCTTTACTGGCAAAGGTATGGAGAAACAGAATTATCCTGTATTGGTGACAGAAAAGACCACTGGTACAACTTTTTAAAGAAGTGTTTGACAAAAGCTTTCTAAAATTTAAAGCATAACATTTGGTTTATCAGTGCCACTGCTAGGAATTTATATTCCAGATACACTGAATAAATATGCAAAAATATATGAGGATATTCACCACAGCACAATGTATAATTATCAAAAAACTTGGAAAGAGCCTAAGTAGCAACAATAGGTCTCCCACCAGTTAAAAAAATTAAGGCACATCCATCCAGTTCAGCCATTAAAAAGAATAGAGTATATGCTATTACTGAAAGATCAAGATACAGTTGGCCCTATCTATCTTCAGAAGGCCAACTGTTCTATGCCATTTTATATAGGGACTTGAGCATCCTCAGACTGGTATCTACTGGAGGTCCTGGAACCAATCCTCCTCAGTTACCAAGGAATGACTGTATATTTACATGAAAGGAAGACAAGGTGCAGAACAGTGCTGATAACAGGATTCCATTTGTGTTAATATATTTTGTAAATGATATATAAAAAATATATTTTTAATGCATGAAATATAAGAGATCATTAAATAGTAGTCACCTCTAAGGATGACACTGGGTGTAAGAAGAAAGGAAATTGGGTGGGGGAGGGGAAGGAGAGGGCTACCTTGCACTTAAAAGAGTCAGGACATTTCCAAAAAGAATTCTTTCTAATCTGACAGATATTATCTCCTAATAGCCTTCTAGTCTCCAACTCATAATCTCCTCTCTAAACAGGCTAATTCTCTCTCCATCTTCACCCTTTTACACAGAGCATCCTACACTGTTGAAATAGTTTTATTAAATTTCTTCCTGTGGTTTGCAACTGTAGGAAAGGATTTTCTTCCCTGCACTCCAACCCCTGCCCCCGCCCTTTTTTTTACCGTAATTCAGCTTTTTCGGCTTCAATTTGAAGGATAGCCATTGTTCTTTCATAATTCTTTTCAGGACTATCAAAGAAAGTTCGGGCAATCCATCTTGATATAGGATGCTACAAGAGAAAATGTGTTTAAAATTAGTGTCTGAAAAGTACTTTGCTTTTCCAGTTTATTATTCTCCTAAAATGACCATCTCAGATAAATCAATAACACTTTTATGTATCAACCACTTTATATATTTTTAAAATGATTTTAATTTGTTCGGTAGATACTACCTTTGTCCTCATTTATAGATGAGCAAATTTCACAAGGTTGTACAGTTCTAGGTTGCAGCATCTGCACTCAGGCCAGGTCTGTCTGACTCTAAAACCTGTGCTCTTTCCTATTACACTACACTATGAGTATCTTAACTGGCAGATTTTGGAGCCAAACCCGGGATCTCAAAATGGCGCTCTTTCCACCAGTCAGCCAAGATAATCTAATTATATGGCTTACCTTAAGATTTAATAATGAAGTATTTCTTTTCTAAAATATAATTCATTCGGATAATAAAACATGATAAGATATACTGTAATCAAGGCCATCTCACTACAACACTTGTAAAGACAAGTTACAGAATTAATTTTGGGTTTTAGTAGCCATGACAGTATAGTAAAATGACTAATTAACAGTGCAGGCTCTGGAGTCAGGACTGCCTGGGTTCAAATACCGACCCTATCCCTTAGACAGAGCACTTAACCTCTTTTAAGCCTCAGCTTCCTCATCTCTGAAGCAGAAATAATAATAGTACCACTTACATGGAATGAGATAATATTTTCAAAACACTTATCATAGTACCTGCTACACAGTGGGTGTTCAATAAAGGACAGCTAGCATTAGTATCAGTACAGTTTTCCCTATGGCATAGAACGTAGGATAAATTGACTGTTACTCTCTAGGTTGAGAACACAGTGCAGAGTCAGTCTTTAAAAAACCATAAAGCTTAAGGTAATAAAACAACGCAGAAAATTACCAAAAGTTACTTATAAAAGTGAGCACAAAATGTATCATTTACTTGTCATAAAAAATTGAATACAAAACTATACCACAATTGCTAAATTAAGATATTAACCAGTACATTGACAAGACACCTAACTGAAAATAACTTTCAGTGACCTATACCAACCTTGAAATATTCCCAGTGTTCTGGGGTATAGCCTTCTGGAATTTCTGCTAACTCAGCTTCACCTAGTAAGAGAAAACAGTGATATTCAACTTTAGTATCAGGAGTTTATAATGTTAATTCTTCACTATTTAAGTAAGAAACCAACCTCTTGTGGTTTTAAAGAACCTTTTGTTTTGTAGCAATGAAGATATCTAATATTTTAAATTCACTTCAAGCTGGTGGAAAATCATTCATTAGATATTTTTTAGATGTCTTCTATGTGTAATGCATTGTATACAGGCATTATATGAGGGTTCTCATTTTGTTTTTATATAGTGTAACAAGATATAATAAAAGACATACTATTCCTCTGGTTTTCCTTAAACGTCCTAGACAAAATTTAGGATTGAAGACGTCAGAAGTACTGTGAGCAGAATTTCCCAGGAGACCTAACAGTTACTATCATTCACAAATCCATTCTTTTTTGAAGATTATAACTTTATATGTTCCAGGATGGGTAAAAAAGTTCTTCCATCCCTCAGCCTCTTTTCCACCTCTATCTCTTTCTATTTTCCTTATTCAGACTTCTCAAAGCTGGTTTTGGGAAATGAGAAAGAGGAAGAAGACAGGCCTTTTATGTGGCCTATAGAGTCAGTGACTTTAAAGATTTTTGGAGAAAACAAAAAGTTAAAAAAAGACCCACTGTATGCTATTGCAGATTAAGATTTGGTTATTTTAAAATAAATTCTCATGCTTATGTTTATTTTATTATTTGAAGAACTTTCCCTTATAATATCCATAATTTCTTTTTTATATTAATGTACACAGGTTTTAAAAATTTACTAATTTAGTCAGTGGGGGAGATACTTACCAATGAATACATTCACCAGAGTTATGCCAATTGCTACTGGAATCCCAGTCAACAAAATGTAGAATCTCTGTTAAGATTAAAAAAAAAAAAAAAAAAAGTTTTCATATAACCATTTCCTAACTCCTTTCCTCACACTCAAACTGTCCTCATTACATGATTTCCTTATATTTCTTATAAAATATACTTGCCAAATTGGAGATGCTGTATAAAATTATTTATTTCTGTAATTTTCTTTTGCTCTAGCTTTTAGATGCCTATATTTACTGTCAAAAATGAAAGAAGAAAGCAAAGACTAATTGTACAAGTATAATGCAATATATATTTAAGTGATTTTTCATTTTTGGTTAAAGCAATGTCATAAAAGAAATTTTTATATTAAGAATAAAAGTGTAAGAAGATGAGGGCGATTTCTGGAGTTTGAGTTGGTCATCACAAGAAAAGTAGGAGCTCAACCATGGGGATGGAGAAGGGCATTAAGCACAATGGACAGGCAAGGGAAGGTCTAGAGGGCAGCCAGTGGGTCACAGCTTTAGGAACAGTGGCAGAGTCCAGTCTTCCACCTTCTAAGTCTCTACTCTTCTTTACAGAGTCTTGAGATACAAACATGCAGTCAATGCCCTGCTTCACTCTATGAAATCAAAGTTCTTAAACAACAAAGAAAAAAAAATCATATCCCAAAATAATGGAGTTACATATTTAAAGAAGTCCTTCAATGAGTTCTTTGTTAATTTGAAGAATATATTAGTAATATAAATAATTATTCCCAAATGAATCCATTTTCAGTTTTATAATTTATAGATTTTTCTTTTGGTCAGGGAACACAGATGATTTCAAAACACCATAATCTTGAGAAGAAAGGAATGTTTCAATTTTTACCTCCAATATGCATGAATTCTTTTTTTGAAGAAGGAAAGGTTCAATAATTTAAAAATAAATTCAGGGGGCTTCCCTGGTGGCTCAGTGGTTGAGAGTCCGCCTGCCGATGCAGGGGACACGGGTTCATGCCCCAGTCCGGAAGGATCTTACATGTGGGTTCATGCCCTGGTCTGGGAGGATCCCACATGCCGCGGAGCGGCTGGGCCTGTGAGCCATGGCCGCTGAGCCTGCGTGTCCAGAGCCTGTGCTCCGCAACGGGAGAGGCCACAACAGTGAGAGGCCCGCGTACCGCAAAAATAAAAATAAAAAAATAAATTCAGTAACAAACCAGAC
This sequence comes from Mesoplodon mirus, assembly GCF_964341445.2. Classification (NCBI taxonomy): domain Eukaryota; kingdom Metazoa; phylum Chordata; class Mammalia; order Artiodactyla; family Ziphiidae; genus Mesoplodon; species Mesoplodon mirus. The sequence goes on from NC_138982.1 coordinate 50,819,761, forward strand.
CTTACTACTCAATCTCAACATTTTTTTGAGAAAAGGAATATGAATTTACAAAAAAAATCTTTTATAAAATGAAAGATGTTTTCTAAATAGGAAAAAAATTTCCTATTTATATGTAAAGAGTTTAGTTCAACAAGTTTTAACTCACCATTAATTTCAAAAAACGTCTGTCATAGAATCCAGAAGGCTTGATGATAAACAGTCTTTTCCCATGGTCTCCACTGTGTCGCACAGGAGCTGGAAATATTAAATAACCCTGTTATATACAAGGTTTATATGGATATACTGTTATATTTTGAGATAAAAGTCAGACTATAAGAAAACATACATGCATAAATGTTTAGTATGAATTAAGATAAAGCATCCCTTCTCTGCCAAAATATATATATACATATATACATATATATGATTAAGATAAAAAAATACATGCTTCTTTATTTGAGTACTAAAGGCAGGGAAGACTAGGATATCTTTAAACAGAGATTGATGTACTGTTCTAAACTATAGCTCTCCTCATTTTTATTCAACATATTCATCAATATTTTCATCATTTTTATTCATCAATATTCAAGATATTGATATTTATTGAAGAAATATCTAAATGATTATTTGAATTTGTTTCAGTAGCAGGCAGGGAGATCAGATACTCTTGGTGGGCTATGTACCTCTGTTTACCTCTGCAATAAATATTTGCTAATGCTGCAAAAGACATTAATTTAAATTGCCTCATATGATGAGGCAATATACATTAGGGACTTGATGCAAAATAAATGGAAAGATATTTATTCAATATCTCTCTAGCAGGAATTTGAACTTGTTCAAAAGAACATGTCTTGATAAAATCCCTTTACAAGCCATTTCTTTTTTTTTTTTAGTTGAGGTATAATTTACAATGTTGTGTTTGTTTCTGGTGTACAGCAAAGTGATTCAGTTATAAATATATATATTCCTTTTCATATTCTTCTCCATCATAGTTTATTACAAGATACTGAATATAGGTCCCTTTGCTATACAGTAGGACCTTGTTGTTTATTTTATATATAGAGTTTCTATCTGCTAATCCCAAACTCCTAATTTATCCCCCTCACCTTGCTTTCCCTTTTGGTAACCATAAGTTTGTTTTCTATGTCTATGAGTCTGTTTTTCTTTTGCAAATAAGTTCATTTGTATCATATTTTAGATTCCACATATAAGTGATATATAATATTTGTGTTTCTCTGTATGACTTACTTCACTTAGTATGATAATCTCTAGGTCCATCCGTGTTGCTGCAAATGCATAAGCCACTTCTTATTGTAAATATCCTTCTCTTCAAATCCTCTCCCAGACGGTATTTAATCAAGCCTTGCTGAAGATAAACTGAGGCAAAACTCTCACTCTTGGATCTGCTTTCTACGCGATTTCCCTTTCTTGGAAGTCTGGAAGGATCACTATGGCCACTCTAAGCCCTGTCTGCTAAAAGCAGGAAAGGCTCTAACATTACTGAGAAACTGAGGGTTACTATGCTTCTGCTGTGTAACCGCATTCAAGGGAATTTCCCATGAGTCATTGCTGAATAAAAAACTAATTTCCCGTTAAAGGAATTTTAATCATAATAGATGTCAGAAAGATTTGTATCCTTTTGTTCAAGCTTAAATGTCAAGAATGAACTCCCCTCTCCTGAAATCTATTCTTTAGGCCCAGGTGACATCTTATCCTCCAAGAAACCAACATGCTTCCCAACCAGATGAGAGCTCTCCTACCTCTGAACTGCTGTATATTCTACTGATGTGTAAACTTGCTTTCACTGCCCTCACTGAAATATAAGTGTCTCGAAGGCAGGAACTGTCTTAAATTTTGATACCACCTGCAGCAGCCTGCAATGAATTTAGAAGGTTAATTCACAAGAGAATTAGAAGCTGGCATGAGTTTACTAAGTATAAGTCATCTACTAAGGCTTCTAAAATAACAAGAGAATTTGACAAGGTAAGTATGTATTTCTGCAAATCATTTGAAAGATACAATAGAAATTTCTGTGGACTAGATGAAAAAAATGGGCTGGATAACAGTACAAACCACTCATTAATTTAATAAATATTTAAGTGCCTACTATGTACAGGTCTTATGCTAGGTCTATAGTATGAGGGATTTAGATTCTGCTGGGAGGAAAAAATATTTAATATAATTACAAATTACAATTATAATTATAATTGTATATAATTATAATTACAAATCTATATTGTAAAAGACAACAATCTTTGTTGTCTTTGTTGTCTATAAGGACAACAAATGAAAGAAACAGGATGTAGTGTCAGAAAAGAAAAGGCTCAGAAGTAAAGCCCCTCTTTAGACAGGCTGGTGGAGTTGGGGAGGTATGAGGAAGGCACATTATAAACTGAGAGAAGTAGCAAGTTAGAAGAAATCTGTAATGGGTAATTGGTTGATTGGTTATACCCAAAAGGTGCTGATTACTTAATGCAGTAACCTGCCAAAGGGCTCTCTCACAATTTCTATGAATGGCCTGAGTGTGGTGGAGATGGTATTCCTGATGATACAGAGCTAATGCTACAAGAGTGGCTACTACACCAGTGATGAAATAGGATCTCCCCAAAAGTCCTCCTACACACTTACAAACGGCTGAATCTAAAAGGATTAAGTATAGTAAGTGGAAAATCCTACTTGAACACTCCAGAAGTTTAGTGGCTCACAAACTTAAGAAAAGTCACTGGTGGGAGTTCTCTGGTGGCCTAGTGGTTAGGATTCCAGGCTTTCACTGCCATGGCCCAGGTTCAATCCCTGGTCGGGGAATTGAGATCCCGCAAGCTGTGTGGCATGGCCAAAAAAAAAAAAAAAGAAAAAGTCATTGGTGTCATGTGGATGTGGTTACCAAAAAAATCCCAAAGGTAATCCAATCTTAATCTGATGTACCAGAAATATAGGGTCAAAACAGAAGGAGCCCTCCACCTCCATGTCTTACCAGACCTGCGGAAGTGTGTCCATCCCAGAGTACACTGTTTTAGAGGGACAATCTGGAGCACGTCCTAAGTTAAGCAACCAGGATGGCAAACAACCTGGAAATTGACCTACTGAAACTGAAAGAACTGAAGCTGACTGGCCTACAAAAAAGAAGTCAGGATAGAGACCAGAGAAGTGTCTTTAAATAGCTGAAGGCTGTCCAATGACAGAGGCTTACACTATTCTGCGTTGACCTGCAAGGAAGAACTAGGATCGATGTGCGAAAGAGTAATTTTTGGCTTAATTCAAGGAAGAAGTTTCTAACAATTTTAGTGGTTGAAAATAAAATTGGACTGCCTCCCCAGTCCCCATTATGGGGTTATTCGAGTATCACTAATGGAATGTAACAAGGATTAGCATACTACAGGGGGTGGCCTAGAAGATTTCTAAGGTCCTTTCCCTCAAAGAATCTGAATAGATGGCCTCTCTTAGAATAAAAAGACTTACCTTTCCTACTGATCAATCTCAATGGTTTCCTTCCAACACCAACAACTCTTTCCTGCTTTCAGGTCTTTGCACTTAACCTTCCTCTTTGCTTGGAAGCTTTTCCTCAGGCTCTTTGAATGGCTAGCTCCTCACCCCATCCTTCAGAGGTAAGATCAAATGTTACCTCCTCAAAGAAGTCTTCTCTGACTACTCTATCCAAAGCTGGTCTCCCACTTATTCTCCTTAATATCATTTGGTTATTTCCTTTAGAACAATAAGCACTAAGCTGAATCATTCAGTAGTGTATCTCCAGTGCACTTTAGTGTCTGCCACATGGTAGGAGCTCCATAAATATTGTTGAATTTACATTTCTTAATTTTTTTTTTTTTTCCGTCACGCGGGCCTCTCAATGCTGTGGCCTCTCCCGCTGCGGAGCACAGGCTCCAGACGCGCAGGCTCAGCGGCCACGACTCACGGGTCCAGCCACTCCGCGGCATGTGGGATCTTCCCAGACCAGGGCATGAACCCGTGTCCCCTGCATCGGCAGGTGGACTCTCAACCACTGCACCACCAGGGAAGCCCTTAAGTAAATTTTTTTTTTTTTTTTTTTTTTTTTTGCATTATGCGGGCCTCTCACTGTTGTGGCCTCTCCCGTTGCGGAGCACAGGCTCCGGACGCGCAGGCCCAGCGGCCATGGCTCACGGGCCCAGCCGCTCCGCGGCATGTGGGATCCTCCCGGACAGGGGCACGAACCCGCGTCCCCTGCATCGGCAGGCGGACTCTCAACCACTGCGCCACCAGGGAAGCCCCCCTTAAGTAAATTTAATGTTGGTAGGGGATCTTTCTTTAGTCCCTGAAAATAAATCTTCTCAGAAGAGACAGTATACTCCCAACTTTCCCTTTCAATCAGACGGACAGACAGACACACACACACACAGAGAGAGAGAGAGAAACACGTAAGGATTAAACTCTATGTGGGGTTTTAGGGACAACTGATTACAAATGACAGTATTAGTAGATGTGGAAAGTGTAACAAACAAAAAAAAACTATGGAAGAAAGCTTGAGCTGGCTGCATTCTAGCAATATTAAACAGTTAGTAATGTGAACTTCTTGCTTTCTTTACATATAATTACCCTACTGTTGAACAACAATTATTCATGCCATTAAATGTGTTAGGTAACTGTTATACAATTAACTGTTCTAAAGGATATTTCATAGCACTAAACTCTTTTCAAATATTCTGAGCCTTCATGATTTGCTGTTGTAGTAGGGCCATCTGCTTACAATCTAAAATTATTAGAGTGAACATTGCTTACAACCAGGTGACTGCCAGGATTTCTGGAACTCAATCCTTCCACCACAAAAATAGGCATTTTCCTCCACTCTCTACAGCCTGGAATGTCTCAAATAAGGTACTCAGTAATTACGTGGAACTAAGGTTTCACTAACCAATTTTTTTTTAATGCAAATAACTTCAGGAAAGTTATGCTTTGGAAAATTGTGATACTTGTGAGGATCAGATAATATCAGATTTTTTTTTTTTTTTTTTTTTTGTGGTACGCGGGCCTCTCACTGTTGTGGCCTCTCCCATTGCGGAGCACAGGCTCCGGACGCGCAGGCTCAGCGGCCATGGCTCACGGGCCCAGCCGCTCCGCGGCATGTGGGATCTTCCCGGACTGGGGCACGAACCCGTGTCGCCTGCATCAGCAGGCGGACTCTCAACCACTGCGCCATCAGGGAAGCCCAATATCAGATTTTTTTGTGTCTCCAAGACAACATCCAAAATTGGTCATTTTCTTTCCCTCATTCTCAGACTATTCCCAGTTAATGGCACCACCAACTCAATTACCCAGGCTAAAAATCTCAGTCATCTTCCTGTGTCTCATTCAGCAGTTGTCAAGCCCTCTTGATTCTAAAATTCAAACTTTCTATTTCTCTCCAAGACCTTTTCACCTCAGTGGCTTAAGTAATCATGCCTGATAAGCCATCTAATATTCAGAACCATCTTCCTAAAACATACTCCTGATGCTGCTCTTGCGCTAAAATACTCTCGGGTGCCTACAAAATCGTTAAGATACTTTGGCTTTGTATTCAGTCCCTCCCCTAATTAGGTCCTAACTTCTCTTTTTTAACCTTCTCTCTCAACACCTACCTACCCCAAGAGCCCCATATTCAGATATATCAGAAAACACATCCTTTACTTTTCCATCAATTGCACCTGTTAAAACTATCCCTAGAATCCAGTTAACATGCCTCATCATCCATGTCTGAATTAAGTCCACACTACTTTGTTTAATACTCTTCTCAGGTTTTAAAGCCATAATTATATGCACATCAGCCTTCAACATAAAAGTTCTCTGCAGCTGAGGGGAGAACTTAAGCTTATTTCTAGAATCCCTTGATGTTTGACACTTAATAAATAATTAAACAGAATACTTTTATCTGCTTATTTTCTGAGAAGGGTTTTCACTGAGAGTGATTGATGATAACATGACAGTACTAGATGTTTAAGAAAGGTGAGACCACAGGGCCCTGTAGAAGGTAATGCCCAGTGCTGTAGATTTTTCCCACTCACTCTTTACCACTACCTTTGAGGTAAGTTAAAATGATCACCCTCTTTTTAAAAACAAAACAAAACAGTTCTTACGGTAAGAGACAAGTTCATTCAAAATGACATTTCTAGAAAGATGCAAACTTATGCAGAAACACATTTCAGGGTTATAAATACTTGTCAGTGGGAAAGAGATTAGTTTTATTTTATTCCCCTGTCAACAGAAAATAAGCATACTTGTAATAAAATCCTCTTTTTTTTTCTTTCTAAATCCTCTTTTTTAACGATGAAGAAATGCAGGTTTGGAGCAATTAAGTGCCTTCCACTTAGCTTCCCAGATGTGATGACCCAAGCTCACAGATTTACTAAACTCTGGAGCTAGGATTTAAACCTATGCAGTCTATCTCCAGAAAAAACAAAACCAGTCAAGGTTCTCTCCTCTGCTGGATCTTACGTTCTCCTAGAGGCAGACATAAACAATAATATAAAACAGATTACAACCTTTCATTCCACAGTGATAGATTGTTTCACATGCGAAATACCTTTGAAAGCAGGTACACTGCTGAAACACAGTAACCTCACTATAGCTATCATATCCTTTCCTGCTCCCAGTGGAAAGGGTGTAGATTACCTGCGAGGATCCTTCCAGAACTCCAGGAATGGGGAATAGTGTATAAATGGGATCTAGGGGAGAAATTTTACCTCAGTTTATCTCCAGGTAGGCATGATTAAGTACTATGGGGGGAGGGGGTATTTGAAGAGGATATTTGTAATCAGAAATGGCTTACAAAGGAATTTTATCAAAGAATGTAAGCACATGTAGTTTTGTAACAGGTTCAAATTCCTGCCGGAAATTTCTTCAATGCCACTGGTCCTTTCCATTTTTCCAGCAAGTCCCTCATGGCATCAGTGTATAATGTCTCATCATGTGAAGTGACATAATTCAAATTAAATTGGGAGAAGAGCAGTAAACAGAAAAAGATACTTTTAAGTTGGAGAAGAATCTTTTGGGCTTTAAATTTCACTTCCTCTGTATCTACTTGTATTGCATAGGACAAATCGCTTACAGTATATTTTTGATCAAGAGGATTAAATGAATACCTTTAATATCTTAGAATGGTGCCCGGCACATAATATGTGCTCAATAAATGTTAGCTCCCATTATTATTATTATTCAACTTAATACAGTAGTGCATTATTTTTGTAATAATTGAGTCACAGTTTCCTCATCTGTAAAATGGGGTAACACTGTACTCACTTTGCAGAATCCAAAAGGGAATAAAGCAGACTGAATACAGAGCATTTGATGCTTTGTTATTATGATTATTCATTCCCCTAGAGTTCAACCCACAGTCTCCAAGAGGCTCCAAATCATCCTCCCACGACTGCACTGACTTTCCTAAGACCTAGGAACTTTTTTTTCATAGGTCCCTTCCTCTCTAAGAAGACATTAAAAATAATTATTTTATGATTCCGTTGATATAAAACGAATACAATTCAGGCTGGATTCAGCATCACATATGCATTAACATTATGCCCTTTTCCTTCTGATTTTAAAAGAAATTTAAATTAAAACATTTTCGTGGACACCTAAAAGTATCATGAAGACACTGTGCCTAGCAGATGAGTTAGCCCTGAGCCTCTCCACTTAGCATCAGCGGGCTCCTCTGCAACATGACTTCCCACCTTGTGAGATTAAAACGTAGCGCAGGTGGAACATACAAAGAATCTTGGTGCCTGAGAGACATGGGTCTCAGCTCTTTGCCTTTCTAACATCAGCTTCATCCGCAAATTACCACCAACAGGATAGGTGAATGACAAAGCGTCTCACAAATTCTAATTAATTACTTAAACACGATCGATCTGATTACTCCAGGAAAACTCTCAGCCTCCTCACATAGCCCATGCTCCGTCTCTCAAGTCCCAAGTCCTCAATTCTCCAAGCCCTCTCCGGATTCCACCAAGGTCACCCGGGAAGAGTCCTCCATCTCTCCTCCCGCGTTTCTTGATAGCGCTTTCTCCCCAAGCCAGTACCCACCGACAGTCTTCGGAAAGTCACGGGTGAGGAAGCCCCCGAATACAAGTCTAGTGTCAAGGCGGCGGCCAGACAGAGCGGCCACTGCAGAGACCGAAGCCCGCCGTAACAAACTCATGGCCGCCATGGCTACTACGGGCAAGAGAAGAGAGGGCAAATGTAACGGGAGCCGAGAGCCTCTTTCTCAACGAGAGCGAAGCCGGAAAGTGGCCATGTTGAGTGAGGGCAAAGCCAATTCCTGTTTTCGTCATCCGGTCGGCGTGAGACGCCGGAAGTGACATCATTGTTGGCGGAAATGCGGTTTGCTTACTTATGCGGAAAAATGGCTGCCGCCAGTTTGGCTGTTTTCTGCCGAAGAGTCTCGGCGGCCCTGAAGGCTTCCAGGTCGTTAATAAGTCCTCAGGCCCCTGCTAGCACAAGGTAAGTGATGTGAGGAGTAGGTCTGTCCACTTCTCCAACTTTGGATCTTGTTTGGTTGCCGAGATGCTGAGAAACGCTTAGGGATGGAAAGGCCCCTGGGATGGCTGGGCCCGAACCCACCTACGTGAGGAGTGAGTGACCTTGGAGAAGTCCCCCACCTGCGACATTTCCGTATCTTCCTCAAACATTTTGTTGCCACCTACTGTGGACCAGGCAGTTCGTGGGGTCTTTAGAAAACCAGTATTTGTTGAACTAAACCTAGAGGTACGGAAGCATCCTGTTCGGCTGGGTGAGTTGGGAAAAACTTCACTGAAGAGCTTTTGGCTGTGGAACTGAAGGCTGTGTCAGGTTTGGATGGATTAAAAAAGGGGTTGGAGGGTGTACTCCCAGAGTCTCTCAAAAAGAGATTGTTCAGTAAATGTTGAGGGAATAAATGAAAGTAGCCAAATGAACGGAAAGCCGCCCTGCAGGTGTGATAAAAGAATATCCTACACGTGTTGGTTATTATTTCTAGAAAGACCGCTTGTCTTCTGGACAGATCGATCATTTTTGACGTTATGGTGTACGGTTTGCTCCCTTTTATTAGCGTTTGTTTTTAATGAGTTAAATTTTAGAAGTAGTTGGGTATGTCATTTTTTTTTAAATTTATTTATTTACTTTTGGCTGTGTTGGGTCTTCGTTTCTGTGCGAGGGCTTTCTCTAGTTGTGGCAAGCGGGGGCCACTCTTCATCGCGGTGCGCGGGCCTCTCACTATCGCTGCCTCTCTTGTTGCGGAGCACGGGCTCCAGACGCGCAGGCTCAGTAGTTGTGGCTCACGGGCCTAGTTGCTCCGCAGCATGTGGGATCTTCCCAGCTCGAACCCGTGTCCCCTGCATTAGCAGGCAGATTCTCAACCACTGCGCCACCAGGGAAGCCCTGTCATTTTTTTTTTTTAAAGGAAGTAATGTATGTGCTCTTGAATCCAGCACATTTATTGGGCATCTCTCAGATAAAGTGAACTTACATTAACCTCACAGATAAGCAATTTTTTGTTTTTTTGCAGAGGTTCAGGGGTTGTAACTGGAAAAGTAGCAAACTTGAATCAGTCGTCTCTTCCATCTCATCATCGTTTTTCCTTAAAAAATTTTTTTGGATTTTTATCATTACTGTTGAATAAATATCTGTTCATTTACAGACACTTTGGAAAATAGGGTAAAGTGCTTTGAAGAAGAAAGTAAACATCAACTATGGTTTTACCATTCAGAGATAAACAGATTTTCTTCTATTCTTTTTAACTTTGAATATATAGACGTACATGAAATTTTAAAATAAAATCAGGATAATATTTACGTATATGCATTTTTGTGTTCTACCCTTGTTTCTCCAACTTTTTATTTTAAAAAATTTCAAGCCAAGAGGAAAGTTGTAAGAGTAGTACAAAGAATAACCGTATACTCTTCACCTATGTTAACCAATCCTCAGCATTTTGTCACATTTTCTATACTTTTTATATCCATGCCTTTATTTTTCTGAACTATTTGAGGCATGTCAGAATTGCAAACATCATGACACTTCAGCATATATCTCCTAAGAACAAGAACACTGTCTTAACCACAATACTACAATGATCACACTGGGGAATTTTTTTTTTCTTTCTTAATTTTTAATTCAGAGTCCAGTTAATGAACATTTATCCTGTTAATTGACGTGTATCATTAGTCTTCTTTAATCCAGAATGGTTCCTTTTTTCTCTTTCATGATACTGACATTTTTTATAAGGTCAGCCTTTTTAGAATATTCCTTCATTTGGATTTGTCTGATTGTTTCCTCATGATTAGATTCACACTAAATTTTTCTTGGTAGGAATACAACACTTGTTATACACTTCATTATTGTATTTGAGGTTATTTCCCCAGGTCATTAAATATTCTTTATAAACATGACTTTTAGATTACTGCATAATAGATTATCATACAGATGCACAATAATGTTTTTAACCATTCCCCAGTTGCACATTTACATTATTATCAGCTTTTTGATATCATATATAATGCTTTAATAGACTTTTTAAAAGTATAATTGACTTACAATATTATATTAGTTTCAGGTGTACAACATAGTGATTCGATATTTTTATACATTACAAAATGATCACCACAATAGACACTTTGATTTATCAATTCCCATCTATGATAATTTGTCTTTTTTAAACAAAATTTATTTATTTTTTATTTATTTGGTTGCATCAAGTCTTAGTTGTGGCAGGCAGGCTCCTTAATTGTGGCTCGAGGGCTCCTTAGTTGTAGCATGTGGGCTCCTTGGTTGTGGCATGCGAACTCTTAGTTGCAGCATGCATGTGGGATCTAGTTCCCAGGCCCAGGCCCCCTGCATTGGGAGCTTGGAGTCTTAACCACTGTGCCACCAGGGGAGTCCCTCTGATAATTTCTTTAGTTGAAATTTCTAAATTCAGTGGAATTACTGGGTTAAAGGAGGAAGCATTGGGGTCTCTGATGTGTTGCAAAATTAAAGTTCAGAATGTTTTTATCTGCTTATATGCCCACTAGCTGCATATGAAGGACCTAAAAATGTTACCTTAAAATATAATTATGTCGGGCTTCCCTGGCGGCACAGTGGTTGGGAATCCGCCTGCCAAGGCAGGGGACACGGGTTCGATCCCTGGTCCGGGAAGATCCCACATGCCGTGGAGCAACTAAGTTCGTGTGCCACAACTGCTGGGCCTGCGCTCCAGAGCCCGCGAGCCACAACTCCTGAGGCCTGGGCACCTGGAGCCCGTGCTCTGCAACAGGAGAGGCCACCTCAATGGGAAGCCCGTGCACCACAATGAAGAGTGGCCCCCCACTCACCGCAACTAGAGAAAGCCCGTGCACAGCAACAAAGACCCAATGCAGCCAAAAATAAATAAATTTTTAAAAATACCTTTAAAATACATATATATAATTATGTCAATATATTGGCTCTGAAGTTGCAGGATAGCAACATATATAATGGCATGTTAAAAATAATTTCTAAAGCATTTTATGAGTTTATCGTTTCTTGGGTAGAAAACCCAAGTTGGTTTTTTGACACTGTAGATGAGGAAATGATTCCGTTTATTGCTTATAAAATCCAAATGTTGTGGAACTTGAATCACCTGTTTATATATGTTCAGTTGCAGGTTTTCTCTTAGTCTGTTGACTAAGCATACACCAAATGTCACATCTTTTCACCAGTATAGATTACTTCATACCACATTGTCTAGGAGAGGACTGGAAGAATTTTTTGATGACCCAAAGAATTGGGGGGAAGAAAAAGTGAAATCTGGTGAGATACTTGGGTTGACCTATATTAAATAATTTTATTGAACCCCGTGTCATTTTGGGACTATTTATTCAGTTTGGGAATTACTTAAGTGTTTCCTTTTTTGATTTCCTTTGGGAATGTCTATTAGAGAAGATTAGAAGGACAGTATAATAGTATAGTTAACTGTAGTAGAGTTAACTGTTCCTTGGAAGGTTGGCGAAAGGTTTAGAAGAGGAGTAGGTTGAAATTAACTAAAGTGAGGTTTGGGGTTTGTTTTACATTTCATTTTTTTAGAGATAATTGATAATTAATTTATAATGATTTTAAGTATTTTGACATTAGACTGTGAAGGTACATTCTATACTAACAGTTTTTGAATGCTATTGCCAGTCACATTACTAATATATTCATGTGTTATCTAATTTAATCACAAATCCTAATTATATATTGTACTATAATATAATAAAGCTATTACACATTTTATAGGTAAGGAAACAGGTTTAGAGAGGTTAAGTAATTTGCCACAGGGCATGTAGCTAGAAAATTATTTCATGCTGTGAATTTATCATTTTAATAGGAGCTTCATGGACCTGTCAGCAATTAAGGAACAAAAGTAATGAAGATTTACATAAACTTTGGTAAGTATACTGAGTACATTAATATCTAAGTGTTTGAAGCAGTTGTAGTATAATAATGAGGTATAAACTTTATCTGATGTAAGAAATTAAAGTGATTTATAGTACTGTTGGCGATATATAAGACCATTAAAATTTTTATAAGTACTACAGAGGTTAAATTACATTATGACAGATGTATCAGAGTTCTTAAATAGTTGGGAGTTTAGAAATTTTACTGTAACTGCTACCAGTCATACTACCACTTTTATACTAAGAATTTCAAAAAACTAATAAAGGAAAATGGGGATGAGTTGGTCACATTTAGGCCTTCTTCCTTTTTATTACCTTTTGCATGGTCTGGAAGCTTTAGCTAATTTGCTTTGAGGAAGAGTATTGGAGGGTGCACTTAATTGGAAATTTGGGTAGGTTTTTCTGGCAGATTCTCCTGATAAATTAGAAAGAATTGAGAGGATTTAAGACAGATTTGCATTGTATATATACATATATAAATGAAGTATAATTGACATAACATTGTATTAGTTTCAGATGTGCAATGTAATGGTTCAATATTTGTATATATTGTAAAATGATCACAATAAGTCCAGTTAATATCTGTCACCATACATAGTTAGAAAAAGTTTTTTTCCTTGTGATGAGAATTTTCAAGATCCATTCTCTGAGGTACTTTCAAATATGCAGTACACTATTATTGACTATAGTCACCATTGCTGTACATAACATCCCCATGACTTTTTCCTTTTATAACTGGGAATTTGTATCTTTTGACCCCCCCATCCCCCCACATTAATCGACTATATTTAGCCCAGAGATATGTTTGTTTGGGCTGCACTGTGTTTTAAAAATTGGGAAGTTTCACACAAAAATAAGGATTTCTGGCTCCTCTTGAATAATCAGACCTGTGATGTTGCAACACTGAACCTGCATTTTTACATGGTGACAGTTGACTGGTCTAAATGGAGCAGTGCATACCACTTCTTACCCATCTTGTTCTTTCACCATGCTCCCTTTACTCATAATTACTATTTGTCCAGGCACTGTTGTAGGCATTTAACGTTTTATCCCTTGATTTAAAGGGTTATCTTTCATGGCAGATTAAAGAACTGTAAAATGCTTATAAAACCACTAATATTACAGGCTTATTTATGTGATACAATAAGAAATATATATTTTGTCTTTGTCTCTGATCGCTTAACACACAGCTCCTAAATCCCTTGGAATTGCCTGAGTGATACAAGTGTCTTCTAATCAGGCAGCTCTTGGCGGTGGGGGCTGGGGGGTATTGTTGTGTAGCTTCAGGACAGAGGCTGATTGCCAGAAAGGCCAAGGTGTGATTAGCGGATGGAGCATTCAGCCTCACCACCACCCCCACTTTTGGGGAGGGAGAGAGACTAGAGATCGAGTTCAGTCACCAGTGGCCAGTGATTTAATCAATCATGCCTGCATAATGACACCTCCATAATAAACCCTAAACAACTAGGTTTGGAGAGCTTCCAAGTTGGTAAGTACATGGAAGTTCTGGGAGGGTGGTGTGCCTTGAGAAGGCATGGAAGCTTTGCACCCCTTCCCCATATCTTGTCCTGTGCATCTCTTCCATCTGGCTGTTTCTGAGTTGTATCCTTTATAATAAACCAGTAAGAGAGTAAAGTGCTTTCCTGAATTCTGTGAGCTATTCTATCAAATTATCAAACCCATGGACAGGGTTGTTGGAACCCCCAGTTTGTAGCTGGTCAGTCAGGTATGTGGGAGGCCTGGAAATTGCTGTTGGCATCTGAAGTGGGGGGCAGTCTTTCTTGTGGGACTGAACACTTAAATCTGTGGAATCTGGCTCTGACTTCAGGTAGTTAGTGTCAGGGAGTTGGAAAAGACAACATGTTACTGTCAGGAAAGAAGAACCCCTCATTTGGTGTCAGAAGTGTTATGTTTAAAACAGCACAGATTCATGGTAAAAAATATGTTGTTTTAAGGCACGTTTACTGTTGGTTATTCATAAAGGGATAGTTAAGGCAGTTTTAATATTCATCCTGGCTAAAGCCAAATAGTTTATCTTTTGCCACTCCTTCCCCCCAAATTGTCTTCTTCCATACCAAAAAGTACCCCAATTCCTTTGTTTCATTTTCTTTGCCCTCCACATTTATTTCCTTTCCTTTCTTCCAGCTCTGACTCTCAATCAAACTTATTTATTCACAAAAGTCACTCACATTTGAGCTTTACCACCTCAGTGTTTTGATTTCAGTGATTTGATTGTGTTTGCTTTGGTTTCCTTTCCAGCCTAACATATCCCATCTCTATGAAGCTTTCATTGATCATCTTAGCCAGAAGGAATGTCTCATCTCTCCCACTCAATTCTCCTGGTAGTTGTTGTCTATACCACTGAGTATACCACACCACATTTCAGTTGTGGAGGGAGCATAGTGGGCTAAAAATAGAATGGGTTTTCCACCCAGGGAGTTCAGGATTTGAATTTTGAATTAGCCATGTGCCTCCCAAACCTTACTTCTCTCAGCTTTAGTTTCTTCATTTAGAATGTGTAGATAGTTCCAACTTCAGAATTGTGAGAATTCAGTGAAATAAATGTATATAATTACTTATTTAGCACATTGCCTGGTGTATAACAGGAACTGAATAAGTGTTATTTATCTTCCATCTTCTCTCTCCACTTGGAATGTAGGGACTACGTTTTATGCTTTTTTGTAACTCTTCTGGCACTTAATGCAGTATGTGGCACATGGAAAATTTATTGAACAAATGAGTAAGAATAGATATAGCTCTATATAAAGGATTATTCTAAAGGACTTTTGAGTACAGATCATTAATTTTGATGTCAAAAAAATCACAATTTTATTAATATAAGCACAGAATAGCATTACAAGCTCTGTTTTTTGATATAGGTATGTTCTCCTGAAAGAAAGAAACATGCTTCTAACTCTAGAACAGGAGGCTAAGCGGCAGAGATTGCCAATGCCAAGTCCGGAGCGGTTAGAAAAGGTGAGATTTGTGGGAGGCTGGAGACTGCTGAGTGTGGGATAAAAGCTAAAAGGTGTGAGTGTATGGTTTCTATAATTCTTGGCAAGTAGATTTCTTTCTTTCTATTTCTACTTGATTTTTAGGAAATTTACAGAGTTATGCAACTATCACTACTGTCTAATTTAGAATATTTCCATCACCCCAAAAAGAAATCTCATGCCCATCTGCAGTCACTCCCATTCCTACCTACAGCCCCCAGCATATGCGTGGACATATGTTTTTATTTATCTTGGGTAGATACCTAGGAGTAAAACTGCTGTGGTGTTTGGTAAATCTGTGTTTGAAATTTTAGGAAACAGCCCAACCATTTTCTAAAGTACCTGCACTACTTTACATTTCTAGTTCTGGTTTAGCTGCTTCTGCACAAACTAGGTCAGATTTGTTTAATGCTTTTTTCTTAAATTGATGTAAAAAACCCATAACAAAACTTATCATCTTAACCATTTTTAAGTGTACAGTTTTTTAATTAAAGCATAGTTAATTTATAAAATTGTGTTAGTTTCAGGTGTACAGCATAGTGATTTAGTTTTATATATATGTATTTTTTTCCAGATTGTTTTCTAATATGGGTTATTACAAGATATTGAACATAATTCCCTGTGCTGTGCAGTAAATCCTTGTTGCTTATCTATTTTATGTATAGTAGTTTCTATCTGTTAATTCCATATTCCTAATTTATCCTTCCCCCACTCCCTCTCCTCTTTGGTAACCATACTTTTTTTTTCTATGTCTGTGAGTCTGTTTCTGTTTTGTATGTAGATTAATTTGTATCTTTTTTTTTAGATTCAGCATATAAACGATATATGATATTGATCTTTCTCTGTCTGACTTCACTAAATATAATATTCTCTAGGTTCATCCATGTTGCTGCAAATGGCAGTATTTCATCCTTTATTGTGTCTGGGTAATATTCCATTACGTGTGTGTGTGTGTGTGTGTGTGTGTGTGTGTGTGTGTGTGTGTGTGTGTGTGTGTGTGTGTGTGTGTGTGTGTGTGTGTGTGTATGTATATACATGTGTGTGTGTATATATATGTATTTGTATATATACATCACATCTTCCTAAGCCACTTGTCTGTTCTTGGGCACTTCAGTTGTTTCCATGTCTTGGCTGTTGTAAATAGTGCTGCTGTGAACATTGGGGTGCATGTATCTTTCCAAATTCGAATTTTTCTTTTTTCCAGAAATATACCAAGGAGTGGGATTGCTGGATCATATGGTAGCGCTATTTTTAGTTTTTAAAGGAAAATTTTCTGTAGTGGCTGCACCAATTTACATTCCCACCAAAAGTGCAGAAGGGTTCCCTTTTCTTCACACCTTCTCCAGTATTTATTATTTGTAGACATTTTGATGATAGCCATTCTGACCGGTGTGAGGTGATATCTCATTTGGTTTTGATTTGCATTTCTTCAATAATTAACGGTGTTGAGCATCTTTTCGTGTGGCTGTTGGCCATCTGTATGTCTTTGGGGAAATGTCTATTTAGGTCTTCTCCCCATTTTTTGATTAGGTTGTTTGTTTTTTCAATATTGAGTTGTATGAGCTGTTTGTGTATTTTGGATATTAACCTCTTGTCAGTCGCATCGTTTACAAATATTTTCTCATGTTCTATATGTTGTCTTTTCATTTTGTTGATGGTTTCCTTTGCTGTGCAAAAGCTTTTACATTTTGATTATGTCCCATTTGTTTATTTTTGTTTTTATTTCCTTTGCTTTGGGAGACTGATCTAAGAAAATGTTGCTATGATTTATGTCTAAGAACATTTTGCCTATGTTCTCTTCTAGGAGTTTTATGGTATCATGTCTTATATTTAGGCCTTTAAACCATTTTGAGTTTATTTTTTCATATGGCGTAAGGGAGTGTTCTAATTTATTGATTTACATGTGGCTGTCCAGCTTTCCCAACACCATTTGCTGAAGAGATTCTTTTCTCCATTGTATAGTCTTGCCTCCTTCATCTAAGATTAATTGACCATAGATGTGTGGGTTTTTTTCTGGGCTCTCTATTCTCTTCCATGGATCTGTCTCTTTTTGTGCCAGTACCATAGTGTTTTGATAACTGTAGTTTTGTAGTATAGGCTGAAGTCGTAGATTAATTGACTGTAAGTGCATGGGTTTATTTTTGGACTTTCTATTCTGTTCCATTGATTTATATGTCTGTTTTTGTGCCAACGCCACTGTATTTGGATTACTGTAGTTTTGTAGTATAGTTCTGAAGTTTGGAAGGGTTGTACCTTCAGCTTTGTTCCTTTTTCTCAGGATTGCTTTGGTAATTCTGGGTCTCTTGTGGTTCCATATAAATTTTAAGATTATTTGTTCTAGTTCTGTGAAAAGTGTCATGAGTATTTTGATAGGGGTTGTGTTAAATCTGTAGATTGCTTTGGGTAGTATGGCTATTTTAACAGTATTATGTCTTCCAATCCAAGGGCATAAGGTATCTTTTCATTTCTTTGAATCATCTTCGGTTTCCTTTATCAGTGTTTTATAGTTTTCAGTGTAGAGGTCTTTCACCTTGGTTAAGTTTATTCCTAGGCTTTGTTTTTTTTGACACAATTAAAAAAAATTTTTTTAACTTTCTCTTTGTGGTATTTCATTGTTAGTGTAAAAACATGCAACAGATTTCTGTATATTAATTTTATATCCTGTTACCTTGCTGAATTCATTTATTAGTTCTTGTGTGGAGACTTCAGAGTTCTCTATATAGAGTATCATGTCATATGCAAATAGTGACAGTGTTACTTCTTCCCTTCCAATTTGGATACCTTTTATTTCTTTTTCTTTTCTGATTGCTGAGGCTGGGACATCCAATACTACGTACTACATTGAAAAGAAGTGGTGAGAGTGGGCATCTTTATTCCTGAATTTAGCAGGAAGGCTTTCAGCTTTTCACCATTGAGTATTATGTTGGCTGTGGGTTTGTCGTAAAGGGCTTTTATTATGTTGAGATATGTTCCCTCTCTACCTACTTTGGTGAGAGCTTTTAACATGAATGGATGTTGAATTTTGTCAAAAGCTTTTTGTACATCTATTGAGATGCTTGCTCGTGTGCTTTTTGTTTTTCCTTTTGTTAATGTGGTGTATCACATTGATTTGCCTATGTTGAACCATCCTTGTGACCCTGGAGTGAACCCAACGTGATCATGGTGTATGATCCTTTTTAAGTATTGCCAGATTTAGTTTGCTGATATTTTATTGAAATTTTTTGTGTCTATATTCATCAAAGGTGTTGACTTGTAATTTTCCTTTTTTTTGTAGTGTCTTTGGTGTTGGTATCAATCAGGCTACTGGTGGCTTCATAGAATATCTTTGGGAGTGTTCCCACCTCTTCAGTCTTTTGGAATAGTTTGAGAAGGTTTGGTATAAATATATAAGTTCTTTGTATGTTTGATAGAATTCCCCAGTGAAGCAGTTGGTCCTGGACTCTTGTTTGCAGGGAGTTTTTAAATTACATATTCTTTTTCACTTCTAGTGATGATCTGTTCAAATAATCTGTTTCTTCTTAACTCACTTTTGGTAGGCTGTATGTTTCTAGAAACTTGTCCATTTCTTCTAGGTTTTTCAATTTGTTGACATATAACTATTCATAGTATTCTCTTATGATTTTTTGTATTTCTGTGATATTGGTTGTTATTTCTCCTCTTTCGTTTCTTATTTTGTTTATTTGGGTCCTATTTTCTGGGTAAGCTTGGCTAAAGGTTTGTTAATTTTGTTTATGTTTTCAAAAAACCAGCTCTTAGTTTTATTGATCTGTTGTTTTTCTTTTGTTTCTATTGTTTTTTTTCTATTGTTTTTTCTATTGTTTTTTTTAAATCTCTATTTTATTTATTTCCTCTCTGATCTTTATTATTTCCTTCCTTCTGAAGACTTTAGGTTTTGTTTGTTCTTCTTTTTCTAATTCTTTTAGGTGGTAGTTTAGGTTGTTTGAGATTTTTCTTGTTTCATGAGGAAGGCCTGTATTGCTATGAACTTCCCTCTTAGAACTGCTTTTGTGGCATCCCAGTGGTGGTTATTGTCTTTTGTCTTGAGGTATTTTCTGATTCCTTCTTTGATTTCATTATTGACCCATTGGTTTTTTTGTAGCATGTTCTTTAGTTTCCATGTGTTTGTTCTTTTCCCATTTTTCTCACTGTGGTGCATTTCTAGTTTTATACCATTATGGTCAGAAAAGATGCTTGAGATAATTTCTATCTGCTTAAATTTGTTGAGGGTTGTTTTGTGACCTAGTATGTGGTCTGTCCTAGAGAATGTTCCATGCATGCTTGAATGCATGTGTATTCTGGTTTTTTTTAATGTAGTGTCCCATATGTCAATTAAGTCCAACTAGTCTGTTGTGTCATTTAGAACCTCTGTTACCTTATTGATTTTCTATCTGGATGATCTGTCCATTGATGTCAGTGGGGTGTTAAAGTCTCCTGCAATTATTGTATTATTGTCCATTTCTCCCTTTACATCTGTTAGTATTCATTTTATTTATTTAGGTGCTCCTATATTGGGTGCATGTATGTTGACGAGTGTAATATCCTCTTCTGTATTGATCCTTTTATCATTATATAGTGTCCTTTGTCTTTCTTTATGGCCTTTGTTTTAAAGTCTGTTTTGTCTGATAGGAGTATTGCTACCCCACTTTCTTGTCATTTCCATTTGCATGAAATATCTTTTTCGATCCCCTCATTTTCAGACTATGTCTTTCACCCTGAAGTGAGTCTCTCAGGCAGCATATTGTAGGTTCTTGGTTTTTTAATCCAGTCTGCCAATCTGTGTCTTTTGATTGGAGCATTTAGTCCATTGACATTTAAAGTAATTATTTATTAGTATGTACTTTTTTCCATTTTAATCTTTGTTTTCCAGGGGTTATTTTATAGTTTTCTTTGTTAATTTCTTCTTTTTGTTTTTCCTTTTGTGGCTTGGTTATTTTCTTTTGTAGTATGCTTGAGTTCCTTTTTTTTGTTTGTCATGCTGCGTGCCTTGCAGGATTCTTAGCTCCCCAGCCAAGGATTGAACCTGTGTGCTTGGCAGTGAAAGCACAGAGTCCTAACCACCAGACCACCAGGGAATTCCCTTGAGTTCCTTTCTTTTTGTTTTTGTGAATCTATTGTAGGTCTTTGATATGTGGTTACCATATCATAAGTATGGTATGTTGACCCGTAACTATATCTAGTTGCTTTAATCTGATAATCATACAAGTTCAAACACATTCTAAAAGATCTATATTTTTATTCTTCCCTCCCCAACATGTTGTGATTTTGGTGTCCTGTTTTACATCTTCATGCTTATCCTTTTGCTGTTAATTGTAATTACCATTGCTTTTACAAAATTTCTTTGTTTTTTAACCTATGTACTGGCTTATTTAAATGATTTTCAGTCCTTTTATATATTTGCCTTTCCTACTGTGATTTTCCCTTTCCTATAGAGTCTTTCTTCTTTTCTATTTAGAGAAGACCCTTCAATATTTCTTTTAGGGTAGGTTTAGTATTGCTGAATTCTTTTAATTTTTGCTTGTCTGAGATATTCTTTCTCTTTCTATTCTAAATGATAATCTTGCAGGGTAGAGTATCCTAGGTTGCAGGATTTTCCCCTTTCAGGGCTTGAGTATATTGTGCTACTCCTTTCTGGCTTTATGGGAGTTCCCTTGTAACTGACTTTTTGTTTTTCTCTTGCTGCCTTTAGAATCTTCTCTTTATCTTTACCTTTTGCTGCTTTAATTATGATATGTCTTGGTGTTGTGAGTCTGTTTGGGTTCATCTTGTTTGGGACCCCCTATGCTTCCTGTACCTTGATATCTGTTTCCTTCTTTGGGTTTGGGAAGTTTTCAGCCATAATTTCTTCAAATACATTTTTGATCCCCTTCTCTCTCTCTCTCTCTCTTCTCCTTTTGGAATCCCTATTATGTGTAGGTTGGAGTGCTTTATAGTATCCCATAGATCTCATCTGTTGCTTTCATTTTTTTAAATTTTATTTTTATTTATTTATTTTTAAATTAAAAAAAATTTTTTTTTGGCTGTACTGGATCTTTGTTGCTGCATGAGGGCTTTCTCTAGTTGCAGCAAGTGGGAGCTACTCTTTGTTGTGGTGCTTTCATTTTTTTCATTTGTCTTTCTGTCTGCTATTTTGATTGGGTAGTTTCCATTATTCTGTCTTCCAGATTACTTATTGGTCCTTCTGTGTCATTTAGTGTGCTATTCATTGCTTCTAGATTGGTTTTCATACCGGCAATTGAATTGTCTAATTTTGATTGGTTCATCTTTATAAAGCTTCTGGTTCCTTGTTATAATGATCTTTATTTTTATTATTTTTATCTGCTTTTATTTATTTATTTATTTAAAATTATGTGTTTATTTATTTACTTTTGGCTGTGTTGGGTCTTCGTTGCTGCTCATGGGCTTTCTCTAGTTGGGGCGAGCAGGGGCTACTCTTCATCACAGTCCATGGGCTTCTCATTACAGTGGCTTCTCTTGTGGAGCATGGGCTGTAGGTGTGCAGACTTCAGTAGTTGTGGCACATGGGCTCAGTAGTTGTGGCTCATGGGCTCTAGAGCGCAGCCTCAGGAGTTGTGGGTGAGCACAAGTTGTGTGTGAGCAGCGGGCTTAGTTGCTCCACGGCATGTGGGATCTTCCCAGACCAGGGATTGAACCCGTGTCCCCTGCATTGGCAGGTGGATTCTTAACCACTGCGCCACCAGGGAAGTCCCTGCTTTTACTGTTTCCATTTTGAACTCAGAGTCTGTAGAATGGTGAGGTCTATTTTATTATTTGTTCTTTCAGGGACTTTCTCTTGTTTTTTTAAATTGGGAGCAGTTCTTCTGTTTTTTCGGTTTACTGAACTTTCTGAATTTAGGAAAAACAGTTATCTATTGTGGTCTTAAAGGGATGTTTTTATGTGGGAGTGTCCCTGTGTAGACTGTGTCCAGTATTTTTGGTGTGAGGGCTGGTTTTGGATGCCAGTCATGTCCTTCTTAAGAGTACTCATCGTTATTTCCTTGATAGGGGCTGTGACTGGTGTCTAGAGTCTGGGCTGGATGTGAGGCAGGGCTTCCTCTTGGCTCTGTAGCTGTCACTGCCCAGTCAGGGGTGGGGTCTGCTCCCCAGTTGTTGGAGTAGAAGCCTGAGGGTCAGGTTCAATTAGTCTCTGTTGCCCTGGCCCAAAGGAGGTGATTGCTGAAGCAAGTGAGGCTCCTGTGGTCACAGCAAACCTGTGCACCACCTGTGTGGTTCTGTTTGGAAGCATCCCAGGGTCCTATCACTTTCTGTGTTGTGTTTGTTCCAGATCTAGTGCAAGGCTGTGGCGTGGAGTAGGGTGGAGGTTGGGGCATTGTGTCTTCAGGAATTGAGGTGGCTGTGCTACAGCCTGAGATCTGGGCTGCCTCTGTGACAGACTTCTCCAGGACCTGTCTTCCCCAGATCTAGTGCTCAGCTGCACAGAGAGGGCAGAACCAGGGTGCTCTCTCTGGGACACCAAGCCTGGCCTGTCTGGGTACTCTTGCCCTGGGCCTGTCTGCCTGAGATTCAGTGCTTAGCTGCTTTGCATTCTTGTGGCCAGTGCCCAATGCGCCCTCTGACAGTGTCTGCCTGACTAGACACTGCTCCCATGTGTGCACTGATAATAGTCTCTGTGGCTCTGCCCAGATCACATCCCAGGCACCCTGGTCTGTCTCTGCCTAAGTAGACTGAATCTTTGCCCTGATCTCATGCCAGGCTATGGTGTGGAGTGAGCGAGGTCGGGGCATTAGCCGTTTCAGATTGGGAAGTACAGCAAGACAGCAGCTGTCAGTGCAAGGCTCTCTCAGACCTAATTGTTAGCAAGCCAGCATGCGTGCACTCCTCCCAAGTAGAGTCAAGGCTTCTCTAGCTCTTCTGTCTGTCTCAGCGGATTTCCCACCAGGCAAAGAGGCTTGTCTCCTCGTGCAGGACCCCAGGATTGGGATGGGGGTGCCCAGATTGTGGGTTGATCCACTCCCTCCTTAGAGTGAGGGTCTGCCCATGTGAACCTTCTCTTCCTTACAGATCCTTCCCAGGGGCACAGGTCCTCACCTGATGCCCCTTTTTTTCTGTTCTACCTGGTTACATGGAGATCTTTCGTGCAGCATTGGTTGTGTAGGAGATCTTCTGCCAGTTTCCAGTTAGTTTTCTGTGAGAATTGTTCCACATGTAGATGTATTTTTGATGTGTTTTTTGGGGGGGAGGTGAGCTCTACTTCCCCCTACTCTGCCATCTTGATTCCCCTGCTGTAGCTCAATAATATTAAGTATGTTCACATTACTGTGAAAAGGTCAACTATTATTTAGGTTAGATTTTCTTCATCATTAAAAAGAAATCACTTGGGTTCTTTATTTCCATTCCTAGAGGTAATCAATCCTGTGTGTTTCCTATTCATCCATCAGAATTTCATCAGAATTTTTCTCTGCATGTGCCTGATTATTTTTATTTACACAAATGTGGTTATACAGTATATACTCTTCTGAAACTTGCGTCTTCTACCTACTAGTGTATTTTGGAGATTTTTCCGTATCAGTAAGTGCAGAAGATCTGCCATTATTTTTTTCATGGCTGTACATGTTTAAGGTATTTCTTCCATGTAGAGGTTTTATGTTTTATTTAGTTAGATTTATCAGGTTGTTTCTTTTTTTCATAGAGTGCTTTCAGGGTCAGCTCTTTATTGATTTTTTTCTGTTTCATAGTAAGTAGTCAGTGAGATTGGAACCCAGCTTTTTGTAATGGCTTCAGTCTTGCTACCTTACCTCAGCTGCTTCAGGTTTCTTTCCCCACACTGCTCACCACCATTAGGACCTGATATTCCTGCAGAGAGTCAAAGAAGGTGTGGGATAAAATCTCAATTATTTACCCTAATTATGGAGAAGGTTATTCTGCCTTTATAAACATTGAGTTAATCATATTTTGGCGTTTTTAAACTTTATTTTGATAACACATTAGGCTGACAGAAAAATTACAAGAAAAATACAAAGAGGCATCCTTCACCCAAATTCCCTATGTATTTTACCACATTTGCTTTATCCGTCTTTGCCTCCTCTCCACATAAGTACATTTTTCCTCAGCTGTTTGAAAGTTATATATGTGCTGTCCCTTTACCCGTAACTACTTCAGTGTATATTGCCAAAAAAAACAAGGATATTTCCTTATATAACCACTGTACAGTTTTCAAAATCAGGAAATTAACATTGATACAATACTATAATCTACAGATCTTACTGAAATTTCATTAGTTATTCCAACATGTCCTTTTATAGCAAAAAAAACCCTGGCTGGTGTGTTTTCAGTGTTGTCTCTTGAGTCTCCTTGATCTGATTACTCAGTCTTTCTTTGTGTTTCATGACATTGACACTGTTGAAGAGGATGGGCCAATTTGGGTTTGTGATGTTTCTCATGATAATCATGATGATTGGCAGTAATATCATAGAAGTGATGCTGTATTCTTCACAGTGCATCATATGAAGAGGCATGCAATGTTGATTTGTTCTGTTACTGAACTTGTTAGCATTAGTAATTTGGTTAGCCTGGTGTCAGGTTTCTCCACTGGAGAGTAACTACATTTTTCTTTACATTGAGATCATGTAAATATCTTTTAAACCCTCCAACTTGGACTCATTGGTTTTAGCATCTATTGATGATGATTTTTGCCTCAGTCAGTGATTATTACTGTGATGTTTGCTAAATGGTGATTTTCTAATTTCATTGTTCATTCTACATTATTTGTTAGCTTTCTTCTGTAAGGAAGGGCTTTTCCTTTCCTCCATGTCTTCCTTTCCTTTCCCTTTTCTTTCTTGAGTCATGCATGCAAATTTTATTCAATGAGTTAAAATCCTTTAATATCATCATTCTAGATTTGGCCAGTGTGTTTTCCTTGCCTATATGTCCTCATCATTCTTTGATGAGGAATAGCAAGATATTCTGGATTCATCTTGTACTTTTCCTGCCCCAACCCTGGAATCAGCTGTTTTACAGAGGAACCCTGATTCCTTTGAATGGAGAATGGTATATTTAGAAACTAAGATCTGGGTGGTACATGTTTTCATTGCTACAAAACATTTGTAAAGTAATGTTACTTTATTTTTAGGTATATTTGGCAACTCTTCTTTTAAGGAAAGTTATGCTTTAGAGACTCTTCTAGGTGGATCGGCTGTTTATAAGTAGCACATTGTTTATTTGATGAAAAAGCTTTTGCTATAATGGTGCTGTTCTGATAAGACTTTTAAACTGCAATAATAGATTATCCCCTCTCCCTGCTTTAAAGAATATATTTCAGAGGTGAACTTCAGCCCAGTCAATCATATATGTACTATACTTTCTGAATTAGTAGAATCTAAAATAGTAAAAGTTTTAAACTGAAAGTGATTATAATTTTTTAACCTCAAATACAGTTTTCTCAGTGCTTTGTGACATACTACTAACGAAAATTTATCAAGAAAAGTTTTAAAAGAATTATTCTCAATTTAAGATATAAGCTGAAGCTTCAGAACTATGTAAGGACACTTTTGGCTCTGGGAAAGTTGTAAACTAGAAAAGAAAGCTCTTTGAAGTTGGCTTTTTTGAATGGGGTGTATCTAATTGATACTTTTGATTTTCTTTCTCATCTGTTGGCATGAGCATGAATAATTGGATGTTAACTCTGTGGACTTGGTAGCCATTTATTTTCTATCTTTGAACATGAATAATTGGATGTTAACTCTGTGGACTTGGTAGCCATTTATTTTCTATCTTTGTGAGCTAACATTAGATTTCAGTTAGGAACCTCAGCCCTGACCTTGGGCAGACTCTTTAATGTAGTCAGTCAACAGCCAGGTTTACTGAGTTCCTAAGGGTCAGAGAGCTTTGTATTAGGCCCTCATCAGTGTAGTCTCTTCACTCTTCTAAGTTTGTCTGTCTTCAAGATAGGATTTGTCATTCTTACCCATCTTTTATTTCTCAAGGATTTTGTAGAAATTCGTGTAGTGTGAGGATTTAGTGTGGCTTTGAGTCAAGTAGGCCATAAAAGTGCTGAGTGTGAGCTGCATATATAGGTTATGAAGTAGCTCATCTAAATATGTGGCTTTCACATCTCTCTTAGGTTCCACAGCTACCTGGGGAATTATCTTTATAATCTAATACCCCTCCCGTTTTTAGGTTTCTTATAAGGAACAAGTACGTATATGCAGTATTTCATATCTGTTATGATGCTTAAGATAATACACATATATCACTACCTAAAAATGGCTCTCAGGATTTAGAATTATGAAAAAATTTAGCTCACCTGTCATTACAATCCCCAATGTATGAGTATTTATTTTTGAATAAGTATGTATTGCTCAGCCAATATATTATTATGTACAATGTCAAACATAATAGAAATGTTAAAAGAAAGAGATAAAAAATAGAAGTTCTAATGGTATCTTCTTGTGTCTTGATGGATCTTTGTAGATTAGTATCAGGATAGGTTGGTATTCCATTCCCTATAATAGCAACAGCTGCCAAGTAGGTCAAAATTTCTGTATCTGAGTGTTAGGGACACACTAATTAATTAAGGCCAAAACATAGGTTTTAATATTTAAAAAGCAGCTGTTAATCACTTCTTAATAGCTCATTGAGTTTTAAAATGATGAGTCAAATTGGGTCTCCAAAAGGAATCTATGCAAGTGTATCCTACTCCAAACAAAAGTAATATATGGAAATTTGAGCTGAATAGATTTTCATTTAAATGAAACTAAACTAAAAAAATTACAAAACGTGATATTACAGACACCTATGTATATGTATACCCAGCCAGAAAGATTTTTAGGAAATATTTGACAGAATGGTTTTTTGACAAAAAGATTCATCATAGGTTTTCTGTAGCATAGTCATTATGTGTTTTCTTTCTTTGGAATTCTGTCATGTGGTGATTGTTGAAATTATATCTTTCTATTCTCTTCTCAGGTAGTAGATTCCATGGATGCATTAGATAAAGTTGTTCAGGAAAGGGAAGATGCCCTCAGACTTCTTCAGACTGGTCAAGAAAAAGCTAGACCTGGTGCTTGGAGAAGAGATATCTTTGGAAGAATCATCTGGTACATAGTGGCTCTTCTAAGATGAGAGTGAAGTCCCATGCCTCATTCCCCATCCAGCATCTTTTAAGAATATGAGATATATTAGCTGTATGTAATATGCAAAGAGGCCCCCAAACCCCTTTTGAACTTCAGGATATAAATGAAGGTAGCTGTATCTAGTAGCCAGGCATCCCATTCCCATGATTCAGTTATTTATAGGTTCTTTATAATAGTGGTTCTTAATCTTATGTGAATCAAATGACCTTTTAAGAATTTGATGAAAGTTATAGATCCTTCCTCCAGGAAAAAGTTACATATGCACATGTAATTTTAGAGGGTTATAAATCCCATGAAGCTAATTTTAGGACACACCTATCCTCTTTGCGCATTAAGAACCTGGAACTATTAAAAAAGTTCTCCAGGAATAAGGCCACATGAACCGGTCTCAGTTTGCTCCCATTGCCATTAGGATAGGCCCTAGACCAAATTTTGAATAAAATAAACCAGTTTATTTTCATTAAATCTTTCCACCTTTGTGGCATCTTGTCCCCTATGTCCAGTTCCAAAGTCCTGTCAGACGTTGGGAAAGGATGTGATAGTAAACATTCACACTGAGGTATAAGTAATTGAGAAGACCCAGTATATTCTCTCTTCCAGGGGTTTATTTGCATTTGGGTTGAACTACCAAAAGGAAGCATCTTTAGTAAAATTTTTGTCATCAGTCAGCAAGATGAGGAAGGCATTTTGGGTGGTTGGAGACCTTCCCTGTACTCTTGAAATTACACTATAAAACAGCACTTAATGCATTTGGTAGATTCTTTTAATGGAGTTTGCGGTAATGGGGCTGCTTGGAGCCACATTTAGGGGAGTGGCTGTGTTGTCTGTAACCGTGTAATCCAGTACAGAAAAGAGAGGAATTGCCAAAACACCTGCCTAAGAACTTTGATCTATTTTATTTTCTACTAAACTTTATTGGGATTAATCCAATTGAGGCCAGTTAGGAAGGGGTGAGGATACGGGAGAGAATGTGTGTCAGTTTTAGAATCTGTAAGAGTGCTATTCTCATTAAGGTTTAAAAATTTTTGCTTTTTAACTTTCCTGGAGTTAAACAAAGTAGGGAACAAAGCAGTTATATCAGGACTTGCCTGGTGGTTCAGTGGTTAAGATGTAGCTCTTCCAATGCAGGGGGCTCCGGTTCAAATCCTGGTCTGGGAACTAAGATCCCACATCTTGCGTGGCCAGGAAAAAAAAAAAAAGCAGTTACATCATCTTTCCAATGTAGCTTATTAAATGAAACATTATAATTCCAATGCCTTTTCCCTAATTTTCTGTTGCATGTTAAAATATTTAAATTAGCCTTTTAAATGCAGAGATTCTTCAAAACATTACATCTAAATTTTTTTTTCTGACAAAAAATCATGTGGCAGTAATATCAGAGAATACTTTTTGGATGTGTCTTTCCCTTGGTTGTTGAAAAATAGTGGTAGACTATCATCCTGATGAACTGAGGGAATTCAGTGCCTCTATCTATTCTGCTTAAAGCAGTGTGGTGCATTGCTCCAGTGGCACTGCCTGTCAAATTATATGCTAAATGCCAAAATTACAAAGAGATTGGAACTTAGGCTTCTGATATTATAGATTAATTATGGAGTTTTAGAGAAGATTGGTTATATGCCCTGAAATTAATCCTGTTACTTTTTTAATTGAAATATTTTCAAATAAATGTTACAGTATGAATTCACAATTTCCTCTTTTCCTACTCAGCATTATGATTTTTTTAGGTTTTGTTATGTTGAGATAGATAATAGATATCTATATCAGTTGGTGCAATTTACTTACATTTTAAAAACAAAACATATACATGTAAATATCAATGTTTCAAATTACGTGTGTGTATACATGTGTATGTGTACATATATAAAATTAGTACACACATATATATGTAGTAAAAGTACAAAATACATCTGGTAATGATACACTCCAGTTTATGGCTAGAAGCTATTGTTATTGTGAAAGTAGAGAACTTAAGCTGTGTCTTTAAACTTTTATATATATATATTTTTAAAAGAGTGATCTGAAGCAAACATTGCAAAATATTAACATCTGCAATTTTGCAGTGGATTCATAAGTGTCTTATATTTAAACTATAAAATTTTTTAAATCTTTAAAAAGCCAATTACATCTCATTTTATTGAAAACATACTTAGTTCAAAGAAGGCTAAAACTCTGTAAAAAAGTGAAAATGTATTAAATGTTTTCTGTAGGGTGATACCTTTTGTTTTCTTGGCAGGCACAAGTTCAAGCAGTGGCCTATACCTTGGTACCTAAATAAAAGATACAATAGAAAACGATTCTTTGCAATGCCCTATGTGGAACGTTTTGTCAGGTGAGCACAAGTACCATTAGTACTAAAATGTATCGTTACATCAGATGACGTGTGTTAAGCTTTTATATAACTAATACATGTTCATTGTGAAAAAACTAGAAAAATCAGGTAAAAAAAATTAGTCTTATGTAGTTTCACCATCCAGAAATAGCTACTGTTAACATTTTAATGTATATCCTTTCAAAAGTTTTGTCTTTCTATTCATCAATCTGTTCTGTGTAAGTAGATGATTAAATCTTTTTGGATTGTTAAAAGGAAGGTCCAAATACTTCAGCTGCATAGAATGTGAGCTCATGTTATTGCAGGGCTTGGTGAAATGAAATAAGCAATTGAAGAAATTAACTGCACTGGCTTTTCCTCCTCGCTGTCTCCAAACCTAATGTGCAATTTGATCCTTTTGTCCCTTCACCGTAATAGGTGAAGCTGTAAATAATGTGACTTTAATGTATGAGAATTTATGAATGCAGTGTCACTTTTACAGGCCTTAAATATATTGTTTTTGAAACTACCTTTAGCCTTACCTTCAGAGCATGCAGCATAATCTTCTGGATATTCTTAAGAATAGCAAACCTTTATTCTTTCACATGGGTTTATTTTTTTAAATGGCCAAAATTTAGTTGGAGCGAAGACTGATGAATAGAATGCGTAATCTGATTTCAACTTTGTTTAGTCTTACTTTATACTTAATTTATAAAGTAGCTTATATATTTTGTATATGTATTTTTCTCTCTATCCAAATATAACCCTTATCTCAAATTTCTGTGACCTCCCCCATAGCACTGGCATATTGTAGTTATTCAGTACCTTTTTTTTTTTTAAATATAAAGGCCTTTATTTCACCTTCACTCTGGAATGAGTTTTGCTGAATATAGAATTCTTTTTTAATTTTTTAAATAAATAAATAAATAAATATTTATTTATTTATTTATTTATTTATGGCTGCATTGGGTCTTCATTGCTGCGCGGGCTTTCTCTAGTTGCAGCAAGCAGGGCCTACTCTTCGTTGTGGTGCACAGGCTTCCTATTGCGGTGGCTTCTCTTGTTGCGGAGCACGGGCTCTAGGTGCGGGGGCTTCAGTAGTTGTGGCTCGTGGGCTCTAGAGCACAGGCTCAGTAGTTGTGGCACATGGGCTTCGTTGCTCCGCGGCATGTGGGATCTTCCTGGACCAGGGTTCGAACCCGTGTCCCCCGCATTGGCATGCTGATTCTTAATCACTGTGCCACCAGGGAAGTCCCAGTACCTGTCTCTTAACTGTACTGTTATATTTCAATTTTAGTAGAGGCTAGGCATCCATGAATTTATCATTTGCAATTTTGATAATTCGAAAGTGACCTTAGAAGTCAACATAATTTAGCTGAGGCACAAAGGCCTAATGCCCTGGGATGCTGATAGGTAGAGGCAAACCCAGAGTGGCTAGTCCAGCTAGCACGAAGCGTCATCTCTTAGCATGGCTTTATTCTCTCAGTTGTGGGGAAATGATGTTGGACTGAGTGCTATTTGAAATTAGGGAATTCCTAAACATCTCAGGATGTATCTCTTTAAAATATCTAATGTATTCAATAAAACTACATTATTTCTAAAAATAAAGGAGAAAGCCCAGTCTGTTAGAGGCTCACAGGTCTGTTCTTCCTTTCCAGTCAGGAAATACGAAGGAGAATTGGTGTAGCGTTACAGATGCTTTGATTTCATGTTTATCTTTGACTTGTGTAGGTTTACAATGATTATTCAAGTTTAAATAATATACATTACACACCTAATACAGAGATGGGCATGATTGAGGTCTTTAAGTGATTGATTTGGACGTATATTGACGGTACCGAGTAACAGGGAAATAGTTTTGTATAAATTGCTGTTATGCTTTTATTTACCTAGATTGAGAACTGAGAAACAAGCCCGCATCAAAGCAAGGAAGAGAAGTTTAGCAAGCAAGAAAGCAAAGTTTCTTCGGGAAAAGTTTCCACATCTTTCTGAAGCCCAGAAGTCAAGTCTTGTCTAAGATATCTGAGCTCTTAATTTACCATCTTGTTTTTCTTGGATTACAATCTGTATACAAAAGTAAATACATATTAAGTGGTTTATAAATAACTTGTGTTTTTAGTCAAATGACTGTTGACTGTTTTAAGTGTTATTATGGCATGCTAAATCTGGAAGTGGTCAAAATCAGGTATAAAGTTCAGATTAAATTCCCATTTTATAAATTCTGACATCTAAGCAGGCTTTTAATCGCCTGTATCGTAGAGTGGGAAAGTGATATCAACTGCTATAGCAAAGGCAATAAGGTAAGTTTGGAATTCAGGTAACCTTTTTACTACTATTGTTACTAGATGTAAAGGGGCTGTGGATTCTACTGTTAATAAACAGTGAGTACTTCCATTCAAAATAATGATAAATACATTTAGTACTTAAAGTGGCAAGTTACAACACAGCAGTCCAAAAAAAAAAGTATTTCTGGAGTGGCTAGTAATTTTTATTTAATTTTAAAAGCCTAAGGTAAAAAACATAGGCAGTAAGTTTTACTAGTCAATAAAAAGCAATTCTACCATAAACAGAGTTGGAAAGCGTTTTACTGAAAGCAAAATATTTAGAGAAAATAGACATTTATACAAAATTATAAAATGCTTGTAATAAGAATAAGTGCATTTCAAGGAAAGCACCAACTTATTTTAATTTACAGAGCCAGTTAAAGCCTTAAAAAATTTAAGTGGAAATTGAAATATGCAAAAATGTATAAACATTCTACAAAAGATGGTTGTTCTTTTCCTGAGTATACTAAAGCTATGAAACGTAAGATGACAAAGAAGGTAGACGTTTGGGAACTCTTCTCAAGGGCATTTCCTTTCTACACACTGCTTCCCTCCTTCTTCATATTCTTGTTTGGAAATCCACATCTGCTGAAAGGTGCCCTGTGAAATGGAAAGAAAAAATTACGTATGTACCTTTCTATTAGAAAATTTTTTCTTTTAATAATATCTTATCACAACTCCTAATTTTTGAAGAACTCTTAAACCCCTCCCCAAATAGTACTCAAATTACACCCTTCTTTTTTCTGCCCTCCTCCAGAACACGCAAAGACGCTACTTAGTCTTGCCCAAGTTTATATAGAATATTAAATCTTTCTATACTGTCATGAGGATTTAGAAAATGCTGGGAAAGGAAGATGAAGAGTTTAGCTATGAAGGACTGATGAAGGTAACAACAAATTGTTGGAAGGCTTGATCCTAGTACAGCATTGATGAAATGTTCTAGCATTTGATTAATGGTAACGTTTAGAACTCAAACTAGGATAAAGTTTTACAAGTACACAAACGACAGTACACACGCACTATGCAAAATAAACAGAAGGTCAAAGGAGGAAAATGACTAAAGGAGGAAGGAACATGGACTACATTACTAAGACATGTAAGCAGGAGAAATCCGTTCCCTATGATTATTCAAGTGGATTCATATATTGTATCCAGTTTTGAACTAAGATCTATTAAAAGACTAGAAACAACATAGACCAGAAATATATAAATGGACAGTTACAAACATTTAATAGTTAATAGCTTTTTAAAATGTTTAGCATAAGTACTTAGTGACATTTGGCTGCTCTGAGGTGAAGGGGGAATCTTCCAAATTTAGGGTGCAGATAAGTACAACGACTTCCTCCTGATCCACAGTAGACACCAGTCCAAGTAGCATGCAAACCCCAACACCATGACTTCACCATTTGCCCCAAGAACCAATTCCTGACTTCCTCTACCTCACCAACAGGCCAGGGAGCAACCAGAACCCAAGAAGGAATGATTTAATTTTTTTTTTTTTTTTGGTGGTACGCGGGCCTCTCACTGTTGTGGCCTCTCCCGTAGCGGAGCACAGGCTCCGGACGCGCAGGCTCAGCGGCCATGGCTCATGGGCCCAGCCGCTCCGCAGCATGTGGGATCTTCCCAGACCGGGGCATGAACCTGTGTCCCCTGCATGGGCAGGTGGTCTCTCAACCACTGCGCCACCAGGGAAGCCCGGAATGATTTAATTTTAAATGTGCTGCAGATAAGTCCTGACCAGTGCCAATGGGAGTATTGTTAAAAGAGGCAAGGATACGTTAACAGATGCCCGCCTCTGAGAGGGGAAACTGTAATTAGGCTGACAATACCCACTAATAAGGCATTGAGGCATTTTGTCATTTTGGAACATGAAAAACTGGTATCAGGTCCTCTACTAATTTGATAGCTAAAAAATGCAAAGATAAGTGATCCATGGGGATTTTTAATCTTTCTACTAAATTTAGTATTTTCAGTGATACATTTAAGTTAAATAAGAATTTTCAACTATTTTGCAAAGTAGTTTATCTACTAACCAAAGAAGCTAGAATGGAGCCACCGATCCATGAACTAAACCTCCGTTCTACTGTTGTATTATTTGCAATCAGTTTCAACCGCATACTCTAAAATAGAAAGGGAAGAATAAGTATTAGTAGGATCAAATAGAACAAGTGACTCAACTTAGGAAATTCAAGTTATGACTTTTTAGTGGCTCTGGTTCAAGTACTAATTACACATGATTATTTTGTAGTAGCCAGATTAATAGTAGGCATAGGTTGGACTACTGTATAGGATTTTAAAGTACTTCGATTATGTCTTGTAATGTGTAGTTGAATAAGAAATTATATAAACCTTACAAAACTGCATACTAGAGAGCATGGCATTCAGAATTTAATCCTAAAACAGCAAAATAAGTACTTAACACTATAAATCAGGTACTGTGCTAAGTGCTTCATATATTATTTCATTTTGTCCAACACCAAGTATAATTATTATCCCAACCTGCTGCCCTTTCTGTAGTGCTCCTCAACTTTCTAACTTACTTTCTTAGGCCTTCAAAATCCCTCCTCTCTTAGTTCATCCCTCATATCTTAGTTCACCCCTCCCCTATTCCTCCCTGCCCCCATCCAAATCAAAACACAGACATAAGATCTCAGGAAAGTTTATTCACACTGCTTTCTTTCAAGTTAGTGTTTCTGTTCTGCTGGAACACTCTCAATAAACATGGTTTTATGGCTCAGCACTATCCCTATCTCACTTCCTGTATGGAGAGATTTTCCCCCTACCTAGGAATTTGCTTCTGGGGATAGTTCTCAAATTGTTGATACTTACCAATTATTCTATATATGAACATACAGTTTGTGTCTTTTTCACAGTGAAATAACTGTGTATGTAGCAGGAGTGGAGTATGTGGAATGGGAGGGAGGGATGCTGAGAGCAGGAGGGATGAATACAGGGTTTTGTAGGTGAGGAACTGGTTGATACCTATTACAATGGATTTCATTAAATTTTAATTGCCTCCTAAAAGACAAGGATAGTATCTAACTGGTCTTGACCAGACCTTGGACAGCCCAAGTCTATATTCATTATTCTGAGACTTTTATGAAATCTAATGATTAGTACTATAATTAAGGTAAATGCCAGATGAGTCTATATCTCCAAGAATGTAAGGAGGTATCAATCTTGTGCCTATATCAATACTTACATAACAAATATAAAAATGTGGCATATGTAAAACAGTCCTTTATATGAGAAACCAAAGGCTATCAAGTACACAAATTCTATAGATTCTGTTAGGGCCTATGTAATCTCTAATAAAGTTTTTTTAAATGTAATATTTATTGCAGAATACCTTACAAAAAACTACTTGATGGAAGTTTAAAAATCTAAAGACTATGACTACTACTCTGTTACTAATGTACCACGTAAACTACCTTCTCCCTAAACCAGGTTCTTCTATCCTTTTGAAAGTTACCACAGTGCACCAAGGGATGTTTTTAAAACATAAAAGCTCTTCAGTCCTCTGCCAAATTTTATCTTGTAAGTTTGCTATTAATAAGTGACATGACCTGGTACCACCTACCTCTGTGGGTTGAACTGTATCCTCCAAAGAGGTATGTTGATAATCCCTGGTCCCTGTGAATGGGACCTAATTTAGAAATAGAGTCTCTGCAGATGTAGGGTGGACCCTTAATCCATTACAACTAGAGTTCATTTAAGAGGACATACCCACAAGGGGAGAATGCCACGTGACGATGGAGATAGACACTGAAGTGCTATAACTGCAACCCAGGAAACGCCAAGGATTGCTGGCAAATCATGAGATGCTAGAAAGAGGGAAGGAAAAATTCTCTTCTGTACGTTTCAGAGAGCATGGCCCTAATGACGTGTTGATTTCAGACTTCTAGCTTCCAGAACTGAGAGGTAATAAATTTCTGTTGTTTTAAGCCATCCAGTTTGTGGTACTTTGTTACGGCAGCCCTAGGACATAATATACCATCGTGCTCGTCTTTCCAGCCATATAGCTCTCCCCACTTCTACAGACTATAAGCCAACTACTTCAAAATGTTGGAATATGCCATCTTCCCTTCATATTCTGCACATGATATTCCCTCTACCTAGATGTCCTTTCATAAACTGCCAACCAGCTGAACTCCTATTCATTCAAACAGCTTCTTAATGAGGCTTTCCTCTGACACTCCTAGGGAGTTAAGTGCTTTCCCCTCAGTGTTCTTAAGAGTGCCTGGTTGATGACATGCTGAACCACTCAGTACATTACAGTTTTTATTTTCTGCATGTCTACTCCTCCTAACTGACTAAGCCCTTGGTGGGAAGGGACTATATTTTCTATCCTTAGTGCCTAACAGACTATAGGTACTTAAGTATGGAATCAATGAATAAAGTGAGATTCAAACAGTACAAGAGTAACTAATAGATGTCATCTAGAAAAATTTGATTAATAAGGGGTATTAACTTTAAGTAATACCATACCAGGCAGACACAAAATACCATCAACCTACTGAAAAACAAACTATATAAAGTTCCACCAGCAGTGAGGATACATATGACTGAAAAATACCACTAAAGAGCACACAAAACTTACCGGGGGTGTTTTTTGAGAGAGTTCTCTATTCAACCTGTCAGTAAAGCTCTGAATTAGCGTGTTTCCTCCTGCCACTATAACGCTGCCATAGAGACCCTGGGATGAAAACAAAAATAAATTAGTTGCAAATGTTTCCAAGAGTTTTAAACACCTACAAATAAAACCATGTCTTCCAGTGCAATTTTCCCTTTTTGAATTTTTTACTTCTACATAGACCTAGTAGTTTAATCTAGTGGTTCTCAATCCTGGCTGCACATTCAACTCATTAGGGAGCTTTTAAAACACCAATGCCTGGGGACAATTAAATTAAAATCTCTGGGGATGGGGTCCAGGAAAAGTTTTTGTTGGTTTATTTAAAACTCTCCAGATGAGGGCTTCCTTGGTGACGCAGGGTTAAGAATCCGCCTGCCAATGCAGGGGACATGGGTTCGAGCCCTGGTCTGGGAAGATTCCACATGCTGCGGAGCAACTAAACCCGTGCGCCACAACTACCGCAGCCCGTAAGCCTAGAACCTGTGCTCCACAACGAGAAGCCTGCGCACCGCAACAAGAGTAACCCCCTGCTCTCTGCACCTAGAGAAAGCCCACGCGCAGCAACAAAGACCCAACACAGCCAAAAATAAATAAATAAATAAATTTATAGAAAAAGAAAACTCTCCAGATGATTCTACTGTGCATTAAAATTTAAGAATCACTATCTTAAAGCAATTATTCTACAATCCAATCATAATTTTCTGGCA
This sequence comes from Mesoplodon mirus, assembly GCF_964341445.2. NCBI lineage: Eukaryota > Metazoa > Chordata > Mammalia > Artiodactyla > Ziphiidae > Mesoplodon > Mesoplodon mirus. The sequence continues at coordinate 50,857,165 of NC_138982.1, forward strand.
GATAGCTGCCAGTATTTCATTAGAGGTATATTTCATAATTACATCATCTCAGAATGCACATCTAGAAGTTACGATGTTTAAAATTAGACAAGGTTTAATGATTATGGTGGATAATGCATACTCTGACAATAGTCCTGGCCAAAATGACTGCTACCTTTCTCTTTTGCAGAGATGAACTTTTTCAAAATCCACGTGCTGAGGCCTCCCCCGCCAAAAATAAATTCACAGTAATAAGGAGTATATTTACCTCTAATCTGTATGTATGCATCAGAAAGTTAAATGTCAGCCTGCTTTTTTAGTGGATAAATTCATATTTTAAAAATTTATTCCAAATGTCTAAATCATCTAACTTTTGAAAGAGAAAATGGAATATAGAAGCATCTCCTCTGCAGTCAACAATAGTTTAAAGGAGAAAACTCAATACAAAACAAAGTTAGCAATGTCTTACAGTAAATGTACTTCAAATCAACTGCCTTCCCCTTGAGTTTATACTAAAAAATTGCATACTTACAACCCCATTATCCTAGAAGCAGCACATCCCTGGCAGGTAATTAGTTGAAATAAAGAACATTTTTCATAACTACCCGGAAGTCTTTTTTGAACAACATGGTTTTTTATAGACCCTTAGCTATTAGCACTATGCTCCAAGCAAATGAGTTAACTCAAAGAAAATCAAGGCAATACATTGGCTACAAATTAAATCTAACGTTTAAATAAGATATAGTCTATCTAATAATTAGTATGGTATGGAATATGGAGTTAGTCCTTAAAACTTGGCAAGAAATAAACTGATGAAACAAACAGCTTGGCAAAGCACAAAAAATATGAAGTTTATATCTAAACTCCATGTAAAAGTTACATAATTTAAACCTTAAACCACACCTTCCTGAGAAATAAAAAGTAAAACTGTACTAGGTACATTAAAAATCACCAATAATCTATATCTTGGTATGTCACGTTTTAGGAAATCTCTGGAACAGCAGTGTCCAAAAGAACTTTCTGTGATGATGGAAGTGTTCTACATCTATCTGCACTGTCATAAAGCAGCGACTAGCTACATTTACAATGTGGCTAGTGCAACCGAAGAATTGAAATTTAAATTTCTGTTTATTTTAACTTAATTGCCACATGTGGCCAAAAGCTACCACACTGGACACAGCTCTAGAATTTTGCATTTTTCCTTTTCTAGTAGAACTTCACTTTTTTAACATATTTTTATAAAATGGACTTCAAAGTCAATGGCCAAAGTTGCCAACTTAAATAATGATGGCCATTATAAATAATGGAGCACTAGATTGCCCTAAAAGGTACCTTTATGCCATAAACGAGACTGGCACTTACTGGTCTGATATCAATATCGCACATTCCAACACTTGTAGTGACAACATGACTGACGCCCAGCATTGTATTTCCCGATAACCCCTATAACAAAATAGAAATGAGTAGTCACACAGAAGACCTTCACACAATAAAGCACATTCAAGGAAGTTTAGTCAGTCTTATCTAGGTTTTGTAATTACAAGAGATCTTTAAAGGAAAAACCAGGCTAATTATAAAAATAAGCTCTTATACCTTTACATTGGAAGGGTCAAATAATCCTTCAGGAATCTTTAACCGTTCTGCTCCAAAATCACAATTGTAGCCATTGGGGAATTCATAATGAACAGTTGGCATCTGTGCGGCTACTCTGAAAACATGTCAAACAATATTAAACAAAAGACAAAAACAATCCATTTCAGAATTATAAACTACTAAGGAATCATCAACTTATAAGAAAGCAGAGTGATAATATCTTATTTCTTTTAAAATGTTATTCAGTATTTCTTAACTTTTTACCTTTAGACCAGTTAAGCATATTCTACAATTTTTTAAACTAAACAAATCAATTTCTTTCCTCATTTATGAAGTACACAGTTAAAAAAAAAATTTTTTTTTTTTTTTTAATTTTTGGCTGCATTGGGTCTTCATTGCGGTGCGCGGGCTTCTCATTGCAGTGGCTTCTCTTGTTGCAAAACACGGCCTCTAAGGCGCACAGGCTTAATTGCTCCGCGGCATGTGGGATCTTTCCGGACCAGGGCTCAAACCTGTGTCCTCTGCATTGGCAGGCGGATTCTTAACCACTGCGCCACCAGGGAAGTCCCTACAGTTTTTTTTAATTGAAGTACAGTTGATTTACAGTGTTGTGTTAGTTTCTGGTGTACAGCAAAGTGATTCAGTTATATATTAAGTATATAGTTTTTTTTTAAAGATTAGTATGAAGGTTTTAATAAGCTATTAAGTTTTAAGTCTTGTAGAAAAAATAAGAAAACATACTGTTCATCGTAAGTTGAATCTGATACTTGAAGTACTGAGGCTTGAAAATCCTGGATAACACACTATGGATTTTAAAAAAAGGATAAGAAACAAGATTATTGAGATTTGTCTTTGCAGTCTATACTTCTGTAACATTATTTTAAAAACACTTTTCTTAATGAAACTGTACCACATTCCTGGATGGCTAACTCATTTCAAGGGTATAAATCTACCCAGTAAGGACTCTGAGCATCAAGAAACCCAATTCTAAACACTCTCATCATAAGCTAAATTATATAACATTTAAATTACAACCATTATGGAAAAATGATGAGATAAAAACAAGTGGGAACCCTTGTACCCCAGTCCTGCATAACAAAATTGGTTTTAGAACACTGTTTTCCCATTAAAAAATTTTTTTTCTTCAAAATTTTTATTGGCGTATAGTTGATTTACTGTTTTTCCCTTTAAAATAAGCTTAGAAGCAAGATTTCATTAGCTGAATATATATAAAATGCATATATATTGTATCTTATGGAATTTTTAATGACTGACATAGTATAAAACAGTTAAAAAATTTGCAGTGAAATACATAGGATCTCTGAGCTGCTAAGGAAAAATCCTGTCTAAGGTCTAGGCGCAATTATTAATCATCTTCACAATTTTTCCTGGTACAAAACACCCACAAAAAATCTTTATCCTTAGGTGTAAGAAACTGTCAAATAGGATATATCCCTGCCATAGTAAATGATGACTTTCATATCCTTTTACTGTTAAAAATGAATGTATATTGTGGTGCGAGAGGCTGTTTTACTAACCTCTCCCCTGTCAGTAAGTCATGTTCAGAGATGGATTTTCAGTAAAGAAAACCTTTTGTTGGCTCCTTGCTTGAACAGTAACACATTTTTTTACGTAGCTGACTCATATGAGGAAAGAGCACGTAACTGAGCCACACCAGCAGGTCTCTATACACTAAAACCATTTTCTTAGTCAAAAAATGTACAGAATAGCATAATGCTTGTTTTTATCCCAAAGCTCCTTTCAGGTCTCACCACAGTAATCCAAGTGAATATACAGTATTTTGTTGAGATATCTGACAAGCATGAAAAGCACCCCCCTACTCCGCCAAAAGCTATTAATTTTGTTTGTAAAATATCATTAAAAATATAAGTTTGAAAATATAAAGTGCTCATACTCTAGTCAAAGACTTACAGCCTATAATGCTTTCGTAAAGAGAATAAGGGTTACTTACGTTACACATGTAATTGTGCCAAGACCTTGTAACCTGTGGCAACTTCTCTTTTCTTTTCCAGTTTGCTGGAGATCCTTCACGAACAGCTTCCTGAGTGCCAAGAGCAAGTGCTAGGTTAACAGAGTTCACAACATGGGGGTGGGGAGTTGGAGATAAATCCCAGAAATAAAATTCATTCATCACTTACTTTTGATGCAATCATATATGGAGGAATCAGTTCTATATTCATTTCTTGGAAGAGTTCTCTGCACTGCATAGTAATAAAGTCTCCAGCAAGAGGGGATTTTACAATGCCTATGAAACAGATTAAACAAGGCTAAGAAAGCATTCCATCCAAACTCCCTGGGACAAATTTCCTCTGTGTATTTATACATGATTAATTGTTTTCAAGCAGAATTAACGGAACTATCCCTCCAAGCATGAATGAAGCCATGCATCAGTTTTAAATATACAATATATACTAAAGATTTTAAAAAAAACACTTAAAGACATGATTGGGAAACTGATATACTTTGATAGTCCAAATCATTGCTTTATTTCATGATCTGTGTCCTCGGTGCACCCTGGTTAAATACAGTTACCTTGCTGAAGGACATAGCCATCGTGAACTGGAATTGCAGTGGTATGAGTGGCTCCGCTGTCCAAGATAAGCCCAGTAGAACGACCATTAGCAAATCTAGTTTAAAGCATTAAGGAAAAGAAAGTATCAAGGTTCCTAAAATAATGTTTATTGTAAAGGGAAGGTTTTATTAAGGCATTTTTAAAACATGTGCATTGTGGCTTAAAATGCATTAAAATAAATACGGGGATGAAAGTTGGCGTCAAATAATAACTCTGGTTTCAAAACAAATGACAACAGGCAAGACTTCCAGAATGGTGGTGTGAGGAAGTCAGAGAAACCTTTATCCCAGAGAGACATCTGTTAAAGTGGTCCAAATTAGCACAATTATTCAAAGTCCCTGGCACAGATCAAAGGGCTTACAACAAACTGAGAAGCATTTAACAAAATCTATAGAAACTTGGTAAGAACAGTGGGAGGCTGTGACATTTGAGATAAGAACTAAAACCATTCTCAGATAGGATTAAAGAAGAACCATTTCAGCAGTTTGGCAGCTGAGTGGCGGTTATCATCATCTCCCCCAACTCAATTGGAAGAGCTATTCCAGGCAGATTCAACAGCCAGTGAATATCAGCAGACTCCACTTATCCCATTTTCCACAGCTCTGTGCTACAGAAGGCCTACATCACGTGAACATCATAAACCGACATTTAGGAGTAGAGCCATTCACTGGATCCTCAAATATTTACTGAGCATCTATTATGTGCCTAGTGATAGGTCTGGTGCCCAATAAAGGAGGGCAGCAGGGAGGTCATTCTCTCACTAGCACTCCTTAAGCAGAGAAGACACAAAGAGGTGAACCAAAACTGTCTCTGCCCTGAAGGATATCCTGATAAGTGCAGCAGAGATCAATAAAGCTATAAAAAGAACAGTTTGAGATGCCATGGGAGAGTATATAGGAATATAACCGGTCCCTGGGAAATTCAAGCGTAAGCTGGGGAGGAGGACATGGGGAAGAGGAGAAACATGCAGGAAGGCCAGGAGGCAAGAGAGCATGGTTAAGAGGTCAGGGAAGTGCAGCGTAGTTCAAGCAGACTGGCAATTAACAAAGATGATCAGAGCTGCAGTGTGAAGACTGGGCAGATAAGAGGAAGAGGTGCACCTAATGCAATGGCAGTGGATAGAGAAATAAATGGATTTGAGGGTTTGGATTGGGGCCGGGGGAGGCTGGAGAATAGACAGGTCTTGATAACTACAAAATTTGAAGGGTTAATGAGAAAGATTTCTGGTCTAAACAACTGCGAGTAAGATAATACACAAAGGAGAAAGAATAAATTTGATAGGAGAGAAGAATTTTGGATATATTGAGTATAAAGTGCTTAAACAGATAACTAATAGAAAAAGTTCTAGTAGACAGCTGGACGTGGGCCTGGAGCTCACAAGAGAGATCTGGGATACAGATATGGATTTGGAATTTGTCAGTGTATAACTGGTATCTGAAGCCAAGGAAATAGATAGTTAAACCAGAAAGAACATGTCAAGAGAGATGAAGGGCAAAGAACTAAGGCATGGGCAGGAATGATCAGAGGAAAGAGGTCTGAGAATAAATGGCCAGAAAGATAGGTTAGTAATTTATCTTTGCTATTACTGGTACTCCATTGATCTCTGGTCATCTATATACATAAACACTAATTTTATCTCTGTTAGTACAAAGTGATACAGCAACACCAGACTAAAAGTATGTAAGCCCTCCTAAAGATGGCAATTATAAAACCTGGACAAATTATTTTAAGTGACCATTTTAAGATACTGGAAAGTATTCAAAAGTAGTCAAAACTCAGCCAAAACTTATTCTCATGAAACTGCAACCAGAGGGGGTAAAAACTGCAAGTTTGCAGCTTCCTCGCCCAAAAGTGCTTCCCAGCTCCATGGCTATGGTTCAGGAAAGCAGTGATGAAAAATCGCAACTTTACCACCTTGAGTGAACACAAAAAGGAGTTCAGGGCTGGAAGAAAAGCTGGACATTTAAGGTAGAAACTCTGGAAGAAAGAGAACCACAGAAGGGATAAAACCCAAAATCTGAGTATAAAATCTACCCAAATCTCTGGTTGACATCTGAACTATTCAACTGCAGGACTGCAGGGGGACCAACAAAATGCAGAGAACAGAGGGCAATGCATTCTTGAAAAACAGAGGTGAACCAATGAGTTCTGTGATTTTGCTACCTTTTTAAATAAATGAATTCTCCAACAGTATGCAGCTCTGACAGCAGAAGGCTGAAGCCTGCCTCGCAAATTGAGGTGTCAAGAGGACAGAGCCTGAGGCTGGCAGATATGAGAGCCCAGCTATCAATTAAGTCAGATAAAACAATACTACTCTTCTCACTAATATTTTTGTTTTGGAAAACAGAGTTATCTTTTTCATAAAACTGTTATTTTTGTTGACGTTAATATGTCTATTTTTGTTATTTTTAATTAAATTAATAAGAAAATGTTAAAAGGAGTCTTAGTTTTAAATTCTCAAACAGTAACATTGATAGTTATAACCTACAAAAAACAGAAGCTCTGCGTCATCCTCAGTAATTTTTAAAAGCGTAAAGGAATCCCAAGGCCATGGTTGAGAAGTCAAAACAATTTTTAGAATAATACTCAGATGTTATTTGCCCTTTTCACTGTCATTCTCTCATAAATGTACAAGAGAGTTTTTTTCCAGAGGCTATGTCATGTGTGATACACAACAGACTGAATGTGATATGAGAATCCAACTTCTGCTATTAAGTCCAACGTTAACGAGATTTGAAAAATTGTGAAACAAAGCCTCTCTTCTCATTAATATTTTTGGTTTTGGAAAACACAGTTTTTATTAAAATATTTTATTTATATTAACATACAATGGGCTTATTAATTTACTTAAAATAAGCAAATATAATTTTTAAGTTTCTGTCTTAATTTCTAATATGGCAAATACTACCAGATATGATCCACATAAATAAAAGCTCTAGGTATAAAAAGTTTGAGAACCTCTGGGCTAGAAGAACACAGTAAAAAACAGCAGTCAGCAAAAGCCAGAAGTGTTAGGAATTCTAGAGGACAATCTACTTCCCTTACCAAATAAATCACAAGAGAAAATAAAGGGGAGGGTGGGTACAATCTACAGACCATAAGAGACCTAACAGACATATCAAACAAAATACAATGCATGATCCCTGTTGTTTGGGTCCTGATTCAAATATATTAAACTGTTTTTTAAAAAAGAAAAATTGTGGTTATAGCTTTAAAAAAAAAGAGACATATGGTAACATCTTTTAGAGATACATGCTTAATGTCTGGGATTTACTTCAAAACCATGGTGGGAGGGGGAGTGCCTGCGGTTATAGCTAATACCACTTAGCTCTGTGTTGAAAATTGTTGACCCTGGGTGATGGGCACATGGAGGTTCAATATAATATTCTATCTTATTTTGTGTAAGAAATTTTCTATAATAAAAAGTTAAAAACTAAAACAATACCAATTCTGTTTACACACTCCTTGTAAGGAAGCAGCCAAACAGATCTTATGTTCAAATTCAGAACTGCTGTTTTCAAGCTGTGGACTGGGACCAGTTTGCTTACTTTGACTCCGATTCCTGACAGGATTATTATGAAAATTAAATGATATAATGCACACAATGGGTCCGCTAATACTCTCCCTCCTTCCTCTACTCAAAACCTGCAATGGTTCTCTTGAGTCTAAAGTTCACATTTTTTAAATCTAACATGTAAGACTTCTACAGTCTGATCTAAACGTATTTTTACAACTTGTTCTGAAGCCGAACATAAATCTTCAACTCTAAACTAAGTCACTGTGAAGAACGCTTACACTTTCCACTTCCACTTGTGCTAAAGTCATCTCCAAGACACACCACGACAGACAAATGTTAGATTACAGTCACCACAGTGATTCTCACACATATAAAATTCGCTTGAATATTACAGCAATCCAGGGAGGTATACCGGATAAATGAGTAAAAAGTGAAGTTCAAATTTTAAGTACCTAATTCAAGATCAGTTTATAAGCACTGGAACTTGAACTCTAAATATAGGTCTCCTTCCCCCACATCCTGCAACTAAATTCTCTTTTCTTTACAAAGGCTTGTCAAGCTACAATATTACTCGACTGAACTACAATTGTTATTTGAAAAATTCAAATTAATCATGTACTTCTTTATGACTTTTGCCAATGTTATTTTGAAGTACTATTTAAATCTGTTATTTAGTTTTCAACAAGAATATTATTCTTTGAGATCAGGACATAATATTTCCTTGTCTGTCCCTTAATATGCTTTTTAAAAATATTTGGTGATTAAATCTTAAATGAATTTACAGCCAATTTCCACTTTTCTAAGGTACTGGAGAAGAGGAAGGGAATGGCAATCTTTGAATTCAACTAGGTCAACTGACTTAAATACTGTCCTGTCGTCACATTCCCCTTCTAAAAACAAAAATTTTTGTTTTTGTTAAACTTTGTTAAATGAATGAGAAGAATTGAGTGCTTCCTTCCTATCTCCCTCTCACATTTTCACATGCATCAGTTCCAGTAAGAATACTAAAAGATAGATATCTAAAAGCAATGGAGAAAAATGCCTCAACTTCCGAACAAGAAAGAAGTGGCTCCTGTCTTCCTGCTGAGGGCATCACCTTTAGCAGCACCACAGTTACTCCTAAAGAGAAGTTGGGTATTACTCTTTCAAGGATACGCTGTCAAAACAGCAGTTTTGCAAAGGAAGAATGCAGGGATGTTGTAGTGTTCAAACATTAACTCTGTCAGTTTCTCTCTCTTTGCTCTGGTATTCCACTTGAAAAGAGGGAAAAAGAGATACAAATTATTTATTGTTTAAAAACTAAAGTGTTGATTTATCTCACAATTCATTTCAGCACTACATTAACAAAGATGTAAAACATTAATAATAGAGTAAAATACCATGGAAAATCTTCTTCATAATATCTTTACAACATTTATTTCTATGTATTTGTAATAAATTTAATAAATATAAAGTTTATTATTTAATATGTAAAATTGTTTGCTGCTATGAATTCTAGAAATTACACCTTTCAAAGTATATGGAAATCTGGATTCTTATAAACGAAGTATTATTAAATCTTTTTTTTAACTCTTAAGAGTGAATCTAAGCGTGAGGGACAACTCGAATTCCGTTTGGAGGCATCTTTGAGCTTGTGGAGTAGACATCATGAGCAAAGCTCACCCTCCCAAGTTGAAGAAATTTATGGACAAGAAGTTATCATTGAAATTAAATGGTGGCAGACTTATCCAAGGAATATTAAGGGCATTTGATCTCTTTATGAATCTTGTGATAGATGAATGTGTGGAGATAGCAACTAGTGGGCAACAGAACAATACTGGAATGGTGGTAATACGAGGAAATAGTACCATCATGTTAGAAGCCTTGGAACGAATTATGAACAAGTTGTCTTCAACAGAGAAATCAACTGCTTCCACATGTCCCCTCTCCACATTTTACTACGATGAAAACTGGGTTGTGTACATTTTCTTACTGAACTTTTTTGTTAAATAAACTTTGGTAATAGTCAAAAAAAGAAGAAGAGTGAATCTAGTCATCAAAATCTTAAATATGCATTTTAAACCACCAAATTCTCCCACTTGTAGATGGTACTCAAAAGAAACTAGAGTTTAGAAAACAATAACAAAATATTGATAATTTATAATCATTATCTAGTCTTCTGGGCCCTTTTGACTCTGTACCAAATGTATTTCACAAGAGACTCTGGTCTAGCAATTTCCAGCCCTAGTTCAATATTGACTTTAAATATAAATCTTATTATTTAATAAGTAAAATTGTCTGTTGCTATGAATTCTAGAAATTACAGACTTTTCAAAGTATAGGGATATCAGGATTCTTATAAACATGAAGTATTATTAAATCTTAAGAGTGAATCTAAGAACTTTGCTGGTGGCACAGTGGTTAAGAACCCGCCTGCCAATGCAGGGAACACGGGTTAGAACACTGGGTCTGGGAAGATCCCACATGCCGCAGAGCAACTAAGCCCGTGCACCACAACTACTGAGCCTGCATTCTAGAGCCCGTGAGCCACAACTACTGAGCCCGTGTGCCACAACTACTGAAGCCCGTGCAACCTAGAGCCCGCGCTCCGCAACAAGAGAAACCACTGCGATGAGAAGCCCGCGAACCTCAACAGAGTAGCTCCCACTCGCCGCAACTAGAGAAAGCCCGCATGCAGCAACGAAAACTCAATGCAGCCAAATAAATAAATTTATATTAAAAAAAAGAGTGAATCTAGTTACTCTTAAGGTTGAGTATAAAAGCAGATATACACTGCCCTTGAGGGATAAGGGACAACTGACCAAAATGGGAAGCAGCCCAAGGAAATCAAATGTTAAATTCCCGGAAAAAAACAGATAAATAACCACCAGAACCCACTAGGGTGCTTTAATTATTGTTCTTTGAGTATTTTAATCATTGAAATAATAAAAATAAAAGTTGTAAGAGTATTTATAAGTGAATCTCCCTTTCCCTAATCTTCAAAATTCAAAATATGAATTTCTATGTCTCTTAAAGAAAAAGGAAACACTCTTCAAATGAGTAAATAAACAACCTAGAGAAACTTGAAAAAGTTTGTCTCACCGGTGCTTCTGACATGAGAACAGGATGCAGGCTGGCTTCTGATTTGACATGCATTTTGTAGGTATGATCCAAAATAGCCTGGAAACTATCCCAATCTTCAACTAAAATATAAGATTAATACCTTGAAAATAATGCTTAATCGAAGATGAATACAGCATCTTTTGAGAGACTGTGTCTAATGGTTTAGCACTAATATTGATACTGTAATATACAAACCTACTTATTTCACAGCTCTGCCTCGTAACACAGCACTTCATATAGACATCATCTTTGTCTTCTAGATACGGTTTCTCCAGCCCCAACAGTTACAACCCCTAGACCTGTCCCAGGTGTAATTAATGTATCAAATAAACGAAAAATACCAAATAAATATTATTCAGTAAGTACTTATTAGAGGCCCAATTCAAATGGTAGGAGAAAACACAGAAGAACTGTATGATCTACAGCTGACATTTAAAAAGCGTACAATCTATATGAAAAAAGATGTAAAGACTTAAAAAAAATTTAGAGAATAGTATGTTTTCAATTTGCCTTCCACCTAAACATCCCACTGAAACTGCTCGCATAAGTTGCTGATGAGCTTCTAACAGGCAAATCCAGTGGATACTTCACATTTGTAATCTCATCTGACCTCTCCAAATTACTATCTGACACTACTGACTCAACAGTTTACAAACTTTTTCTGCCACAGTCCAACAAATCAATGTCATTCCTTGTAAACATACTTCTATAGGCCTCTCAGGATGGGGGTTTTTTGATCAATGGACCTCCTCTGTAGCTTTAACTTCTCTTTCCCCTTCTTAGCGTAAAGCTCAGTGCCACAGCTGAGAACAATGAGACTCACAACTTCTTTACTCTAGAACTTTTTCTTCTCTTGGCCTTCTCCTGAATTTCTCCTACTTCCCTAACTGTTCCTTCTCATTCTCCTTCACAGGCACCTCTATTGGTTAAATACATGGAAATAAATTTTCATAAGGAATCCTATCCTCAATCCTCTTCTCATATCCCAAACTCTTTCTGGTTAAAAAAAAAATCAACTCCATGTCTTAAAATCTCTCTCACCTGCTTATTAGATCAGCACCTATATTCAAACACTTTGAACTAATAAACTCATCTACTTGCTGTGCAGAAAAAGCTAACTTAGCAGACCTGAGAAAGGCCTGCTTGCAAGGCTGACCCTTGGCTGGCATCTAGGAACTTGTCTGGTAAACAGTTCCCTACACTGATATAAAACTTTCCCCAGGGGCTTCCCTGGTGGCGCAGTGGTTGAGAGTCCGCCTGCCGATGCAGGGGATACGGGTTCGTGCCCCGGTCCAGGAGGATCCCACATGCCACAGAGCGGCTGGGCCCGTGAGCCATGGCCGTTGAGCCTGCGCGTCCGGAGACTGTGCTCCGCAACGGGAGAGGCCACAACACTGAGAGGCCCCCCTACCGCAAAAAAAAAAAAAAAAAAAAAAACAAAACTTTCCCCAAATACGAATAGCTCACTGTGCCTAAACTGTTTATACAGTGTGATTTATGTGGAATACCTTTCCTTCTGGGAGTCTGGGGTTTTGGAACATGTTAGGCACACAGTACCTACATGACCAGCCCCTAATAAAGACCACGGTTATCGAGTTCTTTTTTTTCTGAATTCAAAAGACACTCATTTATTCCAAGTATCAAGATAATATAAGAAATAAAATATTTGTAACAAAAAATGTTCCTCCAGTTTTTTTTTAACAGCTCTATAGAGGTATAATTTTCCATAACACGGATCCGTTTTAAATGTACAATTAAATGATTTTCTTTTGTAAATCTACAAAGTTGTGTGAATATTATTACAATTTAATTTTAGAATATTTCCATCATCCCAAAAAGAAGCTTTATGCCCTTTTGCAGTCACTTCCCATTCCATCCACAGCCCCAAGCAACCACTACTTTACTTTCTGTCTGTATAGATTAGCTTTCTCTGGTCATTCCATATCAGAGTAACCATACATTATGTGGAGTTTTGCATCTGATTTCATCTATTTGGCATAAGGCTTTTGGGGTTCTTCCATATTTTAGCTTATATCAGTATTTTGTTCTTTGTATTGCCAAGTAGTACTTCATTTTATGGGTATACCACATTTTGTATACCCATTCATCCAATGATGCACCTTGGGCTATTTCCACTTTTCGGCTAATATGGATAATGCTGCTATGAACGTTTGCATATATGTATTTGTGTGGACATATGTTTTCAGTTCTCTTTTGTTGATACCTAGAAGTGGAACTGTTTGGATTATATGGTGAATATATGTTTAACCTGTTAAGAAACTGTCAAACTTTTCCAAAGCTGCTGAACCATTTTTTGTTCTCTCCCAGAAATAGATATGGAGGTTTCAGTTTCTCTATATCCCCATCACACTTGCTATTGTCTGTCTTTATAATATAGCCATCCTGTGAGTGTGAAGTAGGGTACTGAGTCTTTAATGAGTTCTACTAGTAGACCACACACACATGTTCCTGGTTACTAGAAGGATTAAGCACATCCTTTATGACTTCACTGTAAGCTCTTGGAAGCTTGCACTGGTTTCCTCTGGACTTCACTACATGCCCCTTTTTTCTCTGTCAGTTCTGCTTTGTACTCTTTCAGCACAATAAAACTTAACTGTGAGTACACTGACATGCTGAGTCCTGTGAGTCCTTCTAGTGAATAACTGGACCTGAGAGTGATCTTGGGTCTTACACTTGCTTTTTAAGACCATAAAACTTGCTCCTTCCCCTGCTATTCCTACCTCAATGCATGGTACGCCCCATTCAGTGACTCCAATCAAAAATCTAGGAAACTTTCTCAACTCTTTAAACACTTTGTACCATTTGTCTTGGATATCTCTGACAGCCAGCTCAGGATCTCGGCCATCAGTATTAAATTTTAACCCTCTTCATTTCTCATTTGGACTTACCTCCCTAACTGATCTTCCTATCTCTAGTATCTCCCTCCAATCTAGCCTACACAGGACTGTTAGACTAATCTTTCCAGCTGGCATATATGAGCATTTATATATAAAATGCTGTTTAAATTCCTTTGGAGTTACCTTTCAGTTACCAGCTTAATATACTCCTGGCATTACAAGCCCTTTTATGATTGCTCTCTGCCTACCTTTCCTGCAATTGGCCGTAATGTACCTACTGTTACAGCCATACTTAATTGATGACACTTCTAAACATGGAAGTTTCTTCCACAACACCATCTCTTCACACATGCTGGTTGCTCTAATTTACCCAGCCTTGTCAGTCAGGCTAATTCTTATTCAGTGATCAAGATTCAGTACAAAAGTTACCTCCTTTGTGAAAACCATCTCTGACCCCCAGTGATAGAGTTAAATACCTCCCCTCTCTAATCCCACTGCTTATCAAACATAGTTATATTATAGCATTTATCCTATATATATGTGTGTGTGTGTGTGTATATATATATATACACACACACATATACACACATCTATCTCCTCTACCTATGAGTTTCTTGAGGAAAAGAAGCACGTTTTATGCATCTTTGTATTCTCAGTGCCTGTAACATCAGTTTATGGAATAAAAACAACAAAAAAATAGCTGATGTTCAACTTTTAAGAAGCCACTGGTTTATATCTAAAATATACTATGCATACTCTACATTTAGAATCAAATCCACAGAAAAAAACATCGTACCCATCCCATTTTTCAGTGGTGAAATGGCCTCTGTATTCTCCCTCGGAACACGCAGGGCATTAGTATCTATGTAATAGGTGGGACCGCCTTGTTTGCCTTTATCACCATCTATTTCCATCAATGTACTTCCATCATCTCTTTCTACCACCATACCAATAGCGGTAGGGAAATCCACCTGTAAGAGTCAAAAACATTATTTACAAATTTTACCTGCTTTTACCAAGAAGTCATTGCCACCAACTAATGTCTTTTACCATATTTGAGTCAGAATTTCCACATGAATTTAACTCTACATGAATGGCTTTTGCGTATCCAATTAGCTCTACCATTCCACTTACCTTGGGACAGTCCTCACCAGCATACCCAGCTCTCACAGTATAGGATCCAATGTCAAAAACAAGGGCTCCAACTTCATCTGAAAAGATGAAAAGATAATTAACATTAACGACTTACAAGTATCATGTGAAAATTAAGAGTACTTAATGTGCTTATATTCATATTATTACTAGCTTGAACCTAGTTTTAAATACACCTTAAAGATTCACTTAATTAAAATATAACGTCATACACAGTATATCAGTAGAGGTTCAATCAGGAAAGAGGTGGTACACTAAAATTAGGTAATTTAAGGAGTTTACCTATTAAAGGGTCTACTTACAAAAATACAAAAAATACAAAGGCAAAATATAGGAAAACCAGAAAGGACAGTATGGTACCCTAGGACTAGTAATAACAGAAATCTGTTGCCACACTTAGAATTGAAGAAACATAGGGAAGGAACTGTTACCAGAACCCAGAGAGAGACTTGTATTGGGAGGGCATCGGACAGGAGCTGTGATCTTCAGTTAAGGGATGGAATCAGCCTTGGCTGACCCTGAGGAAAAGGAACCAGACTAATACATTTGCCAACCCCTCTCCCCACTGGCTAGGGTGATCTTATAATTTCTCACCCAACTGAGCCACTACTGAATGTAATAGGAACCCCTATTAATAATTGTACCAGGACAAGAGGCACAAAGCAGGAAGTATAGTTACCCTACCATTGGCCAAACCAGAGGCCAAGAGAGTCCACTGATGCAGTCTACAAGGGTCAGTCTTTAAGGGCACAGAGAGGGTGGAAATGGGTGGAAAGTGGATCTGGAGGAGCAAAGGAAAGCTATCCAGTGCACTAAGGTATACCATTTTTTTCATATGTTAATCAACATGATATTTCATGCAATTAGGGAAGAAACTTAGCAAAACCCCAAGAAAAATAAGGAACCTAAAGAATAAGAATTTAAGGTATAATAATATAGGCCAGGTAAAAATCATTAAAATGAAGGTATCATTAAAGTTTGCACATTTCCAGATTTGTAGGAGATAAAAGTTTAATAATAAAAGTTTAATAAAGTTTAATAATAAAAGTTTAATACTGAGAGAGAAAGCTAGTATTTTTTTTCATATTCAAATTCAGAGAAAAGCCTCTAATTACACTTTAAAAATATTTCACCCAAAACAGCACGCCTCCTAAAACAAAGCACTTGGGTTTTCTAGGCACTGATTTTTCAAAGAAGGATTTTTTCACTCAGTCATTAAAAATAATAAAGAAATACTACTTAGCTCAATTAAATTGACAAAAATTAGTAAGGCTGATAAGACCAAGTATTGTCAAAGATGTAGAAAAAGAGGAGCTCTTACACATTTGCTAGTAAAGTTGTAAACTGGGACTTGCCTGGTGGTCCAGTGGTAAAGAATCCACCTTCCAATGCAGGGGATGCAGGTTCAACCCTTGATCAGGGAACTAAGACCCCACATGCCGCGGGGCAACTAAGCCCATGCGTCACAACTACTGAGCCCATGCGCTTCAACTAGAGGAGAGCCTGCGTGCCGCAAACTACAGAGCCCTGGAACCCGCGCTCTGGAAGCCGCACACCACAACTAGAGAGAAGCTCACGCGCCGCAAAAAAAAAAAAGTTGTAAACTGATACAACCACTATGGGCAATTTAGTCATATCTACTAAAGTTGAAAATGTGCATACATAGAAATTACACTTATGTCTTCTCTAGAGAAACTCTCTCACGTATATCACAAGGAGACATGTAAGAGAATGTTCACTGGCTATGTGACCTCAGGTGATTTACTAACCTCTCTGCCTCACTTTCCTCATATGTAAAATGTGCATAATAGTCCCTATCTTGCAGGATGCTAGAAGTATGGAAGCACTTAGAACAGTACCTGGTACATAATAAGCACAATAAGTGGTAGCTGCCATTATAATTATCATCACACTGCGTGCCACAGGAAAAGGTAGGAAGATTAAATGGTCTCTCAGTAGGAAAATAAACTACAGCTTATTCATAGAGTGAAATACTACATAGCAGTTAAAAATGAATGGCCTACATCTACATGTATTAACATGGATAAATCTCAAAAGAATTAGTTTAAAAAGCTAGTTACTATGCACACATATTTTGATACTACTTAATTCATTATGGATTCACTCACTTAATAAAAGTATAAAAATATGCATAGGGTTGGGGAATATTACATACCAACTTCAGGTTACTGGTAACCCCTAAGGAGGCAGAGAAGAGGAATCTATATCAACAATATAGATTTTATCTATATTGTTGATTTCAACAATATCAATTTTATTTCGTAAAATATCTGAGGCAAATTTGACAAAACATTACATTTAATCTCAGTAGTGAGTACAGAAACATCATATATAAACTTACATATACTTTATTTTTTAATGTTTAAAGTATTTCAAAAACTAAAAAAATAATTTAAAAAATAAAGATCAATTATTACACTACAATTATCACAGTTGAGAGGTGGTGTCCTTACAGAATAGTGATCTCATTTTTATTGAAATAAAATGAAGAGCCACCTATGTTTGAAAGGAAGTTTCTGTATTTGTTACATTTCCCAAAGTAATCAACTTTTCTCTATACAATCTCTGATCCAAATTATTTTGTCTGAAAGAAAAGGTCCTTAAAAGCAGAACACTGCATTTGTTTTCACCACAGCATGTAAACTCAGGTACAAACAGTAAGTATTGTATACCAATGACATGAATTGGTAAACTCTAACACTTTGATTAACCAGAATGTTGGGTAAAGAAATATCCTAACTAAATGAATTAATTGCTTGGTTAACCAAAATTTTCTACTCCTGTTCTCAAGGATCAGCCTTTTGCTTTGCACCAGGGCTTTTAACCTTTTCTGTTCCATGGACCCCTCTGACAATGTTCGAGGCTGAAATTCACATGTTGAAGTCTTAACCCGGAGTAACTTAGAATGTGACTGTGTTTGGAGATAAGGGTTTTAAAGAGATGATTAAATTAAAATGAGATCATCAGGATGGGCCCTAATCCAATGACTGATATCCTTACAGGAAGAAGAAATTTGGACACAGATATGTACAGAGGGAAGACCATGTGAAGACACAGGGAGAAGACGGCCATTGAAAGCCGAGCAGAAAGGCCTCCAAAGAAAACAACCCTGTCAACACCTGATCTCAGACTTCTAGCCTCCAGAACTGTGAAAAAATTAATTTATGTTGTTTAAGTCACCCAGTCTGTGGTACTTTGTTATGGTAGCCCTAGCAAACTAATACAGACAGCTTAGGACACTTATGAATGTCTTCTTAGAATGTTTTCAAATAGACTATAAAAGAAACTAATTAGAATAAAATTCAGTTAGTTATATCCATGGACTCCTTAGGGAGGCCAAGGACTCCATGTCAGGAGTCCCCTCCTCTAACTTACCCTTTCTTAGGTAAACTGCTCCACTCTTACAGCCTCAATTTCTACCTAAACAGTGGTACTTCCAATCTCAAATCTCTCTCTCAAGCCCTCACCTTCATCCAGATCCAGATCTCAAACTTCTTACTGTACATTGCTTCCACCTGATGTCCCATGGGTACCTCAAATTCAACATACCTGAAGCACTGTCTCCTTGTCCCCATCCTGCCTAATTTAATCTCAGCTGTGCTTATCACAGTTAGTAGCTCCAGTCATCAGAGGCAAAAATCTTCCTGAACACCTTCATATTTCATACCCCTCATCAAGTTCTGACAAATATTTCTGCTAAATATTTCTCAAATCCCTTCTTCTTTAATACCATTGCCACTGCCTTGAGTCAAGCTCTTATCTCAACCAGGAATTACAACTCCCTACAGGTATTGTGCTTCCATCTTTACCGTCTCAATCCACCTTTCAAACTGCTGCACTGTTATCTTTCAAAACTGTAACTGAACATCTTGGTACATAAATCCTTCAATGAAAAGAAAAGGGAGAATCATTCAGTGGTTTTCCATCATCCCAAGATAAAATTCAAATTATTCTACCCAGGTGATATTCAAGACCTAGCATAATATGGCAGCAGTCTCTCCTCCCACCTCATACACTACCATTACTGAAGATTATGTGGTCTCCTAAACACACCATCTACTCTGCATATGCTGTCCCTCTCTATTCTTCTTTCATCATTCTCATAACCTCCTTTGTAAAGTCCCTTGACTCTTCCACATTGAGTTAATAACTTTTTTGTCTGTGCTACCTTTGTATCTTCTATATATTGTCATTCTTGAACATACTTCACTGAATTTATCATCCATAAGACACTATAAACTATTAATTGCACCATTAGTTCACGCACCACTAGGAGAAAAACATGCTGCCAATTAAGCTCTGCCACACCATCAATAATATTCCAACTTCAGCTCTTTAAGTGTGTGTGTGTGTGTGTGTGTGTGTGTGTGTCTGGGGTGGAATGTACAACTAAAAATAAATTAAATATGGTGTCTATTTATTTGACTGACTCACCTACAAGACTGCGAGCTTCTTGAAGGCAGAAGCTATACTTCGCACACAGCAAGCACTCAAAATTTTTTGTGTGAAAAGAAAAATCTAACAAATCAGTTATTTTCCTGTCTTAATCAGTGTGGTAAACTGGACATAGTAGAATTTTAATTTGAAGAAGACTCTTGATTCTCAGAATTTGGAAACCCTTTCACAGTAAACCCTTTGGAAAATGTGACCCACTATAAATACTGGCCATACAGTAGTAGCTGAAACACAAAATGATACACTTATTTTCATGAGTTTTATATACTTTATATGTGAAATAGGCTTTAAGATATATTCCTCTACATAAGCAAATGAGAAACAGGATGTTTATTCTGAATACCTAAACCATATATGAATATGTTGTGGTTCCACACTTGAAAAATGGCTTATGGAGAAACAACCAAAATCTTTTTATTTTTAATTTTTTTTTATGGGGAAGGGTTTTACTGAAATGCCTTTTCTTTTCCTGCTCCCCACTTACTAGAAAGTTATATAACTCTGGGCTGGTTAACCTCTTCTACACCTCATTTTCTTCTTTAATAATATGGGGATAAGTAGTACCACCTCCAGTGGCTGTTGTGGATTAACTGACCTAATGCATGTATTAAACGCCAATGCATGAAAAGCCTCTGGAACAGTTCTTGGTACACAGTATGCACTCAATAAATGTTTACTGTTGGCATTATTAGTATCCATTTCTACGTTAGTCACATTAAACAATGCCTTGTAAGGAAATACTCAGTGGACAGCCTTTAGGTTCTTGGATCAGTGAACCTGAAAGTCAAGAGTCAGCAGCCTCTATGAGGCAAAGGCACACAGATCAAGTCTTTCTGTCAGGATTACATCTTCAGATGGGGAAGAAGTAAATCGTGAAGATCCACTAGGCTTTCTCCAAAGTAAAACTGGAAAACTACTGACTCTCACATTTGAGAAATCAAAACCAAAAGCATATATGGAGAAGGAGAGGGTGAGGGTCAGCGAGCGTGTCACCTGAGTGGAGACTCAAACTTCACTCCAAAACTACTAAAAACTTTGAAAACCTTATTTTCATCTCCCACCTATAAAATGTCATCCGCTTCAGAAAGCAACAATAACGAAAGCAACACTTTGGGTTTGCCTCTTTCTTCTCTAACTCATCCAACGCAACACAAAGCATGAATCATACACATCAGTGCTTCATCTAGGTATCTTGCAAAAACGGAGGCTCTGACTCAGTAGATTTAGAGCGGGGCTTAAGAGTCTGCATTTCTAACGAGCTTGCAGGTGATGCTGATGCTGCCCATCCTTGGACCATATTTTGAGCAGCAAGTGTAGCATTATCCCACTTACCTTCACAACCACCCCAATGGGTAGGAACCATCATTCCACAAAAGAGGAGCCTGAAGTTGGGAAAAGTTAAGTAACTTGCCCAAGGCCAATGAGCTTACTAAATGGTGAGCCTGATATTCTAACCCCGGCCTGTGTAGTCCCCAGGCCCGTGGTAATCGTTCACTACACCGCAGCCCACCCAACCGTAACCATCCTTCAATCCCATGTGTTCCTAAATTAAGCCGGAGCAGACCCGCCCACAGGTAACTCCGGAGCATCCACAATCAACAAATAGGCAAGAGTCACTGAAAGGTGTGAGGCAGAGTGAGCGCGGGGCGCGAATGCAGAGGAGGCTGCGTCCTGAGTGACCGCCACTCCTTCAATCAGTTCCACTCCTCGGTGCTCGCTCTGCCATCTCCGAGACGCCGCGGAAACCTTCCGTCCACGCCAGCGAACTGCCAGGACCTCCCAAGTTTAAGAACATGCGAGCGCACACACGCCGACAGAGCCGGCTGTAAGAGAGGGGACCCCGGGGCCGGTCACCCCAGCCGCGGCTCGCCGGGCCGGGCCCCCGAGAGGAGCTGCCCGCCCAGCCCCGGGGCGGCGCGCACCCTCGAAAGCCGGCTCCTCCGCGGGCCGAAGCTGGCAGGGGCCACAGGGGGCGGCGACTCCGGGCGCCTGAGGCGCTCGCTGAGCCGGGTGGGCTCCAGGGGCGGGCAGAGCGCGGGGCGGGGATGGGGCGGGGAGGCCGGGGTCCCGAGATGGGGAGACCGGAAGGGCCGCCGGGGAGGAGAGGGGAGGGCTGGGGGCGGCGGTTACAAACCCCACGCGCTAAAAAGGCGCGCTCTCTCCATCGGCCGCACTCACTCACCTCCCCCGTACACCCCGCCGCTCATGGCTGCTATCGACGCGACTCCTACGCTAAAGGCCACACGGCGAAGTGACTGCAACGGCCGCGACTGCGGGTCCGGAGAAGCGCTGCTCCCCGACTCCCTTAACTTCCACTGCCACCCCCCTCAGGCAACAAAGCGGCGTCCACACACCCCGGCGCGCAGTCACACTTGCTGGCTCCCCTTATCAGCCAATCACGAGAGGCCCGACTACCCTTCAGTCAATTAGAATGAGGCTATGCTGCATCCCTGCCGCGGCACAGCCAGTTTAGCCAATCGAAAGCAGCCATGGGGGCGGGGAGAGGGGAAAGCGACGGAAGGAGGGAAGGAGTTGGGTTGCGGAACTGGGGGGGCGGGGCTTTCCTAGTGGGCGGGAAAGTGGGGCGGAGGGAGCAGGAGAGGGAGGAGGAAGGCCGAAGGCAAGAGTCGGGGGCGGGCCTAGGGGGTGTGGCTGGGCTCGGAGGCGCGGTGGCAATCCGGTAGAGCGAGGTAAACCTCTGGAAGACATCTGGAATTTGAGGTGTCTCCACGCAATAGTTCCGACGGTTCTGGATTGTAGTGAATGAAGGTTTTTTTTTTTTTCTGAAAAAGTATTTTCAACTAACTTATGTTGAAAAAATTAAATGTTATGCTCCACTTTGGGGTAGGAGGCACCCGTGAATCGTACAAAGCAATAGGACCCAGAAATTTTAACAAAGGTTATTAATAATTAAAAGAAGAAGGAGATGATTCAGGCAGCACTTAAAAAAATTTTTTTAAGTGTCATCAATTTCTTTTATCCTGTGAGACAGGTATAAAGCAGTGTAATCAATCCTCATCCAAGCAAGCACCTAGTCCTAAATACATCTCAGGACGGTCTGCTCTTAGTCCCCTATGTCTATCAGCCCAGTCCAGATGACCGTTATCTCTCCCCTGGATTACTGCAACAGCTTGTCGCTTGCCTCTTGGCCACACTGCAGGCAGCCTGATCTATAAAAACGCCCAAATCATGATCATGTCCCTCCAACTAAAACTCCTAGATCGGTTGTATACCCTTGCGGGTTGAGAGCCATTGGGTTTTTTTTTTTTTTTAAATAAATTTATTTACTTATGGCTGCGTTGGGTCTGGCTGCCCGCGGGATGCGCCTGGATAGCGATTCTTAAATTGGTTTGTCTAGAGTCTAGACATATAGGTAGTTCTTAACCTTAAGAACAATTGAATAAAACCCCATCAGTCTCAGTGCCAGCAGCGCGGCAGAAAGTGATAGAAGGGTGGGGAACAAGGCTAGTGAGAAAACCCTTTCCTGTTCACTTAGCAGTATAATCTCAGTATCCCTGATCATTTAGAAACTCCGTTTACCCAATGAGATAATGCAGAAGTCAGCAAACTATGGCCCCAGAGCCAAATCCAGCCTGCTTTTGTGTGTGTGTGGTTTGTTGTTGTTGTTGTTTTTAATTTTAATTTTTTACAAAAAAATTTTATTGAAATATAGTTGATTTACAATGTTGTGTTAGTTTCAGGTGTACAGCAAAGTGATTAAGTTACACATGTATATACAAATATATATATATTCTTTTTTTACATTCTCTTCCATTGTAAGTTATTACAAGATATTGACTATAGGTAGTTCCCTGCTTTGTTTTTGTATGGCCAGTGAGCTAAGAATGATTATTGCGTTAAAATATTTTAAAAAATATTTTTAAGAAAAACACTTTGTGATATATGAAATTCACATTTCTGTAATAAACTAAGTTTTACTGGAACACATTTATGGCTGCTTTTGCTCTGTAAGGGCAGAGTTGAGTTTTACTACAGAGGCCATGTGGCACACTAAGCTGGAGGATGTATTTACTACTGGATCCCTTATAGAAAGAGTTTACTGACCCCAGAGACAGTGCATGTAACACATCTACCACGGTGCACCACGTACTCTATGTTAACTGTGGGCCCCATGATTACAGCTCTCACTGTGGATACAGAGCAAATCCCCCAAATAATTCTATTTCCACTCTATGTTTTTATGTTGTGTTAGACTAATAAAGCTGATGAGTTGCAAAATGAATAAAATATAAAAACTATTACTTTGGTAATAGTTAAATATTGAAGAGATACTATTTTTGTTTATAATACACAATAATCCATTTTTATCAATTTACCATTTAAACACATAGTAATGCATACATAGCAATTTAAATAGATTATATATATTGATATCTCTCATCATTACTATCTCTAACATCTCCCATGGAAATAAGATACCATCTGGGTTGAAAAAGTGAAATATTTGTCCCACTAGTTCAGAGTGCATCAGAAAACAAAACAGTTCTGCAGGGTTAATAGGGACCACACCCCTAGCCTCCAGGGAGGCCTGAGATTCTGTGACTGTCCCCTCCCACAGAGAACACACTGGAGTGCTGGGGACTCTTCAGCCTGACAGCACAAAGAGACAGCTTGAGAAAATACTGAAAAGTCATGGTTAGATGTTTTTACCTAAAGTGTTTTGCTTCATTTGATAATTTGGAAAAATATTAGAAAACAGAGCAGCACAATAAATGTAGCCAACATTTTATAGTAACTTTAAATGGACTACAGTCTATAAAAAATTTTTGAATCACTATTTTGAACACCTAAAACTAATATATCGATAATACTGTAAATCAACTATACCTCACTTAAAAAAAAAAGAAAACAGATCATTCGTAATTTCAGGTCAGCTTTTTCTCTCGATGTATCAGTGGACACATTGCTTTATAAACCACTTGAAATGTACTTCAAATGAAATGAACTTCAGAGTACATTTGATGTCAGGATTAATCGCATTAGTGCAGATAAAAGGGCACACGTAAGCCTTTCATAAATTTTAATCAGCAAAAAATGTAATAGGGCAATAAAATTATTGGCCCTAATGCACTAAATTACTGGAGGAAGGGACTTTTGAGAAAGGAAACCTATTCAGCATCCTAAGGGAACTGTGCTTCCTCAGATGTCAGTAATAATGACATTGTTTCCTCTGAGGCAAGACTTATACCATGGCAGCTTGTTTTCTTCCATAATTAGAAAACTGGTGGAATATACATTAAAAGAAAAATAGTGACCCAGCAGAATCTATTTTACAAAGTATAAAATATCTGAGAGCTTTTTTTACATTAATATTTCTCCTCTATAGCCTATATTTTCTCTAAAGTCTTGACTCAGCCTACATTATTGTTACTGATAGCTAGTCAGATCAAACAACAACAACTCAAGGTTATTGTCTGTATGTCAGTTCTCAAGGGCATAATATACCAAAACAATCAATGCTTGCAATTTTCCTGCTTGAGCCAGCATATCCTGTATGTAAACCTAAAAATAAAAGATATTGAAGTAACACATATGTAAACACCTACCCACAGTAGATGCTCAGTGGTTGACTCTGAATCCAGATCTATAGAAATAAGTGCCCTTTCAGAAATCCTTTGTAATCTCTGAGCATCATGGACATATATACACTACCAAATGTAAAATAGATAGCTAGTGGGAAGCAGCTGCATAGCACAGGGAGATCAGCTTGGTGCTTTGTGACCACTTAGAGGGGTGGGATAGGGAGGGTGGGAAGGAGGGAGACGCAAGAGGGAAGAGATATGGGAACATATGTATATGTATAACTGATTCACTTTGTTATAAAGCAGAAACTAACACACCATTGTAAAGCAATTATACTCTAATAAAGATGTAAAATAAATTAAAAAAATAATTTCCTGTATACTTGGTGCAACCCTCGGTTTTGCCTCACTGGGTCGCTGGTCTTCTATTATTGTAACACTGCACCAGAAAGCTTCTGATGCTTCATCCTTGCTCCTTCTTTTTACCAGCTCTGTCAGAATTCAGATCAGAGCAGTCATTACAAAATGTTACTGCTCTTGTCCTCTGTCTTAGCCTTTAACAAGTTTAGAGTTGAAAAAGAGAATTGCAGCTGTTATTAATGCAAGTTAGGAAACACATTCAAGGGATTATCATCTGTTAAGAATAACACAAAAATTTATGTACATTTAGAATTATTTCATGCTGCAAAATACATGACATTAGCAATTATGAAAAAGAACTTTCAATGTAAACATTTTTGTGTAGATATGTGTATATTTAAAGAGTCATCGTAAGTACCCTCCTCTTTTTATAGAAAGTCCAAAAATAAAACACTCATGCAAGCACTACTGAGATAAAGAATGAATATCTGGAGTCCAGAATTTTTTACCAGTAGACATATGATCAGTCAGATTCATCTGTTTGCCATTAGAACAGTAAGAGATCTGCTAACCACTTCAAATAATATGACCTAGATATACAAAGAAGCAAATGAAATTATATTTGATCATAGCTGGTACCTTTGTAACACAACAACTGGTTTATTATAGTATTAACAATGTGATCCTGAAAAGACAAAGAAGTAAAGTAGATGAAGTGCTAGATGCTCTCTGGATTTTATGTCTTTACTATTTCATTATCACTTTAAAATCTCTTTGTTCATTTGATATAGCTCTTGTGAGATATCACAACGAGTAAACGATGTCAGCATTTAATCGATTGGTGCCATAAAGGGGTACTATGCTGCCTTGGGTTGCTTTGGGGCAACTCATGGGCATCCCGCTGATCTAGGACAGTGCCAACACCATGTTATGGGACTGCTACACAGCCCAAGGAGCAACGGTGAATGGAGTCCAAAGTTCATGCTCCTGTATTGCTTCATTAGAACAATTGAAACCATTTTGGAATCAGAAGAATTTCATCTGCCATATGATAATAATGACTATAAATTACTGACCTCCTAATACATGCTATCATAGGAAACGTGCTTTATATATAATATTTTCCATGTAATCCACACAACATCCTCATGAGGGTTTTGCATAAGAGGCCCAGAGTGTCAGCAAGTTGCCCAATATCACACAGCTATTGAAAGAGTCAGGATTTGAAACTACCAAACATGCTGTTCCTACTTCCTAAGATACGTTTTTCTTTCTACTTCCTCTACACTTTCAGTAAAGTTTTATTACATATATATTTTTTTAAATCAAAATGTACAAAAAGAAATATCTCTCTCCTACCTGTGTCCCTAGCTGCCAATTTTCCTCTTCAGAGATGTTCTATGCTTCTACAAGTAATTATGTAAATATATCCCCCCCCCATTTTTCTGATATAAATGGTAATTCACATTACGCTAGTGGGTTTTAATAAGCATTCTCCTCAGAAACTAATTTTAATATGTTTACTTTTTAACATTTTTATTTTAAAAAATTTAGTGGATAGTCTATACACTTGGCTAGAAACTGAAACAATACCATTAAGTCCCCTACATACGAACCCTCAACTTGCAAACTTTAAAAGATTCAAACATGCATTTGCATGTCCAATCATGTCCAATAGTTAGTTCACGTGTCTGGCATACACTGTCATGTGCGTGCATCTTCTACAAGTGGTTGTGTTATTGTGTACTTTACTATGCAGTACTGTATAGAGTACAGTAGTACAGTATCTTTAGTTCAAGCCCAGGGTGTCCGGAAGCAAGGGTGAAAGCAGCAGTGAAGTAGCTGGTACTGCTAAGAAGCGCCAGGAATTGGACACGCAGAGAAAGGACAAAGACAGGCAATAGGAAAAAGAAATAACTGAAGAACTGAAGGATTCATGATGCAGGAAATGGCAAAGGGATTTTCTTTATTTGAGGAGGCACTGTTAGTTTTTGAGGCACGGGACCCGAACGTAGAATGGTACACGAAGGTTGCAGCAGCTGCTCAGAATGTGATCCAGTGATACCGTGTCATCTATGACGAGAAAAAAAGAGCTATTACCCAGACGTCACTGGATCGTTTTTTCAAGAGGGTAGATGGAATTGAATCCAGCAAGGAACCAGAACCTGTGTCATCAACGTCAGGCGTGAATGAAACTGCAGCTTGCCCTCCGTCTCCTATCGCTGACGATCCTTCAGCTCTACTGTCTCCCACCTCCTCTCCCCGCTCCAGTCAGTAACTATTCTTGCCTGTTCACTCGATGCCAGTCCCTGTATGCCAGCTGTTGTACTGTACTACTGTACTTTTCAAAGTACTGTACTGTAAGATTAAAAATGCTTTCTTTATTTTTTGTGTTTGTTTTTTACATATTATTTGTGTGCAAAGTATTATAAACCTATTACAGTGCAGTGCTATATAGCTGACTGTGTTAGTTGGGTACCTAGGCTAACTTTGTTGGACTTAACGAGCAAACTGGACTTATGAATGTGCTCTCAGAACAGAACTCATTCGTATGTAGGCGAGTTACTGTACAAAAGAGTGAAAAGCAAGTCTCTCTCCCTCCAGTCCTTGAAATTCTTCATTCTTCCCACCAGACTGAACCACTTTCACCAGTTTTTTTATTTGATTAATTTTGGCTGCGTTGGGTCTTCGATGCTGTACGCGGGCTTCTCTAGTTGCGGTGAGCAGGGGCTACTCTTCCTTGTGCTGCGAGGGCTTCTCATTGCGGTGGCTTCTCGTTGCGGAGCATGGGCTCTAGGCGCGCAGGCTTCAGTAGTTATGGCACGAGGGCTCAGTAGTTGTGTCTTGCGGGCTCTAGAGCACAGGCATAGTAGTTGTGGCACACGGGCTCAGTTGCTCCGCGGCATGTGGGATCTTCCCGGACCAGGGCTCGAACCCGTGTCCCCTGCGTTGGCAGGCGGATTCTTAACCACTGCGCCACCAGGGAAGCCCACCAGTTCCTTTTGTAAGCTTCTAGAGATCATCTTTTCAAATAAAAGCATATATTTGTATCCTTCCCCCTACTATATTTTGTTTATTTAGATAAGCAGTAGCATATTAAACACATTGTCTTGCACCTGACTTCTTTCACTAAACCATAATATCTTGAAGATCATTCCGTGTTAGTTTGTATAATTCTATCTTTTAAATTTAAACATCAGACAGAATTCCATTACATGTATACACCATAATTTATTTCACCAGTTCTCTATTACATGGACATTTACATTATTTCTAATCTTTTGCTAGTGTGAAGAATACTGCAATGACTATCCTCTTCTGTGTGCAAATGTGAGAGAGCTTTTATGCAGGATGAATTCTCAGAAGTGGAATTGTTGAGTCACAAGATATATGCATTTATTTCAATGGTCATTGCCAAATTACAGAGGTTGTACAATTTACATTCCCTCACTAACATGTTTGGAAGTACACTTTTTCATCCAAACCTCACCAACACAGAACTTTATCAAATTTCTGTCAAGATGGAGTTTTTATGAAAGATGTTTCATTCATTCACTAGCTGTTTAGGTAGAGCTCCTGATTTTACTTATTGAATCTACTGATTCATGGTATACCAGACCCAGGAGTAGATTCAGGGGACTCCAGACTGTGGATGACAAAAGAAAGGTGAACCTTTGATCAGCTAATTTACTGTACCTACTCTAAGCCAGGCACCGGGAATACAGGGAGAAGTGAGCCTGGGCTCTACTCAGGGACTATAACTGTTCCCACTTTTGGTGAAAATGGCTGCAAACACATTCCAGTTGCTACTTGGAGAATGGATCCCTGAAGTTCATTCAGGCTTAGGCCTCCAAAGCTTGAGAAGTGGTGGGTGGTGGTTCTGCAATTTTTTCATTTGAAGTCTTTTGTCTTCCCTCTGGCATATGAATAAGACAGTTGCAAACAAAAGAGAAGGCATTTGGCACACCTAATCGGTGGTACTCATATTTTAATTGCAGGGTGCTCTGTATCTACAGCCAGGGAACAGTCTATAAGGTTTGTTTTATTTTGTTGGTAGGTGGGGAGAGGGTATTTCTTTTGTTCTATTTTTGGGTGGTAGGGGAAGGATATTAACGTTTTTTTTTTAAAAATATGAGAAACAGAGGAATTATTAATTATAAAATCATCAGCATTTGCAGATGATTCTAATAAATGCCATCTTCCAGCTCTAAACTGACTACACAAAAGGCTTTATTTTGTGGAAAATTATTTTAATCATTAGATATGTAAAATAATAAGCAGAATGTTTAGTTTTTAACAGATATCTGGTCAAAATGGATATCCTTCCCTGTGAGGGCATACTTGAGAATGCAACAGTTATAAATGCACCATATATTTATAATCTTTTTTTAAATTGAAGTATAGTTGATTTACAATGTTGTGTTAGTTTCAGGTGTACAGCAAAGTGATTCATATATACATCTATCCATTCTTTTTCAGATTCTTTTCCTATATAGGTTATTGCAAAATACTGGGTATAGTTCCCTGTGCCATACAGTAGCTCCTTGTTGGTTATCTGTTTTATATATAGTCGTGTGTATATATTAATCCCTCCTAATTATTCCCCTCCCCGCCCGCCCTTTCCCCTTTGGTAAGCATAAGTTTGTTTTCTATGTCTACAGGTCTATTTCTGTTTTGTAAATAAGTTCATTTGTATCTTTTTTTTTTTGATTTCACATATAAATGATATCATATGATATTTGTCTTTCTCTGACTGGCTTACTCACTTTGTATGATAATTTCTAGGTCCATCCATGTTGCTGCAAATGAGGAAAGCCTATATTTAAAATTACCATTATGTTTGTTGAGTTCTGATAAAAAAAAATCAAAAAGCACCCATAATCCAGATGGAAACACCCAATCGTTGAAGAATTTGAACATAAAATTAGGTCATAATTAGCCTATTATGCATAATCAATACTATAAAAAATACTATGATTTTTGAGTCCAGCCTTTCTTTCCCACCCCTCCTGTTACCTCATATAGCTTCTACAGAATCACATTACACTACTCTTGAGAGTAGTGAGATTACTCACCTTGGTTACCAACTGTCAGACTTTGATAAACTTACACAGGGATTAAAAAGCTGCTGAGTTTACTGTTTGTAGCATCAGTGCTGCACCAAATCCAGGAGTATTTTTATTTTGCGGGGACTCTAGACTCTGGGCAACAAAAGCAAGCAGAATAACTTACAAGCTGAACCTTTGATTATTTCATGTTGTTCTGTCAGCTGTTAGGAGGATCCATGTCATTCCCACTGTGCCAGCTGGGCTATAGTAAGAAACAGAGACAGCAGTGCTCCCAGAACGTTTTTGGTGTCTATCCCCCGGGACATGTGAACAAGGAGATTCTGAAGGATCCAACACGATATCCCTTCTGGAAGATTCTTGCGTAACACTTGACAGTAACAGTTTTAATTGTAATTGCTAGTTTGAAGCCTTATTTTAAAAACTTGACCTAAACTTGCTCTACTTCACATAGCTATCACTATGATCATATTCACAACTATTAACTAATATTTATTGAGCTGTGTTTATTGCAAACTGCTGACCTTGAAGTTACAATAGGAATAAGGCAAAGAAAACCAGGAAAACAAACATATAGTGCAGATAAGTGCTGAAAGGGAACACAGAGAAACAAAAATAGCTGTACGTGACTAGCAGAGTTATGTGTACTTTTTTAAATGTTTTGTTTGGTGTCATAAATTTGTTTTAAACATTATTGGCTTTAACAACACATTTAAAATTTTACACTAGGAAAGTAGTTTTATGATCCTAAATTGGGGTTTTAATTTCCAGGGTAATATTTTGGTACGTATTATTTCAGGGTTTTTTCCTTTGCTTATACTATCTCTTTATCTCTATAAAGATATAGATATAATTTATAAATAATTACAATATTTTAATATATAATTATATATAGTTACACATAATTTTATTTATATACTTTGACATAGATAATATTTAATAAAGTAACAACATACTATGTAAGTTCATATTCTGTTCTGAAACATGCTTTTTTTAAAAAAATAATTAATTAACTTATTTTTGGCTGTGTTGGGTGTTCGTTTTTGCGCGAGGGCTTTCTCTAGTTGCGGCGAGCGGGGTCCACTCTTCATCGCAGTATGCGGGCCTCTCACTATCGCGGCCTCTCTTGTTGCGGAGTACAGGCTCCAGACGCGCAGGCTCAGCAGTTGTGGCCCACGGGCCCAGTTGCTCCGCGGCACGTGGGATCCTCCCAGACCAGGGCTCGAACCTGTGTCCCCTGCACTGGCAGGCGGACTCTCAACCACTGCGCCACCAGGGAAGCCCTGAAACATGCTTTTTTCACTTAATATATTTGGACAGGTTTCCACAATATTATATATAGATTTACATAATTTTAAAAAATGATTGTTTTGGACTTCCCTGGTGGCGCAGTGGTTAAGAATCCGCCTGCCAATGCAGGGGACAGAAGTTAGAGCCCTGGTCTGGGAAGATCCTGCATGATCCTGCATGCCCCGGAGCAACTAAGCCCATGCACCACAACTACTGAGCCCACGTGTGCCTGGAGCCCGTGCTCGGCAACAAGGGAAGCCGCCGCGGTGAGAAGCCCGCGCACTGCTGGAGTAGCCCCCACTCGCCGCAACTAGACAGAGCCCGCGTGCAGCAACGAAGACCCAACGCAGCCAAAAATAAATTAATTACTTAATTTAAAAAAATGTTTCACTGTAGGGATAGTTCATTATTTATTTAAGCAACTGCCTAATGATCAACATTTCTATTATTTCTAATGTTCTGCTGTTATAAATATTCATATAGATTAAATGATAGTTTTATCTCCTGTTATAGATACCTTGGATGTCTGTGTCATTGCATATTTGTGAATACTGATTGATGTATACAAGTTTAAAATTTTTTTACGTTGACATTCATATTAATACATCAATCATTTTCTTTATCATTTTTGTACTTAATATCATGCATAGAAGGGTGGATAAGGACTTCCCTGGCAGTCCAGTGGTTAAGAAGCTGCACTTCCAATGCAGGGGGCATGGGCTCGATCCCTGGTTGGGGATCTAAGATCCCGTATGCTGCATGGTGTGGCCAAAGATAAACAAATAAATTAATTAATTAAAAGATTTATTTTTTTTAAAAAGTGTATAGCTGCCAGGAACTGGGGTATTTTGTTGTCGTTTTATTTGCTTTTCAGAAAATCTAGCCCTCTGCTGAATTCTCCAATATGTACTTGGATGGCCCTGCTCATCATTTTTTCATTTATATCAGGAAAACTGCTCAAAATCAAAGCAGGAAGGGGTAGCTGCTGCCCAGGACTCAGCCACCCTGCCCTGACTGTGCTCCGGCTGCTGGCAGCTGAGTTGATCTTCCGAGGCTCTGGCTGAACTCTATCTCCCGGCTAAATCCAAAATCTGACTGGCACACTGAGGCACACTGCTTGGGGTCCTGCCTGGCCTGACTCTCCCCACTCCGGCTTCCCTTGATTCTGCCTGTGCCCCTGGCTAGCCAGGCACAGCTGAACTCCCAGGGTGCCAACCTCACTGGTCTTCCTGAACTCTATACTTGCTCACGCCTTCCAAACTAGTCTTACACCCTTGGCTGCAACTTTTTAACTCTTGACCTGCCTTGTTTGTTGTGTGGTCCCCAGCTCTGAAAGGCTAACAGAACAAATGCCAAATGAAACGCCTCTTCAAATAGTTCACAGTGTATAGAGTTTGCAATGATGCATATTTGTTACTCAAGGAAAAAAATCCATTAAGTAAGAAAAATCCAATTAGCCCTCTGAAGACAATGCCTCACACACACTTTCAGATATCTAAATTAAATCACAGCATACTCCTAATACCATCCACAAAGAGATCTGGGGTGGGAGGGGGGATGCCAAGGGAGAGAGGTGAGGAGGACATATTTATATGAAGGAAGTTAACTCTTACGATTAGCTATATTCTAATGAAAATAAAATGATTCGGAAGACCTAGAAGATGACTCTACAGCATAATAATTTATAAAACAGTGTGGAATTTTCAGTAAACTTAAAAAAATACTCTTTCTTGAAGTTTATGAGAATTTATTGTCACAAGTTGTTTTCTTGCTCTAAGAATTCATTTTCTCATAAACTGTACAGAATATCTTGTAAAAAAAATAAACCCATGGAATAGTATTTCTAAAATGCAGTAATCCTTTTATCTTCTCTTTTGTCATTTATAACTCTTTCTTTGAATCTTTCAAAGAATTTCCAATTTTCTTTGTAGACTGACAAAAATAACTTCAAATCACCCTGGAATCTGTGTATAAGCATAGAATCATGGAATTTCTTTCTGAGAGAATTTGCCTATTACTTCTATTAAATTTTAAAGATGAGGAATAGCAAATGATAATCCCTCATTTTTTTGCCACCTAACTCCAGCCCTTGTTTTCTTGCCTTTTCCTGACATTGGAATGTCAGAGCCTGGATTTCCCTTAATCATGCCTTTAGATTAGTTTTCTATTACTGCTGTAACAAGGTATCACAAAATTAATGGTGTAAAACAACACAAACTTATTCTCCTACACTTTTAAAGGTCAGAGGTCCAAAACTGAATCTTAGGGAGAATTAATCAAGGTATTCACAGAGCTGTGTTTCTTCTGGAGGCTCAGGAGGAGAACACATGCCTTGTCCTTCTCTTTAGAGGTTTAGAGGTTTCCTGCAACCCTTGGCTCGTGGTCACACATCACTCTGTCTTCTGCTTCTGTCAACACATCCCCTTCTCTGAGTCTGACCCTCCTACCTCTGTTTTATGAGGACTCTTGTGATTATGTTGTGCTCACCCAGATAACCCAGGATAATCTCCCAGTATTGAGGTCCTGACCTTAATCACATCTGCAAAGTCTCTTTTGCATGCACAGGGTCCAGGGATTAGAATGTGGACATTTTTGGGGAGACCATTATTCCATCCTAATCCAGTCACATACTTGAATCTACTTTATAATTTTGCCTGGATAACTCACTAATGGGAAAACACCATTAATATTTTTTGCTTTTAAAACTAAAGTATAAAGGCAATAGCTATGTCCATGAAGAGAGCAGAAGAAGATACTAGGGCAAATGCAGTTCTGTAATGATCTATTTCTATAATTACACAACCACATGTTCTCTCTGCCAGTTCCCTCCTTTCATACCTTGGTTCCATCCATTCTCATATCTCCCATGCCTGGTCTTTAACTAGGATCTTCTTTTGCCCATTAGGAACTCCCCATTACAAGATCAAGAAGCTCCCCTACATCCTTGAACACAGTTTCTCTTAAATTATAGTTCATGACTAACTATGGTTAAAGTTTGGCTTTCCACCAATACCACTGTCATCTCTAATGTAGGCCACTTCCCATTGTGTTTCCCCAGTGCTCACAAGGTAAGGAGGCATTGGTATATTTTATTTAATTGCTACTTCACTACTTTTTCTCCACCACTGCTCTCAATACCATATGTGTTTTGGAAGGAAGCCCAAGCCATTCACTTACATGTCCCTTCCCCTACCTTCTCTAATTATCTATGGAAATTCAGGATACTCTTAACTTTCCTTGATCATTTCAGGATTTCAATCCTTCTCTCTACCCTATCTATTGCCATCTACCTCAACAGCTGCATACAAACTTTCCAACATTCTGACCTCACAATTCTTACTAGGATCAACATAATTCCATAGTCTTCACATGCCTCCTCTCCTTGCCAGCTGGGTCCAGTAACACTCACTCATTGATTCTGCCCTGACCTTCCATGGTCAAAGGCTTTGGGAAGCTCTGCATCGCCATTTGGAAAGCTCAAAAGCAAATAGACCTTCTTGCAGTTGAACTCTGACTTTATTTTTCATTTCTAGAAACTGGGCTTCGACTTGATGTCAAGAAGTTACCAAGGAATAAAATTGGTTTTCATCTTGCTCCCTTTTGTTTAAGGCCTGTGACAGTCTCTTCTCCCCATAGGCCTCCAGGGGTCCTGACCTCTCTCCTCCCCCCAGTTCAAGGCTGTGGCAAACTTTCCTGGCACTTGAAACCTGCGTCTCTTTGTCATCTCAACTCTGAACATTACCTGCATCTAGAATCCAGCAGCCACATCCATCCTGAGGCTGAGCATTCACTTGGACCCTGACTTTGATAGATTCACATATTTCCTGACTACTGTGTTCTGCCTGCTTGGCTGGACATTCTTCCAGTACCAACAGCTGGGTCTTTATCCTCGGCACCTGTTCACCCAAGTAGACTGGTCCAGCTTCAATTCAGTCTACCCCACCAAGCTGCAATGAACTTTTCTGTGACCAGCTAATCAATGAGATATAATAGCCCCATGCTCTCTACCACTCTCTCACTGCTATCCAGTTGGGTTTTCCTTCTCCCTTTGTTCTCCAGTAGCTCACCCCACAGGCTCTCTACTTTTTTCTTGCATTATTTCCTTCCCTCACCGCTCCAGGACATTCCAAACATTTTATATCCTCTCACGTCTTGGTTTCTCTGCCACCTTCTCTCTGCCAATATTCCAAACTTGGTTAGTCCCTGGGGTCATCATTAGCACCATCTACAAAACTTCCAGTTCTCTTCCCTCTAGGTAACTGGTAGGGTCTTACTTCTCCAACCCCTCTGCTCTGGCCAATGAAATGTAATTGTGAAAAGTCTCGTTTCCAAGCAGAAGCTTTACGAGAGAACGCTTCCTTTACCACATTCTCTTTCCCTTCGCCTCCATGATCTACAGCACACTCTGAGTGAGGAGAGTGGCCCCAGTCGACTGACAGTGGACACGTAGCAACAGAAGAAATAGATCTTTGTCGTTTTAAGCATTTGAGATTAGGAGGTTGTTATCGTACATAACCTAACCTATCCTGACAGATACTGATCCTCCCATCTGTTTTCTCCTCTCATATTCCTGGTCTGTAGTGGACCTGGTTGTTTCACCTGACAGCATTCCTTTGAAAACCACCCCTTCCTCAATGTGGGTTTATGTAATTCATGACTTCAGGGGTAAGTGTATGACTCAGACCCAGGCAGTCAAACTATCCCATCCCCTAGGCCCCAGTGATTAGTCCAGTGGTGGTCACATTACCCAAGTTGGGCCAACTGTAGTCTGTATTAGGGTTTGGCTGGAAAATTGGGAGAGAAATGCTCTTTTTGTGGGGGCTTGTTAAAGCAGGTAGACTGTATTCTGGAGCTGGCAGTGGCTACTTAGGAAAGCAGGGCTAAACAATGGAGAAAAACATAGTTTTTGTTTGTTTGTTTGTTTTTGCCATACGCGGGCCTCTCACTGTTGTGGTCTCTCCCGTTGCGGAGCACAGGCTCCGGAAGCGCAGGCTCAGCGGCCATGGCTCACGGGGCCCAGCCGCTCCGCGGCATGTGGGATCTTCCCGGGCCGGGGCATGAACCCGTGTCCCCTGCATTGGCAGGCGGACGCTCAACTACTGCGCCACCAGGGAAGCCCAAAACATAGTTTTGATGACATTTTTTGAGGCTCTGGATTTAGCCATGTCATAAATCTTTATGCTCTTTAGACGTTCTTGTTATGTAAGCCAATAAATTTCCTTTTTTCCTTTAATCTATTTTGAGTTGAGATTTTTGTCACTTGCAACTGAAAAAGTGCTGATTAAAACAGCTGCAAAGCATTAAGGGAAACATCAGGAAACCGTACAATTTTCCTTTATACTTTTATCCTATAGAATATCAACTGAATTCTCACTGGGATCAGCAATCCTTTTGCTCAGCTTTATTTACCTCCTAGTGTATTCCTCATGGTGCATATTCCAAACATTCTCTATTCTCCTTAATTCCTTTCCCACTCCCTAAGAGGAGCTAGCCTTTCACTTCTCTGAAATGAAATTCATCTCTCTTGTGTCCTCCACTTTAACCCTATTCCTATGTATTTTCATCTATCCATCTCTTTCCAAACTTAACCGTATCACTTGTTCCTCTGCTGGTGGATTTTGTGTCCTGGTTTTCCTCTTATATCTCTGATCACTCCTGTGTCTCCACTTCTTTCCACTGCAGCCTGGGAACAACTGTTCACAGCCTCTACCTGTCTTTTCTTCCACTGCAGATTCCTGGTATCTATTCCTTTGGCTTTATCTGTCACCCACAAGCAAATAGCTCTCAAGTCTATACATTCCAGGCTTGGCCTGCTAGACTTTTGCATTCACATGCCCCAGTTGGAAATGCACCTCAAACTCAACATGTCCAAAAGTGAAATTATTCTACTCAATTCAAACTCTGAGTTATCCTGGGCAATCTCAGCTTCTCTCCTCTGTACCCTCAGATCCAATTAGTTACTATGTCTTATCAATACCACCCTATGATACCTCTCCAAACTATACCCTCCTTACTACACACACAGCTACTAGTTCTGGCTTTTATTATCTGCTTTGCAGACTCATGCAATCATTGCCACAGTTTCCCTAGGATGATCAAACTCCAGCAGGCCAAAAACAAAATGAAGTAAAAAGACACAAAATGAAGTAAGTTTTCAGTTGCTACCTCTTGTCCAGGCACATACATCAGCTCAGGACTCTCTGTTGAATGTTTGCTAGAGACCTGTTATTTTCACAAGCCAGATCTCAATATTTCATATCCACAGTGACATCCTCAGCACACTTGGGAATAGTACATCTTATGCTCAGGGGTCATTGCTGCAAAATTCTTTTGTAGTCCTCATGGCCCCACTGAAAATTTCAAACATGCTATTGCAAAAGTTTCCAGAACCCATGCAATATCATTGTTTTGTTAGAGAGTGTTCACCCAGCCTTGTCCCAGACTCTTTGACCTTTTTGTTCCACTACTATCCCGAACAGCCTTTTATAACAGGGCCTTACAATACACTGTTTTATAAAAGTCTCAACTATACAGGTGTATAAACCTGTAAGAATCGCTCTAACAGCGATAACCTACCCAGCCTCCTGCCTCTCCCCTTTTTAGCTCATTCTCTTCAGAAAATGGTTCCAGTTCCTTTCTTGAAGCACAGCATGGATCACTCTTTAAAAAATTCAGTTGCTCACACTAACTACAGAATCCAACCCCAATTCCTTTGCCTGGTGTCTTAGTCCACTTGGGCTGTTATAACAAAATACCGTCAACTGAGTAGCTTATAGAGTTGACCCTTGAGCAATGCAGGGATTAGGGGCACCCACCCTCTGTGCATTTGAAAATCCGAGTATAATTCATAGTTGGTCCTCCCTATACACAGTTCATCCATATATGTGGTTCTGCACCCGGGATTCAACCAACCGGGGATGGTGTAACACTGCAGTATTTACTATTGAAAAAAATACACATGTAGGTGGATCCATGCAGTTCAAACCCGTATTGTTCAAGGGTCAACTGTAAACAACAGAAATGTATTTCTCATAGTTTTGGAGGCAGATAAATCCAAGATCAAGGTGTCAGCCTCTCTCCTTGGTTTGTAGATGACTACCTTCTATCTCTGTCTTCACATGGTCCTTCCTCTGTGTGCACCCATGTCTGTGTCCAAATTTTCTCTTCTTATAAGGACATCAATCATATTGGATTATGACCAATGAGTCTTAAACACCTCATTTTAACTTAATTACCCCCTTAATGAGCACTTGTCAATATTCTCATTTTTGAAAAGCAGATTTGACTTAGATATGCAGAGATAGGGGATGCTGTAAGGACACAGTATTATGAACAAAGTCCAGAAACCTGGCAAGGAAACCTCAGGGAATGACAAGTGGACAGTTTGGCTGGCTAGAGAATCAGGTGTGGGAAATGAGGATGGATAGGTGGTGTCATGGGCTGAATTGGGTCCCCCAAAATTTGTATGTTGAAGTCCTAATCCCCAGGATCTCAGAATGTAACTGTATCTGGAGATACATTCTTTAAAGAGGTAATTAAGTTAAAATGAGGTCTTTAAGGGGCACCCTAATCCTAATTCTAACTATCTTTTATAAACTCTGTGCAAACACTGAATTAGCCAACATACTGAACCATTTCTTCTAAGGGAAGTACAGGATTAGGTTCCTGCGAGCTCTGATCGCAACATTTTTGTCAATGAACCAGGGAACACATAACTTTGTTTTATGTGTGTTTCTGTTTAAAGACACCTTATTTAACATAAATTGTTGATTCATTAACATTAAACTAACAGCCAACTGCACCATAACTCATGCCTGAACAAAACCTATCTAATGTCTGTATTTTTTCTGTAAGGCACATCACAGCCTTCCTGTACTTAGGAACACTGGGACAGCACTTCAGCACTATGTTTGGGAGTCATTTTAAATAGCAAAACCACCAAGAAAAAGCACATAGATGCAAAAACATGGCACTAAATAGATCATAAAAAGGTTACCGGTTTACAGTATGAACTCAGCTGGGAACGCGCGTCTTGAGCAACTCAAATGTTTTGTTGCACTGCATGTGTTTGTGAATGACTGCACACGCGCTGCAAGTATTGATTTTGGAGTTAGAGATAAATTCTAACAAGTAGATGAATTCGCAAACACAGAATCTGTAAGTAATGAGGATCAACTGTACTATTAATCCCATTTTACAGGTAAGGAAACTAAGACTCAAAGCAGTTAAGATCTTTCACAAGGTCACTGCTTGTGAAGTTGGCACAGCCAGGATTCAAACTCCAGTTTGTAAAAGAGGGAGATTTTTTTTTCACCTGTACTGAGTCAGAGTTGAGGAAATCAGTCAAGAACTCTAATACAGAGGCTGCAAATAGCGAACAGCCTTTGCAAAAACTTGCCAATTACATGAAGCATGATTTCTGGGAATGGCATCAAGATATTAATGAATAGCAGTCTCACACTTTAAACAAAGAGAATTGTTCTTAGAAGTACAGTAGTAATATATTTATCTGAGGGCCCTAGAGCCCAAGTGACCAAAATCCACAGCCTTTGTTTCTGCAGAGTTCATGTTGTCATCTTCTCAATACAATTCTGTTTAGGGAAA
Organism: Mesoplodon mirus; assembly: GCF_964341445.2. Lineage (NCBI taxonomy): Eukaryota > Metazoa > Chordata > Mammalia > Artiodactyla > Ziphiidae > Mesoplodon > Mesoplodon mirus. The sequence continues at coordinate 50,897,298 of NC_138982.1, forward strand.
AAAAAGAAAAAAAAAAAGCGCATTCACACCCAGGCATTACATAGCATACAAAAGCATAATCAGGGACATATTATAATACGGCAATTCAAGGAATTAGTTGTCAAGTCTGTAAAGGGGTCTTCATGCACCAAAAGCATAGTATATCACAATAAGCCATGTTTTAAAAAAGCATTAATTCATCCAAAACAATGTACTGAGCTGCCACTGTGTACTGGGTGTTATGTTCAGTGCTCAACATCAGAGTGAACAACATCAGTTCCTGCCCTGGCCATAGTCACAGAATAGTGCCTGAGGCAGGTGTCACTGGGTGTGCCTGTGTGTGCATTCCTTGGCGGTTTCACTCTGTTTCCCCCCCTCCCTACCTAATGCAACTGTACATTTGCACAGCTGCTGAGAGCCTCCGAGGAGGACTCAAACCTTAGGATTGAGATACGTATAACATATCAGCTGACCTGGGAATGTTGGAAGCCGAATTACAAAGAAATTTCAAGACCCATGAGAGAGAATTCACCTGAGGCAAGGAGTCAGGAGTGATAGGAGGGCAGCAAGAGGCTCCGGGAGTCCCAGAGCAATGGTGGCCTGGGGCACTGTAGGAGAGCTTTTTCCTGCACCTGTCTTCACTGAGCCACCACCCGGACACCACCACGTGTTCCTGTTTTTCTTCCCATCCCTCTGACCTCTGCTTTGTGGAACCCACCTCCTCTTTCCAGCTTCTAAATAAGACTGTCCTAGGAGTCCATCCTCAAATCTCTTTTCTCTTGTATCTCTTCTCACTCCCTAAGTGATCTTATCCAATCTCAGGGGTTTTTTTGTTGTTGTTTTTTGTTTTTTTGCGGCACACGGGCCTCTCACTGTTGTGGTCTCTCCCGTTGCGGAGCACAGGTTCTGGACACGCAGGCTCAGCGGCCGTGGCTCACGGGCCTAGCCGCTCCGCGGCATGTGGGATCCTCCCAGACTGGGGCATGAACCCGTGTCCCCTGTATTGGCAGGTGGACTCCCAACAACTGCGCCACCAGGGAAGCCCCAATCTCAGGTTTTTAAATTCAGTCAAGGACCCAACAAGAAACAGATGGCACAGTCAAATGACAGTAATTCAAGCAGGGCTCACTAAAGGGACTATTTGTAAAAGTGTAAGGACAGCAGTACTCTCAGGCTAGTAAGGGGAGGAGCTGTTTCCACCCAAGGACCAGAAGGGGTGGTGGAGGGACAGAGCAGTTACTGCATCTGGAGAGACAGCTGTGTGGAAGCCTGCCTGACAGGAGCTGCAAATTTTCACAGAGAGGCTCAGGCAGCAGGGACGGAGTTGGAGGATAAGCCATCCCACCTTGCTCTCCTCTCTTCGGATCTGCTGCCAGCGGGCTGAATCTGCTGGAAACCAGAAGATTGGAGTCCACTGACTTAATCCCTATGGATTAGTCTACATGGAGGCAGGGAGCAGGGTGGAGAGAGAATCCGGAAGGCCTGCAGAGATATCCAGCATGCTTTCATAAGTGGAAGAGTCACATGTATAGCTCCAATGCTAACTTTTCAAGTTGAATCACAATGGCCTGCTCGAACATCTCTATCCGAATTGTCACTTGAGTGTCCCATGCCCAGGTCTGGTCCTTGCCTATCCTGTTCCTTCCCCACTCCCCCGCCAGTTTTACCACCATTCACTTGATGGCTTAGACCCAAACCTAGCTTTCATCCCTGAATCATTTACTTCTCTTACACCCAATCCATGAGCAAGTATGTCAATTCCACTTTTTTATTTTTTTCAACAGAGACATCAATGGTTTAATGGATAGGGTTCAGCTCCACTTTTAACTAGTGTCCAGGGAATTCCCTGGAAGTCCAGTGGTTAGGACTCAGAGCTCTCACTGCCAAGGGCCCAGGTTCAATCCCTGGTCGGGGAACTAAGATCCCATATCCCACAAAACATGTAGTGCAGCCAAAAAAGAAAAACTAGTGTCCAGAATCTGGATACTTCTCATCACCTCCACAACTTCCACCCTAATCCATATCCACATATCTCTTGCTTGTATGACTGCAATAGACTACCACCTGGTGTCCCCACCCCTGCTCTTTTTCCCACTATGGTTGATTCTACTTTGGGCCACGTTAGGTCTACACAGCAGCCAGAGTGATCTTTCTCTAGTCACTCTCTAACTCTTTCTCCCCAACCATGTCTACTTAAATGCCTGTCATATGTTTATTCATTTATTTGTTTATTGTCATTTTCTCCATTAAAGTGTAGGTGTTATGAAGGCAGGGATCTTCTTGTCTACTGAGTAGTCCCCTCAGTTGAATAGACTTTCTTGAATGAAAAAATAAATAATACCTCTGCAAAAGACACTGTTAAGAGACTGAGAAAACAAGCCACAGATGGGGAGACAATGTTTGCAAAAGACATCTCTGATAAAAGACTGTTATCCAAAATATACAAAGAACCTTTAGAATTCAACAATAAAAAAAAACTTGATTAAGGAATGGGCAAAAGTCCTGAACAGACACCTCACCAAAGAAGATACGCAGATGCTCTTCCCATTCTCCACCAAGGCTCAGGATCAGAGTGAAAAGGAGAGCTTATGCGGGAACTTCGCATCTGTAAGCTCTGCCTCAACATCTGTGTGGGACAGAGTGGAGACTGACTGAGCAGGGCAGCCTCAGGGCTGGAGCAGCTCACCGGCCAGACCTCTGTGTTCTCCAAAGCTAGACACACCATCAGGTCCTTTGGCATCAGGAGAAATGAAAAGATTGCCATCCATTGTAAGGCCAAGGCAGAAGAAATCCTGGAGAGAAGTCTAAAGGCATGAAGTATGAGTTAAGAAAAGAATAATTGCTCAGATACGGGAAACTTTGGTTTTGGGATCCAGGAACACATCGATCTGGGGATCAAATGTGACCCAAGCACTGGTATCTATGGTCTGGACTTCTGTGTGGTGTTCGGTAGGCCAAGTTTCAGCATCACAGAAGTGAAGAACAGGTTGCATTGGGGCCAAACACAGAATCAGCAAATAGGAGGCCATGCGCTGGTTCCAGCAGAAGTATGATGGGATCATCCTTCCTGGCAAATAAATTCCCGTTTCTATCCAAAGGCCAATAAAGTACACCTGAAACTAATTTAATATAAAATGTCAAATATATATCAATGAAAACAATTTAATTAAAACAGAAGCCAATAAAAAATTTTCAGTAAAAAAGAAGGGATATGCAGATGGCAAATAAGCATAGGAAAAGATGGATGCTCAACATCATAGATCGTTAGGGAATTGGGAATTAAAATGAGATATAATAGGCTTCCCTGGTGGTGCAGTGGTTGAGAGTCTGCCTGCCGATGCAGGGGACACGGGTTCGTGCCCTGGTCTGGGAGGATCCCACATGCCGTGGAGCGGCTGGGCCCGTGAGCCATGGCCGCTGAGCCTGCGCGTCTGGAGCCTGTGCTCCGCAACGGGAGAGGCCACAACAGTGAGAGGCCCGCGTACTGCAAAAAAAAAAAAAAAAAAAAGGAGATATCACTACACATCCATTAGAATGGACAAAATCCAAAACACTGACAATGCCAAGTACTAGCAGGGATGTGGAGTAACAGGCACTCTCATTCATTGCTGGTGGGAATGCAAAATCTACAGCCAACTTCCAGAGATGGTTTGGCAGTTTTTCGTAAAATTAAACATAGTCTTACCATATGATGCAGCAATTGTACTCCTTAGTATTTACCCAGATGAGTTGAAATTTATGTCCACACAAAACTTGCACACAGGTGTTCATTGCAGCTTTATTCATAATTGCCAAAACTTGGACGCAACTAAGATGTCCTTCATAGGTAAATGGGTAAATACACTGTGGCTCATCTGGACAATGGAATATTCTTCAGCACTAAAAAAAAAAAAAAAAAAAAAAAAGAGCTATAAGCCATGAGAAGATGTAGAAGAACCTTAAACGCATATCACTAAGTGAAAGAACCCCATCTGAAGTGACAATATCCTATATGATTGCAACTATATTACACTTTGGAAAAGGCTGAACTATGGAGATAATGAAAGGATCGGTGGTTGCCAGGGAAGAACGGAGAGGGAGAGATGAATAGGTAGAACATGGAGGATTTTTAGGGCAGTGAAACCGTTCTGTATTATACTATAATAGTGGACACATGCCATTACACATTTGTCATGGAATATAAAATACCAAGAGTGAACCCTAATACAAGCTATGGCCTTTGGTGACAAGTAGGTTCATTGATGATAACAAATTTACCACTCTTGTTCATGATGTTGATAATGGGGGAAACCATGCATGTTGGGAGGGGGGGAAGGGGGGTATATGGGAACTCTCTGTACTTTCTTCTCAATTTTGCTATGAAACTAAAACTGCTCTAAAAGTAAAGTTTATTAAAAAATAATATGTGTGGAGACCCTGGAGAAAAATGGACCATAAATCTAGAAAACCTGTCCCACTAAACTCTGAAAGTAATCAGAACCCTGAAAAACCCTAGTTTGGTTCTCTTATAAAAAAATGCAGTATGTGTATGGTGGAGGAGGCTGGAGGTGGGGAGGTACTGCCTCTGCAGCTCCAAATACAAAAACCATAGGGATAATCTCCAGTTAGTCTACCTTGGGTTACAAGACTGCTTCATGACTTAGGGACAGTGGGCTATTAAGAAAGAATGAACCAGATTCACTTGCCAGGGACTTCTTCAGCTGGAGGACACCAGAAGGGCCATCCCCAAGGCTGAAATCCTGATACATCCATATATATTGTTATATAACCACTGCTGGAATCCCCCAAGTACCTCTCTGCTGCCAACTACCTTGGCCATTTGCCATGTCCCCTGGACCTCCCCTCACCATCCAGCTACTAAAAGAATAGCTCCACAACCCAACTCGGCTGCTATGGTTGAACTACAATTTGATCAATTGGGCCACACCATAGTAGTTGTTCAATACTTTGACCGGGGCCAGCTTCATGAGTGTGTAACCTGTGTAGTTGGAAAGTCCCTGCATCTAGAAGGGCCCTGTATTTAGTTTATTCCTTGGCTGTCACCATCTTGAAATTCTTAATTAATTTTGAACAAGGGCCTTGCATTTTCATTTTGCACTGAGCCTCGAAAATTACACAGCCTGTTCTGATTTTCCCTTTCATCCCTGGAGGGTGGGTATTGTGATTACATGGTTGAAGTGGAGGAAAAGCTATAACAGAGGAAAAGTAAATGCTGACCACATTAATTTATATGTCACTGAACATGTACACTTGTAATCTGAAGGATGAATGCAGTCTTTGGGGCCTTTCAGGGAGGAAGCTCTTAGATGTAATGAGCCCTAATACAAGGTTCTTAAAAATACTTTCAGAAATTAGAAGTGTGGTTGCCTATGGAGGGTGGGTGGGGGCAGGGATTGAATGGGAAGAGGCATGTGGGAACTGTCTGTGGTGATAGTAATGTTTTATAGCTTGATAGGACTTTGTATGCATTTTTCAAACCTCAGCAAAAGTACATCTAAGATTTGTACATTTCATTGTTTGCAAATGTTATATCAAAAGAAAACCTATAAACAAATATTTAACTCTAGTCAATGATATGCATGCTGAAGTATTTAGGGGGAACTACACTCATGTCTACAATTTCAATGCTGGAAATGCATCAAAAATTAGATGGATTAAAGTATGAGTATGGGGATGGATGTATGGACGGATGGCTAGATAGATGATAGATAGGCAGACAGGTATGTGATAAGGCCAGTAGAGTTAAATGGTAATGGAAGACTCTGGGTGATGAGTATATGGGGATTCACTGTAAAATTCTTTCAACTTCCTATGTCTGAACTCTTTTATAATGAAATTTGGGGAAAAATACTTTCAAATGAAAAGGGCAACTTCCATTTGCTTTTAAGATTTACTAGTGACAAACACTTTAATGGACTTGGCAGTTATTGTGAGACAGAACACCTAAGCTAATAGTTGAAATGTATTTTGCTTAAATTAAAGACTCAAAGTTGCTCTTTTCAGATCTCCGAGTCCTTAAAAAGTTTATGATGAGTGTTTGTAAAAGGGAAGATTGCTTGTGCTCATCTTAAAGCCATTTAGTGCCTGTATGAGCCTGAGAATTCTAAGTCCTCGGGATGATCTATAATGCATGGAGTGTATGCTCTCAGCAGTGTTTTTCCTCTTTTCTTGACGTCAGTTGCCATTTGTAAGGGTTGCCAGGGTAATGACATCTAAAGACAGGCCTACAAGAAAGGACAGCATACTTATTTTTTCTCTTTTAGCATCAAATATATTTAAAATTCATAACACATTCAGTTTGATGAAATCCTACTTCACAGAGAACCAAATTTCAAAGTACAGAAAAGAACTCTTCCACTCCCCCCACTACCGCCCACCAACCTGCCCTTGTCTTTACAGCTCTGCTCTTAATGACTGGAGTTGTTCGAAACATACTTTTATATATGCCACGGGTTTTTTTCTGGGGAAAAAAAATGTGAGGAGGTGCTGGCTGTATTTTATAAAATAATTTTTGGTAAGGTCAACAGAAAGACCTAGTTTACCTCAAAGGCAGGCATGGGAAAAATTGGAATCTGTTTAAAAAGGGAATATTTCAGGTTCCTTGGAAAGTATGTGGCTTTTGAAAATTAATTAAGAAATAATACTTGGGGTTATCAGTCAACATGGTTAATTGATATATTTCTAATGGGATAGGTTTGTCACATCACACTAACTCCAAGTTTTATATCAGCAAAAGGGTAAGTTTTACAACTTTACACATTGACAAATATATTTTTATTTTGGCAGCAATAAATAAAGCATCGCGTGTTGAGGAGGAACTCATCACAGTTAAGCTGAATTTCATTCTGTTTTGAAATGAAGTCAACCTAATATTAGAAAATTGCATTCTGGCATGAACCTCAATATTCTATTTCTGTTGGTGGCCCATTCATTTCAAAATAAGTACTTACTGTTGTAAACTCTTAAGTGTGTATTTTTGGCATTATTGAAATTCATTTATTTACCTTTCAAATGAAGTCCAAACCATTAAACAAAAGTTGTTTTCTAAGGAAATACTTTGCAAGATACAGAAATCTTTTTATGCTTGAACAGACATGTTTAAATGTTTTATATGAGATACAGGGACTTCTTGTTCTTGAGCACGCTCGCCCTCTAGGATGCCAACTGTAGAGAGTCAGAAACACATCTGTCCTCAAACACCCTTATATTCTCTTAATAACCCATTGTGAATTTGATGATCGAGTATGTTTACCTCTTTTTGAGACAATTTCTATTTTCAGCCTGAACCACTCCTTGGCAAAAGATTCCATAAACTTAGTACCAAGTGTGTAAGATTGTATTTAATAATATATCTCTCTTTATGCATCTTAGAATTGTAAGATTCAAGCTTCAAATCATGTGCCCTTTTGCTATGAAGTTTGATGGAAAATTCTGTGTCCACTCCTTTCCTCATTTCATGGGATGGGATCATACCACTTTCCTGAGTCTCCACTAGAGGCCCAGCACTCAAAGTCTAAAATCCTGGAGGTCATTCTCTCTCCTTGGGTTATTTTGGAACTTCCCCAGCTCCATGATGCCTTCCTTGAGAGTGATCAGCATTTCACGTGAATGTGCAAATGGATTTTAGTTTGATCCTTAAAACAAATGAACAGATTAATAGGTGCTGAATGGTAACATCTTCATGGGGTGAAGAAATTGCTGGTGCAGGAAACGGGTGGGGAGGGGAAAATTACGATTCAAAATACCCACTGGGTTGTGTTGGCTTTCTCAAATTTTCTGAGCCTCTGTTTTGCTTGAATTTTAAGGGTCAGAGACATCTATTAGTGAATCTCTTATAAGCAACCTTATGACAGTTCATCAGTCATTGAGTCCCTGCTTTGGTGTCTGGCACTGCTCTGGAATGTTACAGAATTTGTGCCTTCCTGTGACCTTCCCAAGTATCAACCTTCAGAGACTATGTAAAGAAAACCAGTATGACCCTCTGATGCAGGCACAATCTGTTCTTCCCTAAGCTCCTATTCCTCACAGATTCTCTGGCTCTGGGTTCTTTTTTCTGGCTCTCCTTCTTGCAGTGACATTCTTAGACCTCCTACCGGTCTTCACCAACACCAGCTCTGTACTGCCTGGTTTGCTTAATTCTGGCAGACTGCACCCACTGAGACAGCCTCGCCCCACTAGCTCCGCCTCAGGGACCCACCCTGGCTCACCTTCCTCCTCCACTCACAGACTTCCCACAAAAGGAAAGGGATTAGACATGTTAACTTTTTCCAGACAGATTTAAAATGCACAGGGGGAGTCACTGAGCAGAGCTCACAGAGCGTTCGTACTGGGAAGCAACAGAGTTGAGAGCTGTGTGACCCTGGGCAAATTACCTAATGATTCTGAATCTGTTTTCTCTTCAGTAAAATAGAGATGACAATGTTTACTTCACTGTGTTATTGGAGGGAATTAAATAAGATAATGTACAGAAAGAGCCTTATGCATAGCAGTCTTTTTAAAAGATGGTAGCAAAAAAAAATTAAAAAAAAATAAAAAGATGGTAGCCATTATTACTTTGAGGTTATTTCTGAATTATTGTGTGTAATATTTGTGTGGAAGTCTGAACCTAGGCTTAAAAACAACAGCCACAACAACAACACAACAAGTTTGGCCGTAGAATTTTAAAGTGAAAATGAAGAAATGGCCCATAACTGCTGTATTTATTTAAGCTTCTAATTTTTTTTTTTTTTTTTTTTTTTTTTTGCAGTACGTGGGCCTCTCACTGTTGTGGTCTCTCCCGTTGTGGAGCACAGGCTCCGGACGCGCAGGCTCAGCAGCCATGGCTCACGGGCCCAGCCGCTCCGCGGCATGTGGGATCTTCCCGGACCGGGGCACGAACCCGTGTCCCCTGCATTGGCAGGCGGACTCTCAACCACTGCGCCACCAGGGAAGCCCAAGCTTCTAATTTTTATGCATGCTTGTTCAACTAGCATGTATTAAATGCTTTCTATTTGCCAGGTGTTATGCGGGCAATAGTTAGCTGAGTAGATGTTCCTCTCCTCCAGGGACTTGCAATCTAGCTGAGAAGGCAAACATGTAAATAACCATCTAGTGACATGTGACAAATATTGAAAGGGTCATTGCTGTGAGAAGCCCTTGACTCTGCCTGGAAAGGACTGGGAAGACCAAATCCACGTTCTCAGTTCCCTGTAGAAGCAGCCGGGCAAAGAGGAGAGCTTTCCCACTGTTGTGCTAGCCAGGGTTGAAAACTGATGGCCTGCGGACTGTATCAGGGCTGCAAATTTGTTTTGTTTGGTCCATACAAGGTCTTAAAACCAAGAATATATTACATAAGAGTCCAGAATTACGGATTTTCCTGAAAAAATTACAAGATGTGACCTGGCAATTCTGGACTGTAATCAACCAGATCCAGACTAGCTGCTTTATTTTATAACCAAAGCTCTTGACTCATCTGTCTGCCCTACCTGGCCTCTGTAGGCATTTGTGACTTCAACCTTCCAACAGACACACCTGGGTCCAAATTCCAGCTTTACCACTAATTGTATTGCCTTCAACAGCTGACCATCCGTTACCTGTCTGTTAAATGGGATGGATAATACCACCTTTGCTTTTTTAAGAAAGTGGATCCTAGAAGAGTATGGATTTGAGCAGAGCTTTTGAAAGCACAAAACAACAAACACTCTGCTGGACGCCTGACACTAACAGAATACGGTAAATCAACTCTACTCCAATGAAAACATAGACAACTTTTGTCAGTATCACCCAAGAAAGTGCCTTTTAATATTTACTGTGCATCTGGAACCCTCTGCATATTCTGCAGACTGTGCGTTTTCAACTCAAAGAGCCATGTCATCTAACACAATCCAATCCAGCAATCACTAGTCAGGTGTACTATTTAAATTTACACTTTGGGCAAACTATGTAGCCTGCAAAGCCTCACTGAGGAATACTTTCTAAAACAGAGACTTTCCTCATAGTGTTCTTAAGAATTAAATGGGATAATGAATATAAAACATTTAATGCAGCTCTTGGCATGTAAAAATCGCTAAATAAATGTTAGGTGTTATGATTATTATTTAAGAACTCTTTATCTTAAAGCGTTCTTAAACAATAATCAGCATGTTTCTAGATGTCTAAGCATCTCAATTCCTACTTTCAGGTAGTTCCATTCAAATGCTGGAAGTCCCAAATACATTCTGGGCACAAGGCCTGTATCTCCCAACTTTGGCATCACTCTATCTGCACTCAGTACCTTTTAATCCTTTCTGCAGCAATGGGAGAAATTTCCCGGCCAACATCTGGCTTCAAATTGTGAGAGAAAGTCTTCCAGGCTGAGAACCACTAAAAACCCTCCCCTCCAGGCACCGTGCTCTCTTCTGCCTCCCCCCTCCTCTACCCTTTCCTGCCAGCCCAAGTCCTGGACTCCACCCTTCCTGCCTGGCACCATAAATGCTCCCTCCTGCTGCTGCCTGCCGCCACTCAGGCTTAACTCTTTAACTGCTAAAGACACTTTTCCCAGAACGATGTACAAACTTACAACATTCTTATCTTCTGGGATGGAGAATTGTTCACAGAATTCCCCTTTCCTTTCCCCAAAGTCTTCTTACCCATTCTACAGTATCCATTTGTACCAATCGTATATAAAATTAAATTTTGGGGGCTCCCTTGGTGGTGCAGTGGTTGAGAGTCCGCCTGCCGATGCAGGGGATGCGGGTTCATGCCCCAGTCTGGGAGGATCCCACATGCCACGGAGCAGCTGGGCCCGTGAGCCATGGCCGCTGAGCCTGTGCGTCTGGAGCCTGTGCTCCGCGAAGGGAGGGGCCACAGCAGTGGGAGGCCTGCGTACCGCAAAATAAATAAATAAATAAATAAATAAATAAATAAATAAATAAATAAAATGAAATTTTTGTTGGCAATGGCACCAAAGATCATTTTTTTTTATAGCTCAGAGTGTTTATTGAAGATCTTCTATATGTGCAACACTGTAATGTCTCTATCATCTAAGGAACTACTCAACATAGAAAAGAGAGAGGAAGATTTTGTTCTCTGTTTTTCAAAATTTATATACCCAGGCTATGAAAACTCAGTCTAGAGCATAACTTGACAGGGTCTCGGCACAGAGGCACAGTTCGGATTTTTGCAATAAACATAGTGGAAACAGTGCTGAGTTAGAGAGAATGAAATCGAGATGTCTGGAGAGAGATCAGCAGGTCACTCAGAGGTTTAGAGAAAGGCCCTCCAGTCTCCAAAGGGCAGCCCTCAGTATTACGGGCCCAGTTTTGGTTTAGACATTAGAATCTTGTGAGGAATGTTTGGTTAGAAAGCTGCAAACTGGATTGTAGTATGTTTTCTCTTCAGTGATACTTGGGTGGAGAGAGGCAAAGAAAGCTTGAATTCAGTTTGAGGCTAAATACTCATACCCTGCCTTTGACACACAACATCACACGCAGCAGTTAGTTTCATCGCAGAACTCATGTTCTAATTAATTAATTAATTAATTAATCAATTAATTATTTGGCTGTGTCGGGGCTTAGTTGCAGCATGCGGGCTCTTTGCTGTGGTGCCCGGGCTTCTCTCTAGTCGTGGTGCACGTGCTCTAGAGCACGCGGGCTTCGTTGCCCCGCTGCATCTGAGATCTTAGTTCCCTGACCAGGGATAGAACCTGTGTCACCTGCACTGGAAGGCAGATTCTTAACCACTGGACCACCAGGGAAGTCCCTATATTCTATTTAAATTTTCAGTTGCATCTGAAAATAAACAAATCATCCTCAACACATTGTCAAATGGTAATACTTCCTATTAGGATGCTAATTACATGGACAATTATCTAGGTAAATTAGGTCAGTTCCAGCTGTATCAATCTCAGTTTGCAATTCCTACCTGTAAAACCTGGGATGAGTTAGTTAACCTCCTGTGCCTGATTTCCTCATCTGGGAAATGGGGATAATATTAGTAAATGCCTGACAGGATTCTTGTGAGTATTAAATGAATCAATACACAAAGAGCACTTAGAAGGGTGTCTGCTACATTGTAAGCACTGTGTTAACCGCTATGTTAATTTTATTTTTTTTATTATTAAGCCATTTTACCTAAAATTACTCAGTGTGCTAAGATCATGACCTTTGAATATTTGTATAGAACTTAGCATCCTGTAAATAGGAATGGGTATTCAATATCTGGCTGTCATACTAAATAACAAACTGCAATGGTGTCAGTCTTAGTTGTTTAAATGGAGAAGCAAAGCACAAAGCAGTAAGAACAATTCCATCATTTTAAGATGTGGCCATTCTAAAGTCAATTTGTGTTTTTTTTGCAGTATGCAGCCTCTCACTGTTGTGGCCTCTCCCTTTGCGGAGCACAGGCTCTGGACGTGCAGGCTCAGAGGCCATGGCTCACAGGTCCAGCCGCTCCATGGCATGTGGGACCTTCCCGGACCGGGGCACGAACCCATGTCCCCTGCATCGGCAGGTGAACTCTCAACCACTGTGCCACCAGGGAAGCCCAAAAGTCAATTGTTGTTTTTTTTTGGCTGCTCTGAGCGGCATGTGGGATCTTAGTTCCCTGATCAGGGATCTTGCCCATCCTACTCCTGGACTGGGGCATGACTCCTGGATTGGGGCATTGTTAATGTTTTATCAGTCAGGTGTGTAAGCGAAAAACCAAGGTAGACAACCACTAATTTAACCAAATAGCCTAATCATTGGTTCTCAAAACGTGGGGACCCGTAGCATCAGCATCAATGAGGAACTTGTTAGAAATGCAAACTTTTAGGCCCTTTGCCAGGCCTAAAGAACCAGAGACTCTGAAGGCGGAGTCCAGCAATCTGTGCGGTTTTTTGGTTTTGTTTTTGTTTTTGGTCGTACTGTGCAGCATATGGAGTGTTAATTCACCAACCAGGGATTGGATCCTCGCCCCCTGCAGTGGAAGTGCAGAGTCCTAACCACTGGACTGCCAGGGAATTCCCTAAAGTCAGTTCTTTAGTAAGGACCAAGAAATGTTCTAAACCAAATGCTAAACTCTGTGTTTTAGTCTGTTAGGGCTTCCTCAACAGGATACCACAGAGTGGCTTAAACAACAGAAATTCTGTTTTTTTCGCAGTTCTGGAGGCTCGAATTCCAAGCTCAAGGTGCCAGCAGGGGTGGTTTCTGGTGAGCCCTTCTTGGCTCACAGACAGCCATCTCCTTGCTGTGTCTTCACCTGGCCTTTTTCCCTGTGCACGCACACTCCTAGTGTCTTTCTTATAAGGACACCAGTCTTATTGGATTACGGTTCATTCATGTGACCTCATTTAACCTTAATTAGTTTCTTAAAGGTCATATTGGGGATTGGGGCTTCCACATATGAATTTGATGGGGGGAGAGGGATGGGGACACAATTCAGTCCATAAAACTCTGCCTCATTCCCTTGCCTTAAAATTCTTATTCTCCTCCCTGGCTTGAGAGCAGGTCCAACCTAAGTCATGATGACTAAGAGGGTTACCTCTCACCACACTTCTAGGCTTTTTCTATGTCTTGAGCAAAATTCATTGTGTGTTGTTTTGCTTGAGGTATGTTCTTTTTTGTATTCATTCTGTTCCCTGCTCTTAGAATGCCTTTCCCAACCTCTACATGTCCACATCATATCTATATCTCAGAATCCAGCCTAGCTGCTGCTTCCTCCAGGAAGTGTGTCTCAATCCTCCCTGATGGAAATCCTCCCTTCTCGGCTGAACTCCCAAAGTATGGTGTCTCCCTTTCAGAACTTTTCATTTTCTCCATTTTTCTTCAGCTCCTCTATGAGTTCTTTGGGTACCAACCAGTTCTGATTCATCCACCATAATCCTTCCCCAGCGTAGAGTCTTATTCTACACAGATGTTCCAAAAAATGAGTTGAATGAAATGTCACTTGCATGCCAGTGACAACCAGGTAGGAGCAGACAGAGTAGGAGGGATCTGGAAGGACAAACACCAAAGCATAACTGTGGTTATCCTTAGAGGAGTGAGATTTCAGAGATCTTTCATTTTATATTTTGTATATTTTTGAATTCTTTGAATTTTTTGATCTATATGCCTTACTTTTTTTTAATAAAAAAAAGTATTAAAAGTTTCAAACATCTTTAAAAAGAGGTAGGTGGGAGGAAGAAGATTGATGTCAGGAAGCATGGTTATTAGACCTAAAATGCCTTGTCTTTGTGGCCAAGATAGTGAAGGAGGAGGGCTTTGGAGGCACCTGACCGAGGTGTGTACACATGCAGAGGTGCTCATCCCCAAAAGTAATTTACAAGGTTTTTAGAATTACTTGATTATTTAAGATATGTGCATGAATTACTGACAAAAATGAAAATTTGAAAAAAAATGCTGTGCATGATAAATGCCTTATCCTTAATTTCTGTGGCATTGAAAAAACTTTAAGTATATGTAATGAAATCCATTTTGAAATATAATTTTTATCACATATCAAATCTGCAACTTATCATTTAATTTTTCTCTTCTGGTCTTCACCACTACAGGGAAAGCTATCCCAGAGTTCCAGAGACAAAACAGAGATTGTTTTTGAAATTAAAAAGCACAGGAACTTCCCTGGACATCCAGTGGTTAAGACTCTGTGCTTCCACTGCCGGGGGCGCAGGTTTGATCCCTGGTCAGGGAACTAAGATCCCACGTGAGGCACAGCCAAAAAAAAAAAAAAAGCAGTCTTTCAGTGATAATTAGGAGAAGATAGATTTTAGTACAGTAAATGATAACATGGTTGGGGGAAAAAAGGTAAAGTCTATTTCAGAATGCTCCTTCAGTTTTTTATGTATACCTTTAGGATTATCGACACAAAGCTGAATTCACACACACACACACACACACACAACTACTAAGAGAAACTAGAGATAGTTATGCTCATTACACCTAACAACACATAGTGTAGAACCTAAAACTATGGTGAGTTACTTTCACTCTGCTTTGAACACGAAGTAGAAATGAGTCCAGAGAAAACACGAAGTGTGCTTTTTCCAAAGTCCAATCCTGCCATAGAACACACTGAATGTTGTCCTCTGGGAGAGAGGCAAGCCATTTAAATTCAGAGAACACATTCTCAACACTGGCAAGCTATTTTTAGCTCAAGCCGTAGCTTAATTTGGAATCCAACCAGTTGAGGTCTTGCCTTTTCCTTGGATTGATTTTTTTTAAATGGCAGTAGATAGCTATACACTTGGAAAAGGAGTTTTAAGCATTTTAAATGTTCTTGAAGAATATATATTCTAAAACCCGTTGAAAAAAAGGTTCAAGTTAGAGCTTTGAAACTTTTTGTTTATCTGTAGACTGTTGTTTTAAAATTCACAGTGTATGGCCCTTAAAAAAGGAAAGATGCTTTTAATTAGTTTATTCAACCACAGTTCTGCAGGGAAGCCAACCTGCACAGCTACCTGATAGAATAGCAACTCTGCCTTGATGCCAGGTGCCTGGCCTGGGAGGCCTGACCAAAATAAAGATGTGGGGAATTTCTTGGCTTCCAGGAGACTGAGCTTCTCATGCTCAAAAGGATCTCCCAGGGTAGCCAGACACTTATTCCATCAGCCATGATGACTCGGCTGCT
This sequence comes from Mesoplodon mirus, assembly GCF_964341445.2. Taxonomy (NCBI): domain Eukaryota; kingdom Metazoa; phylum Chordata; class Mammalia; order Artiodactyla; family Ziphiidae; genus Mesoplodon; species Mesoplodon mirus. The sequence goes on from NC_138982.1 coordinate 50,912,841, forward strand.
GCAAGGAACCTGCTCCTGACTGTCCCTCATTGAGTCTAAATTCAAACTCTAATGAATTAAAATAAAATTAAATATTGATTTTCTTTGTCACACTAGCCACATTTCAAGTACTTGGTAGACACATGTGGCTAGTGGCTACCATATTGGGCAATGTAGAGCATTTCCATCATGACAGAAAACTCGATTGGACAGCACTGGTTTACACCAATGACAAAATAACATTAGGCCATTTTGTAAAAAGCACTAGATAGGGAGTTGAGAGACCCAGAATTTGGTCTTATTCCAGCTTTTTTTGTTTTGTTTTTTGACAAGCCCTTATGTAGTGCTTACTATGTACCAAGTGTAATTCTGAGTACTGTATAAAATCATTTAATCTTCACAACTATCCCCATTTTCCAGATGAGGAGACTGAGGCACAAAGACATTAACTTAGTGAGCCAGTAAGTGGTAGAGCCTGGCTAGGAACCAGGAATTCTGCCTTCAGAGTCTGTGGTCTTAACCACTACTTAATGCTGCCTTTCTGAAAATCCATGTGACCTGGGGAAATTTCTTCACCTCACTCATCAAACGAGGAAAGCAGACCGAATGCCCCCTGAGGTCCTTTCCACTGCCAATGGCCTAGGATTCATTCACTTACACAGTGGTTGTTGAGTGTCTGCTCTGGATGGGGGTATATTAGATTCTGGGTATACATCGACAAACAAAGCCTACACGGTCCCTCATAGTGAGAGAAGCAGACATTATTCAAACGTAAATACGTGGACAATTGCTGTGGGGAGCAGTGTGCCAAAGGATTGGCCTTCAGTACTGAGAATGTTTAATGAGATTTGACCCAGTCAGAGAGGCCAGGCGTGACTCCTGTGAGCAGGTGAAACTTGAACAGTGCAAGCAACACCCAGAGGAGGGACGATCAGGGGGCCTGCACTGTCCTGGCTGCTGCCACCCAGTGAGGGTCAGCTGTGCCCCCTGCAGTGATGTGTTTACCACCGGTCTCTGTGGGAGGGGGCGGTGGGGGGGAAAGGGTGAGGCTGAAGGCTTGGGTGAGCAGGACCACACAGAAACCAAATTTGCCCTCCCTTAGGGCACTCTTCTCCCTGGTTTGCCCAGATTCGTGTCTCCTGGGCAACCAGTGCACGTGCCTACGTCAGAGTTAAAAATGGAACGCAGGCTAACATCTGTAATGGGGACGGAAAATAATTTGGGTTTCAGCCTGTGCACAACTTAAACACAGGGGCTACCTGAGCACATGCCTGTGTCAGTCATGTCCGTGGGTGACACAGCAAGCATGTGCAAAACTCAGCTAGGAAACTTTGAATTAGAGATTTGCTTCAGGGCTTCTGACTCCAGAGACTTTGCTCCAGAAAGAGCACTGATTCTTAACTCTGTAAGTGAGAAATTTTGTTAAAGAGAAAAAAAAAATTAAAAAGCAGGAAAAGAGCAAACAGGAACCTTGTTCTGAAGAGGCTTCTTCTCCTCTCACTTTTCTGCTGTGGGTTTTCCCCAAGACTCAGGCCTCAGTTTCTTCCTCTTCAGCAAAGTCACTCTATTTCATGACTTTAATCAGCATCAGTAGATGGTGCAAATATAGACAGGAGGCCACCAGGGAGATATCCTGCTCTAGCCTTGAACCTGGACCCTAGGAAGAAAGCCTGCCTTCTGAGACTTAACTACTGAACAAGGGCAGTGGCTCAGTAGAGTGACTGATTCTACAGAGGCACCTTAAAATGACAGCTGCAAACTCAGTGCCTACAGTGGCAAGACAGGTGACAGAAACGAGTGATGTGGGCTTGGTGGAGTTCATGGTGAACTAGGGATTGTGTGCTGCTCCTGTGACTCCAGCTAATTGTTGCCCAGTTCCTTTTTTCCACTTTGCTTTTTTTTTTTAAAGGAGAAGTCAGAAATCTGTATTTTCATGTGCTATGTGGGCAATTAATGCTGTACTTTAAGTGACACAATCCACATCTGCAGGACAGATGTGGTCTTTTGCTCCTAAGACTTGATAATCTCACCATATCTAATGAAAAAGGCTGCCTATGGGGAGAGGAGTGGTCAGAAAAAAAGAATAATGAAGGGAAGATGAGTAGAGAGTGAACAGAGACCAAGGCTCTGTAATACTGCAATACCAGGTAAGCAGAGCACAAGAATCCGCTCCACGTAACAGGTGTGTATTGAATCATCTGGGTGGAGATGACTGCCTCAGATGGTTATGGCTTGGTAACAACAGCTTCTAGAATTATGCAGCTAACTCTAGTCACTTGGGTTTGGTACTCCCCATGCTACTTCTGCTTATAATTTGGTTTCCCATGATCTGTCCACGGACAGAGAATGCAAATATGAATATCCAGTTTATTTGGTAGTTTCACTTCACCTCTTAAAATAATAAATAGGCATTCTGATTTTATAAATTCATCTCTTTTGGTTAAACCCAGGACCTCATAATCTAAGACATGCTTGATAATTAAATTTCTTTGTGATGAGATATATATATGTGTGTGTATATATATATATATATATATATATATATATAATGACATATATATACCAGGTCTTAGATTTGGAATCAGTCATTCCTCCAAGGAGCCTTGTCTTCATGAGTGGGAAATGGTATTTAAAGGCCACAATCTGTGCTGTCATTACATCTAGGCCTTTTCTGTGGTCAGAGTTAGGAAATACATATTTCTGTAAACTTTAAAAAAAAATCACAGGCACATACTGATATTTCCAATTCAAATTTAACATTACAGGGATATATATATAATATTACTGTGGAAAATCTTGATTCCTAACAACATTAACATAGTTATTTGCTTTATCCTGCAATATAAAAAATAGTTACAAAATAATATTACTGTTAACAATAAAACTAATGCACGAAGTTTATGATTTCTTTGCAGCTCTATTTGTCCCTAGAATATATCCCACTGATATATTAATCCAGTCAAAATGCTGGATTAATAACTTGAAGTAATTATTTTCTCTGTGTAGTTATATCACCAACTTGATACACAGTTTAAAACAAGGAAACATTCTTTTTAATTCTTTTTCAATTTTTAGAGATTGCTTTTCTTTTTTGACTTATCTTGGAAATTTAAAATATTAACAAGATGATGAAACTGTAAAATAAAGTATACTCTGGGAAGGATTACTTCATCTACATTTTTATTAGTTTTGGTTTATGTTTGCAACATTTTGTTTTGCAAATATAAGCATATAGGTATCTATTTTAACCATATCCTCTTCATAATCAATACTGAGAGGAGTGACCAGGGGACACTCACACTGCCCTGGCTGCCACTCCAGTGAGGGGTCAGCCATGCCCACATGTCCCCCATGGTGGTATGTTTGCCATGGATCTGTGTGGGTAAGAGCATTGTGGTTACGTAAGAAAATGTCCATATTTGTCTTTCCCATTTGGATACTGTCAGTTAAAATTCATTATGTATAAAGCCAAAGCATCTCTCTTCTTCTCGAACTAACTTTGCCTCCAAACTTCCCTCTATGTGTTCTCAGCACCTCAATTCTCTTAATCACCCAGTATCAAAACTTTGGTCGACGTGGACTTCTCTGTTCTGTTTAGTCTCATACTCTATCAATCACTAAGACATCTGACATCAATATTTTTTGAGCATCAACTATATGCCAAGCACATGATAAATAAGACATGATTGGTGACTCCAAGGGGGAGCTTACATTTCAGTGGAGAAGTCAAAGAAAAAATAAATGATCCCAGTATGGTGTAAGGTGCTGTAATCGAAGTAGGCAGGGGATGGTTTGGGAGAACAAAGGGAGTACAAAAAACTCTAATGAAGGAGAACTTCATAAAGGGAGTGATGCCTGAGTTGAGTTTTGTGGGGGAAGTGGGAGTAGGATTTACTCATGAGAAGAAGAGGATGAAGATGAGAGAAAGAGCATTCCAGGGGGAGCTCAGAGGTAAAAGAGAGCAGGATGTGTTTCAAGAACTACATATTTTTCACTATTCTTGGAGTGTCACAGTTGGGCGGAAGAAGAAAGAGAATCAGAGACCTGATGGTGAAGAATTTTGTTCCCTTACCATGTTACAAATTTTGGTTTCTTACCTGAACTCTCGGGGAAGCCCTTGAAGGATTTTAAATTGTGTAGTGATATAATCAGAACTGCTCTTTTAAAAAAATCGCCCAAAGGTTGGTCAGAGAATAAGAATGAAATGAAAGAGGAAAAATCTGAAGGCAAGACTAATGCCATAATTCAGGGGAGAAACGCTGAGTGCCTGAACCAAGGGCAGTGGCAGAAAAGATGGTGGGAAGAAAACTGACTTGAGAGAATTGTAGGAGACAGAACCAATAGGACTGGCAAATGGATGGTGACTCTAGGACACTCCCAGACTTCTGGTTTTGACATCTAAGTGGGTGGTGGCACCATTCACTTAGAATATGAGCACAAAAGGATAAGCAACAGGCTGGAGGGTGGGGAAAAATGATGACGGTACCAATTGGAATAACAGTATGAACAAAGTATTCCTTCAACAAATATCTGTTGAACTTCTACTCTGTGAAAGGCACAATGTTTTCTTGGGAGTTTGCAACAGATCATGATATGCAGGAGTTTATTTACAATAGAGAAAGGATTAGAGAGGGTGACTTAGGAAAAATGAGAGGGAAAAGAGCAGAGGGATGAGTATTAATGGGGATGAGAGTATGGAGCTTGTATTTGAGAATCATGAAGAAAGTAACTGATCTCAAGGATCCGAACAATATGTTGACCTAAAATTGCTTCAGTATGAATGGATGCTGAAGCCACGGAGAATTTCAGAGGCTGGAAAACCTTCTTTTATCTTCTTGTAGCTTCCTTTTCATTGTCATTGCTATCACCAGAGCTCAGACACTTTCTTCCTGTTCCTTTAATCTGTGTATTTCTCCTTCTTTTTGTTTGTATTTTTTATTTTAAAATATTTTCCTTAAAAATATTTTCCTATAAGCAAAAAGAAGAAAATTTAAATACAGTTTATGATCCTGTCACTCAAAGATAAATACTGTTAATGTTTTAGGATAATTTTCCATTTTTTTCCTAATGAAGGGCGGAGAGGAGAGAAAACATATTTTTTTTTTTTTTTTTTTCCGTACGCGGGCCTCTCACTGTTGTGGCCTCTCCCGTTGCGGAGCACAGGCTCCGGATGCGCAGGCTCAGCGGCCATGGCTCACGGGCCCAGCCGCTCCGCGGCATATGGGATCCTCCCAGACCGGGGCACGAACCCGTATCCCCTGCATCGGCAGGCGGACTCTCAACCACTGCGCCACCAGGGAGGCCCGAAAACATATTTTTTTATTTACAAAAAGAGGATCCTATTGTATATGTTGGTTTTTAACATGCTTTTTTCAAACCCAAACAGTATAACAAGGATCTCTTCCTCTGCCCTTAAAGGTTCCTCTATAGCATAATGTTTAATGACCTAATAGCACCATGTTGTATTTTATTGTCGTTTCCAATTTTCAGGATTAAGAACAACTCTGACCATTCCAACATTATGCCATCTTTCCCTTCTCCAAATTCAAAATGTTTATTGTCAGTGGCACTTATTTTACCTCTTATCACAATCTACTTTATGGTATTTTTATATTGTTTTTTAACTTTTTATAAGCTTGTGTTTTGGTTTTACCAAATATTGTGTGTATCAGCTTAGGTTGTTATGCTGCAGTAGCCAACAACCCCCAAATCTCAGTGGCTTACAACAACAAAAATATATATTTTTAAAATAAATTTATTTATTTTATTTTTGGCTGCATTGGGTCTTCGTTGCTGCACGCTGGCTTTCTCTAGTTGTGTTGAGCAGGGGCTACTCTTCGTTGTGGTGCACAGGCTTCTCATTGTGGTGGCTTCTCTTGTTGCAGAGCACGGGCTCTAGGCACGCGGGCTTCAGTAGTTGTGGTGCGTGGGCTTCAGTAGTTGTGGCTCGCAGGCTCTAGAGCGAAGGCTCCGTAGTTGAGGCGCACAGGCTTAGTTGCTCCGCGGCATGTGGGATCTTCCTGGACCGGGGCTCGAACCCGTGTCCCCTGAATTGGCAGGCAGATTCTTAACCACTGCACCACCACGGAAGTCTCAACAACAAAAATATTTATTTCTCACTCATATTTCATGCTCTTCACTTTGGGATGTGGGCTGAAGCAACCTCTATCTGGGACATGCCATTCTGTGGCAGGGGGAAAAAATGTTGGGGGAGTCATGAAATGACCCTTAAAGCTTTTGCTTAAAAGTTTTGTACATCACTCCCACTCATACTTTATTGGTCAAAGCAAGTAACATGGTGAAGCCTGATGTCAGTGGGTGGGGAAGTAGAATCCTCTCACATAGAGAGACAGTGAGTCATTGAAGCAATAATAAAATCCATCTCAGTTCTAAATTCCTATGGATACATGTGTTTTGCTTATTCTTTGTGTATCATCTTTATGAACTAGGTGGATTTTGTGGGAAAATTATTAAATAGCTTTATTTTTCTTACTGTCTTTCAAACATGACTGAGTGGCATCCCCTTTCCCAACTATGGATGTTATCTTGGGCAGAACTGAAAGGTTTTCTTACAACTTTGAGGTTTTGATCACACAGTCTTGTCTTTATGACTTAAAAAGTTCAATTTGATCAAAATTAAAACTTTAATCCCTCATTCAGTTAACGCTTCTCTCTTCCACAGCTGCTCTTAATCAGACCTAGGTTTGGACACTTGCAGTGAGTCTGTTTTTCTCCACTTGTTCTACCTCTTCCCCTAATCATTTTGCTTCACTGGTGCCACATTGGTTTAGGCCCTCTGTCTAACAGACGCAGAGTTTCTGGCTCTTTCTCTTTGTGGGTTGTTTAAAGACTCTTTGCTAGATGTCCCCACTGCACTGTTCCCTGATGTGGGCAAGCATCTTCCAGTTGACCCCACCACTATTCCCATAGCTCTTGCTTCTCGCTTTACACCCCAGGACCACTCTTCCTCTCAGGGCCATCTTGTCAGGTAGACAGACCTCTAGAATGAAGATGCTTTGAGACACTCATGCTGATCACCTACTGTGATGTCCAGTCTGGTTCACTGGAAATGCTCATATTTTTGCTCCACCAAATTCTGAAAGTGCTGGCTATTCCCACTACAGCCCTCACTCCTCACTCTGTCATCAGCAGCAGCTCTAGTGAGCCCTTACCTTTAGACTTCCAGGTGCAAGTCAGTTTTGGGGTCCTCCAGACACCTGAAGACCCATGGCAAGTTCTCTGAGATGTTCTCTTATTGTTTTTTTTTTTTGTTTTTTTTTTTTTTGCACCTTGCTGGATCTTAGTTTCCCAACCAGGGATGGAACCCAGGCCCTTGGCAGTGAAAATGCCAAGTCCTAACCACTGGACCATCAGGGAATTCCCTCTTACAGCTCTTATCTCACTTAAGGTGGGGGTGGGATGGGAAGATTTCAAAGCATAGCTCCCCAATAACTGTTTCCAAAAGTGACTTTCACCTCCAACAGTCCTCATCTCATCTACAGGCTGGAGGCGGGAGTTGGTCTTAGAGTCACAAAGTAAGTTTTATAACCTCTTACCAGTTCCTTAAAGCTCCTTTTGTTTACTACTTTGGGGCAATAACCATTACAAAGACAAAAGAATATCATGCCATATATATTCAGAATTTATATTTTCTGTGACATGTTTCACACCTAAACTGGTTAACGTCAGGCATGAGAGAGAATGGAGAGGGTGACATCTAGTTACTTTTATAAAAAGTTACCTCTTTCGTATATCTAAGATAGCTGCATAGAAGACTTTCACCACTGGAGGGGTGGGATGGGGAGGGTGGGAGGGAGGGAGATGCATGAGGGAAGGGGTGTGGGAACGGATGTATATGTATGACTGATTCACTTTGTTATAAAGCAGAAACTAATAAAAAAAAATTTAAAAAAAAGACTTTCACCACTATTTTTTTAAAAGCACAGACTTGTGAAATAGTAAACAAGATTAGAAAGTTCAGAATTCCGATTGATATAAATGAAAAGGATTATAATACTAAAGGAAAGCAGTTATGAAAACTTACATGTCCCATCCATCCCTGGAAACTCTGATCAACTGGTAAAAGGGTTAGAAAGATCTGGGAATTCAGAGCTCAGTCATACCCCAGTTTACTTCAACTTAGCTTTATCTGTTATTAATCTTATAAGCAAAAGAAAGCAATGCAGAGACCCGGGAGTAATATTTCATTTCTCGGCTGCTAGCAAATGAAAAACAGATTGAACAAGTTTGGCTTATGATTCCTTCTACAGTTGAAAGCCATTGCCCTTTAAGTTAGCCTTTTGAATGCAACTATAGTAGGTTTGCAACCTTGTATCTGGATAATGAGCCAACACACCATGAAGGCTGATGGCTGTGTCTGGGCTGCTTGCTGGCACTACATAGCACTGAGTGCAATGACATTATGTTCCCAACGGTGTTAATTATAAGGGTCTTAGAATAGAAACATGGAACAGAAAATCAAAGATGTTCTTAGTTCACCACTAGCAAGCAAATGGCAAGTCACAAATGGCAGAAATTCCCTCTGTTGGAGGTAAAACCACTGAGATATTGACCAGCTACTGAAGCCCAGGATACTTTAACAAACTATGTAGTTGATAAGAGGAATTTTTTTCTGAAATTTTATTATGAAAACTTTCAAACATACCAGAGTTGATAAAATTGTAGTAACCTCACACGTATTCACCACCTAGATTTTATAATTGAGATTTTGCTATATTTGCCTTCTTATATAGATATCTACCTATCTATTCATCTTTCTATCTATACACCAATCCATCTTATTTTTTTATGCACTTCAAAGTAAACTGCAAACAGCAGTACACTTCACCTCTAAACACTTAAGCCTGCCTATTAGCTAGAGTTCAACATTTGTTTAGGGATTTTTTGTGTGGGGGGTAAAATTTACACACAGTGAAATGCACAAATCTTAAATGTACCGCTTGACAAGTTTGAACAAATGCATACACCTGGAACATAGATTTTTAATCTCCAATCTAAATGACTATATTTTACTTTTAGGGTTGTGTATTCCATCTCATCAAGTTTTGCTGAAGTTCAGGTGTTTTTTTTTTCAAAAGCTTGAATTTCAAAGACCACCAAAAGGATAAACTACAGGCTACCACCACCTACTCAATTATTCCCTCCACTCATTAAACAAATATACCAACAATAGCAGACTAGAAAATATTATAAGAATGGTGCTGTTCACAAATGCATCTAAAATATGAAATACCTCAGAACAAGTTTACAAGAGAAATGTGTGACATAAATAAAGGAAACCATGAATCAACTGAAAGATAAAAGAAGGCTTTAATAATATGAAAAAAAAGCCATATTCCTAAGTGGAGAAATTAAACAGTATAAAGATGTTGATTCTCCCCAACTTAATTTATAGGCTTAAGACCTTTGAAATGGAAATATCAGTGGGACTTTCCATCTATACTATAGCGAAATAATTATAAAATTTATGACAGAAAAGTCTAAAACAGAAGAATAAAAGGGCATATTACCTTATTAAATAAATGCATGTATAATAATCACAAGCAGGAGATGGTGGCACTTGGAATAAAGAGGTAATACTGGAAGTGGTGAGAGGTGGTCAGATTCTGGGCATTTCAAAGGTAGAGAAAATAGACTGTGATGGTGAATCAGACATGCGGCATGAGAAAAAGAAAGAACTCAAGGGCGACCCCAGGTTTTTACCTGAGTTACTCACTGAGAATTGGAAGATGGGGATAAAATATTAGGAGGGAGAAGAAGGGGATCAGGAGTTCAGTTATAAGTTTCCAATGTTAAGTTTTAGATGGTCATTACACAGGCAGGAGGAAATATGAAGTAGGCAATTGTATATTTGGGTCTGGAGTTCAGGGGAGTGAAAAAGTCCATGTCCAGGCTAGAGTTATAAACACCAGAAAAAATCTAGGGAGTAGCTATAAAGAAAGAGGAATCAAGGTCTGGAAACTGAGAGCTAGGTAGACAGAGAGAGGTGTTGCCCAGATTCCACTTCAAGGAAAGACTTTCACCCTACCTGCCAGCAGAAGCTTCCGCAGCCAACATGGGCACCTTGCCCAAAGCCCCACCCTCTCCCAGGGCTGGAGTATAGAAGCTTGGCCATTTTTGTCCAATGACAGGACAGCGCTGACCAGTAACACATGTTCAGGTGCCCCACTGGGCTGACCACTGTTTAGCTGTGCCTCTATTGCAAGTAACTTCTCTCTCCATCCATTCTGGCTCTCTCCTCCTTCCTTTCATAGGTGTTGATTCCTAAGACACATCTCATACACCAAACTGTCTCAGCATCTGCTCCCAGAGAAATAAACCTATAAGCTAAAAACAAGGAGAAACCGGTTAGGAGAGAAAGAGAGGCCTTTGAAGCAGGAAAGTAACTAAGAAAAAGGGGAGACTTAGAAGCCCAGAGAAGTTCGAATGGTTACTCCACGAAACCTGCTGTATCAAACATCCTGGGGTGCCCCCCGATATCTCTTCTTGTCTTTTTCCTGAGTTTTAAAACTCCCAGATTTCAAGTGGACATCTGGCCAATCAAAGTAAAGACAAAATTTCACAGTTTCCCTTAAAGTTTTTGTGGTGATGTGGTAAGTTCTGGCCAATAATACGTCAGTGGCTGCTTCAGGGAATCTTCCTTCAAAACAAAACAAAAAAACCCAGCAGGGCAAGATCTTTGCCCTTCCCTGTCCCTTCCTTCCTGCTGCTTAGAACGTGTCTGGGATGGCTAAAACTCCATCCTGGCCAGGGTTGACACCTTACCTTGGGGACTGTGGAGCAGAAAGAGGCAGTCAGTCTGGGATCCAGTCAGTCTGGAATGGTAGACTCTCTATACGAGCTCTGGAGTGCTTTCATCCAGACTTTTATAAGAGCAAAAAATAGTGATTTTTTTGGAGTTTCTGTTGCTCTTAGGCTAATCTAATCCTAAATAGTACATGTACCCTAATCTTTTTCTACCCCAGGGTTGACCACTCCCTCCATCTGGCCCTTCTGCTCTTTGTGCATGCCTCTGTCACAGCACTTTCCATAATGGATTGTCATGATTTACGTGTCTTAGTAGGTGCTCTGAGTTTGTTGAAATCTGTGAATGGACATCAATCCGTTAACTTGGATCTTTGTAACTTAAACATTTCTTATCCTTCCAATTAGATCACAAGCGCTTTGAGCACAGGGACCTTTTCTTATTCTCTCTGTAAAATTTCCATTTGGTTCTTTATATTTTCTGTTTCTTTGCTGAGAATTTTTTTTCATATGTCAGAGTATGATTTTCAAAAAGTTAAATATATAACTTTCATATGAACATAAAGTGAGCACATGTCAAATATTTAATTCACTAATGAATGATAGAACTTGCATGATGCTGAGGATGGTTCAAAAAGAATTAGAAAGAAGGAAGTATTCAGAGTTTTGCTGAGAATTTTTACCTTCTATATGTTTCAAGATTGTTCACCCTTACTTCTTAGAGAGTTTTTATAATAGTTGCTTCAAATACTTTGTCATATAATTCTAATGTATGTGTCATTTTGGTGTTGGCACCTATTGATTGTCTTTTCCAATGTGAGTCAAGACTTTACTGGTTCTTTCGATGCTGAGTAATTTTGGATTGTACTCTGGATATTTTGAATATTATAGGGTTCTGGGTCTTATTGAAATCCTATGGAGAATGCTGATATTTTTGTTTTAGTGGGTAATTGACTTGGTTGGGTTCAGGCTACAAATTTTGATCACACTTCTGGGTTTGGGGCTGCCTTCAGTTCAGGTTAGGGAATATTAGAGGGATAAAAATTGGAAAGTTACCACCAGTTCAGTGATACTTCAATTCTGATCTTCTTTTCCAATCTATCTGCTATGATTTACTTTTCAAGAGTCCTAAAATAGCTGTTCCATGCATTCCGTCTAGATTTCATAGTGGTATTCAGTGGATGAAATAGAGTGAATTGTGCTATCTTGCCCAGAACAGAACCTTACTAAGTCATTTAAAAAATGTATGTCCTGGGCTTCCCTGGTGGCACAGTGGCTGAGAGTCCGCCTGCTGATGCAGGGGACACGGGTTCGTGTCCCGGTCCGGGAGGATCCCACATGCTGTGGAGCAGCTGGGCCCGTGAGCCATGGCCACTGAGCCTGAGCGTCTGGAGCCTGTGCTCCGCAACGGGAGAGGCCACAACAGTGAGAGGCCCGCATACTGCAAAAAAACAAACAAACAAAAAAAACTGTATGTCCTTCATTTCTATAGAGGTTAAATAGAAGAAATGACCATACGAAGAATGGTTCTGAGTTGCTAGGAAAATCCTTAAGATGTATCCTGATCCACTGCAGGGTTTAAAGTGCTCTGTGCGAAGAATTTGGGAGATGTGCAAAAAAGCATAAACCTTGAAATTAAGCAGTCCTATATTTGAACCTACATTTCATAGAATGGAAAATAGATTATTATGATGTTCACTGAGAGGATAAAAATCATATGATGTTTGTAAATTCCCCAGCATATATAAGATAGAAAAAAAATGTTAATTCCACTTCCTTTCAGAATTTAGTATCAGGAAAAGATTGCCTGAAGAAATAGTATGCTTCTTTTGATCATATGGTAAGAATTATGTAACTTGTATTTTTCTTCATGCTTTGGCTGACAGGAGGCTCAGAGCTAAGTGTGATGAGCAATCAATATGTTCATTTGTGGAAGTGGTATATTTGCCTCTGTAGAATAACATGCCATTTTATTTTCCATTTTTTTAATTGCAATAGCCAAATAGTATAACGTGACCTTTATGGTAAAATATTTTAAGCTTTTTGGATGTAGATAGAACATAACATAAAAAAGCTATTATATACTATGCCTTTTAATTTATATGGTACTACTAAACATTTTATGTTCCTGAATTGAAAGTTTGCAGTTATTTCCTTATAAAATAAATCACTTCAAATTAAAATAGATATAGCTATTTCACAGTCATGAACACTTGGTCATAGAATACTCACAGCTTACAACTAAAATTCATATTTTACAATTAGAGCTAGCATTTTAGATCTTAAACTGGCATTGCTTCTATATACGACCCATTTTAAAAACACTTAATATAAGATGCTGATAACATATGAAGAATATTTTTCTAACAAAATTAGGTGATGTGATAAGATGTGGTTGTATAATCTTCCTTCAAATGTTATTAGCATATTCATCACAGTTAACAGTATGCCTTTCTTTGTTAAACACTGTAGGAATTAGTTTATAGTCTAAAGACATTCAAAGTAAGCACAAGTTGCTTTAAATGACTCCTATTTAAAATAGGTTTGGTTAGATTTTGAAATAATGAAGTGTCTCATGCTTCTGATGAAAGCTTTCTTTTTTTTCTTTCAGATTTCTCTTAGAAGGAGCCTTTTTTTTTTTTTTTTTTTTTTTGCGGTACGCAGGCCTCTCACTGTTGTGGCCTCTCCTGTTGTGGAGCACAGGCTCCGGACGCGCAGGCTCAGCGGCTATGGCTCATGGGCCCAGCAGCTCCATGGCATGTGGGATCTTCCTGGACCGGGGCACGAACCCGTGTCCCCTGCATCAGCAGGCGGACTCCCAGCCACTGCGCCACCAGGGAAGCCCCAGAAGGAGCCATTTTTAAATAGAAGTGTTTTCTAACTACAGGTCCAATTTCTCCAGCTTGATTTATGCCAATATGTTTTTAAAAGAGTTGTATGATTATGTTGTGAGGCCAGATGTTTAAACAGTTTTGTTTTTAAGTTGCAAGCATGAGCTCACCTTTCACAGGGCAACACAACTTCCTAATTTTTGAGTGAAAACTGTTTCTGAAGCCTTAGATTTTCCCTCGTAATCCAGTTCATGGCAGTGCAGCAGCATGTTTGTGCACCCAGATTACTGAATTTGAGGTAAAACCTTGCTTTCTAAAATGGGTTGGCCAGTTTCTGCCTGCTAAGATGTCTTTTGGGATTAAGTGTGCTTGTAATTTGCCACATCAACTAAAATAGGACCAAAACCTGTACTATGTCACTAGGAAGTCCTCCTAAAATTCAGTTGGCATCCTATAATATTGCAGGAGATGTCAGTGGTATTCTTGTTTACTTTTTACATTTTCTGACTCTTGTTTAGCAAAAGATATACAAATATTCTTCAACTTTAGGCAAGAATTGATGACTATAGCTGGGAACTGGAAAAACTAGATTAAGACCCCTCAGATTAATATCACAATTTTAAGGTGGAGCAAAATAAGCAGGGAAATGTTCACCTAAAAGGGGATTTATTAAGTAAATAAACGTGATTAGTTTCAATTGTTTAACAGAAGAATGGCTTGAAGAATATTCACAATTAGTGGAAAGAAGGCAGTTACAAAACCCACATCTCAATCCAACCTCACCATAGGCCCCCTCGACCCTCCAGTCACACTGGATTTGCAGTGTGAAGATTTGTGTCACGCTCTGTCTTCCAGATGAGACTTCTCACAAGCTATCCCTTCTTTCTCCTTATTTTCTTCAAGTTTCAGCTTAAATGTTACTTCCCGATCCCTGAGACTAGGTTAGACATTGTTTGCCTTATGCACTTGTACCTGGCCACTAAAACAATACTGAGAGGTAAGCAAGTTAGGTTGTTCTCAACCTCATTTTATGGTTGAGAGACAGAGATAAGGAAACTGAGGCACAGAGTGGTGACATGATTTACCTGTGATCACACAACTAGTGAGTGACAGAACTTGATGAAATGTCTTCTGATGGTATATAGCAAGTCTTTTAAGTGAGCTAAATGGCTCTTATCCTAAACAATATTTCCTAAATAAGGTTCACTAAACTTCCAAAAGCAAACAAATCTAAGGAATTGTAAGAGTTTGATTTGCCATCTTATATTTGGGTTGAGACCAAAATATGATATAATAACTGTATAACTGAAATATAAGTTTTCCAAAGAGTAGGAGTAGTTTTCCCAGCACCACTTATTGAAGAGGCTGTCTTTTCTCATTGTATGTTCTTGCCTACTTTGTCATAAATAGGTGACCATATGTGCATGGGTTTATCTCTGGGCTTGCTATCCTGTACCATTGATCTATATTTCTGTTTTTGTGTCAGTACCATACTGTCTTGATTACTGTAGCTTTGTAGTATAGTCTGAAGCCCGGGAGCCTGATTCCTCCAGCTCTGTTTTTCTTTCTCAAGATTGCTTTGGCTATTCGGGGTCTTTTGTGTTTCCATACAAAAAGAATGAAATTAGAACACTACCAAACACCATACACAAAAATAAACTCAAAATGGATTAAAGGCCTAAATGTAAGACTGGACACTATAAAACTCTTAGAGGAAAACATAGGGAAAACATTCTTTGACATAAAGCACAGCAAGATCTTTCTTGACCCACCTCCTAGAGTAATGAAAATAAAAACAAAAATAAACAAAAGGGACCTAATTAAACTTAAAAGCTTTTGCACAGCAAAGGAAACCATAAACAAGATGAAAAGACAACCCTCAGAATGGGAGATAATATTTGCAAATGAAGCAACGGACAAAGGATTAATCTCCAAAATATACAAACAGCTCATGGAGCTCAATATAAAAAAAAAAAACCCAGTTAAAAAATGGGCAGAAGACCTAAATAGACATTTCACCAAAGAAGACATACAGATGGCCAAGAGGCACATGAAAAGATGCTCAACATCACTAATTATTAGAGAAATGCAAATCAAAAATACAGTGAGGTATCACCTCACACCGGTCAGAATGGCCATCATCAAAAAATCTACAAACAATAAATGCTGGAGAGAGTGTGGAGAAAAGGGAACACTTTTACCCTGTTGGTGGGAATGTAAATTGATATAGCCACTGTGGAGAACAGTATGAAGGTTCCTTAAAAAACTAAAAATAGAACTACCATATGACCCAGCAATCCCACTACTGGGCATATACCCTGAGAAAACCATAATTCAAAAGGGCACATGTACCTCAATGTTCATTGCAGCACTATTTACAATAGCCAGGATGTGGAAACAACCTAAATGTCCAACGACAGATGAATGATAAGGAAGATGTGGTACATATTACAATCGAATACTACTCAGTCATAAAAAGGAATGAAATTGGGTCATTTGTAGAGATATGGGTGGACCTAGAGTCTGTCATACAGTGTGAAGTAAGCCAGAAAGAGAAAAACAAATACCGTATGCTAATGCATATATGTGGAATCTAGAAAAATGGTACAGATGAACCTATTTTCAGGGCAGGAATAGAGACGTAGATGTTGAGAACAGACATGTAGACCCGGGGGTGAAGGGGAGGGTGGGACGAATTGGGAGATTAGGATTGACATATATACACTACCATGTGTAAAATAGATAGCTAGTTGGAGCATGCTATAAAGCACAGGAAGCTCAGCTCGGTGCTCTGTGATGACCTAGATGGGAGGGATGGGGGGCAGTGGGAGGGAGGTCCAATAGAGAGGGGATATAAGTATACATATAGCTGATTCACTTCATTGTACAGCAGAAACTAACACAACATTGTAAAGCAATTATACTCCAATAAATATATATATATATATAAAATTTTAAAAACAAAACAAAACAAAAAGAGTAGGAATAGCAGAAAGGGATTTAAGAGTCAGTGAGTAACAGCTTAAATATGAATTTAAAGTGATGATGTTTAAAGCACAGGAGACTGCATTTTATATGTTGGAAGACAATGCATTTCTGGAGTTAGAAGGGGGAAAAGGCACTCCACATGGTACTCATCAAAATGTTAGTGGAGAAGTATGTCCTGCTTTGTGTTTCACAGTTTCAGAAAAGAGCAGAGAACTCTAGTGGTGTCAAGGCATTTTACAAAGCTAATTAAATATTACTAGAAATATTATCTGAAATTTGGAAATAAGGGAAAGAGTTATCACATGTTCTTGCCGTCCAGTGCTGGTTTGACTTTCTATTTCCAGGCCTATTTTATAATTCTGCAGAGATTAACTTACAGATACAGTTGAGTCTCAGTACTCCCGGTAGTGTTCTATAAAGTCGCCATGAACACTGAATTAGCACTGCTTCTATGGGAAATACAACGTTAAGTTCCTGAGAGCTTCGGATCACATTTTCATTAACTGAGCAATATAGAACCTTGTTTTACGTGTGTTTCTGTTTGAAATACCTTATTTAATATATACATATGTAGTGTTTATTCATTAGCATTGAACTCATGGCCGATAGCATTATAACTCATGCCTGAACAAAGCTTATCTAATACACACCACACGCAAGGCACACCACCTCCTGCTTGCACTAGGAACACTAGACAGCACTTCAGCACTATGCCATTTTAAACAGTGAAATCACCAACAGAAAACCACAAAAATGTAAAAAACATGGCACTCAATAGACCACAAAAAAAGACACTTGTTTACAATGTGAGAGCTTCAAGAAGAAGGCAGAGTATCATTTTGTTTGACCTCAGCTGGGAACATGCACATCAGGCAACTCAAATTTTTCGCTGCTCTGTGCATGTTCTCGAACGACCACAAAAGCGTAGTGAGTATTAATCTGGGGGTTACAAATAAGTTTTAATGAGCAGAATTTCGCAGATAAGGACTCCGCAAATAATGAAGATAGAATTTCTTCATCCTGCAGAGATGCAAATAATTTCTAACCAGTGAAAAGAAACCAATAGTTCGTGGTGTATGGCACTGCTGGAGGGTTACCCAATTTTATACCTAAGACAGAAATCAATTAGTCTGCCTTTGTCAGTCCAGTTTCTCATTTGCTCTTTGAACTGATTTTAATATCTTCTGGTTCCTTTTTTTTTTGGCCGCGCTGTACTGCTTGCGACATCTTCGTTGCCGGCCCATGGATTGAACCCAAGCAACGACAGTGAAAGCGCAGGTCCTAATGAGTCCTAACCACTGGACTTCCAGGGAATTCCCTGGTTCCTTTATTAATTAACAAGTTGAATAAAATCTTTGACACGTGTTCATTTTTTATTTACCTGAGAGTCACTTTTTTTTACAGTTTGGAAATTGTACTTTATACATTTTCAGAGACTAAGACACTGAGAAAATATGCCCATAACTGCTGAATGAGGAGACAGAACAAGAGAAGTTCTAACGTCCTTTCTTTGGGGCCTGAATTCCACAATTTTGAGAGACTGAAGAGGCTTAAGAAGGAACAGGTGAGGGATAATTCAAAATTATTTAAACTATATTGATTGTAATAAAACTCGTTAAATATTTTTTACTTTAGTTAACATTTTCTAACCCTAATCTTTATTAGGACACTCTCAGAAAAGAAAAGAATTCTCTTAAAGTGAAAATGGAAATAAGCTATCTAAATAATGTACAGAGAATATCAAAAGATTATTTAAACCATTATCTGGTAAAAGGTAACAATTTTTTTAGTCTTAATAATAGAGGTTATATTTAGTATCATGAGAAACCATTGTCTGTTTGTCACAGGTTTTCTGCCATTTGTGATGTCAATAATTGCTTTATCATATAAATCTACCATAGAGTCCCCCACCGAATTAACGAAGGAAAATGAAATTATGCTGATTATTTCTTTCTTTTAGCTTTAATTGCCAGGCAGCTTAGAGTGAAATTTGAAGCTCCACAATAACAACTATATAGTTTTTCAAGACTTGTGCCTTTATGAGCCTTTTCTTCTTCCTAATCCTATTTGTAACTTATACTACTTACTTATAAATTGACTAAAAATATGTTTATAATATAGTATATATATGTTAATTAATTACAAATGTATTACTATTTATTTATAATTTTCTCAATCCTTGACTTTTTAACTCCTATTTCTATTTTACTCTTTCATTTTACGGGTCTTTTGTTGTCAGCCATACAACTCTGGCATTAGAAGGGAAAAAGTATTCTCTGTTGTGGAAAGAGACAGAGCATACACAGGACAACAGACAAATAAAGGAAATAAATAAATAAAAGAAAACATTAAATTGTCTTTGGGATAGAAAGAGGGTGAGCCCTTGTTTTCCAGCTGGCAGAACTATGTCTATGGCTTCTTATATATGTGGGCATCATGGTTTTATGATCATGAACCAGGGTTGGCCTTAACACACCACTGGCCCATTAGCTGATTGTTGCTAGAAGAAGGGCTTCAGGGTAAAGACTTCCTACACTTGACATGATAAAGGGTAAAAATCATAAAAGGCTCATTATCTTTTAGGGGGAGGAAGATAAGATACTTTATTTCTCAGGACTAACTTTACATCCCAAGGCCAGAAAAGTCAGACAAAAAATGAAGAGATTTCCACCTGTCAGATGTTACCTATACCACCTCCCTTGCTTGAAAAAGGAGGGTCATGAAAAGCTTTAGAATAATTGCAAACTTACTCAGAAACATAGATTATTTTAAGTTTGAATTGCAAAACTGAAGATTAACTGCATCGATGACAGGCAGTAGAAGTGGTTCTACCCTTGAAAACAGCAGGAATAATTAGTGTCTTAGTAGAAAGAAGAACTGCAGCCTCAATGCTTCAGGTTCTTGGTGGGAGTGGGGGCTTATGAGGAGATGGAGTGGAAAGAGAATTCAGTCTTTTTAAAAGTAAGTATTTTCATATTTCAAGAGCAGGGTGTGTTTATTTTTTAGAAAATTTTGAAAAATTTAGAAAAAGTCACAGAAGAACACAAAAATCACTTGCCACACTACCACTCCAGAGATGACCTATTTTGTACTAAGATTTTACTCTGTCTTTCTAGTCTTCTAATCTTTGTTTATGTATGCATACATTCCCTCTCTGAGGAGCTATGGCGTTACAAAAAGATCACTTAAAGAAGGGGACCATACTTTTACAGCAGATAATAAATAAATATTTGATTGAAACTTGATATTTAAAAGGAGCAAATTATGAAAATAAATTCAATTTATCTTATATTGAACAAAATTTAGGTTGGAGTTGAGACTATGCCCAAAGTCTTAGAATGAATCAAGTCTTAACTTTGTTTTGGAGCAATTGATTGAACAAAATATATTTGATACTTGTAGCATAATTTAAAAGACGGTTCATTGATTTTTAAATTAAATCATTCTTTTAAAAAATGCCTCTTGTGGTATGATTCTTGTCTACTTCTTTTGTTTAATTAACAAGTTTAATCTTCTTAAACTGTGTCAGGTCATCACTATCAATGACATTAGCTGTCTTTGAAAAATTAGAAGGAGAGAAGTAAGAAACTCTGTTTCTTAGGACTGATTTTAAAGCTACACACCTCATGGAATTATGGCAACTTTAACAAGATTTACAACTTCAGTTTTCAGTCAGTTTGCACTGTATTCCCATTCTTTTAGCAGATGTTGACCATATCTAAAAATCAGGTAGAGATGACTGACTGACCAAGTTGTAGATGCCATGGACAAGAAAAGACCAGTGTTAAAGATGTTGGAATTTGATCAGTGATTTCATTAGTGAGTATTTTCATGTAATAGTAAATTCTGCTTCTTTACACTATATCTCATCCGTATGGACTTGGATAATAAACACAAACCCCTCTGTACTTAATGACAGTATCAAGTAGTGGGTGGGATTGTGCATGGTATGAGAAAAGGGCTGTGAAGGAGACAAGCTGTTTCCCAGGCTTCTCCTAGAGGATACCAGGACCTTGGGAATGACAGGCTGGCTTATGATGGAGAGAAGGAAAAATAAAGACAGTGAGAGTTAAAGAGAGCTAGCATAAGGAAAGGTGTTCAGAGCTGTGCACCAGAAAATTGTTACTGCTGTCATTACAGGGGGTCAGAATATTTGGGTTCAGCTGCTAGTTGTATCCAATGCACTTAAGCAAGTCAATTCCACTGGGGCACTTGTTATCCTTTGTAAAATGAAGGGTTGGGCTGCACCATCCTTAGGATTTCTCATGTTTCTAAAATTCTGTTATTCTATGACCTGAGAACAATATTTCTAAGGGATGCTGGAGCACTTAAGAAGACTTGAAGACTGTAATAATCTGATACTTGCTACTTAAGAAGAGTTTGTAGCTATTTGAGTATTTTTTCTAACATGCGCTCTTATACATTGTGCACTTCAATGTTTCTTCTACTTTTTTTTTTTTGCGGTATGAGAGCCTCTCACTATTGTGGCCTCTCTCGTTGTGGAGCACAGGCTCCGGACGCGCAGGCTCAGCGGCCATGGCTCATGGGCCCAGCCTCTCCACGGCATGTGGGATCTTCCTGGACCGGGGCACGAACCCGTGTCCCCTGCATCGGCAGCCGGACTCTCAACCACTGTGCCACCAGGGAAGCCCTCTTCTACTTTTAATTGAGCTAATTAATTAGCTCATAGGATGCCTTTATGTGGATTAGGGAAATACTCCTCCATTAGCTTCGCAAAATGACAGGGATTTTTTATTTGTTTTTCAATTTTGGTACTCCTTCACTGGATAGACAAAGCCAAATTATCCCTGTCCTGGTCTCTTGGCCTGAAAAGTGGTGGCTTTCTGGTTAATAATCTCATTTGATTTTCTCGCAAATAATTTTTCAATTTCTACATAAAATGAACATAAAAATGTTAGGATGCCTGAATGTTTATGGGAGACAAACACAATTGTAGACAGGAAATTTGTTCAACTGGGCACCTGGAGATGTGTGTTGAGAGAAAAGAATTCCAGCCATTTAAAAACAAGTGGGTGGGGGGCTTCCCTGGTGGCACAGTGGTTAAGAATCTGCCTGCCAATGCAGGGGACACGGGTTTGAGCCCTGGTCCGGGAAGATCCCAAATGCCACGGAGCAACTAAGCCCACGTGCTACAGCTCAGTAGCCCACAGCTACTGAGCCTGCACTCTAGAGCCCGCAAGCCACAACTACTGAGCCCGTACTCCACAACTACTGAGCCTGCGCTCTAGAGCCCGTGCTCTGCAACAAGAGAAGCCACCGCAATGAGCCCGCGCACCACAACAAAGAGTAACCCCCACTCACCGCAACTAGAGAAAGCCCGTGCACAGCATCAAAGACCCAACACAGCCCCCCCGCCAAAAAAAAAACCAAACAAGTGGGGGAACTTCTATGGTGGTGCAGTGGTTAAGAATCCACAGGGGACATGGGTTTGATCCCTGTTCCGGGAAGATCCTACATCCCGCAGATCAACTAAGCCCGTGTGTCACAACTACAGAGCCTGCACCCTAGAGCCTGTGAGCAACAACTGTTGAGCCCGAGCACCACAACTACTGAAGCCTGCATGCCCTAGAGCCCGTGTGCCACATCTACTAAGATGAGTGCTGCAAGTACTGAAGCCTGCGTGCCCAGAGCCAGTGCTTTGCAACAAGAGAAGCCTCTGCAAATGAGAAGCCCTTGCACCACAACGAAGAGTAGCCCCTGCTCACCACAACTAGAGAGAAAGCCCATGCACAGCAAGGAAGACCCAGTGCAGCCAAAACGGCAATAATAAAATAAATAAATAAATAAATAAATAAATAAATAAAACAAGTGGGGACTTCCCTGGCTGTCCAGTGGTTAAGACTCTGCGTTTCCAATGAGGGGGGCATGCAGGTTCGATCCCTGGTCGGGGAACCAGTATCCCACATGCCACACGGTGTGGCCAAAAAATTAAAAAATAAATTAAATTAAAAACAAGTAGACACGTGATATTATATAGAATCACTTGCTAAAGGCGAAAATTGAATTGTGTCTTAGTGTCCTGTAAATCAACATTATCGCAGTACATATGCAACTTTATACTGGTTTTAAAGATTTCTTGATTCCTAGAAACATACAACCTACTAAGACTGAATCATGAAGAAATAGAATATCTGAACAGACTGATTCTTAGTAAGGAGATTGAGTCAGTAATCAGAAACCTCCCAACAAATAAAAGTCCAGGACCAGATGGTTTCACTGGTGAAATTTATCAAACTTTTAAAGAAGAATTAATACCAATTCTACTCAAACTCTAAAAAAAAAAAGGAAAGATTTCTTGAATAATGTGATTAAAGTGGGGTTGGTAATCCCAAAGAATGTGAATTCACTATTTATAATTTCTACAACAGGAATGATAGCTAATACTTCTTGAGTGCCTACTACGGGCCAGGAAGATAAAGAAATTGAGGAATAAGAAATTGCCCAGGGCCACGCAGCTCATAAGCGGCAGAGCCACAATTTAAATCTGGGCAGTGACTCCAGAGTGCCCACTTAACCATTGACTCCTGCCATCTCTGAGCCTCCGTGATTTTACCATTAACAATGGTTAAGAAAAGTAGTCAGATTTTGTCACTTTGTTTGGTTTGGTTTGGTTTTAATCTCATCATCAAGCAGATGTCTTTTAATAGGGTACTATTTTTTTCAATCCTCAATTTTTAAAAATTTATTTAATTAATTTTTTGGCTGCATTGCATCTTCATTGCTGCACGTGGGCTTTCTCTAGTTGCTGCAAGTGGGGGCTACTCTTCTTTGCGGTGTGACGGCTTCTCATTGCGATGGCTTCTTTTGTGGAGCACGGGCTCTAGGCACGTGGGTTTCAGTAGTTGTGGCATGCGGGCTTCAGTAGTTGTGCCTCATGGGCTTCAGTAGTTGTGACTCGCGGGTTTTAGAGCGCAGGCTCAGTAGTTGTGGCGCACAGGCTTAGTTGTTCTGTGGCATGTGGGATCTCACCAGACCAGGGCTCGAACCGGTGTCCCCTGTGTTAGCAGGCAGATTCTTAACCACTGCACCACCACCACCAGGGAAGCTCAATCCTCAATGCTTTAAGTTTCAGTTATGTTGAAGCCTCAACACATTAAAAACAATAGAGAAGTTTATATCAGTCAAGACTATTTTTTCCATTCTCTTTCTCTGCATCCATTACATCAATTTAGCCGAACAGAGTACCAGCAGTACCTGGTAATTCCCTATAAAGAGAGAAGCTCAGCGCAAATGCACTCTTGAACTGAAACTGCAACTAAGAGGTTACATTTACACATGGATTTGGCAGAAGAAATGATACAATATAACAGGCTGAGATTTCTTTGTAAACATCTATGACTCAGAGTCACCGTGGGAAGTTAAGAAAAAAGTTATTTCCCCGTTTTCAAAATAGAGAAACTGAAAGGACTGGACTTGCCTTAGAACTGACGACACAGCTGCTCAGCACTAGTCTCATGCTATAAGGATAAAGAAATGAAATCCAGCAAATAATTCATGTTTAAACGTTGCTTCAAGAGGGAATTGGGTGAAGGGCACAACACACCTCTCTGTATTATCCTTACTACTATATAGTAAGGATATATATTCCATCTATATTTATTCCAAAGTAAAACTTTTTTTAAAGTTCCTTCACTATGAGTAATGGACTTTTAACCTTGGATAAAATTACTGCTATATTCTTGAATTTAGTAGAAGAATAAAGGAAGGGATGTCTGTAGTCAGACCTTTGTCATTTTCAAAGGGTATATTTGTTGTCTGTGGAGGGTCATTTTCCAAATATATGGGCAGTAAGTAGAAAAATGATAGAATATTCCTTCAAAAATACACTTTCTTTTCCAACTCAAGACTTGAAATCAGAAGCACTAATCAAGGAGTACCGACTATACATTTTGTTGTTATTTAATTTTTTTCCTAATGATAGAAATAACACACTGTAAAAATTTTGGTAAATATTACAAATAATAAATACATAAATAAATAAAATATTCCCACAATTTAAAACTGAGCAATAACTACTGTTGATATTTTGATATATTTCTTTTCTACGTGTAAGTACTTTGTATAAAATTTGGATCATACTCCATTTTTATTTGGTGAGCTTACCTTTACATTTAAAATATTGTGAGCTTTTCCCAAATCAAAAATAAAATTTTATTAGCTGCATATTAATTCATCATGTGGCTACATCATCATCTAATTAATCATTCCATTATTGGGTTGAATATCTAAGTGACATAACTTTCACTAACATAAATAATGGCACATACAAAATTTTCAATCATTAATCGTTGTGTGCATCTTTGATTATGTATTTTAGCTAAATTCTTAGAAGTGGTATCACTGGGTCAAAGAGATTTAGTTTTCTTAATACCTATTGGCAAATTGTCCTACAGAAAGGGTATACTGACAATTATCCACCTGAATCTGAAATTCTGCTACAAGTGGTCTCTCCATTTGATTTCCTCAAAGTCTATTTTCACCTGTTCAACCCACAGCTCTTTTATGTGAGACTAATACTAACTCTCCTGAAAAGGTCAGGTATAGATGACTAGAAAAGAATTTCTGATTATTGACTGCATTTCCCTGGCCTCAGTATAGTCAAGGTGGAAAAGATGCCATCACTTTCAGAACCTTCTTGCAACCATATTAACATTAGTATGTTTTTGCATTTTTCAAACCCATATTAGTCCAAATCATAGTGGACACTAAAGAACCTCAAGTGACTAAGACAGAGGTGGAAAGAGAGAGGAAAAAACTGTTTCGTAATGTTAAGGATCTTAGAATCCTCATGGAAAGGACTTTATCGGTGCTTCACAAACTGTAGTGTACTTATGAGTTACCTGGGGATATTTTAAGGTATAATTGACATTCAACATTACATTAGTTTCAGATGTACAACGTAATGATTCAATATTTGTATGTATTACAAAATGATCGCCACAATAAGTCTAGTTAATGACCATCACCATAAGTAGCTAGAGAATTTTTTCCTTGTGATGAGAGCTTTTAAGATCTACTCTCTTAGCAACTTTCAAATATGCAATACAGTATTAACTATAGTTGTCATGCTGTACATACATCCCCATGACTTATTTATCTTAGAACTAGGAGCTTGTTCCTTTTGACTCCCTTTACCCATTTCACCACCACCACCACACCTCTGGCAACCACTAATCTGTTCTCTGTATCTATGAGGTTGGTTTTTTGGTTTTTTTTTTTTTTTTTTTTTTTTGCGGTATGTGGACCTCTCACTGTTGTGGCCTCTCCTGTTGCGGAGCACAGGCTCCGGACGCGCAGGCTCAGCGGCCATGGCTCATGGGCCCAGCCGCTCCGCGGCATGTGGGATCTTTCCAGACCAGGGCACAAACCCCTGTCCCCTGCATCGGCAGGCAGACTCTCAACCACTGCGCCACCAGGGAATCCCTGGGTTTTTTTTTTTAAGATTCCACATATAAGTAAGATAATACAGTATTTGTGTTTCTCTGTATGACTTATTTCACTTTAGCATAATGCCCTCGAGTTCCATCTATGTTGTAGTAAATCGCAAGATTTCATTCTTTTTTATGGCTGAATAATATTTTATTATATATACATACCACAACTATATGTATACATATACCACAACTTCTTTATCTGTTCATCCACTAATGGACACTTAGGTTGTTTCCATATCTTGGCTATTGTAGATAGTGCTGCAATAAACATGGTGGTGCATATATCCTTTCCAGTTAGTGTTTTAATTTTCTTTGAATAAATATCCAGAAGTGGACTTGTTGGATCACGTTGTAGCTCTATTTTTAATTTTTTGAGGAACCTCCACACTGTGTTTCACAGTGGCTATACCAATTTACATTCCCAGTAACAGTGCACTAGTGTTCCTTTTCTCCACATCCTTGCCAACACTCGTTAATTCTTGTCTTTTTGATGACAGTCGTTCTGACAGGCGTGAAGTAATATCTCATTATGATTCGTGATGTTTAGCATCTTTTTTTGTGCTTGTTGGCCATCTGCATATCTTCTTTGGAAAAATGCCCATTTTTAAACCACAATTTTTTTTTTTTTGCTGTTGAGTTGTATGAGTTCTTTATGTATTTTGGTTATTACCCCTTATCAGTATATGATTTGCAAATATTTTCTCCCACTCAGTATGTTGTCTTTTTATTCTGTTGGTGGTTTCTTGGGAATATTTTTAAAATGTAGATTCTATTCTATAGGTTGAATATGAGGAGCAGGACCTGTAATTCTGCATTTGTTACAAGCTCCATGGACCACTCTTTGAGTAGCAAAATTATTGGACTATTAAGCAAGACAACAGTTTTGGATACCAATTACTTAACGGGCTCATAATAAACACCTGACAAATGTTTAGGATTATTATTTTTACTATTATTATTAATGTGTATATTAATTCTTTTCCTCTCCTGCAGAAACAATGGCAAATTTATTTCAGGAAATTGTCCTTTATAATATGATAAATTTCTTCTGTTTTGTGAGACAAAGTATCTGATCTCCCAATATATGCCAGATGGCACTGTTTCTTTTCAATGTCTTGTTTCTGAAAGACATAGTAGAGGAATGACAGATTCAGAGAGAAATGAGTTTGACTTCTTTTTGATTTCCAGGGGCTTCTTTGCTTTGAGTGACTGCAGGTATTGCTCCCTGACTCAGTGAATGTAAAGACCGCTAATAAAATTTCTCAAAGAAATTGAAAAATACAGTCTGTCCTTCTGTTCTTTCTTTTCTCAGCTAAACACCCTTAATTATTTTTTTTTCAAACCTCCTTAGACTTTCTGTACAAGCTTTCTGTCTCTTTTTATTCATTAGCCTGTTTACTCCCTTTTATCTTTATCACTTTTTATTTTGGTACTGACAAATGGGGTTGGGTAAGGTGGAAAGAATCTTCTTTTTACTCACAATAATTTTGTGATAACTCAGAGCATGAGAAGGCAAGTGATTCAATGACTTTTCTATAAGTGAAAAAAAAAAAAGCTCAGAAGTGATAGAGGCACTATATGAATTTAGATTTTTTCCAACGTCATAGCTCGTGTTCTCTGCAGCATGCCATGCCTAATCTCAAATCTGGGAGATAAAATAAGCACACAGATGATTATAATTTAAGCCAAAGTGGGCAGTAGTGACAGAAGTACACAAGAGTAGTACAAACCAAGTGCTGCCGAGATCAGAAACAAGGAGAGATGTGTTCAGTTGGGAGGATCGGATGTGGCTTTGTGGATAGGTTCCTATATGAAGCCCTCTAGTTAGTGAGAATAGCACAAGAAATGTGGGAAATCCCAGGACCTCTTCTCAGAAGTAGGAAGAGCCAAGTTTCAATGGAAAATACCATAGAGAAAAAGCTGGAAAGGACAGGTTAGGGCTAGGTAATGGCAGGCTATGAGTGCCAGGTGTGACAGGGGCATTTAATTCAGTAAACAACATGAAAATGTTGTAGATTCTTATCCAAAAAGTTACTTAAGCAAAGCTCAACATCAGGAAAATGAATTTAACAGTAGTATATTGGATGGATTGGGGCCCAGAAAGTCAGAAAACTCTGTTTGGTGCCATAAGGGATACAAAGGTGGTTCAGACTTGATTTATATCTCTAAGACTCTTATTACACAATCACTTTTTACACAGTTATACAAATAACTTCAATAAAAGGCAGATTTTAATAAATGTCACTGGAATGTGTAAAATACCATCATAGTTGTAGGTTGAGGAAGAAAAAGATCTGGAAAGTTGTCATGTTTTAGTTGGCCTAGGTTAGACTTATTAGGCAATCATTGTCAATGTGGAAAAAAAAAAACTATGTCTGATTTCATGGAAAATAATTAAATTGGGGACATTTAAACTTTCTTGAAATTTGTATTTCAGCTCACATGTGGACCCAAGCAATTAGCACGCCATCTCCAAACCAAGAAATTCCTTCCAACTACTAATTCTTGGAGTCATTTTGTTAAATTATATATTCGTTAGGTATGACAAAGGGCAAAGTTAAGAGTTTTAAAAGAGAGAAAAAAGAACAAATGTACAGAAAGTTTTATTTTTAGAGCTGCTGCTTTATCAACTAAACCAAGATGAAACAGTTACTCATTAGATGACAAAGTTTCTTTTTTTTTCTCCTTAAGTTCATTTTTGAGTTAATACAAATCTGACTCATTGTCACCAAAGAAGAGGAACCTTCTTGCAGAGACTTGTGCAGCTGCCCTAGGGTTGATCTCTACAGAAACTATACTTAAATTTGGACATTGCTAATAATGTAAACACTAGTTAATTAAATTCTGGGTTTGGGTGTAACTAAATCAGATTTTGAAAAAATTGATAAATTGGACTAGAATTTTCTTTAAAAAATGAGATTTAAAAAATGAGGCAGCCTACTTGTTACTTGGGAAGATGCAAATTCCAAATCACTGACTCATTTGCAATGAGAAAGTCCATGAAATTCTCAGAAAGTAAGAAGGAGCAGTACAAGTATCTGTAATGAACAAAAATGCCACATGGCAGGAAAAGTAGGATTAATGTCATTCTGATTCAGAGCTTTTAAGCAGGAAATCCAAACAGCAGAAGGGATAAGAGCTCAAATTCATTTCAGTTAAAGCAAAACGGGAAGAGCAGTAAGTAGCTATCCTGATAAAGGGGCAGGGGTGGGGGGCAAACAAGAGCAAAGAAGTTGATGTTCTCTGACTGAAAGAATTTGTGAAGTCTCTTAGATTTGGGTGAGTGTTGGGGCAAGTCAAACTGGATGAGGGTGGAGTGGTTAAATTCTCTACCTGCCTGATTTTTATTTATGTAATACAACTGAAGAGATAGAAAAACTTCTGAGGCATTCATTAACAAGAGGTTTTGACCTAATTTATTTAGAAGGAAATACAATATCCAAAATGAAACCTAAGTGAGGGCAGTTGTGTTACTGCTGGTGAGTAGGCTTCAAAGAGCAGGGACGGGAACACACCCAAGCATCGGGTCAGAAAGTTCTGGCTCCATTTGAAAGCTCTATCATGTATTAGGTGTTTGATTCGGTACAGGAGAGGCTCAAGGGGTAGGGAACTGCTGAGGGAGGGGCAGGTTTTGCATAAAATTTGCATAACCCTTTCCTTAGGTAGTATAGTTATTGGGGTAGCCAGGAGGGCTGTTGGAGATGGAGGTTAGAGAGAGATAAGAAGGATGGGAGCCTGAACCCTTCCTACTCATCCCCTGGCACTACCTCAGGACATTGAGCAAGAGTTTACTGTCTCTGAGCCTAAATCTCCTCCTTTGCACAATAAGAATAATAATATCTCCTTTTAAGTCTGTTGTAGATAGTAAATGAGGTAAATAATGTGAAGTGCTGATTCCTAAATATTCAATAAATGTATATAAACCTAAAAGATACCAAAGGGGACATACTAACTTAGGATATCTGTTCCAAAGAAGATTGTTTCTGTTTTGAAAAAACCTTAACTCTGCCGTGTTTCTAGAGCATTTTAAATATTTATTTTCAGACATTTAGTCCTATTTGTTGATTTTTTTTCCTCTAAAGGTACTTTAAAGAAGAGAAAAGCAGCCCTGTTTAAACCATTATTACCCCCACTAATAGTCTGTCTCAAATGCAAAGGAGCTGGGCTTTCCCATAGAGCACTTAAAAACAGGTGATGATATCACACCCATTAGTGCACTCAGCACACCCTATGAGAACAGAAGCTGGCTTCTGCCCAGTAGTTTTCTCCCATCCTTGGTCCCTGAGGAGAGTGAATTGCTCCAGAAACCCTTATTAGCTGCTGTCCTTTGGATGACAAAAGTGTGAGAGCAGTCCCCTGCCCCTCCCCACATCACATTAAGAACTTAAAATGACAATAAGAGGGCTGAGTGAAGGAAAAGTGTAAAACTGTCCCAAGCCTTAGACCTTGTGCTCTGCTTCCACCTCAGCTTGACCACCCATCTGCCAGGAGAAGACTCCACTCCTAGAAGCATTAATGTTGAATCAAGCATTTTGTTAGTCTGATTCTATTCATTCCTAAATAGCTATGAAGGTACATTTTTGTGTGAGAACTTATTAAATGCTTGCAAATGAATGAATAAATGAGTGGATGTATGTATGAATGAATGAGTGAAACTCCCAGCAACCTCTCCTTAGATCTCTGTATTGTTTCATTCATTGAGCAAACATGAGAGATCCCTGCTATATGCAGGTACTGTGCTAAGACTAAAGATACAGTGGTAAGATGTGAGTCCCAGGAGTGAGATTGTGGCATGGAATAGTCATATAATTGTAAACCTCTAGCTCATACAAAATAATATATTATGCTCTAGACACTATAATTATGGGCATAATTATAGAAGAGGGAAGTTATGTAGAATGTAACTTGAATACATCTTACTCTTGACCTGAACTGAATTTGCTATCATTAACAATTTCACTTAACTTTCTTAGAATTTATATAGGCTTTTGAAAACATGATTTAGATGTCCTGGTCCACTTAGAGAATATGGTGAAGGGAGTCTCAACACCTAACTCTTTTTCTCTTAAATAATCCTTGGAGCAAGCGAAGGCTTTCAAAATCATTCCTTTAATCTTAGAGGTTTGTTCGAAAGAGCAGGTTCATTAATATTTGTTGTTACTGAGAATGGTGTCTCTTCAACATTCAGATAAAAATGTTTAGCGTAATAGTTGATTTATATATCATCTTTTCACTTTTTTTTTAACTTCCTAGGTAGAGTTTGAAGTCCAGGCTAAGTGACTTGGTATCAGACCAAAGCAATTGTTTCTATCAGGAAACAATTAATGTTATTAAATTATTCTTTCTCAGCTTTCATTGCTGAAGGGAAGTGATATATTGTTGACAGCTATCAGAGCTCTTCATGCTTTATGGCAAAGTCAGTTGAAAAATTACCATATCATTAATCTCAAATCTCAAAATTGGTTCAAAAACCTCTCAGAGAACTGGTAAGATAGGCATGAGATAATATCATTATTTCCAAGTAGAATCACTTGGAAAGTAGTTGGTCTGTATCAGCAAAGGAGACTCATTCCCCAGCTGGATACCTGCCCGGTCCTGGATTTTCTGACCTGCCCAGGAGGGTGCTCGAAGAGCCTGGGAAGAGTGTCTGGGTTAGATTGCATGGTATTACATGGTGGTATTCCAGGCACAGAGGGGCAAGGACAGTCCCCTCAAGTTCTTGGTTCTTGAGAGATACAGAGAGAAGGACAGAGGAGACAGTTTGGGGAACAACACTGACAAAGATGAGAAGGCTACTCTCAGAAGAGCAAAAAGGCTAGGTGGAGAGAAAAATAAAGGAGTAAAAGATGAACCTGGAAATGTAGGTTGGAGTCAGATTATGTAAGGCCTTGAAAGCCAGTGCAAGGCAGATATATTCAATTCAGTAAGTAATTGGAAATTGTTGCAGGTTCTCTGAGCCAAAAGTGAATCTAATCACTATTGTGTTTTAGGAAAATTAATTTGACAGAAATGCATAGACTGGATCAGGGTAGGGGAAGGCAGGAGTTAACATGTATATGTGATGCTGAAGAAGATACAATAATAAACCACCATTGTGAGATACCACTACACATCTATCTGAAAGGCAAAAATTAACAAACAAACATTGACAATATCAAGTGCTGACAAGGACTCAGAGCAACTGGAACTCCCATACATTGCTGGTGAGAATGAAAAATGGAGTAGCCAGTCCAGAAAATGATTTGGCAGTTTCTCATAAGGTTAAACATACACTAACCATATAACACTACACTCCCACTCATGGTTACCTGCCCTAGAAAAATGAGAACATACATTAACATAAAAACCTGTACATGAGTGTTTATAGAAACTATGTTCATAATTGCCCCAAACTGGAAAACATCCCAAATGTCATCGAGTGGGAGAATGGGTAAACAAATTGTGGTACCTCCATACCATGGAATACTACTCGGTTATAAGAAGGAACAAGGTACAATGTTGACTGAAAGAAGCCAGTCTCAAAATGTTTCATATGATATGATTCCATTTATATAATATTCTCGAAAAGACAAAGCTGTAGGGATGGAGGACAGATCAATGATTGCTAGGGCATAGGGAGGGAGGTGAGATAATAATAATAATAATAATAGGATAGCATGAGAAATTTTGGGGGGATGATAGGACTGTTCTGTATCCTGATTGTAGTGATGGTTACATGGATCTGTACATGTGTTTAAAATCATAGAACCATACACCAAAAGAAAAATATCAATTTCACAGTATGATAATTTTAAAAATGAAAAAAAGCCAAAAAAACCAAATTAGTAAGGAAAGCAAGATATTTTCCATTGTTTGAAATATCTGTTAGACAGAGCACATTAGCATAAATAAATAAAACAATGCTAAATGGGAAAAAGGAATGGAAAAACAGAATCTTAGATCATTAGACTCATAGATTAACCCAGGGCCAGCAAATATGCTTGTGGCAGCTTGTATTTCCAAAAATGGCTGCAGAAATAGGTGTCAGCCTACATGCTCTTCTAGAACCTTGCTACTCCTCCATCAAGAGTTTTATGTCCCTATGACTTGAATTTGTGACTGTCTAGACCAAGAGAGGATGCTGGAAGCTACAGTATGTGCTTCCCCAAGTTAAGTGATGAAAATGCTATGCACCTCCTCCCTGTTGTCTTCGAGCACTTGCTCTTGGAACTCAGCCACCATAGTGTGAGGAATTCCAAGTAGCCCATGGAAAGGCCAAGTGAAGAGGAACAGAGGTCTCTGTCCACAGCCCTGGCTGGTCTTCCAACAAATAGCCAGCACCACCTTGCCAGCCATATGACAGAGCCATCTTAAAAGTAGAATCAAACTAGCTGACACGGCCCAGAGCAGAGCAGAGTGTGTTAGCCAAGCCCTGCCTAAGTAGGTTATAATGAGCAACATAAACGATTGCTGTTGTGCTAATCCATTAAGTTTGGGGGAGGCTTGTCCCACAGCAACAGATAGCCAATTACAATGTTTTTACTCACTTATCAAACCAATAGATCAGAATGCCTTCCTGGAGTGTGGTATAGGTTTCCCCTGCTATCCAAAAGTAGAACCTTCCTAGGAAACAATTTGTAAGCTGAAATGGCCTAAAGTGAAGAAGTAATTACCTTAGGACCCATCTTCCTAATGGAAGCACAAAATAAATCGAGATAAAGCCCAGATGCTCACAGACATAGTTCAAAGATATGGCGGCTGGATGCTGAGATGCTGAGTGCATTTCCCAGGGAAGGAGCTGGGTAGTGCTGCTCTCCTTGCTGCTCTGGGTGTGCAATGCCTCTGTAAGGGCTGTTAAAAAACAAATGCTGAATGCTATTCTCGCTTTTGGTCTTTTTGCTTTTCCATAAAAGTAAAATCCTCTTTAGATTTCTTTCAGTTAGTAAAAACAGGTTCTAATGTAGGTCCTTCATAAATGTGAAGTGGTGTAAAGTGAACTGCTGAAGCAGGGGGAGGATACCTGTGTTCAGAAGAATTTGGGGGATGGTAATGAGGCTTAGAGGGGAAGAGTGCATTTCTGATTAGTGAAGTTATACATTGGGCATAGTACTGAGGGATGACATCAGTGCTATTTGCCAATCCTGTTAAGATCCAGCACTCCAATTGTATATATTGAACAAGACAGAATGTAGGCAGGTTGTGATCTGCTCACACAGATATTTAGTACCAGAGCCAAAGCTCTAAATCACGTCTTCTGATGTGTAGTTTAGTATTCTTTCCACTTTGCCTGTCCCTTCCCAATAACAGATTCCAGAGAAATGAACCACAGGACCTAGAGAGGCAAATATATATTCCCCTCCTATGCCTGAGACAGACATCATTAGTCAAGTACAGTGCTCTCCTAAGGTCACTGATGTGCATGTAGGTGACGGACCCAAATTGCCGTTAGAGAACCTGAGCAGAAAGGTGTAAGAGCTATAACTGATATGTATTAGGAGTGTCACAAGAACACAGCAAAGGCGGGCTCAAAATATAAGCTGTAGAAAAAGCTTGTATCTAAATGCAATGTGCATAAGCAAGAGGGAAGTGTTTGGACATGACTTCTTGGGATTAAGGATGTCTGAAACAACACATAAACTCAATTCTTAGAGTCTACTAAGGAATCGTTTCCCACATCCTTAAGGAACTCTGCTGCATATCCGATTAGAAAATTTCCGTTTAATATTTTTGAACTATTTTGTTGTAGTTGGAAGAAAACCTGTTACTTTAGTTCTATAAAGTATATTCCATGTATGTAATTTGGTCTCATCCTGAATACAATAGAATTGGAATGTATACAACTTATTCTATATGTATAGTTCTATAAAGTATATTCCATGAATGTTCTATAAAGTATATTCCATGTATGTAATTTGGTCTCATCCTGAATACAATAGAATTGGAATGTATACAACATATACAACAAGGTAGTACTGGAATACTGTACACTTTGACGGTTCTGTTCTTCATAACGCACTTGGTGTTGTCTGACAGCAAAGCAGGCTCAGAAAAAAAATAGACTATTTCTAGGGTATGAGTTATTTATTTTATTTTATTTTTAATTTATTTTTGGCTGCTTTGGGTCTTTGTTGCTGCGCGTGGGCTTTCTCTAGTTGTGGCGAGTGGGGGCTTCTCTTCGTTGTGGTGCACGGGCTTCTCATTGCGGTGGCTTCTCTTGTTGCGAAGCATGGGCTCTAGGTGCACAGGGTTCAGTAGTTGTGGCTCCCGGGCTATAGAGCACAGGCTCCGTAGTTGTGGCGCACTGGCTTAGTTGCTCCACGGCATGTGGGATCTTCCCAGACCAGGGCTCGAACCTGTGCCCCCGCATTGGCAGGTGGATTCTTAATCACTGTGCCACCAGGGAAGCCCTGGGGTATGATTTAAAAGCAGAGGTTATGAACCTGTGGCACTGTGGATTTTAGGGTAGCTTGCTGAGAACAGGATTCAGATTCATCCAATAGAGGACCGAGAGCAGAGCTTCTCTGAACTTGGTCATAAGAGAGCAAAACACCTTGTAGAAGCAACTACAACTGAGTCCCAGAAAAATAATGATCACTCTTCTCCTTTCTATGATTCTGAGTAGGGCCTGAGGGTGGTTGGTATGAAGGTTATTTGAGTAAAACAAGTAGCCAGGTACCTTTATTCATTCATCTGCTCACTGAATAATTAGTAGGTGCAAGGTATTCTGTTAAACACCACAAAGAACACAAGGATGAAACAGGGATTTTGTCTTCAAAGTTTCTCTAGCAGGGACCCCACCATCCTCTTTTTTTTTTTTTTTGCAGTATGCGGGCCTCTCACTGTTGTGGCCTCTCCCGTTGCGGAGCACAGGCTCCGGATGCACAGGCTCAGCGGCCATGGCTCACGGGCCCAGCCACTCCGCGGCATGTGGGATCTTCCCGGACTGGGGCACGAACCCATGTCCCCTGCATTGGCAGGCGGACTCTCAACCACTGCACCACCAGGGAAGCCCCCCATCCTCTTTTAATAGAATAGGATTTGACAACATGGGTGTAATGAGTTAGAAATCTAAATATCAGCCAGTGGCATCCAAACACATGAACACTGGGTTTAAATATTAGAAGCAGGCAGGATACATCATTACAATTGTCTACACAAATCTATGGGCTTCGAGAATATTAATAACACTTTCTTTCTTTCTCTTTCTTTTCTTTTTCTTCCTTCCTTTCTTCCTTCCCTCCCTCCTTCCTTCCTTCCTTCCTCTCTTTCTTTTTCTTTCTTTCTTTCCTTCTCTCTTTTTCTTTCTCCATGGATTATGCTATCACTTGAAAAATTACTAATTGCTGGGTCACTTATATGCATCACTGTGCTTTTAGGAAATTATTCCTGCTAATGAAATTCTTTTCATCAGCTCTACTTTCAGATTTACAACACAGGCTTGTCCTTTAACAAGTAAGTGTTCCTTCCAGAAAAATGTGCAGCAGATGTGGCAAAACAGAAATATAATATTCTTGGAAGTGAACTAGTTTGGATAATAAACTTTCCTTTCTTGTACTTTGACTTTATTCTTCTAGTCCACATCAAATTTTCAGGAAGGTTGAAGTGATCATTTTGTGTAATTTATTCTCAAGTCTTCAAATAATGGTCAGTAAAATTCTTGTAAACTATTTTCAGGTTTTTGTGTTTAGAAGCTGTTGATTTATATTTCCCCGAATCCTTTGTGGAATAGAATAACACAGTACTTTCCACTGGGTTTTCCTAAATACCAGCAACTTGTTTTTCAGCTAATAATCTTAACCCAACCACCTCTCAAAGACCTGTACAAGTGCCAGTGCACAAGAACAAGACAGAAAAGAATCTAAAAGAAAGTGGGCTTTGGAGTCAATCCAATCTAGATTCCATGTAAGGCTGAGACACTTACTGTGTATTCTATGTAAATTACTTAATCTCACTGAGCCTCAGTTTCTTTATCTGTAAAATGGAGGTAGAATGCACACTGTAAAGTTAGGATGAGAATTAAGTACAATATAAGAAAGCAGGGAGCCTGGTACGTAATAGGAGTTCCTTAAATAATAATTTCCCTTTGCTTCCTCCTAAAAATGACAATGATAAAGTTCAGGCTTTAATCATTAAAACATATAAATAGTTACAGCTGTAAACTATTCAGGTCCCAATCAACTTTTCAGACACTGATATGTAGAAGATTTGGCATTTCTCCTCTTTCTTCTTAATGGAAACAAGCACCCCACATTAAGGAAAATGAAAATTTTGGGGAAAAAAACACCTATAATTTCATCACCCTAGCACCACAGCTGTTTCCATCTTTGTCATGGTCTGGCTTTTAAACAAAACGGTCACATTTTTCCACAGCTGCAGTCAGGGTGTGCTCATCATGAAGGTACTAAAAGATTTATTCCAGGTGATGGTGGGACGCTGCTGAAGAAGAAATGGAAGGCTGCGGAGGTGTTAAAGTTCTCTTAAGATATTGTTCAAACGTTTCTCCAGCACAAAAACTCCACAAAGAACTCCTCTGCAGTTGTCGTTACCCAGGGCTGTTTCTTTAAATTGTTTGACGTCAGAGCAGGAATGCTATAGCAACAGTCTGTCAAACTGGAATTAACTCAGAAGAAAGATGGGGGTGGGGAGAGGAAAATTGCTCCCGGGCGGTACTGACTTCAGAGGAAGCAAATTGGGTAGATGCATTCATTTTATGACATTTTAAACATAAAACACCCCTAGAAATCTAGAAAAATTCGGTTGCATGTGATGTTTAACTCATGCAGAGATGAGCAACTTGACAGGGTTATCTGGAAGGCCCGGTTTCATCAGTGACAACAGTAACGATAACTTCCAAGCATTGATCATTTATTTAGAGGCAGGCTCTGTGCAAATGTTACCGCAGCTAAAATTTTCGCACCTTTTTGAGGCAGGTACAGTATCCTTATTTTGCCCATGATGAAACTGAGGCCCTGAGATGGTACACGGTCATACAACTAGGGACGGTAGAGCTGGGATTGCAATGCAGTTTTGTAAGACCCTGGGCTTCAGATTACTCTCTTACATTTAGAATTCCAGAATGTTAAACCTAAATGGGACCTTGAGGTCTTCTAAATCAGCCCCTCTATCCTGCCCACGAGCAAGCTGAGGCCTGTGCGGTGGCAGGAAGGAAACCGGCCACACCACTTGGGCGCTACTCAGAAGTGTGCTCCGGCGTCCAGGCGCCGAACCAAGAAAACGAAACTGCCCGGGAATAAATGTTTTTCTTCTTCTAGCAGGAAACGAGAGAGAAAATAGGAAGCAGACGCTCCGCTCCGCGCCAGCTGCTTTCGCCCCCCGCCCGGGCCGCGCACGCTCCAGGGTCTGCGCGCGTCCACGGCGCGTCCCCGCGGGCTCGCGCGCCTCGTGCCTCGCGCCTCGCGCCTCGCGCCTCGAGCCACGTCCCCGCCCCGGCCCCGCGCCCGGCGGAGTTGGCTGCTAGGAGGCGCGGGCCTGGGTGTGGTCGGCGGATCTCGGCGGCGCTGGTCTCGGCGGTACTCTGCGCTCTGCAAGCCGGCTCCGCGCGCCAGGGGCTGCTGAGCGCCCAGCTGACCTCCGCACGCCAGTCCACGCGGGCCCAAGCTCCCTCCAGGTAGGCGGCGGCCGAGCTAGCTGCGGCTTGTCGGTGCGCCCCGCGGGGGCATCCCGGGCTTCCCGCAGGGGACGTGAGGCGCGGCCGGCGGGGTCCTCCTGACTTGGGGACTGGGGACTCCGGGAGACGGACCCTGCCCGGGAGGGACGGGGCGGGCGCGCCTCGGTGGCGCTCCGCTCCGGTGCGGGGACCAGCCGCTCGGCCGCCGCTTCGGGCACTTCCTGGGCAGCGAGGAGGCGGTCTATGGTCCTTAGCCTCCAGACCCCCAGGTTCCTCTCCGCGCCCCGAGGCGCCTCCGGGGCACTGGAACGCGAGCTTGCGTTTGTCCCGAGAATAGCGGTTATTCAGGGCTTCCCAGAAGGGTTATTGGGTGGTGAGCGCTAGGAGAGATAAAAGTTCTCCACCGAGTGCTAAAAATGAGTCCAGTGGTTTCGTGTTAAATTTATTTTGTAAAGGATATGATGCCCAATATTTGGCGGGGGGAAGGAATTAAGGATTTTGAATACTTGTAAGTTCAGTACATGATAAAATGTTTTCCTTTTCTCTCCGCATTCTTTTTCTGCTTCAAAACACAAATGATTGCCTTGTATTGTATTTTGATATTTATTGCTCTTCGGCAGAGGAAGAATTTCCCAAAGTTTAAAAACAGACTTTCATTTGGTTATAGAAGCAGTGTTGTTATTTTGCATCTCTCTCCCCTTTTCTCCCACTCCTTTTCTCTTTTAGTAAAGGGTGTGGATGCATCTTTCCCCTTCCACAAGCAAAATAGCTCGGTCTGTGGATTAGCACCCTACTGGAAAGTTTTCTTAAGACGTTCGGCATTGAATTGTTGATGAATTCTAATCGTCTTGGTATTGCATACTGAGATTGTGACCTCTAAGTGCGTCTTCTAGAACAGAGGTAGAGCACACACTGCTTATTTAAGATGAAAGAGAAGTCATTTCTAGTCGGCGAGGAAAACGACGGGTAAAATTGTATGCTTTGTGTCTCATTGCCATTGCGCATTTTAAGGCTCTTCAGTGTGGGGCTTTGGCGTTATTACTGATTGTAGGCTCTGAAAGTTTATTGTATATTTCAGTATTTAGTTAAAGATCATTTTAAGACTTTCCATGTTGCATTTTGGTTTGTAGATTAATTTGAAAGTGAAATAGAAACTTTTAAAACATTGCTTTATTGAACGTCCTTAATTCTCTTGTGTATACACATTTATAAAATTATAAAATTGGTTAGTATGGCTTTTGATACATTTATGTTCATCTCTTTGTGAGCCATAGGCATTACTTAGGAGGTTATTCAGAGTCGTTGGTATTGCTTCTTTTATTATTTTCTCCAGTTTTATTGAGACGTAATTGGCATATAACATTGTGTAAGTTTAAGGTGTACAACGTGATGATTTGTTAGATATATAAATTGCAAAATGATTACCACAGTTAAAGTTAGTTAATACATCCATCACCTTTGTGTGTATGTGTGTGTGTGACATTTAAGATTATTCTTTTAGCAACTTTCAAGTGTGCAGTACAGTATTGTTAACTGTAGTCACCATGTTGTACATTAAACCCCCAGAATTTATTCATCTTATAAATAAATTAATTAATTTTTGGCTGCTTTGGGTCTTCGTTGCGGTGGCTTCTCTTGTTTCGGAGCATGGGCTCTAGGCGTGCGGGCTTCAGTAGTTGTAGCACGTGGGCTCAGTAGTTGTGACGCACAGGCTTAGTTGCTCTGCAGCATGTGGAAGCTTCCTAGACCAGGGCTCGAACCCATGTCCCCTGCATTGGCAGGAGGATTCTTAACCACTGCACCACCAGGGAAGTCCCTAACTGGAAGTTTTTAACATTTGATCAACATCTCAGAATTGTTTCTTTTAAATCATTGGCACTTTAGTATGTCAGCACATATTTTTACACTTTAAAAATAGACTCTGGGACATTTTGAAAATTGAGAATTGGAACTACGTGTTGGACATTATTTTTGCCCTTACCAAATACTGCCTGAGATGGTGTGATTTCACTTATTTCTTTTAGGCATGTTATTGAAACACACTGTATAATTTCTTTACCTTGTTAATCTGCATTTATTATAGGAACTACTTATTAAGCATATGTTCTGGGCCAGGGGCAATTCTATACATTATT
Source organism: Mesoplodon mirus (assembly GCF_964341445.2). Classification (NCBI taxonomy): domain Eukaryota; kingdom Metazoa; phylum Chordata; class Mammalia; order Artiodactyla; family Ziphiidae; genus Mesoplodon; species Mesoplodon mirus. The sequence goes on from NC_138982.1 coordinate 50,953,600, forward strand.
CTGTTTATATTCTACATTAACTTGGCAAAAGAGACATATCCAGCTCTACAGGTAAGAAAATTGTGGCTCTGAGATGTTAAGTAACTTGCCAGTGGTTATGTAGCTGTTAGGTAACTCAGTTGGGATTTAAGGCCAGACTGCTTTGTCTCTAAAGTTCACGTTCTTCCCTCTGCCACACTGACTTAGTGCCAGGACATGAGGAATAACCCTCAGTTACTCAATAGCATATTTGTAAATTTTCCAAGACGTGCCAGAGATGTGGGTTTGATTTTCTAACACGATCATTACTATCCATCTGTGTTACTACACAGATCCTCGTGTCAGCCATTCCTTTCTCACCTCTCTATTCCTGCTTAAATGTCTAGCTCAAAGTTCAAAACCTCCCTCTTGCCAGGGCAGAATTTCTTCTACTAATATTAATAGGTAGTGATAGCTTAATTATCCTTCCAAAATAATAACCCCGTTTTATGTGGGTTCTCTAGAGCCATAGGTATAACTAATTTGGAAGGTTACAAACAGGATGGCAGTCTATTTTGGAATATGGGAACCTTTTGATAGCCCTCAAATTTAAACCAGAAGTTATTTTGATAGATATTTCTTTCTGCAGGTATCCCATCCCTTCTCCACCTTCAATTTCAGTTTCTGTGGAATCATTTACATTATAATACAAACATTCTGTTATGTCTTCCATCTTAAAATTCTTTCTTGATCCAGTATGCTGTCCCATTTCTCTGTTCCACATTGAGAAAGCATAATCTTTTGATAGAACAAAAATAGAGAAGAGGTAACCAGAAACTAATTAGCTACCTGTAGGGGGTGGGTAGGAACTGAGTAAAAGGGATGGTGGAGGGAATGGCATTGCTCTGATTATACCTTTTTGTGTAGTTATGAGCTTTGGAAACTTGGTAATGTTTTATATGTTCAAAAATGAAATTAACAGAGTTGGGAGAAAAAAGCCTCCAAAATTGAATACAAACAGCAACAGATGAACTAACTGTATTTTAGTGAATAACGTAAACTCTCAGAAGAAAAAAAATGAATCCAAGTAAGTTTTTAACACAGGACTTTGACCTAAAGGTGAAAGGACTGTCAACAACAAAAACAAAAAACCTTGAATCATGTGTAGTAGGCTGTTATCTATAGTGTAGAGATATAGCAGTTCTGAAACTATTTTGTGTGTATTGTAGGATTGAACAAATGAGTAAATTCATTGCTATTTTGAGAGATAGGGTTTTCACTGTGGGAGAAGGGAAATAAAAAATATGAAACAGAAGAAGGCAATGAAGACCTCTATGGTGTTGGATTGGAATTAGAGTTATACATATGAACTCATGATTAAAATGTACCTACATTCATACAGACATGCATATAATTCCTAGCTCTGTCTGATGAAAGGGCTAGAAGTAATGACACCCTAGTAGCAGTGAACACAACCAGTGCACAGACCTAAATGGCTGGTTTGAGAGCTGGGGAAGGGAAAGTATAAGATGAGCCTAGAACACAAAGTAAGGAAGGGTTCAAAAAAATAAGGGGGGCATGTCAAAGGGATGTAGGAACTAGCTTGAACAGCCAAATCTGGGAAAATTTGAGCATCAAAATGAATAATAATAGTAGTGTCTTATAACCCATTGAATGAAATCAGAATCCACAAGTCCATAATAAATAAATAAAATAAGAAAAAGGGAAAAACTGTTCCTGGTAGACCACCAATAAAAACTGTAGAAGGAACAATAGAGTTAGAAAAGTCACTAGTTTGCAACCATCATGATAATACTGATTCAGGCAAGTGTTACTAATAGAGAAAGGTCTATGAGGAAAAGGGTATTACTACCATTTCCAGTGATCTCTCTGGAGATTAACAACCAAGGGGAAGACAGTAACTTCACAGTGGAGAAATCTGGCAGATACCACTTCAGTCAAGTGATCAAAATTAACATCACCAGTAGTGGGATAAACATGTTCCTTTTAACCCTCTTGCCCTGTTGGTGGGAATGTACATTGATACAGCTACTATGGAGAACAGTATGGAGGTTCCTTAAAAAACTAAAAATAGAATTACCATACGATCCAGCAATCCCACTACTGGGCATATACCCTGAGAAAACCATAATTCAAAAAGAGTCATGTACCACAGTGTTCACTGCAGCTCTATTTACAGTAGCCAGGACATGGAAGCAACCTAAGTGTCCATCGACAGGTGAATGGATAAAGATGTGGCACATATATACAATGGAATATTACTCAGCCATAAAAAGAAACAAAACTGAGCTATTTGTAGTGAGGTAGATGGACCTAGAGTCTGTCATACAGAGTGAAGTAAGTCAGAAAGAAAAACAAATACCGTATGCTAACACATATATATGGATTCTAAAAAAAAAAATCGTTCTGAAGAACCTAGGGGCAGGACAGGAATAAAGATGCAGACATAGAGAATGCACTTGAGGACGCGGGGAGGGGGAAGGGTAAGCTGGGACAAAGTGAGAGAGTGGCATGGACATATATACACTACCAAACGTAAAATAGATAGCTAGTGGGAAGCAGCTGCATAGCACAGGGAGATCAGCTTGGTGCTTTGTGACCACCTAGAGGGGTGGGATAGGGAGAGTGCGAGGGAGACACAAGAGGGAGGAGATATGAGGGTATATGTATATGTATAGCTGATTCACTCTGTTATAAAGCAGAAACTAACACACTATTGTAAAGCAATTATACTCCAATAAAGATGTTAGAAAAAAAATGTTCCTTTTGACATGCTTGAAATAGGGATGTCATTACTTTTCTGTGGTATTTCTAAAATGCGTAACCAAAATCTAATCACAAGGAAACAGTTGAGGGACCTTAACTGAGGATTGTTCTACCAAGTAACTGGCTTGTACTCTTCCAACATGTTACTGTCATGAAAGACAAAGAAAGGCAAAGGAACTGTTCCAGATTAAAGGAAGTTCAGGAGACCTGTCAGTTAAATGCAATGCATAATCCTGGATTGGATCTTGGGTTTTGGGAAATCCAGTTACTTTAAGAACATTATGGGGACGTTGGCAAAACTTGAATATTAAATATTAAACTTGAATATGTACTGAATATTAAATAATATTGTATCAAATTTAACATGTTAAATTTCCTGAATTTGATAATTGTACTGTAGTTATGTAGGAAAATGCCCTTGTTCTTAGAAGATACACAGTGAATTATTTAGGAGTAAAGGGTCAAAATATCTTCAATTTACTCTCAAATGGATAAGCAATAATAATTATTACATACAGAGAGAGCAATAAAGCAAATGTGGCAAATGTTAACAACTGGTGAATCTAGGTAAAGGGAATAAGAGTATTCACTATATTAAAATTTTCAACTTTAAGTTTGAAATTCCAAAAACATGGGAAGTTAAAACTTCAAAAACTAATAAAGCTACTTAGTGTCCAAAAATCTTGGAAAGATTCCATGTAGGCTGTATCTACTTCTCAACTCCTCCTCTCCCTCTTCTTCTGAACCTACTCCAGGGACTTTATCCTTCCTATGCCACAAAACCATTCAAGGTCACCAGGGATGTCAGTCTTGCCAAGTTAGATCTCTCAGCCACGTTTGACACAAGTGATAGATAACTCCTTCCTTATTGAAGACATTTTTTCCCTTGACTTCCAGGACACTAACTCTGATTTTCATCCTGCCTCACTGGCTGTGGCTTCTTATTCTTTTCCAACTCAGTAAATGGTATCACTATCCACCCAGTTGCTCAGTTTAAAACTCCTTACAGTTATCCTGATTGACTCATCCTATATCTGTTCCTCCATTGGCAAGTATTAGGGCCTCTAACTTAAGAATGATTCCAAATTTGTCTGTTTTTCATCACCTCCACTGCCACTACCCTTGTGTCAAACCACCATCTTTCCTGGTCCAGACTACTGTAGTAGTACCTAGCTGGTCTTTCAGCTTTCAGTGTCTGTGTCCCCTAGCAGCCAGCATGAACTTTAAAAGGTATGAATCAAATCAGATTTTATCTCCCAGTCATCAGAACACATTACTGTTAGACGAAAACTGAAGTTTTTATTATGGTCAGGAGGTCTACATGATCACATGGTTGGGCTCTTGCCCACCTCTATTATATCTTCTGCTTTGCTTACTCCCCTCCAGCCTTACTCTACTCTCTCCCGTTGATTCAGTTTGCCAGGTTAATTTCTGCCTCAGGGCCTTTGCATTTATCAATACTATTTCTTGTACCTGGAATGCTCTTCTCCATTTAAGGCATGGCTCATTCCCTCATTTCATTCAGGTCTTTACTTAGATTAATTTATTTAAAAATAGCCTTCCTGGTCACCCTCTAACTTCTTGCAGGGTTTTTTTCCCCCTGCATAGTACTTATCTGTACTTGAAATTGTTATTTATTCACGAGCTTTATAATCTCCTCCTAGACAAATATAGAATAAAGCTCCATGACCACGGGAAACTCTGTTTTGTTTACTGCTGAAACCCTGGAGCCTGGAATGTGCCAGGCATGTGGTTGGAATTCAGATATTTGTTGAATGAATGAATAAATGCATGAATTAATATTTGCCAACTTTCTGGCTGTATTTTATTTAACGCTATTGCAATTGGAGAAGACTGTCTCAGAGAATCCCATAACATCGGTGCTGTTTTTTGGTGACACTGCTCCAGGTTTTCTGGAAGCTAACAAGTTATCAGCTTTGTGTTTCACGACTTCATCTTTCTTTTGTCTGCCCTCTGGTGGAGGGAGTACTACTAAGCAGGAGATAGTAGAGTAGGTCAGTAGGAAGAAATAAAAGTGGATGAGTCTTGATCACAAACTGGATAATTAACTTTTAAATTACAAAGATTTGAAAATTTAAATTTTAGGTAAGCCTCAAAATTAACCATAATAAGGTTGGAAATAATGAAAAGAAAACTGGCAGTAATTAGATTTAAAGAACTATCTGGCTTAGGATGAAAAATAAAACTAGCTCCAAAATGTTTTGATTACTTAAAATAATTTCTGCTTAAATATAATTCTTCTCTTAAAATATTTTTAACATGTTTCCATCTTTAGTTCAAAGACATCTTTTTCTCAACTGTACTAATAATTTCAGCTAACCTTTGTTGACTTTTCCAGTTGTCAGTTAACATATGCCAGGGGAAAAGCCAGTATTCAAACCCCAACAGTTGGGTACTAGAGGCAGCACTCTTAACTACTGTGCTTCACTACAGCCTTCCTACTAATGTCCTGTGAATGGTACAGGCACCAAAGAATTTCCTTTGGTGTAATAGTTATGAATAACGACAACAAAAATGCTTGATAAGGGGAATTCTCTGGCAGTCCAGTGGTTAGGACTCCGGTGCTTCCACTGCAGGGGGCACGGGTTCAATCCCTGGTCGGGCAGCACAGCCAAAAAAAGAAAAAAAAAAAGCTTGATAAGTTCACAGCATGTGTTCCTCAATACCACTTTCCTAGTGTGCATTATGGAGAGCTTTTTCTTACAGAATTTCTGACAACTATATCTTATTTAATCTGTTTTGAAGTAGAAATCACATTAAATGATTTCAACACTTGTGTACTATTGACTTGCTAAAATAATATAAAGTTTCTCTTAATGTTCATATTTAACATTTAAGGCAATATACAGTTTTAAAATTTATTCCCCAGTTTTGCCTTTAGCTCTCCAGTTGATTTATTTATTTATTAAAAAAATTTTTTTTTAATTAGTTTCTGCTTTATAACAAAGTGAATCAGTCATACATATACATCCGTTCCCACATCCCTTCCCTCATGCATCTCCCTCCCTCCCACCCTCCCCATCCCACCCCTCCAGGCGGTCACAAAGCACCGAGCTGATCTCCCTGTGCTCTGCGGCTGCTTCCCACTATCTATCTACCTCACGGTTTGGTAGTGTATACATGTCCATGCCTCTCTTTCGCTTTGTCACAGCTTACACTTCCCCCTCCCCATATCCTCAAGTCCATTCTCAAGTAGGTCTGTGTCTTTATTCCCGTTTTACCCCTAGGTTCTTCATGACATTTTTTTTTTTAATTCCATATATATGTGTTCTCTAGTTGTGGAGAGCAGGGGCTATTTGTTGCGGTGCACAGGCTTCTCATTGCTGTGGCTTCTCTTGTTGTGGAGCACAGGTCCTAGGCACGCAGGCTTCAGTAGTTGCGGCACGTGGTCTCAGTAGTTGTGGCTCACAGGCTCTAGAGCACAGGCTCAGTAGTTATGGCACACAGGCTTAGTTGCTCCATGGCATGTGGGATCTTCCCAGACCAGGGCTTGAACCCGGGTCCTCTGCATTGGCAGGCGGATTCTTAACCACTGCGCCACCAGGGAAGCCCCAGTTGATTTATTTTTATAATTTTTGGTTATATAAACAATTGGGTAATGACTGTCTTTAAACATTCATTCTTACCTCTTCAAAAATACCATGTTTTTATTATTTATTTATTTATTTATTTATTTTTTAAATTTATTTTTGGCTGTGTTGGGTCTTCGTTGCTGCACGCGGGCTTTCTCTAGCTGCATCGAGCGGGGGCTACTCTTCGTTGTGGTGCGCGTGCTTCTCATTGTGGTGGCTCCTCTTGTTGTGGAGCACAGGCTCTAGGCGCACGGGCTTCAGTAGTTGTGGCAGGTGGGCTCAGTAGTTGTGGCTCGCGGGCTCTAGAGCTCAGGCTCAGTAGTTGTGGCGTACGGGCTTAGTTGCTCCGTGGCAGGTGAGATCTTCCCGGACCAGGGCTCGAACCCGTGTCCCCTGCATTGGCAGGTGGATTATTAACCACTGCGTCACCAGGGAAGTCCTACCATGTTTTTAGAAGCCTTACTTTCTCTTCTTCATCATCTAATTTGTAATACATTTCTAGCTATAGAGAAATTTATAGAATCTGTATCATAAAGTGAGAACACTACTTTGGTAGGGACAAAGATGAGGACAGTGGTTCCTGTGCTCAAAGTGCTAATAACCTCTGGGCTCTTACATAGGAAGTTTTGGTATTTTTGTTATGATGACATTTACCAATGGCTTGACTCCATTTTTTTCCCCTTCAATTTTTATGAGTTCCCCACCTAAACACCGTTACTCAGGAATTGTTTAAAATATGAAAATTGGACGTTAACTCTTCAGTTTGTGAAATTAAAACCTCAGTAATACAACTTAAGCTGAATGAGGCTCTGTTGTACAACTGGCATGTGACATAGATTATATTGATACATTGTATTTAGGATAATTAACAAGGCTTATAATGACCAGTTTTATAAGGAAATAATTTGAAACATTTTTTACTTTCTAGGCTTCTGTAAATTAAATTATGTATTTAAATGGGAAAATGGTAGACAGCTAATTACTTAAGGAAATTGAAATTTGTCAACAAGGGATCTTCATTATGTGAATTGCTTACTAAATGTGCCCCTAGGGAAGTGGTTGGGAGAGAATAAACTTTTTGAAAAATGTGGTCTCCTTGTCATTTGGTGTAAAAAAGCAAAAGCAGTTAGTATTTTTAAAGTTTTAATAGATATTAGTTTTCATGGTTATATTAACCTTTACTTTTGGGAATTAAACTTTATCAACAAGGGATTTTATTATGTTTATTAATTATTAATGTGCCACTAAGGAAGATTTTGGGGGAAAATGAATTTAAAAACACACACAGGGCTTCCCTGGTGGCGCAGTGGTTGAGAGTCTGTCTGCCTGCCGACGCAGGGGACACGGGTTCGTGCCCCGGTCCGGGAAGATCCCACATGCCGCAGAGCGGCTGGGCCCGTGAGCCATGGCCGCTGAGCCTGCGTGTCCGGAGCCCGTGCTCCGCAACGGGAGAGGCCACAACAGTGAGAGCCAGCGTACCGCAAAAAAAACCCAAAAAACAAACACGCACACAAAGACTCCTCCATGCCTTAAGATATAAAAAAGGAGAGAAATGTTTGTATGTAAATTTCCCCCATGGTTATAACTAATCTTTCCATGAGGGAACATCTGTGTATAGTTTCTAGAGATGATAGAGAGACAGGTTATGAAGGGATTGTGAAGCGTCAGGAGCAGTGTGTGTTTCCTTAAGGCTGCTGAAGGGCAGTATTGGTGTATGTGATAGTGAGTGTGGCAGGATGAAAACATCAATAGGACAGTCTGAGCAGTAGACTAAAACTGTATGCAACTACAATGTAAATGTAACTAAAAGTGAGGACACTGTTCAAGCCACCTGGTGGAGATAAACTCTCTGTTGATTGATGGATTTTGAGGATATTAGTTGTAGGAGTAGGGAGCTGGGGATGGAGTGGAGTTGCAAATAGTTAGTGTAGGTTATTAATTAGCTGTTAGTCTAAACCCAAGAGAGCAATCAGATGACATTTTGGTAAAGAAAGTGTGATTCTGAAGTAGCATTGGTGGATATCTGTTCATCTCAGATCAACATCATATAAGTACACTTGCTTCTTAATTAGTAAAACTTCCAAAGTTTTACCTCATGCATAGGCATTATAGCTTTATGTTAGAAAGAATGAAATCTGCCCTGGGAGAAGGGCACTGAGTGCTATACTCTATTTCGACTTATTATTGGTAATTTTAAGATATTTTACTTTTATTAAAACTGAACATACGGAATTGTAGCTACCTTTCTATGAATATGTTAATTACACAAGTCACATTTTGTGCTATCAAGCCAACTCAGCAAATGAGTTAGATCATGATTGATGCCTGCTAGGCACTCATAAAAATTTGTTGGATGAAATTCTGATGTATCCAACATTCTATTTTCATCCTTTAGCAGTGGGATTAATTAAAAAAATTTTTTAGATATAATCAAGAGTAATATGTAATCAGGTCTGGTGAGTTTGTGTTGTTTCTGGTAAAACAAAAGCAAATTATGTGACTTTAAAGGGTATAAGACTTTGTGACTTAGTGGTACAGAGATGAACCATACATGGTCCTATCAAAAAAATCCAAGAGGTGATAACATTTGAGTGAAGTCATATGAGAAAAGACAGGCTGACAAGGATATGATCTGTGATGTACATAATCATAATTCATTTTCCTAATGTTTAGTTCACAAAGCTTTGGAAATACTAAAACTGGAGGTGTTGCAACTTAGAGAAAGTAGTTTGAGGACTAAGTAAAAGGAAATACCCTCCTATTTTACATCTCTGACAGCGAATTTATAGAACTGGTTACTTTAAGAGGTTGTACAGCTAAAAATACAAGCATACTGAAAGTGGTTTCAGTGGATTCACACAGTGGTTTTGGAATGTATTGCATTTAGTTTAAGGGAAATCCTTAGTATGTTGAGTTCAGTCACATTCTCATGAAACATTTGGTTTTGGTGACATAACACTCTAAATACGTGCAGTATTGTGGCACTTACATCCTAATGTAATTATTGTCTTTCTTGTGAGAAGATGAATTTTTCTGATTGGGATGGGTCAATTCTTGTGTCTGGTGCAGGGTAGGTATTAAATACATGTTTGGTGAGTGGAAGAATAAATCACATGATGATTTGAATTGACAGCAGTTGGAATAGTGCTCATTTATTATGTACTTCGGACTAGAGATAAAAATAATAGGAAATGCAGGAAGAAAACTCTTTTTTTGAAAGCCTTCCCAAAATGTTAAATGGAAAAAAGCTAAACCTATTCACTTAAATTTTCCATTGTATCTCTCTATATATATGTATGTGGGAATTTAAAAGGGATACACTAAAAAGAACAGAAGCATATATCCACTTTATATTTAAAACATGTACTCTGCATCAGGTTTTTATGTAGTACTTGATATTACAGTAGTTTTAGTTTTTGTTAGCTTTGCCTCAAGACTTCTTCCCCTTCTTTTCCCTTTCCTTGATTAAGGATAATTTTTTAATTAAAAATTTAATTTAATTTTAATTTAAAAATCAAACTCAAAGAACTTAGGGTTAAACACAGCTTTTTAAAATGGCAAATAGTCTTAAGACATTGCAGATGTCTCACATTTAATTTATAACACAAATGTAAAAAATGTGTAGGAATGAAACAACAAAATCCATTTGCTTTTAATTTCATGAATTTCTATTCTTTAAAAAAAATTTTATGCATGATACTTTTTGGGGTCATGGAATTTACCATCTCAGTTTAGATTTCTGCAACAATGACATGGCCTGTTCAATGATAGTGCCTCAAATTATTATCCAAGGTGTTCACCACAAGTGGATCTGTTTATGACACTTAGATAAAGAACTTGGTTTCTTGTTGATTGATTTATAACTATGTGTAGACTGCTCCTGTTATGCCTTGTTAAGAAAACTTAATCACAAGTGGGTTTTTTTTTGTTTTAAAGAAAAATATATAAAAGTCAGTTTTGGCATTTCATAATCCAAGTTCCTTTTTTAGTTAATTCCAAGGATACACGAAACACTGTTTTCTTCGGGGTATTTTCTCATATACTTTGCTACTTTAACAAAGATTAATACATTTAAGACTTGAATTTAAAAAAATTGTTTTCAAGTATCTGTCTTTTCAGGTGACATGGGTATTTCAACATAGAAGATAGCTTGGTTCTTAAGTTGTCCTTTTCAATCCTGGTGTTTATTTCATTCTTATATTTCTTAAAGAGTAAAGCAAGACCAAATACAAGTAGATTATTTTAAAGGAGGCAATGGCTGCCAAAAAAAAAAAGAAAGAAAATAAAGATTTTACCAGATGCATTGTTTCCCTTGAGGAAAGGGAAGATAACACCTGAAATACGTCAAGAAATTGTTAATGATTTCTTTGTAAAAAAATATTTTAAGGTGTGAGTGTTGAAATAGGAAATGTATATGTAAACTTCTGTTTTTTCCTGTTGCGTCTTTTCTCATTCCCAAGCTATCCTTCAGAAAAATAAAACTAAAAAATTTCATAATTCAGATATGGGAAATAGTTTTGCTCTATTATTTATTTATTTATTTATTTTTGTCTCTGTTGGGTCTTCTTTGAGGTGCGCGGGCTTCTCATTGTGGTGGCTTCTCCCGTTGCGGAGCACAGGCTCTAGGCATACAGGCTTAGCAGCTGTGGCATGTGGGCTCAGCAGCCATGGCTCGCAGGCTCAGCAGCTGTGGTGCACGGGCTTAGTTGCTCTGTGGCATGTGGGATCTTCCCGGACCAAGGCTCCAACCCATGTCCCCTACATTGGCAGGCGGATTCTTAACCACTGCGCCACCAGGGAAGTCCAGTTTTGCTCTACTTTTAAAACTAATTGGAATGGGAATGATTTCTTTCTGTAATTATGTATTCCATCTATTATCCTAATTTTTTTTAAGTATCTAGGTGTTGTGTTTGACCAGGAAGATAATATAAATGCCATTTAGTTTTTTAGGAACTTCTTAGTAAATGAACACACACCCTTGAGGTTTCCTCCAATCCAGTGGTTTTAGACAAGAGTTTAGACCTGTGGTTCTCAAACTCCAGGAGGCATCAGAATCACCTGGAGTGCTTGTTAACCACAGATTGCTGGACTCCACCTTCAGAGTCTCTGGTTCTTTAGGCCTGACAAAGGGCCTAAAAGTTTGCATTTCCAGCAAGGTCCTCAGTGATGCTGATGCTACTGGTCCCCACCTTCTGAGAACTAATGATTAGGCTATTTGGTTAAATTAGTGGTTATCAACCATGTTTCTTCCCTTACACACCTGATTGATATAACATTAATAATGCCCCAATCCAGGAGTCACGGCATTGGAGTGGGATGGGCAAGGTGCTGTTGGAGAGTCAGATATTGAGATCTTCAGGAGGTGGGTGTAGTTTGAGATAGCCCCCTTTTAAAAAAAATAATTTATTATTAATTTATTTTTGGCTGTGTTGGTTCTTCATAGCTGCACACAGGCTTTCTCTAGTTGCGGCAAGCAGGAGCTACTCTTCGTTGCGGTGCGCGGGCTTCTCATTGTGGTGGCTTCTCTTGTTGCGGAGCATGGGCTCTAGGTGCACGGGCTTCAGTAGTTGCGGCACGTGGGCCCTAGAGCACATGGGCTTCAGTAGTTGTGGAGTGCGGGCTCAGTAGTTGTGGCTCGTGGGCTCTAGAGCACAGGCTCAGTAGTTGTGGTGCACGGGCTTAGTTGCGCTGTGGCATGTGGGATCTTCCTGGACCAGGGCTCGAACCCGTGTCCCCTGCATTGACGGGCAGATTCTTAACCACTGAGCCACCAGGGAAGTCCCTGAGATAGCCCTTTAAATGATTGGATGTTTTATGTCCTATCCTCTCCCCCTCTGAATCTTCCTCCTCCACGCTCGTTAGAGAGTCCTAGTCTATAAGTAAGGGTGCAAACGGGGTAGAGGTAGTTTAGGTCCTCTCCCAGCAAACTTATACCTTCTAGAGTCAGGGAGGAAGCTTCAGTGCTTCTCAAGGAGCTGAGGAGAGAAAGAAGAGGTTACATTGCAGGAGAATTGGGATGCTGAGGCCATGAACAGAATTCTTTGTGGTAATAATTTTATTTTCCTTTTTTGTTTAAAGTATTATTGTGTTATATCTGTTGATCCATCAACAGATACAAATATTGGCCTGAGTCATGTTTATGATTATACCTTCTTCTATTTACCTTGTTGGGCCAAATTAGCTCTGACTTAAAGTTCCAAGGACGTTTTGTTAATGTGTGTTATTTAATCCCTAAAACAATCACTTGGGTGTAGACATTAGTGTCTCCACTGTACAGATGAGGGAATTGAGACTCAGAAGTTAAACAGTTTCTGGAATCACACAGTAAGTATAGTCATACTCCAACTCTCATTAGGTTGTGTGAACTTGGGTGAGGTTCATAACCTCCAAAACATGTAGTTTCCTCATCTGTAAAATGAGGATGATATTAGTACTTACCTTTTGAGGTTAATTTGAGATCGTTAAATGAGTTACTGTGAAGAGTTGTGAACAGTGCGTGACACATAATAAGTGCTTAATAAATGTCATCTCTTGGTTGGCTAAATACTAAGTATCTTTTAACATCAGGGGTCATCCAGGTAATCCTCCTCTTATATATTATAGGTCAAGAATCTCATACCAGCTTACGTGGTTCTGTGTGCCACAAGGGTTGAGAATCATGGATCAAGCTAAGTTTGTTTGGCTTTTGCAATGAGAAGGTGGAGGCTCAGAATCAGGATTGGCCGCTTATACTTGAGAAGTTGATTTGTGTTGCCATCCACATCTCTTGTAGCCATCAATTTTGTAGGAAATCATTTGTTATACCCTAGGAGATTTGCTTTAACTGTATAATGAGACAGTGATTAATCACTACATAATAGATTGTGTTTACTGGAAAAGTATTCATTTCTTGGGAATGCCTCAAACATCTTTTAGATAAACTGTTATTTGCTTAAAAAAAAAAGAAAAAGAATCTCTTATTCATAATTTGGAGATCCAGAATGCTTTGAAACTGCAATTTTTTTCATATATCATTTAGTGGCAAAACCTATGTGATTTGAACTCGTTTGGTGGCACAACCTAACTTGAACTAACGTGAAACTGTTGCTAGTCTACTTTTTCCCCACCTAGTTGTGACGACACTTACATTTTGCTGCAGAAATACTCCTTCTGGATTATGTGGATGCTGCCCCAGAGTCCAGTTGGTGTGGAATGAAATATGTGATAAATACCCCTTTTAAAATCTGAAAACTTGGGAATTCCCCAGTGGTCCAGTGGTTAAGACTCTACGCTTTCATTGCCAAGGGTGCGGGTTTGATGCCTGGTTGGGGAACTAAGATCCCACAAACCACGCGGTGCGACCAAAAATAAAAATCTGAAAAGCTTTTAAAAAATCTTTTTAAAATCTGTAGACTCCCAAATTCTGAAATGCTTTTGGCCCTTAGGGCTTAGGGTAATGGATTATATGGACTTCTGTGAATATGCCCTTAAACCTCTGTTTTCCTTCTTAGACTGTAAACCCCTGGAGAGCTGGGCCTATATCTAATTCATATGTAGCCCCGGTTCTTGGCACATAATAGGCATTCGGTAAATGTTTGGTGAGAGAATGAACTGTGCCAGAACAAACCAGTTAGGTGAAGGGAAACAGACTTGAGAGCAGCACCTTGTTTTTTCCTGGAACACAGACAAAACAGACTGCCTTCAGTTCACAAGAGGCTGAATCATGTTACTTTTGGGGCACTTAAAAATGTTCAGTGTAATGAGAAGTTTGGTAGCAAAATACAAAAGCAAAACTTAATGCCTATACTACAATGTCAGCATCTCTTCTATTTTCCTCTCTTATCCACTCACTCCATACAGCTTTAGATTTTTGGCCAACTTCTTGAGAAAGAAAGCCACATGGGAATATCTGTAATTGGAAGACTACTTGGGGTGGGTAAGCAAGTGTGTTTTTACATTCTTCTGAGAATGATCATAAAAGCTGTAAATACCTTAACTAATTCATTAAGGGTTTAGGGTTTTTTTTTATAAATAAAGTATAGAAATTATGAATCAGGATTGCAGAGAGAAAAACAGAACATTAGAGAATTTAATTATAATAATAGCAAACTTTTCTGATAGACTACTAGTAGGTAAAAGTAGTTTACATTTAAAATTTTAAAGTACAGTTTAAAATATTCTTTCATGCCTTACATGAGCTTTTCATGATCCATATGAAAATTATTAATAGTTAAGAAATACTTGTATGTCTTTGTCTTACATGGATTAAAATAACTGTTCACTAACACAGCAGTATAATTGTACAGGCTACATAATGCCTTGCTTTAGTAAAAATTCTGTGGACATTTTAAGAAGTGTAGAGAGAAGTCTATTTGAATTATGCAATTGTATTTTTTTCCATTTTATTTAATAAGTTGGCTTGGATACAATGACCCATTGATATTTTTTGATATTTGTAACTGGTACAGCTGAACTTTTTAAAGGATAATTGATATGCTGCCTTCTGCTCAACTAACAGTGCTTTCACTATATGATCAAGTTATTTAAAATGTGTTAAATGAATCAAATATTCATGTTGAGAAAGAATCTAGTCAAGAAGTTATAGTAATTAAAAGAGCACTATGCTTATATCAAACTAATTTCTGTTAAATTATTAGTTTAAAATTGCCTTAGTTAGTAATTTCAGTACAACTGCAGAGATTGTGATAAACAGCTCCAGTTGGATCTTGAGTAAAAATCACTGTTGGTGAAATTCCTTGACTGTATCCTTCTGATGATTTTTTTGTGTTTTTTCGTAAAGGAAGGTAGAGATGGCTCATATCTCATACACGTCTGTATCTTTCCTTCCTCCCAGGAGGGAAGTTTCTTAACTAGCTGATCGAAGATAGATCTGGAAAAACATAAATATTTAAGAAATGAATTGGGGGTGGGAAGGGGCGGGGGGAGGAGCCCACAATGATACGGATAAGGAATAGTCAGTGAAGTACAAGGAGGATCTAGGAAGTGAGGGGTCTGGAAAGCTACTGGAGTAAAGCTTGAATAAGAGGGAGGATCATTAGATTCAGTGGAGAGATCTAACAAAATGCCCTTCCAAGGAGGCAAAGTGGAGTGATTGAGAGACTGGGTTACAGAGTCATACACGCTTTGATTCAATTTCCCAACTCTGCTTCTAATCTTAGGCAAGTTGTTTAACCTAACCTCAGTTTATTTTTAAATTTCATTCCATTCCATTTATTTTATGGTTCCCAGTGGACTTAAGGTGTGTTAAAAGGTAAACTGAGGGACTTCCCTGGTGGCGCAGTGGTTGAGAATCTGCCCGCCAATGTTCGACCCCTGGTCTGGGAAGATCCCACATGCCACGGAGCAACTAAGCCCGTGCGCCACAACTCCTGAGCCTGCGAGCCACAACTACTGAGCCCACACACCACAACCACTGAAGCCTGCATGCCCTAGAGCCCGCATGCTGCAACTACTAAGCCCACGTGCCACAACTACTGAAGCCCGTGCTCTCTAGGGCCTGCATATCGCAACTACTGAAGCCCATGTGCCTAGAGCCCGTGCTCCATAACAAGAGAAGCCACCGCAATGACAAGCCCACACACCACAACAAAGAGTAGCCCCTGCTCGCCACAACTAGAGGGAGCCCGTGCGCAGCAACAAAGGCCCAACGCAGCCAAAAAGAAAATGAAAACAAAGGTAAACTGAGACGTATTGGATTGGCCAAAAAGTTCCTTCGGTTTTAAAGTAAAAATAAAAGACACATTTTTCATTTTCACCAAGAACTTCATTGAACAACGTATTCACAGTTTTGTTCCACTACCTTCTGTTATTTTTCAGGCAACTTCATAATTGCATCTTCCCAAACCTTTTTCTTTTTGAGCAAAGCACTGTTCCAGGTGCCTTTTACAGTCTTCCAGGGAATTGAAATTTTTTCCATTAAGAGAATTTTGTGAAGACCAAAATAAATGGAAATCTGAAGGTTCAGTGTCTGGTAATGCAGTGGATGAATCAGAACTTCCCAGACAAGCTGTAACAGTTTTTGCCTGGTCATCAAAGAAATATGCGGTTTTGAGTTATCCTGATGGAAGAGTATGCGTTTTCTGTTGACTAATTCTGGACGCTTTTCTTCGAGTGCTGCTTTCAGTTGGTCTAATTGGGAGCAGAACTTGTTGGAATGAATCATTTGATTTTCCTGAAGGAACTCATAATAGAAGACTCC
The DNA here is from genome assembly GCF_964341445.2 of Mesoplodon mirus. Lineage (NCBI taxonomy): Eukaryota > Metazoa > Chordata > Mammalia > Artiodactyla > Ziphiidae > Mesoplodon > Mesoplodon mirus. The sequence goes on from NC_138982.1 coordinate 50,970,136, forward strand.
CTTCCAATCCCACCATATACGCAGCATCACCTTCTTTGGATGAAGACCGGCCTTTGGTGTGGTTGTTGGTGGTTCATTTCGCTTGCCCCACAATCTCTTCTGTTGCATGTTATTGTACAGTATCCACTTTTCATCACCCGTCACAATTTGTTTTAAAAACAGAACGTTTTTGTTACATTTCAGTAGAGAATCGCACGCAGAAATACGGTCAAGAAGGTTTTTTTTCCCTTAACTTATGTGGAACCTAAACATCAAAGCGATAAACATAACCAAGCTGGTGCAAATGATTTTCATCTCTTGATTTGGATATGTTGAGCATGTCAGCTATCTCCCACGTGGTATAACATTGATCGTTCTCAATTAATGTCTCGATTTGATCGCTCTCAACTTCAATTGGTCTACCCGACCGTGGAGCATCGATTTCCAGCAAGAAATCTCCAGCATGAAACTTCACAAACCACTTTTCACGTTCGATCAGTCACAGCACCTTCTCCATACACTGCACAAATCTTTTTTTGCGTTTCACTTGGTTTTTACCTTTCTTGAAATAATAAAGCATAATATGTGGAAAATGTTGCGTTTTTCTCCCATCCTCAGCATTAAATGGCTGCACAAAAATTCACCAACTTTGATAAGTTTTTTTTAATGCACACTGATGTGACAGCTGTCACAATACAGTGTAACAAAATCGTTTCGAATGAAGTTAAAGACAGTTAAGCGCTACTAGAGCCATCTTATGGAAAAAACCGAATGAACCTTTTGGCCAACCCAATATTAAAAAGCTTAAGTTTTCTGAGCAAAAATCGATTTGGATTGGGCACTGCCAAACCAGAGTGGTTAGGAGTGTTCCCCCAGCCACCTCTGGAGGTAGGGGTAGGACTTTTATAGAGAAGAGGAGGAAGTGAAGCAAGGGAATTATTTGATTGGCTGTGGTTTATGTGATTGCCTTATTGGTTTTGTTTGTTTTGTTTTGGCCGTGCTGTGAGTCATGTGGGATCTTAGTTCCCCCATCCCTAGCCCCCTGCAGTGGAAGCGCAGAGTCATAACCACTGGACCACCAGGGAAGTCCCCATTGGTTGTCCTTAGGTTTTGACTTCTTAACCTTGAGGCATTTACAGGCTTAGGTTTTGATTTGCTTACACAGGCTGCTAAGGTATTAGAATCACCTCAGTCTAATGGCCTCCTTGTTTAACTGAACATGTGCAAGAATTGGATTAATTGTAAATATAGTGTTCATGGATCCATGTATGACTCACTGTTATATATTTATATTTGCTTGCTTATTGATAATATATAAACACCTGTAAAGCAAATATCCAACTCAGGAATTTGGAAATTAACAATTACTTGCAACTCCTTGTGTGTTCCTTCCTTCTCTTTTATCATTCTCTTGCTTCAAAAAAGTCTTATTGCATATATATGCATTCCTAAACAATATATTATTTAGTTTTAGTTGGTTTTGAGTTTTGTAAAGAGTATTATGCTGGTATGTGTCTTCTGGAACTTGCTTTTTTCCTCTTAGCAGTATTTTTCAGATTCATCTATGTTGTATACATCTGTAGCTCATTCGTTTTCACTGCGATGTAATAATTTGCTGTGAAAACACTGTAATTATCCATTTTCCTATTGGCGGGTGTTATTTGATTGCTATTACAGGTGGTGCTGTATGAATCCAGCCCTTGAGCACAAGTACTTAAGTTTCTTTTAGGGCTCATCTACCCAGAAGTGGAATTAAATTGTCAGATTGAAGATACACATATCATCACCCTTGTTAGATATTGCCAGATTGCTTCCCAAAGAACTGTCCTACCAGAATATGTTACCATTTCCCCACATCTTTGCCAGCTCCTGGATGAGAAAAAAAAATCTGTTAATCTGATAGGTATGAAATTGTTTATTTGCATTTCCCTGATTGCTGAGGTTGAGTATCTTCTCATTTGTATATTGGCCTCTTCTGGTTTTCCTGCTGTGACCTGCTATTCGTGCTATAATTTGCACATTTTTCTTTTGGGTCATCAGCCTTTTTCATTATTAGCTTGTATTTTATTATTAGCTTGTAGGAATTTTAAATTCTAGGTTCTGTAGACCTAAAACAGATAGACTGCCAGATATTTCTCCAGCAAAGGTGGGTTTATTTGGGTTTATTGCAGAGAAGTGCAATTCAGGGTCTGCAACCAGGGCAAACCAGCTGCAAGTCTCGCAGGGCAAGGGAATGAGAACTCTTTTATAGAGATGAAAATGAAGTTGGGAGGGCTCTAGTAAGCAGAGTCCATGGCTTTTCATTGGCTGAGTCCTTGCCAGGAAAGAAGAGGCATCTTTCTTTTGGGCTGTATTATGTCACAGGGTGTGAGAGCTCCCTCTTCTGACCTCCCAAGTCTATTTAATTTTCTGTTCATTAATTTTTTATAAGGCTAATCCTTTCTTTGAATTTTATTTTATTTTTTTTCTTTTTTTTAATTAGTTTCTGCTTTATAACAAAGTGAATCAGTCATACTTATACATCTGTTCCCACATCCCTTCCCTCATGCATCTCCCTCCCTCCCACCCTCCCTATCCCACCCCTCCGGGCGGTCACAAAGCACCGAGCTGATCTCCCTGTGCTCTGCGGCTGCTTCCCACTATCTATCTACCTCACGTTTGGTAGTGTATATATGTCCATGCCTCTCTTTCGCTTTGTCACAGCTTACCCTTCCCCCTCCCCATATTAGCTTGCAGCTGTCTTTTTCCGATGTGTCTTCGTTTTTTTGTTTTTTTCTTTCTTGCTCTTCTCATCATGCATACACTGTACTTCCACAGCTGAAGATACTAGCTCTTATAGCTGACCTTTCCTCCTCCCCTCCGTCTTCTTGTACATAGGGATAATTGTGAAAATCATCATCGACTGTGTGTGTGTGTGTGCGGTGGTGTGCAACAGACTGCTGGGCTGTTTAGTAAGCCTGGAGAGTGATTCTGCTCCCACATGTTGGAAGCTTTTTTAAAAAGTAGTGTGTTTGTTGCCTCTTTGTTTTCAGTTTTGGGCCAGTTACCAGGTCTGAGTCCTTAGGAGAAGTTATACTCAATTTTCTGTTATGCACATAACCAGTGTACATGGTATACTTTTATTTCTGTCTATAATCACTTCCTTTTTTGGTCAATAACTTAGGGAAAGTCTGATCAGAGACTGTTTTTTGGTTTACTCCCTTCTTAGGTTGGGATCTAGATTATTTTAAAATTTAGATAAGACTCTTCCTTATCTAAGAAGTTAATTTATACTGCACTTAGTCTGCCTGGCTACACCCACTGAGGATTTTTTCATTCGTTGGTGACTGTCTTACTGGTGTTCTCCTGTCATTATTTTCCATATTTTTCTTTTCCCCACATAGAATTTACAATGCTTTATAAAATATTTCGCCACTTCCCTGATTTCTGTCCTTTATTAACTGTGGATGCAAAGGAACTGCAGGAGGGCAAGTAGTGAGATGACTTTGTTTTCTACAAGTCAAAAGAAATGCCCATAGAGACTTCACTTCTCTGTTTTGGAGCATGCTCTTAGGTGTATCGTTTGAGGGAGCTACTTTAATAAACTATACCTCAAGCAACAATATTTTTCTCAAGAATTCAAAGCCGTATTATATACACACAGACCATGGCAAATACACAGATGGGCTACTTCTTTAAATCCTCCCCTTCAAAGCATAATTTATTAGGATTTATCATATTAGGCTTCATCTGGGGGTATCCTGTTGCTTCTTTTTACCCTAATCAGCCTCTGGGCTTGTCTGGAAGTAGTTTATAATCTACTAGTCTGTGCTGCATGTACTTTTTTTTTTTTTTTTTGGTATTCTTGGGAATACAACAATTGTCAGATGAGAAGAAACCATCAACAGAAAGTCTGGATAATCAAAATGTTCTTCCTCCATAGTGACAGGACTAATGTAAGCAGATCAGGTAGCGGGTCCCCAAGAAAGAGCATCAGGAATGGCTTTCTTGACAGAGGAGAATCCATTTTGGCCTAAGCCATTTTGTGCTCTAAACCTGGCGGCAACACTTGCCCTTGAACGAGTCTTAGTAATTAATGATCTTAAGGGAAGAAAGAACAACAGGCAAGAGATGTAACAACAGCAAAGATAATATATCAGTCATAAAGACTCCCAGTTTTATTTCTGTGGTAAAAGATTAGCCTGAAGGGCTCAATCACCAGATCAACTGGAACCTAAGGGATGATGATGTTTGTTGACCTTTTCTGACCCTGGTAACTTCAATCAACTGCAGTTTAGCCTCTGTAGACTGGCCAAGCCCCTTCTTGAGTCTGCATGTATCTTTAGCTTAAAAATTCCTAAGTTTTGCTGCTGGGAGACACTGTTTTGGGAAAGATCCCCAGTGTTCTCCTTACTTGGTGCAAGTAATAAATCCTTCCTTCTCCCAATCTTTAGCTTGGTTGTGTTTTTTGGCTTGACACCCACCAAGAGGTGAACCCAGTTTTCAGGTAACACTAATAAGTTTTCAAATAAAGAGTGAAAAGTTAGTTCCTGTTTTTAGCAACAAATATGATAGGCGGGGAAGGCTGCTTTGACATTTTTCAGACATCCAGAGAAAGTTTGTGGTATTCAGTAGCGGAAGAAAAGTAATTTTCACGCTACCCTTCTGAGTTCTTGGGTGAGACCCCATGTAATAAAAGATTAACAAGAGAAAAACACACAGAAGTTTATTAATATGTATACCTCCAGTATACATGTGAAATACCCAGGGAAAAATGAGTAACTCCCTGAGGTAACCCCAGCCACCAGCTTAAATATTGGGTTGGCCAATAACTTTGTTCAGGTTTTCCCGTAACAGCTTAAGGAAAAGCCCGAATGAACTTTCTGGCCAACCCAACACCATCTTCAGCTAAAGACAAAAGAAAGGTTGGGAGGTTAGGGGTGGAGACTAGTCTTGGGAGGATCCTAAGAAAAGCAAGGGTAGGGTTTGATATGCAGATTTGAATCCCAAGACTCTTTGTCATTTATAGTCATCCCTCACTGCTGGTACCGAGAGGGAGACACCCTTACAAATGGAGATTTGCTTTGTAAATGTCACTCTCCATTGCAAAGGGGTAATTTCTACTCTTGTTTTCAGAGTTTCTCTTGTATCTGTTGTTTCTCAAGATAATCCTCCTGCCTAAGAGGCATATTTTGGGTAGGCATATTTTGCTACCCTTCATTGGGCACAAGCATCACAAGGATTCTGATTTTGCTGCTTGGAAACGTTTCTCAGACAATCCGTTGCCTTATAATTACCCGCTTCTTTTCCATTATGCCTGCTTAAACTTAGCTGAAGTCATTGGGCATGAGACTTGAGGATTCAGAATTCCATATGAGGAAATAGGGTCATGTAAAGGCAACTGTCTTTGAAAGTTCTTAAACATAGAAAAAGGACTGTAAGTGATGGTGAAATATAGAATCAAGGAGTTTTTTTTTTTTTCTTAAAGGGAGAGACTTGAGTGTGTAACCCCTAATGGAAAGGATACAGTTGAAAGTGAAATGCTCCCCAGAGGTTGTTTGCTGAATGAAACTGAATTACAACTTTACAGTAGATGTGAATACACTGATCAATCTTAGCTTCGCTAATAACGGCATAAACATTAAGTTCATTCTGATGTATTGTAATATGAAGTCTAGTCTCACCTAGAAGTATTCTTGCCAAATACATTGAACTTGAATATCATGTAGCCTGTAGGTCTAACTTCCTTCCAGTTCATAGGCAGTATAGAGTATAGAGAAACAAGTTAAACAATACCATGGGAAGTAAACAGAATGTTTCTGCAGGACAGCTGTCTCCAATAAGTAAATTAGCATAGAGGAGAAAGCAGGAGATGGATTCTTCTGGATGGAGAGATTTAAGAGATAAAACCAAATATATTATATAGTCCTTTAATTGGATCCTAATTTGAACAAATCTGATGTAGAAGACGTTGGTGGAATAATTGGGGAAATTTGAAAATGGACTGGGTATTCGCTACTAAATAGTTGGTGTTAATTTGGGAGGTTTGTTAATGGTATTATGGTTTAGTAGGAAAATGTCTTGATATTTTTGGATATGTGTACCTGAAGTGTTTAGGGGTAAAGTTATCTTTTTTCTTTTATAAATTTATTCATTTATTGGCTGTGTTGGGGTCTTTGTTGCTGTTCACGGGCTTTCTCTAGTTGTGAGCGGGGGCTACTCTTCGTTGTGGTGCATGGGCTTCTCATTGCAGTGGCCTCTCTTGTTGTGGAGCACAGGCTCTAGGCATGTGGGCTTCAGTAGTTGCGGTGCACGGGCTCAGTAGTTGTGGTTTGCGGGCTCTAGAGCACAGGCTCAGTAGTTGCTCCGCGGCATGTGGGATCTTCCCGGACCAGGGCTGGAACCCATGTCCCCTGCAATGGCAGGCGGATTCTTAACCCCTGCGCCACCAGGGAAGCCCTAGGGGTAAGGTATCTTGATGTCTGTGATTTTTTAAAAACTTGTTTTATTGAAGTATAGTTGATTTATAATGTGTTAATTTCTGCTCTACAGCACAATGATTGTTATACACACACACACACATATATATACACATTGTTTTTCATATGCTTTTCCATTATAGTTTGTCACAGGATATTGAATATAGTTTTCTATGCCACACAGTAGGACCTTGTTGTTTATCCATTCTATATATAATAGTTTGCGTCTGCTAATCCCAAACTCCCAATACATCCCACTCCACCCCTCTCTCCTTGGCAACCACAAGTCTGTTCTCTATGTCTGTAATTCTGTTTCTGTTTTGTAGATAAGTTCATTTGTGTCATATTTTAGATTCTACATATAAGCGATATCATATAATACTGGTCTTTCTCTGTCTGACTTCACTTAGTATGATAATCTCTAGGTCCATCCATGTTGCTGCAGATGGCATTATTTAATTATTTTTTATGGCTGAGAAATATTCCATTGTGTGTGTGTGTGTGTACCTTTATCCATTGATGTCTGTGATTGACTTTAAAATACTTCAGCAAAAACAAAAGATGGAACAAATACAGTAACAGTATTAACAATTTGTAAACCTTCACGGTGGACATTATGGATGTCTGTTATATTAATTTCTCTGCCTTTCTCTGTGTTTGACATTTTTCTTAATAAAAAGACTAAAACAGTCGAGAAAGAGTGAGAGGTTGAATGTACTAGATGAAAAGGGATAATCAGAAGTGTAAGATTACTGAAAAGATAGGGAGAGATAGGATTTAAATCTCAGGAGGAGGAATTGACCCAAATGACAGAAAAGTCAGCTTCTCTATTCTAACAGAAGGGAAGGAGGAGCATATGATGAGTCAGTCCTGTATGTATCATTTTGTAAAACTAATAGTGGGAAATTGAAAGAGTTCATGTCTGGTGGCTTCTGTTTTTTCTGTGATATAGAAGGTAAGCTCACTTGCTGCAAAGAGGGGTTGTGAGAAGATCAGAGGCTGGCGAAGGATGCAAAGGAGCTGAAATCGTTGATACTGAGTGGACATGATGGGTAAAAGGCTGCATATGGTAGCCAGGTGGTTTTGAGGGCCCAGCTAGTTTGCTTATATGAACTTGTAGTAGAACTAACTTGCCCCGCTGTTTGACTTTTCAATCCGTGTTTGATAGATTGAGTGCTGGCTGAAAGAAAGTACAGAGTTGGGTTCATCGAAGTTGTGATTTTTGTCGGTTGAATGTGACCAAATAGAAGGGCAGGGGAAACTAGGGTACTGGCAGAGTTGTTGATGAAGTGCTGGACCTGAAATTCAGCCTGTATGAGAAGGGAGTGCAGCTTGCAACTAGAAGATGAATAAGTTCTGGAGATCTAATGCACAGTGAGTGTAGTCAGCCACGCTGTGTTATATACTTCAAAGCTGCTAAGAGACTAGATCTTAAATGTTCTCTCCACAAAAAAGAAATCGTAATTATGTGATGTGATAGGGGTGTTAGTTAACGCTTTGGTGGTAATCATATAGATATATAAATATCAAATCAACATGTATGTCTTAAACTTACACAATATTATATGCCAATTGTACATACCTCAATTTTAGAAAAGGGGGAATTGCCACAAACTCACTATATTTCACAATGGACCCCTTATCTTTCATATAAACCTCTCCCTGTCATGGACTGTAAAGGGTCTGGGATTTTACCTACTTATAAGCTAATAAATTAGCCTGTTAGTGTTTTGTGGATGCTGGCAGAAGACATAAGACTCTTGGGTCAGAGACCAAGGACTTTATTACTCGCAGCACCCCATGTAGCATGGCCTGACGTTGGTTTTTGCCCGTTCCCCAGGCTCCTCAGTCCCATGGAGGTGACCCAGGTGTGCCTAGATGGATGCCACATATGCATTGGGTTTGCATCGCAGTCTAGAAACACTGAGCTTAGGGAATTTACCACTTTTACAGTAAGAAGCAGCAAGGTCTCTCTTTGTCTTGGGGCAGACGTTGTCTCATCCCTCAAGGTTGCTCACTCCAAATGCAGCTTTGAGAAATGGCTTAGGTAAAAGTAACTAGGGTCTTGTATTTTTGGCATATGCAGCAAGAATGTGCAGGGATGCTCAGGGCCCCATGGCCTCTCCTAGTATTCCCCCTCCACAGAGTAGTGCTGGTGATGAGGGAACTGCTTCCTCTTTGTCATTTCTATTCGCGGTACCTCCATCCTTTTGGCACCCAAGCTGGAAAATTTCATTCACTTGGAACAACTCATAGTCTTTCCTGAATAACTCTTGTTAGCTGCAGATAGCTCTTCTTTAGAGGGTCCCTTGTGTGTGTGTGGCTTTGGGGGTGGAAAAGCAGAAGAGTTGGGTAAGAGGTGGTTTTGAATGCCCTTAAAAGTTATATGAGACTTCTTTGAGCCCCTTGATATACCTACAGAAAGTCATTCTGTAGAAAGAGAAAAACAAAGCAGGTATGAAGAGAGAAGCAGGACAGGTAGAGAAAGAATACTGCCAGCTTCCAGTCTCTGTTTTCTTCTTGAGGTCATAACATCCTTGCCTTTTACTTCTAGGATTCATGCTAAATCCTTAGAATGAATTTTCCTTTAGTTCTTAGATTATTTTCAGGTTGGTTAATTTACTGGAGAATGAAGTGTCTCAGGTGCTAGAGATGTAGCAAAGAGTGAAGTGAGCAAAGTCCCTGCCTTAAGGAGCTTACACTCTACTAGGAGGAAGCAGACAACAAATAAGCAAATACATGTTAGATGGCATTGAGTATTACAGTGAAAAATAAGACAGGGTAAGGGGCCTAGTTGGGTACATATGTGCTATCAGTGAAGGTTGCTCTGAGAAGGTAACATTTGAACCGAGGTAAGGGTGCAAGCAGTGAAGATATCAGGGGCAAGAGGGTTCCGGGCAGAGGTAAGAGCAAGTGCAAAGACTGAAGCTGGAACCTGCTTAGGGTGTTCAAGGAACATCAAGAAAGCTTTTGAGTGGCTGGAGCAGAGAGGGGTAGGGGGAGGAGAGATACGAGGTCAGAGGGGGTGTGTGTAAGAGACTGTGTAGGGCTGTGTGGGTCAAGATAAAGAGTTAGATTTTGCTCTGAGTGGAGTGAAAAGCCATTGTAGGATTTAAAGCAGAAGAGTGACTTGTGTTTTAAAAGCATCTCTGGTTACTATATTTAGAATAGACTGGAGAGTGGGCAAGGGCAGTAGAAAGGAGACCAGGTGGATGATGGTGGCTTGGACCAAGGTAGTCAAAGTGGAGGTAATCAGAGTTGGTCAAATCCTGGATATGTTTTGAAGGAATGCCTGACATGATTTGCTGATGGATTAGATGTAGGGTATGAAAGAAACAGAACAGAGCCGTTAAGGATGACTCCCAGGTTTTTGGCTTAAACAGTTGGAAGGATGGAATTGCCATTTACAGAGATGGGGAAGACTTAAGGGTGGTGTGGGGTTCAATTTTGAAATAAGTTGAGGTGTCTGTTAGGCATCCAAGTGTGGATGTCTACTGGTGCCCTTGAAACTGTTGTAAAGTATTTCTCCCTGGACTCCATTCTAGTACTGATTCTCTATAATTAAGTCTTGAATACTACAACTCAAGCTGTCTCTTCCTTCCTCTGATCCCATTCCTCCATAAAGTCCTTTAGTAAATAATCTAGGTCTATATTTACTAAGCAGTTTTAAGTTCCAGTAATAATTATCTCACTTGAGTTTCAGAGGGACCAAAAGGAAGTTACATGTCAGTATTTAAAAAGCAGATTAATATGTAAATGGGGAACTGAGTCAGTCTGTCTCTCTTTCTTTTTGAATAGTGACTTTCATTTGTTAGTTTCTGAGGTAAACAAATTCAAGGATGAGTGAGCTGGAACAGTTGAGGCAAGAAGCCGAGCAGCTGCGGAATCAGATCCAGGTAAGAGCAAACTTTTTCATTTTGAAATTTTAACATTTTTATGTAATACCAGCGATGAACAAAATTTGTGCATTAGTTTATCAGTCTACATATATTAAATAATTTGTAAGGTGAGAAATGGTCGATTTATTTTTATCATGCCTCTGAAGAACTCTCCAAAAATCATTCCTAACAAATACCTATGTGGACCAACGGCCCCTGTGTCCCTAAGAAGTTAATAGTGTACATGTAATCTCTGCTGACATGATAATTCTCTTCTACTCACACACCTGGAATCATAGTTTGATTTTTGGTATGATGAGGCATGGTGTAATATCATAATGTTACATAATATCACATAATGTAATCTATTAGAAAATTAATCTCTAAACCATTAGATTGCAGAAAAACATTAAAAATTATGTTGATGTCTCATGAAGATGTCTGTCATCTTTACTCTTGGAAATAAATTCAAAACAGTAAAGAGCATAAGGAACAAATTACAAGCTTCATCTTTAACAAAATTAAAGACACTTAGAACTTCAAAACCTAATAGAGTGGGGAAAAGTTGTCAAATGTTAGGGTGTGGAAAGGCTCTGAGAGAGGGTTTCTGTGGCTGTAAATCTCATATTCCCTCAGGGACAACATCATTCCTTTCTTTTGGAGCAGTGAAAACAGATGCTTCCCTGGACTGAGAAATATCAAGGAGGGCAGAAATAAACATGAAAGGATATAGACATGCTGTCTTTTAGGAAGCTTCTTGGTGAGAAGGTAGAGGAGAGACTGAATTGTGTATAGCCTGCTGCTGCCTACTTCTTTTCACAGGGAAAATTAAGAGCTAAACAACTTACAAATATAAATGAAAAACTTCATAACAAAGCATGGAGAATCCAAGTTATTAGTAACTTGGAACACTGCTGTGATCTCTCCAGTATGAATCTTTTGCAGTAGCGATTTCAGAATTACTTATCTAATTTAAAAGTGAAGAATAAGAAAAAAGGAACAATCATAGGATCTATGCAAAGATATTACAGGAAAGAGAGGAAAGGAACAGGAAACTCGAGGGATGGGGGAAGAACACTCAGCAGAAAAATGTTGGTTCTGAGCGGATTAAAATCATAATCATTCTGATCACCAGGAATTCAAGGAAGTTAGTGATTTAAATGTGAATGAGAACTCTGAGTGGATACCTTAGGTGTCTGAATAAACCTGTCAAAACAAAGGAGGGATTTATTTTTTCTGGGATGATTAGAGGAGGCTTCATAGGCTAATCTCTGAGTTAGATGTTGCTACCACCACCAGAATGGATTCTCCACCATCTCTACTTTGTGTCACTTGCTCCAGATGTTGAGCAGGAATGACTGATTGGCCAAGCACATTGGTCACATGGCCGTCTCATTTTTAAAAATCTTTTCTCTGTATCTGTAAGCTTGGTTTTTTGTTTTTTGTCTTTCTTTAGCTTGCACATATAAGTGAGATTATGTGGTATTTGTCTTTCTCTGTCTGACATATTTCTCTTAGTGTAATGCCCTCAAGGTCCATCCGTGTTGTCACCACAAATGGCAAGGTAGTCTTTTTTATGGCTGAATAATATTCCATTGTGTGTATGTGTGTGTGTGTGTGTGTGTGTGTGTGTGTGTGTGTGTATCTCACATTTTCTTATCCTTTCATCTGTCAACAGATACTTAGGTTGTTTCCATATCTTGATTATTATAAATAATGCTGCAGTGAACATGGGGGTGCATATATCTTTTTGAGTTAGGGTTTTTGTTTTCTTTAGATAAATACCCAGAAGTGGAACTGTTGGATCATACGGTGGTTCTTCTTTTAATTTTTGAGGAACCTACATACTGTTTTCCATAATGGCTGCACCAATTTGCAGTCCCACCATCAGTGCCCAGTGTTCCCTTTTCTCCACATCCTCGTCAACACTTGCTATTTCTTCTCTGTCTCTTTTTTTTTTTTTTTTTTTGCTGTACGTGGGCCTCTCACCGTTGTGGCCTCTCCCGTTGCGGAGCACAGGCTCCAGACGCACAGGCTCAGCGGCCATGGCTCACAGGCCCAGCCGCTCCGCAGCATGTGGGATCCTCCCGGACCGGGGCACGAACCCGTGTCCCCTGCATCGGCAGGCAGACTCTCAACCACTGCGTCACCAGGGAAGCCCCCTATGTCTTCTCTTTTTGATGATAGCCATTCTGACAGATGTGAGTTGCTCTCTCATTGTGGTTTTTATTTGCATTTCCTTGATGATTAGTGATGTTGAACACATTTTCATGTACCTGTTGGCCATCTGTATGTCTCCTTTGGAAAAATGCCAGTCAGACCCTCTGCCCATTTTATTTATTTTTATTATTTTATTATTTTATTTTTTGGCTACGTTGGGTCTTCATTGCTGTGTGCAGGCTTTCTCTAGTTGTGGAGAGTGGGGGCTGCTCTGTTGCGGTGTGCGGGCCTCTCACTGCAGTGGCTTCTCTTTGTTGCGGAGTACAGGCTCTAGGCATGCGGGCTGCAGTAGTTGTGGCTCACGGGCTCTAGAGCACAGGCTCAGTAGTTGTGGCACACAGGCTTAGTTGCTCCGTGGCATGTGGGATCTTCCTGGACCAGGGCTCAAACCCGTGTCCCCTGCATTGGCAGGCAGATTCTTAACCACTGCGCCACCAGGGAAGTCCTCTTCTGCCCATTTTAAAAATCAGATTATTTGTTTTATTTTTCTGTTGAGCTCTATGAGTTCTTTATATGTTGTGGATATTAATCCCTTATACGATATACGATTTGCAAATATTTCTCCCATTCAGTAGGTTGACTTTTCATTTTATTGATGGTTTTCTTTGCTGTCAGAAGCTTTTTAGTTTAATGTAGTCCCACTTGTTTATTTTTGCTTTTGTTATCTTTGCTTTTGTGGTCAAATCCAAAAAATCATCACGAAGACTGATGTCAGTGAGCTTACTGAATATGTTTTCTTCCAGGAGTTTTATGATTTCAGATCTTGCATTCATGTCTTTGATCCATTTTGAGTTAATTTTTGTGTATTATGTAAGATAGTGGTCCAGTTTCATTCTTTTGCACGTAGCTGTTCAGTTTTCCCAACACCACTTATTGAAGAGACTGTCTTTTCCCCGTTTTGTATTCTTGGCTCCTTTGTTGTAAATTAATTGATCATATATGTGTGGATGTATTTCTCTGCTATCTGTTCTGTTCCATTGATCTATGTATCTGTTTTTGTGCCAATATCATACTGTCTTAATTACTGTAGCTTTGTAATATAGCTTGAAATCAGGGCATGTGATGCCTCCAACTTTGTTCTTCTTTCTCAAGCTTGATTTGGCTATTTGGGGTCTTTTCTGGTTTTATACAAATTTTAGTATTGTTTGTTTTATTTTTATGGAAAATGTTATTTGGATTTTGATAGAGATTGCATCGAATCTGTAGATTGTTTGGGGTAGTAGGGACATTTTAACAGTACTCTTCCAGTCTGTAAGCACAGAATATCTTTTCATTTATTTGTGTCATCTTCAGTTTCTTTCATCAGTGTCTTAGTTTTCAGTGTACAGGTCTTTCACCTTCTTGGTTAAATTTATTTCTAGGTAATTTATCCTTTTTGATGCAATTGTAAATGGGATTGTTTTCTTAATTTCTCTTTGTGATAGTTCTTTATTAGTGTATAGAAATGCAGTTGATTTCTGTATATTTATTTTGTATCCTGCAACTTTACCAAATTCACTTACTAGTTCTCAGTTTTGATGGAGTCCTTAGTGTTTTTTGTATATAATATCATGTCATCTGCAAGTAGCAATAGTTTTACTTCTTCCTATCATATTTGGATGCCCTTTATTTATTTTATTTCTTTTCTTTGCCTAATCACTCGGGCTAGGACTTCCAATACTATGCTGAATCAAAGTGGCAAGCATGGGCATCCTTGCCTTGCTCCTGATCTTAGAGGGAAAGCTTTCAGCTTTTCACCATTGAGTATGTTATATATGTCATATATGGCCTTTATCATGTTGAGGTACATTCCCTCTATATCCACTTTGTTGAGAGTTTTTATCATAAATCGATATTGGATATTGAATTTTGTCAAAAGCTTTTTCTGCATCTGTTGAGGTGATTTTATGATATTCATCCTTCATTTTGTTAATGTGGTGTATCACATTGATTCATTTGTGGGTGTTGAACCATACTTGCATCCCTTGAATAAATCCCACTTGATCATGGTGTACGATCCTTTTGATGTGTTGAATTCTGTTTGTTAATATTTTCTTGAGGATTTTTGAATCTATGTTCATCAGGGATATTGGCCTGCAATTTTCATTTTTTGTGGTGTTCTTGTCTGGAGTGACTGGCCAATCACTTGGTCATGTGCTGATCTCATTTAATGCTTGTAATAACCCTATGAGGTAGATGGTGTTACTTCGTAGCTGAGGAGACTGAGCCTCAGTGAGATTAAGTAACTGGCGAAGGTAACATAACTATGAAGTGGTAGATCAGGACTCAAGCCAGGTGTATTTTGGTTCCAGAGCCTGTGCCATAGGTACCCCTGTGGCCCTGCCTCCCCATCATGTCTGCTAAGATCTGGCTCTGTAGCCTGTGCTATAGCCACATGAATCTGGTTGTCATTCCCTGAACATGCATTGCTCTTTTCCACTTTGTTGCCTTTTTTCAAATCGTTTCCTTCGCGTGGAATTATACTACCTCTGCTCTAATTTTGTTCCTGGGACTTCTATTCATTGAATCCTAGTCTTCCTCTAAAAAGCCTCCCAGAGTCCTGCACTTGGATTTCTTATTCTTTTGTTGGAAGGCAGCATTGCCTGGTGGAAGGGACATGGATTCCATCTTTTAATTATTTTGTGGCCAGGACATGTTTACAGCTTTTTTTGAATGCTTAATGTCTTTGCCCACTATATAGGTTTGCGGAGAGGAGTAAACAAAATGACATGTAAAGGATTTAGATCAATGCCAGTAAGTGGCAGTTCCTTACTTGTACAACCCTTTGGATTTGTGTTACAAGGCTGATTACAGCCCACCTGATATTATGGTTCCTTGTGCACATTTGTCTTTACTACCTGTACTTGGCTGGGAAATTCTGTGTTTTAATTACCTTTGTATCTCACCAGCATCCAAGCAGAATGTCATGGGCATAGTTGCTCACTGAATCATCTTCCATGATTTCAAGTAACCACGTGTATGTAAAATACCATGTACTTATCAGTTTCATCATGTCATGCTATATTTAAAGACCACTTCTTCCTTCTTTCATTTTTCCCCCTTAATTCCAGAAATATAATTTAACTATATATTTAACTATGGTATAACACATGACATAATAGAAATGTATGCTATTTGGTGCAATACCAAATTTCCTTTAAAAAGTTTATTTTATTTTATATTGGAGTAGCATTGATTATTATCATTTTAAATTAAAAAAACAGAAATAGAGAAAATGTAGATTGTCTTTTGTAATTGTTACTTGTTTGATTTGGAGTGAGAAACACCACTTTTATTTTGCACAAAGATATTAATATCAGCTTTATTTCTTAAGGTGGGCAATAAAGAATTCAGCTGTTAATTGGGACTGATTCTCTTATATTCAGTTTTATAATGGATAAAAGTGTTCATAAGTTCAGTAATTTTAACTTGCAGTGTTTTAATTGTGTTGTTAATATTAAGGTAAGCTCTATGAGGGCAGGGATTTTTGGTTTGTCTACTGCTCTATCCATGGTGTCTAGCATAGTACCTGACACAGTGTGCAACAGACATTTTTTATTGAATGACTGAATTAAGAAAGATGATCTAAACAGTGATAGTTCATTTTCATAAAGCTTAAAATCAGAGAGCTCTTTTTATAGAATTGTCTTCTACCCCAGCATTTTTGGACATGGCTCAGGCTGTCACTGTCATTTCTGGAAATTCTTTTCATTGTAGGAAAGTGGGCTAAATTATTCCTTGCCAACTGAGGTTTCTAAACCCACAGTCTGAGAATGAGAGAATCAAATCATATGTTTGTGTAACTACTTATGAACACCCTTACATAGAAATAGTCTAAGTGCTTATAAATAGGTTGAAAAGGCCGCCAAAAAGATTGCATACTTATCCAGTCTTTGTTGCAGACGGTGGCAGGCATCCCCTGGCTGAATGGAACAGGTTGTCCTTTGGGGACAGTAATTCAACATATTGTGTGTGTCTCTCTGCACAGAAGCGTGCACAGCACACTGGGGAAGAACAGAGTTGAAGACAACACTACCCTAACCTTTGGGGGAAAAAATTGGAACAAATCTAGTAGGAAAAATTAATTGTGCTTCCCATGTATATGAATCCTCTAAATTTATCATTAACTGATAAACTTGATTTAAAACATTTTGTTGCTTATTAAACATGTTCTTTGCTTGCCGTTACTTATTTTGTTACATTCATTTTTGTTTCACTGTCTTCCGTTTAATAATTCTCTTCAGTTTGTGTAAAAATTTAAGGTCTTTTTGAAAGGCTACCCTATAATACTTAGGCAAAAACACCTGATTACATGTAGGGAATTTGCTTTTAATATAAAAATATAACTCATTATATAAAAAATTATTTTCCTGACATACTGTATCTTTTTATCATGTTAGATCAAAAGTATTTTATTTCTAATAGCACCTGTATACAGTATACTTGCAAAGTATTTTAAAGAAATGTTATTTTTAAATTAAATTTTAATTGAGGTATAGTTGTACAATATTATATAAGTTTCAGATGTACAACATAGTGATTCATAATTTTTAAAGGTTATATTCCATTTATAGGTATTATAAAATATTGGCTATATTCCCTGTGTTGTGCAGTATGTCCTTATAGCTTATTTATTTTATATGTAGTAGTTTATACCTCTTAATTTCCTAAGCCTATCTTGCCCCTCCCTCTTCCCTCTTCCCACTGGTAACCAGTAGTTTGCTCTCTATATCTGTAAGTCTTTTTCTTTTTTGTTGTATTCACTAGTTTGTTTTATTCTTTAGATTCCACATCTAAGTGATATCATACAATATTTGTCTCAACTAAAAGCTGATTCTTTGAAAACATAAACAAAATTGATAAAGCTTTAGCCAGAGTCATCAAGAAAAAAGGGAGAGGGCTCAAATCAATAAAATTAGAAATGAAAAAGGAGAAGTTACAATGGACACCACAGAAATATAAAGGATCATAAGACACTACTATAAGCAACTATATGACAATAAGTTGGACAACTTAGAAGAAATGGACTAATTTTTAGAAAGGTACAACCTTCCAAGACTGAACCAGGAAGAAATAGAAAATATGAATAGCAGAATCACAAGTACTGAAATTGAAACTGTGATTAAAAAACCTCCAACAAACAAAAGTCCAGGACCAGATGGCTTCGCAGGCAAATTCTATCAAACATTTAGAGAAGAGTTAACACTTATCCTTCTGAAACTATTCCAAAAAATTTCAGAGGAAGGAACACTCCCAATCTCATTCTATGTGGCCACCATCACCCTGATACCAAAACCAGACAAAGATACCACAAAAAAAAAGAAAATTACAGGCCAGTATCACTGATGAACATAAATGCAAAAATCCTCAACAAAATACTAGCAAGCCAGATCCAATATACATTAAAAGGATCATACACCATGATCAAGTGGGATTTATTCCAAGGATGCAAGGATTTTTCAATATCCACAAATCAATCAGTGTGATACACCACATTAAGAAATTGAAGAATAAACACCATATGATCATCTCAGTAGATGCAGAAAAAGCTTTGATGCAATTCAACACCCATTTATGATAAAAAAAAACTCTCCAGAAAGTGGGCATAGAGGGAACCTACCAACATAATAAAGACCATATATGACAAACCCACAGCAAACATCATACTTAATGGTGAAAAGCTGAAAGCATTTTCTCTAACATCAGGAACAAGAATGTCCACTCTCACCACTTTTATTCAACATGGTTTTGGAAGTTCTAGCCATGGCAATCAGAGAAGAAAGAAAATATAAGTAGGACTTCCCTGGTGGTCCAGTGGTTAAGACTCTGCCCTTCCACTGCAGGGTCTTAGTTGCGGCATGTGGGATCTTTTGTTGTGGCCCACAGGCTCTTCGTTGCAGCGTGCAGGCTTCTCTCTAGTTGTGGTGCACAGGCTCCAGAACACATGGGCTCAGTAGTTGCAGTGCGTGGGCTCTCTAGTTGTGGCACACAGGCAAAGTAAGTCAGAAAGAGAAAGACAAATACCATATGATATCACTTATATGTGGAATCTAAAATATGGCACAAATGAACCTATTTGCGAAACAGAACCAGATTCGCAGAGATAGAGATCAGACTTGTGACACAGAGATCAGACTTGTGGTTGCCAAGGGGGAGGGGGGGAGAGAGAGGGATGGACTGGGAATTTGGAGTTGGTAGGTGCAAACTATTACATTTAGAATGGTTAAACAACAAGGTCCTATTGTATAGCACAGGGAACTATATCCAATCTCCTGGGATAAACCAAAATGGAAAAGAATATTTTTAAAAAAGTATATATGTGTAAAACTGAGTCAACTTGGCTGTACAGCAAAGATTGGCACAACATTGTAAATCAACTCTACTTTGATTTTAAAAAAAAGTCTAATTTGTTTGATATGAGTATTGGTACTCCGGCTTTCTTTTGATTTCTATTTGCATGGAATACCTTTTTACATCCCCTCACTTTCAGTCTGTATGTGTCCCTAGATCTGAAGTGGGTCTCTTGTAGACAGCATATGTACAGGTCTTGTTTTTGCATCCATTCAGCCAGTCTGTGTCTTTTGGTTGGAGCATTTAATCCATTTACATTTAAGGTAATTATCAATATGTTTGTTCTTATTGCCATTTTGTTAATTGTTTAGGATTTGTTTTGGTAGGTCTTTTTTCTTCCCCTTTGGTTCTCCTGTGATTTGATGACTATCTTTAGACTTGTGTTTGGATTGCTTTTTCTTTTTTTGTGTGTGTATCTATTGTAGACTTTCACTTTGCAGTTCTCATGAGGTTTTGATATAGCAGTCTATATATATACAAGATTGTTTTGATTTGCTGGTCTTTTCATTTCAAATATATTTCAAATATCCTGCATTTGCATTCTCCTCATGATTGCTGGTTTTGATATCATATTTGTTTGGGGATGATTTTCTACCTTTACTCTATGTTTGCCTTTACTGGTGAGCATTCCTTTTTGTAATTCTCTTGTTTCTAGTTGTGGCCTTTTCTTTTCTGTCTAGAGATGTTCCTTTAACATTTGTTGTAAAGCTGGTTTGGTGGTGTTGAATTCTCTTAGCTTTTGGTTATCTGTAAAGCTTTTGATTTCTCTGCCAAATCTGAACGAGAGCCTTGCTGGGTAGAGTCTTCTTGCTTGTAGGTTTTTCCCTTTCATCACTTTAAATATATTGTGCCACTTCCTTCTGGCATGTGGAGCTTCTGCTGAAAAATCAGCTGACAACCATATGGGGATTCCTTTGTTTGTTGTCTGTTGCTTTTCCCTTGTTGCTTTTAATATTTTCTCTTTGTCTTTAATTTTTATCAGTTTGATTAATATGTATCTTGGCATGTTCCTCCTTGGGTTTATCCTGTATGGGACTCTCTGTTCCTTTCGCTCTCTTCTCCTTCTGGGACCCCTATAATGCAAATGTTGGTGCATTTAATGTTGTCCCAGAGGTCTCTTGGACTGTCCTCATTTCTTTTCATTCTTTTTTTCCTTTGTTCTGTTTTGCAGCAGTGATTTCCACCAATCTGTCTTCCAGCTCACTTATTCGTTCTTCTGCTTCATTTATTCTGCTATTGATTCCTTTTAGTGTATTGTTCACTTCAGTTATTGTATTGTTCATCTCTTTGTTCTTTAAATCTTCTAGCTCTTTTTAAACATTTCTTATATCTTCTCAGTCTGTGCCTCTATTCTTTTTCCAAGATCTTGGATCATCTTTACTATCATTTCTCTGAATTCTTTTTCAAGCAGATTGCCCATCTCCACTTCACTTAGTTGTTCTTCTTGGGTTTTATCTTGTTCCTTTGTCTGGAACATAGTTCTCTGCTGTCTTATTTTGTCTAACTTTCTTTTCATTTTGTTGATGGTTTCCTTTGCTGTGCAAAGATTTTAAGTTTAATTAGATTCCATTTGTTTATTTTTGCTTTTATTTCCTTTGCTTTAGGAGACATAGCCAAAAAAATATTGGTACAGTTTATTTAAAAGAGTGTCTGCCTATGTTTTCTTCTAGGAGTTTTATGGTTTCTGGTCTTACATTTAGGTCTTTAATCCATTTTGAGTTTATTTTTGTATATGGTATTAGAGAATGTTCTAATTTCATTCTCTTACATGTAGCTGTCCAGTATTCAAATACTATGTAATTTTAAAAATATTTCTGAAATGACTTGGGTTATACTGTAAATATTCTTCCCATCACCTCAATTTCTAGTTGCCAGAACAAATAGAAGGGAACTCAGAACTCTTGCTTTTTGGTGAAGCTTATTAACAAATATAACTCTGAATATGATGGGCTTATTAAATCAGTCTAGTTCAGTTTATTTGGGGAATGCAATTAAAAATCTTTTAACCATAAACCAAAAGTATATTTGTGCAATAGAATAGAATTGTGTGTCTATATATAAAGCCATATATCTATGGCCAATTGATTTTTTAGCAGGGGTAACAAGACAATTCAATAGAGAAAGAATAGTCTTTTCAACAAATATTGCTGGGACAGCTAGATATCCACATATAAAAGAATGAGTTTGGACTCCTACCTCATACCATATATAAAAATTAACTCAAAATGACACCTAAATATAACAGCTAAAAGTGTAGAATTTTTAGAAGTAAGCCTATTTGTTAATCTCTGTGACCTTGAATTAGGCAACAGTTTAATATGACACTAAAGGACAAGCAAGAAAGAAAAAAATAGATAAATAGACAAATTGGTCTTCATCAAAACTATAAAAACTTGTGTGTCAGAGGAAACTATCAAGGAAGTGAAAACTCAACCTACAGAATGGGAGAAAATATTTGCAAATCATAATCTGATAAGGGTCTAGTATCCAGAATATATAAAGAACTCCTATAACTCAACAATAAACACATAACCCAATTTAAAAATGAGCAAAGAAGTTGATAGACATTTCTCCAAAGAAGATAAACAAATGGCTAATAAGCACATGTAAAGACACTCCACATGAAAAGATGCTTAGCATCACTAATCATTAGGGAAATGCAAATCAAAACCACACTAAGATGCCACTTGACATCCACTAAGATAGCTGTAATAATTTTTTTAAAAAAGAAGAAGAAGAAAAACACAAGAACAGTGTTGGTGAGGACATGAAGAAATTGGAACCCTCATACATTCCTTGTGGGTATGTAAAGTGGTGCACCTACTGTGAAAAACCATTTGACAGTTTCTTAAAATGTTAAACATAGTTGCCATATCACCCACCAATTCCACTTTTAAGTATATACCCAGGAGAATTGAAAATGTATGTTCAAAGCATCATTAATCATAAAACCAAAAAGTAGAAACAGCATAAATGTCCATCATATTAATTAATGGATAAACCAAATGTTATATTTTTATACAGTGGAATATTACTCAGCCATAAAAAGAAATGAAATACTGACACATGCTACAACTGAATGAACCTTGAAAACATTACTCTAAGTGAAAGAAGCCAGACACAAAAAGGTCATATATTGTATGATTCCATTTGTATGCAATGTCCAGAATGAGCGATCCATTGGAAAGTAAATTAGTGGTCACCTGGGGATGGGGGAAGAGGGAATTGGAAGGTATAGGGTTTCTTTATGGAGTGATGGAAATGTTCTGGAATTAGGTAATGGTGATGGTTGCACAGCATTGTAAATATGCTAACCAACCCAACTACACACCTTAAAATGATTAAAATGGTTAATTTTATGTTATGTGAATTTTACATTAAACCTTTAAAAATAAAGATTGTGTGGTACAGTAAGAAGTATATTTCAAATCTATATTTCCAATGAAAATATTATTTTAAATCATATCTCGGGATTTCCATATCTAAATGTATAATTATGTTTCTTTACTTCAGGATGCTAGAAAAGCATGTAATGATGCCACGCTTGTTCAGGTAAAGTTTTTATTTTTCCTCAATTCATTTTATTAATTCCCATGAAACTGCTTGATACTGATGCAAATGACGTTCAGATTCTCTTTATTAGTGTTTAATTGAAAGAAATGAGATCTCTATTTAAAAACACTTTGTAATTTGTCAGATGCTGGTAGAAGTGCTTTTTAAAGCATACCTGTTAAAATGGAAGTCTGCGAAAAAATACAATAAAAATATGTACATTCATATAGTATGTGTTTCTTTTTAGGTAGCTTCTGATTCTTTTGATATGCCCTGGTTAAGATCTTTTTTCTTATGTAAACTATTAGGAAGGTTTCATTAGTTTAATTAATATTGATAATTTTTATTAAGGAGATATTTTATGTGTTGTTTAAATGTAAAATTGGCTTTCTTTAGATAGTTAAAATTAGAAATGTTTTACTATTTGATCATCTGCTATTAGATTTTTATTTGTGGCTGTTTTTTTTACTAAGGTTGGAAGGTATGTCTGTTCTTTTTACTTAATAGTCTACAGAAGATGTTCTCACTGGAAGGTGTGCAAATAAATCATACTTTTTCTTGAACAACATATTAATCCTATAATGACTCTAGGAATTATTTGTATTAAAATACCTTCAATAGCTATAAATTTGTCTTATGTCTGCTTTTTTGCCTATTAATTGTTTCTACTTTATTTTCTGAGCTATGTCTAAGGTAAAGAATGACATTCTCATCACTTCCTATAGATCACGTCAAATATGGATTCCGTGGGTCGAATACAAATGCGAACAAGACGTACACTGAGGGGTCACCTAGCTAAAATATATGCTATGCACTGGGGATATGATTCGAGGTTTGTACCTGCCATTTTCAGACTGTGTGCAGAATTATTTTTGTTGAGTCATCATTTGCATTTTCTTTTTAGAAACAACCTATATCTATGAAGTATTTGCAGAAAATGCATCTAATGTGAACGCTTTGCTTTTAATAAAAATACTCATTGCTACTTTAAAAGTTTAGAAACCTTTAATATGGAAAACAGATTTACCTCTCAGAAATATCCTTTATCAAATGATTTAGGCAAAGGGTTTAGGATTTCTTTTCTTTGCAGTGGGGTATTATACTTTGGTTTTTTTTTTTTTTTAACATGCCAAGGCAGCTTTATTGTGTATTAACATTGAAATTTCAGTTAATAAGGAAATATTTGTTGAATATTGCTATGTACAAGTTACCAGATATTGCCGTAATTATTTATTACCTAAATTCACAAAGGATGGAATTACATAAAACAATGACATTTTTGTTGAATACATCTTTTATTCCCCTAACCCCATCATACAAGTGTGTGTGTATTGAACACACACACACACACACACACAGAGCCACCATCTGGTTGCAGTTGTGTGGTTGGTCATGATGATTTACTTTGTTCATAGGGTTACAGTGTGGCCTGTGCTTTTTTCAGAGTATCTGGCACTGCTTCCATAGTGGTTGACTTGTTCCTTTGATTTGGTTCACCTAATTGGGAAAAAGTCTTAACTAAAAAATTACTTTTTAATAGAAGTTGCATATTTTTTCTCTTCTTCCAGGAGAACCTAAAAATGTTGCTACCTGTTGCTAATGCCTGGCACATCTTGATTTAAATAAGATACTTGAATACAGTAATATAGAACTTGTGCCTCTTAAGAGGGAATAAATAAAATTATATAACTGGCAACTGGCATAAAACTAGGCCAAATGTTTTATTCTTCTTAAAGAAGTTTAAGAAGTAATCTACCTATTGAGATAGCAAATGTGTAACTCGAAATACAATCACTTGAAACAATGTTAATGGTTCTTACTTTCTTATAGTTTTCTCAAAACTATTAATCTTAATAGAGAACCAAGAGTGTCAACAGAACCTATCTCACATTGTCTTTCTACCCATTCTGATTATCAACTTGTAACTTAATGTCCTTCTCAACTCAATGCTGATGATGCCAACTGATTTTTGAAGAACTTTAGGTTCCATCCCATACCCTGTGGTTAGATCTTCCCTTTCATAAAACTTACAGTAATTGCTATGTAAGAACCTGATGTTATTTACCTACAGTGAAGGGTGATAGGGACAGGAAGGTGATTCTTTTCACTGTATATCTATCCTTTTGTAGTTTTTGAATTTTATACCATAGTGAAAAATAAAATTCCAAAACAAAACAAAAAATTCAGTGGCAGGTAACTTAGTCAAGATTTCATATTTAGCCTGGCAAACAGAGCTTTTTGTAGTTTAGGCCCAGTCCCCTTTTCTAAACAGTTTTTCCCATTTCTTACAAACTCTGTGTAACTGGGCAATTCACAATTCCTGAAACACCTGTTGTATTTTTCCACCTCTTGCCATGGAACATACCCTCCTCATAGAACACAGACTTCTCTATCTTTAGCTTTCGAAATTCCATTTTTTCAAGACTTGTTTTCTTTTGCAAGACTACTTGAGTAACCCAGTTAGCACTTATTTGTCCCTCATTTGTTTTCCTATGGCCTTTATTTTATACCACTCCTCTGACTATTTTCATTTACCTAATTTATTTTATTAAATGTCTTATCCCCACCAGATGATGGAGGGCCCCAGGGTAGGTGGTATAGCCTGTATTATATCCATAACACTGCCTTGCATTCACAGGCTCTCAATTGATATTTTTAGATTGAATGAAACGTGGTTCGTAGGCTTATATGTACTCTACTGTCATTATATTTAAGTCAGTACATACTAAACCAGTCAGCAGAATCTTGAATAAGAACTAGAATGTTGTTACCATGAAAAAGTTGTTATAACCAGAGACATTTTTAGTAAAATGTCTAAAAAAATTTAATGTTGAAATTTTTTGGCATGCAGAATATATATTTTTTAAGTTGTGAGAATATTTTCTGGTATCAAGTTTTTAATTCGAAAAATTATTTTTGTCTTTTTGAACTGTTCTACATTAATGCAATGCATAACTAACTTAAACTACTTTTTTCCTCTAAGTGTCACATTATTTCTGTGTTTGTTCCTCTAGGCTACTAGTCAGTGCTTCCCAAGATGGAAAATTAATTATTTGGGATAGCTATACAACAAATAAGGTAGAGTTTCTTAATCATCCTCTTATATAACCTTTTATTTGGTTTGATGTCCACCAATTCTTTCCTTTATTCTATTACTTCAAGCTTTAATTTCTTTCCAGGATAAAATTACTCCGTTAATTTTAACTTAGATCCTTTCTTTAGACCTAGTGTTTGCTTTTAATATTTAACCTTTTTTTTATTCCCAAGGACAACTACAGGAATATATAGTTCAGTGTGTCTTATTTGAGTCCCATATTTCATACTTGAATATTAGAAGACAGTGTGCATCAGTTTTACATATAAATGATTTTTTTTAAAAGGTCCCATTTCCTAATGTGACAGCGACCCTGCAATTTTTATTTTTAGTTGTGGATAAGCTAGAATGTTTTCTTTGGTCCACACTAGGCATTGATTTGTGTTTCTGGACTGCTCAGAAGATACAGTAGATTGGAGGCAAATTACAACTTGTTTAGATCCCTTGGTGGTAAAAGCCAGTGGGTCTTCTTAATATGTCCACTGGAAGGAACCCCTTACATAGAGGTGTTGAGTGATCATGAAGAAGCTCCAGGAAAATGCTCACAAGTCAAATACTTCTAGATTCTGTGTGCACTTATACCACTGTTTCTAGTAAAGATTTAGAAGTACTATTTTGTGAAATAAACAGTAACTTCAGCCTGGTTGAGAATTTAAAGCTAGCTAAGACACATTTGTAATATAATAGTTTTTCTGTATCAATCAGAATTGAGTGTGTCTTTCAACTATATTTTCCTAAAACAGAAAAATATTCTTTTAGGTTATGTGAGAGCATAGTAATCCCTCAATGTGTTGATTCTGTGTATGGGCCACTTAGCCTTTATGTTCCCATTCACATTAAACTTTGCTACCTGACCTGCAAATGCTTGGTGTTGGGTAATAAGGCATCATACAATGGTATGAGTAGATCAGTGCAAACTATTACCATTGTTTGAATTCGAGCCCAGAATATGTGTTATTAGAAGGTCATAGTTCTTTGTGGAAGAACCATTCTGTTCAACTCCAGTACTTGTATTATTCAGTGTTATGTTAGAGGAAATTCATCTTTTGAGCACTAATGCAAAAACAAAAAATTTTATTAAGGTCTTTAACATTTACACTTAATATTTCAAATGGCTCTGTTAGTGTTGAAATGTCCTATGTCCTTGTTCTTCTTAAAAGAATACTTCCTGAAAAGAGCACTTAAATCCAAATGATTTGATAATAATACAGAAAATATAACAGGCATTTCAGTGTGCATTAGTATTTTATTTTATTATTATTATTTTTTTTGTGGTATGCGGGCCTCTCACTGTTGTGGCCTCTCCCGTTGCGGAGCACAGGCTCCGAACGCGCAGGCTCTGTGGCCATGGC
Source organism: Mesoplodon mirus (assembly GCF_964341445.2). Classification (NCBI taxonomy): domain Eukaryota; kingdom Metazoa; phylum Chordata; class Mammalia; order Artiodactyla; family Ziphiidae; genus Mesoplodon; species Mesoplodon mirus. Next base: position 50,996,999 of record NC_138982.1, read on the forward strand.
TCACGGGTCCAGCCGCTCTGCGGCATGTGGGATCTTCCTGGACCGGGGCACGAGCCCGTGTCCCCTGCATCGGCAGGCGGACTCTCAACCACTGCGCCACCAGGGAAGCCCTGGCCTATTTTTAAAGTACATTTAAATTGCAGTAATATTTGCTTCATTGTAAATAGGTTTGAAAAATTAATGACTGTTTTTGTACTCTTGATTTAGTTTTTGTACTTAGTTTTGTGTTGTATTTGTCCTATAGATGCATGCTATTCCTTTGAGGTCCTCCTGGGTGATGACCTGTGCTTATGCTCCCTCTGGTAATTATGTTGCTTGTGGAGGACTGGACAACATCTGCTCTATATATAACTTGAAAACCAGAGAGGGAAATGTGAGAGTGAGCCGAGAGTTACCGGGTCACACGGGTGAGCATCACTACATATTGTCCTTTTCTCCTAAACCTGATTCCTCCTGAAGAATGAGCTGATCAAGGAGAAGGAGTGACAAAGTGAGATCAGCTGGCCAAAGGATGCATATTAATCAAGTGAGAGTAGAAATTACCATGAATCTGGGAAACACTGACTTTTTATAATTATACAAATGATGACCATACTTCTATTTTTCTTTCAAAAATAGTATTGTTTTTAATATTGTACATCAATGAAAAAGAAAGAAAATAAATAACTCCAAAAATAGTATTGTTTTCATAAAAATTATAAATTTATTGCAAAAAATTCAAATAATGAAAAATACAAAAAGAAAACAAATATAATTTTCTGTATTCTCTGCAAACCTATAACAATTATGGGATTTTGGTTCTTAATTATGTAATTGAAAGTGTGTATCAAGATACATTTATGAAGTATTTTTCACTATGTGATAGTGCATTCAATGTGCACGCCGTAGTTCAATAATATAGTATTTGGTTAGCAGTGTTAATTAGGAATTTATCACCACTCACCAGGTTTCAGCCTCTCTGGATTCTTGGAAGTACTATTTGACTGTGCTTTTTACACAATCTCAATAACGGTATTTTTCCTGACATTTCCATATTTTGAAGCACAGGTGAATTCTGAGCATTTGAGTGCCACCTTTCCTTCCCTGAGGTTTTTAAAGTATTTCTCTAAGGTACTTAACCTAGTCTGCTATAGATTATAATAGATATTTGTATTAAGGAGTATCTTTCTCTTAGGTAATTGTAGTAGGTGGAAAGGACTGTATCTTTTACTCAAGTTTGTAACTTTCAGAGTCATCAACACAGTAAATACCTAAGAGAGTTTGTTGATAAAATTCAATTGCAGGCAGCATAGAGTTGGAAGTAATTAAAAGTAGAACTATAGATTATACTAACAAACACTTGCCCAGGTATTATATTTTTTAAAATATGTATTACTGTTTCATACAGTAATTGAATTAATCAGTGATAACCTAACATTTGTTACTCTCTGTGCTGTAGGCTACTTGTCCTGCTGTCGTTTTTTAGATGACAGCCAAATTGTTACAAGTTCAGGAGATACAACTTGGTAAGTTTATTCCAGAAGATTACTGATTTTGAGGTTGAGGATGGTAGTAGGAACTAATGTAAGAAGAGAGAACAGTCATTAATTATTTCTATTTTTAATTATAGTGCTTTATGGGACATCGAAACTGCCCAGCAGACCACTACATTCACTGGGCATTCTGGAGATGTGATGAGTCTTTCTCTGAGTCCTGACATGAGGACTTTTGTTTCTGGTGCTTGTGATGCCTCTTCAAAATTATGGGATATTCGAGATGGAATGTGTAGACAGTCTTTTACTGGCCATTTGTCGGATATTAATGCTGTCAGTGTAAGTGAAGAGCATTTCTAAGGAAAATTTATTGTGCATATAAAGTGTTGAACTCTATAGTATGATTTTAACAACAGATTCCTTTCAAGGATTCTTATAAATAGTATGCTTTTATAACATTTAACCCCCAAATAACAAGGGTTTAATTTTTAAAAAATGGAAAGGTTTTAATCCATAGGCCTAGGTCCTTATTTGCAGGTAAACAGGAATAAGTGTTTTTTTTTCCAGATTTAGAGGGATAGATCATCTTGAGCAAACAAGCAGATCATGAGTATCAACAGTGTGTTCAGAGGAGAACAAAGTCCCATATCTCTGGGGTCAAGGGAACAACCCAAAGAGAGACAGTCAGGAAGACAGAGGCAGCTGTTTAGTATAGAGAGTATACCTTTTGAAGTCAGCAAACTCTGGATCTTAGTTCTGCTGGGAACCAGCTGTGTGAGATCAGGTGGGCTACTTAACCTCTGTGAGCTACACATTCCTCAGTAGGAATAATGCTACCTACATTAAAGAATAATGTGAAGACTAAATGAAACTATAGATTGGATGCTCAATAAATGGTATAAATTATTTATAATCTCCTTCATATTGAAAAAAAAAACCCTCAAACAGGTATCCACAAATAGATTAAGCCAGACAATAAGTACTTAGTATATGCGAGAATGAACTAGTCATATGTCTTTATAAATTAAAACTAAAATGGCATTTTGAATGACAATCAAAATGATTTATCAAACAGAATTGAGGAGAGGGATATTAAGAGGAGGTGGGATACCACTTGACTTGGGTAAATTGTCCTATGCGGATCAGATGCCAAAATGTATAGATACGACTAGAATTTCCTAAAGTACTGTAATTGCAAGTGTTTATGGGTATAAGATACACTCTAATTTTGCAAGAAGATCTTTTTTGGGAAAAATTGGTTTTTATTTATCATGTGCATATTGAAAGTCAATTTTATATAATCTTTAGAGAATATCAGAGAAAGTAAAGGCTTTGTTACCCCCACCCCCTATTAGGCCAACCTGGTTTGAAGAGTGGAATTTTGGAATAGGCAAAAGCAATCCTCTCCACCTCTCATCCCCACCACCTTTATCAAGTTGATGAGCTTCTCTTCTTTTCCTAGTTTGCTACAGATTTATCAGGAATGAGTGTTGAAGTTTATCAAATGTCTTTTCTTCATCTATTGAGATGATCATGTGGTTTTTCTTTTTCAGTCTGTTAAATGGTGAATTTATGTGGATTAGTTTTCAAATATTAACCCAACCCTACATTTCCAGGACAAACCTCACTTGGTTATAATGCATAATCCTTTTTAGTTACTAGTGGATTTGATTTGTTAAAATTTTAAATTTTGCATCCATATTGATAAGTTATTATATGATTTTTCATTTCTTGAAATGTTTTCTTCTGATTTTGAAAGGGTTCCCTTTTCTCTACATCCTCTTCAGCATTTATTGTTTGTAAGATTTTTTGATGATGGCCATTCTGACCAGTGTGAGATGATACCTCATTGTAGTTTTGATTTGCATTTCTCTGATAATTAGTGATGTTGAGCCATCTGTACGTCTTCTTTAGAGAAATGTCTATTTAGATCTTCTGCTCTTTTTTTGAGTGGGTTGTTTGTTGTTTTGATATTGAGCTGCATGAGCTGTTTGTGTGTTTTGGAGATTAATCCCATGTCAGTCGCATCATTTGCAGATATTTTATGCCATTCTGTAGGTTGTCTTTTTGTTTTGTTAATATTTATTTATTTAATTTATTTATTTTCTTTATTTTTTTGGCTGCGTTGGGTCTTAGTTGAGGCATGCAGGATCTTTCATTGCTGCACAGGCTGTTTGTTGTGGTGCATGGGCTTCTCTCTAGTTGTGGCATGTGGATTTTCTCTCTCTGGTTGTGGCATGTGGGCTCCAGGGCACATGGGCTCTGTAGTTGCGGTACGTGGGCTCTCTCATCGAGGCGCATGAGATCAGTAGTTGTGGTGTGCAGGCTTAGTTGCCCTGCGGCATGTGGAATCTTACTTCCCTGGATTCTTTACCACTGGACCGCCAGGGAAGTCCTTGTCTTTTTGTTTTGTTTATGGTTTCCTTTTCTGTGCAAAAGCTTCTAAATTTTATTAGGTCTCATTTGTTTATTTTTGTTTTTATTTCCATTACTCCAGGAAAGGATCCAAAAAGATATTGCTGCAATTTATGTCAAAGGGTGTTCTGCCTATGTTTTCCTCTAAGAGTTTTACAGTATCCAGTCTTACGCTTAGGTCTTTAATCCATTTTGAGTTTATTTTTGTGTGTGGTGTTAGAGAATGTTCTACTTTCATTCTTTTCCATGTAGCTGTCCAGTTTTCCCAGCACCACTTATTGAAGAGACTGTCTTTTCTCCATTGTATATTCTTGCTTCCTTTGTTGTAGATTAATTGACCATAAGTGTGTGGGTTTATTTCTGGGCTTTCTATCCTGTTCCATTGATCTGTGGATCAATGGAATCAAGTGTGTGTTTGTTTTTGTGCCAGTAACATACTGTTTTGATTACTGTAGCTTTGTAGTATACTCTGAAGTTGGGGAGCCTGATTCCTCCAGCTTTGTTTTTCTTTCTCAAGATTGCTTTGGCTATTCAGGGTCTTTTGTGTTTCCATAGAAATTAAAATATTTTTTGTTCTGGTTCTGTGAAAAAATGCCATTGCTAGTTTGATAGGGATTGCATTGAATCTGTAGATTGCCTTGGGTAGTATACTCACTTTGACAATATTGATTCTTCCAATTCAAGAACATGGTATAAGATTTCCTTTTTTATGGCTGAGTAATATTCCATTGTGTGTATGTATATGTGTGTGTCTGTGTGTGTGTACGTGTATATCTCACATCTTCTTTATCCATTCTTCTATCGATGGACACTGAGGTTGCTTCCAGATCTTGGCTATTCTAAACAATGCTGCATTGAACAGGGTGCGTGTATATCTTCTCCAGTTAGTGTTTTTGTTTTCTTGAGGTAAATACACAGAAGTGAAATTGCTGGATCATATGGTAGTTCTATTTTTAATTTTTTGAGGAACCTACATACTGTTTTCCATAGTGGCTACACCAGTTTACATTCCCACCAACAACACGAGGGGTATTTTCTCCACATCCTTGCCAACACTTGTTTTTTGTTGTCTTTTTGATAATAACCATTTTGACAGGTGTGAGGTGCTGTCTCGTTGTGGTTTTTATTTGCATTTCCATTTTATTTGCATCCTTAGTGATGTTGAGCATCTTTTCGTGTGTCTATTTGCCATTTGTATGTCTTCTTTGGAAAAATGTCTATGCAGTTCCTCTGCTCATATTTTAATTGGGTTGTTTCTTTTTTTGATATTGACTTTTGTGAATTCTTTGTATGTTTTGGATATATTGTTTGCAAATATCTTCTCCCATTCAGTAGGCTGCCTTTTCCTTTTGTCAGTAGGTTTCTTCACTGTGTAAAAGCTTTTTCTAGTTTGATGTAGTCCCATTTGTTTGTTTTTGCTTTTCCTTGCCTGAGGAGACAGATCCAAAAAAAAATACTACTAAGACCAGTGTCAAAGAGCGTACTGCCTGGGAACTCCCCGGTGGTCTGATGGTTAGGACTTTGCACTTTCACTGCTGAGGGAGGCCTGGGTTTGATCCCTGGTCAGGGAACTAAGATCCCACAAGCTGCGCAACGTGGCCCCAAAAAAAGAAAAGAAAAAAGCATACTGCCTGTGTTTTCTTCTAGGAGTTTTATGATTTCAGGTCTTACATGTAAGTATTTAATCCATTTTGAGTTTATTTTTATATATGGTGTGAGAAAGTCATCCAGTTTGATGCTTTTGCATCTAGGTGACCAGTTTTCCTGACACCATTTATTGAAGAGGCTGTCTTTTCCTCATTTTATATTCTTGCCTCCTTTGTTGTTGACTGTGTGTGCATGGGTTTATTTCTGGGCTTTCTATTCTGTTCCATTGATCTATGTGTTTGTTTTAGTGTCAGTAACATACTGTTTTGATTACTATAGCTTTGTAGTAGTTTGAAATCAGGGAGAGTGATACCTCCAAAAAATTGCTTTATATTTTTAAAAACGTAAACAATATTAGAAGGCAAATGACAAACTATAAAATATTTGCCACAAAGAAAACAAATTTATATTCTTCATTTTATTCCTACACATCAGCAGGTACTAACAGAGTAATACAGATGACCAATAGATATATGAAGTGATTTCCTCTTTGTACAAAGTGTTGAGTAGTGCCACAGTATCTGAGAAAGGGGATTCACAAACTAATGATGCATAGTTTTCTTTACTACTAGCTTAACTTTATAACCTAGCCTAACTAGATGATTTTTGTTCTCTTTTATAAAATGTTTCCTATTTATTTCTCATAATGAGATTATTGGAACATTTAAGAGTATACATACATATATAAATTCTATAAATAGTAATATGTGATTTAAACATTTTAGTAAGACATATGGAGGACCAGAGCCAGGGTGTTTTGAGAACTTGCCTTGTGCTGAACAGTGGGTTATGGGTACTTTGCATGTTATTTCATTCAGCCCTAACCAACACACTAAATTCTGAAACTAAGACTCAAGTGTTTAAGAATCTTTAGTGCCTAACATCATTCATCTGGTAAGAAACCAAGTTGGAATTTGAATCTAGGTCTGTCTTACCCCAGAGTCTATTATTACACTGCCTCACATAATTTTTGTGTATTTTCATGGAATAAATGTTTGTTGCTTTTCTTTCTAGTTTTTCCCAAATGGATATGCCTTTGCCACTGGCTCTGATGATGCTACTTGCCGACTCTTTGACCTTCGTGCAGACCAAGAGTTATTATTGTATTCTCATGACAATATCATCTGTGGGATCACTTCCGTAGCCTTCTCAAAAAGTGGGCGTCTCCTGTTAGCTGGGTATGATGACTTCAATTGTAACGTATGGGACACACTAAAAGGAGATCGTGCAGGTTAGTAAATAAGTACACATGAGGTTTTGATTTTGTCAGGAAATGTGAAAAGGTTCCCATGGGTTGTTTCTGGGGCCCCCATGGACACCCTGGGGAATGGCAACATGGCAGTTCTCATTCATGGTCATTGTTGATCTTTGAGTGCAGTTACAGTCCATAAACCATATTTATGTTTCTGTTTTCTGAAGAGTAATATCTGATTCTATATTTTCTTGTTTGGTAAGTTTTGACATAAAGATGAATATATTTGACATAAAGATGAATATAATTTAGTATATAATTTAGTATAATTTAGTATGGTCTTTTCCAAATTACAGTTCTCTTATAACCTGACAGGAAACATGGATCTTCTTTTTGGCTCAGATCTTGTATGGGACAGGACATGGAACCACTGTCTCCCCTTAACCCCATACTCTGTGTTCTCCCCTGCAGCTTCCAGAATATTAGCATCCAGTTGTACTGGGGACTGTCATTAATAACAAATTACACAGAGTGACTTAAAATTTTTTTAGAATCAAAATTATACTCAAGGAATCAAATAGGTCTACATGGCTTGTTACCAAAACACAGCAGTCCTCTGACCCCAGCCCATGTTCTCTGCTCCCAGTGGTAGCTACTTTTAAGTATTTACTTTTATATCTTTAAAGAACATCCTGTATTGATTTTTTTTTTTTTTTTTTTTTTTTAACTTTTAGGCATTATCTGTTGAGGGTTTGGTTTCAACATCCCTCCTCCCACCACAGCTTCCATCTTCCAGTTTTTCCCATGTAGTGAATTTGGTTTAGAACATCAGTCAGTGTTTATTACACAATTATGAATTTTTAAACAGTACTTACTGCCAAGCAGTGAGGTATATGCAGTGACTTCTTTTGCTGTGCTGCTTTTGAATATTCTCTAGGGTCAAATTAATTTTTTGGCGTACATTCTTAGTTTTGATGTACTTCTCACTAATTAATCTTCAAACTTTTTGCAAGTTTTGATATGTTTGGGAGTAGATCCATTTTCATCCCTCATTTGGGGCATTCAGTGGACCTTTTCAACCTGGAAACGTATACCCTGTAGTACTGGGAAGTTTAGGAGGCTTATTTAATTGGTTGCACTTTTTTCTCCATTATCATTCTGTTTTTAGAACTCCCATTATTCATTCATTCATTCATTCATTCATTTATTTTTGGCTGCACTGGGTCTTTGTTACTGCACACAGGCTTTCTCTAGTTGTGGTGAGCGGGGGCTACTCTTCGTTGCGGTGTGCAGGCTTCTCATCGCGGTATCTTTTCTTGTTGTGGAGCACAGGCTCTAGGCATGCGGGCTTCAGTAGTTGCAGCATGCAGGCTCAGTAGTTGTGGCTCACGGGCTCTAGAGTGCAGGCTCAGTAGTTGTGGTGCAAGGGCTTAGTTGCTCCGCGGCATGTGGGATCTTCCCAGACCAGGACTTTAACCTGTGTCCCCTGCATTGGCAGGTGGATTCTTAACCACTGCACCACCAGGGAAGCCCAGAACTCCCATTATCCTGATGTTGGACTTCTTGGACTTTATTAGTTTCTCTCATATTTTCCATCTGTCTTTTTTTGCTCCATATTCTGGGAGAAATCCTTGCCTTTTCTTTCCATGAACCTTCTGTTAAGCTTTGGTTTTCCATTTTTGCTACCGTCTTTTTGAGAGTTTTTTTTTAGGGCCCCCATTCTTTTTTTCATGAATAAAAGTCTTTTGTGTTTCTGGGGTCATTAATGAAAGCCTTTTTTGAAGTTTTCTTCTGAAAGCATAATCTTTTGTTTTCCAAGTTGCCTTTTCCCCCCCTTCTTTCTTATTTTTTCAGTGTCCTATCTATTATATTTCCTTAAAACTCTGATGATTCTTAGCCTCTTATTTATCCTTAAGAGTGAGGCACTAAAAGTGTTTGAAAGCCCTCTGCACATGGTTGGGGTGTACTGACTGTAGGCCTCACTGAACAGTGATCTGGCCAGGCTTTCATTGGGGAACCTCTGATATATCTTATGGCCTTTTTTCCCTTGGGCCAGCTGTCTTCTCTGAGGTGGATTGTTCCACTTTTCTACCTGAAGTAGAAAGCTGACTGACAGTTTGGGGGCTGATTTCTGGGAAGAAGCTGGGGTGCAAGACAATTAGCAAGTAAACTTACTTATTCCCCATTTTCAGCAGTTTCACCAATCTCAACTGTGCCTATTTTCTTCTAGTTGAGACCCTCTTTTACTCTCTCTAGCAAATAAGTCTCTAGTCTTATGTTCTGGTGCAGGATGATAAATCATCTGACTCTGCAGAGTGAAGGAAGAGACCTGGGGAGTCTGTTTCCTGGACACTTTCTAATGCAGCCCCAGTTTACCCCGTCTTTGCCCGTGTCTGGCTCCAGAGATACCTGGTTCCACTAGTATCTGACCCTTTTGGAGGTTCTGCAGTTTGCTTTTGTTTCTTGGCTTATCAGACCATTTGCTTTGAACTTAGCATTTTGGGGTCCACTAACACACTTACCACCATACAGCTCACAAAATTTTGTTGCCACTGCTTGCTCTCATATCCTTGCTGTCCTTGTGGGTTTATGTCCTTGCCCTTTTAAACACCTATACAGTTGTTGAGGTTTCTGAGGGAGTGGAGGCAATGTCAACATTACCAGGAATAATTTTCTACAACCTCTCTTGAGACTGCAGAAGGGTTAGCATTTTGCAAGTAAATTTTTGGAGATACTCTGTCGTCCAAAGCCAATTACTTTTTTGAGGTATTAGGTATTTTGCTTGGATCAAATGAATTAATATCCATAACAAAATAAAAACGTGTTTGTTTTCCATATTTTTTTAAACGTATGCTTGAGTTTAGTTTTGCTTTGCTTACAGCTATTTGGTTTCAAGTTGACTCAACTGGATACTTTCACCTTAAAATTGAAATGTGACTCATGAATTGCTAATTCATTCTTCTTTCCAACATGACTTGGAGTATTTAGTCACAATGGTCATTTTTTGTTATTTCAACCCATAATGGTAAATTTGCCTGTTGCCAAACATTGCCATACTGAAGGTACTGCACAGAATATTAAGGAGTTAGACAAGATGAACTTCTGTTCCTAAGATTGGGTGAAAATGATATGTTTAATTACATATGGAGATAATGAAAACTCAAACAGTATATTAAAGAAAAAATTCTTTTTGAGAATTTGATATATTCTAATTTTTCTTTTAAATCTTTACTTTTCTCATTTTCCTCCCAAATATTTGGGAATATTTAATTTTATCCTGTGTAGTGGTCAGAAGATCAAATAGGTTAAATATACACAAGAAAACTAAGACTAGATGAGTTTGATGGTTTCAGAAAGTTATGACCAAAACATTCCAGGGTTTGGTGGTTAAAGGAATAAAGTAAATAAATTATGTTGTTATTTTTGGAAGTGGTAGTATAAGTCAGCTTCATTCTTGTGTTTTTGTTGTTCTGGTGGTAAAAATTCATTGAACTTCATTTAAAATTCTGTTTTTGTTGAAAATAGTGTAGCTTATTGGCAAAATTTAGAAGTATTGTGAACTTATTAGAGATGTAAAAGTCTACATGTTGTCGAACAGATGATTTTGAACATAAGCATAATTATAAATAATTTTTCAAAAATGAAAAACACAATTTGATGCACATGTCAGAAGTTCATGGAATACAAAGAATTTTATTTTACCTACATGCCCAGCTTACCCCTGGCACTCAGTCTCTCAACTCAGGAGAACCTGTTAGCTTTTAAGTACCCTCCCAAATCTTTTATGCATACACTTGTTTAATTCTAAAACTTGCCCACTGCTAACTTTTTACTGAACTTTTGTTTTTCAGGTGTTCTTGCTGGTCATGACAACCGTGTCAGCTGTTTAGGTGTAACTGATGATGGCATGGCTGTGGCAACAGGGTCTTGGGACAGTTTTCTTAGAATCTGGAATTAACAGCACAAATTTTCTGTTCTCCACTGATACCTGGAGAAATCAGTACTACAGCCTATAGCTGTGAAAAAGAATTTACCTTATATTTGCAGGTGAAGATTTTTCTATTAAGATTATTATATACAAAAAGAAGCTTTCAGTAAACTACAAAACAAAAAAAGGTGAAAACAAGGTAAAGGTGCTTGCTGAGATCAGGACCAGTGTATTAATTTGAGGAGTGGAGCTAATTTAACCGTGATGAATTTTTGCTTGTACTGTCTAATTCTTTTTCTTTGTGTAGAACAGAATGTACACATTATAGCAGCCTATCATGTTTGAGAGTATGTGTTTGCATTTTTTAAGAACTACATTTTTAACCTTGTATACCTTAAAAAGTGTCATAGTTTTGAGTTTTGTAGTGGAGGAACCAGGCACAGTAATAGATGGAAGTGATACTATTGATGTGTGTACTGATATTTGAAGCAAGTCTCCTTGTATTCCGACCATTTTGATCTAAAAGAGATCCTGGTTGCTTACTGTTTAAGAATGCTGACAGGCCTAGGTACCACTGAGGGGAGTCCTTGTGAATATCATTAGTTTCTGCAATATCCTCTGCCATCTTATCAATTTAAATTAGTGCTCATGTTTAGTCTTTCGAAGGGGACATAATCTGATGGCCAGGGAATAGAGATCTCACTCTGAAATTTTAGACATACATAAGAAACTCATATTAATTGGTAGATAGCAGTAATCACATGAGAATGGTTCTTGTTATTTTAAAAAGCTGGTTATGGTCAAATGACACTTAGGTAGCATTCGAAATAGCTGGGCTTTCCTATTGATTTCATATTCTAGAACTGAGTTTGTAAGGTGCACTCATTTCAGAAGATTGATGAACATTTGGACTGTCCTTGCATCTGAAGGGTTTTTCCCAGTGTTCTCCATCAATGTGTATCTAGGTAGGAAAAATAATGTGATGGCATTGTTTTTCAAAGAAGTATAAAATCTAACCAATCACCAGGTCTGACTAGTTATAATCATTAAGGTTGCTTTATGAATTTGTTCACATAATATAAAATCTGAATTGATGTTAACTCCCCGTGCCTTAAAAAATTTAAAATGCAGACATTCAAGCTTTTTGATCTTCTATAATATTTCCTCCCATTAGCACAAAATATTGGTTTCTAAGTGGTTTTGCTTCAAAGGATACCAAGATCAAAGTGACCCCCACTTTAAAGCCAAAAGAAGATTCTAAGAGCAGTTCTTGAAGGAGTCAGAGGAAAATACTAAGCAATTCCTCTGCTTGTCAGTGATATAATAATGTGTGTATTACTAGAACAGGCCCCCTTGAACTTAAACAGAGATCCTTGCCCCTTGGATTTCTCTTAAAAATAATCTAAATGATTGACAGTAGAAGATTGTTAGTCTTCTTTGATGGTAAAGTCGTGGGGTTTTTCTGATGTAGAAGTGCATTGTGTTTTGTAACAGTAAACTGTGTCTGTCAGTAACTGTTGAGATAGGTCTGTTAACTTTTGATCACCTGTAACCCTAACCTAAATACTCCCAAATTTTACTTGTAAATTTTCATTTTTATATTGTGGATGTGCTAGTAAGTGCATCAACCATAATGAAATCAGTAAATGTTTTAAGATACTAAAAAGAATAAAATGGGAAAAGGAAGATTAAGATATAGGACCAAAAAAACAGACTTGTAGATGGCAGGCATGAATGTATATTTATATACACATTCAAGATTTCTATGAACTTTAGCTGTTAATGTTTGTGGACTATTTATATCACTTCATAAAGAGAAGCTCTTTGAGATAAGGCAAGAATACTTCAAAGGGACATATTCATTTCCAAAAATAGAGAGGGGTGAGGGTTTACCAGGTAGTTCAGCAATTTATTCCAAAATCCTCTTCAAGAAAGCACTTCTACCATGTGCAAAAAACAGCCTTATATATATAAAAAGAGAGTATCTCCTCTACTTTGAAAGTGGTTCTAGTAACAAGATACTTTAGTCAGAGGCACACAGACTATAAGAAGTCTGTGGTCTTCAAAATATTAATAAAAGTGATTTAATGTTATTAAAGTTTTTGTAGATAGTTAAAAAGCAATTCCCATAATTAAATATGTATTAGGCAACTGAAAATTAACCACTGCTATGGCTATTATGACCGTATTATACATATGACCGAATGGTGACCTCATTACCACATTAACTTACTACTTAAACCTTTGTTTAGTGATATGGGTTCCAGTTGCTAAATATTTGTTTCCTTGCAGTTTGAGTTCATCTGCTCATCTAATTCTTTTGTGCATAAGAACTTCCTAAAGTCAGTATAATTTGTAGAAGCACAGTACAGTTTGAATCTGTTTTTCAAAACTTAAAAAAAATATGGCCAAAAGTAGTTTTAAGGAATTTTATCAATATTGCAGTTCTGGTGCCTGATTTCTTTTTACCTAAGAAACATTTAAACGTCATGCGCCTCAGTTAGGTGTATTTGTAGAGTCTTTAATCACTTCATAAAGAACAGTTTTTTTTAAGATGTGGCAAGAATATTTTAAAGGCACATATTCTTTTCTAAAACAAAGTGGAGTGATTGCCATGTGCTTCAGCAAATCATCCCATAAACCTGCTCAAGAAAGCACTTTGTGCTATCAGCAAGAACATCACCTCCACTTTGATGGACAGGCCTCATTTTTGGCAGCTATGCTATCAGAGATTTAGACTAAATATCCAAGATCCCTCCCTAGCTCAGATTTTTATAGTTGAGTCTGTGGTTACAACAGCATATTGAATTCCATCTTCAGAGAGGCAAAGATTTAGGCTTAATATTTCATGAGATACTTAAGTATCAAGAGATACTTAATTCTTCAAGAGAGCCTAGTAAGCAATCTCCTTATTTTAATTTAGACTCAGTTGAACTGATTAATATTGCATGATGATAGTAAACTAGTTTCCTAGACATAACGGAGGTAGCTGCTTCTGGAATATGTTAAGTAATTTTAAAGTTAACATATTGAAAGAGAAATGGATCTTGGCTTCTCTAGGTGACAAAGTGAAATTTTTATTGTTGCTAAGACAAAAAATACTGTGCCAATATTATATAACTAACCTTCTCCAACACTTTTGATGTCTTAGATTTAGTAATATTATTAAGACTTTTAAAAATGAAGACATTCAGGGAAATTTATGCTTGATCATTGGTGAATGTCTCAGTTTAAAGTATAACAGTTGAATACTTGCGGCTTACCTGTTGATGTGTTTAAACGTTAATGGAAAGTGATTAAACAATCTCCCAAATGGACTTATGATTTTAGTAATAAAGATGTTCCTTCTAAAATCTTCACAGTGTGAGTCAAACTTAAAAACATTTTTAAATTAAGTACTATGTTCAGTTTCTAATTTCCCTTTTGCCACTGTGGAAAGCAAAATTTTAAAGTGTTTCCTACCTCCTGTTAGAATTTTTAAAACACCCACCAGTCAGACTATCTTGTGAGAAATGGTAGCACAGTGAATAAAATTGGTATTTTAAATTAGGTTAAGTAGAATGTGAAGTACCCTTCATATTTACTAGTTTTTCTCCCATTGTTCATTGTAAGTTGCCTTAAATTCAGTGCTGTATTTAAAAGTATTGGTTATAATAGGTACTCAGTAAAGTGGTCTGTAGTTGAATGTCTAAGCTAGCATTGTTTTAAAAGTAATTTATTAATCAGAATGATGGTACACCTTGTGTTTAGCAAATTTGTTTGCATGTTGATAAAATTTCCTAAGTCTTTTTTCTTAAATCCAATTGATCCTACAAAATAGTTGATTAATGCAGCATATGAAAAAGCTGGTTATATGTTTCAACTGGTGTTAAATGTGCCTGACAAAATCTTACATCATACAGTATTTTTTAATTAATAGAACTTCAGTGATATACTTGGTAGATATTTCAAGCCTTTTCTGTGTCTTACACAATGGTGCTCTATCCTATTGTTTTCTCTTTTCAAAGAAGCATCTGAACACTTGCATTTGCATATTTTTATCCAAAGGCATTCACATCTAAGTGGGTTTTTTAAGTTGATTAAAATGTTTTTCTTCACCTAGAATAGTTTCTACAACAGCTGTGGCCAACTGAATCTGAATATCAGTAGTTTGTGGGAAAGGTGAATGTATTAGATTAAAGCTCTTAGAAAAAAGCTTTAAACCAAACTATGGACTTGTATCATGATTTAACAGTATTCTTGAATCCTTCTTGCAGTAATTCGTTCCTTTAGTTGTACAGTAGCTCTGTGAAATAATGTTGCTGTGAATTGATACTGTAATCAATAAAGTGCTTTTAACAGATTTCATGTAGCATGTTTTGATTTTTAGTAGAATTACTTTTAAGTCCCAGAACTAAACTCCAAGCCCAATAATTCATGTTCAGTTCTAATTCCTTTATCTAAACATTGGTAATTATTTTCTTCATGAAAAATCAATGGGCTGCTGGAAGCAAGGAAGAGATTGGAGTGCCACTGACCTATTCTGTAGTACTGTGAATGTTAGCCTACTGTTAAAAGGCCACAGATTTTCATCAAAAAGCAAAATTGTCATTTTTTCCCTTAAAGCTCCCTTAGGAACAAGATGAGCCGGTCTCCCCAAGATAGCCATAAAAATCATTAAAAGATTAAAACTCACTAAATGCCAGTATAAATGCTACATTTATCAACTATCAGGCAAACAAATTTTATTTTCACCTTGCATACTTATAAAAAATCTAGTTTTGTAAAAAGTTGAAGGTTACACAAAGTTTATAAATAATCCTGCAAACATACATAGTAGACAGTCAAGTAAATGTGCAATAACTTTGAACAATAACAGCTACAATTCTTTATAATTCATGGGCTTGGTCATAGGTGCACTTATTATCCCTAAGCATAAAGGCTGGGCTTCATTATTTTAGTGTCCCATTTCCAACACTCATATTTTCAAGCTTGATCAGGCGGAACTGGATTCAAACTAGTGATGAAAAACTTAGTATAAACTTACTATACGAGAACCACTATTCTGTAGTTCCCAAACTTCAGCATGCATCAGATCACCTTGAGGGCTTGTTAAACCAGAGATTCCTGGTCCCCAAACCTAGTATTTGATTCAGTAGGTCTAGGATGAGACCCAAGAATGTAGTTCTTACAACCTCCCTAGTGTAGTGCTACTGTTGACTGAGGGACTAAACTGTGAGAACCACTGTACTATACTAATGAGGTGATACCAAACCACTATGCTATTTCGAAAGTTCAAGTACTTGCGTATAAAGATTAAGTCCAAAAAAAAAAAAAAAAAAGATTAAGGCCTTGAAATTGTAAACTTAATTAGCAGTACCCAGTCTTAGACATGTTTTTCATGTTGCAATTGTTACCTAATCCCACTTCTTGGTGGCTTGTATCATTTTTTGGTTATAAAGCAACAATATTAGCCATAAATGAATATTTATTTGGATTTGAATATTGCATTCTAATATCTGATTTGCATAAAAAATTTTTTTGAAAGGCTTCTGTGGCCTAAATGTTATTTTCTCCTTAAAATATCCTGGAAAACAGTGTTGCACCTGTTGTGAAAAGACTGAATAGCATCCAGGAGCCTTAAAGGCACAGAAAAAGAAGTACTGAGTATTAAAAGAAAAAAGCATGAAATGTTATCCCTCCCATGGAAAAGCAGCATAAACTATACTGGGCAAATGTGCTGTGTCTTCTGGGATTGTGCCTTTCTAACAAGCATCTAGGTGATGCTGATTTGGTGGTCCTCAAAACTACGTTTTGTGTAGCAAAGCCTTAGATTGTCAGTTTTTTAATGTTTCCATATAAGTTTTCTATTAGTTTTTAACAGAAACAAACAATACTTGAACTCATAAACATTTCATTAAGGTAAAAAACGTAATAATTTTTAACCGTGACCTGTCAAATTCATACAATTAAATGTTTAAAAGCCACTCCGGGGGACAACCCAGCAGTATCCTTGGCAAATACTTTCTAAAGAACAGCATTTGTACATGACTGTAGCCACCCAAAATTCAGATCTCCCATATCTCTGGCTATTTTTTAATCACTCAAACTTAACTCTTAAAACTGAGAAAGCTTTCCTTACTGGAATCAGAGTTGAAGCTGGAAGTGTTTCTTGAGAAACATGAGAAAACTATTTAGACCCAAATACCTTTATAAGGACTCTATAATAACAAACCTATGTACTGTTTTACATCAATTTTAATGGGAATAAATGAGGGAGTAGTAAAAAGCATTATTAGTGGTTTACATACCTGCTAGGATGGCAAAAGTGATTGTAACCTGCATAAATAATACACTCAAGAACATTCCACACTCCTTTGTGGTTAGAGCAATGCAGTTTATAAAACAAAATGTGACTATTCCCATTGAAATAGGCATCAAAAATTCGTTTTGAGAAAGAAGATGAAAGGAGCACTCTCTAACTCCTGGATGCCAGGAAGCAGAGTTTTTCAGAATCAAAAACAAAGAGAGCCCTAATTAAGAGCAAGGCCCCACCCCTCAGGGGTCAGAGAGTTGGTTCTTTAAACTAATTCATCATTTTCACATATCAAAGGATTTTTCTTTACCCAAAATTAAAACTAAAGAGACATGACAACACTTTTCAGAAATGCACACACCCTGAGATAGATCAATACCAGGATCTACTCAAGGATTTGCTATTTAGGTATAGTTAGTATAATTCATATTTAAAGTCACTTCATAAAAATAACTGTCCCAATCTTCCAAGTTCCATCTTCTCCTATCATGATCACCAAAGCAATCTCTATTGTTAAGATTCTTCTTCATTGCTTGAATGTAGAAACTGCTTAGTAAAATTCTCCAGCTCGTTTTCAAGTTGAACAGCTTTATTTCTAATTTAAAAAAATGAATAAAACACCAATCTAATTATCATAAAGGTCAATGAGAAAAAATGCATCCCATGCAAATCTTAAAAAAAAATCACTAGCCAGCTGTTGCTATATTTGTCTGAACTCAGATCATCAACTCTTTTTAAAGCATTTATTATATGTGCTACTGTAACTTTGCAATAAACACAGAATCCAATGGCCAGAAGAAAGGTATACTGAGATAAAATCTTTAATAAGAATGAAAAGCCTAAGAGACAGTGGAGTCATATCACCTTACATGGGAGTTACATCCTAAGTCACATAAAGACATAATTGTTCTTGAATTTCCATTAAGCATAAAGTGTAGAATAAGTGGCTTTATGTATACACAAAGTAGCTGGCAGATGTCAAAGGACCATAGTTACCAAAAATATTTTTTTTAAATATTAAAATTGTACTTGATGCAGCCAAATGCCCATAACAAGAGGGAAAACAGAATGTAAATTGACAGGGGAATGCAGGTTTGAATCTCCCATTCTCATACTCTGCCAGGGCACAAACACATACTTAAATGAGTTTCTCTCTTTTCTTGGTCCTGTTTTGTTTGTTGCTAAGTGCATATGGTCAAGGTCATAAGTTAAATGTTCATGTGAACTCCACTGTATATTTCTTCAGGTAATGCTCCTGAAGCATTAGTTAAGTTAAATTATATCTGAATGGCTAAGCCCAATTTAGTAACAAAGGAGATTCCAAATATTATGTTAATAATATTCTAAACTTATAATATTATGTTAATATTATTCTAAACTTTCCTATTAGAAGAAATAGCAGATCAAAAATACTGATACTTATTCAAGTCAGTCCTGCCAAAATTTGAAAGCTACGTAAGTACCAATAATCTATTTTATCAGTTACGGCTTTTTACTATAGCAAGATGAAAAAATATTAAAAAACCTACCTAGGTTAAAGAAAAATTTCTATTGGATATAGTTTCACCAAATTTGAAAAGCTGTATTTGGGATGAACTTAAAATAGGAGCAATGGATATGTGAAATTCATTTGGGTGTATTTGTGTGTGTGAAGTGATACTGGGGTTTAAGTGGTAGGCAGTCACCTTTTTCAGAGACCCTGAAATGGAGATGCAATGAGAATGTGACTGCTTAATCTTTTCAGATTAAGATACCAGGGATGGACACTATCACAGGTGTTTTAAGTATAATGTCCCAAAATCCATGTCATAAGGACAGCCTCTCCAATTTGCAGAAGTTGCAAACTGTTTTTATACAGGCAACTGTATGTAGCATGTGCCCTGGTAAGTAGCAGCAGGAAGTAAATGACGCTTAATGATTCTACCAGACTTGTAGGTGAGCCAGCTAATGGGTAATAAGCTGAAAGTTAAGAACTGCCAAGAAGTATAGATCTCGTGGTGACACTTCTGGTCTTGACCCCCAAAGCACAATTTATTTAGACTCCAAAGAATCCATGGCAAATCATATTAAACCAGAATTCCACATTATATTAGGATATCTTGTTTACTTCCGTTGCTTCAAATTTAAGTATACCTAACAGTCCCCAATGAGAAGAAAAGCTATGGGTCTTGGATATGTAGGACTGAAAATTCATACTTTTAATTACAAAACTTCTGCTCTGAAAAAGGACTAGTATAGCTTAACATAGAGCTATAAGCTTAGATCTAAAAAATTCCTTTAAATTCAGATTTGTTTTTTTGTTGTTCAAATTAGCTTTCATTGAAATTGCAAAATTACAATTAAGCCAATGCAGAAAGCCAAAAATTTTAACATAAATTTGCTAGTGATTTTACATAATTATATTTTGGTAATGAAACCAATAAATGTTCGTATTATTGAGGAAAAAAGGTTCAAATACCTTAAGCGCTTTGAATTGTTCTGTATTTTCTCCAGTTGATCTATCTCTTTGGATAATCTGGCAATTTCCTCTTCTAGATGTCTTTGTGTAATATCAACTTGTTGGCACAGGCGAGCAAAAGTGGTTGCCATTTCCCTTCAAATAAAAAATAATTTTATCAGCAGTCATGAATGTCTTTTAAAATGAATAAGCTTTAATTTGAAGCTTATATAAAAAAAGAGATCACAAGTTTAAAAAATTCCCCAAAATATAAGGTATCAAAGAACACGGCTAAGAATGGTATGAGGGAGGGTATGGCACTTGTAAGCTTAATATGACTGTGGGCTTAATTTCATCTGGCCTCAAGACAAATGCTCAAGTGGGTAATAATATTACTCTGCCATATTGCTGTGAATATGAATAAGCTATAAAAAGGCGAAGGATGGGTATATTTCTTCAGAAGCATAATAAGCCTTACTCTTGTCCCCTGCCTATAAATATAAATTACTGAGAACAGGAAAGAAAATTTCATGAACTTCTGTGACAGTCAAAAATACTTTAAACTATAGCAACATTTAACCACATTTCTAGAACAAAAGGGCTGTATTTAATTTGTGTGCTAGTTAATATGTTAACTTTGGCAAATATTATATTTATATTTTTGCAACTGGGAGCATGCCTACTAGGTGTGTACTGCTGGAATTTGATGAAGTGACTTGTTTTTCTCTGCAACTATTCTCCTGCGCATCTTCATCTTTCCCAGGGTCCTTTCCCCCTCCATTCTCTCCCTATCTGACCAAATACCAATATCAGACAAATGAAGCATCTTTTTATTTTAATATTTTATTACATTAATATTTAGCTAGTATTATTTTAACTGGAGTAATTATTTGAGGTTGCCTCCATTAGAGTGTAAAGTCCTCTAAGGAAGAATACAAGTTATCTTTAACTTTTAATTTCCCATAACTTGTAGCATAGTTATTGTCACACGGTAGGCAATTAATAAATGTTTGATGATGAAATGAATAGTAAGCTTCATTAATTCTCTTTTTATGAATGTGAACCTCAGCTGATTTTGTTTGGAGGTCCAGGTTATCCTCATTAAAGATATTAATATAAATAAATCAAAATTAACAGTTATATAAAATAGGAGCTCAATAAATATTTGGTAAATGAGTGAACTAATTCAGTGGTCTCAATTCTGTGCCCTCATTGTTTCCATTCCCTACAGCTCTAACATAACTACATTAGTACAGGCTCTGATCTTGTGTCTGAAACAGTTTAATCTCCCTGCCATTCTTGTCTCCTGAGTCTAAACCACTTTACACACCACACCACTGCAAAGTTACCTGTTCTAGAGCTAAATGTTAATGATACCACTCCCAGCATTCCTAATTATCCAAACCTCAGTCCTAGTGTTAGGCTTATACTTGAATGGACCCCTTCTTATGTACACATCTGCCACACTGAAATTATCTCACGTTTCTGAACACATTCCTTTTCCCCCAACGTTCTTGCCTTTGGTTTGATCTGTTTTCTCTGTCTCACTCTTTCTATTCTGATGTTCAAGTCTCATCAGGCTACCTCTCCTCTAGGAAACCTTTGCTGATCCACTATCCTTCGTGATTTCAGATTCTAGGAACTTCCCTGGTAGCAGAGTGGTTAAGAATCCGCCTGCCAATGCAGGGGACACGGGTTCGAGTCCTGGTTCGGGAAGATCCCACATGTCACGGAGCAACTAAGCCCATGTGCCACAACTACTGTGCCTGTGCTCTAGAGCCTGTGAGCCACAGCTACTGAAGCCCGCGCGCCTAAGAGAAGCCACCACAGTGAGAAGCCCACGCACCGCAATAAAGGGTAGCCCCCGACTCGCCGCAACTAGAGAAAGCCCACACAAAGCAACGAAGACCCAATGCAGCCAATAAATAAATATATAAATACATACTCAATGTGATTAAAAAAGAAAAAAAGATTCTAGAGCCTCACATTATGAAGCTCTCATTACTTTTTACTTTTCACCTTTTATTATAATTATATACATGTTGTTTCTTCTATTAAATTGCAATCATCTTTAGCTCAGAAAACTTTCTAATTCAGCTCTCAGGGGCACTCTAATACAGAATATTATGCATTGATTTGACTGGAGTTCTATATATTTTTACTAAATCAATGAAACATATTAAAGATACGTAAACTCGGTGGACATAGGTATTTATTATTATAATAAAATTCTCTTGAGTTTTAAAAAGTCATGCCTTTAAACCTACAAATCGGGGCTATAATAGTAAAAATAAATTACGTTTACCACCATGCATTTTGAGCCCACTTGTTTGGTATCATTCTATGTTTTCCACTTTGGTGGCAATTATAAAATGTGTTCATGTTGTGATAATTCTTTGAGCTGTACTCTTATTTATGCATTTCTGCATGTATGTCCTACTTCAGTAAAGCTTTAAAACAAAAATAGATGAATCTTTCAACTTACTGTTGTACTTGATGGCTGCAGTTGGCGCTTGTGAAGCTAACAATCAGTTGCAGTTTTTCAGTTGCATAATTCACAAATTGCTGTTTAAAGGCTCTCTCCTTGGCACGGGTGGTCCAAGTCAGCCTTTCATAAAGATACAAAGCTCCGTACATACTTAATGAAACAGATATGAGTTTCCAGCCTACAGTTTTCCAAATCTGTAAGATAAATTCACAGCTTACTTTGAGAAAGAAAAATACCACTAGGGAGATTGTACTAAAAGGCATTTTAGAAAACTCATTTAGAAAACTCATTTTAGAAAAGCTCCCTACAGATCTTTGAGTCAGATCCATTTTTTAAACATGTATATTCCTTCTCTATGAGAAAATATGAAATTACCAGAAATCAAGCCAAAAAAAGGAGCAGCACATAAATACCAGGCAAGAACTTTTATAACCTGCCAGGCATTTGGTAAGTTGATTTAATGTATCTCAAAAAGGGATGTTAATTTTTTCAGGTCAAAGGTTTAAAAAACCAAAATGAACTATATATAAAATAGTTAACTGGGAGTTCCCTGGCGGTCCAGTGGTTAAGACTGCATGCTTCCACTGCAGGGGGCACAGGTTCGATCCCTCGTTGGGGAACTAAGATCCCACATGCCGTGTGGTGCAGCCAAAAGAGAAAAAAGAAGAAAAAAATAGATAACCAACAAGGACCTACTGTATAGCACAGAAAACTATACTCAATATTTTGTAATAAACTATAAGGGGAAAGAATCTGAAAAAGAATAGAGATATATATAGTTGTGTAACTGAATCATTTGCTGTACACCTGAAACACATCGTAAATCAACTATACGTCAATAAAAACAAAACAAAAACCCAAAATAAACCTATGCTGTTAATGATATGAAAAAAACTTTTAGCATATAAGAACTACTACAAAAAATAATATTTAATACTTTAAGGCAGATCCCTTTGGTATTTGGAGAAGGCTAGATAAGGGACCTGGATCATTCCTGTTACTCCAATGCACAAATATTGTTTCTTCGTGTGCTATGATGTAAAAGTAGGAAGTATTATTTATGTTGTGGTAATCATTTCACAATATATACATATATTAAATCATGTCATACACCTAAAACTAATACTATTTTATATGTCAATTATATTTCAATTAAAATTTTTTTAAAATATTTATTTTTAAGATTAGACTTGTGAAAGCCAATTCACTAATTTTAACTTACAACTTTTCATGTCATCTTATAGATCCCGGAAACTGAAGTAAATATATCTTTCTTTTCCTGATCTAGCAGGTAGCTTTGCAATAATTTCAAATTCAATTACACTAAAAAATACTGTTTCAAAAAAAAAGGTATTATTTCTTACCACTCCTCCAACAACAATGATGCCCATAGAAGTTCTAGACGTAAGAGAAGCTAATGCTGTTATTAAGGTAACCATGAGTTCTTCCTGTGACGCATTATCTGGTGTTGCTGGATTGGCAGGAGCAGTGGGAGTAGAAGCTAAAGATCTGGGGAGCTAATAAGGTTGGGGGGGGAGGATTAATTCAATTAAACCACTACAAATGGAATAGTTACATTTACAAAATTCGACTGTATTCTCTTTTAAAATTACAGTAGTAAATCTACAAAAAGAATGACTCCAATTAATGAGTTTACCATAAATACATGAAGAAAATAAAAATGGTCTGAAAATTATCTCCTGTGACATGTACCAATGATATCATGAAGAATGAATTTTCATAACGTACAATGAGTCTACCTAAAACAACAGGCCTTCAACTCTCAAATGAAATTAAAACTGTATATAAAAAAAATTTTTTTTACACCAAAAACACAATCCTTTAAAAAAAACTGGACTTCAAATTTAAAACCTTGGGAATTCCCTGGCGGTCTATATGCTTTCACTGCCGAGGGCCCGGGTTCAATCTCTGGTTGGGGAACTAAGATCCTGCAAGCTGCGTGGCCAAAACAAATAAAATAAAAAATAAAAATAATAATAAAAGCAAAATTAAAATCTTTTACACTTCAAAATACACCATAAGAAAATGAAAAGGCAAGCTACAGACTAGAAAAACATACGTATTTGGAAATCATGTATCTGATAAAGACTTGTATCTGGAATATATATATATAAAGAACTCCCACAAGTTGATAAGAAGCCAAATAACCTAATTTAAAAATGGACAAATGATTTGAATAGACATGTTACAAAATAAGATACAAAAATAAGCACATGAAAAGATGTTCAAAATCATCAGTCATTAAGGAAATACAAATCAAAACTACAATTAGGTACAACTTCACATCTGCCATAATAAAAAAGACGATAACCAGTCTTGATGAGCATGTGGAGAAAGAGAACCTTAATACACTGCTGGTGGGAATGTAAAATGGTGCAGCTGCTTTGGAAAACAGTTTAGCAGTTCCTCAGAAAGTTAAACATGGAGTTACCATGTGGTCCAGCAATTTCACTCCTAGACATACTCAAGAGGAATGAAAACAGATGTCCACATAAAAACAGTCTATGAGTATTTAAAACAACATTATTCATAATAGCCAAAAAGTACAAACAACTCAAATGTCCATCAATTGGTGAATGGATAAATAAAATGTGTGATATCCATAATGGGATATTATTCATCCAAAAAAAGAAATGGAGTATTGATACATGCTACAACATTCATATACCATGATGACAAACCTTGAGAACATTACGCTAAGTGAAAGTAGCCAGTCACAAAACGCCACATTTTGTGTGATTCCATTGATATGAAATGTCCAGAAGGGTAAAAATGATAGCTAGAGAAACCTGAATAGCAGTAGGGCTGGAGGTGGAAATGACAACTGACTGCAAATGGGCACAAGGGTAGCCTTTGGGGTGACAGACATGTTCTAAAAGTGGATTGTGGCAATGGTTTTACAACTCTGTAAGTTTTCTGAAAACTTATTGAATTGAGGGACTTCCCTGGTGGCGTAAATGGTTAAGAATCCGCCTGACAATGCAGGGGACACAGGTTCGAGCCCTGGTCCGGGAAGATCCCACATGCCGCGGAGCAGCTAAGCTCATGCACCACAACTACTGAGCCTGTGCCCTAAAGCCCATGAGCCACACTACTGAGCCCGCGTGCCTAGGGCCCGTGCTCCGCAACAAGAGAAGCCACCACAATGAGAAGCCCACGCACCACAACGAAGAGTAGCCCCCGCTCACTGCAACTAGAGAAAGCCCGCACGCAGCAATGAAGACCCAATGCAGCCAAAAGAAAAAAAAATTAATTTAAAAAATTATTGAATTGATAAATTCAACAAAGTTTTTAAAAAGAGACTCTAAACTGGTAGAATCAGATACATACCTGTATAGTACAGCAATAACCACCTAATAAAAAGCCTACTCAAAAAAAAAATATATATATATACCTGAAAGATAGGTTCCGATAATCCTAGAAGCACCCGCTGAGCATTTGTAGGACCCAAGAAACGATGGACAAGGGAGGACCAGCCCAAGGAAAAATGAAATACAATATCCTCTTGAAAATCTGAACATAACTTATGGCAATTTAGGTCATAGCTGAGATCAAATTTCTTGCAAGGAATCAGTGTATGTAGTTTATTCTGTATACCAGCTGGAAGTAATGGCTTCAAATTTTCTAGAAAGAACCGAATTATGATATTTTAGTTAACAACAGTAAATAATATTTTATAAAATATCTAAAGGATTTTATAATAAATCTTTTAACAAAGACATAAAGAAAAAACTACACACGAACTTGCAGACATAAATATTACCAATAATTTCTTGCTGGGATTGAAGCATTGAAGCATTGACTTCATTGGTGCACCGATCAGCCAAATTTCTTCCCATTCCATCTTCTATGTGCTTATTTAACTCCTGTTAACAATGGTAAATGTCCACATTATTTTTTCTCTAGAATATATGCAGATTTTATTAAAATGTCAAAAAAGTAGTAAACACTAAAATGATCTTATTCTTTTCTAAGATGATAATTCTTCTGTGTACTTTATAGTTTAGATTTATTACAAGAGTGCACAGGAGATGTAATAGTTTAATCATGTACTGATTGCCATGAAGACACTAAAATGGCCAAACCACTAAAGAGTGGAATAAGAGTCAGAATAAAATAAGGAAACTGTATCTGAATAACATTTAACTACAATTTAACTTACATTTTTATATACTTTCAATACACTTGGAGTAGGATGAAACTCAGAACAAAATTCATCAACCAAAACAGAGAGTCGACAAATTTCATCTGTCATTGCACATGAAACCTAAAAATATTAAAATATTTAAACAAGATTACCAACTACTCAAAAAAATTAAATTGAAAAAAAACTTAAATATTCCTTTAAGGTAACAGATAACATTTTTAGCATTATCAAAAGTATTTCCATTCCCAGATATTATAATCACAAAGACAAAGCTAATGTTACCCACCTTATTTGCAACCTCCTCTGTAACCTCCCTGATTTTTTTCTTAACATCTAGTGTTAAAAGGTTCATCTGGTTTCGGATAAAGTCCAGTCTATCAATTTGGTCTTCCCTCTCTTCTACTGAATAAACCCTATTATAGTATGAAAAGGAATTAATATTCAGGGTATATTAAAGTCCCAAAGAAATTAAGTACAAACACTCACTTATATATTGAACCATCTGTTAGCATGATAGAAGAAAAAAAATCTTGTATTTCAACATCTAAAAGGATTCAAATAATATTTCACTTATAAAATGTTTTACAGATGATTGGATATAAACTGTCTCTCTGCTCATGTGGTACCTGAATCCCACAAAGGATTAATAAGGATGCTAAATCTCCACCCATATCATAGATATGAACAGTCAAAACAGAATTAACTCAATATTAAGTCTACTTAATAAACAGGGGCCAGTAAACAGCACTCTGCAAGCCCAATCCAGCCATCCGCTAGTTTCTGTTAAAGTTTTCTTGGAATATAGCCACAAGCATTCATGAACCTATTGTGTATATGGCTGCTTTTGCTCTAAAACCACAGAACTGAGTAGTTGCCAAAGAGACAGTATGGCCTACAAAGCCTAGAATATTTACTATCTGCTAAAATTTGTCAACCCCTGGATGATATAGGAAAATAAAAGCCTGAGATCCTTTTATGATCATTTTTCCCAAGACATCTGTTCCCAAGGCAAGATTATACAAACCACCCTCAAATCACATCTTTTTTGTGCTACGTTTATTTCAATGTCCTATATTTTTATAAAAATTAAGGTCAATCCAGTGGACGAATACTTACTTTGGCTACCATAATAAAGCAACTGAGCTCACTATACAGAAACAGTGTGCACAGGGCCAGAGATCAGAATCTGGGTTCTGATCCTTGAGTTTTATATGATGTAAATTCTCTAATGTTGTACATAATGCATTCCTGCTAAAGTGTCAAAATTAGGCAACAGACCTAGATATGAGTGGAGTTTTGTTCTCAGCAAGATCGAATACATTTAAAATCCCCCATTTTATATCTTGGATTTAATCTTAGATGCTTTATATCTTCCCATTGATTGACTTAAACCCACTTAAAGGTCCAATTGAGGCTTAACATCATTATGCTTATAACATCTAATAACATCTTAATCTCTGTTTCAAGTATACCAAGTTTGTGAGAACTACCCTTTTCTTCGACTAGTGCTGGCACTTTCGTGTATTCATTTTCATCATTACAAGGTAATAAATGCAATAAAATACTGCAGTATAGAATGACATATAGAGTAATGCTTACCAAATTCACTTTCTGGCTGGCAGGTAGTATCACCTTGTTTGTTTACCAGCTGATATAAAACCACAACTGGCATAAAGAAGTGATTTCAAGGTTTCAATGTATGAACATATGAAAGATGAGTGATAGGTTGAATGTAAAAAGAGGGTCACCTGTTTTGGACTTCGAGAAATTCTGCTGGAAGAAATGGTTCTTTCACTGCTTTAAAGACATTTAAAGCCACTGAACATTTTAAAATCACAGCTCACACACGAGAATACTGAGATCCAGGGGATGTAAATGATGTATTTGTTCAAGGTTGTAAAAAAAAATTTACAGTTTCAAATATTCATTAAAAAACATGCCAGTAGGCATCAGCTAAACCTACAGGGTTGATGTTAGTGTGAAAGGTATTTAATAATATAAAAATTTTAAACCTTAGTCTAAAGAATTCATATTGACACAAAAATAATTTTTATTTTGCAATAAAATGAATTCATACCTTTTCTCTGCTGCTGCCACGTTTATTGAATCCATTATGTTTTTCACAGTTTCTAGTATCTGTTTAGCTCTGATAGTGTGCTGTTCAAACTTTGTTTTCACTGCTGACTGCGAGATACACTCCTGCGAGGGGCCCAAGCCATAACACATTACTGTAATTCCATCCCAACATTTTCAGGAATTTAAACACAAAAACTTGCTGTTTGGAATGTTAACCAAAACAGACATAAGGATAGAAAATAAATGGATGACAAACACAACTTAAAATTATAAAGGTAAAAAAAAATGTCAAAAATTTAAAAGTTAAAGGCTTTAACAGCAAGTTCATAGCTTTGTGTAATTTTACACAGTAATGTGCAATGGTTCTTTGACTATATTATTTTTTAAAATAAATTTAAAAAGGTGCTATTTTCAATGTTAAACAAGGCTTCCTATTAGGATTACTAATTTTATTTGGGTCACCTTTAATCTACTTCTAGTCCATCTATCTTGATTTTTCTCATATTTGCAATGAAAACCTCATGAAGTTCTTAAGCCATGAAATAGAATTCTACATTGAAAAAAATGAATGATATGATTCACATAAAGTTAGTAAAAAGGACTTCTACAGATTAAAGCTTGAACAAACTGAAAAATACTATTTAACAGCAAACAACCTAAGTAATATTTTAAATTGTTCATAGAAAAATATCTAAAGCTATTTCTAAGATAATCCCATTATTGTCATTGGACTACAGTGTGTGCATACAGGTCAGAATGATGCCTTATCTCATGCTTCACTTTCAAGCTAACTGTAGCTCACAACTTACTAACAGTTGTACAAATCAATTAGTGTTTCATGACCAGTGTTTTTTACACAGAGAATACATCAGAATGCACCACATATGATCATGGATGTTTCTTTTGTGAAATTTTATTTCAGTTTCAATATATGTGCATATTACTTGCTATTTAAAACATTTACTGTGATTCATCATTTAAGTGCTAGCAAAATTATTAAATTAAAACTGGCCTTTCACTTTTACATCATAGAAAAGTCAAATTCTGTACTGACATAACATTTGAAAACAACTGCAAGTGTAGAGAAATACTATCTGGTCTTTGAACAACCAAGAACACTCATCTGGGTCACGACATCAAATTAGGGATATACCCCCCAACTCTCCAATATTTCCATGAATTCATCTTCTTGAACTTAATATAAAACCAGTACAAATTGTGGTAATTACTTCTGAAAGTAATTACTATCCTTTATCAAAATAAATAGCTTTTAAGCTTTAAAAGGTAGTCACTTAATACTCTAGCACTATATTTGTTATGGTGAAATCATTAGTATATTATATATTCATTCAGTGTTCTATTTATAATCTATGCTGAGCCTTCACATCTCTAAAATGATTATTTCACTAAGACAGAAGAGACTTTTAAATTCTCTCTTTGGTATTTTTTTGAGGTACAGAAAACAAAGCAGATTCATTTCTTTAGCTATAGGGCACATGAGGGTAATTCATGTAGTTAACAGTTTATGTCTTAACTCAGAGCCCATTACTTTTTTTCAGTGCATAGTCTTACTTTTGCACATTGTCAAGCTCATTTATACATCACTCAATTATCACTAATCCTGAAGAGATTAGTAATAAGAAGTTACAGTATTCCTGTTCTGTATATGCCAAAGCAGAAGCCACCAATATCTACACAATATTAAACATTTAAAGTGCAAACTGCTTATTTTTTAATGACCAAAACAAAGTTTTAATTTTACTTTAAATAACTATCTCATAAATTGCCAAATTAACCGTCACAAAAACAATAATAAAAGAATAAAAATATTTTTAAAAGAAAAAAAAGTTAAAAGAAATTCTGTTCCTCGATGAAGCAGATCTAGATATCAGCAATGAAGACCCCAAATTTGTAGATAACAGCACAGTATTAGAGCTAGACTAGAGAAAAAGAAAAGACCTCCAAAAGTTATTAGGCAATATACAAGTTACTCCTTGATTCAAAAATATACATTGGTGAATAAGTATAAAGAAGAAAACAGGCAATCTTTTTCTAATTAAAAAGTATCCCACACTGACGTTCCCGCTGATCAGAAAAATATCAGAAGTCAACTGCAAAAGGAATACTCTATTCCAAACTAAGTACAAGGAATGCTAATTTATTTTTTTTTTAATATTTATTTATTTGGCTGCACCAGGTCTTAGTTGCAGCATGTGGGATCTAATTCCCTGACCAGGGATTGACCCCGGGCCCCCTGCATTGGGAGCACTGAGTCTTAGCCACTGGACCACTGGGGAAGTCCCAGGGAATGCTAATTTAAATAAAGGTTCTTTACTGAACCATTTCTCAGAGCCCTTTATACACTAATATACTTAAGAATCTCCATGGGAGAAATATATAGCATGCAGCAGTTCCCAGACTTATTTTAGCAGGAACTCTAATTTTCCAAGGAGAAGTTTAAAATACTACAACAGACAATTTAAATTCCATCTTGTCAGAGTATCCTGTAGGCTGTAAGATTTAGAACCAAAGCAATAATCACATTTCAATTATCATCATCTTCTGATTTTCTAATAACATCTACAGAAAACAGCTGATGATTTAGTCATACGTAGTTACAAATTTGTAAATATTAATATTTATGTGTAATTAAGACATACAGGGCTTCCCTGGTGGCGCAGTGGTTGAGAGTCTGCCTGCCGATGCAAGGGACACGGGTTCGTGCCCCGGTCCGGGAAGATCCCACATGCTGCGGAGCAGCTGGGCCCGTGAGCCATGGCCGCTGAGCCTGTGTGTCCGGAGCCTGTGCTCCGCAACGGGAGAGGCCACAACAGTGACAGGCCCGCGTACCACACACACACACACAAAAAGACATACAACCAGCTTGACAAGTCCCCTTGATTAAAGACCCTAAATACCCAATAACATGCTATTTACCACTCCCAACGTATTATTTGAAATATCTTAAACTGCAAGAAAGAACACCAAGATACAATATACCTTTCAAGTAAATATACCAAATGTTAACATTCAGCTTTGTTTACCTTTCCTTCTCTCTCTCCATGCAGATTTATATAGATAAGTCTATATAGATATTCATCTTTATACATACCTGTATATATTTCTTCCTGCTGAACAATTTGACAGTTCATTGTAACCACCACAGCCTTACTACTAAATATATTAACATGTGTCTCCTAAGAACGGGGACATTTTCCTATACAACCACAAAACAATTACTGTATTCAGAACTTTTATCACCGGGACAATCCTGAGCCTGCGCTTCCGGAACCTGTGCTCCGCAATGGGAGAGGCCACAGCAGTGAGAGGCCCGCATACTGCACACACACACAAAAAAAAACAAAAACAAAAACAAAAACCCCCAAAATACTATGTATCAACTGATAAATTAACCAAAGTCTTTGGAGGAAAAGCAAAGCAATCAGATAATTGGTAAATCCAATTAAGGTTTAAAATACACAGATATTTCTTGTATCCTTTATCCATCTATATCTACATATAAGTATATATATAGATATAGAAAAGGAATACAAAAATCTTTTAAATAAACAATTTTATACTAAACATAAATTCTCAGAAATGCACCAATTTATAGGAAATCATAAATTACCAAAATTAGTTTTAAAAGTAACATATTTTAGCTTTGGCAAAAAGTTGAAAAGAGTTGTCAGTGCAGTTACCAAAAAAAGGTTTGGCCATCCAGACAAAATTTTTTGCCATCTGATTATTTCTTTAGGTAAATTCAAATAATTTCTAGCTGATTCTCATTTTATATCATAGTTTTAAACAAAAATTTCAAACTCTAAAGCCTAACATTCTCCACTATATGAGCTCTTGCTCATATACAGTTTTTTCCATATATAATTTTTAGATGCTCAAATGAACTTTTACAATAAAAAAGTGAAATGCCAAGTTTCTTCTAAAAACATTAAAAAGAATAGTTCCTAAGTCTGCCTGATTATTGCAATCACTCAGGGAGCTTTAAATATATAACAGATTCCTAGGTCCATCCTAGCCCTACTGGATTAGTCTCTGAGATGAGTCAGGAGTCTGCAGTTCTCTAAAGTACCTCATCATCAGCCGGGTTTGAAAACCAGTGCTCTACAGCACATCTTTTATTCTTCTCATTCCCACCTCTTCAAGGAGATATTCTGGGAAATCAAATGCTGTACCAGGAACCAATATGAAAGAGGTATAAATGTATAACTGAACAGTATATGATTTGGTAGGAGAAATCAATGACAAACACACATGCACACAAACACACAGGAAGAAAGAAAAGCTCAGTAAATAAGAAAAGACAAGGGAAACAATGATACGCTCCCCAATTATTTTCTCCATGGATGAAACGACTACAACTGCTAAGAGTGAGGAGAGCATTGAATCTCTTGTGAAAGCAAAAGGGAAAGAAGATAAACAATGGTCTTTGAGTAACTGGGATATCATATATCCTATAGCTTAGCTTGACAAGACACCTACTGATATCCCAGGGGCCTCTGAACAATCAGAAACATCTTACCAAGATAGCAGAGAGTGAGTTTTCTTAAACACCTTGTCTTTATCTACCTAATGGTCTTTCTCTCTCTCACCAAATTAAAAATAGGGGATAGTGAGCAAATGGTTAATTTTTAAAAATTCTGCCAAGTACATTCAACATTTATGTCCTTACTATTAAGACAGTTACTACTTATAAGGAAGAATAATTACTGATGGAAGTTTTTGTTCAGTTCTGAAGTATTTGTGTTCATCTGCAGGTGAGGAGATATGCAATCTAATAAGCACAACTAAGAGATAAATTAGAGTCAAGAAGATTAACAGCTAAAGAATTTTTCAGTCAATGTAGAAACTTTTAATGTTTCTGAATAAAACACCTACACCAAAACATAAGAGTATCTTCCCTCCCCAGTGCTGCACACACATTATCTATTCATGCACCTCAGCAGTTTAGATTCCTAAAATACAGGACCTATACCTTAATTATTTTTGTATTCGTTTGTTCAGGACATTTGGCATAAAACACAGAGAATTAACAGGTGACAATACAGTTTAGAAATGTAATTAACTTTTGTCCAATGACATTAACTATGTTCTATCAAAAGAAAAAAAATCTTCATTTTGCTCTATTATCCATTCCAACAGCAATTACATTTCTTTAATCTTGTGCCTGACTATTGAATATAGAATATTTTACCCACTAAGCAACAAAATATTAGAAACTAGTGTCTCATTTAAATACAAATACATTAAAGAAAAAGAATAGGAAGAAATTACAATCTTTAATTTTCCATTCTTATGGATCATCCATTTTGCAGGGACTTTCTTTTTTCCAACTTTCCTCGTTTTACTTGCTGTGTCAGAAACTACACTAAATAACACCAGATTATTGACAAAGGTAAGTAGTGAAAACAGAAGATTATGATCACTCTCCAAACAATGCTATGGTTTTACATTAGTCAGTACATTCACAAAATTCCTACCTCAAAGATTTGTTCAAAATTCTGAAACTCCTGCAATCTTGCCTGAAATCCTTCTCCAAGTGCCCCACCTGTAATATAGGTGAAGATTTTAAAACCTAGTATATAGCAAGATAAGATTTCTAGCATGCTATTTTTATAATCTATTTGTATTTCAAAAGGATGAAATAATGAATACATACCACCTTCTGGCATCCCCTGGGCTTTGTGCTTTCTAGCACTAAGAACTTCCTTTGCAGAAACAAAAAAGATACGACTCCGTGCTTCTAAAGGATCCACAACTTTGAGCTCCTCCACCAAGAAATGTAGGCATCTTTCCATGTGCTGTCTGCGTACCTAGAGAAAAACAGGGTATTAAAAGAATTCGAATAATTAAACAAATATAACAGTTACCGGCCTATACTAAACTTCACTTATAGTGATATTATTATTATATGATATAGTAACAGTTGCCTTATACGTAACAAATCCAAAAATTCTAATAAATGAAGTTTGATACTTGCTGACAGGAAATCTTCCTCTTAACTTAATGATTCTTCCTTGAACATTTAAAATTCTGATGGACCATCAAATACTACACAACCATTAAGAAACATACTGTAGACAAACATTAGTGTTTAATGGCATGGGGAAAGGTTCCTAATTCTGTATTAAGGATATATGATGTGTACATATATTTATGTAAATTAATACGTGGCATGCAGGCAATACCCACAAAACTAGGTGGCATTTTAATTTCTTCCTTAAGCTTTTATTTTCCAAATTTTCTACAGTGAAGCTATTAATACCTTTAAAATCAGAAATTAAGTGCTACAATAAATTTGCTATAATGAAGTTATTTTTATTTTGAAATCAGAACACAGATGGTATATTTTTCTTCTAAAAAACACTGGGGGGACTTCCCTGGTGGTCCACTGGGTAACACTTCACACTCCCTATGCACGGGGCCCAGGTTCAATCCCTGATTGGGGAACTAGATCCCACATGCATGCCGCAACTAAAGTTAGCAGGCCACAACTAAGAAGCCTGCATGTTGCAACTAAAAGCTCCCACATGCTGGAACGAAGATCCCACACGCTGCAAATAAGACCCAGCGCAGCCTAAATAAATAAATAAAAATAAATAATAATAAAAAAAAAACTTGGAATTAAAATTGGGGAGAATGCATTAGCTAGGGATTGGAGCTCTAACATTAGGTTTAACAATAGCACTTGGGTATCTAAATTAGGAAGAAGGATTAGAAGTTAGTTAGGGTTTAGTACCAGCCTTTAGCATTATGGCTATGATAAGAGATCTCCATGTTAAGACTTAATAAAATTAAGCTAAATAGGAATGGAGAAGAACAATTTGTGGGTGATATTTCCTAATTCTCTGATGGTTAAATGAGACCCCAATTTGAAAGAGTATGATTATAAAGCAAGAGTTAATAACAACAGGATATAAATCGTCATATTAAGCAAAATTTCAATTTGGGGGGTGAGGGGAAGAATGAAAGCAAATAATCTAACATGTGAATAGTGATGGGATAGTGTAAATTTTATTTTTTAATGTATTTTCTAAGTTTTTTAAAATAATAAACACATACTACTATTAAAATCAGAAAAAGTAGTATCAAGCAAATTAAATATTATTTGTAGACCAAATATCAGATTCTCTACCCTTTTTAAAATGAAGTTTCTAAAACCACCAGCATGACTAAAATGAAAAACAAAAACAAAAAATACTAAGTGTTGGCAAGGATATAAATCACGTGGAACTCTCAGTCTGGTGGTAGGAATATAAACTGGTATGAGCACTTCAGAAAACACTTGGGCTGTATTTATTAAAACAGCATATTCTTGGGAATTCCCTGATAGTTCAGTGGTTAGGACTCTTTTGTTTTCACTGCCAAGGGGGCGAGTTCAATCCCTGGTCAGGGAACTAAGATCCTGGTAAGCCACGTGGTGAGGCCAAAAGACAAACAATAAACCCCCAGCATATTCTTAATCTGTAATCCAGCAATTCTACTCCTAGATTATACCCATGGATTACTGATTCCTGTGTTATTGACATTTTGAGTCAGATAAATCTTTGGTTTGGGGGCAGGAGCTGTTCTGTGTTATAGGATGCTTAACAGCATCACTAGCCTCTACCAACTAGATGCCAGTAGCACACACCCTCAATTGTGGCAACCAAAATATTCCCTGGGGGCCAAAATCGCGCAGCCACTTACATTGAGAACCACTGATATATACTCAGCAGAAATATACACCAATGTGCACCAAAAAGACATATACAAGAATATGCACAGGGACCTCTCTGGTGGCCCAGTGGTTAAGAATCTGTCTTGCAACACAGGGGATGCTGGTTCAATCCCTGGTCAGGGAACTAGGAACTCACATGCCACAGGGCAACTAAGCCCACATGCCACAACTACAGACCTCGCACACCACAACTAGAGAGAAGCCCATGCACCACAACAAGACCCAACACAGCCAAAAAATAAATAAATAAAAAAGAATATGCACAGCAGCATTATTCATGATAGCTAAAAACAGGAAATTTATCCAAATGCCCATAACTATCAGAATGAACAGATCAATTGTTATTCATAGGATGAAATACCACACAGCAATGCACTTCAGCTATGCACAACAGTATGCATACATACCACAAATGTAATGTTGAGCAAAAAACCTGACATAGAAGTAGATACTATGTGATCCCATTACATAAAGTTGAACAACCAGAAAAATTAATCTAGGGTATCAGAAAACATGGTAAGTGGTTATTCGTGGGTTGGAGGACAGAGGCTGGAAATGGGGGATACTGGGGTGCTGGAATGTTCTGCTTCTTGATCCGGATCCTTCTTGATCTGGATCCTTACACAGGTGTCAAATTTGTAAATTAACTGAGCTGGACACTTATGATTTGTACACTTTTCTGTCATGTTATACTTAAATAGAGAATTAAAAAAAACAGGGGACTTCCCTGGTGGTGCAGTGGTTAAGACTTCGCCCTCCCAATGCAGAGGGCCTGGGTTCGATCCCTGGTCAGGAAACTAGATCGGCGAGCTGCAACTAAGGAGCCTGCCTGCCTGCGACTAAGACCCAGCACAACCAAATAAATAAATAAATATTAAAAAAACAACAACAAAGAAACAGAAGGACATTTCAAGATCTAAAATGACTAGATAGTACTTTTATAACATAGCTTTCCTTCAAAGTAGCTTAATACTCTGTCTCTATCACATATCCACTTCAGGTTTTCTGTAACTATATTCTTCTCAAGAGAATAGCTGCTTATGATGTTCTATTCTATGAGGTGTATTGTTTCTTCAGATAGCAATGTACACGACTGTATTTCAAAACTTAAAGAAAAAAATAACTTACATCTTCCATATATTCTGGCTCTGATGCAGAGGCATCCCAACGATTATTCAGAATAAAAATATTAGGCTTGGAAAGTCGCTCATTTACCTTGTGAAAAAACTGTTTTTCCTGAAAAACATGAAATATCCAACAGTATGTTTACTTTTTAAAGCTCCTTTATTTTTACCTTTATACTTGAAACTTTATTTGAATCTCAAAGTTTGAACCATTTAAGAACAGTGATGAACACCCACTGATAAAGGATCCCAAAGCACTCTGAGTATTAAACTTTCAATGACAAAACGAAGATATAAGAAAGCAAAAGTTAAGATTTTCCTACTCCTCCCATCAGTCTTTTTTTGAAATTCAATTTAACCAATATTTATCTGTTTCTACTATACGCATGACATAAAAGATACTGCTAGATATGACAGTCCATATTTTCAAAAAGCTACCTCAAATCTTTTTGAAGATTTAGACTAAGTAAATAATAATGTAAGACACATGTACAACACATCATAATAAACAATAAAGGTATATGCCATAAATAGTATAAATATCCAATTGAAATTAGGAAATGCCCCATAAAGAAGGAAGTGGTGATAAAGAAGGGCTTGAAAAGTACTGACAACAGGGCTTTTTGAAGGATGAAAAATTGGGAGGGGGAAGAACTGTGCACAAAGAATAACATAAACAAAGGTACCAAAGTCAGGATGTGTATCAAAGTTTGTTTATCCAACACCTAAATAATGTAGTTACTCTAAAACAGATTTTAAACATTTCCCTATTTTTTATACCATCAGGTTGTAAACAACTGTCAGTGTTGTCACAGCAACACGGTGTATGTGATATAGATTGGGCCATATAAACACTAATAACACAGTGACAAAACAGGTCTTGCTGGTCACACCTAGGTTTTAATGGTGTTTGGCCATTTATATGCTTCTGATGAATAACATTTTTTAAGATTATACAATAGTTTTAGATATTAGATATTGAAACTCTGGAAAGTTATTTGAAATAAGTCTGGCTCTAGACATTCTGGATAAATAATCTTCTATGTTTGACAGCAGCTTACAGTGTACACAGGTAAGCTGAAACCTACAGTGCACACAGATAAAGCCGGAAAAGGCTGTCAAAACTCAAAGTATGAAAAGCCTTGCCTGACAGATAGGGAGGTGAGGTGGGAGTGTTATACTTTATTCAAAAGACTTAAGCCAACAGCCTAACAATTCTGATGCCTATTCCTTCAGAAACTTGTAAATAACCACAGTGAATGTCAACAACACACATGTATCACACCGTGAACTCCAATATTCACTAGAAGCTAGAGCCATCAAACCAGAATCAGCCCTTCCAATCCCACAGAAACACAAACCCCTTCGTTCACCTCTGATATTAGAGATTCTTTCTAATCCATGACTTGGACTTCCTTCACTTTTCAGAATTAAAACAGACATCATTTCATTTCCTATCATTCAAACAAAATAATCATTAGACCCTACCGTATTCATTAGAGTTGATTCAGAGTTTGCAACCAAAACGAAGACATCAGCATCTAAGCAAAACTTATCAATCCAGCTATCCAGCTCTGTAGTGACATCTGTACCTGGACTAATGGGAATAAAATAAGAATTGTATTATATATTCTTTAAAAAGAAAATTTAGATTACAGAGAGATAATTTTTTTAAACTTTTAAGAATTAGTTGAAGTCTAAAGGATAGGATTTCTACCAGTTATCAGTCTGAAGCCTAGGAGATTTAAATTACTTTCTCAGCTATAAGACAGCAGTTGTGGAAAGCTGAGAATCTGTGCTTTATATACTTCTATTCTGCTGACAACCCCCAGAGCCTGTCCAATCAACAACTTAACAAATGCTAAAAAAAAGTTTATTTACTAAAGAGAGAAAATTTCGTGATTTTTGACAAAGCAAGTAACATGTTCACTATTTTAATCTTTTAAATCTTTATGCTTTGGAAGACTGAAAATAAGCAATGGAAAAAAAGAAAATAAAACCTAGGCTAATATACAATCTATACTATAAAAAGTATAGTCCAACTGTCTATACATTGACTTGACATGTCCTGTGACAAATTGGCAAGTTAACAGGTTGGGGTCATGGATACAATCTGGCCATGAAATAAAGAAAAATTAATTAGTTAATATTATATTTAAACCAAATATTTAAATTTCCCAAGCACCTTCTCTCATCTGAACTATTTCTGTTGATTACTTGAAACTCGCTTTCAATCAAAAGGGAAGACCCTCAACCAAAAAAATAAAGATTTCCATAGAACACTGAAATTTTAACTGAAGAAAACAAAAGAGCACACCACAATTTAAAAAAATCATTTAACTACTTTTTTTGGTTAAGGACTATGCTAAAGAGATAGGCATTACCATTTTATTAAGCACCAGTGTAGTAGGATGATTTTTGAAAAAACATATTAAATGCAGGTTAATCAGAAGAGCCCGAATAAATTACAAAAGCATTCGATTAATTCTTGAACAATGAAAAGCTGTATGAACTGTCCAGTGGTGATTTTGGTAAACTAAGTCTCAAGAATAATTACTGATTAAAAATAATACCTATTTAGAGTTATCTATCTAGGTATCTAGAATGAGACAATCTCTAAGGCCCAACCAATTATCCAAACTACAAAGTCAGTCTAGAGAAAAAAGTGACAATTCTTGAAATTTCCTGTAATAGAATTAAACTGATAAATTGGCACTTTTATGAAACCATTAAAAAACAAAAAAATAATAACTTATCTATTCCATTACAATCTAGCAAATAAGAACAAAGCAGCAATTGAACATTTTTTTAAGCAATTGAACATTTAAAATTTTTACATACTACATGCTAAAAGCAAGCAGCATTTCTAAAAAAAAAATACAAATACGTATGTAGAAAACAATTCATATATAATTTTACCTATCCACCAAAACCAGGTCATCTCTCAAGAGGGCACATTTTGCCTTTGGCCAAAACACATGTACAAGACAGCCAGCTTTCAAGTCTTTGTCCATATGAAGGGCATGGGCCAGCTGATTAACTGTCTAAAGTGGGAAGGAAAGAAAAAATAAAACTCTACTTGTAACAAAATTCAATAAAAATTTAAAATATTATGATTTGGTACATTTATTTTTGCAAAACATGTAGAAAAAGCAGAACTTTAAATCTTTTGAAATAAAACCATCTGAGCAATCCTGAGAAACCTGAGGTTTAAAATTACCAAGTAAGAAAAAAAATAAGGCCTTGAAACAGTTTACTCATACCATTCTATAACGATAATCTGGGCTGGAAACATTCTAAATGTCCAAAAAATGGAACTCTGGCAATGAATCCCATGCAACCCCTGAAATTGATATTGTATGTATGAAAAGAAATTCACAATATATTAAGAGAAAAAAAGCAAATCAGAAAATAGCATATATGGGACTTCGCTGGTGGTGCAGTGGTTAAGAATCCACCTGCCAATGCAGGGCACATGGGTTCAATCCCTGGTCCGGGAAGATCCCACATGCTGCGGAGCAACTAAGCCCGTGCACCACAACTATTGAGTCTGCGCTCTAGAGCCCATGAGCCACAACTACTGAGCCTGCATGCCACAACTATTGGCCCGCCTGTGTGCCTAGAGCCCGTGCTCCACAACAAGAGAAGCCATCGCAATGAGAAGCCCGCACACTGCAACGAAGAGTAGCCCCTGCTCGTTGCAACTAAAGAAAGGCCACGTGTAGCAATGAAGACCCAGTGCAGCCAAATAAATAATAAATAAATAAAATTATTAAAAAAGAAAGAAAATAGCATATATGATATAAAACAATTTTGTTTTAAAAATACAGAGAAACACCAATTTAACTCTATACCAAAGAATTTTGGAAGTGTAAGAGTTTTGGAGTTTCTTCTCTTTTTGTCTAATTGTATTTTCTGACTCTTCTAAAATGAGTTTATTGCTTAGTAATAACGGGGGAAAAATAAAGGAACATCACTAGGCAGTTATTTATTCACACAAGCCTGCTTTAAATCAATGACTGTGTCTTCTCTTTCCATTTAAATTTCCTAAAATATTTCTATTTCTCAAGATGACTTCTGACATACATTAGTTCATTACCTTTCATGTATGTGTTAAACATACAATTAAGTACAAAGGGCTTAAGACAAAATTAATAATCATGGAAAGGGCATCAGTACACATACCTCGATGGTTCTTTTGTGACTTGTATGAAATTTTAAAGGGAAACATCTATTTTCAAATGGGCACAATAGTCCTGATCAGGCTTGAAGTGAATCTCCACAGTGACAATGTTAGGTAGGGGTTTTTCTGCTTGTTTTCATAAACTTTTTGATAGAATTATAAACTTGTATTAAAATCCTGATACCTGGGCTTCCCTGGTGGCACAGTGGTTAGGAATCCACCTGTCAATGCACGGGACGCGGGTTCAAGCCCTGGTCCGGGAGGATCCCACATGACGCAGAGCAGCTGGGCCCGTGCGCCACAACTACGGAAGCCCACATGCCTAGAGCCTGTGCCCCACAACAAGAGAAGCTACCGCAATGAGAAACCAGCGCGCTGCAACGAAGGGTAACACCCGCTTGCCGCAAGTAGAGGAAGCCCGTGCGTAGCAACGAAGACCCAATGCAGTCAAAAATAAATAAATAAATTTAATTTTAAAAAAAATCCTAATACCTTACCTATAAAATTAAAATAATAAAAGCACCCACCTGACAGAGTTGTGGTGAGGTTTGAGTTATTACAAGTATTTAGAATAGTGTCTGCTACTTATCTTGATTACAAAATAAGTGATTCCTTCATTTGTATGGCTTAAAAATATTTTCATAACTATCATCTTATTTATTGTTTGTAAGTAATCTGAAGGGTATTAGACAGATTGAGTTACTTTCTCTGATCAAACAGCAAACTCACAGAAGGAGGACTAGACCTATGAGTTCACCTACAGTTTAGCCAAAACTAAAATAGCATGGATCTTCACACACTGAACTTTTGCATTTGTGGGAGAAATCTTACAACTTAAGAGAAAGCGAGTATAGCGAGAAGCAGTGTCTTTTACCAATTGCTTTCATTCCAGAGTAAACATCTTGCATCCTAATTGCTTTTTATTTTTGTTTGGCTGAAAAAAATCTAGTGCCCCTGAATTCCTTAAGAAATTTATGAAAGGTAGGGAGCTACCACTGGCCTTTATCTGGTAAAGCTATAACATTTACTAATGAATATGCTTACCAAATATTCCAAAGGCAAAAACGATTTCTAAAGGCACAGATGTGTCAAAAACAGATTCCAGAGTCCAATTTTTTAAACAAAGTTTTCTTTAGAAAGACAAGATTTGAGATTAAACAGCAACAACACACTTCAATAATGTTCTTTTCACCAGGAACACTATTTTAAAAATTTTATAAACTTTTAATTCTAATTTACTTTCATTTAGGTGAGGACAGGTTTCATTCTTCCAGTAACTTAGCTCTGAAGCAAAAGAATTTTAGAAAATTCAAAATATTAGTGATGGTTTTAAAAGCTATGAATAGAAATACTAATGGTTCTTCCATCTCTAGCAATGCAGATATCTTGTAAAAAATTTTTTAAAAGAACAAGTTAAGGACATTATTTCAGGTACATTATGTTGCTAAAGATCAAACACTATACCTTCACATTCTTTTTTTCATCTGACCCTTCTGTCATGAGATAGGCTTTATCTCCATCCGTTCCTTCAACACTCAGAAAGCAATTGGTTGTATGGCCAATTCCACTAGGGAGGACTTTATCCCACAACATGGCATTGATAACAGAGCTCTTCCCACTGCTTGTCCTGAAGAATGAATACACAAAATCATGACAAAACATAACAGTAAAAACTTTGTTCTTTCACTGGGTCAAAGGCCAACTTTTTTAGAATGCAAATTTTGTAAAA
This sequence comes from Mesoplodon mirus, assembly GCF_964341445.2. Taxonomy (NCBI): domain Eukaryota; kingdom Metazoa; phylum Chordata; class Mammalia; order Artiodactyla; family Ziphiidae; genus Mesoplodon; species Mesoplodon mirus. Next base: position 51,039,891 of record NC_138982.1, read on the forward strand.
AAAATTTCACCAGATTACAATCTGAAATCACAGCCCACTCTTCCCATCACAAGATGTGGTCTAACATCCCATCTTAAATCTGGGCTGGACCTTTTTCACATGCAAAGCTCATTCCTATTTCTTCTTCTCAAGCAGGACAACTGAGTCATCACTTCTCCAGGAGGTCTCTTCCCTCCCACTCCTATACCACCCTAACCTGGGGTAGGGCCTCTTTCATGGACCTACTTCATACTAGACTGTTTAAGGCCTTGAGAATATGGTCAAGTGGAAGAAGCAGATAACAACATAAAACAAAAAACAAACAAATACAGAGCTTTGAGAAAAGTTTTCAAGGACATAAACAGGGTGCTTTAGCAGAGAATAACTGAGAAGGAATAACTTAGAGTGGTCTGGAAAGGTTTCTGCTGTAGTAACATTTAGGATGAGATTTGAAGAGTGAGAAGGAGTCAGACATACAACAAGGCAAAGAGAATTCTAGGCATAGGAAATTCCAAGTGCTAAAGCCCAAAGATGGGAAATAGCTTAGAAGACCTATGAGGTTAGTGAGTAAATAAATGCTTCTATTGGTGAACAGCACATGATATCTGAACAACCAAGTGGGGGCCTCGTCATTTCTCTTTGCATCTCTAGTACCTAACAGAGTGACTGGTTCATAGGTAGTTAACAAATGGTCCTTAAATTAATGTATGAGCTGTGGCAGAAATCATTCTACCACTCCAGAAGTTTCATTAAGGAACGGAACTTCTTATTCTCCCTCTGGGAATCACGGAGCTGAAAATCCTTTTGGAAGGCACACCTGATAATCAATAGAAACTTAAAAAGAGTAAGTCACAAATTATACTTATCTGTTTTTCTATTCTTATAGCTGGCTAAGAAGCCAATGCTTAGAGATGAGCATCCTTAAAAAATAAAAATATGATTGACCTTCATAAAGCTTTATTTTATACCAGGAGCTAAAATGAACAAGTTCTTTTACATGTTAATAGCTTTGAACATTTAATACAGGCAGAAACTGTTGTGAAGAAAAGGGTGAAGAATATCACTTGCTGCAACATCAGCAACAAAGCTGCGGATAAGAAAAGCTAGTATCTGGAAACTACCCTTGAGAAGAAATAATATAGGATTACCTGCCAAAAAATGCCACTTTCATGTGTCTCCGAGACAGCACCTCACCAATGATGGAAAGCTTACTTTTATACCTCTGTATTTCTATCAGATCATCCTCAGTAGCTACTCGGTCAAGTTCTGGATTCTTGTATGTTGCTGTAAAATTGAAATGGTATTAGAGAAAGTAATATAGGTGAATATTAAGTTAATTATAAAACAGAATACTTAAGATATGCATATATTTGGGGTTTGTCCTATATTAACATGATATTTGAAAATAAAAATAACATGGTATCGGAATATTTGGTAAAAGGTGAGTGCTTCGTTGCAATGGGTCATAAGAATACTGCCCAAAAGAATTTCAAAATTATTAAAAATTACAGGGGTCCAGTCAAAAGGGTACTTATTATTCATCTAGGTCTCAAAGATACAAAATACCCACCTAAGACAAAAAAGCATTTCTGAACAGCAAAACTAGAACCTAATATCCACCTATTATTATTCCATCCTGACAGGAGCTTCAAATCTTGAACTGAGAAGAGGGATTCACATGCTAAGAGTGAGGTGTGAATGGGTAGTCCCCCCAAAATAAAGATATGGTTCAAGGAGGTCTTCAAGCTAGGTAATACCTTGCTATCTTACTACTTCTTGTCTGCTTCCCACAGGGGTGGAGCAAGACAGCTCCTTGAACATGAATGAAAAGAGAATTGCAGACTGTAACCCACTCCTGTCAGGTTTGGGAGTAACTGCCTACCCCAGTCCCAATCTCTCTTCATCCAGAGATGGCGGTAGCTGGGAAAGCAACGATTTGAAAAGTAGGAAAGTATCTCAGTTTTATTTATATTTCAGGAATATATATTTTTACATTTTTATCATCTCATTTTGAAGGTGAAAACATGAAGATTCATTTGGCTATCTGAATGGTCCTAATTAGAGACAAATACTGACACAACTTACTGAGTGACCATCTAATTAAACTTAAGCTTCACATCTCACCATACTTTTCAAGTACATTGAAAAAATATGTGCAATTTGGTGAATAAAGGCAAGACTGGCTTAAATACCATTACATTCATCTTTGTTTTTCATTTCATTCTTGCCTTCTATGTGCTTCCTGATTTACTTGCTTTGCCTCTTTTTTGCAACATTTTTTTCTGAGGTTTTAGAACCAGTAATGTAAGCAGATAGGTTACGGGGTCCCCGGAGAAAGAGAACCAGAAATGGTTTTCTTGACTTAAGAGAATCCATTCTGGCCTAAGCCATTTTGTGATCTAAGCCTGGCCACAATACTCGCCCTTGAACAGGTCTCAGTAATCGACGATCTTAAGGGAACAAAGGAATGCAGCAAAAGAGAAAAGGCAGTCAAACAATAGTGAGTGATAAAGGAGAGTCCCAGTTCCTCCTCAAGAAACATACATATATGTGTGTGTGTGTGTGCACGCGTGTGTATATCTATCTATCTATCTATCTATCTATCTATCTATCTATCTATCTATCTATCTATCTATCTATCTTTGGGTTCTGCAGGAACTAAAGTCCCCACCCAGGTGGAGAACTGAATGATGATGTTGACCCTCCTGACTTCAGTCAACTAAGAACCTGGACTCTGTTGATCTTTGCTCCAATTCTATGCTGAATTCTCCTCTGCTCAAGCCCCTTCATGAATACACATGTACCCTTAGCTTAAAACTTCCCCAATTTTGCTGTTTGGGGACGCACTGCTTTGGGAAAGATCCCGTGTTCTCCTTACCTGCTGCAAGTAATAAATCCTTCCTTCTCCCGATCTGCGGTTTGGTTGTCTACTGGCTCGATACCCACCAATAACAGTTAACAATGAATTCAGATTCTAAAGCTGAATTCACTAGCTCCTAGAGTTTATAGCTCCTAGCATCTATTACATGCTCAATACACAGAAGATGTTACATTTAACTTCATTTTCACTTCCCATCAACTTTTTTAGAATAAAATATTATTCAAAAGTCACCATGCCAGCTCAAATTCTTTCCACATTGAAACTAAGATTCTGAACCAGTATTTTTTTCCTCATTCAACAGCAAAACTTGTGTCAGATCTGGTAATACGGACAAAATAATAAGGCAGGATCCCTACTCTCAAGAAACTCAAAATCTGGTGAAAGAGAATTAGGAGGGACAAGGAAAAAAGTTTGATTCTACCAACCTACCAAATGTTTTCCCACTGTCACAGGAGTTTACAGAATCCCTCCCTTTTCACTGTACGCTTGAAGGTCAACAATTATCTCTAAAGTAGTATTTCCCAGTATGACATTCTCACCACCTTTGTTTGAACAATTACACTGTTTAAGAAAACTCCTTTTTCCCTTTTCCCACTGCATCCCAGCCTCATTTGAGAAGATAAGATAGGTCTCACATCTTGGCTTAACTGCTGAGTTGATGGGGGTGATAAGTATAAATGGCTAAATGTGGGCTGCCTGACTTTCAGTCTGGGCATTTACTAGCTGCGTGATCTTTGGTAAGCTGCTTACCTTTTCTGTGCCTTAGTTCCTTCATTTTTAAAATGAGTGTGATTAATATCCGCCTCAGTGTTGATGTGAGGATTAAATGAGTTATTAATAAAATAAAGTGCTTAGAATAGGACCTCACATATGCACTTCTTAGTTGCTATTAATATAATTCAATCTTCCTCCTTTGGAGGGCAGAAATGGGTTTTATTTTTTATGGTATCTCTCATAGAGCACAATCCCCTGTATGTGTTCAGTAACCAAGACTGAAAGAATAAAGCACCTTTATATATTTTCAAAAGTAATTATTTATAAAACTTAGAGGAGCTAACCTTCAACAAAATGTGATCCTTCAGTAACAAACTCCAGTAACTGGTCAAAGATTGCCGTAATTGTCTTCTTAGCCAGCACAAAGTGCTTCAGTGGAGAAGCAGTTTCTGCCATTATGCTGAAAATAAAAAGTTAGAAAAGTACAAATTAAACTGGATGATAAAGACATGTGAGTTAACAACACTTCCAGTAACATTAACTCCCCAACGAAACAAACTTCCAAACTTTTAGATATATTTCTGGGGGGAAGAAGTGTTTTATTTATATATTCACTTTTTGGCTGCGTCAGGTGCGGCGCGGGGGGGGGGGTCCAGAGTGCGTGGGCTCTATAGTTGGGGCACACGGGCTCTCTAGTTGTGGAGCGCGGGCTTAGTTACCCCATGGCATGTGGGATCTTAGTTCCCCAGCCAGGGATAGATTGAACCTGCGTCACCCCGCATTGCAGGACGGATTCCTAACCACTGGACCACAAGGGAAGTCCCTGGGGGAGAAGTGTTTTAGTCAGACAATTAAAGACTACTTTTGGGTGATATTCCACTGAATTCTATTGGCCAAAATCTTGATTGCAATTTCTACTTTAGTTCCCTTTGCTGATGATGAAACTGGCCAAATTATGATTGCATGTGACTCTTTTTTTTTTGTGGTACGCGGGCCTCTCACTGCTGTGGCCTTTCCCGTTGCGGAGCACAGGCTCCGGACGCACAGGCTCGGCGGCCATGGCTCACCGGGCCCAGCTGCTCCGCGGCATGTGGGATCTTCCCGGACCGGGGCACGAACCCGTGTCCCCTGCATCGGCAGGCGGACTCTCAACCACTGCGCCACCAGGGAAGCCCTGCATGTGACTCTTAACTACATGAGGGAACACGGCAGCGAGTGACATGAAGCCAAGTTCACGAACCGTAACTAAGTTATTAAGTTTTTCAACCTGGACCTCTAGGTGGGTGGAGGTGGATATGCAGAATGAGGAAATAAAATTCCAAGATCATAATACAATACTAACGTTTAGAAAGAAGTAGTTCTCATCGCAACAAATAAGGAGGCAAGTCTTAAAGCGAGTATTAACGTTTCCAGCCAAAGTACCAAGAACTTCAAGGTGTGTAAGTTAAGAAAAATAAGTTTTGGTGGCAGCTTCTCCTGAAAAGACACCAAACAAAAACGATCACACACCAGTCTAATCCTGGTATGCATGTGTGTCAAATGCAGCAGAGGGACCATAAAGAAGGCTGAGCCTTCCAAAGCGTCAGGAAATGACAGACCAAAGGGGACAAGCGGGAAAGCACGGTGGGGGTAACAACTCGGTTCAGCTGGTGGTGAACGCCGACCTTGGAGAAAGGCCTTCCCCGTCCTCCACACCAGGCGCTGGCGACCCGCCCGCAGGGCTCGGAGCCAGACCCCACCCCCGGCCCGCTTGCGCCGGCCGCGGCTACCGGTACCCCGGGCTCGCGGGCTCCGCGGGCCTACCCGGCCGCCAGCCCTACTAGCAACCGCAGCAGCTCCCTTCTTTTCCGCAGGACCGCGGCGGCGCCTCGTCACAGAGCGCCCCACTCACGACTCCCCGCCCCCTGCCCCCGGCAGGACGAAGGTCACCCGAGCAAAGTGAACCGGCCCGCGGCCGAGGCTGCGGGCACTCACCCTGTCCTGGCTCCGACTTGTCACCCAGCAACCGCACCTCAGGCACAGCCCTCAAGCCGCCTCATTCTCCCAAGAGAGGCTGGGAGACTGGGAGGCGGCGGGAGTAGAAGCAAGAAGGCGGTCACTTCCGGTCTCTTGCCCTTCCCGATTTGGTTTGCCTCCGTAAACGGAAGTGATCTACTCCGAGCGCCATTTTTCTTAAGGGCAGAAGGCAAGGAATTGTTGTGAGCAGGCAGTGCAACCAGAAGAATGCTTTTCCTTTCACCCCCAACTTCTGCATCGCCTCCCTCTCCCTTCAAAGTTTCCAAAGCTCTGCCCAGCCTAGGCGTAGCTAGCTGTCAGTGGCTCGTTTAGTGAGGGAGAGCTAAAAGGAGGAGGGGTGAGATGAGATGAGGTGGAGTTAGGGTGTCAGACAAGGATTCCTGCTTACTCGGCCAGCAGCAATAAAGGAAAACCTTTTGGCCACTACCCTCTGTTCTTGTGTGATTCACTTCCTGAGCTTGGAGTACAGCGGTGTGTGTGTGTGTGTGTGTGTTGAATTAGAAGTGAGACTTAGAAAATTGATGTATCCTTGGCAACTGCTTCTCAAATTTTGTACTTGGGAATTGTGGACTTAAGGATCTTGTTAAACTGCAGATTCTGATTCTTTGGGTCAGAGTGTGCATTTCTAACATCCGTGGATTGCTGCTGCTGCTGGTCTGCACATGGGTCAGAGGAAACTCCTGGGATTTCTTTCTAGAGTTGGCAAGTGAGATACAGTTTTGCAAGTGATGCCACTTCATCTTTCTGGCCTCATCTACAAAATCAGAGTACTAATAATACCTACTTTGCGGGTAGGCTCTAGTACCCAGTTATTCAACCAAACACTAATCTAGGTATTACTGGGAAAGTATTTGTGATTAATATCTATAATCAGTTGACTCTATGTAGAAGAGATTAGTTTGGGTAATCTGGGTGTGCTTGATCCAATAAGTTAAAAGACTTTAAGAGCAGAACCGAGGTTTCCCTAATAAAGGAATTCTGCCTGTGGACTGCAGTGTCAGTTCCTGGGCAAGAATTTCCATTCTGCCCTTACTGATGGCTTGCCCTAATGTTTGTTTGTTTTTTAACAACAAAAAATTTATTCTCTCACAGTTACAGAGGCCAGATGTCTACAATCTAAGTGTCAGCAGGGCTGAGCTCTCTCTGGAGTCTCTAGGGGGAGGTTCCTTCCCTTGCCTCTTCCAGTTTCTGGTGGCTAGAGGCATTCCCTGGCTTGAGGCTACATGGCACCAACCTCTGCCTCTATCTTCTCGTGCATCTTCACATGGGCTTCTCCCCTGTGTCTCTTTGTCTTGACTCTCTCTCTCCTTCCTTTTATATGGACACCGGTCACTAGATCCAGTATGGGGATTTGGATCCTGGATCCTAAATCCAGGATGATCTCATCTCAAAATCCTTAACTTAATTACATCTTCAAAGGCCCTATTTCCAAGTAAGATCGTATTCACCAGGTATCAAGAGTTAGGACTTGGAGACATATTTTTGGGAGATACTATTAAACCTATTACACATGTATTGCAAATACTTTCTTTAGTCCATGGTTTTGCCTTTTCACCCTTAAAAAAATTTTTTTTTTAATCTGATGATGAGAATCGTAAATATTCTGTGGCAGGACAATCAAACTAAGATAGAAAGAAGGAAAAAAAAGACAAATGACATGCCCCCTTTGTGGCAGGCCTTTCCCAATGTGCAATGTCAATCTACATTATGCACTTGAACCAGACCTCCTCAAAGCAGGAGGATGAAATCAACCTATGAGAAAAAGTCCGCTCCTTTCTTCAGGCTCCAGCATGATAACATTGTAATTCTCTGATTAATATATTTATGTTTCATCTCATAAAAAGGTAAAAGGGGTTACATTGACCAAAGGCTTGTCTGTACATGCGTAATTGAAAAAAAAGGAAAAAAACCTTTGTTGATTGAACTATAGATACAATGTTAACCTGTCAATATGATACATAATTTCTTTCTCTCAAAAATCTATAAAACTGCACGTCTAATTCCTGATCAATGGAGCAGTTCTCAGAGGTTCAGAGAATCTGTTTCCTGGGTTATAATACTCAGTTTGGCTCACATGAAATTCTCTTTTCTTTCTTCTTAGCTTGATTGGTATTTGATTTTTCATAGACAAATTGAAGTTTAGTTGATTTACAAAGTTTTGTTAGTTTCTGGTGTACAGCAAAGTGATTCAGTTATAGATAAATATACATACATTCTTCTACATATTCTTTTTCATTATAGTTTATTACAAGATATTGAATATAGTTCCCTGTGCTGTACATTAGGACCTTGTTGTTTACCTACTTTGTATACAGTAGTTTGTATCTGCTAAACCCAAACTCCTAATTTATTCCTCCCTCCTCCCACCCCCACTTTCCCTTTTGGTAATCATAAATTTGTTTTCTATGTCTGTGAGTCTGTTTCTGTTTTGTATATAAGTTCATTTGTATCATTTTTTAGATTCCACATATAAGTGATATCATATGTGTTTTGGTTTTTTTTTTTTTTTTTTTTTTTTGCGGTATGTGGGCCTCTCACTGTTGTGTACTCTCCCGTTGCGGAGCACAGGCTCCGGATGCGCAGGCCCAGTGGCCATGGCTCACGGGCCCAGCCGCTCCGCGGCATGTGGGATCCTCCCGGACCGGGGCACGAACCCACGTCCCCTGCATCGGCAGGCGGACTCTCAACCACTGCGCCACCAGGGAAGCCCTCATATGATATTTGTCCTTCTCTGTCTGACTTACCTCACTTAGTATTCAGTATAATAATCTCTAGGTGCACCTATGTTGCTGCAAATGGCATGACAGTATTTCACTCTTTTTTATGACTGAGTAATATTCCATTGTGTGTGTGTGTGTGTGTGTGTGTGTGTGTGTGTGTGTGTATATATATATATATATATATATCACATCTTCTTTATCCCTATATATTTTGGATTTGCCTAGCCAGCCCTTAATTCCTTGTAATATTCCTTGCAATAAATTTCTTACCCTCTGAACCCTAACTGACACACACTCTAACCCTCCTGCCAGCAAAGTAAGAGACTATACTTGGTCATTTGCATCATAATATGAAATTTTTAAAATAAATAAAGATCTTCATTGTAAAACACATTTTGATAGAAGTACAATTCTAAGGATTCCTAGCAGAAATAATTAACATACTGTTTCTGTATGTGTTTTTGTTTATGGTGTGGAGAGGGAGGGTGGGGAGAAGAGATAAGGCATTAAAAAGCAAAAAACACTTTGAAATCAAAAGATTTCCTTTGTACTTGCCTGACCAACAAACACTATAATTTACAATAATGTTAAGGCATTAAGCAAAAAGTAATGAAATTTTAAGGATGAATTTCAAGCATCAGCCAGCATGTGAAGGGTGAAGGCAGTCACTACACTTGAGATTATTCATATGTTCATTAAACAAATATGTACTGAAGAAGAAATCTTTTAATGAAAGAGCATGGAACTTGATCTGAAGACCTCAGTTCAAATCTAGACTATGCCAGTTGATAGCTATATGAAACCCTTAACCACTCAGTTAGTTTTTAGCATAGGGAATTTCAAAGGAAACTTTTGCTTTATTTATATTGTTTGAATTTTTAAAGTCATAATGGTATCCCTTTATTAGTTTTATAAATAATTATATCTTTAATGTAATTATTGTATATCAAAGTAAAAGTGACATTGCATGTTATAAATTATAAAAATAATAAATATTTTTGTATAAGTAATAAGTAATTTAATCCATTGTTTTTCTTTTTATGGAACAGACTCATAGGCAAAAACCAGCAGAGTAAACATAAAGAAGAAAGAAGAAAAAAATTAAAATATAAGGGCTAAAACAAATAGAGATTAACAAAAAGTAAAATTTAATTATTTAAAAAACTTATAAATTTGACATACCACTGCCAAATCTGTTTAAGAATGTCCAAAGTGAGGGAAGACACAAACCAAAGGGGAAATAACTCTAGATACAAAATATCATAAATGCCAATAAACTTGAAAACTCAGATAAGTGTAAAATTTCTGGGAAACTATCAAATACCAAAATTAGCCTGAGAAAAAACAGAAAACTTGAATAAGCTAATAAGCATTCGAAAAATTAAAATGGCAATTTCCCATATATATAAAAAAAGAGAGCCTAGATGATTTTAGAGGTAACATTTTACCAAATCTTTAAAGAAAAGATTAATATTATCTCATACAGGTTTTTGCAGAGCATAGAAAAAGAGAAAAAACACTCCAACTCACTCATAAGCCTAGAATAACCTTGATACCACACTGGATAGGAGGTGTAAGTAAAGAAAATCACATGTATGAATAAGGCAAACATCCTATGTGAAATATTACCTAACTGAATCCGACACTGTATTAGAAAAAAAGTTTTGTACAGGTAGAGTTTTCCTAAAAATACAAAGATAATTCAACATTAGAAAATCAACCAATGGAATTCATATTTGCGGACTTAAAGGAGAAAACCCACATGTTTATCTCAATAGCTGTAGAAAAAGTCATTGCTAAAGTTTAATACCTACTTACAATAAAACGTCTTAAAAAACTAAGAAAACTGCTAAAGGCTACTTATCAAAACCTACAGAAAATATACTTAATGGGCAAACTTTTGGAGTCTTACATCTAAGGCTAGGAACAATAAAAAAATGCCTGCTAATGCTATTTCTACTCCTTATATTAGTGGAAGTGCTGACAAAGTCGATGATAAGAAAAAAGAGCCATTTGGACTCACAGACTGGAAGTAAAGAGACAAATATATAATTTATGGCAGATTATATGGTTATTTACATGAGAAAATAAGCAAAGACAGCTATTAGAACTAAAAAGATTAAAACCCAAACAACATTATTTCTGTATACAAAAATCCATGTTTCAAAACTCAGACATTTTCCTATACATGCAGTAGCCAATTAGAAAATAAGATAGCATGTCAAAGCAACCAAAACTGTAAAGAATCTAGGAACTGACTTAACAAAAGATGCACACAACCTTTATGGAAAAAATTTTAAAAAACATTAAAAGAGACCTAAGTAACTGGAGAAATATACAATGTTTACAAAAGAAAAGATTTAACATTGTAAAGATGTTGATTCCCTCAAAAATGATCATAACTATAATGCAATTCCAACAAGACTTAAATGGAATTTGAACTAATTCTAAATTTACATGGAAGAAGAAAAAGTCTACCAATAACTAAAACTGTTCTCAAAAGAAGAGCAGAGGACTTGCCTGGTGGCGCAGTGATTAAGAATCCACCTGCCAATGCAGGGAACACGGGTTCGAGCCTTGGTCCGGGAAGATCCCACATGCTGTGGAGCAAGTAAGACCGTGAGCCACAACTACTGAGACTGCATGCCACAACTACTGAAGCTCATGCACCTAGAGCCCCTGCTCTGCAACGAGAAGCTACCACAATGAGAAGCCCGTGCACCGCAATGAAGAGTAGTCCCCGCTCGCAGCAATTAGAGAAAGCCCATGCACAGCAACAAAGACCCAACGCAGCCAAAAATTAATTAATTAATTAATTTAAAAAAAAAAGAAGAGCAGGGAGAATAAATTCACACTACCTGATATTAAGACATACTGGAAAGCTATAATGTTTAAAGCAACTGTTAAAACATGTGATACTATTGCAGGAACAAACAGGAATATAATGAGTACAGACATACGTACAGATCCATATGCCAATTATGCCCATGGGGAGTGGATATATGATCAAATTGGTATCATGAATCACTGGGGGAAGATGCATTATTTAACAAATAGTATTGACGAAGTCAGCTCACTTGAATGAACAAAAATAAAATTTGAATCATACTTACACACAAAGAAACTCAGGCCTAAACACAAAAGGTACAACCAGAACATTACTAGGAGAGAATGTAGGAAAACAGTTTGTGAACAAGATGTAGAAAGCACAGCCTGTGAGGTAAAATGTGATGGATCTATCTACATTAGATCTTTCCCCCCTCCCTTCCTCCCTCCCTCCTCTCTCTCTCTCTCTTCCTTTTCTTTCTTTCTTTTTCTTTCCTTCCTTCCTTCCTCACCATGCAGCATGTGGGATCTTAGTTCCCTGACCAGGGATTGAACCTGTGCCCCCTGCATTGAGAGCATAGAGTCTTAACCATTGGACTGCCAGAGAAGTCCCAATGTAAAGATTTCTGTTCAACAAAAGACATAAGTAACAGATGGATGGCAATCTGGGAATCTAGTTTTTGCTGTGTATACCATCAACTAAGAACCAACATCTAAAATTTTTAAAGAACTTCTGAAAATTAACCAGAAAACCCAATAGAAATGTGAACACAGGGGAATTCCTTGGCAGTCCAGCCATTAGGACTCAGCACTTTCACTGCCGTGGGCCCGGTCCAATCCCTGCCCTGCAAACCAAGATCCTGCAAGCTATGGAGAGGCACTTCACAAAATGAGAAACCAAAATATCTCATAAGCATATTAAGATATTTTCAATCTTGTTAGTAATCAAATAATGCAAATTCAAACAATAGTAACATACTACTTTATGCCCCTCAGATTTACCAAAACCAAAAAGTTGTATAAAACTTTCGATAATGATGTAGGGAAACATGATCAGCTGATGGGTGTGTAAACCTGAGCCATTCTGGATAATATTTTGGAGGTATTTAATCACAAGCATACAAAAATATATATATACACAAAGTCCACCCCCCTCAGAAAAAAGAGAACAAAACCCCCAAATACCTTAATACAAGAATGTTTATGGTAGCATTATCTACAAAGTGAATACTTAGAAACACAGAAGGCACTCAACTTCATATTTAACTGAATTCGAGTTCAGAAAGGTGACAGAGAAGAGTTTCCTGCCCTATATGGTAAATTTCTTTGAGGACAAGAACCATAGTTTATCTTTGTATCCCTGTGCATATGGCTTGATAGGAGATATTCCATAGCTGTTTGTTAAACTGACTAGTAGTGAAACAGAAGTTTTTAAGTAGCTGCAAAAAAAATTTGGTAACAATCACATCCATTGTCCTTGGTTAGTCACACAATTTATGGTTAGCAAACAGGGACTAGAAAACAAAGTCACATGCCATGGTCCAGTACCCTCTATTACATTATTTTCTCTCTTCAATTGTCTGGTATGACATTCCATTGAAAAAACAGGGCACATTTTCACTTTTTCTATAGAAAATTCTTTGAAGAGTGGTAGAGAGTAATAAAGTCCTGTTTATTCTAGCTTAAAAAGAATTTGTCTAATGATGTTAGAGAACCATTTTTCTAAGCTATAAACAAGAAATTTAGATCCGAATTTTGTATTCTCAAACTTCAGTCATTCATGTTTCACCTGCTCAATTTTTTCCATGTCCATGTATCATTATTTATTTCACGCTTTTTCCTTAACTGCTTGCTTAAAAAAAAAAAAAAAGTTCTGTCCTAAGTAAAAATATTCATGAATCAGATTTGATGTTACATTTTACAACATATAATTTACAACCATGAAAATAAAACTATGTACTATATATAATTATTTTTATATGTTGTTCGCTTTATGAGTCTGTATTAGATGATTTCTGAGGTTCCTCCTAAACTAACATTCTGTCATTTTGTGTTAGTTTCTCTACTTCAGCAATTTAGTTGTTCACTAAAGAACACTGGATCAGTGCCACAAGGCACTTAACCATAATCTTGTAACCATAAAGAAAGAAGTGCCATGAGGGAATTTCCTGGTGGTCCAGTGGTTAGGACTTGGTGCTTTTACTCCGTGGCCTGTGCTCAATCCCTGGTTGGGGAACTAAGATTCCGCAAGAGCTGCGCAGCCTCCTCCCTGCCCCGCCCCCCAAAAAAGTGCCATGATATTCTGCTTTTTAAAACTCCAAAATAGACGCATTAAAATTTCTAAATTCAGCACTGCTGTTAGACAGAAATTTATAAAATATTTACAGGGTGTAGAAGCGAGTGATGTGGTGGGTATATGATATGAAAGGATTAACTTATTTTAAACACAGTTTGGAGAATACAGAGAAGGAAGAATTAAAGAAAACAAATCCACTCTCACCTTGCTAATCGGGAAAATTTTAATCTTTTGAGACTTTCTGAAAGTCCAAATGAGGTGAGGAAGAGTTGCACAGAGGAGGGTAATCAGTCATAGAATATAGTTCGAGCAATATGTTTTTTAAAAAAACATAATTCTATAGCAGAGAAGTGGTAACCCTAAATAAAACGTGCAGGGTAGGCAAGAAAAGAGAATTCAATAGTCTCAGATTTCAGCCAACTAAAACCCAAAACATCATGGTAAATGGTCTTTAGGCAGAGGATCAAAAAACTAAAGACAAAACCAAAAAAACCACTACCCACCAGAAATTACATTTCCGTGTTATGATTCCAACTCCTAATCTCAGCTTATTCTGAAGAATAAGGGCAAAAGTATCAATGATTTCAACTGTAATGTTTTTCAGTAGTGGACACTATCTGGATAAGATATTTAAAAACTAGAAAACATTTTTTATTCAAAACATACTTTTCATTAAATTTTTCAATGTGTAATTCATTCAGCTCAATATTTTTAGCAAGAAAAAAATTATCCAGGTCATATTTGTTTGCCTATTTAAAACTCAAAATAAACAACAAACTTAAAGGTTGTAACAACAAAAATTCCCCTAAAAAAGTATCGAGTCATCCCTTTTAAAGTATGGGATTAAGACTAGTAGATGACACAATATTCCTATTTAGCCATGTGAGAAAATTATTTTTACAATGAAGAAATTACTTTTCATAAATGTGATTTATTTTGGGTTCAGGTAGTTACCAGTTTAATACCAAGGTTACTAAGGAGAATGAACTTAACAAGGAAGTTGTGGTGATGCTTTAATATGGAAAAATCTTTATATAGAAAATTATTTTTCAAATCACTAGTATGAAGCAGACTCCAAGCAACTAATAAACTATTAATATTTTTAGTTTTAAACTTACAAATTGAGCATATAACTTCATATAATAAACATGTAAATTACATGTAACAACTTTTAGCTTTGTGAATTTACATTTTATACCATAAATGTACATACACATTTTTTCTCTTAGATTTGACTGTTGTCTTAAGAGCTTAATTTATGGAAAGCTAAACCAATATAAGATATATTTGTAAATCCATAAACTAAATGCCATGAATAATTCTTGTACTCTATCTTCAGTCATCAGAACTTGAGTTACAAAGGAATATATATTCAAAAGTTCATTTTTAATTTATAGGGATGAGACTGTTAATCATAGGGTAAAACTGACTAGCCAGATTTGCTTCTCTGTTGGGATTTACAGTTAAACTATTTATTTTCAATTAAAAAGTATTGATTCTTTTAAGTCAATCTGCTTCTCAAGAGGATTGTGGCTATTTGATATGTATTTTTTTCTTTTGGCTGTGCCGCACGTCTTGGGGCGTCTTTGTTCCCCGACCAGGGATCTCACTCGTGCCCCCTGCCATGGACGCATGGAGTCCTCACCATTGGACCGCCAGGGAATTCCCATGGCTATTTGATTTTTATTAGCTTTTTCAAATTTATGTCACTTATAGTGCTTTTAAGTCATGAAAATTCCATCAAAAATTAATCACAGTAGTTTGGGGAGTATATTAACATGCTTGTAAAAGGTAAGACTGGGAGAACAAGCTGAGTAAGATTAACTGTAAATTGCCAGGAATTAAGTAATTCAATGTTTTGAAAATCAGATTTAAAAACTAGGAATAGTGTTAGTTTATTGGGGGAAAACGAAACGCTACTGGCTACACCTGCCAATAATTCAGCTATCACCTAACAGGCTACAGACCCTGTGAAACAGAGAAACTGGTTAATACGTGATGACACACTCAGAGGAATAAGAAAGGTGATTTAAAATGGTAAAATTGGCAAATTCACAAGCAGGAAATTTACAAGCTTTTGAGTACCACACAGTCATTTTCAAATAACATGAACTGCAAAGTGAAGATGAAAAAAAAAGATCCAGCACTACTGTTCACTACTGCCAAGAATTCTATTGTAGCGCTAATAAACATCACCATCTGTTTTCTCGAGTCACAAAAGAGTACAGTGGAAATGTCTGTTTTTGCGCAGAAAAAATCTAGAAGCAATTAGAAAATTTTCTTTTTAGGTAGGTTTGTTTTTCCAAAGAAGTTCATTTAGCTAAAAATATAGACTTGCTACCTCAGCAATTTATCGTCAGTCATAGGCTTATTTGAAAGCTGAGTCAAAGCAAAAAGGTTTTATTGGACAAACTGTCAGTGAGATGTGGCCTCAAGCTGCAGATTCAGCAAAAAAGCACTAAATTGTATGGTTCTAAAACTTGGATTTAATACCTCTGGAGTAGTTGCATTACAATCTCTAATTTGATTACTAACACCTGATCAAAAGTAAAGCTGTAAAATACACAATTAAAAAAAAACCCAGGCATTATTTATTTAAGGTTTGTTTCCTAAAAATCAAATTCCTGAAGCTGGATGTATATTTAAAAAGTATAGACAGAATTACCAAGAAGGTAGTTGAATGGCTAGGTTACGTAGTTATGAAAAACGTCCCAAGGACAAACCTTAGATTTTTATGTAACACGGTGTAATGGAAACATAACTACACTGGAAGCCAAATAACTTGGATTCCACTCCTGTCTGTTTTGGGACCCTGGCCTAATAATAACCCTAAGTTTCTGTTTCTATAAGAAACTTAGAAAACTAGAGGGTGTAGACGAGATGGTTTCTAATGTTTTCTTCCTATTTCATTATAATTTTAAATCTTCTAAGAAACATTTACATCAGACAGCTCTACCTGGAATGTGATAATCAGATAGAATGGTAGTTTCTAGCAATACAGGTATGCATATATAACAAAATGGTGGAAATAAAAATGATTGGTTTTGAAACTTGTTGCTGCCACCATTCTCAAAACAGACTCAATTCCCATGGGTCTTGAAGTAAAAAAAAACACCGTGGGTCATAAATCAGTCTTTTCAACTACATCAATATTTCTGAATGACAATATAGTTAGTGCCAGCGTTTATTATACTTGAGGTCAATAATGCACAAAATGCAATCTCCTTGATACTATAAAAAGCTGTTACTGATTTGTAGTTGTTGTGCCTCTCCCTCACTCCACTCAGTTCACATGTTGAAGTCCTGGGCACCAGTACATCAAAATATGAACTTATTTGGGTATAGTGTCTTTATCAAGTTAAAATGATGTTATCAGGGTGGGCCCTAATCCAATGACTGGCTGGTTCCTTGTAAAAGGGGCAAAGTTGGAAACAGACTTGCACTCAGGGAGAAGACCATGTGAACATGAAGACAGCCACGTACAAGCCAAGGAAAGCAGCGGGGAACAGATCCTTCTCTCACCGCTCTCAGAAGGAATCAACTATGCTAATATCTCAATTTTGAATTTCTAGCCTCTAGAACTGTGAGGCAATAAATTTCTATTGTTTAAGCCACTCAGTTTGTGATAATTTGTTATGGTAGCCACAGGAAACTAATATAGAAGATTGATTTACCACTATCAAAAGTAATCTATACATTTTCATACAGCAACCCCTATCTCCCACATCTTCCTGTTTCCATTTTAATACTTCAGGGGGTTTTCTCAGAAAATGATTTGGTATCAGAAGTTTGGGTATGACTTTGCAGTTGCATAACTGAAAATGAAATGTGAACAGATTATAAATAACCTGTTTATTCATTTATAAATGAGTTATGAAATGTTACTTTATTGTTAAACCCCTTACCAGTTTCTCCCCATTTAAAATTATTTAGCACATAGATGGGGTTAAAATAGAGTCAGAATTAAAAAAAGACTGCCAAGAAAACCAGATCTCTCCTTCTTACCATAACGCTGGCCTCCTAGTGTCACTGAAACAATCACACAGATGGGGAGTTCACTGATTGCCTTGGGGATAATAATTGTTGGGGAATGCAAAGGAGGGTCTGGATCTTATTAATGGGACTATCAGTGGACTTAAGTGCGTATTATGTTGCACTTTAGTTCTGGTAGTACAGTACTTTAACGACTTCATACATGAAAAACTGATCTTGTTTTGAGTTTAAAGAAAAAGTTTACAGCACCTATGTTTACGGAAGGAAAACTATAGTCTAATTTCTTCAGTACATCTGTTTCTTATCGATTTATGAAATCAGAGAACATGTAAGAAATATGACGATAGTCACCAAAAGCGATTAAAAATACCAACTACAATACACTGAAAATGCCACATTTAGGATACAATTATATACTGAAAAAGGTAGCAATGCCAAGAAAAAAAATTTAAAAAGATCTTGTTAAAGACAGTTCTCATAAGTTGTGTTTAAAATCATCCATTTTAACATCTGCAAAAAAGTCAAATTTATTATTTTACATCAACATTATGGAAGTTAAAGAGAACAATCAAGTTGTCTCATGGACTGGAAGGTGACTTATTAATTCCCTTTCATTTACAAACCTCATTAAGCAGTCACTACATTTATGAGGTAAATCAGCCGAATGCTTGAAATCTAGATGAATTTTAAGATCTTCAATCTGTCCTGTTGAATATTCACAATATTGGCATAAATAAATTCCTTCAGATAAATGTGAATTTAAATGTTTGCAATATTCTAGCATACTTGAAAAGCCTTTCCCACAGTCATCACAAACATGAGGAAAAATTTTAGTATGTTCAATAGCAACATGCCTGTTAACATTTGTATGAAGTCTACTCCGAAACCCACATACTTGACATACAAAGAAGTTTTTACATTTGTCAAATGTAATTTTGCTTAAGAGGCTGTACTGTCCATGTTCTCCATTGTTATACTTATCACTTAACTCTATTAATTTACATGCATGCTCATTTACCACATGGCTATGCAAGTCTTCTGGATCATTCGTTTCATGTTCACAGAACTGACACAAGTACTGTTCATCACAGCTGTGCTCCTGGAAATGTAGGTAGAGTTCACTGCTTGAGGAGAACTGTACATCACACTGCTCACACCAATAAAGGTGATCACTAAAATGGGTGTCTGCAATGTGCTGGCTGAGGTTCTCAAAAATTACTGTCTTATAATCACAGTATTTACAAATGTAGGGATCCTCTTCATGCAGTTTGGCATGTTCGATCAGGAGCATGTTGGTAGAGAAACTTTCTTTGCATACTCTACAGACATTTGAATCAGTACGCTTATGCTTCAAGATCATATGCTGCTTTAAATCAGAAAAATATTTGCTGTTGAACTCACAAAGTTCACATTTATAGAGGCCACTGCTATTAGCTCTCAGTAAAGGCCATTTCTGCTGGGCAGTCACATTAAAAGCTTGGCTCTTGTCAAGAATTTTGCAAAGTTTAGCTGGTGGCTCTTCATCAGTTTGGTCTTGGAGACTCTCAGAGGAATTGTTTTCTGTCTCTATATCATAATCTTCAGAAATTGCATGCACTTCCGCAGCAATTGGAACATCTTCAGCAGTGTGAACTTCTATAGGGCTCTCCTCTTGAGTTTGCTGGTTGACTGATTCAGGGGAGTCGCACTCTTCATCACAAATTTCAATATCAGCAGATTTTTCTAAGAAATAAAACAAGGCTATTATTATTATTATTACTAAATAAGACCTACTAAATAAGTCACTGACAAAAAGAAATTTATTTTACTTATTATTTTTTCACTGATCTATACAAAATGTGCAAATTCTATTAATTACTTTCCCTTACCTGTAGAAAAGGTAGTGTGATCTAGAATTCTAAGTACAGGACTGGGAACCAGGTAGTTTTGATTTCTGTTTCTGGCCTTGATTCCATCTGTAAATTTTGGCAAGTCATTTGACGTCTCTGTATCAGAATCATCATCTGTGAAAAGGGATTTGGAAAAATATTTATTATTTATATCAAAGCAGTAAACATTATTCTAAAACAAAGCACAAATGTTTTTAAATATAATTTAGAATTCCAACAGAACTAAGGACTTAAATTTAGCTATGAAAAGCTTTGTTATCTGCGTACCACAGATACACAGAAAATCTGTCCAAACAAGCAACTACTTTTGTTTCCATGCCCTATTTGGACTAGAATACACTTTTTAAAGTTACTTGGGAATTTTAACTTGAAATTACTGAGTTTGAGTAAGTCTTTATTCCCTCAGCTCAGCCCCGTTTATTTATTTTTTAACACTTTTATTGGAGTATAATTGCTTTACAATGGTTAGTCTCTGCTGTGTAACAGTGAATTAGCTATACACATACATATGTTCCCATATCTCTTCCCTCTTGTGTCACCCTCCCTCCCACCCTCCCTACCCACCCCTCTAGGTGGTCACAAAGCACCGAGCTGATCTCCCTGTGCTATGCGGCTGCTTCCCACTAGCTATCTATTTTACATTTGGTAGTGTATATATGTCCATGCCACTCTCTCACTTTGTCACAGCTTACCCCTCCCCCTCCCCATATCCTCACGTCCCTTCTCTAGTAGGTCTGTGCCTTTATTCCCATCTTGCCCCTAGGTTCTTCATGACCATTTTTTTTTCTTTTTAGAGTCCATATATATGTGTTAGCATATGGTATTTTTCTCTTTCTGACTTACTTCACTCTGTATGACAGACTCTAGGTCCATCCACCTCACTACAAATAACTCTATTTCATTTCTTTTTATGGCTGAGTAATATTCCATTGTATATATGTGCCACATCTTCTTTATCAATTCATCTGTCCATGGACACTTAGGTTGCTTCCATGTCCTGGCTATTGTAAATAGCACTGCAATGAACATTGGGGTACACGTGCCTATCTATTTATGGCTGCGTTGGGTCTTCGTTGCTGTGCGCGGGTTCTCATTGCGGTGGCTTCTGTTGTTGCAGAGCACGGGCTCTAGGCACGCGGGCTTCAGTAGCTGTGGCTCGAAGCCTCTAGGGCACAGGCTCAGTAGTCGTGCTGCATGGACTTAGTTGCTCCGCGGCATGTGGGATCTTCCTGGACCAGGGCTCGGACCCGTGTCTCCTGCATTAGCAGGTGGATTCTTAACCACTGCGCCACCAGGGATGCCCATGTGCCCTTTTGAATTATGGTTTTCTCAGGGTATATGCCCAGGAGTGGGATTGCTGGGTCGTATGGTAGTTCTGTTTTTAGTTTTTTAAGGAACCTCCATACTGTTCTCCATAGTGACTGTATCAATTTACATTCCCACCAACAGTGCAAGAGGGTTCCCTTTTGTCCACACCCTCTCCAGCATTTATTGTTTGTACATTTTTTGATGATGGCCATTCTGACTGGTATGAGGTGATATCACATTGTAGTTTTGATTTGCATTTCTCTAATGATTAATGTTGAGCATTCTTTCATGTGTTCGTTGGCAATCTGTATATCTTTGGAGAAATGTCTATTTAGGTCTTCTGCCCATTTTTGGATTGGGTTGTTTTTTTGATATTGAGCTGCTTTTAAATTTTGGAGATTAATCCTTTGTCAGTTGCTTCATTTGCAAATATTTTCTCCCATTCTGAGGGTTGTCTTTTCATCTTGTTTATGGTTTCCTTTGCAGTGCAAAAGCTTTTAAGTTTCACTAGGTCCCATTTGTTTTTTGTTTTTTTGTTTTTTTCTTTTTGCGGTATGCGGGCCTCTCACTGTTGTGGCCTCTCCCGCTGCGGAGCACAGGCTCCGGACGCGCAGGCCCAGCGGCCATGGCTCACGGGCCCAGCCGCTCCGCGGCATATGGGATCCTCCCAGACCGGGGCACGAACCCGTATCCCCTGCATTGGCAGGCGGACTCTCAACCACTGCGCCACCAGGGAGGCCCTGTTTTTGTTTTTATTTCCCTTTCTCTAGGAGGTGGGTCAAAAAGGATCATGCTGCGATTTATGTCAGTGTTCTATGTTTTCCTCTAAGAGTTTGATAGTGTCTGGCCTTACATTTAGGTCTTTAATCCATTTTCAGTTTATTTTTGTGTATGGTGTGAGTGTTCTAATTTCATTCTTTTACATGTAGCTGTCCAGTTTTCCCAGCACCACTTACTGAAGAGGCTGTCTTTTCTCCATTGTATATTCTTTCCTCCTTTATCCAAGATAAGGTGACCATATATGTGCATGGGTTTATCTCTGGGCTTTCTATCCTGTTCCATTGATCTATATTTCTGTTTTTGTGTCAGTACCATACTGTCTTGATTACTGTAGCTTTGTAGTATAGTCTGAAGTCAGGGAGCCTGATTCCTCCAGCTCCATTTTTCTTTCCAAGATTGCTTTGGCTATTTGGGGTCTTTTGTGTTTTCATGCAAATTGTGAACTTTTTGTTCTAGTTCTGTGAAAAATGCCATTGGTAGTTTGATAGGGATTACATTGAATCTGTAGATTGCTTTGGGTAGTAGAGTCATTTTCACAATGTTGATTCTTCCAATCCAAGATCATGGTACATCTCTCCATCTATTTGTATCATCTTTAATTTCTTTCAGCTGTGTCTTATAATTTTCTGCATACAGGTCTTTTGTCTCCTTAGGTAGGTTTATTTCTAGGTATTTTATTCTATTTGTTGCAATGGTAAATGGGAGTGTTTTCTTAATTTCACTTTCAGATTTTTCATCATTAGTGTATAGGAATGCAAGAGATTTCTGTGTATTAATTTTGTATCCTGCTACTTTACCAAATTCATTGATTAGCTCTAGTAGTTTTCTGATAGCATCTTTAGGATTCTCTATGTATAGTATGTCATCTGCAAACAGTGACAGCTTTACTTGTTCTTTTCCAATTTGGATTCCTTTTATTTCTTTTTCTTCTCTGATTGCTGTGGCTAAAACTTCCAAAACTATGTTGAATAATAGCGGTGAGAGTGGGCAACCTTGTCTTGTTCCTGATCTTGGTGGAAATGGTTTCAGTTTTTCACCATTGAGGATGATGTTAGCTGTGGGTTTGTCATATATGGCCTTTATTATGTTGAGGTAAGTTCCCTCTATGCCTACTTTCTGGAGGGTTTTTATCATAAATGGGTGTTGAATTTTGTCAAAAGCTTTCTCTGCATCTATTGAGATAATCATATGATTTTTCTCTTTCAATTTGTTAAAGCCCCAGTGTTTTAAAGTTAACATGGACAAGCTGAAATGCCAGTCAGTAGAGAAAACTGCACTTCAACATCAGGTCTTTCTTAAACAGACTTTATGTTTTAGAAGTTTCAGATTTACAGGAAAAAAAAAAAGACAGTACAGAGAATTCCCATATATCCTCCATTCAGTTTCTCCACTCTTAACATCTTACATTAATATTTGTTACAATTAATGACCAATACTGGTAAGTTGTTATTAACTAAAGTCCATACTTCATCCAGATATCCTTGGTTTTTACGTAATATTCTTTTTCTGTTCCAGGATCCCAACCAGGATATCTACCATTTAGTTGTCATGTCTCTAGGCTACTGTTAACTGTGGTAGTTTCTCAGACTTCCCTTGTTTTCAAAGACCATGACAATTTTGAGGAGACTGGTAAGGTATTTTGCAGGATGTCCCACTAATGAACTTTGGTTTTTTTTTCATGATTAGACTGGGATTATGGATTATTGGGAGGGAAACACAGAGGCAAACTGTCATTTTTATCATATCATATCAAGAGTACATACTATTAACTTGGTTTATCACTGTTGACGTTGAACTTGATAACCGGGGTATTTATTAGGTTTCTCCAATGTAAAGTCACTCTTTTACTTTCCATACTCTATGCTTGGAATTAAGTCACTAAGTGCAGTCCACACTTAAGGAGTGGAAAGTTATGCTCCACCTCCTTGAGTGAGGATATCTACATAAATAATTTGGAATTCTTCTGTACAGATTTGTTTCCTCTCCCTTAAATCAGCCATTTCTCCAAGAAGCCCTTGTTTCTTTTATTGGAAAATGGTATTAGAAACCAAGGTCTGGGCACTAGATGTGCTCATTGCTACTGGGTTGTCATTTCTGCTAGGCCCCCTCAGCTAACACAGCAAAAAATATGTGCATGTACACTACCATGTATATATAAATATACCCATTAATGTTTCTGTATGTAACCATTTGTGTCTATATTAAGCCAAACATGAGTTAATACTGATGTCTCTGACTCTGCATGTTCTTTTCTTAAAATTTATTTATTTTTATTTTTTATTATTTTAAAAAATATTTATTTATTTATTTATTTGGCTGCACTGGGTCTTAGTTGTGGTACGTGGGATCTTTCAGTTGCGGCATGCAGTCTCTTAGTTGCAGCGTGTGGGATCTAGGTTCCTGACCAGGGGTTGAACCTGGGCCCCCTGCACTGGGAGCACGGAGTCTTAACCACTAGTGCCCCAGGGAAATCCCTGCATGTTCTTTAAATAATTTATGTATCTGTACCTATAATAGGAGCTCTTGGGAACTGGGAGTTTTGATTATTGCAGAGGAAGAAGAGAACAAATGCAAGTTACTATTCATCTTATGCTCTAAAAAGAGGAGTCAGTAGAAGATACAAGATTGAAAATGACCAAGTCCTTCACCCTCTGTTCTTTCCTTCCATTAGCCCTCCAGACTGAAAGGTATAGCTGAGTGGAAGAACTGTGTGTAACAGTATTCTTCACCTTTCATCATAAATGGTCCAAACTCTGGGTCATTCCTGCTTTGCCACTGATTCCTAGCTGATTAAAATTGATTTAGGAGGATGTGTTTTTGATTTATATCTCTGAAATAATGTTAAAAATTAAAATTCACTTTCTTACACAAAACTCTTTTGTTTTCTTAAGTTTAAACACTTGCCCATTTTGAAATCATCACTTTCACCCACATTTTCAAAAAAGAAATGAAAAATTATAAAAGCAACTTAAAGAAAAATATTTTGGAAAATTTAGATATACCTTTGTTGTCAAAATATTTTAAGTCTGGTTGTCTCATAGAACAAACACTATAACAATGATCAGAAAAAATGCCATTGAATCCATCTGCAATTCTGCTTATTCCAGAGGAATCTGAAAACAAAATTTTAAAAATTTCAAGCATACTGAACATATATACATTTAATGACAGCAATCTCTTTATCTAACTGATATAAAATTTCATAGTATTTGTAATAAAGTATTAATATTTCCCTCAATTCTCAAGGCTTTTATAATTCAGATCTGACATTGACTTTGAGCTTTGAAAGAACCATAAATTATACAATTTAAAATATAATACTCTGAAGCACACAAAGATACATTTGCCTTGGTCAGAATCCCACAAAATATAAGTATGCAATATACATGTTAATTGCAAAACAAAACAAAACAAAACAAAAACCCAAAAATAACAAACCAAAAAAAACATTGAATTAACTACCAAGAGGATCTGCCATGTAGGGTAGGAAAAGCATAACACATAGGGGAAAGTCTGAGGACCAGTTAGGGCTCTGAATATAGCCATTTCAACTCTTGCCTGGGAAGTGCCAGTAAGCAGTAAACCAGGCTTAATTTCCTCAGATATGAAAAATGTGTAGGTTGGGTTGGTTAACAGGTATACCTGAGACTGCCCCAAGTATATGCATGTGGGTTGCATTTGTTACAGATGGCCAAAGACATCTTATTTGCCAAGACAGCAGAGCCAACCTCAAAGAAAGGATCTAAAATTACACAAGCAAAAAGAAATTCATATTTCTGAAAATAATGTACAAGATGAAGTATTTTCCCAATGATGCAAAACATCTTCCACCAAGGTTATTGCTGTGCCTTAAGCACAAGCTTGGGAATCATACAGGCAAATATCCATTATGCTGTACAAGTATGTAACTTTGGATATCTAATTTTAAGTATCTATAAACCATGAAGCTGTGAGGAATAAACAATGTCTGTAAAGTTCTGATGTGTGCCTAGCACATGGCAGACATTGAGAAATATATATTCAGTTAATTTATTTAAAGTTTACTCTTACCTAAAAGTTGACCCAGATATTTAACTCTTATCAGATCATTTATGAGAAAATCATGGAAACACAATAGCATGGGAATACATGGCCTAACTTTTAAATAATTTAATCACACACTGACCTGAATAACGAGAAGGGTGTAAAGTCTTCCTTTTTCTTTTTTTAGGATATTCATTCATATCTCTTTAATCTAAAAATGGAAAAATTTAACAAATATATCACAACTGTTAATATTGTTATAAAATTTTCTTCTAACCAAGTAATTTATTGGCAATAGGAAGTATGTGTGCCACATGAAAATCCACCTCATAAGAGAAATGTTAAACAATGCTTCTGCTTACATTTTGGATTTATTTTTCTGATCAAGTTTAAAGGCAGGACACCAAGTTCTGTTTTCTTTCTTACTGAAGTCGAGAACTCCTTTTCAAATGTGGATGTAATTGTGAAAACTGGATAATAACATAAGTCTTATGCTTAAATTATTTTTTATAGAAGACAAATTGTGCATATGGCACCAAATTAAGAGTTTTACAGGTACATTTCTTACAGTTAGGAATATTTTGATGCAGTTTTGAAGCCACGGGTAGATACATTCCCTCAAAAAAATACTGTCACAAATCTGTATTGATGCCCTGGCTTCAGGGGGAAAAAAAAAACAACAAAAAACTCATCGTATAGAAGCTCAGAATATAATTTTCAAGAAAAAAATCATTTTCTGACTTATGAGGTCACATTCAACATTCTTTCGAGAACAAAAGAGTATGGCAGCCACTGAATGATTAAATTCCGACAGACTGTTATAGAATTGACTAATTAGTTTTACTACATCCCACTTACTTGGTGTAATTCTTAATACTGGAGTGAGGAAAAATGAATTACAGGAAGTTTTCACAGATGGTAAAAAAAATGCCTGTAGAGAAAAACATGACAAAAGTCATATGAGCAAATATATAGTTCATTTCTGAGACTCAAGAATACAATGGTGGGCTTCCCTGGTGGTACGATGGTTAAGAATCTGCCTGCCAATGCAGGGGACATGGGTTCGAGCCCTGGTCTGGGAAGATACCACATGCTGTGGAGAGACTAAACCCATGTGCCACAACTACTGAGCCTGTGCTTAGAGCCCTTGAGCCATAACTACTGAGCCCGCGTGCCACAACTGCTGAAGCCTGTGAGCCTAGAGCCCATGCTCCGCAACGAGAAGCCACTGCAGTGAGAAGCCCACACACTGCAACAAAGAGTAGCCCCCACTCGCTGCAACTAGAAAAAGCCTGTGTGCAACAACAAAGACCAAACGCAGCCCAAATAAATAAATAATTAAATAAAGTTAAAAAAAAAAAAAGAATATAATGGTACCAGATCTTAGTCAACTAGAAAGCTATACAGAATTATTAACTCAAGTACAATATTCTTTTGAACATACTGTATTAAGTACTAAAACTTGTATAAATCTATAAATATGTGACTATATGTAAATGTGTCACGTTTCGTTGAAATGAATTTACCTTCTAAAGCTATAGTTGTATCTTAACCCCAAAATAGGAATATAAATCTCATTAATTTATTTAGCCACAGTGAAAGCCAATATAATGCAAGCCAACTCCAAATTAGACTTTAAACTGTTTAAATCCTTATAGATTATTTAATAAAGTATAATAATGATCATTTGAGCACCAATTACCTACCATGCTGTGTACATTATTTTATTTAACCCTACGATTTGCAAAATCCACAACACTCTCAAAACCGCTATTCTTTACCCTTTGTTACTGATGAGGAAACTGAGGCATAAATTTAAGTCAGGGGAATGAATACTTAATAAGTGACAGGGCTGGGATTTGAACAAAGATCTGATTTTGAAGACCATGCTTTCAATCCCTTTATTTTAGTTGTGGAAACAAATAGGGAGATAAAGTGATCACCCCAATTCAAGTAATAGATCAGTGTCAGAATCAGAACTGCCTACTCCATTTCAGATTAGTGTTCTTCCCACTGTAGCACTGGGAAAGTAAGGAATGTCAGGGGAAAAAAATGCATTGTGAAGTCTTCTCTACCAGCTTATAAACTGCTTTTCTTATCACCACGGTGATATACTATATAGCAGGTAGAACTTGGCATCATTACTAAGACCATCTCATTTCTAGTGGTAAGGAACTTGAGGTGAACATACTGTTTTTGCTGCTTCACTAAGTTCTGGGTATATCAGCACTACACATGCTGTTATACTATACTTATAGTGCTGCTGAGTTTACTGCAAATTTTCCTTCTTTTATTTGATCTTCACAACAATCCTGTGAAGTACATAGAAGGGCTACTATCAAATCCACTCCAATTTTACTGATGAGGAAACAAACTCAGGGAAAGTCAAGTCAACAAAGTAGCAGAACCAGAGATGAAAAAGCATGTCTTCTGACTTCTGGGTTTTGAACAACTGTGTGAGTAAATCTTCATTTCTAATCACTGCTACCAGAAAGTTACGTCTTGCTTCCAGTTCTTACTCAGCCACCAACTGGGAGGAGGGGAAGGGAATCACCCAAAAAAATTGACAACCATGATTTACAGAAATGGTGTCAATATATATAATGCCTCACCTAACAACACAAATAGCGAGCCCACCCCCATCAAGTGCATTAAAAAATAAAAAAAGAAAAGCGGTTTTCATATTTATGTAATAAACTAAAATCTGAAGACTTATTCCTAATACCTTTTGTACACTTCCAGAATTTACACAGCTAAAACCTTTATACTTCATGTTCTAAATGTTCTACAAGTATCAGATAGAACACTGAAAACTGTCAGCCGAGCATGTTAAACACTTCAAATTCTTTCAAAAAACCAAGAAAAGGAAACCAAGCATGGCATCAGAATTAATGTTGCAAGCTGGCCTGGATTCAGACTGTCAGGTGGAAGGAACAGGATCACCTTGATCAGGAATTGTTTTGACTCCTACTTAGGGCTAAACAATATCCAAATGCTCACCAGACCTCCTTGAAGCCAAGATGGTACAATGCCCACTGAAGACCAAAAATGCTAACCATCCTTCATTTCAGCAAATGTTTTTAAGTGCCTTTTGTATGTATAACGGCCCTGATGAAGAAGTTTGGCTTTTTTACTTAGGTATGTCACATACACATTTGCTAACTAGTCCTCCTTTCATTGGGAAGATTCTGAACATGCACCTTTTAACTCAACTCCCCTTCCTCCCTTAAAAACAAACTACAGATGTAATATATGTCACTGCAGTAAAATTAGAAAAAAATTAAAATGAATTGACTCACTTAGAATCTATTCATCCAGAAAAACCAATGTTAACATTTTGGTGCATACACATCTAGACATTTTTCTCATGCTAAGGTATTCACAAATATTTTACGTTTACAAAAAGAAAATCATGCCATCCAAAACATTTTTTTAAAAGCAACTTACAAGGCACTCATCAGCATTTTTCCACCTGTCATTTTTTTCAACAATAAAAACGTCTAAGTACAAAACACACTACAGATAATAGGCAGTCAGCACTTACATCAAAGAGTTCAACCTTTCTAAGGCCTTTCTTGCAATGTAAATATTCTCTTTCTAATTGGTATAAACATAAGACAAGCATTTACAGTAAAAAGCTACAGTTTTCTTCTAAAGAGTTTTAAAAGCACGTTCTTTTCCACCTTCATTTTGAAACAAGTATATATTTTCCGGATTTTAAAAGAAATGAAACACAAAAATGCCACAGGAAAACTTGAACTAGAACTGACACTGTATGTCCAATTTAGTGTCAGTCTTTGCTTTATCTCTTTGCTAAGAGATAAACTGCCTCAAATCACTCGTGTCCCTTGGTTGTACTGAAAAACAAGACCAAAAGGAGTTATAAGCAGCCTAACAAGTGGCTTACACTATACTGGCTGGAGACTTATAGCCGCGACCGAGGCCTGAAGGTTGAGGCTAGAGGCGCGGTCAAGGGACGCGCCGCCGGAGGGTGAAGATGCCACCCGGCAGGGCCTGAGAGCCAGCGTGGCACCGACGGGCGTCCCGGGCCCAGACGCCCGGAGGGGCCCCTCAGGAGCCACCGGGACCCAGCCGCCTCCACCCCAGCGCCACGCACCGGCCCCACCCGGGCCCGGCGACTAGCGGAAACTCCCAAGCCCCGACCCCAGAGGCACCTTTCGGAAAAAAACAGCGGGGGGCCGAGGCGAGCCGGGGTGGAGGCATCCTCCACAGGGGATGGAACTGCCTTCGGGATGGGGGAGGGGAGCGCCATCCCGCCTGAAAACGAAGGCAGGGTTTCCATTTAAAAGACGCCATCCGGTCTTCCCTGCCCTCTCCCGCAGGAAGCTGCGCCCGCACGCCCGCACGCCCGCGGCCCCTGCAGCAGTGCAGCGCCCGACCCACTCCGCCCTCACACTCACCAGTCCTCGGGCCCCGCCCGGCCAGCCCAGGCGCAGCTCCGAGGCGGCGGACAAGGCGCCGGAGCACGGTTGGAGGGGCCGCGCAGCCCTGCCCTCGGGCGCACGGCGGCGGGCGGCGCCGCTCTAGCCCTCACGCTCCCGGGCGCTCCGCTGGGCCAGCCCCACTCCCTCCCCGCGCGCCCTATGCCCTGCCTGCCAGGGCCCCGGCCCAGGCTCTGCAGCCGCACTCACCGCCTCGCTCCGCGCCTGCGCCGCACGCCTCAGGGGCCCGCCGAGAGGGCGGGGAGGTGACTAGGTGAGAGTGGGGGCAGGGGAACGGGTGGCTTGGCCTCTCCGCACACCCGGCCTGGGAGGGACCACCGGCCTCAAGCGCCGGGGGTGGCCCGGCGGCCCGCCCCCACCCCAGGCAGGCACCTCGGCGCCGCGGCTGGTCCCTTCCGGGCGGGGGACCGCCCCTCCCGAAACGAGCGGGCGATTCCACCCTCTAGAATTGCTCCCGGCGAGGCTGCCGAAGGAACTTTCCCCCGCCCGCCCCCGGCCCTCCCTCCCGCACGGAAGAAGTGGGAGAAGCGACGCGCGCCAGGCGCCCTTTTCCCACTAAGCTCCTCCTGTGGACGTGCGAGAATGGTCTTGCTCGGGGTAGGCAAGGCATGTGGCGTTTCAAACCCCAAAGAGGGGCCGCAGCCTATTGGGGACGAAAAGGGCAGCTGTCTACAGGGCAGGAGGGTTAAGCTCTTAAAAGGTCGTGAATCATTGTTAGGCTTTAGCCGGATTCCCTGACTCAAAAAATCTTGGTGGAATGAGTGTGGAATTATAGCGGATTGCATTAGATGATTTAACTCCTTTTCCGACCTTGAGTTTCTAGGAGCAGAGGTAGAGAGGATTAAATTAAGGAAGCGTAAATAAACTTGTGAACAGGGTGTGGTCACATGTTT
The DNA here is from genome assembly GCF_964341445.2 of Mesoplodon mirus. Lineage (NCBI taxonomy): Eukaryota > Metazoa > Chordata > Mammalia > Artiodactyla > Ziphiidae > Mesoplodon > Mesoplodon mirus. The sequence goes on from NC_138982.1 coordinate 51,070,672, forward strand.
AATCTTTTTGACAAAGAGTTAAGGTTGTTAGTCCCAATTTACAAATTAGTAAAGTGAGCTTGTGAGGGTCTAGAGACTAAGTTTTATTCATTTTTGTAGCCTCAGCACCCGGTTCAAATAATTGTTAAATGGATGATTAAGCCCATATGGATTATCATGTGCCCAAGGTCACTCTAATAGTCAGGACTGCAATCTGTGTCTTTTTATCCATATGTCTACTGTGCTTTTCTTGCTTACCACATACTAACCAACAAACCAACCACCGGATAGTTATCATAGTCTTTACTCTGACCCCTTCAACTATCTCCCAGGAGATAAAAGTCATATTTGAAAGAGACACTAGTGTGTGTCTCGATTTTTACGATTTCATAACTTTTATGTGTGTTAAGCCCAAATAAACGAATATTTACGAATGCTGGCATGGCCTGAATAAAGTATGAAGAGATTTAGAGGCACCTTTTAATCCTAGTATAGTAAGTTATGGCACGAAATAGGGAATTGACACAGGTTTCTGGAATTTGTAAAGGACAGTATGTTTCGTTCCCTCCTCTTGGGTAGTTGGGCTGTTTCTTGATCTGATAACGGTGGAAGCCACTAGGGGGTGTTATGGAACCATTTTGAAGGCTTCTCTTTGCCCGCAGTGGTGAAACCATGCCGCGGTCCTGGGAAGGAGATCATTTTGCCCGCCAGCGCCGGCGCCTTCATTCCACTAGCGTTGTGCCCTGGCAGCGAGGAACTTTTGATTTGCGCTGGCAGCTGGACATCAGCTCTCTGTTGACTAAGACGACTCTTCTGAGAACCAACTTATAGAAAAGGTACACCTCAACTAAATTTGGACTTTATTTCTCACACCTCCCGTCTGCCTGGAACGGTAGTGTAATTAATCTATCTTTGGTTTGGAGTATGTTATTTCTTTATTGGCTTGTTAAGCATCAGGTGATGCTGATGCTGCTCCCAGGATCACACTTTGAGAACCACTAGCCTAAGGCTTTCCCCACCCAACCTGACATTGGGTAAATAGTACAGTGCTTCTCTCACTGTTCCACAGATAGGCTCCAGCTCTTTCTCATCTGTGTGTTTCGGTATGTTTCTTCCACCTGCAATTCCTTTCCTTTGTTTCTGTCTGTAAGATCAAGCTCACAGTTTATCTCTTCTGTGAAGTCTTTGATTTTCCCTAGCAGAGATCTCTGATCACTCTTCAGAGATTTTATAGCATTTGGTGCATTAGTCCACTTATCATCAAAGATGCATTACTGTGGAGATAATGAAGCCTTAAGCTTCAAGTCCCCGCAAGTGCATGAACCTCTTCTAGGATTAGGTACTTAATTTTGCATTTATAATTTTATTTTTCTTAAATTGGTGCCCTCAGTTGGCATAAGCTTCTGTTCTCACAAAATTTGGCTCCACCCCTGTTTATCATATTGTGTGTCCACAGACTTTGAATTCTAGTTTTATTATATTCCAGTCTGTTCCATCTCCCTGCTTAGCACAGGCATAGAGCCTCAATAAAATAGTCATTGCATATCTATCTTATGTCCAGCACTGTATTAGGTACTGGGGATACAGTATGAGCAAGATGGACGTGTTCCTTGCCATGCTGGTCCTAATAGTAGAGAAGATAGGCAATGAAACGGCATTGGAATGTAATGACTAAACATATATAAGGTAAGTAAAGAGTGTATGGGAGCTCATGACAGGTGCCTAGCTTGGTCTAAGGAGGATGGGGCAGGTAAAGAGTCTAGGGATTCAGCTTGTTGAATGAATTGATAAACTCTATCCAGGTTACCTAGCCTGATGACACTAGTGTAGACCTAACTGGGCGCCATAGTCCTGACTCAAACATGAGGCAATGGCATGCCATAGTCTTGCATCAGGGACCTCACATTCCCAACAGAGAAAACTGGACTCCGAAATTCTGAGCCACCTACACGGCAGAGGTCTTCCAAGCAGCCAGCCCAGTGCTTTCAAAACCAGCAAGCCCAGATCTAGCCAGCCAGTCAGTCCACTCACTTTGCTTCCTTAAAATAGGACAGAGATAGTCTTTTGGCTTTAAAAGTCTTACTCCATTTCTTCTTCTCTGAACCTCATCTCTGGGAGTCTACCTAGACTCTGTACTAGGTCAAGTTCTCTTCTTGGCTGTAAAACTTTTTCACTCAGTGCTCAATTTTCAATTGCTATTAGTCTTTATTGTTTCTTTAACTGAATGAATCAATGAATGGATACATAAAATCAGACTATATTTCTTTATTAGAATATTAATTATACCTTCTACAGTGTTTGTGTGGTACTTTTCATTTTCTAGAGTATTGACTTTATTTATAGCATCTGGGAAGGAAGGTCAAGTGTTGTATCCATTTGATAAATTTGAACTCAGACACTCATACCTGTGAGGGTCTGAAGGCTAAACCATGTCAAGGGAAACAGGTTAATAGATGATGAAAAGAAGTAAATAGGTATATTTGATATCCCTAGGAAGTAAATAGGTATATTTGATATCCGTAGGAAGTAAATAGGTATATTTGATATCCCTAGGAAGTAAATAGGTATATTTGATATCCCTAGGAAGTAAATAGGTATATTTGATATCCCTAGGAAATAAATACATATATTTGATATCCCTAGGAAGTAAATACATATGTTTGATATCCCTAGGAAGAAAACTCATTAACTGGTTAGGTCTGTGGTAGGCATTACTACTGTTCAACAGTATCAAATTTCTGGTGCTCTCTACTCTCAGTCATACAGGTGATTTTACTCCCTGTCCTGTTTGAAGTTGGGTAGAGCCACATGACTTGCTTTGGTCATTGAAATGTCAGTAGAAGTGCTATGTGTCACTCTTAGGTGGAGGCAATTCATTCCGGTGCTTGCTTCTCTAGCCCTCCCTTCCTCTGTCTGGAGAGCTATCAGGACACAAACAGACATGACATGAGCAAGAAACACTTTTGTTGTGTTAAATTGATAAGCTTTGGGGATTGTTTGTTATTGAAGAATCACTTTCAGGGAGTTCCCTGGTGGCCTGGTGGTTAGGATTCGGTGCTTTCACCTGCGGAGGACCAGGCTGGGGGAACCATCTCACGTGCCACTCGGCGCAGCCAAAATAAATAAAATAAATAAATAAATGAAACATTAAAAAAAAAACCCACTATGATTAAAAAAAAATCACTTTCCATCACTGACTGAGACAAAGGCTAAATTTATACATTCCTTCATCCAGGGTGTGAGGCTAAAGAACAGAGTCTATTAAAATCTATATTCCTTTAGTGTTTCTTTGGATTTTAAATTCAATTATTTATTCATTTAATGAGCGTTTATTAAAGCTTACTAGTTGCAAGATAACTGTGGTAGCCACTATGGAGGGGACAATACAAAAATATGTTTTTAGTTACTTGTATAGCAGCCTTATCAGGCCACACTGAAAATCTATGTAAATCTCTTAGAACTGTAATTTTCTTAGAGTATTTTCATGTAGCAGTTCTCATGTCTTACACCAAGTGGTGCCCCGTAGTAAATGGTAACAATGGGAGCTGCTTTTGATGATCAGGAATATCCAGAGTTTACCTATTCCGAACTTTGACAAGTCTAAACTGAGTAGCATTGCTTTTCCTTTTGGCAGTCAAAAACCGGAAAGACATAATTATTTATGATGATCACTAATCATAGTGAAACACCACCTCCTGGAGGCAGTGGATGGGGACTCTTGGGGTCTCCCAAGTAGACCGTCTGCTTTGAGAAGGTAAGAAATCAGTCTGTCTTGCTGACTGCTAATCCCCAAAGCTTACCTAGCACAGTGCTGACAGAGTGACCACCTAATATTTATTGTATGAATGAAGCACAGAGTGAAAGGATGCATGAAATCCTTACCACGGTGTAAATATTTGTACAGGTTTAGTCCGTTTTGTGTGTTCAAAGTATGTTTAATGGCAAAGATTTACATAGTAGGCATTCCTCTCATATTCAATTTTCCCCCCAAATATGTTTTGAAATATTAAATCTGTTTTGAAATAGGAAAATTGATATGGAGTCTTAAGGGGAAGGGTAACATCAGAACAGGCTTAGCTTGGGACTTCCCTGGTTGTCTGGTGGTTAAGACTCTGAGCTCCCAGTGCAGGGGGCAGGGGTTCGATCCCTGGTTAGGGCACTAGATCCCACGTGCCGCAACTAAAAGATCCCGCATGCTTCAACCAAAGATCCCGCATGCTGCAACTAAAACCCAATGTAGCCAAATAAATAAATAAATAAATATCAAAACAAAACAAAAAAACCGAAAAAACAAGCCTAGCTTAGTTACCCTTAAAAAGCTACAAGATTTTCAGGTACTTTGAAGCCATTAAGAAAAGAAAAAAGATTTGAGGAGGAACATCAAAAAGAATGTGGGTCATGATTTTATTGCCCTTCACCGGTGTAAAATCCCTTTAAGAATTTTAAAATGGATTATGTATCATCGATTTACTCATAAAAATGATGAGGTTCGGCATATTCAAAGGGTAGTTTACTTGGACAATAATATCACTAAATTTATTGTTTTCATTTTTAACCTGTGTGCATTTTGGATATTTTTATGACTTTTATAAACTTTCCAAATGTATATAAGAATAGAGAGAATAATAAATGTACCCTCATATACCCATCATCCCATTTTCAATAATTACCAAACCATACTTGCCTTTTGTTCTTTTCCCTTTGCTCTCCCGCCTTCCCTCCCTCCTTCCTTTTCTTCTTTTTTCTCTTTTTCAAGCATTTTGAGAAAATCCCAGGTCATTTCACTCTTACACAATTCTCTATAAAATATGGATATTTTCTTACATAAACACACATACTTTTCACACCTAACAAAAAGAACATTAATTCCTTAATATCATCAAAGACACAAATTTCTCTGTCTTACACATGTCCTTTTTTCAGTTGGTTTGTTTAAAAACAAGATCCAAGCAAGGTCTATAGTCAAACCTACTTGTTATGTTTCTTTAGTTGCAATTAAGCTGGAAAAACCCCTTCCCACTTTTTTCATGTCATTGATTGTGGAAGATGAATTTACATTTTTTTACTTTCAGTGTTTTAAATTTTATTACAAACAGAACTTGGAAGATTTGCACTTTAAGTAATTTTGCTTCTCTTAGTCTTTGCTAGCTTACAAAAAGAAGGCAGAAGTACAAAACAAAATAGCCAGGCTTCTGGGGTGGGGGAGAGAAATTACTGTTTTTAATTTATTTGGCTCTGTTAATATTAAACAGATTCAGAGGTCTCATTTTCTGAGGAGAAACAAAACATTATTGAGTACAACTAAATAATTCAGTCGCATTTTCCAAGCTTATAACACTTCTTGCTTCTTTGGCTGTTTCATTTTTATTTCTGTAAGGATCTCTGAAAATTAAAGGTTAAAATCAAAATCATTGAGAATAAGACGTCCAGTTCTCTATCTCTATATATCTTACCTTCTTCCTTATGAACAAAATCCTTACTTGAGACTGAAATGTGTCCAACTTAAAAACTGTGTTTTCCAGCTTCCCTTGAAGATAGAGATGGTATTAAGATACAGGTCTAGCCAATGAGATGTAGGCAGAGGTAGTTGTGAGGGAATATGAGGAAAGCTTCTTTTTAAAAATGGAGACAAAACTGTTCACAGAGAAAGGAATAGAAGTGGCCCTTAAACATATGAAAAAAATACTCAAATTAATTCTTATTAATATAAATACAAATTAAAACTACCCTGGGACTTCTCTGGTGCTCCAGTGGTTAAGACTTCATGCTTCCACTGCAAAGGGTGCGTGTTCTATCCTTGGTCAGGGAACTAAGCTTCCACACGCCACGCAGCCCTGAGCTATCATTTCTAACTATCTGATTGGTGTAAATCCCAAAATTTGGCAACAAACTCTTGGAGAAGTTGCAGGGAAACCAACAATTTCATGAATGCAAAATGGTATAACCCCTGAGGAAGATTTTGACAATATTAGCAAAATTACAGGTAAATTTACCATTCAATTGATAAATCCCACTTCTAGAAATTTATGCTTAAAATACACCAGCACAAATATGAAGTCACATATGCACAAGCTTTGTGTGTATGTTTTAGCCTTTTCCGGAGTTTCTTTTTTTAAAAAAATTTATTTATTTATTTATTTATTTATTTATTTTATTTTATTTATTTTATTTTATTTTATTTATTTTTGGCTTCATTGGGTCTTCGTTGCTGCACACGGGTTTTCTCTAGTTGCGGCGAGCGGGGGCTACTCTTTGTTGTGGTGCACAGGCCTCTCATTGCGGTGGCTTCCCTTGTTGCAGAGCACGGGCTCTAGGCGCGCAGGCTTCAGTAGCTGTGGTACACGGGCTGCGCGGCATATGGGATCCTCCCAGACCAGGGCTCGAACCCATGTCCCCTGCATTGGCAGGTGGATTCCCAACCACTGCGCCACCAGGGAAGCCCTCCTGAGTTTCTTAAATCATATTTGATTGTTGAAACAAAAATTATAACATTATATAATGTGCTCATTGTATACAGAGGAAATGCATGAGATTATTGTGCTTAAAAAGTGGAGGGGGCAAAGGGACCTAAGTAGAGTTAAGCTTCTACATTTCCCTTGAAGTGGTAAAACATTCATACCAGTAGGCTATGGTAAATTGCATATGTGTATTCTAATAAGTAGAGCAAATACTAGGAAAACTATACAATGCAATGTACTAAAAAACACTTCAAATAAATAAAAATGGAATGCTAAGTGTCCAAAAATCCACAGGAAGGTAAGAAAAGAGAAGCATAGGAATGAGAAACAGAGGAAACAAACAGAAAACAAATAACAAAATGACCTACTTAAGCCCTAACTTATCAATACTTACTTTAAATGTAAGTGGTCTAAATACATCATTGAAAGATGGAGATTGGCAGTGTTGATTAAAAAGTATTTGACCCAATGATAGCTGCTTACAAGAAACTTCAAATTCAATGGCATAGGTAGGTTGAAAGTGAAAGAAAAAGTAAAAGAGCCAAAATTGATATCTATTTGATTTCTTTGTAAGCTTTTACTAACTTTTTTTATAGTGAGCAACATTTCTTACCAAATTTCTATGGAGAGTGTAATTTCAAAATTATTTTTATTTTCTGCCAAAGCTCTTGATCCACTTTAAAAAGCTTTTATTTATTTATTTATGTCAGCTTTATTGAGATATAATGGACATATAATATTGTGTAAGCTTAAGGTGTACAAAGTGGTGATTTGACATACACATATATCACAAAATGATTACCACAATAAGGTTAGTTAACACATATTGTTAACTATAGTCACCATGCTGTACATTAGATCCCCAGATTTATTCATCTTATAAATGGTAGTTTGTACCCTTTGACCACCTTCACCCATTTCCCTTACCAGTTCCCCACTGGCTCCTGGAAACCGTCAATCTATTCTCTGTTTCTGTGAGTTCATTTTTTTTTAGATTCCACGTATAGGTGATATCATACAGTATTTGTATTTCTCTGACTTAATTTCACTTAGCATAACACACTCAAAATTCATCCATGATATTGCAAATTGCAGGATTTCTTTCTTTTTTAATGACTGAAATATATGCATATATATATATCACAAATATAAATATATATATATATATTTATCACAATTTCTTTATCCATTTATCCATGGATGGACATTTAAGTTGTTTCCATGTCTTGACTATTGCAAATAATGCTACAGTAAACATAGAGGTGCAGATATCTTCGATATAGTGATTTTACTTCTTTTGGATATATACCTAGAAGTGGAATTACTGGATCATATGGTAGTTTTATTTTTAATTTTTTTGAGGACCCTCCATACTGTTATCCAGAATGGTTGTACCAATTTACATTCCCACCAACTTTTCTCCACATCCTGGCCAGCACTGTTATCTCTTATCTTTTTGATAATAACCATTCTAACAGATGTGAGGTGATATCTCATTGTAGTTTTGATTTACATTTCCCTAGTGATTAGTGATGTTGAGCACGTTTTCATGTACCTGTTAGCCATCTGTGTATCTTATTTGGAAAAATACCTATTCAGGTCCTTTGCCCATTTAAAATTAGATTATTTGTTTCTTGCCATGAGATGTAGGAGTTCCTTATATATTTTGGATATTAACTGCTTTTTAGATAGATGGTTTGCACATATTTTCTCCCATTCCATAGACTGCCTTTTCACTTTGTTGATCATTTCTTTTGCTGCACAGAAGCTTTTTAGTTTGATGTAGCCCCACTTGTTTATTTAAGCTTTTCTTGATTGTGCTTTTGGTGTCAGAGCTAAAAAAATCATTGCCAAGATCAATATCAAGGAGCTTTCCCTGTTTTCTTCTAGGGGTTTTATGACTTCAGGCCTTACATTTAAGTTTCAATCCATTTTGAGGTAGTTTGTCCAACTGTTGTAAGATAGGGGTCCAGTTTCATTCTTTTGAATGTAAATATCCAGTTTTCCCAACACCATTTAATGAAGAGACTATCTCTTCCCTAGTGAGTATTCTTCACTACCTGGTCAAATATAGGTTGGCTGTAAATGCATTGGTTTATTTCTGGGCTCTCAATTATGTTCCATTGGTCTGTGTCTGTTTTTTGTTAGTTTGTTTATACTAGGTACTAAAAAATCTTTATTTAGTATTCAGAGCAAGTCCATAGGTGATTTTGCTTTCCTCATACTACAGATTAGTAAACTATGTGTCTGTTTTTATGCTGATACCATACTGTTTTGATTACTATAGCTTTGTAATATATTTTGAAATAAGGAAGTGTAATGCCTCCAGCTTTGTTCTTCTCTCTGAAGATTGCTTTGGCTATTCTTTTGTGGTTCCATACAAATTTTAGGATTTTTTTTCTATTTCTGTAAAAAAAAAATGCCATTGGAAGTTTGATAGGGATTGCATCGAATCTATAGATGGCTTTGGGCAGAATAGACATTTAACAGTATTAATTCTTCTGATCCATGAACGTGGAGTATCTTTCCATTTATTTGTGTCTTCTTCAATTCCTTTAATCAATGCCTTAGCGTTTTCAGTGTACAGATCTTTCAAATTGGTTAAATTTATTCCTAAGTAGTTTATTATTTTTGATGCTATTGTAAATGGGATTGTTTTCTTTCTTTCTTTTTTTTTAGGTAGTTCATTGTTAGTATGTAGTCTAGTTAAAGGTTTGTCAATTTTGTTAATCTTTTCAAGGAATCAGCTGTTAGTTTTGTTCATCTTTTCCATTGCTTTCCTATTCTCTTTCATTTATTTCTCTCTTATGTTTATTATTTCCTTCTGCTAAATTTAGGCTTAGTTTGTTCTTCTTTTTCAAGTTCCATGAGGTGTACTGTTCAGTTGTTCATTTGAGATCTTTCTTTTTTTCTTAAGGTAGGCATTAATAGCTATAAACGTTCCTCTTAGAACTGCTTTTGTTACATCCCATAAGTTTTGATACAATGTGTTTCTATTTTGTTTGACTCATGATTTTTTTAAATTTCTCATTTGATTTCTTCTTTAATCCATTGGTTGTTCAGGAATGTGTTGTTTAATTTCCATGTATTTGTGAATTTTTCAGATTTCCTGTGTTATTGATTTCTAGTTTCATACCATTATGGTTGGAAAAGAAACTTGATATAATTTCTATCTTGAATTTGTTGATACTTGTATTGTAGCTTAACATATGATCTTATCCTAGAAAATGTTCCATGTGTACTTGGGAAGAATGTGTATTCTGCTGTTGTATGGAAAGTTATGTATCTGTATATATTTTCTCTACAGTGTTGTTCAAACCTGCTGTTTCTTTATTGATTCTCTGTCAGGATTATCCACTGCTGAGAGTTAGGTATTAAAGTCCCCAACTATTACTGTATTGCTGTTTATTTCTATTTTAGTTCAGTTAGTATTTGCTTTATACATTTAGGTGCTCTGATGTTGGGTGCATAAATATTTAATATCGCTGTATCTCCTTGATGAATTGACCCTTTTATCTTTATATAATAACCATCTTTGTCTCTTTTGACCATTTTTAGCTTACAGCCTATTTTATGTAAAGCCTGTCCCTGTTTTTTTTGGGTTACCATTTGTTTAGACTATCTTTTTCTATCTCTTCACTCTTAGCCTATGTGTGTCCTTAAAGCTAAAGTGAAACTCTTGTGGCTCATGGGATCTCAGTTCCCCTACCAGGGATTGAACCTGGGCCACAGCAGTGAAAGCCTGGAATCCTAACCACTAGGCCACAAGGGAACTCCCATTCCATGTCTTTTGATTGGAGAATTTAATCCACTTATGTTGAAAGTAATTACTGATAGGTAAGAACTTACTATTTCCATTTTGTTAATTGTTTTCCAACTCTTTTGTAGATCCTTTGTTCCTTGAGCCCTCTCTTGCTGTCTTACATTGTGATTTGATAAATATTTATGGCAGTATGCTTTGACTCCTTTATCATAATCTTCTGTGTATCTACTACAGGTTTTTCCTTTCTGGTTACCATGAGGCTTATATAAAATATCATAATAGTTATAACATCCTATTTTAAGTGATAACAATTATCTATAGGATGCATATTATGTGCCTGTGTTTATGCTACTCACTGGGAAATACAAAGTAGAATAAAAGAAAGCCCTTACCCATGAGAACCTGATAGTCTCCTGGGTTAAACAAATGTTACCTAAGCTGGGGAGTGCAGGGTAGGCAGGGCTTCTTGGAAGATAAGTAGGAATCAGCCATGTGACAAAGAAGGAGAAGTTTGTTGGCCAGAGGGAATGCATGTACAAAGGAGATGAGAAACAACACGTTTGGTATTTCTGGAATAAAGTGTTAAATTTGAAGTTGACTGTGTTTTTAGACTAGAAAAATGGACAGGAACCAGATCTGGGAGGGTTTTGTTTGTCTTGATAAGGAGCTTAGACTTTATCCTGCAGCCAGTAGGAAGCCATTGATAAGTGGTAGCATAAACATCAGATTTGCATTTTAATGGTGACTTCTAGCAACAACAGTATGGAATAAGGGTTGCTTCTCAGGAGGTAGAGAAAAGAGTTAGAAGCTGTATTATTCTAGGTGGCAGATGATAAAGACTTTGAAACAGGACAGTAGTGTTAAGGACAGAGGAACTGGACAAATTCAAGAAGTATTCAGGAGGGAAATTTGTCAGAACCTGGTGATAATAGGATGTTTGGAGATGAAGAAGAGGAAATATTATAATATAATATAGAATGAATTTCTAGTGTCTGTTTAAATGGTAGATTAACTGGCATAGGGAATGCAGGAGGGGAAGCAAGTGTGGTGGCAAAGGAGGATGAATTAGGTTTTGATATTGCTGAATTTGACAATACAGATCGAGTTTGGTAGGCAGATCTAATGCTTTGTAGAAGGACTTGGTCTGGAGATACACTTATATGCTCAGGACTCAGTGTCATGGCTTATATACATAAGGTAGGAGATGCTATCTTAGATTTATTAATTTGAGGATTTTCTGCCATTAACACTCTCAGGAACTTGCTGCAACTGATAGAAATCTAATTTAAACAATTTTAGGCACTAGAGTGTTGGCTCACAGCTAGCGGAAAAGGGGGATCCAACTTATGGCCACCTCAGAGAGAGAGCTCAACAATATTTAGAACCTGGAAATTAGATACACAAGACTTAATTAACTTAGCAGACCACAGAAAGCTGAATTCTGTCAATGTTCACCCACGAGAGATCATCAGGAACACACCTGGAGTTAAAGTTATGTTTGTTTAGTTTTCTGCAGCAAGGGAGAACACACCCCAGAGGAATCTTGGAGGCATCTCAGGAAGGAAGAATTGGGAAGGAATTCTTATAGGGTAGGGTTTTTGCTGCATAATTCTAAAGAGGAATTAGGGAAGTGAGGTGCCATCTTTGGATGGGATATGGTTGAGAAATGGGGGTCTTTCAGCAATTGGATATCTCAAATCTTTTTTCAGGAAACTGAAAGAAAAAAGCCAGACCAGGGATGTCATTGGTAACAATGCAGCAATCACTTAGAAGAAAAGATTGTTAGTCATTTTTGCAGCTGTGGTATTGCATTGTATAGAAATGCTGTTTATGTGACCTTCTTCATGTCCCTTGGAAACATAGTTTATGTTCTGGAGGAATATCACTGTCTGATTGCCAGCAGGGCTGTTTTTCATTTTCTCAAATCTAACTGCCTATAACAGGGTAATTCCAAGGAACAAGCCAATTTTCACAGCAGTATCCTGGAAAGGCTCAAAATATACACAACAGGTATGGGTATGAGTGGGACTTAAAATATGAGAAAGTCTATATGAACATGAAAGTCTACATAAGAAAGCAGTTAAGGCCTTGTTATGAACTGAACATTTGTGTCCCCCCAAAATTCATATGTTAAAATCCGAACCCCCAATATGATATTATGAGGAGGTGGGGGCTTGGGGAAGTGATTCGGTCATGAGTGTAGAGACTTCATGTTTGGGGTTAGTGCCCAAAGGGAGCTCCCTTGTCTCTTCCAACATGTGAGGACACAGTGTGAGAAGACATAATCTATGAACCAGGAAGTAGGCTCTCACCAGACACCAAATCTGCTGGCATCTTTTCTTTTTTTTTTTTTTTTAAGGAGAACCACTTTATTTTGAGTAGTAAACAAAACTTCATTTATAACATAATAAACAAACCTTCCATCAGTTTTTTAACAGTTAGTCCAAAGAACAAAACCTCTGACTTAGTTAGAATTTACACTTAACCTTAAATATTCTAAAATGCATCCATGTCAACGTTGGTATTTTAATTTTGCCTGATACTGTGAAATAGGGCAAACCTTGATCATGGTCAAATTCCTAATTTTTGCTGTTCAGCCACTTTTCTCAATCTTGCTCTCTGATTCCATACATTCCAGAGTGTTCAGTGGATTTGTAATAAACTTCCAAGATGAAGGGGAATTTCTTCCTCATTGTTTGCCTGAAATCTTGGCTTGTGTTTATCTTTTTAAACAAAATATATGCTCCAAAAATGTCCACAGGTTCAGCTACTAAACCTCCTTTAAAGATCTTTGCCAGTGGATCCATAGTGCCTCCATCCTGAGGTGTGTACTTGCAAGGGTCTGTTGGCATCTTGATCTTAGACTTCCCAGCCTCCAGAAATGTGAGAAATAGGGACTTCCCTGGTGGCACAGTGGTTAAGAATACGCCTGCCAATGCAAGGGACACGGGATCAAGCCCTGGTCTGGGACAGATCCCACATGCCGTGGAGCAACTAAGTCCGTGTGCCACAACTACTGAGCCTGAGCTCTAGAGCCCACGAGCCACAACTACTGAGCCCACGTGCCACAACTACTGAAGCCCACCTGCCTAGAGCCCGTGCTCCTCAACAAAGACAAGCCACTCCAATGAGAAGCCTGCGTACCGCAACAAGGAGTAGCCCCCACTCACCACAACTAGAGAAAGCCTGTGTGCATCAACGAGGACCCAATGCAGCCAAAAATAAATAAATTAATTTAAAAAAAAAAGAAATGTGAGAAATAAATGTTTGTTGTTTAAAGTTCAGTTTGGGGTATCTTTGTTATGGCAGGCTGAGTGGAACAAGGCAAGCCTCTAGGATTGAAAGTTTACTCTTTAGAGAGGTTGACTCAGAGACTGGATTTGGAAATATGAGAAACAGCAAGGGGAAGGAAGGTCCAACTGAACTGAGAGTGGGAGCCGAGGGAAAGTTTGCAGAGTTAATGGTTAGACTCTAGCCTCTTACCCTCACACAGCTGTCAGGAGACTGATTTTCAGGCTTAGAAATGGGATGGTTCTTCTCTTGGGAAACCAGTTAATCCAAGGAAAAAACTTACAGATATTGGCAGTAGGGAAGGTGGGCACTGAGGGAAACACCTGCGTCCCAGCCTGATCACAAGCCCACACTTAGCTTCCAACTATCTTTTTCATGCCTTACACTTAAATATGGACAGCACCCAAGGACCATGAGAGATTTGGGAAAAGCATTTAACATGAAAGAGAAAATAAAACAAACATTAAAAAAATTTACAAGAAAAGAGATAATCCAAGGAGCAAAAGATGATATTGAATCTATGAAATGAGAAAAAAATGCTCTAAAGATAAATATTCAGCAGTCAAGGAAGAGTTTTTGGAAATTAAAAAGGTATTAGTTAAACTAAAAATTAAATTTCTAATTGAAGTATAGTTGATTTACAATATTATTTTTAGGAGTACAACATAGTGATTCAATATTTTTATGACTCTTTTTCTTTGGCTGTGCCGTGCAGCATGTAGGATCTTAGTTCCCCAACCAGGGATCGAACCTGTGCCCCCCTGCATTGGAATCTTAACCACTGGACTGCCAGGGAAGTCCCCAATATTTTTATAGATTATGCTCCATTTAAAGTTATTATAAAATAATGACTGTATTTCCCTGTGCTGTACAAAAAAATAAATTGCTAGAAGCTTTGGGAGATAAAGTTGAAGACATCGTCAAAATAGAAAAAAGGAGAACTGAATAAGAAGAGAAAACATAGAATCATTTGAGCAGGTCCAATATTCAAATAAAGGAGGTCCAAAAAGAACAGAAAAGAGAGGAAATAATCAAGGGAAAAAAAATAAAGATTTCTCAGAAGAGAAGTTCATGTCTCCAGATTGAAAGGGTTCATTGAGTGCCTAGTGAAATGAATGAAACAAACAAACAAAAAGCATTGTGAGGTTTTAGAATATTATCGTTAAAGAGAAGATTCTAAAACTCTAGGGTTGGGGAGGGGGAACAGATCACATTCAAAGGAGAGGAAAGCTGGAAATTTTGAAAGCAACACCTTCAGAATTCCAAGGAAAACTGAAATCCAATCTAGAATTCTATAACTCAGAGAACATAGGTATGTATTATGTCATAGACTTTGCAGTGAAATGAGCATTAGAATGTTTAGGCTGCACAATAATAGAATTAATTCTTTCTTTTATTCTGCTAAGCTCTCTTTCTTTCTGCTTTCCTCTAAATGTATAGGAAATCTATCAGATAAAAATCACCTCTAAAGTTCTTATTTCTTGTCAAAGACAGCACTCCCCAGCTAAGAAATGGTATTCTAAGTAATAAACATCAAAATAAACCATCCGAGTGGGAGGCTGAGGGAGACGATCAGTGGTGTTATTTAGCTTACCACTCCTCCCAACCTTTTAAAACAGTTTTATTTTACTTTATTTTTTTATAAATTTATTTATTTTGGGCTCCATTGGGTCTTCGTTGCTGTGCGCGGGCTTTCTCTAGTTACGGCGAGGGGGGGCTACTCTTCGTTGAGGTGCGCAGGCTTCTCATTTTGGTGGCTTCTCTTGTTGCAGAGCATGGGCTCTAGGTGCACAGTCTTCAGTAGTTGTGGCTTGTGGGCTCTAGAGCACAGGCTCAGTAGTTGTGGCACACGGACTTAGTTGCTCCACGGTATGTGGGATCTTCCCGGACCAGGGCTTGGACCCGTGTCTCCTGCATTGGCGGATGGATTCTTAACCACTGCACCACCAGGGAAGTCCCTAAAACAGTATTATTGTAAAAGATTGCACATTTTTTCAGAAATATGCATCAACTTATTGGCACAGTTTAACAAATATTTACTGTAAAGCAAACACCCATGTAACTGATACTAAGGTTAAGAAATTA
Source organism: Mesoplodon mirus (assembly GCF_964341445.2). Taxonomy (NCBI): domain Eukaryota; kingdom Metazoa; phylum Chordata; class Mammalia; order Artiodactyla; family Ziphiidae; genus Mesoplodon; species Mesoplodon mirus. The sequence continues at coordinate 51,086,248 of NC_138982.1, forward strand.
AACGTCATGAGCACTTCATCCCAATCCATGTATCAATTTCTGATCCCAACTTCTCTCCTCTCCCAAAAGGTAACTGTTACCTTTCTTTTACTTTCTTTTTGTTTTCTTGCTTTTCTTTATAGCTATACCATATATGTGTGCAGTATCTTTAAACAATGTTGTGTTGTGTTTGCCTGTTTTAGAACTTTATATAAATCAGACTGTATATATTCTTTTGTATCTTGCTTTTTTCTTTTTTACTCACCATTACATTGTAAGTCACTCATATTATTGCATGCAGTTGAAATTCATTAATTTTGTTGTTGAGTGATATTCCTGTATGAATATACTCTATATTTTTATCCATTCTATTGGAAATAGATTGCTTCCTATGGACATTTTCATATACATATTCTGGTTTGTATGTATACACATTTCTCTAGGATATATGCCCAGAAATATAATTGCTACATCACTGGGTATGTATACCTTCAACTTTACTAGATACTATCAAGTTGTTTTCCAAAGTGGTTATACTGATTTACAACCTCACGAGCAGTGTATGAACATTCCAGTTGTTCTGCATCTCTATCAACATTTGGTATTGTCTTTCTCCTTTTTTTCCTTTTCTTTTCCTTTCCTTTCCTTTCCTTCCTCCTCCCTCCTTCCCTCCCTCCCTCCCTTCGTTCTTTCTTTCCTTTCTGTTCCAGTACCAGTATAGTATATATCCTTGTGGTTGAAATTTGCACTTTCATGATGACTAAAGAGATTTAGTACTTTTTCATTGGCAGTTAGGATTTCCTGTTTTGTGAACAACTACTTAAGTCTTTTTTTCTTTTTTAAATGAATTGTGTGCCTTTTTCTCAATAGATTTGGTTTGTCTTTCCTTTCATGAGTAATATAGGTGGATGTTGATAGAGAGTGGAGTTATATGGTCATATCCCACCTTTTAGAAAACTGCCAAATGGAGTTTAAGTTATTGTATGTGTGTGTGTGTGCGCGCACATGTGCATACACAGGAGGATTATTGAGTTAGTTCTTCTTTTCAGATGTTACCTCCAGGCAGTTCATGAGTTTTCTGCCCTGGAGTCTGGGCAAGAGATGCTTGGTGAGATTTGAGTAAGCACCATCAAGGGAAGGCACAGGAATATGCCCTACCCCCCACCCCAATCAGGAGATCACTTAATGGAGGACATCAAAGGATATCCATTGCTTGGGGAAGGTCTCCAGTTAATCATTACCTAGAAGTAGAGAGCAGAACATGGTCTGGTCAATCCCCGGAACGGGTCAGTCCCCTTTAATCAGTGCTTTGAAGACCTTTAAATTCCTGTTAGACCCATTAGTTCATCTGGAAACTAATGTTTACTTGGAAATGAGACAAATAAGAAGGGGATTCTCTGAAACAATCCTCTAGAGGAATGTGTCTTCACCACCCTTAAATTTAGATAAAGTGAAGAAAGTAGGAGAAAGTTACTTGCAACTTCTGATAAATAAGCTGCTGGAGCATTTCTGAATGTCTTTAAACATAATTTTTTTAAATTTTATTTTTTTATACAGCCGGTTCTTATTAGTCATCTTTTTTTTTTTTTGGGGGTACGCGGGCCTCTCACTGTTGTGGCCTCTCCCGTTGCGGAGCACAGGCTCCAGATGTGCAGGCTCAGCGGCCATGGCTCACGGGCCCAGCCGCTCCACAGCATGTGGGATCTTCCCGGACCCGGGGCACGAACCCGTGTTCCCTGTGTTGGCAGGCGGACTCTCAACCACTGCACCACCAGGGAAGCCCCAGTCATCCATTTTATACACATCAGTGTATACATGTCAATCCCAATCTCCCAATTCATCACACCACCACCACCACCTGCTGCTACTTTCCCCCCTTGGTGTCCATACATTTGTTCTCTACATCTGTGTCTCAATTCTGCTCTGCAAATCGGTTCATCTGTACCATTTTTCTAGGTTCCACATATATGTGTTAATATGCGATATTTGTTTTTCTCTTTCTGACTTACTTCACTCTGTATGACCGTCTCTAGATACATCCACGTCTCTACAAATGACCCAATTTCGTTACTTGTTATGGCTGAGTAATATTCCATTGTATGTATGTACCACACCTTCTTTATCCATTCGTCTGTCGATGGGCATTTAGGTTGCTTCCATGACCTGGCTATTGAAAATAGTGCTGCAATGAACATTGGGGTGCATGTGTCTTTTTGAATTATTGTTTTCTCTGGGTATATGCCAAGTAGTGGGATTGCTGGGTCATATGGTAATTCTATTTTTAGCTTTTTAAGCAACCTCCATACTGTTCTCCATAGTGGCTGTATCAATTTACATTCCCACCAACAGTGCAAGAGGATTCCCTTTTCTCCACACCCTCTCCAGCATTTGTTGTTTGTAGATTTTCTGATGATGCCCATTCTAACTGGTGGGAGGTGATACCTCATTGTAGTTTTGATTTGCAGTTCTCTAATAATTAGTGATGTTAAACAGGTTTTCATGTGCTTCTTGGCCATCTGTATGTCCTCTTTGGAGAAATGTCTGTTTAGGTCTTCTGCCCATTTTTTGATTGGGTTGTTTGTTTTTTTAATATTGAGCCGCATGAGCTGTTTATGTATTTTGGAGATTAATCCTTTGCCTGTTGATTCATTTGCAAATATTTTTCCCATTCTGAAGGCTGTCTTTTCGTCTTCTTGGTAGTTTCCTTTGCTTTTCAAAAGCTTTTAAGTTTCATTAGGTCCCATTTGTTTATTTTTGTTTTTATTTCCATTATTCTAGGAGGTGGATCAAAAAAGATCTTGCTGTGATTTACGTCAAAGAGTGTTCTTCCTGTGTTTTCCTCTAAGAGTTTTATGGTGTCTGGTCTTACACTTAGGTCTCTAATCCATTTTGAGTTTATTTTTGTGTATGGGGTTAGGGAGTGTTCTAATTTCATTCTTTTCCATGTAGCTGTCCAGTTTTCCCAGCACCACTTAGTGAAGAGACTGTCTTTTCTCCATTGTATATCCTTGCCTCCTTTGTATATCCTTGCCTCCTTTGTCATGGATTAGTTGACCATAGGTGCGTGGGTTTATCTCTGGGCTTTCTACCCTGTTTTATTGACCTATATTTCTGTTTTTGTGCCAGTACCATATTGTCTTGATTACTGTAGCTTTGTAGTATAGTCTGAAGTCAGGGAGTCTGATTCCTCCAGCTCCATTTTTTTCCTCAAGGCTGCTTTGGCTATTCGGGGTCTTTTGTGTCTCCACACAAATTTTAAGATTTTTTTGTTCTAGTTCTGTAAAAAATGCCATTGGTAATTTGATAGGGATTACATTGAATCTGTAGATTGCTTTGGGTAGTATAGTCATTTTCACAGTATTGATTCTTCCAATCCAAGATCATAGTATATCTCTCCGTCTGTTTGTATCATCTTTAATTTCTTTCAACAGTGTCTTATAGTTTTCTGCATACAGGTCTTTTGTCTCCCTAGGTAGGTTTATTCCTAGGTATTTCATTCTTTTTGTTGCAATGGTAAATGAGAGTGTTCCCTTAATTTCTCTTTCAGATTTTTCAGCATTAGTGTATAGGAATGCAAGAGATTTCTGTGCATTAATTTTGTATCCTGCTACTTTACCAAATTCATTGATTAGCTCTAGTAGTTTTCTGGTGGCAACTTTAGGATTCTCTGTTTATAGTATCATGTCATCTGCAAACAGTGACAGTTTTAACATCTTCTTTTCCAATTTGTATTCCTTTTATTTCTTTTTCTTCTCTGATTTCCATGGCTAGGACTTCCAAAACTATGTTGAATAATATTGGTGAGAGTGGACATGCTTGTCTTGTTCCTGATCTTAGAGGAAATGCTTTCAGTTTTTCACCTTTGAGAATGATGTTTGCTGTGGGTTTGTCATATATGGCCTTTATTATGTTGATGTAGGTTCCCTCTATGCCCACATTCTGGAGAGTTTTTATCATAAATGGGTGTTCAATTGTGTCAAAAGCTTTTTCTGCATCTATTGAGATGATCATGTGGTTTTTATTCTTCAGTTTGTTAATATGGTGTATCACATTGATTGATTTGCATATACTGAATGATCCTTGCATCCCTGGAATAAATCACACTTGATCATGGTGTATGATCCTTTTAATGTGTTGTTGGATTCTGCTTGCTAGTATTTTGTTGAGGATTTTTGCATCTATATTCATCAGTGATATTGGTCTGTAATTTTCTTTTTTTGTAGTATCTTTGTCTGGTTTTGGTGTCAGGGTTATGGTGGCCTCATAGAATGAGTTTGGGAGTGTTCCTTCCTCTGCGATTTTTTGGAAGAGTTTGAGAAGGATGGGTGTTAGTTCTTCTCTAAATGTTTGATAGAATTCATCTGTGAAGCCATCTGGTCCTGGGCTTTTGTTTGTTGGAAGATTTTTAATCACAGTTTCAATATCATTACTTGTGATTGGTCTGTTCATATTTTCTGTTTCTACCTGGTTCAGTCTTGGAAGGTTATACCTTTCTACGAATTTGTCCATTTCTTCCAGGTTGTCAATTTTATTGGCATAGAGTTGCTTGTAGTAGTCTCTTAGGATGCTTTGTATTTCTGCAGCATCTGTTGTAACTTCTCCTTTTTCATTTCTAATTTTATTGATTTGAGTCCTCTCCCTCTTTTTCTTGATGAGTCTGGCTAAAGGTTTATCAATTTTGTTTATCTTCTCAAAGAACCAGCTTTTAGTTTTATTGATCTTTGTTATTGTTTTCTTTGTTTCTATTTCATTTATTTCTGCTCTGATCTTTATGATTTCTTTCCTTCTGCTAACTTTGGGTTTTGCTTGTTCTTCTTTCTCTAGTTCCTTTAAGTGTAAGGTTAGATTGTTTATTTGTGATTTTTCTTGTTTCTTGAGGTAGGCTTGTATAGCTATAAACTTCCCTCTTAGAACTGCTTTTGCTGCATCCCATAGGTTTGAATCATCGTGTTTTCATTATCATTTGTCTCTAGGTATTGTTTGATTTCCTCAGTGATCTCTTGGTTATTTAGTAACGTATTGTTTAGCCTCCATGTGTTTGTGTTATTTTACATTTTTTCCCTGTAATTGATTTCTAATCTTATAACATTGTGGTCAGAAAAGATGCTTGTTATGATTTCAGTTTTCTTAAATTTACTGAAGCTTGATTTGTGACACAAGATGTGAGCTATCCTGAAGAATGTTCCATGTGCACTTGAGAAGAAAGTGTAATCTGCTGTTTTTGGATGGAATGCCCTATAAATATCAATTAAGTCTATCTGGGCTATTGTGTCATTTAAAGCGTGTGCTTCCGTATTAATTTTCTGTTTGGATGATCTGTCCATTGCTGTAAGGGAAGTGTTAAAGTCCCCAACTATTATGGTGTTACTGTCGGTTTCCTCTTTTATAGCTGTTAGCAGTTGCCTTATGTATTGAGGTGCTCCTATGTTGGGTGCATATATATTTTTAATTGTTATATCTTCTTCTTGGAATGATCCCTTGATCATTATGTAGTGTCCTTCCTTGTCTCTTGTAACATTCTTTATTTTAAAGTCTATTTTATCTGATATGAGTATTGCTACTCCAGCTTTTTTAGATTTCCATTTGCATGGAATATGTTTTTCCATCCCCTCACTTTGAGTCTGAATGTGTCCCTAGGTCTGAAGTGGGTCTCTTGTAGACAGCATATATATGTTTCTTGTTTTTGTGTCCATTCAGTGAGCCTGTGTCTTTTGGTTGGAGCATTTAGTCCATTCATGTTTGAGGTAATTATCGGTATGTATGTTCCTGTTACCATTTTCTTAATTGTTTTGGGTTTGTTTTTGTAGGTCTTTTTCTTCTCTTGTGTTTCCCACTTAGAGAAGTTCCTTTACCATTTGTTGTAGAACTAGTTTGGTGGTGCTGAATTCTCTTAACTTTTGCTTGTCTGTAAAGCTTTTGATTTCTCCATTGAATCTGAATGAGATCCTTCCCAGGTAGAGTAATCTTGGCTGTAGAGTCTTCCCTTTCATCACTGTAGGTATATCATGCCACTCCCTTCTGGCTTGTAGAGTTTCTGCTGAGAAATCAGCTGTTAACCTTATGGGAGTTCCCTTGTATGTTTTCATTTTTCCCTTGCTCCTTTCAATAATTTTTCTTTGTCTTTAAGTTTTGCCAATTTGATTACTGTGTGTGTCAGTATGTTTCCCCTGTGTTTATCCTGTATGGGACTCTCTGCACTGCCTGGACTTGGGTGGCTATTTCCTTTCCCATGTTAGGGAAGTTTTCGACTATAATCTCTTCAAATATTTTCTCATGTTCTTTCTCCCTCTCTTCTCCTTCTGGGACCCCTATAATGTGAATGTTGTTGCTTTTAATGTTGTCCCAGAGGTCTCTTAGGCTGTCCTCATTTCTTTTCAATCTGTTTTCGTTTATTCTGTTCCGCAACAGTGAATTACACCTTTCTGTCTTCCAGGTCACTTATCCGTTCTTCTGCCTCAGTTAATTCTGCTATTGCTTACTTCTAGTGTATTTTTCATTTCACTTATTGTGTTGTTCATCTCTGTTTGTTTGTTCTTTAATTCTTCTAGGTCTTTGTTAGACATTTCTTGCATCTTCTCAATCTTTGCCTCCATTCTTTTTCCGAGGTCCTGGATCATCTTCACTATCATTATTCTGAATTCTTTTTCTGGAAGGTTTCCTAACTCCACTTCATTTAGTTGTTTTTCTGGGGTTTTATCTTGTTCCTTCATCTGGTACATAGCCCTCTGCCTTTTCATCTTGTCTATCTTTCTGTGAATATGGTTTTTGTTCCACAGGCTGCAGGATTGTAGTTCTTCTTGCTTCTGCTGTCTGCCCTCTAAACATAATTTTAAGAGAGCTGATGAACTGTCTCTGCAATATAATGACTGATAATTTCTACATTTGAACATTTTTTCTACCCAGAGGATTAATTTATTGAGAATTTTTTTAAAATAATACTTGAGCTGGTTGTAATTTTGCAAGGCATCATTTCTTAAATAAAAAATGTAATTATAACTTTTGCTAAGCTCCACAGGGGCAGAGATTTGGGTCTCTTGTATTCACCATTGTTTTTTCCAGAGGCTAGAGCAGTGCCTGTTACATGGCAGGCCCTCAAATATTCATTGAATAAATGGATGAATACGTGATAGATGTTGAAAGGTGATAGCCTAATAACAGAAGGAAACAAAGATGATGCTTATTATTATGTGAACACATACAAGCATACACACTCACTACTTTAGTTTGACTATATTTATGACTTTACAGGGGAAAAGATGCAAAATTTCTGCCTTTAGGAAGATAATGCATATAAATAACTAACGAGCATGAGAATAGTCATAAAACACAACCAATAAACTTAAAGGTAAGGTCTTACTTTTTGAGGGCAAAAACTGTTTTTTTCCTCTTTTATTTCTTAAGGATCTTCTGACTTAGAAATGCCTAATATAGGCTCTGTACACAGAAGGTTCTCAAATAAGTATGCAAAGGGTAAATGTTGTTTCAACACAGTTTACCTGGAATTAGAATTTAATTCATTGCAAATCAACACATTCTTTGCAGCATTTTTGCTTGTTGGAAATAAGCTCTGAATCAGGAAGTGTATGGGTTGGGCAGCAGCATATTTGTCTTGGTGCTTTCAGTGCATGTCACCTGGGATAGGACTTGGTCATGTTGCATGAATAAATCCTGTGAAGAAGAGTTAAGGGCATTAAGGATGACTAACTTGGAGAAGGAGAAGTCTTTGGGGAGCTGGCAAGATTGCTGTCTTTGGATATTGGAAGGCCTAACCTGTAGCAGAAGGAGAGCCAAATGAATACACTATGTGGGTGCTTCCAATAGGCAGATTTTTATTTGTCACATGTCAGCAGAGGAACAACACCATCTTAAAACCAAAACCTGGAAGAGAAAAAAGTTGCATTCCTTTTCTGGTTTTATTTTTTTCCAGGGTATCTTTATGGTATACCTCCTTCCCCCCTATTATTTATTCCCTTATTTTCTCCAAGGTTCACTGTATGAATTCCCTGATTCAGCAGGATCAGAAAACTCCAGCTTTCTATCAGCATATCTACTTTCTGGGGAATGATGATTCTCTCTGGGCCATTACATGCATAATTCAAGGCTTAGGATTCCATGGCTACAGTCAGTTAAGAGCGATATATGGTTTACCTTTGCCCATAAAAATGAGATCTAAGACGTGAGGTAAAACATAAATCAATTTTGGGACTACCTAAACCTCCACAGCATTGCTCCTGATGAGTGTCATATTGCTAAGGACTCCTCATAAATCAGCATGAAAAATTAGTCTCTATAGACAGTGCTGTGTCTGTTGCCCTTGGTATTATTTGTGTATTACCTTATTGTTAACATGCATGGTATCCTGGATTAAATATATTAGTTTTACCTCGATTTTTGTTTGGATGATAAAATCTCAGTTATTGGGCTATTACACATCAATCTTTTCTCTTTTAAATTCTGACCTCATCCCTTGTTTGGAAAATGCAAGTAGTTTAAGAGGAGTGTTATGACTTAGAGAGATAGACCCAGAACAGGAATAGAAAGTGTCCCAACCTGAAGTCTGCTTCAGAATCCTTATATAATCTTAGGTAAATTGCCCAACTTCTTAGTATCTCATTTTTCTACCCATAAAAAAATATTAACAAGGGAAATTTACCATATTCTTCCTGTTGAAGAATGAGGTATGCTTAAAGATTCTTGGCAATTAAATATTAAATTGTCCCTGAAAAGAAATAGTGTAAAGATGACTAACTTTGAGTCACTGTCATATTGCTTTTTGGTTTTGTTTTAAATCTTTATTCATACTTCTAGCCTTCTTTACAAATAGGGCTGTGTGGGACCTGGCTTTGGGGCACTCAGTGGCTGATGTTTACAGAGTGAATCATGGTGAGGAAGCAGGAGTCACCATGGTGAACTTGTCCAAGAAGGGAGAGAGCTGGGATGGACATGTGTTAGTTTGAGGGATGACCCCCAAAATGCCAGCAAATCAACTACAGCAGCCCATCAGTTCAACAGTGCCTCACTACCTTGGTGTGGTAGAAAGGTCAGTGTTGAGAAGCTTGGGTTCATTCTGGCTCAACTATTAACTGGCAATAGCCCTGAACAAGTCACTTACCCTTTCTGAGCTTTAGTTTCTTTGTCTGTAAGTCTAGGGGGATTGGGCTAGATCTATACTGTCCAAAAACAGTAGCTGCCAGCCACATGGGGCTATTGAGCACTTGAAATGTGGCTAATGCAATTGATGAGGAGCCGACATTTTAATTTAATTTAAATGAATTTGAATTTAAATTTAAAAACGGGAGCAGTGTAAAATATTTTTCTCTTAAACACAACGTTATAACTTTGGTAGGACTACATTTCACTTAAATGGTTGAAAATGTAGCGTCCTTATTGGGATATGTTGTAAATGTAAACTACACCATATATCAAAGGCAATATGAAAAAGAGTGTAAAATATCTCATGAATAGTTTTCTGTATTGGTTACATGCTGAAATGATAATGTTTTGAATATATTAGGTTAAATAAAATATCTTACTTTAAAAATTTCACCTGTCTCCTTTTTACTTTTTATAATGTGACTACTAGAAAAATTTGAATTACATATAAAGCTCACTTTTAGATAGTTCTTGGCTAGATGATCTTAATTACATCTTCCAACAATAAAGCCTATTGTTCTAGGTAGCTATTGTGAAAGTTCAGCTCTGAGGGGCTTTTAATACCCATGAGGACCAAAAGAGGAAACTGGGACATGAGGGTTTTAGCACAAGCACCAGCCTTATTAAGAGCCAAAGTGAGCAGAGGTCTAGACGGTCATGGGAAACATGTAGCTTTGTAACCATGAATCAGCCATGTTCAGGTCTGATCCTTGATGTGATCCACTGGCCCACTTTCTAGCCAGACATGCTCATGTCTCATTTTTCTCTTCCCCTTCTGCCCTCACAGTCTTTTTAATTAGTTATATTCCAGGCTTTTGAAGCTTCCTGCTCTCAGGAAGTAGGTATGTTGGAAGACATAATTCAGACTGTTTGGGAAAGAAGACATGTCCCCCTCCCTTCCTGGGTATCACTGTGGGCCATGGATGTTTCTAGGACGCAGGTAAGAAAAAACACTTTGTAGCAGGTGTCAGTGTGCTCTTACTTGGTATGGGCTCCTCATATCTACCCCATCACCCTAACTCCCAAGAAAGGTCCCCAGACAGGATGATGAAACATAAAAAGGGCAAGTTCTATAGAAAACTTGCTTGAGGAAATGAGGCAATCCCAAGTGTCAAGGATAACAGATGTATGGCATACAGTAGTTTTATTTGATCAATATTTATTCATCACAAGTTTTAGTTTGATTATTGATTATTCATAGTGATGAGGAGAATAAGCTCTGGGGTTGGAAAAAACCTGGATTTGAATGTTAGTCCTGATAACACTGTGTATTATTGGAAATTTTTCTAACTTCTCTGAGTCAATTTCCTGGTTTCCTTTTTTGGTCCTCATGGGTATTAAAAATTACAATCAAAGAGACAAGAAGATCGGAGAGAATTTATTTCAACATGGTCACAGGCTCTTTGCCTGGCACCTTGCATAGACTTATTTCATTTAACGCTTTCATCAACTCTGTGAGGTAGATGTGTTTATCTCTGTTCCTCAGATGAGGAAACTGAGGCCCAATGATGTTAAATAACTTATCCAAAATCACACAGCTATCAAGTGGCCTTATAATTCACACTCTCTACTTTAAAATTTGTGCTCAAAGCCCCTCAGAGCTGAAATTTCACAATAGCTACCTAGAACAATAGGATTTATTGTTAGAAGATGTAATTGAGATCATCTAGCCAAGCACTATGCAAAAGTGAGCTTTATATGTAATTCGAATTTTTCTAGTAGTCACATTATAAAAAGTAAAAAAGAGATAGGTGAAATTTTTTAAGTAAGATATTTTATTTAACCTAATATATTAAAAATATTATCATTTCAGCATGTAACCAATACAGAAAACTATTCATGAGATATTTTACACTCTTTTCATATTGTCTTTGAAATATGATGTAATTTACATTTGCAAAATATCTCAAGAAGGATGCTACATTTTCAACCATTCAAGTGAAATGTAGTCCTACCAAAGTTAGGTGGATAGAGCCACCTTATTACTTGACCAGGTCCCCATGGCCCCTCGCCCCTACCTTTATTCCTGCACCTGTCACACATAGTTATTCCTTTATAGCTCTGTCACTGATGGGAATATGAATGCCTCTGGCAGAGTGGTCAACTCCCAGGGACCCCATTCACACAATAGCTGGTATGAATGGCACTGCCTAGAGGTGTGCCACATCTAGCCTGAGCAGCCCCTCTGTAGCGCAGGGGCTCTGCCTGGGGATGGGGTGGAGTGGGTAGTTAGCAAATTTTTTTCCTGGCATCTGGTACATGGTAGGTACTCAACAAATATTTTTTGAATGAATGACACTGGTCTACAATTTACTTTAAGTTGATTTGATCCATTTTCCTAATATGTGGATCTTTTCATCTAGACAATTATCTTATTATTATGAGATTCCTGCCACCTCCATCTAGGAAAATGCTTCAGTTTTAAAGGATTAATGTTATTGATGTTTCTTGTGCATCCAGCAGAACTTCTAGAGAGGTGAGCTCACTGTGGAGGAGCTGGGTGTGTTTAGGCTGCTTGGTGCCGCTGGGGTCTTGACTGCTGGGGTGACTGAGCCTGCAGGGCCCATTTGGTCCATGCTCCACCCACTTTCAATGCTGAGAAACAACTCAGTGACCTTCTGGCTTCATTTTCAATGTCATAGATATGGCTCTGGAAAAGAAACTGAGTTTATATTTTCAGCATATAATAGCACTGAGTTTGGGTCACAGCTGCAGCAAAATCAACCAGAAACAGATAAACAATATGTAAACAAAGTGGGGATGAATTTGATCCATTTTCCTAATTTGGAGTGTGGAGCTGGTTGGCTGGGGGGAGATTGTGGGTGGATTATCTGTCTTGGATTCTTCTGATTGCTTGAATTCATACTTCAGCGAGGAGAAATTTAGCCCAGAATGCTAACGGTACCAGGATGGAAAAGCATCTCCAGTTCAGGTGGATAAACAGTCATGGGGCACTCAGTCAGGCCTGGGGTGGCCGGGACAGTTACTTCCCCCCAGGTCCTTTCATTGCACACTGCCAGCTTCATGTCCTAGGGGAGAAGAAAACATATCCTTTTTATGGTTTTGAAGAAACTGAGCTGCCCAGAGGCTTCACCTGATTTACTTCTTTTTTTAAAAAATACATTTATTTATTTATTTTTGGCTGCATTGGGTCTTCGTTGCTGCCCACCGTCTTTCTCTAGTTGCGGCGAGTAGGGGCTACTCTTTGTTGCAGTGCACAGGCTCCTCATTGTGGTGGCTTCTCTTGTTGCAGAGCACAGGCTCTAGGCACACGGGCTTCAGTAGTTGTGGCATGCGGGTTCAGTAGTTGTGGCTCACGGGCTCTAGAGAGCAGGCTCAGTAGTTATGGTACACAAGCTTAGTTGCTCTGCGGCATGTGGGATCTTCCCGGACCAGGGCTGGAACCCGTGTCTCCTGCATTGGCCGGCAGATTCATAACCACTGCACCACCAGGGAAGTCCCTGATCTGCTTCTTGATTGTTAAAAAGGAACATAAAGACATGTAGGAAACCCTTTTTTCCTGACCAAGCCTGCTTTTCAAAATCTGTTGTGCTGCTGCAGACCCCAAAGTCACATATTTGGGTGTCAGGAACTGAATATGGAGTCTTCTTCTCTTGACATTCCTGCTGGGAAAATCCTATCCCCTTCTCTCTGCCCAGGTACCCCAGAGAGTTGTATGTCTCTGCCTGACTAGAGAGAAGATCACACACATGGAGATGCAAAACAGGAAAATCCATTAATATATTTTAAAAATGCTTCCTGTGATAACAGAATTCATGTTGAGACAAGAAGCTTCACAAATCCTCAGCTTCCGAGAGGACGGAAAATATTTCATGGGGAAAATGGAAAGAAACCCAGTACCAAGTGTTAGGACATGAGGATATGGTTTTCTCTCAAATTTCCCAGGCAGTTTGTGCTGTTGTCTTACATGTGACCCCTCACTCTACCCATTTCACTTACTTCCCCGACAATGGAAGCATAGCAGGGCACATACCAGGTTTGTGAAATCAAGCTTCTGTAATTCTCTTTGTGAGGAGCAAATGGAAATAAATTGAGCTAATTAATATAAGGGTTTGTAAGAACTGAAAGGCCATGCTATAAAACACAATTTGGAAAAGGGGAAACAAATCTTTGCATTTGGTGCTTAGGATCCAGTCCAGGATTGTGACATGGGGTTTCCTTTTCAGCTTTCTTCTTTTTTCTTTCTAACTTGGCAGGGAAATGTGGCCTAGATATTTCAGCTTGGATGAACCAGATGGGTGATCCATGGAGTTGCTGATAGGTTTTGCTCCATGTGGCTGCAAAGCCAGGCACCTAACTGTGTGCTCTGGAAATAATCATGGTGTAACACATCCTTTAAAAGGGGAGGCTGGTTTCCTTGCTGCCAAAATGACGGATGTCTGGTAATTTAACTTTGCCAATATTGGTAGATAGTTATTGGCTTTAATTTATGACTAATAATTGGCACAAAGAGAAAATTTGATTTTCTAGCCTATTTGCTCCTTCATAGATCCTTAGGCATTTAAAGTGGGTGAGTTGATGTGTACTGCTCTCTTCATCACCTTTCCACGTTTCCACGTGACTGGGTCAGGTTTTCTATCAAGGAGAGCAGAGAATAGGAATACTTACTTTAATATTCTGGTGAAACTTTTTCCTTTTACTGAATGGCTTATAAATTGACTCTTTTTTTCAGAGACAGATGACAGAAACTCAACTCCATCTACCTTGAGCAAAAAAGTGAATTTAATGACTCATATAACAGGAAAATGAAGCCAGCAGTGGATTAGCTTCAGGCATAGCTAGATCTAGGGGTTCAAACATTATCATCCAGGCCATTTCCCTCTCTCTACTTTTTTGTCTGTCCTTGTCTGTTCTATAGGCAGGTTCCCTTCATGTGGTAGGCAAGATGGGTGATAGTAGCCCTAGGCCCATACTCTCCCGCTTAGCAACCCTGAGTGAAAATAGAACGTTTCTCTTCCATCATCCTGACATTGCCCTCAGAGAAAGTGCTCATTTGCTGTGCTTGGGCCATGAGTTCATCTTTGAACTAGTCCTTGTGACCGGGGGTAGGTACATGTGAACTGGAGAGTCTGTCCAAGTGCTCATCCCTGTGGTGGAAGTGGCAGGTCCTAACCCCAGAAAAAGTTCCTTTATGTCTAATTGGCTGTAATTCAGTCACATGGCCAACCCTGAATCACACACCTGACCAAGGGGATGTGGTGCTCTAATTGGCCAGGCCTGAGTCACCTGTGTCAGCTCTGGAGCCAGAGACATAGGACAAGAACTGAGAGTGAAGGGGGGCGGGGGTGCCCCAAGGAAATTGGAGCACTGGCAGAGGGAGAGCATAAGTTGGCTAGCTGGAACAAAAACTATGAAGAGACTTCAATAACAGCTTGCACTTACTGTCTAAACCTTTGGAGGTTGGATTTGTTTTTTCTGTGACACTATATTGAAACCTAAGGAAATATAAGTTTACCCTGCTTACAAATCCCTATATTTAGAGAGTGTTTTTGATTTTGCAGAGTTCTTCCCCCAATTCTAATAACAACCCTATGGAGTTTGTAACTATTCCCATTCTACAGGTGAGGAAACTAAGGTACAGAGAAGTTAACTAACCCCACACTACATAACTAGCAACCAGAGGAGCCAGTGCTCAAATCCAGGCTGACCCTATAGCCCTTGCATTTTCTACTCTGCCCTGTGAGAGAGAAAGACAGCTCATAGAAAGCCGTTCCAGTGTGAATAGGAGCGGGGCACAGATTCAACAGACAGTTCAGAGGAGCTGTTAGCAGTAGACTCTGTTGACTCACTGATGGTAGGTGGAGGCGGAGGTGGAGGTGAAGGAGAGGAGGTGACTCAGCCTTCAGCTTGGGTGACGGGTGGGGTGATGCTGCTGCCATTAATTTAGATAGAGCTCACAGGCTGAGATGATTCCCAGCTTCTCAGGTACATCCCCCCTCCCCACTTCAGTTCTTGAACCATTCCTGATGACACCCAAGAGATGACCACCTCCCTTTTCCCTGTGCCCTCCCCTATCTTGTGGGGCTCCTTCTTCTAGGCCTGGGATACAGTGGTCTGTCTAGATTTGGCTTTTACGGTGTTCTAGTGGTCTGGCCTGTATGTCTTCTCTCAGAGTTCTCCAGGACTCAGGCTCCTTTGCTGCCAAAGGAACGCTGAGAGTGAATCCTGGTGATTGGGTGTCCTGAGTTTCAGCACACAATAGGCTATCTCAGTTTCCCCTCCTTAGTCTTAGCACTCCAGTGCTGCTTGAGGACCTGTCCAGTGGCTGAGCCTGGGTGTCCTACTCAACCCTTGCAATCCCCTTCTGTCTGATTTTCTGGCATGTTGGTTATGGCCATACCTCACATGGACAAATATCCCTCAGGGATGATCTATCATCCTGACTCCTGAATATTGGCCACAGTCTGGATGTCCCAGAGCATTGCTCTGCTGGACTGTCTACCTGGCCGGGGGCCACTGGACTTACCTCTTCCAAGAGTCTTAGATGCTGCTTCCCCATGTTGGTGTCCCTGCCAGAGGTATTAGGTCTATTCTTGTTCCCTTTGCTGATCAGACTCTTCCCACCTTGGAGCTTTTGCCCTGTGGCTGCCACACCGTCGGCAGTGATCTGCTCCCTAGTCTGGTTGGCTTTCCCTTGCCATTCAGGTTGAGCTTAAACGTCATGTTCCTAGTCAGTGTTGCCTGCCCTCTTCCCATCTCTTTCTAGATCCTCAACCCATTTCGTGTTCCTCATCACACTATATATTTGGAATCCTTTTATTTGGGTCTTTGCTTCTTATCTGTCTCCTCATTAGAATCAAAGCTCCTGGAAGGCAGGGATCTCCCCTCTTATGCTCACTGTTATACTGGAAGACCTGGAACAGGCCCTGTGATACAGGAGGTGCTTAAGGAACTACTTATGGAATGTTACTGAATGATTCTTGATTGCTGAGCTCATATCATGTCTGGTCTATACCAGTGGGAGAAGATGCGATGGATTTTGTGCAGGCCAAATTTGAGGACTGTCCACTTGGAGCTGTCTAACGCTCTCTGCTGGGAACTGTCCACCTGGTCTGTCAGGCAGACTCCTAGATTCAGCTTGGAATTGCCCTCTCAAAAACCTTCCCTTGGGCTTCCCTGGTGGCGCAGTGGTTGAGAGTCCGCCTGCCGATGCAGGGGACGCGGGTTCGTGCCCCAGTCTGGGAGGATCCCACATGCCGCGGAGCGGCTGGGCCCATGAGCCATGGCCGCTGAGCCTGCGCGACCAGAGCCTGTGCTCCGCAACAGGAGAGGCCACAACAGTGAGAGGCCTGCGTACCGCAAAAAAACAAAACAAAACAAAAAAACCTTCCCTTGCCCTGACTCCCAAAGCAGTACTAGGCACCTCTTCTTCCTTGCTCTGGGAGCACCTCTTTCCAACCTTTAATTATCCACCTGTCGCACAGCATTGTATACTTGTTTGCTTACCTGTATTCCTCCCCAGTTAGACTGTGACCTTTTTGCCAGCAGGAATTCTGTGGGGTTTGTCTTTGGACCTGGTGTCTCATATAGAGTTACAATTCAATTCCACAGTTATTTGTGTGGGAATATATAAGTTGGTGAGTGTGTTAATAAACTGGATGTATGAATCTGCTATGCAAGAGATAAGTCAGGGTTAGTGATGCAATAATAAAATCAAGTAATTTAGAGCCATTTATCCAAAAACAATGTCACTGAAAAACCTTTGAAACTTTGGCCAGTCATGTGCAGAAGAGCTCAAGTCATCATTATTGTGTCAAATTAAGTCCATCTGAGCCATTCTCCAATCACATGCTCCTATTCATAAGCCTAGAATAGAAATTCAGAATTGTGTCCTGACCCACTGGAGGTAACTCCAGAGTCATGGTTGTGACATTCTCAGCTCTTGAACAACTCTATTTTCATCTAACCTGAGTTATAGTCACTAGCTCTTGAGAGTCTCAGTCTCATTAATCATAAGAGCGTCTGTGCAGGGGAGGCGCCTACCTCATCCTGCCCACGTGTAGATTAATGATGCACAACATGAGGGTTAGCTCAGGCTCGTTCTTTTCACTTTTGATTCATTGATGGGTTTATTCTGTACTTGGCTCACTGTGTTATCACAGATTTAAGACCTAAAGACATAATTCATTTGGCAATTTTATGTAATGTCACCCCTGAGATGAAATTTTCATTGTGAAAGAAAATTAGTTGTTTATTCACCAACCATTTTTAAGTTGTGTATTGCATTGCAGGCATTGTGCTAGGGTTTGAGGACAAGGATGAGTATGATGCGTCCTTGTCTTTGAGGAGCAGATAGTCTAAAGGGTGATGCAAGACAAGAGGGGAGATGCTTTCAGTCTCATTTGGTGAGGGCCATGGTAGGGTAAAGTCTTGGGGGATGAATACAAGCAGGTCAGATAAAGGATAGAGAGCAGGGAGGGAACAGCAAGAACAAAAAACAGGAAAGCATGGACTGGGAGTGGCATGAGACCAAACCAGAGCCGTCTCTGGACCCCGTAAGGCACTTGAATTTTAGCCTGTAGACCAGTGTTTTTCAAAACATATTTGAAGGAATACTTGTTCTGTGTGATGATAATTGCTCTTGCATGGTAAAAGGGTTTCCTGGTTAGCCAAATTTGGGGAACACTGATTTAAAGGACAGTATTAATACTGTTCAGTTGGTTCCTGTTTTTCTCGAGTGCTGTGCACCATCCTGTGACAGGCGAGGGGGACAGAGGGGAACAATACATACGGTCCCGTGCTCATGGGGCTTGTAGGCCAACGAGGAAGACAGGAATTAGCAAATGGCTACAAATGATTTCTTAAGTCTATACAAGTAGGAACATCCCAGAAAGGAGTTTGTGTTATAGGATATAAGAACAAGAATTAACATTCTTTTTTTTTTTTTTTTGCAGTACGCGGGCCTCTCACTGTTGTGGCCTCTCCCGTTGCGGAGCACAGGCTCTGGATGCACAGGCTCAGTGGCCATGGCTCACGGGCCCAGCTGCTCCGTTGCATGCGGGATCTTCCTGGACCGGGGCACGAACCCGTGTCCCCTGCATCGGCAGGTGGACTCTCAACCACTGTGCCACCAGGGAAGCCCAAGAATTAACATTCTTTTAGCCCATGCTATTAGCCAGACATTGGGCCAAGGGCTTCACAATCATTATTACATTTAAACAAAGCTAATTGGGGCAGTATGCTGGGTGCTTTTTGCATTTCCTGATGTTGGACATAGTCATAGGGCATTTCCTAAATGGGTTTGACCACAGGACCGTTTTTTCACAGATCAGTCATTCACTCGTTTTAGCGTGGAGAACCATTGAAGGGTTCTCAGCTGAGGAGAGATATGGTCAAGTTTAATTTTCCAAATGGCAGGAAACGTACTTTGTCATCCTGGTGACTCAAAAATGGTCAGAAGCTTTAGAAAGAATTTAGGGATCTTCAACCTTGCCAGCGCATAAGACTTACCTGGGCTTCCCCGGTGGCGCAGTGGTTAAGAATCTGCCTGCCAATGCAGGGGACACAGGTTCGAGCCCTGGTCCGGAAAGATCCCACATGCCACAGAGCAACTAAGCCCGTGCGCCACAACTACTGAGCCTGTGCTCTAGAGCCCTCAAGCCACAACTACTGAGCCCGTGAGCCACAACTACTGAAGTCTGCGTGCCTAGAGCCCGTGCTTCGCAACAAGAGAAGCCATTGCAATGAGGAGGCCACGTACCGCAACAAAGAGTAGCCCCCGCTCGCCACAACTAGAGAAAGCCCATGCACAGCAACGAAGACCCAGTGCAGCCAAAAAAAAAAAAAAAAAAAAAAAAGACTTACCTTTGTTTTCCTAAATACTGACCTATTAAATCTGAGTTTCCTGGAGGGCAGTCTGTAGCTCTTGGATACATAGGAAACTGGTAATATTGTCTGCCTCTGAGGCGAGGTCCTGGGTGGCTCTGTGACAGAGACAGGAGGAAGGCTCTTCACTGTAAAGTGGTGAACCGTGGTTACACATTACCTGTTACAAAATAAATGTGGAAATTTAAAAAATCTCCATGGATGATCCAGATGTAACAAGGATTGAGAACCACTAGTAGAGTTAATTAGTGAATTAAAAACAAAATAGTGTGAAACAAGTAATTAAGATTTTCTATTATAAATAAGATGTGCTAGAACAGATGTGAGCATTAGGATGATATTAGCCATAAAGAAAGCAACTTTCTAGTGATGGCACAGAGAAGTCAGACCATGAAGGGTTAAGAAGACAGAAAAATGGGGAGTGGAGGCCAAAGACTAGAAGCTGTTTTCTGGGAGAACCCTGACCCCTCTACTCAGTAGCTGATTAACTGTGGGACTTGGGAAAGTTTCTGAGTCCCCTGGATTCCTAACTGTAAGGCGAGAATAATATTAGCCTTAGAGGTTGGTTAGGAAAATCAAATGAAACAATGAGTGAAGGTTTTACACATACACACGCATGCACACGCACACAGCACTTAGCATAGTGCCTTGTGCAATGTGAGCAGATAGGGTAGATCTGGACATTTTGGTTGGGAGAGCAGAAGGCTGAAATTACAAAAGTGGAGATAGATCAAGACCCTGTAGAAAATAGAAGGGGAGGGGAGCAAAAGCATCAGCTGAAAGTGTTTCTTGGAAAGGAGGAGGACCCCTTTCCTCTGGTGGGGAGGGGAAGGAAGGAGAGGCTGAGCCAGTATAGAGGTGATTTGGCAACAGAGACATTTGGAGAGGGAGGAGGGAAGCTGAAGGAGACAAGGGTAAGAACCCTCACTGCTCTTCTCTGCAAAGAAAGAGGCAAGGTGAGAATTGCCTAAAATGTTTCAAGTGCCAACAACATTTGATGCACAAAAGCCACATTTTTGGTTAAAATAAATTGGTGCCAGTCATCATATCTGAATAAAAATATAGGCAGCCTCGTTACTGTGTCACCTCCCTGCTTCTCCTCTTTTTTTTATTGCATTACCTCTGGCACAGATACCTTCAAGGGTCGTTTATTCATTCAGACCTTTTATTTTGAGCCTACTGTGTGGCAGGTCCCAGACCAGGGAGGTCCTCATGCTGACAGTGGTACGGGGCAGTGGGGGTGTGGAGGGATGAGGGAGAAAATCACAGTTCACTTCTTCTTGTGCATGGTGTGTGAACTTAGCAACTCAGAGAAGGCTGGGTGTTTCCAGGGCAGGAATTGTGTGGGTTTCTATTTGCATGGGTGTGTTGACGCCTGCTTATTTCCCCAAATGAGCTGATTGAGATGGGACTATGAATCGACTTGAGTAGACATGTCCCATTTGGCCCAAGAAAGATACTGGCACACTGTATCAAAGAGCCTGGAAAAGAATATGTTGGGAAAAAATAAAAGAATATGTTGAGTCAAGTTTTAAAAATATTTCTGAAACATAATTATCCGCTTTCTATATTTTTAAAATTAATTTATTTATATTTTGGCTGCGTTGGGTCTTAGTTGCTGTGCGCAGGCTTTCTCCTGTTGCATCGAGCGGGGGCTACTCTTTGTTGCAGTGCACAGACTTCTCATCGCGGTGGCTTTTCTTGTTGCAGAGCACAGGCTGTAGGTGCGTGGGCTCAGTAGTTGTGGATCATGGGCTTTAGAGTGCAGGCCCAGTCGTTGTGGTGCACAGGCTTAGTTGCTCCATGGCATGTGGGATCTTCCCGGACCAGAGCTTGAACCCATGTCCCCAGCATTGGCAGGCAGATTCTTAACCACTGCGCCACCAGGGAAGTCCCTCTACTTTCTTAACAAGGAGGACAGTAGTGTTCAATCCTTTCAGACCCAATGTCCCCTTCATAGCAAATATCAATACTTTACTATTCTGAAATGAGATCCATAGATGATATAACCTACCTACATATGTTTAAAAAATATAATGCCTGAACTGTATTATATAGAAGTAATTAAAGTTGAGTAAATTCCCATTAAGTGTAATTCTCCATGCGAATTCTTAGGCATGGCCACATCAGTGGTACAGTGAAGTACACATGCTGACATTTATATGGATAGTCACGTTGGGTGTGACAGCTGAAAACATAGGCTGATTTGGGTTTTATTATATTGGTAACTCAGATACCACGTGCAGCTTTGCTGATGGTGATATACGTTTCCAAAATGGTGAAGAACTTTTGATAAAGTTCTGAACACAACAAATATACATTTCTCTCAATTTTCACAGTAGGAGCATTTTGGAAAATTCAACAAATATTGAAAAATGCAAAAGCCAGTCAAACACAAGATATTTTGTGTTCGTATGTAAAACAGTGTTTGATTTTAGCTCAGATCATTATTAACAGACTTTTCATCTACATGAATATCCAGCGGGAACGTGGAAAGTTCCATGGCACTCAAGGCAATTGTTTGTTATGTGGGACTTTCCTGCAGACTGCAGGACATCTGCCACATCTGGCTGTCCACTCCATTCAGGTGACAGCCAAGAAGCACCCAACAGGTTTCCAAAATGTCCACCAGGGGGTGGCCCCGTCCCCTTTGAGAATCACTGCTGTTTAATATGTGACTATAATTGAACTCTACACTAAGAGAAGCTCACTAAATGCTTGTTGGATAGAATGACTAAGAATCTTGCAGATCCTCACAACCATCATTTTGAACTTTAAGTCACACCATGGAGAGGCTGTAGATATAAATGGAAGATGTAGACAGGAATAGCCAAATGCTTCAATCTTGCAAGCCTGTCCCAACTGGTTGGAAGTGGTTGCCTTTAACGCCATCCACAGAATAATTTCTGAGGTAGTGTCCAGCTTGTTCAGTCATTCAGGAGCTATTTCTCGGGCATCTGTGCTAGGCACTGTTCTAGGAGCTGGTGGTACAGTAATGAATAAAACAGACAGACTCAGACCCTCATGGAGCTAAATTTTTCAGCTCACAGGGAATGGACATTAAAGGTGTCTGCAGTGAGATCAGAAGTCCACTAGCCAAAAATTACCTGAACAAGGAGAGTGATCTGTATCTCTACAAACCTAGGAACTCTTCTGGAATTTTAAAAAATTAAGTGTCTCATATAAGTTCATTTTCATATACTTCGTTGTCTTCTCCTCGGAAAGAGAAAAAGGAAACAACAAAACAAACAACTTTTAGTTAATTGAGAATTCTGATTGAGTTTTTGTTAGCAGAGTTATTCTATCATTTTACAGGATGCATGAGAATTAACGACCACATATCACTTGACAAGAAATGAGGGCTTGGTCAAATCAGAAACAAGAATTTATCTAAAAGTAACTAAGACACTCAGACCTATCAAAACTTATGAACATCCTGTCTCTATGAAGACCTGGTCACCAACATTCCTGGGCAAACCTTGAGAATAAGGCACATGTCCCAAGCCACTGAGTGAGAAGGCAGACTGTTAGTAAAAGCTGGGCTTTGAATCTGATCTCTTCTGGAGTCCTGGACCTGCCCCTTCTTGCTGTGGCTTTGTGATTTGGGTCTCTGTGTCCTCATCTGCAAAATGAGTGAATACCTACCTCCCTGGGTTATGTGACTAAGGGAAATAACGTTCCCAAGCAGGGTCGCTCAGGGTGCCTAAATTGTTATTACTTTTCTAGGAGAAGTAGGTTGAGGGCGGTTGGTTGGGTTCCCTCTTTTCTAGGTGAGCACTGTCACTCAGCAGCTGAGGTGGCCTGTTCTTGCATTATTGTCACTCCAGGAGAGGAGATAACTTTTCCTTGCAAACTAACTTATGGTTTCATATACTTTATTGGATCTTAAAGATGGAAAGTACATTAAACATCTGTTCCAACCCCCTCATTGCATAGAGGAATAAGCTGAGTTCCAGAGAGGTCTAGTGATCTGGGACTAGAAACAGTGTTTAGCATCCCAAGGACCAGGCCTCCAAGACCTATTAAACCCATAACATGACCCAGAGTTTTCCAATGTATGAATGTAGGACCACCTGTATTAGGATCACATGAGGAGCTTTTCAAAATGCATGTTCCTGCGTGCCACACCCCAACTATATGATCAGAATCTCTAAAGATGGGGCCTGGGAATCTGTATTGAATAGGTCACGCTTGGAATCAAGTACCATTCAAGCAGTGATCAGTTACCTTGACTTACATTATTATAAAATATGTCTGTGCCCAGTGCCACCTGGTGAAGACTCGGTCACAGTGGATTTCAAACGGGACCATAAATCAAGGGCTCTTGAACTATCTAACAATTTCAGCTATTGTTTCTATTAGTTTCTGCTTCAATTATCCAATGAGCTTTTTCTGTGCCAGGTTGGACCAGTTCGGTGGCTCTTGTGAGGTTTTGTAACTCAGTGTAGCTCTCTGCTCTTAAAAATGCCCAAGAAGTGAATTAATGCATATAAAGCCTTAGAACCATGCCTGGCTCATAGTAAGTACTCAGTAAACGTTAGTCATTAGTTTTATCACTCATCAGAGCAGGGAGACCATCTGCAGAGAGGTGACACTGACATGAGAGGTTTCTCTGACACGAACCTAGGTCATATAGGGTCAGTGTCCATTTGATTAGCACAGATGTCTGGAGTTAGTCATTATGATAAAGGAAAAGGAAGATACCATCTAAGACTCTGTAAATGTGTAGCACAAATCATACTCCCTTATTGTTTGTTTTTCCTGCAAAGAGAATGTAAGATCACATATTACTCTACTTTTGACAGTTTAAATTGCTGCTTGCACCAGCAAAAACTACTCATACCAGGATGATTGTTCAGTTAGAGGTTTATTTATTCTCCTCAAATAACAGAGACAGACAAAGAACATAAGCTGTTGTATACTTTTTAGGTTGTTGTATATGATTTGTACATCTCCAAATTTGAAGAGAGATACAGTTCTCATGAACATGGAGAATTTCAGCCACCAAAGAATTCATAGCTGTAATAAGTAGTATGTAATTGAGAGAATATGAAAATGAGTGAGGAAGTGGTTTCTCTAGCCTGGTGAAAGGGAGATGGTTCTTTTTTCCCTTGAGTAAAGCACCTGTTCAGTGCAAAAGAAAATGTGGAGCCAAGAATCCATGACGCCAGCATTTGGCAGTAACATCCCCTTTCATCTTCAGATCTCACAACAGTTTTTGGGCACTAATTAAGTTATATCACACTCACACAACTCACACTGAATTTTATTTACTTTCTTTTTACTAAGGAAAACCAGGGCAGAGAATGTATAAAGTGTTACCTGAAGTTACAAAACTGGGATTTGAACCTAGTACCCAAATCCTCTGGCCCAGAGAGGGAGGGGGCCCAAATGGTGGGCTTGATGGTTGACTCATGGCTTTTGTGGAGTAGGAAGTGATCTCCAGCAACTCTGAGAGGAAAGAGTAAGCTGGGGACTCAGGGACGGTCTGAGGGACCAAGGGTGGGGCTCAGAGATCCTGATGTACAGTGAAGGTTCGTGCACCTGGCATCTCTTACCACCACACTCCTTCTGGCTTAGCTTGTGTGTTCCTGAATGGATGCATTGGGATTGCAATTCATAGCAACCACTCTAGGTTCTTCTTGAGAGGTAGGCTGTGAGCCTTGAGTGGAGTGTGTGTGTGTCGGGCACTTGTTGTAAGGGTGAGAGGGGAGTGGTCTGCTGTTGGTGGACAGAGAGGCCAGTCAGTTACCAAGGGAAGGGGCACCAGGAAGAAAATCAAAGGGTAACAGGTTAAGTTACTCCTTCCCATTTACCATCATGACCCTATGTAAAAAGGAAGAAAAAAACAAGCATAGGCTGGGTCTGAGGTCAATTTCAGATGGCCGACTGTGCCAGCTACTTCTAAGACATACCAGACCCAGACTTGTCCAGGACCCAAAACAGATATGTCTGGATCTATCAGAACTTTTGAATTGGGACTAAAGTTAATTTAAAATAACTCACTTTTTTTGTTCACACCCTCTTAAAATGAATTTTTAAAGATTCTGCATGAGTATTTTCACTTACGTGGAACTAGAATTATAAAATGGGAAGCCCCAGTAAAGGCAAGTGCAAATTCAAGTAGGGGGTCTTAGGGGCTCAGAAAGTAACCTATTTCTGAGGTTGAATCAAATACATAAAAATAGCAGAAAACCAATCATTTCTTCAAAGAGAGTTACATACCAAATTGCAGGGGAATTTATTAGCACATCTAAATCTGAAAAAGAGATTTATTATATATTTATAAGGCTGTTTCAAGTAGGAAGCAGAAGGAAAAAATTCTAGTTGGTATCCGTTTTTATTCCAAATTGCATCAGTTCATTAAAAACAAATAATTTACAAAGGAACTAGTCCATAACTCTAATAGAAAATTAATACAAATCATAAGTATATAAATATTTTTTCATTAAGTGATACTAATACAGCTGCAAGTAACAGTGAATAAATATGGCTGTATATATATGATGTTTATAGATAAGATTATGCTTACCTTCTTGCTAACACCAATGTTTTGGAAAATGTTAAGATAATACTACCTTTACTAAAAAACTTGCAGCAAAAGTAGTCTACCTAACATTCTATCATCATTTCGGTAAGCTACAATATAATAGTAATTTATGTTCATGATTTAGTGGTATCGAAAGATCCCCCCAAATGTCTTTTAGTTATCAAAGAAAGATAAAATATCATTTGATACAGTTTTTTAAAACTTTGTTATAATTTTAATGGTGAGTTATTTTATGACCCTTTGAGTCTTGAAAATTTGGGAAATCACATATGGTATAGAAATGAATTCTCTTAATCAGAACATACAATTAACCAGAAAAAATCCATCCTCTGAGCTTGCAGTCTAACAGAAAATTTATGAAAAAGGAAATGTGGCCAGGGCAAAACATTTCCTCTTTTTATAAACCTTGAACTGCGTATGTCCTTCGCAAATTATACAGGGTCCCTTAGGCCTCAGAACTTTCCACAAGCGTTTAGGTCTCTATGGTGATGCACCGGCTGCTGAAGCAGAACCCAGGTGATAAGGCAGCGGCAGGCATTGGGCGACCACGGGGAGAAGGTATGGCTGCAGAAAACCACTTAGGGCCTTAAGCCTTTTGGATGGACCGCCCTGCCTTGCCGGGAATCTGCAGAACCCCCAGACAGGCCAGCCCTAACCCCCCACCTCCCCAGGAGAGCGGGCACCGCACACCACCAGGTGGCAGCTCTGGAGGCGCAGGTGCTTCCAGTGGCTGCCTGCGCCGGGGACTGGTGGCTCCCTGGGGACCCCACTTCTGTTGACGTTTAAACTTCACCCTTCTGGTGCCCTCAGAGGCTATGGCTCAGGTGGAAGGAGTCCATTTTGCCCAGCCCCCTGGTCTCATGCAGCTGTTCAGCATCCCCGTGCAACTTACACTCCAGGGCGGCTGGAGACACTAGGGGAGGTAAGTCACCACCAGAATCTCTCAGCTTTCATGGGCATCTCGCTGAACAAGTGGCTAGAAGAAGAGCGGCCATAAGGAGTTTGGAGGTTGAGTTTGGTCTTCATCCTCTGAGGCTGTCCACTTGTCATGCCTCCCATGGGACCTTGGAGGCTTCCCCAGCATCACTGCTATCCAGAGGTTGCATCCTTTCTTGTTGGCTTCCTCATCTAGGCTGCAAGTTTTGGGAGGCTAGGGATCTTTTAAAACTCCTCTCTGGCTCCCCAGCAGTAGAACATGGCCCAGCACATAGTTGGTGCTCAACAAATGTCTGTTGGTTAAATGAAATTACTACCAGCACTTGTCACATTGGTGCAATCTGCTTGGGTCTTGGAGTCACAGCCTGGGTTCAAATCCAGCTCCATCACTTAAATAGCTGTATGACTGTGGGCAAGTCACTTAGCCTCTCTCTGCCCCATCCTCTTGTCTGCTGATGGAGATAGTAATGGTCTCTGCATGCCTTAGCATACTCTCTAGGTACTACTTTCTATACTATTCCATTTCACGTTTTAGCTGTGGTTATTGATCACCAGGCTCTACTATTTAAGGGGGAAGTGAGACAGGTTATCTTGAGGAGCAGGGGAATGCAAAGCAGAGGGGCTGTACTTTGCCTGCCCTCAGGCGTGGGGCAGTGGGGCATTGAGAAGTGGGCACCAACATGGAGAGAAGAGCAATGCCTGAGGGTGTTTGAGGAATGAGGTATTAAAACTTGCCAGCTTACTCGTGGGAGGGTACATTTCACAACTAAGTTCACTCACTCTATCTGGAAACCTGGATGGTTTGTTAGTGGCCCAAATGGAGCTGGGAGCTGAGAACGTGGAAACAGTAAAGATCATAATGGTCATCACATTGCCCACTCCCATTGTTCTTTAACTACACTCATGGGTCTTTATGTATTTGGGAGAAAGTATGCAGGAGAGTGAGAGGTAGGGGTTTGGACGGAGGTTGGGGCTGGAGGAGGAAGGAACAAACCGAAGAAAGAGATAGAGGCAAAAACGTTTCTCTCCTACAAGTGAACTAATGCTTTTGTGAGAAGACAATCAAAGTGAGTCATTGTATGGCAGAAGATCAAATGACAAACATGCAAGGGAACAATTTTTAATGCCCCATTCGTAACATAATTAACTAGCTATCAGAGCAGTTGTGTTCTCCCCAAAGCAATACAGCATCCCATTTTCACTTCTGAAATGCACAGTTGGATCACCCATCTTGCCTCTTGCTGAATTTCATGAACCATGTTGACTTTTCTCAACCTCCTTTGCTGTTTCAAAAGAAGTTGTTAAATAATTTTGTAATTAAAAAATAGAAGGGTAAAAATAATTACCCAAATCCCTGCAACACAAACAAATTACAGGGAAATATTTAACATACCCAGCGCTTAGAAATTACATACACATGTGAAATGAATGTCAGCTGAATTATCAAGCTTTGATCAACCGCATCATCCTTCTAAGGAACACTCTGCCCAAGTTACAGTGTTGGAGGAAGATGCTGCGGGCTTCCGCAGGGATCACACCCAGATGAACATGTTCAAGCTCTTTGAAATTGAGTTTGCCTCATGCTAAGCCAGAAGGCACCTGTAGCAACTGCGGTGGTCAGGGCTGGTGGGAAAGTCAGTTCTTTCTTCAGGGGAGCAGCAGGAAGGGTTGGGTAACGCCTTGACTATAATAAAATGCCTCCAGGTAACACATTGGTTAGAAGTGAAGATTATTGCTGGCAAAGAGGAATGAAAATGCTATTCACTCATCTCACTGGCTGGAGAATAAAATAAGATCACTCTTAAGCACGTTCAGGTCCTTTGATGAAAGGTGCTTGTAAATACCACAAACTTAATTACAGGACTGTTTATGGCCTCAGAAAACTGGAAACAACCTAATATTCAACTGTAAGGAAATGGTTAAGGAAATTATGGTATATCCAATTCATAGAATATTATGTAGCCAACAGAAGAGTTACAAAGAATTGCTACCAACATGGGAAAGTGGTTATTATGTTAACTGAAAAATACAAGCTTAAAAAAAATATATATATCCAGTGTGATCTCATTCTATTTAAAACAATATAGATGAGGGGAATAACCCAGTAAGTGAATAATAATTCTCTCTGAGTGGTAGAACTGTAGGAGATTTTTATTCTCTTCTCTAGACTTACCCATATTTTCAAAGTTTCATAAAATGAGCATACAAAAT
Source organism: Mesoplodon mirus (assembly GCF_964341445.2). NCBI lineage: Eukaryota > Metazoa > Chordata > Mammalia > Artiodactyla > Ziphiidae > Mesoplodon > Mesoplodon mirus. Next base: position 51,114,923 of record NC_138982.1, read on the forward strand.
AAGTTTATTACTGTTACAAATCCTTTGACATTTATTGATGCTTTCTTTACGGCTTAGTTTGTGGTTAGGTCTCAAATATTTCATGTATGTTTGAGAAGAATATATATTCTGTAGGGGACAATATTCTACCTTTATCATTTAGAAAAAGCTTGTTAATTGCTTTGCTCAAATCTATTTCCTTACTGATTTGTCTGGTTGAGCTATCAATTACTGGAGGAGTAGGTAAAAATATGTCAGTCTAATAGTGGATTTTGTCTATTTCTTCCTATCGTTCTGTCAGTGAGGCAATGCTATCAGGTACGTATAAATTAATATCATTATATCTTCCAGGTGAAATGAACCTTAAATCAATGTCATTACTTCTTTACTTCTAATAAAGCTTTTTAACCTTAACGTTCATATCACCTTGCTTTTCATTAGGCTTTGCCTAACAAATTTCAACCTTTCTGTATATCTGTGTGTTTTATTTATTTTTTAAACATCTTTATTGGAGTATAATTGCTTTACATTGTTGTGTTAGTTGCTGCTGTGTAACAAAGTGAATCAGCTATACATATATCCCCATATCTCCTCCCTCTTGTGTCTCCCTCCCACCCTCCGTATCCCACCCATGTAGGTGGTCACAAAGCACCGAGCTGATCTCCCTATGATATGCGGCTGCTTCCCACTAGCTATCAACATTACGTTTGGTAGTGTACATATGTCAGTGCTACTCTCTCACTTCGTCTCAGCTTACCCTTCCCCCTCCCCATGTCCTCAAGTCCATTCTCTACATCTGCGTCTTTATTCCTGTCCTGCGCTTAGGTTCTTCAGAACCACTTTTTTCCAGATTCCATATGTATATGTTAGCATATGGTATTTGTCTTTCTCTTTCTGACTTACTTCACTCTGCATGACAGACTCTAGGTCTATCCACCTCATTACAAATAGCTCAATTTCATTTCTTTTTATGGTTGAGTAATATTCCACTGTATATATGTGCCACATCTTCTTTATCCATTCATCTGATGATGGACACTTAGGTTGTTTCCATCTCCGGGCTATTGTAAATAGAGCTGCAGTGAACATTGTGGTACATGACTCTTTTTGAATTATGGTTTTCTTAGGGTATATGCCCAGTAGTGGGATTGCTGGGTCGTATGGTAGTTCTATTTTTAGTTTTTTAAGGAACCTCCATACTGTTCTCCATAGTGGCTGTACCAATTCACATTCCCACCAGCAGTGCAAGAGGGTTCCCTTTTCTCCACACCCTCTCCAGCATTTATTGTTTGTAGACTTTTTGATGATGGCCATTCTGACCAGTGTGAGGTGATACCTCATTGTAGTTTTGATTTGCATTTCTCTAATGATTAGTGTTGTTGATCATCCTTTCATGTGTTTGTGGACAATCTGTATATCTTCTTTGGAGAAATGTCTATTTAGGTCTTCTGCCCATTTTTGGATTGGGTTGTTTGTTTTTTTGATATTGAGCTGCATGAGCTGCTTGTATATTTTGGAGATCAATCCTTTGTCAGTTGCTTCATTTGCAGATATTTTCTCCTATTCTGAGGGTGGTTTTTTCGTCTTGTTTATGGTTTCCGTTGCTGTGCAAAAGCTTTTAAGTTTCATTAGGTCCCATTTGTTTATTTTTGTTTTTATTTCCCTTTCTCTAGGAGGTGGGCCAAAAAGGATCTTGCTGTGATTTATGTTATAGAGTGTTCTGCCTGTGTTTTCCTCTAAGAGTTTGATAGTGTCTGGCCTTACATTTAGGTCTTTAATCCATTTTCAGTTTATTTTTGTGTATGGTGTTAGGGAGTGTTCTGATTTCATTCTTTTACATGTAGCTGTCCAGTTTTCCCAGCACCACTTATTGAAGAGGCTGTCTTTTCTCCATTTTATATTTTTGCCTCCTTTATCAAAGATAAGGTGACCATATGTGCGTGGGTTTATCTCTGAGCTTTCTATCCTGTTCCATTGATCTATATTTCTTTTTTTATGCCAGTACCATACTGTCTTGATTACTGTAGCTTTGTATTATAGTCTGAAGTCCGGGAGCCTGATTCCTCCAGCTCCATTTTTCTTTCTCAAGATTGCTTTGGCTATTTGGGGGTCTTTTGTGTTTCACATACAAATTGTGAAATTTTTTCTTCTACTTCTGTGAAAAATGCCATTGGTAGTTGATAGGGATTGCATTGAATCTGTAGATTTCTTTGGGTAGTATAGTCATTTTCACAAAGTTGATTCTTCCAATCCAAGAGTATGGTATATCTCTTCATCTGTTTGTGTCATCTTTAATTTCTTTCAACAGTGTCTTACAGTTTTCTGCATATAGATCTTTTGTGTCCTTAGGTAGGTTTATTCCTAGGTATTTTATTCTTTTTGTTGCAATGGTAAATGAGAGTGTTTCCTTAATTTCTCTTTCAGATATTTCATCATTAGTGTATAGGAATGCAAGAGATTTCTGTGCATTAATTTTGTATCCTGCTACTTTACCAAATTCATTGATTAGTCCTAGTAGTTTTCTGGTGGCATATTTAGGATTCTGTATATATAGTATTATGTCATCTGCAAACAGTGACAGTTTTACTTCTTCTTTTCCGATTTGGATTCCTATTATTTCTTTTTCTTCTCTGATTGCTGTGGCTAGAACTTCCAAAACTATGTTGAATAATAGTGGTGAGAGTGGGCAACCTTGTCTTGTTCCTGATCTTAGTAGAAATGATTTCAGTTTTTCACCAGTGAGAACGATGTTGTCTGTGGGTTTGTCATATACGGCCTTTATTTTGTTGAGATAAGTTCCCTCTATGCCTACTTTCTGGAGGGTTTTTATCATAAATGGGTGTTGAGTTTTGTCGAAAGCTTTTTCTGCATCTACTGAGATTATCATATGGTTTTTATCCTTCAATTTGTTAATATGGTGTATCACATTAATTGATTTGCATATATTGAAGAATCCTTGCATTCCTGGGATAAACCCCACTTGATCATGGTGTATGATCCTTTAAATGTGTTGTTGGATTCTGTTTGCTAGTGTTTTTTTGAGGATTTTTGCATCTATGTTCATCAGTGATATTGGCCTGTAGTTTTCTTTCTTTGTGACATCTTTGTCTGGTTTTGGTATCAGGGTGTTGGTGGCCTCGTAGAATGAGTTTGGGAGTGTTCCTCCCTCTGCTATATTTTGGAAGAGTTTGCGAAGGATAGGTGTTAGTTCTTCTCTAAATGATTGATAGTATTCGCCTGTGAAGCCATCAGGTCCTGGGCTTTTGTTTGTTGGAAGATTTTTAATCACAGTTTCGATTTCAGTGCTTGTGATTGGTCTGTTTTTATTTTGTATTTCTTCCTGGTTCAGTCTTGGAAGATTGTGCTTTTCTAAGAATCTGTCCATTTCTTGCAGGTTGTCCATTTTATTGGCATATAATTGCTTGTAGTAATCTCTTATGATTCTTTGTATTTCTGCAGTGTCTGTTGTTACTTCTCCTTTTTCATTTCTAATTCTGTTGATTTGAGTCTTCCCCCCTTTTTTGTTAATGAGTCTGGATAATGGTTTATCAATTTTGTTTATCTTCTCAAAGACCCAGCTTTTAGCTTTATTGATCTTTGCTATTGTTTCCTTCATTTCTTTTTCATTTATTTCTGATCTGATCTTTACGATTTCTTTCTTTCTGCTAACTTTGGGGGTTTTTTTTTTTTGTTCTTCTGCGGTAGTTATTTCCACTATTTTATCTTCCAGGTCACTGCTCCGTTTTTCTGCGTCAGTTATTCTGCTATTGATTCCTTCTAGAAAAATTTTAATTTCATTTATTGTGCTGTTCATCATTGTTTGTTTGCTCTTTCGTTCTTCTAGGCCCTTGTTAAACATTTCTTGTATTTTCTCCATTGTATTTACAAGTTTTTGGATCATCTTTACTATCATTACTCTGAATTCTTTTTCAGGTAGACTGCCTATTTCCTCTTGTTTGGTCTGGTGGGTTTTTACCTTGCTCCTTCATCTGCTGTGTATTTCTGTCTTCTCATTTTTTTTAACTTACTGTGTTTGGGGTCTCCTTTTCGTAGGCTGCAGGTTAGTAGTTCCCTTTGTTTTTGGTGTCTGCCTCCAGTGGCTAAGGTTGGTTTAGTGGGTTGTGTAGGCTTTCTAGGGGAGGGGACTGGTGCCTGTGTTCTGGTGGACAAGGCTGGATATTGTCTTTCTGGTGGGCAGGACTGTGTCTGGTGGTGTGTTTTGGGGTGTCTGTGAACTTATTATGACTTTAGGCAGCCTCTCTGCTAATGGGTGGAATTGTGTTCTTGTCTTGCTAGTTGTTTGGCATGCGGTGTCCAGCACTGGAGCTTGCTGGTCATTGAGTGGAGCTGGGTCTTAGCATTGAGATGGAGATCTCTGGGAGAGCTTTCACTGTTTGATATTATGTGGGGCCAGGAGGTCTCTGGTGGTCCAGTGTCCTGAACTTGGCTTTCGCACCTCAGAGACTCAGGCCTGACACCTGGCAAGAGCACCAAAACTCTGTCAGCCACACGTCCATGTACGTGGGGAGTTTCTTGCCTTTTGGGAAGTCTGAAGTCTTCTGCCAGCATTCAGTAGGTGTTCTGTAGGAGTTGTTCCACATGTAGATGTATTTTTAATGTATTTGTGGAGAGGTAGGTGATCTCCATGTCTTACTCCTCCACCATCTTGAAGATCCTCCCCGTCTGTGTGTTTTAGATGTAAAAACATATATTTAAATCCAGTTGGACAATCTTTATCTTTTAACTGGATCATTTGATCCATTTAGATTTATTGTAATTACTGGTGTGCTTAGATTTATTTTATCATGTTTTTGTGATTTCTATCTGTCCTGTCTTTTCCATGAGTTTTTCTTTTTCCCCTTCTTCCTTGCTTTCTTTTGGATTGATTTTTTTCCCCCTTTCATTCTTTCTCTCTCTACTGGTTTGGAAGTTATATCATCTATTTGTACTCTTTTAGTGGATACTCCATCAATTTTAGCATGCAGACTTGAACTTATTAAAGTGAAATCAATATCTTTATCATCTCCTCAAAAATATTAGTAATTTAGAACACAGTAACACTGTCACCTCCTATAAGGTACGTGCTCTTATAATGTATTTGTCTTTTAACCCCACAAGATGACATCATCACCATTATCATCATCATTTTAATGAAGAAAATTTAAAATTTAAATATTTAACTATTGAAGTTTTATTTTTATTGTTATTTTGTAAGGTTTGTATCTTTACTTACCTATTTACTCCTGTAATTGCTCTTCATTTTTGACTAAATCTCAGCTCTTCTACCTGGATTGTTCTCCCTCTGCCTGAAGTAAATACTTGACCTTTTTCTTTAGTGAGGGTCTGTTGATGGCAAACTCAGCCTTGTGTGTGTCTGAAATGCCTTTATTTCATACTTATTCTTGAGAGATTTTTACTGAGTATAGAGTTCTGTTTTTTCTCAGCATATTGACAATATTCCTGTCTTCTGGCTTCTTTTCTTGTTATAGAGAAGTAAGCTTTCAGCCTAATTGTCATTCCTTTGAAGTTAATCTGTCTTTTTCTCTGGCTGCTTTTAAGAATTTCTCTTGTCTTGGTGTCTGTGCAATATCTCTGTGATGTATATAGTAGTGGGTTTCATTTTATTTTATCCCACTTGGCTTCTGGAATCTGTGGACTGGGTCTTCATCAATTCTGTAATTTTATTGTTTTTTTTAAAAATATTGCTTTGCTTTCTTCTCTTCTTTTTCTGGAATTCTGAACAGACTTTATGTTAGACCCTTTCTATCTATCTTCCAAGCTTCTTAACCTTTCTTCAATATTTTCCATTAAAGAAATCTCTGTATTATACTTTAGCTAAAGTATATTTAGCAATATATTTATTTTGCAGGTCCATCTATTTACTAATTATCTTTTCAGATGTATCTAATCTAACTGTTAAATCCGTCCATTGATGTTTTTATTGAAGTATAATTGATTTACAATGTTTTAGGTGTACAGCAAAGTGATTCACATATGTGTAATATATATTATATGTATATATTCTTTTTCAAATTCTTTTCCATTATAAGTTATTACAAGATATTGAATATAGTTCCCTGTGCTCTACAGTAGGTCCTTGTTGTCCATTGAGCTTTTTATGTCATTTATTTTATTTTTCATTTCTAGAAATTCTATTTGGTTCTTTTTAATACTGGCTTGGTCATGTTTTAGAGTCTTTTGCTCTTTCTGATATCCAATCCCTCCTTTATTTCTTCAAGCATATTGTAGATATATTTTTATATATTGTCCAATATCTGAAGGTTTTTTTTGGATCTGATTCTGTTGCTTTTTCTCACTCCAAGGTCCTTATTGTGTGCTTTATGACTTTAGAATGAGAGTACATACTCCTTGAAACTTTATAGGATTCCTTTGAGACCTAGGTTGAAGGTGATCTCCTCCAGAGAATTTATATCTTTGCTTCTGCCAGCTGCCAGAAGGCACTAACTACTTGAGATAAGATTAAGTGAAATTCTTAGCTTGAAGGTTTTAGATTTCCCAGGTAGTGTGAATTCTGGCTATAAACTCTCTTAAGGATCACCTTAAGGTTATGAAATCTCAGGGGAGATTATAGTTTTCCTCCTGTACTCAGTGTCAGGTTAGAGTAAGGCATTTTCCTTGCAGTCTCCTAGGGAGTTGTGTGTGGGAGGTGGCTACTTCCAATTCAGCCTTACACTGAGTACGAGGTCTTATGGGTCCCAGCTCTCGTTGAGAGCATTACCTCCCACACCTTGGATAGGCCCTGGGCATTGTCTCCTGTCCCTGTGTCTCCCCCCCACCCCCAAACTGTGAGACTGAAGCTCAAGGTCACCAAGTTCTGCAAATGTCCTCAAGGTTAAATTTTACTCCAGTCTACTTTCCCTTCTGGGTTCCTACTTTCACACAGTTTTTGTTCTTTGAGTATTTCAAACTCTTTTTTTAAGTTTTGACCGAATTTTTATGTTTACAGTTAAAGTGGGTATCTAGTCCATTTTGCTGGAGAAATAGAAGACTATTATTATTACAACAATAAAAATATAGCTGTGTGGGCTTCCCTGGTGGTGCAGTGGTTAAGAATCCGCCTGCCAATGCAGGGGACATGCGTTCGATCCCTGGTCTGGGAAGATCCCACATGCTGCAGAGCAACTAAGCCTGTGCGTCACAACTATGGCGCCTGCGCTCTAGAGCCCGTGAGCCACAACTACTGAGCCCGCGCGCTTAGAGCCCGTGCTCTGCATCAAGAGAAGTCACCGCAATGAGAAGCCTGCACACCGCAATGAACAGTAGCCCCCGCTCGCTGCAACTAGACTGCATGCAGCAATGAAGACCCAACACAGCCAGAAATAAATAAATAAATTTATTTTTAAAAAAGTAAAAATCAGCATTTTTGTGAGAAATTTCATGATTTTTAAAGTGTTAGCAACGAATCCCACATTAAAAAAAAAAACCACACACACACACACACACACAGAAAAGGCCAAACAACACATCTGTGGGCTGGATACTGTCCATGGGTCACCAGTTGGCAACCTTTGTTTTGGACTTTGATCCCTGGATGCCCCCTTGTGAAAGAATTTATCACCTCCTTTGCTAGAGCAGAACAGAAAGAGGGAGAGAAGAGGCGTAGGGCCACTTGTGTGGAGCTGTATGAGGACAGAGGAGAGGTGGGCGAAGGAGACGCCAGCAGCGAGGCCCTCACTGTTCTGAACGGACTGGGACCCGGGCCAGAAAGCCATGTGGTGGATGTGCTGCCTTCTCAACAGCTGGATATGAAAGAACAAGTCAGATCCTACTTCAGGATGCTATTAATTCCAAATGTGAGCTTGTGGAGTCATTCTTTCCATATGGAATTCAAAAGAGAATGTAAAAAATATTTTCAAGGGAAATATGCAATTTCCCTGGAAGATAAGTAAGTTTATAACACTATTTATATAAAATGAATGAAAGCTACTTATAGGTAATTCTTTCCTAGTCATTGATTAAACAGATCTCTAAAGACTTAACCCAGGCAACATTCCTTAGTTTTGTTACATGAAAAAAAAAAATTATAACACATCATTTTAGCTTGTTTAGATGGACTTTTAAACATGCCCTGAATATAAGATCTCATTGTGTTGCATCAAGCCTGCTTACGACCCTCAGGTGGGCGGCAAATGGGATCATCCCTCCATCCCCCATGGGTTGGTAAATGTTCCCACTTTTTTTTTTAACATTTGTCAAAAAACGCTTTATGACTGCAATATGACAAATGGCACATATTTAAAGTGTGCCATTTGGTAAGTTTTGACGTGTATACCAGTGAAACCATCACACAATCAAGATAAAAAACATATCCATCACCTACTACCATGAAAGCTTCCTTGTGCCCTTTTGCATCCTCCTCCAACCCCAGGTAACCGCTAATCTGCTTTCTGTCACTAAAGGTAAGTTTGAATTTTCTAGAATTTTGTAGGAATGGAATCATACAGCGTGGCCTCTTTTGTTTGGCTTTTTTCACTCAGCGTAATTATTTTGAGGTTCATCATGAGTACTGTGTTTATCAGTTCTGTTGCTGAGTATTATTCCATTGTGTGAATGTAAGAGTTTATACTTGTTGATAAAAATTTGGGTTGTTTTCAGTTTGGGCTCCTTACAAATGGGGTGCCATGAACATCGGTGTACAAGTCTTTGTATGATCATACGCTTTCATTTTGCTTGGTAAATAAATACGTAGGAATGGAACCCCTGGGTCATATGGTCCCATATATGTTTAACTTTTTTAGGAAATACCAACTGTTTTCCAAGGTGGTTATACTGTTTTGTATGCCCATCAGCACTGAGAGGGGAACAGGGATTCTGGAGAAACCAAAGCCAGCCTCCCCTGGCTGTAGTGTAGGAGAGTTCCAGTTCCTCACATCATCTCCAACGCTTGGTATTGTCTGTCTTTTTGGTTAAACCCATTCTAGTGGGGGTGATATGGTATCTCCGTGTGGTTTTAATGTACAAGTTACTAATGAGCATCTTTTTATGTGCTTATTTGCTCTTTATATAACTTCTTTGAAGTGGCTGTTGAAATCGTTAACTGGATTGTGTGACATTACTGAGTCTGAGAGTTCTTTATGTGTTCTGGATTCAAGTCCTTTATCAGATAAATGATTTGTCAATATTTTCTTCCAGTCTGGGCTTGATTTTCATTCTTTTAACAGTGTCTTTTGAAGAGCAGAAATTTAAAATTTTGATGAAGTCCAATTTACCAGTTTGTTCTCTTTCAGATTGTGCTTGTGTGTTGTATCTAAGAAATATTTGCCTACACCAAGATCATAAAGGATTTGTTTTATGTTTTCTTCTAGAAATGTTAGAATTTAAACTTAGGCTTTTAAAAACAAATAGTTTATTTGTTTAATTTTTAAAATTGAAGTATAATTGACCTACAACACTATGCTGGTTCCAGGTGCACAACATAGTGATTCAATATTTCTATATTTCACAGAATAATCACCACTGTTCCCAATTCTTTATGAGCTTACTGAAATATCTCCTTCCCTGTTCCCACAAAGGACAGCCTTTTCTACCTCAGGGAGGAAGAGAAACATAGACCACAATGACGGAGACCCGCCAGATGTGCACAGGAAGCTGCCATCCAGTGCTGCAGAGGACTGAGCCATGCTGCTAGGGTTTGCAATGATAGGCTTCTCTGTCCTAATGTTCTTCTTGCTTGGAATAACCATCCTAAAGCCCTTCATGCTCAGGTAAGAAACAGAGAGAGGAGACCTAGAATTTCCAGTTCAAATCAGGTACAAGCACAGTGGTAGAGGAGGGGAGGGGAGGCTGGCTTTGGTTTCTCCAGAATCCCTGTTCCTCTCTCAGTGCTGGGAGGCAGCTGGGTGTGGAGGAAGAGGTGGTAAGAAAGTGGAAGATACTCCTTTGCCGCTCCCCTCTTCCAATCTCAAAATTCTTTCAACAATGGTCCACATATTAGATATTTCTGTAGGTAGTAAAGTCTTTCTTTAACATGTAGATATCCCAGGGAAGGGGATGAGCATGAGCTTTTGCATGAGCGTAACAAAAGTTTTTTGAGTCTGAGTTTTTTGAGTTTGGTAATGTCTACCTGGCACATAGTAGTTGCCAATAAATATTAGTTTTCTTCCTTTTAAGTAGTTTCCTTAGTAAATACATGTAATAAGTTACCATTTATTAAATATATATGTCAAATATATATTATATTTTATCCTATTTAAACCTATGGCAAGTCCATGATGGAAAAATTATTTTATTACTTAACTTTCATTTTATGAATGAGAAAGCTGAGGCTCAGAAAGGCCAAGTAGAATACCCAAGGTCATATAGCCAGTAAAGAATCTGCCTATTCATTCTGATATAAGACTCTTTGCCTCCTGATACTTAACTGAAGTTTGATGCAGTGAGGAGGATGGGAGTGTTGATTAGGGTTGTAGAGGAGCTGTTTAATTTTGGAGACAGGCTCACACAACATGGGGTACTTTGGAGGAGGGTGGCACTGGGTAGGGGGTAAGCAAGGTATATCTCCCCTTTGGCTAGCCGAAGAGCAACAGAAGGCCCAGGGGGTACGGGAAGAGGGAGGCCTAGGAGTTCAGTGAAGAAAAAGGGTCATAGAAAAGGAACTGTGTGGCCTGCTTTTGTTATTCTGATATCAGAATATCAGAATCTGATATCAGATTCATCTCCCACCACTTACTTTTCTAAGCATTTCTGGAAATAGTTTGGAAGTAATTAAGGGAATGTTTAAGAGTGGTGAGTTCTCATCTCTCTTGCCTTGTGATCTTGTGCCACCAGAGAATAGTTTTGCTTCATAAAAGATGAAAGTTTTGCTTCATAAAAGTTGAGAGGCTTGGGTAGCTCATACCTTTCCCCACTCCCTTATACCCTCATTCCTCAATCAAACGATGGAATTTGTCTATTTGTAGACAAATTGATGCACAATACTATTGAAAGAACATGCTGAATGTTTCAGCCTTAAATACATTCCTGGTTCTACCTGAAAGTCTCTGGCCTGGCCCTTGTACATAGGAAAGAATATCCCACTCTCTATATTGGAGCTTCCTGAAATCTTCAAGGAAGGTTCAAATCAAACTCTGTTTGGAACTTGATTAGGATTTAGAGAGTTTTAAGTTCTAATACAGAAAGGCAGACAACTCTAAATACTTTAAGATGCCTGGTCTAAATAAGTAGAGAAATTAATTTTGTGAAAATCAGGCCAGTGCTAAACCTGTGAAAGAACCTTATTTTCCATTTTTGTATTTTCACTTGCCCAGTATTTTATTCTTCTAAGGCCATATCTAGTGATTTTTTTTTTTTAATGCCCTGGGCCTTGAGATCATGTTAAAATGCACTGTGTCTTGGGTTTGTTATGTTAATAAAGAAAAATGATTACATACAGTCCAAGATCTTAATGAGAGTGCAGTCTGAACCTAAACAATGCTTTTCAAACATTCTGGCTTTCGAATTTGCTAATCTAACTTCTTGTGTTTAAGGCACAGGGAGATATACACAAAGACTTACCTAGATGTGAGTGTGAGGATACATGAGGAAGTGGACCTGTGCATTCAATCGGAGCCTTTCCTCTCACTCTCGTTTACTTTATCTTGGACCTGTTCTCTAATTATTTTATACACAAGTGTCCTTTCTCTTCAACACCACCGCAAAGTCTTCATGGGCAGGAATTTTGTCTACCCCGTCTCATTGCACCTGTGACATTCTGTATATGCAGTGCATGTGTAAATTCTCAAGGAATGTTTTCCAAGTAAAATTTAATTCAGTACAACACGTATTGAGCCTCTACTGTGTGAGAGGCATTGTGCTTTGTGCTTTGAGCAACATAAAGACGAATAGGATATAGTTCTTGACCTTAAGGAAATTACTAATAGTAAAAACATGGCAAGTTTTCTAATGAGAGATTCCTCATATGATTTGCATTTGCCTCTTTGGAAGTAGAGTGGAATTGTACCTTGTTACCACAACTTTCGGAGGCTGTGTTGTCTAAGAGCCCTGTGGTTGGACTCCTTCCAAAGGCACATTTTCACCAGGACAAGCCAGTTGGTGCATCTTGAGATGATGAGGCAGGAGAGATAAGATTTCTGAGTGTGAATATTTGTGGTTACGGTATTTAGGATAATATTGCTCAAAGTGTGGTTCTCCAAATACCTGCAACTTAAATACTATTAAATATACAGATTCCTGGGCCTCAACTTGGATCAACTGAACCCAAATCCCTGGGAGTGAAGTCATAGAACCCATGTTTTAACAAATTCTTCATTCTAAGAAACCCACTCAGGTGATTCTGAAGTTTGAAAACCATTGATCTATAGTGAGAAATATGCAAGGAGGGTCATAATTGAGATGGAACTTGGCACTTTGCTGCTGTTTGTCCCATTGCAAAGTTCTCCATGCTCCCAAATCATTAGATGCCTTCTGTAATCATCCTACATTACTTTGAAATAGATGCCTTGGGTTACCACATTAGAAATATAGGACTAACTTTTCTAGGGGTGAAAATCATTTATTTTTTTCCAAATTGAAGCACTCAGAGAGAAGAATCTAAGCACTATCATCCACACGCACATCTTGGACGACTGGATGGACTGTCTTTCACCTGTGGTGTGGACTGCCGATGTCAGGGCAAGTACCCGTGTCTGCAGGTGTTTGTGAAGCTCACCCATTCAGGTCAGAAAGTGCTCCTACATTATAATGAAGAGGCTGTCCAGATAAATTCCAAGGTAGTGTAAAGTTCATGTAATGAAACAGTTCTAATTACAGCAACTTTTCCATGGCAGACTGTCCCTAGCAAGGTGCAGTAGCCATCTCTAGATAAATCTGTTTTCTTCCAGTGAACATTGTGACAATGACCCAATCAGGATAAATGAAGCTAAAAGAATTCTTGGAGGAAAAATGGGGTATATAGAAAAGAGAGGTCATACTGATGTCTGGAATTTAAAGACTGGGCCAATGAACAGAATTATTTATCATTCTTATTTTTGGCAGTCCCATTCCCCATCATATCGAAAATGTTAAAATGTACTTACAGTCCACCTTAAATCAAACAAGTAATTTTTCTTATCAAAGAAATTTAAAGATTATCCTTTAAAGGATACTGAACAAGTTCATATGATTTAAAGGGTACATTTTCACATAACTATAAAAGTTGAGTTGTATTAGATTAGTTGACATTTTACACTTCATTGTGTTTACTTAAGCACTAATTTCAGTCTGATGAGTTTGGTTTTCTATTTTGGATGCAATAATCTTTAAGGTCTCAAACAGTTTTGTGGGCCCTTGGCACAGTGTCCTGAGTGCTTAGTGGATATGGCGATAAACCTGTGTCTTTATTCCCACATCCTGTTTAGTGCTCAGAAATGGCCATTTCACTATTTGCCCTCCTGGCAACCCTTCCCCATGAGCTATGTAATAGGTTTCATCACCTCTGAGATTAAAACTCCTCATAGCTTCAGTCTGAAGCAATTTCAGAATTAAAGCTTTTGTTTAAGTGCTTGTTTTCAGAGACAATGCCCTCACCTTTCTTCCTCCTCCATATTCCTAGTGCTTCTATACCCCTAAGTGCTACTGGGATAGAAATGATTTGCTCGACAGTGCTCTGAACATAAAGGAACTCTTTGATCACAAAATGGGACCCCCTTTTCATGCTTCCACACTCCAGCCAGCCAATCCGAAGACGTCATTCTCATAAAAAATATGACCAAATGGTTATCTTCCACTGGTTATTTTGGCCTTCATGACTGAGAGAGGGCGCCCTGATAGTTGGCATGGTGAGATTAACACAATACCTGTCCCTCTTATGTGAAAAATACAGCACTGCACTCAGAGACGAGGTAAGTGCAAAGTTCCTTACATGGCATAGCATCAGTTCAAACTGTGGAGTGTTGGGAGGAGCAAAGGAAGGAGCAGAGAAATCTTAAGATGGTGGCCAAAGTCCGGGCCTTCAGATACCTGCAATTTCTGCACTTGAGGACCTAATTATGCCTGCTTGCAAACTAACCGTGTAGAAGCAAGGTATGACATTTCATGTGGGAAAGAAAAATCTCATTAAAAAGTCTCATTAGGTATTTATTTATTCTATATAAATACATATAAATTCACCATCTTTTTTCACTCCAAATCTCTCCACATCAGCCAGGGAAGCACTTTTTGTTTCCACAGGGCAAAATGAGCTCAAAGTCATTGTGCTTCATCTAATATCAGCTCTAGCTAGAACTTGTCATTGTGGAAATAAGTGATGAGGGTTTCTAACCTATTGAGCACTGAACAGCCAGTCTAGTTCTATGCAACATAGTCCACATTAAAACATTTCTCAAAAAAGTCTTAGTGAAGAGCAGTTCATTCACTATAGGAAGATAATAATCTGATAATTTCAGAAAATGTGGACCTACTGTTTTACCTCACCATCCATGAGAAAGGAGGAAAGCCGCTGCCTAGGAAATTCACTAAGCTTAGCCTTATTTGTACTTAACCTTGCCGTGTACCTTGTGATTTTTCTTTGAGCAACAAGTTTTTCTATTATGCTTTCCGTAAGCGCATTTTGTTCTTTGTGTACATTCTGGAGGGAGTGAGAGATAGCTAGAAACGTGTTATGAAGTAGGGAGAAGCTGTAGTGGATGGAATTTAACATTCATCTCAGGTAATCCGCATCATAGAAAAGTCCCACATGGATAGTCAACAATTGTCCGTACTTTAATGAATCAACCATGGTTATTAAATACTGTCACAAGACTCTCCCAACAGGTGCTTTCCAGGTTAAGCTGAATATGAGTTGAAAACAGTCCGTTCTGAAACCAGTGTTCCTCAAAGTATCTTTACAATTTTACTAAAAAAATTGTACACCATGGACAATAGAAATGACTTTTGAAACAACTTTTATATGAAGATGTAATCAAAACAGAAACTTTGACTCTAAGCCAATTTAATTCCTTTTAGCAAATAAGTGCAAGTCACACATTATTAAATAAACTGAATAATAGAGCACTATTGACTTCACCAGCAGTGAACAATTTTGGTGTTTTCTCCTCTTTCTAGTGTGGAATAGTGGAGAGAACATGTATCTCAGAGTACAATTTTTTTGAATTTGTAGGCCATAATTACAACTTTTCAGATATGTATCCTTGGGCAATTCAGCTGAACTGTTTGAGCCACTCTTCTCATCTATAAAATGGGGATGATCTCTTCTTTCATGAGGTTATTTTTAGGGAAGAAAAAAGGAAGAGTATGTAAAACACCTAGCTTAGTTTCTGGTACGTAGTAGAGGTGCTCAAAAATGTTTGTTAGTAGATAACAAAACTTTTGCTAAGTTTCAGTTTTCAGTCAGCCTTATCCCTCTTCTGGGTATATACCCAAAGGAAATGAAATCAATACCTCCAAGAAATTTCTGCATTCCCATGTTCACTGCAGCTCTATTCACAACAGCCAAGATATGGAAACAACCTAAGTGTCCATCAACAGATGAATAAATTGTGAGATATATATATATATATATATATATATATATATATATGTATAAATACATGCAATGGACTATTTTTCAGCCTTAAAAAAAGGAGATCCTGCCATTTGCAACAACATGGATGAACCTGGAGGGCGTTGTGCTAAGTAAAATAATTCAGACAGAAAAGAAAAAACTGCATTTCACTTACATGTAGAATCTAAAAAAGTCAAATACATAGAAAGCAGAGAGCAGAATGCTGGTTACCAGGGGCGGGGAGGTGGGGGAAATTGGGGAGATGTTGGTTAAAGGGTACAAACTTTGTTATAAGATGAATAAATCTCGAGATCTAATGTACAGCATGATGACTATAGTTAATAATACTGTATCGAATGCTGGAAATTTGCTAAGAGAATAGAGTTTAGGTGCTCTCATCACGCACACACACAAAAGGTAACTATGTGAGGAGATGAAACGTTAATTGGCTTGACTGTAGCAATCATTTCACTATGTATATCAAATCATATTGTAAACCTTAAGTATACACAATTCTTATTAAAAATAAATTCAATCGGTCTTGGTAACTTTTGTTGGACAGCTGGGTATAGGGGCTGGGGTAGGGAGCTGCAGGAAAGGATTCCTCCCCACCTTCTCTTGGCTAAATATCATATGCATTTAAGGTCCAGAACATGCTGTTTAAAAGGTTGTAATAAATTATTTTGTACGCCAAAGACTTCCCCATAATAAAATATATGTATGCATACACATTTTAAATCATTCTGCAAATTGAGATTCTCTAGATTTCTTAAATTAAGGGCACATATCTATTCCATTTCTTAGTAAGTTTGACACCCATCTAACAATATGCAGTTCTTTGGATTTTTCTTCTAACAAATTTAAAACAGTCTGAAACCTGAAGTGCATGAAAGTGTGAAACCTAAAGTGTTTCAAATACTACAATTTTCCATTTATATAGTGGCTACTTGGTCCATCTCAGGAAAGAGAGACATGCCTGAAGAACAAAGTCAGTTTACAACAATGTTAACTCAAAGTCACTCTAACCATTTGGAAAATAAACAAAATTTTAGCAATTATTTGCTGTGAATTGCTTAGAAGTACTAAATATCAATGCCCATGTGCATTACTGGTCCAAGAAAAGCCCAGACTTACCTTTTGCAAGGTTTATGATAGCTGAATGCAAACCAGCTTGCTTCTAGCTGAACTTCACTTTTAGGTTCTAGTCATCAACTGACTTGGGAAAAAGTCTGTCCACACATACAAACACATTCATACATGTATGTGTACACATATATTTCTGCTTAAAATACAAGCACGTAATTCTTCATGCTTAAAGGAAGTTAATATTTAAACAGGTATTTCTCTAATATTCATCACTTTACTGGGACAGAAAAATTGGCTTTTAAGGCATAATAGTTTCAGGTTTTTAGTCAACTATACTTAGTCATTATTGACAAGAACTCAAATTCAGCTAAATTTTGATTATTAGCAACACTGGTTTGTTGTTAAGTATTAAAAAGAAATGGCAAAATATAATTATCACAGTTTTTTGTTTAACATATAGTACACTAAGGATTGTTTGGACACAAGTCAAAGTAATATTTTTTTTTAATAAACAGCGTGACGTTACAGACTGCAAAGTTAAAGTAAAGCAGACATTGACAGTTTCTGATGAGCACAAACAGTAAGTGCAGTCACAGGCCAAACGTCTTGCCAGGAACAGCAAGACTGGGGAGAGGTCTTAAATTTAGTGACACTGTATTATTCTATATTCTCAGTACAATAACACATGCACTTGCTGTGTCAAATACTTCTTGGGCCATCATTAAAAGAACATTTAAAAACATTTTCCTCCTAACTAATGCAGTATACCACAGGACTCCAACTCATTGAATGACAAAATATAGTGAAATAGATTTGCTACAATAAATCGGGCTAAGGAGGGTGATGGGAACTCCTTTTTGAAGCTTCCAAAGTCAACATTTGATGTATCAGTAGTCTAATTTTGGTAGTGCCACATTCCCAAGATGTTACGTTCTAAAAGCATACATTCTTTTAGATTTTAGTCAATCCAATAAAGTCTGAGGACTGAGTCACATTGAAACCATTAACTGCATTGAAACTTTGGTTCCATAGCCAAAAACATTTCTACAAATCAGATGAAGGCCAAGCTGTCCAATACTCTTAGGAACATAAATCTGATAAGAGGATTTTTCTTATGAAATCAGTGGATAGTGACCACATTTGGAAATTTATACTAGAATTAAGGAGTTTAGTCTTATTAAAGATATTCTGAGAAAATAATAAAAGTGAAGGTCTTCTGCCTCCTTGCTATCCTAGAAGGATTAACAAAAGAATCACCTAAAAGTATACATGGCTCTTAGCATAACCACAAAATTACTGTAGTGAGAGATTAAATAATGTTTTAGATAGATTCATAAACTTAATTTAATGCTTACAAAATGCATTACCCTCCCCATACTTACCAACATGAGGACTGGAGTCTACTGTTGGTAGTGAAAATCAGCTACCAAGCTACACTAATATGTACAGTGGACTGATTTTACTTTTTTCTTCCCTGCTAAAACTCTTAAATGTAGCTGTGTAAAAATTAAGTCGTAAGATTTTCTTATGGCTCGTAACTATCACTTTATGCTAACTAGCATGGCTGAAATATGAACATATCTAAAACCAAGCAAAAGGAATGCGCTGCATTGATAAAAAGTGCAAAACCTTACTCAAGTGGAGTACTTGAAGGAAATACGCTTGTTTAAAAACTAATATCCCAACTTGGGAAACTCCTAATCAATTTTAAACTCTTCTGAATTTTAGAACCTTGATGTTTACACCTTTTATAAAAGATGCCTCTTGACTAGGGCTAGCAAACACTGTGTATACAAATAGAAATGTCTGCAAATATACACACATCAATTTCACTAATAATAAAGAAAACAAAACTAATTTCAAATGCCGAATTCAAGAACCTAGTACCATGAACCTCCTGGCACTACTGCCTTTTCCTAATGGTTGGAGCAATGATTAAATTTTAACATAAATTTTTTCTTAATGTCTCCAATGCCATTAAAAACAAGGCATGCCAACTCTGACTTTATCTAAAATACAGTGCCCTGCAAATTTCTGTCGTATCAGAGCCAGAAGTACTGAATTTTTGACTCATCTATTTTTTTTCCTTATTAACCTTCTGAGGTAGAGTTACCCATCCAATTTTATCAGGACCATAGTTATCTTGAGCTAAACACTATATTCTTTTCAGAAAGTGAAAATAACTTTTAAGAGAAAAGAAAAAAGGCTTCCCAGGCCATGGCACATAAGATACATTTACAATTTTTAATGTAATAATTAAAAAATAAAAATGGTTTGTCTTTATATTTTAAAAAACAGCCCAGCTGTATTATTCTGTCACCAAGAATTATTGATATTGTCTGAGGATTCTATCAGTGCTAAATTATATAGTTCAGCCTTCACAATCCCATCCTTGATGAAGAGTTAATTCCCTCATGGTACGCACAATATACTCTCACAACTTGCAGCCATCTCTTAGTGCCCGATCTGAGCAGGATGGATATGAAGGATGTAATTCATTCAAGCAACTCCTCCCTCCACACTCCCCTCTTCTCAAAAACATCTGAAGTATGAAAGTTGTTTTTTAAATGGTAGAAGCACCACAATCCATAACACCACATATGGTCTTTAAACTGAAGTATTTTAGTGATGTCTTGGACATCAAAATCAATTTTTAAGGTGGATTTTGAATGTGTGGGTCCAGCCCAGGTCTGCAGTTTGTGCAGATATAGAAACAAAAGGAACTTACAACATTCAGAAAAAGTTAACTTGCTGATTTTAAAATAATGCTGGAAATTAAATTTCTTCAAAAGTTGGCAAGCATGAGCTATTGGTCATGATATGAATTAAATGGATTTACAAATCATTAAGAAACCCAAGTTTATGTACTGTGAAATTTCCATGGTGCCTTTAAAATAGGCTGCTCATAATTTTTTTAATAAATGCCAGATCACTAGATTTTTGATGGAAAAATAAATACAGATGGACTGTGTTTTACCTATTTGAAAATCACCAATCCATTTAAAATAAAATCCAAGAGGGTATATACATTCTAATCAAGTAATTATTTTCCTGATTAATAAGAACTACACTTTACACAAAATACTTTATCAGCAGCTGTTTTCTTCAAAAAACCAATAGTCATAGTTTCACAGTTGAAAAAGTTACACATTAAAATATTTTACAATTCATTGTATATTCACCAGGTTCCCATTTCCTAAAGGGCTTGTAATATAAAGCAGATTAGAAGGGAAAACCTCAAAGTTGATGACTTTAACACTAAGTTTTACAGAGGACACTAAGAACCACAAAAAGCTTAGGTTCTATTGTAAAATAGTGACCAAATTCCATTCTTCTTTAAAAAACCCAATTAGAAACATCTTTTTAAAAAACCAAATTCCACAACATGAGTAACAGATTTTAAATTAACAGCATTCTAAAAATCTTCAAAATAAATGATTTTATATAGCTGAGAATGATAAAAAGTTAAAGCATGATTTTCAAATAGTTGATTATTTCTTGCTAGAATGTTTAAATTAGGTTTTATTTTCTTTAAACCTGATTTTCTTTTCTCCAAAAATAGTCATTGAAGGAAATATTGCTCAAGTGACCAAATGAAATTGTTGAGCCAATACTCAGTTATACCACATTCAATGACGATGGTCAGCCATAGAAACTAACCAATTGGAATTGATCTCTGATACTGAACTACCTGGAAGTAGCTATATTATCACTGACTTGAAACATATCCTAGTCACCCCATGTAGCATTTAATTCAATTTCTGGTTCCTTGCCTTCTGAGTACTACCTATCCCTTTTCCCTTATTTTTAAGGTTGTTTACATAAACTCTGCTTGGATTTGTTTGAAATGTACTTTGCATTTAGCTAGTTCATTTAATGTATATTCTTTATAGAATTTGTCTACATTTCTTCAAACGGAATTAATTTGGTTGTAATAACTTAAAAATAAATGTAAATGATAAAATAAGTTATGTGGCTTGTGTTTTAATGGTGGAGAGGTCCTAGGGGAAGGGGGACTATCTGGACTGATGTGAAAAATGCAAAAATTGTATAAACTTGGTGCAAGGAAGCTCAAAGCTTTTTTGGCACTCAGTAAAACACAGTTCTCTGTTAAAAGCTTCAGTTTCCACCATCAAAGCTTCAGATTTGTACCATTTCACTGAGTTCTCCTGTAATTAATCCCTGATATAGAAAATACTGGGATGTTAGTATGTATTAAGTGAATAAATCTAAAAGACACAAATTGTTAATCATGAAATTTTAATGTTATGAAATCTATATCTGCAAAAGAATCTATCTGGTCTCCTGCTTAAAACAAAGTTTAAATTCTTGTAACTATTCTAAGACAGTTTAGGGAAGTAAATTCCCTAAATAAGTTCCCAAATTTATTTTTCTTGTTGGCAATATTATGTACATGCTTTAGTGAGGTACCTAAATCTCCAGTAATTATGCCCTTTAAGGGTTCTAAAATAGTCAAATATTAAGAGTATTTGTATTAGAGTCCCGTTCACTATTCAAGACTTCTACTATAGGTAACTGATTTCATAAATGAATATTTTTTAAGTGATGCTGTATAAAATGTGCACTCTTCATAAAGTTGTACTCCAATAATATGCCTAGTCTAGAAAACTGTCAGTAAATTATTGCACTTTTTCTGGTGTGGCACCTGGACATTTGCTAAAGTTATGTCCTAGGGCATTAATCATTCATTTCAAATACTGAGTAAAATATCAGATTGTAGAGTGATAACTAGCCTTAGCCCCTACGTCTTGGGTTAATGTTTTTCAAAATGTTTAAGAATGTAACCTGTGCTCAAATGCAATTTAATAAAGTTGGAGAGTGAGCCCTGACAACTCAGAAATGGGACATGATCTTAAAATGGTTTAAGGCCCTAATTTTATTATGGAGATACTGAATAAATAGGCTAAAAAGGTAAAAAGTTCATGGTTTCTATTCCCCCTATTATAAAGTATTATTCATGAACATACCTTGGTAGAGGGGTTAAGAAATCAGGAAGATAGTCTAAATTGTGTTAATTTTGGTAACTAATTTCATATGGTTGAGGCATTCTCCACTATAAAAGAGGATGGAAGATGGGGGATTCAAGTGAAAACAGAAGAAAATAAAAGGAAAGAGGAGGAACTTTCATCTGTTTTCCTTAAGTAGTTATACACTAGTCATTGGTATAAATGGGATAGTGCCTGAGCCTCACCCACAGATCAAGAGAAAAGCTGACCATGCTGCTACAAACAATAAAAAATTTGGGGTGCAAAACAATGCATGACTATGGGACAGATCATGTAAATAAAGAATATATATTAATGATAGTTTCTATAATATAAATAGCCTTTAATAAAAAAAATAATCTTTTTAATAACATTAATACTCACTTCTATTTTCTGGAAAACATGCATGAAAAATGTATTCAATTCATTGCAAAAGGAGAAAAAAAATCAATCTAAGGTGAATACTGTACAATTCTGGAGCAAGAATTATTCCTGCTCGTTCTTTCTCTATGATGATTATTTACTTTGTGGGAGCCCAGAATTTCCCTGGGAAATAAGAATCAGATTCTTGTAAATACTGTCCAGAAAAAAACCCCAAAACACCACCTTATAACAGGTCTCATTTGTGACTGCTTCCCAAACTTTGCAGATAAGACCCCAAATCTTCGAAAGGTTTGATTTATTAAAAAGGAAAAGTCTCTGATGAAATCTCAAGAGTCCCTTACACCCCAAGCATTTTTCTTCATCAAACAAGGAGTCAAAAACCCACTTCAAACTATAAATTGAACAGCAATGGAAAAATAAAAATTTTCATTATTTTCCAATCTTAGTGTAATTTAACATCAAACTCCAGTTTACTTGGACCTAATGCAATAATAGATTTTGTTGTGTCCACATTTCAAAACATAAAACATTTGCAAGACAAAAAAAGAACATCATTCTTTTTCCTTCTCCATCATTTCTATATATTTTGGGTTTTTTTTTGTTTTGTTTTGTTTTTTAAAAAAAGATACAAACAATCTTTAAAGTTTACCTTTTTTGGACTTAAGGCATAACATGAAATTGCGCATTATTCTAAAGCTTAATTTTGAAATGAACTAGTTTAGTGCTATCGAACCCTGTTTGCGTTTACATTACTTAAATTATATAGTATTTTATTTCTGTTCCTGTTGTAAATTCTAATGCTGTTCATGGATTGTGCAATTCCTATGCAATCAGTCTTTGCCTGTTGACAGTTATTAACAGTGCAGTATAGAATCCAGATACTGAGCTTTCAGTTTCTTAATCATTTCAGTTCAAAGCATGCTGCTTAATTGTGTGGAAGATCCAATCCATTTTTGTTGTCCAGCCACCATGATGTGCATCATTCATTTGTTTCATGAAATATTCCAAAGCCTCCTGCTCAGTTTTATCTAAAGCTAGGGTCTTTCGAATGTATGCAATATCATCAAAAGATTGTAGTTCTGGCATTCCAGAGCCAAGCATCATTGAGAAAAGATTTATGAAGAGATTGGCATGCTGCCGAATAGCTAGATAAGCCTTGTAACACATCTCCTGAAACCTACAAGTAATAAGAACAGTTTGGTTAGTATGGAGTAAAATGCGTTAATACCTTCAGGTCTCTGCTCAAATGTCACAAAGTTAGAGAGGCCTTCTTGGACAAAACTATAAAATACAGCATTCTTCTCCCTACTCCTCTTACCAACACTTTCTAGTCCCTTTACCTGACACCAGAATGTGAACTCTGTGAATCCATAAGCACTTTGTTTACTGCTCTATCATCAGCCCCTAAAAGAATGCCTGGCACATTAGCAATTTAATAAGGATTTAGTAAATGTATGAACTGGTCCATACTAAAGCCTCTAGGGATTAGGTTAGGACCAGGACTGAGTTATAGATAAAAGAGAATTTTATAAAAGGTTTTTAAAAGTACTTAAAGGTTTAAGATAGACTAATGATACCCCATATGGTGGTTAAGAAAAATTATGAATAAACATGGTATTAATGGTTGACTGCATTCCTCAGATTGTATGACTAAAAAGTGTTGTTTGAAGCACTATACATGATTTGTTAATAAAGAGAAGGTGGAATCCAATTTTTAAACGGCAGTGAACAAAAACTTTTAATGTACTGTGAAGTTTAAGGATCACTTTCTTTTTAGGCTTTAACTAACTCAATAAATTAAACTGGTTTTTCTTTCCATTTCCTTCATAGCATTATACAATAAATAAATAAAAATAAACATTAAAATATCCAGTTTATGCTACAATGTTAATAAAACATTTATTTTTAAATTGCTTGAAAAATATCGATTGTTTTGGTAGAGCAGCAAGAATTCTTTATTTTGTGCTTTTGATTTCTTGAACTTACCTCTCAAATTCTCTTGTCTTTGTGCATTCTTGGGCTCCTTTACTAATCACTATTAAAAAATCTTGTGTCAAAACAAATGGCACACGCTCTCGTTTATAACCAAATTTTTTCTTCTTGTGATCCAAAAAGTGTCCAAAATCTATATGAAACAGCTTTCAAAAATAAGAAATTATGTTATAGTTTGACAAATGCAGAAACATAATGTCCTGAATTAGTAAATTTAAGAATGTCGAGGGACTTCCCTGGTGGTCCAGTGGCTAAGACTCCGTGCTCCTAATGCAGGGGACTCGGGTTTGATCCCTGGTCAAGGAACTAGATCCCACATGCCACAACTAAAAGATCTCTCATGCTGCAACTAAAGATCCTGCATGCCACAACTAAGGATCCCACATGCCACAACGGAAGATCCCACATGCCGCAACGAAGATCCCGCATGCCACAACTAAGACCCAGTGCAGCCAAATAAATAAGTAAAAAAATAAATATTAAAAAAAAGAATGTTGACACATTTAAAAGAGGAAGCTATTACTTGTCCATCATCTTTAACCATGATGTTACTATTGTGACGATCTCCAATTCCCAAAATGAAGGTAGCAACACAATATCCAGCACATGATCGTGTAAACAGGTCGATGGCTGCATCATATCTACAAAGAAGAAATAAACACCTTGGAGTTAGTATGGAAATACAGAATGATCCAGTCCAAACTGGGAAAAGATGGTCAAAGTCTTTTAGTAAAGTCTGTATTAAAACAATGAAAACCATCACTGACATTAGGGGGAGGGAGTAATTATGTTTGAAGATCTGAGGAACTTTGGGATTCTCAAGTGTTCAAAGGTTTCTAAGAAAATTTCTAGATATTCTCTGACCAAAGCATAATTCTTATTATAGTGAAAAAATACTTATGTCATTAACATAAATTTTTTCTAATCATTTTAACAATGAATTAGGAGTAAAATTTTTAATTTTTATTAATTTAACCTTAACTTTTAAAAAAAGAATAAGCATTAAGAAAAACACATTTTAGATTCTTAAGGTGAATGTACAGGATTTCACCAAATTATAAGCAATTCTGATCACTTAAACTCAATAATCTCAAATATTTCAAAGGTTGAACATATCTTTTTCCAAAGTAAATACAGTTTGTTATTTTTTTCTTTTCTGGTCTAACTCAAAGAAATATACACAACCATCAAAAATCTTGTCTATCAGATACAAACTTCTACTAGCATAAAAAGAAAAGAATAATAAACTCACATTTCTCCCTTGTTCTTGTCTTTGAGCCACTGATGTAGTGTGTGGCTGTTGAACTGCAGGGCACCTTTCAGGCCTCCTTTACACTGAATTTGCATAATAGTGTGAGAATTTCTCACCACCTCAATAAGTCCCACACAGTCACCAATGGACAGACAACCATAAGGTAACATTCTGAAAAAGGAACAAGACTGCAGTTAAATGATGGGATTTTAAAACAGCAAATATTTTATCTTTTTTTTAATGTGAAGATCTAATCAGTTTTATTAGGAGATTCATGAATCGAGCATCATTCCATCTAGCAACCTGAAGGGCACTCCCTAAAATAGCAAGTATTTTAATAGGCTAATACAGGAATATTCTATTTGCAAATTTTTCATGCATGACCTTTACTCCTTTAACCTAGTTTTACTTTTCTTTTATTACAACATGACAAACATTCCTAGAAAAATCATCAAATTATCTGCCATCATTTATTATAACCTCCAACTGTGAAAGCATTTAATTGTACATGAGAAAAGCATGAAGAAAATTATTGTGGCAATTCAAAGTTTATAAACATTTATGACTTTAAAAATAATGGGTGAATTTATATTTTATTTATTTATTTATTTATTGCAGTATGCGGGCCTCTCCCGTTGCGGAGCACAGGCTCCGGACGCGCAGGCCCAGTGGCCATGGCCCACGGGCCCAGCCTCTCCGCGGCACGTGGGATCCTCCCAGACCGGGGCACGAACCCGTGTCCCCCGCATCGGCAGGCGGACTCTCAACCACTGCGCCACCAGGGAAGCCCAATGGGTGAATTTAAAGATGTTTAACTGACATCTAAACAATACCTTAGGGTAGCAGTTCTCAAGTTTTTGGTTTCAGGACTCCTTTAAACTCTTAAAAATTATCAAGGATACCAAAGAGCTTTTATTTATGTGGGTTAGATCTATTGACATTAGAAATTAAAATGGAGAAAATTAAAATATTTATTAATTCATTTAAAGTAATATTTATACTCATTTATATAAAAAATACTATCTTTTACAAAACAAAAACCCTAAAAACAAACAAACAAAAAACTTAGAAGAGTGACACTGTTTCCCATTTTTTCAAACTTCTTTAATGTCTGGCTTAATAGTATGGAGCTGGCTTCTCATGAATGCTTTTGTATCCAATCTAATGCAATGTTTTGACTGAAGCATATGAAGAAAATCTGGCCTCGCACAGGTATGTATTTGGAAAAGGGAGTAATAGCCTTTTCAGATAATTGTACATATTTTTCTTTCCTACTGTTCCAAAACTTGACAAGAGATAGTTTCTTAAGTTGCAGTGTGGAATGTGAAACCAAAACAGTAAACTTTTCATACTCTGTTACATGAAGACCCATTTGTTTATCTTGCCTCGGAATGGAATTTCTACCCATATATGACTTTATAATATCCTATATTGGTCATTTGGAAGATATTAGTTCACTGAGTTATGGAGATCTTCCAAATGTTGATCTCCTTTTCATTATACCAACTAAAAAAAATCACAATTGGGGCTTCCCTGGTGGTGCACTGGTTGGGAGTCTGCCTGCCAATGCAGGGGACACAGGTTTGAGCCCTGGTCCGGGAAGATCCCACATGCCGCTGAGCAACTGGGCCTGTGCGCCACAACTACTGAGCCTGCGCTCTGGAGCCCGCAAGCCACAACTACTGAGCCCACATGCCACAACTACTGAAGCTCACGCACCTAGAGCCAGTGCTCCGCAACAAGAGAAGCCACCGCAATGAGAAGGCCATGCATCGAAATGAAGAGTAGACCCCGTTCTCAGCAACTAGAGAAAGCCCGTGCGCAGCAACAAAGACCCAATGCAGCCAAAAATTAAATAAATGAATAAAAAATAAATTTAAAAAAATCACAATTGTTAACATTATCACTGATCTCATCAGAAAAGTCTTTAATTTTGGGGAAGCTCATAGCAGTAGATACAAGCTTTTCAAAATTCTAATTTTTACTTGAAAGCTTAAATTTGATTTTTGACAACAAATACTGTCAGTTGTTCTCCCTGAAGAGTCTCATATTGTTCATTTTCAAGAAAATATCTACCAAATATCCATGTCTGAATAATCATAGCTTGTCTGTTAGTTATTCTTTAAGTAAAAATGATGTTCCATGATAAAAGCAGTTAGTTTAGCCCACAACTCAAATAACCCACCAATGCTTTTTCCTTGATACAACCATACTTTGGTGTGCAGTCGAAGTGCTTTATGGGTATTTCCCATTCGTCACATGTAATATTAAAAAGGACATGTAGTCAAGGGTAGAGATGTGAGGATTTAAAGAGACAATGAAAAAAAAGGACCTAATACGCCCATTGGCACATAAGTACTGAAGTATGCTTTTTCTTGCTCTCCTGTTCTCATATGCTACTGTCCGTTCTTTCCACCTTTCCTTTACTTCCTAAATTCCTAAAAGAGTAACAGTCTAAACTCATTTTTATTTTCTCACGTAATTCCTTGTAGCTTAATTTCTATCACTCTACTGACTCAACTCTTCTTAAAGCTAACCATGAATCATCAAATCCAAGGCCTTTTTCATAGTCCTTATGCTCTTAAACTCCTGAAGCACCTGATACTGTAAACTGTTTGTGAATCTCTCCCCTTTTCTGGGTTCTGTGAATCACTTACTCTGGTCTTCCTACACTTTTGACCATTTTCCTTGTGGAATCTTTTCTTCTATCTGCTCTGGTAAATAAAGGAATTTCTTAAGGTGGTACTCCTGAGCATTTTCTCTTAATTTTATTACTGTTGAACATGCTCATAGTTTAAAGTGTTACACAGTCCTACAGGCTTATTATTAAAAAAATTAAACTTTAGATAAAATTTTAATTTAAATTTACTTAAGTTAAAAAACGTAACAACTTTCCAAAGATACAACTTACTTTCCAATGATCTAGCTCGTTTAACTTTAGATGGTTTTTTGCATAGCCACTAATTTACAATTAAATATTGTAATTACCAGAGTTACAGACAAAAGTACTTTTGAAGAGGGTGGGCTTTGCCTGAATAACTCTGAATTTGCAAAGGGACAAGTAAGAGAAGGATAAAATATTAGATACAAAAATGACTAGGAGAAGATGTGGCAGGACAGAAAACTTGGAGATGATGCTGATAACTGGGAAGGTTGGGCAGAAACCAACAAAATGGCAAAAACTTTAAGATTAGTTGCTTTCATAAATTTTGCTGAAAAACTGACTCAAGATTAGAGAATTTATAAAGTTTTAGAATTAGAAAACTTATATAATGAAAGAAACCTTCTTTTAAACTCTTTAACTTCTGAATGAAAAATGGGGCCTTTTGTGTCACTTGTCTCCTATGTCCTGTTCCTAAATACAGTTGGCCCTCTATAACTGAGGGTTCTGGATACTCGGATTCAACCAACTGCAGATGGAAAATATTTGGGGGAAAAAGTCCAGAAAGTTCCAAAAAGCAAAACTTGGATTTGCTGTGCACTGGCAACTATTTACATAGCCTTTACATTGCACTACGTATTATAAGTAACCTAGAGATGACAAAGTATACAGAAGGATGTGCATAGCTTATATGCAAATACTATGCCATTTTATATAAGGGACTTGAGCATCCATGGACTCTGGTATTGGCGGGGGTCCTGGAACCAATCCCCTGCAGATACCAAGGGAAGATTGCTAGTGACCAGTTGCAGAGTCTTTATCAGCTTATTGGAGATAGCTCTTCTTACCTAGCTGAATCTCATTAGCTATTCTAAGCCAAGGAAGAAGAGGACAAATAGAAAGTACCACAGTGTAATCAACTAGTGTTAATTATTACTCCATACATTTATTTATAGATATATGCCTCTATACTGTTTATAATTAATATATTTTACAATTAAAATTTACTAATGGTTTACTTTTCCAGGATAACTTTCAGCATACATGTTGTCTTATTGGTTACCTACCGAAGATCAAGACCTTGATTTTGCCAGATATTTTCCATAATGCGAATAATTTGAAGTGTTAGCATATCTTGCCGTAAATCTGAAATTCAAAGAATATGTATACCAACACTTAATGCCACAAGCACAAATTTGAGTATCACATCATCACAATGTTTTCAAACAGAAAATATACAGAACTCTGTTTGCTCTTCAAAATAATCTGTAAGGAAGCAATAATCTTAGTCTTTAACCCATTTCTAAAGTATCTGCATAAACACATCTGTATAACAATGTAGGATAAGGTGGCATGTATTTCACAAAAAAATTAAATTAAAATATTTGAATTACTTATTTTTCTGAATCCTTAAACTTGAACATGTTTATATTAAAATATTTGGATTAACAGAATTCAGTGCTGAAAGGTCATTTCCTAATGAAAACCCATCAATGATACATTTGTTTAGTATATAAAAATGTATTCCCCCACACCCTGTTCTCCAAATAAATTAGGACCTTCTTTTATGATTCCTTAGCAGACTACACTTTTCCTTTGTACCAGGGTTGTAATTCTGTTTTTGTAGTTATTTGTTTAATGTCTCTTTTCCCTGCTAGACTGTAAACTCTGTAAGAGGGCAGGGATTCTGTTTTGTGTATTCTTACAACTTCAGGGCCTAGCATGTCAAGTATTTATGGAGTGAATGGACACACAGCTGAACAAAATGATTTTCAGGCCTTCTGATTCTAAACCTAGTACTTCTTTCCTTTTCAATAATTGTAAATACATATTCTAAAGGTTAAGACATTTGCTTAATATTATATATTTTACCACATGCATATTCCTTAAATGGCTTTATCTTCATGGTTCATAAATATCCTGTGTATAAAAATATAACTAAATTCATGCATCATAAGTCCATTAATATTCTTCCTTACCATCCCCATTTTTAAAGATGATCTCATTGTTCTGAAAGAGTAATTCTGACATGATGTCTGGGTTCTCCCAATTCAACCACAGTGGTCTTTTTGCAGAGGACATAATTCGACACTCTTCAAGCCTTTAAAATAGTTGAAAAATTTACTAGGCACCTTAGCTTTGTTATTCCTTGTAGCCTCAATTTATTTTAAAATATATATACTATACAGCTTTTTGAAGTGTTATAACAATTTTAAACTTTCTCCTCAGTTTTATTTATTAATTAATTTCTGAGGTAGTATAAAGAAAAACTACATATTAAGCTTAAAAATTTCTTATAAATGGAATATGAATTTTCCACAAATATAGGAACATCTCATTTGTTTTACAGATATTACATTCCATTTCTTATCCAATGATACCAGAAATTCTGGCCATAAAAAGTTTTAAATTCTATTATTAAAGTAGTAAAAACTCATTCTGAATAAATGCAGGTCTGAACTTAAGAAAATTTTACTACTCTTATTTTGCAGGGTAGGAAAAAGGGAGAGACAAGCATATATTATTAAACACAATGACATTTTGACTTTTTCAAGATTTTCTCCAGAGAAAGTACTTGTTTAAATGTATCAATAAAACTTCCAATAAAGTACCTTACCTGAGATTTCCCAGCTGATGAGCAGGGTTGAGAGGCGATAGAAAGCCCTGTAGAGCATCCATGAAATCTGGTCGCCGCATTTGCTCAACCAAAAATTTCATCTGTACCTGATAAATGAGCATAATCATGGTTAGAAGTTGATTTGATAAAGGTAAAACTAATTGCTAATCTCTTTTATACACTGGAACCTCATTGTTGTGTAGTCTTTTAATCCATATCCTGGATTGGCTGCATTCTAATTAGAAGGGTTTCTCTAACACAGAGCTGCACAACTCAGACAGAGAGGTGAGAGTGACAGTACTGTGTACCTTCCTGTGAGAAAAGCTCTGCATGCTGACAGAGGCAGTGTTCTGGCTCTAGAGCAGGGCTTGGTCAACTATGGCTTGTAAGTCAGTTGCCAGTTTTTGTAAGTCAAATTGCCTTGGAATATAGTCATGCCCATTCACTTATATATTGGTGCTTTCACACTAGAATAGCAGAGCTTGAGTAGTTACAACAAACTGCATGGCCTACCAAGTCTAAAATATTTACAATCTAGCTTTTTAAGAAAAAGTTTGCTGACCTTTGTTCTAGAGGAAAAACTGTGGAGACATCACGTTAGCTTAATAACCTTACTTCTAAGCTTTTCAGAAAACACCACATTCTCTGTTCAATAAAAAAGGTCTAGTGAGTCTAAAAGAAATTGTTGGGAAAAGTCTCATACTATACTCAAGGTTCTAGTACATAAGTGGAAAGAAACATCCTTTTTTAATCACTTTTTTAATCCACTGTATCACAGCCAATCTGTGATATGAAAACTTCACTTTAGAAGAAATGCTTATATTTACAAATTTAACTAATATCTAATTTCTTTTTTCTTACCTTAGTTACAATATAATAAATTTTATTATTTCAAAGCAGTCTAATTTCTTCTTGCTCACAATTCCAGCAGCAGAAACAATACAATTACTTTCTAATAACCTGTATTTGAACTTACATACCACAATTTCAATAAAATCAACTCAGTCACATACTGTATGACATTTAGATTAATACAGTAACTTTCTTTTAAAGTTGTTTTTTTCTTCAAGCAACATTAATGAAAACGTTGAAAAAATTTATTCAGTACTACTAATTTACATTGTCTGTCCTTTGGGGACTCACTAATAAACTGGGATTTTCATTTTTCATTTCACTAGAGGTGAGGAATGATCTCACTTTTTACTGTAGGGTGTGTTGGACTGAATAAAGGATAAGGAGTAGGAAAAGGTCATGAAAACCTTTACATTTCATATTCCTCAGGTACACTAAGCAAGACTGCAGGTGACTCAAGTGTGTGATATATTTACTGTGTGACTAAGAGTCCATTTTAAACTTAGAAATATAGAAACTAATTTCTTTCCACTCATTTTCAGGGTCATTACTAAAAAAAAAGAAATGACACAGAGTAAGGAAAAATCATTTTTAAGACTTAGGGCTGGGACTTCCCTGGTAGCGCAGTGGTTAAGAATCTGCCTGCCAATGCAAGGGACACGGGTTTGAGCCCTGGTCCGGAAAGATCCCACATGCCGCGGTGCAACTAAGCCCATGCACCACAACTACTGAGCCTGCACTCTAGAGCTCGCGAGCCACAACTACTGAGCCTGTGTGCCTAGAGCCCATGCTCCGCAACAAGAGAAGCCACTGCAATGAGAAGCCCACATACCACAACAAAGACCACAACAAAGAGTAGCCCCTGCTCGCCGCAACTAGAGAAAGCCCGTGCGCAGCAACGAAGACCCAACACAGCCAAAAAAAAAGACTTAGGGCTAAACAACAAGGTCCTAATGTATAGCACGGGAACTATATTCAATATCCTGTGATAAACCATAATGGAAAAGAATATAAAAAAAGAATGTATATATGTATATAACTGAGTCACTTTGCTATACAGCAGAGATTAGCACAATATTGTAAATCAACTATACTTCAATAAAAAAATTTTTAAAAAAGACTTAGGGCTATATAAAAGAGAAAGGAAGGGAAAGAGGAGGGAACTAACATTTACTGGGCACCTCCCATGTTCTAGGGACTATGAGAGGTGCTTTGCATATCTTGTATGATTTAATTCTCACATCAACCCTATGAGGAAAGTATTATTCCCATTTTACAGATGAGGAAAATGAATCTCAAGAGACTAAATAATGTGTCTAACATTACATTGCTTGGATCCAAATCTTAATCTGCCTAATTCTAAGGCCCGTGATCTGCATATATACTGAGCTCTCAAATAACCCTGCCCCACTGCAATGAAGGAGTATGAAAAAAAAACTGAAGAGTCACATACCTTTTGTGTTTCATCCTTCTTCTCTTGTTTGAGAATGTCAGTTAAGTTAATGAGCTTTTCCATAGCCTCAACCTGCCTATTCAGGTGCTTCAAATACATCCCACATGCACGGCAATAGGACTCCAAAAGCAGGCCAAACCTCTGACTAACTGTTTTATTGTGCATCTCAGATCTAAAAGGTCAGTGGGAGAGGGAGAGAGAGAGAGAAGGAGGGAGGGAGGGAGGGAGGGAGAGAGAGAGAGAGAGAGATTTAAATGAGTATACACATAACCTTTTTTAAGAAACCCATTTTCTAAATTCAAAAAATGTTATAATCATGTAACTAATACTAACTAATACAATCATACTAACGAATGATAGGTTTTAAATCATATAAAACCTATCATTTAGAAGCAAAACAATTAAGAGTTTCAGGTAGTTCCTGGAAATATAAATTTAAAAAAAACTAGATTTTAGGTTTATTTCAACTTCTTTTCATTTACTAATCTTAGCACAAAATACATAAACATGAAAAAAGGAAATTAGGCACAAAAATAATACAATGAATAGAGAGGGAGTGAAGAGCTCAGTGAACACTATTTGACTCTTCTGGCATACATGTCCCTTTTCTGTACTGTGTCTGAATTTAAGTTATTCTTAAATTTATTTTATTTATTTATTTTTGGCTGCATTGGGTCTTTGTTGCTGTGCATGGGCTTTCTCTAGTTGTGGAGAGCGGGGGGCTACTCTTCATTGCAGTAGGCATGCTTCTCATTGCGGTGGCTTCTCTGTTGCAGAGCACGGGCTCTAGATACGTGGGTTTCAGTAGTTGTGGCACGAGGGCTCAGTAGTTGTGGCTCTCGGGCTCTAGAGCACAGGCTCAATAGTTGTGGCACACGGCTTAGTTGCTCCATGGCATGTGGGATCTTCCCAGAGCAGGGATCGAACCCGTGTCCCCTGCATTGGCAGGCGGATTCTTAATCACTGCACCACCAGGGAAGTCCCTGAATTTAAGTTATTTTAAACTTAGTTTCTAGATTCCATTTTAAATTTATTTTAACATTTAAAAAATCATGTTAATTACAAATCTGTTTCTAAATTTATAAAAAAGTGCATGGTTTATGACCTCTAACTTTGTGTATTAGATATAGCATATTCTGCAAAATATTTTTTATTCTTAATTAGCTTATTTTCTAGGAAGAAACTTGGGATTTTGTCATTATTGTTCTGAATTCCAAGGCAAGATTTTTTGGGGGTGGGGGGATATCTTAATCCACACATATAGTGAAATCAATTGCAACATTAATCTGGACCTAGCAAATTTTACTTTGCTTAAAGTAGAATCAAAATCTTTAAAAATATTTCAGCTCTCATTCTTGTATAAAATTTAGTTTTAATTTTACTGCTTACTTAATGTTAAAGAGAAAAGGCTGAGGGAAGTTCATCACTGGTACAATATACTTTCAGTATGGAAAACTCTTCTAGACAAACAAAAACAACAGTATATAAGTAATACATATTTATACATCAACTGAGAATACAAGTAATATATATATAAAGAATTAAATGGGAAAATAATTTGACTTACTTTAAATGCCAAAAGAAAAAGTGCCCAATCCTTTGATTAGTCAATGCTTTTTTGAGTAAAAACCTCACAAGTAGGTTATCCAAATACTGTTCATATTTTAGGACCTATGTGATTAAAAACAAACAAACAAACAAAAATAAAAACAACTCTACATCAATCAAGGTCAGTTTCTGCATGGTTGGATTTAAAGAAAAAATTTTTAGGAAGAAAATAGATACTACTGGTAATAAAACTGACTTTTAAAAATGCATAAAACCATCTAATACAGTAGGTGTTGGAAGGTGCATGGATTTAGAATAAAACATTATTTTTCTATTTTACCTGTACTAGCTGAATTAGGTACTGAGAAAGTTTGTCATCTGTTAAGTATTTTTCTAAGCATCGAACAGCAAAACCTCGAACCATAGGATCTGGGTAATTGCAGTCCAGAAGCTCCATAGCCTGTTCAGGTTTGATTGGAGGCCAATCTTTTACCAAGCAGTACATCTGTGTATGAGTGAGATAATAGATCATATTTAAAAACCAAAGATAGTTGTGAATGAACCCTCTTAAGACACTGTCTTAATTTCTTATTTTAAAATTAGATAAAAGTTCCCCTTATGAATTCAGTGCTTAAAATGTTTAGTTCTAATTAATTTTATCAGTGGAAGTTATGTAAACAGTATTTTTCTCTACTATACAGATCTTCCTCGACTTACAATGGGCTTATGTGTTGATAAGCCTACCATAAGTTGAAAATATCTCAAGTCAAAAATGCACTTAATACACATAATCTACTGAACATCATAGCTTAGCCTAGACTACCTTAAACATGCTCAAAACACTTACTTTAGCCCACAGCTGGGCAACAGCATTTAACACAAAGCCAATTTTATAATAAAGTG
This sequence comes from Mesoplodon mirus, assembly GCF_964341445.2. Lineage (NCBI taxonomy): Eukaryota > Metazoa > Chordata > Mammalia > Artiodactyla > Ziphiidae > Mesoplodon > Mesoplodon mirus. Next base: position 51,150,354 of record NC_138982.1, read on the forward strand.
TCGAATATCCATGCAATTTGTTGAACACTGTACTGACAGTGAAAAGGAGAATGGCTGTATGGGTACAGAATAGTTGTAAGGATACTGGTTGTTTACCCTCACAATCATCCGACTGACTGGGAGCTGTGGCTCACTACTGCTGCCCAGTATCAGGAGAGACTATTTTACCACATATTGCTAGCCTGAGAAAAGATCAAAATTCGAAATTTGAAGTGTAGTTTCTACTGAATGCATCTCACTTTCTCACCATTGTAAAGTAATAATATCTTAAGCTGAATCATGGTAAGTCGAGGACCATCTGTATTATCATTATTAATTTAAAACATAGTCTATTTCATTTCTTATACTTATGCAGACTTTCTGAGAAAAAACAATTTGAATGACATACCAAATTTGTGCAACAGTTATTCAGTAATCTCAAACATGCATTTACCTGAGCTACTTCATCTCTAGAATTCCATTTAACAGACAGAAGCAATTTGGGTAGAATTTCAGGGATAGTTACACAATAGTGTCTGTGTGGAAAAGACAAAACAAAACAAAAAAAACATTCTTACATATTATTCAAAGGGCCTAGATGTCTAAATTTGTGACTATGCAATCTTTAAGAAGTTCCAAACACTTTTAAAACTTCTTACCATTACTAGCCTTCTTTAAAATCAAAACAAACCTGTGTTTAACACTATAGCTGCACATATATGTACATAGATACAGTTATAATGGCATGGAAGACTAAAGGAAAATCCAAATGGAGGACAGGTACTTAGGGAAAATTATGAATTTATGTTATAACACTATATAGCTCCTATTATTCATCTACTTATTCGGCATGAACCATGAGAAGAGTTACCACTTCTACTGTGGTCACTGGACAAAATTTATGTTTAAATGAACTTTCTGCAGAAATGCACTGCAACTGCCTTATTTAAATAAACCAGGGTACACTTACCAAGTTGCAGGATAATTTCTTCAGAAGTGAAAATAAGGCATTACAGTATTACTTTAAGGAAGTGTAAGAAAAAATGAAAAATGGAAGGAACTCCTAAAAATGAAAATATCTAGACCAATTAAATCACAACTAAACTGATCTAAAACTACGGATTTTTTTTTTTTTTGGATTTTAAATTTTATTTGAAAACAAACCAAAAAACCAAATCCTAAAAAATGTCATGTTAAGGATTCAGAATTTTAAAAAAGCCTTCAATCTGCATGGTTATTACCAATGCAGCATGATTTTCTAGAAATACTGATCGATACCCACAGTTCAAAAAAGGATCATGTTTGTAATTAAAAATCATGTAAATTATGCTTTATTTACTCTAATAGGTAATGGCAGAAGCATGGCAAGATCAGCCAAAGTCAGTTCTTTCTTCTGAAATAGAAGGAACAGAGACTGTATCTTAACACTTACCTGTGGCTCCACAGAAAATCTTTCTCTTGCTCAGTGATTTCAGATAGAGGATCTCGTGTACAAATTGCTCTGAGCTGTTCTTTATCATTTTCTCTTAATTCATTGTCTCTAGCTAGTCTGTTACTCTGTAAAATAAAGTAATATCTTATATAATTTTCTTTGCCATACCTCCCCACCCCCCGACTCATGAGTGATCTGCAAAAAAAGAAAATTAATTTTCAATAAACTTTACATTGCTTATTAACTGTTAAAAAAGTTTATTCTCATTGTAAGACTTTATTTTCAGGGATGGGGAGAACAAACTTAAGACAGTTACTTGTGGAACAAATCCAGTAATTTACTTGGTTAACATTACCACCAATCAAAGAACAGTTAAGTGGCAAAATCAGTCAGGGATAAGGCTAGATTTGGATACTAGGGGGTGGTAGTGAACAATTTACTTCTCTTCCTGATGAGGACCCTCCCTAGTATCCTATTAACTAATCTGCTAATGTTTCTGGAATAAGAGAGAAAATTAAAAAGTAAAATAATAAAATAAAAATATAAATTCTTTCATAATCCTTCCCTGAAAATATCCTTATAATCACTTGCAAGGCTTTCTAATTTTAAAAGTAAAAATAAGGGAAAAAAGGAGAAAAAAAAACATCCACATTAAAACACTGCACATTGAATGTTTGGAAACGAAAAAGAAAATACCATAACTTTTGGTGTAATTCCAAGATTCCAAGTAATGTATTTATTCCCTTTAAATACAAATGTATTAACCGCATAGTGAATAATTATGAACGCATATTAATGTATCATGCAAAACACACACCCCTTAGGATGAGTTACACATATTCCTATTGGCTAAAAATGAAAGCAGACATCCATGCTACTTGGTTTTTATACATTTAAATATTGTTAATTTATCCAACAGCATAAAGAAATATTACTGGCACATATTCACTCAACAAATCTTTATTAATACATGTACTGTGTACCTTGTCCTGTTCTTACTGTTGGGCTCAGAAAATAGTAAAACACCCTGTATTAACAGAGCCTCTATTACAGTGGGAAATTAAATGAACAAATAAAAATACTGGAGTAGATATAGATAAGATACTCTGGGTGCTGTGACAGAGAAGGACTGAGTGGCTACTTTAGACTGGGTGTTCAGGAATGACCTTTGAGAAGGTAATATTAATTTGTTATCCAAATGACAAGAAAGAACCATCCACACTAAGACCAGGTAAAGACTACTGCAGATGAAGGAAACAGTGAAAGTGCCCCAAGGAAAGAATGAGTTTGGTGTGAAGGAGGAACAGGAAGAAGACCAGGGCGTCTGAAGTCCAACAGATGAGGGAGAGGAGTGACAGGAGTCATGTTCAGAGCATGTAAAATTTGCAGGTCAGGGTAAAAGGTCTGGATTTTACTTTTAGCGAAGCTATTTAAAGGATGAATACTATTACTTGATTTACCTTTTATAAATATTATTCTGGTTGCTTTGGGGAAAGCAGGAGACCAGTTAGGAGGCTACTGCAATAGTCCAGGTAAGAGAATACTTAACCCTCAACTCATCAGAAAAAGTAGTCATTAAAACTTATCATCTGGGTTCCAATGGACTCTTAGTTCTTTTACTTACTTATTTTTCTTTATATTTTTAATACAAAATAATTTAAAGAAGAATAAAGTGATGGTGAAAAACAATTTTATTAGACATCTTAATAAGAATATAAACACAGTAAAACCAAATTTATAATCCAAAACGGGCAACATACGTTGAATGCAACAAACTTGCTCATCAACTGTCATGTGTGAGCCTGAATATATCCATCTTGTGAATACTGATTCCAGATTTCAAATACATATCTAATAAGTTCTAGTTTATCATTACTTCTGGTTTTTCTTCTCACACTTGCATTGTCAAAATACTTTTGGAAACTTTGATGACTCATAATTTTATTGAAGAAAGGACAACCATCTTCTTTGCTTCATAACTGCAAAACATTTCTATTTTTTATACTTAAAGATATCAATCAGAATAATGAATCCAAGGATTTAAATTTCTACATCACCTTTTTCCTTCCAGTCATTTTTATACATAACTGGCTGCAGCTATCTACTTACTAAGTAAATTCCGATGCACAACATCATAAAAGATGGAAAGAATACTGCAAAAGATGAGGTGTGGGCTGGGTTCTTGTTAAGAAATACTGTGTGCAGACCTACTAGAGAATGGACTTGAGGATATGGGGAGGGGGAAGGGTAAGCTGTGACAAAGCAAAAGAGAGGCATGGACATATATACACTACCAAACGTAAGGTAGATAGCTAGTGGGAAGCAGCCGAATAGCACAGGGAGATCAGCTCGGTGCTTTGTGACCGCCTGGAGGGGTGGGATAGGGAGGGAGACACAAAAGGGAGGGGATATGGGAACATATGTATATGTATAACTGATTAAATTTGTTATAAAGCAGAAACTAACACACCATTGTTAAGAAATTATACTCCAATAAAGATGTAAAAAAAAAAGAATAAAACGGAAATGTTTTGTATCTTAAAATAAATAAATAAATAAAATTAAAAAAAAAAACCCAAAAAGAAATACTGTGTGATAAAGTCATTCCTGCAGAATGACTAACTGATGTTAGTCATTTTTTGTCCTTGGAGATATACTGTTCACTCATCGTTTCCTGAGTTTGAGAAAAATTCATCTAGGATATTGTCATCTGATATTTCACTTACATGATCAATTTTAACATCATCATTCAAGCCTGGAATAGTGGTTCTCAACTGGGGTGATTCTGTCCCTTCTAAGAGGAACCTTTGATACTGTTTGGACACATTTTTGATCATCACAGCTTGTGGTGGTGGTGGTGCTGGCATCTAGAGGGTGGAGGCCAGGGATGCTGCTAAACATCCTGTAATGCACACAACAGCCCCTACAACAAAGGAGTTTTTGGCCCCAAATGTCAGCAATGTCAAGGCTGAGAAACTTTGCTTTTAAGTGCTATTATCTGTCTCTTTGTATTCATACTCTGATTTGCTAATAATTGTGAAATATTTTCCTCTGTCAATATTCTTCTCTTTGGCATTATCAGTGGAAAGGGAAAAATTCCGAATTATTAACAGTGTTCAATTAAAGCCTAAAAAATAACAGCAACAAAACACTACAAAGATGGTGTTTGCAGACTTCTTTATATATCTGGAAAGATGATGCAAAACACTGGGTTATGCAATGAGAAGACTGAAGGATGATGTAATAGTGATGATTTATCTCACTACTGTATCATCCTTCTAGGTTATTTTATCCTTTTATATTTTTATATGATTTTAGTCTTTTTTAAGAATAGTTGGAATTAATGAATAATGATGAAATAGTAAAATGTTTTAAGATATAGGAAAACTAAAATCCTGTTATTGTTTCTAAGAGTTATAAAAGTTTTCAATAGGTCCAAAGGTAACTGAAAAATAGTCAGTTTTATTCTATTATAAAAATAAACAGGGACTTCCCTGGTGGTGCAGTGGTTATGAATCTTCCTGCCAATGCAGGGGACACGGGTTTGAGCCCTGGTCCGGGAAGATCCCACATGCCATGGAGCAACTAAGCCTGTGCGCCACAACTACTGAGCCCGCGTGCCACATCTACTGAAGCCCACGTGCCTAGAGCCCGTGCTCCACAAGAGAAGCCACTACAATGAGAAGCCCACACACCACAACGAAGAGTAGCCCCCGTTCACTGCAACTAGAGAAAGCCAGCATGCAGCAACAAAGACCCAACGCAGCCTAAATATAAATAAAGTTAAAAAAAAAAGGATAAGGGTTCCAATTTCTCCACATCCTCACCAACACTTGTTATTTAAAAAAAAAAGTTTTTCTTTTTTATTTTTGAAATAAAAAAAATTCTTCTAAGGAAGAAAAAGTCATAAAATATCAATCCTTACAGAGTTAGAACTGCTCAAAAAGGAAACTCAAAAGCTAAAATTGGCTCCAACAAGCCCTGATGGCAAACTGAGTTCAATGGCTGAATGTATGAATAAAATAGGAAATAAATGAGTTTCCAAGTATGTGACTTGACTCTTGTAATGCAGTTAGTTTAAAGGTATAACTAGTTGGATAGGGTTATGGACATTTTATGGAAATGCTCATCAGTATTTTACCCCCAATTTCAAAAGTAAGGAATTCCTGTCTAGTTAGAATGGTTAAGAGTAAAAGACTTAATACTAATTAAACAGTGACACTGGATAACTTATTTGAACTCCTTAAGCCTTTTCCTTACTGGTAAAATATGAATTATAATAGCACCTACCCTCACAGAGACTGCTTTTAAGATTAAATGAGGTAATACGTGAAAAGTAATTGGTATAGCATTTGGTATATGGTAAGCACTTAATAAATGTTAGGTATATTCAAATAATTAAACTTACAGAGTAGGGTTTTTCAAGAAAGAGAATCCCTTTTTAATGTCAAAAAAGCTAATTGTTCCTTCAGTAAATGACAGAATTCAGTAATGATTTTAAATTAATTTCTCCTTAACAAAATATCTTCTACATAGTTCTGAAAGTACACAGGCAGGAAGATTATTATTACTATTATTATTATTCTATTTACAAAAGGGATTGGTAAACTCCTTACTGAGAATACAACTAATAAAGTTAAACTAATAAAGTTCCTAAGCATAGGATTCCAGGCTACCCCAGGGTGCTACTATTACTGTTACTGGGGGTAGGCCTATCTCAGGACCCACATTCACTGAATGGTCTATCTATAACCTTCAATTAGGCCAGAGAAAATGGTGATAAATTAGAAAACTGGGGAAAGAGACAGCAAAGAACAAAAGTACCCTCTTCTCTCAGTACTGACACTTTTGCCCTTGAGAAATAAGAGAGAGTTTATGATCTTATTTATTTTTTTAACATCTTTATTGGAGAAGCATTGATTTACAATGGTGTGTTAGTTTCTGCTGTATAACAAAGTGAATCATCTATACATAAACATATATCCCCATATCTCCTCCCTCTTGTGTCTCCCTCCCACCCTCCCTATCCCACCCCTCTAGGTGGACACAAAGCACCGAGGACAGTTTATGATCTTTGAACGCAGTTATACTGCGGTTCAAAAGTTACAGCCAAGATCAGACAAATAGATCAATATTTAAACTCCATTTTACATATATTCTTTTCTAGCATGTCTGGACTATACTGGTATGTTATTTCCTCTGCTCCCTTGCTCAACTAACAACATACTTATACCTTGATTTCAAGTTCAAGGTTATTATCCCAGAGAGGTCTTTCCTGAACCCAAAATACATTAGCCTTTCTCCCCAAAACCCTATGTTAGTCATTCTATTGTTTAGTCATCTAAACACACTATTGTTTCCTTCATGGCACTCACCATGATTTATGATCTTATATTTCTGCTTTTACCAGTTTCAGGCCTATTTTCACCATTAGACTGTATAATCAGTGGAGGTCTCTTTAGGTCACAACTTTATTACCTGGTACCTATCGTATAATAAATATATACATATAGTCATTATTCAATAAATATTTGTTAAATGAGGCAGGCTAAACTAAGAAAAGGCAGAGCTGCAGTAAAAATATTAGCATACAGAATTTTATTTTATTGCAATACTGTTCTAGAGCCTGAAGTATCTATGCCAGTATGACTAAAACACATGAAACCTTCTCTATACAAAGAGTAACAGTATGTAGCCAAAAGCACTGATTATGACTGATACTTAAGGAAGACTCAGTGATTTGCCTTACCAGTCCTGCATGGGAATAACTAAATCCTGCTTCTCGGGATACAGACCAATTGGCATGCTCTTCAATCACTGACATATCTGGAAACTTAACCACACTGCTGAACCAGTCAAACTCCAACTCTAAACATGGAGTTTCCTAAGAGATGGAATAAAAGTTATTATACATATTACACTTGACTATCACACACACAGAAAAGAAAAAAAATCTAATTTATGATAATAAAAAGCTTACTTTATTTGGATTTGATCCAGTAACACCAATAGGGTTCAGCAAATCTTCTAGTCCATGAGGTACTGGCCAAAGATTCAAAGCCATTTTTCCAGATACTAGAGTATCTGTGTAATCAAACAAGTTTATATTTCCCCAGGCCAATGGACAGTGTTCCTTAAAAAAACAGAAAAATGTTCACTACTCTGTAGATTAAATTATAAAACGCATTTCAAAATATTGATACTCTTCTTTCCCAGAAAGGAGAAATCAACAACTGTCTTTTTCATGGTATCTATAACAAGTCATATTAGTTTTTTCAAAGTATAGTTTCTTTCCTTTTTCCCATTTGAAATTACATGTATTTTTAAATTATAAATAGGAAATATGAACCAAAGCAAGCAAGACAGATATTTGTATGTAGTCACTCTGCAAGTTTAAAAATTTTATCAGTATGAACTCAGGACATATTCATCATAAAATAAATTCTGGAAGCTCTACCAAGCTATTCTTCTTTAAATAAATATATTATTTTAAAATGCTTATTAATTTTTTTAAAAAAGAAAAAATAATATCCATTCCTTGAAAAAATTCAATCAGCAGTATAATTAGGAGTTTTCAGAGGTTAATGATTGTTCCTTTTGAAATACTTTACCTCTTTAGCACCCTTTCGGCCTTTAACAGAACAAATAGAAAGGCAAAGTCGAGCAGCACGAGGAAGATCAGGAATGTATATATCGTAATTCAGCCATTCATTCCACCTATGAAAAATTAAGGAAAAAATAATTTACCAAGAAAGACTTTATCTAGAGTATATAAATGACTCCTACAAATCATCAAGAAAAAGATAAATCAAATGAAAACCAAGCCAGAGATTGACTGGAATAAAGAGTTCACAAGGTCATATTTAAATGGCTAATACACATGAAAAAGTAGCCAATATCAGGACTTCCCTGGTGGTCCAGCGGTAAAGAATATGCCTTACAATGCAGGGGATGTGGGTTTGAACCCTGGTCAGGGAACTAGGATCCCACATGCCGCAGGGCAACTAAGCCTGCACGCCACAACTAGAGAAGAGAAGACCCTCACGACATGACTAGAGAGAAGCCTGTGTGCTACAACTAAGACCTGACACAGCCAAAAATAAATAAATAAATAAATAAATAAATCTTTTTAAAAAAGAAAGTAGTCAATATCATGTCATTCAAAAAATGCAAAATAAAAGATATCACTATAAAAGAGAATGGCTGAAACTATAAAGACTGATGATACCAAGGGGTGGTAAAGGAGGTGCAGTAACAGGAAATCTCATACATGCTAGGGGAGGTGTAATTTGTACAACCAATTTGGAAAGCATAATCTATTAAAACTGAACCATGACTCAGCTCCATCTCTAGGTATAAAACCACAGAAATGTATGCATTTTTGCACAGAATATTAATACAATTATTTACAGTATCCCCAAACTTCAAAAAATTCAAATGACCAACAGTAGAATAAATGGTAGTATATTCATATAATGGCACACTATATATCAACAGAAATGAACACCAGTTATTTACAATATGGATGAAATCTTACAAACATAATATTGAGTGTAAGAAGCTAGACACAAAAGAATATCTACCCCTTCAGTCCATTTATATAAAATTCAGGAACAACCAAAACTAACCAATAGTGTTAGAAATCAAGATAGTAGTTATCTTTGGGGAGGAGAGAAGATGAATGGACTGGGAAGTAGTATGAGGAGGGATTTCTGGAATGCTGGTAAATGTTCTAATTCTTTTTTTTTTGCGGTACGCGGGCCTCTCACTGTTGTGGCCTCTCCCGTTGCGGAGCACAGGCTCCGGACGCGCAGGCTCAGCAGCCATGGCTCACGGGCCTAGCCGCTCCGCGGCATGTGGGATCTTCCCGGACGGGGGCACGAACCTGTGTCCCCTGCATCAGCAGGCGGACTCTTAACCACTGCGCCACCAGGGAAGCCCAGGTTCTAATTCTTGACCAGCACAGTGGCTATACAGGTATTCACCTTGTGATAATTCACTGAACTGTGCAATTATGCTTTATGCATTTGTGCTATATTTCAGTAAAAATAAAAAACAAATTAGCTTATAGAAGAGGCAAAGAGAAAAGGAAAACTAAATAAGATAAAATTAGATTTCCTATTATGATTAAAATTATATTTAATTACTTTTATATATGATGTAGTTTCATCCAGAGGAGCCCGTAAATTTAAATAAGTCAGTATGTAAATAAAGGATACGTAAGGAGAAAGTATGTAAATTTTAGAGCAATTAACTACTTCACAAGAGGTAATAAAACTTGACATTCATAATAAGGAAAGCATAAGAAGCTACTACAACAAGTGATGATAAAAATTATTCAGATTTTTATGATAAATTCCCTTCAATTTACTGGATGTTACATGCGAAATTATGTCTATATTTGGTAAACATACTGGTAAAGAGCCAAGTATAATAAGTAGTCGTTTTTTTTTTTTTAATTAAAAAACATTATAGTAATGGCTAAAAGCTTGGACTCAGAAGTCAGACTACCTGGAGTAAAATCTTGTTTCTACTATTTTACTATATGTGTAACCCTCGCTTTGTTTTTTCATGTGTGAAATGGGACTAATAATAGTACCTACTCTCAGAGAGTTGTTTTGAATATTAAATGAGATAACATAAGTAAAGCACTTAGAACAGTAACTGGTCCATATTAAAAGCTCAAGTGCTAGATATTAACTTTGAAAACTTTTCAAATGGCTTCTTTATAATTCTGTTCTGTTTTCTGATTATAAATAAAACAAGACTTAATTAACAAAACTATAAGAATTCTATTTTTAATTAGTCAGACTAAGTTATAAAACCATCAGTAAAATAAATTCTATTTATTCTAGTATCTTTGCTTGAGTGTGGGCAAAGATAAAAAGCAATATATTGTCCTTTTATACAGAGAAGACTTACATTTAAAATGGGGGAACTTAGCTAGAAGGAAATCGAAAAGGAAAGGAGACAACAAGTGCAGGGAAAAGAAATACTGTGAGATTTGGTAAGTCCACAGTAATTCAAGAAAAATTAGAAGATGTATCTCAAATGTACCTAGTACTTTTTACTACTCTGAAATTTTTAGAATTGCTCATAATTAGTGAGAAATTTTCTACACACTTTCTAAGAGAACTGTGTCTTATTAATGTAGTTCAGTATTATGCTAGCCGAATAAAGAATGTTCCTTTCACACACACACCCCACCCATACCCAATTAAGTTCTTTATTTTGGCAATGGTTTTATATATATATTCCAAATTGATTTTGACACTGGGAGATAACTGGTAACATTTATAAGGAAATCATAAAGTATCTAATTTATTTAGCATATAGAAGGAACAGATTTAGAACAATCACTTAATCTCAGTAAGAATTTTTAAGATTCTATCTTTCTAATAACTTCATACACTTTTACCTGTGATCTTTTTTGTAAATGCAGAAAAGTTTTAAAATTTACTTAAATCTTTATACTACTACCACAGGGATTTTACCTTACAGATATTCTTAAAGGAAAGACAATAAAATATAAGTCCTTTATGAATAGCTACTTTAAGATATTAAAATTTTGACAGTTTAATCTTATATTATTAAATAAATTTAACTTTTACTTTTCTAAAGTCTGTTTATTCTTGGTACTTGAAAGAACTAGGATAAATCTATCCAACATTATTTTGGGGTCTTTGCTTGGGGCTTGTTCAATTCCTTAGATTGTTGGTTTTATAGTTTTCACCAAATTTGGAAAATTTTGGCTATAATTTCCTCAAATATTGTTTTTCTGCTCCTTGCACACCACCCACCTAACCTGTGACAGATATGCTGTGTGAGTGGGAAATAAACATTTGTTGTTCTCACAAAAAATTCAGAAGATTCTGGTATGGTCTGTTGCCACCGCATAACTTCTAACCCGAATGATGTATTGATACTTTCTGACCTATGATGGTTCAGGCAGGGAGGGGAACTATTTCCCTTCTTCCTGGTAGAGAAGGCTACCATCTCTTTGAACTTTACGTAGGCTCTCTCACCTCTATCAATTTAATTACAACACCATAACTTTTTCTTGACTCTCCTAGAACTCAGTCTGAATTGATTATGAAATTTATCTCTGGAAGATCCACTAGTTAGCTCTATTGCTAGTCTAAAAAGTCCATCTTTAACATTTAGTTCCAATTTGAGTTCTCTTAAAATATTACTATTAATTTCAGGAATAAACTTTTATCCCCAAATGATTCTATACAGAGAAGCAAAGAAATGACAGGATGTCAATTTGTTGAATTATACTACCTTTTATTTCTTCATTTTATCTAGGCAGTAATCATTTAAAAATGTTCCCAATAACACCCCCTCCCACTAAGAAACTGGTTTGTTCCCCAATATTCTTTATTTGAATGTCATAAATATGTATTCTTGGGAGTACTGTAAAGGAAACTGCCTCAGAGTAGTCCAGCTCTAAAGTTGTTTGCCAACTCTCACTTCTTAATGGAAATGCAAATGGAGATAAAAAAGGAATAAAATGCTAGGTTTATGGATCTAATGTAAGGAATCATCAGCACAAAACTATAACCACATTCTGTTCTCTCCTTGATACAATGAGAAGAGAGGATCAGAAAAACCCTTCCGATAACATTTTAGGGAGAATCAATAAAGTGATCCTGTGATTGATACTCATTAGACGGAATGTCCTCATGTTCTATATGTAAATGTCTGGTAATTATATATGACTTGTATAAAACTAATGATGTAAACTATACTTTTATTTATTATACTGCTAAACACTAATATGACTTTTGGAAATATAAACTCATATATACTTCCTTACCTGGGATTGGAACAAGGTACTCTTTGAGTGTTCACATTATCACATAAGGGTTCTCCTCCATGGTAGATACCTGTTCGAACATAGATCTAAGGAAAATAAAAAGTTATGTGTATACACATACATACATATATGTATATATACACATGCACACATACATACTAGACCAGACCAATATTAAACATTATCAAAACAATGTAACTGATATGAATGAGAGAATCAACTAAAGTTTCTGTTCAGATGTAGCTTTTCTGTTCTCTTTTTCATCACATGTATAGTAAATTAATACTGATGCAGATTCTTCACCAAAATGTACTGCTGCCTTCAGGAGGACATTACATTATTAAAAATCAAGATAGGCCTACAACCCCTTTAGGCCAGGTATGTAATTCAGAGTTTTTCATATTTTAGAAAGATAAATTGGTACATATACTAAATATTACTTAGTACTCTTAGCAGTTAAAGCAGCACTCCATAAAAAAATTAATATTTCTGCAATAAAACATATGGATATTTACACTAAGTGGGATAAATAAAGACTGTAAAAAACCTCGCTTCAGGTTAGGTCAGGTTTTCCTGCCAAATGAATTCTGTAAAAGTTTGGTTTTAAGAGCTTAGAATTATGGGTATTAGAATTATTAGAATTAGGGATATTAGAATTACAGAAAATGACTATAAGTTGAGGTAGATGTTTTCTAGCCAGCTGAAAACATACTGCAGGTCAACAATTATATACTTCAATAAAAAAGATTTTTGAAATCTTCTTTTATTATTATTTTTTATTATTATAAAATAATTTATATACAATAATAAACATCAACACTTGACCTTACCTTGTCAATGTCTCGAATATTTACATTCACATAGGTTGCACAAAGAATTTTTATTCTAAGTGCACTATTTATAACCCAAAGGGATTTTGTAGATGTTTCTCCATTCATATATGGTGTAGCTGTGGAGATGCGTCTGGAATAAGATGGCATTGTAAAACAGTCCATTGGCAGTTGAGAGTAGAGGCTTTCTTTAGCCATCAGCATCAAATTGGGCATCCTCCCAAGCATTATACAGCTTCTTATATACTGTAAGAGATTAAGGTGGGAGGAGAGAAGCCATTTCTTGTAAGGTTTTTCATTTTAAAGGCAACATATAAGAGTACTATGAGAATTTACATACTAATCTGCAAAGGTAATTAAAAAATCAAACATTATAGACACACTTCTTAGCAGTTGCTACATTTATAACATTTAAAAAACTAACATTTGGGAGTTAGGTTATAGCACAGATAAACCGAACACATCTTGGAATATAAATTGTATAAAAGAAAAGAAAAACAAAGGTCAGCTGTTTAGACTGTAGTTCTACCTTTAACTGGAAGGAAAAAGAAAGAAAAGAAAAAAGGAATTAAAAATAAGGATAAGAAGGTACTCATTATGAAAACACTAGATATTAGAATTACAGAAAAGGACTATAAGCTGAGGTAGATGTTTTCTAGCCAACTGAAAACATACTGCAGGTGCTTGTTAAAGGAAAAGCAACATCATTTAGAAAGCCTCTGCCATTCAATCTATTAAGTCATACTGATGTCAAATCCAAGAGTTGCTGCCCACTTGTTCTTCTGTCCCAACATTTCTTGAGAAATATTTTTGTTAAAAAAAAAAAACGGAACAAAAAAACCCAAAAACCACAAAGAGAGGAGACTAATAAAATTATGGAATATGTTTTAAAAAATACTAAAATGCATTCGTTTGAACTCTGAAATGGTAGTTAGGATAGAGATTTTAAAGCAACTGTATACATATTACAAAAACCTATTTTCTTACCCATAAGCCCTACTATACTGTAAGCAACCTAAAAGCCAGAACCATCTCTTGCTTGGTATTGTAAATCAGTACTTGACATATGCTTGGTACAAATACAGTTGCTTCTTATAGGTATTTATTTAATGAATAGAAATAGAGAGTAGGGAAGTATTTATAGTACACCTTAATTAACTATAGATCATGGATTTTTTGAAATATTTATTTTAATTCCTTCTAGTGCCACTGCTTGGGAGGGGATAAAAATCATTAAATACCCCATATTTGGGGATTAGTATAACTGCCAACTTTTTTTTGACAAAGAACACATTTACCTTATTGCTTACACTGCCTATTCAAATGAATACAACAAACCCTTTTTAAAAAAAGTAAGGCACATGAAAAGCCTTTTGGGCAAGTTCCGTGTTATTTAAAATTCCTATTGGCTATAAAAGTATTTCCACTATAGAACTGGACCTATCCAGAAAAGCACACGATACATTTTTTGCATGTAGAATACCTGAAGCATTATTATATCCTACCTCATGGCACAATTAAACAGTCACCAAATCAAATGTTTGTATCTGAATAATGATATAACTATTGTTACAATTGTAAAACATTAATCAGCTTACCCATATATGTAGTCAGGTCCCCAAATATTAATTACGTAAAATCTAAAAGAATAGCATCTGTCGTCTCAAATTCATCAGTCTCTCAAATTAAATATAGTGTAAAAACTAAACTTATTAATCTATTTACTAATATTAATTATTTAATTTTGGGAATTCCCTGGCAGTCCAGCGGTTAGGACCTGGCACTTTCACTGCTGGAGTGCGGGTTCAGTCCCTGATGGGGGAACTAAGATCCCGTAAGCTGTGCAGCACGGCCAAAAAAAATTTTTTTTTAATTTTCAAAAACTATGTCCTAAATACAGATACCAGTTCCCAATGTGATTACCTTTTAAATTTAAAAGTAAGATCTTTGAAACTTGTTACTCACCTTATACTGACTCAGAGGATATTTTTCTAGGAAGTATTCGTCACATCCACACACTTTTAAAATATACTTGCCCTGATATTCTAAAACACAGAGTTTTAGTTGTTCAGATGATAGCAACATACTTCGAGTTTTTTTCCTGATTGCTTCAGCAATTACTTGTTCTGGCACACAGTCATGGTTGATTTTCAGAGTATACTTCTGCTTGTCATTATTTGGAGAAACTATTACCCAAATCACCACTATTATTTGCCCTATAATAGGAAAATAATATTAGATGCAGTCACCACATATATTTCATTTTTCAAGGGACAAATTTCAAAAAGTATGCACTAACCATAATGACTTATAATCAACTTTAATTAAATACAGGTAAATATCAGGTAGAACGACCAAATCTTCAAATCTGATAGGGCTGCCAAACCATGCCCAAACCTCATGTTTTAAGGCAAGCACACAAAACTGTGACTACTGTGTGTCTCAATTACCTGAGACCAAGCTAATTTCCATTCTAAACTACATGACATACTTCATAGATACAATCCCTGTGAAGAGTGACTCATGACGGCATCAAAGGTTCAATAGTACCTTATGTAGAAGAGTTTCTAGGAACTGTGGGAAAGAATCATGGAGACTTAAAGAAAGATGCTGAATCAGAATGAGAGAAAAGATGGGGGAGGAAGGAGAAAAAAATAAATTTTCTATTTTTTTTCCTTTTAAGAAGAATAATTAAGCTTTAAGCTGGGGGACCAAAAAAAAATAATAATGAAAATGAAAAGATTAAAACTATGTTAGAGTGGTGTAGGTATCCATAATAAAATTCTTTCAAACTTTCTATATGTTGGAAATATTTCATAAAGAGTAGTGGGGAAAAATAAAAAGAGCATTCCATTTTAAAAAGTATGCTAAAGTAGAAATGAATTTTTTAAAAATTTATTTATTTTAGGCTGCGTTGGGTCTTTGCTCTGTGTGCAGGCTTTCTATAGTTGCAGCGAGTGGGGGCCCACTCTTCATTGCGGTGCGCGAGCCTCTCACTGCAGTGGCCCCTCTCATGGAGCACAGGCTCCAGGCACACAGGCTTCAGCACTTGCAGCTCTCAACGACTGCACCACCAGGGAAGCCCAGAAATGAACTTTTTTTTTTTTTTTTTTTTTGCGGTATGCAGGCCTCTCACTGTTGTGGCCTCTCCCGTTGCGGAGCACAGGCTCTGGACGCGCAGCCCCAGCGGCCATGGCTCATGGGCCCAGCCGCTCCATAGCATGCGGGATCCTCCCGGACTGGGGCACGAACCCATGTCCCCTGCATCGGCAGGCGGACTCCCAATCACTGCGCCACCAGGGAAGCCCCCTCAGAAATGAACTTTTAATGGAGACCTTATGCTATATAAGCATTAAACTACTTTGAAAAATATGGCTAAAATAGTAATAAGATGTCTTAACTTATTCTACTGAGAGAATATTATATTTAATAGTGTATTAAGTTAACCTATTCTATAACTTTCAATTAAAAACTTCACTTTGTTATTCTGAAAAATACAAATATTTATCTGACACAATGATATTTTCATTTCTAAAACAATTAGTTTATATATTCTCATGTACCCTTAACTCTAGAAATTGATATATTGTCAAAAGTCGACTTATATATTATCACTCACTATGATCAGAGTTAAATACTGCATCTAACATTAAGATTAGGAAATTTACTTTCTCTTTGTATATAGTAAGAATGTGTGAAGTTTCCCCAAAATTTCATAAAATATTTCTATTTATACTTATTTTTATTTGTAAAAAGATAATCAGCTATATTTCTGTAACAGTGAATTTCAAACTCAATGCTTTTTTTTTTCAGTTTTATTCTGAGATAAACAATTCACCAAGGGATCAGCACCATATGCACACATTCATTCAATCAATCACTACTTACTGCACACAAGTTGTGTACCTGAAGAAAGAGATAACCCTCAGAATGGGAGAAAATATTTGCAAACGAATCAACGGAGAAAGGATTAATCTCCAAAATATACAAACAGCTCATGCAGCTCAACATCAAAAAAGCAAACAACCCCATCCAAAACTGGGCGGAAGACCTAAATAGACATTTCACCAAAGAAGACATACAGATGGCCAAGAGGCACATGAAAAGATGCTCAACATCACTAATTATTAGAGAAATGCAAATCAAAACTACAATGAGGTATCACCTCACACTGGTTAGAATGGGCATCATCAGAAAATCAACAAACAATAAATGCTGGAGAGAGTGTGGAGAAAAGGGAATCCTCTTGCACTGTTGATACAGCTACTATGGAGAACAGTATGGAGGTTCCTTAAAAAACTAAAGAAAGAATTACCATGTGTCCCAGCAATCCCACTACTAGGCATATACCCAGAGAAAACAATAATTCAAAAAGACACACGTGCCCCAATGTTCATAGCAGCACTATTTACAATAGCCAGGTCATGGAAGCAACCTAAATGTCCATCAACAGACGAATGGATAAAGAAGATGTGGTATATATATACAATGGAATATTACTCAGCCATAAAAAGGAATGAAACTGGGTCATTTGTAGAGACCTGGATGGACCTAGAGACTGTCATACAGGGTGAAGTAAGTCAGAAAGAGAAAAACAAATATTGTGTGTATATATATATATATATATATATATATTTTTTTTTTTTTTTTTTTTTTTTTTTGCGGTACACGGGCCTCTCACTGCTGCGGCCTCTCCCGCCGCGGAGCACAGGCTCCGGACGCGCAGGCCCAGCGGCCACGGCCCACGGGCCCAGCCGCTCCCCGGCATGTGGGATCCTCCCAGACCGGGGCATGAACCCATTTCCCCTGCATCGGCAGGCGGACTCCCAACCACTGCGCCATCAGGGAAGCCCCACAAATATTGTATATTAACGCATATGTGCAGAATCTAGAAAAATGGTACCGAAGAACCAGTTTGCAAGGCAGAAATAGAGACACAGATGTAGAGAACAAATGTATGGATGCCAAGGGGGGAAAGTGGGGGATGAGGGTGGGATGAACTGGGAGATTGGGATTGACATATATACACTAATATGTATAAAATAGATAACTAATAAGAACCTGCTGTATAGCACAGGGAACTCCACTTCGCTGTACAACAGAAACTAACAAAACATTGTAAAACAACTATACCCCAATAAAAAATAAATAAGTAAATAAATTCAATTATAAAGCAAATACAGTACACAAAGTATTACACATCTCATGAGGACACACACAAATAAAATAATTCAAGATTAAAAAAAAAAAAGTTGTGTGCTTGGCACTCAACTATATCTTGTCAGTAAAGCATTCCCTGCCTTCAAGAAGCTTATCATCTAGCTAGGATAAAAAGACTGCACAGGGCTTCCCTGGTGGCACAGTGGTTGAGAGTCCGCCTGCCAAAGCAGGGGACATGGGTTTGTGCCCTGGTCCGGGAGGATCCCACATGCCACGGAGCGGCTGGCCCCCCCCCCCAAAAAAAGACTGTACAAAGATATATGCACAGATAAAAGTTTTCACTACAGTGACCAACTATGGTAGATTTACAATTTTCTTACCTTTATCCAATTTATTATATATGTGCTTTGGCAGTTCTGGTGAAGATTCTACATTTGGAGGATAGACATACATTGCTCTACTATGCGGTGAATTGAGATCCCTAAGATCCACAGCTTCTTTACAAACATTGAGAATATTTCTTCGGAAGTCCTGTACTTCTGGATCTTTAACCATATCGAATTCACACACTGGCATGCCAATAGCAAAACCTTAAGAAAATTATATAGAGAATATAACATTCTGTTAAACACACAGTAAGACCATGTTTATTGTAAATAGGGAACTTGGTAGATATGGAAGATCACAATAAAGAAGTTTCTCTTTGTTAATAAAATTTTTGATGAATACATATAGTAAGAATTGACAAGATCTCAAATATTTTTAATATATAAAATATGATCTGTTTGGCAATTTGGAGCAATGGTAGCAAACATTATTCATATCAATTATTTTTTAAAAGACAAAACAAAACTGGGCTATAACAAATATAAATCATCCCTACAAATGATACTTCTTAAAGAAAACTTTACAGAAAAATACCAAGGTGTTAAAAATAGTTCCTCAGCCTAACAGTCAAAAATACTTTAGATTTGTAATGATTTTTATTTTGAAATCTATTTATTTAAGATTACAAAGGTAATTAACCAGTTCAGACAAAATATTTTACTAATGAGAAAATAGTTAAGCTTCATAGTTATTTGCATTTAGAATGGGATGACAAGGCCATTTCAAAGTTTTATCATACCAATTTCTCGATTGAGGATCTTTTCTTCACGGTTGCCTACTGGTTCAATTACTTTTAAAAAGGGTTGAAAAAGCCGAAGGTCACAAAGTCGTCTTGTTTCATCAAAAAATTCTTCCCTTTCTGCTTCTTGGGTAACACTTACGAAAATGTAAGAAGATTCATCTTGAAGAAGTTGATGGAGAGGGTATTTTCTCGCTTCTTTAAATAGTTCATGCTTTATAGTTACTAATGTAGCCTCACGGAGGCATTCTAAAGTCACTATCATCCCATTTGGTAGTAAACATTCTACTAGGATTCTTGGGGGCATCAAGTGGATGCCCCACAGTTCACCTGATGATGGTCTTGGAGGCATTGTTCTGATCCTTTACAAGTTTTACATATAAAAGTACTTTAAGGAATTAGATGCGTGGCTGTCCCAAAGCAGAAATCTAAACCAAAGAAAGAAAACATATGTTAAAAGAGAAACAACCATCAAAGAATACATTTATGGCATTACTAAATGCAAAAATTCATTTTCTGTAGTTTGAAATGATTAGGGTAAGTAATTACAATTCATCTTAGATTGTTGCTCCTAATTAGGCTAGAAGAATTGATTCCAAAGCAGAAATTAGAAAAAAAAATCACTTGTATTTAATAAATTCATTCAATAAAAAAAAGTTTTATTTGAATGGACTTTTAAAGTCAGTTCTTAACAAGACAGAGCTGGGGCTATGGAGAGAATAAATAGTAAGTTGCAACCAAAACCAAAATTCCCGTAATATATCATTCTTTTCTATTTTATGGAGCAACAGAATTTGGGCTGGAAAGGCTCTTTTAGATCACGGGTCCATTGTTTTTATTTTAAAGATGAGTAAAGTAAAGGCTAGAGAAGTCAAATCCTTTTGCTTTTACACCCCTACTTCCACCCTGTGGTAACGAGAATTTACATAGCTTAGTCTTTTTTTCTTTCTTAAGAAAGAAAAATCATTGTAATTTCCTTTTTTGTATTGATTATTGTCTAAGTGATATCTTAGACCATATCTAAGTATTTTAAGTATAATTAAATTTACTTAAGTATAAAGCTTAAGTATAATAAGCTTTTAAGTATAATTTAGTTATATATTCACTATAATGTAAAGTGTCATCAATGCATTTTCCTTGAGATATGATTATGAATTTGCAGTGATCCATCCCTTTTATCAAATAACCCAGTCCTAATACTTCTGATTGAAATGAACTGATCTACATATCCAATGACTCTTTTTGTCAGTATAATGTTCCAACAAACTGTGTTAAGCACTTATAATATTTTGAAAAATATTAAGTATTATTACAATCTGAAGCCCTCATTTATTTTAGATGTCAACAACCTTAGCGGTTCCTTTGGAAGATACTGTCAAAACCCACAAAGCAAAATCTTATTTCTTGCTGTTTATATTTTCTTTTATTCAGTAAGCTAAACTGTAAAGATATAAGAAAAAATAAGGTCTGAGATGTTAAGAAAATAAAAAAGAAATAAAAGTTAAGCAAGAAGAATGAATCAAAAAAGAGCCCAGATAACTTACAATACATTCAATTACTCTATCAGGCACTGTAGACAATAGCTATAAATGACACTTTGTTTATTCACCAAAAATGTATTGGTGTTGTCCCCAGGACCATGTTAGGTGCTGGGAATATGATGATAAGTAAGACAGGCATGGCCCTTGCCCTCACAAGACAAAGTCAAGAGTGTGAAGGTTATGTGTATATGGGTGTGGGGTAATAAATTCACAGGTACAAAATGGAAAAAAAATGTTCTCATGAAGTGTCAGGTGCTATAAAAGCACATTGAGTGGTCACCTAACTTAATGGAAGTTGGAGTGGGAAAGTTTTCCATAGGAGGTAACATATAAACTAAATTCTTCAGGGATAAGCAGGAGCTGAACAAACACAGTGAGAAAGAGGTGAGGAGCACAATATTATCTAATCCAGAAACCTATCTCTGACTCCTTTATGTCATGCTCGCCAACATCTAATCCATCAACCAATTCTGTTAATTCTATATCCTGAATCTCTTAGTACCTTGGGTCGGGCCACTACTATTTCTTGTCTGGACCACTGCAAAGGCCTAAATGGTCTTACTACATCTACATTTGCCCCCTACAATCCATCTTTCTCCTCACAGCCAGTGCAACCTAGAGAGAACAATAGGACCTATTTTGATCAGACATTTCTGCTGTACCCATTCTCAGTTGCAAACAAGTGTTTATGGTATGCTTCAGAGTTATAACATACGAAGGAGGTGAGGAGTAGAAATAGGAGAAATTTCAAGCCCTCTCCCTACCTCTGGAAATACAGAAATCAATTGAAAGACAATAAGGAATAAAAAATTATTTTTTAATACTTGAAAATATTTTCTTCAAATTTATAAAAGGGACTCACTGAAGTTATAGGATTTAAAATATAATTATCCTATTTTCTATACTTTTAAAAGAAAATTCACTGGCTAGCAAAAAGACCAGATGGATCAATCTGAGTGCATAATTATAAAGTGACTTAAGCTAAGCTTTTTAAAAACATGCAAAAAAATTTGAAGAATGCAAGGGAAAATGCCAAATGACTACTTTTAAATGATGATCTGCCTGCACAAAAAAGTTCAAACAAAAACAAAACCAAACCACAAACCACACTAAAACGGCAGCTGTGTTTATAGTGTTCTTTGTTGAATGGCACTAACTGATCTATGTTACGGAATCATGCGGGCAACTATTTTATATATAATAAATAACAACCCCCAGAGTCCCATATGTTTCCTAAGAATTAGCAAAAGAGAAGTCTAGTACAACAGGAGATCACTGATTCTAATCCTTATTCTACTATAGTATATTTATGGCAATTAACAACTAGTAAATATTCAAGACATGCCCTTCTCATTAAGAGAATAAATGCAATCACAGCTATAAAACACTTGGTGATCTTGGAAGGCAGGCACTGGTCGACACTCTGGTAGTACTATACAGAAGAGAGGAAGCTAACTTTGTCTTCTTCTGCCAGGCCTTATTCTGTTCAAACCATTACCTCAGAGCTCACAAGAACAGAAGTGTAGAAGAGGCAAATGGAGCTAACACTTAGTATTTAGTATGCATCTTGCACTTACGCAGGCAATAACCCTTTTGGTGTAGGTAATAACCATTTTACATATGAGAAAAACGAAGGTCAGAGAAGTAAAGTTATTTGCCACCAGTAAATGTTAGATACGGATTTTGAATCCAGGTCTAGATGATTTCAAAGTGTACATTATAACCATGCTGCTATTTGGGCTTCAGTTATGGCAGGAATATTCACTGGTGGTAAATAAGAGAATGGGCTCTGAAGTTACACTGGATTCACATTCTGTCTGCCTTAGTTAATAGTTGTATGGCCTTGAGCAGTTTAATTCATCTCACGGCACCTTATATCACTCCCCACCCCTGCCGCCCCCTGCCCCAATTTGTTAAGTTGGGATAATGGCATATACTTCATCAGACTGTGGTATTAGATGAGGTAATATATGAAAAACATGTAAGCAAAGAGACTGGCACACTGTAAGCACTCAAAAATGTTAAATATTATTAATAAACCTGTTAAGTATACCCATATTATCTTTTCAAGCTATTATGAATTATTCAGGACTAGCATCAGTTAGGGATGGGAAAAAGGGGCTTGGGTTCTTTTACATAGGGAGGCAAGTAAATAAGGAGCTTCAGCTTCATAAAGCAGCGCCAGTGTCAAGTGCTGGAACTTGAAGGTAGCACTGGTATTGCAAGGCTCACAGATGAGTTTAGAATGTGGCTCAGATGCTGGTACTTTTGCAGCTGCTTCTAGTTCCCCAAACCCCTAGTATCCCTATTTAATTGGTACTGCTATTTATGGCTTAGGTGTGAGGAATCCTCCTTTTTGGAGAAATACTTGCTTGTGCCAGGTTCTAGGTTAAATAGTATGAAAACAATGGTAAATAGATGCTTTCTCTTTGGTTGTTGAGTTTACTGGGGAAAGACAAGACACAGGAACAACTTTAACAATGGAAAATTGTTATAAGACAGAATATGAACTTTGGAAAAGTCACAGGAAATCTCCAACTGCCTGAGGAGGCTAGGGAAGGCATCACAGATGTAAAGTCTGAGTATTACAGATTAGTAGGGATTTTGCAGAGAAGAGGTGGCTTGGACATGGGAGAGCTAGATGAGGAGGGTGTTTTAGATTGCCACAAGAGTATGTGTGCAAAGTCACAGACCATGAAAGAATGCACATTTTACCAGCAACACAAGTGTTTTTATTACTTGAGTATGAAGTGCATGAGAATAGGTAGGATATGTGATAAAGAAGGAGGGATGAGAGGTAGGCAGGGGCCAGAAAGGTGAGCAGACTCCATTTTAAGGAGTTTGAATTTTATGTAGTACACTCTAAGTAAAAGGGAGTCTCTGAAGTATTTTGAACACAAGAATGACATGACATTTTTTTCATGATTTTTAAATTCAGATTTCTTAAAAAATTTGTTTTTAAATATAGGATATAATCAAACATTAAACCAAGGTGTAAAAACTTAATCTTCTCCATTTCCCAAATTTGGAGGAAAATCCCTAAAGTTAAGAAATCAGAGTAAGTAACGTTTTAAATAAACGGCCTTTACACTATAGAAAAAAATTAAATGTTGATAAAGAAGGTGGAATTATCCAAACTTAAGGGCATAACCTATTTACAAAGAAAAACTTATTTGAAAAGCAGTAGAGGGGGATAAATCACTCTAAGATGAATATTTAAAATATGAAACTATGCAATTTGGAGGTCTGAGGTGACAAAAATGTATTTGCTAAAAAGAAAACACTTTAAGAGTCAAGGAACTACTCTACTGGCTTTTGAGTTTAGAATGCCAGGACTAAACAGCCACATACTGACAAATCACAATTATTCAGAACTGTTAGGAAATAAATTGGTTTTGCTTATCCTAATTTTTAAATATATCTAATAATAAGTTATTTCAACTGGGGCAGTTCTGTTTTCCTAAAAGAGTATATATAAATATATTTTACAACTTACCCTTTTCTTGATGAATTACAGTCCTCATTATAAAATGAACTACTGTGCTATACTAAAACACAAGATCAAAAATCAAAAATCAAAAGCAAAGCTTTTCAGTATTACTGAGGAGTCTGAGGGTATTTCTGACCCTAAAACCAATGACCCCAGGTTGGAGACTGTGATTTAAAAACGCTCTCATCCCCTGGTTTTCTAGCAGTCAATGGTCACTTCTCAGCTGTGGCCAGACTGCCTTATGAGAGTAGCCTCCTGTTCTTCTGTTATTCATTTCTAGTCAGCATCCACATTTGACCATCGTTTTCTAACAGTCTATTAGCTAAAGGCCAACAGACCAAATGATGATATGAGAACCTCTGCTTTATGAGGTTAGAACAAAACATGTAACAGATAACTTGCTGATCAGGGACTTCTGTTTACTTCCTTGTTCTGGTATTAAAATTACTGTTAAAAATTACTGTGCTTGGGCAGGAGGCACTGAAAGTCTTTTTTGTTCTTAGAAGGCCTGAACCTGCATTTATGTCTTGGTAGGGGTTGGGTCTGTCTGCATTAGCAGTCCATGCGGGATGGATGATATTGCTCAGCAGGAGTAAACACACCTTTAAGGACAAAATATGCAGCAGAAATGAACAGTAGAAAATAGTCTCAGACTGTCCACTGTCACTTGACTTTTATAGTGAAAGGCTTCTTACTTCAATGGGCAATTCAGTATTTTGAACACTTAGTGTGCACTTTCAGCCCAAAAAGACAATGACATTTTGACAATTTGTTTTTAACTGCTAAATTGAAAGCCTTTCTCCATTTATATTAAACTGTTATTTCCAGATTTCATCATTTAAGGCAAGGGTTGTCAAACTATGGCCCACAGGCCAAATCCAACTCACCACCTGCTTTTGTAAATAAAGTTTAATTGGAACACAGCCAATAAACCATGTTTACATATTGTCAACGATGCTTTTGCACTACAACAGTAGAGTTGAGCAGGTGCTACAGAGCCCATGTGGCCTGCAAAACCTAAAATATTTACTATCTGGCTTTTTACAGAATAAGTTTGCTACCTCTGAAAAGGTATCAGAATTACTTGATAGCAATTGGAGAATTTTCTAAATGCACAATGGCTAATAAGTCATCCCAACCCTACCTTTACAACCACAACCCTATACTTTCAATCTAAGTACTCTGAAAACAAAAACAAAGACATTAATTTTAAGCCAGTGAAGTTAAAATCTTGAAATGCTAAAGTATCTCATAAGTCACTTAAATATTTTCAGTGTTAGGAGCTCACTATCTGATGTAGAAGTTTTTGTGAAGCACTTCTAAAGTTATTCCTAAAGGTTGTTATTCCTAAACCTTCTTTATTCCAACAGTTCTGCCTTCTCTATCTCTTCACATACTGACAGAGATTAGAATTTTCCCTAGGTCTTTTAATCCCAATTCCTTTAACCATAATTCAGGTGAGATAGTTTGTTGTCATCACTGGATGTGTTCTTTTGCTAATAATATTCATCTCAAAATGCAGCAACCAAAATCTAGTACAATACTCTAGAGTCAATATCACCAAGGCAGAGTACAGAAAACTATTAGTTGACTGTGGATTATGAGTCTCTATAAACACAGGCTAAGACAGCAGAGACCTTTTCTAACTTGATTACTTTAAAATATACATAAAGCATATCTTATATATTTTTAATTCAGATTTTAATTTCAGAAGTATATTATGTTTAAAATAGTTATTTGTTTCAAAATATCAATATTACATCTGCATCAGGAAGTCATTAAAAATAAGAAAGCTATTTTTAAGTGCACACTTGCAAACTGAGGGGATATCTATACTGACTCGATTGCAGCTTAATCACCCCAAACAGCCACAATTTGATAAAATAAGCACCTTGTATTTTCTAGATATATATGTCCCACAAATATAGAAGCTGCATAAATGTTTGTTGAATGACCAAAGGTTTTATAAACACCATTTTTTAATTTAACTGATACATTTAGCAAATGTTATCTGATTTCACTGACACATTTACAAATGTGTATCTATTTAGACATATGTTGACAAGATATTTTCTACCCTCATTCTCAGATAGGTCAACAGGAAAACATTCGTTTTGTGGCTAACTCAGTTGCCACCATTGCATCTCAGCTGCATCTATTTGCTCATTAACTAGAAAATAAACTTTTCTGTTTTTTAAAATAATTACAAATGAATCTTTAGTTTATTTAGAACAAGAGAACAAAAACTTGCCTCTACACTCACTACAGAAATAACATGATTTAAATCTCAATAATTCCACGGTCTGATTAATCTCTTTAATATTTATTTCCAGAGTTAATTACTTCCTTTCTTAATGTTACCCAGCCTCTTATATGTATTTCTATAATTATACCTTAATACATTACTATTATATTATCTACATCCATGTTTGACTTCCTGATAGACTGTGAACTTTTCCAAGATAGGGTCTTTATTTGGGTGACTATAATCCTACAGCATAAATGAGTAAGTAGGAAAACTAATTTGTTGAAATCATCCCAGGGAAAATGTAACAAGGCCCTGAACAAAAGAGTGGTAGCAACAGTAATAAGCAAGAAAAGAGATAGACAAGATACCTTGTAAAGGAAAATCAAAAGCACTGAGAGACCAATTGGATTTAAGGGATAAGAAACCATTTTAAACAAATTTCACTTCAGTGGTTATGCATGGGAAGCAAGTGTCTTTCAGTACAATTATTCTGAGCCCCAGTTAGGGCCTCTAAAATTCTCTTCCTCTAAGTCACTGAGCTGTTGCTGGAGTGAGTCCAAACAGACAGCTGTAATATACACGAGCTCTGGAAGGATGCGTATTATCCATTTCTTTCAAAGTGCTGTCCTTCACTAACCTTTACAAGCAGATCATGAGAAAACAGATTTAACTCATTCTTTTAGTGATTCAGACAGACCTTAACAACTTCTGGTTGGAAAATCAAGTTCTCATGACCAGGATATAGAAAATTTAAATTCCTTTAGAAGGTGATGCAATTCATTTTCACTATTAAATTTGTAGTGCTATAAAAAAGGTGTTATGAAAATACATTTCAGAGATTTAATGCATTATATAACATAAGTGTTCCCTAACATGAGGTCCATAGATGGGCTTAGGAAGGGTCTTGCTAATGGATTTTTAAAATAATGACAATTAAGGTCTAGGTCAGCAATGTTTATACTGATGGGTTTTTTTTTTAAGTAAATTTATTTATTTATTTATTTTTGGCTGCGTTGGGTTTTCGTTGCTGCATGCAGACTTTCTCTAGTTGCAGAGAGCGGGGGGTACTCTTTGTTGTGGTGCGTGGGCTTCTCACTGCGGTGGCTTCTCTTGTTGCGGAGCATGGGCTTTAGGCATGCGGGCTTCAGTAGTTGTGGGACGCAGCCTCAGTAATTGTGGGACGCAGCCTCAGTAATTGTGGCTCTTGGGCTCAGTAGTTGTGACACGCAGGCTCAGCAGTTGTGGTTCGCGGGCTTTAGATTTCAGGCTCAGTAGTGTGGCACACGGGCTTAGCTGCTCCACGGCATGTGGGATCTTCCCGGACCAGGGCTCAAACCCGTGTCCCCTGCATTGGCAGGTGGATTCTTAACCACTGAACCACCAGGGAAGTCCCTCTACTGACAGATTTTTGATTATCAATAAATGTGAACAAATGTGTAGCACAATCAAATGTGGTAAACAGGGACTTCCCTAATGGTCCAACAGTTAAGAATCCACCTTCCAATGCAGGGGACACAGGTTCAATCCCTGGTCGGGGAACTAAGATCCCACATGCCATGGGGCAACTAAGTCCGTGCTGCAACTACTGAGCCCGTGCACTCTAGAGCCTGCGCGCCACAACTAGAAGAGAAGCCTGAGTGCCGCACTAAGTCCGCGCTGCAACTACTGAGCCCGTGCACTCTAGAGCCTGCATGCCACAACTAGAAGAGAACCCTGAGCGCCACAACGGAAGAGTTCACGTGCCGCAACTAAGACCCGCCGCAGCCAAATAAATAAATAAATAAACGCTTAACTAAAGAAAATGTGGTAAACAAACATAAGTCATTAATAAGGTGAAATACAGATTAATAAATATTTGATCTTAGATTATTAAATTATAATTTTCATATTTTATATAGATACATAAAGAAAACATACCAAATCTCAAAATATAGTCACTAATTTTCCCAATTTGAACTTATAAAAATTCAAATTTTACTGTGTGATAGGATAAATTAAAATTTCTTAAAATTTAAACTCAAAGGGGCCTAAATATTAAAAGAGTACAGTGTAAACTGGAAGGACAGGATTATGAAGTAAATATAGTTAAACAATGTGGAAAATACAATAAGAGCTCTTTCATAGTAGCACACAACTTAATAGGACAAATGATTCCACACTGACATAGTTTTCCAGAAAATATTTTTCTCATCTTTGTGAGGGAGTCAAGACAGATTATCACCGCTTCATGTAAAACAGGCAGCAGGCAGTCAGAAGTAAACTGTAAATCAGGTAACTCTAGAATTCCCATTTACTTAATGAGCAATACTTCAAATAAAAAATACATTAATAGTTTGCCTTGTTTTTCTATTTGTAGAAAAGAGTAGTAAATTCCAATTCTTTGATTCCTCTTTATTAACCAGGCCACCTTGTGACTAATAGCAAGCATTGGTAACACAGGTGGACACCATTAAGGGTGCCTCCTTCTGCCCAAAGAAACGAACAAAGCTAACCATTCCATAAAGAGAATCTAACCAGGTGACTTAAGCTTTAACATCTTAACACCTGTAACAAATGAATAACCAAGGGACCTGAAAACGTTTTAGAAACCTCTACGTTTTTTCAATTATGGTATTATTCAGTATTTAGTAGCATATATGAAAAGTCTTATTTTAATGGCAGAGCAGAAATGGTCTAACCTGAGGGTTTTGCTTTGGTTCAGATCACTGCTTGCTCCATCACCCTCAGCTCTCCTGACCCTATGAAGAACTCTGCAATTATTAAGACTTCCCCAGGAGAGGAAATTTCAGGCAGTTTCCTTATTTGCACAAAGTGAAAAAAAAAGTTACTACCTCATAGTGATGTTATAAGAATTAAATGAGATAATACGTGTAAAAAAATCCTTAGTATAGTGCTTGGAGCATAAAAATTCAATAAAGGTTCCCTCTCTCTTATCTATTGGATCAATGCTATCTAGATCCATGTGTCCAGAAAGGGACACAACTTTATTGTTTCAGGCCTATTGTAAGGAGATGAAAGATATTTTTTAAAATGATTTTAAAAAATATTTTTGATGCAGAATATTTTATTGATATATTTGATATCTGTACAGATGTCTCTGTCCTCATATTTGTATTTGTCTCTGTATTCTTACTGAAACATGAAATTCCTAAAGGATGAGGCCTGTGTCTGTTTAACTCAGTCCGTACATTCTCAGCAAAGCATAAGCATCAAATGGTCATCTAACATATTTCAATAATGATAAAACACAAGAAACGTAAGACAAAAGCAGATGGAAATATAAAAATTCTTATTTTAGAATTATGCTATACATAATTTGTAAAATCTACTTCTTTAAGTTTACACATGAGGGCTTCCCTGGTGGCGCAGTGGTTGAGAGTCCGCCTGCTGATGCAGGGGACACGGGTTCGAGCCCTGGTCTGGGAAGATCCCACATGCCGCAGAGCAACTGGCCCGTCAGCCACGGCTACTGAGCCTGCGCGTCTGGAGCCTGTGCTCGGCAACAAGAGAGGCTGCGACAGTGAGAGGCCCGCGCACCGCAATGAAGAGTGGCCCCCACTTGCCACAACTGGAGAAAGCCCTTGCACAGAGATGAAGACCCAACACAGCAAAAATAAATAAATTAATTAAAATCAGTTGATGATAATCTATAAAAAAAAAAAGAAATGAAGACCCAACACAGCCATAAATAAATAAATAAATAAATAAATAATTAAAAAAAAAAAGTTTACACATGAGATTCTACTGGTTTTTCTCATTTAAAGAAAAAGGGGGAAAATTGCAATGAATAATAGAAATAAAAATTCAAAGTCATGGTAACAAGTATTTTTGGCTCTTTGGACTGAAAAAAAATAACGACCGGTGAGGAAAACCAAGAAGTAAAGGGGAATGAAATAGACCATACTACCGACTTTCTCTTCATGTTAAAATAAATGCCTTTTAGTCATATCTAGATTGACTGGAAATAAGCAGTGATGATCGATGATCTTTTTGGGCTAAAAACCAACAACATAGCTCATGTACATTTAGTAAGATACTATTTAGTTCACGGAAGCAATACTTAAAGGAAATTTGGTATAATGTAAAGGGTAATTTTTTATTGAGAAAAAAGATACTTTCCTTGAAAAATGGTTACAAAGTAGTATCTTTTATATATGGAGAGAAACAACTCTATGATATTTAAGTCTGGCAGCTGTATTTACATTTAAGGGTCAAGAGTATACTTCAACACAACAGTGAAAACAGAAGCCTAGTTATGCACCTGATTGCCTCCATGAAAATTTAACCAATATAAGATCAATGAAGAGAACAGCCCCGTAAGAAAGCATGGCCTACTACAAAGAAATGCAAAATATGGAGTTCTTGAAATGTTACTCCAATTTCCTGCTAAGCAAAAATTTTAGCTCCCATGGAAGATGAAGAGAAAAGGTCCTGAAAGCTTAATCTCTTAGAAGTCAAAGTTTATAACCAAACTTATTACTGATGATAACCAAAAAATAGGGCTCACAGTCCTTTCTAATTCCCCTTTACAAATGAGACTCATGTCCCATATATTTCAGCAAGAAAGTCTATTTATTACTATTTATTACTTGGAGTTATACAGATGATGCTAACTACACACTGCTCCTTTCTTGATTGATGGGTTCATTTTAAAAAGTATAAAAGGGATCTACTTTCCAACTTAAAGTCAGTATTAAAATTAATTCTCCCCTCTTTTTCTTTCAAAAGTCTGGGGGCTTCAAAAAACATAACTTCACTCTTTATTACACTAATGAAGCTAACACCTATCCGGGACTTGGATGTACTCTTTTGAAGAGACAAAAGAGTACATCATCCAGGGCCCATCTAGATAAATGCATTAAAGAGTTTAAGAATATCTTGAGTAAACATCTTAATTAAATTAGAACATCTAGAAAAAGGTAACACTAGCAATGTGTCTTCTAGCTCACTTGACTTGATTCTTTTAAAGACCTGTAATAAGCTGAAGGCAAGATGTTTCCATAAGTCATCAGGAATGAGAACTTCTCTTCCTGAAGTTTACAAATGGCTTTTCCTCTTTTATTTTTGTTTCTTTCTGGTTTAGCATAATGCCCTCATAAGCCTTTCCATGGCTTTGAATATCTCAACAGTCATCTTTCAAGCTCTCCTGCTACTATGGGTGAGGGCAGATGAACTTTTGGAAAACATTTGCTTCACACTGTTCTTTGTCTTTTCTTCTGTTTATCAAGAATGAACAGCTACCTTATTTCGTTATGTCATAGAATGAAGACATAATTTGGTCACTATTGGGACTTCTAGTCAATTACTATTCCTTCTGATGGTACCTCTCTAGTGTCTAGATGTATTGAAACTTGTCTGCACCCCACTGATTAACCTTATGGTATTTCCTGACAATGATGAAAAGATGAGTCCTGCATAACAAGTCTTATGCTATCATTATAAACAAAGTGAAACTTGTGTCAGCTACAGATTTCTCAGTAGAATGAGTTGCTCTATCCTCCTTGTACAGAACAAGTAGTTAGTATCCATAGAGAAAGGAAAAAAACACCCTAAATACCAAAATAGTAAATTTTCACTCTAGTTTGATCCAATAAAGTTGGAGCTAGCAACTTTGACTAGGGGTACTAGCAGACATAATATATTCACCTAATTGCATCCAGATATATTTCATAGAAAGTCTCTTTACTTTGGTAGTATTATTTTCATTTTTGACCAACTTAACATTCCAAATTTTATAGATTGTACTATCTGCCACAAGGCCAAACTTATCTAGGAGAGAGAATGAGGGGCCAATCATAAAGCTTCATTATGGTCTACAGTTTCCAATGGATTTCTCTACTTCCTGAGTTTTATGCAGTGTCATTAAACTTAAGCTATGGTGTCTGTAACTATTATTACATACTACCACACACAAATAATGAACAAAGCATATATTTATATATCATTGATGTAACTGGCTGCTGCAAGGACAATATTTTCAAAATTGAATGACAAGGTCTGGAATGTGCTGCAATGATCATTGTGGTGATTCTGGGAATACTCACAGGCTAAGGAGAAAGTACAACTGGACTCCACCAATTTCCTTTATGGCAGGAAAACAGCCTGCTGGTGAGTCAAATGAAAACATTAACTTAAAAATATGGAGTACTTCTTGAATGTGTGTATCAGCCTTACACAGGAACCATGCTAGTCTTCTGCTGTCATTCTAATTTTAGTATATTTTCTGTGGAAACAGGTACTATCCAATGAACTTTTACTAAAAATACTAGAAGGGCCTTACCTTTAGTTTCATTCATCCTAAGGCACAGTCCCCAATGGCTGTATAACAAAATTAAGCATCAGTATAATACAGTGTCATGAAAATATATTTTAGTTTTTAATTTAGATTAGACTGCGGAAATCTGGCCGAAGATGTACTGCACAACCTTGGTTATCATATCAACACATAGGTCCCTGACATTTTTGTCTAGTTATTTTATCTACCCTTGCTATTAACCTTTTGTCCCAATATCACAATCTCACCCTTTTCCTTGAACTGGTTACCTTTCTTAGAGGCCATTATAGTAATCTCTTCAAGTATTCTTTCTTTTATGTCATATCTATTGATATATTACTGGCATTCTATGAATAGATACAAAGCATAGAATGCATAGGGCACTCACATTTTACTTCATTAAATTTCACTTAAGATGATCATATAATGTCTATTTTTAATCTGCTTATTTCACATGCCAAATTTATTGGCCAAAACAAGCAGTCCCTAGTTTTACTGAACTTAATCAAATAAACCTATAGAGAGCTACTTGAAAATATGTTCCATTTTCTTCAAACTATACTCTAATAAATGTAAGATATTGTATTATTTGTTCAATGAGTGCCACCCAAGTCTATCTACAGGTAATAATACAGTTCAAGAGGGATGCTACAACACTGGATGAAAGACATGAAATACTGTAGAAACTTGATTTAAAATTTTTGCTTTTTTCAATGATAAAGACCAAACAGTAATATTATATTCTGATGTAACACCTTGCCATCTGCTCCATTTTCTGGCAATAACAGAATATTTAGTATTATACAAGTAATAGTGAAAAACTCCCTTGCAAGCAATTATTGACCAAATTTAATAGTGATTTATCATACTTCAGTATTTGATATCTGGTAAAAAGGGCTACTTCACTAAAGCAAAATTTGGAGTAATACAGGATAGCTGTCTGGCAAGCAAAGGAATACAGATCTCCCAGAAGCGCAATCAGAGATAGGGTAGCTTAACTGCAGCACAAACATCACCTGGTCAAGATGTGAAGAGAAGCAGTCCTACGAATGATGACAACACCAATGTGGAGTCATGTAAGCATAGATATTTTTTTAAAAACTCAATTTTTTAGCCAACACAATATGGGTAAGATACTTTAGAATCCATTTAATGATGGAAGAGAAATATTAGTAGATGGGTTTCACTTTGCCTTTTCAAACACTTACTATTCATGTATACTTGATATAGTACAATGTACCAAGTATCTGGGAAATCATGGTTATCATACCTTAACATGAGAGCAATGAGAATGACAAACTAAAATTGGGTGTAACTGTGTATAAACAGCAAAATAAGTGATCAGTAAGTAGAATATTTCCATTTTATCCATTGCTGCTTAATATGTCATCAGTTGACCACCTAAGGCATAAAGTTTAACAATAAATTACCTTATAATTCAATAAGTTAAAGTGCTTCTTTAATATGTATCAACTGACAAAAACTTTAAAACTGGTTACTGAATGTAAGTCATTAAATTATTATCCCTACAACTACTTCACACATTATGATTCATTAGTTAATTTTGCTGAAATTAAAATAAATGCACAGAGGGAGCCATAAGAAAGTTTGAAAAAGGGAACTTAAAGAGCTAAAATTCTAAACCTTCACTAGGGAGTAGTACCTCAAGGAAGAGAATGATTGCAAAGATTAAAGTGAAGAGATACGGGACAGTTCCTAGGTTGAAGAGAGACACTGTGGGGGTCATTAACAGAGACTTTTGTGTATGTGCTCAATAATGGTTATTACAGTAATGGACACATTGGAGAATCCTGATGTGAAAATTCAGCATGAGAGCTTCTATTACGGCACATAAAGAGCACGTTTAAACCTCTATTTCTTAAATTGCAAGATTAAGGTTAAACTAAAACTGGAACATAAACTTTTAACTTATCTAGTCAATACTAATAACCTCTATTATTTGATAGTTGCTTTATGGTCTATGTGATTATAATTTGATACTCTCATACCAATTTTGAGTCATATAAGAAAAGAATGCACAGAAGAAAATAAAGTATCTCCACTGTCACTACTGGAAGTCAGAAATTTACCTTCTGTCACAAAGTCTAAAATAATGAAGTATTTTTTTAAAAAAAGATAAAAGTATGTTCTATTTTTATTGCAGAATCAACAAAATCATGATAACTAGCTTATTAGTTTTTATTTTTAATCGACTTTTACATCTCTAGGAATCAGCTAATTAAAGCCTGTGCTTGGTTCCTTTGTTACAACTGGCCTTACAATACTAGTGTTCTTACCCATCACTAGTCTACTCACAATAGTATCATTAACACTAAGATCCAAATAACAGTGCTGTATTTATGACTGCACTTTAGTTTCCACAAAAGCAAAACTCTGAGAAGAGCATGAGTCATTATCCCCAGGGTAAAAAAAAAAATGTTTCTTTGGTCAGAATATGAAACTTATTACTGAAACTAGTAATTTAGCCTAGAAATTCATTTTCTGAATAAAAGGAACAGAATGTTTCTTTTCTCTATTAGAACACTCCAAAACTAGCACAGCTGTCCATCTGTCTGCTTTTACTACTCTCCATAACTGCTGTGTGGTGACAGAAAAATAACCTTTACTCTAGCTATTTTCAATACTGTTCTTTTGTTCTTCTGTCCTGTCAGGATGTCATTTTCCCAGGACAAAATACAGACACATACACACATGTGTTCACTCACACATTCTCTACTTCTCTCTCGCTATTTGAGCATCTATTACAAAGTCACTACAATACAGTATACATAGAGAACATCCTAAAAGTGGATATTCCTACAGTGGTAAATGTCAAAAAGTTCTCAGGTTCATATGTTATATCTCATGTTAAAATACCTTCAAAATTAAAAAATTAAAATTACAAAGGTAAGGAACTATTAATATTATAAATGATTTAAAGTTTTTCCCCAAAGTTTCCTCAATAAAAAGTCAAAATCATCTTTCTGTGATATTTTTCTGGCCTCCTTTAATTGCTTCTTTTGTTGGTACCTCTTACTCTGCTTATTAGTCAAATGTGGGGATTTTTCATGACATCACCACTCTCTCAATCTCCAAGGTTAGAACCTTTGGAATTCTCAACTCCTCTTGCATGACGTCACTTCCACCCACTAAAATGCCCTCAAATTCATCTCTTTTTTTTTTTGGCCATCTTCTCTATCACTATTAGGCCTTAAAGAATTCTCACATGGAACAACGACTTGTTTATAATTCAACGAGCATTCATTAAGCAATTGCTTTCTATAAGATGAAATGAAAAGGATTTCTGACAGGTACAGAGGGCACAGCAGGTTAAGTAGGCAGTATAAACTAAGGCAAAAAGCCCTGAAAGCATACACTATTTAATTTTTCCCCTTCCCAATTCATTATCCACAGTGTCACTAGAAGTGGCTACCTAAAACACACATCTAATTATACCGTTACTCAATTAAAATAATATGATGAATCTCTAGTATCTACAAAATATAGCTGAAACTCAAAGCCTCAT
The DNA here is from genome assembly GCF_964341445.2 of Mesoplodon mirus. Lineage (NCBI taxonomy): Eukaryota > Metazoa > Chordata > Mammalia > Artiodactyla > Ziphiidae > Mesoplodon > Mesoplodon mirus. The sequence goes on from NC_138982.1 coordinate 51,186,779, forward strand.
GAACCATCACAACCATGGTCTGCCTTTACTCTCCCCCTCCTGACCCACACTCCAAACTCTAATCCTATTGGATCAATCTTTTATCTTCAGTCTTCTTTGCATTTGTAAATAGGGTCCATGATCTTTCTTCAATCTCCATTCCTATTCATTGCCATTTCAATCATTCTTTAAATTCAACCCAAATGCCTTCCCTCTAGTCCCTCACAGTCTCATTAAACTTGACTTTCAATTCCAGATGAACTTTAGAATCATTTTTTAAAGTTCAAAAACAGCTCAAAGTAAAACTTGGTCATATTTTGATTAAGAACACCTGATTTATGCTGAGATAGAACTGACATTTTTACAAAATAATCTTCCTATTCAAGTATGTATTTCCACATCTAGTTTTCAATGTTCCTCAGTAGTTATTTTTAAATTGAATTATAATTAACATACGATGAACTGCTTATATCGTAAATGTTGTTTGATGATTTTTAATAGCTTTTTACGCCTGTGTAACCACCACACAAGATACAGAACATTTCTATTACCCCAGAATGTCCTCTCATGCTCTTTTCCAATTAACTTCTCTCTATGCCCCAATCACATTTTGACTTCTGTATTAGTATTTCTGGTTCTTGACTTCATGTAAATCAAATCACACAGTATATACTCTTTTGTATTTGGCTTCCTTTCCTTCATTATTTTTGAGATTTATCCATGTTGTTAATGTATCACTAATCAGTTCCTTTAAATCACCAAGTAGCATTCCAAAATATACTACAACTTGTTTATCTATTCTCCAGTTGTTGGAGCTATTCCCAGTTTTGGCTATGGACGTTCTTACATCAGTTTTTATTGTTTTTGTTTTAGTGGACATATAATTTTATTTCTCTTGGTGAATACTTAGGAGTGAAATGCTGGGTTCTACAGAGTATAGACTGACTGCTTATCCTTAAAAAGTTCTGCTTGCAAAAGCTAGCCCTTGGTTAGTGTCTGGGAATTTGGATGTTGGATACTGGGAGGATTCCCACCCCCTAACTGATAAGAGTGGCTCACTGTACCTGAACTGTTCATTGGAAACAATATGGTTTACGTCTAATGCCTGCTTTCCTTCTGAAATTTGGGTATGTGCTGGGCAGAGGGATCAGCCTCTAAAGCTATACTTGTGCAGCACTGAATCTCTAACAAGCTTTCCTGATTGGCTACATTTCACATGTTGTCACAACTCCTTGCTGGGGAAATTAAATGTACCTTGCATGACTATACTGGGAGAGGACCCTTGGAAGCTTGCACCTGGTCTCCCCTGGGTTTCTCCCAACGAACCTTTTCCGTTTGCTGATTGAGCTTTGTATCCTTTGCTGTAATAAATCACAGCAATGAGTACGACTACATGCTGAGTCCTGTGAGTCCTCCTAGCAAACCATCGAACCTGGTCTTAGTAAACTCCTGACACATAAGGTAAATGTTATGTTTAACTTTATAAGAACTGTCTACCACTTCTCCAAAGTGGTTGATCATTTTGTATTCCACCAGCAATAAAAGAGAGTTCCAGCTGCCCTACATCCTCATAAGTATTTAGTGGTATCAGCTTTTAATTTTAGCTATTCTACTGGGTAGGTAGTGATAGCTCTACAAATTAAAACACTATTGTTTTAATTTGCATTTACTAATGACTAATGATGTTGAAAATCTTTTCATGTGTTATTGGCCATTTGTATATCTTCTGTGAAATGTCTATTTGTGTCTTTTACCCATTTTTACTTAGTAGTTGATTTTTTTTTTTTTTTTTTTTTTTTTTTTTGCAGTACGCAGGCCTCTCACTGTTGTGGCCTCTCCTGTTGTGGAGCACAGGCTCCGGATGCACAGGATCAGCAGCCATGGCTCACGGGCCTAGCCGCTCCGCGGCATGTGGGATCTTCCTGGACCGGGGCACGAACCCGTGTCCCCTGCATCAGCAGGCGGACTCTCAACCACTGCGTCACCAGGGAAGCACCATGTGGTTGATTTTTTTAAATGCTGATTTCAGGTTCTTTATATATTCTGGAAATAAGTTTTTTTGTCACTTATAAGTACTAAGAATATTTTTTTTGATTCTGTGGCATGTCTACTCATCTTCCTGTTGTCTTTTTTTTTTTTTTTGCGGTATGCAGGCCTCTCACTGTTGTGGCCTCTCCCGTTGTGGAGCACAGGCTCCGGACGCACAGGCCCAGCGGCCACGGCTCATGGGCCCAGCTGCTCTGTGGTACGCGGGATCCTCCCAGACCGGGGCATGAACCCGTGTCCCCTGCATCAGTAGGCAGACCCTCAACCACTGCGCCACCAGGGAAGCCCCATCCCTGTTGTCTTTTGATGAGCAAAAAATGTTAACTTTGATAGTCCTGTTTCTCTAATTTTCTCTTATGATTAGTGCTTTTTGTATCCTGTCCAAGAAATTTTTGCCTTCTCAGTAGAATTTTAAAAGATTTCTTTATGTAAGTTCTGTTACGGCTTATTAACAGGTAAGTGTTACAGATAACAGATAACTGTTTGCAGATAAGTGATCTTTTTGTTAATTTTGTGAATGGGTTCTTCTTTTCCATTATATAATTGGTTATTGTTCATATAAAGGAAAACTATGATTTATATATTAATGCTACAATACCAAAAAGTCATACAGAAAAAGATAGAGAAATATGACTAAAAAGTCAAAGATTTTTTGGCAAAAGTACCATAAACCAAATTGTAAGACCATTGGCAAACTGGGAAGACATATTTGCAAAATATATGACAAAGGGCTAATTTTTGTGTGTGTGTGTGATTTACAAATAGCTCAGACGGGGAAAAAAAGGGTAAGTCAAGTAAGGAATATTAAGTTTAACTGTCTATAGATAATAAGCAAGCCAATTCTCACAGAACCTCAGAAAGGTTCAGGACCAGGGAGGGGCGGAGTCAAGATGGCAGTGTGGAAAGACGCAGAGTTCACATCTCCCCACAACTAGGGCGCCTGCTGGATGCTGGTGGGGGACCCCGACGCCCGAGGAGATAGGAAGAAACCCCAAGCAAACCACCCCACGCAGCCTGTGGGATCTTGGTTCACAAGCCAGTGGTCAGGCCGAAGCTCCTGCAGTGGGAGCTCCGAGTCTGAACCACTGTACTAACAGAGAACCTCAGACCCCAGGGAATAGTCATCGGAGTGAGGTCTCCTGGAGGTCCTCATCTCAGCACCAAGACCCAGCTATACCCAACAGCCTACGAACTGCAGTGTTGTAAGCCTCAGGCCAAACAACCAGTAAGACAGGAACACAATCCCACTCATTAAAAAAAGGAAAAAAAAAGTGAGATGGCAAAAAAGTATGTCACAGGTGAAGGAACAGGGTAAAAACCTACAAGACCAAATAAATGAAGAGGAAATAGGCAATCTACCTGAAAAAGAATTCAGAGTAATGAGAGTAAAGATGATCCAGAATCTTGGAAATAAAATGGAGGCATGGATTGAGAAAATACAAAAATGTTTAACAAAGATCTAGAAGAACTAAAGAACAAAGAGACAGAGATGAACAATACAATAACTGCAATGAAAAACGCACTAGAAGGAATCAATAACATAATTAATGAGACAGAAGAATGAATAAGTGAGCTGGAAGACAAAATGGTGGAAATAACTGTAGAAGAGCAGAATAAAGAAAAAAGAATGAAAAGAATTGAAGACAATCTCAGAGACCTATGGGACAACACTAAATGCACCAACATTCGAATTATAGGGGTCCTGGAAGCAGAAGAGAAAAAGAAGGGGTCTGAGAAAATATTTGAACAGATTATAGTGGAAAACTCTAACACGGGAAAGGAAAGAGTCACCCAAGTCCAGGAAGCACAGAGTCCCATACAGGATAAACCCTATGAGAAACACACAAAGACACATATTAATCAAACTAACAAAAATTAAATTCCAAGAAAAAATATTAAAAGCAGCAAGGGAAAAGCAAAAAATAACATACAAAGGAATCCCCATAAGGTTATCAGCTGATTTTTCAGCAGAAACTCTGCAGGCCAGAAGGGAGTGGCAGGATATACTTAAAGTGATGAAAGAGAAAAACCTACAACCAAGATTACTCTACTTAGCAAGGAGCTCATTCAGATTTGAAGGAGAAATCAAAAGCTTTTCAGACAAACAAAAGTGAAGAGAATTCAGCACCACCAAATCAGCTTTACAACAAATGCTAAAGAAACTTCTCTAGGCGAGAAACACAAGAGAAGAAAAAGACCCACACAAAAAAAACCAAAAACAAAACGATTAAGAAAATGGTAATAGGAACATACATGTTGATAATAACCTTGAATGTAAATGGATTAAATGCCACAACCAAAAGACACAGACTGGGGGAATGGATACAAAAATAAGACCCATATATATGCTGTCTACAAGAGACCCACTTCAGACCTAGGGACACATACAGACTGAAATGAAGGGATGGAAAAAGATATTCCATGCAAATGGAAATCAAGAGAGCTAGAGTAGCAATAGTCATATCAGATAAAATAAACTTTCAAATAAAGACTGTTACAAAAGATAAGGAAGGACACTACATAATGATCAAGGCATCAATCCAAGAAGAAGAGATAACAATTACAAATGTTTATGCACCCAACATAGGAGCACCTCAATACATAAGGCAAATGCTAACAAACATGAAAGGGGAAATCAACAGTAACCCAATCATAGTAGGGGGCTTTAACACCCCACTTACACCAATGGACAGATCATCCAAACAGAAAATAAATAAGGAAACACAAGCTTTAAATGACACAATAGACCAGATAGATTTAATTGATATTTATAGAACATTCCACCTGAAAGTGGCAGAATACACTTTCTTCTCAAGTGCACATTCTCCAGGATAGATCACATCTTGGGTCACAAATCAAGCCTCAGAAAATTTAAGAAAATTGGAATTGTATCAAGCATCTTTTCTGACCACAATGTTATGAGATTGGAAATCAATTACAGGAAAAAAAACCTGTAAAAAACACAAATACATGGAGGCTAAACAGTGTGCTACTAAATAACCAAGAGATCACTGAAGAAATCAAAGAAATTAAAAAAATACATAGAAACAAATGACAAGGAAAACACAACGACCCAAAACCTATGTGATACAGCAAAAGCAGTTCTAAGAGGGAAGTTTACAGCAATCAATCTCACCTCAAGAAACAAGAAAAACCTCAAAAAAACAATCTAACCCTACACCTAAAGCAACTAGAGAAAGAAGAACAAAGAAAACCCAAAGTCAGTAGAAGGAAAAATATCATAAAGATCAGAGCAGAAATAAATGCAATAGTAATGAAGAAAACAACAGCAAAGGTCAATAAAATTAAAAGCTGTTTTTTTGAGAAGATACACAAAACTGGTAAACCCTTATCCAGACTCATCAAGAAAAAAAGGGAGAGGACGCAAATCAATAAAATTAGAAATGAAAAAGGAGAAATCACAACTGACACCACAGAAATACAAAGGATTATAAGAAACTACCACAAACAACTATGTGCCAATAAAATGGCAACCACAAAGAAAAGGACAAATCTTGGAAAGTTACAATTTTCCAAGACTGAACCAGGAAGAAGTAGAAAATATAAACAGGCCTATCACAAGTAATGAAATTGAAACTGTAATTTAAAATCTTCCAACAAACCGAAGTCCAGGACCAGATGGCTTAACAGGCGAATTCTATCAACCATTTCGAGAAGAGCTAACACCCATCCTTCTCAAACTCTTCCAAAAAACTGCAGAGGAAAGAACACTCCCAAATTCATTCTATGAAGCCACCATCACCCTGATACCAAAACCAGAAAAAAAATCACAAAAAAAGAAAATTATAGACCAATATCACTGATGAACATAGATGCAAAATTCCTGAACAAAATAATAGCAAACAGAATCCAACAGCATATTAAAAGGATCATACAGCATGATAAAGTGGGATTTCTCCCAGGGGTGCAAGGATTCTTCAGTATATGCAAATCAATCAATGTGATACACCACATTAACAAATTAAGGAATAGAAACCATATATGATTATCTCAATAGACACAGAAAAAGCTTTTGACAAAATTCAACACCCATTTATGATAAAAACTCTCCAGAAGTTGGGCACAGAGAGAACCTACCTCAACATAATAAAGGCCATATATGACAAACCCACAGCAAACATCATACTCAATGGTGAAAAACTGAAAGCATTTCCACTAAAATCAGGAACAAGACAAGGATGTCCACTCTCGCCATTCTTATTCAACATATTTCTGGAAGTCCTAGCCATGGCAATCAGAGAAAAAATAAATAAAACGAATACAAATTGGAAAAGAAGAAGTAAAACTGTCCTGTTTGCAAATGACATGATACTTTACATAGAAATTCCTAAAGATGCCACCAGAAAACTACTAGACCTAATCAATGAATTTGGTACGGTTGCAAGATTCAAAATTAATGCCAGGAATCTCTGGCATTCCTATACACTAAAAACAAAAAATCAGAAATAGAAATTATGGAAACAATCCCATTTACCATCGCAACAAAAAGAATAAAATACCTAGGAATAAACCTACCTAAGGAGGCGAAAGACTTGTACTCAGAAAACTATAAAACACTGATGAAAGAAAGCAAAGATGATATAAACAGGTGGAGAAATATACCATGTTATTGGATTGGAAGAATCAATACTGTGAAAATGACTATACTACCCAAAGCAATCTACAGATTCAATACAATCCCTATCAAGCTACCAATGACATTCTTCACAGAATTACAACAAAAAATTTTACAATTCATATGGAAACACAAAAGACCCCAAATAGCCAAAGCAATCTTGAGAAAGAAAAATGGAGCTGGAGGAATCAGGCTCCCCAACTTCAAACTGTACTACAAAGCTACAGTAATCAAGACAGTATGGTACTGGCACAAAAACAGAAATACAGATCAATGGTACAGGATAGAAAACCCAGAGATAAACCCACACACATATGGTGTCCTAATTTATGACAAAGGAGGCAAGAACATACAATGCAGAAAAGACAGCCTCTTCAATAAGTGGTGCTGGGCAAACTGGACAGCTACATGTAAATGAATGAAATCAGAAGACTCTCTAACACCATACACAAAAATAAACTCAAAATGGATTAAAGACCTAAATGTAAGACCAGATACTATAAAACTCTTAGAGGAAAAACACTCTTTGACATAAACCACAGCAAGATCTTTTTTGACCCACCTCCTAGAGTACTGGAAATAAAACAAAAAGAAACAAATGGGACCTAATTAAACTTAAAAGCTTTGGCACAGCAAAGGAAACCATTAACAAGACGAAAAGACAACCCTCAGAATGGGAGAAAATATTTGCAAATGAAACAATGGACAAAAGATTAATCTCCAAAATATACAAACAGCTCATGGAGCTCAATATAAAAAAAACAAACAATTCAATTAAAAAATGGGCAGAAGACCTAAATAGACATTTCACCGAGGAAGACATACAGATGGCCAAGAGGCACATGAAAAGATGCTCAACATCACTAATTATTAGAGAAATGAAAATCAAAACTACAATAAGGCATCACCTCACACTGGTCAGAATGGCCATTATCAAAATATCTACAAACAATAAATGGAAAGCATGTGGGGAAAAGGGAACCCTCTTGCACTGTTGGTGGGAATGTAAATTGATACAGCCACTAAGGAGAACAGTATGGAGGTTCCTTAAAAAACTAAAAATAGAACTACCATATGACCCAGCAATCCCACTCCTGGGCATATACCCTGAGAAAACCATAATTCAAAAGGAGTCATGTACTACAATGTTCATTGCAGCTCTGTTTACAATAGCCAGGACATGGAAGCAACCTAAGTGTCCATCGACAGAGGAATGGATAAAGAAGATATGGCACATATATACAATGGAATATTACTCAGCCATGAAAAGAAACAAAACTGAGTTATTTGTAGTGAGGTGGATGGACCTAGAGACTGTCACACAGAGTAAAGTAAGTCAGAAAGAGGAAAACAAGTAACGTATGCTAACACATATATATGGAATTAAAAAAAGAAAAAGGTACTGATGAACCTAGTGGCAGGGCAGGAATAAAGACGTAGACATAGATAATGGACTTGAGGACACGGGGTGGGAGGGGGAAGCTGGAGTGAAGTGAGAGTAGCATTGACATATATACACTACTGAATGTAAAATAGTTAGCTAGTGTGAAGCAGCAGCATAGCACAGAGAGATCAGCTTGGTGCTTTGTGATGACCTAGAAGGATGGGATAAGGAGGGTGGGAGGGAGGCTCAAGAGGGAGGGGATATGTGCATATATATATCATATGGCTGATTCACTTTGTTGTACAACAGAAACTAACACAGTATTGTGAAGCAATTATACTCCAATAAAGATCTATTAAAAAAAAGAAAGAAAGAAAGGTCCAGGACAAGGAAATACCTGGAACTATTAGAACTTCAGGTCTCCAACTCCTCTTAGTGTAGTCAATGGCTTCCCAATCCTTCGGAAATCAGAAGGCATAGTTTCTGGAAAAACTAAACCCCAACGTCTTTGGACTTAAATAGACACAGAAATAGCTAAGGGTAAAGTTGTGACTGAAACCAGAGGATTGTTTTAAAGTCTAATGAGATTCAAAGTCCCTTTCTTCAGTAAATCTCTAGAACATATAAGCAGCCCCACATAAGAGATGGTAGATTTTTCTCCAGGAAAGAAGCCAAAACTGACTAACATAGAGAAAGATCATGACATTTAAGGATTTCCTACAGCACAGTCCACTAACAGACAAGAGCTCTGCCCTCAAACTCAGGGCTTTTTATCAGCTTTTAATACTTTTTAAATATGAATGACAGCCAAGGATCTTTATGCTTTTGAGGAAGCCTCCAATATTAAAGACAGAGACCAAAACAAAACAGGAGTGCTGAGAAACAAAGAGAATGATGGGACAGAAGAAAATGTCAAAGAAACTAATTAAAATATTCTCAGATAAGAGAAGATATTGCATCATTAACCGGAAGAAGAACCAGTAAGAAAAGAAGAATCAGAGAATAAGAGCTGAAAAAAAATTCAATAAAAGTTTAAAGTCAAGGCAATTTTCCAGAAGGCAGAATAAAAAGAAGGAGATGAGTAATAGGGGGGAAAGGTAAAAAACTAGAAAGAGCAATTCAGGAAGTCTAATATCTGACTTGTAGGAATTCCAGAAACAACAATGAAAACAGAAGAGAGAAAATATCAAAAAAGAAAGGCAAGAAAATGTCCAAAAACTGAAGGATGTAAGTATGCAGAAAGTAAGGACCTACTGAATGCATAGCACAATAAAGGAAGAGACCCACACCAATATACAGTGCCATAAAATTTCAGAACACCAGGCCTGAAGGGAAGATAATTTAACTTCTAAAGACACCCACCCATCCCCCAACCCCCCACACAAGCCAAATAAAAGATCAGGAGCCAGAATGGCACTAGATCATGCAATAGCAAAATGGGAAGCCAGAATATATTACAGCAGCAATACTTTAAACATTCTGAGTAAAAATGATTTTCAATCTAGAATTCTACACTCACCAAAAGTATCCACATAACTACAGAAGTAGACTATGACATATTCAGGTATGTAAAATCTCAAACAATTTACCCCTCAGTTATCCCTTTTCAGGAAGCCACTAGAGGGTATGGTCCTGTAAATGAGAGGGTACACCATGAAGGTATGGGACATGGGAAATCAAGCCTCCAACACAGGAAGCAGGGGTAGGGAATTTCCAGGATAAGAGCAAAGAGAAGTCATAAGACAACAGCTGTGAAACAGACCTAGAGGGCAGTGAAGATTAAATCAGAAAAATTGAAGGCTCTAGGAATGCATCTTAGGAAAATACCAAACTAATTACCCTACAGGTGAGTTATTATTACAAAGATGGTTTGAAGCCTCTAGGAAGACAGACTCAGATGCAACCTTAACTAAGCAAAATTTTAAACTGAGGTAATTATTAAAACAGCAACAACAACAAAAGTTGTATCAGAAAAGACATAACCATATGCGCTGTTTGCTTCACTGTTGAACAATACTTTTATGGTCATAATAATGAAAACACTAAGTATGGTTAACCAGTAATAATTAAATACATCAGGATGACAAAATAAGGTGAAGGAAGGCATTGAGAGTTAAAATCAAGTTATAAGAGGAAATCAATGTATGTTAAATATTGGTGGACCAAGAGATAGGAGTATACATACCCCATTATTATAACGTGGTAAATAGAAAAAGTAGATAAAATAGTTGAAAATGGTTTTTCTGAAGAATGACACAGGACAGGACAGGTTAGGGGGACAGGACAGGAGAAACGAGGGGTAGTAAACTGCTGCTTTAATTAACTTTTCATAGTATTTTAAAAATACATGATTGTATTACTTTTATTTCAGCTTTATTTGAGGTGTAACTTAAAATTCAATTCGAGGAGTCTTGGCAAATGTACACAGTTGCGAAAACTACCACCACAATCAAGTTAAAAACATTTCAATTACTTATCCCGAAAAGTTTTCTTACTTTACAGTCCATCTCCACTCCTACCCCAGGTCCTCAGTAACTACTAACCTGGTTTCTGTCACAATAGCTTTGCTTATTCTAGAGATTTATATAAATGGAATCATACAGTATGGAATCTTTTGTGTCTAGCTTCTTTCGCTTAGCATCATTTTTTTTTATCATTTATGTTTAGGTCTAGGATCCATTTCGAATAAATTTTTGGGTTTAGTGTGAAGATATGTTAAGAATTGTTAAAATTCCTCCATATGGATATCTAATCATCCTAGCACCATTTTCTGAAAAGATTATTCCTTCCTCCTTGAGTTACCTTGGTGTCTTTGTAAAAAATCAATTACATTAAGCATGGTTCTATTTCTAGACTCTCATTTTCTCCTCATCCATCTATATGTCAATCCTTATGCCGATACTGTTACTATATTGACTACTGTAGCTTTACAGCAAGTCCAAAAAGTCAGGTACTGTAAGTCCTCAGACTTCATACTTAAAAAAAATTTTTTTGGCTGCTTTATATCCTTGCACTTCCATATAAATTTTGGAACCAGGTTTTCAATTTCTATGAAAGACTGACAAGATTTTGATTGAAACTGCATTGACTCTATAGATCAATTTCGTAAGAACTGCCATCCTAACAATATTCAGTCTTCCAATTCAAGAACATGATGTAACTCTCAATTAATTTAGATCTTCTTTAATTTCTGTCAGCAAAAATTTGTAGTGCACAGGTTTTGCATATCTTTTGTTAAATTTATTTCTAAGTAATTACATAATGCTAATGTGGTTTTGTTTTTTAATTTCATTTTTGGATTGTTCGTTACTAGTATATAGGAATATAATTAATCCTTGTTAATTATCTTGTATCCTACAGCCTTGCTAAATTGATGCATTAGTTCTATAATTTTTTTAATGCAGATCCTTAGAACTTTCTACACATGTGCCAGCTGTGAATAAAACAGTTTTACTTCTTCCTTTCTATTCTGTATGTCCTTTCATTTCTTTTTCTTATTGCATCAGCTAGGACCTCTAGCATAATGTTGAATAAAAGTGGTGAGAGCAACATCCTTGCCTTGTTCTTGATCTTAATTGGAAAAACAAAATCATTCACCATGAGGTATGATTTTAGTTGTGTTTTCATAGATATTCTTTATCAAGTTGAAAAAGTTGCCTTCATCCCAGTTTGCTGACTTTATTATGTGTTTATGTTGAATTTTATCAAATACTTTTTCTGCATCCACTGAGATGATCATACAATTTTTCAACTTTATCTTATTAGCATTATGTATTACACTGAATTGATTTTTGGAAGTTAAACCAGTCTTTCATTGTTGGGATAAATCCCACATGGCCATGATGTATTATCCTTTTCATATATTGCTAGATTTAATATGCTAATATTTTGTTAAGGATTTCTGTGTCTATGTTCAATGAGGAATATTCCCTGCTAGTTTTCTTTTCTTGTGATGTCTTTCTTTGGCTTTGGTATCCAGGTAATACTGGCCTCATAAAATGAGTTGTGATGTTCCCCTTACACCTATATTTTCTGAAAATTTGGGTAGGAATTATATTTTTTCTTTCTTCAGTGTTTGACAGAATTACCAATTATGCCACTGGCCTGAATTTTTTTGTTGTTGGAAGGTTTTTAATTACTAACTGAACTTCCTTATTCTATATAGGTCTATTTAGATTTTCTATTTCTTCTTGAGTCGGTTTTTCATCATTTGTATTTTTCAGGGAATTTGTCCATTTCACCTAAGTTGTCAAACTGGTTGGTGTAAAGTTGTTCATAATATTCTTTTATTATCTTGTCAAGTATCTATGTATCTGTAATAACATCTTTTCTTTCATTCCTAATATTGTTAATTTACATCTTTTTTCTTCATTATTCTAGTTAAAGGTTTATCAATTTTACTGAACTTTCTAAGAATGAGATTTTCATCTCATTGGTTTTCTCTATTTTCTACTTACCTGAGTTCTGCTCTGATCTTTATTATTTCCTTTCTTCTATTTACTTTGGGCTTAACTTACTATTTCTTTTCTAGCTTTTTAAGGCAAGAGCTTAGATAACTGATTTTACACCTTTCTTCTTTTCTAGTATATAAGCATTTAAAGCTATAAATTAATTTCCTAGCACTGCTTTAGCTACATACCAAATATTTTGATATGCTGTATTTTTCTTTTCATTCAGCTAAAAATATTTTCTAACTTCCCCTGTGAATTCTTCTTTCACCCATAGCTTACTTAGAAACACATGATTCAATTTCCCCATATTTGGGAATTTTCCTTATTTCTTTCTGTATTGACTTTTAATTTAATTCCTTTAATTTAATTCACACTGCATAATTTCAACACACTGTAATTTCAATCCTTTCATATTTACCAACAAATTTTATGTATGTGGGCCATTATATGGCTCATCCTGATGAATGTTTCATATGCACTTTGTGTTGTTGGGTGTGGTATTCTGTAGATGTCAGTTAGGTAAAACTGGTTGACTGCCTTATTCAAGTCTTCTATGTATCCTGTTTTTCTGCCTATTTAATCTACCAATTGTTGAGAGAAGAGCACTGAAACCTGAAACTCTAAATGTATAACTGCCTATTTCTATTTTTGATTCTGGCAGTTTTTTACTACATGGATTTTGTGTCTCTGTTGTCAAGTGCACATATATTTAGAATTTCATATTTTTCTGCTGTGTTCATTTTATAATTTATCTCTAGTATTACTCTTTGTTTTAAAATATATTGGCTGATGTTAATACAGTTACTCCAGAAATCTTATACTTATTTTCTACGAAGGGGAATCACCCAACCTCTTCACACTGTCATTACTGGAAGATACATTTATTTTGATGATGAAAATTAAAAACTTAAAAGGGGAATACAGGGCTTCCCTGGTGGGGCAGTGGTTAAGAATCCGCCTGCCAAGGCAGGGGACACGGGTTCAAGCCCTGGTCCGGGAAGATCCCACATGCGCAGAGCAACTACGCCCACGCGCCACAACTACTGAGCCTGTGCTCTAGAGCCTGCGAGCCACAACTACTGAAGCCTGAGCACCTAGAGCCCATGCTCCGCAACAAGAGAAGCACTGCAATGAGAAGCCCACACACCACAACGAAGGGTAGCCCTCACTTGCCACAACTAGAGAAAGCCAGCACGCAGCAATGAAGACCCAACACAGCCAAAAATAAAATAAATAAAAATAAATAAATAAATAAAAGGGGAATACAATGACAGACTCAGAAGATATTTGAAAAAGAAATGTTGATTATAATTGTATACTAATAAAACTAAAAATCTGGATTAAAAAGTATTTTACATAAATATATATTCCTATATCCCCTCCCATGTCTCCCCCTAAAATTAACCACGTTATTAACATTGGTTACACTTTGAGGAGCAGGATATGAGTGGGCAGTGAGGACAGACAGAAATGAATACAGAAAGTAAAATTTGCAAATAATAATTTGTCTTCTCCTTTCATTATACTTGTTTTCTTTCCCTCATTTAACTGTACCAGTATTGTACACCAACACAAAAAAAGGTGAGAAAATAGCTGATTGTTCCTTATGTTATTCATAACATGAATGGAATGTGAATCTTTCATTACTGAGCTTGAGCGAAGCTTCTGGCTTGAGACAGCTATTATTTAATACATCAAGGAAGAGCTTTCTATTACTATTTTACTAAGGTGTGTGTGTGTGTGTGACAGAGAGAGAGAGAGAGGAAGGGAGGGAGGGAGGGAGAGAAAAGGAAAGAATATGTGTGTTTATAAGTGTTACAGATTTCCTAACATTAAAATGATGCCTGTATTTCTAGAATAAATGTCATTTGATTGTGGGGTGTGAGTGCATGTGTACATGTATGTGTATGTTTTAACAAACTTTGAATCTGTTAGCTAATACTTTATTTAGAATAAATACTTGAAATGAGAATGGTCTGTAAGTTTCTTCGTGTGTGTGTGTGGCTCCAAAACAGTTTAACAAATTTTACAATAGCTTTTAATATACTGAATATTTGAAAGAAGTATAATGAGAAGAGACTAGCCTTAATAGAAATCAAAGCCTCAGTAACAAAAATAGTATATATACTATTGGCCTATGTAAACCCAAGGAACAGAACTGAGTTCAGAAATGAACCCAAGTCATTGCTGCAATTTTATATAGGAAAGAACCCAGAATCTCTAATTAGGGTACTAGGACAAATTACTTAATAAATGGTCCTGGTAGAAGTGACCAGCCACTTGGACGGAAAAAAAAAGTTGAATTTTTACTGCCTTACTTTAAGATACATAAAGAAAACTTTAAAATGTTCCTGAGAAACATAAAAGACTTGGAGAAATGGAAAAAAATACCATATACTTAGTAAAGAAGACTCAAATTCATAAAGATGTCAATTGTCGCTTAAATAATCTGTACACTGAACATGATACCAATAAAGTATCAATATGATTCATATGTACAGAATTAATCATGCTGACTATAATGTAAAAAAAAATAAAAACAGCAGGAAACCCAGGAAATATTTGCGGATGGGAAAAATCAGGGGGAGAGAAGGGTCTAGCCCTACCAGACATTAAAACATATAATAAAACTACAATAATTAAAATGGTAAGATACAGCTCATGAAGAGTCAGATTAATAGAACAGAACAGAAGGGACTTCCCTGGTGGTGCACTGGATAAGGATCCACCTGCCAATGCAGGGGACCCAGGTTCAATCCCTGGTCCAGGAAGATCTCACACGCCACGAAGCAACTAAGCCTGTGTGCCACAACTACTGAGCCTGTGCTCTAGAGCCCGAGAGCCACAGCTACTGAGCCAGCACGCCACAACTACTGAAGCCTGCATGCCTAGAGCCCGTGCTCCGCAACAAGAGAAGCCACTGCAAGGAGAAGCCTGTGCACCGCAACAAAGATTAGCCCCTGCTTGCCACAACTAGAGAAAGCCTGCATGCAGCAATGAAGACCCAACCCAGCCAAAAATAAATAAAATTAAAAAACAAAGAAGAGAAAATTTAAAAATAGACAAAGAATGTATTATACAATAAAGGTGTCATTTCAAATTAATAGGGAAAAGACAATTTGGTACAAGTATCTGGAAACTTGAAAAAAGTAAGAGTGGGTTTCCAATTTACAACTTACATTAAATAAATTCTACTTAGAATAACAAACATAATATAAAAATAAAGCCATAAAAGTATAAGAAAATATGAGATGATCATTTTTAATATGTGTAAGTTTTTTCTCAGTAAAATAGAGATGCCATAAAAAGAAAAGACTGATAAATGCAACTATATAAGAAACAAAAATTCCTGTATGTAGGAAAAAAACACCAGAGGCAAAGACAAAAGAAAAAGTAGTAAAAACTATCTGCTATTCATATAACTGACAAAAGGAGAGATCCCTACTGTATAAATAAAAACAATTCAATATAAAATGGACAAAAGATATGAACTGAGAGTTCATAGAAAAACAAACACAAATAGTTAATAAACTTATGAAAATTACTCATCTTCATAATAAAATGCAAATTAAATGATAAAACACTGGAATTTCAAAATTTTAAAAAAACTGCTAGAACATACAGCGAAAATACATACATTGAAAACAAGGGGCGGGGGGAGGGGGAAGACATGAGATGTCCAATAACCAAATACTTCTTATTTTAGAATAAGAGAAAAATGGAAGAAAGGAAATTAAAGAAATAAAAGAAAAATATTTCTGGGCTGGAGAGACTTACATATTCAGATTAAAAGGGACAACTGAGCAGAATAGGTGTAAAAAAAACCTATACTAGACAATAAAAGATAAAGATAAGAGCCTAAAGCCTTTCAGAAGGGGGAAAATAGGTAATATAGAAAGGAACGATTATCTGACTGACAACTCTTCTCATCAACAATAGGAGTGAAAAATTAGGCAGTAATTAGAATCTGTTGAAAAGTGTTTTGACCAGGAATTTTATACCCAGAAAATTATCATAGGTAAAGAAAATATAAAGTATTTCCATAGGTTTTACCTCCCATGAACCAATTCTAAGGCATGTGGGTTATTACTCAAGCCAACCAAAAATGGAGGTCAAGAAAGAGGAAGATATATGCTAGAGATGGCAGAACTGACTCAGAGGCCAAATCACATAAATAAATAAATCTTATTTATTATAAGAAAAAGCAATCCTAGGAAAAGTTTTACATCAATCATAGAAAGTAATAAGCCCAAACCAGAATGAAATCTGTGTGGCCAAAGTAAAAAGTATTCAGAAAAAAGAATACAACAGCTTCTAAGCAGCAGATAAAGGAACTGAGGAGTCACGAAGTATTAATGGCATGCTGAATAATGTACATGCTTATTTTCACAACAGGAAAAAAAACAGGCAATTTGAAACTTTAGGGGAAAAAACAACAAAAATGTATAATAAAATCACGCTCAAAATATGAAGCAAAACAGCACAATTTTCAGCAAATTGTGGAGTGTATAAAAAGAGTAACCATGTGATCTAAATGCTAAGAATATTCTCTGTGTGGTTCATGATGTTGAACATATAAAGAAATCTAATCCTAGCACTCTACATGGTCATGGAGTGAAACATTTTAAAATAATCATATTAATGTAAATACTACTAGCATAAGCTATTAAAATCCTCCTATAGTCAAAACAGAAGAGGATTTAAGTATGGTCATACTGTTAGAATAGAATGTAAAAGTTACCATTACTTGACAATATAAGTAACTGTATATATAATGTGCCGTGGAAGAGTAGGACAAAACTTGAAAGGAAAATAGGGTACTATTACCACTGTCTAATGGTGGGATATCAGGAATATTAAAAGTTGATATGATAGAAAATGGACATTTGAGTATATTAAAAGCAGAAAGTAACAACAAAAACTAAAGAAAGAGAGAACGGAAGGATAGTGAGATGCTGATTAAACAGGTAACAAAATTAACAGTGGCAAGAAATTTTTTAAATGAAATTAAAATGCTCAAATTTACTTTAGTAATCTTCATGTCCAGTGACTATTAAGAAAGACAATCTTCAATTTCTCAAATGCTATGATTTACTAATGTATTGTATTTCAGCTTAATTTTGGAGGTTATTATACATTCTTCCTTTCTATAAAATGTTTTGAGACACTGACTGAGGAACTCGGAAATCTTTATAAGATATAACCGTTTTTCAAGTGTTTAGTGTATTTCAAAATGTGGTACCCTAATTTCCATTTTCTTGATTTCAGTTCCAGAAATATTGGCAGAAAAAGTAAAAAGATGACAGCTGGGTGTAAGGATATTACAAGATGATTCTAATTATCTAAAATGTTTCTTTTAAAAGAACAGTTGCTACTAAATATTTCATTGCTAACATTTGGTTTAAGCCATAGCTAGATGTATTCTATGCCGTACTGGATCTGAACTTTGCAGCTGGTCGTTGATTTCCATCAACACATCAAGACGGATATCTATAGCAAGGCTAAACACAACTAAACTTTGGAAATTGAACTTTAAAAAATACAACGCAAACCCACTTGAATACTTATCTATGTACTATATATGTGTGTATGTATTTATTTATATATATAGTTTTTTGTCTTAATTACTGCAGAATAAAATTCTAACTACATAAATGTCAGCTGCATTTAATTAAACAAGTATTTGTGGACACCCCATTAGGTACTATAATATGGTTTCTGAAAGGGATACAAAGCATCACAAAGCAGAGGATAGGAGATTGGACGTAACACTGAGAGACAGTAGCTTAATATCCAGTAATCAGTTCTTGCCCTAGAGGAATAGATATTATTTATAAATTGTGACATATGATGAAAAAGTTTATTAAAATACCTTCTCCCCCAAACATGATAAAATATCAACTAATACATAAGCAGGAAAAAATGCTTAAAAGGTTGTGTGTGTGTGTGTGTGTGTGTGTGTGTGTGTGTGTGTAATTTTACAGTGACAGTCTGTCTAACTTTCCTGTAAAGACTAAAACCAGAAAAGCAGCCAAATATCTTGGGGGCAAATCTCAAGTCTATAGTACTAACAAGCTGGATAATTGTAAGCAAATATTTAACTTTTTAAGACCTCATTTTTCTCACTGAAAAGTGGGACTAATCATTCCTCCCCTGCCTTCTTTACTGGACTGTTACTCACATGACAAACATTTATTAAGCAATTATGTGCCAGGCTTATGCTAGAAATACAAGATAAATAAAATGATATCCCTTTGGGACATCCTTGGTGGTGCAGTGGTTAAGAACCCGCCTGCCAATGCACGGGACACGGGTTCGATCCCTGGTCCGGGAAGATCCCACATGCCGTGGAGCAACTTAGCCCGTGTGCCACAACTACTGAGCCTGAGCTCTAGAGCCCACAAGCCACAACTACTGAGCCCGTGCACCACAACTACTGAACCCCATGTGCCCTAGAGCCTGTGTACCACAACTACTGAGCCCACGTACCGCAACTACTGAAGGCTGTGTGCCTAAAGCCCATGCTCCGCAGCAAGAAAAGCCACCACAATGAGAAGCCCGCGCACCACAACGAAGAGTAGCCCCTGCTCGCCGCAACTAGTGAAAGCCCACGCGCAGCAATGAAGACCCAATGCAGCCAAAAATAAATAAATAATAAAATGACATCTCTGACCTCAAGAGGCTCATAGTCTATTGAGGAAGACAGATATGTAAATAAATAAGCATAACTTAATATGTGTGTGTTGCAGTGAGTAGAGGCTATGGAAGTACAAAGGAGGGAGAGGTCTACTCTGCCTAGGAGTGTTGAGCCCAGGAATACTTTACACAGAAGCTGGAGAGAGTGTGCCAGGTCAACAAGTTATTGGGTAGAAGCAACCATAGCAAAAGGAGCTCTGAGTAGGAGGAATGGCATGAGCACAAGCACAGGAGTCCAGAAAGGCCTAGGTGACTCTGAGGCAGTTCCAAATGGCTAGACTGCAAGATGTTCACGAGGGACAGTGTAGAAAATGTGTACGAAAAGTGGGATGGTGACAAATTGTGAGAATTACAGTAAATGAATGAGACTGCACTTTATTTTGAGGTCGGCGTTCCTTAAAATCTTGTCTTGGGATCACATGCAGGAGGCTCAAGAGCAGAAAGCCTTGTTAAAATGCATGTTCCCAGGCCCACGGATCCACCCAATCAGAATTTCTAGGCTTTCGGTAATTCACATTTTAACAAGTTCCCCCTGGTGATTCTAATACACCTAAAGCTGAAAGAGCAGCAATGTAGGTCACAAGGAATTACTAAGCTTTAAGCAGATCAATTTTGTATTTTAGGGTGATATTTTGGCAGTGTCAATCTCTCCCCTGCTTACTTCCATAAAATCTATTTATTATAGCACATATACAAAATTCTGCTGATTATTTACATGTCTGATAATTCTGGCAGCAGTGTGGAAAGTAAAACAGAGAGAAGTAGAAAAGTGAAGAGACTTGTTGGGATACTTCAGTAACACAGGAAAGGACTAAACTAAGGCAGTGACTATGAGAACAGATAGAGATGAAATCAAGAGGCATTATGAAGAAAAATATCCAAGATTTGGTGATCAGTTAGATTTGATACGTCAGAGTCCAAGGTTAACAGAAATTTCTAACTTAGGCAAGTAGTGATGTTATTAACAGAAAAGGATCACATAAAATAGAACCAGGTTCCTTTTTAGAACACTTCCCACACTCTCCTTAACTTAGATGTGGGTTGTATTCATATTTCTTTCAAAGTAAAAGTAACTCATGCTTATTATAGAATTTCATTCACTTAAATACTGACTGAAGTGTCTATTAAGAACCTGGGACTGTGCTCCGTACATACTTGAACTACAGTGGTACATGAACGAATGAGGAAAACAAAACAGTGAAAAACGTACCTAAGACAGCTATTATTACCATTTTTCGATGTAGTCTCTTAGAGATTTTTTTTTTTTTTTCTTTTGTGGTACGCGGGCCTCTCACTGTTGGGGCCTCTCCCGTTGCAGAGTACAGGCTCCGGACATGCAGGCTCAGTGGCCATGGCTCACGGGCCCAGCCGCTCCGCGGCATGTGGGATCTTCCCAGACCAGGGCATGAACCCGTGTCCCCTGTATCGGCAGGCGGACTCTCAACCACTGCACCACCAGGGAAGCCCCAGATTTTTAATATGCATATTTTTAGTTTACTTCATTGGTTTATATAGTCGTGCTCATATGATTTTGTATCTTGCTTTTTTCACTTCAAAAAATTTCCTCAAATTTTTAAAAATTCTTCATAAACAATAGCCTTCTGACTGCCCATTTCCATGAAAGATATAGCACAGTTTACTTGTATACTTCAGCTGTTTTTAAATTTACATTACTAAGAGACCTTCAAGATGGCAGAGGAGTAAGACCTGGATATCACCTTCCTCCCCACGAATACACCAGAAATACATCTACACATGGAACAACTCCTACAGAACACCTACTGAACGCAGGCAGAAGACCTCAGACTTCTCAAAAGGCAAGAAACTCCCCACGTCCCTGGGTAGGGCAAAAAGAAAAAAGGAAAAACAGAGACAAAAGAATATGCATGGGACCTGCACTTCTGGGAGGGAGCCGTGAAGGAGGAGAAGTATCCACAGACTAGGAAGCCCACTAGGAAGCCCCTTCACTGACGGAGACAGCAGGTGGCAGGGGGGGAAGCTCTGGAGTCATGAAGGAGAGGGCGGCAACAGGGGTGCAGAGGGCAAAGCGGAGAGATTCCCGCACAGAGGATCAGTGCCGACCAGCACTCACCAGCCTGAGAGGCTTGTCTGCTCACCCGCCAGGGCGGGTGGGGGCTGGGAGCTGAGGCTCTGGCTTTGGAGGTCAGATCCCAGGGAGAGGACAGGGGTTGGCTGCATGAACACAGCCTGAAGGGGGCTAGTGTGCCACAGCTAGCCGGGAGGAAGGCCGGGAAAAAGTCTGGACCTGCCTAAGAGGCAAGAGACCATTGTTTAGGGGTACACAAGGAGAGGGGATTCAGAGCACTGCCTCAACGAGCTCCAGAGATGGGCGTGAGCCGCAGCTATCAGTGTGGACCCCAGAGACAGGCATGAAACACTAAGGCTGCTGCTGCAGCCACCAAGAAGCCTGTGTGCAAGCACAGGTCACTATCCACACCTCCCCTCCTGGGAGCCTGTGCGGCCCGCCACTGGCAGGGTCCCGTGATCCAGGGACAACTTCCCCAGGAGAACACACGGCGCGCCTCAGGCTGGTGCAACATCATTCTGGCCTCTGTCGCTGCAGGCGCGCCCCTCATTCCATTCCCCTCGCTCCCCCCAGCCTGAGTGAGCCAGAGCCCCCTAATCAGCTGCTACTTTAACCCTGTCCTGTCTGAGCGGGAACAGACACCCTCAGGTGACCTACATGCAGAGGCGGGGCCAAATCCAAAGCTGAACCCCAGGAGCTGTGCAAACAAAGAAGAGAAAGGGAAATCTCTCCTGGCAGCCTCAGGAGCAGCAGATTTAAATCTAGACAATCAACTTGATGTACCCTGCATCTTGGAATACCTGAATAGACAATGAATCATCCCAAAATTGAGGCGGGGGACATTGTGTGATTTTGTCTGTATAGCTTTGCTTTTACCATTTGTCCTACGGTTCTGTCTGTCCGTTCTCTTAGTATTTAGCACTCGTTATAATTGGTGGATTTGATTTTTGGTTTGGTTGCTCTCTTCTTTCTTTTTTTCTTTTTTTAAAATTACTTTCTAATGTTTTTTATTTTAAATAATTTTTTAACTTCTTATCTTAATAACTTTATTTTCTTTTCTTTCTTTTCTTCCTTCCTTCCTTCCTTTTTTTCCTTCTTTCTTTCTTCCTTTTCTTCTGAGCCGTGTGTCTGACACAGTCTTGGTGCTCTGGCCGGGTGTCAGGCCTGTGCTTATGAGGTGGGAGAGCCGAGTACAGGACATTGGTCCACCAGAGACCTCCCGGCTCCAGGTAATATCAAAGGGCAAAAGCTCTTGCAGAGATCTCCATCTCAACGCTAAGAGCCAGCTCCGCTCAACGACCAGCAAGTTACAGTGCAGGACACCCTATGGCAAGCAACTAGCAAGAAAGGAACACAATCTCACCCATTAGCAGAGAGGCTGCCTAAAATCGTAACAAGGTCACAGACACCCCAAAACACACCACCGGACGTGGTCCTGCCCACCAGAAAGACAAGATCCAGCCTCATCCACCAGAATACAGGAAACAGTCCCCTCCACCAGAAAGCCTACACAACCCACTGAAACACACAACCTTAGCCACTGGGGGCAGACCCAAAAAACAATGGGAATTAGGAACCTGCAGGCTGAAAAAAGGAGACCCCAAACACAGTAAGTTAAGCAAAATGAGAAGACAGAGAAACACAGACCAGATGAAGGAGCAAGGTAAAAAACCACCAGACCAAACAAATGAAGAGGAAATAGACAGTCTACGTGAAAAAGAATTCAGAGTAATGATAGTAAAGATGATCCAAAATCGTGAAAACAGACTGGAGAAAACAGAAGAAACGTTTAACAAGAACCTAGAGGAACTAAACAGCAAACAAACAATGATGAACAACTCAAAAAATGAAATTAAAAATTCTCTAGAAGGAATTAATAGCAGAATACCTGAGGTAGAAGGATGGAAGAGTAACCGGGAAGATAAAATAGTGGAAAATAACTACAGCAAAGCAGAATACAGAAAAAAGAATGAAAATAATTGAGGACAGTCTCAGAGACCTCTACAACAACACTAAACACACCAACACTGGAATTATAGGGGTCCCAGAAGAAGAAGAGAAAAAGAAATGGACTGAGAAAATATTTGAAGAGATTATTGTTGAAAACTTTCCTAATATGGGAAAGGAAATAGTAAATCAAGTCAAGGAAGTGCAGAGAGTCCAATACAGAATAAATCCAAGGAGAAACATGCCAAGACACATATTAATCAAACTATCAAAAATTAAATACAAAGAAAAAATATTAAAAGCCGCAAGGGAAAAACAACAAATAACATACAAGGGAATCCCCATTAAGATTAACAGCTGACCTTTCAGCAGAAACTCTGCAAGCCAGAAGGGAGTGGCAGGACATATTTAAAGTGATGAAAGTGAAAAACTTACAACCAAGATTACTCTACCCAGCAAGGATCTCATTCAGATTTGACAGAGAAATTAAAACCTTTAGAGACAAGCAAAAGCTAAGAGAACTCAGCACCACCAAACCAGCTTTACAACAAATGCTAAAGGAACTTCTCGAGACAGGAAACATAAGAGAAGGAAAAGACCTACAATAACAATCCCAAAACAATTAAGAAAATGGTAATATGATCATACATGTTGATAACTACCTTAAATGTAAATGGATTACATGCTCCAACCAAAAGACACAGACTGGCTGAATGGATACAAAAACAAGCTACTGTCTACCAGAGACCCATTTCAGACCTAGGGACACATACAGACTGAAAGTGAGGGGATGGAAAAACATATTCCATACAAATGGAAATCAAAAGAAAGCTGGAGTAGCAATTCTATCAGACAAAATAGACTTTAAAATAAAGACTACTACTAGAGACAAAGAAGGACACTATATAATGAGCAAGGGATCAATCCAAGAAAAAGATAAAACAATTGTAAATATTTATGCACCCAACATAGGAGCACCTCAATACATAAAGCAAATACTAATGACCATAAAAGGGTAGATCTACAGTAACACAATCATAGTAGGGGACGTTAACACCCCACCTTTATCAATGGACAGATCATCCAAAATGAAAATAAATAAGGAAACACAAGCTTTAAATGATACATTAAACAAGATGGACTTAATTGATATTTATAGGACATTACATCCAAAAACAACAGAATACACTTTCTTCTCAAGTGCTCATGGAATATTCTCCAGGATAGATAGTATCTTGGGTCATAAATCAAGCCTTGGTAAATTTAAGAAAACTGAAATCATATCAAGCATCTTTTCCGACCACAACGCTATGAGACTAGATATCAATTACAGGAAAAAATCAGTAAAAAATACAAACACATGGAGGCTAAACAATATGCTACTAAATAACCAAGAGATCACTGAAGAAATAAAAGAGGAAATCAAAAAAAACCTAGAAACAAATGACAATGAAAACATGACGACCAAAACCTATGGGATGCAGCAAAAGCAGTTCTATGAGGGAAGTTTATAGCAATACAACCCTACCTTAAGAAACAAGAAACATCTCAAATAAACAAGCTAACCTTACACCTAAAGCAATTAGAGAAAGAAGAACAAAAAAACGCCAAAGTTAGCAGAAGGAAAAAAATCATGAAAATCAGATCAGAAATAAATGAAAAAGAAATGAAAGAAATGAAAGCAAAGATCAATAAAAATAAAAGCTGGTTCTTTGAGAAGACAAAATTGATAAACCATTAGCCAGACTCATGAAGAAAAAAAGGGAGAAGACTCAAATCAACAGAATTAGAAATGAAAGAGAAGTAACAACTGACATTACAGAAATACAAAGGATCATGAGAGATTACTACAAGCAACTCTATGCCAATAAAATGGACAATCTGGAAGAAATGGACAAATTCTTTAAAAAGCACAACCTTCTGAGACTGAACCAGGAAGAAATAGAAAATATAAACAGACCAATCACAAGGACTGAAATTCAGACCATGATTAAAACTCTTCCAACAAACAAGAGCCCAGGACCAGATGGCTTCAGGGGGAATTCTATCAAACATTTAGAGAAGAGCTAACACCTATCCTTCTCAAACTCTTCCAAAATATAGAAGAGGGAGGAACACTCCAAAACTCACTCTACGAGGCCACCATCACCCTGATACCAAAATCAGAAGAAGATGTCTCAAAGAAATAAAACTACAGGCCAACATAACTGATGAACAAAGATGCAAAAATCCTCAACAAAATACTAGCGAACAGAATCCAAAAGCATATTAAGAGGATCATACACCATGATCAAGTGGGATTCATCCCAGGAATGCAAGGATTCTTCAATATACGCAAATCAATCAATGTGATAAAACATATTAACAAATTGAAGAAGAAAAACCCTATATGATCATCTCAATAGATGCAGAAAAAGCTGTTGACAAAATTCAACACCCACTGATGACAAAAACCCTCCAGAACGTAGGCACAGAGGGAACTTACCTCACATAATAAGGCCATATATGACAAACCAACAGACAGCATCATTCTCAATGGTGAAAGACTGAAACCATTTCCTCGAAGATCAGGAACAAGGCAAGGTGGTCCACTCTCACCACTATTATTCAACATACTTCTGGAAGTTCTAGCCACAGGAGTCATAGAAGAAAAAGAAATGAAAGGAATCCAAATCGGAAGAGAAGTAAAGCTGTCACTGTTTGCAGATGACATGTTACTACACATACAGTATCCTAAAGATGCTACCAGAAAACTACTAGAGCTAATCAATGAATTTGGTAAAGTAACAGGATACAAAATTAATGCACAGAAATCTCTTGCATTCCTACACACTAACGATGAAAAATCTGAAAGAGAAATTAAGGAAACACTCCCATTTACCATTGTAACAAATAGAATAAAATACCTAGGAATAAACCTGCCTAAGGAGACAAAAGACCTGTATGCAGAACACTATAAGACACTGATGAAAGAAATTAAAGATGATACAAACAGATGGAGAGATACACCATGTTCTTGGATTGGAAGAATTAACATTGTGAAAATGACTATACTACCCAAAGCAATCTTCAGATTCAATGCAATCCCTATCAAACTACCAATGGCATTTTTCACAGACCTAGAACAAAAAACTTTCACAATTTGTATGGAAACACAAAAGACCCCGAGTAGTCAAAGCAATCTTGAGAAACAAAAACGGAGCTGGAGGTCAGGCTCCCTGACTTCAGACTATACTACAAAGCTACAGTAGTCAAGAGAATATGGTACTGGCATAAAAACAGAAATATAGATCAATGGAACAGGATGGAAAGCCCAGAGATAAACCCATGCACATATGGTCACCTTATTTTTGATAAAGAAGCCCAGAATATACAATGGAGAAAAGACAGCCTCTTCAATAAGTGGTGCTGGGAAAACTGGACAGCTACATGTAAAAGAGTGAAATTAGAACACTCCCTAACACCATACACAAAAATAAATTCCAAGTGGGTTAAAGACCTAAATGTAAGACCAGACACCATCAAACTCTTAGAGGAAAACATAGACAGAACACTCTATGACATAAATCACAGCAAGATCCTCTTTGACCCACCTCCTAGAGAAATGGAAATAAAAATAAAAATAAACAAATGGGACCTAATGAAACTTAAAAGCTTTTGCACAGCAAAGGAAACCATAAACAAGACGAAAAGACAACCCTCAGAATGGGAGAAAATATTTGCAAATGAAGCAACTGACAAAGGATTAATCTCTAAGATTTACAAGCAGCTCATGCAGCTCAATAACAAAAAAACAAACAACCCAACCCCAAAATGGGCAGAAGACCTAAACAGACATTTCTCCAAAGAAAATATACAGATTGCCAACAAACACATGAAAGAATGCTCAACATCATTAATCATTAGAGAAATGCAAATCAAAACTACAATGAGATATCATCTCACACCAGTCAGAATGGCCATCATCAAAAAATCTAGAAACAATAAATGCTGGAGAGGGTGTGGAGAAAAGGAAACACTCTTGCACTGTTGGTGGGAATGTTAATGGATACAGCCACTATGGAGAACAGCATGGAGGTTCCTAAAAAACTACAAATAGAACTACCATACGACCCAGCAATCCCACTCCTGGGCATATACCCTGAGAAAACCATAAATCAAAAAGAGTCATGTACCAAAATGTTCACTGTAGCTCTAATTACAATAGCCAGGACATGGAAGCAACCTATGTGTCCATAATTGTATGAATGGATAAAGAAGATATAGCATATATATACAATGGAATATTACTCAGCCATAAAAAGAAATGAAATTGAGATATTTGTAGTGAGGTGGATGGACCTAGAGTCTGTCATACAGAGTGAAGTAAGTCAGAAAGAGAAAAACAAATGCTGTATGCTAACACATATATATGGAATCTAAGAAAAAAAAAAAAAGGTCATGAAGAACCTAGGGGTAAGACAGGAATAAAGACACAGACCTACTAGAGAATGGACTTGAGGATTGGGGAGTGGGAAGGGTAAGCTGTGACAAAGTGAGAGAGTGGCATGGACATAGATATACTACCAAATGTAAAATAGATAGCTAGTGGGAAGCAGCCGCATAGCACAGGGAGATCAGCTCGGTGGTTTGTGACTACCTAGAGGGGTGGGATAGGGAGAGTGGGAGGGAGGGAGACTCAAGAGGGAAGAGATATGGGAACATATGTATATGTATAACTGATTCACTTTGTTATAAAGCAGAAACTAACACACCATTGTAAAGCAATTATACTCCAGTAAAGATGTTAAAAAAAATAAAATAAAAGTACAATGAGGTATCACCTCATACCAGTCAGAATGGCCATCATCAAATATCTACAAACAATAAATGCTGGAGAGGGTGTGGAGAAAAGGAAACACTCTTGCACTGTTGGTGGGAATGTAAATTGATACAGCCACTATGGAGAACAGTATGGAGGTTCCTTAAAAAACTAAAAATAGAACTACCATATGACCCGGCAATCCCACTCCTGGGCATATACCCTGAGAAAACCATAATTCAAAAAGAGTTATGTACCACAATGTTCATTGCAGCTCTATTTACAATAGCCAGGATATGGAAGCAACCGAAGTGTCCATCGACAAATGAATGGATAAAGAAGATGTGGCTTATATATACAATCGAATATTTCTCAGCCATAAAAAGAAACAAAATTGAGTTATTTGTAGTGAGGTGGATGGACCTAGAGTCTGTCATACAGAGTGAAGTTAAGTCAGAAAGAGAAAAACAAATACCGTATGGTAACAGATATATATGGAGTGTAAAGAAAAAAAAAAGGTTCTGAAGAACCTAGGGGCAAGACAGGAATAAAGACCCAGACGTAGAGAATGGACTTGAGGACACGGGGAGGGGGAAGGGGAAGCTGGATGAAGTGAGACAGTGACATGGACATATATACACTACCAAGTGTAAAATAGATAGCTAGTGGGAAGCAGCCACATAGCACAGGGAGATCAGCTGGGTGCTTTGTGACCACCTAGAGGGGTGGGATAGGGTGGGTGGGACGGAGACACAAGAGGGAGGAGATATGGGGATATATGTATATGTATAGGTAATTCACTCTGTTATAAAGCAGAAACTAACGCACCATTGTAAAGCAATTATACTCCAATAAAGTTGTTTAAAAAAATAAATTAAAAATAAAATTTACATTATTAATGACACAAATGGAATTAAGAGATCAAAAGGTATGTTAATTTTAATGGCAAAAAAAATCGCTAACTGGCTTTCCAGAAGGGTTGAATCAATTTAGACTGCCAATAGAAATACACAAGCAAGGACATTTCACAGCACCTTAACCAGCAACAATGTGAGAAAAAATTTCTTGCTAACTCAGAAAGTAAAAATATATCACTGTATCTTACAGTTTCACTTCTTTACCTTTCTGGGAAAAACGTTTTCCCATATGTTTTTATTTTTTCTTTAGTAAACGAACCTGTTTTTTCAAGTTCTTTGCTCATTCATTTACATGGATCATGGTGTTTTTAGAAGTATTTGTATGAACACCTTAAAACTTAAACATCTGTATATTACATTTTTGCAAATTTATAATCCTGGTTTACACATCTTTCAGTTTGTTCACTTGTATTGGGAAGTGGAGTAGGAGGGGAAGTGGGAGAAATAGACAGAATAAATGCCAATGTTTTATTTGAGAGTCAAATGTAATAAACTTGCCCCTGCCAATTCTTTTATGTTTGGAAGTTATTTCCCCATCCAGATAAACATATTTCTTAAATGAGATTAGTATAAGAATACTCTATTCCACTTAACTCTTCAATTTATCCAGAATTTATTTTGGTACAGAGATGAGCTAAATATCAAATTGATTTTGTTTTTGTAACTATTTAAGGCTCTCAAAAACATTTATTGAATGTCTTCCTTTTTCTACTGATTTTTGAACTCCTTTTTTATATTTAGAATGTCTGTTTCTGGGATCTCTATTCCCTTTTACTGACTTTCCTATCAATGCTTTTACCAATATCCAACTCCTTGATTTACTATAATTTTATACTACGTTCTGATATCTGATAGGGCTACAGGGTTAGCTCTCTGACACTGTTGTTGATTTTTTGCTTAAAAGTTATCCCATTTTACCTGTTTAGTCTCTTGGACAAAATCAAGAATTATCTTGTTAATTTCTCAAACACATTTTTTACAAGTTAGGACTGTGTTAAATCTGTAAGTTAACTTGAGAAAAACTGGTATTTGTAATAGTTGGACTTTCCTCATAGGAACATGACATTGTCCTCATTACACCCGTACTCTGTCCATATCCTAATAGTTTTTAGGTTTCTTCACATGGGTTCACACATTTCTTATGAACATAATTTAACCTTTTTCTGTATACTGTTAAAAATGATTTCTTTTCTATTATATTTGCTAAACAATTATTGCTACCATAAAGGAGAACTACTGATTTTAAACCATTTGTCTTAAATCTAGTTACTCTATATTCTTATTAATTCTAGTAATTTCTCAGTTGGTTTTCCTATGAATGCAATTATGTAACACTGAAAATGGGACTGTGTAACTTCTTTATCAGTATTTATTCCTCTTCTTTCTAATTCATGTCTTATTTTATTGGTCAGAACTTCCAGAACAATGCTATGTAATATAGTGATAATGGGTTTCCAAATTTTAAAAAATGGTTACTTTTTCACCATTAACCATTATTTTAGCTTTCAGTTTGATATACTTTTTAAGAAAATTCTCTTTGTTCCTGGTTTTAAAGAGACAAAAGGCAATTATTAATTTCTTTTCCATATTTACTGATATGATCTTTATTTCCCTTATTGGATTTATTGATTTATGCATTATAAAATTTCATATTAAGCCATCTTTGCATTCTTAGAATAGTTCTTACTTGGTAATCATAAAATAGACTTAATATACTGTTGAATTACTCTTGCTCCTATTTTATTTAGAGTTGCTATTTTACTTGAATTCTACATTCTTATTTGAGTTCTACATTCTTAAAGTTTGTTTGCATAAGCTCATTTCTGGAACACAGTACCCTGGAAACATCTCTTTCAGTCACTAGCCATCCAGTATCAACTTTTCAGGCTTATAAAACATAAGTGGCTCATTCAGTGTCACATAGTTAGCAGGCAGGTTAGATATTCTGGTTCTGATCTAGAATTATAAGCAAATGACCTGTTTCACTGCATCAAACCTTTCCTCCCCCACCACATGGCAGCTCAGCTCTTTCCAGGGACCTAGGAGAAGTTCTCTTTCCCTACACAAATCAGATAAGAATTCAAAAAGTATTTGTACAAAGGGAATCAATATTACATAAGGAGGTGAAAATAACATGTAGATTTGTCACCTTATTTACATTTTCTATCCTTCAGTCTTTCCAGTTCTTTAGGTGAAAGAGCAGAAACCCATTCAGAGTTTTCATAAAATAAATTTTGCCTAGTATAATTGTATTTCCTTTAGCAAATCCATATACATATAAAAGAACAGAAAGGAGAAAGGAAAGAAACATAAATAACAGTAAGTCTAGTGGTCACATTAGGACCAAATGTGAGATAGTTGTTATTTCTAATATTCTTTTTTCTGTATTGTTCTAATATGACTTAAGATTAATCCATCTGGGGAATAAAGCAGATTTTTCAAAAGTACCTTCAAAATCTGGGCTTAGAAAATGTGATCACCATATGTACATTTGTATTTAAAAAAATATATTAGCCGAATGATTAAAATTTTTTTGCCCATTTATTCAATAAACCTTATACTTGGTTACATGCTAGACTCTGGGTATATAGTGGCAAACAACACATACATAGTCTGCAGATTTACAGAGTCAACATTTTCCTTGAAAAAAATCTCTTAAATCTCCCATAAATTACAATGTACAATTTTTGTATACCACCTTGTACAGGAATATATTTTGTGTAAAGATATAATATATATACAGCAATCTAGAAAACAATAAATTTATATATGGAATATATAAAATATATGTTGTATTTAAAATGGTGTGGATTTATGCAGGTGCAGGCATGTACCAGAGAGAATGAACATGCATAGATTCTTGTGGGCACAACTGCAAAGCCACCTTGGAAATCACCACAATTGCTCAACCAGCCTAAAACAGCAGTTTTTCTTCCAACACAGGAACAAATTGCTATTTCCTTAGTTCAGCACTAGAGAATTGGTATTGGAGGCCATGCTGTATGAACATTACATATTTCTGAATAACAGAATCATACTCAACACAGTGAGTTCATATCTACACACTGAGACCTGTTGAGGTGACAGCAAATCCACATCTTTAATCTCACATCTACTTTAAAGCAAATGCTCAGTAGTGGGATGTGATTGCAATATTTAAATGATTACTTTTGCCATGTTTTTACTTTTGGCAGGGTATATGTAACTGAATTCTTGTAAATTAAATGTGATGGGACTCCACTGTACTGAATACATGTGGAACTTCAATTTCCTAATCTGTGAGATGGAGAGGTGATACGTATTGAAGTGTTACTGTGAAGATTAAGGGATATAACATATACAAAGTCTGTAACATTCCCCTTTCCCAAATTCATGAGATTTAAAGTTTGGTTTTGAGGTAACTCAAAAAAAAAAAATATATATATATATATACACATACATATATATATGTATACACACACACACGCTAACAGGTACACTTAGAAAATCGAGGAAATTTTCTCTCACATTCTGTCAATAAATTCTTTGTCAGTTCAAGGACAGTCCACTGTTGTGTTATTTTTTTTTCATTATGGATATCATCCCTCCACCCAAAAGATACAAAATTCTATACAGTTTTACATGCATAAGAAATGTTTGGGGGCTTCCCTGGTGGCGCAGTGGTTGAGAATCTGCCTGCCAATGCAGGGGACACGGGTTCGATCCCTGGTCCGGGAAGATCCCACATGCTGCGGAGCAACTAAGTCCTTGTGCCATTAACTACTGAGCCTGCACACTAGAGTCCGCGAGCCACAACCACTGAGCCCGTGCGCCACATCTACTGAAGCCCACGTGCCCCAGAGCCTGTGCCCCGCAACAAGAGAAGCCACCGCAATGAGAAGCCCGCGCACCTCAACAAAGAGTAGCCCCCGCTCTCCGCAACTAGAGAAAGCCTGCGTGCAGCAACGAAGACTCAATGCAGCCAAAAATTAAAATAATTAATTCATTAGTTTAAAAAAATGTTTCGCCATAATTCAAAAAGAGACATGTACCACAATGTTCACTGCAGTACTATTTACAATAGCCAGGACATGAAACCAACCTAAATGTCCAACGACAGATGAATGGATAAAGAAGATGTGGCACATATATACAATGGAATATTACTCAGCCATAAAAAGAAACGAAATTGAGTTATTTGTAGTGAGATGGATGGACCTAGAGACTGTCATACAGAGTGAAGTAAGTCAGAAAGAGAAAAACAAATACCATATGCTAACACACAGCAGCAGCATAGCACAGGGAGATCATCTGGGTGCTTTGCAATGACCTAGAGATGTGAGATAGGGAGGGTGGGAGGGAGGCTCAAGAGGGAAGGGATATGGGGATATATGTATGCATACGGTTGATTCACTTTGTTGTACAACAGAAACTAACACATTTTTGTGATGCAATTATACTCCAATGAAGATCTATTAAAAAAATGTTTGGGAGTATGATAACAATTATTTAAAAGCAAGTAAAAATGAAAAATGTTGAACAATTATGCCAAAAATTAGATACCTTCTAAAGCAATCTCCGTATAAATTAATTACAATAATATATGTATTTAAAAGTGTGTGGGGGAGAGGAGCTTCAAGATGGCGGAAAAGTAAGACAGGGAGATCACCTTCCTCCCCACAAATACATCAGAAATACATCTACATGTGGAACAACTCCTACAGAACACCTACTGAACACTGGCAGAAGTCCTCAGACCTCCCAAAAGGCAAGAAACTCCTCACATACCTGGCCGTGTGGAGGACAGCCTCTTGGTGCTCCAGCCGGGTGCCAGGGCTGTGCCACTGAGGTGGGAAAGCCAAATTCAGGACACTGGTCCAAAAGAGACTTCCCAGATCCACGTAATATCAAACGGCAAAAATCTCCCAGAGATCTCCATCTCAACGCCAAGACCCAGCTCCACTCAATGACCAGCAAGCTACTGTGCAGGACACCCTATGCCAAACAACAAGCAAAACAGGAACACAACTCCATCCATTAGCACAGAGGCTGCCTAAGATCATAATAAGGCCAGAGACACCCCAAAACACACTACCAGACGTGGACCTCCCCACCAGAAAGACAAAATCCAGCCTCATCCACCAGAACGCAGGCACTAGTCCCCTCCACCAGGAAGCCTACACAACCCACTGAAGCAACCTTAGCCAGTGGGGGCAGACACCAAAAACAACGGAAACTACGAACCTGTAGCCTGTGAAGAGGAGACCCCAGACACAGTAAGTTAAGCAAAATGAGAAGACAGAGAAAAACACAGCAGATGAAGGAACAAGGCAAAAACCCACCAGACCTAACAAATGAAGAGGAAATAGGCAGTCTACCTGAAAAAGAATTCAAAATGATAGTAAAAATGATCCAAAACCTTGGAAATAGAATGCAGAAAATACAAGAAATGCTTAACAAGGACCTAGAAGAACTAAAGAGCAAAAAAACAGTGACGAACAACACAATAAATGAAATTAAAAATTCTCTAGAAGGGATCAATAGCACAGTAACTGAGGCAGAAAAACGGATAAGTGACCTGGAAGATAAAATAGCGGAAATAACTACTGCACAGCAGAATGAAAAAAAAGAGTGAAAAGAATTGAGGATAGTCTCAGAGACCTCTGGGACAACATTAAATGCACCAACATTCGAATTATAGGGGTCCCAGAAGCAGAAGAGAAAAAGAAAGGGACTGAGAAAATATTTGAAGACATTATAGTTGAAAACTTCCCTAATATAGGAAAGGAAATAGTTAATCAAGTCCAGGAAGCACAGAGAGTCCCATACAGGATAAATGCAAGGAGAAACATGCCAAGACACATATTAATCAAACTATCAAAAACTAAATACAAAGAAAATATATTAAAAGCAGCAAGGGAAAAACAACAAATAACACACAAGGGAATCCCCATAAGGTTAACAGCTGATCTTTCAGCAGAAACTCTGCAAGCCAGAAGGGAGTGGCAGGACATATTTAAAGTGACCTAGAAACAAATGACAATGATACCACAATGACCCAAAACCTACGGGATGCAACAAAAGCAGTTCTAATAGGGAAGTTATATAGCAATACAATCCTACCTTAAGAAACAAGAAACATCTCAAATAAAAAAGCTAACCTTACACCTAAAGCAATTAGAGAAAGAAGAACAAAAAAACCCCAAAGTTAGCAGAAGTGAAAAAATCATAAAGATCAGATCAGAAATAAATGAAAAAGAAATGAAGGAAACAAAACCAAAGGTCAATAAAACTAAAAGCTGGTTCTTTGAGAAGATAAACAAAATTGATAAACCATTAGCCAGACTTATCAAGGAAAAAAGGGAGAAGACTCAAATCAACAGAATTAGAAATGAAAAAGGAAAAGTAACAACTGACACTGCAGAAATACAAAGGATAATGAGAGATTACTACAAGCAAGTATATGACAATAAAAGGGACAACCTGGAAGAAATGGACAAATTCTTAGAAAAGCACTACCTTCTGAGACTGACCAGGAAGAAATAGAAAATATGAACCAACCAATCACAAGCACTGAAACTGAAACTGTGATTAAAAATCTTCCAACAAACAAAAGCCCAGGACCTGATGGCTTCACAGGCAAATTCTATCCAACATTTAGAGAAGAGCTAACACCCATCCTTCTCAAACTCTTCCAAAATATAGCAGAGGGAGGAACACTCCCAAACTCATTCTAAGAGGCCACCATCACTCTGATACCAAAACCAGACAAGATGTCACAAACAAAGAAAACTACAGGCCAATATCCCTGATGAACATAGATGCAAAGATCCTCAACAAAATACTAGCAAACAGAATCCAACAGCACATTAAAAGTATCATACACTATGATCAAGTGGGGTTTATCCCAGGAATGCAAGGATTCTTCAACATATGCAAATCAATCAACGTGATACACCATATTAACAAACTGAAGGAGAAAAACCATATGATCATCTCAATAGACACAGAGAAAGCTTTCAACAAATTCAACACCCATTTATGATAAAAACCCTTCAGAAAGTAGGCATAGAGGGAACTTTCCTTAACATAATAAAGGCCATATATGACAAACCCACAGCCAGCATCATCCTCAATGGTGAAAAACTGAAACCATTTCCACTAAGATCAGGAACAAGACAAGGTTGTCCACTCTCAGCACTATTATTCAACATAGTTTTGGAAGTTTTAGCCGCAGCAATCAGAGAAGAAAAAGAAATAAAAGGAATCCAAATTGGAAAAGAACAAGTAAAGCTGTCACTGTTTGCAGATGACATGATACTATACATAGAGAATCCTAAAGATGCTATCAGAAAACTACTAGAGCTAATCAATGAATTTGGTAAAGTAGCCAGATACAAAATTAATGCTCAGAAATCTCTTGTATTCCTATACACTAATGATGAAAAATCTGGAAGTGAAATTAAGAAAACACTCCCATTTACCCTTGCAAGAAAAAGAATAAAATATCTAGGAATAAACCTACCTAAAGAGACAAAAGACATGTATGCAGAAAATTATAAGACACTGATGAAAGAATTTAAACATGATACAAACAGATGGAGAGATATACCATGTTCTTGGATTGGAAAAATCAACATTGTGAAAATGACTCTACTACCCAAAGCAATCTACAGACTCAATGCAGTCCCTATCAAATTACGAGTAGGATTTTTCACAGAAGTAGAATAAAAAATTTGAATGGAAACACTAAAGACCCCGAATAGTCAAAGCAATCTTGAGAAAGAAAAACGGAGCTGGAGGAATCAGGCTCCCTGACTTCAGACTATACTACAAAGCTAAAGTAATCAAGACAGTATGGTACTGGCACAAAAACAGAAATATAGATCAATGGAGCAGGATAGGAAGCCCAGAGATAAACCCACGCACATATGGTCACCTTATCTTCGATAAAAGAGGCAAGAATATACAGTGGAGAAAAGACAGCCTCTTCAATAAGTGGTGCTGGTTAAACTGGACAGCTATATGTAAAAGAATGAAATTAGAACACTCCCTAACACCATACACAAAAATAAATTCCAAATGGATTAAAGACCTAAATATAAGGCCAGACACCATCAAACTCTTAGAGGAAAACATAAGCAGAACACTCTATGACATAAATCACAGCAAGATCCTTTTTGACCCACCTCCTAGAGAAATGGAAATAAAAATAAAAATAAACAAATGGGACCTAATGAAACTTAAAAGCTTTTGCACAGCAAAGGAAACCATAAACAAGATGAAAAGACAACCCTCAGAATGGGAGAAAATATTTGCAAATGAAGCAACTGACAAAGGATTAATCTCCAAAACATACAAGCAACTCATGCAGCTCAATAACAAAAAAACAAACAACCCAATCCAAAAATGGGCATAAAACCGAAACAGACATTTCTCCAAAGAACATATACAGATTGCCAACAAACACATGAAAGAATACTCAACATCATTAATCATTAGAGAAATGCAAATGAAAACTACAATGAGATATCATCCCACACCGGTCAGAATGGCCATCATCAAAATATCTAGAAACAATAAATGCTGGAGAGGGTGTGGAGAAAAGGGAACCCTCTTGCACTGTTGGTGGGAATGTAAATTGATACAACTACTATGGAGAACAGTATAAAGGTTTCTTTAAAAACTAAAAATAGAACTACCATACGACCCAGCAATCCCACTCCTGGGCATATACCCTGAGAAAACCATAATTCAAAAAGAGTCATGTACCACAATTGTCATTGCAGCTCTATTTACAATAGCCAGGACATGGAAGCAACCTAAGTGTCCATCAACAGATGAATGAATAAAGAAGATGTGGCACATATATACAATGGAATATTATTCAGTCATAAAGAGGAATGAAAGTGAGTTATTTGTAGTGAGGTGGATGGACCTAGAGACTGTCATACAGAGTGAAGTAAGTCAGAAACCGAAAAACAAATACCATATGTTAACACATATATATCGAATCTAAAAAAAAGAAAAGAAAAGAAATGTCAGAAGAACCTAGGGGCAAGACGGAAATAAAGATGCAGACCTACTAGGGAATGGACTTCAGGATATGGGGAGGGGGACGTGTAAGCTGGGACTAACTGAGAG
The DNA here is from genome assembly GCF_964341445.2 of Mesoplodon mirus. Lineage (NCBI taxonomy): Eukaryota > Metazoa > Chordata > Mammalia > Artiodactyla > Ziphiidae > Mesoplodon > Mesoplodon mirus. Next base: position 51,224,806 of record NC_138982.1, read on the forward strand.
AGTGGCATGGACACATATACACTACCAAACGTAAAATAGTTAGCTAATGGGAAGCAGCCGCATAGCACAGGGAGATCAGCTTTGTGTCCACCTAGAGGGGTGGGATAGGGAGGGTGGCAGGGAGGGAGATGCAAGAGGGAAGAGATATGGGGACATATATATATGTATAACTGATTCAGTTTGTTTTAAAGCAGAAACTAACACACCATTGTAAAGCAATTATACTCTAATAAAGACGTTAAAAAAAGAAAAACATAAAAAGTGTGTGGGTTTTATTGTTATTATTAACCTGGTACATGAGAGATATAGACTATGGGATCATCAACTTGAGAAAAATAAGTTACCTTGTATGACCATCAAGAGCAGTCTGGTGAAAACTGTTAAAAAGTAAGAGGTAAGAAGACATAAATTTACATATAGTTATCAAAAACTTAAATATGCACTAATAGTCTCATTTATATAAGGTGCCAACCACAGTACTGAAACCAGGTACAGTAAGTCCCCTCTATACAAACGAGTTCTGTTCTGAGAGTAAGTCCAACAAAGTCAGCCTAGGTACCCAACTAACACAATCGGCTATATAGTATTGTACTGTATTAGGTTTATAATACTTTTCACACAAATAGTATGTAAAAAACAAACAAAAAATGAAGAAAATATTTTTAATCTTACAGTACAGTACCTTGAAAGTACAGTATAGTACCAGCTACATCACCGCTGCTTTTACGCTTCCTTCCAGACATCCTGGGCTTGAAATAAAGATACTGTACTGCTGTACTCTATATAGTACTGTACAGTAAAGTACACAAAAGCACAACCACACGCACATGACAATGTATGCCAGACATGTGAACTCACTTATGTGATTGGACATGTGAATGCACGTTCTCACGTTTGAAAGTTTGCAACTTGAAGGTTCGTGTGTAGGGGACTTACTGTAGATGATGCCATAGAAACTTGCATCAATGATGCCAGGTAGCATCATTAGTGATTAAGGCAAAGACTTAAGAGACTGAACTGATGAAAATATTCAGCATACATGGCTGCTTTCCTTATTTTCATGTAAATAACTTGTAAGGTTTATACAATGCCCAGTCAGTGTAAACTACATAACAAACAGAATGATACACAAAAGAGTTAAATCTGTATTCATTAAGACTTCATAGCAAGTATAATAGAGAAGTGAAATACAAGCAGCTTTACAACATGACATGAGAATTCTACATAAGCCATGTAACATAGCAACTATGTGACAATATGACACTATTACCACTTAGTGCATAAAGAAAGACAGGGAAAGGAAATACCTAGTAGCATGAAACAAGTACTGCTTCAATGGCAGAGTGCTATTAAGACAGCTGCTGGAGGCAAACAGAAGTCCAGGACCAGAGGGCTTCCCAGAGGAATTCTACCAAACATATAAAGGAGAGCTAACACCCATCCTTCTCAGACTATTCCAAAAAATTGAAGAGGACAGAAAACCCTCAAATTCGTTCTATGAGGCCACCACTACCCTGATAGTAAAATCAGACAAAGACACTACAAAAAAAGAAAATTACAGGCCAATATCTCTGATGAATATAGATGCAAAAATCCTTGACAAAATATTAGCAAACAGAATTCATCAATATATAAAAAGGATCATATACCATGATCAAGTGGGATTTATTCCAGGGATGCAAAGACGATTCAGTATCTGCAAATCAATGTGAAACACCACATTAACAAAAGGAAGGATAAAAACTACATGATCATCTCAATAGATGCAGAAAAAGCATTTGACAAAATTTGACATCCATTCATGATAAAAACCCTCAGTAAAGTTGGTATAGAGGGAACATATCTCAACATAATAAAGGCCATTTATGACAAACCCACAGCTAATATCATACTCAATGGTGAAATGCTGAAAGTTTTTCCTCTAAAACCAGGAACAAGACAAGGATGCCCACTCTTGCCACTTCTATTTAACACAGTACTGGAAATCCTAGCCACAGAAATCAGACAAGAGAAAGAAATAAAAGGCATCCAAATTAGAAGGGAAGAAGTAAAACTGTCACTATTTGCAGATGATGTGATACTGTATATAGAAAACCCTAGTCTCCACACCAAAACTATTAGAACTAATAAATGAATTCAGGAAAGCTGCAGGATACAAGATTAGTTTACAGGAATCTACTGCTTTTTTAATACACTAATAATGAACTACCAGAAAGAGAAAGTAAGAAAACAATCCCATTTAAAATCACATCAAAAAGAATAAAATACCTAGAAATACACTTAACCAAGGATGTGAAAGACCTATACTTTGAAAACTCTAAAACAGTGATGAAGAACATTGAAGATGACACAAAGAAATGGAAAGATATCTTGTATTCATGGACTAGAAGAATTAATGTTGTTAAAATGTCCATACTACCCAAAGCAATCTACAGATTTAAGGCAATCCCTACCAAAATACCCATGACATCTTCCATAGAACTAGAACAAACAATCCTAAAATTTATATGGAACCACAAAAGACCTCAAATAGCCAAACAATCTTGAGAAAAAAGAACAAAGCTGGAGGTATCACATTCCCTGACTTCAGACTACATTACAAAGCTACAGATATCAAAACACTATGGCATTGGCACAAAAACAGACAGATCCTTGGACAGAATAGAAAGCCCAGAAATAAACCCTTGCGCCTATGGTCAATTATTCATCTCGACAAAGGAGGCAAGAATATACAATGGAGAAAAGACAGTCTCTTCAATAAGCGGTGCTGGGAATACAGGACAGTTGCATGTAAAAGACTGGAATTAGAACATTTTCTCATACCAGATACAAAAATAAACTCAAAATAAATTAAAGACCTAACTAAGACTGGAAAACATAAAACTCCTAGAAGAAAACATAAGCAGAACACTCTCTGACATAAATCTTAGCAATGTTTTTTTTGGCTCTGTCTCCTAAGGCAAAGGAAACAAAAGCAAAAATAAACAAATGAGACCTAATTAAACTTAAAAGCTTTTACACAGCAAAGGTAACCATCAAGAAAACGAAAAGACAACCTAAAGAATGGGAGAAAATATCAGCAAATGATATGACTGATAAGGAGTAATATCCAAAATATATAAAGAGATCACACAACTCAACACCAAAAAACAAACAACTCAGTTAAAAAGTGTGCATTAGACTAAATAGACACTTTCCCAAAGAAGACATACAGACAGCCAACAGGCACACAAAAAGATGCTCAAGCTTGTTAATCACCTGAGAAATGTGAATTAAAACCACAATAAGATACCACCTCACAACTGTCAGAATGGCTATCATAAAAAAGACCATAAATAACAAATGTTGGTGAGGATGTGGAGTAAAGGGAACCCTTGTACACTCTTGGTGGGAATGTTAACTGGTGCAGCCACTGTGGAAAACAGTATGGAGGTTCCTCAAAAAACTAAAAATAGAACTACCATATGATCCAGCAATTCCACTCCTAGATATATAGCCAAAGAAAACAAAAACACTAGTTCAAAAAGATACAAGCACCCTAACGTTCATAGCAGCATTATTTACAATTGCCAAGATATGGAAGCAACCTAAGTGTCCACCAACAGATAAACAGATAAAGAAGATGTGGTATATATGTATACAATGGAATATTACTCAGCCATAAAAAAGAATGAAATTTTGCCATCTGCAACAAAACTGATGAACCTCAAGAGTATTATGCTTAGCAAAATAAGTCAGAGAAAGACAAATACTGTATGTTATCACTTACATGTGGAATCTAAAAAATAAATGAGTGAATATAACAGAACAAAAACAGACTCACAAATATTGAGAACAAACTAGTGGTTACCAGTGGGGAGAGGGAAGTGGAGGGAAAATATAGAGGTAGGAGATTAAGAGGTACAAATTAATAAGTATAAAATAAATAGGCTACAAGGATATGTTGTACAGCACACGGGAGATAGCCAATATTTTATAATAACTTTAAATGGAGTATAGTCTAGAAAAATACTGAATCACTATGTTGTACACCTGAAACTAATTTAATATCATAAATCAACCATACTTCAACAAAAAAGAAAAAGGACATCTGCTGAGGATTCTGAGATTCCAGGAATGGACAGGGAAAAACAATCCATAGGAAGCTCAGACTAGGTGTGAAAAATGTACGTCCACTTACTTAATTCCTTTCTGTCCACTAAACCTTCATTCCGATCATGCTAAATCTCTATATGCTAACTTCTCTTAGGACTAGGTATGAAATAGAATTCAAATTCCCAGAGTGAGAATGAAACTTTAAAAAATTGTAATAGAACAAAAAGCAAGCAGTAATGTCAAGAAGCTTGTTAGAAAGGAACCTTACTGTTCACGCTCCAGAGAAAGGATTCATTAGTAAATCCTCAAAATGTACAGGATCCAATTCACTACAAAATGTTAAAGCCCCCAAATAAATCGATGAATATGACATGGTTAGTGCTCTCAAGTAGCATACAGATATTTATTAAGTGCTTACTATGTACTAGGCACTATTCTAAATGCTTTCATGTATTCGGCATTTAACCTTCATTATAATATTATGATGTAGGTATTGCTATTATCCCTTTTCTACAAATGAGGAAATACGTATTAACCCAGAGAATATTTAACCCAGACAGGTTAAATAATTTGCCCTCAATTACAAAACTAGAAATTTTGACAGTCTGGCTTCAGAACACATACTCTTAGCCATTGTGACATACATTTAGGAAAAGAAAAATTAAAGAAGCCTACATACACTGACCATATTTTGTGTATTTTCTAAGACTGTTCTGACTTCAAATATTCCAACCGTTGTCAGATTACTTGCTCCCATTTTGGCTGGGGAAAAAAATTATTTGCAGGAGGAATGTACATAACAAATTTATATATCTGATATTTAAACTCTAACAAAACACCATCGCATGATACATTTAGCTGTGCTTCAGTCGTTGTTCATTAGTAGATCATTTAGCTGTATATTAGTAGTGTCTGTGAACAACACATGGCTCTAAAAAGAGCCATTTCACTGCATAGAAATAGTCAAAATTATTCACAGTGATTTTGAGGAAATCTTAAGTCCTACAATATCACTAAGAAATTTGAAAGTTGGTCACTTCTAGTGAAAACAAACTACCAGTCTCCGAACCATAAAATCACTAATATTATAAACTGCTTTGGATTTTACTACCATTGTAATTATCAAGACTAGTACAGAAACTGCTTTGATAAAGTCATGTTCAACTTTTACAACTGGTATATACTTAGAGAAAAAGAGTACGAATATCACTTTCACAAATACTTTAAGATGCTGCCTATCAAGGTCTCAACTGCAAATAATAGCCATTAGATTTTAAGGAAATCTTCATAGGAAAAATAACTTTAAAATGATGTTACTGCTAATATTTACAATAAGTATAAAAACAACAGTGTGAAAATACAATTTTTCCTTTCTTTGCTGTCATATATGATTTGATTTCAGATTGACTTTATAGTTGTGCCTAATTTCAATCTTTTTCCTGACAATTTTTCCCATTAATGCTGCTTTACTTTTGATGACATGCCCCATAAATCTATATTCCAGAAAAGCAGCTTATTTAGCAGAAAACTCCAAGGTTTTTGTACTTGTCAAGAAGTTAACCTCCTAAGGAAAAACCCAAAACACACACACACAATTCACTTGCTTTTAGGCTAAAGGCAGTCAACTGTTTCAAAATGCAATAGTACTTTCAGGTCTAGACCTGCAGTAAGTCCATCAGAAGAGTACTTGGAAAAGCATGATCTGTCAAAGAAAAGCCACAGAAATCTGCTTAGCTTGTTGAAAAATGAGTACATACTCAAAATAACTCTAAATAATATCTCATTACCTGAACAGTTTGCTGGTTAAAAACTATTCAAAAGTTGAAGGTAATTTGAACATTCTCATAGAAACAACAAATCAATAGCATACACACCATTGCTTTCTGACAAGGACAATTATTTTTGTCATCTTTTCATATATCTGTCTGCACAACAGAGGATACATCTAGAAAAAAGAGGGTTACTATGCCTCTGGAATTATGTTTCTAAGATTAGAACATATTTTCTGAAAACCATCTAGTGGGATGGGTTACCAAAGGAAAGTATGGAACATATTTTCCTAGAAGTCTTTAACTAAAGTAAAGATGGTTGCCAATGGCTATTAAGGGTGCTGTGACAGGTTTTCTGGCCTTCATAACCCTGGCAACTGGTGTGCAATGGATGATCTACTCTCAATGTCTGTCAGTCGCTTACTGGCAATGCCTTTGCCAGTAACCAAAATGGCCATGCCTGTACAACTCTGATCCTCCAAAGTCACTGAAGGTTTCAGAAAGAAAGAAAGAAAATCTTTCCAGTCCATTCTTTTCTGATGGCAGCTTTTCTCTGTCACAGAATTTCACAAAGGGCCTTCAAATATGTGCAAATTTATAAAAAGGCAGAAAAAAAGATTTTTGCTTCTGAAGATACAACAAACTGAGATAGGACCATCTTCCCTCTAGGGAGTGGCTTAACTTACTCTTCCCTGAAATCAGAAATAGGCTTTAGGACTTCCCTGGTGGCGCGGTGGTTAAGAATCTGCCTGCCAATGCAGGGGACACGGGTTCAATCCCTGGTCCGGGAAGATCCCACATGCCGCGGAGCAACTAAGCCCGTGCGCCACATCTACTGAGCCTGCGCTCTAGAGCCCGCGATCCACACCTACCGAGCCCGCATCCACATGCCGCGGAGCAACTAAGCCCGTGCGCCACATCTACTGAGCCTGCGCTCTAGAGCCCGCGATCCACACCTACCGAGCCCGCGTGCCGCAACTACTGAAGCCCGTGCGCCTAGGGCCCGTGCTCCACAACAAAAGAAGCCACTGCAATGAGAAGCCCGTGCACCGCAACGAAGAGTAGCCCCCACTCGCTGCAACTAGAGAAAGCCCACGTGCAGCAACAAAGACCCCACACAGCCAAAAAAATTAATTAATTAATTAAAGTAAAAAAAAAAGAGACTTTAAAATGCTAGAAATCTCATAGCGTTTTGGAATTGTAAAGAACCTTAGACATTTTGCAGGTAAAGAAAAGTGCTAAAAGGTAAAGATCTAACACCAAAGAGTTAGTTAATAGTTCAATATAGAAACTAGATTTTCAGACTCTTGACCCAATGTTCTTTTAGGACACAGCTTCTCCTAATCTATGAATCTTTGTTAAAAATGTCTACAAACATCAGTAGAAATATGCACTAGTTAACAACTTATAGAAATGTGTTTCCTATCTACTTCAAATCTATACTCAGTAAATGATCAACTAAGACTGGCACAGCAATTTATATACTTTTCAGATAGTTTAAAATATATAGCTACTAATTGATAGAAAGATAAGAAAAGTGTTTTGATTCCCAATTATGATTCTACTGCAAAAATATCACTTACTGATCACCTACTTTTGGGTACTGTGCTACGTGCTGAGGATATAAGAATGAACACAAACATGGTCTCCTCCTGTTAAAAAATTTATGCTTAAAATTATCTTCATAATATTGCTTTAAATCTCTACAGTACTTTATAAGATGTATCTCTCCACTGAATCTTACTAACTCTTGGTGAGTTTGGCAAGAGAGTTATGATCAGAACAGAATGATTCTATCCTAATGTAGCTTTTTTCACATCACAACACTGACTTCTTTGGCTTCCACTACACAAATATTTAAAATCTGAAGTGTAGCAGATAAGTATGGCCTGTAAAAATTCTTACTTTTTTTTTCTTTTTAAATCCCACACTTATTTCAAATGGCAATGCTGGCCCTGATACAGAGACTCCTTTGTAACAATTCCAATTATATACTAAAAGTTACTAAAACTTAACCTCTTATAAATGAGTGCAATTTAGATAAACTATCAAGCTAACTAGCAAAATGATACAGAAGAAATGAGTGTTTAATTGTCAGATCAAATATGAAACGTTATTCTTGTACTAGGTATAAATTTAAAATAATGATTAATATGTATACATTTTCCCATAAATAATTTTATGCAATTTGGATCATTTAAATTACATCATTAATTATATGAATTATTAGCAAGCAACATATTATAATTCCTATTGTATCATTGCAGAAAGAGAGGCAAAGATGTGATAGTCTGCCTCCTCTCCCCCTTACACTAATACAAAGTAGCAGTTTGGGATTAGAATTTAGTCTTTTCAGCCATCCAGACCACAGCACCATAATCCATACTAAATACAGTTTCACTGTAAGAAATATTAAACTTGAAGAAAAAACTCTAAGCCACCACTCTTACTATAAATTTATAAACTTTCTGTTGAAGCATTTTAACTTTAAACTCCCCAAACTGTATAGTTGAGGAGAGGGAGAGAGAACATCTAAAACTTCCTTAACCAGCATCAATTGATTCATGTTAATAAAGGATTAAATGTGAATAATATAAATGTCTATAAAACGTTATCAGTATATCTAAGGTTGAATAACCTTTCTGAATGATGGAAATCTCCAGCCTTTAAGTCGAATCCTCAGACTCCACTGTGTGTTGCCTCATGCTTCTTTTTTTACACCCTTAAGACTTCAGTTTCTCCTACCCGCTATTTTAAATTTTTATTACAGTACTTTTTCTAAAAAGATAATAAACTTCACTTTAAACATAAACTTAAGGGAGAACTCAGACAAGTCAATTTGCTTTATACAAAAATAAGACTGGCCGGGCTTCCCTGGTGGTGCAGTGGTTGAGAGTCCGCCTGCTGATGCAGGGGACATGGGTTCGTGCCCCGGTCCGGTCCGGGAGGATCCCACACGCCGCGAAGCGGCTGGGCCCGTGAGCCATGGCTGCTGGGCCTGCGCGTCCGGAGCCTGTGCTCCGCAACGGGAGGGGCCACAGCAGTGAGAGGCCCGCGTACCGCAAAAATAAATAAATAAATAAATAAGACTGGTATCCAGAAACTTCAGCAGAGATACTTTTACATTGTGTGTAAGGTAACTCTATTACCAAATAAATGAAGGTTAAAATAACCATATAAAATTAAGATACATGGCTTCCAAATGGAGAAAGATATCAATAACTTCAGTCTGCTAACTGATACCTGTAACCACTTCTGATATTGAGAACAATATTCTGAAATTGGTCCTGACCAGAGGTATATTCCCTGTATCTCCTAGAAATTACTAAATAAATGTTCCTGAATTTTAAGGTCTGGCAAACAGAGATTTCACCAAAATCTCTGGGTCTTCTTTTGTAAATCATCCTTAGTTTTAATCTGCCCATTCTTTTGGAATGGTCAAGTCTGATTTTACTTCTCTTTGGAGATGGCATCAGGTCATCAGTTTAGATTCTCCCTTCCTCCATATTATGTATTATGGATGTATAGATAGCTTGACACTTGCTATCCTGTCATGGTTCAAACTTCTAGGTATAATTCTTTCCCAAGCAGGTTGACTAACACCTGGATGTTTGACAGTGGAATAAGGTTCTAAGAAAATGAAACTAAAAGCCACGTGGTTTTTGGTCCCTAGTCACATCTGTAAAGCTAGCAGTCAGCAAAGTGGAAAACAGGATTTATTACATAAACTGTGTCTTTTTTCTTATCTCAGATAAGTCCAATCATGAGATCTAACACCTTTTAAGGGGAAAGGAAATGAACATGTATTAAACATCTGATCCAGGACAAAAACTTTCTTGGATCTACATTATCTCATTTAATTCAACAAAAACAAAAAAAACAACAACTCTGTTGAGTAGTAATTACTCCCATTATACACATTAGGAAATCTGTCCAAAGTAATCCTGCCAGTAAGTATAGAAGCCAGGTTTTGATCCAAGCAGGTTCAGATTTTCCAAAGTCAATATTTTTAGTACTCATAGGATTTTAAGGCACGATCACCATGTTCTACCATGTAGAACATTCAGTACAATTCCTCTATGTTACAGATGAGGAAACTGAGGCCCCAAAAGACTGAGACTTGCCCAAGGGACACACTTGTGGTGAGGCTGGGACTTGAATTCATATCTCCTGATTTCCAGTACAGTTCTGTGTATAATTATTTGTGTGTGTGTGTGTGTGTGTTTGGGGTTGAGTATCACTCTTGATATAATTTATATGTAATTTAGAACATCTCAACTGTCTCCAAATAAAATTCATATGTGTGGCAGGTGCAGGGATATACATAGTGACCAAAAATAATAAATGTGTTTGGCAAGAATAAAAGCTTAATTGGCATTTATAAATTATTACATGTTGTAAAGAAGTCTGTTGTCAATATACTTATTTATTCAGTGAATAACTGCCTATTATGTACTGGCTACTGTGCTTGGCAATGAGAATACAACTGTATATAAGATAGAGCCCCTATCCTTCTCATGATTTACATCTTGGTGGAGGATACCAACAAATAAATTGGCAATTACCAATGCAGTGAGTCAATGCTATGACAGAGGAGTACAAGATATTATGGGAACAGGAAGCAAGGGCACCTAACCCAGACTAGACTTTTCAAAGGAGTTGATATGAAAGATGAGTAGGAGTCAGCCAGTTAAGGAAAGGGTATGAAATATGCAAATGTTTCAGGAAAAGCAAACAGCATTTGCACATGAAGCAGGAAAAGGCCAAGGGAGCTGTAGGAGGAGGAGGAAGAGATGAACCTAGAGAGAGAAGCAAGAAACAAATCATATAGGTCTTAGAAAGCAAGGGCTTTACAATCGTGTCTATTAGAATTACCTGGGGAACTTAAAAACAAATAAACACATGTCTGGGCTCCCTCTCAGACCAATTAAATCAGAATCTCTAGGAATGAGACCCCGGCACTGATATTTTTAAAAAGCTAACTAGATGATTCTAATATGTGGCCAGGATCAAAAACCACTGTTTAAGCTATATGGGCAATTAAATATATACATTATTACTGTAAATAAGGGAAAAGGTGATCTTAGTATCTCTGGGCCCTAGTTTCTTTACCTATTAAAAAGCAGGCTGGGGCCTCCCTGGTGGCGCAGTGGTTGAGAGTCCGCCTGCCGATGCAGGGGATGCGGGTTCGTGCCCCGGTCTGGGAGGATCCCATGTGCCGCGGAGCGGCTGGGCCCGTGAGCCATGGCCGCTGGGCCTGCGCGTCCGGAGCCTGTGCTCCGCAACGGGGGAGGCCACAGCAGTGGGAGGCCCGCGTACCGCAAAAAAAAAAAAAAAGCAGGCTGGAGCAGGTTAGAGGTAGCATGATAAAATGAAAGGAGTCACAAAGCATTAGTTTTGTCAATGAGTTGTCACCTGACACCTGTCTGACCTTAGATTAAAATGTCATTTCTCAGAGACAGTAATACTGCCTTCTCTACAGGGCTGTTGTGTAGCTCAAGATAAATATATTTAATAAAATAGCTCAATAACTATGCTAATAAAATATAAACCATAGTTTTCCAAGATTTATGCTTCTAAAGTTGCACAATTTTAAAGATTACAAATATTTTCACCAGAGATAAAATCTTTTATGATGCTTAAGAAACACATTTCATTTAAAGAATCACCCCTACCTTGAAGTTCAAGATATTTAAATAATAAAATAGAGAACTGATCCTTTTAATACTATTTTAGTTTCTAAAGAGATCAAACGGGATTAAGCTAGCCCTTTTCAAATAAACAGATCAACAGAGCAAATGCCCTTTAAATGGTAATAGCTAATGTTAAAAATTCTTTATTCACTAAAGGGCACTAATAAGGAAAGCTATACACAAAGTAAACTGTTTTAGGAAACGTATGATCTACCTTATCATATATGTATTTAATTTATAAATTTACTTTTTTTTTTTTTAAGGGAATACTTATTTGGGATGGAGAGGATCTTCCCCTGACAGGAAGGAAGCTCTGCCTCAAGAAGGGCTGTTCCATCCAGAGCCAGGCAAAGCCACTGCTCTTTTATAGTCTCACTTTCACATATATCTTGCCCATGATAATATACACTTTCACGTGGTAATTTTTGGGTTTAAGTACAGCATTTGTATTTAGTGATATCTCTTTAATTTTCTACCCAATTTACTTAAAATTGAAAAAAAAATTTAGACATATAAAAACACTGTTCTGCATTTATATGTGGTTCATTTTTAACTCTTCAACTGAAACTGATAGGAATGCCTTTCAAACTTTATATTCATAGTCAATGATAAACTATTAAGTTAATATTCATTCACTTTCATTTCATGATGCTATTACTATTACAATGTGCTATCACTTCTTTCAATGACCTATTTTGTGATTTTAATAGGAAAACACTCGATCTTACCATGATGAAAAACCCACAAGAAACTTCTGAAAAAAGTTATGGATGAAATTTAATTTTAGCCAAAACGTGAAATGAGAAAACTTAGAAAACCAAACAAAACACCAACACACACACACACATGCACACGCACACACACACACACACACACACACACAAACACTGGGCCCTCTTCAGATAATTTTGGCTGATGACACTGCAGAACAGTTAATCTGATAATTAAAATTTTCCAGAACATGTGATGTTTAGATAGAGATCTATGCTGTCAACCAGAATTCAATGCTTCAGTTAAAAAATGTTAAAACTTGAATACATAGACATATTAACAAATTCTTACACTGCAATTGCTTCTGGAGTCCATTAATAAAGACGTGTTCTGATTTATACAAATTAAATTAGCAACATGGTATCTTAAGTATTTTGCAGGTCTTTCCTTAACAACACGCAATCCAGCAAATAAACAAATTTTGTACAGTTCAATGTAAGCAAATACCCAGAGAACCCATCTTCTGAGCAGGAAAACATGCGATCAGTACTGCCCACAGTGGTTCAAATGTGGCCGCAGTAACTACCGACGACTTGAGTTACCAGGAGTTCACCTACCCAAGTTTTCTAGGGGTTCTCCCAGGCCTCACAAACTACGATTCAAAACATCATCTCGCAAACCCATGCCCTGCATGTGCACAAAGGCGCAGTGCTGGAATGAGGAAGCTTCACCAAACAAAATCACAACTCTACTTCACTAAAGAATATGTAGGCTGTTTTTACAGAGCCCCCTCTTGTTGCGCTCCCCTTACCCTTTATATAACTACGTAAGCAGCTCCCCAATTACTGACATCCAAGAAAAGAGCTTTCGATTCCTAAGTCTGGTAACTAGCCACCATCACCATTATTCCTTTTGCATCCTAAAATAAACCCCTCAAGCCGCGATCAAAACACACTGGCCGAACGTCTGGTGTTGACACAGCCCAACCCTGGGCGCTACCCTACCTTTCCGAGCCACTTAGGAGCTATGAAGCAGGCACCACATAATAGAATTGGTAAAGGCACAAATCACGAGACAACGTCTCAGGTCTATGAATGAAAGATCCAATACATTTACTGTCTCGGTTAAGACGAAAACAACAACTTCGAGAGGAAGGGTGGGAGGAGAAGTGCAGGGTGGGGGGAGGTTTTCCTTCCAAGCCCCAGCCGGGCGATTTAAACCCAGTATGAGGCAAACGCAGGGTCGCCGGGCTGGCGGGGCCGGAGTCCTCGGGCGTGACAGCCCCTCAGGAACAGCTCGCGGCTCGGCGCCGGGATCCCTCACGCCGCGGTGCTCGCGGGCCGGGTGGATGTGCAAGGGCGAGGGGGACCGAGCCACCGCGGCCGGGGCGGCGGCCCTGGGCGCACTTCCTCAGTCCTAGCCGCCCCATCCCCAAAAATGGGAGAGGAAGGAAACGAGGAGCGAGGCGGCGGCCAGAGGGAGAAAAGAGGGAGCGGCGAACCCTCGCCTCTGCATCAGGGTGAGGCCAGCAGCAGGCGGGGGAGAGGGAGCGGCGATCGCAGGCGAACTCCGATGCGGGCCGACGCTCGGAGAAACGACCGGCAGGCAGCCCTCGCCCAAGACAAGCACCCACCCGGCCCCATCCCGACCGCGCCCGCTCCCGGCCAGTCCGCGTTCTACTCACGCTTGGGGCTCCTCGAGGCTCCGCGGCTCTAACCGCATCGGGTCCCAGCCCCGCGGGCGGCGGCGGCGGCGGCGGCGCCGAGGGAGAGGAGAGCGGGCGGCACAGCCCCCGCCTCCCGGCCCCTCTCCCCCGCCGCTCCGGAGCTGCCCGGCCGGGCCCGAGCCCTGCCTCGCCGGCGGCCCCAGCCCCAGCGGCCCGGCGGCAGCAGCCCGAGACCTCAGCGGCCGCAGCGGCGGCACCGGAACTGCCGCTTTCTCCTTCTCGTTGCCTCTCCTCGCTAGCCCCAGCCACACGCCCCCGCCCCCGTCTCCTTTCTCTGTCACCCCTGTTTTTTTCCTTTTGTTTCCAGAATAAACTTTATTGGTCTCTTTTTCCGCTCACATCGTGTAAACAAACAACGAACTCTTCCCCACCCCCTCGACTCCCCCCTCCTCGGGCAGAGGAGGGTAAGAGCTGAGGAGGGGCCGAGCCTACTATGCCCCGGAAGCAGATGTGCAAATGAGGGGAAGTGAAACTGAGGAGACCAGGAGTGGGAAGTGGGCAAATCGGGTAACAGTGTGCCAGTGCGTTTGCGCTTTGGTGGTGTTCCTGAAGTTGGGGTGGCGTTATGGGTGCTTTTCTGGCGCGCTGGTATTTAATGCTGTTGTCTTTTGCAGTATTGAGGCTGTTTCGTCATCCTATGGCGGCATATGTGTCGTACATCTGTTTCTACGAGCGAGAGATACAGAAAGGAGTATTGGGAGGAAGCGGGTCCATTCACTTTTCCTCTCGTTTAGGGGCGAGGGAAGGGGATGTGGTGCCTAACCGCCTCTGTCAGTGGCTAACCAGAATTGGATATCAATACTAGAAACAAGGCCTTTTACAAAACGTTGCTACGCGTCCTTCTGCCAACGTAAGGTTAAGTTATAGCCCATCCGGAAAGAGGAATGCACTGCCACATCCCACCGCAATTCTTTGACCCACTCGGGGAGACCTTTTGCAATGTCCTTTTTTTCAGATTTGAGTCAGCTTGTAGGATTCATTTCTGACTATTCAGAATACGTGCTTTTTTCGCGTAGCGCCCACGGAGACTGCAGAAAAGCCATTTCGGTTGCAGATTAGATGCAAGGTGTTTTGGTACTGCGTACCATAGAAACCTCTCTTTGCTTGAGAGTAATAGGATCTGTTGCCTTTTGAGAGCACTACTGATAAGGATGCGCTTTTCTGCGTGTTTCTCCCCCTAGTGGCCTTTCACTGTATTGAAAAGGCGTAGGAACGGTGATTAGTAGAAATCTGTGATACAAGTCCTCAAACTAGGGCTCTCCCTTGAATTTTAAGGAGCAGAGGGCTTGGAAGTGACCCACTCTAGAGATGTTACAGTCCAACTTGTCATCCAGAGCAAAAAGCTAACCAATAACCAGTTTTTGCTGGAGCACACATCCATACCCAATCTTAAATAAGATCCATTCCTATATGTGGTCATAGTTTCATTTGACTGTATTTCTGTATTTCCTGTGCTTTCTCTCTTTTCTTAAGCTCTGGTTTTCATCTCACATTTCAGGGGTCTAAGTTTATAAATATTTTTCTTGAACCAGTGTTTTTCAGCACTTTCAGAACACTGTGTTACTCAAGAGCAGGGAATTTAAAAAAAAAAAAAAAAAAGCAAGCGTAAGGCAGCATTTCCCATATTGTGTTTCCAGGCCCAGAGTTTAGTGAGATATTAATAGATAGTCCTTAGTGAGGAAAAATTATGCTAGGTATATAATTTTTCTAAAATTAATTTTTAATAGAAAAATGCTAATTATATGATTTTTGTTATGTGATAATCTGCCTTTAAGAAACCATGTGTCACAGCAGAAAATGCCATAACTGGTACTTGAATGTATGATTACTCAGAGGTGCAGGATTAGCATTTACTGCCCAATTCACGATTGGTGTATTTGGTTTATTTGGTGACCATTGATCTGTCATGTGTTTTATCTTGCTTCCGAAGGTGTTTACCCTGTAATGCAGTGTTTAGACTATGTTAGGCATCTGTATCAGCAGTCCCCAACCTTTTTGGTACCAGGGATGGGTTTCATGGAAGACAGTTTTTCCATGGACCAGGGCGAGGGGGATGGTTTCAGGGTGATTCAAGCACATAACATTTACTGTGCACTTTATTTTTATTATTATTACATTGCAATATATAATGAAATAATTATACAACTCACCATAATGCAGAATCAGTGGGAGGCCCTGAGCTTGTTTTCTTGCAACTAGATGGTCCCATCTGGGGGTGATGGGAGACAGTGACACCCGAAGTGTGTTGCTTATGTCCAGTCAACCCCATAATCTCGTTTTGGTTGCTGTCACTGCAGAAAACCCTGTTTCACAAAGATAGGATGTTGGAACTGGAATCAGGCTTTTCAGGCAGTCTCAGGCTATTCTGCCTTGACTTTAATCCAGAAAGTATGGAAATTTGAAGTTGTCTCAAACATACTTTTTTTTTTTACATCTTTATTGGAGTATAATTGCTTTACAATGGTGTGTTAGTTTCTGCTGTATAACAGTGAATCAGCTATACATATACATATATCCCCATATCTCCTCCCTCTTGCGTCTCCCTTCCACCCTCCCTAGCCCACCCCCAGGTGGTCACAAAGCACCGAGCTGATCTCCCTGTGTTATGCGGCTGCTTCCCATTAGCTATCTATTTTACATTTGGTAGTGTAATAAGACCATACCACTCTCTCACTTCGTCCCAGCTTACCCTTCCCCATCCCTGTGTCCTCAAGTGCATTCTCTATGTCTGCATCTTTATTCCTGTCCTGCCCCTATGTTCTTCAGAACCTTTTT
This sequence comes from Mesoplodon mirus, assembly GCF_964341445.2. Lineage (NCBI taxonomy): Eukaryota > Metazoa > Chordata > Mammalia > Artiodactyla > Ziphiidae > Mesoplodon > Mesoplodon mirus. The sequence goes on from NC_138982.1 coordinate 51,241,575, forward strand.
TTTTTTAGATTCCATATATATGGGTTAGCATACAGTATTTGTTTTTCTCTTTCCGACTTACTTCGCTCTATATGACAGTCTCTGGGTCCATCCACCTCACTACAAATAACTCAATTTCGTTTCTTTTTATGGCTGAGTAATATTCCATTGTATATATGTGCCACATCTTCTTTATCCATTCATCTGTCGATGGACACTTAGGTTGCTTCCATGTCCTGGCTATTGTAAATAGAGCTGCAATGACAATTGTGGTACATGACTCTTTTTGAATTATGGTTTTCTCAGGGTATATGCCCAGGAGTGGGATTGCTGGGTCATATGGTAGTTCTGTTTTTAGTTTTTAATGGAACCTCCATACTGTTCTCCATAGTGGCTGTATCAATTTACATTCCCACCAACAGTGCAAGAGGGTTCCCTTTTCTCCACACCCTTTCCAGCATTTATTGTTTGTAGATTTTTTGATGATGGCCATTCTGACTGCTGCGAGGTGATACCTCATTGTAGTTTTGATTTGCATCTCTCTAATGATTAGTGATGTTGAGCATCCTGTCATGTGTTTGTTGGAAATCTGTATATCTTCTTTGGAGAAATGTCTATTTAGATCTTCTGCCCTTTTGTGGATTGGGTTGTTTGTTTGTTTTGATATTGAGCTGCATGAGCTGCTTGTAAATCTTAGAGATTAATCCTTTGTCAGTTGCTTCATTTGCAAATATTTTCTCCCATTCTAAGGGTTGTCCTTTCGTCTTGTTTATGGTTTCCTTTGCTGTGCAAAAGCTTTTAAGTTTCATTAGGTCCCATTTGTTTATTTTTGGTTTTATTTCCATTTCTTTAGGAGGTGGGTCAAAAAGGATCTTGCTGTGATTTATGTCATAGAGTGTTCTGCGTATGTCTTCCTCTAAGAGTTTGATAGTGTCTGGCCTTACATTTACGTCTTTAATCCATTTTGAGTTTATTTTTGTGTATGGTGTTTGAAGTGTTCTAATTTCATTCTTTTACATGTAGCTGTCCACTTTTCCCAGCACCACTTATTGAAGAGGTTGTCTTTTCTCCATTGTATATTCTTGCCTCTTTTATCAAAGATAAGGTGACCGTATGTGTGTGGGTTTATTTCTGGGCTTTCTATCCTGTTCCATTGATCTATATTTCTGTTTTTATGCTGGTCCCATATTCTCTTGACTACTGTAGCTTTGTAGTATAGTCTGAAGTCAGGGAGCCTGACCTCCAGCTCCGTTTTTGTTTCTCAAGATTGCTTTGACTACTCGGGGTCTTTTGTGTTTCCATACAAATTGTGAAAGTTTTTGTTCTAGGCCTGTGAAAAATGCCATTGGTAGTTTGATAGGGATTGCACTGAATCTGAAGATTGCTTTGGGTAGTATAGTCATTTTCACAATGTTAATTCTTCCAATCCAAGAACATGGTGTATCTCTCCATCTGTTTGTATCATCTTTAATTTCTTTCATCAGTGTCTTATAGTGTTCTGCATACAGGTCTTTTGTCTCCTTAGGCAGGTTTATTCCTAGGTATTTTATTCTATTTGTTACAATGGTAAATGGGAGTGTTTCCTTAATTTCTCTTTCAGATTTTTCATCGTTAGTGTGTAGGAATGCAAGAGATTTCTGTGCATTAATTTTGTATCCTGTTACTTTACCAAATTCATTGATTAGCTCTAGTAGTTTTCTGGTAGCATCTTTAGGATACTGTATGTGTAGTAACATGTCATCTGCAAACAGTGACAGCTTTACTTCTTTTCCGATCTGGATTCCTTTCATTTCTTTTTCTTCTCTGATTGCTGTGGCTAAAACTTCCAAAGCTATGTTGAATAATAGGGGTGAGAGTGGACATCCTTTTCCTGTTCCTGATTTTAGAGGAAATGTTTTCAGTTTTTCACCATTGGCAGTGATGTTATCTGTGGGTTTGTCATATTTGGCCTTTATTATGTTGAGGTAAGTTCCCTCTATGCCTAATTTCTGGATAGTTTTTATCATAAATGGTTGTTGAATTTTGTCAAAACTTTTTCTGGTGGGAGGGAGACACAAGAGCGAGGCGATATGGGGATATATGTATATGTGTAGTTGATTCACTTTCTTAGTTTTGCAGAAACTAACACACCATTGTAAAACAGTTATACTCCAATAAAGATGTTTTTAAAAAAAAGCTTTTTCTGCATCTATTGAGATGATCATATGGTTTTTCTCTTTCAATTTGTTAATATAGTTTATCACATTGATTGATTTGCATATTTTGAAGAATCCTTGCATTCCTGGGATAAACCCCACTTGATCATGTTTTATGATCCTTTTAATGTGCTGGTGGATTCTGTTTGCTAGTATTTTGTTGAGGATTCTTGCGTCTATGTTCTTCAGTGATGTTGGTCTGTAGTTTTCTTTTTTTGTGACATCTTTGTCTGGTTTTGGTATTGGTGATTCTGGCCTTGTAGAATGAGTTTGGGAGTATTCCTCCCTCTTCTATATTTTGGAAGAGTTTGAGAAGGATAGGTGTTAGCTCTTCTCTAAATGTTTGATAGAATTCATGGCAGACAGATTCTTAACCACTGTGCCACCATGGAAGTCCCAGGAAACATACTTTTAAGATTTCAGTTCTTTTCCATTTGTTAAGGTTTATTTTGCCCCAGAATATCTTGGTAAATGTCCTATGTGCCCCTATAATAGAACATTTCATGTGTGTTATTGGGTGGAATGTTTTATGTTAATCATATGAATTTGGTTGATAATGTTAGATCTTCTATATCCTTACTGGTTTTCTCCAGTAGTTCTGTCCATTTCTGGGAGAGGAGCATTGGTGTCTCCAACTATAATTGTGGACTTGTCTATATCTCCTTTCATTCCTGTGTAGTTTTGCTTTACATATCTTGAAGCTCTCTTGTTAGCTGTAAACACATTTAGAGTTATGTGTTTTTGATGAATTGCCTCTTTTTATCATTATGTACTGTCTTTGTCCCTTGTAATATCCCTGTTCTGAAATCTATTTTTTCTAATAATAATGTAGTTACTCCACCTTTCTTTAATTAGTTTTTGTATGATATATATTTTCCTATCTTTTTATTTATCTATCTATATTGTTATACTAAAAATGGATTACTTGTAGACAATACATAGGTCTGTCTTTTTTATTTTTAAATGTTTATTTACTTATTTATTTATTTTTGGCTGCATCAGGTCTTAGTTGTGGTGCATAGGCTCTTCATAGCGGCATGCGTGCTTCTCTGTAGTTGTGGTGTGCAGACTCCGTAGTTGTAGCGCGTGGGCTTGGTTGCCCTGCTGCATGTGGGATCTTAGTTCCCTGACCAGGGATCAAACCCACTTCCCCGGCATTGGAAGGCGAATTCTTAACCACTGGACCACTGGGGAAGTCCAAGGTCTCTCTTTTTTAATCCAATCTGATGTTCTCTTTTTTTAATCACTGTGTTTAGATTATTTACTTTTAATGTAATTATTGATATGATTGCCTTTAGGCCTACTATTTTATTATTTATTTTCTGTTCCCTATGTTTAAAAAAAATTTTTTTGTTCCTACTTTCCTGCCTTCTTGCAGATTATTTGAGTATTTTAATATTACATTTTAATTAATTTATGTATTATCTTTTTGGTTATATCTTTCTATTTTTTTATAGTTCCTCTATGGCTTACAACATATATATACATAAACTTTCACAGGCTACTGAGTGTATTACATCACTTCAAGTAAAATGTGGAAAGACACCATGCAGCCATATAGGTCCCTCTCCCCACCACTCACTGACCTTTATGGTATAGTTAGTATATGTATTATATTGATATATATGGAATCCCCATTAGACAATTTTATAATTTTTGCTTTCAACAGTTATACAGGCATACCTTATTTTATCATGTTTCACTTTATTGCACTTTGCAGACATTTCATTCTTTTTGCAGATGGAAGGTTTGTGACAACCCTGAGTCAAACACGTATATTGGTGCCATTTTTACAACAGCATTTGCTTACTTCATGTCTCTGTGTCACATTTTGGTAATTCTCATGACATTTCAAACTTTTCAATATTATTATATTTGCTCTGGTGATCTGTAATAAGTGACCTTTCTTGTTGCTACTATGACTTGTTGAAGGCTCAGATAATGGTTAGCATTTTTTAGCAATAAAGTATTTTAAAATTAAGTTAATTACATTTTTTGACATAATGCTATTGCACATTTAATAGACTACAATATAGTGTAAACATAACTTTTATATGCACTGGGAAACCAAAAAAATTATTTGACTTGCTTTATTGTGATATTTGCTTTATTGAGGTGGTCTGTAACTGAATCTGCAATATCTCTAAGGTATTCCTGTACATATTTTAGAGAACCTAAGTGGAAAAAACTAATCTTTTAAATTTACTCATCCATTTTCCATTTCCATTTCTCTACTTTCATACCTGAAAACCCATGTTTCATTCTGGTATCATTTCCTTTTAGCCTAAAGAATTTCAATTAGTATTTCTTTTAGAGCAAGTCTTCTGTTGACACATTCTCTTAGTTTTCCTTCATTTGAGAATATTTTTATTTTGTTTTTATTCCTAAGGGATATATTCATTGGTCATAGAATTCTGAGTTAACAGGGTTTTTCCCCTATGGCTTTAAAGATGTTGTTCTACTCTCTTCCCTATCTATGATCATACAAATAGTTTTTTCCCTGTATGTAATTTGTCTTGAAAATTCTCTCTAGATTATTTCAAATTTTGACATTTTTTGTTTGAATGGTTTGATTATGTGTTGAGGGTTTTTTGTTTGTTTGTTTTGTTTTTCTTTGAGTTTATTCTGTTTGGGTTTGCTGAGGGCCTGAATTTGAAAACTTATGTAATTCACTAAATTTGGGAAGTTTTCAGCAGTTGTTTCTTCATATATTTTCCTGCCCAATTTCCTTCTCCTTTTCTGGGAATCCAACGACAAGAATGTTAAGACATTTTGATATTGTACTCCATCTCTCTAAGGCTCTGTTCATTGTTTCTATCTTTTTTCTCTCTCTTGTTTGTATTGGATAATTTCTATTGATCTGTCTTCCGGTTCACTTACTTTTATCTTTTTTATCCATTTCTGCTTTTGAGCCCACCAAGGGAATTTTAAAATTTCAGATATTGTATTTTTCAATTTGTAATTTTCTAATTGGCTCTTTTTTATGGTTTCTAGTTCTCTGCTAAGAACCTGTATTTTCCCATTCATTTCCATACCTCAGGAAGCATAGCTACTAATATACCTTGCAGGTATTTTTATGAAGTTCAATTGGGAGAAACAGCTCTTAAGGGAAAAATAATCAGTTTTACTGCATTTTAAAAAATTCAACATTGTTAAAAAAATTTTGCATGTAGACCACAAGAAAGAACCATTTTCTTATACTCAGTAGCTATGGTTAAAACTAATTCTATGGTTGCCAAATATATTTTCAGTGCCATTGTATAGTCTAAGGATTTACATACCATTTTGTTCAAATATTTCTGCCTAAGAAACAACAGGAATATTTGTGTTTGGAACCCCTTATATTAGTTAAATATCAGGGTGTTAGAAGGGTAGGATCATGAGGTTCTAATAGAAGGGACATTTCAATGTTGGGTAAAACAAATCTTTTAATATAGCTAAGTGATTTTCAGTGCACCCTAACTCAGGGATACCTGAATGTTGAAAAACATGCAGTTCATTTTCTTCTTCACTTTGGTGTACGATTCTCATGTGAAACAAAAATTTTACTTTGTGCTGCAATAAAAACAAATTGTAGAAGGAGATTTGATTTTGTAGTAAGAGTATCCATTTCAATGACATCATCCTAATAGTTAGTGGGTGTTATATGATAATAAGGCAAAAACCACTGTTCTCATTTAAATGTTGGCAAATGTAATTTTATAAAAGCTGCTTCACTCAAATGTTATTTTTACTCTTTAAAAATAATACATGACAATAGGACTTCCCTGGCGGTCCAGTGGTTAAGACTCTGCACTTCCACTGCAGGGGGCACGGGTTTGATCCCTGGTCTGGGAACTAAGATCCCACATGCCTGCCGTGTGGCATGGCCAAAAAACAAACAAACAAACAAACAAAAATGACATTAAAGAAATGTTTAAAGGAAAAAAATAAAGTCTCCCAAAAGGTAAAAGATGGTTATTTTTACTTTGGTATACATCTTCTAGTCTTTTTTCCCTGATATATATACACACAAAAATTATTTTACAAAATAGTCAATAATTACAACTACCTTAGATGTCCTTCAATAAATGAATAGTTAAAGAAACTGGTACACCCATGACATGTAATACTACTCAGCAGTAAAAAAGGACAAACTGCTGATACACACAACTTGGATGAAGATTGAGATTCATCTTCTTTAGTAAACGACTTATTCTACCTCTTTGCCATGTTTCTAGTCTCTTCACTTACTTGAAATGCCATATTTATCACGTAATAAATTCCTATATACCTCTGAATCTATTTCTGAACTTTACTCGGTTCCATTAATCTCTCTGACTATGCTAGCATGGCAGTATTTGAATCATGGTAGCTTTATTATTCATTTTGATATCTGATAGATCAATTTTGCTCTCATTATTCTCTTCAGAAATGTATTGGCTAGGGACTTCCCTGGTGTCACAGTGGTTAAGACTCCGTGCTCCCAATGCAGGGGGCTGGGGTTTGATCCCTGGTCAGGGAACTAGATCCCACATGCATGCCGCAACTAAGGAGCCCATCTGCCACAACTAAGACCTGGCACAACCAAATAAATAAATAAATAATTTTTAAAAAATGTATCGGCTAATCTTTTCGAGAAATTTTAAATTCAGAAAAGTACAAAAAATTATATAACACCCATTTTCCTTCTACCCAGAATTAACAATTATCTAGCAGTCTGTTATGTCTGAGTGACATTTATTGTTTCACATCAAATAAATAAAATACTACAGTAAAGCTAAGTATTATCTGACCCCATACCCAAGCTGCATTCTAATTCTTTCTTCCCCAGAACTATTTTTAATTTGTTATTTTTCCTTCTTAGTTTTATTCTAAAGTTCTGCATTTTCATACTTTACCTACCTATATCTAGGAACAAGAAGTAGTATTATTATTTTAAAATTATTTTTAAAAATAGTGTTTTGGTACATTTTTAGCCTTTTTTTACTCAACTTTATCTTTTTGAGATCTATCTATGTTGGTATATGTTGATCTAGTTTATTTATTTTAAAGGCCTGGCACACTTTTCTCTCCACTCCCAACTCCTGTATTCACTTGGCTTGCTTGCTTACTTCTTTCAAGTCTTTATTCAAATGTCAGTATGGATTTCCCTGACCATCCTTTTATTTATTTATTTATTTTTTTTGTGGTACACGGGCCTCTCACTGTTGTGGCCTCTCCCGTTGCGGAGCACAGGCTCTGGACATGCAGGCCCAGCAGCCATGGCTCACGGGCCCAGCCGCTCCGCGGCATGTGGGATCTTCCCGGACTGGGGCACGAACCCGTGTCCGCTGCATCGGCAGGCAGACTCTCAACCACTGCGCCACCAGGGAAGCCCCCTGACCATCCTTTTAAAAATCACACACACACACTCTCTCCCAGGGCTCCTGTTAGCCCTTCCCAGCTTTGTTTTTCTCCATAGCTCCTATTACCATCAAACATACTGTGTACTTCTTTGTTTGTTTATTATATATCTCCTTCTACAAGAATGTAAACTACATGAAGGCAAGGATTTTTGTGTGTATTAATAACTGCTATGTTTCCAGTTGTCAGAACAGTGCTTGGCACATAGCAGCCAGTCAATAAATATTTATTGAATGAACCAATGCATTTTAGTGATATGCCAATCAATGGTCAGGTTATTTTCAATTTTTCCAGATTACAAGCAATACTGCATCGGATATCCTTGTATGGCTCATGCATGAATGTGAATTTCTAGGTAGTAGCGTGCCCATGTTTTCAATTTTGTTGAACTGCTAAATTGCTTTCACCAGTTGCTATTCCAATTTACCATCCTACTAGTTGTGAGTTTCCCCTTATCTTTTGTAGCAATTTATCATGTAAGAATTTTTAACTTTTCTAATCTGTTGAGTAAAAACTGACATTCCGGGCTTCCTTGGTGGTGCAGTGGTTGAGAATCTGCCTTCCAATGCAGGGGACACGGGTTTGAGCCCTGGTCTGGGAAGATCCCACATGCTGCGGAGCAACTAGGCCCCTGAGCCACAACTACTGAGCCTGCGTGTCTGGAGCCTGTGCTCTGCAACAAGAGAGGCCACGATAGTGAGAGGCCCGCGCACCGCGATGAAGAGTGGCCCCCGCTTGCCGCAACTGGAGAAAGCCCTCGCACAGAAACGAAGACCCAACACAGCCATAAATAAATAAATAAATAAATAAAAATGAATATTTGGTAAAAAAAAAAACCTGACATTCCGTTATCAATTTATTTTCTTTTAACAGTATTACTCATGAGCTTCCTTTTGCTCTTTTTTTTAAATTTTAACACAGTTAATACATGCACATAGTTAAAAAATATAATACTGAAAAGATTATATAGAAAACAGTAGTTCCCCATTCCTTCTATCCTATAATTTGTATTAAAGCTCTATTTTGCAATTTATTGATTTAGCTCTTTTACATAGACACATATACACCCTTGCTTCCCCTCCTTTTATAGACTCAGTGTAATTATAATTTGCAGTTAAGGATCAGTACTTACGTTATGACTATATTAATATTGTTAACTTCATAGCCAAGTAGTGTGTGCTTTTCTGTCTTGAAAAGCTTTTAATTTTCCTTAAGAAAATAATTGCATCATGTATCAAATGTGTATTTTTCTATGTACCTATTCTTACTATTTTTTCCAATTACATATCAATTCTGTCATGTGCCTAATACTAGTTCTCTTCATCCAATGCTCAGAAATATCAGCTAGTCTATTAATTCCACTTGTTTTTTCTCAGAGACCCTCATCCTGGAGCCCTTTATCCTCCTGTTCCAGTCCAGAATGGTTACTTCCTCAGCTCCTGCAGTCTGTCATCTGGGACATCCCTCTGCTATTCCCTATTCTAGAGTCGTTTTCCGGATCCTGTGCTTTCCTCTTCCTTGATTACCTCCTCATTTCAGAGGAGTACTCCTCCAGTAGCTTCCTGAGAAAGGGTGAATGAGAAGTAAATTCTTTGAGATCTCGTATATCTGAAAAGGTTTTCATTGTATTCTAGTGGTTTTCAACCCTGGTTGCATATTGGAATTACATGGGAGAGCCTTAAAAGCAAAAACAAAAGCAAAATCTTCTCAGATCCTGCCTTAAACCAACTAAATGAGAATTCTGATACCAGGATTTAATAGTTCTCCAGGAGATTCTAATGTGATGCTGGGGTTGAAAACCAGATTTTCTCAAACTCGAAATGAAGGTTTAGCTGGATGTGGCAGGCCAAATTCTAACATGGTCCTCAAGATTTCCTTTCCCTGATGCATAATACACTTCTGTTAAGTGTGGATGGTACTAGTACATATGATGGGGTATTATTCCATGAATAACTTACTAATAAGTTGACTCTGAGTTAATAAAAAGAGGGATTATCCTGACTGGCTCTTAATGTTATTAGGTGAATCCTTCAAGAGAAGGTAAAACATCAGAGAGATGTTCTCCTGTTGGCCTTGAAGACGAAGCAAATTGTTATGTTGGGAGAGGAGGGAGCCATATGGCAATGACATGAGGGGAAGCCATTAGGAGCTGAGAGCAGTCTCAGGCTGACAGCAAGAAAACAAGGTCTTCTGTCATATTGCTTCAAGGAACTGACTTCTGCCAACAACTCAGATGAGATTGGAAGAGGACTTTAAGTTCCAGATGACAGCACAGCTTCAGCTGACACTGTAGCTTTGTAAGACCCTGAACAAGAAACCCAGCTACTCTGTGCTCAGACTTCTAACCCACAGAAACTATGAGATAATAAATGGGTGACTGAGATTATGGTAATTTGCTCTATAGCAATAGAAAACTGATAATACAGCTGAGTATAGTATTCTGGGAGGGAAATCATGTTCCCTATGAACTTTAGGAGCATTGCTCCATTGGCTTGTAACTATGTTGCTATCATGAAATTAGATACCATTCTAATCCCCATCTTTTTGGAGCCATTTGTGAGTAAATTTCACAGAACACATCCCTTTACCATTAAATATTCAAGTGTGTATTTCATAAGAGCAAAGACATCCACTTAAATAACAACAGTGAAATTATAAAAATCTGGAAATTTAACTTTGTTATAATACTTTTATCCACAGATTTTATTAAAAGTTCACCATTTATCCTAATAATGTCCTTTGTAACATTTAAAAAATGACCAGGATCCAATCCAGGGTCACGCACTGCATTCAGTTTCCAAGTTTTTATGTCTCTGTAATATTGAACAGTTCCTCAGACTTTCTTTGTCTTTTATGACATTGACATTTTTGAAAAAAACAGGCCAGTTATTTTGTAGAATGTCCCTCAATTTGGGGTTGTCTGATGTTTTGTCATGCTTAGATTCAGGTTATACATTTTTGGCAGGAATACTGCATAAATGTTGTTGTGTTCTTTTCAATACATTTTATCAGGAGGTACATGATGTCAATTTGCCCTATTATTTGTGATATTAACTTTTTTATTGAAGTATAGTTGATCTACAATGTTGTGTTAATTACTGCTGAACAGCAGTGATTCAGTTATACATACATACATATATATACACATTCTTTTTTTATATTCTTTTCCATTATGGTTTATCATAGGATATTGAGTATAGTTCTCTGTGCTATACAGTAGGACCTTGTTGATTATCCGTTCTCTATATAAAAGCTCACATCTGCTAACCCCAGCCTCCCACTCCATCCCTCCCCCAACCCCCGCCTCCCCTTGGCAACCACCATGTAATACTAACTTTAATCACTTGGTTAGAATGGTATCTGTCAAATTGCTCCACTATAACTTACTATTTTTCCTTTTATAATTAATAAATAAATATGTGGAAATTCTTGACTATATAATTATTCTGTTCTCAAATTACTTCACCTACCAGTTTTAGAATTTTTGTCGATTCTTGCCTGACTCAATTGTCACCATTTTAAAATGATCTAAATTAATTGTTGCATTTACTTTTTAAAAATTAATTAATTAATTAATTAACTTTTGGCTGAGTTGGGACTTGTTGCTGCACGCGGGCTTTCTCCAGTTATGGAGAGTGGGGGCTACTCTGTTGCGGTACGTGGGCTTCTTATTGCAGTGGCTTCTCTTTTTTTTTTTTTTTTTTTTTTTTCTTCTTTTTGCGGTATGCGGGCCTCTCACTGCTGTGGCCTCCCCCGTTGCGGAGCACAGGCTCCGGATGCGCAGGCCCAGCGGCCATGGCTCACGGGCCCAGCCGCTCCGCGGCATATGGGATCCTCCCAGACCGGGGCACGAACCCGTATCCCCTGCATCGGCAGGCGGACTCTCAACCACTGCGCCACCAGGGAGGCCCTGCAGTGGCTTCTCTTGTTGTGGCTCACAGGCTCTAGGTGCGTGGGCTTCAGTAGTTGTGGCACACAGGCTTAGTTGCTCCGCGGCATGTGGGATCTTCCTGGACCAGGGCTCGAACCCGTGTCCCCTGCATTGGCAGGTGGATTCTTAACCACTGCACCGCCAGGGAAGTCCACATTTAGTTTTAAGTGATCTGTTTTTCTCTCTGAGAGTTCTAAACTCTCTATTCTAAGTGTACCATAATTTTATGATTTTTGGTACTAGGGTTTAATGATACTGGTGTAGTTTTTCTTTATTCATATTCCTGGATACTCAGTAGATTCTTTTAATCTGGGAATTCTTGTCTTTTGGAAAAACTTATTTTGGTTGTTTTCTTTCTTCCATTTTCTTCGTTTGGAATTCTTTTTAGTCATATATTTATACCTCCTGTACCATTCTTCTTTTGGTTTTTGTTAATATTATCTGCACTATAGTCTGTCTCTTTAACCTTTCCTTTGCTGTACCATATGGAACATATCAATCTGATCCCTCTATTGAATTTTTAGTTTTTATGATTATGTTCCAAAATTTCCAGAGCTATTTCTTATTCTCTGATTGTTACTTAAAATAAAATCCTGTCCTTAAAAAAAATGTTGTCCCTGTACCCAGCCAATGAGCATAACAAAATGTCTGGATGTTTTCATTTGTATATTTTCTTGCTTCTGGATTGGGGTTCCTTCCCCCTCACTCACTCTCCACCCCTGTTTTGTTTGTTTCAGTATTACATGTTAGAGACTTTCCTCAAATGTTTGGTGACCCAGACTATCCATTTATATTTTAGAATGAGGTACTAAAAAGGCTGAGTGGTAGGCTTCACGGTAGGGTGATTCAGCTGTTAGAATGCCTAGACATTAGTATTAGATGCTAGTAAGTAATTGTCCCAGAGCCGCTCAGTTTCTTTTTAAAAAATGATCCTCTAGTCTTCTGCTTGTGAGATATGTGTCTGACCATTGGGATTCCTAGGATGAAGGGAGGATCCTAGCTCGTCACTACTCAGAATTCAGGTTTTTACAACGTACTTTCTCTCCTACTCTTTGCTGTGCCTGTTTTGTCTAAGCATAGAGCCTTTCTGATTTCAGTTTCTTCAAAGAGGATAGTGATTTGGCTGTGCTGAATTGAGGAGAGAACCTGTTATTCCAGTCATTTTGCATACAAACTTTTGACGAATTTCTCTGTTTTCATCCCTGCCTCTCATCCTTGCAACTAGGGTTTGACCCATCCATATTTTGAGCTTGTCAGGGATTCAGTGAGGTAAATCAACATGCTTCTCTTTGATAGGCATCTTACCTTATTGCATCCTCTTCTCTTCTGTTATCATTTCTATTTGTTTTTCATCTTCCCAAAATTTGCTGATATCATTTGCCATTGTCCTCCTTTTCCCTGGGAGTTTATTTATCTTTTTCAAGAATCCATTTAATGTCATTTTTAGGTGGGACTGGAAGAAGAGGAACTAAACATCTACAATCAATGTGCCATCCATTTCTGTCCATTTTAATGTATTTATTCTTCCTGATGAACTTATAATCAGTTTCCATGTTATACTAACTCACCTACCCATCCACACACGGAAATTTATATAAAATTACATTGAATCCATAGGTTAATTTGAGAGGAACTGATATTTCTACAATACTGAATCTTCCATTCTCCATTTATTCAAGGGTTCTTTGATATGTTTCAGTAAATTACTCTCAGGTGCTTCTTATAAATCTTGTATGTGTCCTGTTTCCTGTAATTGTACTGATAGATATTTCATCTTTTTGATTGCTCTATGGAATAACCCCCTACTCTAACTACCCCCATTACATTTCTAATTGATTATAGAACAGATTTGTATCTTGTACGGATCACTTTGATGAACTGCAAGTTCTGAAAAAGTATAGTTGATATTTTTATGTAAGTGTGTATAAATGTAATTAATAGATGTGTATCATTTTATAACAAGAATATGAAATGAAAGCTGTTTTATTAAGCTTGGTAAATTTTGTTAATAATTATTACCTTTTATTTTCTTGTAGCAGTTAATCTGTGAGACTTTTTTTTGTTTTCTTTTTATGCAAATAAGCATTATACGTTAGAAGTTCCCTTGATGGAGACCTATTCACAAACTTTCATTTGAGAAGTATTCCATGATCAAATAAATTTGAAAAATGCTGTCTTAAAATACCTGCCAACACTTAGCACAGTACTAGACACTTAGCAGTAGTTCAACAAGAACTTACTGAGTAAACAAATATATTTAATCTTCCCAACCATCTTCTTTCCTTCAGGCTTATTCTCTAAACTCAGACAGATGGGAAACATTTTCTAAAAACTCTCCAAGGTGAATATTTCATAATATCCCTAGAAACCCATGTTAGTGTTTGACAAGTCTCAATGTCAGGAAACTTCCTTACCCTAAGGCTATTTTGCTGTAGTTTAAGTCATTTCCTTTTATTCTTTCTTTAATGCTGTTAGAAAATAGGTTTCCATTCCTTGTGTATAAATCTGAGAAGGTTACATGGAACTAAAATTTAGTTTAAGGTGTGCTTTAGAAATTCGTTTTTCCTCTTTCCACTATGATTCTGTAAAATGAGGATAATTCTGCCACCCACAAAAAAAGTGGATTTATTTATTTTGTTTATTTACTTATTTATTTTTGGCTGTGTTGGGTCTTCGTTGCTGTGTGCAGGTTTTCTCTAGTTGCGGCAAGCGGGGGCTACTCTTTGTTGTGGTTCATGGGCTTCTCATTGCAGTGGTTTCTCTTGTTGTGGAGCACAGGCTCTAGGCTTGCGGGCTTCAGTAGTTGTGGCATGTGGGCTCAGTAGTTGTGGCTCACGGGCTCTAGAGTGCAGGCTCAGTAGTTGTGGTGCACGGGCTTAGTTGCTCTGCGGCATGTGGGACCTTCCCGGACCAGGGCTCAAACCCGTGTCCCCTGCATTGGCAGGTGGATTCTTAACCACTGCACCCCAAAAAAGTGGATTTATTTATATCAGAATATTGGAAAAATATGTCCAACAATTTTAGAAAAGTGATACTTCAATATGAAAATGTTTACCTTGCTCTCCTCAGAACTCTTTAAACCAATGGTTTCAAACTTGACTAATTTTTATTTTTTATAAATTTATTTATTTTATTTATTTATTTTTGGCTGCTTTGGGTCTTCGTTGCTGCACGTGGGCTTTCTCTAGTTGTGGCGAGTGGGGGCTACTGTTCGTTGCGGTGCGTGGGCTTCTCATAGCGGTGGCTTCTCTTGTTGCAGAGCATGGGATCAAGGCATGCGGCTTCAGTAGTTGTGGCACACGGGCTTCAGTAGTTGTGGCATGCAGCTTCAGTAGTTGTGGCTCACGGGCTCTAGAACACAGGCTCAGTAGTTGTGGAGCACAAGTTTAGTTGCCCCACGGCATGTAGGATCTTCCTGGATCAGGGCTCAAACCCATGTCCCCTGAATTGGCAGGCAGATTCTCAACCACTACGCCACCAGGGAAGTCCCTTGACTAAGTTTTAAAAACACTTGGGGAACTAAATAGATATAAAGATTTTTGGTCCCATGAAAATGTACTGAATTTGATTACCAGAAGGGTAGTGCTTGGAAACTTGTAATTAAAAAAAAAAATCCACTCTGGAAGCTTTTAGGATCTCCTTTTTATTTCTAGTGTTATCGTGTTTTGGTTTGGGTCATTTTTCATGCTTTGTGCTAGGCAGTGGGGAAGTTCTTTTAAGAAGTTAGAGATGTGTCCTTCAATTTGGGGAAAATTTTTAATTTAATTATCCCCCCTTTTATTTTCTTTGTTTTCTCTTCCTGAAATTCCAATTATTTGGGAATTTGAGCATCTGGATTAAAACTGTGTTTTTCTTACCATTTTTCTGAGAGTAACCATCTCTGACTTTTTAACTTTACCTTTTAATGTGCCTACTAAATTTTTTTTGATGGTCATGCTTTGATCATATTTATAATTTCCTAGAGCTATTTTTCTTCTTGTGTGGTGGGTTAAAGTATTTCCACAAATTCTTTGATGCACCCATCTAAAAGCAAAGCCTAATAATCCTCGCTTTGAGTATGGACTAGACTTAGTGACTTGCTTCTAATGATTATAAAAAGTACAAGTGAGAGTGTGTGGTTTTTGCATACCAGGTCATAAAGGGCAATGTGGCTTTCTTATTGCTCTTTCTTTGGATTACTTGCTCTGGGGGAAGCCAGTTGCCATGTTGTGAGAACACACAATAGTGTTACAGAGAGTTCCATGTAGTGAGAAACTAAGGTCTCCTGCCAACAGCTATGTAATAAGTCATGTGAAGGAAGATCTTCCAGCCCCTGTCAAGTCTTCAGAAAACTGCAGCAATCTCATGAGAGACTTTGAGCCAGACCATGCTGCTGATTTCCTCCCAGATTCATGACCCACAGAAACTGTGTAAGATAGTAAATGTTTGTTGTAAGTTGCTTAGTTTGGGGATAATTTGTCATGCAGCAATAGATAACTAACATATCTTGCCTCTGAATGTTTCTTTTTATAGCATCCTATTCTTGTTTCTGATGCCCTATCTTCTGTCATTTCATAGTACATTAGTAATCTTTATTTGCTTATTTTAAGTTTTCTTTTCCTCACTACATTTCCTCTAATTCCTTTGAATTTCTTTTTTTTTGGATTCAGGGTAGTTGACAAAAAAACCAAAGAGATGGAAGCGGGTACAGATTCTGGACATGAGGTCACGGGAGAGGAGGCAAACAAACAGCTAACATCTGCTACAGGAATCAAGGAAAACAAAGTAAAAGGAAAAACTTAAATAGCCTGTAAGAGAAAGAGATGTATGAATATATTTTAGAGGTGTTTGTTTGTTTTGCTCTTTGTTTGTTTTGCTCACGATATCATCAACTATCATCAGCACTCAGATTCCTTAGTCCACAGCATCTTTGGCAAAGATTTCTAATATAGTGTAGGTTAGAAGTACTCAGTGGTGCCTCTTTACTGTTTTACTTGGATTGAATTCTCCTATTCCTAAAGCTGTATTATAGATAAACCAAGGTGTTATAAGGCTGTGTTAAGAAAACCTGCATATTGTTTGTATAACTAGTGGATTGAGAGTTGAGTTAGTCTGATGGTAGGTTTCAGACAAAACTAAAGGTCAATGGAATCATTGTAGACTCCATCACCTCCTGTCTGTCACCTTGAGTATGTTTTTCAAATGTTAAGAGCCTCTTTTGTCAAATGGGAATAATAATAGATCCTACCCTGGGGTATTATAAAGATTTAATGAGATAAGTTGCTTAGAAGAGCACTTGGCACCCTGTTCCCTTTTTTCCTCTTATTCTCCATCTGCTTCCCCTTCTTCTCTCCTTTCTTCTCTTCTCATTCTTTTCTTCCTTTTCTACTTCTCTTTCTCCACCTCATATTTCTCCTTATTACAAGCATATATCATTTTATTGCACTTTGCAGACACTGCATTTTTTACAAATTGAAGATTTGTGGCAACTCTGTGTCGAGCAAGTCTATTGGCACTATTTTTCCAATAGCACTGGTTCACTCCGTGCCTCTGTGTCACATTTTGGTAACTTTCACAATATTTCAAAATTTATTATTATTATTATATTTGTTGTGGTGATCTGTGATCAGTGATCTTAGATGTTACTACTGTAATTGTTTTGGGGCACCACGAACATATAAGATGGCAAACTTAATGGATAAACGTTGTATGTATGCTGACTGTTCCATGGACTGGCCATTCCCTAGTCTCTCTCCCTCCCCTCAGGCCTCTCTATTCCCTAAGACACAATAATATTGAAATTAGGCCAATTAATAACCCTACAGTGGCCTCTAAATGTTCAAGTGAAAGGAAGAGTTGCATGTTTCTCACTCTATATCAAAAACTAGAAATGATTAAGCTTAGTGAGAGAGGCATGTTGATAGTCAGGATAGGCCAAAAGCTAGGCCTCTTGTGCCAGTTAGCCAAATTGTGAAAAAGTTCTTGAAGGAAATTAAAAGCGCTACTCCGGTGAACACATGCATGATAAGAAAGTAAAACAGTCTTATTGCTGATATGCGGAAAGTTTTAGTAGTCTGTATAGAAGATCAAACCAGCCACAACATTCCCTTAAGCCAAAGCTTAATCCAGAGCAAGGCCCTAACTCTCTTCAATTCTATGAAGGCTGAGAGAGGTAAGGAAGCTGCAAAAGAAAAGTTTGAATCTAGAAGAGGTTTAAGGATCCACCTCCATAACATAAAAGTGTAAGGTGAAGCCTCAAGTGCTGATGCAGAAGCTGTAGCAAGTTATCCAGAAGATCCATGAAGGTGGCTATTCTAAACAGATTTTCAATGTAGATAAAACAGCTTTATATTGGAAGACTATGCCATTTAGGACTTTCATAGCTTGAGAGGAGAAGTCAATGCCTGGCTTCAAAGCTTCAAAGAACACAGTGATTCTCTTGTTGGAGGCTATGCAGCTGGTAACTTTAAGTTGAAGCCAATGCTCATTTACCATTCCCTAAATCCTAGGGCCCTTAAGGATTATGATAAATATACTCTGCCTGTGCTCTATATGTGGAACAACGAAGCCTGGATGACAGCACATCTGTTTACAACATGGTTTACTGAATATTTTAAGACCACTGTTGTAACTTGCTCTTCAGAAAAAAAGATTTCTTTCAAAATAATACTGCTCATTGACAATGCATCTGACCACCCAAGAGCTCCAATGTAAATGTGCAACAGAGTAATATTTCCATGTCTGCTAACACAGCATCCATTCTGCAGCCCATGGATTAAGGAGTAATTTCAGCTTTTAAGTCTTATTATTATTTTTTTAAATAAATTTATGTATATATTTTTGGCTGTGTTGGGTCTCTGTTGCTGTGCACGGGCTTTCTTTAGTTGTGGCAAATGGGGGCTACTCTTCGTTTGCGGTGCGTGGGCTTCTCACTGCGGTGGCTTCTCTTGTTGTGGAGCATGGGCTCTAGGTGCGCGGGCTTTAGTAGTTGTGGCTCGCAGGCTCTAGAGCTCAGGCTCAGTAGTTGTGGTGCACGGGCTTAGTTGCTCTGCGGCATGTAGTATCTTCCCAGACCAGGGCTTGAACCCGTGTTCCCTGCATTGACAGGCGGATTCTTAACCACTGCGCCACCAGGGAAGCGCCCGTCTTATTATTATTATTATTTTTACATCTTTATTGGAGTATAATTGCTTTACAATGGTGTGTTAGTTTCTGCTTTATAGCAAAGTGAATCAGTTATACATATACATATGTTCCCATATCTCTTTTCTCTTGCGTCTCCCTCCCTCCCACCCTCCCTATCCCACCCCTCTAGGTGGTCACAAAGCACCGAGCTCAGGGACTTCCCTGGTGGCACAGTGGTTAAAAATCTGCTTGCCAATACAGGGGACACGGGTTTGATCCCTGGTCCAGGAAGATCCCACATATCATGGAGCAACTAAGCCCGTGCACCACAACTACTGAGCCTGCGCTCTAGAGCCTGCAAGCCACAACTACTGAGCCCACCCACTGCAATTACTGAAGCCCATGGACTCAAGGGCCCACATGCCTCAACTACTGAGCCTGTGTGCTGCAACTACTGAAACCCGCGCCTAGAGCCCATACTCCGCAACAAGAGAAGCCACCACAATGAGAAGCCCACGCACCGCCAATGAAGAGTAGCCCCCACTTGCCACAACTAGAGAAAGCCCGTGTGCACAAATGAAGACCCAACGCAGCCAAAAATAAATAAATAAAATAAATAAATCTTTTAAAAAGGAAATATATTTTTTAAAGGCTATAGCTGCCATAGATAGTGATTCCTCTGATGGATCTGAGCAAAGTAAATAGAAAATCTTCTGGAAAGGATTTATCATTCTAGATACCATTAAGAACATTTGAGATTCATTGAAAGAGGTCAACATAACAACATTAGTAGGAGTTTGGAAGAAGTTGATTCCGATCCTTATGGACGACTTTGAGGGTTCAGTACTTTAGAGGAGGATTTAATTGCAGATGTGGTGAAAATAGTGAGAAAACTAGAATTAGAAGTGGAGTCTGATAATGTGACTGCATTGCTGCAACGTCATGATAAAATTTCAAGCTTGAAGAGCTGCCTTTTATGGATAAGCAAAGAAAGTGGTTTCTTGAGATGGAGTCTACTCCGGGTTAAAATGCTGTGAAGATTGTTGAAATGACAACAACGAATTTAGAATATTACATAAATTTAGTTGATAAAGCAGTGGCAGGCTTTGAATGTATTGTCCAATTTTGAAAGAAGCTGTACTGTGGGTAAAATACTATCAAACAGCACTTCATGCTACAGAGAAATCATTTGTGAAAGGAAGAGTCAATAGACATGGCACACTTCACTGTTGTCTTATTTTAAGAAATTGCCCCAGCCGCCCCAAACTTCAGTGATCACCACCCTGATCAGTCAGCAGCCATCAAAACATCAAGGCAAGACCCTCCACCAGCAAAAAGATTACTACTCACTGAAGGCTCAGATGATGCTTACCAATTTTTAGCAATAAAGTATTTTTAAATTAAGATATATATGCTTTTTTAGACATAATGCTATTGCACTCGTAGTATAGCATTACATGTAAACTAAACTTTTATATGTACTGGGAAACCAAGAAGTTCATGTGACTCACTTTATTGTGATACTCGCTTTATTGAGATGGTGTAGAACTGAATGTGCAATATCTCGGACATGTGCCTGTATTAGTGTTATGTAACAATGTGTCATCACGAACCTTGAATCTGTTTTGGAGGGAATTCTGGTCTATTGACCACTTTTACAAGTCTTATCCTTATGGTACCACAACGAACTATAAGATATTGGCACTTACATTTGTTAGTCATAAGCAGACCTCTAACACAGAAGCTTGATTTCCTGTAACACAGCTAAATCACTCAACAAAATTTTACAGAAGGCCTCCTCTGTAAGAGAAGCTGTGCTGGGTGGTGACTATATAAAAATGTGACACACTGCTCATAGTCTAGTGGAGAAGACAGTCAAATATAATACAGAACTCCCCACTATTGTAGGCATCCTCAGGATGCTGTGGGAACTTAGAAGAGTGAGCTCTGATATACTTATGATAGTCACTGAAGGTCAGGCAAAGAGAAAGCACTTGAAAGGGGTGGGGTGTGTGTGTGTGTGTGTGTGTGTGGTGGGGAGTTGGGCATAATTCCAGATATAGAGAACAATATATGAAAAACTACAGATGTATGAGAGTGCATGTTGTGACTGGAAACTAGTAAGTAACTGAATGTAATATCTGAGAACCTACTATGTATCGAAGTTATACAGTAGATGGGGAGTCTTCAAACACCAAAACATAGCTCTTTGTACAAGAGCAACAAAGTAAGTCCTCGTGTGGTATCTAAAAATTATAGAATCCGCGTAGAGGAAGTACTCCCATAGTACTTTGTAGTAGTCTAAATTTTTGTTTAATAATTTGTTAATGTTTGTTGAATGAAGGAATAAATAAATGATAAATCTTAAAGAATGTTTATGAGTCAGCCAGGTTTTGTTTTTCTTTCTCAAATATTACCATTATGTCTCTACTCACTCCAGCGCTTCAATATTTATGTGATACTCAAATATTTTATTTGGCCCTTCTAATTATTTGCTGCCATCTAGTGTAATAAAGTTGATGTTGTAATTTTTCCCCCAGTTTTATTGAAAACTAATTGACATACATCAGTGTGTAAGTTTAAGGCATACAGCATGATGGTTTAATCTAAAATATTGTGAAATAATTACCACAATAAGTTCAGCTAACATCCATCTTCCCATATAAATACAATAAAAAGGAAAGAAAGAAGAAATAGATCTGCTGTGATGAGAACACTTAGGATTTATTGTCTAAACAACAGTCCTATTTATTGAACAGCAGTGTTAGCTATAGTCATCCTGTTGTATATTACATCCCTAGTACTTATTTGTCTTATAACTGGAAGTTTGTACATTATGACCACCTTCCTCCAATTCCCCTTTCCCATACCCTCCACCTATGGTTATCAAAGTCTGATCTCTTTTTCTAGGAGTTTGGGTTTTTTGTTTGTTTGTTTTTTGAAGATACCACATATAAGTGAGATTGTACAGTATTTGTCTTTCTCTCTCTGACTTTTTTCACTTAGTATAATGCCTTCATGGTCCATGCATGTTGTCATAAATTGTAGGATTTCCTCGTTACATATCTCATAACTTCTTTATCCATTCATCCATCAGTGGACACTTAGGCTGTTTCCACATCTTGGCTGTTGTAAATAATGCTGCTATGAATGTGGGGGGGCAGGCATCTTTTTGAATTAGTGTCTTTTGTTTTCTTTGGATGTATTCCCAGGAGTGGAATTGCTGGATCATATGGTAGTTCTATTTTCAATTTTTTGAAGGCCCTCCATACTGTTTTGCATAGTGGCTGTCTCAATTTACAATACCACCAACAGTGGGATTAAAGCTAAGTCAGTGAAAGAACCTGATATAAAATTCAAGGAATTGTGGGTACAAAAGGTAACTCATATAATTTTAAAAATTAACACTATGAGGTAGTGCAGTGGAATGTGGTGCAATTTGGAATACCCTCTGTCCAAGGTTGCTCTCTCCTGGGTTCATGTACTCCATCTACTGAAAGTTCATTGATATTTTCCTCTTGATGATTTTTAATGTTTAAAATGATGTGTATCTTATCATTTCTTGATAATTAAAAAAACCCTAAGTAAATTAAGGTCAGAAAATGCCATTTAGGGCTTCCCTGGTGGCGCAGTGGTTGAGCGTCCGCCTGCCGAAGCAGGGGACATGGGTTCGTGCCCCGGTCTGGGAAGATCCCACATGCCGCGGATTGGCTGGGCCCGTGAGCCATGGCCGCTGAGCCTGCGCGTCCGGAGCCTGTGCTCTGCAACGGGAGAGGCCACAGCAGTGAGAGGCCCGCGTACCACAAAAAAAAAAAAAAAAAAAAAGAAAATGCCATTTAATTTATTCACTGGCTTTAATTTGTCATATGCCTATCACAGTGTCATTCTCTCTTTCTCCCTCCACCCCATCCCCTTTCTTTTTTATTCTGTGCAGAGGAAAATACTGCTTTGGTTTTTATTTCATTTTTAGAAAACTTGTGGTCCTGAAGGAGAGTTGGCTGGGTAGGTCAGCCATGACATCATCACTAGACTTTCAAGGCAAAAGTAAAATTAAGTTGTTTTTGAAGCCAGTACTTGCTGTGATGGAAGAGACTCCGGAAGGAGGACTTCCTCTCCTTCCAGGCTTAGGGGCCCTTGAAGTTTCCTCTGAGAAGTACCAAATTAGAATTGGAATGATTTATTAGACTATTTTATCTTTCTCCTTTTCCCCAATTCTCTATCCAGTTGTACCATCAACACCATGAATTCCTAAATAGAAGAAACTCTAAGCCAATGCCAGGAGACCTGAATTCTAATTCTGGCTCCTGTTGGAAGTGGTGGTGTGACACATGGCCCTTACTTTCCTCTTTTATAAATTCAAGCCTTGAGTTTAGATTTTTGTTTTTTTTTTTTTTTATCTTTCAGTCTCTAAGATGCAGTGATTTTTCTTGCTATTTACTTTGCTGAGCTTTATTTATTCTCCAGTTTTGAGGGGAATGCAAACCTTGATTAGAAAACAATTCCTGAAGGGTGGGGAATTGTAGTGAAAGAGTTTTTGGAGCAATAAGGAAAGTTAACTGTTTGCCATTCTTCTTTTAAGTCCATCTGCTAAAAGGTAGCAAAATCGTTTCAGGCATATCCTCATCCTCTCACAATTAAACAAAAATCCAGAAGATTAAGTCTGAACATGTTTCTATAATTAAAAGGATTCAATATCCAGTATTGGGAAAGATGTATGTTTACAATATGCAGTTTATCACAAAGAAACCTAAAGCTGGGGGGAGAGAAAATAGAATGGAAGGTACAGTAAGTACTGGAAGCATGTTTAAATATTCAAAACACATAGAAGATGCAGAATATCTTGGCTCCTCTATGACAAATTGCAGGCTGTAGCCATCTACTTAAAGTACTTGTGGAAACTGGAGCTCTTTTTTGTGAAGAAATTACTGATTTTCTAGGGTGGTTTATGGAATTGGTCTTATTATCTCATAAATAGGATATTAGACTTGAACACATTCTTCAGATAATCTGAAAAAAGAAAGAATTTCACCTTTTTTAAAAAGTGGGGCAATTTTACTTCATTTGGGGATAGCAGCAAGGAACCACTTAACCTTATAAAAAAATAGAAAGTTATGTGTCAGATTGAGAGTTTATCACTGTTAAGAACTTTTCCCAGGAGGTTGTATTACGGGAAAGAAGATTCAAGCACTTCTTTCTTTTCTATATTCTGCTTTCAAGCCCCTCTAACCTATTCAAAAACATTTGTTTAGCACCAGTTTCCCACTATTGCAAGGGCCCCTTGTTAAAAACATAAAAAAATTTATTATGCCCATCTCATTGAAATTATATTTTTGTATCTAGTAATTAGAAGATGAAACATATATAAAAACCTGCCATAAATGTAGACCACTTTTAATAGAATTTGATTAGTTATGCCTAGCAGTTCTATGCATTTGAAACAAAGTACAACAAGTCCCCTACAAGTTGCAAACTTTGAAAGATGCGAACGTGCCTTTTCACGTCCAATCACATAAGTTAGTTCACATGTCTGGCGTACGTTGTCACGTGCATGCGTCCTCTGCAAGTGGTTGTGCTTTTGTGTACTTACGTTGTGCAGCTTACTAATGAAGACCTGATGAAATTGGAGGCCCAGAGAAAGGACAAAGAGAGACAAGAGGAATAAGTAACTGAAGAACCGAAGAGATTCATGATGCAGGAAATGGCAAGGGGATTTTCTTTATCTGAGGAGGCACTGTTAGTTTTTGAGGCACAGGACCGAAGCGTAGAACAGTACACAAAGTTTGCAGCAGTCATTCAGAATACAATCCAGTGCTACCATGTCATCTACAACGAGAAAAAGAGCTACTACCCAGACATCACCGGATCGTTTTTTCAAGAGGGTAGATGGAATTGAATCCAGCAAGGAACCAGAACCTGTGCCATCAACGTCAGGCGTGAGTGAACTTGCAGTTGCCCTCCATCTCCTATTGCTGATGATCCTTCAGCTCTACCCTCTCCCACCTCCTCTAGTCCTCTTCCTCCTCTACTCAGTAACTCTTCTTGCCTGTTCACTCAATGCCAGCCCCTGGATGCCAGCTGTTGTACTGTACTACTGTACTTTTCAATGTACTGTACTGTAAGATTAAAAATGATTTCTCTATTTTTGTGTGTTTGTTTTTTTATGTGTTATTTGTGTGAAAAGCATTGTAAGCCTATTACAGTACAGAACTATATAGCCGATTGTGTTAGTTGGGTACCTAGGCTAACTTTGTTGGACTTACATCAAATTGGACTTACAAACGTTCTCTTGGAATGCTACTCATTCATATGTAGGGGACTAACTGTACATATATTATCTGTAGACATTCTTCAGACTGTAGGTAATGTTAAGTGAGCAAAAGTGTTGTATAATCCCTTGTATTATCTCCACAGGCCAAGGGGCAAAGGTAGGAAGCTGTCTATCTACTGCTCTGGAACACTGAAACTCAAGCAGGTTGGGGTGGGGGGAGGGCCTGAGGTGCACGTTGGTTGAGCTGTCTTGTCTGGAGTTCGTGTTATGAAAACAAAGTGTATACTGAAAGTATGTATGTTTTTGTCCCGCAAACATGGCCTTGCCTTGAGATCTGTGCACTGCCCTGCCACCTCCACCACCATCCCTCAATACTTCTCTAGGAGCAGTGGTTTCCGCACTTAGTGGTTTCATGCACAGGGAACATTTAATAAGATACAACCAAGCAAAAACACATAAATATTGGGAGAAATGGGGAAATTGTGTGATTAAGAACATTAAAAAAACCCCACAATATACTATCATTACCATATTCTAAAAGAAGATACATCAAGATTAGAAAGAACATAATCTCAATATAAACAGCCAAATTTTAGTCAAATAAATTTAATTTAATGGAAAATTGACTGCATCGCCCTTATTTTTCTTATTTTCTAGCAGACAGGTGAAATTATCTTTGTGGACTAGTGGTTCCGAATCACTACTCAGAGGATAAAAGCATAACCTTCATTTCAAATGGCTTATACTTCTGTTGAACATTTTTTATTTTTTCCTATCTAGAACTTACATCCAAATCCTTTAAGAAAGCCTCAGATAATAGCTTTGTTTCTTCCATGTTGAAGAAAGCTTTAAACTTAGGTCTAGCATGGAATACTAACTTCTTTACTTATATCTTGTTATCCTCCTCTGGTTATTTTTCTTCATTTTGTCATAAAAAATACTTTGCCTTATTCCCATAAAACTATTTGAGGTGGCTTTAGCATATATTGTAATAAGAGTATATAAATAGAAGAGGAAATTGAGATAAGAAAAAAATAAAAATAAGGAAATAATGTTAAAACACAAAAATACATGCTGAGCGTCCTGTATAAATTTTAGAGGTGAGCCTCATATTTGAATCTAGGATTCCTAACAGTCCAAAGAAAGAGGGAAGCAGATTGATAAATGATCTATTACTGTATAACAAATTACCTCAAAACCTAGCTGCTTAAAATAGCAAACATTTATTATCTCTGAGGGTCAGGAATCTAGGAGGGGTGTAGCTGGCTGCTTTTGGCTCAAGGTCTCTCCTAAGGCTGAAGTTAAGATGTCAGCTGGGGCTGCAGGATCCCTTTCCAAGATAGTTCATCACATGGCTGTTGGCTGAGGCTGATGGTCTTGGTTCTTGGCTGGCTGTTGGCAGAAGGTGTTGATTTTTCACCATACCTCTCCACAGGGTTGCCTGGGTGTCCTTATGATATGACAGCTGGATTTCCCGGAGTGACTGATTTAAGCGAGAAGGCAAGAGAGGAAGCCATATTGCCTTCTGTGATCTAGTTTTGGAAATGACATACCATTACTAGTATTCTGTTGGTCACACAGACCAACCCTATTACACTGTGAGATGCAACTACACAAGAATATGATCATTGGGGATCACTGGGGGCCGTCTTGGCAAATGGCTTCACCACAATCCAATTAAAAGAATCAGCATTATTAATTTAAAAAACAAAGCAGTTTTGTGGGAAAAATAAAATTGTTTCCCATCCCCCCCTCCAGACTGAGATATGAAAGAAATTTAATTTACTTCATGGAACTGCATAAAGAGAACATTATATGAAATCACAGACAAGCTCCCAACAATATATCTAAAAGAGCTCTAGTATGAGTTACATATGAATTTTTTTTTATGTTCCAAAATTTATCATATATATGTTATATGATATTGGGAAGTGAGGCTTTGTGGAGGTAATTAAATTTAGATGAGGTCATGAGGTCATGGGGGGGCGGGGTCCTCACCGTGGGAATTGTGTCCTCATAAAAAGAGACTTAAGAGCGTTCGCTTTCTCTCCTTTTCTCTCTCTCCCTCTCTCTCTCTTTCTGCCACGTGATGGTACAGGAAGAAGATGGCCATATGCCAATGAGGAAGAGAGTGCTTTCACCAGACAGTGAATATGCCAGCACTTTGATCTTGGATTTCCCAGCCTCCAGAACTGTGAGAAATAAATTTCTGTTGTTTAATCTACCCAGGCTATGATATTCTATCGTAGCAACCTGAACTGTCTGGTACCCCTTAATGTAAACTGGTGGCATAGAAACAAAACATCACTAAGTGAAAGCACTGATATGAAAAATCTACACACTCAAAATTGAAAGTGTTCAGATGTACTAGCGTAATACAAGGATAATCTTTAGGGAAATTGGAGTGATGTTTCTCAAATTGAGGTAATTCTGTCGCTGGGATTATATATATCAGCGTACTGGGGACACTTAAAACCAAAGAATTAACATGTCCCATCTTTCTGAAGCATTAAATTTTTGTGAAGATTTTGGGGGAAAGTTGTGAATATTTTTTATTAAAACATTTTGTCACATAAGTCCACAAGAAAAATCAGTAGTTATCTTGTGTTTTTATGTCTTTTACCAGTTTTATGTTTTACATTTTTTCAATTTTTATATGTTTTAATATTTTTATATACCGGGAATTACTGGGAAATTTGGACTTTTGTATCATTAAGGAAACCTTGTTTATTTGCCCCTTTGCCCCCTCCCAATTGGGTACATTTTTGCTGTGAACCCACTTCCACTCTATTATTCATCCTCTGCCCCCTAGATCTAGACCATATGATTTTTCAGTCACCCTGTGGAGGCTCACACATTTAGTATTTTGAAAAGGTAGCCTCTTTTCAAACCCCTGCATACATTTGTTTGTGTATTTGTTTATATATAATTTAGATTGTAGAAAATAATTTTCTCACAAATCAGCTCAACTTCCTAACATAATTTCCCATAATTAAATCTTTTGTTTATAAATATGAAACTTAGTTTTACTTTCCTTGGCGGCTAGTTCCCTTGTAATACAAATATACCTGAAATTCTGCTTTAAAAAATACTGTAATGCCTCTCTTTTTCTTCTTAAAAATGTAATATTATACATTTAAAATTGTATTTTCAACTAGGGCCACCCATGGGTAGTGGCAAATGAAAATTTTGGTGTACAGTATAAGCTTAAAACGTATGAATATGTAAATTATTCATACTCGAATAAAGAAAATAACTGAAATGATCAAAGGTTGTGAGCGAGTGGCATTTTCCGTGAAGACTACCTCATTGGCAGAAAATAAAAGAATTAGCATTACTCCAATCACAGTAGGGAGAGTCAGCAGTAATCAAAAATTGTAGAATGGGGCTTCCCTGGTGGCACAGTGGTTGAGAATCTGGCAGGGGACACGGGTTCAAGCCCTGGTTTGGGAAGATCCCACATGCCGCGGAGCAACTAGGCCCGTGAGCCACAATTACTGAGCCTGCACATCTGAAACCTGTGCTCCGCAACAAGAGAGGCCGCAATAGTGAGAGGCCTGTGCACCGCGATGAAGAGTGGCCCCCACTTGCCGCAACTAGAGAAAGCCCTCGCAAAGAAATGAAGAGCCAAAACAGCCAAAAATAAATAAATAAAATTTAAATCAACCAACCAAAAAAAACTATTCCCTTTAAAAAAAATTGTAGAATGTACTCAGGTGCTAGGTTATGCTAGGTTAACAAATTAACCTCAAAATTTAGTGGCTTAATAGTACAGTGGCTACTTTTCACTTGACCAGTCAACCATAGGTCCAGTTGCTCTGCAGGGCAGCTCTGTTCCAAACAGGGACTCAAGAATCTAGTTTGCTTCCATATTGTGACTGTTATCTCAAAACCTGGCTTCCAGATTGGAAGATCACGTACTGGCTCTTAAAAGCTTTGAGTTAGAAATGACATACATTATTTTCTTTCCCAACCCAAAGCTAGTCACACAGGCTTATCTAACTGCAAGTGTCTAAGGAAATGTGGAGTAGCACATGTATATTTGGTGAGGAGTACAGGACTCTACCATTGGTGCTTCTTCAAGCATGAGTCACTATTATGGAGGTGCAAAATAGCTTGAACCTTAGCATGACTTACGGGGATAAAGTCAGAGTAACTACATAAAGTGACCCATCTTCCAGTGGTTTTTAAAAACCAACCACACAAATTATGAAGAAAATCACTAAAAGTTTTAAACAAAAAAGTTTTAAACAAAAATGAAATAATTAAAGCTGCCTTTGAAATTACTTTCAGAATTCTTGTAGAAAATGATGCTACTGAATGGGAGAAAGTTTGTAGAAGATTTGGTACTGTAGATTTAGCTAAAATATGTTTTGCCTCAAAACTTGGTATCCAAGCTGAAACAACTGACCTTTCTGAACTATACTGTTGAAAGACACATTTTTATATGCTCAAAACATGTATACAAACATGTTGATGACAAACATTATTGATCTAGCTTCTCATTGATTTTTGTTTACTATTGTTTACAATGAGAATATTTGTGAATTCATGTTTATTTGCAAAGTACAAATTCAACAAGATGATGAATTTTTAGTGAACAGAATAGAAACTGAAAAAATTAATAAATGTGGTGAAATCACATATAAAGTTGGGAGGTGCTTATCTCCTGAATTTATTAGCTAATACTGTAGAATTTATTGAGAACATTTCACAGGATGGTAAAAATGATAAATTGTGAATGTTTTTACTGAAAACAATAGTGTTGCTTCAATGGAAAATGATCTTTGAGGGTAGATCTTGAGGATTGAAGAAGAAGGTTGATCTTGAGGGTCATGAACCATTTGAGACTGTTAAATATACATGTGATTGAAAATTATAGCTTTAATGGTAAAATCTCACTTTCTTCATTGAAAATGTCTTTTGACAAGTAATCCCCAACTTGTAAAATATATTGACCCTGGATTAAGGAGCCTATCAGTCTTTCTTATGTCACTAGTGACTTGTTCTTACAGAATGTCTAACATTAGCCTGATGTTTCTGCTTGCACCCACTTATCTTTGTAGCTGCATTATGAGTGCCTCCTCTTGATTTCCCTTCATAGCTTGAAATGTAGTAAAAGCAAACACATACAAGCAAACCTCTTGTTATCCCTACCTACACATTTATGGGGTTCTGGGTCTCCAAAATATTCTTACCTCAGGAGAATAGAGAAAATTTAGAAGAAATTGAAAATATGTTTGGTAGGAGCTTGCTTGAATCTAATTTTTCAAATTGGTGTTCACTGTTACAGAATTCTGTCAATTTACCACAAGACATGCTTTTACTAAAATTTTCCCTAGCAGTGACTAATTCAAAACATTGTTTCTATATTCAAACAAACATATCATAAAGTAGGATACAAGAGTTCTAATAGGTATTTTTTTTATTCTGGAGATCCCCACTGGGTATGCCAAGACTGTCAGATCTACATTGGTTTTTGGTGGCTTTTCCTGCCTAGTCCTGCTTTATTCCCTCTAACTTTGATAGATCTCACCCTCCAATAAAACTCTTGCACTCCTAATACTACCTTAGTGTCTGCTTACTCAAGGACCTGAAGTGATGCAGTAAGGCACCAGCAGTGAAGATTATGAACTGGATAATTCACCATCTGGCTGGCATCCCAAGTGGTATGTGTGGCAAAGATAGTTTCTAGCACAAGATGGCAGCCAAGTTGTTTACACTTTCACCATTAGTGATTTGGGAAAATGTTCTGGTGGAGAACGCCTTGACTGGTACAATAATTCAAGCTTTTGAAAAGTGCCAGGGTGGTAGTGGGTGAACAATGAAAACAATGACATGAAATTTGCTGACTGATAATAAGTTGCATTGATGCTTTACAGGGGGCTAAAGAAATGTTGAGGGCATTTAACAAACACTTGAAAACTAAGTGTGAATGTCGTAAGACCTCTTTGGTAATTACAAGAGGCCTTTATCTCCTGCAATGAGAGAACAAAAATTGCTGAAAACCATACTCAGTTTGAGTCACCGGTCTTCAAAGACAATTGACTTCTTAGCTAAGGCAGGACTGCTATGTCAAGGTGAGGGCTTTGGTTTGAAAACTTGGGTCCCTGATGTATGGGATGAGGATATTTGTGTGGATAACCTCAAAGATCTTGAATCCCCAGATTCCTCTGAACCATCAGAGCCTGCAGAGATATCCCACCCCTCCGTATTAAGAGCTAGTACTCCTATCTTCTGTCCCCCATGGGGGAAGATACTACAGAGGACTATTCTGCAAAGCAGTGGAGGTTCCCTCAAGATCTGTCCTTACTTCCTCTTCTGGCTTCCAGGCCAATAACTAAGATTAAGTCACAACATAACCCATCCAAGGACATGCTGGACTTGACATGGAAAGAAAGAGACCATACCCCAAAGGAGCTGCAAAAATGAGTCAGCATGTACTGACAGGAGCTAGGGAAGGTTCTTGATCAAAGTGACTAAAATTTAAGACTGGATAAGGAAGAGGTTATTGACTTGGGGCCACTTTCTTAGGATATGAGATTTAACATCCTGACAAGGATGCCAGAGGATGGTGCAAACTCAGAGCTAGGATGACTCTTAGAAGCTTGGAGAAAGCAATGGCCCAGGCTGAATGAAATTTAAATGCCTGAACTACCATGGCTGATGGTGGAGGAAGGGATTAAAAGGCTTAGGGATTGGGCATGCCAAAATGTTTATATTATGCACCACCAGAAAACCCACCAAGGAATTATAGCCCAAGACCCAGAGGACACATCATTACCAAGACCATCCTGAGTGCATAAATGAGAGGGGAATAACTAACAAGGTCAATGGTGGCTCTCCTTTGTAGGTTATAACTGATGGAAGGAGAAGTTGTCACAGAGCTTGGCTCATGATAGCAATGGGAACAATGGGACCCCAAAGTTATAGAGGCCAGAGGGTGATGCTTATCTGCCAGAAGCCAGGGGGTTGCAATTATTGTAATGTCCGGAGGGGCTGGAATGGCAGCTGTCTTAGTCAGCTTGGGCTTTTATAACAAATACCATACATTTGGTGGCTTACACTGCAGAAATTTATTTCTCACCATTCTGGAGGCTGAAAGTCAGAGATCAAGGTGCCAGCACGTGTGGTGGTTTCTGGTGAGGGCCCTTGCCCTGGTTTATAAACAGCAGCCTTCTTTCTGTATCCTCACATGGTAGAGAGAAGAAGCTCTGGTCCCCACCTCTTCTTACAAGGATGCTAATCTCATCATGGAGGTACTACCATCACGATCTCATCTGAATTTAATTACTCCCCAAAGGCTCCACCTCCAAATATCATCACATTGGGGATTAAGGCTTTAAATGTATGGCTTTTGTGGGGACACAAACATTCAGTTCATAGAGGCAGGCTTGAACCACATAACGTTGTGAAGATGGTTAACAGAGCATGGCATCCCTAGAGACTAAAGAGATGAGCAGGCAATGAGGGTGCTGTTTAGTACATATAATCAAAAGAAAGTGGCAATGGATAAGCAGGCAACTGAGGGTTATCTTCCATTAAAAAGTAAAGAAGAAAGGTGATATATGAATCCATTTATATGAAATGTCTAGAATAGGCAAATCCATAGAGACAGAAAGTAGATTAGTAGTTGTCAGGGGCTGGTGGGGGGTTGGTGGGATAGAGAATAGTGACAACTACTTATTAAGTACAGATTTTCTTTTTAGAGGTAATAAAATGTTTTGGAATTAGATAGGGGTGATAATTGTACAACATTGTGAATGTGCTAAAAAATCACTAAATGTACACTCTAAAGTGGTTAAAATGATGAATTTTGTGCTATGTAAATTTTACCTTAATTTGAAAAGAGATGATCACTTGCCCAGACCTGAGTCAGTGTTCAGGTCCAGAAACTGCTACATGAAGAGGTAGCTAGATTCCCAAGAGGAAGGTCTCTGAAATACCACAGGAAGTATATGCCCTGATGGTAGCCTCAGTCTTTGCCCAAAGGGACCTATGGCCATTTATTCAGGTGACAGTTCTGTTCACTGAGGAAAGGGAACAGTCCAGACATGTTGAAGACTATTAGACGCTGCAGGAAATAAGTTGACATTGATAAACAGAAACCCAAAGTGTCATAATGCCTCTATATTAGTCTGCTTGGGTTGCCATAACAAAATACTACAGACTGGACGGATTAAACAACAGAAATTTATTTCTCACAGTTCTGGAGGTTGGGAAGTCCAAGATCAAGGTGATGTCAAGGTAGGTTTTATTCTGAGGCCTCTTCTCTTCACTTGTAGGTGGTCACCATCTCCCTGTATGCTCACATGACCTCTTCTATGTGCACATGTGAAGAGAGAAAGAATGAACTCTCTGTTGTCTCTTCTTATAAGGGCAACAATCCTATTGGATCAAGTCCCCACCCTTATGATCTCACTTAAACTTAATTACTTAATTACTTATGTCCTTACAGAACTCATTTCCAAATAGAGCTACACTGGAGGCTAGGTCTTCAATATATGAATTTTTAAGGGACACCAACATTCAGTCCATAATACACCCTATTAGTTTGGAAGCACATGGTGGGGCAGGTAATGAATGGAGTCCTGACCAAAGTGTGACTTCCCACTGGTCCATTAGACTGCAGACCCACCTAGTGTTCATTTTCATGTTGCTAAATTGGGAACGACATTCTTGGTTATGTCAAGCATGTCATAGCCCCATAATGGGTCTTGGTTTGTGAGGTAAGAAATATCATACCAGGGAAAACTAAGTGGAAGCCTTTGAAACTTCTCATCCTTACCCCCAGCCAAAACAGTAAATCAAAAACAATGTTGCGGGGCTTCCCTGGTGGCGCAGTGGTTGCGAGTCCGCCTGCCGATGCAGGGGACGCGGGTTCGTGCCCCGGTCTGGGAAGATCCCACATGCCGCGGAGCGGCTGGGCCCGTGAGCCATGGCCGCTGAGCCTGCGCATCCGGAGCCTGTGCTCCGCAACAGGAGAGGCCACAGCAGTGAGAAGCCCGCGTACCACAAAAAAAAAAACAAAAAAAAAAAAACAAAAAAAAACAATGTTGCATCCCAGAGAAGACAGTGGAGTGCGTCCCTTAAATATCTAAAAGATGCAAAGATGATAATCTCGATTTAATCCACCAGACTGGCCTCTGCAGTAGCCATATAGATCCTGCAGAATAACTGTAGACTACCTCAAGCAATAGCCTCGCTGCAGTAGTCATGCTGGGTGTAGTATTTTTGTTAGAACAGATGAATGTGGCTTCAGGTACATTATTTGTGGTCACTGATTTTGGTAAATAAATTCTTTTCCATCCCAGTGAGGAAAGAGGATCATGAACATTTGCATTCACATGAAGTGGATAACAAAACCTTACACCTAATGGAACTAGAAAAAGAAGGACAAACAAAACCAAAAGTTAGTAGAAGGAAAGAAATAATATAGATCAGAACAGAAGTAAATGAAATAGAGACTTAAAAAATAGAAAAGATTAATTTAACTATGAGCTGATTTTTGAAAAGATAAAACTTAAAAAAAATATTTATTTATTTTTGGCTGCATTGGGTCTTTGTCGTTGCGTGCGGGCTTTCTCTAGTTGCGGCAAGCGGGGGCTACTCTTTGTTGTGGTGCCTGGACTTCTTGTTGCGGTGGCTTCTCTTGTTGTGGAGCATGGGTTCTAGGCATGTGGGCTTCAGTAGTTGTGGCACATGGGCTCAGTAGTTGTGGCTCGCAGGCTCTAGAGCGCAGGCTCAGTAGTTGTGGCACACGGGCTTAGTTGCTCCGCGGCATGTGGGATCTTCTCGGACCAGGGATCAAACCCGTGTCCCATGCATTGGCAGGTGGATTCTTAACCACTGCGCCACCAGGGAAGTCCCGAAAAGATAAACAAAATTGATAATGCTTTTGCCAGACTCATCAAGAAAGCAATTAAAAATTAAATAAATAAAATCATAAATGAAAGAGGTTACAACTAACACCACAGAATTACATAAAAGATCACTACTAACAAATACATGCCAATAAAATGGACAATGTAGAAAGAGTGGATAAATTCCTAGAAATGCACAATTTCCCAAGACTGAATCAGGAAGAAATAGAAAATATGAATAGACAAATTACCAGTAATGAAATTAAATTAGTAATCTAAAAAACTCCAAACAAAAAAAGTCCAGGGTCAGACAGCTTCACAGATGAATTCTGCCAAAAATTTAAAGAAATTCTGTCCTTCTCAGACTATTCCAAAAAGTTGAAGAGGAAGGAATGCTTCTGAACTTACTCTACAAAGCCAGCTTCACCCTGATACTAAAATCAGTCAAGGACACTGCAAAAAAAGAAAATTATAGGCCAATATCACAGAATGTAGATGCAAAAATCCTCAACAAAATATTAGCAAACCAAATTCAGCAATATGTTAAAAGTATCATGTACCTTGATACAGTGGGATTTATCCTAGGGATGCAAGGATGGTTCAGTATTTGTAAATCAATCAACATGATACACCACATTAACAAAAGGGAGGATAAAAATCACATGATCATCCCACAGATGCAGAAAAAGCATTTGACAAAATTCAATATCCATTTATGATAAAAAACTCTCAACAACGTGGGTACAGAGGGCATATACCTCAATATAATAAGGGCCACATATGACAAACCTATAGCCAACATCATACTCAATGGTGAAAAGCTGAAAGCATTTCCTCTAAGATCAGGAACAAGACAAGAATGTCCACTCTTGCCACTTTTATTCAACATAGTATTGGAAACCCTAGCCACAGCCATCAGAGAAGAAAAGGAAATAAAAGGAATCCAAATAGGAAAGGAAGAAGTAAAACTGTCACTATTTGCAGATGACACAATACTATACATAGAAAATCCTAAAGATGCCACCAAGAAACTATTAGAACTCATCAATGAATTTGGTAAAGTTGCAGGATACAAAATTATACAGGAATCTGTTGTAATTTTATACACCAACAACAAACTATCAGAAAGAGAAATTAAGGAAACGATTCCATTTACCATGATATTAAAAAGGATAAAATGCCTAGGAATAAACCTACCTAATGAGGTAAAAGACCTGTACTCAGAAAACTATGACACTGATGAAAGAAACTGAAGATGACACAGACAGAAGGAAAGATATACTGTGTTCATGGATTGGAAGAATCAGTATTGTTAAAATGACAATAATACCCCTGGCAATCTACAGATTTAATGCAATCCCTATCAAAATACCAATGGCATTTTCACAAACTAGAACAAATAATTCTAAAATTTGTATGGAAACACAAAGACCCTGAACAGCCAAAACAATCTTGAGAAAGAAGAACAGAGCTGGAGGTATCATGCTCCCTGTCTTCAGACTATACTACAAAACTACAGTAATCAAAGCAGCATGGCACTGGCATAAAAACAGACAGATCAATGGAAAAGGATAGAGAGCCCAGAAATAAACTCATACTTATATAGTCAATTAATCTATGACAAAAGAGGCAAGAATATACAATGGGGAAAAGACAGCCTCTTCAATAAATGGCGATGGGGAAACTGGACAGTTTCATATGGAAGAATCAAACCAGACTACTTAAAAACAATGTGGCCATTTAAAAACTTGACATATAAAGTATGTATATATAAACAGAAAATTAGTTCAGAAAAACAATTTGTTTTCTACCTAAGCATGATGGATTACTCTCCCCAAATGGCCTGTGTACACTAGCTGTGGGTGT
The DNA here is from genome assembly GCF_964341445.2 of Mesoplodon mirus. Classification (NCBI taxonomy): domain Eukaryota; kingdom Metazoa; phylum Chordata; class Mammalia; order Artiodactyla; family Ziphiidae; genus Mesoplodon; species Mesoplodon mirus. Next base: position 51,278,166 of record NC_138982.1, read on the forward strand.
GATTGCTAAACAATGTATTTATTAAGTCATTTCTAGAAAACAGTCAATTTGGTGTGTTGGTGGTAGCATTGGATGGTGTGTTTCAACCAAAGAAACAGCTTTAATTTCCTGCAGTAGTTTGCCTACTACTAGGGCACATCTTTCTATAAGTAGGTCTCCTTGACATTTTAATTAATGATTAAAAAATAAGTACACAACGTTGTGAATGTACTTAATGGCACTGAACTGAACATTTAAAATGGTGAAAATGGTAAATTTATGTTATGCATATTTTACGTGCCTCCCCCCCCCCCGGAAATATTCCTATGGGATAATTTACAAGTTAACAGAACTTCAGAGCTGGAATTTTCTCAGCTCATCTCTCAATGTCAACCCTGAAAACTGTTGAGGTTGACTATGAGAGGATGTGACATTTTGGCCTTAGCCCGTCTCTTCCTAGTCTTTCCTGTTTTGCAGGCGAGGCTGGTGTGTGTGTGTGTGTGTGTGTGTGTGTGTGTGCGCGCGCGCGCGCGCGCGCGCTCAAGAGAAGGTCTTCTCTATCCCTTGCCCACTTTGATGCTGGGGAGAGGGCAAGTCTGTCTGTCTGTCTGTCTCTGTCTCTCCCTCTCCCTCCGTGTTTTCTTGTGTGATTGGAGACCACTGAGTAGGCAGCCGCACTAGTCTTCCTCCTTCCTGGGGAAAGGTGCAATTTAAAGGTTCTGTCGCAGCAGGTTAAAAGACCCTGGATATTTTGGCCACTCCACTCTGCCGCCTTAGCCGGCAATCAGCGGACTGAGGGTGGGGCTGGAATGAGAAAGGTTTGGATCTCAATGAGAGGAGATGAAAGTTGCAAAAACTCTGCCCAGGTTTCCGCTCTGGATCAACTTTCCAGGTTATATGATGAACAGGTCTTAGGACTCGCGGTGGTGCATCCTCCCTCTGACTCGTGCCTTGGTTCGCCGCTCCTGCTCAGTGCCCCTGCGCTCACAGTCCCCGTACCTGCTGGGCGCGCGCTCCACCAGCCCGGGGCTGGAGCCTCCGCCGCCGCTGTAATTGCCGCCGCCACGGGGCCTGCTCCACCAAGCACATGCGCACTGGCGACGCCGGGCCGGCGCCTTCAGTCTCCTCCTCCGCCGCCTCCGGGTTCCGCAGTCACTTCCTGCAGCTGTTTCCCTGTGGGTCCGGTTGGACTGACTTTTGACAGTCAGCCTTTAGCTGCGGAGGGGGCTCGGCGGGACCACCGAGAAAGTTGCGGGGAGGGAGGCGGAGTTGAACCGGGCCGAGCTGGGTGCGTAGGACAGAGGGCGGCGGGCGTCCAGGGCAGACGCGGCGCCCAGACTCCCGGAGCGTTCCGGGGGTTCCGGTAAGTGCGGGCGATCGCGAGCCTCGGGGCATTTAGGACGAGCACAGGAGCGACGGGACTAAGAGTTCCTTTCCGGTGCGGGCTTTCCACCTGCCCTCCACGTGACAGGCTTGCGCTGCTTTTATTTATCTGTTTGTTTATAAGCATTTCACGTGTACTGTTTGGATCATTTTAGGCGTGCAGCTGCCTTGGCCCTCGCGCTTGCCCCCGCCCCGTGGGAGACCGGGGATTCCATCTTTCGTGATGGCATCCTTACGGGATTGAGGTGCGTGTGTATGTGTATGTACGTGTGTGCGCGCTCGTGTGTATGCATGCACATTTTAAGAATGTAAGGTATATGTGGGCGATGCTGAAGTATATGTAGCTTTGATTCAAATAACGTGAAAGGTTCCCTGGGATTAGGAACCGTCATAGCTGAGCCTAGAGAACATTCGCCAATCCACCAAGGCCTCTTCTCCCCCAGATTCTTCCGTTCTTTTAGGTCTTCCTTATGTGATATACCTTACCTCAACTGATTATTTTTCCATTTTCCTCTCTCTCATTCCTTCTCGCTGCGTTCTGATGACCTTTGAATAACGCTCACCGTCTTTCCCTCGTTTCCAGAATTCCCAATTACAGACTTCCCTAGTTTGCTGAGGTGCCAGTAACCTGTTCCTTTATTGTGTTCCCTTTCCTCAGAAGATTTCTCCAAATGAGAAAGTGGTTGTCTTTAATACAGTAAGTGAAGAGTAGGCCCCAGTCCGATCATGAAGACTGTGCTGTATGATCATTCGTTTTCTTTAAATAGGGTACACTGAAGCTTTGATTTTCTTTATTGTCCCCTCAACCCCTTCCAAACCGGGATATTAACCACCATAAATCCTTCATTTATGCCACTTCAAGCATCAAATTGAATGGCTTTTATGAGCCAAGGAATATTTTATTTACATCAGCTATCAAGTTAGTTTCTTTTAATGTAATGCGGTAGTTGAGCAGGTCTGAGTCGCAAGTGCTTTGAGTCTCTTTATAGTCCACCATTCCTGCTTTCACTGAAGGCTTCGTTTTAGTATTTCTTTTAGATTTTTATTTTACGCTAGGTTTTTTTTTTTTTTTGCAAGTATAGAAATACCTGATGTAATTGTCATGCACAGATGCTTTTGGGGGGAGTTGACATCGTTTTGATTATTGTTAAATATTACAAGAAAGAATTTTGGACTATCTAGCTATTCTTTAAACATTATAAAGGTAAGATGCAATAATGGGTAAGTCTGTACTTGGTGAGAATTTTTTCTTCAATTCAGAGGATTTTATAAGGCCTTTATTTTGATGGAAGCCTGTAGACAACACTGGGGGAGACACTTGCTGGTATTTCCTCAAGTGGGAGTAAACTTTCATAAAACAAGTCCAGACATGTCTAGGCATTTGGTAGCATTTGATTTTCTGTTTATATTGCTGATTTCCTTTATCCAGATGTTTTGACACCCTCCTCCACCATTTTTCTTCTGAGCTGGCAGCTTGTCGTTGGCACTTTGGTATCAGTATGTCTCTGTACAGGTGGTATGTGTAGTTTTGTAATATTATGAATTATTATAATTAGGTAGTTGAACTTTAAAAAAGTGGTCTTTGTCTCCTTAGTTTCCCTTTTCAAAATATCCATATCTGCCTTTGCTTTCTGAATGTCTTTGATTTAATTGAGAGAAATAATATGGTTATAGAGACCCTGACTTTTTAAATGTTCTAAATCTGTATTGCTTTTTTAAAAAATATTTTCAGAGAAATGGACAGCATACTTCTGCTTGAGAATAAAATAATATTGTTGTTTTTCTAAATATAATGTTTAATGAGAAGTGTTGTTAAGTACTATGACTAATAATTTATGTACTTTATCCTTTACTATATTATTTTCCCATTGCACTGATGTCCTTTGCTGCCCCAAGACCCTGAATTTAGTATAAAAGCTGTTACTTGGTTGTAATTTCCATGTGTATGTACCTATTAAATGTGGTAAAAGAGACTTCTAAGTTTTCAAAATGTTCTTGGTTAATTTTAGTAAATCTATTATTGTCATAAAATGTACACATTTCTATTGCAGATGGAAAATTTCAGCAGCTTAAAATAGCCATATTCTATTGACCAAGAAAAGAGGTTTTAATAGTATTGAGAGTGAAAAGGATAGAGGATTTTGAAATAAGGATCTTAATTTGGGTTAATTAGAGTCGTGGGAACTCAAAGTGCATACTGTGGTTCATTTTGAGATACTCAGGGTTAGAAGTTGCCATCTGGGTGGGATGCCAGAGAAATCATCGATAAAATTGAAGTGGGATTGGAACATACTGGGTCCTTTCTGAGGGAAACAGAATAGAGACTATCAGTTATTTAATAAGAAGGGGAAAGCAAGTAGTCGAAAGACTGAGGAACTAGAATTATATTGGGGCTTGTGGTAGTGTGATTCAGTATGCCATTGGACATTTACTTGATACACTATTACATGTAGGTAATTTACCTCTAGAGGGAGAGAAAATACTCTGATTTTATAGTGGACTCATGAATACCATCTAAGGCTGTATGAGGTGGGGTCTTAAACTCAAGCTTACAGGGAGCAGGCAAGTAATATGAATATAGGCAGCAGGCTGAGTGAGGACTGAGGTGACCTAGAGAAGGCAAGCTTGGCTACCCCGGGACAGTGCCTCTCAGCACTAACTAGCTAATTGTTGCCCATGTAGGACCATGGGCCAAGTATTGCCAGATCACCCTTTTATCAAGAGGAGCCACAAATCTTTTGATTTTTAAATGTTGACTTTAATTCGATTTAAAAATGAAAGCAAAACAAAACACTGTATATTCCAAACAGAGCACATCTGTGGCTGCATGTGGTGTATAGGTTGTCTGCTTGCAGCCTCTACTCTGAGGAGTCATTGGCTCAATTATTTAAATATTACTAGTTGATCAGAAGGTACACTTTTATTTATTTTTGTCACATGGTAACTCAGATTTTTTCCTAGAGTTCCGTGATATTTTAGCTAGTTCTAGAAGTGCTGGCAGTAATCTGAGCAGTGACACTCTTTATTTCATTCTTTTTGATATCATTTGGATAGAAAGACTAGTTTGCATGGAAAGGAGATATTTGCTAAGGTTCTTTGCTGGTGGTGGTTTTTTTTTTTTTTTTTTTTTTTTTGTCTATTCATGATTATCATCAGGAGTGTTTAAGTGTGCGGGAGGGAAGGGGTCTGGACTGGGTGACCTTTGATGTCCATTTCAGCCATGTGATTTTTAGATTTAATTAGCCACGGATGCAATACTGTTAATAATGTTCCTGGGCCAGAGGGACTGCATTTGGAGCTGTGCCAAGCAAAATCAAGCCAGATCTCTAAAGCTGTTCTCAGTGGAAGAGCACTGTGTCAGTGTGGATTAACACACAGGGGCAGTCTCCTGGACAAGGTAAAAGGAAAGGAGTCCTAAAGATGGTTTGGAGAAGCAGAGGAAGGGGCAGATGGTGTGGTCATTTACACGTCATATTGCAAAGGACACATTTTTAAGTATTTTTTTGCTGTTGATTCAGATTTGAAGACCCGACTTCTCATCACCCACTGGATTATGCCCAAGTCTTTCCTACCCAATGATCCTCTTGCAACACGCTGGGCTTCCTCCGCCTAAGCGGCCCTCATCCTCTCCTCCTATGTCAGTGGCCGCCAGGTCTACAGGAACCTTGCCGCTTCCGCCGCAGAAGCCTTTTGGGCAGGAGGCTTCCTTGCCTCTGGCAGGGGAAGAAGAGTTACCTAAGGGAGGGGAGCAAGACACTGCCCTGGAGGAGCTATGTAAGCCCCTGTACTGCAAGCTCTGCAATGTCACCTTGAACTCAGCACAGCAAGCCCAGGCTCATTATCAGGTAAGGGAAGAAGAGAAAAATCAGGCATTTAGTGGGAGAACATTTCAGGGCTCTGCCCAATTCAGAGTTGTCTCTGAAGTGACCAGTTGTGCCTGGAATAATAAGATGGCTAAGTATTAGTTTGTTTGGCTAAAAACACAATGTTCCTACTTTAAAAGAAAGCATCACTTTTCATAGGATGGCGTCTCTCTTAACCTCCTACACTTAGCTGTGTGGCATTTGATAGCTTACCAGTTGTTAAATGTAAATCGTCTATGCGCGTTTGAACCTGTGATCCTAAGGAGAACAGCTGTTTGAAACATGGTGTACCAAACTCAATCCAGTGTCAAAATTGTTTAGAAGAATTAGTTTTATAAATGTTCTCTTCTAGCTAATACAGTTTGTATCAGTTCAGGGTATTCTCTGTCTATGAATCTTATGCTTTTCCTGTTGACCTCTGTCACTGCTAAGGAAAACGCAGGTATCTTTCTGTAGTGAGAATAAAATGACATTGTAGTATTGAGCCCTGTTCTTCATTTTTAATAATCATACTCTGACTCCTTTTAGCCTTTAGTATGAGCTGTTACTTATTTCAAAGATGTGAAGCTTCCACCTCCATGTAGAATAACTAGTGGAAAGGACAATTTTAAAGGATGTTATTACCTAAGAACAAATGGAAAATTAAATTTTGGCTAGAAAGAGAGTACAGTATTTCTTTTTATTCTAGATTGTTTTCTGTATATAAAATTATATCCTTTTTTCGAGAAAAGAGCTCAAAGAAGCAGTTGAGGCCAAATGCCATTGAATGAAAGTGTATCTTCTGGGTCATCATTGATTTGACTATCTATTCTCTGCATGAATATCTAAAATAACAAGAGTATGGTAGAAAGATGACTGTTACAAAGATGTTTCTTCTATTGTGCCTCTACAACTTTCTCCAACTTAAAGTTTTTATTTACTCTGGGTGCGAGTCTTTTTTGTTTTGTTTTGATCTTGAAGACTGATAATTGTGTCACTTTGTGATTGTACATCAGAAACATTTTGGTGGTGAATTGTTTTCTCTGGGATTTAGGGGAAAACATGATATGTTACTTCTCTGGAGTTCCCGTTGTTTGGGTTTGTTTTGCCCTCTGGTGCAAAAAGTTGAGTTGATTATCACCCAGATCTTGGCACGTGTCATTATTGGTTCATAAAGGCCTCTTCTGGTTTTAGTTTACATTTTTTTCCTTTTCCTCAACCCATACTCTCATTCTCTCTGTGTACCACTCCCCACGATGATGGTTTAATACAGGGTCTTCCTTTGCCTGTTTTGCCATTTGGTTGGAGTCTGTTAGGATGGATGATCTATCTCAAATCCAAGACACAGTGCTAGTTTTTGTCTTCATTTGTTCCTGTGGAATATTCGGTTTTATGGCCAATGACTCACTATGAAGAATGAAGCCTGGGTTCTAAAGTTTTGATTTTTAGCTGTGTAAAGCCCCTAGTAAGCCATTAACTTGGGAGCAAACCCACTTGTGTGTCATACAAACACATAATTACTCTTTACAGAAGAGTTGTTTACTTTTATGAGGGAAGACTCGCGGGCAATGTATAATTTTAATATGTGTGCATGGATTGTGCATACACCTCCTGCCTTTTTTTCTCCTAATAGCACTTTGTGACTTTATAGACAGTGATGGATGCTTTTGGTTAATGCATAGAGAGAATTCAGTTTGAGCAGGGTCGTTGGAGTCTAAGGCTTAAACTAAATAAGAAAGAGAATCAACATTTATTTAGATTTTTTCTTTTCTTCTACATTTCTGTGTGTGTGCGCTCTGAACTTTTTAGCTGACGAGTAATATATACTTAATTTCAGCTCCCTCAGTGATACAGTGAATATATAAATTAGAAAATATAAGAAAATGGAAGTAAATTTTAGAGAAATTTCTCAATAATCAGAATTTTTAAGTGGAAAAGTTGGAGGAAAAGGACAGCCTGTCATAGAAACAATTTAAGCAGCCAAAAACTAAGGAAGGTTAGAGTAGAGAAGAAGCAAGCAGGTATCAAGAGAGTGGAACCTAATGGAAAATGAAAAGTTTGGGTGTAATAAAAGCCGATTCCTAAGAGCTTAGAAGCAAAGATTTGAATGAAACCAATGTCACTGGTAATTCTTAAAGAAGAAGAAATTTTCTGCAGAGAAACAAAGCAAAGCAGTTCATGTATACAAGTACAGAGCAATTTCATTAGGATAGCATAGACGAAAGCTAATTTAGACGTGAAATCTGGATTTCAACGAGATAGAAATGTCAAGTTGAGAGAGTGTGGATCAAAGAGTAAATGAGAATAATAAACAATCAGAACATGAACACAACCTAGAGGTGGGTGAACCAACATAGAAGGAAAGCATAGAAATGTTAGCCTGAAAGATGCATCAGAGACTACACCAAGGGTACATGAATAGGCTGTGATTTTAAAAGGCTGCTAAAGACAAGAGTAAGACTAATGAGTAAGTCTTATTGTGAACCAGAAATAGGCAGAATGGCAATGATTGTAGACTAATAAAGCTAATGGCTGGTGAGATGGTGGGAGTAAAGTTTTATTTCAACTCTAAAAACCTGCTTTGTAATTTTTAATACAGAATGATACCAAGACTGCAAATTCATTATTTCAATTATGTGTGAGATAAAAGGGGTCAGTGGTAGCTTATTTATAATCTAGAAACACATTCATGTGAGGTAATAAATCACGGTTGATTACACTACTCAAAATGTTTTAGTTAGTTGATGCCATTGTTGAAATCTCAAAGTTTCAAATTGCCCAGGGTATTGTAAACAACCTTTAGTCTGGTTTGAGTGGTGTTACACTAGAGTCTGACCGTATCATGTTCCAGTAATCCAGGACACACAATGGAAACTGCTCAATAAATACTTCCCTTTAAGCTCACTGCGATCTTTCCCTGCCATCCTTGTGTTCTTAAGTTGGGGCTGCCTTAGCAATGACCCATGCGTATCAGTGGTCATCACAGATTTAGTTTTATTCTCAGGACTTTTTAACCCAGTCAGCTTGCTTCAAAATACCCTTAGCTGTGTTTAATTTTTAATGAGGGTACATATTTTTGTGGTCTCAAAATTATGGTTTTAGTTATAATTTAAAGTAAAACCTTTGGAGGAAAAACATGTCTTCATTTTATTAAAAATTGTCTGCAGGCTTCAGGTTACTTAGGGTAAGCCTGTCATGGAGTAACATAACACTGTTTCAGCAGTATAAATGCCCAGAGGAAGAACCACTTTAGGATGGAAGGTCATTAAGAGAAATTTAAAAAGCAAAAGCATGGATAAATTTTGCTAAAGCATCTACATTTTAAAATAAAGTCAACCATTTTTTTTTCTGTTAATTCCTGTACTCTTTTGAAAAAGAACTAGTTACTCAAGGTAAATTTTAAAAATCTGTCATAAACATAGATTTCTATTTGTAATATTTAGTAGCCAAATAATAACCTATCATAGTAATCAGGTTAATTTGAAAGAGAGATAGGGACTTCCCTGGTGGCACAGTAGTTAAGAATCCACCTGCCAATGCAGGGGACACAGGTTCGAGCTCTGGCCCTGGAAGATCCCACATTGCTGTGGAGCAACTAAGCCCGTGCGCCACAACTATTGAGCCTGTGCTCTAGAACCCGCAAGCCACAACTGCTGAGCCCGTGTGCCACAACTACTAAAGCCTGCATACCTAGAGCCTGTGTTCTGCAACAAAGACAAGCCACTGCAATGAGAAGCCCGCGCACCTCAATGAAGTGTAGGCCCCACTCGCCACAACTAGAGAAAGCCTGCACACAGCAACAAAGATCCAATGCAGCCAAAATATATAAAAAAAAAAAAAGAAAGAAAGAAAGAAAGAGAGATAGAACACAGGGGGAAAAAGTAGCTCTGGAATTGTAATACTGAAGGTAGTGATCTTAATTCATAATACAGAGAATGCAACTGATGTTGTCTCCAAATTTAAAGTACTGATTTTGGCACATACATTTTCATATTGATCACCCAGCTTTGGATAGCATAATCTCTAATTTCAGCTAATTTTTATGTTTTCAAAAATTTCCCATTTGATTGTTTTTCATATGAACTTGCAGTGTACTGAGAATGGTCAAAATACACTTCATTAGTGGATGAAGAAGCTCTTTGTCATCCTGTTAGCTGGATCTCACCGCCTTTCCGCCACCCAGACTGAATCCATCCCTACCTCATTTCTTTGTATTTCAGAAGAATAGATATCCCTTCTTCTGTACAAGGCTGATTCCTCATCCTGTACTCTGGATTTCATCACCTGTCGTCTCTTCTTTACCTTAGTCAAATTAAAAACATGCTCAGGTTTTTTCCCCATGTAAATAAATATAGCAACAACAACCTTCCCTTTCCTTTTAATTCTTCTTGTTAGCAACCTTTCTTTTCTTCTCTCCTGTCCTTAGAGTTCTGCTGGGTATACTTGTCCTCTTCAGGTCTTCATTTCCCAGCCCACCGTACTCTGGTTTCCATTCCAATATTCTCGTGAAATGGTCTTTTCAAGGTCATCTGTGACTTTACAGGCCAAATCTAGCTTTCTCACTTGACCTCTTTGTAGCATCTGCACTGGTAACAGCTTTCTCCTTAAAACATTAAAAGATATTTTTTGCAAAATAATGCCTATAGAACAAAGTACTTATAATGAAAAGTAGTAATCACCTGTTCTCCCTTCCTTATCCATCCCCTACCTTTTCTTGCTTCTCCATTCTTCTTTCTACCTCCCATCTTGGATTGGCTGTAGTTTTATTTTGACACTATCAAGGTTTATCACATTTTTGTTTATTCTATAATCAAATTAAGTTTCCCATGCTTCATACTTGCAGGTTGATTCCAACTGTTGAAAATTGATATTCAGCTTTTGCATTATTTACAGTAGGGAAATATTCACTGCAAAACTGTTTCTTTCTCTTTGTTTCCAATGTCATGATTCCATGCAACTTAAAAGAGGTGTTCAGATGGGTAGCCCTTTCTTTTAAGTCACCAGTTACTCAAAATCATGTCCATTTTAGTTTGCTTCATATGTGGATTATAACTTTGAAATAGCTTTTTGTTTTTCTTTGAGTTTCTCACACTTTAAAAAAATATACAGAGAGGAATCTTATGCCTTAAAAAAATCTACTAGTTTCTTAACCTTTCTGTTTATTGTTTACAGTCCATTTCATTTATCTTCATGAAACCCACTGATTTCCTGTTCTAATTTGGACTAGATATTTTACATTTGGATCATGACTTCATTGTGTAGATTTTTGTATTCCCTATAGTTTTTCGTTGCTTTTCTTTTCTCCTTTCTTTTTCTTACGTAATGTATTTTTATCATATCCTCATTTTCCCTTCCAACTCTTGATCACTCTGTCTGTTGTGTGGGATCCTTCCCCCGACCCCGCCTTCTGGATCCCTCTGTCTTCTTGCTCCAGTCTCAACTGGTTGCCCTCTGGCTTTGCTGCACAGCTGTTAATTTTGAACTTCTCTTCATTACTCTATGGCTTAGGCTACTATTTCTAAATATACATGTTTTCTTTTTTTTTAATCTTGTTTTGTTGGAGTACATCTTCACCTTACTTGAAGGAAGAAAGGATAAATATAAATTTATATGACAACACATCTCTCTCTTTAAAGTGAGGGAGGGACTTCCCTGGAGGTACACTGGTTAAGACTTCACCTTCCAATGCAGGGGGTGCGGGTTTGATCCCTGGTTGGGAAGCTAAGATCCCACATGCCTTGCGGCCAAAAAACCAAAACAGAAACAGTACTGTAACAAGTTCAATAAAGACTTTAAAAATGGTCCACATCAAAAAAATTTTTTCAAAAAAATAAAATAAAAAATTGATGGAGTGATGAATGGGAAATTTTTCTGAGCCTTTGTGTTTCTAAAAATGTCTGTATTATATCTTCATATTTGACAGTTCAGTTCCAGGCTGAAAATTATTTTCCTAAGAATGTTAAAAGCTATACTGCATTTTTTTGTGTTTGTGTATGTGTGTGTTTTGTTTTGATCTGTTTTGTTTTTTGTCTTCCTAATGTTGCTGAAGAGAAATCTTATTCAGATTTTTATTCTCTTGTGGGTGACCCACTTTAGTTTGGAGCTTTTTTTTTCTGGAAGTTTTTAGGCTTTCTTTTTATCCTTGGCATCTGAAATTTCACAATGATGGATGTGTCTAGGTCTGGGTCTCTATTCATTTGTCCCTGTCAGCACTGGTGGATCCTTTCAGTTTGCATACTCCTGTTTCTCTTGAACTCTGGGGAATTTTCTTTGGTACTATTTCCTTGATAATAGTCTTCTCTATATTTTCTCTCTCTTTTTTTTTCCCGGTAATTCTTTTAGCTCTATCTTGGATTAGCTGGATTGATTCTTCATACTTCTTATCTCTTCTCTCTTATTTCTTTAATTTCTGAGAGATATTCTTAAATTCTAATGCTATGTTGAATTTTTTTTATTTTGACAATCATATCTTTAATTTTTAAGGATCTTTTGATTTCTTATTATTTTCTTTTCTAGCATCTGTTTTATAGGATATTAGTTAAGAACATGAAATCATGGACTTTGGGGTTAGACTAGTATTCAAGTTGTAGTCTTACTACTTACTAGATGTATGATATTGGAAATATTTCCTCATTTCTCTATGCCTCATGAAGATGATGATGATAATGGTGATACTTATACCTGCAAGTTAGTATGTTTAAGACATTTAGAACAGTTCCTGGTACCTGAGTTAGTCTTTAATTGTGTTTAGTTGTCCTAAGGTGCAGTGGAGCATGTTGGTATGGGCTCTGGAACAAGAGTGTCCCCAGCTCGGGCATTTACTTGTGGCTTTGGGCAAGTTTTATTTTATTTTATTAACTTTTTAATTTGAGTAACTTTTTTTTTTACATCTTTATTGGAGTATAATTACTTCACAACGTTGTGTTAGTTTCTGCTTTATAACAAAGTGAATCAGTTATACATATACATCTGTTCCCATATCCCTTCCCTCTTGCATCTCCCTCCCTCCCACCCTCCCTATCCCACCCCTCCAGCTGGTCACAAAGCACCGATCTGATCTCCCTGTGCTATGCGGCTGCTTCCCACTATCTATCTACCTTACGTTTGGTAGTGTATATATGTCCATGCCTCTCTCTCGCTTTGTCACAGCTTACCCTTCCCCCTCCCCATATCCTCAAGTCCATTCTCAAGTAAGTCTGTGTCTTTATGCCTGTTTTACCCCTAGGTTCTTCATGACATTTTTTTTCCTTAAATTCCATATATATGTGTTAGCATATGGTATTTGTCTTTCTCTTTCTGAGTTACTTCACTCTGTATGACAGACTCTAGGTCTATCCACCTCATTACAAATAGCTCAATTTCATTTCTTTTTATGGCTGAGTAACATTCCATTGTATATATGTGCCATATCTTCTTTATCCATTCATCCAATGATGGACACTTAGGTTGTTTCCATCTCCGGGTAATTTGAGTAACTTTTAACTTACAAAGCACTGCTAAAAAATTTCTGAATGCACCTCATCAGATTCTCCAAATTTAATATTTTATATAACTGCAGTGTAATTAGCAAAATCAGGAAATAAACACTGATAACAACAATATTATCTAATCCACAGACTGTTTATATTTCACCAATTGTCTACTAATGTACTTTTTCTGATTCCAGGATCCAATCCAGGATAAAATTTTGCATGTAGTTGTTATGTATTCTTTAATCTGGATGGGTTAAGTTTTTCTATGCTTTTTACCATCTTGCAATTTTTGAAGAGTTGTTTTGTAGAATGTCCCAATTTGGGTTTGTTTGTTGTTTTCTCATGCTTAAATTCAGGTTATGTGGTTTTTTGGACAGGAATACCATAGAACCAAGGTTGTGTCCTTCCCAGTTCCTCATATTGGGAAGGACATGATGTGAATATTTTGCATCACTGGTGCTGTTAACTTTGATCACTGGTTAATGTGGTGCCTGCCAGGGTTCTCCTTTGTAAAGTTATTATTTTTCTTCTCATGTTTAATAAGTATCATATGGGAGGATACTTTGAGACTACGTGAATATTTCTCATTATATTTTTACTCAGTGATTTTGGCATCTATTGATGATTCTTCCCTGCAATGATTATTACTGTGGTGTTTGCCAAATGGTGATTTTTCTGTTTTAATCATTCTTTCTACATTTATAGTTAGAATTTTACTTTAAAGAAGAACTTTTTTCTTCTTAATTCGTTAATTAATTAATGAATATCACTATGGATTATGGATTCTTATTTTATTCCAGGGATATAAACACTTACTATAATTTATTTTGATGTTTTAACAGTTTCACATTTGACCAGTGTGTGTCCCTTCAGGCTGCTGCTTATGTTCTTTTGATATGTCTCCATAATTTTCTGCATAGTTCCTTACTTTCTGACAATACAAAATATTCCAGGATTTTGTTGTACCTTCCCCATGCCAAGCATTTCTTCAAGGAGCCAGGTTTCTTTTATTGGAGAATGGTATTTAGAAACCAAAATCTAAGTGTTAGGTGTGCCCTTTGGTACTGGAGTGTCATTGCTTCTAGATCTTCTCATGACAGAGCTAGTAATATATATGTATGTATACATACATTTGTATTTATCTATATGTACACATATTGAAAACTGAGTTCAGGCTGATGCTTAAAATTTCAGTACAACATGACAGTGTTCATTCCAGCTTTCCATCTTATCTTAATGTTTAACTCCTTTCTTTGATACTGAGAAACCTGGACTTTCATTATTCACAACACAGACACACACTCACTCACTCACAGTACACATAAAGTAGTTCAGGGATTGATAATCTATGTCCTTTTGAAAAACAAGCCTACTAATGAGAAGAAAATATTTGTGCATTGTTCTTTTTGTCTTTAGCATTACAGTGTGTAGTTAAAATACTGTTTTACGAAGTTACTTAGTTTATAAAGGTGCTACCTGCTAGGTTTGTCCTTTGTAAAGTTACTGTTTTTCTTTTTGTGCTTAATAAGTATCATGGGGGCCATACTTTGAGACTGTGTGAATATGTGAATAGTTTTTTTCTTCCCTCCGCCTTCAGTGCAGTTATGTTATTTATTTTTTCATATAGTTAGGCTTATTTCTGCTTGTATGTATTTCATTTTGGGTCTTCCCCAGTTCTTGTTGGCTTTGATTCTTTTTCTAAGTCTGTAAAATGTTAACATAGTTCTAAAAGTCAGAATCATACATAAAGGTATATTTAGAAAAGTGTCACACCATACCATCCTTTGTAGTCCATTTTCATTTTCTTATTGTTTATACTATTTAAAATGATTTTACCAGCCTGTTTGGTTATTTAATGTTTTACTGTCTGGTTTGTCAGTTTTTAATGGTATCCCAACAGTTGCCTATTGCAGAATCAATAGCTTGTTCTACTTTCCTCTTTCCTTTTTCTTCCCATTTCTTGTTGCATTATTTCCATTGTATCATAATGTATAATATTTGAACATTGATCTTTCACCCTCATCTTCACCTTTTATTTAGTCTTTGATACAATTAGACATATAAAAATACATACCATCAGCCCTTTTGCTGAAGTTTTCCCATTCATTTCTTTGTTGAATGAAGCTCTAATAGGTTTCTGAAGAGTGACTTTTCAGTATTGAATTCCTAAGGTCTTATATATTTAAAAGAGTTGGCTGGACATAAAATCCTTGTTTCACACTTTATTTTTGTTTAAATGCTGCTCCATTATTGCCTTGTTTTGCATATTGTGGATGCCATTCTAATTCTTTTGCCTTTGTAAGTTATTTGATCTTTTTGCCTGGAGAGCTTGAGGACTTTTTTCTTTTTCTTTGAAGTCTCATACCTTTTAAAAGATCTACCCCAGATTTGACTGTTCTGGGTTAATTTTCCCAGATACCTGGTATGCCTTTTCAGTATGTAGATTCAGATCTTCATTTACTTTTGGACAATTTTAGACAATTTTGGACAATTATAGTTTCAAATATTAGTTTTTCTTTTTTCTTTTTGGCCATGCTGAGTGGCATGTGGGATCTTAGTTCCCCACCCAGGGACTGAACCTGCACCCCGGGCACTGGAAGTGTTGAGTCTTAACCACTGGACCGCCAGGGAAGTCCCTCAAATATTAGTTCTGTTTGATTGTTTTGCTTTTCTTCTTCAGGGACTTCAGTTTTACGTAAGTTATTCCTTCTTTACTTGTCTTCACTTCCATTGCTTCCTCTCTGACCCATTAAAATTTTTTCTTTGTATCATTTTTATTTTCTTGACTGCTTTTCTGTCTTTCTTCAATGCCTCATTTTACATTTTCATTTGAGTCTATTCTTCTTTGACACTTGTATTTACTCCTCATTTTTGACATAATTATCTTTTTCTTTCCTGAGTTTAATTTTCCTTCTTTTCATTTCTTGTTACGTTTTGCCCATTTTTCTTTGTACATTTTGAATTCCTGATTCAAGGTGATTTTTTTATATCCTCAAAGCTTTGTTTGAATACTATATTTAATTCAGTTTGGAGTGTTGTTTTCTTCTGTTTTTTGTTTGTTTGTTTTGTTTTTTGCAGTACGCGGGCCTCTCACTGTTGTGGCCTCTCCCGTTGTGGAGCACAGGCTCCGGACGCGCAGGCTCAGCAGCCATGGCTCACGGGCCCAGCCGCTCTGCGGCATGTGGGGTCTTCCCGGACCAGGGCACGAACCCGTGTCCCCTGCATTGGCAGGCAGACTCTCAACCACTGTGCCACCTGGGAAGCCCTCAGCAGGCGGACTCTCAACCACTGTGCCACCAGGGAAGCCCTGTTTTTTTTTTTTGAGGGGTGGTTCATTTGCTGAGATGTATTGATTTTTTTGGTAGTAACTTTGTATAGAATTGATTTGTTTTTGTCTATTCATTATGTGGATTTTGGGTAGTTTATGAGATTCTTAATTCTTAATGGCAACCTCTTCTATCACTGTATCAAAGTCCAGTTCTTTAATAACTTGTGAAGTTTTTTTTTTCTTTTAGGGTGGTCAGGAGAGTGTTTGCATGTCCTCTGATTTTTGCTTTGTTCTGTTTTGTCCTGAAGGATGCTAACTTTTCCTGTTTTGCTTCTTTTCCCCTTCACCTGCCAGTTGCCAAAGGGTGCCTCTCCCTTCCTTTTTGCCTTTTTTCTCCTCTAGAAGCCACTTTGAAGATACCCACTTCAGATCATGTGTACATTTAAGTCCCTCTCCAGCAGTCAGTGAGTGGATCGTGTTTTAGTATTTATAAAAATTAAGGGATTTACTTTTTCTAGTAGTGGTTATAAAGCAATTTTAGGCCTGCTGCTAGCTCCCTCTTTTCTCTGTCCTTCAGTTTTTGCTGGACTCCTCTTGCTTACTGTGAAGGCTTGTGGCAGGAGCATGAGTGATTACTCACTGGGATTTGATGTTTTTTCTTTTTCACTTACAGTTATTTTGGAGTCTGGGCATTCTGTGGCTTCTAGTTGTATGGAGGACATGGTTTTTGTGCAGTTTTATTTGTTTTTCTTATTGTTCTATATTGTTCATAGAGGATATGTGTAGAAATGCAAATCTGGGCAGCCTCTACCTAGCTGTCTGAAAGCTCTTGGGCAAATTTTTAACTCTCTGAACTTAGTTTCCTCATATGTAAAATAGGGATAATAATTCTACCTACTTGATAGGGATTTTGTGAAGGTTAAATGAGATAATATTTATGAAGTGTTTATAATACTGCCTGTCACATAAGTGCTCAAAATTGTTAATTGCCATTATTATTGTTATGTATGGATGCAATATCTGCTCGAATACTACTGTGGATACTGCTTTGGAAATAAAATGCTTGACACTCTCGGAAGTTGATCCCTCCTGTAGTCCTGTGTACCTCATCTTCTTCTGCCTTTTTATGGACTATGCTTCTATAGCTATGCTTTAGCTCCTGCATCATCTGTTCTTTTGTTTTTATTGACTTCCTCCTGTTGTCATGCAAAGAAGCCTAAGCCATCTTAAAACAAATCTTCTGTAGACCTATTTCGCCTTCTAACTCTGTACCCTATTTCTCTGCTCCCTGTCATGGTAGAAGTCTTCTCTATAGCTACCTATATGGGTTGTCTCCATTTTCGCATCTCCCATTCTCTCTCTAAGCCACTTCATATGACCTTTTATCCCCTGCTACTCTACTGAAGTGGTTTTTACCAAAGTTATTCTTGACCTGTGTCTTTTCAAATCCAAGTATTACTTCTCTGTCCTGACCTGGTGAACCACTCCTTTTTTTGTTGGTGTTTTAAAATCATTTTGAAGTCCCTCAGGCATAAAAAGTATTTAATATAATGAACATGTGTATTTGCCATCTAGCTTCAAGAGTGAAAATTATCAATTCAATTGAAGCTGTGTCCTTTCCCAACAGTAGATGCTCCTATGCTCCCAGATGTAGCCACTATACTAAGTTGGTATTTATTGTCCACGCCCCCCACTTTTTTGTACTTTTGCTACTTAGGTATCTTCCTATAAAAAATGTAGTGGTTTTCATATTTTAACCCCCAGATTAAAATGATTACTCTTACATATCTTCTTTTCCAACATGTTCTTTTTATTCAGCATTTTGTTATGAGAATCATTTATGTTGACACGCATGGCCTAGGATGTGTATTTTCACTACAGTATAGTGTTACATTGTATGAACAGTTTATCCATTATCCTGTAGTTGGACACTTAAGTTGTTTCCACTTTTCAGTGGTTACAAACTGTCAAGTTGTTTCCAGTTTTCACTAGTTACAAACTGTCCTTCTGGGAACATTTATAATAGGTACCTCCTTATATGTATGTTTCTGTTTTGTAATACCTGGAAGTAAAAGTTCCTGGGTTAATAATGTATATACCTAGACTCTTCTTTTGAAACACCTTGTTCTAGACTTCCATAATGCCACACTTCTCTGGTTTTCCTTTTACTTCATAAACCAGGCATTCTCAATCTCATTTTTCTGGATCCTCATTCTCTACTGCACTATATTGTATCATCCTAGGGCTTTGTCTTTGGCTCTCTTCTCTGTCTTCACATTTCCCATGATCTTTATCAAATGCGATCCAGTCATGTAACTGCTTTGCTTAAAGTCATTCAGAGGCCCCCCTACTGCCTCTAAAGTCTGAGTTCTGTATCATGGACAAAACCATGAATAATTAGCTCCCTGTGTATATCAATTCCTACCTCTTTTCCAAAGGATCCTGAAGACCATCTCTCCAGCAGACTGGGCCTTTGCTCACACTATTTCCTCTTTCCCGATTTTCTTTCCCCTCACTCCCTACCTGCCTAGTAAACTTGCTCATTTTAAAAGATAACTCACACGTCCCCTTTTCAGGGAAGCTTTCCCTGGCACACTCAGGCAGAAGTAAGCCATTCCTTCTCTGTGTTCTCCTAGCAGTTTGTTCCTTATCTCCACTATAATAGTGATTCATTTATCTAACAAATATTTATTGATTGCCTACTATATGGTAGAAACTGTTCTAGAAATTGG
This sequence comes from Mesoplodon mirus, assembly GCF_964341445.2. Lineage (NCBI taxonomy): Eukaryota > Metazoa > Chordata > Mammalia > Artiodactyla > Ziphiidae > Mesoplodon > Mesoplodon mirus. The sequence goes on from NC_138982.1 coordinate 51,296,842, forward strand.
GGCTCTACAAGACAGACAAGGCCCTTATTTTCAAGGAGTCCACATTCCAGAGGGTAGGAAGGAGGAAAATATAAGCAAACATTATTTCAGATGGTGACAAGTAGCACTATGATAAAGTGAAAGCAGACAGTGTGGCTGTGTGACGGAGAGTGTGTGTGGGGAGTGGGTTTGGGCAATGGGGGTGACACCTCAGGTTGAGTGAGATGCTGTTTGAGTTGAGACCTGAAAGATAAGAAGGAGCCAGCCATGTAGAGATTGCAAAGAAGAACATTCTAGGCAGAAGGAATAGCGAGTACAAAGGCCCTAGAGTCCATGTGTTGGGCATGTTTAAGGAACAGCATGATGGGCCGTGAGGCAGGAACGTGATGAGGAGGAAGGGGTGCTGTGTGAAATCAGTCCGAGAATAGACAGGACCAGATCAAAAAGGACTTACAGGTAAGAGTTGTGGATTTTAGTTTGTGTGTAGTGGGAGACCATTGGAAGATTTTAAGTGAGAGGTGACAAGATGTGACTTATGTCTAGAATTGTCAGTGTGGCTTATATGAGGAGAATGCTAGGGGGATGAGAGTGTAGAGCAGAGACCATTAGGAGGTGCTGCCTACTACAAGTGAAAAAAGTTGGTAGCTTGGAGTATTGTGGCATTTGAGTGTCCATGGAAAGAAATGGAATGACTTAGGAAATATATTTTGGAGGTAGGCTGACAAGACTTGCTGATAGGTTGCATGTGTTGGCTTTAAGGAGGGATGGACTCAAGAAAAGGGCCCCTCGGCTTTTTTTGAGTAACTGGGTGGAGAGTAGGGCCATTTACTGACATGTGGGTGAATAGTGGTGGTGGCACTGATGAGAAAGTTCTGTGGTGGGGAGGGAACCCAAATTTATGTTTTAGATGTTTTAAGTTGGATATGCCTCTTAAGAATGCAATGTGTGGATCGCACGAAGGCAGTTGGGCATATGGCTCTGAAGGTCAGGGATTGTCTTAGTCTGTTGGGGCTGCTATAAAGTTACATAGGCTGGGTGGCTTAAACAACAGACATTTATTTCTCACAGTTCTAAAGGCTGGAAGTCTGAGATCGGAGAGCTAGCATGCGTGGGTTCTGGCGAAGTCCTCTTCCAGATTGCAGACAGCCTTATATCCTTATATAGAAGGATATAAGGATATCTCCTTATATCCTTACATGGTGGAAAGAGGGCCGGGGAGCTCTCTGGCCTCTTCTTTAAAGGGCATTAATTAGGCTCTACCCTCATGACCTAATTACCTCCCAAAGGTCCCACCTCCAGATACCATCCCATTGGGATTAGATTTCAAAATAGGAATTTTGGAGGGACACAAGCAATGAGCTCATAACAGGGATGGAGATAGGTAATTTTGGGAGTCGCCAACTTATTGATTATATTTTAAAGCTGGGAGACTGGGTATAACAACCTAGAGTTTGCATATAGATGGAGATAAAAGAGAGCTGAGGGTAGTGCATTGGACGCTGCAGCATAGAGAATGAGAGGTAGGGAGGTAAGGGGTAGTCATAGAAGACAATAGAAGGAGGGAGTATGAATAGTTTGGTGCTTCTTAGAGTGAGAGCATAATGACAGCACAGACGTGACTGTTGTATTTGACTCCTGGAGATCACTGTGACCACGGTAAAAGCACCTTTACAGCATTCCAGTGGCCAAAAAGTGGAACTTAGCTCATTCCTTTAACTGCTTACATATCTGTCTCCTCCTCTAGACCATATGCTAGTCCTATTTATTTCTAGGGCTTAGCATGTAGTAGATGGTGAATAAATATTTGTCTACGGGTTTGGATTTTACAGTGCAATTTAAAGAATAATATACGGTTTTACCCTCATTTAGAATGCTTTTAGACCACTGACCCTTCCCACCAGTTTGTATCAGCTCAGCCATAAACTTGTGACTAATAAATTAAACGAAACATGATGAGAGAGGAAAGCCATAGAGGTTCACAGTGTATACTGAAGCCATCATGCTGTACTGAAAAAGGGCCTTGCTTTGGATTCAGAAGGCCTGCCTCAAGCTCCAGCCCCACTGCTAGGCCTCCTGAAGGTGTTGGGGGCAAGTTCCCCACACTCTCTGGATTGCAGTTTCTCAGCTGTCATATGTGGATAACATTAACAAATTCCTCTTACAGGATTTTTGTGGCAAATGAGCTAATGCATATGAGAGTTCTTTGTAAGTAAAAAGATGCTCTGTAAGTGCTATTTTTGTAAAAGTAATTGGATTACCCATTTCATTACTCACTTATAAAGTAGATTAGATCAGAGTGTCATAAAATTCATATGTAGGCGGTGGCATATGAATGGCAACAAGTTGGGAGAGGACACAGATCTGGAAAATGTGGTACTTTTCCAGAAATATATAGGAAATTAATGTCTTTTGGCTTTGTTCTCTTATCGTTCCCAGATAAATTTAATCATTCTGTTAGAATCAAAGAGTAGACTCTTCTACTTTAAGATGTAATAATCAAATCTAGCTAGCGGTCTGTTTATCCCACTGTTGCATATCTCTGAAAGAATAAAATTTATTTATTAATAAATACATTAACTCAATTTGACAAATTTTCCTCACAGTGATTTCTCATCTCATTTTACTTCTAGGGTAAAAATCATGGTAAGAAACTCCGAAATTACTATGCAGCAAACAGCTGTCCTCCTCCTGCCAGAATGAGCAATGCAGTGGAACCTGTGGTTACTCCAGCTGTTCCAGTCCCTCCGCAGGTGAGACACGTGTGTCAAGGTGGGTGCTGTCCTATGCACAGATGGTCACGGGTAAAATTTGTTGTCTATGTGCCCATCAAGGTACAGTTGAGCAAATATTCCTAAAAGGTCCTACTTAGTGCTTTTAACTCCTTGAACTCCGTGGTGCTGGATTTAATGCATGCAAAAATCCATGAATCCCAAGATTTCTCACTGGCTTTGGTTATGGTGCATGAAATGATGAAACAAAATTATTTCATGAGTCTTTCTCTATGCATTTCTCAAAATTCTGGGTTATATGGCCCTGAATGTCTAGGCGAAGCCCTGAATGAAAGATTTTTAAACATTTATATCTCTACTGCAGTTAATCCCATTGGCTTTATATTTTGCTTTCCAGCAAGATCAGTTTCTTGAGGCTGCCCTTTTCTTACCTCTATGCAGAGAGCCTGTATAAACTCTTTCTGGACTTTGGTATCATGACACACACTTGAGAGCCAAGTTCCTTTCACTCTTTGGGAGATAGATCAGGTGCTTTGAGGCAAGATATTCCTGTACTTTAGTAGCCTCTGAAGTATGGATGCTACTCTGTCTTTGAAGTATTATTTTTCTATAGGTCATAAATAATAATAAATAATAACCACTTTAATTGAGTACTTACTGTGCCAGGTACTCTGCTAAGCACCTTTCATGCATTACTTCATTCAGAGCTGGACCTAGGGTGAGATGAGGGATGCACTTGACTTAGGCACAGAATTTAAGAGGGAGCCAAAATACTCAGTAATCAAGATAAATAATGTGATATTTTAAAAATTCAAAATTAACGTGAAAAAGTCAACAGTGAACAAAATGTCAAAAACTTAAAGACAGAATAAGTGTTATTAATTTTCCTTTTGCCTTAGGCAGCAATGTGGCTTGGCATGGCACTGTTGCTGATCCTGTCTTTATTTAAAAATTTGATATTTTGTTCCTCATTGATTTTTTTGCAATAAGTTTGATTGGTAAAAATATTCCATTAAGTATTTTTTTAATTCTATTTATTTATTTTGGGCTGCGTTGGGTCTTTGTTGCTGCACGCGGGCTTTCTCTAGTTGGCGGCAATCGGGGGCTACTCTTCGTTGCGGTGCACAGGCTTCTCATTGAGGTGGCCTCTCATTGCGGAGCACGGGCTCTAGGCACGCGTGCTTCAGTAGCTGTGGCTTGTGGACTCAGTAGTTGTGGCTCGCAGGCTCTAGAGCACAGGCTCAGTAGTTGTGGTGCTCAGGCTTAGCTGCTCCACGGCATGTGTGATCTTCCCAGACTAGGGCTCGAACCCGTGTCCTCTGCAGTGGCAGGCGGATTCTTAACTGCTGTGCCACAAGGGAAGCCCCCCATTAAGTATTTTTAATCCTCATTGCTGAGTTTTTTGATTCTCCCTTAAATTGTGTGCCCATGGCAAGTGCCTCCCTTGCCTCATTCTTGCCCTGGGTCCTGACTTCTTTTAATGTTTGCAACAACTTGGAGGTATTGACCTTATTTCTCAAAGTATGATCCATGGGCCAGCAGCATTAGTTTCACCCGGAAGTTTATTAAAAGCCCAGGTAAACTAAGTAACTTGTCCATCGTGTTACAAATTTTATAAAGTGGTGGAGCAATGATTTCTCTTGACCTTAGACCTCTACTCCTAAACACCATGGTATAATTTTACTTTTCTGAGTGTCAGTTTTTCAGTACTTACAGTGTGGATAGCAATATCAGCTATTCATGTCCTCATGAATTTGTGGGGAAAATGAGATATGTTAAAAAGAGAATCAGAGGGGCTTCCCTGGTGGCGCAGTGGTTGGGAGTCCGCCTGCCGATGCAGGGGACGCGGGTTCGTGCCCCGGTCCGGGAAGATCCCACATGCCGCGGAGCGGCTGGGCCCGTGAGCCATGGCCGCTGAGCCTGCGCATCCGGAGCCTGTGCTCCGCAATGGGAGAGGCCACAGCAGTGAGAGGCCCGCGTACCGAGAAAAAAAAAAAAAAGAGAATCAGAGGACAGGAAAATACCCAGAGAGATCTTCAGGCTGAGTAGTTGTCACAGTGCTAATACCTGAAGGCTGCTCTAAAAATGGACACCTACTTCCTGTTAGGGACTGTTTTCAACATGCTCCACCCTCCTGGGCAAACAGCCTTAGGCTTCTTTCATAGCATAGCCCTTTGTGATTTTTGAAAACAGTTATCCTGTCCCCATAAAAATCTTCCCTTCCAGGTGAAACAGTGCCATTTCCTTCAGCTGGTCCTGATATGATATGCTTTCCAGATTCTTTATTGTATATTTTATTCTTCTTTAGCCAAAATCTAATGTGTCATGTTTTGTTAACCCAGTAATACTTACTGAGTTCATACTATTTTCCAGGCACTGTGTTAGGTTTCCCTTAACTCACTGTTTCCCAACCTGAATACAATTGTCTGGATCTGCTGGCTATTTCCCCCCTAATTATATTATATCTGTAGCTAATTTATAGACTCTGAGGACAGGGGCTCATTTTTTAAATACATGTCTGTATATCACTTTTGCATTAGGTAGCAAGCCCTATAAACAGTAGGCATTCAGTAAATACTTGTTGATGGATTCTGGGAGGACTTTGTTCTTTCTGGTAATGTGATTTTAGGCCTTACCTGTACTGCCCTAAATCTTACATATTGGGTTTTTAAACTTCTTTTCTAAAATTTCTTCAATGGAGATAGCAATGAGGCATTCATCAGTTTGGTACACAGGTGATTGTAATGCAAAACCATGATTGCCTCCCAGCCATTTTTTCTTTTTTTCTTTCTGGAATGAATTATTCCCTGTCCTTATAAAGCTGAGTGTTCGTGGTCATGCCATAACGTTCAGTTATTTTTCAACTCTTAGAAGGAAGGAACTTTGAGGAGAAGAAGAGAATAAAGTGCACATTTTAAAACCTTGTTTCTCGTGTCTTTGCTGTCAGATGAGCTCCTTTAAGCCAGGAGGCAGAGTGATTCTGGCCACAGAGAATGATTACTGTAAGCTCTGTGATGCCTCCTTCAGTTCTCCGGCTGTGGCCCAGGCTCACTATCAAGGGAAGAATCATGCCAAGAGGCTGCGGCTGGCGGAAGCTCAGAGTAACTCATTCTCGTAGGTATTGCTCTTTTCTCTTAGGCCAGCGTGTTATGTGAGACTAACTGTCTCTAGAGAGAAAAGAGTTGAAAGGGATCCTTGTTTAGAAGTCTTACTCTTTTAAAATTTCTCTTCTCCAGAGAATCCTCCGAGGTTGGTCAACGGCGGACCCGGAAAGAAGGGAATGAATATAAGATGATGCCTAATAGGAGAAATATGTATGCAGTACAGAATAATTCAGGTATTCTGTGGATTTCCACACACCTTCACTATGTTCTGCAAATGGTCTCCTCTATTTTTATTTCCTTTAATGGTAATAGATAGCCCTGAGAATTTGGGGTTAGCTGTTGTTTTGTGGAATTGGTCTAGTGGTTTTTCAAGCTGGTGTTTATTTCAGGTCTTATTTATTTATTTATTTCCTATTTAGTGTATTATTTATTTCGATTTTAAATCAAGTCTATGTTTTAAGGTCTCTTATCATAGTACCTTTATGTTTCTTCTGGTATTTGTCAGCTGAGATATTTAAATGCGTTATAAAAATGGGCTATTTGGTTTAAAGTTGCACCATATTAAATCCCCATTTATTGGGGAAAATAAAAATTATAGCAGTGGTGTTTAACCAGGATAGTGACTCAGATTATCTGGGGAGTTTTTATAAAATACACATGGCTGAACCATGACTTAGAGATTTTCAATCAGGAAATTTAGAGTGGTTCTCAGACATATGTGTGTTTTGAAAATGCTTCCTCAGTGATTCTGATATATACCTTCAGTTCAGAATTACTAGTTTATCGGAATATTTCCTGCATTTTCTGATTACCTTCAGTAGGGAGAGTAGGACTGAGCAGTCCCTCATCCTTTCCCTACCCCAGCCTCCAATGCATACACATATGAGCAGAGGTCACTCGTGTGAACAGTAAAACAAACAGCAACAACAAAAAGCTAATTGGAAAGACAAGAGAAGCATAGAAAAAACGGACGTGTAGAAAGCACAATGTAATAAGATTAATGAAAATCTAAACACATATCAATAATTGCAATAAATGTAAACTTACTAAAGTCCCAGTTAAAAGACAAAGATTTTAAGATGAGGTAAAAAATATTCAGCTGAAATGAAGGAAGCTGAGATAGGTCTCTTAATATTAGATTAAAAAAACTTTAGGATAGAAGGTTGTTTAGACTTATGTTCTCTGATCAGAGTACAATTAAATGAGATGTCAATAATAAAAATATAAAAAAGCAAACAAAATTTTTATGTGTTTGGAAGTTTTTAAACATTTCTAAATAACTCATGGGCCAAAGAAGAAATCATACTGGTAATGGAGAATTCTTAGACCCAGATAGTAATAAAAATACATCAATATTTGTAGCATGAAGTTAAAGTAACATTTTGAGAAAAGCCTTAAATGTTTATTATTATAGTAGAAAGGAAAAGCAGAAAATGATTGCACTACTGGTCCAACTTAAGAAGTCAGTTACGTAAAGAAAAAAATTATCAATAATTCCACCATTTTTGTATACGTCATTCCAGTTCTTTGTGTATGTTACTTCTGTAAAGTGGAAATGTAATCATATTTTGTGATATTCTTATTTTACTTAATAGCATATTATAATCAAATATTGTTACTAAGGAGTTTTCTATAACATTGTTTTTAGTGACTGTATAGTTTTTCATTGCATTCATTACCATGATTTTTTGAGTTATATTTTTGGATCTTTCCTTTCCCCTCACCCTCCCAAAAAAGCTTTTATAAACTCTGATGAAATAAATGTCCTTGCTCATAAATCTCTATGCAAAAATTCTCAACATTTTCTTAGCATAATTCTCTAAGAATTCTACTTCTAAAGTAGAATTTTTGGATTAAAGAATTAGCATAATTATACAGATTTTTATATAATGCTTGGAAATGAAAGTATTTTATAAATTATATTTACTTTTTTTTTTTTTTTTAATTCTATTTTTTAATTTATTTTTTATTTTATTTTATTTTTTTTTTGCGGTATGCGGGCCTCTCACTGTTGTGGCCTCTCCCGTTGCGGAGCACAGGCTCCGGACGCGCAGGCTCAGCGGCCATGGCTCACGGGCCTAGCCTCTCCGCGGCATGTGGGATCTTCCCGGATCGGGGCACGAACCCGTATCCCCTGCATCGGCAGGCGGACTCTCAACCACTGCGCCACCAGGGAAGCCCTATATTTACTTTTTAGAGACATTGCCATTTAGAGTTTGGTTCTGGCTCTACAGTAACATTTCTGACGATAGTTGGAGGAATCATTTTAGCTTTTTTAGGTTGAACCTGTATAAAATTGTAATTTAAAAAACCCATTAACTTTACATTCTTTTAAAGCTAGGAATCTGTGAATTTTATACTTTGAGCTTAGAATTACAAATTACAGTGATAATTGGTCAGACCACCATTCACTTAGTATGTTGAAATGAATACATTACTTTTGCCTCTTGCTTTAGCAGGTCCTTACTTCAATCCCCGCTCTCGGCAGAGAATTCCACGTGATCTGGCCATGTGCGTTACTCCAAGTGGCCAGTTTTACTGCTCCATGTGTAATGTTGGGGCTGGCGAAGAAATGGAATTCCGGCAGCATTTAGAGAGCAAGCAACATAAAAGCAAGGTGTCTGAACAGCGGTACAGGAATGAGATGGAGAATCTGGGATATGTATAGTGATTGTCATATTCAGATAGAGCAGCTTGTCCTGCCTGTTGTTTGCCTTCTGTCAACATGTTCTGCTTTGTGGTTCTTTTGATATGAGTACATTCCTCTGCTTAATGTTAATACACCTAACCTGCAGTGGTATCACAAGGTGTCAAAACTGGGGAAGGAAGAGAACGTGCTTAAGTCATGATGCTTTTTCAGGTCAGTTGTGTTGATCTGCTTAAAGCCTGCGACCTACCTACCCCATGAGAAATAACTTTTTATCTTGACCAAGTTCTGGTCAACTAGTAGCCTGACCACTTAGAGCTTTAGCTATTTAAAAACTTCATCTTTTTTTGTAATTTTAATGTTACATACTGCTAAATAAATAATTTTATTGAGTTCTTGCTTCAGATCATAGTAAAAACAGGTAAGCAAAGATTTTAGTTTCCCAAGGCTTCTTTGGAATCACCACCTCAACTCAATGCATTGTCAGTAGGATATACTATGTAAAACTGCATTAGAGTCCTTCCCAGGACAGTTTTTCTCTTTATCATGTCCTCCAATTATTGAAATGCAGGTTTTCTTGGATTCAGACAGTTCTAACGTGCTTGTGTACTTCCAAGCAGTGAAACTTCATTTCCAGTTGTGAATTTCACAAAGTTAAATTCACCTTCTTCCCGCCTCTTTTTTCCCCCCAGTTGAATTAGCTTATCCAATAAGCTCATTTTCATGCCCCAGCTATGTTGTGGGTTTTCCAAGCCCCACAATTGAATATCCAATGAGTTTAGAATAGATGTGATTTTAAAAATAATACGTTTTTTTCAGTTGGTTTTAGGAAATGAAATGTGTTTGATATTTCAATTTAGACTTACTTGATGATAATAACATGTACTTATATGATGGTCTCAACTGTAAGTTCATATCCCTTGATGTTTGTTTTGGTAGACTTTTTAGGTAAACAGATCCTTACGTTTTACTTACATTCTTCTTTGTCTTGCTAGTTTGTTGACTGTCCTGAAAAATACCACACCTTTACTATTTCTGAGATAGAGAAGAATTTATTTTTAAAAGTTAATCAAATTTTAGTGTCATCATTTCCAATAGAAAAATACCTGAACTTTGGCATTATTCTTTATAATCTAGCTTCCTTGAAGATAATAAAAATATAGATTACTTTCATATCTGATAATTTCAACAGTATTATTATTTTTGTTCTTTGTTTTTAAAACGAGAAGCTCTAGTGTTATATCTAGATTAAATAATGGAGGATTCTATGAACTTTCATTAACCATATTTTACCTATTTACTATATTTACATGGATAAGACTGGTGCTCATCCATACTTCTTTTGAAAGGCCATGTTCACCAGGTAGTTTATATTGAGCAGTATCTTTGCACTATGGTAAATTCACTTTTGATTGCTTATATTATTAATTAAAAATAAAACTCCTATTTTTCCTTGAAAATTCTGTAGGCAAAGAGATGAGGAGAAGGAAAATTATAATCATCATTCCTCTCCTTTAGTACTTCTGAACAATTTTTAAACACTAGACCCATATTTAAAATTAAGTTTTGTGATTAACCTCTGGTACACCACCAAGTTGCCCTTCTGTTGACGTGGTGGTTTTTTGAAAAGTAAAATTGCTTAGTAATTTTATTTTCTCCCAGAAACAGAAGAATGAAATAATATTCTGTTGAGGTTCTATCTAGACCTATGACTCTTAGTATAATAACCCTTTTTGTAGTAATCTATAAAGTATAATTGATTATTTTAGGGCAATTTAGAGCTTATCTTATTGGTCAGTAGGTTACTCATTTTGCTGCTAAGTATAATTTTTTGGTAGATTTTAATATGACTGTTCTGGCCACATGATTCTGTGATTATTTAAAAATCTCATTTTTTCCCCTCTCTGTATGTGTGACTATATATATATGTATACACATGTATAGGTATGTATGTGTGTATATATATGTATTTATATATATAGACACACATATATGTATAAAACTATGTACATATAGCTTTATGTGATACCATAGAGAAGATTTCATTGAATCCTTAGATAACAGTAAAAGATTGTGGATAAGAATTTACATTTTATAAAAGTGGCATTCATCCACTTTCGGTTTTTCCTTTGCAAATAAAATTAAAGGAAGGATTCCCTCTACTCTCCCCACATAACAATTTCATTATATATATATAACAGCAGTGGACTTAAGGCCTTACTGTTTTTCCTGGCCTTGCATATTCAGGTTTCTCATCTCTCAGTGCCCTTAATGGATGTTATGAATCCATAAACGCATTTTCTTTTAAAGAAAAAAGTTAGATTTATAGTGTTAATTCTTACTTGTTATATTTCTTTGCACTAAAAAAGAGTGATGTATTTGTTTTATATGACACTTTAGATACCATATTGCCTACAATAGCTGGGTTTGCTCCTTAATTTCCAAACTCTAGGAGGTTGATAAATAACTTCTGTGATCATTTATAAAGGTTACATACACGTCCAAAAAAAATCACACATCTCTCTGACAGTGGGTTGTGTTTTGAGCTTGTTACCTTGCAATGTTCTCCTGTGTTCCATAGGTGAAGCAAAGGGTGACAGAGGTGTCAGAAAGGAAATGCCTAAATAAGTACATCTCTTCATGGTACAATTTCTCATACTCATGCATTCCTTACAGACAGTGTTTTTTTTTTCCCCTGTCAAATAAGGCTGTTGTTACTATTGCAGTCAGTGATACGTGATCTCATTTGGTTTCATTTAGTGAAATCGAGTCCTGCTCTTTATTGTGCTTTAGAATTTGCACCCTTTGCTCCCCAGGAATCACGTTAGTATCTTTTTATATTCTGTATATAAGGACGGACAGAGGCCTAACCAATGGAAAATCTTTAGTCAAATAAGTAGATTCCAGTAATCTGCAAGAAGAACTCAGAGCATCAAAGTCTCTTTTCTCTGTGAATATCTTTGTGTAAGTTGTCATTCAAAAATCAGTGTTCAAAGATAACAATTAGAAACTCTTCTAAGATATTGAGGGCAAGAAGTTGTGAAGGAAAAATTTTGGTGTTCCAATTAAAAGATTGGATTGCTTATGCCTTCGAAGTGTTTTTTCAAAGATGTTCAGCTACAGAACCAAGTGTGCCATGTAATCCTTTGGACCCCACATTGAAAACACTTTGTTGGTCTTGTCTTTGTGTATCACGTACTACAACTTGTAAATATGTGCATGTTGTTTATGACGTTTGTCTGCTTGTCTCTATTGCACTGAATTCTGCAAGGTGAATAATTGTTTTATACGATTCATTTAGAAAAAGTTCCGCCTCCAACTCCTCCTCCCTATTGCCCCTTTTCATTAGTTGGTAAACTTAGAAAACCATTTAGAATTTTTGAAACCCTGAGATTGAATGAAGAATCATGGCTATCAGAGATCATCCCCATGTCCCTCTTACTTGAAAGCATGAGATCTTCCACTTTATTTTACAGAGCTGTTCTCCAGTACTGGTGTGCTTGCTTGTAGCTACACTATCTACACTTTGAACAAGGATAAAAGGATATATGTATATATCTATGTGTAGTTAAATCTTCTTCTATAGATAGACTCGAAGGATTAGTGGTGGGATTAATGATTCCTTCACTCCTGAATTGGCTGGGATTATGAGCAATGACAGTTTGAGGACTATCCAGTGACCCATGTGAAACAAGTCTTGCTTGTGTCAGGGGACACAGGTAACTGTTCTGCATAATATCCTCTACAAAGAGGCCTAGGAGTGATGGATTTGGAACCTAATCTGTTTTGTTTCCTCAGTGTCAGACACAGGCTGGAAGTACCTTCTAAAGAAACTTGGTGGGACATGTACTAAAGAAAACAGAGCTGCTTTAGAGATAGAGAAATGTTTTGTCAGTATAGGCAAAAGTTTAATGCAGGCTTTTGAACAGATATTTTAAAAATACTCCACCTTACCAACTTTTTAAATTTTAACCAGCCAAATCACCCTTCAGGAGCTTCAGGCATAATAAAGAATGTTTTGTTGTTGCTTTAGTTTTTTGGTGGTGGACCCCTGCCATTGTGAGCTATTACTACCAATCTAACTGAATGGACAAATAGCTGTGTAAATAGCTTCTCATATGATATTTCTACTGATAGCTGTTTGACTTTGCCTTCTTGTTATGAATGGGAGGATCATTTATCAACTCCCTTTCTGGGTAGCTACCAAAAAAAAAAAAACTGGCTTATGGTACCATGTGACCCTGTCTTTGATAAGCCCAGAATATGAGTGCCTTTAGCAAGTTTTAGCATTTCACAGAGAGAAGACATGATAGAATTATTGCCATTAATCACGATTCATAAAACAGGAGCTTGGAATAAAAAAGCTTTATGTGCATTCTGTGTTCTACATCTTTTTTTTTTCTTTATGCAATCTCAATTTGATATTGAGTAAGACTGTATCATTATTGATCAGGAACCATACATCCTGAAAATGAATCCAGTTGTCCCAGGCTGGCAACAGTCATTCATTTTTGTTTTCCGCCTTGATCTGTATTATATTTATATTTAGTGAATAGTAGTGTGGTGGATTGGGAGAGCTTGATATTGAAGACTGGAAAAACTTTATTCCAGTGTCTTTTTCAAACTTATCTAATACTGTAGAGAGGATAGAATTATGTATTTGCAAATGAAATGTGTGAAGAGACTGTCTTCACAATACTTATTAATTGTGCTAGTTCATCTCTACATTAAAAACAGTCATCTTCACAAATCAGGTTCAAGGTGTTTTAAAGCAAACTTTTCCTTACTTCAATTAATTTAAAATTTTAAATTGCCTGAGTACTTTGAGTCTTTAAAACACACTGCTAAATTAATTTTATTGTAGAAATATTAACATTTTTCTTGACATTTTATTATGAAAAATTTTAAATATAGAGTTGAAGAATTTTACTATACACTACCACTAGATTCTACCATCAACATTCTCCAGTACTTGTATTACTGCGTATCTGTCTATCCCTCTATTTATCCATCAAACAATGGAGTTTTAAAAAATACACACTTTAATGTAAATTTCAGACATTTCCCTTAACCACTTCGGCATAGGTGGCATTAACTGTAGTTTAATATTTGTCTGCATATTAACATCTTTTAAAAAGCTGTGTATGAAGTTGAAAACCTGAGCCAATTAACATATGTCCTTTTCTCCTGTGGACTTTAGCCTTCCTCTTTCAGTTTCTGTATGTGCTTAGAGTGAGGGAAGACGACTCCTTTTCAAACTGAAGTTTTCTGGTGTTGGTCGTTTTAAATGCTAATTGTCATACATTTTAAAGCTTCATGACAAGAATTTTTTCTTTACCCCTCCTCTTATGATGTATTTTTGCTGAACTATGCAGCTTCTTTAGAAAACTGTAAATTACTGATTGGGGTTTATTAAATCAGCTTATACCTCATTTCAATCTACTGCTGCTTTTCTCCATGGTATCACTTCTTTTACTACTTTCACATGTTCTACCAGAAGGTAGAGAGGAGTAAAGAGTCAACCCCATAGACTATTAGCTGTTTTAATCAACTCTACAGGGACAGATTGAGTAGTTTAGAAAGTGGAACCATTAATTTATCTAAAGCCTTTGACTTCCCTGAGAATTGTAATTGCCCATGCTTTCTCTTAGCCATAATTAGCAGGATTAAAAATGATTGTACTGTACGATGAGTTGTTGAAATTGTGAGCCTTAGTAACCATCTTCAGCTTTACTCTAGTACTGTTTAGGAAAAAGTTTTGACATATGCCTTTATTTTTATGCCAATTTTTTTTGTGGACAAAATTGGAAGAATTTAAGTGACTTATTGCAGGTCATGAAGATTCAGCGGGTAAGTCAGAACTGAAACGTCAGTATTCCTGATGCATGTTCTTGTGCTTGCTTGATAAAATTCATGGCTTTCAAAATAACACTTCCTTTGGGGCCCTTAAAATGAAAATATGTATTTTTACTAATTAGACTTTCATTTTTAGACATTTCACAATTCTTTGAACTTCAAGATTTTTCCATGGTCAGAGTTCCTCATTAAGTCAATGCAACTGCTAAAAATCTCACTAACAATACAGGTTTTATCAGACTTCCTTTTGCATTATATAACCTTCTTGATTCATTCATAACTCTTTCTATGTAAGTGCTTAAGTGACCCCCTCACTAGTGAAAATAAATGTTCTATATCGCTGATTATATGTATATTCTCTACATGATATATTTTTTTAAGGAAAAGTAGCCCCATGTGTCTGGATGAACGATATTACCCTAGGGCAAAGCACATATAAAGCAGTTTATTTCTACTCTGAAAAATCTGGCATTTATGGGAACAAAACTCTTTTAGAGTGGCTGGTCATTGTTTTGCCTTCTTTTGGTACTTGAGCATCTTTCTGTGGTTTTGTAAATTAATGTGTCTTTTTGTAAGAATTTCATGTTATTCTGTATTAATTGGTGTTCACCTTGTGGTATCCTCGGCTGCCATAATAATTTACTTTGGGTATGGTGTGTCTGCTTTGAAATGCCTTACTAGAGTATGTCAGACTCTGCTCTAAAGCATTTCATGTATCTGCTAGGACAATAAGTTGCCTCTCTTGGATGTATGCTCTAGATCCAGAAGCAAAACTGATTTTGCTTTCACTGTTAATGTTGCATTTTAGCGCAGTCATTGTTTTAAATTAGAGAATAAAATCATGGAAAACCAAGGGAGGCTTTAGAACCCTTCATTTAATGGCATGGCAAACTTTAAAAACTGCTTTTACTGTTTCACTAGGACAATGTCTCTGGTAAAGGATATAGCTAAAAAATGCCAGCCAAAACTGTATGAAATCGGGATTGTGTCCTACAATTTTCCCTAAATGTCATACAGGGGTTTAACATCTGTATATGCTGTATATGCTATGTGCCAGTCACCACTTTGGAAATCTGTTTGTGTTCTGAGGCTACATAAATGACAAAAGTGTCATGGGATTAAAACCACTCAACTGTGAATTGTGAAACTGAAATTGCTCTTTTGGTTTTATTTTCTTCAGCATATTGGATAGAGAAATCTGAAAGTTATTTAAAATTTACACTGCTTATGTTGATGGCTCATTTTGGCTGTGTATACTCACTTATATATTGATTTCTGATAAAGGCTTGACATTATTATAACAGTCATTTTGTGTTCAATTTAATAAAAGAGTTTCTGAGTCTTGTCTGCACATCATTTGCTTATGAGTTGGAGATCAAGGAAAGAAGGTACATTGTCAGCACTGAGGTGCTGAGGTGTTCTTTTTGATGCAGATGGTTGATGGCTGTGGATTCACCATTCATCAGTCTGCACGTACTCTGCCACCTGCTTCTTGAACTCATGCAGAGTATTGTCAGCTACTTGGGCTTGCAGTAGAATTGACCCAGCTGCCCACACTACCTACCCCTTTCCCCCATCACTGGAGTTCGCCTGGGACTGGAGTGAGTTCTCAATTTTATTGATATATTTTAAAGTTTATCTTTCCTTCAAATTCTGAGAAAAGTTGCTTAGCGGGACCATAACTGCTGCTTCTGGAAATAAACACATATTAAAAGGCGTATATGCCCGCTAATCTTTTGTGTATTTCACATATAAAATACTCTTGCAAATATAATCAGCTTATATAAACAATATATTATTGGGATATGGTCTTTTAAGCACTCTGGTTAACTGTATGCAATGTGCTTTTGAATTTGAATGCTTATTTTAAAAAGATTATAGGCCTGGAAGGTGCTGTTGTGGTTTTTTTAATTGGGATGCAAGACACATACACTTACTGTCGTGGGAAAAATTCTTGTGTCTGCACAGAAAAAGTGTTTCTGAATGAAGTGAACAGATTGCATTGAATCTGTGTGTTGTAAAATACTCAAGGCATTGGCACATTTTATTAAATCATCTACAGGAGACTTTTAGCTTAAAAGAAAGCCACGACAATGGGCATAAAAACAGTTTTAAACCACTTGAGCTTGTCAGATTTTCTTTCTTCAGGCATTTCTGAGGCTTATGTGTTTGCTGAAAATCTATTCAAGGTCAAGCATGTGGTGTTATCTTTTAAAATTGCCTGTATGGAAAAGACTAACACTGAACTTTCCCAGTCTGTTATAAATTGATACAAGATTGTTAAGATCAGAAATAGATCTTTTTGGGATAAGTTTTAAGATTTTTATCATCTGAGTTGAAACTTAACCCACCAAGTTTTATTCCTATGTGTGAGACATTCATAAACTGTTGAAAATTGGGAACTTAGAAAAAGATAAAGACAGGTAACTATTTTGAAGTATAAATATTATTTAATAGAGATGTGATTATGAGTTCTTACCCTGTATCAGAAAACAAAAGTCACCTGAAAATACACTGCATAGTGTGTGTGTGTGTGTGTGTGTGTGTGTGTGTGTGAGAGAGAGAGAGAGAGAGAGAGAGAGAGAGATGTGTATTGGGGGGAGTAGATGGAAAGATGGAAATATGTTATGTTTAAGATGATCAAATACTTGTAATGAAGTATGTCCAAAGGGACAGATGGAAATTTGCCACTGGAAGAAATATGCTCCACCTCAGGCAGTCTATAACTTCTGCTTGGCATTTTGGATAAGTTTTTAAGTATGTAATTGGAGCTTCAAATGTGTTTTGGCTGGCAGCCATCCCTCCAGACAGGAACAAGATGTCTTTCATATTAGCCTCAATTTTTTAATCTTTGCTGATGATAGAGGCTCTTCTCTATCCTTGTTTTCTGGAAACAGCTTACCAGGTTATGGACTTTGACCAAAGGTATCTAGTGCCACCCTGTGGACTCTTTAAATCTTGCAGTTAGCAGTTTGAATGTGGTTGGTACACTACCTTTGAAGCAGGATCTTTGGCTAAAAAACATGTAGTGGTGGAAAGGACTTTTTATCCGTAAATAAAGCAAAGGCAGATATGTCTTTGGGAGATATTGAGGAGTGTATTCTTTTACAGCTTTAGCTGCTAAAGTGTGCAGAGTGGGAAAAGTGGCGGATCTGGATTCAGGATACATATGTCTGTATATGTCTGTATATATATGCATATGTGTCTATGATTTCTTTGTGATGTTTTTAAAATGTCTATTTTGCTTTAAAGAATCCATTATCCATACATTTTTGGGTATTTGAACAACAAGCATGGAAACTACATTAATATGATGGTCAACAAAAGTCCCAAACTAGAGGGAAAGGACTAGAAAAATTTTTCATCAAGGAAGATTGTTGAAAATTTTAAAAATTATATACAGGGACAAATGTTAACAGACATGTGTAAATCATGCTGACAATATACAAACTAAACTAGATAATACTGAGGTTTTCTCAAACATAATTTATTTTGGAGAACATAATGTTTTCTGCCTCAGTAAGCTAGCAGTACATAAAGAGACATATTTTTAAGTCTTTTATTAAATATTTCAAACATTTAGAAAAAGTACATACTAAGATAACTGGTTCCAGTTCTGTTACTTGTGTGCTCTTGTGCATGTCACTTAACCTCTCTAAAATTCAGTTACTCAGAATTGGGGTATTAGGTGTGAATTCTAGTTATTTATTTTCATCCCTCTTAGTAGTATGGATAGTTTAGAGAATTGATCATTTAAAAATCAGTTGAGGGGCTTCCCTGGTGGCGCAGTGGTTGAGAGTCCGCCTGCCGATGCAGGGGACACAGGTTCGTGCCCCGGTCCGGGAAGATCCCACATGCCGCGGAGCGGCTGGGCCCGTGAGCCATGGCTGCTGAGCCTGCGCGTCCGGAGCCTGTGCTCCGCAACGGGAGAGGCCACAAGAGTGAGAGGCCTGCGTACCGCAAGAAAAAAAAAAAATCAGTTGAGTTTTTTGAATAGATAAGTCTTGGTCTCACCCCTGAAATGCTTCCCTGTTTCCTTCCCCAGAGGCGATCACAGTTACCAGTTTCTTAGCTATTTTCCCGGAGATATTCTATGCAATATGAATGGTGGCATTTCATACACTTTTTCCAGTGACCAATGTGCCTTGGCAGTCATTCGATACCAACACATGTGGATCTCATTCTTTTTGACAGTGTGGTGTTCCCTTGTATAATTTCCAAAATTTCTTTTGTTGGTCCTCTACTGATGGATGTATATATTCTTGTGATTTGTTTAAGTTTAAAAACCTTTAAAAATCGTAGTAAAATATACATAACAAAATGTATCATTTTAACTGTTTTTAAGTCTACAGTTCAGTGGCATTAAGTATATTCACATTGTTGTGCAACTATTACCACCCTCCAACTCCAGAACTGTTTTCTTCTTCCTAAACTGAAACTATGTAACTCATTAAAAAATGCTATTTCCTGCCCCCCACCCCACCCTGAGCATGGCAGCCACCATTCTACTCTCTGTCTTTATGAATTTGACTATTCTAGGTACCGCATGTGAGTGGAATCATACAGTATTTGTCTTCTTGTGACTGTCTTATTTCATTTAGCATAATGTCCTCAAGGTTCATCCATGTTGTAGCATGTGTCAGAATTCCTTTCCTTTATAGGCCAAATAATATTTCATTGTATGTATATACTGCATTTTGTTTATCCATTCATCTGTTGATGGACATTTGGGCTGCTTCTACCTTTTGGCTATTGTGAATAATGCTGGTATGAACATGGGTGTACAAAAATTTTAAACTTTTAAAATTATGAATTATTTCATATATGCAATATAGAGGAAAACCAAGCAGACATACATATACTCATCACAAAGCTTGCCAGCTCTATCAAATCCTAACATTTTGCCATATTTTATTCTGATATTTTGAAGTACAGATTCAGCTGAAGCCCACTGTGCACCTTTTCCCAATTCTAATCTCATCTCTCCCAGATAAACCCACATCTTGAACTTGGTATTTATTATTCCACATACATTACTATATTAATATCATATGTATCATAAACAATATATAATATTGTTTATGCTTTCAAAATTAATATAAATGGCATCACAATATGCAGATATCTCTATTTTTCTTTTTTCTCATTGTTTTTGAGATTTATCAATATACATTTAGCTATAATTTATTCATTTTAATACTGTATAGTGTCCCACTGTCTGAATTCATTCTTCTGGTGGTTTTTCAATATTTCCTTTTTAGAAACAGTACTGCAGTGGATTTTAAAAATTTATCTCCATAGACTCTAGAAACTGGATCCTTGCTTCATCACCTCCGAACTTGTTACAAACGCAGCATCCCAGACTCCACTCCAGACCTACTGAATTAGAACCTATCTTTATGCAAGATCCCCACGGGATTTGTAGGCATATTAAAGTTTGAGCAGTTGTCCTCAAACAGACCCACAGTTGAATCCCCTGGGGAGTTAAAGCCAACAGCAATAACAATAACAGCAAACTTATGCCTGGGTCATTCCCCAAAGATTTTGATTTAATTGCTTTAGGATATGCCTGAGTCTCCAGAGACTTCTAAAGCTTCTTAGGTGATTATAACATGTAGCCAAGATTTAGAATGACTGCTTGGACCAAAACAGCCGTGGCTGCATTGTGTATGTCGCTTGGCTTTTACTGGGATGGCTCTTTAGAAAGGACAGTTTTACCAACAAGGGGCTAGAGCAGGCAGGTAGATATTATGATGGAACTTCTAATGCAGGACATTTTCAAAACACTTGAGCAAATGCTTTGTCCTATTTTAAGTACAATTAGTTCTTAGTCCATAGAGCTTAATTTGCTTAACTCACACTTGTAAGGCACTAACTATATATCAGATAATCTTCTAAAGAGCACTTTGTTAATCTTATCTCTCTTAAAATTTGTTGCAAAATTTCCTTTCCAGTTAAGAAAACTTCGAAATTTTGAGTGAAAAAGTGCAGTTTGACAGAAAGTCAGAATAACTTAGTCCTAAGAAAGAACACACTGCAGGATGCTGAGGCTCTGTGCTTTGTGCGCAGCGGGCTGTGAAGCACTCCATTTTCAGCATCCAGTCTGGGGCTCTTCCTGGGGGAAGCTGCCACCCACTTACTGGACAGGGCATAGGATTTGAGTGCATAAAAACTGCAGCTCCCCAAAGAAAGAGAACTTGGGGCGTTGTCCCTTTAGTGATGTGGGCTTTTCTGCCCAACACTAAAATTGGAAAAATTTCTGACCTTCAGTGGAGTCTTGGGAATAATTATTCACCTATCCAGTTACGCTGCATTTTTGCAAATAAGTTATAGAACAGAGCATTAAATCACAACTGGATCAGCTATTTTGAAGTGTATTTATGTGACCTGAAGGAACTTTCTCAAAAATTTGTTTTTTCCCATTACTTAAGTTCATGTTTAATCACGTAAGTAGACATACAAACATTTTCACTGTTAAATATTCCAACACTTTTGAAAAGGGAAAATGCTCCTTAAAATCCCCATTTCCCCAACCCCACTTTTCCCTTCCTAGAGGTAACTCGTACTACTAGCATAATGTGCATCCTTCCAAACCTATTTCACTGTATCTCTAAGTATGTGGCTTTTATGTTTTACTGGAGAAGTTCTCTAAGCCCTTTACTTTCAGTATCTGTTATAGTGCTTCTTATTTAACCATATGTTCTCATCTCTAGCCCAGATTTGCTAAATTCTTCCATGTGTTACACTAGATATGAATTCATTCACCCCGTTACAGCTTAAAAATACATGCTAGAGAATTAAAACAAGTGACCAAAGCTGAAGAGTTCACTGCTGTAGCAAAATTGTATTTTAAAAGGCAAGCAGTGACACCTTAGTTATATGTTTCCTGTTTTGGATGGATAAAACTGTAAGGCAAAGCCTTTGCCTGGGACGAGAACTGTGCCTCTATTTCTGCGTGAGGACCCACTGTCGCTTTCCTCTAGTGCCAGTGGCTTGCAGTCAGCAGCCTGGGGGATTTTCATTTGCTGAGTGTGATGCTGTTTTTCCTCTGTTCCCTTCCTCCACCTGTGTAGGAGGATGATGAACTTTGTTCCTTAGGAATTCTCTTTGATTGCTGGCAGCACAGTATCCACCCAATGGGTTCATAAGCAAAGGCCTTAGGAAATGCTCATTGTGTTCTGCAGATGGGCACTCTCAGAATGGCTGTTGCCTGATGCCGCCATATATTTCATCCACATGCCCTCCTGCCAAGTCCTTAGTGGACCGAGGAAAGAGAATGAGCGGCTTCATGTTTCTTTGCGTGTCATCACCATTTTATCACTTGGTAGCTGGCGAGGAAAACAGGAATTCATCTTTGGGTTCAAGGACTCTACAGAGTCACTACCAGTTAGAAAAACTGTGGCCTGTGCTGGATTTCAAGAGAGATTTATGTGCTACCTTGTAATTGCCCTATCACAGGTGGTTGCCACTTTTGGAATTCATAGACTGATGCCCTGAAGAGTAAAAGCCAAGCATCTGAGGAAGGAGCCTAAGTCAAATCTGGCCGTGTCATTTTTTGCCTTTAAAACCTTCACTGCTTCCCTATTGTCATAGAATTAAATCAAAGTCTTTTTAAAGCAGAGCTCACAAACCAGCAGCCTAAGGCTGAATTTGTCTTGCAGATATATTTTCTCTAGCCCCACAGTGTTTTAGAAAAATTAGAGTTAGTTCCTAAGAGACTAAAGCCAATGGATTTACCATAAAAATTTGGATTTCTGGCCATATTGGGCAGCATTTCTGTAGAAGTCAGATGATGATGTGTGAGCTGTGGCTACACTTTTTGGATGGGGCATGAGCTCTCCACTTTGCAAAAAAACAGCCAGGCCTCCACCCTTTATTGGACTCCTCTGGGGCTTCTGGAACTACAAGCCTGCTCTCTGCCCCGCAGCTCCTCTGCTGCTGCAGGATGGAAAGCAGGAAGGAACTCTAACCTTTCTGTTATAGGTGCAAACCTGTAAAGCGTCAAGGTGTTAATAACCTATGTGGCAGCCCTTTGGCAATGAGGATCAAGAGCCAGCTGATAAATACTCCCTATTTTTATGTCTTGGGGGAATAATTCCAAGCTGTGTTCCAGGTAGTAATTCTCCATAGCTCCTGGACAGTCCCCAGTGGAACAGAGCTGCAGTTTTCCACCACAGTAACCAGATCACCGTCACCCTTGGATTGGTTTTCTCTCCTCGTTTTCACTCTTTCCAGCCCCTCACTCTCATCCTTTGGGAAAACCTCCTTAAGATAAACTGCTTGTACTTAAGCCCCTGTCGCAGGCTCTGCTTGGTGGGCACCAAGGTTAAGACCTCCTCCATTCCCAATTTTCTTAACCAGCCCACTTGACTCATTCAGTTTTCCTTCCTGGTTCTGCAGGCCTTTGCAGTTGTGACCCTGTCCTAGAGACTCTCCTTTAGCGACTCACTCCAGGTATTCTACACCATAACCACCCAGAGCAAGTCCTCAGGCACTCCACGCAACATCAAAGCCCTTTGCTAGTGCTGTTTCCTTTGCTTGAAACCCCACTCCTGCAGCCCTATGCCGATTCCCTGCTCCCCTCCTTCCATCAGCAAATTCCTACTCAGCCTTCAAGGCCAGCTTCAGTTTAGATTCCTCTGCGGACCCTTACCTAACTCCTCCACACTCAAGCATCTTTAAAGGCTGAGGAGAAAGAGCTAGGAGAGAGGGAGAGATTGCAGATAGAGGAAGAAGACACTGATGGAGCCCTCTCTTGTTGGAGATGATGGGAAGGGCATCAGGGGTGCAGATGCAGGTGCTTACCTCTGAAAGGTGAAGGATTCTTCATTCTCTGACATAGGAGTAATGATAGCCAAAAAACCATCTACTATGTGCCTGGCACGTTCTGAGTGTTTTCAAAATATTTAACAAGTGTAAGCCTTTCTTCCTCACAAGGACTCTTGTATTCTGTGAGGTATGCATTATTATTATCCCCATTTTACAGATTAGAAACTTGAGGCACAGAAAGGTTAAGTAACTACCCAAGATCACACAGCTGGTATGTAGTCAGATTGCCAGGTAACCTGGTTTCAAAGTCCATGCTCTTGACCACTGTGTCTTATGGTTTCTTAAGGGAAGCTAATGTAGAAAATACATACTTAGGGAAAAGAAAGCTGAGATGGGTGATGTTAGTTGACCTAAATTTTCCCAATGGAGCAGGAGACAGAGCCAGCCAGTGTGATTGTAGGAGGTGGTGACCTTGTTTGAATTTGACTAGAAAGTGAAAAAGAAGGAAGAGTAAATTGGTCTTGGTCTTATTTTTCAAAAGCTCCTAAAATATGAGTAACACTGTGCCTGCCTCTTAGAACATTGTCAAGTTCTTGGCAACTAAACTTCTACTTTTGCCAAATGGCACCATTCCTCTGTTGTTGGTTTTCCCTGTGGCACTTCCAGAAACCACAGTGCTTGAGGCTCTGACATATTTTGGAAATGATACAGGAATGGACAGACTGTCCAGAACATGGGGGAACATGCTTCTGGAAAAAGGACCTTTGCTTTCCCCAGCATTGCTGTAAACACCTAGGAAGGATTTGGGGGTGTTTTGTAGTCTGGCATAGTCTGGGTGGTTTCCAGAACAGAGGGGCACCAGTCTCCATGAGAATGGAAAAGATGTCTCCTGCCCAGCAAATTCTCATGCCCAGAAGGGTGGTTTATCCACAGCCATGAATCTCCCTGTGGAATGTATTTGCTTCTATTTGTGCTATTGCCTGCTTTGCTTTACACAACCATCTTCAAAGTTTTCACATCCTTACCATTAAATAAACATTACATGCTTGATGTCTGTGGGAATATTTCCATTATCTCATAACCATCCTGTGAAGACATGCACAACTGATTCACCACAACACAGGCAGGAATATAGCTGCATGGAGTGATGGAAGGACGATATGCCTGATTCAGGGAGACAACACTCAACTTAACTACATTTAACAAATTTAGTCAGGAGCCTAAATCAAAGTAAACAAACCAAACAACCAAAAGTGTGGATGCATATATGGGTAAAGTAATGGGAAAAAAATGTGGGAAAGGGAAATTGCATTTTCCCATTGAGGCTGGTTTTTCCATATTTAGTTTTTGTGAAAATCTTGTTTGCATCATCATCTTTGCTTTATGAAGCAAGGCTGAAAGCTCTTTAGTTGTGGCAATTATTTTTCACTCATGGGATGGTAACAAAAGATAGAACAAGAATGAAGAATGAAAGGTAACATTCTGAAAACAATCAGGCTGTTTTCACCTCAGGGCTTCTTGAGGTGAGGCTGGAGTTCTCAAGCTTCAGTGTGCACTAGAATCCCTGGGGTGCTGGTTCTTTAGCCCCACCTTCAGGGGTCTGGATTAAGTAAACCTGGGCTTGAACCCAGAAATCTGCATTTTGAACAAGTACCTACGGTGAACCTGATTGGGGGGCAGTACCCACAGTGGTTTAGAGGGAATGTTTTTGTTTTAAAAGATAAGAAAATGAAAAGAAGATATTGTTTTCAAACTTCAATTAACTTATTACTGGGATTATTATTAAAATGAGTAACCTAGCAAAATCTCGATACTTGGTTGAGTTTGCCTAAACTGTCAATGTTTGTTATATGTACTATTTCAAATGCATAGTATTCCCTTATCATCCTTTTGTTGGCTGCAGAATCTGTAGTGCTAGCTCCATTTTATTTGTAATATGTGTCTTTTCTCTCTTTTATTTATTTTTTTTTTTGCGGTGCGTGGGCCCCTCACTGTTGTGGCCTCTCCCGTTGAGGAGCACAGGCTCCGGACGCGCAGGCTCAGTGGTCATGGCTCACGGGCCCAGCCACTCCGCGGCATGTGAGATCCTCCCGGACCGGGGCACGAACCCATGTACCCTGCATCGGCAGGCGGACTCTCAACCACTGAGCCACCAGGGAAGCCCCTCTTTTCATCTTTGTCAGTCTTGCTAGAGATTCGTTGGTTTTATTGATCTTTTCAGAGAATTACTTCTGCGTTCGATTGATTTTTCTCTATTGTTTTTCTGTTTTCAATTTCACTGATTTCTTCTCTTCTCTTTAGTATTTCCTTCTCTAGGCTTGCTTTGAGTTTATTTTGCTCTTCTTTTTCTAGACTGTTGAGGCAAGTGCTTGTATTATCAATTCGAGATTTTTCTTTGTATCTAATTGTGCATTTAACACTGTAAATTTCACTCTCAGCACAGCTTTAGTGTTAATGTGTTGTGTTTTCACTTTGTTCAGTTTAATATATTTTAAAAAATTTCCCTTGAGACTTCCTCTTTGATGTGGATTATTTAAGAGTGAGGCGCGTATTGCTTAACTTCCAAGTGTTTGGAGATTTTCCTATTTTTGATTTCTAGTTTGATTCCCCTGTGGTCAAAGAATGATGCCTGATTTTTTGTTGTTGTTGGCTGTGCTGCATGGCTTGTGGGATCTTAGTTCCCTGACCAGGGATCAAACCCACACCCTTGGCAGTGAAAGCATGGACTGCTAACCACTGGACTGTCGGGGAATTCCCTGCCTGATTTCAATTTTTTTTTAAATTTGTCGAGGTTTGTTTTATGGCCCAGAATATGGTCTATTTTGGAATATATTCTTTGGGAACTTGAAAAAAATATGTATTCTGCTGTTGCATGGAATATTCTATGAATGAGTAGATCATGTTGATTGATAAGTTTTTGAGTTCTATATCCTTGATGATTTTCTATCTAGTTGTTCTGGTAATTGTTGAGAAAGGAGTATTGAAGTCTTTAACTGTAATTGTGAATTTGTCTATTTCTCCTTTCAGTTTCATCATTTTTGCATCACATATTTTGAACTTTATTATTTGATGTATCTAAATTTAGAACTGCTATATCTGCTTGGTGGATTGACCCCTTTATTATTATATAATGTCTCTAGTAATTTTCTTTATTCTGAAGACTTATCTGATATTCATATAGCCACTACTGCTTTTTAAATGAATGTTTTCATGGTATACCTTTTTCCATCCTTTTACTTTCAACATGCTTATATTGCTATGTTTAAAATGAGTTTCTTAACACAACGTAAAACAACTATAGCCCAATAAAAAAAGAAAAAGTAAAAAAAAGAAAATAAAGTGAGTTTCTCGTAGACATCATATAGTTGTCATGATTTTTAATCCACTCTGCCAACTGTGTCTTTTAATTATTGTATTTAAACCATTTCCATGTAATTATTGATATGTTAGGATGTAAAACTGCCATTTTATTTTTTGTTTTCTGTTCTCTCTGATTTTTGTTTCTGTTTTCTTTTTCCTACCCTCCTGGGGGTTACTTGAACATTGTTTAGACTTCATTTTAATTTATCTATAATGTTTTGGTGGTATCTGTTTGTATAACATTTTAAATGGTTGCTCTAGGTATTACATTATGTATACCTAATGTTACCGTTGACTAGTGTTGTCCTTTTACTATTTCAAATGAAGTGTAGAAACCTTACTCCTGTTACTTTCCTTTACCCTTGCCTCCTTATAATTGTCTTAACTATTTCCTCCACATACATTTAGAACCATGTCAGACAGTGTAATAATTTTTGCTTCAACTCTCAAACATAATTTAGAAAACTGAAGAGCAGAAGGAAAATCTATTGTATTTACCCATATTTTTGGTCCTTGTATTTCCAAGGTTCCTACTATTAACATTTCCTTTTTGTTTAGAGAACTTTCTTTAGCTATTCTTTTAGGGTAGGTATGCTGGTGACAGATTCTCATAGTTTTCATTCATCTGTGAATGTACTGTCTTTCTCTTCCTTCCTAAAGGTTATTTTTGCTAGATATAGGATTCCGAGTTGACAGTTCTTTCTTTCAGCACTTGAAAAATGTTGTGCCACTTCCTTCTGGCCTCTGTGGTTTCGAATAAGCAATACACTTTCATTCAAATAGTTTGTTCCTATGGATGGCATGTCATTTCTCTCTTAATGCTTTTAAGAGTTTTTCTTTGTCTTTCATTTTCAGAAGTTTGACTATAATGTGTTTTGGTATGGATTTCTTTGGATTTCCTTATTTGGGATTTTCTCCCAAACTGAATCTGTAGGTTTATGTTTTCTGCCAAATTTGGGAAGTTTTCACCATTATTTCTTTGAGTCCTTTCTCAGCCCCCTTCCTCTTTCTCCTCCCTTTTTAGAATTCTGATGACACAAATGTTCAATCTGTTGTCATCATCCCACGAGTCCCTGAGGCTATGTTCATTTCTTAAAAGTATGTATTTCTTTCTGGTTGTTCAGGTTGGGTAATTTCTATCATTCTATCTTCTATTTCACTGATTCTTTCCTCTGTCCCTTTCATTCTGCTCTTGAGCCCATTCACTGAGTTTTTTATTTTGGTTATTGTATTTCTCATTTCTAAAATTTCCATTTCACTCTCCTTTATATCTTCTATTTCTTTGTTGAGGCTTTCAATTTTTTTCATTTGTTTAAAGTGTGTTAATTATTGCTCATTGAACATTTTTGTGATAGATAATTTAAAATGTTTGTCAGGTAATTCTGTCATCTCAATGTTGGCATCTATTAATTGTCTTTTTTATTCCATTTGAGATCTTCCTGTTTCTTAGTATGACAGATGACTTTCTATCAAAATCTGGATATTTGGGTAGCATTTTGTTATGAGACCTTGGATCTTAATTAAACCTTCTGTATCAGCTGGATTTGTGAAGCCCTGCTCCAGCAGGGAAATGGCGGCAGAACATTGTGACAGCCAAATGAGGCTGGAAGTTTAGGTTTCCCGCTTGGCATCTATTGACATTCAAGAGGAGGCTCTTTATTATTACTGCCTTTCAGGGGTGGGAATTCTGGCTCCCCATTTGGCCTCCACTGACACCTGCCTGGCTGGAAGGGGTTGGAGTGCATTGTTATTGTTCCCCAGATAGCCTCAACTGACACCCAGTGGCCTCATCACTGCTGGGCAGTGGTGAGGATCCTGACTCATCAGTAGGCCTCCTCTGATCCATGCCACTGGGGATGTCAGGGGGCACTAAGTGGAGATGGAAGTCCAGGCTCCCATGTGATCTCCAATGACACTGCTAGAGTGGAAGCTCATTACTGGCTGATGGGAATGCAAGTCTAGGTTCTCTACTTGGCCTTCTCAGATGCAACCCTGGCAGGGGTGTTGGGGTGCCTGGTGAGGGTGGAAGTCTAGCTCCCCACTCAGCCTTTGCTGGCATGGGTGGGGTTGGGAACCACAGGTTTTTCTGTGGTATTTGCCTAGAGTATAGCTGTTTTTGTCTGAACATTTACTATCTTGCTTGGCTCCCCCTCTCCTAGTCCTTTGGCTAGAGACAGCAGGCTTTTGTCGGAGCTTTTTAAAAATCTGCACTTATTTACTGAGTAGCTGGCTTCCTTAGCTATCGTACAAGTCTGGGATATATGAGGCAAACAGAAAATCCAGGGTACTCACGACCATATCATTCCTTGCATCTTGAGGTCCCTAGCCATTCTGTCTTCCTTTCTCCACCTTTCTGATTATTCCTATGATTGTCTTACATATAACATTTTACTTATCAGGAGGACTAGAGAAAAGTACATCCCCCCACCTTCCCAGAAGCAGAAGCCCAGTGCTTTAAAAATACATCTCCACAAAACTAATGTGAGCTATGATCTATAGCTACTATTTCTACTTAATATTTTATATAGGGATTCTCTTTAGGCTATAAGTCCCTGAAAAGCACCACTTTTAATTGTTGTATAACATAGCATTGCTTCAATGGCCTTTTTGTGACATTTAGTCTGTTTTCAGTTTTTCACTAGTGTAGATAACATTAGGTAAACATATTTTCCTGATAACTGTCCACTTCTCTGATTATTTTCTTAGTATATATTTCTAGAAGGGGAGTTGCTAGATCAGAAGGAGAAAAAAATTAAAAGGCCCTTGATATATATTTGTTTCCAGAACAGTTGTACTGATTTTGACTCTTAGAAGCAGACCATGAGAACGCCAGACTTACTATACTCTAATGTTGAATATTATCAGTTAGGAAAATTTGCTGATTTAAAAGGAAAAAAGAGTATTTTAAAATTTTACACAGGATTTCTTTGATGAATAGTGAGGTTGAACTTCATTACAATACTAGTTCAATAACTTCACCAACAACATGGAAGCTTAAAAAATAAATCATCATGTTCCGATTTAAAGCTTGATAATATTATTATGGTATGATATGGTATCATAATATCATGATAATATATCATAATATTATAATATTACATGAATTTCCATATGTGATAAAATTGCAGAGAACCATATACCCACATAGAAACACATACAAAGGAGCACATATAAAGCAGGTGAAATCTGAATAAGGTCTGTGGATTGTACCCATGTTAATTTCTTGATTTTGATATTGTACTGTAGTTATATAAATTGTTACTAGTAGAGAAAACTGGCTGATGGCACCTCTCTGAACTATTTTGTAAACATTGATAATCAGTATCTTCTGTTTCATTTTCATAAACATTATTCTTTTGGGGTGTCAACCAGTCTGGCTCTTAAATTAGTTTCTTTCAAAGTTTCTCTGTTTAGATCGGGGACAAGAGAAGTCTCTATTCTCTTGTCACACCTGAAATCTGATATGGGGACTTGTCTCTGGTCACAGGGAGGCCTCGCTCCTATTGGGCATATCAGATGTCTGGCCAGGACATTGCTTCATGCCTTGTTCCTGATTCATACCTGAACCTGGAGTTGCTACTTTCCACTTCACTATTCTGCTGGGTAGGACATTGTGTCTCCACAATGAAATGGAGTCTGTTTTGTCTTTTGTTTTTCCTAGAAGGAGCTCTTATAATTGTCCACAGATCCTATGACACTGGGGACTTATGAAGAATACTGACAGGGTGGTCTCTGATCAAAAGTAAGAATAGGCACATAAAATGATTGAGTTTTAGAATAGTAAATAATTCTCCAAAGACTATAATAATAGTAAAAACGTTTCAACTAAAAAGAGATCAGTGTGTAAGAATATTCCTAGGCTGTCAGGATCTTTCCTGACAGGGTCAGGACTTAAAAGACTCTTTTTGAATTATATCTGCTCCCATCATAATAAAACTCCAAATACAACTTTCACAGTTATGATTTGGGTCATATAAAACATATTCACTTAGACATTAAAGTTAATGTGCTTTGTAGTTATATTCCCAAAGGACAGAATTGACAAAATATTTTATCCAAAAGAGGTGAGGCTTTGAAAATAGGCTTGTGTGTCCAGATCAGAGAGGGTTATTGTTTCACTCGACCCTGAATTAGTAGGAGGGAGTTTGAAGTGCCACATTCAGTTTGTGACATCACACTTTAATGTGGCAAGAATATACTAGCAGTTTCTCAAGTGTGGGTCTTAGGCCACCTGCATCAGGAAGGGAGACCTAAACATTCTGATTCAGGTCCCATCCTAGATATTCTGACTACAACAGGACATGGGGGTGGGGTGTGGCTGGCAGGCTTCCTCTCATCTTTACAAGCATTCCAGGTGATTCTTAGGCCGCTGAAGTTTGATGCCAAAACAGAGCTCCTAGGGTTTTGAGAGACCCTAGGAGCCATGTCATCTGACTTTCAAAGGGAACTGTAGCTATTTGGTTTGGAGAAGAGCAAGCTTGGAGAGGGATTAATAACTGCCTTCATTTTTAAAGAACTGTCACAGAGACTTATTCTCACTACTCCTAGGATCAGTAAATGTGAGTTATATGGAGGCAAATTTCATCCCAATGAACAAAGAAAAAATTTCAGTCAAAGGCTACAGAATCATGTGGAATGGAACAAGGGTCTACATCTCTAAAACATTTTCCAAGAATCTATGATCCTATATCATTTAATTGGTTCTTCTGCCTTTGGAAGAATGTGTGTTCCAAAAATCTACAGAATTCACGTCTTCTCTTGTTAACCCTTGGTTACCAGTGTGTTAACTGCTCTCTCTTTTCAGGTGCTTTTTAAAGATGAGACCTAAATCCCTCTTTTTATGTTGAGCCTCCTTCGCACCCCAAACCTCTATCTAAAGCTGAATTTGAAAAGTTTCCAGGCATCACAGTGTCATGGATGCTTTCTGTTTTCCTTCTGCTTCTTAAATGACAGCCCTGCTCAGCAGAAAACACCACTGACAATGAAGCCTCACTCTTCTTCTCCATTTTATAATCACCCACACCATTAACCCCTCAGTTTGCTTTTGAAAAATATCTGTAGTTATTTCTGTCTGCTCTTTCAGTTTTCTGAGATGATTTTGATGTGTTGTTCTGAGGAAATGTCTGAACTCCAGGGCCCAGGATTACCCTTGGACTGCTTGACTGGCCTCTGTGAACTTAGTGTACCTCTTACCCATTCCACCTGTGTCTTTGAAGATTACCAGCTTGTTCAGGGTCAGGATGGTGTATATGCACTCATACACACACACTCTCTCTCTCTCTCCCTGTGTGTGTGTGTGTGTGTGTGTGTGTGTGTGTAGTGTGATAGAGAACTGATTGACAACAATGGTCTCCAAGATCCTCCTCTTTCCAAGTGTCCTAGAAGATGGGCCAAAAAGTATGGTGAGAGAGGGAAGTTGCACTTTCCAAGTTAATACTGTTAATATTCATCAGAAGGGCAGATTATGGGAGAGGACAGAGCCCATACTTAGCCAGAATTTTCAAAAAGGAATCAACATTTTCAAGTGAAGAAAGTGTGCATGTTCCCTGATAGGGGAATCTTTTTCCTGGCAGGTGACATTTTGTAGCTTCCTGTAGGAATGCCTAAATTTCTCTGTTATTATCTGTTTTTACTGCCAACAATTCTGACACCACATGTGTAGGTTTTCCACACCAAGCAATTCTCCAGTTCTCTGTGGACTCCAATAGGGCTGTCCTACAATTTAATTCAGTTTGACAATAACTACCCAGAGTTAGAGAACACTGAGGTTAAGGACTCAGTTCCATAACACTGCCCCTCACTTCAGAAGCCAATTGCACGTAGTGGGCCTCCAAGTAACCCACACTTCTGTCTGACTTGGCTACAAATTGGAGGTTCCCCTGAGCCCCTCCTCAGGCTCGATAATTTGCTATAACAGCTCAGAGGACTAAGAAAAACATTTTACTTACTATTATTGGTTTATTATAAAGGATATTTTGAAGGATGCAAATGAACAGCCAGATGAAGAAGTATATAGGGTGAGATTGAAAGGGCGCAGGAGCTTCTGTCCTCATGGAATTTGGGATGTGCCCCCTTCTTGGCACATGAATGCATTCACCAACTCAGAAGCTCTCTAAACGCTGTTGGTTAGCATTTCTATGGAGGTTCTATTATGTAGGTATGACTGATTGAATCATTGGCCATTGGTTATTCAATTTCCAGCCCCTCCCTTTGCCTTGGAGGTCAGGGGTGGGGCTGAAAGTTCCAACCTTCTAATCACACTATTGCTTACTCTGGTTACCAGCCCCATCCTGAAACTATCTAGCAGTCCTCTGAGTGTCACCTCATTAGCATAAACTCAGGTGGGGTTGAAAGGGGCTTATTATGAACAGCAAAAGACACTCCTCTCACCCCTATGACTTAGGAAATTAGAAGGGATTTAGGAACTCTGTGCCAGTAATCAGGGATGAAGTCCAAATATATATCTCCTATTATGTCACAATATCACAATCCTATTTATTCTTGATCATTTAAATTTTCCCTTTCTTAAAAGTAGGGTAAATAATATCCATGATAACTTACTACAGGGGAAGGTGATTGACTAATGAAGTTAAACTTATTTGATGATCTTGATTACTTTGGAAGAGAAAGCCTTATTAGCGTTAAAACTATTAATTATCCTTTTTCTAATTTTTTTTTTCTAGATGATTATAAGTAAATTCTGGGACTTGAATCTCCTTTCCCTCATTTTACAAATTAAATACTACATCTATGTCTCCTGTATAGATCTACCAATTTTGGAGTCCTTGCTGAGGTGGGGTCACTCAATACAGGTCTCCTGGTCATTACATCTAACACCGTAAGCACTTTCCGTCCAGCAAGTGTGTTCACAGTTCACGTTGTCTCCCTGGATCTTCTAGAACCTAGTGAAGCAGGCTGAAGATTAGTGGGGCTCTGGGGTTTACTGCTTAGTGATTCTGCTGTTCAGTGAGCAGGAAATCCTGGTCCCAATTTAGCTTCCCTGTGCTTTTGTGGCCTTCCCCCCTCCGCACCTGCTGTGGAGGGGGAGGCTGTCTGCTGTGCACCATTGTCTCCCCCACCCCCAGCCCCTCTTATCAGCAGTAACTGAGTTTGCGCCACAGAGGGGTCCTCTCCTTGGAACGGTAGCATCGTAAGGTTTTATGAGACTATCTTGAAAAGGGTCTCAGTGATGGGTTCTTTCTTCTTCTCCTTCTGTGTTTTCTTCATTTTCTGTAGGGTGAAAATGAAAAGTAATAAAAATCTTATTGATTTGATCATTTTTCAGTTATAATCGAAGAGTGTGTGGCACATGGTAGATGGCCAATAAGTATCTGCTGAACAAATGAATGAATGACAACCCTTGACATCCATACTGGAAGGCGGTGTGCGTAGTTGTAAAAAGTCTGAGCTCTGGAGCCAGACTACCTGGGTCTGAGTGTCAGAGATTCTGACATTAGTAGCTGGGAGGACTTAGGCAAAATATTTAATTTCTCTATCTCAGTTTTCTTATCTGTAACATAGGAATAAAATAGTCTTCACTTTGTAAAGCTGTTGCGAGGATTAAATGAGTTAATAAATATAAAGGGCAAAGAATAGTGTTAAAGTGAACGTCCATATATAATATCATTTTATCTTAAAATCCACTTGATAGTGTAACAGGAAACAGATCTATTTCTGAATCTTACAAGGAATCTCAAGTTCAAAGGACTGGTAAGTATTAGAGAGGTGTCTAAAATTCACTTCTGATTCCAAAGTCTAGTTTTCTACATTAGAGTTATTTGTTTAGTTTTGAAGATGATTAAAATACAAAAAAAAAAAAAGTGAATAGCTTTGATGTCAGCAAAGATTACACATCTTACGTAAGGACAAACTCACTTTCTGTAGTTGAATGAGATGAGAAGAGGTTGTATGAAGTACCAAGGATGAGAACAGCCGCTGCTCTTATCAAAACCCCTCAGTGCCTCCAGGGAAGAGGGAAAGAAGCAGTTTAGAAGAACCCAGGAAAATAATCAATCAATTCAATTTAAAACTACATAATGCCTTCTTTATTCTTTAGTGTTAGCACCGAGTGTTTGCTGAAAAATGGCTTTGCTCTAAAATGGCCTAATTTTTCCTTTAATTTGCATTTCCTTCCTGCCCAGATGCTACTGGCAGCGGCCCAGAAGCAGTTCCACTAAAACAACTGTGCTCCAGCACCTCGATGTGGATCTCGGAACTGTCCTTTTACACTTGTTTTTTTGCATAATTTGTCAAACTTTGCAAGTTGCACAGCAAAACTCTGCCAACAAAGAACAGGAAGTTTGGGCTGCCCTTCTGGGTTTACTGTTATCTTATTGGTTTTTCAGCAACTGGAATCAAGCCCTGATGAAAATATTTAACACATTAACAGTTTGGAATTGTGCTCAAGGCTGTGGGCAGTGAATATTAAAAAAACTGAGTAACAAGGGGACTTGGGCACATTATTTATACATTTGTTGAGCTCATTCACTCGCCCCGGGGCAATCAGGCACACGGCCTCCAGCCCAAGGTTAATTTTATTTTCTTCTCAGCCAGGAACAGGGTATACTATTACACAGAGAGAGGAATGAGGACTCTTTAATTGGCAAAGAGGAACTTCTGCTGCATAAGGAGATATTCCAATTGCTGGAGGTCAATAGAGTACTTTAGGATTTTAAAATCCTGCTGTGTTCATAGTTTAATATGAAATCCTCCAAAAATTGCTTGGATTCAATAACCCTGCATTAACTGTTTAGAAACAGAAGAGGGCATCTCATCATGCCTTTTGTCAGATTTATTTATTTTTTTTAAGAATGAAAAGGAAACTGGTCTTTGAATGAAAATGAACAGCGTTTCCTTTTCGGGATGAATGAATGAAAATATTATGTTAATGTTTTCAAAAGCTGAAATGTGACTAAAAATGCCATATTTGCCTTCTAGCTGAAGACTAGTCATAATAAGCTTTTTATATTATAAAGTAGCTGTCAAATACTATGCATTTAGACTTTAAGCAAAGTATCTAGTCAGAGCCGAAAGGGAACTTTTCTTTCTTTCTTTTTTTTTTTTTCATGCATACATGTTCAATTTATTTTCAACAAATGTGCCAAGGTACTTTAATAGAGAAATAAAAGTGATTTCAAAGATGGTACTGCAACAATTGGATATCTAAAGAAACAAACTTTAACCACTTCTATATATCATTTATAAATATTATTTGAAAATAGTAATGTCTTTTGGAAAAATTGAAAATTATTTTTAGCAGCACACTTGCTGGGGTACTTCAATATGAAAGAAAACTTCAGATCATCTATAATTTTTTTTAAAAAAATCACAGGTATGTGTAGAATCTAAGGCATTCACTAAAAGGCTACTTTTGGAAAGTATAAATTATCAAGCTAACAGAACCACAAAATAATGAAATGTAATGTAAAACAAGGCAAAAAGTGAGAATATAAAAACATCTCAGAAAATAATTAGAAAACACATGATAAGTTACTTTCAAAGAAAATTGTAAAATTAATTTCCTTAAAAGGGAACTTTTCTATCTAATCTGGTCACTTCACTCACTGGTGCCAGAGAGGAACAATATTCTGTGCAGGGTTACACAGGCAGTGCGTGTTGTGTAAGCATTCAGGATTACAGCCCATTCTTTTACCTTTTAGTTCACTGTTCTTTTCCCTCAGTCTTGCTTGGTCCAAAGCTTGCATTGATCCAAAAATACACGGGGCCCTTAAATTGCTCTGCTCATGCATATATATTGTTTGTCTGTGTTTTATAGTGTTGTGGGTAGTTTGATTCTCTAGGTTAACACTTTGCAGAAAAATATATTTTGCCTCTTTTCCAGGAGTCCAAATTATTTCACCTGGCAGTGCTTAATTCAGTTTTATGAAATAATTAATTTAGTGAGGGCAAAGTGAGTTTGAAAGCAGGGAGGAGCTGTTGGACAGATGGGGTAGGAAAAGTTAGCTCCAGATTTGACCCCTGGACTTTTAACATACTTATTGTATGGTCAGAACCTGTTATTCATTGCTTTATTAACATCTTCATCAGTGGCCCCATTTGAAACTTGAAACTGGCCCTTTGTAGCGTCCTCTCTATTTCTATGAGAGCGTCTAGAACATCCAAGTTGGTCATTTTCTGAGAAGCATTAAACTTGCAGGAAAAAAAGTTCCTTGTCATGTGAGACGTATCATTCCTGAAGCTGACCCTCTATCCCTGAGCTCCAGGATTGGGGTAAAGATGAGGAATGTTTGTAGCACACATTAATTGGTAATTTAAAAAAATCTTTTACATTTTGATGTAGCTACTTTGATTTGGTTGATCAAATCCACCAACATACTGTCTAGTTTTGCCCTGGGAGTCTCCAGTGGACATCATAAATTACTCTGAAGTTGAAAGTAGAGCCTTTGGAAACCAGAATGGCCTAGGATGGGTCCTTCCTGGGACTACAGATTTCATAGTTAAGGCTCTAGTTAGGGCTGAAGTGCAGGGATCTCCCTGTATTGCTGGGCAATGTTTCAGCTAATAGGTTTCTTCCAGGACAGATAATTAAGACTCACTCTGTGTTATTCAGTGGTATTCATGCCCTTATATTTTCCCCTTACTGTATTAATGGAATGCATGTATTGGAATCTAACAGCTGCCTTTGATCTATTTTTGTTAAATTATAAATGATGTTTTGTGTATTCCTTTGAATTAGGTACATTTTTACTTTTCTCTCCTTTCCTTGCCTCAGATTACCATAAATCTCTAACCCTCCAAGCAGAGGTTCTGAGGACAATGGGAAGGAAGTTGAGTTGTAAGCACCTCCTTTCAGAAAGGAAAATTTCAGAGGTAGAGTAGGGAGCTCAAGGGACTTGTTCTTAGATGGGACATTAATATTTGTAGAACTTCAACTTTTTGTTGAAGACATAATTGTTATTATTTTTAAACAAGTTACTTAAAAAAAAACCAACTAGGAATATGTAGGCAAAATGAGTAATTTGGAGATTTGATGTAGATATTTAGACATTTCAGGATCCAAGCTCTACTAGTTGCTTTGAAAGGTTAAAAAAAATTGGGACCTGAATTATCCAGGCAAATTAACTGTCTACATTAGTTCAATTTATTAGATAATTGCTTTGTTCTCTAACCAATTTTAATTGTGTAGACATAATTTCATAAAAATGTTTATATGTGTCCTGGGGATAGATTAGTTTTACAAAGCATGATTGTTTCCACTGACACTCGACAATGTGGGAGTGCTTGTAGGGGTGGTTGCTTTTCTATAACAATAATAGCAAAGATGTATATAGCATTTACCACTTACCAGGCACAGTTCTGAGCACTTAATTTCACCCTCAAATGACCTTACAAGGTGGATGCTATTATTATCCCCATTTAACAGGCAGGACAACTGAATCTCAGAGACTTTAAGTAATTCGCCCAAGGTCACAAAATCTATAGTGGCAAAGTCAGGATTTGAACTCAAATAATCTGGCTCTAGGATCTAGGCATGTAACCACTATACTATGCAATCAATTGATTTTTTGACAGCTTCTGGACTACCTTCTGGCATAGGCCAACCTGATAAGCAAGAGCCCCACAATCTTGAATTATTTTTATTTCAAGATATTATTTGGTTTTAATCTAGGAATGAAAAGGGAAGATCACAAATTCAAATGCCTATAGGGGTTAGACAAGGGCATTAAGTGAAGAGAACTGGGTGAAGGATAATCAAATAGCCCTCTTAGTTTCTATTCTGTCTTCCCGTTTTTAATAAAGACATTTTTACAAAAAATTTTTCTCTACCATAAAAAGAAAAATAACGCAAGTGAAATGATTGATGGCAGCTGACTTTGGTTCTCGATGTCAGGGAAACTACCGGTACAGGTGGAGGTTGCAACATATTGGAGACTGCTTGCCCTTTTTTCAAAATAAAAGCAGGTGCTCATTTTTTTATGTGAAATATGAGGATTTTTAATTATTAGCTCAATATTTTTAAATGTATTGTAAGAGCTAAGTAAAACCTCTGTTTCAGCCAGAGTTTACTAGCTTGTAGCCTCTGAAATAAAGACTATCTTGCAGTTATGTTTATGGGCATGTGTGGGCATGTGCAGGTGAAAGAATAGATGGAAAAATAGATCCAGTTACTTTGTACCTTAATAGCCCCAAAGTCAATAATGAACGATTGCATTTATCACCTTTTAACTGGACTATATTATAAATAGGAGTGGTTTTCAATGATTTGGCTTCCTAGTCAGAAAGAAGAGCTATGGAAACTTCATAATAACAGGTTTATAGATTTATAAAACTAAAAAAAACCTTCATAAATATTTAAAATGAATCAGTATGATCTCTGGACAATGACAATAGGTGAGAATTTTTTGACTATGTATACAGAGTAACCTGCAATTGCTCTAGCAATTTGCATCTTGATGGATGGATTATTTTATCTAGATCTTGAATTCTTCCTTTCATCTATAAAATATAGGCTTAGGCAATAATACTCTATTTTTTTACTATTGAGATGTTGAGAAATGTAGACAATAAATATGTTTGAAGGGAAAAAGAAACTATTGTCAGTTCCTGCTCTATCCAGTCCCATCTCAACTGTGCAGAGAGAGCATTTCTGGAGACTTCTCTGCCTCTCTCCTTTCACTACTGAGAGTACAGTTGCAATGTGGCAGTGGCTCTATTTTTTTCTAATTAATTAATATTTATTTATTTATCTATTTATTTATTTATTTATGGCTGCGTTGGATCTTCATTGCTGTGCATGGGCTTTCTCTAGTTGTGACGAGCGGGGGCTACTCTTCGCTGTTGTGCATGGGCTTCTCATTGTCGTGGCTTCTCTTGTTGCGGAGCACTGGCTCTAGGCATGCAGGCTTCAGTAGTTGTGGTGCACAGGCTTAGTTGCTCTGCGGCATGTGGGATCTTCCTGGACCAGGGCTCAAACCCGTGTCCCCTGCACTGGCAGGTGGATTCTTAATCACTGCCCCAAGAGGGAAGCCCAATGGCTCTATTTTTAGTTAATATTGAGAGATTGGAGCAGTAAAGTAAGGAGCATAGCAAATCCTCTTCTCAGAAAGCAATGATAAAACTGGATAATACTACCAAAAACAACCATTTCAGAGGTCTGTAAATTGACTTAGGGCATACAACAAATTGATAAGTATTTATTTTACAACAACTGCTGAACCTCAGGTACAAGCAATGAGTCTGTGCTGTATTAACCTGGGCTGCTTCCATTCCACCTCCCATAGTTCTAGTATGTGATAGTTTGGTCAGGGTGGTGCAAGCCATGAAAAAGAGCAGGTTAGCCACTAGAGAGGTCTGACTTGATTTGGAGAGGAGAGTGGGAAACACCATGCCCTCAATTATTGTCAGAAATGGAAAATAAACAGGGAAGGTTAATGATGCAGCTAGCCTGATGTTGTGCTCCTAGTTGGAATAAACAAGAAAACAACAGACTAGAGAGAAAATTACTAGGGAGGTAAAGGGAATGAGACAGTTCACAGTGGGTCTTGGTAAACTCCCACTTATTCTTGGTGGTCTGGAAGATGGCCTACATGCCCAAGGCTTTGCACATGCTCAAGAATTCTTCACAAACCCCTGGATGAACTTGAGGCCTGCAGCCGAGAAGTAAAAGCTAGAACAGGCTTGTAAACAATGTGCTTTGTGTAATGAGCTGAATAATGTCTCCCATAAAGGATAAGTCCAAGTTCTAACCCCAGGTACCTGTCAATGTGACCTTAGGAAAGGTCACAAAATGTGATATTTGGAAATAGGGTCTTTGCGGATATAATTAAGTTAAGGTTCTTGAGATGAGATAATCCTGGATTTAACATGGGTCCTTAATCAATGACTAGTTTCCTTATAAGAGAAGGGAGGGGGGATTTAAGATAGACACAAAGGAGAAACATGGAGAAGGCCATATTAAGATGGAAGCAGAGATAGGAATGATGCCCCTACAAGTCAAGGAGCACCAAGAATTGCCTGTACCTTCCACAATCTAGGAGAGAAGCATGGAATAAGTTCTCCCTCTATTGAACCAATCCTTCTGACATCTTGATTTTAGGTATCTGGTCTCCAGAACTATAAGAGAATAAACTCCCATTGTTATAAGCCACCAAGTTCATGGTAATTTGTTACAGCAGCCCTAGGTAACTGATATACTTAGTGTTGGGAATGTACAATGAATATGTTAACTTCCCATAGTGGAAAGAGGGGGAATGTTGGGCTCAGACAGACCTACTGTGTCTGCTTTCTGGCTCCACCAATTATTAGTTTGTGATCATGAACATTTAACCTCTGTGAACCTGTTTCCTTGTCTGTAAAATGGGCTTCCTTGCAGGAGTTTTTCCCCCAATCCGGGCTATAATAAACTCTTATTCTCTGGGCAAATTCTCCCTTAGCCCTTTGTGTGAATTTGCACAAATTTGATTCCATCAGACTGAAAGTTCTCTAAGGTCACAGAATGGTTACACTGTCTGTAACATGATAGTTATAATCATTCCATGCTTATAAGGGTGGTGTGATGTGAAAAGTAAATCTGGTACTTGGTAGCAGTGGTACCTATGATTATTATTTATGTCTGTCTTCAAGGTTTATATTCCCCTTTTTCATTTTTAGCTACACATTTGTATGTCCCTCAGGAAAAAGGCAGAATTTGAACTGATCTTTGAGCCATTTGTAGGCCTTAGGCTGGTGGGGAGGTTCAGGGAGGATGCTCCGGGTGAAAGAAACAATAGGAAACACCATGGTCTGCTCACAGGATGCTAGGAGCCTGCTGGTCTGGAGGGGAAACTTTGCCCCTGCATAAAATGATGCCAAAGGTACTCTTAGCTGTACTATCAGTCCATTCTCCCTTAAAGTATGGTATGCAACTTTATAATATAGGATCCATGTTTGTGCACATATGCTTCATGTTTATTAAACTTCTTAGTTCACATACATGCCCTAATGTGTTTGTGGCCTAGAGTCATATGTGGTAAAACTAAATGAGATTATAGATCTCCAAACAAGACCAGCTGTCCGAATCTGGGATTATTTCCAGCTATAAATAGTGACTGGGCACAGAATTAACTAGCAAAATTAAGGGGTTGAGGGCTTGGGTATTTGGGGAAAAGAAAGAAAGAGTGCCAAGAAATCCAAATGTTATAAATTAACCCTCCAGGAGCAAGAGCAGTAGAAAGTTATAGGCAACTGCAATGGAGGGTAATAAAGCTTGTCAGGAAAGGAAATGTATGAATTGATAAAGAGAAAAACACAGGGTGTTTTGACAGGTTAAACTCCCTCTTAACCAGAACTGTGCCCCCTCCTTTTAAAAGTAATTTAAAAGATTCCAGTCTTTAAGGAAATTATTTGTGGAAAAATGTGAATCTTTAAGTTTCTAAAACAACTGCAAAAATAAAATGAACATTTAAAAGGGTTTTTTTTGGTGAATGTCATAAAATGCTATACGTGCTCTCTTAGAAAGCATCATATATTGTTAAAATCTCCAGAATCATGTAAAATTACCAGTAGAATTAGAAAGCTCTTCCCTTCATTATTATTTTGGTAAGAAATTATTACACATGTAATACAAATAAGTGGCAGAAAAATTTAGAAGCTCTAGCGGAGAGTAAATATGTCAAAATTACTCATTTCCCACCACCCAAAGACAATAGCATAAATGTTATAATGTGTATCTTCCTATATATATTATATGTACCATGCTAAAGTTGGCTTCTACACTATTATTAAATTCTTGAGATTAGTTGGAATATTGCATAGTGATCAGTTTCAGTCACCTTTAGAGGGACTTAATTTTTGTAGACATGGATGTATTTCTTTAAGTTTCT
Organism: Mesoplodon mirus; assembly: GCF_964341445.2. NCBI lineage: Eukaryota > Metazoa > Chordata > Mammalia > Artiodactyla > Ziphiidae > Mesoplodon > Mesoplodon mirus. Next base: position 51,339,107 of record NC_138982.1, read on the forward strand.
CAAATATATTACTTGTTGTGAACAAAGGTTTATTTATGTCTGTCAGTCTGTTTGTCTAGCTAGCTGGTTAGCTTCTCTGAATCTGACCCCTTCCCATATTTGGGGAATTCCTGTGGCAAAGCTTGCCTTCCATGCTAGAAGCTGAAAAGGCCAGATGCATGTTCTTCAACCTGCCATGTAGCTAGGGCTTAGGTGCAGGGCTTCACCTTGACTGTTCTTTGGATCTTGCAGCAAATAACCAAGGCCAGTAGAGAATCCAGTCTAGGGTGATGGCAGCAGCGTGCAGTGTCTAGAGTGTGGGGACTGCTGTGGTGTTGTCCCCACCAGTCTGGTCTAGGACCTCATTTTTGTTTTGGTCTTGGCTGCTGTCAAACTTCCCTTGTTTCTATTTTCCTACCCCTTTTTTCCCATATTTTCTGGTGATTCTAGAAACTACCCAGAAAGCCTTAATTTTTTTTTTTGTCCTTCTTAAATCAGCTAAAGTCGTTTGTTACTTGCAACTAAGAACTCAGATTGACAGAGTGCTGCTCTCAGTTCCACTCAGAAAAAGGAAGGCCTAATTGTGTTTAGTAGCATACGAACCATCTAGATTTTAACCATCTCCAGGGAGCCTAGAAATTTAGAACAGAAAGAATTTTGGATATGGTCTTGTCATTTGTGTATATTGAGGGATTAGTTTCCCTTAATGGAAAGAGCTAAAAGGTCTGGGTTCAGGTCCTCAATGTCACTTACTAGCTATAGGATATTGGGAAAATCAGGTGATTCTCTGGGTTATATATGTATGTGTATGTGTGTATATATATGTATATAACCTTTAAAGTGAGGGAGTTAGACTGGAATTTCGTCCAGATTTGGTATTCTATGACTTTATTTTTTTTTTACATCTTTATTGGAGTATAATTGCTTTACAATGGTGTGTTAGTTTCTGCTTTATAACAAAGTGAATCAGTTATACATATACATATGTTCCCATATCTCCTCCCTCTTGCATCTCCCTCCCTCCCACCCTCCATATCCCACCCATCCAGGTGGTCACAAAGTACTGAGCTGATCTCCCTGTGCTATGCAGCTGCTTCCCACTAGCTATCTATTTTACGTTTGGTAGTGTATATATGCCCATCCCACTCTCTCACTTTGTCACAGCTTATCCTTTCCCCTCCTCATATCCTCAAGTCCATTCACTAGTAGGTCTGTGTCTTTATTCCCGTCTTACCTGTAGGTTCTTCATGACATTTTTTTTTCTTAGATTCCATATGTATGTGTTACCATACAGTATTTGTCTTTCTCTTTCTGACTTACTTCACTCTGTATGACAGACTCTAGGTCCATCCACCTCACTACAAATAACTCAATTTCATTCCTTTTTATGGCTGAATAATATTCCATTGTATATATGTGCCACATCTTCTTTATCCATTCATCCAATGATGGACACTTAGGTTGTCTCCATCTCCTGGCTCTTGTAAATAGAGCTGCAATGAACATTTTGGTACATGACTCTTTTTGAATTATGGTTATCTCAGGGTATATGCCCAGTAGTGGGATTGCTGGGTCATATGGTAGTTCTATTTGTAGTTTTTTAAGGAACCTCCATACTGTTCTCCATAGTGGCTGTACCAATTCACATTCCCACCAGCAGTGCAAGAGTGTTCCCTTTTCTGCACACCCTCTCCAGCATTTATTGTTTCTAGATTTTTTGATGATGGCCATTCTGACCAGTGTGAGATGATATCTCATTGTAGTTTTGATTTGCATTTCTCTAATGATTAATGACTTTGAGCATTCTTTCATGTGTTTGTTGGCAATCTGTATATCTTCTTTGGAGAAATGTCTGTTTAGGTCTTCTGCCCATTTTTGGATTGGTTTGTTTGTTTTTTTGTTATTGAGCTGCAAGAGCTGCTTGTAAATTTTGGAGATTAATCCTTTGTCAGTTGCTTCATTTGCAAATATTTTCTCCCATTCTGAGGGTTGTCTTTTGGTCTTGTTTATGGTTTCCTTTGCTGTGCAAAAGCTTTGAAGTTTCATTAGGTCCCATTTGTTTACATTGTTTTTATTTCCCTTTCTCTAGGAGGTGGGTCAAAAAGAATCTTGCTGTGATTTATGTCATAGAGTGTTCTGCCTATGTTTTCCTCTAAGAGTTTGATAGTGTCTGGCCTTACATTTAGGTCTTTAATCCATTTTGAGCTTATTTTTGTGTATAGTATTAGGGTGTGTTCTAATCTCATACTTTTACATGTACCTGTCTGGTTTTCCAAGCACCACTTATTGAAGAGGCTGTCCTTTCTCCATTGTACATTCCTGCCTCCTTTATCAAAGATAAGGTGACCATATGTGTGTGGGTTTATCTCTGGGCTTTCTATCCTGTTCCATTGATCTATCTTTCTGTTTTTGTGCCAGTACCATACTGTCTTGATTACTGTAGTTTTGTAGTATAGTCTGAAGCCCGGGAGCCTGATTCCTCCAACTCCATTTTCATTCTCAAGATAGCTTTGGCTATTCGGGGTCTTTGGTGTTTCCATACCAATTGTGAAATTTTTTGTTCTAGTTCTGTGAAAAATGCCAGTGGTAGTTTGATAGGGATTGCATTGAATCTGTAGATTGCTTTGGGTAGTAGAGTCATTTTCACAATGTTGATTCTTCCAATCCAAGAACATGGTATATCTCTCCTTCTATTTGTATCATCTTTAATTTCTTTCATCAGTGTCTTATAATTTTGTGCATAGAGATCTTCTGTCTCCTTAGGTAGGTTTATTCCTAGATATTTTATTCTTTTTGTTGCAATGGTAAATGGGAGTGTTTTCTTGATTTCGCTTTCAGATTTTTCATCATTAGTGTATAGGAATGCAAGAGATTTCTGTGCATTAATTTTGTATCTTGCTACTTTACCAAATTCATTGATTAGCTCTAGTAGTTTTCTGGTAGCATCTTTAGGATTCTCTATGTATAGTATCATGTCATCTGCAAACAGTGGCAGCTGTACTTCTTCTTTTCCGATTTGGATTCCTTTTATTTCCTTTTCTTCTCTGATTGCTGTGGCTAAAACTTCCAAAACTATGTTGAATAAGAGTGGTGAGAGTGGGCAACCTTGTCTTGTTCCTGATCTTAGTGGAAATGGTTTCAGTTTTTCACCATTGAGGACGATGTTGGCTGTGGGTTTGTCATATAGGGCCTTTAATATGTTGAGGAAAGTTCCCTCTATGCCTACTTTCTGTGGGATTTTTATCATAAATGGGTGTTGAATTTTGTCGAAAGCTTTCTCTGCATCTATTGAAATGATCATATGGTTTTTCTCCTTCAATTTGTTAATATGGTGTATCACGTTGATTGATTTGCGTATATTGAAGAATCCTTGCATTCCTGGAATAAACCCCACTTGATCATGGTGTATGATCCTTTTAATGTGCTGTTGGATTCTGTTTGCTAGTATTTTATTGAGGATTTTTGGCTCTATGTTCATCAGCGATATTGGCCTGTAGTTTTCTTTCTTTGTGACATCCTTGTCTGGTTTTGGTGTCAGAGTGATGGTGGCCTCATAGAATGAGTTTGGGAGTGTTCCTGCCTATGCTATATTTTTGAAGAGTTTGAGCAGGATAGGTGTTAGCTCTTCTCCAAATGTTTGATAGAATTCGCCTGTGAAGCCATCTGGTCCTGGGCTTTTGTTTGTTGGAAGATTTTTAATCACAGTTTCAATTTCAGTGCTTGTGATTGGTCTGTTTATATTTTCTATTTCTTCCTGATTCAGTCTTGGCAGGTTGTGCATTTCTAAGAATTTGTCCATTTTTTCCAGGTTGTCCATTTTATTGGCATAGAGTTGCTTGTAGTAATCTCTCATGATCTTTTGTATTTCTGCAGTGTCAGTTGTTACATCTCCTTTTTCATTTCTAATTCTATTGATTTGAGTTTTCTCCTTTTTTTTTCTTGATGATTCTGGCTAATGGTTTATCAATTTTCTTTATCTTCTCAAAGAACCAGCTTTTAGTTTTATTGATCTTTGCTATCGTTTCCTTCATTTCTTTTTCATTTATTTCTGATCTGATCTTTATGATTTTTTCCCTTCTGCTAACTTTGGGGGTTTTTTGTTCTTCTTTCTCTAATTGCTTTAGGTGTATGGTTAGCTTGTTTATTTGAGATGTTTCTTGTTTCTTGCTATATAACTTCCCTCTTAGAACTGCTTTTGTTGCATCCCATAGGTTTTGGGTCCTTGTGGTTTCATTGTCATATGTTTCTAGGTATTTTTTGACTTCCTCTTTGATTTCTTCAGTGATCTCTTGGTTATTAAGTAGTGTGTTGTTTAGCCTCCATGTATTTCTATTTCTTACAGATTTTTTCCTGTAATTGATATCTAGTCTCATAGCATTGTGCTCGGAAAAGATACTTGATACGATTTCAATTTTCTTAAATTTACCAAGGCTTGATTTATGACCCAAGATATGATCTATCCTGGAGAATGTTCCATGAGCAGTTGAAGAGAATGTGTATTCTGTTGTTTGTGGATGGAATGTCCTATAAATATCAATTAAGTCCATCTTGTTTAATGTATCATTTAAAACTTGTGTTTCCTTATTTATTTTCATTTTGGATGATCTGTCCATTGGTGAAAGTGGGGTGTTAAAAGTCTCCTACTAATATTGTGTTACTGTCAATTTCCCCTTTTATGGCTGTTAGCATTTGCCTTATGTATTGAGGTGCTCCTATGTTGGGTGCATAAATATTTACAATTATTATATCTTCTACTCAGATTGATCCCTTCATCATTATGTAGTGTCCTTCTTTGTCTCTTGTAGTAGTCTTTATTTTAAAGTCTACTTTGTCTGATAAGAGAATTGCTGCTCCAGCTTTCTTTTGATTTCCATTTGCATGGAATATCTTTTTCCATCCCCTCACTTTCAGTCTGTATGTGTCCCTAGGTCTGAAGTGGGTCTCTTGTAGACACCATATATATGGGTCTTATTTTTGTATACATTCAGCTAGTCTATGTCTTTTGGTTGGAGCATTTAATCCATTTACATTTATGGTTGTTATGGTTGTTATCAATATGTTATTGTAGGTCTTTTCCTTGTCTTGTGTTTCCTGCCTAGAGAAGTTCCTTTAGCACTTGTTGTAATGCTGGTATGGTGGTGCTGAATTCTGTTAGCTTTTGTCTGTAATGTTTTTAATTTCTCCGTCAAATCTAAATGAGATTTTTGCTGAGTAGAGTAATCTCGGTTGTAGGTTTTTCCCTTTCATCACTTTAAATTTGTCCTGCCACTCCCTTCTGGCTTGCAGAGTTTCTGCTGAAAGATCAGCTGTTACCTTATGAGGATTCCCTTGTATGTTATTTGTTGCTTTTCCCTCGCTGCTTTTAATATTTTTTCTTTGTATTTAATTTTTGATAGTTTGATTAATATGTGTCTTGGCATGTTTCTCCTTGGATATATCCAGTATGGGACTCTCTGTGCTTCCTGGACTTGACTGACTATTTCTTTTCCCATATTAGGGAAGTTTTCAACTACAATCTCTTCAAATATTTTCTCAGTCCCCTTTTATTTCTCTTCTTCTTCTGGGACCCCTATAATTCAAATGTTGGTGTGTTTAATGTTGTCTCAGAGGTCTCTGAGACTGTCCTCAATTTTTTTCATTTTTTATTCTGCTCTACAGTATTTATTTCCACTATTGTATCTTCCAGGTTACTTATCTGTTCTTCTGCCTCAGTTATTCTGCTATTGATTCCTTCTAGAGAATTTTTAATTTCACTTATTGTGTTGTTCATCATTGTTTGTTTGCTCTTTAGTTCTTCTAGGTCCTTGTTAAACTATTCTTGTATTTTCTCCATTCTATTTCCATGATTTTGGATCTTCTTTACTATCATTACTCTGAATTCTTTTTCAGGTAGACTGCCTATTTCCTCTTCATTTGTTTGGTATGGTGGTTTTTTACCTTGCTCCTTCATCTGCTGTGTATTTCTCTGTCTTCTCATTTTGCTTAACTTAATGTGTCTGGGGTCTGCTTTCTCCCAGCTGCAGGTTCGTAGTTTCCCTTCTTATTGGTGGCTGCTCCCAGTAGGTAGGGTTGGTTCAGTGTGTTGTGTAGGCTTCCTGATGGAGGGGACTGGTTCCTGTGTTCTAGTGGATGAGGCTGAGTGTTGTCTTTCTGGTGGGCATAACCACCTCTGGTGGTGTGTTTTGGGGTGTCTGTGAACTTATTATGATTTTAGGCAGCCTCTCTGCTAATGGGTGGGGTTGTGTTCCTGTCTTGTTAGTTGTTTGGCATAGGGTGTCCAGCAGTAGCTTGCTGGTAGTTGAGCTGGGAGCTGGGTCTTAGAGTTGAGATGGAGATCTCTGAGAGAGCTTTCACCATTTGATGTTATGTGGACCTGGGAGGTCTCTGATGGACCAATGTTCTGAACTCGGCTCTCCCACCTCAGAGGCTCAGGCCTGACACCCAGCTGGAGCAGGAAGACCCTGTCAGCCACATGGCTCAGAAGAAAAGGGAGAAAAGAAAAGAAAGAAAGGATGAAAAAATAAAATAAAATAAAATAAAAAAGTTATTAAAATAAAAAATTGTTAAAAATAAAAAAGTAATTAAAAAGAAAGAAAGAAGAGAGCAACCAAACCAAAAAACAAATCCACCAATGATAACAAGTCCTAAAAACTATACTAAAGAAAAGAAGAAAAACCGGACAGAACCATAGGACAAATACTAAAATCAAAGTTATACAGACAAAATCACACAAAGAATCGTACACATACACAGTCCCAAAAAGAGAAAAAGGAGAAAAAATATATATATATAAAAGGAAGAGAGCAACCAAATGAATAAACAAATCTATCAATGCTAATAAGCTCTAAATACTAAACTAAGATAAACATAAAACCAGAAACAAATTAGATGCAGAAAGCAATCCCCAAGTGTACAGTTGCTCCCAAAGTCCACCGCCTCAATTCTGGGATGATTCATTTTCTATTCAGGTATTCCACAGATGCAGTGTATATCAAGTTGATTGTGGGGACTTAATCTGCTGCTCCTGAGGCTGCTGGGAGAGATTTCCCTTTCTCTTCTTTGTTTGCAGAGCTCCTGGGGTTCAGCTTTGGATTTGACCCTGCCTCTGCATTTAGGTCGCCTGAGGGTGTCTGTTCCCACTCAGACAGGACGGGTTAAAGTAGCAGCTGATTAGGGTGCTCTGGCTCACTCAGGCCGGGGGGAGGGAGGGGTACAGATGCGGGTACAGATGCGGGGCGAGCCTGCGGTGGCAGAGGCCAGTGTGACAGTGCAATAGCCTGAGGCACACCATGTGTTCTTCCGGGGAAGTTGTCCCTGGATCACGGGACCCTGCTGGTGGCTCCCAGGAGGGGAGGTGTGTATAGTGACCTGTGCTTGCACACAGGCTTCTTGGTGGCTGTAGCAGCAGCCTTAGCATCTCATGCTGGTCTCTGGTGTCTGCGCTGATAGCCGTGGCTCGCGTCTGTCTGTGGAGCTGGTTTAGGGGGTGCTCTGAATCCCCTCTCTTCGAGCACCCCAAAACAATGGTCTCTTGCCTCTTAGGCAGGTCTAGGGATTTTCCTGGACTCCCTCCCAGCTAGCTGTGGTGCACTAGTCCCTTTCAGGCTGTGTTCACGGAGCCAACCCCAGTCCTCTCCCTGGGATCTGACCTCTGAAGCCTGAGCCTCAGCTCCCAGCCCCCACCTGCCCTGGTGGGTGAGCAGACAAGCCTCTCAGGCTGGGGAGTGCAGGTCGGCTCCGATCCTCTATGCGAGAATCTCTCTGCACCCCTGTGGCTGTGGTCTCCACTATGGCTCCGAAGCTTCCCCCTTGCCAACCCTCCGTCTCTGCCCTCGAAGGGGCTTCCTAGTGTGTGGAAACCTTTCCTCCTTCACGGCTCCCTCCCACTGGTGCAGGTCCCATCCCTATTCTTTTGTCTCTGTTTTTTCTTTTTTCTTTTGCCCTACCAAGGTACGTGGGGAGTTTCTCGCCTTTTGGGAAGTCTGAGGTCTTCTGCCAGCATTCAGTTGGTGTTCTGTAGGAGTTGTGCCATGTATAGATGTATTTTTGATGTATTTGTGGGGAGGAAGGTGATCTCCACGTCTTACACCTCCACCATCTTAAAGCTCCCCCGCCCCTGTTCATTTACTGGCTGGAATAGTTCTCTAAAGAGAAAGATCCTCTTGTGCACTGTTTGGTTAAAACAGTGAGTAATAAAGGCAGAATCAATAATTGATTCTTTCTCTTTATTTACAAGTTTTCAAAATAATGAGTTGGTTTTCTATCATCCCCCAAGGGGACCAATAAGGGCTTTTTTTCCTTAAGCATTACTGGGGACTTATGGGATTTAAATGACTTTGATGTGTTTTAATCCACTGAACTATTTTCTTACTGATGCGCAAATTTCCATTTTGGGCCAGTGCAAGTCCCTTCACGTTGGCTCCTGAGTTCTCTCTACCGGACCTCAGTAAGTGTTTGATAGTTACCTTGCTATCTGGCATGACAAGATTTTCCAGGTTTATCTTCTATATTTCCTGCTCATTTATCAAAATTTAAGAGGAAAATACAGACTTTTAACAATTTTCTTGACTCAGAATGGCAAACTTTGATTTCAATGGTTCTTAATGGTATTAACTTTTGCAGGACATATCTTCAGAGTTCCTGATTCTGAGTTTGAGTCTGTGCTACACAGAAGCATAGCTACCTTGGGTCACTCCTACATTCATTGACACCATGCCAGGATCTTGTCTGAACCACTTTGTTAGACTTACGTTTTGTTGTTTCTGTACTGAATAAATATTTCCTTGCCATGGGATTTTCCTATAAAGATACCATCATTCAAGAGGAAGGAATTCATTACACATATTCTGTCCTTTAAGTGACCTGAGCTGCAAGTGACATTGTTTCTCTTTCTAAACTGTCAAGTTTCTCTGACTATATATTTTCCCTATCACCACTGTTAAAGAATTATGTACCTCAAAAAGATATGTTGAAAGACTAGCCCCAATACCTTAGAAGGTGATCTTATTTGGAAATAGAATCATTGCAGATGTGACTGGTTAAGTTTAATGAGGTCATACTAGAGTACCGTGGATTAACCGTTAATCCAATATAACTAGCATCCCAGTGAGATAAGGGAAGATGATGTGAAGAGAGATATGTAGGGAGAATGCCATATGACTATAAAGGAAGAGATCAGAGTGATGCAGCTACAAGTCATGGAATGACAACATTGATGGCCACCACCAGAAGTTAGGAAGAGGGAAGGGAGGATTCTACCCAGGGTCTCAGAGGGAGCATAGCCCTGTTGAGACCTTGATTTTGGACTTCTAGCCTCCAGAACTGTGAAAGAAAAAACGTCTGGTGTTTTTTAAGCCACCCAGTTTGTGGTACTTTGTTACAGCAGCCCTCGGAAACTAATAAAATCATCTTCACCAGTAATGTACTATCCTGATCAGTCTAATTATTGAGTCATTAATAGAAAGTGTTTTTTAAAAAGGTAGATTCATAATTTTTTAATATTAGACAATAAATTATAAGCATTTCTTAGCTTGCATTTAGCACAGAGTATCACAGAATTTGCTTCAAACCCTCATTTAACTGGTGGGAAAATGAAGCCTCAGGAAGGAAAGTGGTTTGTCCAAGGTCACACAGGTATTATGCAGAAGAAACAGAACCAGAACTCAGATCTCTGGATACATAGTTCACTGACTTTTCCATTACATACATTTGAACAATTTCAATTATTTTCAAGTTCCTTTTAGCTCTAGTCTTTCTCTTTGCCTCTTTCTTTTTATCTTTGAAATGAAATTTAATAACATGCAATGCAGTATGCTTAGTCAATGGAGGGTTGCCCAGAGCTCAGAGGACAGTCCATCCTTACGCTGCAAAATAAATCCTTTTATTATATTCACTCTGATTTTGTGAAGGTGGAGTTTGGGTTTTCTTGAGCATCTTTGAAATCCCTTTATGTCTCTAGAGGTCAGTGTGGCTTAAAGAAACTTTGTTTTAAACTATATTCAGTTAACATTTAATTCGAGGCAACTTAATCAAAGGTGACAATAAAGTGATGGCCCAGGGGAACAGAAATTAATTCAGAATTACAAATACTATAAACACTAACATATATAGTCATATTGATTTTGACACATGAAAATTTTCACTGAACCTATACACCTTAATATTCTTAGAAATAATTGAATTGATTCCTATACTTTTTTTTTTTTTCCTGCAGTAGGCGGGCCTCTCACTGCTGTGGCCTCTCCCACCGCGGAGCACAGGCTCCGGATGTGCAGGTTCAACGGCCATGGCTCACGGGCCCAGCCGCTCCGCGGCACATGGGATCCTCCCAGACTGGGGCACGAACCCACGTCCCCTGCATCGGCAGGCGGACTCCCAACCATTGCGCCACCAGGGAACCCCCCTATACATTTTAACATGTAAAATAGTATCATTTTTGCTTAAAAATATATGACTCAACCATTCTAAATTCCTTTTAGAGTGAGATGTTTGTACTTATATTGGAGGCTGTTTGAATGAACATTTGTGACTAGTCATATTTCTCTAAGATGACACTTTGAAGCTGTTATATGCCTTTGTCTTCACATGGCATTTAATGCAAAAGAGGCTTTGTGAGCTACTTGGGATGAAGAATTTCCATGGGGAAAACAGGGATATTATTGAAAAGTCTAGTAAATCTCTGACAACTGTGGATTTTATTATTCACAGAGCTTTCAAAATTCCTTTCCTATTCCTCTTCCTCACCTTTCTTTTCTTTGTTGGGATGGGGTAAAGGTGAATTGCTGACAAAATTAATAGTTTTTGTACCATTAATAAGAAATCTTAGCTAAGTTTGTCCATTCGAGTGCCTTTCCGTGAGCAAATAGTCATGTTGAGACAAGGAGAGGAGAGGAAGGGGAGCTTATGTTTACTGAGTGTCTCCTTGGGGCCAGGCAGCTGCTAAGTGACAAGTGCCCCACCTGCCACAACCTGAACAACTCTCCCATTATTTTTTTTTTCCCTTTGTGGGGTTTCATGGATAACTTTATTTGTAGAAAGTTTCCCATTGTTAAGATTTCAAACGCACTGGATAGCAGATTAGAGACAGTAAGTTATTAGTAGAGTAAGGAGTGCTGACTAGAAGAGGCAAACACTTTGGAGACAATGAAAAGCAGGGGCTAAAAATTGACTATAGGGCAAAAGAAAGAAAAGCCAAAAGTGTGGCCCAGAAACTCCCTAGCATAGCAGCCTGGGCTATTTCGTGTACAGGGAAATGGCTTTCCTTACCTTAGGAGCTCCTAAGGGCACTATTGTCCTTCTCATCATTTGACACTGTTGAACTCTTATTATAGTGTGCTGGGCATTGTTCTAATAGCTGGGGATGCTAAAAAATACTTAGCAGAGATTCTGCCCTAAAGTTTAGTTGCTGTGGAAAGGAAATATTTTAAAAGAGAAAAAAACACCACCCAATTTACCACAGTCTATATGGTACCAGAAAGTAATAGAAAATTTCAGAGGAGGGAGGAATTATGGGGAGTTGGATTTGTCAGGAAAGAAGTCATAAGCAAGTACAACAGACATTGATGGCTATTTATCAAACCCATTTTCTCTTATTCCTGGGCTCACAGACTTCCTTGCAATTTTAGATGTGGTTGTGTAAATGAGTTTTAGCCAATGGGAAATTAACAGCCATTATGGGTGCCATTGTCAGTCCTAGTGCATAGAATCCTCTAAATATGATCCTCCATGTGCTTTCTCTTTCTATAGCAGCAACATTGGAAGCCAAGTGTTAAAGATGGTAGAGCAATCAGATGCAAGGAGCCTGGGTTCCTGAGTGTCTGAATCATTGCTTGAGGGCAGCCCCTTGACAATCAGGAACACCCAATTTGGACTTAATGAGAGCAAGAAATAAACTTCTGTTGCATTAAACCATTGAGATTTTGGTGTCTTTATGTCACAGCTGTTTATGTTACCTAACTAATATAGAATGTGAGACTAAAACAGAATGTTAAAGGATGTGTAGGATACAGATAATTACAGAAGATGCTGAGGTTATCTCAGACTGGAAGGATGAAATGAGCAATGTCATGGGGACAGGAATGCAACACAATTGGCTGAAATGTAATGTTAAAGAAGGTGATCAGAGCGTTAGGCAGCACCTCTGCTTGTGGAAGTTAAGATTTTGGACCTGACTTTATTGCTGAGGGGGCAATTGGAAAGATAAAGGGAAATAGAGTTATGCCTTAGGATAATGGAGGCTTGTTTTTTCAGTGGTTGTTGAAGCATGTTCTAGGACGATTCATTTGGTGGCAGTGTATGGAATGGTTTAGTTGTTGGTCAGGTCAGGGTGCACTCAGAGAGATCTTCTAGGAGACTGTGGATGAACACCCAGACTGGGTGACTGATGGTGGAGGGGATCAAAGAAAAGGCTGAATGAGTGAGGCATTATCAAGTGTGAATGTGAATGACCAACTGTGGGAGCGCTGAGAAAGGAAAGAAGGACTTCCAGGTGTGTATGTTAGCTCACAACAGTGAGTAATGCTTGCAGTTATAAAATTGGCACAAAAAGAGTATAATGTTTATTGTCTTTAAGATAGCAAGGTAGTATATATTATGTTCTAGAAAGACTACTATCAAAATAATTAACATAAAAAATGTCAGCATATGGCATGCTCACAAATTCATTTTATCTTTCTGGGCACACAGAAAGACTACATTTCCCAGCTCTCCTTGAAGAAAGGTGAAAACATGTTGCTGCGTTCTAGCCAAACAAATATCGGTATAAATTGTATATACCACTTCTACGTCTATCCATAAAACCCTGCCTTTGATTTCCCAGCCTCTCCTCCTTCTGTGGCAATCTTGGAGGCTACATAGGCCAAATGAAGAGCTGCAGCATGGAAGAATCCTAGATCCCTGAGTCATTATTTGGATGAGAGTTTGTCATTCAACCACATTGAACCATGACTTGAGAGAGAAATGAATCTTTGTTGTATTAACCACTGAGATTTTAGGGTGTATTTATTATAGCAGCATAGCTAATCTCTTTTTGAACTACACACAACACTTATTCAATCATTCAGCAAAGCTTCATTGAGCATCTAATATGCTCAAGGGATGGGCTAGCCCTAAAATCAAACTTTCTTAATAGTATCTCCTGGTGGAATATTCCCATGATAGCACTGATCCAACAGATTTTTATTATCTAGAAATTTATTAAAATTTCAAAGTCATACACTTGTTTACTGTCATCCTCCCATTCTTTGGATCTCAATTATTAAAATCTGGTCCTTGTGTCAGTTTTTTAAACAGGAGAATTGACAGTATATTTTGACTGCCTTTTATTAAATTCCTTTTTGACAAAACTTCTAGTGACCAGGTGAGAGAGGCTTAAAATAAGGAAATCTTATCTCACAATATCTTGCCTGAAATAGTTTTGGGGGTATTGACAGACACAGTTTAGAGCTTCTTTTATTTTTTCATTATCTGGCAGCCAGTGGCTCAATGATGCCAAGACACCTGCCCACATGTACTGGAGATCTGTGCAGAGACTGAAAACCTTGATCACCTTGGGAATTTCAGTTCCACAACAACAAGTTAAAAACCTGAAGTTTTTATTGAAATGGATTTATATGTCTTCTCTCTACTCTTCACATTTGAATGTGAGAGTCTGATGTGAATGCTCATCAAAGAATAAATTAATTTCCAATGTACGTTTAAATCCTCATCATTATTTTCATTGAACAGTGTCAGAGTAAAGACCAGGTACCATTCTTAATATGGAAACTGTAGGCAGACCTGATCTCTGGAAAGCAAACTGTTGCTCTTAATTAGTGCTACCCTTCAGGTGGGTTGGAAGGTGATAGTTCATATACCATTTTAACATTTTACCCCCAAATAAAAGCAGTTTTATTATTTTTATGATTATAAATATACTATGTGAACATTTAACAATTGAAGCGTGCAAAAAAGCATAAGGAAGAGTAGAAGAATATCCCAAAACCTACTAAGAAGAGAGACCTGCTGTTAATATTTTGGAGTACATCCTTTAAGCCTCCTCTATTCACAAACAAAAAACACATACACACAAAGGCAGACAGTTCTGCATAAACAGAATCACAATACAGATATTTTTATAATCTAAATCTTCACTCACAAACCTGACATAGATGTCTGCTTGTCAATAAATCTAGAGCTACAAAATCATTTTAAAGACTATAAATTCCTTTGTAGGAAAATCTCATAATTTAACCAGTCTGCTGTTGATGGACATTCAGGTTTTTTCCAGCTTTTCACTATTATAAAGAATGCTGCCATGAGCATATATGTACACATATTTGAATTTGTGTGAGTAGTGTAAATTACTAGGGTGAAATTGCTGGGAGGAAGGTAAGCACATTTACTATTTCCAACTTTAATATTGCTGGAAGGACATTTTGGCTAAGGCATTGGAAAGACATGGAGAGGAAGACAACTAAATTCGAAGGGATTGAGAGAAGGAAATTCACTCTTCTAGTCTACCAAGAATAAATCAAAACTACCTGAGAAAAATGAGAGAACACATGTTTCTTCTAAAGGCTGTTCTGTTGTTCTTTAAAATCTTTGTTATGGAGCCTGGTATTCCAATGTATGGCAATCTTCAGTGTATCACGACATTTATTAAAGTTGCATCCAAGATGTAAACTTAGTGTGAGAGGCAAGAAGGGGAAAGATTTTATTGGAGCAGAATTATGTCACAGCTCTCTCGCAGTTCATCTGTTTCTTCTCTTCCTCCAAGTCAGTCTGTGGAATCCCTCATGACACTAGTTTTGTCGGTGTGTTGTGAAGTTGTCCATGAGTTCCTCATGGTTTCCTTCTGGCTGCTTCACAAGCATTTTATTCCCATGCCTCTGCTGAAGAAAAGGGTGCCTTTAGATGTATTTATTTCCTTGTCTCTTTCCTCTGCCTCACACGGATAAGTGCTCTGAAAAGGCAAGGCAGGAGAAGTTGGAGTTTTAGGGTCGAGAACATAGGATTTGGAGTCTGTATTAATCAATGTCATGGTAACAACAACAACAAAACCACAAAATCTTTGGAATTGTAGGGGGATTAACACAACTAAAGTTGTTTTTTTTTTTTTTTCTCGGTATGCAGGCCTCTCACTGCCGTGGCCTCTCCCGTTGCGGAGCACAGGCTCCAGACACGCAGGCCCAGCAGCCATGGCCCACGGGCCCAGCCGCTTCGCGGCATGCGGGATCCTCCCGGACTGGGGCACGAACCTGTGTCCCCTGCACCGGCAGGCGGACTCTCAACCACTGCGCCAAGCCCCCTAAAGTTTGTTTTTTGCATTCAGAAAGTTTGATGTGCGTCTCAGAACCCCTCACAGCAACTCTCTTCCAGGTAGTGTCATCTGGATCCAGGATTTCTCTGTTTTGAGATCCTGCCATCTCCCCTCAACTCATGGCTTCCAGGGTGGCCTCTTAAATGCTTCAGTTCAGAAGTGACACACATCATTGTCATCTTCTCATAATCTTTTCTGCTCATGGCTCATCGGGCCCATGGCCCCAGGCTAACTGCATGGAGGCTGGGAAATGTAGGGTTAAGACTACTGTTTGGTGCAGCCAGCCCTAGTATTACATAGTTCTGTTTCTTTCTTTCTTTCTTTTTTTAAAATTAATTAATTTATTTTTGGCTGCTTTGGGTCTTCATCGCTGCACGCGGGCTTTCTCTAGTTGCGGTGAGTGGGGGCTACTCTTCATTGCGGTGTGCGGGCTTCTCATTGCAGTGGCTTCTCTTGTTGCAGACCACAGGCTCTAGGCGTGCGGGCTTCAGTAGTTATGTCATACAGGCTCAGTAGTTGTGGCTCATGGTCCCTAGAGTGCAGGCTCAATAGTTGTGGAGCACAGGCTTAGCTGCTCTGTGGCATGTGGGATCTTCCCAGACCAGGGATCGAACCCGTGTCCCCTGCATTGGAGGACAGATTCTTAACCACTGCACCACCAGGGAAGTCCCAGTTCTGTTTCTTACTAGTGTGTGAACATTTCTGTGCCTCAGTTTCCTCATTTGTACAATGGAGATCAGACTACCTCTTTTACACCATGTTAAATGAGATAATATGTACAAAGGCACATAGGAAGTTCTCAAGGAAAGAAATGATAGCTGCTAATATTAGTGTTAGCTGCCCTGGGAAATGAATATAATTACAACTAGTCAGGGCTTGAATTTGTACAAAGAATGCGTACTAGGATATAAGAGAGAGAACTCACTTCCAAGGAACGTTGACAAAGGAAAGCTTCAATGTGGAGAAAGTATTTGGGTTGGGTTCTGAAAAAATTTGCTCCATTTCCTTTAAATCCTTGGAGGAAAAAAGCAGTCTTGCAGTGACTGGGGCAATAGAGGGAAAATAAATTAGTGCTGAGGATCTTTCAGTGAGTTATGACCTGAAATGGGAAATGAATTGTGAGCAAATGACAAGTAAGCTGGTGTTAGTTACGTGTCAGTAGTCTGTACTTTATAAACAAAAGACTTCAATCCTGGTTACATTATTTTTGGGGTCTGCTAAGAGGCTGGGTGAACCACGTTCCTCTGAGTTAGGACCACCTCAAGGTTTGACCTTCAAAATTCTGAGTTGGGGGATGAAACAGCCCTCTAAGGAGGAGCCTAGTTTTCTCCCACAGGAAGTTTGAAGCACAATGAGAGCTAGATTTATTTTCACCTTTTCGAACAAAAGAAGTTTACAGGGCTCAGCTGTGGGGACAAAGGGTAAATAAGGCATTTCTCTGCTTCTGGAACCAGCCTGGTCCCCAGTCCTCTGATATTTGATTTTAGAGCTAAGCTTCTGACCTTTGCACTTCTCCCTTGGTTTGGAGAACTTGTAAAGTCTCTCCTCTGGTCTGCTTGGCTTGCCTACCCACTCAATTCCTGGCCCTGCTTATTTTCCCAGTTTTGGTGAGAAGCAATCTTAATTTGCCCCTGCCTCAGGGAACCCCTTTGGTGTGGCTGAGCCCTAGGTCTCCCTCCCAGCTTGAGCCCAGGAGCCCCAGTCTTGGTGGTGGTATGGTGGTATTGTCAAGAGCGAATGCCCTGGGGCAAGGCTGCCTGTGTCAGAATCCTGTGTCTGCTGTGGCCAAATGACCTCAGTCAAAACACTCAGCCTCTTGTGCCTCAGTGTTTTCATTTGGAAAATGTGGATAGTAATAATAGTACTGGCCTCATAGGGTTAGAAGATTAAACAAGGGTTAAGTTGAGTAAAAGTACGTAGAACAGTGCCTTGCCTATAGTAAGTACTTAATTTTCATCTATTATTATTTAGGACAAGGGTGCCCTGGGGCACAGGAAGGAAGCAATTAGTTTGGCCCAGGAGAGCCAGGAAAAGCTCCATAGAAATGTTGACACTTGAACAGAGTTTGGATCAATGAGTGAATTCCCAGGGAGGACTTCGAGGGAGGGCAATGTAAGAAGAGAGAAAGAATGATATAAAAGCTCAGGTATGAGACATAAAATAAGAAGTTCACATGCACGGAGCATTGGATGAATGGTGGGGGTGTGGGAGAGGGAGACAGTCCAGGCTGGAGAAGTGGGAAAAGGGGAAACTGAGAAGGACCTTAATGCCAGTCCAGTAAGTTGGTACTTGACTCCTAGGCAGCAGGAAGCCAACAAGGATCTTTAGGCAAGGAAGTGATTATGGACAGTTTTGTAAAATCACACTGACTGTGATGTGAAAGATGGATTACAGTGGGCTGAAGTGTTGTCAGGGAGTCCCGTGGATGAGGCTCTTTCATTAGTCCAAGGGGAGAAATCATACGAGAGCTTTATATAAGGGGCCATTAATAATGACTACTCTCCCCTTCCCTTCCGTCTATTGGGATTTGGATGGGTATAAGGTTTTTTACTTGTTTTGTTTTTCTGTTATTTTAATTTTAATGTTTTGCCCCAAAAACATAATGTGAAAAAAGTCAGACCTTCTTATACTAATAATTCACAGTGTAAATCCAGTACACTGCTTTGTCTCCACTCACCCACTGCATCCGTCAAACTTTTCTGGCCAGTGTAGTCTGTTATGGGTTAAAAGGTATTTGATACGGCATTGCAGCTTTAAGTCTGCAAGAGCTTGGATGGCATCAGAATTTAGTTTTTCCTTTGTTTCACTTGTCACGCCATTAGCAATACGCCTGGGTGAGTGGCCTAGGGTAAAGGATTAAGTTTAAAAACCATCTTGGCATTTTTCTGCTTGCATTGGTTGGACTTAGACTGAGATTTCATTAAATATTTAATTTTATTTGGTTTGCTGCAGAGTAAAGTATAAAAGAACTCCAAACGGTCTTTTATTTTTACAGTTCACCTGCACTTCTTGTTATTCTCAAATGAAAGAATCCTGCCTTCAGACACAGGAAGTTATTTCAAGAAATTTTACTATCATATGCCCTACCTCATGTGTTTTGAATTATGTTACCTATAGAACTAATCCATCAGGAGCTTTGTAAAAGCACTGCATAGGTCTGGTCTGGAGAGTGTGTCCAATTGGAATTCTAAGCTATATTTCCTATCTAAACCTTTCCTTCATTTATAAAACTTATGTATTTCCCCCCCTTGCTTTGTACCTCTTGAAAAAGTAGCAGTTACCCATGGCTTTAGAAGTTTCTTTTCTCAGAGCAGCTAGTGCAAAAATCTACAAAAGTAGAAGAAAACCTGGCAGATTTTTTTCCCAAACATATATATGTTTAGCTGAGAAAAAGACTCAGCTCATGCCATGCAATTCAGCGTTTCTTTTCATTAATACTGAATAAAATGTTTTGAGAGTTGGCTGGTTCACCTTCTTTGAAACATTCCTCTTCTTTAAACAACTTTGGGAAATGTTCAATCCAACCTGAATAGTAATCAGGTTCTTCTTCCCTTTCTCTTTTTGCGTGGGTCTTCCGAGTAGAGAAGGCAACTGGTGCTGACACCCAAAGTGGTTTTTCCAAGGCAATAAATTAATCTGGTAAACCACTGTTAGAAGTATCCTCACCCTTCCTTTTCTCAGAGGATTGCTGGGGTTTTCACTGGGCTTTTTGTGGGACCTCCAGCTGACACTGAAGACTTCTCTATGTTGTGCCATCTTTTGTGAGTCTCTCTGGGTGTGCCAGAAAGATCTAAGGATTTAAAGATCATCAGTGCCTCCAAAGTCACTAGGGGTTCCACTTAATTTTTCTTTCCTTTACACCTACATTGCCATATTCCTTTAGAAAAGAACTCTCAGCTTACATGCAGCCAGCCTCTGGAGGGTTCTAGAAAAGTATGAGATCAGTCTCAGTTACTTGAAAGTCCATCAAGTGGAGGAGGATTTAACATATTTGATATACAGCTCTGAGCGACAGTGCCAGGATAAGTAGGTTAAAAAAATATCAGGAGGCAAACATTTTCCCCAGTGTATGTTCTGCAGGTCTGTGGAATGCTGATGGGTATTGGGGTTGGTGTGTGGAAGGTTTCAAGGTAAATGAAATTAGAAAATGCTGTGTTAATGCTGTTAAACATAAAAGCTAATGAGTATTGTAAGTATCTAAGAGGAGCATATAGTATATGCTTACTTGACCATGGAATGTTTTCCATGGAGCAGGTTAAAGGACAGATGCTCCTCACTGAAGCACCAAGAAAGGGCTCTGCTGCCTAACATGAGAATAAATTTTACTATTATAATTTAGAAGCCTTAGCTGTGAGCCCTAGCACAGGGAAATCACGCTGCCTTTAAGAATTTAACAGCATACTCCTTCCAGAACATTATCAAAACGTTATCTTTCAGATGTGTCTTCTGAAGTTGTACACAGCACTGTCAATATTACTATTACATTAATTGTACAATGAAGTTAATAATAGTGCTGATTTCACTGCTATCTATTTTGGGCTTACTCTATTTACTAAGTGATAAAAGATTGATTCAAAAATATATATTATTTTGTTAGAATTTGGCTATTATGGTGATGATATTGCAGTGACTCATTTTAGTTTGGAATTTCAAAGACTAGAAGAGTTTGTATTACTAATATCCATAAGAGTTGAAACTAAGTAACGTGGTATATTTAAAACTAGGTTCTTTCTAGCCATGTATAATGGACATTCAGAAAGGGAGAAAGAACAAGAAAAATTTGTGTTTTACAGCAAAGACATTTTATCTCCTCTTGTGAGTAAGTCTAAACCAAAGTATTTCTTAACTCTGACTTAACAACTGTGGGGGGGAATTATTTTAATTAGCAGTGAGTACCAAAGGTCCTGTGGTTACCAACGGAAAAAATATGCTCTTAGATGCAAGTGGAAATCTGATATATGAGACAGAGAGATGGCAATCATTTTTAACCCAACTTCAAGAAGTTCAGACTATCTCTTGGCGATTACTTTAAAAGAAGACTTAATTTTTAGAGAATATTTTTAGGTTTATGACAAAATTGAGAGGGATATACAGATATTTATATCCCCTGTCCCAACACATGCTTAGCCTCCTTCATTATCAACATCCCCTACCAGAGTGGTACTTTTTTTTTTTTTAACCAAGGATGAACCTACAATGACAGATCATTATCACCCAAAGTTCATATTTACCTTAGGTTTCACTCTTGGTGTTGTACATTCTATGGGTTTGGATAAATGTATATTGACATATATCCATCATCATAACATCATACAGAGTATTTTCACTGCCCTAGAAACCCTCTCTGCTCTGCCTATTCATCCACCCCACCCCCTGGCAACCACTGATCTTTTTATTGTCTCCATAGTTTTGCCTTTTCTACAATGTCATATAGTTGGAATCATACAGTAGACCACCTTTTCAGATTGGCTCCTTTCACATAATAATATGCATTTAAGTTTCCTTTTCATGGTTTGATAGCTCATTTCTTTTTAGTGCTGAATAATATTCCATTGTCTGGCTGTACCACAGTTTATTTATCCATTCACCGTTTGAAGGACATCTTGGTTGCTTCCAGGTTTAGACAATTATGAATAAAGCTGCTATAAACATCCACGTGCAGCTTTTTAAATGTGTGGACATACGTTTGCAACTCCTTTAGGAAAATACAAAAGAGCATAATTGCTGGATTGTATGGTAAGAGTATGTTTAGTTTTGTAAGAAACCTCTAAATTGTCTTCCAAAGTGTCTGCTCTATTTTGCTTTCCCACCAGCAACATATGAGAGTTCCTGTTGCTCCACATCCACACTAGCATTTGGTGTTGTCAGTGTTCTGGATTTTGGCTATTGTAATAGGTATGTAGTGGTATTTCATTATTGTTTTAATTTGAGTTTCCCTGATGACATAAGATGTGGAGCATCTTTTCATATGCTTATTTGCAATCTATTTCTTCTTTGTGAGGTGTCTATTAAGGTCTTTGGCCCATTTTTAAATCAAATCATTTGTTTTCTTATTGTTGAGTTTTAAAATTTCTTTATAAATTTTGGATAAGTTTTTTTTTTACTAGATGTATCTTTTGCAAATATTTTTCCCCCATCTGTGGCTTGTCTCTCATTCTTTTGATACTGTCTTTTGCAGATCAGAAGCTTTTAATTTTAATGAAGTCCAGCTTATAGATTATTTTTTCATGGATCATGTCTTTGGTATCATGTCTAAAAAGTCATTGCCCTATCAAGGTCATCTAGGTTTTCTCCTATGTTATTGTCTAGGAGTTTTGTGGTATTGTGTTTTACATTTAGGTCTATGATAGATTTTTCGTTAATTTTTGTGAAGCATGTAAAATCTGTCTAATACTTTTATTTTGCATTTTGATGTCCAGTTGTTCCAGCACAATTTGTTGAAAGCTCTTACAATTTAAGGAGGATAGAAGCAATCTTAGTGTATTCAGAGGAAAGAGACCAAAATAGTGAAGGGACTTTAAATTGTGCTTTAGGGAAACAAGCTTAAGTTTCATGGGGTGCTGAAATTTGACAAAAGAAAATCTTGATGGGACATAATGCCTGTCTTTGATGTTTGAGGGATCGTCAGATGTATGAATGATTACTTATGGCCTCAATGGGTGGAATTTGACCAGCAGGTAGAAGGAAATAGTTTGCATCTCTTTTTCAAAATTTTCCGAAAACCAGAGATTTCCAGAAATGGAATGGGTTGGCACGAGAGGGAGTGAATTCCCCGTTACTAGGTGCTTCCCTTGTATGTAGTTCAGCTTTGGGAAGTATAAAGAACTAGAACATCCAAAACATCTCTTCTAATTTTGCGATTCTGGGCTGTTAAGCCTCGCATAGATGAACCAAGGAATCCTTGTAAATGCATAGCAGTGAAGGAGAAGGGCAGCACAAGTTAGACATGTTTTAGAGTAACTTGGAAATAATACTGGGAAACAAACAACAGACAAACAAACAAATCACCATTGGGGCAGGTATATGAGCTTATTCTTGGGGATGGTCTGACTTTGCTGTGGATTTTACCAGAAGGCTATCTGCCCACTTTATGGCTGTCTACTAACCCATAGCTATGGATAAGCTTAGAGATAGATGTGTTTAGACCTTTTGGGGCATGTGAGCCAGGGTCTGGAAATGCTAACTAGAGGACTGCTCTGCTGTCCAGCCACATGTCTAGGCAGCCTGGTGTCTTCTGCATATGATGTCAGGATATCATAGCCTGGAATAATTTAAAAAGACCTTCGTCTTTTTTTTTTTTTTAAAGCAAGTACATATTAAGCATCCGTTATGTGCCAGGCAGACACTATATTGAAGTTGGCCATGTTTCATATTGTTATACAGAGAACAATTTTCACTCATTATTTCTTTGGAACTGATTTTCAATTCAGTATACCAAAGATTTCTATTCACCAACTATTTCAAAACTAAGGATTTTGTTCCTTCAACTGAGGAATTCCATAGAGCCCAGATGTACTTCAGAAATGTCTTTTTTGTACACAATTGTGAGGGAAAGTGGTCAGGAAAACATAGGTCTAGTTCCTAGCTGGGAACACTGAGATAAGACTAATTTTTATTGAATTGGTTGCATTAATTTATAGTCATATAAATAAATATTATGATTGAAAACCATAATATTTGCTGATGTTTGGCAGTGTGGAAGGATGATTAACTAATTAATCATTCTCTATGCTTTAGATAAGCATGGTTTGCATATTCATCACAGGCCATGAGTGACAGTCCAAAGAGGTTGGAGTTGAAAAACATGTCGATTGTTATGGGACCAAGTGTCTCTTGGGTGAGGATCAGAGTGATAATAAATTTAATTTATTAATTTATCTGGAATTTAATTCCAGGATATTGTCTTTTCAAATATGCTTTTCCCTTCTTCTTTCCCTTTCTCTTTCCCTTCTTCTCTATAATGAAATTGGTATCAGCCAATATTTCTCTATTTTTTCATTGTTTGCCACAAAGCTCAGAACTAAATTTAATACTCAGTTATAGAAATTAAGTCACTCATTCATAATTCCTAGTTCACTGTTCTCTCATCTTTTTAATGATTAATGATTATTATTTTATGTCTATTTCAGCTATTTGGCTTCATATACATCTTTATATATGTCTTTGAATTATTTTTAGAAATGGGCAGAATCTACATGTCATATGCATTGTATATAAAAATGAAGGCCAGAAGGCACCATTAATAGATGAAACTGTTGGCATTTCACGAGTATTTTTGAATGTCTTAAGCTTTGCATTTCACACCAGAGAATCAAGATCTATCATAAAGGGACATCCAGTATGAAGATATCAAACATGACTTAAAACAAGGATGGGTGCCATATGCTTTAGTGTTTTCATATTAAGTAGAATTTTCCTCTACTGGGAGAGTTTTTCCAAAATAAATACTCTGACTCTCTTTGCCAGTCTCCCCAACCACCACGATAAACAGAAATAATTATATAGTTGTACATAGGTCTTCAAATTCAGAGACCTACTACATCCTACACATGGTTAGAGAGGTTGGAGAGGGGCATATGGACTATGAAAGAGAATTGATGTCTGTGTCACCTAGACAGAGGCTGGTTCAATGGGTTCAGCAGAAGCAGTGGTCCAGAGAGGATTGATGGAATGAACTGGTCAAAGCTTTATTGCAGAGAAGTCATCAGCTGGGCTGAAGAGATCTAGCAGGTGCTTTGGAGTGCTGGTATCAAACTTGGCTATGCACTGGAATCACCTGGGAAGCTTTAAAAACTACTGAAGCCTGGATAAGTAGGCAGAAGTTAGTTTTTCTGGGGTGTGTGTATGTAGAGGGCTTCCTCTGCAGGAAAATGTCTAAATCATCACTAGCCTCTGGAGAATATGGGGTTGCCTTCCAAAGGGCTTAGGAGTGGAGGGAAGCTGGACTTTTTTCTCTTTTTCTTTAGAAATACACTGGTGACTAATCCTCATGTATCTGCTCTAGGTAACTGTTCTATTTTTGTTTGAACAATGTGGCTCCTTTAATACTGGCTTTAGTGTAGCCCCTGATTTATCCGTCAGAGACAGATATTGTGCCCAAAGAAGGAACCAATCTGTTTACTTATTTCAAATGACACTTTCACAATCAATACATATGAAATACTTGTGATGAAACATGCAGGACTGGAAATGATTTCCTAGTTTTGAATGCTTTCTCCATTGCTTACTAGCCATGTCTCTGGGCAAGTTACTTACCCTCTTTATCTGTAGAGTGCATATATTAGTAACACCAACCTCTTAGGTTTTCATTGTAACTATGAAATAATATAATATAGGTAAACAATGTAGAATATGGCCTGGGATATAGTAAACACTAGGTCAGTGGGTCTCGAAGTGTGGCCACTTGACCAGAAGCATCAGTGTCACCTAGGGACTTGTTAAATATGGAAATTCTCTGTTCCCACAACAGATTCAGAAACTCTGGGGTGGGAGTCTGGCAACTTGTGTTTTAACAAGCCCTCCAAGGGATTCTGATGTTGACTAAAGTTTGAGAATTGTTGTGTTAAAGATTACTTGTGGTTATTTAATCAATTCCCACCAGCACACATTTCAAATAACAAACTCACTCTGGTGGTTATTACATTATCTAAAAAGAAACATCCTCTTATAACTAAATAAACGAATTACATTTGAATAGTCAAATTATTCTCCTTGATTCACAATTCAAACAATAACTTTAAAATGACTTATTTATAATTATCACCACCATCACTGAAACATCACTGCAAAGTTTTCCAACTGGAATATACCAGTCCAGGAGAAACATTTTCTGCGTTGCTCTGGGATGCAGATTTGGAAAATCTTAGGAACAAGGGTAGCTGTCTCGGCCTGTGAAGTGATGGGCCTGACTAGAGCCCTCCAAATTGTGATAAATCAGGCTGACCAAGTGAGATGACACCATTTATGAAAGACCTTGAAAGTCAGTAAAATTAAGCTTGATCTAGTAAAAATCAATATTGAACTTTTTTGAGTGTGGGAGCGATGCAATGAATGGAAAGTGGAAATCTTGAATTGTAGTGGGGAGGGATGGGTACCCAAGGCCAGTGTCCTAGAGCTGGATAAGCTCTGAGGAATGTAGAGATTCCAGAGGTCTTAGATTATAGGCATGTGGAAGAGGTTGGGAGAAAAAACTCACTGTCCTCTGCCAGTGACCATATATCAAATTACAATATAAGCAATGATAGGATCAGGCTCAGGGACGTCACCTAGTGGCGTATTTTCATTCAAAAAGCAGTTTCTGTGAAACACGGGTGAGTCTGAATGTAGTGCTGGTTCAGTGTTTTCCCATCAGCCAAGGTGTTACTGACCTTTTTGAGTCTGGTGCCAACATGGGTCCTCCTGCCTGGTGTCGCTCACCCCAATAGAACAAGCCCAAGTTTGGTTCTGAAGCAAAGAAAAGCTTTCTTCTTTCTAGAGAGCTAGGTTCAAGTATTGCCTTAAACATTCAGCTTATTTATTTATTTATTTTTTTAGGTGTTGGGGGTAGGAGTTTATTAATTAATTAATTTATTTTTGCTGTGTTGGGTCTTCGTTTCTGTGGAGGGCTTTCTCTAGTTGTGGCAAGCTGGGGCCACTTCTCATTGCGGTGCGCGGACCTCTCACTATCGCGGCTTCTCTTGTTGCAGAGCACAGGCTCCAGACGCGCAGGCTCAGTAGTTGTGGCTCACGGGCCTAGTTTCTCCACGGTATGTGGGATCCTCGCAGACCAGGGTTCGAACCCATATTCCCTGCATTAGCAAGCAGATTCTTAACCACTGCGCCACCAGGGAAGCCCAAGCTTTGTTCTTTAATCAGCGAATGGAGAGGTAGGAGATCCCGCTCTAGAACACACCCTCTCTCCACAGGCGGTGGGCGGGGCTGCTTTATAGGGCTCTCGTTTGGGGGGTGGGGCGGAGTTCTTGTTGGGCTGGCACAGCTGCGCTGCTCGGGGCTCCAGATCACAGTGCCGGGCACAGCGTCTCTGCACACGACCCACAGCCACCCCACCGAGCCTGTCAGGCACAGCCCCTCCGCACACGGCCCGCGGCCGCCATCTTGAATTGTGGTGTCGTGCTCAGCGCTTCCGCACACAGCACCACAGGTGAGGTGTCGGGTGCAGCAGTTTCCCACAAGAAACTCTGGTTTGAAGTGCCGGGTGCGAGGCCTCTGCACGCAACACCCTATGAGCAAGTGGAACTAGACGAATCACAGAAGAAAAGGAAAAGGTTAGACTTTATCACCCAGATTCTGTTTTTATTTCCTGGGAATTGTTAATGGGCTTTGCCGGGACAAGGTTCTGCCAGGCTTTCTCTCTAGCAGCTGCCGCCTATTGAGATAAGCATCAGGGTCCTTTGATGCAGAGGAACAATGTAGAGGTAGAAACCCCCTTTTAAGAGGATAATGAAAGAATCAATCAAGATGGGTTTTTAGTTTTCTTCTTTTCCTGATTCATTCTTCTTAGTAATATAATAAATTAAAATTCACCCTTATAGTTCAGGAAAGGCAGAATGTTACAAGTGAGAGAGGATCTTAAGAAAAAGAGTATAGAGTCACTAGGAAGAAAAGAACAACTGGTTGTTCCGGTGTGTGTGTGTGTGTGTGAGAGAGAGAGAGAGAGAGAGAGAGAGAGAGAGAGACAGAGGGAGAGAGAGACAACGTGTGTGCATGGGGGGGTCTCATGCATTAAACATTTACAAAGCTTAGGCTCAGCTGGTGCCCGGACAGTGAGTCATGCGGTCTCTGACACATCAAATAATCCTTCTCTGTTCATCTAGTTTGTAATTATGGCCTGTCAAATTTCCTTGTGGTATTTGTTTTAAAAATAAATATCCAACCAGAGAAATTTAACCCTTTCCATGCCTTCCAGCTCTTCCATTTGCATCATTGACTCAAATGTCACCCTGAGCTGTTGAAACCTGCCTATGTGGCATTATATTCTGTAACCTTTCATTTCACATAGGTCAACGTTTGGCTTTTAAATGGTAGTAAATTTCAGGCACTACTGATTCAGGCTGGGCAGCTAGAGGTGAAAGGCTTTATCTCTCTGGAATTTTTGTGAAATAGCCAGTCACTCAGAAATCAGTTTTGAATCCTTTACTAAAGCAAAAAGATTAATGCTGTTACTGAGGTGACATAAAGGGGATATGTCTGCCTCACAAAACTAGTAGCTTTTTCATTGTCTCATTCTTGTAATGGAGGTTACTCCGAGTTGTTGGCTGTGTCCTCTGGTCTTTTGGAAGCTTGGTCATGGACAGGTAAATGTGTTATTTAGTCTTGTCATTATTACTGTGAGTTTTTTCAATCAATATTTGGAGGGAAGACCGTCAGTCCATTAAGTTTACCTTCTCATATGAAAGCCACAGTTGAAGTTTCTTAAGTTTATCACTATCCCAGATCTGAGTCTGGTGCCTGAGTCTGTTTAGTACCTACCTAGCATTACTGGATTTGCATCATCCATCTAATTCTAGAGAAAATGTGAATTATAGAGTATGTGCCTTCTACCATCTTCTCTTTGCAGATAGTCTCTAATATTTTAAGATTCAGAGTAGCTTGGACATGTAAGGCTTCCTGGCCATGGAAGCCTTATACAATGAATTTCTTTAGGAAGAAGTCTACTTACTCTAAATACCTCTATTTCATGATACTTCTTTGGTCCTATTTTCGTTTAAAAACTATTTACTACCTCCTAAGAAGAAAGGAGAAAGAGGTTTGTGGATGAACTAGCTCCCACCTGGAGGATACTTTATATGGAAGCCTGGAACCAATGGAATGCAAAAAGTAGAAGCTCTGTGCTTGGCTTTTTTATGCCATATGCCCTCCTGCCTATATAAAACTTGGCAGGAATTATGACTGAAACTATTAAAAAATTGTGGAATGTATTTTTTGGTGCCAGTTGGTATGGTAAGTAATGTTATTTTCAACATTATGAAATTTATCGGACAGTTATCCTCACTTTATAGATGAATGTACTGAAGATAAGAAAGATTAAGTGAATTACCCAGGGTCACATGGCATCTAAGTGGCAAAGCTGGGTCGGAAACCGATTTCCTCTGACTACACATCAAGTTCTCATTTTGCGTATTCAGTAAGATAACATAGGTCAACTTCTTGATTCTTAGTTCCCTCTGCTTCCTCCTCTCCTGTTCTACCATCAGATCCTCCTTCCACCTGTCTCCCTCTTCAGGTCACAGTATAGTTAACACTTTGTTGAATGTTAATTCTTTAGGGAATTCTTAGTTTTCCCAGACAGAGGAGTCCCTCTGTTACATGCTCTCAGTTCACCCTGCACTTTTCTTTCAGAATGTATATCACAATGAGTAATTATTTGTGCAATTATTTTCTAAATTGTCTTTTACATACCAGACTTTATAGTCCATGAGAACATAGATTACCTCCGTCCTGTTCATCATCATATCTCTAGCCCTTGGCAGAGGTAACATACATAAAAGAAGCTCAAAACTTCTTTGTTAAATTAATAAATGAGTAAATAGCACTCTCTGAGTGGTAGTTGTTGTGTTATATTTATTATTTTTGTTAATCGAATATCATGCTTTATATGGATACTCAGTGAGGTAATTGAAGGACCTGTCAGAATAACAAGGCAACAAAAGAAGTGCCAGGGTTAGTGATTTCTGAGAACAGCCTGAGGTTGAGGTGATGGCACAGTGAAGAATGACATGTCCAAAGTGGAATCAGGATGGCAGAATCAGGGGAGAGCAAGTTAGCACATGCCTTGCCTTTGCCCTACCTGCCAGTCAGTTCTCAAATACTTCTGAAAAAGAATAGCCTTTCAACCTATAGCTTTGGCTTAAGGGAAAGAATCAATTCATCTCTAAGCTTAGTATGTTAATTAAAAAAGGAAAGATTTAGAGGCAGTTTCAGTTGTATATTTTTTTTCTCCAAGTATTTTCCAGTTTATCTCATTGTTTTTCAGTGCTAGTGATGGCTTTCTACATTCTAAATCAAAATTTATTTTTGAGCGAATGTCTTCATGTCTTATAAACCTGAAACATTCTCTTTCATGTCGTGTGAGGTTTAGGGAGAGATTTTATTTTTCCCTCTAGGTTTTGCTTCTTAGTTACAGTCATGTGATATAACTTCTATTGTATTTTTTTCAGGTTTGTTTCACAGTATATCACCTTTGTGGTTTTTGCAAGATCTAAGGCAAAGATAATATAATCTGACTCAAACTGCCTCTGATTGATTAGTCTGATTTGTAGATTGAAGTTTCGTACTAAAGAAGTGTTAAGAATGTCAATTTTTAGAGCATTCAGGCTAGCTAAAACAACTATTGTAGCAGTGTTTTTAATCCATTCTAGAAAATTGTGCCCAGTGAATATTCAGTGCTATGACAAGACATTAAAATATTTTAAACCAAGGAAATCTGATTTTACTACACCAAAACCTAATTAAAATAATAAAAAGACAGCAGAAACAATTTCTTTTTCCGTATAATAGAAAATTATGGTTATAAGCAAGTAAAATTAAGGTAGCCAGATATATAATAGGAAACGCAGGCACACAAATGACTTTTAACACAAAGAGCAAGAAATTAAAGCTAAAAACAATTATCCTACTCATTCAAAGAAAAAATTAGGTAACTTCCAGAAATACACAAAATACAACAGGTTGAAAAATAAGCAGAAGCATTTCTATTCAATTTAGGACCAACATGAGAGGAGAGAGTTTGATTAAGTAGCAGTAGATTTTTAAATTTTTACTTAGATGGTGTCAGGCTTTTCCAGGTGCAGTGAAAGGAATACAATGTATCATTATATACTTGATTTAAGAATAACCAATTTAGGAAGGATTTGCCCATGCAAACAATGTCAGCTTTTCTTCTTCATTCCCTTTTAGAGACAGTGGCCCACTGGTCCCATTTAAGGACTACTAGGAAAAAAAGTAAATAAGCTGGAAAGATCTTTTGTTATAAAAATATAGAGATGTAGAGTCCAGAAAGGCCGGTTCAGTCCCTTCCTATTCTGACCCTCTCACCAAAATGGTATTCGAACCTGTTTCTGGGAATTGTTAATGCTGAAGTGAGTGAGGAACAGAGAAGTAGAGGACCTGCTCCATTTGAAGTTTATTTCCCTTTGTTTTTATTTCATTATGTTTCATTTTTAAATTAAAAAAGGTAGACAAATGCAAAAATCACATACCCACCTCACAAGCAGGAGACAGAAAAGTTCCCTTGTCCTGCCAAATTCCCTCCTGCTGCACCATGTATTAAAACTGTTTAAAACTTTTAAAAACATTTAAAACCATGTATTAAAGGTGTTTTTTTGAACGTAAGTTTTCAGCTTTCTTGTGTAAATAATAGGAGTAGAATTTCTGACTTTGAGTTATATGGTAAGTATATGTTTAATTTTATGAGAAACTGGCAAATTGGTTTCCCAAGTGGCTATACCATTTTGCATTCCTGCCAGCAAGGTATGAGAATTCCAGTTGCTTCAAAAAAATATATAATAATTCTGTTGGGAGTGTAGTTATCTTTGTGTGATTTTAGTTTGCTTTTCCCTGATGTCTGATGATGTTGAGCATGTTTTCATTTCCACATCATTTATGAAATGTCTGTTCATATATTATGCCCATTTCTTGTTTTCTTGTTGAGTTTCAAGTGTTCTTTATATAGTCTCAATACAACATTGTTAGGTATGTGATATGCAAATATTTTCTCCCAGTGTGTACCTTGTATTTTCATTCTCTTAATAGTGTCTTTCACCAAGCAAAAGTTTTTAGTTTTGGTGAAGACTAATTTATCTTTTTTTTTTTTTTTTTTTTTTTAAGTGGATCACGCTTTTGGTGTTGTATCTAAAAACTCTTTGTGTAACCCAAGGTCATAAAGATTTTTTTCCTGTGTTTTCTTCAAAAATATTACAGTTTTCTGATTAACATTTAGATCTATGATACGTTTTGAGTTAATTTTTGCATGAAGTGTGAGATATAGGTATAGGTTCTTCTTTTTTTTTTTGAATATATATGTCTATTGTTCCAGCACCATTTGTTGTGAAGATTATTCTTTCTCCATTGAATTTTCCTTTTCATCTTTTAAAAAATCAATTGGTAGAATTCACTAGTAAGAGCATTTGGATTTGGAGTTTTCTTTGTCAGGAGGATTTTAATTACAAATTCAGTTTCTTTAGTAGATACAAGGATATTCAGATTATTTATTTGTTTTGAGTAGGTTTTGGGTCATTTGAATCTTTCAGGGAATTTGTTGATTTTATTCATGTTATTGAATTTATAGCTATGGAGTTGTTTTTAGTATTCCCTTATTTTCCTTTTAATGTCTCTCAGGTTTATGGTGATTCATCCTCTTTTATTCATGACATAAATAATTCGTATCTTTTCTTTTTTTAAAATTGATCTATCTAGCTAGATATTTATCAATTGTATTGATTTCTTTATAGAACCAGCTTTTGGTTTCATTAATTTTCTTTGTTTTCTTTTTTCACTTTCATTGGTTTCTGGTATTGTAATCATTTCTTCTACTTGCTTGGAGTTTAGTTTGCTTTAATTTGCTAATTTCTTAAGTGGAATATAACTTATTGATTCGAGATCTTTGTCCTTTTCTAGTATTAGCATTTAATACTATAAATTTCCTCTCTATGCACTGTTTTAGCTGTATCCTTCAAATTTTGGTAAGCTGTATTTTCATTTAATTCAGAATATCTTCTAATTTTTTTTGACCCATGGATTATTTAGAAGTATACTGGTTAATTTCCAAATATTTGGGGATTTTTTTCCCAAACATCTATGTTATGATTTCTAGTTTAATTCCATTATGGTAAGAGAACATATTTTGTATAATTTCAATTCTTTTACATTTCTTAAGTTTCATGTTACAAGACAGAAAATGGTCTATCTTGGTGAGTGTTTCATGTGCATTTGAAGAAATATGTATTCTGATGTTGTTGAGTGGAGTGTTTTGATAAATGTCAATTAAATCTGTCCAGTTGTGTGATAGTGTTCAGTTCTTCCATACTTTTTCCTGATTTTTCTTTTAGTTCTATTGATGGTTGAGAGAGAAATGTTGAAGATTCCAAATATAATGTGGATTTGTCTATTTCTCCTTTCAGTTGTTTCAGCTTTTGTTTTGGTTATTTTCAAGGTCTTTATTCAGGTGCATAGAAATTTAGGATTGTTATGTCTTATTTGTATGAATTAACTCTTTTATCATTATGTAATGACCTTCTTTATCCCTGATAACTTTCCATGTTCTAAAATTTTGTTTTTGTCTGATATTAATATAGCCTCTTTGGCTTTCTCTTGAATAGTGTTTCTGTGGTAGATCTTTTTCCGTCATTTTAGTTTTACCCTATAGGTCTTATATTTCATCTACTCTGACAATCTCTGTATTTTAATTAGTATATTTAGACCACTTGCTTTCAATGTAATTACTGATATGGTTGGTTTTAGGTCTGCCAATTTTTGATTTGTTTACTGTGTGTCCCCTCTATTTTTCATTTTTCTATTTTTCCTTTCCTGACTTCTTTTGGATTATTTGAATTCTTTATGTTATAGATGACATATGCATGACATCTACATAATTCTAAACCCCACCAGGCAATGTTATCATTTTCGTTTTCAACAGGCTTAAATATATTAAAGAACATAAAAGAAGTGTAGTTAATTTTTTTACCTAGATATTTACCATATATGTAGTTCTTCTTTATTCCTTAAATTCCAAGTTTCTTTCTGTTATGATTTCCCTGTTGCCTGATAATCTTCTTTTAGTACTTTTTTTAGAGCAGATGTGTTGCTGATGAATTCTCTTAGTTTTCCTTCATCTGAGAATGTCTTTTTCCTCTCCTTCATTTGTGAGGGATATTTTCTCTGGTTAATAGTTCTTTTACTTTAAAAATGTTCCATTGTATTTTGTCCTCCATGGTTTCTGATGAGAAATCTTTAATCATTTGACTCATTGTTTCCCTATAATTAACGTGTTTTACATTGTCTTTTTAAAATTATTTTTCTTGAAAAAAATTAGTTTTCAACAACTTGATTATGATGTATGGAGGATTTTTATTCTTTGAGTTTATCCTGTAGGGGTTCACTGAGCTTCTTTATTATGTAGTTTCTAACTTTCACCAAAATTTGGAAAAATTTAACCATTATTTCTTGAAATATTTTTCTTCATTAATTCTTTTTTTCTCCCTCCTTTTGGGACTCTAATAACCTGAATACTAGAATTTTGAGACTGTTTGACAAATTCCTGAAGCTCTGTTCATTTTCCTACAATCTCTCTTTTTATAAACCTCTGTTGTTTAGATTGGATAATTTATATAGAGTTCCCTAACTCTTTAGTATTTCTGTTTTGCTAATGAGTCCATCTCATTAATGTTTTATTTTAGTTAATGTGTTCTTTAATTCCAAATTTGCATTTATTTCTCTTTTTATAGTTTCTATTTCTTTGGTGAACACTTCTGTCTTTCCATTCATTTGAGAGAGTTTGCCCTTCCTTCATGGAACATAGTTACAATACCTGCTTTATAGTCTTTGGTAATTTCAGTATCGTCATCATGGGATTGTCATCTGTTGATTGTCTTTTGCCTTGAGAATTGTTGAGATTTTGATTAATGTTGTATTGTGTCTTGGACATTTTGAATATTGTATTATGATACTCTGGGTCTTTGGGTCCTATTAAAATTCTCTGGAGAAAGTCAACAGTCAACCTGGTTCAATTTAGACAATGTGTCCCAATCTGTCTTCTGTGGTCTGTGGATCTGATGTCAATTTAGTTTTCAAAGCCCTTCCAGTGCCCCATCCCAATCAGAGACCTGCAGCAGATGAGCAAGAAGGAGCCCTGAGCAAGTTCTGTTTGTATTCCCCCCAGAGGCCAGTCTGGGACCTAAGCAGTGTAGGTGCATTCTCAAAGCCTTTGCTATTCTGCTTTGGATCAGTTCCACTCATGCACAGCTCATGCATGAGCCTAGGACATCATGCATAGGTTTTGGGGGGTCCTCTCTCCTCTCTCCAGCTCCCAAACCCTCCAGTTCTAAGATACCCATTTTCATAGATCTCTGGCTACAAAGCTAGGGCTTTTTCTTCCCTGCACTGTCACACATATTTCCCTCAACCAAATCTGCCTCGGAGGTGAAGCAGCAAAAGAAAAAAGAGAGAAATGACAGGGATTCTCCCTATACTATTCAGAGCACATCAGCCTCATTTCCAAGTTTCTGCAGTCAAAGAGAAGGTTTTCTCTCAGAGTTTTAGGTCCCTGCATACTGCCCCAGCCAAAGGGGTGCTGCCTGTGTTTGGATTTGCCTCACGGGAGGGCCAGGAGAGTGAAGAGAAAAAAATACGGGGATTTTTCCTATGCTCTCTATCACATAAGCTCCCACCTCCATCTGCTTTCCTCTAGCCAGAAAGAGAAGGTTTCTCTTGGAGATTTTTCTATTTAAACTTGCTATGAAGTCCTATGATTCAGGCTGCCTTAGTGTCTAAATACAGAGATACAGGAAAGGAAAACTCTAGTAAACTCACCACCCTATTGATCATTCCTTAAGTTTTTATTTCCCTGCTCATTTAACATGCTATTATTAACTTTTTCAATCTTCAGATAATTGCTTTATGATTCCTTTCCAGAGTTTTTACTTGTAATTCATGGGCAAGACAATGGGCTTTTTCCATGTTAGTCCAAACTGGAAACTTCCCCTCATTTTTCAAAGCATTTATTTATTCTATAAAAGGTGGCCAATTGTAGTTGAAATAGTTCTATTTGTTGTGTTTTTCAGGTATGTTATGAATTATATAGAATTTCAGACTGGGTAACTCATTTCCATTTTAGCATTATTTCTATGGGAAAATATATACTAAATTCTAAATAACCATCATATGAAGATGACATTTGGGACACAACTAGTTCCTATCATGTCTTCCAGATGACAAAGGGGCTTGGATCCTGATGTAGAAATTTGCTTTGTCCGTAAAGTTTCCTTTATTTCTGTGTTCTGTACTCTATTGTTGATTCTGGTTTGGGCATGTCTTCGTGTATACCTGCCTCTCTGATTCAGAATCTGTGTCATGCTATTTCCTCATGGCTTCATGGCATTTTTGCTTGATCTGCCCCTTTGCTTCTGTCCTTCTGGGTCTTGATCTTATGCTATTATAGTCTGTTCATACCCTTCATGCTAATAATTGGAGAATATTACATTTACTGAATATTTGTGTTTCCCCCAAAATCGTATGTTGGAACCCTCACGAATGGGATTAGTGCCCTTGTAAGAAGAGCACAAGAGAGATAATCTCTCTCTTTCTGCCCTGTGAGGACTCAACAAGAAGACAGCTGCCTGCAAACTGGGAAGAGGGCTCTCACCAGAATCTGACCATACTGGCACCCTGATCTCAAGCTCTTCAGCCTCCAGAGCTATGAGAAGTAAATTTCTGTTGTTTAAGCCACCCAATCTATGGCATTTTTATCATAGACTGAACTAAGACACAGACACTACTATGAATCTTTTTCTTTCTTAACTGATTGATTCAGAAGATTTTGTATTCTGTTCTAGGCATTGCTTTAGGAGTTGGGGGATACCAAAATTAATGGCACATAGACCCTGACTTTAGAAAGCTCATCCTTTAGTAGAAGACTATAAATTACCGTGCTATAAGGACAAAAGAGAAGCTAGGGGAATTTAGAAAAAGGCTGGATTATTTCTTGATTGAGAGTTCAGAGACTACTTAATAAAGGAAGTAGCATTTGAACTGACCTGAGAGAAGAAGCAGGGTTTATGGATGAATAGAAGGAGGACAATCATATTTGGAGGAAACTGTATGGAAGAATGTCAAGGAACAGGAGAAGCACAAGTTGGGAATAGTGGGTTCTGTCCATCGGCTGGCAGTTAGGGAGTCAGAAGGAGTAGTATTTTCCCTCCATCAGGCACAGATGCGCCATGGTATATGCACGATCCTGTTGTTCAGGAAACCTCTTCATATCCTTCTATCTCTTCCTCAGCACCTGGCCTTCCCTAAGCCATGGTTATTGTGGAAATTAAGAACGCAACATGCCATGGAAGATGCCAAATAAACACTGGGGCTCCTTATTCTTCAAGGGATCTCTGCCCAGTTTCCAGGTGCAGGTGCAGGTAAAGGTCCTTCATCCCCTCAAAAGCATGGCTGTCCTCGCTCAGGAAGACTCTGCTTTCAGAAGGCCCAGAGATGAGTCCTCTGCTCCACAGATGGAGCAAATTCTCCCTTATATTGACTGTAGGTGGATCTCCAATAAGACCTGAGAACTGGAGGTCTCATCACCCAGCTCTGAAGGCATGTCCAGAAGGAGGGTTTCTAAAGAATTTTAAGTAACTGGAAGGGTTTTTGGAATAAGCAAACTGACACCCAAGATGACAGTACTCATTTGCATGTAAATTTTCTGGTCTATTTTTATTTTAAAGCTTCCTTGCATCATAGTCATCCAGCATATGTCTCAAAGCTGCCTGTCATCCGTTGTTTTTTTTTTTAAAGTCAGCTTAAGGAGGCTAATTGTCTCAATGCCTCTTACAACCTGTTATTTATTTGAAAGTGCATTTGCAGTAGTGCATTAAATGGTAGCCTAGTGACCTGAAAGAGTTAATGTGCCTCCCCTTTTGCTGAACTCCTTTTACCTTAGAGTCACTTAGGCACTTAGGGAATTTTATTCAGTGAATTCGAAATAACCGTGTCTGACCCAGGTGCAGCGAGTAGAGGCTTTTAAAACATGTTAAGACAGGGCTGTCTACTGACCCGTGACACATATCAGAGAGTTAAAGAATAACTGTCTGTTTTATCACAGCTGTACCTGCTGTCATGGAATGTTTAAAGTCAAATCAGAACCAAGGCTGGAGGCTAGCAAGCCAAATACAGCAGGTGACTAGAGTCAAGGCAGGTTTAACCCTAACACACACAATAAACTTAAAAAAATGCAAACCAGATCACGTCACTTGCCTGCTTAAAAGCCCTCAGTGGTTTCAGGATAAATCTTCAATTCCTCAGCATGACATCAATTCCCATCATGAAGTGGTCCCAGACTGACTTTTTTAGGCTTATTCCTTGTGTAAATACCCACGCTAGTGTGCTAGGGCTGCCATCACAAACTACCACAGGCCGGGTGGCTTCCACAACAGAAATTTACTTTCTCACAGTTCTGGAGGCCAGAAGTATAAGAACGAGGTGTCAGCTGGGCTGGTTTCTTCTGAGGCCTCTCTCCTTGGCTTGTAGTTGGAGATGTCTTCACATGGTTTTCCCTCTGTGTCTGTCTGTGTCCAAATTCCTTTTATTATAAAGAGACCTGTCATATCAGATTAGGGCCCACCCTAATGACTGCATTTCAACTTAATTTCCTCTTTCAAGGCTCTATTTCCAAATACAGTC
This sequence comes from Mesoplodon mirus, assembly GCF_964341445.2. Classification (NCBI taxonomy): domain Eukaryota; kingdom Metazoa; phylum Chordata; class Mammalia; order Artiodactyla; family Ziphiidae; genus Mesoplodon; species Mesoplodon mirus. The sequence goes on from NC_138982.1 coordinate 51,376,767, forward strand.
ACGTTCTGAGGTACTGAGAGTTAGAATGCCAATCTATGAATTTTGGGGACGTGCAATTCAGTCCATAACAACAGTTGTGCTCTGGTCATGCTAACTTACTCTCAGCTCTCCAAATAGGCCTTGCTTGCTTTCACTTCTTGACTTTTCACATGTGGGTCCTTTCCACATTTCCTTGCCTGGCTAGCTCCTACTTGACTCAAGTATCACCTTTGTCACTGCTAGGCTGTGATCTAGAGAGCCAACACTGTGTCTTGCTCATTCCTGCATTGACCGAAATTTTGCTCAAAAAATGTCAAACTGAATTGACAATTTTAGGGACTTGAAGAAAGAAAATGAAGCAGAGATATTGTTGATGCTTCCTCTGCTTTTCCTCCCTTTCCACATCTCTCCTTTTTCGTGATACTTGCCAATCCTGGTCCCGCCCAGGTCAGCCTTTTGGGTCTGAGTCTGGCTTGGGTTGAAGCTGGGTGATCAATACATCAGGAAGAATGCCATGAGGAGGCAAGTGTCCGAGTGGCCATGAGAGCTAATCTGCGCACTATGGTACCCAATATCCATATATGGCTATTTCAATTTAGATAACTTAAAGTTAAATAAAGCTAAAAATTCATTTTCTCAACCATGCTAGTTACATTTCAAGTACTCAATAGCCACATAAGACTAGTGGCTACTTTATTGGATAGCACAGATACAGTCCATTTCCATCATTGCAGAAAGTTCTATTGGGCAGCTCTTTGAGGACCGAAAAGGCCAGGTTGGTCTGTGTTCACTTCCTCTACCTCACCCTAAGCCTTTTGTTTGGGCCCTTTTATTTGGACAATCCTAGGTGTACTGAGCTGACCAAATTTTTGGTCTTTTCTGGAGCAAATAAAACCTTGACCCCAGAATCTACCTATCATACTTACTTGGGTATGACTCATAGTTGATCTTTATACCCTAGTGTCACTTGGCAACAGAATATACTCTTTCAACACAATTCTGTTTGTATCTATATCCAAGACTACAGATGTATTTATGGAAAACTTGGGATACCAGTGAAGGTTGTCATAGTGCTCCAAGAGTTCTTTTATGTCCTGAGACTGAACTACAATATAGTCACCAAGTACTATTTCTTCTTCTTTCCTATTAAGACCTGCTCTTAGGGAAAAATGATGTATTAGTCATTTCTTTTTTTATTTTTAAGTCGTTTCTTTCTTAGCAAGAATGTATCATATTACCTTGCCCTATAGTGTAGGATGGAATAACACAATAAATCTGGGTTAAGAAATTTGACTCTACCCCTACCATCTGTGTGAGCCTGGGAAAGTATTCTGTCCCTTTGAAGTCTCTGTTTCCTGTGCTATAAAATGAGGACAATTAATGTCTACTTCATATTGTTATAAGAATTGATGTGGGAGGGTATATAATACCTACCCCAGAACACATGCTAAAGATTAGTTTTCTTTCATATTTTTTCTCTGTCAAAGAAATTTAGTTATTGGGAATTCCTCAGAATAAGATTTTTGAGGGTGTGGGGTACACTGGGGGAGAGGTAGAGCCTTTTCAGAGGGCTCCCTAAAAATATCCCCAGGGCCAGACCTCTGTTTTGCCTGTAGATCTGTTTGAGCCTGAGAGGAGGCACAAAAGGTGAAGCATTGTTTGGCCTCCCAGATTTCTCCTTCCACAGGTGGCATGTTTCTGATGTAATTCCTCTTATAATATCCTGAGGCTCTTTATCATGGACAGAAACCTCACACTGTGAAGAAAAAGTGACTTCTGGAAGTTCAGAGGAATGGCTCAATGTGGCAGTTCATTATTTCTGGTAGCCAAATTGAAAACAAGAGGTGGATTTAGCCCACCAGCAGATTGCATTCGCTGGGCCAATATGCACCTTTGCCCCTGGGAGAAATCCATCAACTCTTCAATCCTGTTTCCATGTCAGCAAGCCACCTACACTGGCATAAAGAAGCTGACTTCAGAATTTCAGCATTTAAAGGAAGTCTTTACTTTTGAGGTTTATATTCTGCTTGTATAAGAAAACAATTTGTTTTTTGAGAGGGTCACCTTTGTTGTTGATGACCGGCACTGACAACAAGAAGAATGTGGTACCCAGGGGTTACAGATGTAAGACAAATAGTGCTTAAAACAGAAGCTCTTCATATATTAACAGAAAAATCTTCAATTTTCTCCTTGAATTGAACTAAAGGTAAATGATTCTATCAGATAAATTACTTTAACTGTATTTTTCCATGATATATTTTAAATTTGAAAAGGATATGTGAAAGTGTTACAATTGAAAAAGATTTATATGCCACTGTCTTGTTTTCCTACTGTGTTGCAATTTACTCCATAATTCAAAACATTTTAGAGCTTTCAGACACTGTAGTAGCCATGATGACTGGGGTGGAATTAATTCCTGAAGGGTTGACTGAGTCAGTAGGGTGGTGTGATCGTATTTTTATGGACTGCACAGTATTTAACTTGTTATTTCTTTTATTCAATAAGAGAAATGGTCCTTCCTTCCACCTCTCTTCTTCCTTCTTTTCCTCTTTCCCTTCTTCCCTTTCTTCCTCTCTCCATTCATTCCTTCCTTTCTCATTTTGAACAAAGGAGACTCTAGTTTTACCCCCTGCTGTATAATATTAAATCCTATAAAAATTAAACAGAATTTATTGAATACCTCCTCTCTTCTAGTTATGGTTCTAAGCGCTGGGGATGCAGTAGATGAAAAAGGTATATAAACCCCTGTCCTCATGGAGCTCATATTCTCAAAATAATCTCTATTTTTGGGGGGGTTCTCTTGAAGCATTTTGGAGGGTTTGTCATAAAATGTAAAGGATAATTTAATTTCTCTGGTTTTTAGCACTTGCTAAAAAGCCATTTCCACCTTCTGACTGAATTCCATACAGCCCATTACCTAAAGCTTAGAAAGCCTTAAACATCTCTATGCTTAAATCTCTCATTTCAAGTGAAACCTATCTAGAAACTTCTGTAGTTATAAATCATTTTTAACTAAAATTCTTTTTTTTCCTTTGTTAAAATCTTGATGAATTGTCCTGTTTCCCCGTTTCTACGTGAATGTTTATGAGGCAAATGCCACCCAGATACTAATTCATCTTATTCAGGTTCTGAAATTTGCAACCCTTTTCCTCTGACAAACAATAGATGGCAACATGTTCTGCATCAAGATCACAGCCATGCTGTTTTTCTTATGCATAATGTATTTTTGAGTTCCTAGGCATGAACTGTGCAACTTTCACACCATGTGTTAACAAATTAGGTGGCAGGACACAAAATGCAAGCAAAAGAAAGATCTCTCAGTGAGATCCATTTTACATAAATCTAGCATTTATGAATGGGACAAAGCTCAATAAGTTTAAAACAATTTTGTTGAAGCCATTACCTTTGTCCCATCTCTTTTTGAATTTTCTTCAATGTATCATTTTCTATAGTTCCCTGAACCATACCTAGCAATTCAGACTGTGAATAAACTTAGCTAAGAATACACTCAAATGATACCATGAGAGGGGTCAACTCGTGTGTACGATCATTTTCATTTTTCATACTTAATTTTTCCTTTCCCTAATAAAGTGAGACAAACAATCCTTTTAATTACATAAACTTGATTTCTGATATCCTATTTAATGATTTTTCCTGAGTACAGCTATTCTAAAGTTTGACTCTCCATCAGTGAGATATATTCTTAGAGGTGGTGTAAGGAATTCAAATTTGATGGTCATATTCCCTTTCTTCTAAAGAGCTAGGTTTCAAAGTGGGAGGTGTTTGCTTGTATTTGTTTCCTGGGAAGCTTATGTCTAAGGCAAAAAGAGTGTTTGTTTCATTTTTCCTCATTTCCTTCCCTTCCCTAATTTTCATCTTCAAATATTTAATGAATTCTTAGTATGTATAAAGCACTGTTCAAGGTGCTATTCTTGGGAAAGAGAATTAATAAAAATAATATTATGTTAATAATTAATAGATATAAATTTGTGCCTATTTTTGTCATGCACTTTAGTTTGTTCATGAATGTATCTCATAAACTCTGGGTGGAGCTCTAAAATCAGGAGCGTAGTGTCTTGCTCATGTAGTTGCACAGTAAATGTTAAACTGATTTAATCTCTACATATTGTTAATGAAGAACTCCTTCCATTGTCCCCCTTTTATTTAAAATTGAAGCTTTAGTTTTGAGAGGTACTGTCAAGTGGGTCCAAGGAGGTGATTTGGTGCTTGGCTTCAATAAGAGTGTTTATGAAGATGCTGACCAATTGAATTTAATGTCACCAGAAGACAGAAAGGAGAAGGGCTTAAATTAAAAGAGGAGACTCGTGAGCTAAATATAGTGAAGAACTTGACTGATAAAAGATGGAATAAGCTCCTTGAGGAGCTTGTGGTATATCCATTCTAGCAAAAGCTTAAACAAAATTATTAATAATTGCTCATTATGGATGCTTATTTACTTTCTAAGAAAGGAGTGATAGATTTTCCGAGAGAAACAAAAGCTGAGGAGTTCATTAGCACTACACCTGCCTTACAAGAGAGGGTTCTTTAAGTTGAAATAAAAAGATGCTAAACAACAACATTATAGCATAAGAAAGTAAGAAACTTGCTGATAAAGATGAATATATAGACAGATACAGAATACTGTATTTCTATAATGGCATTTGGTGTATCATTTAAAATTCTAGTATAAAAGTTAAAAGACAAAATATTAAAAATAACTGTAACTAAAATTGTGTTAAAAGATATACAATATGAATAGATATAAATTATGACAACAGTTATATAAAGTGTGGGAGAGAAGTTAAGGTATAGAGTTTTTGTATGTGACTGAACTTAAGTCATTATCAGCTTAAAATAGACTGCTTTAATTATAAGATAATTTATGTAAGCCCCAAGGTAACCACACATACACATTTTAAAAAACCTGTAGAAGTTACACAAAAGAGAAAGAAGTTAAAGCATGTCAATACAAACAGTCAACAAAACACAAAGGAAAGACAAACGAAAGTACCAAAAGACTACAGGAAACAGTTAACAAAATGGCAGTAGTAAATTCTTATCTATCTATAATTACATTAAATGGATTAAACTTCCCAATCAAAAGATATGAAATAGCTGAATAGATAAAAAAAATAAGACCCAACCATATACTGTCTATAAGAACTCACTTTAGATTTAATGACACACATAGGCTGAGAGTGAAGAGTAGTAAAAGATACTCCAAGCAAATGGTAACTGAAAGAAAGCAGGGGTGGCTACTTAATCAGAAAAAGATAGACTTTAAGTAAAAAACTCACCAGAGACAGAAGATCATTATATAGTGATAAAAGGGTTAATCAACCAGAAAGATATAACCAGGAAGATATAACAATAAATATATATGCATGCAACATCAGAACACCTTAATACATGAAGCAAACATTGATAGAACTAAAGAGACAAATAGATAGTAATACAATAATAATAGGAGACTTCAATACCCCACTTTCAATAGTGGATAAAATATCCAGCCAGAAGATCAATAAGGAAACAGAGGACTTGAACGACACCACAGACTAAAGTGACCTAACAGACATATATTGAACATTCCATCGAACAACAGTGCAGTACACATTCTATTGAAACCCACATGGATCTTTCTGTAGGATAAATCACATGTTAGGTCAAAAAACAAGTCTTACAAATTTGAGAAGATTGAAGTCATACTAAATATCTTTTCTGACAATAATGGAATGAAACTAGAGATCAATAGCAGAGGGAAAACTGAAAAATTCACAAATACACAGAAATTAAACAACATACTATTGAACAACCATTGGGTCAAAGAAGAAATGAAAAAGGAAATTAAAAAATACCTTGGAACAAATGAAAATGAAAACACAACATAACAAAACTTATGGATGGGGACTTCCCTGATGGCGCAGTGGTTAAGAATCCACCTGCCAATGCAGAGGACACGATTCGAGCCCTGGTCCAGGAAGATCCCACATGCCATGGAGCAACTAAGCCCGTGCACCACAACTACTGAGCCTGCACTTTAGAGCCCACAAGCCACAATTACTGAGCCTGTGTGCCACAACTACTGAAGCCCATGCACCTAGAGCCCGTGCTCCGCAACAAGAGAAGCACCTTAATGAGAAGCCCATGCACTGCAATGAAGAGTAGCCCCTGCTAACTGCAACAAGAGAACGCCCATGCACAGCAACAAAAACCCAATGCAGCCAATAAATAAATAAATAAATTTATATTAATAAAACTTATGGGATGCAAAAAATATAGGACTAAAAGGAAGCTCATAGCAATAAACAACTGCAAAAAAAAAAAAGAAGAAGAAAGATCTCAAATAACTTAACTTTACACCTCAAAGAGCTAGAAAGAGAAGAACAAACTAAGGCCAGAGTTAGTAGAAGAAAGGAAATAATAAAGGTTAGAGCAGAAATAAATAAAATAGAAAATAGAAAAATAATAGAAAAAAATCAACAAAACTAAGGGTTGTTTTTTTTTGAAAAAATAAACAAAATTGACAAATCCTTAGGCTAAGAAAAAAAGACTCATAAAATCAGAAATAAAAGAAGAGACATTACAATTTTTGCAGTATAAATAAAAGAATCATTAGAGACTAGATGAACAATTTATGCCAACAAAATTGATAACCTAGAAGAAATGGATAAATTCCTAGAAACATACAATCTGCCAAGACCAAATCATGAAAAAAGAGAAAGTTTGAACATACCTGTAACTGGTATGAAGATTGAATCAGCAATCAAAACCTCCCCCAAAAGAAAAGCCCAAGCCAGGTGAATTCTACCAAACCTTTAAAGAATTAACACATTTTTTTTTTTTTTTTTTTTTTTTTTTTGCGGTACGCGGGCCTCTCACCATTGTGGAGCACAGGCTCCGGACGCGCAGGCTCAGCGGCCATGGCTCACGGGCCCAGCCGCTCCGCGGCATGTGGGATCCTCCCGGACCGGGGCATGAACCCGCGTCCCCTGCATCGGCAGGCGGCCTCTCAACCACTGCACCACCAGGGAAGCCCTTGAATTAACACATTTTTGACCGGAGATGTATTACAGCCACAGGTGTTAGTTTCTGAAAAAATCCCCTGGTCAATAATGTGTTAACACCAATACTTCTCAAATTCTTCCAAAAAATTGAAGAGAAGGGAACACTCCCAAACTCATTTTATGAGTCCAGAATTATCCCAACACTAAAGCTTGGCAAAGACACCACAAGAAAATAAAACTACAGGCCAATATTCTTTATGAATACAGATGGAAAAATCCTCAACAAAATACTAGAAAGCTGAATCCAATAGCACATTAAATGTATCATACACTATGACCAAATGGGGTTTATCCCTGGGTTGTAAGGATGATCAACAGACAAAAATCAATTAATGTGATGTACCACATTAACAGAATAAAGGATAAAAAATCACATGATCATCTCAATAGATTCAGAAAAATTGTTTGACAAAATTAAACACCTTTTTATGATTAAAAACTTTCAACAAACTAGGAGTAGAAAGAAAGTACCTTAACAAAATAAAGGCCATATATGAAAAGCCCACAGCTAACATTATACTCAAGGAACAAGGCAGGATGCCCACTCTCACTACTTCTATTCAACTTAATACTGGAAATCCTAGCCAGAGCAATTAGTCAAGAAAAAGAAGTTAAGGGTTTCCAAATCAGAAAGGAAGAAGTAAAACTGTCCCTGTTTGCAGATAACATGAACTTAAATATATAGAAAAATCCTAAAGACTCCACCAAAAAAATATTAGAACTAATAAACAAATTCAGTAGTTTCAAGATACAAAATCAACATACAAAAATCAGTTGTGTTTCTATACACTAACAGTGAACTATCTGAATAGAAAACAATCCCATTTACATTAGCACCAAAAAAACCCCAAAAAACTTAGGAATAAACTTAAAACTAAGGAGGTGAAAGACTTGTACACTGAAAACTATAATAACACTGATGAAAGAAATGAAAGAAAACAAAAACAAATGGAAAGACATCCTGTGTTTATGTCTTGGAAGACTTAATATTGTCAAAGTGTCAATACTACCTAACGTGATCTACAAATTCAATGCAATCCCTATTTAAATCCCAGTGGTTTTTTTTTTACAAAAATATACAGAAAAATAATTCTGTAATTCATATGGAACTACAAAAGACCATGGAATGGCTAAACCAATCCTGAGAAAGAAGAACAAAGCTGAAGGCATCACACTTCCTGATTTCAAAATATATTACAACATGTTTTACAATGTATATTACAATGTATTATGTTAACTGAAACAATGTGGTACTGGCATAAAGACAGACATACAGACCAGTGGAACAGAATAGAGAGCCTAGAAATAGATCTACACATATATGGTCAGCTTATCTTCTGCAAGGGTGCCAAGAATACACAATGGAGAAAGAATAGTGTATTCAGCAAATGGTATTGGGAACACTGAGTGTCCATATGAAAATGAAATTGGATTCTTACATTATACCATACACAAAATTAACTCAAAATTGAAGACTTAAAATTAAAACCTGAAACTGTAAAACTCCTAGAAGAAAACGTAGGAGAAAAGCTTAAAGACATTGTTTGTGGCATGACAATATGACATCAAAAGCATAGGCAAAAAAACAAAAATAAATAAATGGGACTACCTCAAACTAAAAATCTTCTGCACAGCAAAGGAAAGAATCAACAGAGTGAAAAGACAACTTATGGGATGAGGGAAAACATTTGCAAACCATATATATGATAAGGGGCTAATATCTAAGATAGATAAGGAACGCATACAATTCAATAGCAAAAAACCTAATAACCCAATTAGAAAATGGGGGTAAAGACTTAAATAGACATTTCTCCAAAGAAGACGTACAAATGGCTAACAGCTATATGACAAAATGCTCAATGTCAGTAATCACTTGAGGGAAATGCAAATCAAAATCTGGATGTTTATCCAAAAAGAATTGTAATCAGGATCTTGAAGAGATAGCACTCCCATGTTCATTGCAGTGTAAGTATAGGTGCCAAGATATGGAAACAACATAAATGTCCATTGACAGGTGAATGGATAAAGAAAATGTGGTATGTATATACAATAGAGTACTCTTTAGCCTTGAAAAAAGGAAATTCTGTAATATGTGACAATATGGATGAACCGTGAGGACATTTTTCTAAGTGAAATGAGTAGTCACAGAAAGACAAACACTGCATGATTCCACTTATATGAGGCACCTAAAATAGTCAAACTCATAGAAACAAAGAGTGGAATGGTGGTTGTCAGGTGCTATGAGGAGGGGAGAAATGGGGAGTTACTAATTAATGGGCATAAAGTTTCAGTTAAGTAAGATGAATTAATTCCAGAGACCTGCTGAACAACGTTGTACCTGTCGTCAACAAGTAGTGAATTATACCCCTAAAAATTTGTGAAGAGAATAGATTTCATGTTGTGTTCTTACTGTAATAAAATTAAAAAGATAAAACTTAATTTTCTTCAGATACTTTTATAGTTTCATTTAAATGATTGATCCATTTAGAACTTAAAGTTTTGAAATAGTGATTTAACTGTATTACCATTCCTAAAATTGATTGCTAGTTATCCCAATGCCATTTGTTATAGTCATTATTTTTTCATTAATTTGAAATCCCATCTTTGTCAAATCTTTGATGTGTTCCTGGACTTTGTATTGCTTTGCTTCTTTTTCTTTTTCTTTTTACACTGGTACTATGCTGGTTAATTGCTGTATTTTTACCATCTGGTAGGCCAGCCTTCCTGTATTATTTTTCTTTTCAAATTTCTCTTGAAAACCTTTTTAGTTTATTCTTTCAGAAGAAGTTCAGAATTATATTGTCAAGTTCCCCCAAATACTTTTGAGTCTGATGGGAATTGGATTAAATCTATAGATTAATTTACTGAGACTTCATAATAATCTTTTCATTCAAGAATGTGGTCTCTCTAATAAAATCTTTTATGTCCTTTGGTTAAATTTTATCATTTTCTTTATACAGGCTATATGTTTATCTTTTTTGCCACTGGGAAAGGGATTTTTCCTATTCTATAACTAGGTATTGTTGGTATAAATAAGAGCCATGGCTTTTGTTACATTTATTAGGTAATGACCACCTACCAAACTTGATTATTGTTTCTTCCAGGTGAGTCCATTGCTGGTGTTTTAAAGAGGAAAGCAGGTAGCCTGGGAGCCAGAAAGGGTGGCAGCTGACTGGCCTTGGAGGCCTCACAGGTTGTGACTCCCAGTCTTACAGTTATAGAAACTGGACTTTCACCAATACCCCCCATAGATGGATAAACACCACACTAGCAAAGGCCTAACGGATAAAACAGGACGGAAACTTAATATACCATGAAGGGCCATCCTTTTGTAGGAATGAGAATGATCTTATGTTTCAATGCAAGGCACTTACATTATTTATTTTGAGGTAGTTGGGAAATAAAATTAGCAATGAAAAATTTGCTTGGGAAGCAGGCAGATCAATGGTCTTGGAGTTCATTTCAGTTGGGTTATATTGGAATTGAATTTTCTCAAATCCTAAGCAGATAGCAAATATTTCTCCAAGGTCCAGAATGTTCTGCCTGAGCAGTTTTCATTCTCCTGGCTAGTACTGAACGCAGGCTTCCAGGTTTGCCTTCTGGACCTATAGCATTTTTCGGCTGGCCACTGACGTCTCTTGGTGCACTCTTTGTTTAGATGCATTCTTACTACCAAAAATTTTAGATAACTGTTTTTAGAAGAGCAGGTCTTTAGGGACAGAGATTTTCTGTCTCCTCCCATTATGTGTTGATTTAATTAGATTAACTTTCAGAAAGTGGCCTTAATTTTTTGACTTCCAAGTTTAGGGTATGTGTGGGAAAATTACCTAACTATGACCCCCTCCACCCATGGTACCTACAGCCATACGGAAAAAAAAAAACAGAATTTGTGACCATGTTGGTTTCTATAATTCTTTTTGTGCAAATTAAGGTTATTAAATGCACAAAGGTAAAGTTAGTAATTCCATTTGGATGTCAAAGGGGACACTGCCAAAGGTTGGGAAGGCTGGGACAGATAGAGCTTAATTAAATGTGCATAGCTGTCACCTTCACCTCAGTTCCTTTTGGTGGCCAACACCAGCACCACAGCTGTGAGAATCCCAATGACAGCCAAGGGATGCTTCAGGGAACAAAAGCCCTGCATACTTTTGAGAATATTGTTGGATAATGGGCTGAAGTTTCTGTTTCTGTCTGTGGCTCAGGAGGGGATGTTTTGTTTCTCCTGAACCAGAGCAGGAGAATTTAAACCCTTTAATAAAAAATGAGCAGATAAAGCTGCTCACCAACTTAATAAACATCATTTTATTATAGTTTGGCTTAATATAATTTGTTGGAGTCAGTCCACTGGATGTTATCTGAGACATTAGCCAGAAAAACAGTTTGAACTAGGCTTGCTTAAGCTGAGAGAGCACAGCAAATACCCACCACTTGCAACATAAATACAAACTCAAAGAAGAGCCAGATAGAAATTTACACTGTACAAGTAAACTTACCAGTAATAAGGGCTAATTAGTCTGAATAGGTGCATTATACTTGGTGCTGGCTGTTTGAACCTTTACTTGTTTCTTTTATGGTTTACATATTTGCTATGTATAGGTCATGCTCTAGACTTCCCCCATGCTGCTGAAGTGGGCTGATGATCTTACTTCCACTTTACAAATAGAGACAGAGGTTTTAGAAGGCCTTCCTTGATTGGAAGTGTAAAAGTGAGTAGCCTTCCCAGAGCCTGTGTTTCATACACCCTCTTTTCAGTACCCTCAAGCCTGTCACAATGCATTTAGCTAGAGTACCTTCACTGGATAATGTTTGGCACATTGTGGCCATGTCCTGGAATAGCTCCCACCATTTGTCAGAATACCATTTTCAGAACCAAAAGGGTAAAGCCTCAATAAACTGTTGTTGAATTACTGAAAGGAGTGATATAAATAACACTGATATTTTATTCTTTGGGACTGGCTGCCAGCAAAAAGTAAGAGTATAAACAATAAAGAAGAGAATCAAGAACAGATCTGAGCAGGAAAGGAATAAGTTGAGGCAGAGGAGGAGAAATCAGAGAAGGAGGAAAACGTGGAGTGCAGCATCCCTGAAGTTAGGAGAGAGTAAAATGGCCACTCTGATGAGAACCAGGAAAAAGCCACTGGGTTTTGGGATCAAGAATTCTTTAACAACGTCAAGGAGAGGTTTTGGCAGAGTAGGGTCAGGCCACAGAAGGTTGAAAAGAGAAAGGGCAGTCAGAGGAAGAGATGTTACCTCTGGGTGGTTAAGCACAGGCATTTGCAGTTAGCTAGTCCGGGTTCAAATCCACATTCTGTATTTACTAGCTCTGTGTTTCTGTTGAGTTACTTAAACTTTCCAAGACAGTTTCCTTGTTTGTACAGATGAACTAGAAAGCAGTACCTACCTCAGGAGGAATAAATATGAAAATGTTTATTAATGCTTAGCATAGTACTGGGCCCTCAAGAAACATTCACAAATATTAGCTGTTAAAAATAAGTAGAAACAGTAAGTTTAGATATTTTTGAGAAAGGAGATTGAAGAACAGGAAAAACTTGAGAATATTTATTAACCAAGTAAAATAGTAACTGTAAAGGAAAATATTGGTGCTGGAATAAAGGGTGATTCATGGAGAAGTGAGAGGTGAGTGAAGACAAAATGATGAAAGGAAGAGGGCCTTGGTGAAGCATGCCTTTTCAGGCAGAGTAGAAGGAATTTAAAGAGTTTGTTAGATTACTGTAATCTGAAGAGTGAAACTCAGAGATAAATCTATTTGCTGAGAGAATGGAATGGTGAATGTTTAATGGCTTAGTAGAGGAAAAAAGATTTGGAATAGTTGCCATGGCACATGCTATGGAAGACTAATGAAAGATGAGCACAAAATAAGATAAATAGCTGAGTCCCACAGGCCAGGCTGATGACAGGGTGGTTTTATGGTGGACCATGCATCTAAATGGCCAGTTAGGAGACTGTTGCGCTGTACCACTCAGGCCTGCAAGCCTTGTAGTTGCCCAGTCTTGAGACTAAAAAAAGAGCCTGAAGACAGTGACAGAGACATCAATCATTTATTGGACAGGGGGGACTTACACAGGGTCCTGGAGTGACACCCCACTGTGTGCGCCAGATGCTGCAGCAGTCTTTGCTATTTGGGGGAGAAGGAGGCTACCATTTGTAGCGGGAATTGATGTCAGGTGGGCTCCTCAGCTACCAGGGACTAATTAAGCCCTATAATTAAGAGGATTGGATAGTCATGTGAGTGAAGCAGGGACTAGTCAAGAAGGGGGTGGACAGAGAGTGAGAGAACAGCCATCTTGAACGGCCTGACCATACAGAGACTAACATTGGCAAAGCTCCTGGGCACGGAGAAGGTACAGAGAAGGAAGGTGGGGGAATTTATCCAGAGTTGGTACTGGCAATAAAGTATGGGGGAGGGTCTAGAGAAGAGGGATCCTGGAGGGCAAGTCAGAGCTCAGATGATGACTGACTCTCAGGTAGAGGTGCAAAACGAGCCATGTGATGCTTGAAATGTGCTGATGGTCAAAGAGACTAGGGAATGGAAGGTTAGGTGTGGGTAGAGGTCAGATGGATATTTTACTGCATCTTTTAGAATTTACACTCACTTGCGTGGAGTTTGAGAGATATTGGCTTCTTGAACAAACTGAAGATAATTTTTACATTCAAAGAAAACTTGGCAAACCTTCAGAAAAAGAAATAAGCTTTGGGTCTATCTCCTTTTGATAAAAACTAAAAAAATGCACAGAAGTCACTCAATTTTCTTGGCCAAAGGCCTTCCTTGAATATGGACTTCAAGGTCAGGAAGCCAGGAAATTAAATATTTTTTTAATGATAGCTAACCCTCTGGAGATATGTGGAAAGCAAATCTGCTCTACATATGGAGAACTGAATACACAAAAATGAACTCTGTACTTTTGACTTTTTGAAAATCTGAACAGTTGAATAGAAGTATTTTTGGTTTATAGAGATGGTTTATGTATAGATAAGTTACTTACCAGAATCATTTTTAAAAAATAGCCTCTTCTAATAATAAATATTGCCATAATTAAAAGAATCCTTTTAATCCTCATGACTCTGATAGGTAGGTGTATTAGTTTCCTATATTTCCTGTAACAAATTACCACACATTTAGCAGCTTAAAACAACAGGAATAGCTTACAGCTTTGGAGGTCAGAAGTCTGAAATGGGTTTCACCAGGCTAAAAACCAAGGTATCAGCAGGAATACATTTCTTCTGGAGACTCTAGGGTAGAATCTACTTCCTTGCCTTTTCCAGCTTCTAGAGGCTGCCTGTCTTCCTTGGCTGGGGGCCTGTCCCTCTATTTTTAAAGCCAGTAACATAGCATCTTCAAATCTCAGCCTCTCTCTGACCTTTTTCCATTGTCATATATTCTCTGACACTGACCCTTCTACCTCCCTCTTTTAAGGAACGCTGTGATTACACTGGGCCCACCAGGAAAATCTAGGATCATCTTTCCATTTCATAATCCTTAACTTAATCACATTTGCAAAGTCCCCATTGCCATGTATCATAGCATATTCACAGGTTCCAGGTTTGAGAAATGGATGTCTTGGGGGCCATTGCTTTGCCTACCACAGTAGGTATTATTACCCCATTTAATGGATGAGGAAACTGAGACTCAGAATTTAAGTGATTTTTGTTTTGAAGTCATGTAGCTAGTGATGAGCATGAATTACAGTTCAAGTCTGTCTGAATCCAAAGATCCCATTCTTTCTGTGATACCATGGTCACTTCTCTAGTCCTAAAAGAAGTCTTTGATTTTTATATTTTTTATACAAGTACTATATGAATATGTCCATGCATATTAGTGTCCTTGGCCACTATAACAAATTACCAAAAACTTGATGGCTCAAACAACAGAAATGTATTCCCTCACAGTTCTGGAGGCCAGAAGTTCAAAATCAGTATCACTGGGACAAAATCAAAGTGTTGGCAGGGCCGTACACCCACTGGACTCTTCAGGGAGGGGAGAATCTGTTTTTGTCTCTTCCAGCTTCTAGTGGCAGCTGGCAGTCCATGATTTGTCACGCCACTCCGATCTCTTCCTCTGTCTCACATCTGCTTCTCTGTGTCAAACCCCCTCTGCCTCTCTCTTATAAGGACACTTGTGATGACATTTAGGGCCCACCTGGATTATTCAGGATGATCTTCTCATCTCAAGATCCTTAACTTAGTCACATCTGCAAAAAACCTTTTCCAGCCAAGGTAATATTTACAGGTTCCAGACGTTAGAATATGTATTAATCAGGGTTCTCCAGAAAACAGAATGAAGAGGAGGTGTCTCTCTCTCTCTCTCTCTCTCTCTCTCTCTCTCTCTCTCTGTCAAGGAACTGGCTCATTTGAGAGTCTCCAAGTCTGAAATCTGTAGGTCAGGTGGACCGGCTCAAAACTCAGGCAGAGGGCCTCCCTGGTGGCGCAGTGGTTGAGAGTCCGCCTGCCGATGCAGGGGATACGGGTTCGTGCCCCGGTCTGGGAGGATCCCATATGCCGCGGAGCGGCTGGGCCCGTGAGCCATGGCCGCTGAGCCTGCGCATCCGGAGCCTGTGCTCCACAACGGGAGAGGCCACGGCAGTGAGAGGCCCGCATACCGCAAAAAGAAAAAAAAAAAAAAAAAAAAACTCAGGCAGAAATTGATGTTACAGTCTTGGGGCAGAATATCTTCTCTGGGAAACCACAGCGGTTACTCTTAAGGCCTTAACTGATTGGATGAGGCTCACCCACTGCATCAAGGGTAATCTCCGTTAAAGCCAACAATCAAGATATTAACCACATCTACAAAATACCTTCACAGAAACAACTAGATCAGTGTTTCATTAAATAACTGAGTACTATAGTCTAGCTAAGTTAACACATAAGACTAAGTATCATAGGACACATATTTTTGAGGGTACCATTTAGCCCACTACACCATGTTATAAAAATTAAGATTTAGGTAACATAGAAGAATAAAGAATAAAAAATGAAAGCCTGCTTTCACTTTTTGTCCTGTATCCAACTCTCCTCCCCAGAAGAAACTACTGTTAACTGTTTGGTGTTTATAATTTCAGATTTCCCCCATGCATTTATAGATTTACATAATGTACATATATGGAGTATATCCATTTCATATGTATCATAAATTTGGCTTGCTTTTCATATACTATGTCTTGCGGATCTTTCCACATTTGTACATATGGGTCTACTTCAATTTTTTTAACCACTGAAAAGATGTTCAAGGTATGCATGTCCATATTTAACCACTTTCCTTTCTAATGGACCTTTATTTTCCTTTTTTTTTTTTTTACTGTGAACAGCATTAACGCAGTGCACACTCCTCAATCATATATCTAAATATAATTATATCTCTAAGAGATGTCCTTAGAGGTGGAATTGCTAAGTCAAATGGAATTCACATTTTAAAATTTGACAATACTCCTAAATTGTTCTCCATAAGGGCTATACTAATTTGCACTCACACAGAGTTTTCATTTTTACACAGTAATAACACTGGGAATCATACAGTTTTGATATTTTACAGGCTGATGAAGCTGATTTTATAGGCTGAACATACAGTGATATATTATTGTTGATTTAGTTTACTTTTTCTTGATTATTAATGTGATTAAACATTTTTCCAAACACTTATTGGCCATTCTTATTTCCATTTCTATGAATTGCCCATGCCTATCCTTTGTTCATTATCTGTTGCCCTCTTTTTTTTTTCTTGATTTTTAGGAGCACTTTATTTACTAGACATATAATTTGCCTGTTATATGAATTATAAATATTTTATCTATATCTTTCACTTGCTTGTGAACTTCTATGGCTGTTTTTGAATCTGTCAGTATTTTGATGTAGTTTAATCTGTCAGTATGTTCCTCTATGGCTTGTTGGTTTTGTGCTTTGCTTAGGAAAGTCTTACCTGTTTTCTGTCAGGCTATGAGTAGAAAACATACTGATTTTGTGTTTTTTTTGAGAGTTTATGTTTGATTTCCATAGTGCTAGCAAACCCAGATAACTGTACAGTGCCTGATAGCTGGCTACAGTTGTCATGATTTTCCATGGACTGTGTACTCTCTAAGAGGCTTGATACAACTGAGCTCCCAGTAATCTTTGTCTTTAAACAACTTTTACCTGCTTATTAATCCAGCTGTTATTTTAATTCATTTTCTTCTGGAAGCACAAGAAGCTAATTTATTCAGTTCCTTATTTCCCACCTTGTAATCCACAGATATAGCATTTTTCTTACAGTAAAATCAGTGACAAAGTGACACATCAGTGGATAAACTCACAGTCTGACTTCTAGTGTCATGCTAGTGATGGGTCTGTTTTTTAGTTTCCCTCTGTATCATTTGTGTGTTGGCTTTCTATTCCCTGCCATTTTATTGATGGAGGGTTATTTCCCCATATTTTCATCTTTAATAGTAAGGATCCGAATTGGAGATTATGTCTGATATGGAAATGGTGTATTTTTTTTATAACAACATCTGCCATTTAACACTGCAGAAATTCATTGTGATCAATGCATCACCATAAAGTTACATGGCTTCAAATGACATTCCAAAATCCCAGGAAGCACTAAAGATGAGTGATTATCCTGTAGCATAGTGTAATGGGGCTCCTTGTTGGGCTGCAGTTGAGTGCTCACCTGTTTCTTTGATGTTTTGCTATTTCAAAGTGAATCTCCACAATATTTTTATACACACCATTGAAGCAACTAGCAAATTCTCCCTATAGAGGTTTATTTTCATAAAGTACCTCGTACTGCTTGTAGTACCAAAGTTTGGCGAATATGGACTCTTGAACAATCTCAGAGTCTTTTAAGATTATGTTGTCCATTGACCCTTTCAAGGTATGGATAGTTTTTAAGGAGTCACAGTTTGAGAGTTGTGTGTTTAGAAAGTGTTTTGGGCCAGTATACCTAGATGGACATAGATAAGACCTGAATATAAGGAAAGGGGAAGAGGAAATTAGTGAGAATTAGAACGATGCTCTCTCAAGGAATTATATAACTTTAAAATAAAAGAACTTTTTGAATAGCTAATACATTCAAGTAGTTCAAAATTCAAAGTTACTAAAAGTGTACAGTGAAAAATGTCTCTCTCCTATCTCCCAGCCACCAAGTTCCCTCTTAGAAGGCAAATAACAATACCAGTTTTCTTGTGAATTTTGCCAAGATAGTCATGTGCAAGCAAGATATATCTATATAATATCTATATGTATGCTATATATCTACATTTATCTGTAGGGCAGGCTATCAGTAAGGTCTAGCTGGAACTCTCCGGCATGAGCTGAAGCTTCAGGCATAGGCAGAATTTCTTCTTCAGGGAAACCTTGGTTCTGCCCTTAAGACCGTTCAGCTGATAGAATCAGGCCCACCCAGATTATTTAGGGTAATCTCCCCTACTTAAGAGTCCACTGATAATAGATGCTAATCATATCTACAAAATGTTTTCACAGTAACACTTAGATTAGTGTTTGATTGAATAACTGGAGCCACATCCTAGCCAAGTTGACACATAGAACTGACCATGACAGTCTACATCTTGTCATCCTGGCAACCATACACATCTCCTTAAGCCATATTTAATCTCCATATAAAGACAATAACAAAGTCATACTTCCATCTAACATGACACAACTACCCTGCATGTCATGAAAACACACTAACCCTTTGCTAGAAGAGGATGCAAAGTCCTTGGGTGATATTTACCCTTATCCTTGATATTTTGTCACTTAACTATTGTGACATATAAAGTTAACTATTGTAATACATCTTAGATGATAAGGGGATAAGAGAGGGTTGAAGGCAAATATATTTTCTTAAAATACATACAAACATAACAAAATAAGGAAGTACTCATAACTATTATAGTTCTCATTTTTATTTTAAAAATAAAGTTATTTATTTATTTTTTGGCTGTGTTGAGTCTTCATTGCTGTGTGTGGGCTTTCTCTAGTTGCAGTGAGCAGGGGCTACTCTTTTTTCTGGTGCACGGGCTTCTCATTGCTGTGGCTTATCTTTGTTGCGGAGCACGGGCTCTAGGCACGTGGGATTCAGTATTTGTGGCACGCAGGCTCAGTAGTTGTGGCTCGTGGGCTTAGTTGCCCTGCGGCATGTGGGATCTTTCTGGACCAGGGATCGAACCCGTGTCCCCTGCATTGGCAGGTGGATTCTTAACCACTGTGCCACCAGGAAAGTCCTGAGTTTTCATTTTTATAACTGGTCATGTGGTTGTAGCTGGCATTTATAGCTATCTTATTCCACTACTCATTCCATATTCTCTTTGCCCTCAGCAAGAACCTCAGTTTATTATAGCTCTTTGCCTGGTGAAGTGACTTGCATTTTCATTTCTGAGGGGTCTGGGCCATTAAGCATTCCTGCCTTAATTGGGTTGTTGCAGTTTTCCATTGATTGATGGGAATTAGTCAAAGGGAATAGTAGTACTAAGAGAGACCCTAAGAGACCTGTATTCCAGACATACTGTTCCTTATTGTGTAGTAGCAACTCAGTTTCCCTTTGATAATTAGGATCAGTCTCCCCAGCCAGTACAGTAACTCTTTCATTGGCTGTGGATTTAGAACTGTAAGGAGTGAGTTGTGGCATATCAGTCTTAACTTCCAGTTCATTGAAATAATTTTTGTGTCTACTGGAGAAAGCATTTCTACCTTTGAATCTTAGACTTTAGACCAGCAGACAGAGGTCTACTGAGGATGGGAGGTCATGGGGATGAGAAGCAGAAATTTTGCTAGTGGTTGATTAGGGCTGATAGTGAGTGGTACCACACCTAATTGCATTCCTCAGTTCCTGGACCCATGAATCCCGGCTCTGGGAGAAATATAATCATATATCGGATGCTGAATAAGAGCATATATAGGCTCCTGGAGCGCCTTGCCCTAGCTCTGCAAGGTACTGCACCCTGTAACTGAACCTCCAAAATGTCCTTCCACTGTTCTATTAAGCCAGATGTTTTGGATGGTGGCAACATGGTAAGACTAGTGGATTCCATGATCATGGGCTTATTGCTACACTTCTTTTTCTGAGAAGTGAGTTCCTTGATCAGAAGCAATATTGTTAGAATACCATGATAGTGGGTAACATTCTATAAGTCCCAGGATGGTAGTTTTGGCAGAAGCATAGCAAGTAGGGAAGCCAAATCCATAACCAGAGTGTCTACTTCAGTAAGAACAAAGTACTACCCCTTCCACAGTGGAAGTGGTTCAGTGCTTTCAACCTGCCACTAGATGGGGAATGGTGCCTTGTCACATACAAAATGTTAGTCTCTGCTACTGGCAGATTGGGCACTCAGCGGTGGTTGTAGCCAGATCAGCTTTCGTGAGTGGGAGTTCATATTGTGGAGCCCATGTATAAACTCCATCCTTGCCACCATGGCCACTGTTAATCAGCCCATTGGTGGTGACAGGAGTGGCTGGGAAAGAGGCTGACTGGTATCCACAGAAGAGGTCATCATATATGCTTGAAGCAAGCCCTACATGCTGGCTTCTCCCTTGCTTCCTTCACTAAATAAATCCTTAGCAAATGTTACATACCAGTGCATGAAGAGTTTTAAGAAAATATACCTTTCCAAGAGATTGTTTTTTTCTTTTGCATACTGTGTCCAGATTGGACTTAGTGGAAGTGAACAAACTCTTCTCTAGACCTGAACTGCATAGTATTTTCTTTCTTTTTTTTTTTTTAACATCTTTACTGTAGTATAATTGCTTTACAATGGTGTGTTAGTTTCTGCTGTATAACAAAGTGAATCAGCTATACATATACATATATCCCCATATCTCCTCCCTCCTGCATCTCCCACCCACCCTCCCTATCCCACCCCTCTAGGTGGACACAAAGCTGATCTCCCTGTGCTATGCGGCTGCTTCCCACTAGGTATCTGTTTTACATTTGGTAGTGTATATATGTCCATGCCACTCTCTCACTTCATCCCAGCTTACGCTTCCCCCTCCCCACGTCCTCAAATCCATTCTCTACGTCTGCGTCTTTATTCCTGTCCTGCCCCTAGGTTCTTCAGAACCATTTTTTTAAAGATTCCATATATATGTGTTAGTATACGGTATTTGCTTTTCTCTTTCTGACTTACTTCACTCTGTATGACAGTCTACCCACCTCACAAAAATAACTCAGTTTCGTTTCTTTTTATGGCTGAGTAATATTCCATTGTATATACGTGCCACATCTTCTTTACCCATTCATCTGTTGATGGACACTTAGGTTGCTTCCATGTCCTGGCTATTGTAAATAGAGCTGCAGTGAATATTGTGGTGCATGACTCTTTTTGAATTATGGTTTTCGCAGGGTATATGCCCAGGAGTGGGATTGCTGGATCGTATGGTACTTCTATTTTTAGATTTTTAAGGAACCTCCATACTGTTCTCCGTAGAGGCTGTATCAATTTACATTCCCACCAACAGTGCAAGAGGGTTCCCTTTTCTCCACACCCTCTCCAGCATTTATTGTTTGTAGATTTTTTGATGATGGCCATTCTGACTGGTATGAGGTGATACCTCATTGTAGTTTTGATTTGCATTTCTCTAATTAGTGATGTTGAGCATTCTTTCATGTGTTTGTTGGCAATCTGTATATCTTCTTTGGAGAAATGTCTATTTAGGTCTTCTGCCCATTTCTGGATTGGGTTGTTTGTTTTTTTGATATTGAGCTGCATGCATTGCTTGTATATTTTGGAGATTAATCCTTTGTCAGTTGCTTCATTTGCAAATATTTTCTCCCATTCTGAGGGGTGTCTTTTCATCTTTATGGTTTCCTTTGCTGTGCAAAAGCTTTGAAGTTTAATTAGGTCCCACTTGTTTATTTCTGTTTTTATTTCTATTTCTCTAGGAGGTGGGTCAAAAAGGATCCTGCTGTGATTTATGTCATAGAGTGTTCTGCCTATGTTTTCCTCTAAGAGTTTTATAGTGTCTGGCCTTTCGTTTAGGTCTTTAATAATCCATTTTGAGTTTATTTTTGTGTATGATGCTAGGGAGTGTTCTAATTACATTCTTTTACATGTAGTTGTCCAGTTATCCCAGCACTACTTATTGAAGAGGCTGTCTTTTCTCCATTGTATATTCTTGCCTCCTTTATCAAAGATAAGGTGACCATATGTGCATGGGTTTATCTCTGGGCTTTCTATCCTGTTCCATTGATCTATATTTTTGTTTTTGTGCCAGTACCATACTGTCTTGATTACTGTAGCTTTGTAGTATAAAGTCAGGGAGCCTAATTCCTCCAGCTCCGTTTTTCTTTCTCAAGATTGCTTTGGCTACTCGGGGTGTTTTGTGTTTCCATACGAATTGTGAAATTTTTTGTTCTAGTTCTGTGAAAAATGCCATTGGTAGTTTGATAGGGATTGCACTGAATCTGTAGATTGCTTTGGGTAGTAGAGTCATTTTCACAATGTTGATTCTTCCAATCCAAGAACATGGTATATCTCTCCATCTCTTTGTATTATCTTTAATTTCTTTCCTCAATGTCTTATAGTTTTCTGCATACAGGTCTTTTGTCTCCTTAGGTAGGTTCATTCCTAGGTATTTTATTATTTTTGTTGCAATGGTAAATGGGAGTGTTTCCTTAATTTCTCTTTCAGATTTTTCATCATTAGTGTATAGGAATGCAAGAGGTTTCTGTGCATTTATTTTGTTTCCCACTACTTTACCAAATTCATTGATTAGCTCTAGTAGTTTTCTGGTAGCATCTTTAGGATTCTCTATGTATAGTATCATGTCATCGGCAAACAGTGACAGCTTTACTTCTTCTTTTCCAATTTGGATTCCTTTTATTTCCTTTTCTTCTCTGATTGCTGTGGCTAAAACTTCCAAAACTATGTTGAATAAGAGTGGTGAGAGTGGGCAACCTTGTCTTGTTCCTATCTTAGTGGAAATGGTTTCAGTTTTTCACCATTGAGGACGATGTTGGCTGTGGGTTTGTCATATAGGGCCTTTATTATGTTGAGGAGAGTTCCCTCTGTGCCTACTTTCTGCAGGGTTTTTATCATAAATGGGTGTTGAATTTGTCGAAAACTTTTTCTGCATCTATTGAGATGATCATATGGTTTTTCTCCTTCAATTTGTTAATATGGTTTATCACATTGATTGATTTGCATATATTGAAGTATCCTTGCATTCCTGGGATAAATCCCACTTGATCATGGTGTATGATCCTTTTAATGTGCTGTTGAATTCTGTTCGCTAGTGTTTTATTGAGGATTTTTGCATCTATGTTCATCAGTGATATTGGCCTGTAGTCTTCTTTCTTTGTGACATCTCTGTCTGGTTTTGGTATCAGGGTGATGGTGGCCTCATAGAATGAGCTTGGGAGTGTTCCTCCCTCTGCTATATTTTGGAAGAGCTTGAGAAGGATAGGTGTTAGCTCTTCTCTAAATGTTTGATAGAATTCGCCTGTGAAGCCATCTGGTCCTGGGCTTTTGTTTCTTAGAAGATTTTTAACCACAGTTTCAATTTCAGTGCTTATGACTGGTCTGTTTATGTTTTCTATTTCTTCCTGGTTCAGTCTCGGAAGGTTGTACTTTTGTAAGAATTTGTCCATTTCTTCCAAGTTGTCCATTTTATTGGCATATAATTGCTTGTAGTAATCTCTCATGATCCTTTTTATTTCTGCATTGTCAGTTATTACTTCTTTTTGATTTCTAATTCTGTTGATTTGAATCTTCTCCCTTTTTTTTTTTTTTTTTTTTTTGCAGCACGCGGGCCTCTCACTGTTGTGGCCTCTCCAGTTGCAGAGCACAGGCTCTGGACGTGCAGGCTCAGCGGTCGTGGCTCACGGGCCTAGCTGCTCCGCGGCATGTGGGATCTTCCCAGACCGGGGCACGAACCCGAGCCCCCTGCATTGGTAGGCGGACTCTCAACCACTGCGCCACTAGGGAAGCCCCTCCCTTTTTTTCTTGATGCATCTGGCTAATGGTTTATCAATTTTGTTTATCTTCTAAAAGAGCCAGCTTTTAGGTTTATTGATCTTTTCTATCGTTTCCTTCATTTGTTTTTCACTTATTTCTGATCTTTATGATTTCTTTCCTTCTGCTAACTTTGGGTTTTTTTTGTTCTTCCTTCTATAATTGCTTTAGGTGTAAGCTTAGGTTATTTGAGATTTTTCTTGTTTCCTGAGGTAGGATTGTATTGCTATGAACTTCCCTCTTAGAACTGCTTTGCTGCATCCCATAAGTTTTGGGTCATCGTGTTTTCTTTGTCATTTGTTTCTAGGTATTTTTTGATTTCCTCTTTGATTTCTTCAGTGATCTCTTGATTATTTAGTAGTGTATTGTTTAGCCTCCATGTGTTTGTATTTTTTATAGATTTTTTCCTGTAATTGATATCTAGTCTCATAGCATTGTGTTTGGAAAAGATACTTGATATGATTTCAATTTTCTTAAATTTACCAAGGCTTTATTTGTGACCCAAGATATGATCTATCCTGGACAATGCTCTATGAGCACTTGTGAAGAAAGTGTATTCTGTTGTTTTTGGATGGAATGTCCTATAAATATCAATTAAGTCTATCTTGTTTAATGTGTCATTTAAAGCTTGTGTTTCTGTATTTATTTTCAATTTGGATGATCTGTCTATTGGTGAAAGTGGGGTGTTAAAGTCCCCTACTATGATTGTGTTACTGTCGATTTCCTCTTTTCTAGCTGTTAGCATTTGCCTTATGTATTGAGGTGCTCCTATGCTGGGTGCATAAATATTTACAATTGTTATATATTCTTCTTGGATTGATCCCTTCATCATTATGTTGTGTCCTTCTTTGTCTCTTGTAATAGTCTTTATTTTAAAGTCTACTTTGTCTGATATGAGAATTGCTATGGCTTATTAGTACTTCTAATGGTAGTGTTTACCTGATTTTTGGACAAAAGGCCCCATATCTTCATTTTCCACTGGGTCCTAGTTGTGGCCTCTCCCGTTGTGGAGCACAGGCTCCAGACGCGCAGGCTCAGCAGCCATGGCTCACGGGACCAGCTGCTCTGCTGCATGTGGGATCTTCCCGGACTGGGGTACGAACCCGTGTCCCCTGCATTGGCAGGCGGACTCTCAACCACTGTGCCACCACGGAAGCCCGGGACCTGCTCTTGAATGCTCTGCTCCTCCTGAGGTGGGTCTCAAACCTTTCCTTATCGGAACCCTCTTCTGTCTACAGCCCTTTGGGGATTCCAGCTGATTGTCACAGATTTGAAGTGCACCATTGTTTCATGGCTCCTCTGCTGCTTCATTTGTGAAAGTGAGAACTGGACCAGGACTTAAGAAATAATTCAGGGGCTCCATGAGCTCTAGAGGAAGGACACCTGCCACAGTGGAAGATGACACAACTTCTCAATCCCCTTCTAACCCTGACTTGGGGAAGGAGCGAAATGCTGGAATCTCTTATCTGGCACTGCTGGTTCTCCCTTTGATGAGTTTTGGCAGAAAAATGCTTCTGGAAGACTAAACCTTAGCTATTATCCTTGACAACTTGGTTCCTCTCTCTCCTTTTCTGCTACCCCATGAGTTGTTGAGCAGTTGTGAGTAGGCAGAGCAGGTGGAAGCTCTTGTCAACAGTGACTGATTTCATCAAAACTGTGCATGAAGAGTCCTGGCAGGGCTTCTCTGGTGGCGCAGTGGTTGAGAGTCCGCCTGCCGATGCAGGGGACACGGGTTCGTGCCCCGGTCCGGGAGGATCCCACGTGTTGCGGAGCGGCTGGGCCCGTGAGCCATGGCCGCTGGGCCTGCGTGTTTGGAGCCTGTGCTCCGCAACGGGAGAGGCCACAGCAGTGAGAGGCCCGCGTACTGCAAAAAAAAAAAAAAAAAAAAAAAGTCCTGGCAAAGCAATGCTTGGCAGGTTTTGTTTTGTTTTGGTTTTAATGGTACAGCAGAATCACCTCTTTTTTAAAAAAAAAAAGTGAGAAAGATAATTTTGGCAAACGTACAAATATCACATCACAAAACTGGAAACAAGAAACTTTATAGGAAACTGATGAAGATGAGAAAATTTATAGGAAACTGAAAATGAGCAAAGCAAGATCTGTTTGTGGTGAAGGATATAAAGAACATAAAAATGGACATTCAAGGTTTTTCATGGAACATTATAACCCATCAAATTAAGGTATCATTGTTCTTTAACAAAAATTAACTGATCTGAGGAAGGGTAATGCAAAAGTATTCTAATGCAGTGCTGCCCAGTAGAACTTTCTGTGATGATAGAAATGTTACATCCGCTCTGTGCTAATACAGACTCCACTAGCCATGTGAATACTCCTAATGTGGCTAATATAATTGAGGAACTGCATTTTTAATATGGCTTAAATTTAGCTCTTTAAAAAGTGGCTACCAGTTGAACAGCATAGTTCTAATGCCTCATAGGTCAAAACCAGTGGTTTCTATGGGGGACTTATTTAATTACTGCTGAGGGGTAGGGGGTTGGAGTAGAAAGAAAAGAAAGCTCTTAATAGATCTACTTAGTCACTTACACCTTACATTCTCCACAGCTTCCAGAATTAGTAGGTGGCACAACCTGCTGTAAGGGGTATGAGAGAAGGATTCCTGGGGAGAGCTGAGTATGCCCTTCCAACTCCTGGCTCAAGCCAATGGCAGTAAAAGGCCTAGGAGTTTGTCACTCGGATGGGGAGAGGACATGGTTCCATACACAGAATCTGAGGCTTGGGCCACGCTTGGGGCATCTGTGCTTGGAAATCATCGCAGTGGGGCTGGCTGGGAGCTGGAGGTGGGGCGCTCATTTTCGGACAGGGTTTCCAGAGCCAGAGGAGGATTCAGAGGTGGAAGGAGGACCCGTGGGCCCTTTCTGGCCACCTGCAGGCTGAACAGGCCCTTTTTTTGGGGGGGGGGGTTAATGTCTTGTTCTTGCTCTTGAATACTTTGCTGGGATCCAGCTTGTTCACAAAGGAGTCGGCCGTTGTAGGTGATGGGTTTATACATGTTGAACCATTGCTTGGCCTGTGGGCTAATGCCATAGCTGGTGAAGGCATACTCCCACTGGGGCAGGCCCAGGTGGGTGATAAGCAGGAGATAATAGGCAGTGAAGGTATCTGTGAGAAAATGCCAGTATAATTATACTCTGTCCAGGAACCAGAACTCTGTCTTGTGCTAATGCTGGGTTCCCTCTTTTGTAGGCAACACAAACCTTCCCATTCAGGTTGCAAGGATCCAGCTCAAATATCACACTGCGAGAATCAAAGTGAGGCTTCTCTGGCTGGTTCTCACTAGCTTCTTGTGTATCATCCTCCAGGTCTGCAAGAGTTGGTGTGTTAGGAAGAGAGCACATGGAAGACTGGTTGAGTTGAGTCAGTTTTGAGATGCTGTTAATTGCCATGCTGCCCAATGGAATGGTGTGTTCATCCAGCTTCACATTCCATGTCATGTGGAAGCCGTTGGTCATCAGGTAAAAGTTCTTCAGATCCTCAGGCAGCACAGTTATTTTTTTGTTCCCATGAAGAAATCATGTGACATTCAGCAGGTGCCTTTTCTATGATGGTCACCTCTGTCACACCTTGGGATGATTCTAGGATGTGGGTGACCCCCAAGGTCAGCTTCTCCAGGTGCGGCTTGCGGCTGCCCAGCAGCGGGGTCGGTGTCTCCTCCGTGGCTCGCGTCCCCGCTCCGCCCGGCGGGGATGGGGCGGGAGAGCGGGGCGGCCGGGAGGGTCGGACTCCACCCTGGAGGCGCGGCCGTCAAGTTCACGGCATGCCGGGAGTTGTAGTGCTCGGCGCCTGAGAGCGCGGCGGGGAGATGGGGGGCCCGGGCTGCTCTGGGAGTAGCAGTTCCGCGGGGCGTCTGTTCTCGCGGCCCCGGCGGGTGCTCCACGCCACGCCGCCGGGACACAGCGACTCCACCGCCCGGACCCTCCCGCCCCTCTGGGGCTGGCTGCGCAAGCGGGGGCGGGCCTCAGCGCCATGCGGCCAATTGGGCCGGGCGTAGAGACCGGGGTGGGACGGCCTCGGCGCGACGCCCCCAGTGGCGGTTGTTTCCGTGTAGTATTTTCTGATGTGTCGAGTTGACCTCATAGAACTGGAAATATTTAGTATCCAAGTAGGAAACATGTGCTATCAAGGCACCAGGGAAGTTCCCCAAACTTCAGAGTATAGGCCAGTTTTGGTTGTGACTGTTTAGCACTTGTAAATTGGTTAAAGAGCATTGACCTGAACCGATGACTATCCTTGGGTGACCTTGTCTCTTCCCTACCACTATTTAACTCAGTGATATCTGTTCCTTTTATTCATTAATCTGTGTATTCCCTCTGTAATCTTGTTTTGGGGCAGGGACTTTGTCTTAATCATTGTTGTATTTTAAGTGCTTCACATAATGCCTGATACGTACTAGTGCTCATTTCATAGTCTCTTATTACTTTATTTGGAAAATACTAACTGAGCCCCTACTATTAATGCATTTTGAATACACACCTCCTTTCTCTTCTTTTTCTTATTTCTTTTTCTAGCTCTAACTCCCATTTTCTTTCCTTTTTTGGCATAAAAAGAAAACAAGTTTTATGAAAGACAACTTAGTTCAACTCAATTTTACAAACACTTACTGAGTGCTCACTTTGTGCTAGGCATAGAATTTTTTTAATAATAAAATTATTTATTTATTTATCTATCTATTTATTTATTTATGGCTGCATTGGGTCTTTGTTGCTGCGCATGGGCTTTCTCTAGTTGCAGTGGGTGGCGGCTACTCTTTGTTGCAGTGCGCGGGCTTCTCATTGCAGTGGCTTCTCTCGTTGTGGAGCATGGGCTCTAGGCGTGCAGGCTTCAGTAGTTGTGGCTCACAGGTTCTAGAGTGCAGGCTCAGTAGTTGTGGCACACGGGCTTAGTTGCTGTGCGGCATGTGGGATCTTCCTGGACCAGGGTTTGAACCCGTGTCCCCTGCATTGACAGGTGGAGGGAAGTCCTAGGCATAGAATTTGACAAGAATTCCCTTCAAGACACTGCTTGATAGAAAAGAAAGACCCATAAAAATGTAATAAAAAATAGTCAAAAGGAATATGGCAAATGCCATGATAGGAATATGCTTTGGAGCTAGGAGAGTATCTTATAGCCACTATGGAAAACATTATGGAGTTTCCTCAAAAAATTAAAAATAGAACTACCATATAACCCAGCAATCCCACTTCTGGGTATATTTCCAAAGCAAATGAAATCAGGATCTCCAAGAGATATCTGCATTCCCATGTTCACTGCAGCATTATTCACAATAGCCAAGATATGGAAACAGCCTAAGTGTCTGGTTACAGTTGAATGGATAAAGAAGATGTGAGATATATGTATAGATGTGATGTATGATATTATGTCTTAATCATTGTTGTATTTCAGATACTTCAAGCATTCCTCCTTTTAAAACTTAGACCTTTAGACTAGCAGAGCAGAAGTCTGCTGGGGATGGGAGGTCATGGGGATGAGAAGCAAAAATTTGCTAGTGGATAATTAGGGCTAATAATGAATGGTGCTACTCCCATTTCTATTCCTCAATTCCTAGGCCCATAAATCCTGACTCTAGATCTATTTTATATATATATATATATATATATATATATATATATATTATATATATATATAATACATATATATATATATTAAAAATATATATATATATAAAATGGAATATCATTCAGCCATGAGAAAGAAGGAAATCCTGTCATTTTGACAACATGGATGGACCCTGAGGGCATCATGCTCAGTGTTATAAGTTGGAGAAAGACAAATATTTTATGACATCACTTATATGTGAAATCTAGAATATCTGAACTCACAGGAACAGAGAGTAGAATGGTAATTTCCAGGGACTGGGGTGTGGGGGAAATGGGGAAATGTTGGTCAAAGGGTACAGACTTCCAGTTATAAGATGAATAAGTTCTGGGAATCTAATGTCCAACATGTTGACTATAGTTAACTATACTGTATTATATACTTGACAGTTGCTAAGAAAGTAGACTGTAGATATTCTCACCATACACAAACACAAAATGGTAATTATGTGAGGTGACGAAGGTGTTAACTAACCCTATTGTTGGTAATTATTTTGCAGTATATATATGCATCAAATCATCATGTTGTATACTTCCCCACTCCCCTACTGGTATTTTCTGAACCTCCAAATAAACTGCTGGCTCTTTGTCTCAGAGTCTGCTTTTGGGTGAACCCCACATAAGACAAGTATCATGCCCAGGGCAGAGACAGGGTATGAACCCAGGCATTTGGTCTCCAGAGTCCATGCTTTTACCAATCCCTCTGCTGACATTAGGAGGAAGGCTAGGCAGAGAGCAGGGGCAAAGGCACAGAGGCTTGAGAAAGTTTGGTGTGTTTGAAGAAATAGTTCAATATGGCTAGAACAGGACGGCTTGGGGAGTGGGATGTGGGTAGGGGAAGATGAGGCTGGAAATGGAACGTGGGATGAATTCATGAAGCACTTGTAGGTCAAATTATGGTATTTGAGCTTCCTCACAAAGGCAACGGGAAGTCATTTCACAGTTCTCCTCAGGGTGGGATATGATCAGATATCCATTTGTAAATGTTCCTTCTGGTGTAGAGAAGGTGGGGTGGGGGCAATGGAGAGATTGGATGTAGGAAGACTGATTCTGAGGCTACAGCTACTAGGAGAGTGACAGTGTGGATAGAAAAGAAGGGGCTGACCTCAGAGATGCTTAGGGCGTAGGGTCAGTGCAACATGGTGACAGTGTGGTTGGATCATGCACCAAGGAAAGCAAGAGGTTCAGCGTGAATGGCAGGGAGGGTGGGGGTACGTGTGAGCAAAAGTGTTTGTGTGGGTTTAGAAAGAGGGCCATTTCCACTGGACATATTGAGTTGTAAATGCCTGAAGACTCCCCAGGTAGAGATATCCAGAGGCAAATAAAGATAGAGCTTTGAGACCTAGGGAAGAACCCACAGCTAAATATGCAAATTTTGGAATATCAATTGATATTTGAAGGTCTTAAAGCCATTGGCATGGATGGAATTCCTTGGGAAAAGGAAGAAAAAGCTGTGCAAAGTATATGAAATGTTTGCAAGCACATAATCTCATTTGATCTTCATAATAACCATCTGAGGTGAGGAGGACAGGTATTATTTTCACCATCACCTTGTAAGGGAGAAAATCAAGACACGGAGAGAGGCTAGGGGGCTTGTCTCTTAGCTGGAAAGAGGAAGAGCTGAGGCAAGGAGTTGGTCCACTGGCTCCATGTCCAGTGCTTCTCTCATCACACCACACTGTCCCCCCGAAAATACATTTGCATGCCTATACCAAGTGATATAGGGCCTCTCCACAAGTGTTCTTTTTAAAGAAGGTATCATATCTTCTTCATGTTATATGTCTCTGTTATATTATAGAAATCTGACATATGTCAAATCATGAGGTATAATGTTCTTTTCTGTATTTTTTACTGGTTTACTGATACTTGGACATATGTTTAACGTAGCAATTGGACACAGGCATAGATGACACCAAATCCCATTTGTCAAGGCAGTGCTTGCTTTGCAGGTGAATTCTCAGAGGCTCTGCTACCGCCTGGTCGTTTTTCTCGATCCTTTCATTTTTGCATCACCTGTCACTATGGTCATCTCCCTTTTCATTATTTTTGACCATGTGCTAAGCATGTAACCTAACTCTGTAAAATTAAGTTTTAGGCAGTAATTATTCACTGGACATCTTCAATGCCTACAGCGAATCTTCCTGAGGTTTTTCTCTTCCTCCTTTTATGCTCTGGGGAGAGCACTCCCAAAACAGTACTGTAAGTCATGCCAGGAAAGGACCCTGCCACAGAACAACCTCTTAATACAGAGAGCAGAACCATTTTTGGCCAGATTTTTAAAAACCCACTTCCCTCTCTTATTTGCCAGGGAGATGACACTGACATTTGGAAATGTTGCAAATGTGACAAATTGTGCCATATTTTATTACACGATTTGTGGCATATTTTACCTGTTTGGGAGAAAACCCTGACAACGTGACATACGTATAAATGAGTCAAGCCCTTGTAATATCCCTGGGGCAGCCGCAGTCAGAACTTGGTTGAACAGACTGAAGGAGCAGCTCGTGGATACAGAGAGCAGCAGGAGGCTTGTCATGTTCTGCTGTGGTTGGCAATTTGCTTTCCCACCTCTTTAAGCATGTGGTAAGTGATGGGGGAAAAATGATCCCAGATGATGGCAGGACACCCTCTGTGTTGTGTTTTTTTCAGCTCTCTGCTGTTTTAACTAATTTCCAGTCAATTATGCTGATGTCTGGGTATATTAATGGTTTTATTTTAGGCAGAAAAACATCACCTTTTCTCTGAACACCAGTTTGCTATTCTGGCTTAATTGTGATAGAAATCAGGTTATAACTTATTTGTGAGAAGAAACGGTTTCTGGAACTTCTGTCCTCTACCTTCTCCCCACTTTCTTCCCTTTAAAATTTCTAGAACAGAGCCACTACACGGTAATGACTCAGTTAGGAAGCAGATGAGCCCTGCCTGGTAAAAAACTTGAAGAAGCTATTTCTTCCAGAAGGGCAAGTGTGTATGTTTGTGTGTAGACATCTTAAGCACTGTGGTCCTTTCCTGACACACCAGATCTCCTGAGTATATACATTATTTTTTTTGAGGGTCCGAAGTGTTCCACTTATAGCCATCCTTTTTTGGGGGGGTGGGGTGGAGAATAAAAATGTTTCCAGTGTGATGCTGTTTAGCCGCATATTAGGTCATTTTCTTCTTACTCTTTCCAGTTTGCTGGAAATTGGAGATAGAAAGTAAGGGATAAACATTTTCGTTTTCTGAGTTGATAGTTCATGTTTATGTCCTTAGTCTCAAGTTAAAGTAAGTGTCTGGTAATCCTTTGTGTAAAAATGTCAGTATACTTGGATAAGGTGTGTGGTTAATCAGAGTCAGTTTCTCCATTCTTTTCTAGCAAGAAACAGGAATTGGATTGAGTGTCTGGCACTCCTTGAATGTAGCTTTGGTCTTAGTGTGCCTCTGGTTTAAGTATATACATTCACTTTTTCTTCCTCCTCTGAGTCTCTCCCTGCACCCCTTGTTTCCTTTATGGGTGGCTCTCTGGAGCCCTTAAACTCAGATGCTTGCTCACTCAGCCTCTTATGCCTCCATTTTAAAGAAGTTTTCTGGAATTTCACACACTGCCTAGATGAGGTTCTATATGAGGACTGAATCCCTTTTCTTACCACTTGGGGGGAGTGAACAGAATCTTCTTCAGAGGTTTCTCCTCCAAAGAAACTAGGGAGCATGTGATATAATATCTCACCTCAATCTCTTGACTCCCCATCTACATTCCTCTGTTGACAGGAATGCTTTCAAATGTCCCAGGAACTGACCTTATTTATGAGGTTTCATTTGGAAGTTCTGAGGCTGGGGCCAGTCCTCGGAAAAATTGTAGGAGGGATGAAGCTTGTCTTAATCTTTATTATCCAACTTGCATCCATGTTTTGATTCTTTGCCTCAAAACTTCCAGTTCCCGGTTGTAAAAATAATAGTCTCTGCCTTTTACTATTATTATTATTTTTAAAAAAGTTTATTTATTTATGTATGGCTGCGTTGGGTCTTCCTTGCTGTGTGCAGGCCTTCTCTAAGTTGCAGAAAGTGGGGGCTACTCTTCATTGTGGTACATGGGCTTCTCATTGCAGTGGCCTCTCTTGTTGTGGAGTACGGGCTCTAGGCGCGTGGGCTTCAGTAGTTGTGGCTCGCGGGCTCTAGAGCGCAGGCTCAGTAGTTGTGGTGCACAGGCTTAGTTGCTCTGTGGCATGTGGGATTTTCCCAGAACCAGGGCTCGAACCCGTGTCTCCTGAATTGGCAGGCGGATTCTTAACCACTGTGCCACCAGGGAAATCCCCTGCCTTTTATTATTAATCATCATAAAACAGTTGCTGTCATTTCATGAGTGTTTATTATGTGCTAGACATTTTGATAAGCATTTTATATATTATCTCATTTAATCTTATGATTTGGGTGTTACTATTCCTGTGTTCCAGATGAAGAAACTGATGCACGGTAAGTTAAATACATTTTCCCGAATCTCACAGCTAGTGAGTAGTGGAATCAGGATTCAAACTCAGTTCTGAATGTTCCCAAAGCCTGTGTGCTAATCATTTATTTAGACCTTCCCCCTCTTGGGCATTATTCCATTCTGTAAATTTAAGACTCCAATTGGCTTTTATCAGAATTTACTTTTTATGTTCTTCTATAGCTCTGCTCTTACGTTTCTGGAGTGATGGATGGTTATAGGGTACTTTACTGTGATGAGGAATTATTGGCTGAGAAAGCCAGCATTGCTCAGGGCCATCTGCACTTTTACTGTCGGGTCACAAGTCTCTACACTAAAAGGTACTGATCTCTCCTGGTGGCTTTTCAGGTATTTTTGTTCTTTGGGAAGATATTCAAGTCACAATACAGAGCAATCTGCTTAATTTGCCTACTTTTTATTAGTAATTCAATTATTTGTTTATTCATTTAAGTATCATTTATTGAGCCCTCCTATATGCCAGGAATTGTATTGTACTAGGGGCTGTGAATATACACACATAATAAAATGAAGATGAATAAAATAAATCCATGTCTTCAAGAAACTTGTAGGACTACTAGAGAAATAAACCACGACTCTCATGTGGTGTGATAAGTGTTTTTATAGAAGGGTGCAGTGGGATGTTATTGAAGCACAGAAGACAGGCATCTACTCTGGACCTGAATCATCTGGTGCAGACGAAGTTTGAGCTAAATCTTGAAGAATGAGTATTAGTTAGCCGGATGAATAGAAGAGAGATCAGAGAAAGGAGTCTCAGGCAGAGGAGACAGTAAATGCAAAAGCCCAGAAGTGTGAAAGAATTTAGAACATTAGGGATGACCACTGATTAATTAGATGGCTGAAGCATAAGAGGTGTGGGGATGACTGTGGGAAAGAGACTTGAAGGGCCATTTTACTCCATGATCTAAGTCATTTGCAGCAGCAAACTGTTACTAGGTCTTGGGATGTAAATTTTCCTAAATACGGGCAGAACATCAGGCTGGTCTACGTCTATTGCTGAATGAAAGCCTCTTCCTTTTAGCAGGCCTTGATGCCTACCAATGTCAGGGTTGCGTTGGGTTTGATTTCCTACTTTACACAAAATAGAAGTGGAAATGGGGGGAATGACCATGTGAAGGTAGTTTGTAGTTTGCCCAGTGGCTGCTGTTCAGGGACCACAAACTATACTGATATCAGAGGTAAAGTAAACTGCTGGCTTTACCTGGTCTTCCAAATGGCCCCCTTTGTTCCAGTCTCAATGGGTTTTTTGAATTTAGTGGTAAATGCTGGCAGTTTCTGAGGCTACTCAGCTATTAAAATACTTCATTCTTAAAAGCGGAGACAGTTGCTGATTTCCACTGTTGGATGATTTGGACATGTGACTTCTCACAGACACCAAGTAGAATCTTCTAAATAGTCTTGGATGTTTGCCAGGATAACTTGAGTGTTGTTAATATTCAAGGGTTATTTATTCAGCCAGATAGTGTGACATTTTCAAAGAAATTGAGAGTTGGAAGTCCTCTTTGTTGGTGTTAGCAACAAACCAGTTTGTTTTGCGTGGCCTCAACTGGCTGAGCTGGACCTGGCTCCTGGGATTTCCATTGACAGTTGCCCAAGCTGTATTTAGGGCACTCTCTTTTTCTAGAAAAGCTGAAATTTCCCAGCTGATTATGACTTTCTAGAGATGGACCTAAGTGTAGTATTTGCACCAAGTTCTGTATCTGTCACAACTGTTGGAAAGGAAGGAATGTATTTTACATGTAGTATGAGTCCCCAGTCACTGCTTTCTTCTCAGCATTGCTAGATGTCAGCTACAGCAGCTGAATGCTTTTGATCAGAGACAGATACTGTGAATTGTTCTGAAATGATACTTCTGTCATGCTCAAGGATGGCACCAGGACAGTCTGTTTGTTTGCTCACCATGGGAAGGAGCTAAGTGTCAGGGTTTGCAGCTGCCTTACAAACTGCTGGATTTTTAGTGCAGCAAATAAAAGAGCAGAGCTTTGATGATTCTCTAACTGGAGGAGGCTGATGAGTTCGGACAGACCTAAGTTGAGGGTATTATATGGATGTCTAGATGTTGAAGTCACCATAGTATTGCAGATGGTGAGTGATGCTTCCTGTTGCTGTCTCTGTGACCAGCTCTCTCACTGCATGGTCTAAGAAGGAACCGTTTTCTTAAATGTTATGATGTGTGAAAAACCTAAGGGGTAGGGAGAACCTACCGATTCATCTCTTCACATGCTCCTTAAATGAATTTACTCCAAAACAAGCAATAAATGGGACAACAGAATCTGTGCTAGTCTAAATAGGTATTTATTAACCTTGAAGGAGAAGGCCCTTAAGAAAAACACAGAGAAATTCTCTAGTAACTGATGAATAGCAATAGTTGCTTAAATTAGATTTTCTAATTCCAAATCTCCTTTCCCCATATATTATCACTACCCTCCCTTCTTTTAAACTCGTTTCTGTTTCCTATCAATTCTTTCCTCTTAGCATGGTGTCAGTTGACTTTAAGGGAACCTCTCTGACTGAAACCAAAATATTCCTGCATCTCTCATTGAGTGAAAACCAGAATAAAAAAATTTTATGAGATGACTAGAGAATACATAGAAAAATTACAAGGTAAAATTTGAGCGCCAGTTCTTTTTACTCCTTTACTCTCTCAGTAACACTAGTTTTTCCTTCCCATATGTGTGGCACTTTTTCTCCAACCAAAAGCTGTGTTGACAGAAGAATCTGGTATGAGTTTGTCCAAGTTGCCTGTAGTGGGCATCTGTTGTTTTTGCTTGCCCAGCACCCCTTCCTCTCTTATTTCACGCACATGTGTTTACATCTGGGGAATTATTTGACCCTCACCCGGTGGGCCTGCAGATAACGTGCCCTGCTCTCCGTCATTACGGAGATGGGCCCAGTAGTGTACAAGTGATACAAAGAGAACTGGCATTTTTGAGGACTGATATGAATGCTGGGTTTTTCTCCTGTTTTGATTATAGACACAAGGGATTTCGTGAACATGTAATGGCTGGGGATCATCTTTGCTGCTGTATGGAGTTTAAACGAGAGAAGAAATAGAGCTAAGGGAAAGGGGGGTGGAGAGAGAGTGAGAGACACCAAGGAGGGAGAGGAGAGATTTTCATGAACAGGTATTGTGACTTCTACCTACGAAAACTTCTGGTACTGCTAATTGTGCTAATAGCTAGTGGGATTGGGGAGAGAACCTTGAAGCTTTCTCCATAGTCTGATCTCATACTATGTTGGTAACAGGTCATATTACAGTTTGCAAGGGCTTGGGGATTAAATTTATTTTAGAAGAACTTGGCTGAAGAACAGCTCTGGAAGCCCTAATTAAGTGATTATATTGTTTGAGAGAATAACTTATCTTCCTACGTAAATGAAACATTTGCTCATAAAGTCACTACAAGAATGCACAGAATGACATTTCCTTCCAGTTCCTTGGCATTGCACTGGAGGATGGTACCTTAGCCAAAACGAACCCATGGCACAATTGTAGCAACATTTTGTTAGGAAAACATCTATGCTCCTAAGTAATCTGGTTACTTAGTCAGACAACTTAGTTTGTTGTCATAAAGTTGAATAAGGACATAATGTAAAATTTCAGATAGTGTTACTTTCCAGAAGGCCAAATAATACTTGAGAGGTATAAAATTCACATGGGCATTAAAGGGTTTAGCTAACTTATCAATTTAATTCATTCATGAATGTTTAGGTTCTAACGATTATATTATTAACCTTTTAAAGTTGATGTCATTTATGCTACTTTTATAAATTTTCATTTATGTCATAATTCTGGCTGAATGAGTTATTTTCTATGGTCTTATATTCTAAACAAATGGAAGTTGCGCTTTCCCTACCCTCCCTCCATTTTTAAATAAAATAACACTAATAGAATAAGTTAGTGACAAGAGTATTGATCTGGTTTTATGTGGATTTAGTGAGTAGATATAGGGAGGCAGATTTCATATTGTTATCAGGAAAATTTTTAGCATTGTTTTATTAACTGGTAA
Organism: Mesoplodon mirus; assembly: GCF_964341445.2. NCBI lineage: Eukaryota > Metazoa > Chordata > Mammalia > Artiodactyla > Ziphiidae > Mesoplodon > Mesoplodon mirus. The sequence goes on from NC_138982.1 coordinate 51,414,846, forward strand.
CCTGTCTCACTTCTGGTAGGATTCAAGTAGTAACTGGCCCTATGGCTAGATGATCCCTGCTAAGGATTAGAAGGGATTTATGCATTGGTGTGAGTTTTGGGCAAAACGATGTTTTAAGCTATTCTAGCTCCAAGAGACCATATACTACTAGTGGTTATACTAATACTATTAATATGACTTATACATTTTACTATTAATAGTAATAATTGCCACTTGGTAGGCATCTATTATATGCTATATACAGTGTGCTAGGCATTTTACCTAATACCTCCCAGTTAAGCCTCATACCAACCCTCTGTAGATATTATCCACATTGATGTGGATTAAAGACCTAGCTGTTCTCTATTTTTTCGTATGTATTATCTCAACCCTTCAAGTAGATTACAAATTCATTCTTAAGAGAGAAGTCAGTGGTATACTTTGTATTATTCCTTATAGTTTCTGCAAATGTGAAAGGGTGGAACAGATTCAGCTTAAAAATTGTCTGCTCAGTCCTGCTTCCCTTCCAGACCTCATTAGTGTTATCTGAAAGACCCCAAAGCCGTGTAAATGGTTACCACAATGCGAAAGCTACAGGCTGGTTACTTTCTCAGCTCTCTGTCATCTTGGTGTCTGTGTAACCTTGGGGAAGCTACTTAACATCTCTGAGCTTCAACATTCTCATCTGTAGGATAGGATAATAATAGTGCTCCCTCTAACAGGGTTGTTATAAAGATTAAGTTAGTTAACACATGCAAAACATTTAAAACATTATTACTAGCCCCAGTTCTTTCTCCTTTAATAATGAGTATTTAATTGCATATACATTTAAGTTACTTTAAGGGGCTGTTGTTTTATTGGAATTCAAAAAGGCACTAGTTAACTTCTTTTTGGTGTCATTATTTTGAGATTTCTACAATCTTATCTGATACATCAGTTGGGAATCTTTAATTAAAAATCCAGAGGAAAATAAAAAGTAACTCATATAATAATACTTGCATATGTTTCACCCTTGGATCACTTGAAGGAAGCCCAAGGAACATTAAAGGTTGTAAATTTTTAGCTCTGTAGTCACAAAGATTTCTCTGTCATCTTCAGAATTATGTTTTTAAGGTGGAGTAAGAATTGAGTTTTCCATCATATTTTCCAAGTATTCATAATATTGTGTGTATGTGTTTGGGTGTTAAAAAGGGAACTTTCTTTATAATCTCTTTAAATAAGCTTAAAAATAGTGAATCATAGGTTTTTGGCCTGCCATGGGCTTGCCAGATTAGAATGCAAGAGGTATCAAATCTTGCTGATATAATGGATTTTTTTAAAGTTTTAATTACACATTTGAAGTCCTGATTATACCCTATGGATTTATTTGTTTATGAAAAGTCAAACTATGTATTACAGTATTGCAGAATACTTTCTACTTCATCAGGTTAGTTTCACCATTCATTCCACAAATATGATTTGTAAAATTCTGCAATACCTTGATACTACATTAGAAAAAGGTACTTAAATAGATGAGAAAGATAGATGTTTGTCTTCTTCTTCTGATATTGATGTTAAATAAAAGACGGAATGTTTTTGTTTAAAACCAATTCCTCATTCCCCCACCCCCGCCCCCACCCCCAAACACAAGAAGTGAATGTCAATGTGAACAAAGGCTTCCTTTAAATCTGTTATTCAGTTCAAGTGTGTGTAAGGAAAAAAAAGTGTGTATAAAATCTAACAACAAAAAAGGGAACTGTAAATAGAAAAGTAAAACATGTAGAGGAGACAAATATTCTGTGCATATAGCTTTAAAATCCCATCGGGGAATACTTGTCAGAAAGAGATACTACATACTCATTAATTTAAACATAAATTCCCAAAAGCAATATTCCAATATGTTAATTTGCCACGATAGATTTACCCATTGAAATCAGTCCACCCGTCTTGACCAGCAAGTAAGATCTTAATTTTACCATCTAACAGTTCAATTGAAATGGAATAAAGATTTTAACACAAATATCTTAGTAACATAGACTTTCCCAGATTGTAATGGAGCATCTATTCAACATTGTCAGTTCACAGGTAATGAAACTCCTTGTAAATGTTATTTCCTCACACAGTAGCAGGGTCTTAACGTGGAAAAGGGCTCTGTTCACTTTCTATTTAAAGCACAGGAAGAGATGATAGAATTGGTTAAGGAAAACAGCTTATTTTTTGGAAATCAGTTAAAAAATCTAAAGTTATGAGTATAAAGTAATAAAAGAAAAATAGCTGGCTGGGTTTCCCCCCTTCTTTATAGTGATATGGTAGAAATACAAGGAAAATGCCTAAAGTCCTAAAGGAAATCTGGTACCTTCACTTGCTACAGGGCTCAGTATAGAGTAAGGAAAACAATATTTTTGGCTGCAGCTTTAGTAAACAATGAATGATGAAAAATATTGCAGAAATATCTTCAAGAGATCTGACAACTCTGAGCACAGACCTTATCACACTGATATTGTCTATATTCCTCCACGAAGCTTGGCAAATGAATAACTGAGCCCGATTTTGGCGGAAGGAGAGAAGGAAGTACTAGTTCCAGCATTGAACCAAGATTATGAAAAAAACCCAACCAACAAAAAACAGTTATTTCTTCTCCTGAATAATAAAGACATCATGTTTGCATATAGAACAGCTTTTGCATTATTGCTCTACGTATAAGAATATATTAAGGAACTCATAACAGACTGCACATTACAAACTTAAGGTTCTTTGGTGAAGAATGAAAGAAAACAGTATTTGAACTTTAAAGAAAATGATCTCATCCACTTTGCTTTTATCTATTGATCTGTTGAATCCTCTCACAGAGCAGGGAGAGGTACTGTGTGAGTTTCACCATGGCAACGATAGCCACGCCCCCAGCCATCATACACGTTGGCCAAAAGAGTGAATGGAACAGCACGTTGGAACTGTAGAGTTTTGTTAGGATGACACTCTTCTGGTTTCCTTCCGGGTCAGAATAGCAGGAGAAGTGTTGGTACTTCCTGAAGTTTTCCATGACAACATTCACCAGGGACATGGATTCTTCAAAATTTTTTCCACACTTAGGTATATAGGAGCACTGTGGAAAATGAGATAAACTGTCACCAGAAGATACTCTGTGTGTGTGTGTATGTGTGTGTGTGTAGTTCTAGGAGGAGTATTGAGGCCAACTTAATGATCTGTGAAATAACCATGATGGTTTTTCTTTTCATATTCACACTAGTGCCTCTAGAAACCCTAAGAACTCACACACTGATTAAAACAATGTTTTTAGGTATCCGGCCAAGATGTACTTTGATAGCTCACTCATATAGCTTAAATATTGATTAAAATTGGGTGACTCCAAAAAACAATTGGATAACTCCAGTGGATTCCTTTTGCCACAGCTAAGCATGGTGAGTGTTCATTATTCTCCACTGAACATACTTTTCCGTGGAATCAGAGTGTCAACCTTTCTGTCTTGTATCTGTCCACAGCTGTTTATGTAATATCAAAAGCTGCCAGTTATCTCAGGGAACTCTTACTCTTATCTTTTCAGCTTGGCTTCATGTTTTTCAGCCAAATCACCTTGGTCACCTTGCTACTAGTCAAGAAGACAGCTGTACCCCTGGTGAGCTGCTAAAAAAGAATCTCAGAAAGTGTAGGGATATTGAATAAAGAGCTGTGATAAATGGTTCATGCCCAGTTAATGTTGACAAGATAACTTTTTCCATAAGGCAAGGAAACATAAAGCAGAATCAGTTCAGTTTACTCTTAAACCAGCACTCATCTGAGAATTTACAATAACTTTTCTTTGATTTTTTCACCTGCTATCTTTCTTGCTATATCTCTTCTATATGCCTCTCCTTTTTTTCCCTACACACTTACATCCTCTGATTTCTTTCTTTGTATCTCTCTTTTCCTTCCCTGCCCTGCCCTGCCTGCCAGCCCTCACCTCTCTATGATATTTTCCCCTCTATTCCCTCTTCCTGTTCTCCTTTCTCCTTCTCTTCTCCCTCCCTCTTCTCTGGATACAGATGGAATTAAAGAACTTTGTAGTTTTTCTTTTTATTACTTATTGGATATGGTTTTGCATATATTTTCCTAATTTATAGAGCAGTCTTTGAGGAGATGAAATCTCTGTGAACCTCTTCCTTCGTCTGTATATGAACAGTGACAAAACTGATATAACAATGTATTTAACTTTTTAAAAAGTTAGGAAAAAAGTGATTTTAAGTCACTTCTTTGGGAGATGTGTGGGCCCTTGGTTAAGTCTTTGCCCTCTTTATGGTAAGGTGCCTCCCAATAGGAAAAAAATTCCTATCCTTTGTTATATATATTATCAAATGATTAATTGATTTACCTGAATTAAAATGGCTTGTGACAAGATCACTGCTAATCTCGTGTTTTAATGTGAGTTAGAAAACTATGCCCCCTCATCAAAACACTGTTATTCTCTGTTGAAAAATTGTGATAATATACTGATTTTATGAAAAAAACCCACATATTTTACTGCTATTACCAGTTTATAAGTTGTGATTTGAATATTGACATCTATGAGTTTTACAATGTCACTGGATTGTACAGTACACAACTCACACAACTGTATGTAGAGATACAGATGAGGTGGGCTGTTGGTGAACTTTGAGCTATACTGATGGGAGCTTAGGAGTAGGACCTTGAATTCCAGAATGAATTTAGATTTGTATATTTCACAGGAAGAACATATAATAGAAATGGAATGAGTTTTGCTAATGGAGTATGTTTGAATGACTCTTTCCCCTGACTTTATTAGTGGGTGTACTGGCACTTGGTTTTTTTCACTGTGCTGTAATCACTGGATTATTTGCTTATAAACAGCAGGAAGATTCTTCAATTAGTTAAGAATGGAGGATGAGCATGCTGACATTTATCATAAACAAAGCTTAATATTCTCATACAAGGGCTGGTTGACACCCTCATATTTAATCAGCTAAGAGTAAATATGAGTACACTCATAAATGTGGTTAGTGCAGAGAGCTGGTACTAGCACAACATTAAGGGTCTGAAAGTATCTCCAAGAAAGCAGAATTTCTCAGTGAGTTATAACTTAGTATGAAAACTGGTCTATGACCGCCATGATACATTTTCTACTGGTTGGATGCTGGATTGAAAGAGTTTAAAGCAGTAAGGGGATACCTTTATATTTTTCCTTCTTCAGCACTGTTAGATCATGTCTACAACTTCTTTTAATGCTTTGATTCAAAAATCATTAAAAAAACTTAAAGACAAGTCATTTGTGGTTGAATTAAAAAAGAGCCAATTTAGCGTATGAATGCATCAGGGTTCTTTATATTTTGGTGCCAAGAGAGTTTATAGTAGTAGTTTTAGTGGCTAACAGTACTAAGTTATTGAAGTGGTCTCAATAAAAATGGAATTCCATTAAAAATGGAGTTTTTCCTTTTCTTATGCTCTTGTGAATTGATTTGGCTTTTAATTTTTTTTTGGAGAAACATTTATCAGCCAGTGACAATAATTTTGTCACTATATAAGATTCTTCCAAATACAATGCGATATACATTACTTTTGAGACCATCTAGCAAGGTTGTAATACAGGAGCTGCTTTATTAAAGCTTCTAGTCATCAGGGTCTCAAATGCACATGTTTGGACTGGCCAGATGAGGTGTGTGCCATACATGATTGGGTGTGGGTCCTCAGGGCCAGGCACTTAGAAATGCAACTCCACGTTACTGGTAGAGAAAAGATTTCTCTGCCCTTGTGTTTTTAGCTTTTTCTAACCTTGCCACCCACCACCTTTCAACATACATAAACTGGCTCCCACTAGACTATTATTATCCTTGAAAATTCTATCATAATATGTCAATCATTCATTTACTTCTATTATTGATGGGTCCTTCTTTTGTGCTAATGAATATATAAGGTAGTATCACAAGCCCCTGACGTGTCTTCAAGAGGTCTGGTTACTGTGTTACTGTGTTTCTATAAGCAAGTTACTTGGCCCCTCAGAATCAACTTTTGGATATAGTAGGGTTAATAACGCCTTCCTGGCAGGGTGTGTGAGGATTAAATTATGACTATGCATAAAGCATCAATAAATTTTCTTTAACATATTTTTTATTGGAATATCACATTTGTCCATACGATCTAAAGTCTTTAAAAAGTGCCACATACTAAAGTATGAAAACTTTAAGCAGGGTAAAATTACTAGTTATGTGGTTTTCACAGGAACAGTCCTGTTTGATGGCTCTTGTCATGAGTTCCTTGTTTTTGTGTCCAAAGAGATTTGACATTATGCTGAATCCTACATTAGGATTCTAAGTTTTTGTTTCAAACTATAGCCATGTGTATGTTTCTGAGGCTGGTATGAATTTGGGGTAAAGATTTAGTGATCTTATGATTTTATCAGATGTTTGGAGAGTGCATTTCAACAAATGAAAACTTTAGTAAGTGATCAACACTTAGTTGGAAAAATGTAATGTAGATTGAAAAGGTAAAAATCCTTGTGTTTTTAGATCATTCTTTTCTTGGTGGGAGGTATGGGCTAGGAAAGATTTAACTTTCAGACTGCATGATATATAACACAAAGGAACATGTGAATAATAATTTTATATACACAAGACACTTAAAAGCCATTCAAAATTTGTTTATATATATTTATATTACCATGGCTATAGGTCCTTCTTTCTTTTGTGCCTAACATATGGATATAGAAACCTAGCAAAACTCTGAGGCAGCCATTCAGGGGAGGATTTAGACCCTCATCTCTTTTCTCTCTTTTTTTTTTAATTTTAATTTTTTATTTTTAATTAATTAATTAATTAATTAATTTTTGGCTGTGCTGGGTCTTCGTTGCTGCAAGTGAGCTTTCTCTAGTTGCAAAGAGCGGGGGCTACTCTTCATTGTGGTGTGCAGGCTTCTCACTGCGGTGGCTTCTGTTGCTGCAGAGCACAGGCTCCAGGCATGGGCTTCAGTGGCTGTGGCTCGCGGGCTCCAGAGCACAGGCTCAGCTGTTGTGGGGTATGGGCTTAGTTGCTCCACGGCATGTGGGATCTTCCCAGACCAGGGCTCAAACCCGTGTCGCCTGCATTGGCAGGCGGACTCCCAACCACTGCGCCACCAGGGAAGCCCTCACATCTCTTTTCTTAATCCTGAATTTTGTTAATAAACCTTTGTGCTTTCCCAACTCCCTTAACTTCTCTTTAGTATTGAAAATACAGAGATGGCCCCACAACGTGACCCTTCATCTCCCCAGCTGAGGAAACCTGGATCCTGTCACCTTCTCCTGACTGTCCTTTCCCTTACCACAAAGATCTAGCAATTGCATCTTCTCTCCAGTTCTTTGGAAAGCAACTGAAAGTTTTCTTAGCCTCCCTTTCAAAATCTTTCACATCAATAGAGTCATTTTTATTCTCGTGATGGACAGAAGTTTTGAGAAAATACCTGTTGGGCTTTTGCTCAGCCATGCTTCACTAGGCATGTGTGAAGCAAAAAGTGACAGGCCTTCACCCTAAAAATAAAAGCTGTGGGGAGGAGTGGGGGCAGTAGGAGGGGTATATTTGGCTGGATAACCTCACTGGTCAGCCTCCTTTTCCTTATGATGGTAGGAAGGGAACTATTAATTCTCAGGATCACCTCAGGGGAAGGGTTTGTTCTTCATTTGTTCTTTTATTAAAAGGGCAGTGTCTTATTTCAGAGAGGGTTTAAGTTTGATGAAATCTAATCAATATGTTTTGATGGTCTCTAAAGTACCAAGTTGCATGCTGGGTATAGGCATGAAAAACATAAACAATTTAAAACAGATCATTAGAGAGAAACAGGACAAGGGTGGTGGGAGTGATGAAATGGGACCAGCAATGAGGCTGAAAAGGCTCTTAGTAAAGGCTCTACACTTCACAGAGGTGGGCCACAAATTTGTCAGAACTCTGTGGTATTCAGAGCATCCTAGTCCACAATGCCTACGAGATAAAAACAAAAACACTGCTCACTGAAACATAAATATCTTGGTTCTAAAGTCAGATGGGACTTCTTCAGCGTCTGCAAACAATGAGTACTGTGTACGTGTTTATTAAGCATGTATGACGTGCCAGGCTTTGTGTTCTGTGCTGGAGAAGGAGACATAATCCTTACATTCAAAGGATGTAAGATCCCCAGCTGGCAGTCTTGGAGTACTCTAAACTTTTGAGTTCTTTGAACATTAGTGATGGACAGAGGAGGTGAGAGAGTAAACTGGGATGTTATTTTCATTCTTGTTTGAGACTTCCTGCTCCTTACCATCACTTTTAAAAAAGCGAATCCCACAACATTTAGACTACTTTAGTTTGCACTTCTAGTATCTGCTTGATTTTGGCAAGTGGGACTGTTTGAAATGTTTGGTAGAGGAGAGGAAAACAGTATTCACACTCTGCTATGTACCATAGTTTCCTGCAGTATTGAGACACAGATTCCTCCAGAGAGGTTTTCCTTTTCTGTGTTTTCCAGAGCTTTCACACTTATTGTGGCATTACTGCTTGATGTGGAGTAGAGGCAAAGCTTAAAAGACCTAGGAAATCGACTAATGAAATAGAAGCCATGTGGAGCTGCAGGATTAGTCAATACCCACAATAGCTTAAGCCATGGAGCCCTCAGGTCCGCGATGTATCCAGTCAGCCCTTGAGTAAGTCAGATATCTAATTTGACCATGATCCTCTTTCTCAGCAATGGAAAGGAGTAGGTTCATTTTCCATGCTTTTCTTCTTGATGCTCAGTGCAAGCTGTTTTGGGACACATTCTTCCCTTCATTTCTGCACAAAGATGCCCTTAACTGTGCCATAATTCAGTTTTGGTGAGCAGTGACTAAATTTTGTCAATCACAGAAGCACTTCTGAATCTATGGTCCATAGGCAGTTTCAGGAAATTCCTAACTTAAATGTCCCTAAATTTAAGGTGCTGATTATGGGGATGTCATATGTCAAATTTCTGGGCATGTTTTTTCCCATCTTTTCAGGGTGCACTTCTATGTAGTAACCATTCTGTGTAAACTGGTGTTGAATATACAACCTTGACTGTTCTTGTGGATCACGGATAGTTCTAGTCCTTGTTCATGGCCTTTTACTTGATCCTAATCACCTCTTGGAGTATGATGAAATGGCATGGATTCTCACCCATTCACTAAAATATACCATCAGAAGGATAAATATTTCTTAGAATTTAGAGTTTTTTAAAGCTCTTGTCTTTACTCTCTCAAGAGGATGCGCTAATGTTTTGCTTTTTAAGAGAGAGCATGTTTAGGTAAAGAGACTTAGATTTTAATTCAGACCTAATTAGTGAATGTGTGACTTTGGGAAAATTATTTCGTTTTCTGAGCTCAGCTTCATTATTGTGAAGTGGAGATAACAGTGGTACCTAATATGTGAGATTGATGCTGTAATTAAACAAATGAGTTCATGTAAAATATTTAGTATTATACAGTGCCTGGCACATTTTAAGCTCTTGATAAAATTTGGCTATTACTACTTTAGGAGTAGGGTTTTAGTCAGGATTAAATGAGATGATTTTTATAAAGTTCTTGGCATCGTGCTGGGCACATTGTATATAGTAGATACTTAATAAATGTGGGCCCCTCTTTTTTTCCCATTTAGATTCTCAACTTCACTTTATTTTCTTCCCTTTTATCCTTACCCTACCAAATGCTGTGCAGAGGAACTCAGTGTTTACAAGCTTTGATTAAAATTGTAGAATCTCCCAGCATTCAAGCTAAAAGCTAAATAAAATCTGAAGCAGTGGTTTTGCCACTGTCTGGAGACATTTTTAGTTGTCACACTTGGAGGGAGGATGATGCTAGTCATCTAGTGGGTAAAGGCCAGGGATGCTGCTAAAGATCCTACAGTGTACAGAACAAGTCTCCACCCTACCCTCACAGACAACAAAGGAATATTTCACCCCAAATGTTAATAGCCTTGAGGCTGAGAAATTCTAGTCCAGATATGTATATTCTCTGGATGTGCAGAACTCAGAAGGCTTCGGAATGGTGGCAAAATGAGGGGTGATGCTGAGTCTGGAGTTATAAATAATTGGTTAATTTATAGAATTTACTCTCCATCCAAAATAGCTGTCTTCCTCATGACAGCGATATATAAAATACCACATGTATAGTAGTATACTACATACCAAAAATGGATATGCTTTCTGGTTTTGCACAAAGATTCATTTTTAATACTCTCTTAAATCAGATGGGCATGTTTTGGGGATCCCTGGTGGGTAAACAAGGTTTTAAACTCTCAAAGGAGATCAGCATTGAGAAATTTAACAACCATAGTGAATTAATACTCAGCCACAGTTCATGATTCCTGTGACAGCCTTGTAGCCTGAAGAGGCAGGGGCTCTTGAGCCTGCTTGCAGCTCCTAGAGACTGTTAGTCAGCCAGTTGCTCCACAAGAGCATGCCAGCTTATCAGCTTAAGCAGCTTCAGTTGTAATATGGACAAGAGGTTGGTCACTGAGTTTAAAAGCCAAAGAAAAAGAATATATGAGAGAGTGTGAAAATTTAAAAATAAATCCTTTTGGATATCTTTCTACAAAGAAGCAGACAGTTTGACTGATATACCTTTGCCTCCTGTTGTCCCAAATCAAACATTGTCAGTAGTGCCTTATGTATCTCAGTAAAACCATGCCCATTCGTTGGTAACTATGGGAAAGACTACTATTTTTGGTGAGCTTGGGGAATAGTAATAAGAAGGAGAGGTCAAGATAGAGAATATTTTAATTTTTCTCCCCAGGAATATCCTATATATTTCTCATGCTACATTAAGATCATGGTTTAGTGACCTTTTGACATGGCAATAACTGTATTTTCCACGTATTTACTTCTGATTAAAGGCAGAGGACAGCTAACTAGCGAGTGAAGAACTACTGGGCCAGGAAGGTGATCCTGCTGTTTGGTGTTTTCTTTCCCCTGGAAGTGTCTGTTGATTCTAGAAGGGGGCTGAGATCCTAGAAGGTTGGATGGAATTTTTGACAGCCTTGCAGAGCTAGGGGCAGGAATTATCATTAACAACCTATCAAGTGGGGGCTCTGATGACACCCTATTCACTTTGGGCTGGGACTGTTAAGGGCTGCATCCTAGGAGTAATGGTCAACCTGAAGAAGATAGGTCCTCAAAGGGACTTAAGTTCAAACTTGAATATCTCAATTTATGTAGTCAGAATAAGGTGATCATGAATGGCACCTAGGGGCCTTGCAGAAGCAAATGGAAATAATTTTTGGAAAAGATGACATCATGATATCAACCTAGGCTTAAAATTGTTTTTATAAATAATTTTGCAGATATGATGTTTGACAACTAATAAAAAATAACCAGACGTTACAATGCAACATGAAAACAATTAAGAAAAAAAATAGAACAGGCACATAGGGGCTTCAGATATTGTAGTCATCAAAATAAACTTTAAAATAACTACAATTTTACTTTTATGTTGAAGAATTTAAAAGAGAAGAATTAGAATACTGCAGGAAACTAGAAATTATAAATAAGATCCAAATGGATATTCTAGAAATGAAAAATAAAATAAGAGAAATTAAGAACTCAATGGATGGGTTTAACAGATTTGTCAGAGCTGAGGAAAGAACTGTGAATCAGAAGGTAGGTCAATATCTAGAATGAAGCACAGAGAGACAAAAGGAGGGAAAATATTGAATACAAAAGAGACAGGAAGACACACAGGGGATACAATGAGAATACCTAACATATAGTCCATAGGAGTTCAAAAAGGAGAAGAGGGAAAGAATGAGAGCAGAGATAATATTTGATGAGATAATGACTGAGAACCTTCTAAAATTGACAAAGAACATCAAGGAAGAGGGAGAGAGGCCCTGGGAACACTAAGCTGGCTAAATAGAAATAAATGTTTACTTTGGCACATAGTAATTCAACTGTAGAAAACCAAAGAAAATAATCTTTAAAGTAGACCAAAATTACCTTCAAAGAAGTAGCAATTAGACTGAGAGCTGATTTCCAAATAGTAGCAATGCTCACCAGAAGACAATGGAATGCTTTCAATGTACAGAAATAAAATAACAGCCAACTTAGAATTATATACTCAGTGAATATATACTTTGAGAATGAAAATGAAAAGAAAAAATTTTCAGACAAATGAATGCTTAGAGATTTCTTTAGAGCAGATATTGCACTAAATAATTAAAGAGTGTTCTTCAGGAAGTAGGAACAAATGATCCTGGACCAAGGATAAAGCAAGGAATGAAGAATAAGAAAATGGAAAATGATGTGGACACATCTAAATAGATAGCTACTATATACAAAAACAATAATAATATCTTCATGGGCTTAAAGTATATATCAAATAAAAATGATAATATATAACTTGAGAAGAGAATAAATGGAGTTCAAATGTTTTAATATCCTTGATTAATCAAGATTGCAAGTTGTAATCACTAGTTAAACACTAAAAGGATAGTGACAGAACACATAACTTCCAAGAAAATAGAGGGGAAAATAGGATCATAAAAATAATCCAGTGAAGAAAGGGTGGTCTTTTCATAAATGGACTTGGACAAATGATTGTCCATATGAATAAAAAAGAAATCTGGAAACTTGACTCCTGCATAAAAATCAGTTTCAGGCAGATTGTACTCTAAATGTGAAAGGAGAAACAATAACATTTCTAGAAGATAATTTGGGAGAATGACTTCGTGATCTCAGGGTAGGTGAAGACTTTTTAAACAGACAACCAAACGTTTGAAAAAAAGAAAGAAAAGAAAACAAAAGAAAGAAAGGAAGAAGAGAAAGAAAGGAAAAAGAAAAAAAGAGAAAAGAGAAAAATATTGATAAGGTTTGGTTGCACTGGAATTAGAGACTTCTTTCATTCAAGTACATCATTAAGAGAGGGAAAAGGCCACCTTTCATTTCAGGAGAAGGTATTTGCAACACAACAATCAAGGAACGTTCATATCTAGATTTAAAGAATTCCTACAATGAATACTAAGAAGAAACCATCCAATAGAATCAATTCAATAGAAAACAAGGGACTTGAACAGACATTATAAAAAAAAGGATATTCAAAATGCCAATAAATAAATGAAAATGTACTTAATAACATTAGTCACCAGAATTGCAAGGTTCTGATTTCCTGCAGTGCAGGATATGTTTTATTTCTTTGCTTTCATGGTGGTTATGTGGGGGAATCTCTATAACAAGTACTTGAGCTGTACTTTTTCATTTCTTGCATGTTTTACAGTTAAAAACAAGGTAAATAAACCAAACAATGACCTAGTATCATACTGACAGCAGACAGAATACTGGTCCTAAAATTTTAACTGAGATTTTCCATGGTAGGTTCACTCCCGATTTATAGCTTACATACTGCATTCATAGGGTTTATAGCTTACATACTGCATTCATTCATACTGCATTCATACTGTAGTAATAACATGTCAAAACAAGAAAATGGAAATATGCCCCACTTTTTGATGCCTATTCAATTTTGGCCAATTTCCAATTCCTTGGAGATTTGAGAGTTTTATAGACATTCATCATTACAGGTCAGTTGTGAATTAAAAACTTGACTTGAGGGATCTTGAAAAACGTATACTTTGTGGGAAAATTAAGCTATGTATATTTGTAGAGTAGGATTAGGAGTGGTATTGTTTGTGGGTACCACAAACAAAAGGAAATCAGAGCAGACATTGTGTCCTCAGAGATATTTGCAAGAATTCTTTTAAGTTACTGTAACCAAAATGCAAGGTGGGTTTACTTACTTTTTGTTAATATATCACAAAACGAATCCTATGTTCTAGTATCAAGCTTTGCAGCTACTGCATTTTTTTCAATACATATAATCTGTATCATTTAAGTGCTGATAATTGTAATGAAAAGTTTTTACAAGAAAGGCTAGAGTTGTGAGAATTGTATCCTGGTGACGAGAGCCAATTGTCCTGTTGGAGAATGGTATCAGGTTGTCTTGGCATATGAAAGTACTCTGGCCATCTAAATTGCTACCATAAATCCAAAACACAAGGTATTTAACTTAAAATTGATAATGGCAGGTTGGTTCTGCTGACACGTTACTAGTCATCCCAGACCTTTTAAATGCAAATTTTATGTGCAGCTTTAATACAATACATATTGAGCATCCACCACGTGGACTTGAATATGTTAGTGCTGGAAAATTCAGCCTCTATGAACATAACACATGTGAAGAAATATGCACAGGCTCACATACTGTGACCATGGGTTGAAGGTCTCACCTGTGCTCTGCTCAGCACTGTCCATACTCTGTTCTAGTCCTCACAGTGAATGACCTTGCAAGATGGTCATTGTTATTAAATTTTTAGAGAAAATGATACTGAGGCTCAGGAAGCTTAAGTTACATCTCCAAGACCACAGAACGAAGTGACAATGACCGTGGAAAAGCAAAATATAGTTTTACCCCGTGGTTCCCAGGTATATGACAAATATCTTGTATTTTTGGCTTGTACAACTGTGACTAAACTGCACATTTGCTTTGAAAGACTAAGTCTATTTGTGTATCAATAAGGATATAATGTTTACCCTTCTAAATGAAAGTAAAGGCTAAATCTTCACTGTTCCAAAATGGGGAATGATTTGACCACCACTTGCACAGAAAATAAATGTTTCCCAAGTAAGAGAGTCAAGTAGTGTAGTGTGTTCTGTGACTGGATGAGGAAGGGCCTGTTTCCTAGTGGCATTTTCTTAGTGCTGGCGCAGGGGAACTTGATAGAGAGATGGAACAGTGCGGAGCTGTGTGGGGGTGAACGAGATGCAGTGTGCGCCCAGCTCCTACCTCATGATTGATTTTCATTGTCTCTTCCGTGTGGTAGAGAAGAAGCTTCTCTCCAGAAGAAGTCAGGTTAACGTACACCTGGAGACAGGGGTACTGAGAGAGTTTCCAGCAGTCCGGACCACAGCTGAAGGAGCAGTTAAATGTTTCCGTGATGGATGCATTCAGCAAGGTGCACTGAGCCTCCTCGGTCCACACACTACACAGAGAGGAGGAGAATAAGCACAGGCCCAAATGCCAAGGGCAAAGAAGATGTAATCAGAGGGGAACATTTGTCAGCTCCTTGACCTGAAGAATCTTCCAGATCTATAATACAACCTATTTGTTAATGTATATGTTTTTAAATAGAGCAGCTTTAGGCTAACTATAATATAAACACAGACAAACTTTGCCTGGCATCTGAGAACTTTGCCAATGATTTCCATCAGATATAGTATCATCTTTTCCAATGCTTGATTTGTTAGTTACTTTTCCTTATCAAATTCACTGGTAAGCGTAAGGCAGCATCTTTTTACATCACAACCTATACTCACCCTGCATTTCTGCATTTTAAGCTGCTTCCTGCCATGCCTTGGTCCTCACCTCGCAATGTCTGCCCAGTTTGTAGGCAGAGAAGGGGTAAGGGAGAAGGGGAGGAGAGATGGTGAAAGGATGGAGGGGCTTGAGGTCCAATGTGACAGATGAAAGGACAGTGATCTATTTCTTTAAGGTCTTTCTAATAAGGGAGAAAAGATAACTCCACCTTTTGATTATATCAAGAGCAATCACTTATTGCATCCCCCATTCACCCTAACTGGTGCTTTACCTACATTGTCTTCTTTTTTCTCCCAATAACCCTGTAGGTTAGGTATTAATTCCTTTTAAAGCTGAGTGAATTGACAGTCAGAGATATCAAATACATGCAAGGACACACAGCTAGTAAGTGATGGAAATTGTGATTCCATCCAATCCTCTATTTCTCTACTGCCTGGGCTCGTTCCATGGTGCTTCCCTTCTTCCCCACAAACAGTGGAAAAGAGGCTGTTGTTATATGCAGATGAATGGGTTCTTATCAGTGCCCTGGGATCTCTCAATCAGAAAGATTAAACAAACAAACAAACCCTCCAGCTGCCCATTGGTCAGCTTTTCATTCTAAAACATTTATAATTTTATGATCAAGGGTAATATTTGTGATTAGGAAGTAACACACCCAGAATCAATGTTTTGCTTCTGGATATAAGCTGATTACCAGAGTGATCAGAAAACATTCTTGGCAGATTAATAGCCCTTCTTTTTGCTCGACATGTGTTGACAGGGCCCCCTTTCCATGTCCAGTTTCATACCAGAGCCAGGATACTAGTACTGACCCCCTCTGGTGTGGCAATTTGTATTTTCCTGGGACATGGGTGGTCAGATTTTGCTTATTACAAGGAGGAAAAAAGTCTTAGATGGTTCTAAGCAGATGTGAGGATCTGAAAGCAGTTTTGGAGTCAGTGAACTCTTGGGGCCTGAGGCATCAGAGCTTTCACTGAGAAGGAGCACAGCTGAAGGCATCAGAGAAACAGAGCAGAGCAGCCACAAATGGAAAAGATGATGCCTTAATTTTAGCAGATTACTGTGTTTCAACTAGATTTTCCTTCTAAAATGAAAGTATTAATTTAGGTGGGGAAATGAATGCCACAGAATGATTTGATTCTCTTTTGGATTGAAACCTCAATTCTTCATTTGAAAGGGCTTTGTTTCTTTAAGCTGAAGCACTCTGAGACCTTCCCCATTAGTTATAGCAATGCTGGGCTTTCCTGTGCTCAAAGTGTCCAATTTATGGACAACAGTTAGCTAGAGATGCTGTGGAGGTTTATCATGTGGCTTACTCAGGAGGAACGCACTTGACAACTCAGTATTCAATTGCCTTTCTATCTATTCAGTAAACCTAGGGCAAATATTTAAATAAGAAGGGTTCAAAATCTTTAATTTAAAAAGTTAGTGCATAGTAGTGTTTTTCAACCTATTAGAATCACCTGGGGAACTTTAAAAGATACTGGTCAATGGGTTCCACTCCAGACCTACTAAATCTGACCCTGTGGAATGACTGTGGTGGGGCCTGGGTGTCAGTATTCTTAAAAGTTTCTCAGGAAGTTGAAATGTGCAGTTGAGAACCACTAACGTGTGGGGTGATGGAAGAGTGGGGTGTGGTGGAAAGGAATGCAGGTGGAGAATGGACAGAGGTGTGAAGAGGCAAGAATAGGGATTCTGGAATTAACAGGAAGTGGTTTTGAATCTTGGCTCTGCCGAACACTAAAGCTGTATGACACTGGGCAAGTTATATCTATCTTGAGCCTCAGTTTTGCCATTTTTATGAGTATATTCATACTTATAGAATAGTTATGGGAATTAAATAAGTAATGTATGGCAAGTCCCTGGCACATAGTAAGCAGTTTATACATAGAACTATTTTTATCTTTATTGTTAGATAATATTATTGACAAATAATATGTGCCAGGCACTGCTCAAAGTTCTTTTTAGGAAAGAGGTAAGGAAGAGGACCTCAAGATTGATAAGCTGTGTGGGAGGAGGGAGAAGGGAGACAAAAGACAGTCCCAAGCACCCAATGGCTTTACCTCTGCATGTATGAGCGCAGGAGTGTGATTCCCAGCAGAAAGTACATCATGATGGAGCACACCATCATGGCCAGTCCCAGGAGAATGGCCCGGTCCTCTCCTGCTTTCAGTGCTGTGACAGTTTTCCTTTTGTCCAGGAGGTCATGGTCCCTGATTTTTTGGTAAATGTTTCTGAGGTTGAACATAATACAGTTTTACTTGAAGTCCACAGTTAATCAACATACCCCTAAAGAGTAAGTCGCTGCTCAGGCCTTCCTAAGGCAGAGAGGCCGAGAGGGGTCCTCCAAACCCGCCTGAGTGCAATTGGAACCCAGCATGTGACTATTGCCTTCCAACACACACGTGCGCGTGCACACACACACACACACACCAACCCTGAGCAGAAACAAGTCTTCCTTCTTTACTTGGGACCCATATCTAGCTGTCAATACTTTTGCCTTTCTCTGAGTCTGAAGAAAGAAAGCAATCCCCTCAGCCCTTAAAATAATGCTTTGGGTTTGTTTCCTTTGCCAACCCCCGGCTGATCATCACTGATCTTTCTGTACTCTCTGAATACCTAATGGAGCATTAATTCAAATAAATGGCAACATATATGAGGAATCTATCAACTTAATATCTTATTTCCCCTCGGTAGTAATAGACAGAATTTATCCTGGTTAACATTTTTCTCAGGCTTAGGGTTGCTTAGGGCTCTGTTGACTTGAGATTTATAAGAAATGTGGAGATGTCCAGTGGTGACCCAGACTTCTTTTCCTGAACTGTAAACATTTGAGTGAGTTTACAAAAATATCAGTCAAATCAAGGCCAGACTCCATAAGTTTGGATAGTTTTATTAGTATTTTTAAAAATTTTCGAGCAGCAACCTATGGTAAGAAAAAAACAGATTGGAGTCAAACTGTCTCCTAGTTCAAAACCTGATTTCATGGCTTACTAGCTGTGTGATCTCTAAAACTTCCTCAGCCTTTCTAATTCTCAGTTCCTTGCAAAGTGGAAATAATGTGTAACTACATTGTTACGGTTAAATGAGATGACATAAGTAGATTATCCAGGAGAATGACTGACATGAAGTATTTAATAAATGTTCCCATTTAAAAATGGTGTGGGGAACACACCTATGGTCAGCCAATCTATGACAAAGGAAGCAAGGATATACAATGGAGAAAAGACAGTCTCTTCAATAAGTGGTTCTGGGAGAACTGGACAGCTACATGTAAAAGAATGAAATTAGAACACTCCCTAACATCATACACAAAAATAAACTCAAAATGGTTAGAGACCTAAATGTAAGACCGGACACTATAAAACTCTTAGAGGAAAACATAGGAAGAATACTCTTTGACATAAATCACAGCAAGATATTTTTTGATCCACCTCCTAGAGCAAATAAATACAAAATAAAAACAAAAATAAACAAATGGGACCAAGTGAAACTTCAAAGCTTTGGCACAGCAAAGGAAACCATAAACAAGACGAAAAGACAACCCTCAGAATGGGAGAAAATATTTGCAAACGAATCAACGGACAAAGGATTAATCTCCAAAATATATAAGCAGCTCATGCAGCTCAATATTAAAAAAAACAAACAACCCAATCCAAAAATGGGCAGAAGACCTAAATAGACATTTCTTCAAAGAAGGCACACAGATGACCAAGAAGCACATGAAAAGCTGCTCAACATCACTAATTATTAGAGAAATGCAAATCAAAACTACAATGAGGGGCTTCCCTGGTGGTGCAGTGGTTGAGAGTCCGCCTGCCGATGCAGGGGACACGGGTTTGTGCCCCGGTCCGGGAAAATCCCACATGCCGCGGAGCGGCTGGGCCCGTGAGCCATGGCCGCTGAGCCTGCGCGTTTGGAACGTGTGCTCCACAACGGGAGAGGCCACAACAGTGAGAGGCCCGCGTACCGCAATAAAAACAAAGACAAACAAACAAAAAAACTATAATGAGGTATCACCTCACACCAGTTAGAATGGGCATCATCAGAAAATCTGCAAACAACAAATGCTGGAGAGGGTGTGGAGAAAAGGGAACACTCTTGCACTGTTGGTGGGAATGTAAATTGATACAGCCACTATGGAGAACAGTATGGAGGTTCCTTAACAAAATAAAAATAGAATTACCATATGATCCAGCAATCCCACTACTAGGCATATACCCAGAGAAAAACAGAATTCAAAAAGACACGTGCACCCCAATGTTCATTGCAGCACTGTTTACAATAGCCAGGTCATGGAAGCAACCTAAATGCCCATCGACAGGTGAATGGATAAAGAAGATGTGGTGCATATATACAATGGAATACTACTGAGTCATAAAAAGGAACGAAATTGGGTCATTTTTTGAGATGTGGATGGATCTAGAGACTGTCATACAGAGTGAAGTAAGTCAGAGAAAAACAAATATCGTATATTAACGCACGTATGTGGAACCTAGAAAAATGGTACAGATGAACTGGTTTGCAGGGCAGAAATAGAGACACAGATGTAGAGAACAAACGTATGGACACCAAGCGGGGAAAGCAGCAGGGTGGGGGTGGTGGTGGGATGAATTGGGCGATTGGGGTTGACATGTACACACTGATGTGTATAAAACTGATGACTAATAAGAACCTGTTGTATAAAAAAATAAATAAAATACAATTCAAAAAAATAAAAATAAAAATGGTGTGGGGAGCTACAGCTTTATGACATGGACATTGGAACATCCCAAAATTGCTGTTCTTCTCCAAAGAATTTCTAAAGGACAGAATATCAAGGCAGTGAATAGTGTAGAAAGCTTATGAGTGGAGGGTTGGATTTGAAATAAGGTCTGGCAGAGAAGGCAGAAAAGAAGTGAGAAATTGCTGGGGGTGCTGGCTGGTTGGAGAAGGAAGAAATATGGGAAGGAAGGCAATGCTCAAGGATTCTGGAAACACAGGCAACCAAGAAGCCACGGAGAAGGGAGCTTTGGATTGCAGGGGTGTGGGAGTGGGGGAGTTGCTGGCTTTTAGGGCTTGGGGACAGAGAGGAGGACACATAGAATGCTGAAAATGAAGAAAGAAGCTCTTATGCCATTTTTATTTTAAGCTTCAGATAAAAAGCCAACATACACGAGACAGACTTCAGATTTTCCTTTTAAATTTTCATCACTAGTCACTCTCGTTGCTTGAAAAAGAACTAGAATCCAGTGTGGAACTTTGCAGAGGAGGAAAGAGATGCCTGTTATTTGTATAATTGTGTGTATATTCAGGGATTCTATTCAGCTTCATGCTCCAGGATGGCCTTACTGGTGTTTATGGCTGGCATACATTCTGGGGCGCTGGTTCATTCTGGACTGGTTGTTAGATATTTTGATTTCCTATAGAAGTGTGAGAACATGTATGTACTTAGTGTATTTCCAAAAGGTTTTAAGGAAGACTATATGTTAATCTGGTTATTAGAGTATAAAATTAATGGATTAGTTTATTATCATTATTGCTATTATTTAAAAATTCTCTTCTTGAGGTAGTTTATATAAATCTTACTCTTTCCTTGAGGAGTGGGCCCTTTATAGTAGGAGAATCATAGCTAAATAGAGGCCTTTGTTCCTCATCTTTTCATGACCGTGTCCTTCCTGCCTCTTTCCCACCAGCACTCACTCATGGCCACTCATTCTCCTCATGGCCAGAAGCTCTGAGAGCCCATCTTTTTTATTACTCTCCAGCTCCCAAGCCCAGTGCCTCTGGACTAGCTAGCTGGCTGGCCATCTTGCAGGCTTTTGACTTCCTCAGGTTAGCCACCACCCATCCTCTAAGTTTCCCCATTCTTTTGTGAGATTTTCTTTGGAAAATGTAGGATTTATATCAAAGCTCTTAAACTTGAACCTCTATGAACCCGAATGAAAAAAAAAAAAAATCAATGCCCATTCAGTTAAAGCCAGACTTCTGAAGCAAGAAGAGACAGGCTGAGTCTGAGTGGCTTCAAAGGCCTGCTGTAAAATAATAATCTTTTGTTACTTTCCTGTTGTTATTTATCAAAATGTATTTAATTCTAATGGCTGCATTGAGATTTGGATTTCCTGCAGGTGGGCAACAGCAAGGAGGGAGCAATAGTCTCAGCTCCAGAGTAGTAGGCTGTCACACTGCCTCACTTACATCAGTCTACAACCATAAAAGAGATGCAGTGTAATCAGTCCGTTATGTTACTAGAACAAGAAGAATACAAAAATGATTCAAATGGGTAATTTAAAAACAAATCACAATTTGGAAGTGGTTAACAAATGTTCTTCACGTGCTCTGGGATGTGTAGAGAAGAGGGGAAATTATTGGTTTCCATGCAGGCTAAACACATCTGGGAAATCAGGATATTACTCAGCAAAATGAAAGTGGGTGAGTGAGGTGGGACATACTCATGAAATTCAACAATAATGAATTTATTGCTAATTGAATTAATGGATAAGTTAAGGAATGAATGAATAATTTGGAGGAATAAAGATTCAGTTAAAGTCTACGAACTTATTTTGAATGCTGGTAACCTCTAGTTATTGTATGTGGCCCCTACCCAACAGGAAGACCAACATGAAAAAAAATATCAACATAGGGTAGTAAATTCAATGATGGAGCCATTCACAGCATGAGTGTAGAAGAGGAGTAATTTTCCCAGCCTGAGAGAGCAGGACAGGGAGCAAGGATTAAGGTTAGGGAAGGCATCCTGGAAGAGAAATGCCTTAAACAGAATCTTCAAGATTGAATCCAAGTTAGCTAAATGACACAGGGAATCAAGGGCATTTCAGACAGAAGGAATCACATGAACAAAGGATGGAGATTTGCAACTACATGCTGACTGTCAGAAACTACACAAATTTTATTATTACTCGGATGAGTGTGGGACAGGGGAAATGGGGCAGATGAGTTTGGAGAGGTAGTAGGTTATGAAGAGTTTTTGTAAGTCATTTAAGGAACTTGGCCTTTATCCTGTAGTTAATGGGAAGATGGCAGAGGTTGACATGATCAGAACTGAGTTTCAGAATGATCACTCTGGCTTCAGGGTGGAGATTAGATTAGCGATGGAAGCAGACTTAAATCAGAAAGAAGAATTAGGGGATTGTTACTATAGTGTTGGTAAAGGATGATGAGGGCTGGATCTAGGATCGAGGTAGGATAGATGGAGAGAAAAGGATGTATGGAAAAATATCTAGGAGATAAAACTTCAGGATTTGGTGACTTATAGAATATAGGGGATGATGAGGAAGTGAGAAAAAGGATATAGTTTAGATTTATGCCCAAGAACTTAACTTGGACGACTGGGGAAATAGTAGAGGGTGTTAAAGCAGGGGTCCTTATTTTGCTATTCTTCCTGGTTCCAAAGGGGGTGTTTTTGCTGTCCTGGATAAGAAGGGAGAGGCTGATTGTTCATTTATAGATTCTCTCCCCCACAAACATAGTGTCCTGAGCTCAGGTGAGGATTGACTAATCTGATTGGTGAGATAGGCCAGAGCCTGACAGTCAGAGACCCTGTCTACATTTTGGGTGAGACTGAAGATCACTGTTTATGAGTGGCACAATTGTTTTCTCACCCTTTTGGACTTGCCTTTGTTCAGGCCTGGTGTGCCTTGGCCTCGCTATCTCTAGGTAGTAAGCCCCAGGTGGGGAAGGGAGTGTCCATAGCCTGAGACTAAGTGGATTAGTGAGGTGCCCCTCCTATGCCAAGTTGTCTTCAAAGCCGGGGGAATGAGCATGATGCTATATTTTGGGCCTCAGGCCTAAACATCATCCTTCATACTAGGGAGCCTTGTACTTTGGGGGTTGCTCCGCCACTACTAACAGAGTGGACAGCTCATCTCTCTTTGGCTCTTTGTGTCTATTCTCTGTGGAATCTTCTTAAAAAGGGTAGGGGGAGAAATAAGGGAATGAAGGCTAGAATAGTTCATTGAAGTAGAGCTCTCAGGAGGAATAATGACTCTGGGTCATGACTATAAAATAAGTTTTGAATATGGGGGATATTCAACCGTAGGTATAGAGCAGGAATTTGGATTTATGATTCTGAAGCAGATCTAGCCTTGGTGTATACTGGCGAAGCAGTATGTTTAAGCTCTGTTGGAGCAGCTGTGGCTTCATGGTTCATGGTGAACCATGAATCAGTACGGTGGATACAAATCAGCATTTATACATGTTGGCAATAACAAATAGTACATATGTGCAGTCTTTTCTACATATACAGGGAGCATTCTGCCCAAATCCTTTTGGAGAATGTGAGTTATTAATAAAACTACAAGACAAATTCAAGTATAACAAAATATTTTGTATAAAAAAGTTTAATTGTCCAATAAAGCTTTATATTTACCTCAAGCCATAGTCAACACAATACAATTTTATTTCATACTCCATATTTGGATAGTTTTTTAAAGTTTGATAGTAGTCCTGTGGTTCACAAGCAAATTATTTATGAGGCTGTACATACACAAACATGGATATAAAGAGTAAAATATGCAAGAAAAAAATTTTTCCTTGGGCTTCACTCATTTAAATTCAGATTTCCTTGGTATTTAGCCTGCAGGAAGAAAACTATTCATGTTAAGGCAGGGTAAATGTCATTTATTAATTCATTTGTTTATTCATTTGTCAGCATTTTAAAGTCTTCATAAGATGAAACATACTGTGCCAAGTTCTGGGGAATACAGAGTGAATAAGACATGTCCTGAGGGAGCTGGGTGAGATACCAATCATTACAATGCATTGTAAGGAGACTTATTGTAATGAGTACAGAAAGGAAGCAAGTCAATATGCTGGGCACTGATTTGCCAAAGGTTCAGTTACTGAATGGCTAATGCACCATGATTAGCCAATTTGCCAATTTATTGAAGGATCACTTTGCCAGATGAATAATTTGCCCACTTAGTCACAGATTTAACAAAGACTTATTTTAAGGAGCATTGTTTTAAGTGTAGTAAATTAATATGAATATATTTTCTTAAGAATATTTTAAGATGATATTTTAAAAATACATTGAATTATATTCTTCTTATAATATGTTCTTTTTAACAGTATTTTAAGATCTGTTTGTTTTTTTTTAAAAGCTAAGTAAGTTTCTGAGGTAGGTTTAGTCTCTTTATAAATATATTCTTATGAATATATTCATAGATATATATTTTTTGAATATGTGTATGAATATATTCTTCTAATAGATATAGCAAAAATTTAGCATTTCATATGGGAGCCTTTCCGTTTATAATGATTTTATTCAAGTCCTTTTTAGAGTTATTTGCTGTTTTGCTAACATTTTAGCATCACTGAGATTCTTGTACAAATTTCATGACTTTGATAGATTTGGCAACTTTATCAATTAACCAAAATTTGTTTCTTTTAACTATTCATAAGATTATGGTAATTGATTTTGGGTGGGGAATTTTTAACAGCTTTTTGAAGTGTCTGCTAAGTTTTATTTGAACAGTTTTATTTTGTCCTTATAACAAAATGTTTAATTTGTCTTTGCTCTTGTCCTATTATTGGAACAGGAGGGATCTGGACAAGATTGGTGGGACCCTCTGCTGGGGGAAAGTTGAAGAGCAGAATCAGCATAATGCAGCCTGGCCTGCTGATCCTAGAGAGAGGGAAACCCAGGGGCAGAGAGGAGAGGAAACAAAGAATAGAGAGAGCAGTAGGGCATGGCTGGGTTGGGGGAAGGGGAGGAAGACCTGAGAACAGGGGACCCTGAAAACAGAGGGTGTCTGGAGCACAGGGAGGAAAAGACACAGGGGCTGAGAGATAGAGGGACAATGGCTGCAGAGACTGAGAGGCAGAGGAGGAGAGTCTCAAGGCCCCAAATCTGGGTCCCCTGCAGTCTTTTTGGTTCCTATTAACCCATAGAACTATGAGGGTTACAATGATTATACAAAGTTTTTGGTAAGTAACTAAATTTGATAAATTCACCAAAAAGATCAACTGGCAAATGGATTAGTATTTGGCAATTTGGCTTCAGGCAAATTGGCTATCACTGTATTGGACACTCCTTGAACTGGGCATTCAGTAGATTGGTGATGGATAACTTGGCTCAGGACTTGATTTATGAACATGAATGTTTTAATTCATGTTTAATTAAACCAAGGTGGCCATAACAGTTTAAGTGGTGATGGTTAAAGGATTCAGTAATAGACTGAATAAAATCTCCAATGAGCAAACAATTGATAAGGGGAATAGGGTAGCTGAGAGTGGTTGGATTCCAGGATCCAGTGAGTGGGGGATGGCAGGTAATGAGCTGGTTAGATAGGCAGGGGTCAGAGATAAAGGGTGTTGTATGTCTTCTGAAGTTAGAGGAGCCACTAAAAGAATTTAAGCAAGAAAGTGATATAATTAGCTTTGTACTTTAGAAAGATCACTCACGTTAGTGTGGTTGGCTGTTTGGAATGGTTTATTCCTGGAGGCTAAGAGACTGATTCTGAAACTCTCCCAGCATTTCGGGTGTTAAATAGGGGTTGAAAAAAAAGCAGTGGTAGAGAAGATGAAAATTTAGATATGGGCATCATTTGTGTCCAGAAGTAACTATGAACACTGTGGGCTTTAATGAGACTCCCTAGGTAGTCAGAAACAAAACTCAGCAAGGGTACTAGAACTTGGAAAGGGCAAGAAGACAGATCTACAAAGGGTCCCAAAGCAGTCAGAGAGGTGAGGGGCACTGATAGGTGCAGGAAAGAGGAGGGAAGGTGGGAATAAAGAATTATGTATATCTGTCATAACTTGGGGAGGCCCTTCAGAAACCTAACTGTAGTAACCATAATACTTAACATACTAAATATTTATATTTATGCCTCTCTGGCCCAGTGAATATTGAGTGGCTCAAGAGTTAGAGCCAGACCACATTCATCTTTGTAGGTTCATTCTCTTGCATTTATTAGGCTCACAAAGTATGTTCCTTTATGTGGGCTAGAAAAGGCTTCAATATTGAGCCTCCCTACACTGAGGCAGCCAGTGTAGGGAGGCTCAATGGCCAAGTGAAACCAAGTAAATCAGAGAACCATGGCTAGAACAGACTCCTGGCTTCTCTCTTCCTATCAGTGCCCATTGTACTCTATCACTATACATTTAGTATTCCTTCTAGGAAAATTTCAAGCTTTTCTGGCACTGAGAGCTCTAGTTTCCAGACTTCAAGGAAAAGTGCCTTCTCTTAGATCCTACAAAGTGAATCTGTGGGGCAATGGATTGCTGAACGCCAGCTGAGTTGAAACAGGCAGAGTTGCTATGTATCTTTGCCCCAGGAGCACTCAACTCATTATCTCATATGGCAGAGCTGAGAGTGGCATGGATTAAAACAGCCATTGTTCTGCCTTCCGCCCACCAAAGTCTCCTATGTTTTTGAGATGTATGTACATCCTCACCTTCTATTAGTTCTATTAGATAGAACTAAATAATCTTAAATGTTTATATTAGTTAAGAAGAAAGCCTGAAAATTAATGTGCTAGGCATCCAACATAAGGAGTTATGAAAAGATTAATAGAATATATTAAAAGAAAGTGTAAGGAAGGAAATAATAACCATGAGTAGAAATAAATGGAATAAAAGATGCACTGTATTAAAGAATCAATGAAATCAAAGATTAGTTTTTTGAAAAGACTAATGAAATAGACAAACCTCTGATGAGACTGATTAAGAAAAACTAGAGAAGACTCAAATAAATATCAGGAATTTAAAAACCGTAAGTACAGATACAGTTAGATTAGAAAGATAATAGAGGATATTAGAAACAACTTTATAGCAAGACATTTAAAAACTTTGATATATGATTTACTTAAATATATAGCAAATTCTTACAAATGTATGGCTTAGTGAAACTGCTTTGAAATAGCTAGAAAATCTAAATAGTTCTAAATCATTAAAAATTGAATCATCAATTTAAAATATCCTCATAATGGAAATACCAGGCTCTGATTATTTATAGGTAAGTTCTACCTAGATTATACAAATCATTCGGAGGATCATATTCAGAAAAAGACTTGGTGACATAAAGATGCAAATTTACCACAAATTAATAGCTTTCATAAAATTCCAATAAAAATCACAAGAGCTTTTGTGGGAAGTGGGGTATGACTGGACAAGCTGATTCTAAAATAAGTATGGGAGTGCAAACATCTAAGGATAGCAAATACAATTCTAATTACAAAAGAACAAGGTGGGCAACTTTTATACCAGATATCACGATGCATTATAATGCTAATGTTTGTAAGCTCAGGGGTGGTGTTTGTCTGAGGTAGACAAAATTGACCAGTAGGACAGAGTAGAGATCCAGAAGCATATCCATGTGTATGTGGAAACCTAATATATGATACGTGTGTACTTTTAGATCATTGAGGAAAGGACAAACTATCCAGCAAAAGGTGCTGGACAATTGGTTATCTATACAGAAAAAAATAGATGCCTAGTTCACACCACACACAACAGTAAACTTCAGATGATTAAGGCCTTAATTGTGAAAGGCAAACCTACAAAATATTAACTGTATCAGAGCATACCCTTTTGAACTTGGGATAGGAAAGGATTTCAAAATGTTGAAAAATTGCTGAGAACACATTAAAGTTAAGACCATGTTTATGAAAAGACATCATAAAGTGAAAATACAAGTAAACTGGGAAAAGCTGTTTGCACACAAAGGGTTAATAGAGACTTTTATAAAAGTTTTTAATAGTTTATATAGCATTTTGAATTGTTGCTGCAGGAGGGTTGGTGTATTTGGTCTACTATACTGTCAGAAAAGGAAGTCTCATTGTTATTTCTCTCCTCCATCTCTTTCCCCTCTCCTGGAACTCTTATCATTCACATGTAACTTTCTGATCCTTCCTCTTAAGATTTCCATCTCTTTGTAATTTTTCCTCTGGATTTTGAGATATTTCTTTCACTTTATCTTCCAGTTGTCTCATTTTGTTTTCAACCATTCTCAATGGTTACCTTTCTATAGTCTATTAAATTTTTTAAATGAAAGAAAACAGACTTTTATAAAGAATTCCTACAAGTCAATAAGAAAAAGACAAAAATCCAATTAAAAATGGGCCACATGTTAGAACAGGCACTTTACAGAAAAGGACTAGGGACGTAGACTCAGTCTTATTACTAATCTGACAAATGGGAATTGAAAGCACAATACCCTCTGGATTGATGAAAATTAAAACCCCTAAAACTCTAGAGCAATGGAATCATATCTATAGCTGCTTTGGAAAGCAATGACATTGCCTGGTGAAGTGGGAGCTGTGCATACTTTTGAATCAACAATTCCCAAGTTAGGTGTAAAACTTAAGAAATGTTTGTACATATGTACAAGGAGACATGAACAAAAAGTTTTATAGCAGCATTGTCAGTACAAAAAGAACTGGAAATAATGCCAATGTCTATGAGAAGTAGACTGGATGAATAAATGGTGGTATATTCATATAATGGCATACTACACAGCAGACGAAATAAGCTACAGCTAGTCACATCAGCACTGATAAATCATGGGACCATGTTTGGTGAAAACAGCGAGTTGCAGAACAATTCATATGGTATGATTCCATTTATTTAAAGTCTCCAAACATTTAGAAGTAAACAATGTATTGTTTGAGCATTCACATGTGACAAACTCATGAAGAAAAACAAGGGAATGATAAACAGGAGGGTGGTTATCTCTGGGTGGGGGCAGGGATAAGGAGGGGGACGCTCTTAGGGAAGCACCCTCAAGGGCTTCAAAAATTCTGATTGTTTTAGTTTTTAAGCTTAATGAAGGGTACTCAGATGTTTATTATATCATCATTCTCTGTATGGTAACATGTGATAAATGTTCCTTTATACCAATTCAATATTTAATATAAACAATCCAAAGAATATTTGATAAACACTCAGTGGTAATGTCCTTGGCTAATAACCTCTCTCTTCTTTAATTTTTAAATTAGTTATTGCTGCTCTTGTTTTATTTTGCCTCCTGCGATTTAGAGATTAACGTCAGCTCACCTAACAAAGAAATTTGTTCAGAGAAGAAAAAGTATTCCTTCACATTGCTGGCATGTGGAATGGAGGATAAGGATAGAAACCAGTGTTTTGCTTATAGCAGAGGATCAGAAAAAGGACTGGCTTTGCATTAAAATAATGAAAAAATGTAAAGTTGACTTCAACTTCCCTCGAACCATAAAAATTAGGTTTCAGAATTTTCAGTGGACTTTTACTTCCACTTAGTTGCTCTGCCTGTCTGTAAGCTTATTTCTTGATGTTGCATCTCTTGAGGAATCCTAGGGAAGCCAATATCCTGACAAATTTGTCTCTGGTCTCAGAATAAGGCAGTGTGGAGTGGAGCCAAGGGATTTTGGCTGCCTGGCCTCTGGGATTGCCGGGGGAATACAGTTGGAGAAGCTGAACACACAGAGGCCAGGTTTGCAGAATAAGAAACTGAGGGTAGAACAGTTACCAGCAGTTCTGGGCAGTGCTTCCAGACAACCTAGTTAATTTATTTGCAAATAATTAACTTGAGGACCTTAATCATCTAGATTTATTATCAACCGTCATTACTTTCCTTATCACCATGATTACTGCCACCAAGAGTATTAAGCAGAGCAATAGCTGCTGTTTAAAGTCAGTTTTTAAATCTGAGTCTTGTTCCATAAGAGTCTGTGAATTAGGCGGTGAAGACAGAGATGTGGTTAAGAAAGAGGTACAGGCAAATGAACCAACATCAAACTAAGGATACTGGCTTAGTGTCATTCTATTGCTGTATTCTTTGCCTGTTTTTCCATTTGTCTTTGACTTTGTAGGCCAAAGTCATGCAGATTGATTTCATAAGCCTTGGCATCCCCATCCCATAAATAAAACTTGCTGAAAATGATTTACTTAGAGTCAATATTTTAATTATTTAAAACCCTATAGTTACTGAAATCATGCTTTGAAAATAAAAACATAAGAGTTTTATAGAATCTTACTGGTGTAGGATATGAAGCTAATTATTTGCTCCTTTTAATGCCACAAATATTGCCAATATATCATATTCACATATTCACATATTTATTATCTCCTGTGATATATAATTTTCAGCTCTGTTTTATCATAGTTTCCCCCTGTGGGCTTGGTTGTTCACTGCTGCTCCGAATATCTCATGTTTGACAAGGGCCTATGTAAGCCATGGGGTGTGGGGGAGAGAGTACAACCTTGGGTTTGAATCTTAATTCAATCACTGGCTAGTTGTTGCACCCTTGGAAGTTACTTAAACTCTCTAAGCCTCAGCTTTCCCAACTGTAAATTGGGCATAATAATCCTTATCTTACAAATTAGAAGAGAACAGTTTATGAAAACATGCAGTGCAGAGTAATTGCTTCTTAAATGTTAATCCTTTTGTCTGTAAAAAATTTATATATATAGAAAAATGTATTTAATTAAATTACTCATTGAGAATAAATAGAAGTTGAAACAAATACATCATGCTTCACCTGCTCTGATGAAACCTTCAAAATCTAAGGAGGACTGGCCATTGACAGTCACACTATTCCTGTAGGGCAACAAAATCTCTGCCTTTCTGCACCATCAATGGTAGCAACCTTTTTTTTTTTTTTAAAGAAATGAGGAAATTTCATACAAAATATGGAATTTAAAAATGATACAAAATTTCAGTCTTATAGTAAAGCTCTTGCTGAAAGATGATTCAACTTAGTTGCTTGAAAGCAAATGAAAAATAACTTGATTAAGCATTGAGAAAAAGCATGTGAAAACCTATTTTACTTAAACATCATATCATTTTTTCCATAGTTAAGATAATATAACATATTACAAAGCATTTGGAAAATGGAGGAGTAAGAAGCGTACTTTTCCCTCCACGCCTTTTCCTATGTATATATTCTTTTGTGGCTGCAATTATAGTATGTATGCACTTTTCCAACTTGATTTGTCAGTTAATATTATGCCAAAACATTTTTAACTGCTAAGTGATACATTACATTCCATGATTTATTTAACAGATTTTCTATTGTGAATAAATTGCTTCCAAATTTTTGCTGTAACATGTAATTATTGTGAAGAACAGTTTTGCCTTTAGAATTTTTAAAGGATTTTATCTGTAGGGAAATACAGATTTTTAAAAGGAAAAATAGAAGTACCAGCTATAAAATTTACACTCAAGTAAACCTCCCTGAGGTCCTTCTTCTTGTGCCCACATTTATCAATCCTGATTTCTGTCAGATTCTGCAGGCAGGTGAGCCTTGCCTAAGCTGCAATATGTTGGTGTAGGCAGTTGTGTTTAAAATTTAGCTTCATCAAACCCAAATAATAGTACCAGGTCAATAAGAAAGAGAGAGATGCAGGAGAAAAAAAGAAAGAGAAACCAAATATTAAAAATGGCCAGAGAGGGCTTCCCTGGTGGCGCAGTGGTTGAGAGTCCGCCTGCCGATGCAGGGAACACGGGTTCGTGCCCTGGTCCGGGAGGATCCCACATGCCGCAGAGCGGCTGGGCCCGTGAGCCATGGCCACTGGGCCTGCACATCCAGAGCCTGTGCTCCGCAAGGGGAGAGGCCACAACAGTGAGAGGCCCGCATACCACAAAAAAAAAAAAAAAAAAAAAAAAAAAAAAAAATGGCCAGAGAATTTTATGAATGTATTTACTCCCAAGTTGGAGGGCTGGGTTGAGCTGCATAATTGTCATTTTGTCTTTCATTATCACTGCTTTTGCCCTTTAATTTTTTTTCTTATTCCCCCATTCCTCCCCGACCCCAGGCTATTCTTCCAAGGAGTTTGAGGGCTCCATGGACTTGTCTATCCTTTTTTCATTCTCTCTTAGCTTTTGCTTTCCTTCCCTGCCATATGTCCACTGCCTTGAAATGCAATTTTCATTATTTCAGTTCAGTATTTATTGAGCACTTACTATGTGCCAGGTATGGTGGTAGGAGGTGAAAATTCAGGGGAGAGTAAAACACAAATTCTGTGCTGATCAAGAGGATAGTGGGAGGTTCTGATTGGATGGATATCTGAAGGCAGAGGTACAGTTAGCTAAGTGACCAGTGTGTGTATATGTGCATGTGTAAAGGGCATTTCTGACAGGGAACAGCCTTTGTAAAGCTACGTGTTAGGAGTGAGCATGGAGAATGCAAGGAGGAGGATGGCTAAAGTGTCTAAAACCCCACCCCCTCAATGTAGAGCCCATCCCACATTAACACTTGCAAAATATAAAGCTCAGTTGCCTAATGCTTTCTCTTTGGCATACTCTCTGGGTATTCTGGTTAAATGATTCTGAAAAGCCTCCAGAGTCCCAGTGATTTACCTTTTCTCATCATGTCTGTAAGATGAAGAGGTCCGGCCACTGGTCCATATAAACATCTTAGAGGATGTTGGTCCAGGGGCTCCTTTCCTTATGGTGGAAGTCCTGGAAGAATGGCGAAAAGACCTAGAAGAGGTACACACTGAAGTTAAATACCGTACTTAAAGTTTGGGGAACTGTGTATCAGTAGCAACCAGTAAACTCTCAGTGGATTGACCATGTTAAATAAGACCAGGTTTCTGTTGCTGTAGGGCAGTTGTTCTCAACCCTGGCTGCACGTTAAAATCAACTGGAAATCTTTTAAAAAGCACTGAAGCCTGGGTGCCTCCCTCAGAAATGTGCATTCAATTTTTTTTAAAGCCTCCTAGTTGTTTCTAATGCACTGCTAGGATTAAGAGCCATTGTGTTAGGGAAACACAGTTTTCTAATTGATGTTATTAGCATATTCCCTCTAAGATGTCTCCTCCAAAAATATAATTTGGTACAGTTTATTATTCTATATTTTTCCAAAATTTTGGTTCAGGTTTGTTTCTATTTTTTTTTCTATTTCTCTGTTCCTCTTCAAACTGTTTTCCTTGATGCTGACAGATGTGACATCTTACTGACGAGAGATCATCTTTTAAATGTGTTCAACTGTTGCCATATCTTTGGGTTCATCCCTTGGCAGTTGAGTCTCGGAGAAAGTCATGGCAGCAGCGGCAGTAGATATTCTCTGGCTCCTAACGGCCAGGTTTATAGGATCCAGAGTCAAGATATTAGAGGACTGTTGTATTCTTTTGGTCATGACTTGGCTTGGGGATTAGTTCTGTCATCTTGAAGTTATAAATATGAAATATCACAGAAATCTTAATCACATATAAAAGTTAAAATGATATTTAACAAATAGAACAAAGGAAGGAGGAAAGGTGATTCCTTCATGGATGCATAGTCACTCGTGGCTTTCCTTTTGGTTGAGCACAGTATTAATGGTAAGCATGAGATTGGAAATAATATTAACTACTATATACTGTATTAGATACATGCCAGACAGTTTGCATATATTATCTATGTATATATCACGAAATGTATATGCCTATATCTGTGTTATGCTCATATTATGAAAACCCTGCAAGGTAGATAATGCTATTATTTTTAGATTAAAAATGATGCTTCTAGGAGATTTAGAAAAGGTGGACCCATGTCTACTTGTCTCCAATACTCATGCTTTCTGGGGAAAGACACATTACTGTCTAGCCCAGTGATTCTCAACGTGCATACGAATTACCTGAGGATCTTGTGATCATGCAGATTCTGATTCAGTGAGTCCAGGGAGGGGGCCCAAAATTCTGCATTTCTAACAAACTCTCAGTGATGCTGATATTGCTGGTCTGCAGGAAACACTAAGCAGCCAGGGCTCAGAGCATGTACTCAGAGTCAGTAATTGGTTAGTGGCCCCACTTTTTTTTTAAAACTAACTAGCTGTGTGGCCTTGAGAAAGTCACTTATCTTTTCTAGGGCTTAGTTGTTTTTAATCTGTAACATGGAAAGTTTGAAATTGATAACATCTGAAATCCCTCTCAGCTCCAAAATTTTGTGACTCAGTAAATTGAAAAATCAATGGAAGTGTATTTTAAATCATTGTCTACTGACTTTCTGGAAATAGATCTGGAAATAGATCTCCTTCTGTAACCCTTGGGTCAGCATCAGAGATAGAAGGAACAGAGGCTATGGGAGATGGCTGGGGTTTGACAACCTTCCACCTTGGTCTCCCAGGATGAATGACCAGAATTAAAAGATATACCTGAATGGATGCCCTAGACATTTTCAGAAAGATTTAGAAGTTGAATCTGCTAGCTCTTTAAATGACTTGGATATGGGATATTTAAAATTATTTAGGTTTCCTTTTGAATATCTTTAAAACACATAAAATAGAATAGGAATTAAATTTGTTATTAAAACTAGTCAGTTTTCAGGAAATAAGAATGATTTTAATGTAAGCTGAATGAACTACTTCATAAGAATGAGGATTGGCTTAAACTTTCAGGAAGCTATTTCAACATTGACTCTGGTGGCATCTTCTGATCACTTTAGTCACTCCTCAAGGATTGGGTTGGAGCAGACAAAGAAAAGTGTCACACGTTCAGTTCAGGGAAAGCAATAAATTACTGAGCTCCCATCCTGTTACTGGTTATTAGCCAGCATTTAATAGACACACAGTCCATATTATAAATGCTTTGAAATCATTCAAAGTGAAAGGGGTTGCAGGGATTTTAATATACTTAGGATACTCTTCAGACTGTGTGTCATTATTTCAGCATTGTACCCTTGCTCTGTTGTTTGAAGATGATACAGAAAGGAAGATATGAAGGGTATACTTATTCTAATTAACTGTCTAAAATTTGTTGGAAAGGACTTAATGACTCTTCAGCTTATCCTAAGAAGTGGATTTGGAGTTTTTCCACCCCAGTTTTCTTTCACAAAGACAAACTGTTATTTAAAACCTGCTAAGTTTGTTGTTAATTAAAATTGAAGGGAGTAGCTGCTTTAAGGATAACACAATAAAGGTTCTGTAGAGGTTGAAAAAAGTTCCAGGCTTCAGAGAAACACCGAGAATATGTTAATGGGAGCTGGTTTGGCGGTTCCCTCAGCTCAAATGCAGCCCTCCTGAGCTCCTCAAGTAATCACTTCAACTCTGCTCACTTTATAAGACAAGGAGCATCTCATTTGAATTGTGGTTAGGAAAGTGATATAGAGACAAAGAAAGCACTTTATAAAATTTTGCAATTTGGAATCTTAGCATGAAAAAGAGATCCGTGTTAGTGGATGCACAGGCCCGAGGGCAAGGGGAGGAGACCTGGATCTAATTCCATCATTAAATGACCTAGGAACTGGGGTGAACCTGGCTGAGCCATGACTATATGATTGCAGATGAGTATAGTTTGAAAACTAGATGTCCTAGAAGACATAATCTTGGCCTTGAGTGAAAGCAGGAGTCAGGGAGAATGTAACAATTTCTTTGCCTCAGGAGTTTATAAAGGGTCCCTTTCCATCTCTCAAGCACACACCTCGGTGGGCTTCTACCTCCCTGACTCAGTTCACACTTTCTCTCTGCCTGCCTTTCCTACCAGGTGAGTGCGTGCCTCTGTTTTCAAGGCCATCTCAGATGTCATCTCTTCTGTGAAGTCTTTTCTGACTCACACAAACAGCTTCCTCAGCTCTGCTTCCAGTTCTTGGTACTTACCTCTGTTAGAGCAATGCATTCCAGGGCAGGGCTGTGTCTTATGCATCTTTTAGCGCAATGCAGGATACACGGTGACACACTGGTTGTGTTTGCTGCCTGCCTTGACCATGTAAGTGTCTATTATTGGAAAGCCTGACTGAAACAGTGCATACATAAAACATTGACCAGCTTAAACTGGTTTTGTTTCCCTAAAACATGTTGTTGATTAATCAGACCTGGAGTTATTTTACAGAGACAGCACTGCATGTGCAAGACAGGAACTCGTGTCTCCAGGATAACCCTGGACCAAGAATCTTCAGTCTGTGGAACTCAAAGAATAGACATTTGTCACCAGAGACCTTTATGAAGCGAGAAGTCCTTCAATAAAAAATCTGTCTTCCAGCAGCACCAGTAGTTTATATGGACTGATTCGAGACTCGTCAGTCAACTTCCAAGTTTGAAATTCCTCTAACCCTTTAAATTTCACCTTGATCCCTGGATCTGGGAGACAGATTTGAGAGCCTTGCTTCCTGTCTTCTTGCTGGTCACCCTCACAGTGAAGCTCTTTCTTTTCTCAAAAGCTGCTGCCATTTTATTGGCTTTTATGGGCTTTGGGCAGCGAACCCTTGCTTGGTAACAAGACCATGGGTGCTGACGTCGGCCTCCTGTGCTGTGGCTCACTACTGCTGGCTGCAGCCACCCTCTCCTTCCAGATCCTTTCCTTAGTTCGGGATGCCGTTCCTTCTTCCCACTCCCCACCTCCTCTCTTTCCTTTTCCTGATTGTCCTGCTCCCTCTGTCTCTTTTATTGACTTGGACTCTGTTGCTTGCTGTATTATCACTCAGTAAGGTTTTCTTTAGAAAGGGCAGCATGATCTAATGAGAATATGAACAGGAGAGTCAGACGGGGACTCTTTGTTTGCCTCCTGGCATCACCACCTACCAACTGTGTGACTTTGAACAAGTCAGTTTAACATCTTTGTGTCTTAGTTTCCCCAGCTGTGAAAATGGGAATAATAATACTTGCCTTTCTGGGTTGCTTGGAAGATTAATGGGTTAATAGATGCAAAAGTACCTAAGGTAAATCAAGGCATATGCGAAACATTAGTTTACTTCTTTTCCCCTTGTTAATAATTTTAAGAGCAAATGAATTGGATTTTATATTTTTTGTAAAAAAAATCCAGTTAAGGTGCTTTGTACTTGTACATTGAGAATATTGATTTTTTTTTTCTTATGGGTCAGTGGCAGAGGGAAAACAGTTTTCTGAGATATTGAGATAATGACGTGTGAAATACTTCCTCATTCACTTTGATACCCATCCCAGCAAGAGGAGAATAAACGTGGTGACTCTGAACACTGGCTGAACAGTATAATCATCAGGCAGAATTAAAAAAAATCCTGGGGACTAGATCTCAAGCCAGACCCGTGAGAATCTCTGGGGGTGGGTCCCTGGCATTGGAATTTTTAAAAAAGCTTCCCAGGTGACTCTGGTGTGCAGCCAAGGTGGGAAACACTGCTACAAACTCTCAGGTTCTGGTTTCATTTGAGTTCTTTATGGAGACTCCCCCTGCTCCCAGAAGCTTCAGCTGGAGAGTAACAGTTCTATGAGTGCTACTCTGTGCAGTGGCTTCTCATTTCCTGTCAGTGCTGAGGCCTCGAGGTGACAGCTGCAAGGACAAGTGGCGTACGTACGAGGTAGATGCGGTTTTCTAGTGTCAGTGGCCTTGAGCTGCGCATATGGGATACTCTTAATGCACTCTGCTTTATTAAACAGCAAGCAGGAGCCAGTGGAACTATTTAACACCTAATTACATGTCTAATCTTGTGTAAAATTGTAACACTAATGACATCACAGCAGCAACTTAAAAGGCCACTCAAAGCACAGAAATTTAGGAATGCTTCTAATGTGTGAGACTTTATCATTTGCAGACGGCAATTTATATGTTCTCCCTAGGAATTGAGTTGTTTCGGCTCCAGGGCCTTTGGAGGGAGAAACCAAACGTAAGGTGATAATTTTAGACCTAGGGATTTAATTTAGAAAACATTGGTACTTCTTAAGAGCAGTTTTAAATATCTTTGGGATGTTTTCTTCCTCAATGAACCACTGTACTTTGTTTTAATTAAGTCATTCGGGTGTCCGTTTGACAGCATTTATAAGTGTGTTCTATGTGCAGGCACCAAGCCACCCATTTCTGCTTCTAAGATAGTTCATGGATGAGTCAGAATAACGAACGACATTTGCACTATACCAGAACCGCCCTTTCTCAGGGTGCTACAACTTCCCAGTGGGTATGTCCAATAGCTTCTTGTCTTTCCACACCTTATTTAGCCTCTCAGCTTGCAGAATTTGATATTTTTGGTTGTTTCCGTCTTCTAAAAATGCTTTACTACCTTGACTTACAGAACAATGCTCTCTTGGTTCTCTTTCTCACTCCTGAGCTGTTCATTCCATTTCTTTGTTGGGTTCCTGTTTCTCTGTCCACCGCTTAAATGATATCATTTGGAGGAATAGCACATGCTACTGAATAGTCTCTTGACAATGCCGTAACAGGAATGTAATACCTTTCTCCCCCATTTGATGCCTGGAAGACAGAATGAATCCCTTTGCTCTTCACCTTTAGAGGTAAAGAAGTGTATCCCTGAACATTACAGCCTCTTTGAGAAGAATCAAATAAGAACGATTCTCTGAATTTTTACTGCAGGCTGCTTTCTATTTTTTTTTTATTTTACTTTTTTTTTACATCATTATTGGAGTATAATTGCTTTACAACTCTGTGTTAGTTTCTGCTGTATAACCAAGTGAATCAGCTATATGTATACATATATCCTCATATCCCCTCCCTCTTGTGTCTCCCTCCCACCCTCCCTATCCCACCCCTCTAGGTGGACACAAAGCACCGAGCTGATCTCCCTGTGCTATGCTATGCAGCTGCTTCCCACTAGCTATCTATTTTACATTTGGTAGTGTATATATGTCCATGCCACTCTCTCACTTTGTCCCAGCTTACCCTTCACCCTCCCCATGTCCTCAAGTCCATTCTCTACGTCTGCGTCTTTATTCCTGTCCTCAGACTGCTTTTTAATGGCTGGGTTGACCACGTATGGACTCCTGTGACTGGTGTGGGAGGCACTTATGACTTCTGTGACACGTGTGGGCCAACTGTTGTTCATGTAATTGTGATGTGCTTGATTTCTGCTTCAGGAGGACACAACTCAAGTTAAATAATGTACCTGTCCTTTAGCCTGCTAGTAACTTGGCTCATTGAACTCAGCTGTTTGGAGGCTCTGGGCTTCTAATATTCCATTCTGTCACTGAGTAATTGCATAACTGCAGACAAAACACTCCTTCCCCACATGCACACCCACCTCCTGCAGTGTTGCCACCTGTGAAAGGATGACTGTGGAGCTGAACTCTATTCTTTTAGTTAAATCAGCATTCATTTCTTCACTCAACAAGTACTTATTGAAGATGTAACTATGTGGCAGGCACTGAGCCTGGGTGTTGGGGATATATTGATGAACACAACCGCATGACTCTTCTCTTACGGAGCTTACGGTCTATCTGGACCAGGAGACAGACTGGTCAGACAAGTGTGGATGGGGGGCTTTAATATAAGGTTGTTATGCATGTGCATGAGATGAAGTAAGTTTTGCATCACAGCTACAGTCATAACAGCTATCAGAAATGATGATCTCAGGGCTTAACTGAAAGAAATTCAAATTAGTTTGAGGTTGAAATCCCTTCATAATTACTCCAGCTCCACAATATACTAATTACATAACCAAAATACACTGTTAAACTTCCCTCAGCCTCATGTTTCTCATCAAGAAAATCTAAGTAGTGGGATTTCCCTGGTGGCTCAGTGGTTGAGAATCCGCCTGCCAACGCAGGGGACATGGGCTCGAGCTCTGGTCCAGGAAGATCCCACATTCTGTGGAGCAACTAAGCCCATGTGCCACAACTACTGAGCCTGCGCTCTACAGCCCGCGAGCCACAACTACTGAGCCTGTGTGCCACAACTACTGAAGGCCGTGCATCTAGAGCCCGTGCTCTGCAACAAGAGAAGCCACCGCCATGAGAAGTCCGTGCACCGCAACGAAGAGTAGCCCCTGCTTGCAGCAAGTAGAGAAAGCTTGCGTGCAGCAACGAAGACCCAACGCAGCCAAAAATAAATAAATTTATTTAAAAAAAAAGAAAATCGAAGTCGTAACAGATATCATAAAGAACTGCTATACTGATGATTTAAAATAATGTATGGCATTGAGTAGACACTCAGCAAATGTTAGTGTTTTCCATTTGGAGGAAGTAGGAGAAAAAAATTTTTTTTTTCCAAATTGGCCATACCAATGGCCTTTCTGTTTGATTCATTGTTTTAAAAGTTCTATGCAGAAATGGAAAACACATTTCTACGTGGTCTTAATTAGTCCACTATTCCATAATTTGCTTCTTAATGAGCTTTTCAAGTGGATAATCACATCTGGTGTTCAGTTTGATTCCCTTCATGCTACATATTTAAAACCAGTTTAATTGTTAAACATTCACTCTATTGGGCATCACACATACACAGCTGGTGTGAGAAAACCTGCTCATAACTCACATGTGCCTTCTAGATTGGTACAAATGACAGATTTATGATGAAACCATCTATCTCTTCTTGGTGAATGTGGTTCAATTCTTGCCTCCATTTCAGTCGAAAATCAAGGGAGATAAACTATAATAAGAGCTTTTACTAGAGAAGAACTAGAAATGCTAATAATAAACATAAAGGTATGAAGTATTTCTTTAGACCTATATAAATAATGCATTTATATGCATTGCTTTATTTAATTCTGACAGTAACCCTTATGAGAGCTCTATTTACCAGGAGAGGAAGCTGATATTCAGAAAAGGAAGTAAGTTGTCTGAGGTCACATAGCTCTTAAATGGTGAAGTCAGAATTTCAACCCAAGCCTGTGCAACTCCAAAACCCATGCTCTCATCTAAAAAAAATGGTGCAACCGAACCTATTTGCAAAAGAGAAATAGACTTACAGAAGTAGAAAACAAACTTATGGTTACCAAAGGGGAAAGTGGGGGAGAGGGAT
Source organism: Mesoplodon mirus (assembly GCF_964341445.2). Lineage (NCBI taxonomy): Eukaryota > Metazoa > Chordata > Mammalia > Artiodactyla > Ziphiidae > Mesoplodon > Mesoplodon mirus. Next base: position 51,455,686 of record NC_138982.1, read on the forward strand.
AAATTGGGAGATTGGGATTGACATATACACACTACTGTATATAAAATAGATAACTAATAGGAACCTACTGTATAGCACAGGGAACTCTACTCAATACTCTGTAATGGCCTATATGGGAATAGAATCTAAAAAAGAGTGGATATAGGTATATGTATAATTGATTCACTTTGCTGTACAGCAGAAAGTAACACAACACTGTAAATCAACTATACTCCAATAAAAAATTAATTAAAAAAATTTAAAAAACACACAAAGAAAAAGTCTCCCATGCTGTCTCGACCTGTATATTTTTTGCTAGGCAAACCAAGTGCAAAAATCCATATCAAATACATGAGTGCTAAATGATGGTGGCAACATTCACTTATTTCTTCTTTGAGTACCACATTCTTCCCCACATCAAAGTTAGTAAGGGAAAATGAGAGTTTGTAGAAAAGTATGGCAGGTGTGAGAAAAGGGCAAGAAAGCAAAACATAATAGTAAGAACATGGACAGGTGGGCCCCAACTCAGGTTTTGCTCCTTATTATTTATGTAGCCTTGGGCAAATTTCTAATACTGTTTCACCTCTGTTTTCTATTCTGTAAAGTGAGAATTGTAATTATAGTATATTCTTCATAGAGTTTTTGTGAAGATTGAGTTAATATACGTGGTGATATATGCTTTGTGATTCTATAATGTAATAATGTCATATATATTATATCAGTACACTGTATATATAACATGAACATACGCAAGTTAATATATGAATATATATGACATTAATGTATGAAAAGTACAATATAGGAGGAATTAAGCATATGCTATTATTATTACCTCTTGGGAATAAGTTAAATATATATTAAATATAGAAAATAATAGAATCTGTATAAAAGTCCACACAGTTAAATATATTCAATAGACACTCATAAATGTGATCTTTAATTTTCTGTGGAGAGAAGAGTGGAGAAAAGAGTAAGCCATGGAATCACTGACTCATCTGTAACTGGAGCCCTTTGCCTCCTGGCCTCCAGTTCCTCATATGTAACATGAGGGAATTGACAGAGATGACTCTCAGATTCTTTTCATCTGAAAAATTTAATTTCTGCTTTGGAAAATTGTAATCAAGGTCTGTTCCCATGACTTACTTGACTTCTAATTTGTATCTGGTTAGATGTAATTTTTTTCTATTTTACATTCTGCTCATTTCTTAAATGCAGTATTCAGTAATGCTCATGGGAAATCTAGTAAAGTAGAGGGAGAGTAAGCACCCAGTGGAAAGGCAAAATGAGAGCCTCCTAACGGTCCTTGAAAAGGATTTCTGTAGATCTAGGCACCGCTATAGAGCCAGATGTCTTGGGCAGAAAGCTTGTTTTGTTGTCAGGATTCCAACAGGCTCTTCTACATGATTTCTCGCACTCTCTGTGCTGCGCTCGCCCCCCTCCCCCAACCCCTTCCTTCTCTAACCTGGTTGTTAAAACCACCACTCTATCTCAGAGGGGAGCTGTGATAGTGGAAATTTTAGGTGCTATGGCAGATTGGTGAGGGAGATATTTGAGGGGCAAGAAAATATGGTTCATAGGTCCTACTCGGTCTAACTGTGGGGGTCATTGGGTGAACTATAATCAAATTTGTCCACTGTCTTTCCCAGTAGGTGCTCTGAACTGGCTACTGATGACATGTGTAAGATTCTACTCCTGGAGGAAACCAGCATCCTGAACTCAGTGTTCTCAGCCTCAAATTGAGTAGCCCAGCCCTTTGTTTTTGCCAGGGGGACAAAGATTCCTTTGATATATTTATATCTTTTATTGCCAAATGGAATAGTGGTAAGAAGTCATGAACTGTGAAAGACAAATATCATATGATATCGCTTATATGTGGAATCTAAAAAAAGGGTACAGATGAACTTATTTACAAAACAGAAGTAGAGTCACAGATGTAGAAAACAAACTTATGGTTACCAGGGGGTAAGGGGGGAGGGATAAACTGGGATATTGGGATTGACATGTACACACTACTATATATAAAACAGATAACTAATAAGGACCTACTGTATAGCACAGGGAACTCGACTCAATCCTCTAGAATGGCCTATATGGGAAAAGAATCTAAAAAAAAGAGTGGATACCTCCAAATACCATCACATTGAATGTTAGAGGTTTAACATATAAATGGGGGGGGGGGAGACACAAACGTTCAGTCCATAATATCATTTTAATCCGGCAGCACAGTGTTTTCTTTCTCACTTTTCTCATATCTGTATCTCCCTCTCTCACATGAGAACCCATGATTCCCAATCACATCAATTTGTCTGTTTTTCTCTATTCCACAATATACTCAAAATAGTTTCTGAATAACTACACTGTACCACTACCAAACAACAAGTATAAGTAAAATTCAGATTTCTTTACAGTTCTTTTTATCCTTAAAACATATCTCCCTAAGGGTATAGGGTCAGAATATACTGGGTTCATAAGTTAGTGAAATTCCTTCTTTCTCTGTACTGATATGATAGCAATCTGAGATAGAGTTATTTTATTGTTTTTTTATGTGTGTTTAATTTTAAGATTTGCTTCCAGGCTCTATTTTAGGTGCATAAGAATTTGAACAATACATTAGTATTTGAATTAAAAGAAGGAAAATGTAAAATATTTGTTTGTAGTTGCATAAAAATATGTATGGAAGAATATACAAGGAATTGATCATTGATTATGAGAAGGAGAATTGAGCGGCTGGGATGGGTGTTGTGGTGAGGGACTTTTCACTGTGTATTGCTTTGTACTTTAAAAAAATTTGGATCATAACTGTTTTAAAATTTTTCTTCTATTTTTGAAGTTTTTTTTTTTTTGATGTGGACCATTTTTAAAGTCTTTATTGAACTTGTTACAATATTGCTTCTGGGGCTTCCCTGGTGGTACAGTGGTTGAGAGTCCGCCTGCCGATGCAGGGGACACGGGTTCGTGCCCTGGTCCGGGAAGATCCCACATGCCGCGGAGCGGCTGGGCCTGTGAGCCATGGCCGCTGAGCCTGCGCGTCTGGAGCCTGTGCTCCGCAACGGGAGAGGTCACAACAGTGAGAGGCCCGCGTACCCCCCCCCACACAAATATATATATATATATATATATATATATATATATATATATATATATGTATATATAGCTTCTGTTTTATGTTTTGATTTTTTGGTCACGAGGCATGTGGGATCCTAGCTCCTCAACCAGGGGTTGAACCTGCACCCCCTGCATTGGAAGGCAAAGTCTTAACCACTGGACCGCCAGGGAAGTCCTGGATCATAACTGTTTTATCCATTAAAAATAAATTAAAAACTCAGAAGGGAAAAAAAAGAGTGGATATATGTATATGTATAACTGATTCACTTTGCTGTATGCCCAAAACTAACACAAGATTATAAATCAATTATACTCCAGTAAAAATTTAAAAAATAAAAGAATATAAAGCAAACTTAAAAAAAAAAAGAAATCATGAACTCTGGAAGCAGAAGAAACTGAGTTCAAGCTCCATTTCTGCTCTTTTTCTATCAGTATTACATTGGATGCAAGCTAATTAACTTCTCTGAGTCTCAATCTCCTTATCTATAAAGTGGGAATATTAACGCAACCTTCAAAATTTTTTGTGAGGGTTAATTAAAATAATGAATTTGACATTATTGGCAGCTATTTATTTATACGTTTATAAATAAATATTTATTTAATTATGTATTCTAAAATATCTAATATGCCAAATTAAGACAATTATTTTCACTGAAGGAATTTGAGACAGAATTCAGAGAAGTCGTTGAATACTGGCATTTTAAAGCTGGAAGAGCTATCAGAGATATTCTAGGCCATACACCAATATTGAGACGGTGTATTTTGGTTTCCTTAGGTAGGTTTTTAAGGCTGCAGGTAAAAGGCAAATGGCTCTAATTGTAAAAGTAAGTTTTTACAATGTAAAAGGCACAAAGAAAGCAAAGGAAAAGATATTTTAAATTCTAAATCCTGCTTTGGCCTAGTGGAAGGGCCTGTACTTAAAGATAAAAGAAAAAAAGAAAAACTTCAGCAATAGGAATAGTGATTCTCTTTTGATGGATACAGGTTGAAGAAAAACCTATTCAAACTGCTTAGATTCTATGGTGAAAGACTCTTAGAAGTATTAAACTAGATATTTAATCCTCTTTTAAACCTAAGTTTTCACAATTGTCTGGAAAATGCCTGATGTGCTGATGATTTAGTTACTGAGAAAACCCCATAAATATATAAATACCTTGGAAGAGTTTGATTAAAGAGCTCACATCTCTTACGTTTTGTAGCATATAAGATCTTGGGTTCTACATTAGGTACTAAGAATGCACGGGACTAAGATAAACCACCTAAGAAGATGAGTGACTGACAGAATTTGGAATCCTATTTATTCTTCAACCCTCCTGTCTATCCCTAAATTGGAAAGAGGCACCATGGATCAAGGAGGCAGATGGAATAGCTTTTACCTCTCACTTTCATTCCTTCCTTGCTCTGTGACATGGAATGAGTTAATTAACCCTCTGAATCTCAACTTCCTTATCTGTAAAAATGAAGGTTGTAATATCTACCTCCAACAATTGGAGGAGGGGAAATTGACAACCAAAAGAGGAAGAATGTTAGGAAGACTTTCTGAAAAGGGCAATTGAATAGGCTCACTGATGTGAGCCTAGTATGTGGTGGTTGGGTGAGAGGTTGGAAGTTCTTGAAGTAGAGGGTCCATGTTATATAGCTGTAGTGTGAAGAGCTGTGAAAACCAAATCTGGGAGGAGTTGATAATTGGTGCAGTGGGATTCATCACTGCACTTTTCTTTTGCTTCTCAAGTATCAACATAAGATGAGCCTCTCTTTCAAAGCCGTGATTCTTGGTCCTTTCCGCTTCATGACATACATTTTCTTGCACGCCACTCCATGGGCATTACCAAGTTCTGAAGGTTAGGCTGCAGCATAGACTCCCAGTTATGCACCAACTTTAACACTGCACCATTCATAATCAATCACAGCATAGTGTGTCTTGTCACGCTGGCTGAAAACTGATGATTAAATTATAACACCCCTCCTCCTCCTTTTGGACATTTCTATCTAATGGAAAGTGTTTCCATAATTTGAACTGGAATCTATCTTCATAGAGTTTCACTATTGTTCCTGATTCTACATTCTGGATTGTTTTCCAGGTGTTTTAGCAGCTGTATTATTCTGCCAACACTTCTTCACTACGAACTACATGTTATCCAACTGTTCTTCACATAACATGATCTCAATTTCTTTTCTTATTCTAGTCGTTTCCTCAGGCCATGCTCCATTGGTTAATGTCTCTCCTAAAGTACCATGGACATAATACTAGTAAAATTTATTATTTAATAGTGCTCTATATGTTTTAATTAACTTAGTTGCCACAAAATCTCTATAAAACAGGTACTCTTATCATTCCTGTCTTACAGATGAGGAAACTAAAGCATAAGGACATTAAATAATTTGCCCAAAGTCACAGAGCTGGAAAGTAGAGGCGACAGGATATGACTTCTGGCAGCCTACATTCGGAGGCTGCACTCTTAGTGCTGAGGATGGCAAAACTATAACTTCCTTCCATTTATGTATCCCGGGATCACATTAACATTCCTGGCTGGTTTGGTTGACTGTGGTACATTTAGGAAATTGAAAGTCAAGTCAGATCCTGGAATTCCACACCTGCTTTGCAGAGGCTGTGAAGAGGTCCTGGGCTTTATCTTGAAGATGATGGAGTCCTATTATGCATTTAAAAAATCTTTTAATTTTGTAATTCATTGTACATTTTTTGAGCAAGAGAGCAAGCAACATGATCATATTTATATATTTCAAATATTAGTCTGAAGGTAGTGTTGAGATTAAATTAAGCAGGACAAAACAATAAGCAGGAAATTAGATGGTGATGGCAATAATCCAAGCCAGAGCTGAAGGAAGTGGGAACAACGGAGAATTAAGAGATCCAGGCAGTGTTTGGAAGATGTGAGGTCAGGATTTGATGGCTGATTGGATTAAAGGGGGAAAAGGTGATGGTAAGAGGATTTGAAAACAATGTCCAGGTTTCTCACTGGGGACTGTGTGGATGGTGGCATCATTAACTGCAGTGGGGAATACAGTGAAAGGAGTGGTGCTCTGGGACAGGGGTGGGGCGAATGGATTTAGGGGGAAAGGGAAGAAGGATTGAGAAGGATAAAGAAAACTCTAAGCAAAACACTCAGGGGAAAGGGCTGCAGGCAGTAGATGTGTGCAAGGACTCAGAAGGAAGGGCAGGTGTAGACAACACGCTGAGGTTTGGCTTTTGTTCTTGGGAGCCCCGGAGGATAAAGTCCCTGAGCTGCCCTTGATGTCTGCCTGTGTCAAAACTCAAGCAAAATGATTCTAATTTTCTTTATCACCTTGTCAGTTATAAATGAATTTGTATTTACTTAAGGAATAACATGTTTGACAAGAGCCTTATTCATCATTTCAAAATGTTCCCCAAATACTCTAGCAGGGTGACCATTTGGTGTAAATGATATGTCTGATGATGCTAAATGATTATCTCTCAAGAAAAAGAATTTCTATTTTAAGAATCTGATATTTTAGTATGAAATACAGGAAATTTAGGTTTCAGTAAAGTAGGAGTTAAAGTTCTATTTTATCTAGTATATAAGTCTTAGGTCATTCCTCCTCAACATCCTCTCTAAAAAGGTATTCTCCTTTTCTTTATCTTTTAAACAGTTTTTCATTTATTGATACCTTCATTTATAAATATTTGTTAGGAATGTACTAGGTATCAGATACCACACTAAATGTGAGAGCTTAATTCCCTGTTTTTGACCAGTATTAGGAGTATAGGAAGTCTTAAAAAAAATCAAGCGCTTAAGCATAACAATGAACTTGGTAAATTGGCAACAAATATTAATTGGTGAACTTCTGACCATCTTTAATAGCCTGCTTGTTCTTGTGTGAATTGCATATTAGTTCTTGCTCCAGAAAGTCAAATATGCTAGATATGTCTCTGAACTTTGGATACATTTCTGGAATCAGGCTGCAAATATTACATGGCAGAGAGAAAAGTGAGCCTGGTTCAGAAAGCAGTGCTATTACCTGCATTTGTATGAGGATGGTTCTGAAAGACCTGTTAGCCTCTGGAAGTTGAAATCTTGTTACCTTAGAGAAGAGCTTCTAGTTAAAATTAAGGTCAAAGAGACAAGGAAAATACTGAGATGGTAGTTAGAAAGAACACACATTTGGCGTTTAAAACTGCCCTAAGTTTTAAAATGACAAACTGTTGGTATAATTTTGAGCTATTATCCCTACTGTCTGCTGATTTTGGATATGGCCTTAATGACAATGGGGGAGAGAAGGATGGTAAAGTTGTTCCAAGTTTGAGTGGAGAAAAAGGAAGCTCTAGCACTTCTAGAGGTAATTCTTGCCCACACTACTCCTGGAATATAAATGAGAGCAGGGGACTTACAGTTCCACAGTGGATTAGAGTTCCTCTCTGTATAGCTTCTCACAAAGCCACTGTCTTGAACTATCTTATTCCCCAGGTCTTTTCTTCCACAGACTCTCCAGATATAACCAATTTCTCAAGAGTGTGAGATGGAAACAAGGGGATCTATGGAACAGGGACCTGAGACATTGTTGTGGTTTGACTGTATGTGTCCCCCTATCATTCATAACTTGAAATCCTAACTCTAAAGGTGATGATATTAGGAGATGGGACCTTTGGGAGGTGGTTAAGTCATAGGGTGGAGGCCTCATGAATGGGATTAGTGCCCTTGCAAAAGAGACCTTAGAGAACGCCCTCAACTCTCTTGCTATGTGGGGACACAATGAGTAGATGGACCATCTATTTATCAGGAAGCAGATCCTCACTAGACACCGAATATGATGGTGCCTTGATCTTGGACTTCCCAGCCTCCAGAACATAAGAAATAAATTTCTGTTCTTTATGAGCCACTCAATTTGTGGTATTCTGTTATAGCAGCCTGAATGGACTAAGGTAAACATAGTAAGTACTCTGGAGATCTGTTTCTTATCCTGCTCATCCTTATGTCTTTTGCACTCTATCTTCCCAAGGCTCAGTCTGAAGGAAAGGTATAGCAGTGAAGGCTAGGACTATAACTGAAGCAGAAAATCCTATCCTAAAAAAGTTGAGTTAGTATTTTTGATTAGGGGCACATTGAACATTTGCTCTGTAGCTGAAATGAAGATGGCTTTCTCTCTGTAAACGAGAACCGGCAAATGAGGAACTCCTCACCTCATGCAGCTCAGCAATTATTTCAATAAAAGAAAATGAGGTATCATAAACTTTCAGACGAATGTGCCAGTGAATTTCTAGAGTCCCAAAAGGGGAAATTGGTCTGGAGAATGGATTAGTGAGAAGAGTGAGGAGGAAAAGGCAGTGAACATGCATTGTAGTCATTTCCAAGACATGCACATTCTCCTCACTGCATCCAGTTATGATCACGTTCTGAGTGTAAGAGTGTTCTGTTCTGTTAAAAATACATTTGCCTCAGGCTTCCCTGGTGGTGCAGTGGATGAGAGTCTGCCTGCCGATGCAGGGGACACGGGTTTGTGCCCCGGTCCGGGAAGATCCCACATGCGGCAGAGCAGCTGGACCCGTGAGCCATGGCCCGTGAGCCATGGCCCCTGAGCCTGCGCGTCTGGAGCCTGTGCTCCGCAACAGGAGAGGCCACAACAGTGAGAGGCCCGCGTACCGCAAAAAAACAAAAAAACAAAAAAACGAAAAAACATTTGCCTGAACAAAGGGGTGAAGCCTATTTAATTATTCTGAACTCAAATTCAAAAAGGGGGGAAAAGTGGCCTGAGATTATTGAGTTTTACTACTATAAAGAAGTAATCACCCACGCAAATATGTAAAGGTCATATTGATTAGTAGGAAAGCAAAGAGAGGAGTAAATTGCTGAGAGTAAATAAAAGGAAATAAGAGAGGAAGTAAAATGTGTTTCATAAGTATTAAGACTGGAAATCAGGAATCTCTAAACCTTGAGCAAAGGGAGCAGAAATAGAAGACTCTCGGCCTTTATCTTGTTCCTGTTCCTAACTCAGAAGAGCAGGCATGACTGGTTGATCTGGAAGCCTGCCTGGAGCCTGAAGATGCCCTTGCCTATGCCAGGTTTCGCTTTTGCAAGTATAGAATACCCAAGGGGAATCAGCAGCAAAAAGTAATAGATACCTTCTCTTTCTGAAACTGTCAACAGAGCTCAGAGCTTTGAAGTCTTTGAAGTGACAGAGGCAAGTGGTATGGCTGCCTCTGGCTTTGAGCTCCAAAGAAACCACGAGGGGAGTTCAGGGCAGACCAGCTTCCTGACTGGGTGGGCACATGAGATGGTATCCGAGGACCAAACTGAGCTGAGATGGAAAGTGATTACTACCAGTTAGATAAGACACTTGAGTACTCCTGTATGCTCTAGTTCTTTAAATTTTGCCTCAAATAAATCATTTTTGACAAGTATTTATTGTTGTTAAACAATAAATCAAAACATTTGATTTAAACAATAAATCAAAACACTTGTTATTTATATGCAAGGCATTATTATCTGCATAAGGAAATTTAGAAGAGATAAAACAGATCCTCATAAAGATACTAAATTAAACCAGATGAAATTGTAGATAGTTGATCATTTTTGACCTATGCAAATGGTAATTTCATATTACTCAACCTAATATATTCAAGTGGGAATAAAGAGGTAAGATAAATAAGACTGTACCTATATCATGTCAGTGATAAGAGCCTGGGAGAATGTTCCGCAGGGTAAGGCTGTGGGATGCTGTCGGATGAGGAGGTTGATAACTTATTTACAGCAGCCAGGGAAACCTCACTGATAAACTGACATGTTGGTGAAAACTTAAGGTGGTAAAGGATTTAGCCAGTGGTGAGAGGTAAGAGATTTCACATCCAAGGTGGGAGAATGGCAAGTGTAAACAGGCCAAGGTGATTGTGTACTATTGGTTTTGAGGAACAGAGAGGAGACAAAGCGAGTTGGGGGATATGGTGGGAGGCGAGTTAGAAAGTTAGGAGGCAGCAGATCACAACGGGGCTCGTAGGCAGTGGTCAGAACTTGGGTTTTGCTCTGAGTGAAATGGGGAGTCATTACAGGACTTCGAGCACTGGCGAGACCTGATTAACGTAGACTTTACCGGAACCACTCTGCCTGCTGTGTTGAGAACAGACTGCAGAGGGCAAGGACTGAAGCAGGGAGTCCTGTTTTGAGGTTGTAGAAACAGTCAAGACAAGAGAGGATAGACCCATGGACCCGTACAGTAGCAGTGGAGGGGCTGAAAATGTTCTGAAGGTAGAGCTGACAGAATTTGCTGAGAGTGGATTGTAGAGTGTGTGAAAATAAAGGAGGCAAGGATGATTCTAAGATTAATATGCAATTTTGCTCTTACAGGTAAACACATAAATTATCAAGCAAACAGATAATTGTAATTTAATGACTATCTATGCTCTTAAAATCTCTGACTAGATTTTGTATAATTGTTTTTTCCAAGAGTAAGTGTCAGTTGAACTTACCCTGTGTTTTTAGGCATCTCTGTTTATCTACCCAAAGAGTAACCTTGGTACCAATAAGAGCCAAACAGACTGGGTTCTGACTCTGCCACTTAGCAATGGTGGGTACCTTTTTGGGAAGCCTTAGCTTACTCTGTTAGATGAAGCTAACAAAATCAACTTGGAGTGCCGGTTATGGCTAAATAACATAATGTATGTGAAGTGTCTAGCAGTAAATGTTGCCTGTAAATTTCAGCGATAATAACACATGTATGGCCACTCGTGGAAGGCCTGTCAGCCCTCTGCAACCCCTTCATATATTTTATCTTATTTTAACCTCTGTAGCTTTTAACTGAGAACCATTTTATGGAGGTTTTTTTTTTAATTGATAAAAATAATGACCAATCTGTCTCAAAAATTTCACTAAAAATGTGTGATATTTATAAAGTAAACAAAAGTAATTAAGTAAAAACCGTGCTAGGCCCTGTACAATGCCAACCTTGGTCTTTACCTTCTGACCTCTCCTGACTTGAGGCAGCCCTTCCTGATCAGAACTTTGGCATTCAATATCAGGTATCCTTGGTACTCTGTCTCCTGTATTTCTAAGTCATCAAAACTAGAATTCCGCCTTGATTGCTATCCCCCAATTCTTATAGATGTAATCTAAATATTACCTTTTGTTCCCATATGAGAATTGGGGATCTGCCTTCTTCTTGTCACAGCTTCTCTCAGAGCCTGGAGCTTGGTTCTTGAATACCTGCCTGGTGACCAGGACTCTAGAACTAGAGCAGCCATGGGATTTTTAAATTTTATTATTTATTTATTTATTAAAAAAATTTTTTTATTACTTACTGTCCAAATAGGAACACCTTTGAGAATGAATAGGGAGCTATTAATAATTATGCAGGGGCAACCCTATCTTTAACTCCATAACCACGTGTCTGGATTTGCATAGGGCAGTCCAATTTTTGGCGGTCATCCCAGCATCTCACTGCTACTTCCTTTCACTCTCAAATTGTCCTGATTTGGACAATAAATTGTATAACCTACCGACTGAGTTACAGACAGATGTTTTTCTGTTAAATGCTAATTGATCAGAGACTCAATTTTATATAATACATGGATCTGCTTCTAAATTGTAGTCTGGTCCATTTATATAATTTTCTTATTCTGGCATCAATAAAGTTTTGATAATTAGCTTTACAGTATAGTTTAATATGTACAAGAACTAGTACATCAATTTTTTTCCCACCAAAAATTTCCTGGCTATTCTTTAGTATTTATTTTTCCAGATAAACTTTAGAAACAGCTTGCCAAATTTGTGTTTTAAGAATCTTAGGATTAAAAAAAAAATCTTAGGATTTTGATAGGAATTTCTTTGAATTTTTGGATTAATTTGGGGAGAAACAACATTTTTACCAAATCAAATGTTTCTGTACTTCCTGCCTTCCTGCCTGGACTTCTGGGTATCATTGCTAACCATGGATTTGTAATTCTCATGCTCTATTCACATTTTGGCATATCCCACTGGTTGTATTTGTTGCCTCTCTCCATGGTTACTATTTTCACTACATACTGGATCTCATGCCTTGAATAAACTGCACCATCTTTCAGGGTCTTCAGCTGGGTCAGACCCTGTTTCTATCCCACCCCAGCAGGGAGGCCCTGGTCTTCTCCATTTCTCCATGAACTGTTATAAGAAATGAGCGTTCAGGGATAAATGCAGGACATGGTAAAATGTACTTTCACTAAGCAGTGCAGGCCTTCTCTACTCTTAGTGAACCTGAAAATACATTTACATGATACATTCTGTAATGGGAAAATAATGGTCAAAAAATCAAATGGTTCTGATGAATTCAAGGTAAATTAGAGACCATACATGCCAGGGGTGAAAAGCTAAATTGATATGGTCAATTTAAGGAAGGCCCATTTGGGAAACTGAAGGAGTCTTTGCACTGCAAGCGGCATGCTACCTTTCAGCATTATTCTGCGGGTCTGTTTAATGTTCACAGATGGTGTAAATATAACGGTTTCTTCCTAAGGGGAGGGGTCGGTGGTGTTGTTGGGTTTGTTTTACTTTGAACATTAGTGAGTCCCTCTGGGAAATTTTGGATGTTGCTGTCACTTTACTGTTCAATATTAGTACATCATTGGGCGTCCTTCCCTTTCAGGCTTCACTCGTGCGAAAATAAATGTGTGCAAATTAGAAACACTGAATTGATGAGTCTGGCTTAGTTTTTTATTTGCTCTGTGAGCTAGAGATGTAAAATGGCAAAGCAGGTATCCTGAGAGCAATGCTTCTTGCCCTTTTAAAATCCATTCCTCCTGCAGTGCTTTTCATTCTGTTTCTGACTAGTCTTGTGTGATATTGTGATTTATAATATAAAGCACATATTTGATCTCCCTCCTGTTCTGGCACAGAGCTCCTAAAACCCTTGGAATTTCCTAAGGGTTATGTTATATTTTCTCATTATGTTAACGAGATGACTTTTGGAAAGCACCTAAGGAGAGGGACTGGTTGCCAACTCTGTGATTAGAGGGTTGGAAACTTCAGTCCTACCCCGCTGACCTCCAGGGAGAAGAGAGGAGATTAGAGGTTGGATCAGTTGCCAATGGCCAATGATTTAATCAATCATGCCTATGTAATGAAGCCTCCATAAAACCCCAAAAGAACGGGTTTTGGAGAAATTCTGGATTGGTGAACACATGGAGACTGGGGAGAGTGGCAAGCCTGGAGAGGATATGGAAGCTCCATGCCCTTTCCCCATACCTTGCCCTATGTGTCTCTTCCATCTGGCTGTTCCTGAGTTATATCCTTTGACAATAAACTAGTGATCTAGTAAGTAAAATGTTTCTCTGGTGAACCCACAGAGGGGGTCTTGGGAACCTCTGATTTATAGCCAGTCAGTCAGAAGTACAGGTAACCGCCTGAGTCGGCAACTGGAGTCTGTATTGAGTTGCCAAGGAGGGGGTCATTGGAACCTCCATTCTGTAGCTGGTCTGTCAGAAGCAGAGGTTTGTGAGTGGCATCTGAAGGTGGGGGGCAGTCTTGTAGGACTGAACTCTTAACCTGTGGAATCTGATGCTATCTCCGGGTAGATAGTGTCAGAATTGAGCTGAATTGTGGGACATCCTGCTGGTGTCCAAAACTGCTTGGCATTGTGTGGGAAGCCCCCCCCACTCCCCCATGTGGAAAGTGGGTCCAGGAACCCAAGAGACCTTGACAGCCGAGAAAATTCTGTCAAGTTCTACTTTTGATAATGTATATTACAGAAAACAAAACAAAACAAATACCGAATATACATTTTTTCGAACCATTTACGTATTCTTTCTTCAATCTGAGGTCACTGTTTAGAGCACAGTGTATAGTCTTCAAACTGCTCTCAAGATTTTACGGCTTTAAAATTCTTAAGGGTGCTGAAATTTACAAGATGGAAAAAATGGTAGCAAGTAAACTGGTCTGCGATGTGTGTGGTGATCTCAATCTACAGAGTTGGTGAAGGACAAGAAGCAGGGTCAGGCAGAAACTCATGAACCAAGGCAGCACAGGGATTGGGGAAAGCTGGGCTTAGGAGAGAGGCTGCCATGGTCGTAGGGAAGCAAGATGGCCCAGGCATCAAGGTTTGAGGTCCAGAATGGAGCAGATGCTTAATAAAGGGTTGCTGAAAGAATCTTTGAATAAATTGTTCTGGGGGGATCTGTCTGTACTTAGATTCCTATCTGCATGCAGTGTATAATGGGGGAGGATATCCTCCCTGGGAAAAGAGACTCCGCAAGAGCCAGGCTGATCATCAGCCAAGTTGAATGCGGACACTGCAGCCTGAGGTGAGGCAGATGATCAGATCAAAGGAGAAAGTGTCTGGACAAAAGCCTCGTCTGATGGATTGGCCCAACGTGGAGTGTGTGTGTGTTTGTGTGTGTGTGTGTGTGTGTGTGTAAGGAGTGCATCTTCCCAGGGCTAAAGAGGCACAAACCTGCATACAGCCTTAGGCACTGGGTCATAGATCATCAGTTTGGTCTTGATTGAGATTTTGTGGGTGAGGAGGGAGAGAAGGTGGATAGAGAACAGTGGTCCTGGCTGTGGCCCCTGATCCTAAATCTGAAAATAACACCTAATCTCTAGTCCCACTCACAAGGGTTGTAGATGGATGAAGAGGATATTTGAGGCACTGACTCCTTGTACAGTAAGTTCCTACCTTTGACAGTTCTTCAAGAGTTTTACACAAATAATTACTTTTTAAGACTTTGGTTTGTATTTCTTTTTGCAGCATATGGAGAGATATGACAGAAATAAAATAACAAAATATGAAAATAAAATAACAAAATATGAAAATAAAACAGCAATCCAAGATAATAGTGCAGTTGTCACAAGGCAGTTAAATTAATTGCCAAATCACTGTTATAAAAAATATTTTTTATTGGAATCTAGAAGAGGGTGATGTCAGGGAAGGTGAGGGAAGTTTTTGTATGTGAGGTGGGATTTGAGATGAATCTTTATGTTTCAATAACATTTGGAGAGACAGAGAGGAGTGAAGATATACAGAGGTAGATGTGGAAAGAAAGAAAAGCATTAGGTATATTGTAGGGATGGTGTATTGGAGACGAAAGAAGGAAGGAGGAGAAGGGGACAAAGGAAGGTAGAGCATAGAATATTTGGGTAGGAAGGATAAGGATAGTCTGTCTTAGAACTGCCATCTTCTCAATAGAAGTGGGAGAAAGGGCATTTAATTAAACATGAGGGGAGCAGAGGTGGGACTGAGGGTCTGACGAACAGAGAGAAGGTATAGAATAGGAATTTTTGAGGGGCTCTCTCTGGGGACGAGGGAACAGACAAGTGATTAATGAAAGCATTGCCTTGTACAAAACCAGAAAGGCTATAGTTTCAGCCTTGTGCCTCCAAACCCAGGCACACACACACACAAACACACAACCAAACGGATTCTGGCAGAGCTGTTCTAGAAGCCTGACCGGCATTGGCTGAAGAGGAAGGAGGTGGGGTTGTGGGAGAAGAATTGGCGACAGGTTGTGTAGGAGGCAAGCTGAATCCTGTTTACTAAAGTAAATGACCTTTTCTTATCATGTCTCATGCTCCCTTTAGAAAAATGAAAGAAGGTAGAATGTGAAAAGTCAACAAGAAATGGGAGGCGGTTTTATTTTATCAAACAGAAAATGAGCAAGGCTGTGATGAGTCTCCTCTTAGCCACTCTCTTAAGGAGGGGCTGGAGTCATTGGCAGATGGCAGGCATCTCTTTCCAGCGTATGGTTGATAGCACTTGTGAGGGGCTATAGTAGCCACAACAGTGCCCTTTAGGAAAGAAAGAGTGGATTCCAGCAGTCAAGCCCTAGTCTCACACTCTGGGATGAATTTTTTTTGGTGCCTACTTTACAAGAGGGCACAACCACCATTACCTGATTAGCAAAGTGTAATTTGTAAGCAGTAGAGTACAGTTTTCGTTGGATGTACGCACACTGTGATTTAGTCAGGATTCCCGTACTACATTATTCATTCCAGACGTGAGAGAAGAGCAATAAATATCTTATTTCTTTTTCTTGCTGTTCTAAATTTAGTTTATTGTTCTTGTTGATTGATTTTCATGGGGTCACATGAAGTATTACAGTTAACTCACACTGGTTCAGTTATCTGAGTGAGTTAAATAACTATTTAAACACCCTTTACTGCTATGTCCATTTTATCCTGTGGCTAATGCAATGCTCTGGGCCAGGAGAGAGATTTTATTCTTTATTTGTTTGTTTTTTGTTAAAGTTTAGCTTCAATATATGCATGTCATTCTGGATAATGCAAACGCAGAAAACCTCCCAGCATTGATAATGTGGGAGTTTGGTCTTGCATTCACATCAGTCTTATGAGGATCTGCGTTGCACATTAATACTCAAGATAGATAGTTGCTCTGATCCTCATTCCTTGACACTAGGAGGTAATATGTTGTAATGGTAGGGTATTAAGGATGTCTGTGCTTTGGGTGACAGTTCATGAAAAATCAGTTTGTAATTCAGTGGGTTTATTTGCACAAAGATCCAGATATGCAAAATTGTTTGTTTTTAACAAATGGGAGTTAGATTTTGTGTTTGATGGGCAAAATGGTAAATGGTTTGATGGAAATAGCACTGGACTCTGGATCAAGTAATGGGAATTTAATTCTTCATTTACTGTCAAACCTTGACCATTTAGTTTTCTTGAACCTTGGTTTCCTTACCTATAAAATAATCCCAATCATGACTTGCATTTTACAGTGGTCTTCTAGTTTAAAATGAATTTGATACATGTTACTCTATTTAAAAGTGACAATAACCTTGTGAGCATTGACTTAGCTACTATTAGTTCCATTTTTCAGAGGATAAAACTGAGGTGCTACGGGGATTTCCAAGTCATGCTGCTAGAATATGGCAGAAATGTAACATGACCCACAGTTTCCTACTTCCAAATACCACCCCACAGTGGGGTTTTTGGCTTGATTTCCTTACAAGAAATTGCTAAGAATCAAAACGTATGATATAGTCTTCCTCTCTACCTCAGCCACTGACTCTCATGGTCACACCCTTAATTTTATCACCACCAGTAATTGCGTATCGGAAATCTGGATACTCAGCATCCTACTCACTGGTCAATAAATGCTGTTTTGAAGCTTATTTATTCCAAGGTTCTCTCTGCAACAAATTTTTGATCGTATTGAATCCCCTACCCAGTGACACTGCCTTTTTTCATTATCCATCAACCTCTCACCTCTTCTCTTTACCTCTGTTGTTTCCTAAATTGATTTCATGGTCTTTCACTATATCCCCCACTGTAGAAACCCTTAACTCCTTTGCCTCACTTTCCCTTCATTTTATTTGTCAGACTAAACCTTAATGTTGGGTGAAAACAGCTATCCATTTTTTCGGTTCCTGTACAGTGACAGCCAAACTTTACTGAAGAAAATCACAAAACCTGATGTACTGGTTTCACATTAATTAATGACTAAATTTCAAACAGCATTCAGCCACCACTTACAGTTCCCTAGTGAGTTCAATTTCTCTCTCTTAGAAACAATTCAGATCTTCACCTCTCTTGTCAAACTTCCTACAGTTTCCAGTTCCCTAACTGATGATCTTGCCTTTTACGCCACAGAGCTACACATCTACTGGCATGTGTTCTCACCTTTTCTGTTTTTCCTCATGGAATGTTTGCCCTGTTCCTATCCAAGATTTTCCCCTTTATTCTCACTCAAGATCCTCTTCTCTCCTACCTTTGAAAAGATTTCTCTCCTTCAGTTATCCTCCACCTCCCTTCCTCTTACTTGATCACTCCAATTAGCAGGATTCTAGAATCTTCCATATTAAAACAAAACAAAAAATCTTGGTCCTGCATCTCCCGTTAGTTAACTCCTTATTCTTCTGCTCATCTTCACAGCAAAAGTTTTCAAATGAATTGGGTAGACCTACGGTCTTCTCTTCCTCATTTCCCATTCAGTCTTCATGCACTCCAATTGGATGTTAATCCCCATCTCTCACTGAAACCTCTTGTCAAGGGCAATAATAATTTCTAGGGTGCCAGATCCAATGTACAGGCCTTTATTCTAAATTCACCTGAACTCTTATCAGCACTCAATGTAGTTGACTACTTATTTCCTGAGCAACTCTCCGCTTTTGGATTCTGTAACACCACATGCTCTTGGTTTTCCTTCCATCTAATTGTTTCTTCTCAGTTTTCTTAGGTGCCTCTGCAGTCTCTACCTGTTCTCCAAATGTTGAAGTGGCTTCTCTTCTTTGTCTATGCTTCTTAGATGACCTTATCCAGTTCTATGGCTTTAAATACCATCTGTAGCAAAGTGACTCCCAAATCTATATCTCTAGACTTATCTCCTGAGCTCCAGACTCCAGTTTCTCAAGCCAAAAATTTAAGAATAACTTTTGGTTCCTTTCTCTACTTCACCGTGGTTTCCCACATCCAGATATTCTCCACATTCTATTGTTTCTATTTTCAGTATATCTGTCTAACAGTTCTCTTCTGTTTCTACTACTACAACCCTGGTTTAAGCTACCAACATTTCTCTCATCTGGACTGCAGTAATAACCTCATTGCTGGTGTCTCTGCTTCCTTGATTTTCCCCTCACCATCTACACCTTACAGCAGTTAGAGAGATATTTTAAAAGGGGAAATTAGACTAGGACTTTCCTTGCTTTAAATCTGCTAATAGATTTCCACTCCTCTTGAAATTTGAACTCTCTATAGGCCCTGTGTGGTCTCTCTACCATTATTATGTCCGACTCTTCTTCTCCATCCGGCCCCACTGGACATGCCAAGTCTCCTCAGGGCCTTTGCACATACTTTCCTCTCTTCCTGGATTGCTCCATTCCCAGCTCTTGGCTTGGTTCGATCCTTCTCACCTTTTAGTGTTCAGATCAATATCACATCCCCGGGGAGGCTTTGAATCACCTCTCCTTCTAAGAGGCCCACTTGCTTTTCCTCTTTTCCCCAATTACTTTCTACCATTAAATTTTTTTTCTTTATAGTCCTTCTCACAACAGAAATGACTTTATATATTTTTTATTTGTTTATTGTGCATCTCACATCTCTCTCAACCAAAGGGTCAAAATATGACATTATGAATCTTGTTTATATTTTTTACAGCTTTTCTTCAGTGCTTGGTTCATTTCCCATACCTAATAGGCTCTCAGTAAGAACACTTTTTGAATGAATGCATAAACATGAGGGATGTGAAACTGTTTGTCTATTGTGCTGTGCTGGTGTAACACATTCTACTCTTCACAGATGAGCTGGATTACTTTTGCAGATCAGTAACACAAGTGGTCGGTATTGGGTACTAAACGGTAAAATGATAAGCCATGTTGACTATATTTGCCCTGAAACAGCTCTCTTTCCCCCAGGAAGAGATATCTTGTTTTGCAGAATCAAAACTAGAACTATTAGGATGTGCACAGACTATAATGAAATGTTGACTCAGGTAAATAATATCTATTAAGAAAGATTTAGGGGGAAATGGCATTGCATAGGGTGAATATAATTTTATTTCTTCTGTGCTTTTAAATACATGATATTTGGACTTCGGTTGCATATTCTCGATGATGCCCTGAGCAGAATACGTGATAGTACTCTAGCACCATAGGAAATGGTCTTAAAACACTGATATCATAGAGGCAAGGAATGGGAATCAAAGAGCATTATTCACCATGATTTGTTTCTAGCTTCTCTGTCCAAACTAGAGCGTTTTCTTTAAAAGTAATTCAAAGCTCATTCAGACTAAGAGTTAATACAGACCCAGAGAAACTGCCCATGTCTCAGCTTAAGTATCTGAGTAATTAAAGGTATACTACTTTGAAGGTCTCACACCTTCCCATTTTCATTGAATTCCAGGGATTAAAGAAATCACCCAATGTCTTAATGCCAAGGCTCTAAAGCCCAGAATTTCAGCTGGTACACATCCTAATTAGTAAGTCAAGTTATTAGATGATATCTTGATCAGAAAATGGTATGAGCAGTAAATAAGTAATCCCTGAATGTCTTCTTTATGAACATCCTTTTGTTTGATGGCCAATATTTGCATATTTTTCCTACCTGTTACATATCCCTAAGGAAGTGTTTGGATTTTAAATGTTTTTATTTAGAGATTATATTTGTTATTTAAAGCAGCATAGCACTATAGCCAGTTTCAAAGCCTAACCTCCCTACACCATTCTTGCTTAGTTTCTGTACTCTTTCTTCCAGTGTCTTTGTTTCCCTCTTTTCCTTAAATTTGTTTTCTTCTTACAGAAGAAACCTTAGCAAATACTGGTAGGTGCAGAGAAAAACAGAGGAAGAAAGACAAATTACCACCCAGAATGAACTGCACTTAAAGTTCTGAAATATGATACTTTAGGTATGAGGCAAATTTTGAGGACTTCCTCTAGCTTTAACCACAGTGTTGGATGAAACTTGGAAGAAGATTGTGTTGTAGTTGTAAATTAATTAACCTTTGAAATACTTTGGATAAAACCAAAAATAGCACAGCAACAACATTGACATTTTGTTTTACTTGCTTGATATAAAAAGGTGGTCATAATCTAACTGGAGGTAAAGATTGTTGATGTTTTGGTATTAAAATGACCCCAAACAAAAGACAAAATATTTCTGAGATACTAATATGCATTTTCCCATTCCACATTAAGCTTAAACAAAAATTCAAACCTTATAATTTTTAGAGGGTACAAACCTAAAAAGATGATGGTGCTTCCCAGCCCCAATATGTAATAGAAAAGAAGTAAAGCTAAACTGTAAAATAAATGTGAAGAAGTTCACAGTATGGTATTTATCATAATGACTATTTTGAATCCTTTTTCTTTTCTAAATGCCAGGTTCTTTCATGGAGCATTTACTGGGTGCCCCTGCTTTGCCTGTGCCCAAGCATGTCTCCTGTCGCTGCCTCCCCGATGAAGGAGTTGCTGACATTGCCTGCGTGAGCAGCAGTGGTGCTCTCTGAGCTGTTGGTCATGCTTCCCTTCCTTGCTGTTGTTAGCATCTCTGGGATGCAGAGCGAGCCTAATGTGTGCCAGCCAGAATGGGGAAATGGCCCATCTGCTCTGTGCTGGGCTTTAATTTCATCATCAGTGATGGCTTCAAAGCAGATGCCTAAACAAGGGGTACGCAATGGCCATTTACTCAGAGGCTATGGGAGAGGAACTTCAGTTGGTCTGATTATAGCCAATAATGTAGAATGGGGGCCAAAACATGCTAACCAGCTTGTCCCTGAAGCTGCGGTGTCTATGCAGGTCCAAACAGATGGAACCGGCCAGGAAGCTGGGTACACTCTGTTTCTAACTCAGTGATGTTGCTTTGTGGTTGTATGACCTTGGACAAATCACTTCACCTTCATGCTTTGTCATAGCAAAGTGTCATCAGTAAGCTGCAGATTATAGAATGTACTCTGTCTTAATCTCCTGACTGTTCTGGGGACACATGGCATAACATCAGATCTCACTCATCTGAGCACAGCATGAAGCTGCTTCCTCTGTGGTCATCAAAAGAGTAATCATTCTTTTTGAATTCTACTGCCATTTTTTTAGCATCTCTCTTTGAACATATAATAAATTCGTTAGCAAGTATTTATTAGATGTGTCCACTTTGTTCCAGGTAGTATTCTAAGTACTTAGAATGCTTAAGTGCTAAGTACTTCAGTGGTTATGAGTGCAGAGTAGTAGAATCAGGTACAACGATAAATAACTGAGTTCTTGAGGATTTACTTTAAAAATAATACAGATTACCTATATTCTGATTCTCTCCCCACAACTTCTACACTCCTTCGTGATAAAGTCTCTGCCTTTAAAAACTCCTTGACTATTCAAAGCATTCATCAGCATGCCCTATGGAAAGTAATGACAGTATATTGAACACTTAACTTAATTCTCATTCTTCTAAATGCTTTACATGAGTTAACTCACTCAGTCATCATCACAGCATTACTATTATACACATTTATAGATGAGATGAGAAAATGGCACAGAGGAGTTAAGTAACCTGCCTAAGGTCACACAGTGAGTGTGTGGCAGAGCCTAACACAGGCAGCCCAACTCCAGAGCACATGCTCTTAATCCTCACAGTCACTTCCTGTGGTTGGCTGTTGAATGAATGAGTGATGAATGTTAGAATATGTTAAATGTGTAAAGCACTTTACAAGTTTAAGTCATTAGTGCTGTTTTTGCTACAGACATAACTACAGACATAACTATTACTACAGGATTACAATTGACACTCTTCAGCATTTCGGGGGAAAGAAATCTCAGCATTCTACTTTTGTTGTTAGAGTTCAATAACAGATAGGGAGCAGGTACCTGACCAGAGTTGATCAAACTTAGTATAAAATGCAAGTTCAGCTGTAGGAGAACTAGAAAAAAAAGTCCCTGATTTCTTGCCCTCATTCATGAGGTCATACCATTTAGGCCAATTCTGTGATTGCTAGCTCAGCCCACAGTGATCTCTTCCCCAAAAGACTATGTACCTGTTACCTTTTGTATCCCAAACTGATTCTTCACTAACTTTACCTTTACTCTCATTATACTCTGTCTAGTACCTAAGCTAGAAAACACAGCCTCATGTTCAGTTTCTCTTCTTCTTCACTTTGTGGTTAAATCTTGCCCATTAAGTGCTTCTCAAAGATATCCCCTCCCTTCTACTCTATTAACTTTAGTATCTCAGATTACACCACTGTAATAGGTTCCTAACTGACATCCTAGCCTATGATCTGTATTTTCTCCAGTCTTCCCTCCAGTTTTCCATTCTCTAACTTACGTTTATAAAATGCGCATCTGATAATATCCCTTCCTGTTGAAAGCCATTAATAGCACCCAACTGCCTCCAAGGTTGACCATAAACTTCTTAGCATGGTGGTCAATGCATTCTACAATTGAGCCCCAACCTGTTCTTTGGATATCATCTCCCATCATACTTCCTTATTAATCCGATACACTGTAGCCACACTGGGCTACTTGTTATTCCTGAAATGGATCATATGCTCCCATGTCCCCAGGACACATGCCCTGCCTTCTTGGAAAAGATTCCTTTCCTTCTCCACCTGTTAAAATGTTTGATTTTCTTCAAGGCAAGCTCAAATGTCCTTTCATGGTTACCCCAAACTAGAATTCCTTCCTATTTATAACACTCTATGTTTATAGTTCTCCTCTGACCCTTATTTTGTTTTATGTTGAAGGGTGGTAAATATGCCTTTTCCATAATACACTGGAAAACTCTTGAACTTTAAAAGAACAAATTCATCTTTGAAGCTACGTACCACCTTAGCATAGTTGTCCTGTATTTTTAGTTTTCTAAGTGTGTCGGTCTCATCTCCCCATAAAGACTGTAGGCTTTTGGCAAAGTTACAATATGAGCTAGCTTATATATTTGGGGCTTTAGTTGAATTTAAATTTGCTTCTACTAGTTAATATGCTCATGTAGGGGACCAAAAGAAAGCTATTAACTCTGATTCCTACTTCCAGTGATTGCTGTGAGGGCTAAGAGTAGTAACATCTACAAAGCACTGGATACACACTACAAGCTCAATAGAGGTAACGATTGGTTAGCTTTATGGTTGAACTCCGTGGTACATCAGTTTATGTGACTTAGACTTGGCCTGAGTGATCCAGTCTCAGGGACTTATTGTCTCCCACAATAAAACACATGTGAAGTTTAATTCTAGAATACTCTCCAAAAGAACATTGCTCTTCCTCTCTTTCCTATAGTACCTTCAGGTACCTTCATCGTGTCTCCAGTTACTCTAGAGCAAATAATCTATTTAATAGTACCTTGTAAATGCTTTTCATTTTGAAGAGATTATTATTATTATGGTGTCTATTTGTCTCTAAACTCATTCTTTGAATCCCCTTGCTTTGGTCTTCCTGTGACGTAGAAGAGACCTTACTCTTGTAGAGTACCTACAGTGCCTGAAGCATAGTAGAAAATGAATAAATATTTGTTGGCACATTGACTGGGGAATAAGTGAATGGCCTCCATGCTCCTGGTAGGCAAAAAGTACAAACTCTTTATTACATGAGTTGTCCAAACGAGTCATGCAAAACTAGCCTGGGCTTCTAGGCAGCATAGCTGGTAATGCTTTTCTATCCTGAAGCAGATGGGTCTACTACTCCCTAAAATAACAAGTATCAATAGATCCATTGAGACGACAGTGCCATGGTGGTGCAGCCAGAGTTTAAAAGAACATGAGCATTACATGAGGCAGGGAATTAATTTGTTTGCTGGAGTGGAGGAAGAAGTTACACTGGGGAATTACTGTCTATTAATCTCTTTAGGACTGCTCCCTCTCTCATTACCTAATGAGGCTCTGCCAAGCAGGAGACCCATAATTCCCACCATCTGAAGAGCAGTGTGAAGTCAGGATTCTCACTAGAAAACCTGACTCTAAAGTCTAGCTGGGTCCATCTGGGCAGTGTGCACTGGATGACAAGGAGAGCCTCCACAGTGACTCCTGAAACCCAAATCAGAGCTGATGGGGGAAAAGTTTGCAACTAAACTCCTTCATGTACAGGGCCCAGGAATAAGGTGCTGTTGGATTTCCCCTTCAGACTGGAATGGCTAACAGGTCATTCTATTGCCCCCATCAGTGGAAAGTTTAAAACTGAGTTGACTGAGAAGTGTGTCTTTTGTAGATGGCTGCCACAGACTGACATAATGCCATGAGATTATAACATAATCACCTACCTCATGTTCTTTTTTGGGGAAAAACAATACCAAAACTCTATCTCCTTTTCCTTTCCTTCTCAAGATCCCTATATCACCATGTCCTATTTTCCAAACCTTTTTTTTTTTTTTTTGGCCAAGGTCATTGACTAATAAGACCCTGGGATCTTAATGGCAAAGTGAGTGGATTATTTTAATTCCCACTTGACCTCTTTTCCAAGTGACTTCCTCAGCAATGAGTAAGACTACCCACCTCTGGGCTCTAAAAGTATTTAATGAATGTATCTCTCGCTACCAGTTTAGTGCAGATTATGTCTTCCTACTTATCCTTTCCTAAGAATATGTCTGACCTGCTCTTTGTGTCCCTGCCTCCATGCCCAACAATACTAGATCTTTGAGGCATGTTTGTTGATTGGCTGGCATTTAAGAGTTTAACAGCTAATATTATTTGGACACTTCTTAAAACACATGTCTTGGGGCTAAGAGTCATTGCCTCTTAAAGACGCATGTTGAATTCAGAAGAAGCTCTGCTATAGTCCTCCTGTGATTTTCACATCCGTGCTGGTGGGAGAGAGCCCCTCTCTGCAGTCTTACATAGTTACTCTCGGTGTCATTACCTAATTAAAGGCAGAAGAAAATGCTGAGATAATAAATTTAATCAGCTTTCCAGATGTTAAAAATAATTCTCAGACACCTCTGCCCTGACACATCTACATTCCAATCTGTTCAATTCAGCTGTCACAATTTCACCCCAATTTACCCCTTGCAAACACTTGAAATACTGCTTTTAATTAATTCTCCACACTCAGAACTTTGAGTGATGCCAAGTTAGTTAATTACCCAAGTTATGGCTTTAAGCATTTCCTGGATGTGAATTATAAAAATTGTTAGTGAGTGCCAACATCAGATCTTCAAAGACTTCAGCCTCCTCCCTCCCCAGCACTGTTCTGAGGAGTGAGAGGTGAGTGTGCTGGGTACAAAATGACCAGATGGTACAGAACAGTATCTAGATGATGTTTTCACTCTCAACTAGCAGATAGTTGTTTAGAAACATTCTCACTAACCTTATTGAAAATATAGGAGGTTTCAAGGGAAAGTTGTAACCAGCTTTTGAGTAAGCTGGTTTGGAACTGTTATTGCAGAAATTCTCTTAGGACAAGTTTCTTATTGCTCTGTTCTAGGTATTATAAATTTGAGATCAGATATAATGATGCCAAATTTGCCCTGTTGTAATAGAAATTTGTCTTATAAGGAGTTTCTTATGAGGGAAGGAAGGAAAGAAATAACCTTTATTTATTTTCTTTTTCTATGCAGGCATTCTAATATATGCATTCTTAGGACAAGTGTGATAGGTATTAATATCTCCATTGTTACAGGTGAAGAAACTAAAACTCAGAAAGGGAAACTAAGTCAGAAAGAAACCATGCCAGAGGAAGGATTTGAACTCAGGTTTGTCAGACTCTCGGGGGCCATGCTTTTTGCATTAGACCACACTGCCCCTGTGGTAATTTGATAAACAAGGTTCCACCATTAGGAAAGTCATTAATACAGTTCCTGTTATCCTTGAGATCGTGAGGAACCATTTGTTGGTTAAACTGAGGCCTTCTTGGTTTGTTGCAATCATTATTACTTGTCCGCAAGAGATAGGTCTCTTGAGTTTCTTAAGTATAAGCACTTGTCTCGCCTCTCCTAGCAGAGGACAAGTCTCAGTCGGTATTTCAACATAATGGACATGATGTCACAAAGACACAAGGCCTCAGGATAGCTAAGGAATAGTTTTATGTTCCAAGGTAACTTCAACTATGTTGCTCCATTCTCAGTTTTAATAGCTAGCCTCTGTTAGCAGACATTAATCCAAAACTGTTGAAAGCATAACACTCAGAATATTTCAGGCCTGGGAGAAAGTGTATAGACTAAAGTCCAATCTCCTGATGGAGAATCAATTAGTATAAACAAACTCTCTACTTAGGAGTGAGAAAACAGATTGTACCCCACACTGCCAAACTCCCTACTCCCACTCATAAGCCATCATTTTTATTTTCTAAAATTTGAATTTGTGCAGATTATTCTGGGATTCATAGTATCCCCCAGGCTCCCCCACCTCCCGAAAATGGCATCTGGCAATGTTTGAGTGGGCAAGAATTGTTTGTTGATAGAGCTATAAAAAGTTGCTCTCTGCTTAGTACCTAAGCAGGAAATCTTGATATAGGAATCAGGAGGGAAAAAGAGCAAATGTTTATACTAGAGAGAATTTATTGTATTAGGTGAACGATGTACTTCTACAGTGGACTAAGCTCCAGGAAATAGCTGAAATATTTGTCATTTTTTCTCTTTTTACTTGCTATTGTTGAGTATAATTTTGGGTAAAGTCATTTTTGAGTAAAGTGATGGCTCCTAGCTAGGCAGAATTAGGCCTCCATAGACACAGAGAGAAATGTCCCAGAGGAATTATGGAAGGTTCACTGGTCTTGGAGTCAAAAAATCCCAGACTGGAGTCCTACTTCTGGAGACAATTAACAGACTAAGTTGGGTTAGTTACCAGACTTTTAAAAACCTTTATTATTGTATCCACAGAATGGGTACATTAGAAATGTCAGTCATATTGTCTGCCATGCCCATCTGGTCCTGTTTGAACCAAGTAACCTCATTGCCTACATTTAGAGCAAACTGGACTAGGGTAGACACTGACAGAGGGTGGTTTAGCAAACCTTGAGGGGATTTGTCACGAAAAGATGAGCTGGGATTTGAAAGAAGAAATGTAGAATAGAGCCCTGAGGTAGAATCAGGGCCAAGAGAAGTCATGGTGAGCAGAAGTTAGGAGCACTTCAATCAAGCAACCTTGAGATGGAGAAAAAAATTATAGATTCAAGGATAAGACTCAGCCAGTTATTATGTTAGCACAGTCATTAAGACCCCAGGTTTTGGAGTGAAATAGATGTGGATTCTTGTCAGCTGTGTGATCTTCAGCAATTTATTTAACTTCTGTAAGGCTCTGGTTTCTTGTCAGTGAAATGAAGATAATAGTAGTATTTTCACCATAGAGTTGTTGTGAGGATTACATAAATTAACATGTAGACAACCCTTAAAACAGTGCTTGGCCCTTCACTAAATCCTATGTCAGTGTTTGTTGTCACAATTTTATTGAATGAGAAGCACTATACCAAGTACTTTATGTGACGTATGTCAGGAACACTTCAACAACTTGATGAGGTAGGTTCTATTAATATCTCCACTTTACAGATGAGGCAACTAAGGCACAGAGAGGTTAATTAATATCTTTACTGTCACACAGCTAGTAAGTAGCACAGCTGGCATTTAAACCTGGGCTTTGGGGCTTGTTGACTACTGCCTCTCCATGACTGAGGTGTCCCAAGAGGAGAGCAGAGCAGAGCAGCAGAGAGTGGCTGAGTCCTAGAGGTGGCTGACACCTGGTATAAAAGAAGAGCAAAACAAGCCTGTGGAGATTTATGGTTGCCCTGGGTCCAATGATAGGTCCTAGGAAGCCCGACTATGCCTGTTCCTGTTCTTGGGATCCCACAGAATCCTTGTGTGTCCTTCCAGGAAGTAGCCCCTTTCATAAGAGGGCTCCAGTGACCCTCTGTTCCAAGCATAACAACAAAAAAAGAGGAGTTGATGAGACTGAGCCAAGGGGTATCCACTCTTGCTCCATCTTTTTCTCTAGGATGTGTGAAAGGTTTTTGTTCCATGGAAATAAAGATGAGTTTGTTTCGGTCATCACCATCCACCTAACCTTTAGCATAGCACATAGTAAGACCTCCTGAAATACTCATTGAATGAATGAGTGAAAAACTGTGAAACACTGAAGAAATATAAAGTATCATTACTTTCTTCTAATAATTGATATCACTATGCTTGTTCTTTCAAAGACTGGTGCTTCATGTACCAGTCTATACAGTTATAGAAAAGGACCTTCTGCTAGAAAACCAAAAATTTGTATTATAGTCACAAAACTAAGTGGTTCAGATTGCTTTTACTTGAAGGACTAAGAGAGCAAAAAGACATTTAAGGTTATTATTCTATATTTGACATGTCAATAATTTATCAGGCACAATTCCTAACTATAAAAGGCCTATTATAGCTTCATTTAATGTGAAATATTGTGTTATTAATGTGCTATATTAAGTGTATTTCATTCTAACCATAGTAATTTCAAAGAGATCCCAGTCTCTTTCCATCTCTGCTGGTAGTTAAAATAAGATTTGACTTCTATCATTACAGCAAATCATATTCTAGTGAGTATTGACCTTCTTGAGGGTCACATGTCTATACACTCTATAAACTATAATCGGTTAATGATATCATTTCACAAATCTCCAGAAATAGATGCTTTTCATTCTGGTCAATGTTGCATTTTCTTCAAGCAATGCTGAAGAGCAATTCTCTTCAAGCAATGTTGCATTCTCTTCAAGCAATGCCCCTCTTTTCCTTGCTGAAAATTCACAGCAAGACCAGCGGTTGATGAATCTGAACACTTCTCAGCTTCTCCTTGAGCCTACGACATTAAATGCTTAAAATTTAATGCTGGAGCTTATAGCGCTGTGAGCTCCAGAGATAGAAGTAAATGAAAACTCAACCTTTCAGGCTATATTGCTGTGCAGGCTTTTGTGTTTGTTTCTCCCTCCCCACCCCCAGGGTGGCTGAAATGGTTTGCTATCAGAATGCTCTCCTGTCAGAGGAACTTGGTTATCACTGTGATGCTGTGATTGGAAAATGTTACTATTAAAGAATTACAGTAACCAGGACTCTTTCTGACGAGGTCCATTTGCTCCTGCAGAATTTTGTCAACACAGCAGGAGCCTAGGGATTCCTGTCACTTGTGGTAGCACTTGAGAGTCTATGTTTGCTTTTTCTCGGGGAAGTTTCAGAAGATGAGAAAGCTCTGCTTCTCTGAGAGTCTCTGAGCCTCTGTAACCTTGGAGAATGGAGCTATAAAGAGGAGATGGGGAGGGAGTGTTGGGTGGAGATGGGGGGCTAGATAGCATCTGATAAACTGATGTGGCTGTGAAGGATTACCATCATATATTTTTGGTTTGTTTTTATCTTGATAAAAACTTAGAAACATAAATTTATGTTTATAATTTCTAGAGTTGGTTTATTATCCTAACGTATTTAGACACTTGTAACTTCTTAGTAGGGACTGGAACTTTGGGGAGAGGCTTATGCTGAGAGGGAGAACACTGTGCCTCCTATGGCCCCAGGCCCCCAGACATCCTTTCTGCACACCCTGCTGCACTGCTATGGAGCACACGGTGGTCATGCCTGAAGATTTTTCTTCTCTTAACTTTCCCTTTAGGAATCCCACTTGTTTTGCAGACCAGGCTTGGTCCTAGTATTCCCTAGATATGCTGTTTCCTATAAGAGCCTCAGATTCCAAAAATCATGCAGTTTACCCTGCCCTGAACACCACACAGGTCTGTGAGACACACCTGCACAAGACCCGGGGCGTTCCTCCCAACTGCCCAGCCCCCTCTGTCAGGTCGGGGGTTGGATACCTCTCAGCCAGCATATCCCAGAGCACAGTGATGGGGAATGGCGCCCCACAGCCATACTGAAAAAAATATGGCAAAGTGTGTGAGGCCATCAACTCAAAACTCTTTCAGGGATTCTCTCATCCCCAGCCATATGCTTAGTGCCACAGGTACGCTTTACTTCCTGTATCACTTTGGGAATATTTTTGGCAGTCTCCATCATGCTCATGTTTTCTCCACTGACAAGGGCTTTTCATCGACGGCCTTGTTTCTGTGCAGGGAGGCACAGAGAATGAGCCTCAGTTATCAGCTGAGAGATGTTAATCATGCTGGTGACAGACCTGCCTTAATGGGCCTTTAGTTGGTATCTCTGCCCCCATCTCAGAGAATCTAAACAAAGCAGCCATTTAAAATTTTGCTTTCATTTTCACCTTGACCAAAAAATGATCATTATTCCCATGGGTTGGGTAGTGATGTGTTAGGGGCCAAATGGGAGTAAATTTTGAGGAACATTCACTGTCATTATTTGCTTTGCCACCGTCTTGACTTTACAAGCATGGAATGCGCATCAGATTGGAGCAATTTTACCGTAGCTGAGACCTGGGTGTGCAGGTGCAAAACCCTTCTGATAACGACCACGGCCTTGTTGGAAGAGTGTGCTATTCCATTAGAGGTTTTATGAATGTGAGTAGCATTTGAATCTTCCTAAATTAATGTAACTGATTTCCCTCATCATTCACTGCAGAGTAGTCTTAATGGCTATACTCCATGAAATACATACTGACAGTGAAACTGCCTTTATAAGGTGTTCTGACTTTCAATGCCATTATTCCTTAGTCAAATGTATTTTTATGCTGGATATTAACAGTTGGTTAGACTCTTTATACCCATTATATCCATAAATCAGTGCATATACAATAATTGAGAAAGACGAATTTGTTAAAACATGTCTATTCTTCCACATAATAATCTTAAGAACTGGACGGGTGCTTATTAATTACTCAGTAACGTTGAACTTCTCTACAATTACTGGACAACTCTAAATCTAGCTTATCCTTGGGATTTACAAGAGAGGAATTTAGATAGTTTGTACGGCCAGTTCAGTTACTCAGCACGCATCTACTGATGGTCCGCTGTTGGCCAAAACCTTACCCCCTACCCCAGCCTGGGGTGTCTGACCAGCAGGAGGAGGATACAGTCTAGCTCTTGAAGGGCTTGAAGACTCATAGATGAATGAAAGGTGTGTACTCTTGATCTGAAATTGGCAATGGGAATCCCAGAGAATATCAACCTCCTCCCCTTTCACCTCCAGCCCAGAGGCAAAAAAGCCCTCATGGGAAAAGGCAGAGAGGGAAGCCCTGTTAGGGGCAAACCAGATTCAGTTAAGGGGAAGAAAGTAAATAAAAAAGAACTGGATAGAGATACATTTGGAGGTAAGAGGCGCTTGTAGAAAACTAATAAAATCAATAGGAAAAGAAAAACAAATGATGTCTCCCCTTCCTCCCAAATGAACTGGGAGGAAGGGAACTTCCACTGAGTTT
Organism: Mesoplodon mirus; assembly: GCF_964341445.2. NCBI lineage: Eukaryota > Metazoa > Chordata > Mammalia > Artiodactyla > Ziphiidae > Mesoplodon > Mesoplodon mirus. The sequence continues at coordinate 51,487,396 of NC_138982.1, forward strand.
TTTTTCTATGTGCCATACACTGTGCAAGTTATTTCATACATGTTGTTCCAATTATTTCTCAAAACAGCCCTCTAAGTAGATGTTATGTTCATTTTATAGGTGAGGGACTGAGGTTAGAAATATTAAATATCTACCAAAATTCACATTCTAGCACACAGTGAAGGTGATGTTCAAATACAGGTGGTCTAACTTCAAATACATTTTCTTTCACTTGACAGATGCCAACACCGCAATTGAAAATTCACAAACACGTTCATTCATTTATTCAGCAAAATACTAAGACCCCATTATATGCCCAACAGTCAAAATTACTTCCTTCTCACTCCTTTCTTTTTGGCTTTAATGCTACTCTTTCTTCTTGCATTCTGCTTCTTACCCTTTTAAGTTCCTCTAAACTTGTTACTTGTGAAGAATTGATGACTTTGCCTCCCTAGTCTGCTGTTTGGGAAATTAAATCATTTTGTTACATTGAACTTCTGATTTGTCTCCTGTAAAGTGGAGGATAGTAAGAATCCCTACCCCCACGATGTTGGGTAGTTTAAGAGAGATAATACTTGTGAGAGCACCTGCTGGGCAGCTGCTAGGTGCTTAGCAGATACATGCTCATTAATGTGTTCACCAAAGATTCTCTCTCTGCAGTGGAAGGTGATACAGACACTTGTCTCTTTGGAGAAAAATAGCCCTGCTGATGGTATTGATGGTGAATAATGATGAAGAAAATACTTAGAGACATAGGCCATCAGCTAGCTAGCCTAAATATGTGTTTCATGTGGTATACTCAGTGTTAAAAAACAAATTGTTGTCAACATTAAAAATCAGAGGGCTTCCCTGGTGGCGCAGTGGTTGAGAGTCCGCCTGCCGATGCAGGGGACACGGGTTCGTGCTGCGGTCCGGGAAGATCCCACATGCCGTGGAGCGGCTGGGCCCGTGAGCCATGGCCGCTGAGCCTGCGCGTCCAGAGCCTGTGCTCCGCAATGGGAGAGACCACAAAGGTGAGAGGCCCGCATACCGCAAAAAAAAAAAAAAAAATCAGAAAATTTTACACAAAAAACCCAACTTCCTGATTTCTCTTTAAAAATGAGAATAGCTGTCAATAGCAGTTTGGCGTTTCCACATTAACTGGAGCCAAGCAGTCATGCCGCCTAGTCAGAGTGACCGTATGTCCTGGTTTGCCTGGGACAGCCTGGTTGATGCCTATTTCTTTAGCATAATTAATGGTAACAGTCCACTCTCTTTAGTTTGGACAATATTTTATGTATTCCCCTCATCTCTAGTGTGCCATAGGGTCTTTAGCTCCTCACCCAGGCTGCCTCCCACCTTTATCTGCCTGCCCCTGTAAGCATTTGAATTTGTGACTTCTTTTTAAGGACATTTTCTTCCTTTTGACTTTGTTTCAATAGCACTCTGCTTTCCAAAGGATGCCTCAGTTTGGAGGTCAGAAAGGTTTAGCATGTCCACCTTCAGAAACTGTGTTCACCAATCGTTCTTGAATACGTGGAAAGGGTGATGTCCTTTGAAGTGGCACCTGCACTATGGAGAGCTTCCACCAGCCATGGTGATTCACCCGAAATTTTGGTCAGACCCAGCCTGTCCAACAAGACAATTCATTTAGCTCTGCAAGGAAAAACAAATCTAGAGTTGTCCCCAGAGGCAAATTCTTTGAAACATTTAAACAGTGAAAATAAATGTTTCTTATGTAGAGCCATTTTCCTTTGATATAGAAGCTTCTCCTTCAACATGTCACTTGAGGTGGGCAGGAAAGTGTTTTCACTTCTAGTTTTATAAATGAGGAAACTGATTGAGAGGTAAATTGACATATCCTACAGTCACATATTAGCTCATAGGCTATAGAAGTGGGTGGCCCTCAGCTCTTCTGCACCCCCTTCCCCAACATGCATGCATGCATGCACCCTGTTTTCTGTTATCTAAGGTAGTTTTTCCAATCAAGAGGCTCCCCTCACACACACCCCATATACCTTATGACTTTTTCCTAACTACATATCAATTGATCACTGGAAATTGTGTATATGAACTTGTCATGGGCTTTCATCGCCTTTGGTATGTTGAGAGATAGAGGGGTTCAGTAAATATTTATTGTTGGCATACCATGGGCTAGATATGGTCCCTGACTTCATGATGCTTACAGTCTGGTGAGGAGGGGGAACAGATATTAGTCAAATAATCACAAAGTGTATAATTAGAAGCTGTAATTGATGCACCATACAGTCAGTCTCTGCCCTTAGGAGTTTATATTCCAGTGAAGGGAAAGTACTGAGAGGTATGAGAGGGCATAAGGGAGGGGAGAAGGATTAGGGGGTAGGAAGGACAAATCTACTATGAAGAGCCAGAGAAAGCCTTTCTTAGGAAGTGAAATTTGACTTGAGGTCTAAAGTGGGGCTGGGTTTGGATAGGCGAGTTCTAGGCAGAGGAAAGAAGTTGTGCAAAGGCCCTGAGGCCGGAGGAAGTTTGGCTTATTGGGAGAAGTTAGAGAATACTCGTGGGTTACAGTGCAAAAACAGTGAAGGAGGTGGTACAACCTGAAGCTGCCAGATCACTTAGGACTTTGGGGCCATACCTTGGACAGTATTCTGAAAGCAGTGGGGAGTTAATAATAGTTTTAAGCAGTGAGCAATAAGATTGGACTTGAATTTTGAAAACATCAGGTTTGCTGAGTTTTAAAAGTAGAATAGATTGATGGAGGAGGGGGCCAGTAGTGAACGTGGACAGGTTTTAATGCTGGTGGTGCTGGTGGCTGGGACTAAGGGGTGGGGGAGTGTAATTGGAGAGCAGACTTGGTATTGGATTAGAGACAAAGAGTGAGAGTGAGACTGTCAGGAGTACTCCTAGGTTTTTGTCTTGGATGGAGGGGGAGGAGTTGATGGGAAGGGGAGATTAACACGAAGGAGTTAATGCCAGTTGTTTGACGTTTACTCATCAACAGAAACACCCGTGTCCTCTGATCTCTTGGTGGGGAGATACTATTGCCAATTTGTAGCCATTCAGTCAATAAACATTGTCTGGCACCTAGTGGAGTTTTTACTATCAGTTTTGTCAGCAAATGTGGATATTTCATATTACACAGCCTTCTTCAATGTGAATATCTTGGGTTTCACTGGCAAAAGTCATGGCACGGAGGATCTACTTAGTAGAAGAATTTTAATCTAACCCTGAATAATCCTGTCATCTCCAAGCTGTCTTTCTTATATTACCCTCAACTCACACTTTATGTGCAGCTCCCTTAAACCACTGTGCATAAATCTATTGTAGTTTTTTTCATATAAAATTGTAATTTTTTTCTGTTTCCACCACAACTTTGGAAACTTCTTGAGGGCAGGGACCACATCATAGTCACATTTGCTTTTTAGGTGTCCAGAATATGCCTGGCACATGGGATTTATGCAGCAAATAATTGTTGAGTGAATGTTTTATATCGTAGACAAGTTTTAAATTTGTCATTCATTAGTCTCATTTTTGTTCCCACTAACAGTGTATTGTAATGACTGTAGAAACATTTCCTAGAAAGTTGTGAGAAGGAGTTTGAGACCTAAACTGAAGCCTCTCAGGCAGTAGTTCATTAAAGTATAAAGAAAAGCTGTATTAGTCCCTTGCATTCTGAAATGCATGCTTAGAACCATTGGCTGCCTGATTTGGGAGCAGAGATGGAGATAAATTTTGCTGTAATGCTACTGTAACAATGTTTGGTAACTGATTTGGGGAGGGGAATAAATTGGGTCTTGGTCTTATCTCAGCTCCTACCATTCTTTAGTGAAGCTGGTAGACAGCCTTTCTGTCATCATTTTACAGACTTCTTTTATAATTACCTGGGCAGGGACATTCATGCATCACAGATTGTTGTTTGGTACCAGTACGTCAATTAATTTAAAATAGTAAATATTCTTGGTTAGTTTTTTTTTTTAATACTTTGTTACTATTACTCCTCTCCCCAAGCTTCCAACTTATTCTTTTTTTTTTAAACATCTTTATTGGAGTATAATTGCTTTACAATGGTGTGTTAGTTTCTGCTGTATAACAAAGTGAATTAGCTATACATATACATATATCCCCATATCTCCTCCCTCTTGCTTCTCCCTCCCACCCTCCCTATCCCACCCCTCTAGGTGGACACAAAGCACAGAGCTGATCTCCCTGTGCTATGTGGCTGCTGCCCACTAGCTATCGATTTTACATTTGGTAGTGTCCATTCCACTCTCTCACTTTGTCCCAGCTTACCCTTCCCCCTCCCAGTGTCCTCAAGTCCATTCTCTACGTCTGTGTCTTTATTCCTGTCCTGCCCCTAGGTTCTTCAGAACCATTTTTTTTTTTTAGATTCCATATATATGTGTTTGCATACGGTATTTGTTTTTTTCTTTCTGACTTACTTCACTCTGTATGACAGTCTCTAAGTCCATCCACCTCACTACAAATAACTCAATTTCATTTCTTTTTATGGCTGAGTAATATTCCATTGTATATATGTGCCACATCATCTTTACCCATTCATCTGTTGGTGGACACTTAGGTTGCTTCCATGTCCTGGCTATTGTAAATAGAGCTGCAATGAACATTGTGGTACATGACTCTTTTTGAATTATGGTTTTCTCAGGGTATATGCCCAGGAGTGGGATTGCTGGGTTGTATGGTAGTTCTATTTTTATTTTTTTAAGGAACATCCATACTGTTCTCCTTATTGGCTGTATCAATTTACATTCCCACCAACAGTGCAAGAGGGTTCCCTTGTCTCCACACCCCCTCCAGCATTTATTGTTTGGAGGTTTTTTTTTAAATTTTAGAATTTTATTTATTTTTGTATATAGCAGGTTCTTATTAGTTATCCATTTTATACATATTAGTGTATATATGTCAATCCCAATCTCCCAATTCATCACACCATCATGCCCCCACCCCACCCCACCACTTTCCTTGGTGTCCATACGTTTGTTTTCTGTTTGTAGATTTTTTGATGATGGCCATTCTGACTGGTGTGAGGTAATACCTCACTGTAGTTTTGATTTGCATTTCTCTAATGATTAGTGATGTTGACCATCCTTTCATGTGTTTGTTGGCAATCTGTATATCTTCTTTGGAGAAATGTCTATTTAGGTCTTCTGCCCATTTTTGGATTGGGTTGTTTGTTTTTTTGATATTGAGCTTCATGAGCTGCTTGTATATTTTGGAAATTAATCCTTTGTCAGTTGCTTCATTTGCAAATATTTTCTCCCATTGTGAGGGTTGTCTTTTTGTCTTGTTTATGGTTTCCTTTGCTGTGCAAAAGCTTTTACATTTCATTAGGTCCCATTTGTTTATTTTTGTTTTTATTTCTGTTTCTCTAGGAGGTGGGTCAAAAAGGATCTTGCTGTGATTTATGTCATAGAGTGTTCTGCCTATGTTTTCCTCTAAGAGTTTGATAGTATCTGGCCTTACATTTAGGTCTTTAATCCATTTTGAGTTTATTTTTGTGTATGGTGTTAGGAAGCGTTCTAATTTCATTCTTTTACATGTAGCTGTCCAGTTTTCCTAGCACCACTTCTTGAAGAGGCTGTCTTTTCTCCATTGTATATTCTTGCCTCCTTTATCAAAGATAAGGTGACCATGTGTGCGTGGGTTTATCTCTGGGCTTCCTATCCTGTTCTATTGATCTATATTTCTGTTTTTGTGCCAGTACCACACTGTCTTGAATACTGTAACTTTGTAGTATAGTCTGAAGTCAGGGAGCCTGATTCCTCCAGCTCCATTTTTCTTCCTCAAGATTGCTTTGGCTATCAGGGGTCTTTTGTGTTTCCATACCAATTGTGAAATTTTTTGTTCTAGTTCTGTGAAAAATGCCATTGGTAGTTTGATAGGGATTGCAGTGAATCTGTAGATTGCTTTGGGTAGTATATATGACAAACCCACAGCCAACATCGTTTTCAGTGGTGAAAAACTGAACCCATTTCCACTACGATCAGGAACAAGACAGTGTTGCCCACTCTCAGCACTATTATTCAACATAGTTTTGGAAGTCTTCGCCATGGCAATCAGAGAAGAAAAAGAAATAAAAGGAATCCAAATTGGAAAAGAAGAAGTAAAACTGTCACTGTTTGCAGATAACATGATACTATACATAGAGAATCCTAAAGATGCTACGAGAAAACTACTAGAGCTAATCAATGAATTTGGTAAAGTAGCAGGATACAAAATTAATGCACAGAAATCTCTTGCATTCCTATACACTAGTGATGAAAAATCTGGAAGAGAAATTGAGGAAACACTCCCATTTACCATTGCAACAAAAAGAATAAAATACCTAGGAATAAACCTATCTAAGGAGACAAAAGATCTGTATGCAGAAAACTATAAGACACTGATGAAAGAAATTAAAGATGATACAAACAGATGGAGAGATATACCATGTTCTTGGATTGGAAGAATCCAACTTATTCTTCACAACTGATGTTAGTCCACCAGGAACTTGCCAGGTCTGTGTATCCAAGAGACTCTGTTAGAAGCCCTTTTTCTGAAAGCTGGTGCCCATTATGAATGTCATCCAGAGGCATCCATCAAACCTGCTACTTCGTGGGCAGAGGTGAATGAGCCTCTGGTGTTGTGTCAGGTGCTTCTACAGCTTGCAGGGCTTGGTCTTAGACATTCATCTTTAGCTGCAGAACAGCAGGGTCCAGAAAGGAGAGTACAGGCTGTTCTCTGATGAGAAAGGCAAGCAAGCCTGAGTGGTCATGAATGTGTGAGTCTTAGTCTAGCAAAACAAGTGCAGAATTTAGAAGCAGGCTCTCTTAAGGTCCAAAGCCAACATTCACTGTGGCCCTGTGGCATTTAAATGGTTAACTCTTTTAAATAAGCTATGTTTTAAGTAACATTGAATCCTCTTACTTGGCATGAGATGGATATTTCTATTTAATTGTTTTTATTAATTGAACGTTGTCTTCTTTGCCATACTTAAAATACTAATTTTCAAGTAAATGTGTTATTCTGGAAAAGGCATTTGTTTGGTGCCCAGAGAAATGTTGGGTTTGCAGCCAAGCTCTGTCATTGAGTTGCCTTGTGTCTCAGGACAAGCCTCTTTGCCTCCTCTGAGCCTTAGGTATGTTGTGAGTATTGAAAGGAGTGTGTGAAACGTGTCAAGTATGCACCAAACGAATGGCAGGTTTTATTTGTACTCGTGTAAATATTTTACTGGACATAATCAAATCATCTCTAATGGTTGATACACTAGTATTTTGCAAATATCTTCCTCTCCATATGAGCTATTAAAGACTCCTTCTTTGTAGTTGCCAAGGTCCAAAATCTTGGTCCTTTGTTTTTCTCATATTCCACACTCAATCGTTCAGGATCTCCTATTGGCTCTATTCTCAAAATATATCTAAAATCAACCACTTATTACTACCTCCACCGCTACCACTCCTGGCACCAAGTACCATCATTTCTTACTGGGATTACTGCAGTGTTCTGGGGCTCTTTGCTTTTATTCCAGATTCCTTACAGTCTAGAGTTTAGAATCAACAGAAGCCAGATGCTCATAAAACCCTCCATTGACTACCTATCCAGTCCAGAATAAAAGTCAAAGCCCTTACAAGGACTGACAAGGCCTTGTGTGATTTGGCTCCTCCTCACCTCTCCACTGTCATCTCCTTCTGCTCACTCTACTCCAGCCTCACTGGTTTCTTTGCAATGCCTTGAATATATAGGATACACTTTGCCTCGGGACCTTTGTACTGACTGTTCCTTCTGCTTAGGTTGCTTTTGTTCCAGCTCTTTATATGGCCAACTTTCTCATTTCTTTTTAAAATGCCACCTTCTCAACAAGACCTATCCTGACCATCTTAATTGAAATTGTTAACTTCTGATGCCTGTCTCCCCAAATCCCTATTTAATTCTTGCTCTATTTTTATAATTTTTTTTATTATAGAAAATTTTAAACATATACAAGAGTAGAGCATAATGAAACCCCATATATCATCACCCAATTTCAATAGTTATCAAGTATGACCAGTCGTGTTTCATCTACCCTTAGCCACTGCTCCTCATCCCATATTATTCTGAAGCAAATCCAGAGTCATATAATTTTGTTTGTTATTCAGTAAATTGTTGTTGTTTATTATTTAGAATAATTTTATTTGTAAGCATTACATATACATTTATAAGTGCACGTATGATGTATTTTATGTACATGGATTAGATAGCTATTTAAAGACAACATTAAGTGCAGAATGGAAATTATTTTCTACAAGATCAAAGTGTGGAAATACAAAATCATATAATTACATTTGTTATACAGTCAGTTCTCAGCATTTGTGGTAGTTCTGTTCTATAAAGTTGCTGTGAACACTGAATTAGTAAACACTGAACCACTGCTCCTAAGGGAAATGCAGGGTTGGGTTAGGATTCTGTGAGCCTCTGGTCACAACATTTTTGTCAACCAATCAATATATAACCTTGTTTATGTGTGTTTCTATTTAAAGACAACTTATTTAATAAATGTTGTTGATTCATTAACATTGAACTCATTGCCCACAGCACTATAACTCATGCTTGAATGAAGCTTATCTAACAAATGTATTTTCTCCGTAAGGCACATCACAGCCTTCTTTGCTTAGGAACACTAGACAGGACTTCAGCACTACACTTGGGGGCCATTTGAAATAGCAAAATCACCCACAAAAAGGACAAAAATGTGGCATTAAATTGACAATGGAAAGGTCTCTTGTTTACAGTTATGAAAACTGAAACAAGAAAGCAGACCATTGCCTCGTTTGACTTCAGCTGGGAGCTTGTGTGTCAGGTGACTCAAATATTTTGCTATGCTGTGAATGTCCATGAATAATGCCAAAGCATTTTATTGTTTGGGGTTACAAATAAATTTTTATGAGCAGGCAAAATTGCAAATATGGAATCTACAAGTAATGAAGATTGAGTGTGTTTTAGTGTCTATCTCTACCAAAAAGATTATTTTATGGGTTTTATTTTGTACTTCCATCAGAAAGCACATAATGTCTGTTTGCCTCTCATTTTGTCATGTAAACTGTCATCGATGCTCATTTCCTAGATCAGTGGTTCTCAAGCAGGGTGATTTTTCCTCCCAGGGAGATTTGGCAATGTCTGTAGACAATTATCAGCATCTGGTGGGTAGAGCCAGAAATGCTGCTAAATATTGCATAAGGCACAAGACAGCTTCCACAACACAAAGATCCAGACCAAAATGTTGGAAAATGATGATACTCAAATTCTATCATTCCTGCTTTATTGATTAGCTGAAATACTTTTATAGAGAGAAACTTCTCCTCACAGTTTTATTATAAACTTGGATTATCCTGAGGTACAAATCATATAGAAGTGGCAGGATTTAAACAGTGGTGCTCAATATTGTTCCATCTTTGACCAGCAGGAGCCTATTCAAGTATGTGCCTTCCTTGTCTGTTTTCCTTCCTTCTTTTCTCCCTTCTTCCTTTCTTTCCTTCCTTCCTTCCCTCCTCCCTTACTCCCTCCCTCCCTCCCTTTCCTCCCTCTCTCCTATTTTTTAATAAAATATATAATTTATTTAATATACTTATTATATATTGTGTATCGCCCCTCACTGGAGACAGCATGCTTGTTGGTTTTCTTCAAGAATATAGCTAAGTATCTAAAATAGTGTCTAGCACATAGTTGACACTTAAATATTTATTAAATTAATGAATAACAGTGAGTGATTGGAGGGAGTACTATTTTATTTTATTTTTTAAGATTTTTTTTTGATGTGGACCATTTTTTAAAGTCTTTATTGAATTTGTTACGATACTGATTCTGTTTTATGTTTTGGTTTTCTGGCCACGAGGCACGTGGGATCTTAGCTCCCTGACCAGGGATTGAATTCGCACTTGCTGCATTGGAAGGTGAAGTCTTAACCACTGGACCACCAGGGAAGTCCTGGGAGTACAATTTTATTTATTTGTTTATTTATTTTTTATAATTTTGAGGTGCTCTAAATGTTGTTTTTTTTTTGCTTTTTTTTAACATCTTTATTGGAGTAGAATTGCTTTACAATGGTGTGTTAGTTTCTGCTTTATAACAAAGTGAATCAGCTATACATATACATATATCCCCATATCTCCCCCCTCTTGGCGCAAGAGGGAGTGCTATTTTAAATTGTGTGATCAGGAACAGTCTCTGTAGATGTTGCCTTGATATAAGACCTGAATGGCAAGAGGTGTCAGCCATGGTGAAGAACTGGGGAGAGAGCATTCCAGGTAGAAGGAAGATTTAATGCAAAGGTTCTGATTCACAAATTAGCTTGGCTTATTTGAGGATCAAAAAGAAAGCCATTGTGGTTGGAGCAGGGTGGGCAAGAAGAAATGTGCCTGGTGAAGCTGAAGAGGTAGTCAGGGTGGAGCTCCCATGGGCCATGGTAAAGAGTTTGTATTCTGTTGTCTAATGGGAAGAAACTGGAAGATCTTAAGTAAGAGAAGACTTGATTTGATTTATATTTTGAAAAGAAACACTCTGGGGGCCATGTGGGGGAAGTGGCCTTCGGAGGGCAAGGATGGAAACAAGGAGACCAGTTAGGAAGCTATTGCAGTAGTTGAGGATTAGCTGGAGTGGTGTGTGTGTGTGTGTGTGTGTGTGGCAGGAATGACAATGGAGAAAGAGAGAAGCAGTTCAAATATGAGAAAATGGAAACATACATTCTGACAGTAAATGGAATTACCTAAAATGTCTAAAAGTTTATTATGATAATAAGTACCTGTACAATGGGCAAGGTATGCAGTTTGATAATTTATAGATCAAATGGCAACATTAAAGCACAAATTCTTATAGCAGCACATGCTTGTCATTAGTGTTGTCAAATACTTTCAATTTCTAACTTACTGGAAATGGTAGAATTGTATTCCCTCATTTCTTTGTGGTTGGTGGAGGCCAATAAGTTGTGAATGGAAGTGATGTGTGTCACACTGGGCTAGAGCATTTGATATGTGTCCATATGAGACTCTAGAGGTCTCCTTTCCACTGTAATGATGAGATGGTGGCTGCTTTGTCAGCCTGGGTACCCCCCTCTCAGTGACTACAATGAGATCCCCCCTGCCAAGCAGCAAGGGACATGTAGCATGAGTGAGTAATAAATATCTGTTGTTTTAAAACCCTGTGATTTTAGGTTTTTAAAAAATTGCAGCATAATCTACTCTATTATGATTGATATGTGGCACAAAAGGCAAAATCTTAAAGACAGAAAAACCAAACCATCTTCCAGGAAGTGTCTGGGAACGACCACCATTTAGAGATGATGATCCTCAAAGCCTTTGAAATAAATATATTAACAAGCTGGGATGAAAAAGTATGCCTGGAATTGGATTAAAAATGTAATATTCTGCCAAGAGTGTTCATTTTATCAGTCTACTTATTATGAAAAGAAATTTCGGAAGGAACTTTTGATCTGGCTGACTTCAGTCCAGCACTGGGCTAATTGAAAATCTTACCACGTGAAATATAAAAGTCAAGACAGCAGGAACCCAGAAAGAGAATGGCTCAAAGATATAAGGGATTTCAAGATCATGGGTGGTGCTGGAGATTAAACAAAACAAACAAACAAACAATCAAAAAAATAGAAGAAGAAGGTAGAGAATTAATGGAATATGTGACTGGATTTTGGTCAGCTTGCAGCTGCTGAGACTGACTCTGGAAGATACAATCACTTCAGCCACCTTCCTAATCAATACTGTGAGCTAGGACCAAATTGATTGTACGGTACATGAAACACAGCCTAGGAGGAGTTGAGGCCTAGACACCATGATATATTTGGCCTGACTCGCTCACTTACTCTGTGCCACATTTGGGTCAGTTTCAATAAAAATACAGTAGTGAGGAATTTTTTTTCCTCCCTTCATGTCTTAGTGTCCCCTTGGGTAACAAACCTGACTAGAATTGATTTCGTTTTGCAATGTTTGTGCAAGATTTTATAACCTGGCACAAATAGATACCGACATTTCATTTCCGGAAAATTATGTGTTAGACCAGAGTAACACACAAACCCCTCTTCTAAAGAGTTAATCACACCTATATATATACTCGATCCCCTGATTCTCAGTGCTGAGAACAGGAGATTAGGTAAGCTTGCAGGAGAATGAGGTAGGTGCAAATGATGAAATAGGAATTGCATTCGTGGGTAACTTTCCAAGAGTGTTCTTCAGTTTAATAAAGCATGGGAGTCCAAGTCTGAAGTGTATATACTATTTTTTTAAGGTAGAGTATATCCCTATAAAAATGTCACTTCAAGGAGCATAATTGCAACTGCGGGTGGAGGCAGGCATCCTCCTGCTGTAAAAGTATAACAGGTGAAGAGGGAGAAAGTGGACGAAAGAGAGCTGAACCCTCCTAGACCTGGTGCTGACAGAGGTGACTGGTTGGTGCCTCTTGCAAAGAGCTGACAAGCACACAAATTCATCCCAAAGTCAGTCTCATCTCTTCTGCTTCTTGGACAGACAGCACTAACATGATTCATAACTTGGCTTAGAAATAGTCATCTGTCTGATGGTGTCATGGGTAACATTGCTTGATGCCTCCTGCCTGACACTCTGTGTGAAAAATATGCAATCGCATTTCCTTTCTGCAGTTTCTCCCCCTTCTCCTTGGCCCATCATATTTCCCAAAATAACCTCACTGATTCACAGGAAAGATTTTGTGGATACAAATATGTCTTTAATGTCCTTTGACTGCCGGATCTAAAGATATGAATGCCGTTAGGGTCCATGTCTGGGTGAAGTCACCCATCTTTATTATGCCTGATCCTTGTTCCATTTCTTTAATGAAAAATCCCAAGCAGGAGACTGACTGGAATGAAAGAGCAGTGTTAATATGCATTGTCATTGTCAGAGTCTGTCCCAGGTGTAAAGGAATGACTCAATAGCTGTTTTGTGTGATGGATGAATGAATGCACAGGTAACCACATTCCACATAAGACCTATACTTGCTTTCAAGGCATTCACAGTCTATTACAAGAAGAGGACAAGTAAGCAGATGATATCAATACTGCATGATAGGTGCATGTACATATTGTTAGCAGTATGTGTGGAGTGTTACAAAAACTTGTAGAAGGGGCATTTAACCCAACCTCGTATTAGTTTTCTACTGTTGCTGTAACAAATTATCACAAACTTAGTGGCATAACACAACACGAATTTACACAATATAGATCTTATAGTTCTGTAGGTTGAAAGTCTGACACAGGTGTCATTATGCCACATTCAAGGTGTCAGCAGGGCTGCATCCCTTTCTGGAAGAGAACCATTTCCTTGTCTTTCCCAGCTTTTAGAAGTTGCCCACGTTTGTTGGCTCATGTCTCCCTTCTTCCATCTTCAAAGCCAGCAACGTTGCATCTCTCTGACCTTTCTTCTTTAGTCACGTCTCCCTCTGACGACAGCCAGGAAAGTTTCTCCAATTTTAAAGACTCATGTGATCAGACTGAGTCAACCTGAATTATTCAGGATAATCTCCCCATCTCAAGGTCATTAGCCTAATGACATCTACAGAGTTCCTTTTGCCATGAAAGGTAACATATTTTCAGGTTTCCAAGATTAGGGCATGGGCATCTTTGGGGGGGCTACTATTCCGCCTTACCACAATGGGGAAAGAGGAAGGGAAGGAAAGCCTTCTTAAAGAGGTGACATTTGACTTGCGTCCTAAAGACCAAACTGAAAGTCTCAAGGTGAATGGGGCAGGGGAGAGATGCAGGGAAGGAGTCTGAGGCCAGATAAGAACCTCAGCTTACAAGGGAGAAATGTGTACTGAGGCCAGTATATGTAGTCAAGATATAATAAAGCTAGAATTGATATGTCCCTGGTCTTTCAGAAAGGTATATGGCTATTTCATGTTGCTTCAATAAATACCTAAACAATCAAGAGTTTTGCTATCATTAGCTTATTAATTCTTGTTTAATTAGCAGCCCAAGTGAGGGAGGCAGATTGTAGATATTATTAATGAAGATTGTTTGGTTTTAATTTGCAAACTAGTGGTCTCTAGCTAGGGCATTGATGAAGGTGTGATCACAACAGGATGGGAAAATCAAGTGAAATGGGAACTGGAGCTGTAATAAGAGAGACAATATGTTTTTTTAGTTAATTGTGGGAGAAAGACCAAATTCATGAAAACAGTCACAGGTTGTGATCTTGAGCTATGTTGGCTCAACATCTCACCTTATCATAAGTGAACATTTTATATTTGCTATGGCAGCTTTTCTACTTTGAAATCTTGAGGGCAAATGTAGAAGTGCAAATACATAATGTATTTGAATGTCTATTTCAGCATATATCTTCTTATGATAAGAAGTCAAAATGGAACAGACTCTGGTCCATAAAAGCAATCTCAATGTTCTTCAGATTCAGTGTATATTAGAGAATATCTAAAGAAATATTTGAGAGGGAAAAGAAAAGCTGTGAACCCTGAATTCTATAACCAGTGAAAATATCCTTCAGGAATGAAGGTGAAATAAAAACATTTTCAGGAAAAAGAAAACCAAGAGAATTTGCTGGCAGCAGACCTGCTCTAAAAGAATCAGGAAAGGAAATTCTTCAGACACAGAAGAGAAATGATACCAGAAGGAAACTTGGAACATCAGGAATGAGGAAAGTGCAACAAAAATGGTAAATATAGTAGACTATTCTTCTCCTCCTGAGTTCTTTAAATATGCTTGATGCTTAAAAGCAAAAATTAGAATATTGTCATTGAGGTTTTTAGTGAGTACAGATATAATATATAAAACAATTATATAGGGGAAGGATAAAGAGACATCTATGGTGGTAAGATGTTTACATCCCACTTGAAGTGGTAAATTTGGTTCTATATAGACGACAAGAAGTTAAGTATGTATATTGTAATCCCTAGAGCAGCCACTAAAAAAATTACACTGAGATATAATAAAAAACACATTAGATGAATTAAACACTAAAAATGTTTAAATAACTAGAAAGAAGTCAGGGAATGGAAAACAAAGGAATGAGAAATAGAGGAAATGAACAGAAAGCAAATAATAAAATGGTATCCCTAGTTTTGCCATGATTATATTAAATGCAAAAGTTGTAAATACACCAACTAAAAGACAGAGATTATCAGGATGGATTATCAGGATGGATTTAGAAAAATAATGAACCAACTATATGCTGTCTACATGAAACTCACTTCAAACAAAATGATATAGGTAGGTTAAAAGTAAAACCGTGGGAAACAATATGCCATCCAAACACTAATCAAAACAAAACGGGGGTGGCTATATTAATATCTGACAATGTAAACCTCTGAGCAGAGTAAATTGCCAGGGATAAAGAGTAGTGCATTACATTGTGATAAAAGGGTCAGTTTACTAAGAGGAAATAATGGTTCTAAATGTTATGCACTTAACTACAAGGTCCAAAATACATGAAGCAAAAACTGATATAATTGAAAGGAGAAATAGACAAATCCACAATTATTGTTCAAGATTTCAAAATTTCTCTCATAGTAATCCATGGAAATAGTAGACAAGAAATCAGTAAGGACATAAAAGACCCAAACAATATAATCCACCAACTCAATTTAATTGACATGTATAGGACATTCTACCCAGTGATGGCACATGAAATGTTCTTTCCTAAGTGCATATGAGAAATTCACCAATATAGACCATATTCTTGGTCAAAACAAATCTTAACAAGTTGAAAGGAACTGAAATAATGCAAAGTAGGTTCTCTGACCAAAGTAGAATTAAACTAGAAATCAATACCAGAAAGATACCAGAAAAATCTCCAAACACTTAGAAACTAAAAACATTCTTCTAAATAACACATACCTATTCTGTTTGCTGAAAAATGCAAAACATTGATGAAAGAAATCAAAGAAAACACAAATAAATGGAGTGACACACTGTGTTCATGAATTGGAATACTCAATATAGTAAAGATTATAATTACTCCCAAATTGATATATAGATTTAATGCAAGTCCAGTCAGAATCCTGGCACAACATCTTAACTATATAGACAATCTGATTCTAAATGTTATATGAAAAGGCAAAGGAATTAGAATAGCCAAAACAATTATTAAGGTGAAAAACACAATTAGAGGAATTTACTACTACTACTGATTTTAAGACTTACTGTAAAGCTTTAGTAATAAGACAATGTGGTATTAGTGAAAGGATAGACACATGATAACTGGAACTGAATAGAGAGTCCAGAAATTGAGGCACACAGCTAATTAATTTTTTTACAAGAATGCAAAGACAATTCAATGGAGAAAGGGCAGTCTTTTCAACCAATGTGTTGAAACAATTAGACATATACATGCAGAAAAAAGAAACTCAATTTAAACCTTATTCCCTCTCTACAAAAATTAACTTTAAATGAATGATAGCTCTAAACTCACAGCATTAAACTATAAACTTTCAGAAAAAGCACAAAAGAAAATCTTTGTAACCTAGAAGTAAGAACGGAGTTATTGACACCAAAATTGATAAATTGCACTTCATCAAAATTCAGTATTTTTGCTTTGCAAAGACTCTTTCTAGAGAATGAAAATACAAACTATGAACTGGGAGAAAATATTTATGAATCACATATCTGACAAAGGACTTGCATTCAGAATTTATAAAGAACTTTCAAAATTCAACAGTAAGAAAATAAACAACCTAATTTTTAAAATAGGCAAAAAGCTTAAACAGTTACTTGACCAAAGTAGATCTAAAGATGGAAAACTAGCACATGAAAAGATATTCAACATCATTAGCCATTGGGAAATGTGAATTAAAACCAAAGTGTGAGAGCACTACACATCTATTAAAATGGCTAAAATTGAAACATACTGACAATAATACTCAGTGCTTGAAAGATTGTGGAAAAACTGGAACTCCTGTACATTGTTGGTAGGAAAGACAAATGGTATAGCCACTCTTTTCCACAGTATAGCAATTACTTATAAAGTTAAACACATTTACTATATGACCTAATTAGTTGTGTTCTGGGGCATTTATCCCAGAAAAATGAAAACTTATGTTCACACAAAAACCTATATACAAATTTGTATAGTAGATTATTTATAATTACCGTAAACTGGAAACTACCCAAATGTCCTTCTGGGGGTAATGGACAAACAACTGTTGTACGTTCATACAATGGAATACTACTCCGCAATAAAAAGGAATAAACTCTTTATACATATTACAGTGTGAATGAATCTCAAATGCATTGTGCTAATGGAAATAAGCCAGACTCAAAAGATTACATTCTATGTGATTCCATTTATACATTATTCTGGGAAAGCTGACACTATAGGATGGTGGTTGTCAGGAGCTCAAGGTAGGGGAAGGATTTGAGAACCAAGGTGTAACAGGCTAAGGAAACTCTGTCTTGATTGTGATAGTGGTTACATGAATTAATAGATGTGCTAAAATTCATAGAGTGAAACACCAAAAAAAAAAAAGAGGACTCAATTTAACTATCTGATGATTTTAGAACATGAGGGAAAAAAATTTGGACATAAAAATTGTAGAAGCTGACAAATCTGCTGTTATATCTCCAGTTTACAATGGTGCTTTTGATGTTGAACAGGAGAAAACAAAAACTTTGAACTTGTTCCATTTGAAAATCATACACGTTCCCAAGCCACTGGAGAAAAACAGGTTTTAGAAGCAAAAAAATCAAAAAGAAAAAGAAATCAAACTTGTAGAAGGAGTACAGTGAAACCAGATGCCACCTGCTGACCTCAGAGAGCAGCGTTAATCACTTCTGAAGAGGCTCAGAAGCCCAGAGCATCACCCAGGAGTCATAAATTGAGACTCTCCCAACCTGTTCACTGGGGATCAAGGTAAACTGTGGTATCACCAGAGCCTGAAGAGAAAGATCTTGAAATGGAGCCCACAGGAATGTTCAAAGATCCTGCAACTCCCTTGTGGTTAAAAGACTCTAGTGAGAGAAAGCCCATGACTTTCCCTGCTCAGAACAGTGCCAGCCTCCCCCATGCAGGATTTGGTATGCTGAAAGGAGAGAGTGTTGACACTAAATAATTGTAAGGGAAAGAATAAAGCAAGTGTTGAAAATGCAAGAAACTGACTAAGCTGTAACACACTGTGCTCTGTAAGCAGCCCTAATCCGGAAAGAACTGATTAGGCCCAGCCTAGTGTAGTGATGCTTCTGAAAAAGTCATAGGCAGATCTGGAGGATGTGAGAGCTCGTCAACTCGGGGACCCACCTCTGCCTCTTGAAGTCCGTAGCTCGAGTTGAACCCCATCTTACTAACACTTGGAGGCCGGGCTGCCTCTGTGAAGGGATAGGTCACATAACACTCAGGACCCGTGACTATGAGTTTAACATGAGGCAGGAAGAGATTTGTGTCCCTGTGATGTCTGTGAGACCATATATTTGGTTAAGTCAGCAAAATACGCAAATGATATAGAGAAAAAAAGTCAGACTGAAGTGTGCTGACTTTTTTCTGGTGAGCTTTCTTAGGTGGTGTGGAGCAGGGGAAAATCCCCAGGACTTGTTCTAAGCCCCAGTGTTGTTCCAACTTGACATGTGGCCTGAAGCAATTGCCCATTGTATTCCAATTTAGAACTCACCTAATCCCATATCTCATACCTAGAAACTGAGGCTGGGAAAGATGAAATGACTTGCCTTAATAGCATGGTGATTAGTGCCCAATATGGCTTTAACACTGATCTTCTGACTTCAGAGTCAGGGAACAGATAGAAAATGTTCCTAATCTTATAGGCCTATCTAACTTCTGTGGGAAAAGTTTGCTTCCTTGAGGGGGAAATTAGGTAGGTTAGATAGATGGATGGATAGGTAGATGATAGATAGATAGATAGATAGGCAGATAGGCAGGCAGATAAAATCTCATGTACTGGTAAGGTTATTTTTCTTTTACCTTAACATAAGAAAATGCAATAAAACAACACCTACAAGCAAGAGAGGAAATGATAAGAAAACATCCCTTCTCAAGCACAAAGTGATAAGACACTATTATATCCCACATACATGAGTCGTAATTGTCCGGGGGTTGTTCTGATCTAGCACTTCCAGAGAAGAGTCGGAGAGTGGCTTTCATAGAGGGGCTCAGAATAGAGACTGCTGTTAGAAAGGCAGAAGGTTAGAAACAATAAAGGTTCTCCTGAAGGAAAAAGGGATGGGACATGTCCATTTATTGGTGATAAAGAAAATATGATGGTGTTGAAGTGGAACAAGTAAAGTCTCTAGAAGAGGGAGAGTTGGGGGAATGACACTTTCACTTTTGATTCTCAGGAGTCACCAAAGATCAAGTTGCCTCTTTTGTAACCAAAGATGTCGGAACCAACAAAACTTCTGACTCTCCTTTCCATTCCCGAGTAAGTTCCCATCATTAACCTCCTTTGTCCCCAGAGTGTCCTGTGGCTTTCTTATTAATCTTGGTACCCCTTAGTGTAGTAGAGTGCCTGACATACAGGAGGTACTTGATAAATTCTTGCTGAGTAAATTGATAATGCCGACTTTGTAAGCCCTAAAGAGACACATAAGTCTGAGGGATTACTGTATGTGTTGAGAGGATGCTTCCCTGAAGCTATCTTATCTCCCAGGCGTAGAAGCCGGTTATCATGCCCAGTGTGAGCAGACTGGAATTGTAACCTCAATTGTCCAATTCTGTCTGGGGGAGTTAGTTGAAGCAAACCCACGAAGGTGTGAACCCTGTAGGCTGGCACTTGGGTAGGGTCCCTATACTGAGGTTCTACTAGGCACCATCATTATCTGGAGGGCCCAGGAGTAAACTTTCAGCAAATCATAGCCTAGGAAGGAAACCAAGGTCAATTTGAGAGAAATGTGATCAAGCGAAGGACTCAAGGTATGAGTGAGAAGGCCTGGGCAGGATCTGAGGAGGTTAGAAACATGTGGGAAGGGTAGTGCAAGATTGGAGGAAGGTAAATGGCTCTTGAGCAGTAGTGCAGGAAGCCATGCCCTGGGAGCAGGTACCCAGTCTAAAAGTACGGGTCAAACTAGATGCAAAGATAAAAAGCACAATAGAAACACATTAGTTTTCTTCCCTTCAGTTTTCCATTTGTATCTAGAAACTGATGTAAATGGATGTTTATCTTGATGTTTACACAAGCATGTGTGTGTGTGTGTGTGTGTGTGTGTGTTAGATTAGACATGTTGGAACTTGAGCAGCTCATCTTTTTTCTTAAGTTGCTAAAATTTTCCCAAACAAAAACATCAACATGAGCCTGACAAGCTAATCATTTAACTTACAAAAATGTAATGTTTTATGTTTCTAAAAGCAATGCCACCTGAAAAAGACTAACTCTACTACTATCTGTGATTATGAACTCCATTTTTTATGTGAGCCAGTCCTGCAGGGAAAGGGTGTGTGCCTGGGAGCAAGCTCTTCAATCTCTGTCTTGGGGTCAAATACAACCTGGTCCAGAGAGATCTGAACCACCTGTAGTAACTCATATGCAAGTGTAGGGAAAACCTCTCATCTCTGAGATGCTCCCAAGTGCTGTGGTATTAAGAAATGCAAGTTCTAATTCTGGTTCTGCCTCTTACCTGAATCACCTCTCTAAGTTTTCTCACCAATAAAATGGGGAGAATAATAGTATTTACCACGTAAGATTGTTGTAAAGGAGATAAATGAGATAGCATGTGAATGTTTAGCATGTCCCCCACATATAACAAGTGGTCCATAAATATTTGATACTGTTGTTATGTTGCACATTATCTAATCATTCAGCAATGTCAGAAATATCAAATGTAGAAGAGATGCCAAGATCACTGCTGATGTACATGAGTGAAAGCTGCAGAATGCTCTATTCTGTCCTTTGGGAATGAGCAGTCCATGGTTAATTTGGAAGAACCATTGGGAGTTGGTTGAACTGTAAACTTTGGGAAGAGGGATGTGTGTATTCAGTTGGGAACAACAGGCAGTAAGAACAGATACTTCACAGGGAGGGGAGCACTACAGAGAACGGTTATACAGCACGGGAGAAGGGCAGGTAATTCCAGCATCTCTTCCAAACCTCAATCAGGGCCACGGGACCACGGCCAACCTCTGTCTTGCTTCCTGCAAAATCAGCTCCTGTTCATGCAGGGTCCTGGTAAGTTCTGTTTAGTTGTCATCTGACCATGCAAGGGAAGTTTACTAAGCCCTTTATTATATCATGTGGTTAGAATTAGAGGTGGGTAGGAAACCAAACTCCATTAAATACACACAGCATCTAAAGAATGCCAAGTTTGTAGAGTGTTTAATAATCTCTAAATGAATAAAAGCTGGTTCCTTACTGGATGTGGCAATAAATCCAACCACAGGAGCATGGTGTGGTTTTCTGAATAAACTAGATTTGTAGTAGGACTCAGAAAACAGAAAGACAGCTCAGTGATGCAGGCCCTAACTTGTCCTTCCTTGAAATAAATAGTGAATCCTCGCTGAAAATCAAGTTGGCTCAAAGACACAGGCAGACATACATCAAAACACTGAGAAGGTGGACTTCAGAGGAATGGCCCACACAAAACTTCCCTTTGAGTCCATAGAAGGAACCTTTCACTATTTGCCTAAAAAACCACCAACTTTCTGAAACGAACAAACAGAAGTGTACCCCTGCACTTTCATCTCTTTTCTACCCAAACAAACTGAGTATTCAGGAGTTAAATTCTCTTCTGTGGCTCTTGCGATCCCCCTAGAATAGAGCTCTAAAAGGAGACAGGCAGCTGTTTCAGAAATACATGAGGCAATAATCAGCCAACATTGCTTACCAAAGCACAAAGCTCTTGGGAACACAAGTCGTTATTCACATCAGCCCCAAACTCTCTTTTTTAAATTCTCAAACAGAAAAAGTAGACTGGAACCTTCAAAATCTCTCTGTAATTTACATCCAAAAAAAAAAAGTGGTCAAATACTTTTTTATCTTCAGTGTTATAGAAATGCCACGGCAAACATACAGAATTTCAGAATCAGGGATGAAGAGATTCAGAAAGCAGCAGATGCGTTATTTCTAGACAGAAGACTCTGGTTCAGCTGTGATTTCCATGGCCAATCTCTCCTCGATCTCTCAAAAAGAGAGGGGCCTGCTTCTAGTGCAAAAGCTTTGCCACATGCTGACAAACATTAGACATTAGTAAAATGGATCTTATGTGGTCACTGCTGCTTAAAAGCGTCCACTGGAGCAATACTGCCCACCTGCAGATTAACAAGTGCGAACTCTTTCATCTGACCCCAAAGACCCTTCTCGATATCATTGCAACCTACCTTTCCAAACTTGGTTCACTCATTTCTGCCCACTGGTCCTCCTTCACAACCACATCGTGTTTTCTCCCGTGTCTGCATCCTTACACGTGTTCTTATTTCTGTCCCAAGTGGCCTCCCCTGTCTTCACCTGGAAAATTCCCACTGGTCCTCCAAGACCTAGTTCAAAGTCACTTCCTCTCTGAGGCCTTCCCTGGTTATCTCAGAAAGAGATAGCTACCCCCTTTACTGCCCCCACTACCCTGTGAGCACGAGGGTCAAGTCTAGAGTCTAGGGGAGCACCTATCGTATACCTGTTTGAGGTTCTACCTCCTCAGTGAACCCCTCCAGGCAAGGACTGTAGCTTATGTCCAGCATCGGACCAAATACTCGAATCCCAGCAGGTCTGAAGTAATATTTGCTGAATAAATATTGAAAATAAAATATAAGATAGGTCTAGAAGCAGTGAAGAAGACAGGTCATATCTGGTATTTTCAACTGTGTGTGTGTGTGTGTGTGTGTGTGTGTGTTACTGAAGGAACATACATGTAATTTAATCATAATCAGGAATCTTTTTCTTGAAAAATTAATACCAACTTTTTCTGGTTAATAGTTATTTTTTTAAGGATTCCATTTCTCATGGACATTAGAAAAATGTGTGGAGACCTTGAGAGTTTTAACAGAATAATTATTAGATTTTCATAGGTAAGGGGAATTTCTATTTTCCTTAAGAAAAAAATAGCAGGTTCTAATAAGACAATATAAACAGATACCTTTTCCACAAGGTTAGTGATTAGAGATTTGTACCTTCTGGGGGCTCTATTACTTGGGAACTTCTATGTGGGTTTGCCCCACAGGGCTGAAATTTTTATAATGGTGGTCATTCTCAGACCACATTGTGAGAGGAGGCCATCAGAGGCCATGACTACTGGTTGACCACGAGCTGGACAATTACAGACTCCTCACCACCTCCCCTGTCCTTGAAATATATGTTCCTCCCACTGTTCCCAGAGCCGGAGCCCTTTCAAGAATGCAGCCTTGAGATGGTAATGTGTTGTTGAGACCATCTGGGTGGTATAGGTAACTGAACCCAGTTAAGTCCTTTACATAAACTTTTAAGATTCTGGTGGCAGTGGGGGAGATCTACGTATCTTGAGGCCGCACGAGAAAAGCCTTGTATGGAAGTTCTCTTGCTTATTAAAACTGCCACCGACCAATCTGGAGTGATCTACCTTTTTCTTTGGTCTCTTCTTGTCTTCTGTGTACGATGCCAGTTTGTGAACCAACACACATCAAAGGGGCTCTTTCCATTAAATTGTACCAAGGGCGCCCACCTAAAGACAGCTTTGCATGAAAGTGGTCTCAGAGCGTGGCTCCTCAGGTGGCATTGTAAAGCACTGCTGAGAGCCTTGGGGAAAGTCATTCTATGTGGCAGAGATCATGTGGATGAGGATGCTGGAGAGTAGGGCGGGTAGGAGGCAGGGTGAGGAATGGGAGGGTGGTACAGCAGAAGTCTAGTCCAAAGTATGTTTCCTCCAACTGGATGTGGAACTTTGAGCAAGACAATTCCTGTCTGCATTTTGGTTTCTAGATTTGTTGGACCAGATCTCTAAAGCCCTTCTGAAGTTGCCTACTCTTAGAGCAAAAGTAGTTCTTAGGGATCACTTTAAAGATCTGGTTCAACTTTTCTTCATTTTCAGCTACAATGTTATTTTTCCTATTTTGTGTGCCCATTAAACATTCATGTGGACCAGCTTTATAGAGCTGATTTTGTCTTGTAATTTTATAATTAACAGTGATTTGACTTCAGAAATTTCCCAGGGATGAGGTGCAGTTTCTCTAAATATTTGCCCATATCCAGGGTGAAAAAATAAAAATACGAATATAAACTTATAACTACAAGACGAAGAGGCTCTAATATTTACAAAGTAATCATTATGCGCCAATCACTATATGCTTTGTCTGAAACAGCATAATCATGTCAAAGCTACGATTTTACCCTGATTTTACAGCGAGGAGACTGAGCATTGTCTTAAGATCAGTTAGCTGAGTTCATACTTAAACAACCTCTTCCCACCTTTTCCAACAGAATATATGTATATATGGCAAAAGGAACACCAAAGACAAAAAGTATCAAAAATAGAGTTCTTGCGTCCAATCCCTTTTAGTCTGTAGCTTCTTTAACTTTCTGCTTGGTTTTAGTTTCAAAAGATGGTGATTTTTATCACTTGCTATTCCCATTTCATTGATGTGTTATGAGGTTCATAGAATAAAATATAAAATCTTTTTGAATAATCTAAACACTACTTAAAATCCCAGGTTATATAAAAAGGAAGTTTTCACAGTAGTTGAGATAGAAGTCTCTGAGGTCCACCTGAATCCTGGCTCTGATATTTATCGTGTGTGTGACCTTGGGAAAGTTACTTAACCTCTGTGTGCTTTAGGTTCCCCATCTATAAAATGGAGATAATAAAAGCAGCTAACGCTTATGGGATTCTTAAGAAAGTTACATCCATGTAAAACAGTATTTCAGTGCCTCACATATAGGATGCATGTATAAATGCCAGCTGTCATTAGCAGTATTTTCTCACTAGGTTGAAGTGCCATGAGAGCAAAGTCCTTGTATGCCTTGTTCATCATAGTGTCTTCAGCACCCGGGCCAGTGGCTGACACTGGGGAAGGGAAACATTTAATAAATAGCTGTTGAATCCACATAACACTCACATGCATTCACATCACTGCAGCCTTCTTCTACTGGACTGTACACACTATTAACTGAGTAATATTCAGAGTCTCTTGGGATAGGTTTCCAAAATAACAGGTGAATTTTTAATCAATCCCAAGTTTCACCCAACATCTATAGATTACAGCATCTAGGCGGTTAGGCCCCCTAATTCTGTTAATCTTGTTATTTCTGATTGGGGAAAAATGACACGGAGCTAGCAGACACACTATTAATCTGGTTTGAATAAGGACGCTAAGGTAGGGACATCCTAAAACTTAGGAGGCACAATAGAAGCATTACACTCACAGCATCAAGGTAGAAAACACAGCCTATTTGAATACTCCCTCGTCCCAATGACATCAGCAGGCATCTTGTCTGATGGAGAGAGGATGGAACTGAGGGAACCAACATCTGATGCGTGTGGCCATAGATCAGATAGCTGATTTTAGTTAATCTCTATAACAACATTAAATTTTACAACTTCCCACTTACCAGATGTGGAATCAGAAGTTCAGAGAAATTAAATAATTTGCCCAAGGAAACATAACATGATTTGAAAGGAGGTCATCTTATTTCAAAACTAGTGCTTTCTCCATTAAACCCAAGCCTGGCATGTAGAAAATTCTCAGTAAATGGAAAGTATTAAAATATTATTTTAACTCTATTTCTTCTGACTGGCCAGAGATGATAGTAGAAGTGATGCTTGGCCTATTCTTAATTTTAAGTGGAACATCCAGCCTTTTCTGAGGACTCAGTTTCCTCTGGCTCTTTGGGGTGGAAATGGGCTCCCTGGAGGAAGGGGCTTTACTGGCTGAGAGATTCCTTGCAGCCTAAGTGAAGCTAATCTGGAAGCTGGTTCTTATTCTGTGGCCTTCCAACAACTTGCAGAAGGAGCCCATGGAATGCCTGATGGAATGCTCATATCTTGCCCAACCGCCACTGCCAGTTTACCAAAATAGAATCTTCACAAGTTAGGCCTGGAGGTCTGCATTTAAAAGATGATGAATATTAAAGTTTTATGAGCAAAATCTATGACCTTGGGGGACACTGTACCTAGTGGACCGTAGGGACAGGCTTTGCAAACTCTGAATCTGGAGAGGCTGCTAGAGTGGGGAACCTCCTCTGGGCTTCTCCGAATGAGGACAAGGTCTTCCTGGGCCCATGTACCAGGGTTCCTTCTTCTGTGAGGAATAGTGAAGTCTGGGCTCTTGCTTTTTAGAGGATAGCAGCGAATCTGTTTTGAGAGGAGAGGCAGGGACAGGCCAAGAGGAAGACTGCCTGGGACTTAACAAAGGGTTGGCTATGATAGAAGTTTGGGGAGCTCAGGATTACTTACGTTCTCTCTGTGCAAGATAAGAGAATAAAAATAATTACTGTAGACTAAATGCCAGGCATGATGTTAAAAGTTTTGCTTGTATTATGGTATTTAATCTTCACAATTAAAATATATACAAATATTCTCCATTCACATAGAGGCATAATAGCCTGGTGGTGAAGTCTCTGTGCTCTGGAAGACATGAGTTTGAATTCTGACTCACTAATTGATTGGCAAATGCCATTTCCTCACTTCTCAGAGACTCAGTTTTCTGTTCTGTAAGAAGGGATTAGTCATTATATCTACTTCACGTGGTTATTGTGAGTACTGAATGCAATGAAAACTTAATAAGCTAATGATGTCATATAATTAACATTATTCTTGATATATAGTGCTCAGTTAATATCCCCCTGATGGCAGTCTCTGTGAGGGCAAGACCCAAGTCCATTTAGTTAATCGCTGGGTCCCCAGCTCCTTGTGCATAGTAAGTACTCAACAAAGATCAAATATGTGTTGAATAAATAAATGAGTGTGCAATGGATGTAACAGAGGAAGAAGCTGAAGGCCAGGTCCTCACCAGAGACATAGGAGGCTGAATTATAATATCTAAACTGAGGTCTAAATATTAAAATAAAATAAGCAAGATCCTCAGAAAAGACTGAAAACTTTCAAACTTTGCTCCCTACCCCATTTAATACCAGGAAGAATTTGAATGTTTTGAATAGCTTTCATATGCAAAATGGCTTTTCTTTGTTGCCTTAATCTCAAACTCTTGTGAGCGCAGACACACACACACACACACACACACACACACACACACACACCCCTAATTGAGTTAGGAACCCTGTGAAAAATAAGCTTGTCTCCTGGCCTTGGGCCCAGTTATAACCCTTTATATAAACAAGGGAGAAACACAGGGGTTGCTTTGCTCTAGTTGACATGCAAATCTAAAATTTAGGTTATTGAGGTTTGCAGTGAGGAACCCGAGAATTGTGTCCATCTGATAAGGTTCTGTCCAAAGTCCCTGACTATGCTCTGTCTCCTTCCCCAGTCAGGATGTGAGTGGCTAAGGGACTGTGATGGGGAAAGGAAGAAATGAGAAGTTCAGAAGTGATTGCAGTTTGGAATCTGGGGCTCTGTGAAAGCCTAGCTCTGTGAATGAGGTGGAGCTGGGGCCCTGCTTTATTCCTATGGCCTGAAAGTGTCATCGAGTTCACATAATTCATGCCAATGGTATTTTTCATTTAACTATATTACTTCAGGTGCCTGGGGGTACCTGCCAGGGCTGGGAAGCTGAACAGGCAAGGCATAGACAGGGGCCCTGGTGACTGGTTTGGGCTGAATTGGGTTGCATGGCTTTGGGCAGGCTTTAGGCATCAGAAAAGGTAACCGTGCATTTCCAGGTCGTAGGCTGGGACTTAAGCACATGGCAGAAATTGCTTTTTATCTTCAGCTCCTCTAAAAGTCTTTGGAACCCAACTATGAATTCCAGACAGGGATCTTATCCATATAATCTTACTTACCTTATCTGTAAAAATAGTGGAAATGTTTTCTCCCAGAATTGTAGTGAAGATGAAATAAAATCTACACGTATTGCTTAAAGGAGCAGTACAAATAAAATCCTGAGGAGACTGGTAAACAAGTACCAGAACTGCTTAGACTGGTGTGTTAATGTGTTAATTAAAAAAAAAAAATTCTCAACTTCTACTAAAATACAGTTCTTACTTGGTAATTATGTTGTTTCATTTGAAGTTAATGAACTTAACTGAATGAACAAAATTCTACTATTTGAAAATATTCTGTAATTTTTTTTTTTTTTACTACTTCAGAAGTGCCCTTCCTGATATTTAATTGAGTTAGGGGGCCTTACTGTATAAAAAACTGAGTTTCTAAAAAAAACACATTGTGTTAACCTGTCTTTTGCTATTGATTGAGCACTGACAGTGACAGCTGCTAGCGACACATCTCAGAAAAACGGTTTAAAATCAAATGCCCTCTTCTATGGTTCTGTTTCAGTACTTTGTGTAACACAGCCTATGGCTGGAAGTTTAATTCAAGACATCCTCATAACTGAAGCCCAGTTGACTTAACTAAGGTGTCTGGAAAGCAGGAAGTGTGTTGTCTAACAACTGGAAACATTTGAAAATATCCAGTACATCTTCCGTTTAGTGTTCCGCAGCCCTCCTGATTTGCCAATACACATAGCAGATGTTAAGCCTCCGGTTTAAATTTTAAAGGCACGAAACTGAGTAGTGAAAAGCGGAGACAGCGCTTTCATTTGCAAACTAACAAATTGGCTTCAGCTCCAAATCTTTGGGAATTTTCAGAGACTCATTTCCTCCCTATTGATTTCCCCTTCCTCCTCCCTCAGATAGAGCTAGTACACTGCTATTTTTTCCTCCTGTAACCTATGAGAGGAGTTAAGTTTCTCATAAATCAGGAACGCTTGCTGAGAATGTTGATAAAGAAGGCAAGGACAGAGAAAGACTTAAGCAGATCATTCATTCATTCACTTATTCATTCACTTGTTCTTTCATTCATCTGTTGGTGAATTAACAATAAACGCAGTATTGTTTAGTAATCAAGAGCCAGAAATCAGACACATTTGAGTTCAGATCCCTACCTTATTCTGAATGACCTCATTTGAAATTATTTAATTATTTCAATTTAATTATTTCAATTGAAATTATTATTTCAATTTCTTCCTCATAAAAGGGAATAATGATAGGATCTGTCTTGTAGTTTGTGTGTGTTTGAGAGTTAAATAAAGTAGGTAGAGGGATCAACATAGTTCAAGGTACAGAGGGAGCTCTCAGTAAGTTGTGGGTGATACTGTTGCTACTGTTATTTTTGTTGGTAAATGCCCACTTTGTGTCCACACTGTGATACAGAGGTTTCTGTGACTTAATGGAAAAGAGTATAGGCTCTGGAGTTGGACTACCTGTTCAAAGGAGTTGCTTAACCTGTGAGTGCCTCCATTTTCTCAGGTGTGAAATGAGGCTAACAATAGCATTTTACCCCATGGGTGTTGTGAGAATTAAATGAGAGAATATTTGTAAAGCCTATAGCCCACTGTGAGGCATGTAGGGTTAGTGCTCCACAAAAGTTGGCTACCATCATTATTATGATTATGCATCATTGCCAGTGGATTTACAAAGATGAGTACATCATGGTCCCTGGTCTTGAGTAGTCTCATGGGGGTACAGGCATTCACTGGAGCACACTTAAAAGTAGTTACCTAGTAGGGGACTAGTATGATAACAGAGGTATAAACAGAAGTCTGTGGAAGCCCCAGTAAGGGTGTTACTCTCCTAAGGCAGCCATTAGAACTATGGATTTTACACTTGGCTACACATTAGAATCACCTTTAAAAATGACTGATGTCTGGGTTCCCCTCCCAGAGTTTCTGCCAATTGGTATGGGGCATATAATCTGGGCACCAGGATTTTCTAAAGCTCTTGGATGATTTTAATGTGCAGCCAAGTGTTGATACTGATCATATTTACTGCAGAACTGGCACAGGTATCTGGGAAGAGCCATGAGGTTCTTATCCTTGTTGTCTCTACCCTGCCATGAGCATTTCAGAGGAGCAACTGCAATAGTAGCAATTCCTTTGATTCTCCAGGTAGTAGTACTAGCAGTAATAGTAATAATGACAGTAACTGCTATCATTTACTTGGAACTTACTATGGCCAGGCACTGTGCCACAGTGCTTCTAATTTATCATCTCATTTACTCATCCCAACAACACTCCACTCAGCCTTAAGCTGTCACTTCATACCAGAGACCCTGAAACTGGACCCTGGAGACTAGGACTACTTGCCACTCACCTTCTCCCTCAGGCTTTTCTCTTTGTATCTCCACTTGCAAGTAGAAGAAAACTAGGTATGCTCGCTCTGTGGTACTCCAGTGGCTGTTAACTTTGAGGCCTCTTTGGTGGAGAGGAGCCTGGAGTCTCCCTGGGGACATAGCAGCATTGGTGTGGACTGCAGTATGGACATGCAGAGGACTGGGGGTTGTGGAGGTGAGGAAATCAAGTTAACTATTGATCTGGGTACAGTTTGGGGTTACAGAGAGATCTGTCCTTGTTCATCAAAGGAAGACGTTTGGACCTGGCATAGGGACCACAAGCCAGAAAAAAACAACTTCCTTCTTTTTGGAAGTCCACTAGGGCACAGTAGTGCTCTTCTGGATTGGGAGTAGAAGGCTGTGAGTATAGAAAGACAAGGGAGAGGAGACCAGACCTTGAGTCTAGTCAGTTTTCATCTGCACCCATTTGGAAATAGCATAGACCTTCTAAATGTGGCTGTTTCTGAGCACTCAGAGAAACAGGTTGGTGAGGGCTGCTAATGCCATCTTATCATACGAAGGGCAGCATGCAATCACAGAAAGAACAACAGCTGTTGTTTGCAGAGGTCCCACTCTGTGCCAGGCACTTTGCATACATTATTTCACTTAATTACCAAAAAATCCTGTGAGCTTGGAATGATCATGATCTTGCTACAGATAAAAAGCATTGAATCTCCAATACTGTAAGTATTTTGCTGAAGATCAAGAAGCTGGTGATTGGAGAACTAGGCAAATGCTTTCTGTCTGTGGCTGCTGCTGACACCAAAGGCAGGGAGGGGACATGAAACATGGGTGTTAACCAGTGTGTGTCTTAGATGTTCACATTCAACCTCTGACAACTGATTGAGCCATCTGACAAGCCAAGATTTCCCCTTCCCTACTAAACACTTCAAGGTGTCTCCTGTGGTCTGACATGTGGGTAGTGGAAGCAGGGGCTTGGTAGAGCAAAGGCCAAAGTATGTTTTTCATGTTTGTACTTCTCCCCCTCTGTTTCTGTGTCTATTTTCCCTTGTAAACTCTTTTTGGAAGAGGGGGATGGGGTTCTTTTCCTCTTAATATTGCTTCCAGGGTACTTGGCATTCTATCAATATTTCCAGGAAGAGGAGATGGCTTTGACTCCGATTTTGGTGTTTCTTTTAACTGTAATTATTTCAGGTATGCTAAGTCTAAATAGTAGTTCAGAGGGCATAGGAATAAAATAATAAGAATTAAAAAGTTATGTTAGCAAAAAAATTATTATAAACAATTATAAAAAGCATTCTTTTTTGGTTTTTCCCCATTATAACCCTTCTGGGGTGTGTGTATCTGGAGCTTACTTTCAGAACTTCTTTTTTGTGTGATTAAACTCTAATTTGAACATTTCTGGAGTTGTAAGTTTCATAAAAATAAAATCTCTCTAATTTATATTACTTGAAAGTAGACAATGGTATATAACCAGAATTCACCATACCTGATATGGGCTCTTGGCTAGGCCAGGCCTAGCCTGTGGGATGGCTTGAGAGGTGAGTCTGGCTTGATTATTGATGGGTCTCTGCCAATGGCTGGATAATCTCTCCCACCTCAAAGAAGCTGCTGCACAGTGACAGCATGGTTGTCACAGGGCTGAGACTCAGAAGTGACTACCTAGGAATGTGTCCAAGGAACCATCTCTACATGGATACTGCTGGGGGAAGGGCCAGGGACTCAGGGCAGGTCTCTGCTCAAGAGTTGGGTAGCTACCAGAGGGGCTGTATAGGGATGTGGTCTGTGTATGGGTTCCCCAGATATGATTGGATTAGGACCTCAACTTAAGGGCTGGGGTTGGAAGCATAGATCTCTCCTGAGACCTGGGGCTATGGATTTATGGGAAAGGGCCCAGCTTTTTAGCTTAGAGAATGCTGGAGAGGAGTTAAAGGAGAGTTTGTGCCAACTTGGATTTGAGTTTGAAGAGGGGGGAAGGGTGGTGCTGGTAGGTGCCCAGAGAGGTGAGAATAGAAATGGAAGAAGCTGGAGACTTGTGAAAGTCTTGTTTCATAGAAGTCAGGAGCTGATGGTGGTTGGAAAATTTTGTGGCCACTCAGAAGTACCATTTATTCCTGGCCTTCAATGAAAAGGTGTTGTGAATGGGTTGGGACTGAACATCATGCAAGAGAGGTGGACTTGAGTCTTGGTTCTCTCATGAACTGGTGTTGTGACCTTGAGAAAGCCAGTTAAACGTTTGAGTCTCACGTTCTTAAATTGTTGGAGAGGAGGAAAACTGATAGATTTCTTGTTCTCCCTCCCGACAAGTTATCTTTAAGAAAAGTTTTCACTTTTGTAAAGGGAAGATATTTATTTAGAGCAGCACTATCCAAGAGAATTTTTCTACAGTGATGGAAGTGTTCTATAACCCTGCACTGACCGATACAGTAGACACTAGCCACATTTGGCTCAGATTTAGCAGTTGAACCATGGCTAGTGAGACTAGGCTACAGAATCTAAGTGAAATAAAATTAATTCAATTACTTTAGCCTTAGGAGGCTAATGACCATTATATTGGACAGCTGTGGTCTAGATAGCTTTGAAACAGACTATGCTTCTCAGTTTGGAATGTGTGCAGG
Organism: Mesoplodon mirus; assembly: GCF_964341445.2. Taxonomy (NCBI): domain Eukaryota; kingdom Metazoa; phylum Chordata; class Mammalia; order Artiodactyla; family Ziphiidae; genus Mesoplodon; species Mesoplodon mirus. The sequence goes on from NC_138982.1 coordinate 51,520,036, forward strand.
GGGTGATGCCAAAAATATTTTATAAATGGCATAAAACAGGGAAGAGACTCTTATTAGGTACCTTCTCTCCCTGGGGGCTGCCACTGTTTTGAACCATGAGAGAATATTTGTTTGAGAGTGTAATTTACATAGCAAATTAAACATAGGCCATGTCACTTTTTAGCATGGCACTTGAAACTGAATTGTTTTCCATGAAGGATGGAAATTTTACATAAAATTATCTAAATATAAAAGCACTTCATCAACGACTAAAGCTGTTTTTCAAATTCTAGCATTATAAATTGAGAGGACTCTCTTCTCCAGAGCATGATCTCCATTGGTCTATAAAGGAAAGCATTTCCTTTATTGCTTAGGAATACACCTTAGACCTACCTTCTGCATATTCTTTGGGCTTAAAACTATGGAAATTGTGTCGATTTATTCCATCATTCAAACCACTCTATTCCTCACTTTAACATCTTATAATAAATGCTTGGAATTACTCATAGATTAATTTCTTTTGAATTATTCAGTATTTAAATAGTAAGAGCTTGGGTCTACAGCCACCAGTGGTCCACATGGAAGTTCCAAGATATATGCACTCATGTAAGCAGATACATGTTTATGTGAACAAGACCTATGGAGAATGTTTATACATTCACGTGATTCTCAAAGCTTTTATGACTCGCTTATTTTTTCCCACAATTTTGGCCCAATGTTAACTGAGTACCATTAGTTAAAGAATGACAGTTTTCTCCCCCTGTGATTAAAATCCTTGTATTCTTTGTAAATTTCAACATGAATAATGGACTTGAACAGCTACTGTTTTTTTCAGGGCGTCTGATGGGGACTTTTGCGTCCCTACATGACCATTGGACTGAAATGACCATCTGGAAGCAAAAGGGGCATAAATAGAGAACGAAGTATCTCCCTGTCCTTCCTCTTTTACTTCTTTTTTTCCAACCACGTCTTTACTTTCCTAAAAGCTTTGGTAATAGTGGAATGGTGGAAAGCACATAGGCAAATCCCAACTCCCAAAACTTTACAGTTCTGTGGCCCTGTGCCCAACTCCACTGGCCTCTTGTGCAAAACGAGAACACATATATCTGTAGAGATAAGAAGGTAGGGTATTCAGTACCTAGCAAATAAGAGTCCCTTAATAAATGGTTAATTTATTGGCTAGATCACATTGTCTTTCTCTCTTTATTTATTTTCTGATCCTCTATCTCTTTTTGTTTCCCTCATTTTTTCCTTCTTTCTTTTCTGTTATTTTGAATCATCCTTTTCACATTCCTCCTGGCAATCTTAAAACTTTAATGGGATAAGGCTATATGTATAAATAACTAAATAATCTTCATTTCTTTCTTCTTTGACTACCTCTTTTCCTTTAGTCTACAAATTCCTGGTCATTCCTACCAATCTATAACTATCTCTCTCTCTCTCTCTCTCTCTCTCTCTCTCTCTCTCTCTCTCTCTATATATATATATATATATATATATATATATATATATATATATATGTATATTAAAACAGATAAAGTTGTGAATAAAACTGTGTAAGCAAGAATAAAAAAATTACTAAGCACACACTTTATATCAGGCACTGGAATTAGACACTTTCAGCAAGGAAGGAATGTGTACTTTGTGCACCCTAACTCCAGCTGCTTCCATGAACAGAGATTTGACAGTGATGGGCTCAGACTAGGTTCATATCCCTTGATTAACACTTTTCAGCACTGGTACTTATATAGAAGTGAATGCTATTAGAATTTAAAAGAAAATCATCAGACTAAATCTATTTTCGCTTTGAAAAAATCCACCTAGAATGTAAACAGCATTAATTAAGTGAGCTTAGATTGGCTGTCACAGAAAAATCCTGTAAGGAGAACCTTTGGCCCTAATAATATGGCTCAGTGGGGCTCAGTTTCTCACTCAACCAGGCAAACTCTCTATGGCTTTAAGACTTCGAGTATTTTAAAAACCTGAACAATTTCTTGGGTTTCTTCTTTTAAACACTACTCATCAAGAGGATGTTGTGGTTGAGAATGAGTTGGAAAAAGAAATGAGCTCTCATTTCTGTATCTGGAGTGCTATTAACTGGAAGTATCTTCTTATGGAAGTATCTTCTTAGATCTCTTCCTCAATCTATCACATTAGGTATGGAAGACTATTTAGAATTCTTACATTCTGTAAGGAAACAGTCATGTGATGACACAGAAAAAAATTTCTTCACCTCTCTGGAACTGTTTCCTTTTTGAGAAAGGAGGGCATTGGGCTAGCTCTGTATGGCCGAAAACTGCTTCTCAGTGTCAGGTGATTTAATTAACTATCCTGGTTAGAGGATGGTAAGCTGGAAGAGAGCTTATCCATATACTTTCCAAAATATTTGTCTACTACTTAAGGTTTAGGCGTAAAATGGAATTTTAAAGAAATTTTATAAATGTCTTAGACAGTGAAGTGGAATTATTTAGTTGATAGAAGCTAAGTATTGAGTTGAGTGTCAGAAAACCTGGTCTTTTTCTAGCTAGTTTTGTATCCACAAGCAACCAATATGAACTCTTTGGACCTTAGTTTTCTCATTGTAAAATTAATGTAATTATGTCTGAGCAGAATAATTGTGAAGATTAAAAGAGCTTATGCAAATGAAAGTACTTTTCAAATTCAAAGGCTTTCAATACACCTCTAGATTCTGGATCACTTTGGTCACTTTTGGGGTATCTTTCAGAGGAGGTTGCATATACTGCCCAAAAGTTGGTTGGCGCAGATGACCTTTAAGTTTCATTCTTTCCTTGAGTCTATCACATGAGGATTAAATCTTTCTGTGGATGAACTATCCATAGTGCTGAATCTGAGAATTATTTTATAAAGGGAGATCATATTTTATGAGTGGCGTGTTCTTATAGACTTTGCATAATACACGATTTGAATAATACAAGGCTAATTTTCCCAAATTAATAAGTTTAAAGAAGGAGAGCCCATTGTCAGAGCACAGAAATCTACAACCATTATGGCATTTCTCCCTTATTTCCTTTCTTCCTCTTCCTTCTCCCTTCTTTTCTTCTTTTTCTTTCCATCTTCCTCCCATATTGTTTTTCTTTGTCCTCTGCATTTTCCTTCTCTTCTTCCTTATCCTCTACTCCTCCTCCTCCTCCTTCAGAGCTGCTTTTATATATCTAGATGTAGAATTATCTATTATTTATTAGAGCTCTCTCTCCTAAACAGCAGTTTGTTGTTTCTTAGCACTTGTTTGTCCTTCTTTAAAGTGTTTTAGCATATCTGACCTTTCTTCCAAAGTGATTTGTCTTGGGGGTTTGTTTTTTGCACTAACACCATGATTTGATTAATGATGAGAAACATTGTTATAGTATATTAAAAAGAAGCACATAATCATAACAGTGAATGTTAAAATAACAACCAAAAATAGTCACCAGAATTATCTACCTAAGTTTTAATACATACAGGAATATGGTTCACATGATTCTGGCAAAGTATATCAATTATTGATGCCATTTGGTGACAGCATAATAAGCTTGTAATTCACTTGGCTTGCTAAATTTGAAATTGTGTGGTTCTAGATTTTTTAAATATAGATTTTTATTATATGCAATTTTGTTTATAAAGTAACTTCATTAATATTTTCTGTGTCACAGTATTTCAAATTTGTATAATCTAAATATGCACAAAATGCCAATCACACTACATTTTAAGTAGCATGTACTTACCGCTCTTACAATAGGGACTTTCCCTATTGTCTGTCAAAATTTATTCATGGGCACCTAGGTAGCTAAGTTTAATACTTTAAAAATGACAGTGCAACAACCTATAAGAAAGCAGTAAAGAATGAAAACACTTGGATAAATAGATATTTTCAACTTCTTTCAATATACATGTTTGCTTTATGAGGTCCAGCTATACTTCAGCTAATGGTTCAACCACTGCTGGAGCCTCTGATGCATCCTCTCTTTCTTTTGGTCTCCATAGTAATATTTCATCTTTTCAATGGAGATATTGTAGAGTAGTGGTAGGAGCACATGAATGGAGCAAGAAGACTCAAGTTCAAGTTGCAGTCCCACTACTCACTAGGTAGTGACCTTGGAAAGACACTTAACCATTCAGTCTACGTTTCTTTCTTCAGACAAAGGAGGGTGGAAATAAGTATTTCCCAGGGTGCTTTGGTATCAAATAAGGTCACTTGGTTGACTGCATTCTATAACTTCTAAAGTATTATATAAATGCCAAGATGTTATTACTGGTAAAACATATCTTCTTGGACACTACTCAAAGCACAATAAAATGAGAAAAAAAATGATATTCTTAAAAATCTGTGATTACCAAGATTCTCACCATTATGAGGTCAATCTATGCTTTTTTTTTTTTTTTCTTTTTGCGGTATGCGGGCCTCTCACTGTTGTGGCCTCTCCCGTTGCGGAGCACAGGCTCCGGATGCGCAGGCCCAGCGGCCATGGCTCACGGGCCCAGCCGCTCCGCGGCATATGGGATCCTCCCAGACCGGGGCACAAACCCGTATCCCCTGCATCGGCAGGCGGACTCTCAACCACTGCGCCACCAGGGAGGCCCTATGCTTATTTTTTACTACCATTCTGGAGGAGAAAATTTCACAAATTCACTATAACAATACACATGTACACTATAATATGCCACAAAGTATTTTCTTTATATTCTTAGGATTTTCTTAATGTTACTTCATTTAAAGCCTTATAATACACAATAATGCTCTGAATACTTTTGTTTGACTTAAGCCAAAACTGATGATGAGTTTAAGGTTCCTTTTCTCTGTTTCTTATATTTTTAATTCTTATAGAGTATTTTCTTTAACATGTGGAGGACTTATTGAAATATTTGCTATTCAGATAACACACACTGATAGCAAAGCTGATATACATTAGTATTCACATTTTTTGATAAGAATATGAAGGGAGTTCACCATATTTACTTACCTTACTCTATTTTTCTCACATTCAGCAACTTTCTTTTGTCCTTTCCACAAGAATCAAAGAATATGCAAATATAAAGAGATGAATCTTACAAAGACATGAAATTTCAGCTACAAGTTCAATAGTAAAAAAGCAAAATTAAACATTTCGAAATTCCATCTTTAGGTAACTTATTTTGCCTCTTCTAATTGTCCCTGGAATTAGGATAATACCATTACAGGCCTCTGAGATATGTACTCTTTTTTTTTTTTTTTTTTTGCGGTACACGGGCCTCTCACTGTTGTGGCCTCTCCCGTTGCGGAGCACAGGCTCCAGACGTGCAGGCCCAGTGGCCATGGCTCACGGGCCCAGCCGCTCCACGGCATGTGGGATCTTCCCAGGCCGGGGCACGAACCCATGTCCCCTGCATCGGCAGGTGGACTCTCAACCACTGCGCTATCAGGGAAGCCCGAGATATGTACTCTAGAGGCATAATAGAACAAGTTATAAATGAAAAAGCATTGTAAGGGAATTTTCAGCCTTACAGTTAGCACATTTACTTGTTTTTGTGCTGCACAAGTTCTATTTCTATGTGTTCTTCCCACTATAAAGTCATCATCATATTTATTTTTTCCATTAAAGTAATGTTATTTACTGTGTTCTCACTTAATTTGAAGCCTGAGGTGACATAGATCAATAAGATTTGATGACAAATTTCATAAAGTTGTCAGAAAAATATGATTATGTACTAGAATTTTTAAAACTCAGGGTACAACTGCTGCCATCAGTTTTATTTATTCTAGAAATGAAGTAGCAAAATTTATGTCATAACACTAAACCTCAGATTATTGTCCTATAAAATATCTTTCACCTGAGTACTCAGAATCTCATTAGTTTCTTTTTCATTTCAAAACTGCTAAGCTCTGAGAATTCTTATCTGTAATGTAAAAAGCAAAGGAGAGAGTTGTTGTAACCCACTTACTTCTTGATTCCCAATTTTTCTCACCCTTAACTTAAACCCTTGCCTCCTCTCATATTTTATTAATAAGTTCAGGAATATTACCCAAATTTTAATTGATTGAGTTACCTTAGTAATAATAGACATGAAAGTCTCAGTAAGAAGATTTCATTTTTGTCAGGCAAAGGTATTTTTCCTTCTAATTATATTCATTTATAGTTTCCCCTTTAGGAAGAAAGTCTATTAAAAAATAAGCAGTTTATAGAAATCTTCTATTTCCAAGGATTTTTGGATTTTTCCCTTTAAAGGTATTTTTAGATAACACAAAAATAATTTAATGTGAGTACTGAAATTTTCAAAATCATAATATTTTCCTAATATTCTGTGTTGGTTGTTCAGGAACAAAAACAGCAGTCATCAAAGTAAATAATAAAAATTGAGTTTCTGCAGTCAGACTTTATTTTACAAACCTCTGGTTCCTTCCACAGTTTTTGAAACTTCTTTCCTGTTATGCAGTACTATTTGTATCTCCTCCTCTAATTGTTTTACTCATATGATTCCTAAGCATTACTCTAATTTCCACAAACAGCAGGAGACTTCAGCATGCCACTGGATACTGCCTTGCCCTTCGTGTTATCTTTGCAAAAGTCTTTCTTTAGTAATAGCTACTTGATTCCCACTGTGCAGCTGTGTAGAAATTCCAGACTCACAAACACACCAAGGCTTATTACAGAAATATAATGAGAATCAATGAAGAAACTTTTGGATATGAACATTAATCTTCCTTTTATCAGACCATAAACCAAAAAATCTGATCTGACTTTCCAAATTAACCATGGAGTTAGCTCTCATCATGCACAGGAAAATCAGGAGTCAACACTTTGTTAGTGTCACTGCCTTTATTCTGGAAAATGTCACAGCTGCAGGCAAAGATGTAGAGTTTTCCTTAGTTCCCATTTCTAAGAGTATCCTTGTGCAGATTCCTGGATGGAGATTCAGAGCTCTTTGGCATTATCCTTAGCCACCTCCTCTGGGCCACTTTGTCCATGGATGGTATTTGTTTTCCTAAATCAAACATGCTCAAGAGATATTACCCATGCATCCAAATCTGTTCACAGATTCCATATAAGAAGCACTCGCTAATATGCTTCCATGGTTAAGAAGATAAATAAAAGCTCTCTGTACTTCTTCCTAGTAGAAATTCATGATCACAGTTGGTTGGGATATGATTTGTTCCTCTTTTAAATATAAAGTTTCCTGAACTGAACAGATATAGTGTTTCTAGATATTACTCTCTGATTCATCAGGGACTCTTCCTGGTAACTGGCTTTTTCTCTCTGATAATGTGTGTTTTGAGAAAGTTCTTTCAATTAAATATGAGCAAACTAAAAATTGTACACCTCTCTCTCTCTCATATAATTAAATGATTAAGAATGGATTAATCATTAATCAGTTAAAAGTAATGGGTTTTAACAATGGTGTTTCTAAATAATATATCATAATAATAATTTCAAAAGAACATGGGGTTGTGATAGTCAGTACTTTTCCAAGAAGCCTGGGGGAGTTTCCACTTTAACCAGAATTTGCAACTTGGGTGGCACTTATATCTAATCTAAAAAGGGAAAGGATAGATTACTTAGAAAATATTGACTGGACTATTAAATGCTTAACTAAGTTTTCTTCTCTTGGTTTCTACCTATCATTGCTTATTTCTTCAAAGTGATACTGTTTAAAAGAGGCAGCACTTGCCAGGTTATGGAGACATTATTGATAAACTTCATACTGAGGAAATGAAAGACTACTCAGATTTGGAATTAATAACTTCCTGCCAAAAATCTTCCCACCTGCATGCCAATAGCCCCATGAGGCAATTTGGTGATGTTTAGCAAAAACAAGTTGACTAAAGTATAAATATTAATTTCTTAATTTAAAAAGGGAACCAGTGTTGATGTGGCTGGCTGGTTTGGCAAGGATGAGCAACAGCTGCCTTGATCTCTGGCTGCTTTTTGATGGTACTAACACTTACAAGCTAATATTGTAGTGATAGCCCTATGCCCCAATGTCACAAGACAACCGTCACTCCATGGAGTCTATGAAAGAAGCATTCTCAAGTATGAGTTTCTTGGGCTAAACTAGAGTATAATTATTGCTATTTGTGGCTTGGTCCATGAACATATAAAGTACTGACAGCTACTGGTCTTAGCACCACCCCTGCTCCTATCCATCAAGGGCAGTTAGTGGCAGAGCCTAGGCATGAACATAAACACAGGCCTGCCTCACTTTACAGCCCTTATTCATTGCCAAGATCACTTTGCCTTGTAATCAACAGACCTCTCTTCTCAGTCTGTGACCTCACGCACAGGTGGAATTAGGCAGAGGCAGCATCCCTGGAAGAGCTGTCCAGCATTCGAGGTTCTGAAAAAGTATGGGTGGAAGGATGAAGAGCCTTCCAGATGGGTGAAGGATTTATATATTTGTTTAGGTAACAAAGGGAGAATGTGGCAGATGAGTGTTTTTTAAATTGAAGTATAGCTAATCTACAGTGTTGTGCTAGTTTCAAGTATACAGCAAAGTGATTCAGTTATGAATATATATGGGTGTGTATATATATATATATATATATATATATATGTATATATATATTCTTTTTCAGATTATTTTCCATTATAGGTTACTGCAAGACATTGACTACTGTTCCCTGTGCTACCAGCAGGTCTCTGTTGCTCACCTATCCTATACATAGCAGTGTGTATATGTTAATCTCAAACTCCTAATTTGTCTGTCCCCCCACCCCGCTATCCCCCCTGGCAACCACAAGTTTGCTCTCCACATCTGTGAGTCTATCTCTATTCTGTAAATAAGTTCATTTGTCTCATTTTTTAGATTCCACATGTAAGTGACACAATACAGTATTTGTCCTTCTCTGTCTGATTTACTTCCCTTAATATGATAATCTCTAGATCTATCCACGTTGCTGCAAATCGCATTATTTCATTCTTTTCTATGGCTGAGTTAATATTCCAGTGTATGTATATACCACATCTTCTTTATCCATTTGTCTGTTGGTGGACATTTAGGTTGCTTCCATGTCTTGGCTATTGTAAATAGTGCTGCTATGAACATTGGGGTGCATGTATCTTTTTTTTTTATATCACTGAAGCTAAAGCAAAACATCCTGTTTATTGGTAAGTATGGCCTGTATGTGTACACTACAGTGCAATTTAAAAAATATTGTAATTATAATTTCAGAACTTCAGAATCTGAACAGATGCCAGTGTTCTCTCCTTTTTTTATATGGGAAAAGAAAATCCTTTGAAAATCATTTGAAGCTTGGACAAAAATTCCATAGCTATATTCTTAGGATCACTTTGTAGAATCTTCATGATTCAGATGATACAAGGGAAGCTTCAATTCATCCTTTTAGAGAAGACATTCCAGCTCTCATGATCTCATCAACCAGGAGAATGTTGGTGGCAATCACAGTGCAGGAATGAAGAAGCTGTTTCTTTACACAATAGTTATCCCATACGCCTACTTCTGCTGCTACCATTGGCTCACCTGTGTTCAAGTCTACACCCACAAGTTGACCTGATTCTGAATGCTCTGCTTTAACTTTAACTAGTGTTTCCTGAAGGTCAAAACCAGAGTTCTGAGCAAGAACCTTGGGAATAATGAGCAATGCATCAGCAAATGCTTGAACTCCAAGTTGGGCCCTGCCCTTTACACTGGGCTTGTATTTAATCAGGGCTTCTGCCATTGCCACTTCCACTGCACCAGCACCTGGAACTACACAGCCATCATCAATAGCATTTTTAACAGCCCTCAAGCCATCTCTTATTGCATCTTTGATTTGAGTAAGTGTGTGCTTATTTGGTCCTTTGATCAATAATGTGACCGATCGAGGATTGTTACAGTTCTCAATAAAGGTGAACTTCTCTTCTCCCAATGTATATTCATAGACAAGTCCTGCATGTACCAAACAATCAGGATTTAGGTCATCAAGAGAATTTAGGGCTACCCCACCACAAGCAAGAGTCAGCCTTTCCATATTTCTCCTTTTAGCTCTGCGCAGAGCTACTATGCCTTCTTTTGCAAGAGCATCTAAGGAAAAGGGGTCAATTCCCTTTTGATTAATAACAACAAATCCTTTATCTGAATCACCACAGACTTTCTTTTTCAGGTCTATTATTTTTTTAACTCTGTCTTCAATGAATTTTCTTTCAGCTCTCACTAGTTTCTCTCTCTCCTCTGCACTCTTGTAAAAAAAAGCCAGAATTCACTTCTGTTTTTTCATATTCTAATGACACGTTGCATGTGAGGATGTACACATCTTCTACTCTCTTTTTCATATCAGGATGCCGTGCCCCATGGTCCAAAACAAGACCTCTGATCAAACTTGTATCAGTTTCAGATTTATGTTTCATCTCCATGATCTCAACCATGAAGAGGTCAATAGGTTCATCTTGTTTTTTAATGGCTAAAATGGAGTCCACTACAGCCTCTGTTAAGACATCAGCAAGTTCAGCATGAACTTTAGTATGTAGAGATGTTCTGGCCACATCTATAAGTGTTTCCCTGTCCATCTCTTTGCTTACTTTGACTTGTTCCAAAAACTGAAGTGCCTTTTCCTTTGCAGCTTCAAATCCTTCTGTAATTATTCTGGGATGAAGACCTTCAGAAATGTAGAGATCCGCCTGCTTCAGGAGCTCTCCAATAATTAGGACGTTGGAAGTGGTACCATCACCAGTTATGTCATCCTGGGCTGTTGCTACTTTGGCTATTAAGGAGGCTGTTGGGTGTTGAATTTGCATTTCATGAAGCAGCACATTTCCATCTTGAGTGAGCTTGATGTCTCCAGCACTAGAAACAAGCATCTTCATGGTGCCCTTAGGCCCCAAGTTGGTCCTCAGCACATCCTCCAGCCCCCGGGCCATGCTGATGTTGACCACCAACGCCGCCTGGGCTCGGGCCACCTCAGCCTTGGGATTCAAGGTCTTCACGGCCGCCATAGCTGACCCAGCAGAAGAAAATGAGGGAACCCAGCGTCAGGAAAGCCCAGAGCCTGCATGTATCTTTTTGAATTAGAGTTTTCTCCAGATATATGCCCAGGAGTGTGATTGCAGAATCATACAGTAGCTCTATTTTTAGTTTTTTAAGGACCCTCCATATTGTTTTCCATAGTGGCTGCACCAATTTACATTCCCACCAAAAGTGTAGGAGGGTTCCCTTTTCTCCACACCCTCTCCAACATTTATTATTTACAGACTTAAAAAAATTTATTTATTTGGCTGCACTGGGTCTTAGCTGTGTCACGTGGGATCTTAGATCTTTGTTGTGGCACACGGGTTCTTTTAGTTGTGGCATGTGGGATCTTTAGTTGCGACATGCGAACTGTTCGTTGTGGCATGTGAACTCTTAGTTGCTGCATGTGAACTTAGTTGCAGCATGCAAACTCTTAGTTGTGGCATGTGGGATCTAGTTCCCTGACCAGGAATCAAACCTGGGCGCCCTGCATTGGGAGCATGGAGTCTTAGTCACTGGACCACAAGGGAAGTCCCATTTATAGACTTTGCAATGAAGGCCATTCTGATCCATGTGAGGTGATACCTCATTGTAGTTTTGATTTCCATTTCTCTATTAGTGATATTGAGGATCTTTTCATGTGCCTGTTGGTCATCTGTTTGTCTTGTTTGGAGAAATGTCTATTTAGGTCTTCTGCCCATTTTTTGATTGGGTTGTCTGTCTGTTTTGATATTAAACTGTATGAGCTGTTTGTATATTTTGGAAATTAATCCCTTGCTGATCACATCGTTTTCAAATATTTTTTCCCATTCTGTGTGTTGTCTTTTCATTTTGTTTATGGTTTCCTTTGTTGTGCAAAAGCTTTTAAGTTTAATTAGGTCTCATTTGTTTATTTTGGTTTTTATTTCCATTACTCTAGGAGAAGGATCCCGAAAGATATTGCTGCAATTTATATCAAAGAGTGTTCTATGTTTTCCTCTAGGAGTTTTATAATATCCAGTCTTACATTTAGTTCTTTAATACATTTTGAGTTTATTTTTGTATACGGTGTTAGAGAATGTTTTAATTTCATTCTTTCACATGTAGCTGTCCAGTGTTCCCAGCACCACTTATTGAAGAGACTCTCTTTCCTGCATTGTATATTCTTGCCTCCTTTATCAAAGATAAGGTGACCATATGTGCGTGGGTTTATCTCTGGGCTTTCTATCCTGTTCCATTGATCTATATGTCAGTTTTTGTGCCAGTACCGTACTGCTTTGATTTCTGTAGCTTTGTAGCACAGTCTGAAGTCAGGGAGTGTGATTCCTCCAGCTCCATTCTTCTTTCTCAAGATTGCTTTGGCTATTTGGGGTCTTTCGTGTTTCTATACAAATTAAAATTATTTTTGTTCCAGTTCTGTGAAAAATGCGATTGGTAATTTGATGGGGATTTCATTGAATCTGTAGGTTGCTTTGGGTAGTATAGTCATTTTAACAATATTGATTCTTCCAATTCAAGAACACAATATATCTTTCTATCTGTATTGTCTTTAATTTCTTTCATCAGCATCTTATAGTTTTTGGAGTACAGGTCTTTTACCTCCTTTGGTAAGTTTATTCCTAGGTATTTTATTCTTTTCAATGTGATGGTAAATGGGATTGTTTCCTTAATTTCTCTTTCTGATATTTTTTGTTTATGTATAGAAATGAAACAGATTTTTGTGTATTAATTTTGTATCTAGCAAATTTACTGAATCCATTGATGAGCTCCAGTAGTTTTCTGGCAGCGTCTTCAGGATTTTCTTTAGGATTTTCTATGTATAGCATCATGTCAGGCAGATGAGTGTTTTTGATAAGTGTCTGAGCAACGTTTGATAAGACTGTGAAATCAGGGTCATTAGCAAAGGGAAGCAGTTGGTGGGCGAAGGTTAAACTGAGATTTAGGCTACGCTGTCCAATGTGATGGCCAGTAGTCACATTTGGCTATTAATCACTTGAAATATGGCTAGTTTGAATGGAGATATGCTGTGAGTGTAAAATACACACCTGCATTTGAATACTTAGTATAAAAATAATGTAAAATATATCATTAATAATTTCATATTATTACATGTTAAAATGATAGTATTTTAGATATATTATGTTAAATAAAACAAATAATAAAAATTAATCACACCTGTTATTATTTTCCTTTAATGTGGCTATTAGAAAATATACTTACAAATATTTCAATACAAAATTACATATATATTACATTTGTGGCCTGCATTAATTATATTTGTATTGGACAGTGTTGCTCTAAAGATTGAACTTGAGGGGAATATTGCTTAGGAGATGCTGAAGGAAAGATCTGAGTAGGTAAGTGATAAAATAAAAATTGTACTTGAGGATTGTGTGTGTGTGGTTTTTACAGCTTAGAAGAATTTCCAGGGAGAAGTCACCAGAAGAAAGGAAGAAATAACTGATAACAATTATTGTGCACTGACTTTTGTCAGGCACACTGGTCCATTATCTTTCTTAATCTTCATAACCACCTTGGTATGTACGTATTATTTCACAGATGAGAAAATTGAGGTTTAAAACAGCTAAGTAATTTGCCCCAAATTAACTTAATGAGAGAAGATTAGGGATTCAAACTCAGATCTGTTCCATATCCTTTTACCTGACCAGGGAGATGGAGAAGAATGGTAAGAGCTTCTAGGGACACGACTCTGGAGATGGGGGACACCTAGAAAATGTTATAGTGGAAAAATGAACAGACCTTGAGATGAGAACAGTGTAAAAAAAGAAGAGATTTAAACCAACCTTAGAATCAAGAGCCCTGGAGATATAGAGGGAGGTGAGATAAAGTCCCAAGTCCCAAGTTGTGGGTTATCCTGATGGAAGAGTACTATTCTCTTCCAAACCCAATCTGTGAATTAATTCCAGTAACATATATTAATTGGGCTTCCACTGTATGTAAAACACTGTCCAGCAGGATGGGAGGCAAAAAGAACCATAAAATATAGTTTCTAGTCTCTTGTTTACTTAGGAAGACAAGAAATAAGCCTCTGAAACTATTAACTGCTAACAAAGCTTGGGGTAATGGAGATAAAGGCACCTGAACAGGAGTTAGGAGGTGTAAGTTCTTTCTCACCCTAGATCTCTGGATGACTAGTGGTGTGACCTTGTAAAAGTTACTTAGCTCTTCTAAATGTTCAGTTTTCTTGCCTGTGTAAAGTTAGCATAATATTATCTTTCCCACCTTTCACGGCTGTTGTAAGGACCAAAATCCAAATGAGACCACATGTATGAATATGCCTTATTAATTGTAAAGTGCTGTACCTGACTTGAAAATCCGTTCCTTAGCTGTGACGGGGTTAGACAAATATAGGACCATTGTTTTTTGGGGACCTTTGTTAAATCTACAGATGTTGTCAGGCTTCTGACTCATTCCCAGTAGCATCTGAATGTGAATTCCATCAACTGAGTTAGCTATTTCATTGAGCACATGTAACTCATTACTGCCTCTTACAGCAACTCTGTAAAGTTGGTATGGCTAGCTTCATTTTACTAATAAAACAACCAAAGCTCTGAGTTTTGGTTAACTCCTTAGTAAGTGAGAGAGGATGGCCTTAAATCTGTGTTCTCTCTCACACAAGGTTCTGTGTTCTTGCCTCCAACTCCCAGAATCTTATTCTGTGTCTGAAGTAGGGTATCACAGTAGGCATCTGTATATTTTTTTAAAACTTCCTAGAGATTTCAATAGGCATCAAAACTCAGGAACCACTGCTCTAGCAAGCTCTTGACCATCTTTGGGACAAGTGTTGTCTTATGAGGCAGCTGGCTGTTAGAATAGCCCAAATCTGCTTCGAGGAGCTTCTGCTGATTGGCTCAATCCTATCCCCAGGAGCACACAGGCAGCCTAAAAATCCTTCAGTGACAGTCATGCAGACACTAAAGTGTTCTTTAGGGCACCTGTTGAAGGCATCTGAGGCCCATTCCCAAGAGATAGTCAACAAAGTTTTTAGACTCCCAGTCTATTATTTCTTTCTTCCTTGAGCCACTTTTTTTGCTGAGAGAATGGAAAGGTGAGAATTAGAGAATGAGTCACTGATGAGGTAGTTAAATGAGAAGTGAGCAAAACTGGGAGAATTTTGGATGCCTAGACTGGATATGTATAAATGCCAGCAGAGAGCTCTGATGGAAGGTAGCAGAGAGCTCTGATGGAAGGCATCAGAGAAACAAACTCAGTAGCTTCAAGAGCCAAAAGAAATAAAATATTACTGGTATTAGAACTGGTTTCTAATATTTCTTTTTTCAGTAAAATGTAAGATAAAGTATTTTAGTTGTGTTTCTGTTTTCCTGCCTTTTCAACTGCCCAAATGATAAATAAAAGAAAACAAAACAAAACTCTTCCAAAAAAAAAAAAAAAAAAGGTTTGGATAAAGAACAGCCCAAGTGAGTGATGACAGCCAGCCTCCGGACAGCCCAGCTAGGATGTGTAGAAGCTGTCAACACAGCTGGAAGACATGGGCAGTTCTGGAATAAGTGTGCTTCTAGTCAGACAGGCCTTAAAGAGATCTCTGGGGCCTCACTAGGCAGGCACTGGTAGAGTCAGATTAAAAAAAGGCACAGCCCTTCTGCCATCTCCAGCTTCCTCTAACCTTATCTGTTTCCACAGGCTTTGCCTCAACTTTATTGGGATTAGGGAAGGTGCACAGTCTCACTCCAGAAGAAGAGGGAGTGGGAAGCAGAAACAATCAGTTGCTAATTTGTGTGCAGGGGATGCTTCAGGGCTCCTTGGGGTGTCCTGCAGCCTGGAGTGGATCCTATCTATCCTTCCCCACTGATGCATGTCAGGGGCAGACTCTATGCTCTCCTCCAGCCACTTTGGGGAAAAGACCTGAAATATATCTTTAGATGACATTTCTAAGGACAGAGCATCTTGTGAGTGAGGGCATTTTAAGCCACCTTGCCTTAATTCCTTTTTGGAAAGAAATGAGGGAAATATAAACCAAACTAAAATGGTGGGAGCCCTGGAATGGTGAGAGCACAGCCTAGGATTCACTATGCTAAGGAGTTTTCAAATCTTAACATTTTTGTAGGTGCTTGTTGGTCCGTTTGTTCTGATTTCTGGTCATCTCTATTTTAACTGTCAACCTCAAAGGTCAAATGGGGCAGAGCAGGTGGGCATGAACTTTGGTGTGACTTCCCTCTGTTTCCAGAGATCCTGAAATGTGCTTGTGGCCTCTCCTGCCAGTCCCTGAGACCTCCTTGAATATAATCTTCACCACCAGCTCTTGTTTTTTGGTATCTAAATTAGCATGCTACTCTGTCTTGTGTAGAATTATATTTCCTTGTGTCCATGCACCCAAACAGACTGTAGGCTCTGAGAGGAAAACTTGGGTTTATGGAATATCTACTGAAAATCAGGCACTGTGCTAGAGACTTTAATACTCATTCATTCATTCCATTGATATAAAATGAGCCCTTAATAATACCTCACATTAGTAGTGAAAGTAAACATGCTAATGTAGCTTGCATATTTTTGGGGAGCAAGCCAACAAACAGACACATTGATATGTGAACAAAACAATTACAGCTTATTGTTAATTGTTAAGAAAGGTGTGTGTAGGGTGCTGTGTAGGGAATGATGGAAGGATCTATTTTAGAAAGCGGGTCAGGAAAGGTGTGTAGGTCCTATTTAAACTGAGCCCTGTAAGGTGATGGGAAAGTCACAGTCATGCCGGTGACTGAGGGAAGCCTGGGGTAACAGGGTGCTACATGTCTCCATGTTATTCCAGGACATGTTGGTCTCCTCTCCTTCCCCACTCCCCCACTTGAGTGCCTACACATAAAATACAACAAAATTTGCATATCTTTTTGTCCTTTCTCTTTCTGATACAGACAGAAGAATCCCACTTGGGGAGGTCTTTCACGTTTTCATGTACTGGTGACTGCGTGTTGTGGGCTCTTGTCAGGAATGAGGTGATCAGCCTACTCAAAATATTTCCCAAGGCAATCCCATTTTGATCAGCCATTCCCATCAGGCTGTGAGACAAACAAAAAGAAGTTCTGTTTTGGTTTTCTTAAGTAATATGGCCAGGTTTTCCTCTTTTTTTTTTTCCTACCTTCTCCCTCTTTCTATGCCTTTTTGGCTAATTTCTGATAAATTCGGGTTTTCTCTACATGGGGTATAGACTACAGACCAGGAGTGTCGGGAGAAAGCTGGGAAATGCAGCTCTCGGAGCTGTCGGTAGGAAGACAAAGCAAGTGGGGCCAGGGGCCTGGGGGAAGCGGGGACGGTGGTGCTTCATTTGGGCCAACACAGATTGCTTCCCGAGAAGAGAGAGGGCCAAGTCCTGACCCAGGTCCCCTGAAGGTTCAGGCTTTCTGTGTGTGACCCCCTCCCCCAGCCTTCTTGTGTCTCATCCTTCTCATGGTCCTCCCTCTTGTGATTTCTTTTGTTGTTCAGAGTTTAAAGTTGTCCTTTATAGAAATCTTCTTCTTATGGCTTCCAGTGTTTTACACAAGGAAAGCAATATCATTTATAAAACTACTACAAACATTGTAAAGCAATTATACTCCAATAAAGATGTTAAAAAAAAGAAAACAAACAAACAAAAAAACTACACACAAATGGAGGATAGAGAGAAATCCCTGAGCCAAGGATTGTGAATTAATGTCAGCCTGGGAGAGTTTGATTCCCCACTCCCAGAGTTCTGGCAACTGTTCTTGTTTCATTTGGTTTTCCTTATACTAATGGGAGCAATGGTTATGTCATGAGGAAATGAAAATTAGGCATAAGAAGCCTTCTCCTCTGTGACGGGTTGAGCCATTCTCTTGGCTGCAGTGAAGGGGGCAGTTGGCTCTGGGCTCTTCCTGCTGCCTGAGGCTGACCAGGGAACGCCACTTGCCTTTTCTGAATCTCTATCTCTTCATCTGACATGGGCAGTAATGCCTCTAATACTCTTGGGAGGATTTAGTGAGGTAATGCAGCTGAAAGTGTTTTGTAACCTGTAAAATGCTAAACAAATGGGAGGTATTATCTTTCCCTGGCATGGAAAGGTCAGGAATAAGTGAGTGTCAGGCAAAACATGAGAAAATTGCTTAGAGTATCAGCATATTGACTCTGCTACCTCAGGTTTGTATATCAGGCCTCAGGGACTGCCTTAAGGGCATCTGCTGTGAGAGGTTACTGTACCCCCAAGTGGGTTATGTTCTGCCTCTTTGCAGGTTATTGTTACCTGGGTGCTAATGGAAAACTTGGAGCTTAGGGTAGAATATTTGATGAAATCATGGGAGGCTGAGAGGTCTCCTAAGGAGGAGGGAGGTGGTACAGTCAAACCCAATATCCCAGGACCCTCTCTTTGCAGAGGCAATGAGGTGAGCTTGGAGACAGTGGTGGAGACAGGAGGAGAAAAACAGATGTTGAGGAGGATGTGAAGGCAGAATTTGGGTATTAGGGAGAGAGGAGGGCAATGAAGGAACCCTCCTGTAGGTCCCTGCCTGCATTATCCATCTTTGTGTATAACTGTGTCTCCATGGTCTGGCCCCCTCTCTGTCTGCCAAAAATTGGCCTGCAGCCCTGGTCATTGGTGCTCACCCAACTAGTCTTGTCACTGGAATCACTGATTGTGTTCAGGCTCTCAGGGTGGACTTGTGCTCTGGGTGACCTCCAGTTCCTTACTGGGACCTGAGCCCTGCCACGATGCCAGCCTGCATCCCCTAAACTGCTCCCCGCCACAGACCTGAGTGCTTTCTCTAAACCCACTTTTTAGCGTAGTATAGGAACATTCACATTGACCTACAATTAGAGACTTGAGTTTGGATACTGATCTCATCTCATATTAGCTGGTGAGTTTAGGCAGCTGCTTATCCTCTCTGAGCCTCAGTATTCTCATCTTTATTGTTTTTGTTTTTGTTTTTGTTTTTTGCAGTACACGGTCCTCTCACTGTTGTGGCCTCTCCCACTGTGGAGCACAGGCTCTGGACGCACAGGCTCAGTGGCCATGGCTCATGGGCCCAGCCACTCCGTGGCATGTGGGATCTTCCCGGACCGGGTCACGAACCCATGTCCCCTGCATCGGGAGGCGGACTCTCAACCACTGTGCCACCAGGGAAGCCCAGTATTCTCATCTTTAGAATGGGAATAATATATAAGTGCTTTGAACATTTATGAGATAAAAGGTACTTAATGGACCTGACACATAATATGTGTTAATAAATGGTTGATATTATGATTATTATGGTTATTCCACATGGAGAGGCTCCTGAGAACCAGCATGCTGCTACCTGCCTGACAGGAGGCCAGAAACTCCACTAGCCACTTGACCTAAAAGTTTCAGTATTAGTCCTTGTTTCGTAATGATGCTGTGGACTCTCTAGTTTATACTCTGGCCTCTACTATTCGTGGTATGCCTAAAACTGAGACTGTTCTCTTGTCCCCAGAAATGGTCTAGAGCAGAGCAGATAGTCCCACTTTTAGATATGCTTTTTCAAGAAAATGTGTAAGGGCTTGCCTGGTGGCGCAGTGGTTGAGAGTCTGCCTGCCGATGCAGGGGACATGGGTTCGTGCCCCGGTCCGGGAGGATCCCACATACCGCGGAGCGGCTAGGCCCATGAGCCATGGCCGCTGAGCCTGCGCGTCCGGAGCCTGTGCTCCACAACGGGAGAGGCCACAGCAGTGAGAGGGCCACGTACCGCAAAAAAAAAAAAAAAAAAAAAATAATAATAATAATGTGTAAACATTGGTCAAAGATTTCCTATATTTATCAAAGCAGACACTTTTTAAAAAACACCTAAGGAAAAAGTGCGCCAGTGCTAACTTGCAGTCTTTACTTACCCGTGCTTGCCTTGCTCAGGTTTTGTCCTGACTCTACCCCAAGCAGGTGTGTCAGAAGTCCTGACATCTACAGAAATCAATCCCGATGGGAAACTGGCCATTCATCCTTCTAAACTTGACTTCACCTTGGTCTCCTTAGATTGCCCTCAGAGACATGGTAGCTGGTACCTAGCTCAATTAAACTTAGAGGAATAACTCCATTATTTTAAACCTCATCAGGTTCTAGGAGTCTTGGCTGGTGTTTAGTACTCAGTAACTTAAATACACCAGGCTTTTCACCAGCGCTTATTAAAAGGCTCACTAGGTTTTTAAATACAAATAGCTTTTATAATAGGACATGCTGGTGAGTGAATTAAAATTAAATCAAAATCATATTTTAAAATTATATTATCCTTCATTCAACATATTTAAAATATATTTGCTGAATATCTATTATATGGCAGACCTACAGTGCCGAGGACTCAAAACAATACACATCTCTGCTCTCCTGAAGCTTCCCTTCTTTTGTAACAATTATTAAAGGAAATACATAAGTTATGTATTATAGTTGAAGATAATGAGTGTTCTAGGGAAACGTTAGGTAGGAAAGGAAGATAAGGAAGTGCAGGAGTTGCAGGTATAATTATGGTGGTCAGAAAGCCTCGCTGGGAATTTGGGAGTGAGCCATGTGGAATTCTGGGAGAAGAGCTTTCTAGGCAAGGAGAGCAGTAGGTAAAAGAGGACCTGAGGCAGGAGCATGCCCACCCTGCTCTAGGAATAGTAGGGAGGTCCTTGTGGCTGAATTGGACTGAGCAAGGAGAGAGCAGTAGATGAGGTCAGGTTGTGGTGGCCAGATTGTGAAGGGTCTGGAAGGCCATTGTGAAGACTTTGGCGTCTATTCTGAGAGAGGTGTGTTTCGAGAAGAGTAGTGTCATGAGCTGCCTTGCCCTTTAACAGGGTCATTCCGAATGCTCTGTTGGGAATAGACTATAGCGGAAGAAGGTAGAATCAGGAAGACCTGCAATAATTGAGGTGAGACATAAAGGAAGTTTGGATTAGTGTGGTGGAAATGGTGGTGTCAGATTTTGGCTCTTCTTTTTTTTTTTTTTGGTACGAGGGCCTTTCACTGTTGTGGCCTCTCGTTGCGGAGCACAGGCTCCAGACGCGCAGGCTCAGCGGCCATGGCTCACGGGCCCAGCTGCTCCGCGGCATGTGGGATCTTCCCAGACCGGGGCACGAATCCTCGTCCCCTGCATCGGGAGGTGGACTCTCAACCACTGCGCCACCAGGGAAGCCCTTTGGCTCTGTTTTGAAGGTAAGGTCAATTAGACTTCGTGATGGATTAGGTGTAGGAAATGAGAAAGAGGAGTCAAGGAGCTCTCCTAAGCTTTTGACTTGAGAAACTGAGAATTTACCGTTAATTGAGAAGAAATGAATGTGGGTGATATTGATTTGGAGGAAAATCAGGCATTCAACTCAAAATGTTAAGTTTAAGATATATGCTAGATACCCAAGTGAAGGTGTGAAGTAGGCAGCTGGATCTATGGGTCTGGAGCCTGGGGTAGAAATATAAGGAGTTGTGAGTTTCTAAGAGATATTTAAAACCATGGCATTAGGTTAAGGCACCCAGGGAGTGAGTGTTGAAAGAGAAAAGTAGAGGTAGGAGAGATGAGCATAAACAAAGAATACTGAGAAAAAGAACACCAGAAGAGCATGATGTTCTGAACCAAGTGAAGAAAGGAGGAGGGAGGGATGAGATCAACTGTGTCAAATGCTTCTCAAATGGAAATAAAGTGAGGCCTGAGCACTGATATTTTGATCTAACAAATAGAGGTTTTGTAAACTTAATGAAAACAGTTGGTGGAGTTATGTGGGCAAAAGTCTAATGGAAGTGAATTTAGAAAAGAAAGAGAAGAACTGGAGAGGGTGAATACAGGCAGATGTTAAAAGGAACTTTATGGTAAAGAAAGGCAGAAAAGTAAGGCAGTTCCTGTAGGGAGGTGGACTCAGATGGTAAAGGTTCTGTGGAGAAGAAAAATTTAATGATGCGGTGTTTGAGCACTATCTCATGTGGGCATGGAATCTAGCGCACAGCTGAAGGGTTTGGCTTCCCATAGGAGTTCAGACAGTTCATCTATAATAAGAGGAGGTAAATCCAGACTTAGGAACACAGATGCTGAGTCAGTGTGATGGTGGGAGCTTGAAGGAGTTCTTTTATTGTTGCTTCTGTTTTTTATTGAAGTAGGAATTAAGATCATGAGCTGAGAGTGAAGATGCAGGAGTAGTGGCTGGAGATATGAGAAATAATAAAATATGAAATAGAAGAATATTATACTTGGCAATAGGCTAGGGAAATCTAATATGCTTGCCCTTAGACCCACTTGAGGTTTTTGATCGTGAATACAAAGTGAGACTATTTTCCATTGTTGTGTGTTTGTATCCAACTATTTTCAATGGCATGTGTAGAAGTGCAGAATATGTGGAGATCTGACTTTAACCAGGCTTGAGATTTTGCTAAGTCTGATGAAGTATGAGAGGGCAGGGGGATTGAGGATGCATGCAAGGGAATGATGAAAAATAATGGGTTGTGGACTTTACGTTGGTTAAGAGAGAAGGGGAAAAAAGGACAGGAAGGAGGCAAGAAACAATGAAAGGTCAGCATGACCAATGGATTGTAGATCTTGGTGCCACCAATGGCTTTTGGCAAGGTACAAGAGGAAGTGAGCCGAAGAGACAGGAGGTGGTGGTTAGACAGTGGGATGCTTCAAATTTAGATTATGGGTTGCAGATTTTGGTAAGGACTTGCCTGGGAGTGTGACCCTGGGAGTGAGTGGCTGAGATAGGAAGGTGGACATCCTTGAAGGAGTGGAGTTTCAGAAACTGAAAGGGCAGGATTTGGGGACACTCATCAATGTGAATATTGCTAAGAATTTAAAGAATTCTCCAAACGTAAGTGAAGATATGGAAAACAGTAGTTTAGAATACACTATCAGCTTCCTCAGCATGTAGAAATCAAATGTTCACTATGGCATGTTATTATGGGTATATGAAATCATGCCACCAGTGTTAGCACATGTGCATGTCAGGTGCCTCTCCTCTACACTTGGATAAGCAACCTCTGTGTTCATCGGGGTTAGCAGTTACACTGCAGTCATTATTTTACTTACCTGTTTCCCTAACCCAACTACAACCTCTTTAAGGGCAAAGACAATATCAGTATTCACAGTAGCCTCAGAGGCCGGCACAGTGGCTGTATAGGTGCTCAATAGCTATTTGTTATGTAAAGCATAGAGTGGTTAAGAACACTGATTCTAAAGTCTGACACACCTGTGTTCTAATCCCAGTTGCCTCTTATTGGCTATATATCCCGGGAAGAGACACTTAAACCCATTTCCTCACCTGTAAAATGGGGATAGCAATAACACTTCTTTATAGGGATGTGGAAAAGAGTTAATAAGATAAGGTTTTACATGGAAAGTGCTCAGTATAGTCCTGGTGCGTAGATAATTCTTAGTAAATTTTAACTACTGATGCATGAAAGCAGTAAAACTTTATGTTTGGGTTATTTCCTGAGTGACACAATTCTACATCACCTAGCACCGTGCGACAGTCCTTCAGAGAAAAAAGGTATTGGGAGCAAGCTGACTCTGGTCCCCAGTGACCCAGTAACATGCACATTGAGAGACGATAAAAGAATGATTCTGTTTTTTGTTAGTAGAACAGACTTTATGAGATCTCTTGGCCAAAAGTGTGGGCTCCTTTGAACATGTGGCTCATGAAATGCAGTGTCTCTGTCTCCATAGCTACCCAATGAGTTGAAGTCGTGTTGCCAGTTCCTGCCTCTGTGTTGTCAGTGATTACATTATTATCTCACATGTTGAGTAAACCAGAGCACACAGATATGATAAATGCTCATTTATAAGCACAGAAGCTACTGTTTCACAAAGGTACACATAACTGTTCCTAGGCTCTTGGTTTTCAGGGAAACAAGGACAGACACAGAACAGGGTGAAGTGGACTAAAACATACAGTTTCTCATGCAGTGTAGCCTTTTTCTGCTCCTCATTAAGCCCCCCATTTTTTGATTGACCAGAAAACTGCACTGTGGGTCATCAATTTCACTTTCAGTCTGTATTCTGTATTTTCTCCCTAAGCTCAGAGCTTGCTGCTCTGAGACACTGAGGGCTGAGATAATGAGTCTGGACCACTCATTTTCTCTGCCTAGCAGATGGGAGCACCTGTCAGGTGTGGGCAGCTCGCCTCTCTAGAGGTTGGGCAGTGGTGGTGTAATCAGACTCTCTTTCTCTTTCTAAATGCCACAAGGTTGCACAATTAAGGGAGAGTCAAAAGATCTATGTCAACCCTCAAAGCAACTGAAAATGCTTCTTATATCTTAGATTGGAATTTTAGTGGGATTACTCTGAATTGGAAACTTTAACCACAGAGTTTTCTTTCAATAGGTTTAAATGTTTTTGAGAAACAATATGGACATTTTGACTCTTGCTAGATCTCTTTAGATCTCTACAGGTTCAAACAAACATCAGCCATGTGCTCTGTTTCCTTGTAGGCTGTTTGTTTGCGTGTGTGTGTGTGTGTGTGCACTTCCAGGAATCAATTCTTTTAATATGGGCATCAGATTGAATCTGAAAATGCTTTCTATTCCATTGTTACCTGTTACTCTCTCCAACCTCTCCTACATGCAGGTCTCCCAGGACAAGGAAGCAATCTCCTTTGTGCACATTCCTTGAGCACCTTGAGCACTCTTTCAGGAAGAATGAGTCAGAAGACCTAGATTTTAGCCACAGAGCAGTTACCACCAAGTGGGTGACCTTTGGCAAATCACATCACCTCCCCAAGCCTCAGCTTCCTACTTAACAGAATCAGCAAATTAGCTACTTTACAGTGGAAGCAATACAATAGAGAGATTAAACTTTTTGGCTAGAAGTCAGATGATCTGGTTCAAATCTTGGATTTAAAACTTAAGAACTATATGGTATTTGTCCTCAATTTCATCACCTGTAAAATGGGGATAATAATTTTATTTACTTTATAAGGTTTGAGACCTTTTTGTATATCCCTCCCATGAGTTGAACAATGGGCCACAATCTTGGTAGGTTTATTCAGCTAATTTTAAATCCACCTAACATCAGTACAATAAACACTTTAGAACACTGGCATGTACCACTAAAAATGTTAGTTGTTGTTGTTGTTATCATTATACCTCTAAGGAATCTTCTAGTTAAAAATTTTTCCTTTATTTTATTTAATCACTCACTTCTTTAGTCCCTGCTCCCTTCTGGAAGTTCTTTGACTGTCACCACTAGTGTTGATGTGCAGTGTGTAGAGCCCAGGGGTGCTGTTAGACATCCTACCGTGCACAGCACAGCCCTTTTCCCCACCAACAGAGAATTACTCTGCCCTTGAGAATTCCAGGGGGACGGGGAAGGAGTTTAAAGGCTGCTTTGAGAATCTCTTGGAGACTTATTTTCTTTTTCTTTGCCAAATTAGTGTGTATTGGCAGTAGTGATGCTTCTGGCTCCGTGTGTGGGGATGGAGGAGGGTGGATGCCCACTTCATACTTAACTTTCCAGTGGGAAAGCTCAGCTTCATTCTTCCTCAAATTAACAATTTTTTTTTCTAATCTAAAAACTCAGCAAAAACCTACTCTGGCCACCTACAACTAAAACTTTTCTTGGCTGTACCACTTTCTTTCCCTTATCTCTGTGGTTTGCTGCCTCTTCATCCTTTACCCTCTGCTTGGGATATTGCCTCCCTCTACTGCTCATCCCCTTCATCTTCTGTATTAAAATCCTACTCATTCTCTAAGTAGGAAAGGACTCATGCATGACCCCTTCCATGATGCTTTTCCAAATCATCCAAGTGTTTCTTTTTTACCGCTGACTCCCAGAGACCTATGATTTTATGTCTCATGATGTATCTCATATCCTGTCTTGTATTATAGGTGTTGATATTCTTGCATAATCCCTCGACCTCAATGATGAGTCCCTGGAAGGCAGGAATTGCCTCTCATTCATCTCTGAATTGTGTAGAATTTTGCACACAGTGAGGGCTGAGCTACATTTGTTGAATTACAATACTGTCCCCATGACTAAACACCCCGCATGGTCACAGCAGTCGCCCATGGCTCAAACTAGGATTCCTCTTTTATGTTCTTTGTTATTACCCTCACAACCTCCACACTCTTCCCCCTCCTTCCCTCCTCTCCTCTCTTTTTTCTTTGTTGAAGGTTAATTATTTTCATTGAGGAAAGCTGCCATGATACACTTCACTTATCTGTTGTCTTCTGTTAACGACATGCAAGCTATTTTAGGAACACAACAAAAGGTGGCAGCTGCTATTTATAAAATAAGAAGCGGTCTGGATTCCCCTGTGGGTCATGTGCCCATCCATTTTCCTTTTTTGTTTCAAAGAGGTTTTTCCTACAAGCCTGTGTGGTTTACTTTTTTCCTACGACACCACCCACTCAATTCACTACACCAGTCATTAAGGATTTTCCTTTTATTTTTGCCTTGGCTTTAATTTTCTATTTGATTTAGATTCCTCCCCTATTCCTCCTTTCCTCACATAAAAAGCAGGAGAAAGAGAAAAAACCCACTAAGCTATGTAAATGTCTTTTTATGAATTGGGCCTCTTGAGATGAGAGCTTCATTACTAAGGAAAAATGAACCTTCTGCCCGTGTGATTTGGTAATGGAAATGTGCCATTTTATAAAGTCTTAAGCATGTAAAAAAATCACATAATATATAAACTGTTTAATCTTATAGTCACTTGCTATTGAAGAATAGAAGGCATGGACAATTGCAGTAAGTTACTAAAAGCAATAATAGCTTTATTTTTAGTGCTGATGAACTGAATTAAGTTTGGGTCAGCTCATAAGTATGCAAAATGTCCACACATATGTATGTAGGTGTTGTGGTTCATATGCACACTCTTGAGCAATTCTATTAGATCAATGCACAGATTCATAACTTTAAGACCTCATAGTAATGAGATTCATTATTTCAGGTCTCTAAAGAACTTATGCACTTAGCCCCCTGACACTTCTCCTTCCCTACCCCCATCTCACCTCACTTCTTCCAGGGTTATAATTTTAAAGATAGTCACATCTTGCGTTCCTTTAAAAACATCTATTGATTCTCCATTATGCACAGAATGGGCTCCAAAACCCCTTAGTGTGGCCGAAAAAACTCTTATACACCACCCCAATCTATCTCTTGACTTCATCTCCTGCTCCTGTATCCAATACACATTTTACTCCAGCTGTGGCAAACTTCTTTCTCTTCTTTGAAGACGCTGTGGACCCTTATGTGCCTTTGACCCTCTGAACAACAAGTTCCCATTTCCTCTTGACATGCCCTCACACTTCCTTCTATGACACGATAAATGTGAAAAGGACTAGCAGAGGGCTTGGTGCAGAGCAAGGGCTTAGTAAATACACATTGAGTGAACGAATAGACAACTGCGTTTGCAAATTCAAAGGAAGATCTTTGTTTTCTAAATGGGTTATGTTATGGTTGTTTATAAGTCAGCTGACCCCAGCATGACTAATATTGTAATATTGTGTAATACTGATTTTATTTGAAAGCAGATATATTCTTTGCTTCCTTAAAAGCTCCCAGAGGCAAAAGGGGACCCTTCTTTCTTGATAATCCTCACAGTAATTATTTCCCAGGAGGCTACTGCTGTCAGCCTGGGGGAGCAGAAACACTGGGGAGGGGAGAGGAGTGGAAGTTTGGGCAGGAAAGTTGATATTCAGGAGTGAGGCTTTGGGGGGCAGAGGCCTGGAATGGTGGAGGTTCTGACAGAGGTTTGTATCTAGTTTTCTAGAGCTGCCATAACGAAGTACCACAGATGGGGTGGCTTAATTATGAGAAATTTACTTTCTTACAATTCTGGAAGCTAGAAGCCTGAAATCAAGGTGTTGGCAGGGTTTTTTCTTTTAAGGTCTCTCTCCTTGTCTTGTAGATAGTCATCTTCTAAGTGTCTTCACATCTCCCCTCTATGTGTGTCTGTGCCCTAATTTCCTCATATTACAAGAATGCCAGTCAGATTGGATTAGGGCCCACCCAAATGACCTTATTTTAGTGTAATTATCTCTTTAAAGATCCTGTTTTCAAACACAGTCACATTCTGAGGTACTGGGGGTTAGAACTTCAGCATATAAATTTTGGGGAGGACACAATTCAGCCCATGACAAGGTGGTAGTGGGGATAGCAGTGGACAGCATTGGGTGTCCACAGGAGCCCCCAAAGGGCAGGGGTTATGCCTTACCTCAGCATTCCCCACAGTACCTACCTCCTGGTGTTTTGGAACATGTTTTGGAACTGAGTGACAGTCTCCACTTAGCAGTGAACTAAGATTCTGATTATTTCCTTTCAACATGTATTGGTACATAAGCTTTCCCTGGCAGCCTTTTTTCATGTGATTTATGTTGACATTCTCATTTAAATAATTGCTGAGAATACTGACTATGATCAAGGAGTGAAGCCTTCTCTTGTGCGACCCTCCTGTGAGTTGAGCAAAGGACCATGACTTTTAGGTAGGTTTACTTAGCTAATTTTAAATCCACCTAACTATATTGCCATGCAGGCCACATTTCTCTGCAAAGATGTTCCGTTTACATGTTTATTTCACTAAAGGTCTCCATGAAATTTTCATTTACATGTTTATGGTCAACCTGATTCCTAAAAAAAATTCCTGTAAGACTTTGGTGGGGGTCTTACAATGCAGACACAGTACGTCTCTAGTTTCATCTCCACTTACCCCTTCCATGACCTTGTTGCAAATGCAAGTACTGTGGCTCTGGCTTGTCTGACTTGTTCTCAGGGAACCATGCCAGTGCCTCGTAATTGCCATTCTCTAGTGTCCACAAGCCACATTTTAAGTAATCCTTCTGGAACACTGACATCTACTTCCCTGGTCTGCAGCTCCCTGATGACACACGAACATCTATGTTGAATAGACAAGTAGGGCTAAAATGTAGAGGTCTACACAGCTGCCCCCTGGGCAGTGGGATTAGCTGGAGTCATACTAGAAATTGTGCCAGGACAGCTCAGATCTGAGACAGATGACTCATGTGGTCACAGTCTTGCTATTTATTATTCTTCTGACATTATATTACATATTTATGTATATATTTATATGTACTCTCACTCTAGAAGCCAAACTCCCTGAGGGCAAGAACTTTGCCTGTCTGGTTTGCTGCTCTATTGCTAGCAATCAGATTAAGTTCCTGATACTAAGCAAGTCACTTAGATACTTTGAAGTTAAAATTGCTCATAGTCAAATGATAATACCAATATTTGTTCGGCCTAACCTCAGGGTCATTGAGAACATCTAATGAGATGTAAAGGCAATTTATAAACTGTAAAGTGGCTTGTAAAGATAAGGTAGGCAGCTATATGAGTATGTGGTTTTGACTGACAGGAAACAAGATAAGGAGACATATATAATAAAGATCTTTAATGTCACACAAGGTGTTCAGACTTGATGAAGTACAGATCAAAACTTTAAAGGAATCAATTCACGTCCTGGGTTGCCAGCTCACAACTCAGCTTTTTTTTTTTTTTTTAACAAATGTTGAATTTGATTAGAGAAATCTAAAATAAAATAGCTCTAGCTATATTTGAAAGCACAAATTGTTGAATTTGCAGGTGGCCTATGAACCCATCTTCTCTTGTTCATAAACTCTTTCAAAGGTGGGTCTTCCCTCTCAGATGAGTCCGTTTATAATACCCTTAGGTGAAACTTGAAAGGTTGCTGAGAATTCCTTGAAGCTCTTTGTTTAAATAATCACATGAAAATATCCCTCTTAAACTCCTCTGTCAGCAAACAATTGCCACAAAGAAGAATGAATTTTATACCTTTTGGGAGTCCATTAATTTACTTTCAGTAGCATTAAGTAATGAGGACTCTTATAGGCAAGGTCACAGTTCCATTATATATCAAACTATCCTTTCTCATGTATGATACATGAAGCACATTTCTTGCTCAGGGCAAAATGTTTTACTAAAATTATTTCCTTTGTTCTTTTGTGTAGATGGTCCTTTGTGACAATAAAGATCGTCTGCGTGACATATCTCTTTAGGACAGCCATTGTATAATTATACTAATAGAGCTTAATCTAATGCTACATTAATTTTCTTCCATTATTTTCTCCAGGAAGGATACCACTATTGTTTACATGACAATGAAATTTCTTTCTTTCTTTTTTTTCTTTTAACTGTGGGAGATTGATATTAAGGGCAGTGGAGGACATACATTTCAGGGTATGGGGAGTCCTTTCTTAGTCCTCTGGGTACAGAGGATCCCTGATAGTTAAGAGCAAACAGACCAATCTTTGTATTCTACCTCTCCACCTCAGTGCCATGATTCTATTATTCAGCCATTCTTGATGAAAGGGAAAAAAACACATCCTTTAGCAAACAGGAGTATATGGCCGGGTTGTCTGACATCAGAGCAATCCCCTCTGTCACTTGGACTTGGGTTTTTACAGGCGTTCATCCAGACTACTGTAAAAGCCTCTCAATCGGTCTCCTTGCTTGTCTCTGCTCACTTGAATCCATCCTCCCCTCTGTTGTCTGAGAGATCTTCCTAAAATACCAATCTGATTATGTCATCCATTCTTTACTCCCGTTAAAGTTCCCCAACTGCTTAGTGTGACATATAAAGTTCTCCATCCCCTATCTTCAGAGTGGCTTTCCAAACTTGACCCTCCTCCCATGCTGCTAGCATTCCCAGATGCCCATAGGGACAGCCCAAATGTACTTCCTCTCTGAAAGTCCTGTGTTGACAGTTAAAGTGTTATACAAAGTGAGGTAATACTGTTGTCTTTCAAGGCAGTGATGCCACTTTTGGTATGAGCTAGGTCCCTAGAGAGCAATTATGTTAAATTCACTTTCTAATAATATGAATGACTTAAGGAGTGAAAAATAATCCGTCTTTAATTTGTACTTTGTGAAACTTACAATGAGGTTCATGGTAGCTCTAAGTCAGAAAGAAATCACTTGGAGATGAGATCAGCAATGTCTTCATGTTTCAGGAGGTGGCAGCTTAAGAATTAATAAAGAAACTGACATCATCTAGAAAATATTAGGGGGAATTTTCTTGAAGTCAAGTGTGGTGGGGTGATTAAGAGCATGGGATCTGAATTTACAATGTCTTAGATTCACACAGAACACTCATTTATATGTGTAAGGTAACGTATTACAGTAATGACTCTCAAGGGATCATGCCTCTTGTGTGCAAAGCCTTGTTGAGTTCTATCCCATACTGACCCTAGGCTTGGAACATCAGCAATGTGACATAAAAAGAGGTTTGAAGACTGCTTACTCATTGAGGCTTTCCTTTTGTGGCTGCTCACTGAGAACCCTTTTGTTACTAAGTGAAGAAGTCTGGGCTAGCCTCCTTGAAGATGAGAGACCGCATGCACCACATGGAGAGAGACCCTGATGTCCCAGCCCTCCTAGATATATATATAAGTGAGCCCAGCCAACACTGCACGGGGCAGAGGTGAACCATCTCAGCGGAGCCCAGCCCAAATCACTGACCCAAAGAACTAGGAACAAATAATTACTGTTTTTAAACCACTGTATTTTGAGGTGGTGTTATCCACAGTAATACCTACCTGATATGCTGGAAGACCAAGTTACTTTTTTTTTTCTTGTGGATTTGTTTTTATTTTTATTGGGCTATAGGGGATGGGTTGGGAAATATCTCTGCAAGTTATGCCCCACTAGGGACATGTCCATTCTGACTTTCCTGGGACAGCTTTTGGAGCTTTTTTTTTTTCTTGGAGGTGCTGCTCTTGCTGGCAGCAGCCTCTTCAGGTCCTCTGCTGAGTGGCTCCTCCTTGGAAGAGAATTTCCTCTTTTTCTTGGAGACACTCTTGTTTCCTCACTCTTCAGGGTCACTAACTGGTTCCCCTTTGGGGAAAGATTCTTCCTCTTGGGAAGACTTCCACTGCCAGCTGTCTCTTCAGTATCACTACTAACCAGATCCTCCTTGGAAAAAGGTTTCTTTTTCTTGGGTTTGGAGAAGGAGACAGATGGGTTTTCCATTCTCCTGAAGAGCCTCCTGGGGCTTCTGCTGCTTCTTCTTTTTGAGTCTTTTCATCTGTCTCCTCACATTCCTCCAGAGTACTACTGCTGTTTTCTGAAGAAGCCAGGGCAGCTGCAGCCAGCTGTTTCTTTTCCTTCTTCAAGCGTTTCTTCTCCTGTTTCTCCAGCTTCCTAGTAATCTCAGCAGCTGCTTCCTCTGCCTGAAACATTGCCTCCTTCATGACATCCAGATTCTTTCATGGAATCTCTCCAGTCTTATAGAAGGATAGCCACAAGCAGTGTCTGCTTGTACACTACAGAAGCAGAGTAGAGTGGTTGCAACAGAGGCTGTATAGTCCATAAAGCTTAAAATATTTAGTGTCTGGTTCTTTACAGAAAAAGAGGGCTAACCCCTGATATAGAGCTCTGTAAGTTCATAATACCTCGGGAGGACAATGTAATGCTGAGATGGAAGGATCTGTCTGAGGAATCAGGTTATTATAATGGATCTCATGGAGGCCTCAGTATAGGGAGTGCAAGATGCTGGGAATGGGTGTGACTTGATCTGCGAGTGTCAGGCACTATATATAGGAGGCAACAGGGCCTAATGACAAGTGAGCAGGTTTTGGAGGCTTGGCCCTGCCAGTTACTACCTCTGTGGCCCTGAGCAATCATTTTAACCTCTCTGAGCCTCGGTTTGCTCATCTGTAAAATGGGATTCATCGAACCAGCTCATGGGTTCTATTAGAGAATTAGTGATTATGTAAGAAAGATACTTAACACTTAACCTGCTACAGAGTAGATAATAACTGTGGTGTGGTCTATGTGTCCCCACCCCCCAAATTCATATGTTGAAATCTAATCCCTAAGGTGATGATATCAGAAAGTGGGGCATTTGGCAGGTGGTTAGGTCATGAGAGCTCTACCCTTAAGATTGGGATTAGTCCATCCATTGCCTAAGCCTGACACCAGTGACATCCTTTCTATCACTATAGATTAGCTCTATAAAATTCTCAAATGTTATATAAGTGAAATCTTACTGAATGTAATCTTTTTAGTGTGGCTGTTTTCACTCACAATCATTTTGCGGTCCATCAAGTTATTGTCTGTGTTAATTATGCATACATTTTTCTTGTTGAGTAGTATTCCATTTCATGGATATATAAATTTGGTTTTTATCTGTTGTTGGACATTTAGTTTGTTTC
This sequence comes from Mesoplodon mirus, assembly GCF_964341445.2. Classification (NCBI taxonomy): domain Eukaryota; kingdom Metazoa; phylum Chordata; class Mammalia; order Artiodactyla; family Ziphiidae; genus Mesoplodon; species Mesoplodon mirus. The sequence goes on from NC_138982.1 coordinate 51,552,977, forward strand.
CAGTTTTTGTATATTACAAAAAGTGTCTATGAGCATTCATGTGCAATTCTTTGGTCAGGGATGTGCTTTCATTTCTCTTGAGTAAATACTTAACAATGGAATAGCAGATATACATGAAACTTTCTAAGAAACTGTTAAGATTATTCCCTGAATAGCTGTATTTTACATTCCCACAAGTAGTGTATCAAAGTTCTACTTGTTCCACATCCTCACAAACATTTAATATGGTCAGTCTTTTTAATTTTAGTCATTTTAGTGAGAGTGTGTTGGTGTCTTATGGTGTTTTTAATTTACATTTACCTGAAGACTAAAGAGGTTGAGCATCTTTATCTGTGCTTATTTGTCATCTGTACATCTTTGTTTTTTGAAATATCTGTTTAAATAGCTTGTTACTTTTAGATCTGGTTATTTGCATTCTTATAAACTTGTAAAGTTCTTTTTATATTCTGGATACAAATCCTTTGTCCAGTATAGCTTCTGAAAATGTTTTGTCTCAATCTAACCATTGCTTTTGAGAACAACAATATTTGAAGAACAATTTGTTTTTATTTGAATGAACCAAATTTAATGGTCTATTTATTTTGTTTTTTATAGTATAGTTTAAAAAACTTTGCCAAACTCAAGGTCTCTAACTTTTCCCTATGATTTCTTTTAGAAGTTTTACAGTTTCAGATTTCACATTTATTTCTGTAATTCATTTTGAGTAATTTTTAAATAATGTGACATAACAATTAAAGTTTACATTAAAAATAAAAAAAGATTGGGATTAGTGCCCTTATCAAAGAGGCTGTGGAGATTTCCCTAGACCCTTCTGCCATGTGAGGACACAACAAGTCTGCAGCCTGGAAGAGGGCCCTCCCTTGACCATGCTGGCACCCTGATCTCAGACTGCCAGCCTCTCCAACTGAGGGAAATAACTTTTTGTTGTTTATAAGCCACCCAGTCTATGATATTTTGTTATAGTAGCCTGAACAGACTAAGAAACTATTACTACTGTGTTGGCCAAGAAGAGAGAGTTTTGTCAGCTGTGAGAGACTTGGCTGCTAGAATTTATAAGCTTTTATTACACTCAGAGTCAAGTGGGTAGCTGTTTCCTGGTTCTACACTGTCCTTCTTGGGAAAGGGCCCTGGTGAGAGCTTAGTCTCAGCCAAGTGGACTAGGCTTCATGTCAGAGCTCCAGTCATGATGGTAAAAGTTCAGAACCCAAGACAGAAGTCTTATTACAGTGATAGGGAATGTCCATAATAATAAAAATCATGATGATTTAATTGAGTGCCCACCACTGTCAGCTGCTTTACTAAGCACTTTGCACACATTATTATTTTCTTTTTTTGGCCTCAGTTTTATTGAGAAATAATTGACATACATCACTATGTATGTTTGAGGTGCACAGCATGTTGGTTTGATGTATACATATACTGTGAAATGATTACCATAATAGGTTCAGCAAATATCCACCTTCTCATATAGATACAATAAAAAAGAAAAGAAAGAAGAAAGAAAAAAGAAAAAGAACTCTCTTTGTGATAACACTTAGAATTTACTTGCAACAACTTTCCTATCTATCATACATCAGTGTTAGCTATAGTCATCATGTTATACACTACATCCCTAGTACTTATTTACCTTATAACTGGTGGTTTGTATCTTTTGACCACCTTCCTGCAATTCTCCATCCCCCAACCCTCTGCCACTGGTAGCCACAAGTCTGATCCCTTTCTCTATGAGTTTGGATTGTTTTTTGTTTTTGTTTCGTAGATCTCACATATAAGTGAGATCATACAATATTTGTCTTTCTCTGTCTGACTTATTTCACTTAGTATAATGGCTTCAGGGTCCATCCATGTTGTTGTAAATGGTAGGATTTCCTTGTCTTTTATGGCTGAATAATTTCTTTATCCATTCATCCATCAATGAATACTTAGGTTGTTTCCATGTCTTGGCTATTGTAAATAATGCTGCTATGAACATGGGGTGCAGGTATCTCTTCAAGTTAGTGTTTTTGTTTCCTTTGGATATATTCCCAGAAGTGGAATTGCTGAATCATATGGTAATTCTATTTTTAATTTTTTGAAGATCCTCCATACAGTATTCCATAGTGACTGCACCAATTTACAATCCCACTAACAGTGCACAAGCATTCCCTTTTCTTCATATCCACAGCAGAGTTTGTTAATTCTTGCCTTTTTGATGATAGACATTCTAACAGGTGTGAGGTGATATCTCATTGTGCTTTTAATTTGTATTTCCCTAATGACTAGTGATATTGAGCATCTTTGCATGTACCTGTTGGCCTTTTGTATATCTTCTTTGAAGACATGTCTCTTCAGATCCTATACCCATTTTAATTGGGTTATTATTATTATTTGCTCTTGAATTGTGTCAGTTTATTATATATTTTGAATATTAACTCCTTATCAGGTATTTGGTTTTCAAATATTTTTTCCCATTCTGGGATTTTTTTCATTTTGTATTTGGTTTCTTTTGTTGTGCAGAAGCTTTTTAGTTTGATGTAGTCCCACTTGCTTATTTTCGATTTTTTTGCTTGTCCTTTAGGTATCATATCCAAAAAATCACTACCAAGACCCATGTCAAGGAAATTTATTCCTATGTTTTCTTCTAGAAGTTTCATGGTTTCAGGTCTTACATTTAAGTCTTGAATCCATTTTGAGTTACTTTTTGTGAGTGGTATAAGATATAGATCCAGTTTCATTCTTTCATATGTGAATATCCAATTATCCCAGCACTATTTATTGAAGAGACTGTCTTTTCTGTTGTTTTTCTGTTCTCTGTTTCATTTATTTCTGCTCTAATCTTTATTAGTTACTTTCTATTGCTAATTTTGGGCTCAGTTTGTTCTTATTTTTCCAGTTCCTTAAGTCATAAAGTTAGGTTGTTTATTTTGGATATTTCTTGCTTCTTAATATAGTCATTTATTGCTGTGAATTTCCCTCTTAAGATTGCTTTTGCTGCATCCCATATGTTTTGGCATGCTGTATTTGTCTCAAAAAACTTTTTATTTCTCTTTTAATTTCTTCTTTGATCCACTGGTTGTTTAGGAGAGTGTTGTTTAATTTCCACATGTTTGTGAAATTTCTAGTTTTCTTCTTGTGGATTTCTAGTTTCGTGTCATTGTAGTCAGAGAAGATATTTGGTATGATTTCAGTCTTCTTGAATTTGCTAAGACTTATTCTGTGGCCTAACGTATAGTCTATCTTATAAAATGTTTCATGTGTGCTTGAGAAGAATGTTTCTGCTGTTGTTGGATAAAGTGTTCTCTGTGTGTCTGTTAGGTCCATTGGTCTATAGTGTGGTTCAGATCTGCTGTTTCCTTTTTGATTCTCTGTTAGATGATCTATCTATTGTTGAGAATGGTGTGTTAAAGTTCTCAACCATTACTGTATTATTGTTTTTTTCTCCTTTTAGCTCTGTTTTTGCCTTAATATATTTAGATGCTCTGCTGTTGGGTGCATAAATATTTATAATTGTTATATATTCTTGATATATTGACCCTTTATCATTATATAATGACCTTCTTTGTCTTTTTTAAAAATCAGTTTTAGTTTAGAGTATAGTATATTTTGTCTAAGTATAGCTACCCCTGCTTTTTTTTTTGTTTTTGATTACCATTTGCTTGAAAGGTCTTTTTCCATCCCTTCACTCTCAGTCTATGAATATCTTTAAGGCTAAAATGACTCTCCTGTGGGCAGTGTCTTGTTGGATCTGGTTTTAATACACATCCAGTCATTCTATGTTTTGTAATTGGAGAATTTAATCCATTATCCATTTAAAGTAATTATTGATAGGTAAGGACTTACTATTGCCATTTCGTTAATTGTTCTGGTTGTTTTATAGATTCATTGCTCTTTGTTCCTTATCCTGCTGTCTTTTTTGCGTGTGTTTTGATGTCTTTTGGTATCAGTATGCTTCGACTTCTTTACCGTGTTCTTCTTGTAATTACTACAAGATTTTCCCTTGTGGCTACCATGAGGCTTACATAAAATATCTTAAACTTATAAAACCCTATTTTAAACTGATAACAACTTAACTTCAATAGAATTTGTAAACTTTATACTTTTCCTTCTCCTCCCCCTCACATTTTAGCTAATTGCTGTTATAATTTACATGTTTTTAAAAACTATTATGTAACTAATAGCAGATTATTGCAGTTATGATTACTTCTGCTATGTTCTTTTTTTTAACTTTTAAACTAGATTTGTAAGTGAATTATACACCACTATTACTATATTGCAGAATCTAACTATGACTATATACTTACCCTTGCCAGTGAGATTTATGTTACCTTTTTATGTTTTTTATAATATTAATTAGTGTTCTTTTACTTTCTTTCAAAGAACTCCATTTAGCATTCCTTGTAATGTAGGTCTGGTGGTAATGAGCTCCCTCAGCCTTTGTTTGCTCGGGAAAGTTTTTATTCCTGCTTCCGTTCTGAAGGACAGCTTCACTGGGTATGGAATTCTTGGTTGACAGTTATTTTCTTTCAATATTTTGATTACGCCATTTAATTCTTTCCTGGACTGAAAAATTTCTGTTGAGAATTCTCTGATAGTTGTATGGGGGTTCCCTTTTATGTAACTTCTCTCTTTTCTCTGGCTGCTCCTAAAATTCTTATTTTGTCCTTGACTTTTGACAATTTAATTATAATGTGTCTCAATGTAGTCTTATTTGGGTTCAGCCTATTTGTGATCTTTTGGGTCTTGTGTATCTGGATGTCCATTTCTCTCTCCAGGTTTGGGAAGTTTTCAGCCATTATTGTTTTAAATATACTTCCTGTTCCTTTCTCTTTCTCTTTTCCTTCTGGAATTCCCATAATGTGAATCTTGTTTCTTTGCATTGTGACCCATAATTCCCATAGTCTTCCTTTACTCTTTTTCACTCTTTTTTCTTTTTGCTCCTTTGGGTAATTTCTAATTCCTACCCTCCAGGTCACTGATTCTTTCTTTTACATTTTCAAATCTACTTTTGAAACCCTCTATTAAATTCTTCAGTTCAGTTATTTTATTTTTCAACTCCAGGATTTCTGTTTTTTTTGTTTTTGTTTTCTGTTTGTTTTTGATGGTTGCTCTTTTCTTGTCAAACTTTCATTTTGTTCATGCATTGTTTTCCTGATTTCATTTAGTTGTCTGTGTTTTATTCTAGTTTACTAAACTTCCTTAAGAGGATTATTCTAAATTTTTTGTCTTACAGTTCATAGATCATTTCTTTAGCGTCAGTTAGTGGAGCTTTATTAGTTTCTTTGGTGGTGTCATATTTACCTGATTTGTTGTGATCCTTAATTCCTTACATTGGTATCTGTGCATTTGATAAATCGGGCTCCTCTTCCAGACTTTGCACATTTGCTTTGGCAGAGACAGTTCTTCACCAGTCAGTTCAGTTTGGGTTACTGTGTGTGTCTGTTGGTAATGTCCTTGGGCAGGTGGGACCTGCTATTATCGTCTATTTTGAGGGGAGGCAACTGTTTGAACTCTGAGGACAGGGATGAGGGAAGTGTGCCTCTGGCTGAGAGGAGTTGGATAGGATTGCTGGCTTGGTTCCCTACCCAAGTCAGGATGGACAATGGGCTCTGCAGCTGTCTGGATTCTCTGGTCAGGCTTACTAGATGGCTGGGACTGGGTACCATATTCGGTAGCAGTTGGGGTATGAATTAGCTTCTCTGCCCTGGCAGGGCAGCAGGACAGGACCCAGGTCCTGTACAGCTCATTGTTTGGGGAACCAAATTAGACCTGAATGTGCACTGAATTCCCTGGTCAGGTGAGGCCACTGATTTTGCTCTGCAGATGGGGGAAGCCATGGACTGTGCTCTCTGTTCAAGTGCCACTGTATGTAGGGCTGTTGAATGTGCTACACAGTTTCCTGTGTGTTCTGGATAGGTTCCCTGGTCAAACAGGCTGAAGGCTGTATTCGGCAATGAGTGGAGCTACAAATTCCCTGCCTGGGCACAGTAGTAGGGGAAGCAACTCTAAAGCCTGTAAAGCTCTCTGTTGTCTTAACTGAAGCTGACCCACACCCCAGGTTCCCTGGTTGAACAGGGCCACTGGCTTTTCTTTGCAAACTATAAGCTTTCCTGCCTTTCTCTTGTCTTGAAAACCACTTGGCTGCACAGCTTCTGGGAGTTGCCACCAGCCCTTCTGGTCAGATGGGGCCTGAAGACATTCTTCACAGCGGTGGGACTATATCTCAGCTCCTCTGCCAGGGCACGAAGGGGAGGGGCTGCTCTAGGCTGCTCTCAGTTTCCAATAGGCTCTTTGGTTGGGAAAGTTTCCAGGAGCTACATTAAGCCTTGGCTATGAATTAATCCTGTGCATAGCATGTGAACCCTCCACGCTTGGTACTGGCTTTGCTCTGGAGGCAGTCAGCTCTGCCTGACCACCTGCTGGCTGGAGCACCACTGGGCCACACAACTTCTAGGACTTGCCACCAGCCCTTCTGGTCATAAGGGGCCAGAAGACATTCTCCACAGTAGATGGGGCTGTGTCTCAGCTTCTTTGCCTGGACACGAGCAAACCAGGCTCTAGGGCTGGCAAAACTCCTCATTTGAGGATCTGAATAAGGCAGATCAGCATCCTGCCAAGTTCCCTGGTCAGAGTGTGCCCCGGATTTGGTTCTGAAGATGAGCAGAGTCACTGATTGGGATCACTACTTGGGCACTGCAGGTGTGAACTCAGTCTGCTAAGATTCCTGTGTTGTTTGTTGCAAGCCCCTCCCCGCTTCTCCGTCACAGTCAGATTCCCAGAGATTGAGCTAGAAGATTCTTTGCAATCCCTATGGTGTAAAATCAGAGTAGGGGCTCCCACAAAGTGACCTCAATGCTGGTTGTCCCCCTGGGTTCTCTTTTCCCACTGGAGGAACCAGAGGCTCAGGGGAGATCTCTCCATGTGGTGCTATGCTGGCCTGGGCGAGGGACAATGCAGTCAATGTGTAGCTGCTTCTCTTACCCTTCTAATATAGTCTCTCTTGGTCTCTGCAGTGCAGGGGGGTGCTACACCCTCACCCCTGTGTTGAGGTTTCTCTCAGTGGTGTCTTGTTCTTGAATAGTTGTTAGTTGTTCTTCTTGTGATAGGGAGTGAAGGTAGGAATGATCTACTTTGCCATATTGGCGACATCACTATATTATTTTGTTTAGTCTTCTCTACAAACTCTGTAATACAGGTACTATTATCTTCACTTAAGAAAGGAGAAAACTGAGGCTCAGTAAAATAAGTGACAGAACTGGATCAAGACTCAGAACTCTCTGATTCAAAAGCTGTGCTTATTCTCATGGCCATAAGGCTCTCATGTAGGCTAGAAGGAAGGCTGCAGCTTGGTAAGAGACTAGTGCCAGACCTGCTGGAACCCTAGCTAATTGATGGAAACATCAATTCCAGGCTCCATCAACTGCTCAGAAGGGGTCTCCTAAAAATACAACTAGACTTACTCATGACAGGAAATTGTGTGAGACTTAAATTGTACGTTGGATAATAACGCTAATGATAATGATGATAGCAGCAGCTACCATTTATATAGTACTATCATGGGCCATATGCTGCATCCACTGTCTCAGTTAATTAACATAACTTCCCTATGAAATAGGAATGACTCATTCCAACAGAAGTTGAGTAGCTCGCTCACAAAGCCCATGTGGATCTGAGTGTGCAGATCAGCTGAGCTATGGAACCTAGGGACTGACCAACTTGGGACCACATATTGGCTCTGATATTAGCTAACTGGGTGAGCTTAGACAAATTATGTTCCTCTAAGTTTCAATTTCTTTACTATAAACAAAGGGAGTTTCATCATATAATGTCTCATGAATATCCTAGATCTAAGCTTTCAAGATTCTGTGAGATTTACATCAAACAACTAATATTGCTATTTGGAGAAATTTAAACTTTAAGAATGATAGATTTTAGGAACATGTTGAGGGCTTTAACTTTCAGAGTTCATAATATTCATCCAAATATTTAAATCTGAGGGACCCCATGTCTAAGTGTGGGTTTATTCTTCACAGATGTTTTGCCTGTCTGGCAACCTGAGGATTTAGAACATTCTGCCTTGAAATCAAATTGCATAATATTATGCTTCTGTGATTTTCACCTGGCAGTTGTCACATTGGATCTGGCCTCCATTCTGGAAACATGCACAGAATTCCAGTGTTAATGCTTCATGGATGAACTGACTTCGCTATTTGAAATGTTAAAAACACCTTTAGCTCATTGCTTTGCAAAGCTTTTTTAGCAGGAAGAGGGACCAGAAGGAAAGATATGACTTCTGAGTGCCCTTCATTTCAGTATTGGATTTCTGTTGAGGCCCAAGCTCTTGCATCTGCCTGAAGAAGTAACTTGGTATTCACAGTGGTCCGATGGGGTGGGAGCTGTCTTCCAGGCATGATTCCTGTTCACTCAGCACTGTGCATGCCAGACTTAGTGAGGGCATCCTAATTCAGGAAGATAACATTATGGGCATACCATAAGCCTTTGGTATAGTTGTCTGAACAGTCCTTTAATTTTATCATTATTTTGAGCATCATTTACTGAGAAATATACTATGTGCACACTATGGTACTAGCTATAGGAGGCTTGGGGTGAAGCAACAAAAGCAGAAGGCATGGCCCTCTGGGCTTTCCTTTCATTGTCTGGCATACATTCCATTTAGATTGGGAGGTAACCAACCATACATCAGTTAATCAGAGAAGAAACTCAGCTTTTAAACCATTGCTGGAGAATGTGACACAGATGTTCACAGGAAAGGGAAAACAGTGGAAGAAAGGGATCAGCACAAGAGCTAGAAAAGTCCTCTGGAGTAATTGGTAAGGTGGGTTTTCCAATTGGGTGCCAGAGAAAAGGGTAGAAGCTTATAAAGAAGGGGTGACTTTGTCCTGATTCAATAATAAAGGTCTATTTATTACTCATGAACAGATGGCTTTGACTAAACTCCTCAGGGATAAAAAGACTAGCAGCTTACTGGTGATATTATGAGGAAAACCTGTTTTTTAAAGTGCACACTTTGGAAGTTTGAGAAATGGGCTGGAAAAATGATATCTTTTTGACAAGATCTTAAGTTTTGAAGCCAATGATGACTGTTTCTCCTCCCATCGTCTTATTTTTCTTCTCTTGCTTTCCTTATTTTGCTTTCCTGGACTATTTCCATGTACGATTGGATTCTAAAGTACCAGTTCCAAGACAAAAGTAATGGCAAAATGGGGCCAGGCCAAGGTCAGAGACTTGGGAAAGTATAGAACAAAATGTTAATTATGAGCAAAAGCATAGCTGATGACAGGCCATTATCACGATGGCAGCCTTCATGCATTGCTGGAAAGCTTGCTATGTGCTAAGTTACCTCATGTTAAAATGGACTCCTATGAAGTAGGTATAGCTATCCCCATTTTATGGTGAAAACACAAGGCTTAGAGAGATAATATAGCTTGACCAATGTCACATAGGGGCAGAGGTGGGGTTTGTTCCCAGGTAACTCCACCTCCAAAGGTAAAGCCATAGGCTGAGAGCAAGAGACCTTGAATCCAAGCTGAAGTGACTGAGGACTAGCAACTAAAACAACACTTATGTCATCTTACAAAGGATGCAGAGCAATTAGACGTGAACCTTGGGAGCCTGGAAAAATGAATTCAGAGGCCTGTCATATGTGGTGTGGGGCCTTTTTGGGGGCATCAGAGCAGGAGGGAAGGTATGTAGGCTCTGGAATCAGTAAGTGCCTTGCCACATCTTGGCTGTGTGGCCTTGGGCAAGTTGCTTCCACCCTGTGAGTCTCATTTTTTGCATTTTGCAGGGATGGAGTGACAGCTGAGGGACTGAGAGACTGAGAGCATCTGGCAGGCAAGCAGAGGGCCAGCACACAGTAGATGCTCAGCCAGTGCAAACTATGAGAGGCCCAGTTTACATTTGAGTTTCACTGAGCACCTTTTTTTTTCTTCAGCTGTGCCTGCTTCTTGTCTCTGTTACTTCAAGGATGGCACGTTTTAATCATTTTGAAATATGCTATTTAAGCTTCACACATGAGACTTAGAATATTGGCTGAGGTGAGTACAGCATTCCTCAAGATGGTCCCCTTTTCTGTTAGACTGATTAACACATTCTTGACATATGCTATAATGCCATTATTCAGATGAATTCTCAGGTGATCATTTCCACTTTATAGGAATATCATTTCAGTTCAGCATTTATTAGCATTAATGCTTATTAACCTACTAAAGAAAAGAACTTGCCTGTTCCTGGAGAACCAATTCTGAAACTCTTAACTTTCATTTCTGCTGGAGTTTATTTGTCAGAAATAGTTTCATTCACGTTTAGTAGACCATGGAGATGTCTCAGAAGAAATTATACAGAGATTCCCATTTATATTAATGTAATATAATTGAGGTCTTAGTTGGCACTTTTCTAGATCATGTTTACATGTAAGCCTGCTTTTATCATGTTTGTAGTATATTTACATGTCTGGATATGAGACGATTGTTGCCATTTTCAAAAAGGTAACAATATGCCTTTTGTGGGCCTCCTTTATGGAGAATGTGCCAGTCCCACTTGGTTTCATTACTCTTCCATCTCCTGTTAAAGGGACTGACAGCTGCCGGGATGCAGACCTGTTTTTCCTGTAAAGAAAGTGAATTCTGATGGCAGGTTGTAAAATTCAAGAAGGCTTGGCTCCTGTGCTTTACAAAAAGAACTTTCCAGCATGGGGCTGTGGAGAAAGTCTCAGAGGACTGAGGCATCTGCCTCTGAAGTGTGCTTTCTGGGACTGAAGGCCTAGCAGGGCATTCTTAGCTGATGCTGCTTGGATGCCAGGGCCTGAACCCTCCTTGCCTCTCTGGAAAGCCCGCTCCTTGGGCCAGTAAAGAACAGCGCTGTGACCTATTCTGTGGGCTGTCTTATTTCCCAAATTTTCTATCTGTCTTGTTCTACCTTTTCTTGAGAATAATCTTTAGAAAACACTGCTCAAAGGAAAATCAACCAAGGGAGGATCTCTACTTGCCCTTGTAGGTGTGTAGTTCTTTTCCAATTACTCTAAAAAGCTTTCCCTTTCAATTTCTCAACACTCCATGTTGACTAGAGCCGTTTTGTGTTATTTCTCATTACACTGTCTACTTATTGTGGATAAAACTCTGAGATCATTCCGCATCAGCTCTTTGTCATTGAATTTCTCACCTATGGTTTGAAGCTGCCTTACACCACTTGAAGACTGGATTTGGATATATTCTTATTTACACAGTGCTATAACATTTATGAGAGAATTAAAATTAATACTCAAGCATACATTCTTAGTTTGTCCAAGATTCTCTTTTTCATGAAAGGGGGTATTTAAATATGATACAGTTTACTAAGACCCACAGAGAGAGAGTTAACATTTTACTGAACATTATGCTAAGCACATTATATACTACTTTATCTTATTTAATTCTTATAACTGCTCTCTGAGGTAGAAACCATTATGCTCCTTGTGTTGCAAATGAGGAAACTGAGGCTTAGAGAGCCTGAGATTACACAGCAAAGAAGTGGAAGAGCCAAACATTGAAACTATTCAGGTTGAACATAGAGCCTACCGTTTGTTTTGTTTTGTTTTGTTTTGTTTGTTTGGTTTTTTTTGTGGAACGCGGGCCTCTCACTGTTGTGGCCTCTCCCGTTGTGGAGCACAGGCTCTGGACGTGCAGGCTCAGTGGCCATGGCTCACGGGCCCAGCCGCCCCGCGGCATGTGGGATCTTCCCGGACCGGGGCACGAACCCGTGTCCCCTGCATCGGCAGGCGGACTCTCAACCACTGCGCCACCAGGGAAGCCCGAGCCTACCGTTTTGAACAAGTATTCTATACTGTCTTTCAACAAGAACAGTAATAAAGCTTCACTTTGCCTTTTGCTGATTGAAGTATAAAAAAAACAAAACAGTGAAAGCAAATAACAAAAATCTGAGCTTTTTTTTTTAAAAGTCCAATTGCTGGTCTGTAGTTTAAAGTCATGCCCCAAGAAATGTCGTATATGTAAAAGCATTTGAAAAAGTATGAATTGTTGATTTTCATTATTTTTTGTTGTCTTTCTATATCCATTGATTTTTGTTATCAATTTTATTGTTTTTTCTTCTTATTTCTTTGGGTTTGCTCTATTGTTCCTTTGAGTTAAATGTTCAGTTCAAATTTTTGGTCCTTCTTATTTTGTGATAAATATATTCAAAACTATAACTTTTCCTGTAAATACTATTTCAGCTGAATCCTGCATATGTTGACGTGAGATGCTTTTCTGCCCTTCAGTTTAAAATATTTTATAAGAGTGCATAAATAAGACCATTAAAAAGGCAAACAAGAGATATCAACCTATGGCAAGACTAATTTTATAAAAAGATGAAAATACTTGAAGTCCAAAATGAAAGAAGGAAAATTATCACAACAAAAAATAAACTTAAAATAAATAAAAAGAATTTAGTGAATCACTGCATGCCAATAAGATCAAATGAAAGGAAATGGATACATTTCTGGAAATGTATAAAATTCTAAAATTGGCCTAAGAAGAAGGAGATGTGGCTAGATCCATAACCTATAGCCTCCACATTCAGCATATTCCACAGATGAGAACCAAACTTACAAGAAAGATGTAGTTTCTAACTTATGGAAATGTTTTTAGGAAATAGAAATAAAAGGGAAAGTTGTCTAACTAATCTCATAGATTATCTCAGATTTTACAGATGATGTTAGGAGAATTGGCTCATTATAATGAAAAAAAAGTTGAATCCTTACCTCATATCATATGTAAAAACACATCTATTTGAAATAATTTCCAAAAGCAGATAGTAAAAATATAAAAGTAATAGAAGGCAATGTTTGAGAATACACAGATATTCTCTGTTTATTTTTAGGCGGGGAAGAATGTCTTGAACAAGGCCAGAGCTTAAAACATAAAGGGCAAAGGTGAAAAATTTAATTACATTGAAACATGGATTATAGTCAATGAATATAGTCCACACGCAAAATTATCAGAAGATGACAAACCAAGAGCAGTGATTTGCAAAGTGTAAAACAGACGAAGAATACTAACATCTAAACCATATAGGTAATTACAAATCAGTAAGAAATGGCAGGAAACCTCATAGAAGTATGGGCAGTGGTATTTAAAGGATGGAATGTCTATCTGCCATGAACTGAGGGATATAATTAACCTAATAATAATATTAAGATATGAGCAATATCACAATTATTTAGAGAAATGTAAATTTAAAAAGCAGTGAAATACTACTCTATAACCATCGGATGACATAAATATTAGTACATCAAATAATGCCATACCTTGGCAAGGATATGGGGGATTGGAAAATGATACAGCAATCTATCTGTGACATTAAGTGTGTAAAATCTGATGCTTGGTTACGTGTATACACCAAAAAACTCTTTAGCAGATTCATAAGGATATATGTGTGATGATATTTATTTGTCAAATTGCTTATAGCAGCAAGGAAGGAAAGCAACTCAGGTGCCCACCGCTAGGGGAACAGATACTGTAAATAAAATGTGATCTGTGCATACTATGGAATACTAAGCAGCACTTGGTAATAAGTTAGATTTATGTGAAGACAGGAATACTTCTCTCTAGAAGAGAGAACAGTATTAAGTGAACAAAGAAACAACTTATTTATAACATAATACTTTTTTGTATATCACATATGAACAACACTACTACGTATATTTTAAGAATTACATATATTTCTAAATGAATGTGTAGAAGTGGGATGAATGGACACATATTAAATACTTTAGAGTGAGTGCCTATGATGAAGAGAGGAATAGGAGTATTGATAGGGATTAAATGAAAAAATATAAGCCTTGTATGTACTTATAATGAGAATGTATCATGAACTGAGAAATATGATTAATTCAATTGGTACACTTGAAGTCGAAAAGGAAAAAAAGAAAAACGAAAAAACAATATATACTGTATAAATGAAATTATTTTAATATATTATATTGAAGCATTACTGATACTCTATGTGTAAAAATAATAACAAATCACTATATCTTTAATCATTTGGCTTAAAACAATACACTATTCTTCATGAATTGTTAGCAAATATTTTTTCAATGACTACCTTCCCTTCTTTAAGGCAGTCAGGATCACGTCCATACTGTTCATTTCTATATCCGCAGAACCAAAAACTTACATCTGGCCCATGCTAGATGTCCAGTAAAGCTTTATTGAATAAATAAATAAAACTGATTTGGTTATCCAGAACAACATGAAGTGAAGGCTCCTTAACTGTCTTTAAGCACTAAACACATTGTAGGTGAATAACATATTCTCAATTAATCCTCAAAACACTATGATGTAGGCTTTCTCATTCATGTCTCATAGATGATGAAACTTGGGTTCAGAGGGTTTAAAATTAAATAACTTTTCTGCCCTTAAAAGTGGTGGCGCTAGGATTTTAACTCAGGTTGTTTTGATTCTACAAGACATTGCCAGATCCCGATGCACTCTTTTTTTTCTCATTTATTTTGGTCTCCAAATTTTGCCTCCACTGTATTTCTAGAATATAAAAAGGGAAAGATAGAAAAAGCATACAAGTAACAAACTTTAGTTGCCTGAGAAGAATCTTCTCCTTTTAGCTCACTCTTCCACGGGCATCAGTATACATGCAATGCAGAACAATTCATCAGAAGGCAGGCTTGGCCTTGACTTTGATCTGGATAGATTATAAACTGACCCAGTAGAATCAAAACATAAACAAACTATATGGTTGTCTTCTTTATTACATCTATTTTCAACTACAGTATAGTTGTAGGATCATATTTGTTTTACTTAAAGCTGACTAGCATTTATCCAAAAATAATATAGCATAGGGAGAGGTGGATCCAGATTAATTATGTGAATATGTAATGAATTTTACTACTGAAAATGCCTTTTTAATAAAGATCATGTGTCTGTGGAGCTGGCATAGTTTTTATCGAAGTCATTTTTCTCCTTCTTGAGTGGAGGATAAATGTTCTCTAATGAACTCTGTCACCATGGCCAGACCAAGTTCATTAACAGCCTGACACACTGTTAGCTTACTATCCAGAGTTGTGGTTTGGGAGATTGATGTCAGAGAGTGCTTCCCCACCCTCTCTTCTGTAGTCCTATCTGACTAATGCTCAGATCTGCTGGCCTGTAGGAGCTGCTTCAGCAGCACTCACAATAGCAGATCCTGACTTCTTTCAAGCTAATGTCCTGTTTTCCCTGGGCTACACCCCACCATCCCCTAACTGTTAACTTTTCGTCCTCCTTTAAATTAGAGGAACAGATGCCATCTGCCCCTCAGGGATTCAGCCTACTCTTTTCTGGCCTGCGTAGCTAAATTATGCTAAGTCTGGGCCAAAATGAAGCCAGGAGTTAAACCAAGCTTTATAATTTGGAGGAAACAAATTAATGTGCCTGATTATTCATTACAACCTGTGTCACAGATATTGAGCTATTGCCAGATCCTTGTCTGTTTCCAGAGCCTTAATAGAGTCTACAGCCCAGCACAGGTGGTAATGTGCCTCAGGCTCTGCCCTACAGCTGTTTGATTTCCCTGTGATCTTGAAACTGTCTCTCCGGGACTATCATCTATAGGCGGGGAGACAGATGCCCTCAGGAAACAAATGTTTCCAGATCCATTTCTCTGGACATTGTCACCTTTTGTGATATAAACCACATTTTCTTGTGTTCATATCAGAAACTCTTTTGAAAGTGATAATAACTTTGGATGTAGGTTAATGCATGCAGATGGATGCCACAGATGGAGGCTTGCCTTACTCCTACTGGAAAAAATGTGTCCTCATTATGTGGTTCCAGGAGGACCCCATAAAACACCTGTTACCCCCCAACCCAAGTGTGCCAGAAATTCTGCTATTAGAGTTGTTAAATATCTAATGAATTTTCTTCTGATGGAAGGTAAATATACACACTAAGACCTACTGATTACCTGACATGTGTGTTTCTCAGACCCTTTCGTTCTTGGTGCTTCACCCTTATCCCCTCCCTTACCATCTCACTGCACAAGTTCCTGTTATGAGCAACTGTGTGTTTTTCCTATGGGCTTTCTCAGGACTGCTCAGCAGAACAGAAGTTCTATAAAGAAGTGACATTTTACTGCACCAGGAGCGCCCCTAACCAGTGACTGGATAAAAATGCCTGCTTTCTCTGAAGTGTCCTTCTACACTGGCTTCTAGGGTTTTCCTGGTGTGATTCTACATCAGTGACCTAAAGAGGCTGCTCTTCCTGCCCAGTCTTAATTAGCTTCCTCACCCCCCACCAGGTATTCCTTTCTCCTCCCAAAGAAACAACTGGCACTAGAATTGTTGTCTTAGAGGTTTGCTTTAGGAGAATTTCAAATATGATCAGTAGTGAGAGAATACATGAGAATCTTAGATCTTGAACAAGGGAGGGGAACTACCATTAGAAAAAGAAAAGCAAAATTAAAAAAAAAATGAGAACATACCTCTTAGGGGCAAAGGCCTGTGAAAGGCATTTTCACTTATAGTACTTCGCTTAATTTAACAAGAGTTCTATGTGGTAGATTCTTATCCCCCTTTTACAGGTGGGTAAACCAAAGCTCGTAAAATGAACTTACTAAATGCACATAGCTTGTAAGGGATGCAGAACCTTGGTTCATACCGAGATCATCTGGTTCTCAGCCCAGTGCCTCTGTAATACCACACTTGCCTGCTGCTCTGCCTTGCAGCTTTGGATAGGGTGCAGAAGAAAGGGTGGGTCTATAGCAGAAACTGACACAAAGCCAAGAGGAAAAGCTGGTGATGCACACAAACACATGCATTTAGCTTAAGGGCAGCCTGTGAGTGCACTGGGGCAAAAACAGCCCCTTCTCAGCCTCAGTCATCTCACTGCTGCTCCCATGCTGAGGACAGCCTGTGAAGTCAGGCTGGTTGAGTTCTAGGATGGATCTCAGCCCTAGGTGTGACATCTCAGGATGGGTGTAAGCCCGAGGTGTGACACAGTACGGCGGTACTCGTGTAGCTGTGTCTGAGCATGCTCATTAGTCATGTGGCGACGTGGGGAACCTGGGCCTCGGAAATCATCGTGGCTGGGTTCCAGTCCTCACCTCTGCCTTGGCTTCCTACCAACATCAGTGTTCCACTAATGCACCATTTCTCTTTCTTGGCCACAGTGTGCTTTCTCAGTGTCTTTTCACATAGGTTCCCTTTGCCTGGAATTCTCTTCTTGCCTCCTTTCTCCCTGGAGAGTTTCTCCTTCACCTTAAAGTCTCAGTCAAGCACTACCTTCTTGGATGCCTTCCCTAATTAGGTACTCTGGTTAAGCACTTTATTTTCACTTTGGGCATTATCATTCCTATCGGAACCTAAAGAACTGACAAGCAGGTGTGGTTGGTGAAGTGGCGGTATTGGTGGACCCTTGGGGGTATATGTCACACGCTGGTTTGTACTAGGGGAAGTGGTCTGTGAGAAGGCAATCGCTTGGATATGGAGAGGTTTGGGCTGTGAAGAGGGATGGAGAAGACAGTTGCCTATCCCTTTAGTAGCTCTGTGGACAAAGTCTGAGCTCCTCAGGGATGATGGCATTCAGATCTGAGAACTAGGCAGTGGTGATGACTTAGTAAGCAATGGAGATTGAGGAGGGAGGAGGAATCCCTGAAGGCTCTCAGAAATAACAGGGTAAGACCCTGAGAGGGTCAGGCTGGAGGGACTGAAATTTGAGGCTTTTCTTTTCCTGGACATTTTTGATTTCTACAAGCTAGGGAGACTGAGGAGACCTGACTTTTAACTCCTGGAGGGGAGGGACCTTGTCTCTTTGTATGGGTGTATATGTGTTTGTGTTCCAATAAAACTTTATTATGGTTGCTAACATTTAAATTTCTTATAATTTTTACATCTCGAAATATTCTCCTTTTGATTTTTTAAAAATTAAGACTTTTTAAGAGCAGTTTTAGGGTCACAGTAAAATTGAGAGGAACGCACAGAGACTTCCCATATGTCCCCTACCCCTACACACACATAGCCTTCCTCATTATCAACATCCCCCACTAAAGTGATACATTTCTTACAACTGATGAACCTACACTGACACATCATAATTACCCAAAGTCCACAGTTTACATTATGATTCACTCTTGGTGTTGTATATTCTATGGGGATCTTGTCTTTTTTGAACTTCATATTTTGAAATAATTATAGATTCACAGGAAGATGCAAAGAAATGTCCAGGGACGTCCTGTGCACCCTTCCCAGTCTCTCCTAATGTTAGCATTTTACACAACTGTAGTTCAATATAAAAACCAAGAAACTGACATTGGTACAATCCCTAGAGCTCATTCAGCTTCCGTCATTTACACATGCATTTGTGTGTGTGTGTGTTTATGTAGCCTGTACAACTTAATCACATGTTTAGCCTTGTATAACTACCACTCCAGTCAAGACAAGAGTTGGTACAAGACTGTACCATCATCACAAAACTCCCTCATCTGACCTCTTCATAGTCACTCCATCCCTTCGACTCCCATCCCCAGCCTCTAGCAACCACTAATATGTTCTCCAACTCTATAATTATGCTTTTTCATGAATGTTATTTCATGAAATCATGTAGTAGATATCCTTTTGAGATTGGCTTTTTTTCACTGAGCATAATTTCCTTGAAGTTCATCCAGATTGTTGCCTGTAGTAGTTTTTACCCTTTTATTGCTAAGTTGTATACCATGATACATATGTGCACAGGGTCCTTGTCTTTTTATCTCTGTATTTCCTGCATGGTACCTGGCACATGGTTGGAGCTCAGTGTCAGCTATGTGAAGGGATAACTGATTCTGCAAATAACTTGTTATGTCAAATATCTTGCGAGAGTGGGGAGAGCTAAAGCTGGTTATTTCCACACCATTTAGCACAGGTGAATTTCTGACCTTCTGACTCAAACCTATCACTCTGAGCTGTTCTAAATGGACAGTCACCTCATTTGACTGGAGAAAAAGTAGATCAAATAAGACAAACTGACATGCCAACTGTGTTTTCTTGCTAGTGTAATCAGGCCAGACTTGAAATTGGTGATATGTTTGAAAACTTCAGCCTTTAGTGTCTTGATCACCCTGTATAATTTTTACCCTAGCAGTGAAGTTCACCTAAAAACTTGAAATCCCAGAAAAACGTAACTGTATTAATGATAGAATTTAAGTGTAAAAATCTGATAAGACAATGTCAGAACTCCTTCTTCCTAATTTACACTTCTAATAATAATAATGCTTTCCATTTCTGTTGTGCTTGTAAATTATAAGCAGTTTCACATCCACCATATTCTTTAGCCCTGAATTAACACTATGGGGTAGGAGCACACAGTGGTGGTTGGTGTTACGTGTTATTGTCATTGCACTTGACAAATGAGACCATAGAACTCGAGAGATGTCAGATGATTTGTCCAAGATTATACAGCTACTTAATGAATGAACCGGGCTAGAACTCTGATTTTTTAATTTTTTAATTTTTTTTGTGGCCGCGCTATGTGG
The DNA here is from genome assembly GCF_964341445.2 of Mesoplodon mirus. NCBI lineage: Eukaryota > Metazoa > Chordata > Mammalia > Artiodactyla > Ziphiidae > Mesoplodon > Mesoplodon mirus. The sequence continues at coordinate 51,572,450 of NC_138982.1, forward strand.
CATGTGGGATCCTAGTTCCCTGACCAGGGATCGAATCCGCACCTCCTTCAGTGGAAGCGCAGAATCTTAACCACTGGACCACCAGGGGAACTCCCAACTCTGATTTTAATTCTACATTCAAACTATTAGACTGCTATTTCTCATGGATAAGTAAACTCTTTTTTTTTTTTGCTATACGTGGGCCTCTCACTGCTGTGGCCTCTCCCGTTGCGGAGCACAGGCTCCGGACGCGCAGGCCCAGCGGCCATGGCTCACGGGCCCAGCCGCTCCGCGGCATGTGGGATCTTCCCGGACCGGGGCACGAACCCGTGTCCCCTGCATCGGCAGGCGGACTCTCAACCACTGCGCCACCAGGGAAGCCCAGTAAACTCTTTTTAAAAAGGAGAAATCTTTGCTTTTTTACTTGGAGACTATTTTCATCATTTGACTCTCACAATCTCAATATCAAAGTTATTCCATGTATGTATTTCTATAGCATTGACTTGATGAAAATCATGTTTGTAAAAACCAGAAGCTCCATCTTGATTGTTTTTCCCCAAACAAATCTTAGAGATACTTATAATAAACTACTGTATGTTATTATACATGATTTCAGTCATTTATTTTACCTGGTGGCAAAATCCCAGCTATTTAGTTAGTCTTATTAAAAAAATCTCCAGATGGCTTAATTGTACCATTTTAGAAACCAAGGGTATAAAAATAAAAATGGATAAGTAAGCACAATTTGGAAACATACAGAGATGAAAAATAAAAGTGAAGAGGAAAGTTTTGAGTCTTTAAAAATGAGATCTTTCCACTCATGATAAAAACCCTAAGTAAACTAGGAATAGAAGAGAATTTCCTCAACTTGATAAGGAACGTGTACAGAAAATGTACAGTTAACATCGTACTTAACAGTGATAAATTGATTGCTTTCCCTCTAAGATCAGGAACAAGGGAAGAACTTTCTCCCACCACTCCTACTCAACATTGTGCTGAAAGTCCTAGTTACTGCAACAAGACCTGAAAAAGAATTAAAGGTCTAGAGTTTGGGAAAGAAAAAATAAAACTTTTTGTTTAGATGATATGACTGTCTATGCAGAAAATCCCAAAGAATTGTCCAAAAATCTCCTGGAACTAATAAGTAATTATAGCAAAGTTGTAGGATAAGAAATTAATACACAAAAATCAATTGCTTTCCTGCATACAAGCAATCAACAAATGGAATTTGAAAATAAGGAAAACTAGTACTAGTCAATATTCAACCAAAAAAAGAGAAATTCTTAGGTATAAATCTAACAAAGTTTATACAGGAGCTATATATGGAAAACTACAAAACTCTGATGAAATAACTTAAAGAAAATCTAAATAAATAGATGTTCCATGCTCAAGGATTGGAAGACTTGATATTAAGACATCAGTTCTTCCCAACTTGATCTATAGTTTTAACACATTACCAGTCAAAATTGCAGCAAGCTATTTTGTAGATATTGAAAAACTGATTCTAAAGTTTATATGAGAAGGCAAAAAGCCTAGAACCACTAACACAATACTGAAGAACAAGACTCATACTACTTGATTTCAAGACTCACTATGAAGTTAAAGTAATCAAGACAGTGTGGTACTGGTAAAATAATAGATATATATAGATATCTAGATACTATATACATTGAGAGCCCATAAATAGACTTAAACAAATACTTTCAACTGATCTTTGACAAAGGAGCAAAAAAAAAAAATTCAACAGAGAAAAGGTAGTCTTTTCAACAAATAGTGCTGGACAAACTAAACATCCATATGCAAACAAACATAAAAACTTGGACACAGATTTTACATCTTTCACAAAAATTAACTCAAAATGAATGATAGAGTAAATGTAAAACACAAAGCTAAAATACTTCCAGAAGAAAACATAGGAGAAAATCTAGGTGACCCCATATTTGGTGATAAGTTTTTAGTTACAACAACCAAAGAACAATCCATAAAGGACAAATTGATATGTTGGGTTTTTCTTGAAAAATGAACACTTTGGCTTTGTGAGCTGGAAATTAATTTTTGTTTTTAAGTAATACTAAAATATTAATCCAAATGAATTTTCAAATGTATATTAACAAGGAAAGGAAAAAAAAACTTTCAAGCCACTGAGACTTATCAATAGAGGTTATGTCTTGTGCCCATTTCATTGGATTGTAACAAGTTGCAAAATAAAAAGTCAACAAGAGTGTGAGAATTGTTTTTCCTTTTTAATATTTCAATATTACACATCACTCTTTTCCTTCTAGGGCAAGGAAAGACAACTGATATTTATTGAACATCTGTTATGTGTTAGGCATTGTACTAGACACTGAAATATATAACTGAAAGAGGAAATCTTTTCATCTCTCAGTCTTAGCCATGAGGTTAATACATCCTCATACTGATCACTGATTCCATCCCTCATTCCATACAGAAATAATAGGAGAATGTTCTGTAGGATACACAAAGAATCTGACCAGAAAACAGAAAAACTTTTATTTCAAAGGTTCTTCTGATACTCTGTAGAACTAAGTGGTGGACATAGCTGTGAATGTGCTATAGTGGGTCCCATTTTTTTAATGTTCCAGGAGGCCTTAGATGTTAGTGATGACTCACGGAGAGTGGGAGTTAGGAAGGAACATGCAGCGAAGAATTTAGGATTAAGTTGAGAAGAGCCTCTTTTCCCCAAAGGGATATGCTACTTCTGAGGGTAAGGAGCCTGGAGTTGGGTTACAGAGATATTATTTTATTTATTTCTGTTAAGAACTCTGCCAGGTCAGTATTATTTTAACCATTTTATAGATTGAAGTGAGTCTCAGACAGGATAGGTGATTATTTTTCAAAATCACACAACCAGTAAAATAATAGAGGCAGAATTAAACAGTTGTATAACTCCAAGTCCAATATTCTTTCTTCTCTACCAGGGGCAGTGTAGTATACTGACTTAATGGATAGATTCTAGTGTCAAGTTACTTTGGCTTACTTTCTGGGATTTCCATTCATTAGCTGTTTAACCCTGTACAATTTACTCAACATATCAGTGCCTCAATGTTCCCATCTGAAAAACAGGGAAAATCATATGATCTCATCAGATTTCTGTGAGAATTAAATGAGATAATTAATGACAAGCTTTTAATATATAGTACATATTAAAGGATCAATACAAGTCAACTAGAAGTATTCTAACATGATCTTGCTTTTGTCTTAAACAGCAAAGAATATTTTAAGATGCTACTTGGATTCACAGACATTAAAAAAACAACAACAACTTGAATCTTGGAAAGGGCTAAGAATAAATGACTGACCAATGTCATTTTAGAAAGCTTGTATAGGAGGGGTTCTACAACAATTTGTTAGTCTATACCAGAATAGCCCATCTAAATCTTCCCTCTAATTCATATGTTCTTTCCGATATACTTCCAGGATAAAATGTAATTTTTTTGTATCTATCTCCTCTAATAAGATACTCAACTTAAATAAGTCAGAAAGAGAAAGAGAAATATCATATGATATCACTTATATGTGGAATCTAAACTATGACACAAATGAACCTATCTATGAAACAGAATCATGGACATAGAGAACAGACTGGTGGTTGCCAAGGGGGAGGGGGTTGGGGGAGGGATGGAGCGGGAGGTTGGGATTAGCAGATGTGAGCTTTTATATATAGAATGGATAAACAACAAGTCCTACTGTACAGCACAGAGAACTATATTCAATATTCTGTGATAAACCACAATGGAAAAGAAAATTTAAAAAGGATATGTTTATATGTGCATAACTGAATCACTTTGCTGTACAGCAGAAATGAACACAACACTGTAAATCAACTATACTTCAATTTAAAAAAAATATTGATTAAAAAGTCTACATATGAATTGGGGCCATAATATATACAAGGCACTACATTCGTTGCTTAAGGAGTTTACATTTTTGTCAAAAGTGTTCTTGAAAAAAATATTTTAACATAAAAAGTGAGAAGTGCCATTAGAGAGGTGTAGATTAAGCACTGTAGGTATTTGGAGGCAGAAAAGATTGCTTCCAGCAGGAGGATGTGGAAAAGCTTTAGAGGAGAGGTGGCATTTGATTGGTGCCTTGACATAGGATTAGATTTAGACATGTAGAGATAATGGTGAAGGCAATTTAGAGGGGAATAAGAACTGGAAAAATATAAAGAAAGGACAATGAGAAACAAACAAAAAAAGTTTTGTTCAAGTCAGGTCATGGGAATCAAAAGTAGTCTAGGGAGTTTGAATTTTACATAGAGGCTAAGGGGTACAATTGAATGTATTTAAGAATAATAGGCTCTGACCTGCCCTTTAGAAAATAACTGTGGTAGCCATTTACAGGCTGGGCTGCAAGAGAAAAGGAAGAGATGAAGATTTAAGTTAGGTATTGTGGAAATCCACAGTGAGGTCTGCAATAAGGTGCTGATGGTGAAAAGGGCACATTTGCAATGAATTGTGGAAGTAAAATAGGCAGGGTCGTGCCGTGTTTGGATGAGTTTCCAGGGATAGAGAGGAGTCTAATACATTTCAAAGCTGTGCCTCTAAGAGGGTGCTGGGAACCCTCAAAGAAACAGAGACAGTAGGAGGAGCTGAATTTACAGAAATACTGAAATCACTGTGGGACATCATAAGTTTGAAGTCCATCTTATAGAACCTCCAAGTAGAATGTCCCATAAGATGTTAGAAAGGGGGAATAGTGGTATATCAGAAATGGAAAATAAACACCATATGCAGAATTCATCATGAGTTTTGGGTTTCTTCTATCATCGTTGTGACTGAATAGTGTCCCCAGTTTCCGGCTATGAATTTGTTAGTGGTTTCTTCATAAATTCCCCCTGTGTGATCTTCATTTTACTTATGTTAGATTATTTACATTCACTGGCCTATAGAATATTAGAATCAGATGGTGTGGAACCTCAGAAATTTTCTTGTTCTATAATTTCCATCATAGAGATGAGGAGACTAAAGATCAATGTCATCAACTAAACTTTAAAGGTTATTAGATATTGATGAAGGATCTGCTCCCCTATCCTCTGCCAATGACCGTTCTGCTGTCATGAGACACCTCTCTCCAAAGCACCCCTGTGTCATAAGGTACTTCTGCCCACCCTGTGTCATAAGAAAATCCTGACCTCAGGAAAAGAAAAAGCGATGCTCAGAAGAGACCCCAATGATAGAGAAAGATGGTTCTTGGAAAGAGGCCTCAGATGGCTCCCTCAGATTACTAGGCAAGGTTTGCATATTTGTTCCACCTGAAATTGAATACAACACTGGAAGCTTCAAGGTACTAAGAGGCTGAGGGAGTGCACTTTTTCATGCTGATCATGTATATTTTTAGGTCCCCAACACAGTGATCTCACAAGGCAATTAATTAATACGTCCCCCATCTGCATTTTTAAATGATACCTTTGAAAAACATAATTCATCTAAATTGAAGGGACATTTTGTATGAGAAGTAATTTGCTTTGACTCTTTGGCTTGGGGTTGGAAAATTGGAAAGAAATGAGGTAGATTTATTGTCATATCTGAGTCACAGATTCTGTTCACATCAAATACTCAAACAATGAAGTATTTATTATATCTAATTTTAAACCTGAATTCTAATATTACTATAGTTGAGTAAAAAAAACAAACCACAAATTACATGAGGTGTACAGATGGAATATCCTTTCTGCATCTCAAAAACAGTGATGTCAACAAAATTATGAAACCCTAGCAATGACAATTGTTTGTGATACTAATGACTATGAATTAGTAGGTAATGAGCAATAACTGGAGTATTAGATTATAATAATAGAACATTTACCACACAGTGATTTTTATAATGATAATAAGCTAAAAAAATAATTTTATGCCAAAATATAAATGTTTAAATGTGGCCTTATGGACTCAGGGGTGAAAGATTTGTGTGTGAAAGAAACACAGAATGTATATCTGAATGTAAAGTTTTCCAGCTCTCTGACCTGACTGCATAGCCTGAGTGAGAAAGGAATTTTGAAGGAGACCGGGCAGAGCTGTGTTGTGAGGGATGAGAACCTGGTGTGGATAATATTGCAGGATGCCAAATGATATTTCTATTAATTTATAGAAATCTATGAAATGGAGCCTCTCAGAGCTATTTCACTGCTGCTACATCTAAAGACGTCTTTTCCCTCTGCCTGGTGTGAAAACTGAACTCATCATGAAGAAGGTATGTTTTTATATGTGTGTATATTTTTTTGTATATTTACTTGTGTAAGGGATATCATAACAATTGAAAACTGGAATCCCTCCCTCTCTGTTGGAGACTTGTCTTAGTAACCTGTATATCCCCAGGCCTCACCAGCCTATCGGTAGGGAGAAGAAAAAAATCAGTGATTTGTCTCCAAATTGTGCTGACTCTTAGCTCTCCTCAGTTCAAGCACGCTGGTAAAGTATCCTCCCCAAGCAGGTATTTTGGCTCATCTCCCAGACTGTTGAGCATTTGTTCAATCAAGTCTTTGTCCACGGGTACCATTGGCCTTCCTCCAGGTTTTCACCTGAAGAAGAGCACTGCCTTGCCTAAGGTGCTGTCTCCTGCTATGTCCCAAAGCTGAAAAATCAGACACCAAAACAGATCAATCCCCTTTGATCTCCACGGTCCAGGAGGCTCAGTAGACTCCACATGGCTCAGGAGAGGGGAAGCTGTGCCTCTCCACTGGGCTCAGACATGCACCACTGTGCCTTCCACTGCTTCCATCTCCTGTTTCACCCCAGGCCTGGCGAGACCAAGACCTCCCACCTCAAAGGTCTCTTCATTAGAGTTCACCCATGCAAATAAATAGAGGCCTACAGAGTCACAGATGCTCTATAAATTTAATCTAAGTTATCCCCATCCTGCCATCTTAAACGTTTCTACCTAAGATCCTGTATCAGAAAGATGGTAGCTATTCAATTTGGCTTTCAAGGAGTCTAGCATTGGGTTTTGCACCACTGGACCAAATTCTGGATCTTAGTTTGATCCTAGGGGTTTAAGAGCATACTCTGTGTGCTGCCTTTTCCCCTTGATCTAGGCACTCTGTGCTGCAGTGTTGTTGTTATGGGGATAAAGGCAGAGGGACACACCCAACTGTCAGACAGGGCCCTGTGTTTTGAGCCTCTGTTTTGAGGTGTGTACATGTCCTGAGGCATCATGCTATTTTGTTTCCAAAGGAAACAACAGCATCAGAATAACAGGGTCTTGCCTTCCAGATGATGAAGAATAATTCATGATTTCAATTAAACTGTTCCCAAACCTGTTGCACTGTCAACCTGTTGCAGTGAATGAAAACTAAGTAGGCCATATTTTTATTTTAAAGAAAAACATTTTCTAGGTAAAGCTGGAAACCATGCGTGACATGAAGCTGTGGCTAGAATCACTGTTTTCTCCATAGGAGAATTAACAACTAGATCCAGTATATGGGTATGCTTGTATGGATTGAGAATGATATTAAAGCTATTAACTCTTAGTAAAACCCAAATTAGTTAGCCAAAGGAGTGGCAAGAGAAGCTGAAATACATACGTTGAATTTTAGTCAGTGGCTCTAGTCCCACCTTCTATCACAAAACCTTTTAATTTGAATTGCAACAGTAGCACATCTGAACGTGAGTTTCCCTTTCTCGTTCTTTGAATATCCTGGCTCTTGTCAGGGGCCATTATCCATCTGTCCATCCATCCATCCATCCATCCAGTGTCCACTGATGACATACTTAAGATCATTTAAAAATAAAAATGGAGTAACTATGGTTCAGGCACCCAAAATGGAACCGGGTGGCCATCATGGGTGAGGTTTCAGATGCATTCCTACATCACTGAGAACTTGACTTTTCTGAACTGCATCAAACTCAAGGACACCACCAGCTGTTTTCAAAACAATATCTGCTAGCTGCTGCTAGCTGTAACCTTGTAGTTTCAAAGCCCTCACCTCCCAGCTTCATAACTATGTAACCATTTCAAACCTCAACCAGTCCCTGCTTAACAAGTAACCTGACTTCTAGCCAGCTCCAATCTTACTTCATGATGAGCAATTTATAATTTGTGTAACCTTGTGTTCTTTTGCCTTTATAATCTTCCCCCATTTTGTAGTCCAGCGGAACACAGTTCAAGCACTTCTTGGAACTGTGTCTCCTGGGCTGCAGTCCTAACAAACCCCAAATAAATGCCTTTTTTTTTTTTTTTTTTTTTTGCCTCAACCGGGTCTCTGCTCTTGGAATTCTTCATTAGCACACCACCTTGTACTATTTGTGCCTAAACATGGCAGCAAAAGGGGATCAAGGAATGCCAGCTGGACAAGGCAGAAGCTGAGTGGTTTTGTCGGTTTGTTGTGCATTGTGGGGTGAATGCATTCACGCTCCTCTAAGAAGCATGGGTGCCCTGGCCTGTTTCCCCAGTGTAACTATGACTGACAACACTAATAACTTGTCAGACCCTTTATGGCCGTTGTTAGGCGGGAAGCACCCCTGTGAATGACATCTTTACTGGAAGTCTCAGAAGGCACTGAGAGGTTTATCAGTCACAGAAAGGAATGAAACTCAGGTGTTTGGAAGACGGCCAAGAGAGTGGGTAGTAAGTGGGAAGTAATTTTCACCTCCAAAGACTATGTTAAGAAGAATAGAAAGGGTCTCAGCCTTTCTTGAAGTTCAGTTATCTGAATCCTTTTGAGAGTTAAGCTTCCATCAGGAGACAGTGGAAACACTTCCTCTGTCTTAGTGATGCTGTATAGTTTTATTGAGTTTTTTGGTTTGTTTCTTTGCTTGTAAATAATGCCTCACACATTGAGCCCTACCAAAGAAGAAGGTATTCCAGATACTTGCAGTTTGCTTCTTAAGACACTAAAGCTGTTTAGGCTTTCAAGGAAATAGTTCTAAAAACTATTCCAGCATTTTTTACCTTAAGAGCAGAGCTCACTAATGTTATGGAATGTATTACTTGGCAGATCTTAAGCTCAGGCCCCTATCCTCCACATCAGTTTGTATCTACTAATACATGTAATAGCTTCTTTTTTGTATCTGAGAAGGTAAAGATAAGAAAGAGAAGGAAAGGAGAAGGATGGAGGAAATGGCATAATGTCTGTTACCCTGTCACTTCCTTGGATTTACTGTAAACTGGTATCTGAAGCCCACAGTATAGCTATAAGGACCAGAGGCTGGCACAACTGTTTTCAAGAAAGAATTTGTGATATTCCAGACCCACCCTGAGCCTGGTTGGGGTTCAGGTGAAAAAGCATAGCAAAGAGTTTGGAAGGCATCATTTTCTCTGTGACTGTAATCAAAAGATCTCAGTAGTCCATGATATTGGCATTAATGGTGACTTTACAGGGGACCTCTACAGGGGTGGCAATCTTGTTGGAAGGGGGTGCTAAGATACTTATTTTGAAATTGGCTTTGTGTTCAAACAGACATTTTAACTTAGATTGTAAGTATAGTTGGTAGTTGATTCTAGAAGAGTGTTGATGGAAATTGTAGGGGAAGGAGGGAACTAAAGCCTACTCCGGTTGTTCCTTGACACCACCAGGCTTGCCATGGTCCTCACGTGAACCCAAATGGTTTAATGGTAGCAGAGAGTGTCTTAAAACAACTTCAGGGAAGTGGACTTTGTTGTCATTCATATATGGAAGTAAGGGCAGGAGAGAAGCAATATGGTGGACACTGGGATGGGGTGAGATCTTCCCTTGGCATGGATATTCAGAACTATACTTGGGTATAACTATAAATGTGAATCTACTGGTAATGCCTGGTAACATTGGGACTATATTAAATATTGTCTCATCATTTTAGATTTCTCAGAACCATTACCCGTATATGCTGGTTACTGTGTACTGGTTTGTGATGCAGAACTGCCCTTGAAGTACAGAAGTATGTAGAGCATTTTGCTTACTCTACATGGGTCCAAACTTCTTGAGGAGGTTCAATTTAGAACCTAACCACTTCTCCTCCTTGGCCTTTCACTCACTTCTTGAATTATTTGTGTTCTTTGCGTACTTCTTTGAGGTCAAAGGGTTTGTCTCGTTTATCTTTGTATCTATCAGTAGCTGGAACAAAGTTTTTGTGAAGTAAAAATTCATATTTTATGGCAAGACAAGAAAAATTTAAACATAAAAAAATTTTCTCTGCCCTTTGGCCTCCCCTCTCCCCACACTGTGCATAGTGTATCTGTGTTATGCATCAACTAAACCTCCCCCCATCGGTAGAAATACCTGCTCAGTCATAAAGAACAACATTCTCCTAGCATAAACAAGACAACTCCTTAAAAGATAAGATTCCTTCTTGATCTTTTAAGGGGCCACAGTGATGCTTAAATATGGATTATGTAAACTGTCAATAATACACCATTTAATGTACAGCCCTCTGTTTCAAAAAACTTATTTAACTGTGCCTTGACTTCTAATGGGCAGAATAGTTCTCAGAGCTTTCTGAGATGCTCTTCCTGGGATATAATCCTCAAATTTGGCTTGAATAAAAATTTTCCATCTCTTTCTTAGATCAGACTAATTAATGTTTTGTTGACACTTTTTCACATAGGAGATAATAAATGTTTCATAATAAAGATGACTGTGATCTTAGAATATTAGTGGCTGTATTCCTCAGAGCAGGACCCTATTTGTGTTTTTCTGGACCTCTCTGATTCATGACAGAGAGTCCTAATGTGATTCCAGTGTCTCTTATTCTTCCCAAACCTCCCATCCTCACCCCAACCAAATTAGATTGGGTCTTGACTTTGAACTTGACCCAGCCTCTCAGACTTTTGATAAAGAATTTTCCCTTTACCCCCAGGAGAGATTATTCCTTCTACCACTGTTACTTTTTCCTACAGAATTGCTTTCAGTTCAGCCTTGCTTCCTCTATACCACAGAACCTACTATTCATGATAAAGAAACAAATCCAGGGAGAGAAGGTGGTATGACTATATGTACAAATGTAGGAAAATTTAAGGCATTCTATAGAGGACAGTGAGTAATTCAATATAGCTAGTACTGAAAATGCAGGAAGGAAGTCAAAGAATAGAAGTTTAGAAAGCTAACTGGGACATGGAATAAGGAGTTTGGGGTTATGATATAGATAATTAGGAGAGGTTTAAAAAATATTAGCAAAAAAAGGAGTGTTCTGAATGAAACTATTCATTACATACAATCAGAAAATGGCCTCCCACAGTACAGTTGATTATATTTGTTCCTCGAGGGTCTTTCTGCAGTTGCATCTCCCAATAATGGTTCTTCAATTCATTGGAATCATACTGAACTGGGCACTTACAAAAACTCATCAATTTTTTCTATAGTTTTAGACTGTAATTCACTGAGAATATTGCTAGATTACAATCATCAAACCTCATTCTCTAATCTCAGAAATGATGACTAACGTACTCGTATTTGACCAAGTTTATTCTCCGATTTGTGTTCTGTGTTACAGGAAGCTGAATGATAAATTAAATGCACTTTAATTGGTGGAAAGCAGAATCATTATTTTTCTTTTTGCAGGTTTCCTTTGCAAGAAATATTTATTTACAAGATCAAGTGGGAATAGAGTATGGTATTCACAGAGGAAAGCCCAGTGCTCTTGACTCCTTGTTTTTAATCCTCCTTTCAGCATTAAGTGTTGGTGCAGAATCCAAGAAAGGAGTGTTTAAGGAGGAGGCTATTAGAAGGATGGGGGCAGGGTGAGGGGAGGGTTACTGTATGAGTCACATAATAACCTGTCCCTAAAATCACTCACGTTAGAAGTATGGGTATATGGGCTTCCCTGGTGGCGCAGTGGTTCAGAGTCCGCCTGCCGATGTAGGGGACGTGGGTTCGTTCCCTGGTCCGGGAAGATCCCATATGCCTCAGAGCGGCTGGGCCCGTTTGCCATGGCCGCTAAGCCTGCGCGGCCAGAGCCTGTGCTCCGCAACGGGAGAGGCCACAGCAGTGAGAGGCCCGCGTACCGCAAAAAAAAAAAAGTATGGGTATGAATGTATTTTGAAAGTGTTAAAATATGGAGCAGGATCTTATATAGCTAATTTAGGGCTAAGCTGTTTACTTGATTAAAACTAGCTAAATGGTTAGTTTGCGCTCATAGACATTGGCCAGAAGATTCACACTGGCTGCTTCCATACAATTACAGCTGGCCTCTTTAGCATTTTCTGGATTTCAAGTTTTGCTTTTGTTCCTCTATCAAAATTTATATTCTTGGCTTTCCTTTGGAAAATCAGTTACTGAAATACAAAAGCAGAATATTTGATTGCACTGAGTACTATCTCCATAATGTCATTCTTAAGTCTTTGAGAAGCAACAACTTATTCAAATAACAATGTTATCCGATTAGCATAATCAAGGTTGAAACAGCTCATAAAATACAGGTGGAGATAGAGCAGCATAATCAGCAGCTTCGGGTCTGTTCTTTTCCACCTGTGACTGTAAATCAAGTGGTCACCCTGATGAGAGAAAGTTAACAAAAGGTTTTCAGGGACAAAGTTGAGGAGCTCTCTGGACATTTTGGGGAAAAGTTTCCTGGAGAATGTTATTATGAAAGTGAAATAAGTCAAAATGAGATATTTTTCTGATGCACTTAGGAGAACAATTGTGAAAGTTCCTTAAAAGAGACTAGGGGTGGGACTTCCCTGGTGGCACAGTGGTTAAGAATCCGCCTGCCAATGCAGGGGACACGGGTTCGAGCCCTAGTCCAGGAAGATCCCACATGCCGCAGAGCAACTAAGCCCGTGCACCACAAGTACTGAGCCTGTGCTCTAGAGCCTGCGAGCCACAACTACTGAGCCCATGAGCCACAACTACTGAAGCCTCTGTGCCTAGAGCCCACGCTCCGCAACAAGAGAAGCCACTGCAATGAGAAGCCCACGCACCTGAACGAAGAGTAGCCCCTGCTCACCGCAACTAGAAAAAGCTCACATGCAGCAATGAAACCCAATGCAGCCAAAAATGAGTAAAAAAAAAAAAAAAAAAAAAAAAAAAGACTAGTGGTTTCGGATTTCAGCATCAGTCTGCAGATAAAGATCTGGACTGAACATAAAAATGTCCTCCTAGGATATTCTATTGTAACTCCCTAAATGGATATTCAAAGTCATGCAGTCAGACTTCAAACTAGTTTCAAAGGCAAAGTTAATGAAATGACATGGTATAAATTGATCTTGGTATTTTCTTCATAGTTGTACATTTAAGAGAAAAACATTACCAGATAACCAAAAAATCAGGGCAATAATGAATGAACATAAAGAATTTCAACTTTCCTTTCTGGTCACTTCAGAAACTTAGGCTTTTAATAAAGAGAGAATAAAATAAATCTCAGTTTGTCAGTAATCTAGCTCACTCAAGCCCTTAAACCTTAATGAGGCAATCAACAAGATTGAATTAATAGTACTTAATTATTTTACAAAGGAGACATAAGCATTTATAAATTGCCTTTGTAGTCTTGGATTGCACCATTAGCCAGTGTAAGGTAACATAGTTACAGTAATAATGATCACTTTTTGAATGCTTACCATGTGCCTGGCACTTTACATATTTTATTTAATCCTTCCATACAACTGTATGTGGAAGAGTATTATAATTTTAACTTTACAGATGAAGAACAAATGCTCAGAAATGTTAAGTAATTTGCTCAGGTCTCACATTTAATCAGTGGTTGAACTGGTGTTCAAATTCAAGTCTCTCTGATTCCAGGTCCCCTTTGTTTTTTTGCAAGATCTTTTATATTGCCTGTGTGAACGTTGCAAGTAATAAAAGTTTGCAAAAACTTTTCCTACTATTTTCCATTTTTCACAGTGGTATCCTAGGATAAATTCAAGTCTCACTTTGTAGGGTACATCCCGTCGAAGTTTTACCTTTTGCAGCTAATGCACTTGGAGGGACAGGAACAGATGACCACTGATTTATCTGAGCAGGATGGGAAAGTAAACAAAGGTGTACTGAGCGTATTCTATGTGTTAGGTATGTAGGCACAATATCTCTTTTAATCCACATGATAGTCCACTTTGTAGAGAAGGAGGCAGGTTCAGAAAAATTAAGTGGCCTGCCTATCAAGTAGGTGAAGAGCTGGGATTTGAACCCAAGGCTGTCTGACTCCTGGCCCCGCCTCTCCCCTATTTCACACTGTTCTAGGCCTCATAATAGTGCATAGTCTCCTTTGTGGCAACATGTTCTCTATGTTCCTGATAGAGCTATTGGTATAGGTTAGAAAATGGAAATTAGTTCTTCTGAGAGCCCCTCTCCTCCCCACAATTCAAGGTATTATGAAAATTATAACATAGAGGTCAAATGGATCATACTGAATAAACAATGTATCATCTCAATGAGTATGTTTAAAATGGAGAAATTGACTAGGCAACATTACACATTTTCTGTCGTGGAATTCAGCCATTTTCTTTAGTTTCTTTAGTTAGAAGACATTTTGCAGCTGCAAAAATGAATTTGTGTGTTTTCAAAAAACCAAGGCAATAATGAGAAACATTTTTTAAAAACTGAGCTGTTGGGGCTTCCCTGGTGGCGCAGTGGTTGAGAGTCCGCCTGCCGATGCAGGGAACACGGGTTCGTGCCCCGGTCGGGGAAGATCCCACATGCCGCGGAGCGGCTAGGCCCGTGAGCCATGGCCGCTGAGCCTGTGCGTTCGGAGCCTATGCTCCGCTACGTGAGAGGCCCGCGTACCGCAAAAAAAAAAAAACAACAACAAAAAAACTGAGCTGTTCATGGGCTGGGTATCAACCAATCAAGGGGTAAAAAGAAATAGATACACTGGAAGCAGGTTTTGTTTTGTTTTTAATCCTCTGAGGCTTGATTAAAGGAACATGGGGATCTGCCCTTACTTGAATGCTTGTGGCAGTTTAAATTTGTCCTGGCATGATTCAAGTCTCCTATGGATGAGGGGCATTGGGTGAACTAACAGATCTGGGAATTGGGCCCAGACAGAATAACAAGTAGGTGCTAATCCACATGAAACCTGAGGCTCTGAAGTGAGCAGCTGTGTCTGATGTAATTTCTCATCCCTGTGGTGCAACTGTCCTTTGGGTATCCTATGATCTGGGACCTTCTCTCAGGAGAGCTGGGCAGGTGTTCTCCCAATGAAACTAAAGTCTTTCCCAGCACTCAGGGAAAGGGCTAGCTGGGGTTTACCCCATGACATCATGGATGGCTCTGACATGTCATTTTAAGTGGAGGCCTTGAATACAGTCCACCAGTATCGATTTGTAGATATTTATAGGGCATTTTCCCCTATAGTCGGTGCAGAGGCAAACCAGAGGGAAAACTTGGAATGAATTACATAAATTTGCTGAACCTTAAATCAAATCAAAACATTATTATTTTTATTTTCTACTGAACTGAGAAATTAAACAAAGGTTTTTTTAATTAAACCCTAGTGGGCTGGTTTGAACCTGTAACTAATTCATTGAACTGGAATCAGACTAAAACGTCAAAATATTTTCTAAGTCACACATGAGTCACCTGAATAATATTCAGTTAGAGTCCCTGGTGCCAAGTGCTTGTTCACTATCAGAAATAAATTCAACTTAACGATTTTTCCCTGCCATGTATCTATCTGTGTGGGGACGGAGACACTGTAAGGGGCAGAGGAAGTAGGACAGAGAGAGAGAATATCTACTAAATCAGTAGTTCAGTCATTTCTTTTAGCTGCAAAATTATATTTTATTAAACAAACTCTGACACTGAAATTCAATATCAGTCAAATAATTGTGACCCTATGCTGTTTGAAGCAGGGCCTAAGCTCCAAGCCCAGGCAGCTGAACTCTCTCTGATGCCCCTATAAGGAATACCAACATACCATGGAACACAGTTTGAAAAGCCCTGCACTAAATATTGTGCAAGATTTGGGTTCTTTGGCTTCAACCATTCCTTTGTTATATAGACAGTTCCTATGGTTCTGTATTGACATCTCTCCTGAACACTAATTCCACTTTCAATTGCTAGATATCCATTGTTCACTTAGAGTCCTTCCTGGCATCCCAAACTTAAGTCTAATGTTGAATTGATTCTACATTACCTCAAACAGACTCCTTCTATATTGACTATTTGTGTTAATGGGGCCACCATTCTTCTGGTTAACCAGGCTTGTAACCCAGTTAACTCAATTAATTTCTTTCTTCTCATATCTAACCAAGAAAGAATCAATGTCCTACCTTGTTATGGTCCAATTAATGCAGTCTAGGTTGGCGTCAGGCTTGGTCTGGGATACTTTACCCAGATTTGGGGTGAAGAGTGGGGTCAGTAAGAGGTGTTTGGACAAGGAGGGGCCAGCAAGTGCCTCAGAAAAGGATACAAAGCAAAGCTGAGGCAGCATTTAGAGAGGCTTTCAGGAGTCACAGCAAGGCCAGGGCTCAGACCTGGGCAACTAGGAGAGCATCATCAGTCGTGGTGATTGTTTCCACCCCAGGTTCGGTGAGCCTCACGTGGGTTGTCTTCAAGGCATCCCATGGCCTCAGGCAATCAGAGAGCTAGGTTCTTCTTTTGGCTCTACTTTTATTAGCTATATGAACTTGAGCAAACAATTTTCTGAGACTCAACATTGAGGATAGTGGTTCCTCTCCTACCTTCTTTGAGTTTGTGGTTAGAATTAAACAAAATAATAATGAAACATCATAAATTTTGAAGTGCATGGTGGTAGTGTTAGGTGGTTAGATCTCTGAACTCAGCTTTCCATTTGTTTCATTCATTCAAATATTTACCAAGCATCCAGTGTGACCAGGTACTATACTAGGCACTCGGCAGTACAATGGTAAACACAACGTCTACCTCTTAGGGACAGATTGTCCCTGCAGAATAGATGGGGAGGCAGATTTTAAACAAATTATTACACAGCTAATAATAGTTTTCAGATATATTATACTCACTAAGTGCTGATCTTGTTCTAAGTCTTTAATTCATTTAATCCTCATAACAACTCTGTGAGAGAGGCAATAATAGCCCCCCCCCCCCATTTTACAGATGGGGAAATTGAGGTCCATAGAGATTAAGAAGTTTGCTCCAGGGGTCTCACAGCTAGTAAGTGGCAGAGCCAATAAAATAACCCAATCAGTCTGACTCTAGATTGCATGCTCACGCTGATGATCACTGTACCAAACTACCCCCCACATATGACCTAGTACATCTGGTGGGTGAGAGAAGTCACTCCGGGATTCCACAGTTAACTACTTCTGTGATCTTTAGTTCCCTCCCTAAAATAGGAGATAATATTAATACTTATTCTGAGAATAAGATAATACTCGTAAAAGACAGTATTATCTGTAACATAGTAACTGACATCATAAACCTACAATAAATATTCATTTTAACTATTGATTATGATAAAAGCAATGAAAAAAAAGTGCAGGGTGCTATCTGGAAGTAAAACAGGAAGACCTAGTCTAGATTGGCCAAAAGGAGCAGGACAATACTCCTGGAAGAAATATTTAGGCTGAGAACCAAAAGATGAAATAAGAACAAAGATGTCAGAAGGGGAAGGGTCAAGAGAGCCGGATGTGAAAGGACACTGGACAAGAAGACCTTTAGCTCCTTCCAGGAACAGAGAGGAAGCCAGAGTGGCTGAAATGGATGGAGCAAGAGAAGAAGGAGTGTGCAGTTAGGCTGGAGAGGTGGAGAGGGGAACTTCTCCTCCATCTGTTCCTCCCTTGTTATTTCCACTGTCATCGTGCTAATTCGAGCCCTATTATCTCAGGCCTAAATTAGTTCAATGACTTTGTAATTATTCTTCCTGTCTGTACTCTCATGTATCTTCTGTTCATTTTGCATATACCTGGCAGATGAAGGGCTTAAAGCATTTCTTTGATCATGGCACTGCCCTACCAAAGACCTTCAAAAGTTTGCCGTTGTCTATCAAACTCCAAGCTCCTTAACCAAGCATGCAATGGCATTTCCAAACTGGCTTCTGCCTGTTTAGGGTCTTTTTTTCTCACAGCTTGCCCAAAACTTTTAACAATCTTGCTCCACCCTTCTCTGCCTGGAATGTACCCCTCTTCCTTATTGTTTCCAGCCGGACCCATGTAACTCCTATTTATCTTTCATTGTCTATCAAATGTCTGTTCCATGAAACCATCTGAGGTCATGCCAACCAGAAGTTATGTCCTTGTACTTAAAATGTTATACCTTTTTGGTTATATTTCCTAGATATAACTTTTTCCTCTAAAAAGGAACAAAAATTAATTTTTTTTTAATTTTTAAAAACTACATATAGAAAAGTATGAAAAATCACCCATAATTCTATTACCCAATCTAGCTACTGTTAACATTTTGGCACATTTTTTTCCAGTGGCACGTTGGAGATTGAGAAATTAATTCT
Source organism: Mesoplodon mirus (assembly GCF_964341445.2). Classification (NCBI taxonomy): domain Eukaryota; kingdom Metazoa; phylum Chordata; class Mammalia; order Artiodactyla; family Ziphiidae; genus Mesoplodon; species Mesoplodon mirus. The sequence goes on from NC_138982.1 coordinate 51,590,722, forward strand.
TATATAACTTTCACTATAATCTTGTGCCCATAAAATCTTTGAAAATATTATTTTAAGGGCTGTATAATATTCAAGTGTAGGAATATACCATAGCATATTTAACCATTCCCCTATGGGAAGTTCAGTTTCTTTGTCCACAAAAAGAGTCAATGAGAATGCCTTTCTCCTAGGGTTGCTGTGAAGATTAAATAAGACATATATTAAAGCCCTTACAGTAGTACCTAGGATGTGGTAGATGCTCAGTAAATGATGACCATTGTTTCTTTTATTTTGTGAGAAAATTTCCCCATGATTCATCTACTCTCACCTGAGAGATAGAGCATGAAGTGGGAAAGGAGAGGATTCTCTTCTATATGGGGCTTCTCTGTGCCCCTAAAATAAATCATGGTTCTGCCTATGAGAAATAGAAAGTGACTATTTCTCCCACAAGAAAATGACTCTGAGACTAAGTAAAAATTATCCAAGAAATGCAAATTTGTATTCTTAGCAATGTGTTGGGTCAAGGAAGGAGGTTGGAAGCTTTAGTAAAAATGTGGTTTGGAGATGATGGTGGTTAAATTCAGTTATTATTTCTATGGGCCTTATTTCCATATACAGTTGTAAATTGACTTTAGACTTTTCTAGCTTAATTGTTGCAAGCAGAGATACCTTTGGGCCTAGTTTCTTCATACTCTAATAAATCTTCATAGTAAAATGTCTTTAAGGTGGTCTTATTTATTGCAGTACTCCCAACTTGATTGTAAGTGCAAGGGCATTCCCATCCCTGTTGGTATTTAGAGCCCATAAATCTTTGATAATTTCACCTGGCAGATGTCTTTAACCAAGAGTGACACGTTTAGTCCTTTGGGTGTTTCTTTAGGTTTCTATCCCCTTGGCCACAACTGAACAGCCTGCTTGAGGATACTTTTGTTCTCTTCATTTCAATATCCATGTGACTTCCGCCTTTTATTCTTAGAGGACATGAGCAGTTCTGTATTTTAAATATATATGTAATACCTGCAATGGATGGAGGGTAGTGTATGAGGCCTTCTAACCTTGCTCTCCTTCCTCCACCAGACTGCAAACTTTTTGAAGCTAGGGGCCATGTAATGCTCTACTCTGTATCCCCAGAACCTAACCTGTGTCTGATACATGGTAGCTTTGTGATAAAGTATTAGATGAGATAATTAATTAATGATGATGATTGCATCCTAATCCTGACTATTGGAGAAACTTTTTAGGACATGGGCTTTAGAATCAAAGAGAGCTAGGTTTTAATCCTAGTTCCCCCCATCACTGGCTGTGTATTCCTAGACAATTCATTTTTCCTCCCTAGCCCCAATTTCTTATCCACACAGTGGGGAAAATAACTCTTACCTTGCCATAAGTCTAAAGGAAATAATATGAGTGAGAGGGTTTGCCACAGAGTACACATATAATAAAACGATATCTTCCCTTCCTTTTGGAGACATCTCAATTCAAATTCCATTTTTTATTCTCTTTGCCTCTTCTCTATCTGAGATTAAAATTTAGAAGAGAACAAAACTATGCAAGGGAAAGGCTATAAAGCATTAGGAAGATCAGAAAATGGGCATTGAGATTCTTCCAAACCTCTTTCTGATTTTCCTTCAGTAACTTTAATTTTATAAAAATAGGTTTCTGTTTGTCAGTCAGACAGATTACCTTCTCTCAACCTCTGTATTTCTCACTTGGGAGTTTTAAGTGAGAAAAAGGCATGAAGAGAGTGAGGGAAAGTGTCAAAACTCTTCATGCTTGTTTTCAGAATGCAAGAATGAGGCTTCCTCGGCCTGTCTTGTTAGCTATGTACTTGGTCTGTCTTTCTCTAGAAATAGGGTGGGGTTGGGATAGCATCAGGGAGTATGGTTCAGCATATATATGTGGTCAGATGTGTTCTGAGGATAAAATTAAATACTTCATGTAAAGAAAACCTTAGCATGGTATCTGAAACACAGTGAGCCCCAAATAATAGCAATATTTATGACAGTGACTGGTAATGATGATGATGATGATGGTGTGGTGGTGGTTAGATGGAAAGCCCCACCAAAACAAGTAAAAAAGTTGTATTATTTGTGTTGATTTTTTTAAACCATTTTATTGAGGAGTGATTGACATATAAAGAGCTGTTTATATTTAATGTATACAACTCAAGTGTGGGGTGATTTTTTTCTTTTTAATGTGGAAAAGAATTTAAAATTGTAGAGACATAATTTGATATTGGTTAAATTTTTTTCTTATTTTTGCTTATTACCTATAGGAAATAAAATTAAATTTATTATTTTTACTTACAAATACCATCTATAAAATGATTATAATTTTGTTGAAAATCTATCTATAATTTTTCTATAGGTATACATGCATTTGAAATGTTATCATGAGGTGTATCATGTTTTCTTAATGTCAGGGATGATTTCTTCCAGACAACAGATTTTCTTTCATGTTATTTTAAAACTGTCACCCTTGCATTTTTGAAAGCATTTAATTTAAAAAATGGTAATAAAATTTCTTTAGAATAACATGATGATTTTTAAAAACAAAGTAACAAACATTATTAGAAGCAAATATTCCAAAATCCTAGTAATAATTAATTCTGCACCATAAGAATTTGGATAATTCTTATCTATTTTTGTGTTCCTTTTAGAATATAACACCCACACTAAAAATCAAATTAAAGGGTGCCAATATCTAAGCAAACAAACAAACAAAAAAGTAAAACATAACTGCCACCCCTGCCCCATGCCACATTTCCCCAGTGAGAGAGATAGATGTCTACCTAGTTCTAAAATCTCTCTAGGAAAGAAGACCAAATTATTCCTCTAGTCACCCATTCCAACCTAGTCTATTGAGAAAGGAATGGGTTGAAGATAAAATATCTAGGTGCCATTTTCCATTTTCACAAATCATTTGGTATGAATCTGTAGGCATATCATGAAAGCTTACTCTCTTTTTTGATTTTTCCATCTATGAAATGGGGATTATAAAACCAACCCTATGTAAAGTTTAGGGTTGTTTTAACAAGTGAATAAGAAACAGTTCAAGCACTTCAACTTTAACACTATGTCTTGACAGATCAAATGATTTTTACCAGCCTGTGGGTGAAACTGTAAAACCTTTCTTGGGTTAAAAATCTCTTGGAAGTCCAATTTTTTCCAAAGCATTTATGCTGTTTGTTGATTTCCTTTAGAAGCTTGAATTTAATTTTCTTATCTTGTCTATTTTGCTCTGACTTCCCTTTGAGGCGCTATATATCCCATGACTATCTATAATTTTATTTCTCCTCAAAATATATTATGTTTGTTTAGAATTATTCATTACATGGACCCACATTTTTAAGTTCTCCTACTCCCTTTGTGTTCTCTGGGTCTCCTACCACATACACATTCAAATTTTATTTAAAGGAGAACCCTGGACCTACCACAGAAATGGCATTCCTCTAAGCTGAGTAGCAACACGAATTCTATGAATGTTGATCTACTCTTTTCATTAAAGCATTAAAAGAAAATCTAGTTTTGAAGGACTGTATTAACAAGATACCAGAACATAGAAGGAAGTTACTCATGTTAGATATTCACTGGTTTAACCTCAGTGATTATGAATGGTTTCTTTGTTTTCAGTATTTGCTGATAAATCAACTTGCAAACCTGACACATATGAACCTGCACACACATTTTCTGCACAAACTTTGAAGGACTAATGCAAACTGAAATGATAATGGCATTTACTTTATTCTCCACCTTGGCAATCCTATGTATAAATTCTCAACTAAAATAAGATACTTCCACTGCTGAGAATGAGAAACAAACAGCACTAATTGTAGGCCTGAATTGTGGAAACTTTAAGAACAAGAAGTGAGCAGGCTGATGTAACCAGAGGTTTAAAGAGGTTCAAGGGCATTTTAAGCACAAAAACTTTAGTTTTAAGCATGCAATAATATACCCCATCCACAATTCTTCTTGTCTTTTGATTTCTTAATTTATTATATATTTCCCCTCAACCATCCCAAACATTTCAAATTCTTTAGAACTTAGTCAAAAGATCTTTCTTCTAGGAAATCCATCCCATTTGCCACTGTACGGTCCCTTTTATTACACCTGACTCACCAATGAGTTTCTGTGTTAAATCCATGGTGTCATCTTCACCTCCCTGTAACAGCTGTGTGCTGCAGTAGAAATAGTACTGGTCCAAAATCCAGCTCTGGATCTTGTTTTAAAAAGGTACTTGACAGACATTCACAGAAAGATAGACAAGATGAAAAGGCAGAGGGCTATGTACCAGATGAAGGAACAAGATAAAACCCCAGAAAAACAACTAAATGAAATGGAGATGGGCAATCTTCCAGAAAAAGAATTCAGAATAATGATAGTGAAGATGATCCAAGACCTTGGAAAAGAATGGAGGCAAAAATCTAAAAGATGCAAGAAATGTTTAACAAAGATCTAGAAGAATTAAAGAACAAACAAACAGAGATGAACAGTACAATAACTGAAATGAAAAATACACTAGAAGGAATCAATAGCAGCATAACTGAGGCAGAAGAAAGGATAAGTGACCTGGAAGACAGAATGGTGGAATTCACTACTGCAGAACAGAATAAAGAAAAAGGAATGAAAAGAAATGAAGACAGCTTAAGAGACGTCTGGGACAACATTAAATGCAACAACTTTCGCATTATAGGGGTCCCAGAAGGAGAAGAGAGAGAGAAAGTACCCAAGAAAATGTTTGAAGAGATTATAGTCAAAAACTTCCCTAACATGGGAAAGGAAATAGCCACCCAAGTCCAGGAAGTGCAGAGAGTCCCGTACAGGATAAACTGAAGGAGAAACATGCCAAGACACATAGTAATCAAATTGGCAAAAATTAAAGACGAAGAAAAATTGTTGAAAACAACAAAGGAAAAATGACAAATAACATACAAGGGAACTCCCATAAGGTTAACAGCTGATTTCTCAGCAGAAACTCTACAAGCCAGAAGGGAGTGGCATGATATACTTAAAGCAATGAAAGAGAAGAACCTACAACCAAGATTACTCTACCCAACAAGGATCTCATTCAGATTCAGTGGAGAAATCAAAAGCTTTACAGACAAGCAAACGCTAAGAGAATTCACCACCACCAAAGCAGCTCTACAACAAATGCTAAAAGAACTTCCCTAAGTGGGAAACACAAGAGAAGCAAAGGACCTACAAAAACAAGCCCATAACAATTAAGAAAATAGTAATAGGAACATACATATTGATAATTACCTTAAACATGAATGGATTAAATGCTCTAACCAAAAGACACAGGCTTCCTGAATGGATACAAAAACAAGACCCATATATATGCTGTCTACAAGAGACCCACTTCATACCTAGGGACACATACAGACTGAAAGTGAGGGGATGGAAAAAGATATTCCATGCAAATGGAAATCAAAAGAAAGCTGGAGTAACAATACTCATATCAGATAAAATAGCCTTTAAAATAAAGAATGTTACAAGAGACAAGGAAGGACACTGCATAATGATCAAGGGATCAATCCAAGAAGAAGATATAACAATTATAAATATATATGCACCCAACATAGGAGCACCTCAATACATAAGACAACTGCTAACAGCTCTAAAAGAGGAAATCAAAAGTAACACAATAATAGTGGGGGACTTTAACACCTCACTTACACCAATGGACAGATCATCCAAACAAAATTAATAAGGAAACACAAGCTTTAAATGACACAATAGACCAGATAGATTTAATTGATATTTACAGGACATTCCATCCAAAAACAGCAGATTATACTTCTCAAGTGCACATGGAACAGTCTCCAGGGTAGATCACATCTTGGGTCACAAATCAAGCCTCAGTAAAGTTAAGAAAACTGAAATCATATCAAGCATCTTTTCTGACCACAACGCTATGAGATTAGAAATCAATTACAGGGAAAAAAATGTAAAAAACACAAACACATGGAGGCTAAACATTACGTTACTAAATAACCAAACGATCACAGAAGAAATCAAAGAGGAAATTAAAAAATACCTAGAGACAAATGACAATGAAAACACAACAACACAAAACCTATGGGATGCAGCAAAAGCAGTTCTAAGAGGGATGTTTATAGCAATACAATACTACCTCAAGAAACAAGAGACATCTCAAATAAACAATCTAACATTACACCTAAAGGAACTAGAGAAAGAAGAACAAACTAAATCCAAAGTTAGCAGAAGGAAAGAAATCATAAAGATCAGAGCAGAAATAAATGAAATAGAAACAAAGAAAACAATAACAAAGATCAATAAAACTAAAAGCTGGTTCTTTAAGAAGATAAACAAAATTGATAAACCTTTAGCCAGACTCATGAAGAAAAAGAGGGAGAGGACTCAAATCAGTAAACTTAGAAATGAAAAAGGAGAAGTTACAACAACCACCACAGAAATACAAAGTATACTAAGAGACTACTACAAGCAGCTCTATGCCACTAAAATGGACAACCTGGAAGAAATGGACAAATTATTAGAAAGGTATAACCTTCCAAGACTGAACCAGGAAGAAATAGAAACTATGAACAGACGAATCACAAGTAATGAATTTGAAACTGTGATTAAAAATCTTCCAACAAACAAAAGCCCAGGACCAGATGACTTCACAGGTGAATTCCATCAAACATTTAGAGAAGAGTTAACATCCATCCTTCTCAAGCTCTTCCAAAAAATTGCAGAGGAAGGAAAACTCCCAAACTCATTCTATGAGGCCACCATCACCCTGATACCAAAACCAGACAAAAATACTAAAAAAAAGAAAATTACAGACCAATATCAGTGATGAATATAGATGCAAAAATCCTCAACAAAATACTAGCAGACAGAATCCAACAACACATTCAAAGGATCATACACCATGAACAAGTGGGATTTATCCCAGAGATGCAAGGATCCTTCAGTATAAGCAAATCAGTCAATGTGAAACACCATATTAACAAACTTAAGAATAAAAACCATATGATCATCTCAGTAGTTGCAGAAAAAGCTTTTGACAAAATTCAACACCGATTTATGATAAATACTCTCCAGAAAGTGGGCATAGAGAGAACCTAATTCAACATAATAAAGGCCATATATGACAAACCCACAGGAAACATCATTCTCAATGGTGAAAAACTGAAAGCATTTCCTCTAAGATCAGGAAGAAGACAAGGATGTCCACTCTCACCACTATTATTCAACATAATTTTGGAAGTCCTAGCCACGGCAATCAGAGAAGAAAAAGAAAGAAAAGGAATCCAAATTGGAAAAGAAGAAGTAAAAGTGTCACTGTTTGCACATGACATGATACTATACATAGAGAATCCTAAAGATGCCACCAGAAATCTACTAGAGCTAATCAATGAATTTGGTAAAGTTGCAGGATACAAAATTAATGCACAGAAATCTCTTGCATTCCTATACACTAATGATGAAAAATCTGAAAGAGAAATTAAGGAAACACTCCCATTGACCATGGCAACAAAAAGAATAAAATACCTAGGAATAAACCTACCTAGGGAGACAAAAAATCTGTATGCAGAAAACTATAAGACACTGTTGAAAGAAATTAAAGATGATACCAACAGATGGAGAGATATACCATGTTCTTAGATTGGAAGAATCAATATTGTGAAAATGACTATACTACCCAAAGCAATCTACAGATTCAATGCAATCCCTATCAAATTACCAGTGGCATTTTTTACAGAACTAGAACAAAAAGTCTTAAAATTTGTATGGAGACACAAAAGACCCCGAATAGCCAAAGCAGTCTTGAGGGAAAAAAAATGGAGCTGGAGGAATCACACTCTTTGACTTCAGACCATACTACAAAGCTACAGTAATCAAGACAGTATGGTACTGGCACAAAAACTGAAATATAGATCAGTGGAACAGGATTGAAAGCCCAGAGATAAACCTACGCACCTATGGTCAACTAATCTACAAAGGAGGCAAGGGTATACAGTGGAGAAAAGACAGTCTCTTCAATAAGTGGTGCCAGGTAAACTGGACAGATACATGGAAAAGAATGAAATTAGAACACTCCCTGACACCATACACAAAAATAAACTCAAAATGGATTAGAGACCTAAACGTAAGATTGGGCACTATAAAACTCTTAGAGGAAAATGTAGGAAGAATGCTCTTTGACATAAATCACTGCAAGATATTTTTTGATCCACCTCCTAGAGTAATGGAAATAAAAACAAAAATAAACAAATAAGACCTAATGAAACTTAAAAGCTTTTTCACAACAAAGGAAGCCATAAACAAGATGAAAATACAGCCCTCAGAATGGGAGAAAATATATGCAGATGAAGCAACTGACAAAGGATTAATCTCTAAAATATATAAACAGCTCATGCAGCTCAACATTAAAAAACCAAACAACCCAATCCAAAAATGGGCAGAAGACCTAAATAGACATTTCTCCACAGAAGACATACAGATAGCCAAGAAGCACATGAAAAGATGCTCAACATCACTAATTATTAGAGAAATGCAAATCAAAACTACAGTGAGGTATCACCTCACACCAGTTAGAATGGGCATCATCAGAAAATCTACAAACAACAAATGCTGGATAGGATGTGGAGAAAAGGGAACCCTCTTGCACTGTTGGTGGGAATGTAAATTGATACAGCCACTATGGAGAACAGTATGGAGTTTCCTTAAATAACTAAAAATAGAATTACCATATGACCCAGCAGTCCCACTACTGAGCATATACCCAGAGAAAACCATAATTCAAAGACACATGCACCCCAATGTTCATTGCAGCACTGTTTACAATAGCCAGGTCATGGAAAGAACCTAAATGCCCATCAACAGATGAATGGATAAAGAAGATGTGGTACATATATACAATGGAATATTACTCAGCCATAAAAATGAACGAACTTGGGTCATTTGTAGAGACGTGGATGCATCTAGAGACTGTCATACAGAGTGAAGTAATTCAGAAAGAGAAAAACAAATATCGTATATTAACGCATATATGTGAAACCAAGAAAATGGTACAGATGAACCGGTTTGCAGAGCAGAAATTGAGACACAGAAGTAGAGAAAAAATGAATGGACACCAAGGGGGAAAAGAGTCAGGGGCTGGGCATTGTGGTGTGATGAATTGGGAGATTGGGATTGACATGTATACACTGATGTGTATAAAATGGATGACTAATAAGAAAAAATAAATAAATAAAAAATAAACATTAAAAAAAGGTACTTGACAGCAGTCAAGGTATGAAATCTTTTAGGGCCTCTTTTATTACTGATCAGTAAAGAAAGTGGGTTGAATTTGATAACATATGAGCTTTCGTCAACCTTATGATTCTGTTGGTCACCCATTGTATTAGAGTTATCAGTGTAATGTGTCATGTTTACAGAATTCTTAGGCTAGCCTGGGCTTTAGAGATCATCTAACCAAACTGAGTAATTTTACTAACTGGGAATCAGATCTATTAAATGATTTACTTTTCATTGAATAAGTTATCCAGCAACAGGACCAGATTATGGACTTTCTCATAAGGCAAATAACTTCAAAGTGAATATCATTAGTTGCTAACAAATCCGATGAATGATTTAGTAAGGGGAATGCTAGCAGGTATTAGTTAAAATGATATTTTCTGGATTTCTCTAAGTTTAAAAATCAGATCTTAACCCAAATTTGTGAATTACATTTACACTTTTTTTTAGTTCATTTAAAAAAATCCATAAAGCATTTAAACTTATATTTGCATATGTGAACTAAAACCATAGGGTAAACTTAAGTTATGAGGCAAGAGTAATGTGGATTTCAGATGTTTCAAAGGGCTGCTGGCTATATGCTGTAAAATATTCATGGTTCTGGGTTACACTGTGTTTTCCCCCAGGTTTAATCACTTCTTTCAGCATGTTTCTGTATTGAATGATAATTCAGTTAACCTCTGTTTGTCGCCTTATCTTTCGTATTTTGGAATTAATTTTATAATTTCTCTGGATCACATCTGACTGTCTGTCTTGTGTCCACAATACTCTCACACTCCACACATGGCTTCCTTTTGTTGCCTTTGTTCTTTTCTGGTCCCAACTAATTGCTTGCTAGTGCCACTGTTATTTCTCCACTTCTGATAGGAACCTTCATTACTGATATGTAAAATTTAGGTAATGGCAGAATTTACTGGTGTTGCTGTCCTGTGGTTCCTTTTCCCTTTCTCTCTCTCGCACTCTCTCTCTCTCTCCAAATCAGCAAATTCCCACCCCCCCCCAATTTTCTAAATAAATTCTTGTGTAGAACTTCATTTTATAAAATAGATAAAGCTGTTTTTTATAAGGATACATTTATTTTCCAATGTGTAGCTTTAACTTATTAAAGTCAAAGTATTCCTTAAAAAATTAAAATTACCATATGATCCTGCAATCCCACTTCAGGATATATATCCCAAAGAACTGAATCAGAGTCTTGAAGAAATACTTCAATGTATCTCCATGTTCAAAGAAGTGCTCTTCACTATAGACAAGAGGTAAAAGCAACCCAGATGTCCTTCAACAGACAAATGAATAACAAAATACTTATGTATGTGTACATACAAATATATATACATATAATGGAATATTATTCAGCCTTAAGAAGGAAGGAAATTCTAACACATGCTATAACATGAGTAAACCTTGAGGACATTATATTAAGTGAAATAGGCCAGTCACAAGAAGGCAAATTCTGTACAATTTCACTTTTATGAGGTATCTAGAGTAGTCAGACTCATAGAAACAGAAAGAACAGTGGTTGCGAGAGGATGGAGCTGTTGTTTAATGGAAATAGAGTTTCAGTTGCAAAACGAAAAAGTTCTGGAGGTTGCTTGCACAACCATGAGAATATACTTAACACCACTAAATTGTACACTTAAAAATGGTTAAAGTGGTAAATTTTATCTTATATGTATTTTGCCACTATTTTCTTAAAAAGTAAATGTACAAGAAAAAAGAAAGTCAGTGTATGAGAATGAGTTTGAGGAGCACAAATATTTGAAATTTGGGGTCATGGGTGGCCATTCATTTTTTAACATTCAATGTGTGTTCTGGTTTGGTTGTATAGTATTTTTTTAAAAAGTCCTGTAGCCTGGTGACTTTTTCCTCGATCCCCCCACTCCCCACCTTTTTAAAAAAAACAGCTTGCCATATAATCCCAGGTTATTCACCTTTTAAAGATCTCAGGAAGTGCATTGAATCTGTAGATTACCTTGGATAGTATAGTCATTTTGACAACATTGATTCTTCCAATCCAACAGCATGCTATATCTTTCCATCTGTTTGTGTCATCTTTGATTTCTTTCATCAGCATCTTATAGTTTTTGGAGTACAGGTCTTTCACCTCCTAAGGTAGGTTTATTCCTAGGTATTTTATTCTTTACGATGCGATGGTAAATGGGGTTGTTTCCTTAATTTCTGTTTCTGATCTTTCGTTGTTAGTGTATAGAAATGCAACAGATTTCTATGTATTAATTTTGTATCCTGCAACTTTACTGAATTCATTGATGAGCACTATTAGTTTTCTGGTAGCATCTTTACTACCCGAGGCAATCCCTTTACTATTCAATGCAATTCCTATCAAATTACCAATGGCATTTTCACAGAACTAGAACAAAAATTTTTTTTAATTTGTATAGAAACACAAAAGACCCCAAATAGCCAAAGCAATCTTGAGAAACAAAAATGGAGCTGGAGGAATCAGACTCCCTGACTTCAGACTGTACTACAAAGCTACAGTATTCAACAGTATGGGACTGGCACAAAAACAGAAATATAGATCAGTGGAACAGGATAGAAAGCCCAGAACTAAATGCATGCACCTATGGTCAATTAATCTACGACAAAGGAGGCAAGAATATACTATGGAGAAAAGATAATCTCTTCAATAAGTGGTGCTGGGAAGACTGGACAGCTACATGTAAAAGAATGAAATTAGAACATTCTCTAACACCATGCACAAAAATAAGCTCAAATTGGATTAAAGATCTAAATGTAAGACCTGATATTATAAAACTCCTAGAGGAAAATATAGGCAGAGCACTCTTTGACATAAATTGCAGCAATATCTTTTTGGATCCTTCTCCTGTAGTAATGGAAATAAAAACAAAAATAAACAAGTGGGACCTAATTAAACTTAAAAGCTTTTGCATAGCAAAGGAAACCATAAAGAAAATGAAAAGACAACCCACAGAATGGGAGAAAATATTTGCAAACAATGTGACCAACAAGGGATTAATTTCCAAAATATACAAACAGCTCATGCAACTCAATATCAAAAACAACCAAACAAAAAAGACCCAATCAAAAAATGGGCAGAATATCTAAATAGACATTTCTCCAAAGAAGACATACAGATGGCCAAAAAGCACATGTAAATATGTTCAACATCGCTAATTATTAGAGAAATGCAAATCAAAACTATAATGAGGTATCACCTCACACCAGTCAGAATGGCCATCATCAAAAAGTCTACAAACAATGAATGCTGGAGAGGGTGTGGAGAAAAGGGAACCCCCTACATTGTTGGTGGGAATGTAAATTGGTACAGCCACTATGGAGAACTGTATGGAGGTTCCTTAAAAAAGTAAAATTAGAGCTACCATATGACCCAGCAATCCCACTCCTGGGCATATATCCAGAGAAAACCATAATTCAAAAAGAGTCATGCACCCCAGTGTTCACTGCAGCACTATTTACAATAGCCAGGACATGGATGCAACCTAAATTTCCATCAACAGAGGAATGGGTAAAGAAGATGTGGTACATATATACAATGGAATATTACTCAGCCATAAAAAAGAATGAAATAATGCCATTTGCAGCAACATGGATGGACCTAGAGATTGTCCTACTGAGTGAAGTAAGTCAGACAGAGAAAGACAAATATCATATGATATCGCTTATATGTGGAATCTAAAAAAAGGGTACAAATGAACTTATCTACAAAACAGATATAGGGTTACAGATGTAGAAAACAAATTTATGGTTACCAGGGGTAAGTGGGGGGGAATAAATTGGAAGACTGAGATTGACATATACACACGGCTATATATAAAATAGATAACTAGTAAGGTCCTACTGTGTAGCAGAGAGAACTCTACTCAATACTCTGTAATGGCCTATATGGGAAAAGAATCTGAAAAAGAATAGATATATGTATATGTAAAAAAAAATCTCAGGAGAATACTAAATTAAATTGGAAACATAAATTCAACATTTGCTGATGTGTTAAAATTTGTTCTATATCACATTGGAATTTTTTTGTGGTCAATTATTCTTTTCAACACTAATTAAATGTTTCTTAAAAAAATGGAAGGCAAGTGTTTTGTATCTCTTGCAAAAGCTCCATAAAACCTTAAAGTTTTGGTGAGCCACGCTTTGAACACCACTACTCTAATAGGCTATACTAGTTTCCTACTTGGTTTCCACCTCTCTCCATCAGTTCTCCACACATCTGCTAGACTCACCTTTCTAAAACATAGAACTGACCTTGACATTTCTCTGTTCAAACATCCTCAGCATAACTTTATCTCTGTAGTGTGGTGCTCAGCCCCAGCTGTACCTGGTTAGCACTGAGAATTGTCACTTCAGGACCTTCCCTAGGTCAAATAATTCAAATCTCTTAGGATGGGGTCTGAGTATATTTCAGATGCTCCTCTAGTGTAAGGTGCAGCCAGAATTGAGAAGAACTGACTTAGAGGAAATTGTACACACTCCTTAACAAGCCTCACAAGACCCTCAGGATTTCATCTTTCCCCAGTTGTGCTTAACTTCAACATGGCCCTGCAGACCTTGGATCAAATGAGATTCCCTGGGCACATGCTCTAACCCCTTCCTCCTGCTTGGGCTGCTCCCTCTGACTCTAGCCTTTTCCATTGTATCCACTGACAGATTGACATTACACCTTGGAAACACAGTTCAAGTATCACCAATTTCATGTTGGTTCTTCCCTTCCTTTAACGCCTCCCTCTCTCTTCTGATCGATGAGTAAACTCTACTGTAATCATAGCTTTTTCTTTTCATCTCTGCCTCACCAGCTGTCTGACTTATTATTGATGTGTATTCCCTGGATAAGTTTCCTTACTCGAATGAATGAATGAACAAATGAATGAATAAAGAGAACATCTATCACATTCGTAAGAAGTCTGATCACTCTACCTCTATGTACCAATTTATATTCTGTAGTGCTTTCAGACATTAATTATCTATAATTTGCATCTCAGAAAAGTGCCCCTGAGTAGTTATCACTTGACTGGACTCAAATCCAGAGTCCTCTATAAATCCCAAGCTCATCTCACCAATCCCTTTTTTACCTGGAGCTATTCTCTGGGTTTAGGTGAAGACAGTGTAGCTAAAAGGTCAGATAATCTGAGCTTATGACTGTGTACTCTGTAGAGATTTTGAGGCTGGTGTCAGACTCTAATTAGAAACTTGAGGTCTTCATACCTTGTCTGTTGTCCTGTATTTCTACAGATTCCTTGTCATCAAACTACTGTCCCTCTAGAAGTTTAAGCATCTGAGTTCTTGTTAAGGCTTCATGATTTGATTTTCCTGCCATTCCTCTTCCCCCCAGATTTTAACATTTGGAATATTGCAGAGCCAACACAAAAGACGGGATTTCAGCCAAGAGATTATAAATAGGGTCAGTTAGTATAGCTCAGTCAGAGAGGGAAAGATGAAAACCAGTGTCTAAATACCTTACCCATACCATGTAAAACACAACCCATGGCAGTCTGGAGAATGAGTAGAGAATGGCATATTATTCAAATACATTAATGTGAAATTCCTGACACGGTGGTACTCCAGCACCTCCAATATTTCTGCTTCAGGAGTCTTAATGCAATTCGTGGTGAATGCTGTGTTTGTTGTGTCACTACGTTGGTAATAGAAATGACAATGTGACTTTGTCCCCTCTCATGCTTTACACGTCAATTTTATCTCAGTTGAAACTTTCCCTTTGATTATTCAGTGGGCCTGACTGTGCAAACTCAGTGTCGTGCACATTTCATGAGGTATGAAGCTGGGGAGAGGCAAGTGGCTTTCAGTTGCCTGCACACTTTTCCCAGTGCTGTGTCCTATGGGTTATTTTCTCCTTCATAATGATGATATTGGAAATAAACTTCAAATTAGACGTTAATGGAATGGTTATTGAGCTGCACATTGTGTATCTTTGTACCTATTAACATCACAATCAACAGAACATTCCAGAGTGCCCTGCAATTATAATTGATTCAGCAAGGCAATGATTTCCAACTGGCTGAGGAGCTCCTTTATGATGTGATAAAAATCCATTATGGGCAAGAGGCATGAGAATGTCAACTAGTGACTCAGACTCCTCCCCATGATGCCCATTTAAAGCAGGTAGCTTGAGACTATGTGACTAACCCTGTTTCTTTATAAGTACCCCCATGATGTCTGGCATCTGTGTGGAGAGTAACGGCAGGCACACCTGTGAAGACTGAGCCTCAGGATGGAAACCCAACTGACCCTCTTCTCTCCTCTCCAGCCATATGCCACATAGAAACTTTGGTTTGAGGCAAACAATGGGATAGATGTGTTAACTGAAAGAGCTTCTATTATAAATCATTTCTTTTGATTTTGGTACAGATTTATGGGAGCTGTTTGAGAAACAGTTTAGAGCCTGATTCAAAATTGAATTTTCTGTATTTTAGACACATGGAAGTTTCTTTCAATATGGCTTTTGTAAAGATACTTGGTTCATTCCTGGACTTCACTAGTTCTAACAAGGTTTTAACAATCCCCAGGGTGGTGGTGGTGGGGACATGGAGATAAAGAAGGGAGAAGACGGTGGAAATTTTTGTTGGATCTTTTAAGGCAGAAACAAGAAGCAATTAACCTCATCCAGAGGGAAAAATAGACTATAATTTAGCTTGTGTTGATGTTGTCTTACGGAGAGTGAAACAGGGTCATGAGTGGCGAGACAGCAGTTAAAGAAAGAGCTTGGATTTGGGAGTAATGAAGACTTGGATTCACATCTTAATTCTTCCAATTAATAGCAGGTATGTGATCATAGGAGTTTGGTCATGTCATTCTGAGTTTGTTTCCTCATTTGTAAAATAATGTCTTCTGGTTAGGATTGCCATGCAGCTTAGATAACATGGATAAAGACTAAGTGTGTAGCGAGTGTAAAATCAATGGTATATGCTCTTATTCTGCACTGTTGTTGTTGAGGAGAGGTTATTAAAATTAAAGTAGGTTATCTGTATCTGGATGCAGGGGAGTGTGTGAGTAGGACTTAGAAACTTAGTTCATAAAGGGGAAGTGTCCAAGATGGGAGGCTAATGCTGGAGAGATGTCAGATCCAAGTGGGAGCAAATGTATGCCTTGGCATCTGAGGATTCAACTCCAAGTGCAAAGGAGGCAAAGACTGAGAGGGGCGAGGTGGCTGAGTCGTAGGTGTGTCCTGACACATTTCAGGGTCATCGTTCTCCTCCCTAGTGCTGCTTTGAAAAGCCCCGGATTGCATGCCTGAGGGTGTTTCAGGTGATGAAACACAGTTCTGTGACATATGCAGAGCTGCTGACCTGCTAAATGGTATCCAGTAAAGACCAGTTATTTTCTCAGTCTTTTCTATGAAATGCAAAAGGAATCATGCTGCTTGCCATCCTGTGAAAGTTTTATTGGGCTGCAGCTAAGGATGGGACAAACCTTGATCAGGAAGGAGACATGCAGAAGTGGAGTGGGCACTCATTGGATCACAAGGATTCAAGCCCAGAGTACTCATTCATCAACTCATGTAAATGACTTTGCCTCCTGAGCCTTAGTTTCTTCATATTTAAGTAGGGGACAGTAATGCCCATATGCCTAGTGTATGGATGTCACGAAGCTCAGTTAGAGATAATGGATGATAAAGCACATTGTAAACTATAAACAATCGTGAGGATGTGAGGAATTTTTAATGTGCCCAAACACCTCTTGTAGCTGTGATATCCATCTAAAACTCGACAGCCTCATCATATTGATGTATTGATTTGTTTCTTTTTGCAAATATATGGCCACTAAGGTACAGAATAAGAGGACACCAGTAATTCAACATATTCAAACAGATATTTGTATTCACTATGTCTATATTAGCTTAATAAGTAACTTCATTAGTGGTATGTTCTTGGAAATGAGAGTTGCCAACAAGCTTTTCATTAGAGAAAGTAAAAAATGAAATTCTTTGAATGATACTGATATGAGATTTTTGTATTATTTGCTTCACTCTGCAAGTTGGTATCTCAATCAGTATAATTCATTCATTCATTTATTCTGTCATCTCACTTTTTAAGTGTTTTTGTGTGCTGACATTCCTCTTTTATATTTATACTCTTATAAATAATGTCTTTTTTGTTGACAACTTCCAAGTTAATTTCTTTAGATGCAACCTCCCCCTTAAATTCCAGACTCATACATCCAACTGCCTACAATGCATTCCCACTTGAATGTCTAATAGCCACTTGAAATTCAACTCCCCCAAGACTGAACTTTTAATTTGCTACCATCCCCTGCAAGAGTGTTCCTCCTATTGTGTTTCAACAAATAGCTACTCCATTTTTCCAACTGCTCTGACCCCAAACTTGGGGGTCACCCTTGATTTCTTCCTTTTGTCACACTCTGCATGAATTCATCAGCAAATACTATTGGCTCTAGTTTCATAATATATCCAATCTGGCTACTTCCCACTATCTCCACTGTTTCTACACTAATTTCTTGTTCAGGTTAGTGTAATTCTTCCAAATTGATCTCTCTGCTTCTGCTGTTTTCACATTTTTCCACTCCTGCAGACACAGACCATTCTTACCACAGCAGCCAGAGTGAGCTCTAGGTTAAAATACAATACAGATCATGCCACATTTTTGCTACAATCCTTCTAATGACATTCCATTTCACTCAGGGCATAAGGTGCTATATGATCTGCCCTATTTCCTACTTCCCACCTTATCTCCTAATATTCTTCCCCTTGCTTACTTTGCTCTTGCCTCAGCGGCCTTCCTGCTGTTGATCAAACATGCCAGGCATATTGGGTACATAAGGAGGAAGGGAGGAGGGCCTTCCAGAAGGAGAGAACAGCCTCTTCAAAGTCATAGTTCTTAAAGAATTTGGCATGATTGGAATTTCAGTGCCTCTGGAGGTAAGGCTTTACAAAAGATACAGGCTCAGCCAGGTAATGAATAGTCTGGTATGCCATGTCCAAGAGGTTGGACCTTATCCCAACAGGTAATGAGTAGCCAGTAAAGAGTTTTAGGCAGAAGAGTGACATAATCAGATTTGCATTTTAGGAAATTACAGTGGTAGATGTATTGAAGCAGGGTGACCCGTTGGGAGGACATGGCAATGGCACAGGCCAGGGAAGTTAAAGGCCCTATCTATGGCTGAGATGTTGGAAGTAGAAGAAGATGATCAAAGGTATTTTAGGAAGTAGAACATGACCCACTATAGACATTAAATAACCATCGGTCAAAATCAACAGAATAAAAGTTTGTCACCATCTAGTTTTTAGAGTAGATATCAGTGGGAAAAATTCAGATCAGTGAGGCAAAAAAACTACTTAGAAACCAGTTTAGAAACCTTAAATTAGCCAGTAAAAACTCAGACTTATAAAGGACCAAACCATGTCTTTTGATGCAGTATTCTCTGGTTAGACTCTATAGTATATTTAATTGTGAATTTCAAGACATCTCATTTGATTGCCCCTCTAGGAGGAACTGAGTCAAGTGATATACGGCTTCTTATTGGTTTGCTTATTTTATTAGACACTTTTTTCATTTCTGGAACTTGTTCCCAGATGTATCATTTTCCATTTCAGACATCATGAATATGAACATAAATATTTTTATTAAAGTTTCTTTTTATTCAGGTTGAATATGTGCCATATAATGGATATTAGCTCTAACTGAAAAGTACCTAAAGTAATAAACTGTTCTGGGCTTTAAGCTTAAATTACCCCAAATAGCATCAGGAATAGAGTGTGTTCAAATTGGCAGGGACCCTAGAGATCATCTACAGCAACCTCCACCTCAACCTCACCCCACTGTCCCTAATTCATTTTAAGAAAAGAAATTAAATGGCAAAAGGACTTGCCAACCTTATACCTTTGGTGGCTAAAACATTTGGAATATGCAAATGATGTATTCTGAGACCATATTACAGCCAAGGAGTCACACACAAAAGAAAATGACTTTGCTGTGCATTAGAAGCTCCAGAGAGCATGCCAACAATACAGGTTCTTCTTAAAGAGATTCTGTTTCAGCAGAAACCTTCACTTTTTAAAAATACCTCCCCACCATGATACTAATATAGACGGTCTATGTACCACAGTTTGGGAGTGACTTAAATGAAACAAATTATGCAGGCACGAACAATGAGTTTGCCAAAACACATGGACTACATATAGACTATAGTATTTACCAGATCTTAGGCTGACAGATATTACACTTTTAAAAAAGTTCTTCTCTACTAACATCTGTTTTCATGAAAAATACACACAGACCATCATGGAATCCTTCATGGCTGGTGCCAACATAACATGAAAATTGCAAATCCAACTATCCCTTTCCAGCAATTTGAGTATCAAGCTCTCCTAATTTTGATGTATTTCACATATGTGTCATTCCTTAAGAGAGTCTGAGATAAGTATCAACATTAAATGATGTCTGTGTCCTCAATGAACACCTGTCTTAGGAAAACAGATGTGATCAGTCCATTGGGGGAGGCAGAGGCTGATCAGTGTTCCACCTAGAACTCTTGGTTTCCCAGAGTCTGAAATAATGCGGTCCATCTATGCCTTCAGAAATGCTTTGCTTAAGGGCTGAGAGTGAGAGATGGTGCATTATGTACCCTGAAGTAGATCTATACCTGCTGGTGTGATTAAGATAATTCAGACCCTCCATAAATATTGCCAGTAAAACCAAAAAGCAAAAAAAAAAGTTTTCTAGAAAATAATGTATGCTACAGATCTGAGGTGGATGCACTCTCTTACCCTTGCATAGACATATACAAACTTCAATTGGGTTATTATTTTAAAAAATCACATAGGACTGAAACAGACTTTAGGAATCATGTCATCCAGTAATTTTTACATAGAAAATTAGCTGCAGAATCCTTTTTTCAAGCTAAGTTTATATAGAGTTCCCAAATATAAAAAGATAAAGGCAGAGTTGCTCTGAATGAAGCTAGGACATAGGGAGATGCTTGGTCTGATCTTTGCAGCCTGCCGACTGGCAGA
This sequence comes from Mesoplodon mirus, assembly GCF_964341445.2. NCBI lineage: Eukaryota > Metazoa > Chordata > Mammalia > Artiodactyla > Ziphiidae > Mesoplodon > Mesoplodon mirus. Next base: position 51,610,963 of record NC_138982.1, read on the forward strand.
CCTGATACCCTACATCAGAGCCCCAGGGTGTCACAGGAAAGCACTGTTTGAATCAATGTCTTTATTTTTCAGAGCAGTGACTATGACCAAAGAAGTTAAGAGATTTGCCTGTAGCAGGGAAGGGATAATGCCTTAAAGTCGAACTTAGCGCCCAGGTACCAGCACTCTCCCCCAGAGGCCAAGCTGCCCTTCAACCTTTGATAGAGTCACAAGACTACAGATGATTCTTGATAACATGGGTTTGAACTGTGGTCGGTCCACGTTTATGTGGATATTTTTCAATAGTAAGTACTTTATGGTACTACATGGTCCATGGTTGATTGAATCTTGGGGTGTGGAGGAATCTCAGACAAGGAAGGCTGACTATAAGTTATACGTAAATTCAAGGGTCCACTGTATAAATTCATGCTGGATGGCCTCTTTGTACTCACGGGAAAGACCGACTAAGAGCTGCTATTTTCAATGTGGGTTTCTTTGGGAAAACTGGTCTAAAGCAAGGAGAGATAGGGGGTGCTACCTCCTCCAAGGAAGATCCAGGGCTGAGCACAGGAAGTATTTTTGGAGGAAGTGGAGGCCATGAGCTCCATTGGCATATCTTGAAGCTCCCTGGGTAGAGTTGATGGTTCTAGAAAAGGAGTGAGCTCTGAAAAAGGGAAAAGCAATGAACACCTGGCAATCAGTGCAATTCAACAACAAAGGGTATGAAACTTAACAATCAGCTCTTGCTTTTGGCAGGCCAATAAATATGCCGACTCTTCAAATGAATTTTTATTGATTTTAACCATTGCATATTGATTATATATGGGGAAGTTGGAGAGTTTTCTCTGATAGTTTTTAGATATGTGGAACTGACTGTGAGAATTACTTTAAATAAAGACACATCAAATGTAAATTGGTGCAGCCACTGTGGAAAACAGTATGGAGGTTTCTCAAAAACCAAAAATAGAGCTACCATATGACCCAGCAGTTCCACTCCTGGTTATATATCCGAAAGAAACTAATTCAAAAAGACACATGTAGGGCCTCCCTGGTGGCGCAAGTGGTTGAGAGTCCGCCTGCCGATGCAGGGGATACGGGTTCGTGCCCCGGTCTGGGAGGATCCCATATGCCGCGGAGCAGCTGGGCCCGTGAGCCATGGCCGCTGGGCCTGCGCATCCGGAGCCTGTGCTCCGCAACGGGGGAGGCCACAACAGTGAGAGGCCCGCATACCGCAAAAAGAAAAAAAAAAAAAAAAAAAAAAGACACATGTACCCCAATGTTCATAGCAGCATTACTTACAATTGCCAAGATATGGAAGCAATCTAAGTGTCCATCAATGGATGAATGGATAAAGATGATGTGGTAGATATATACAATGGAATACTACTCAGCCATAAAAAGTAATGAAATTTTGCCATTTGCAGCATCATGGATGGACTTGGAAGGCATTATGCTAAGTGAAATAAGACAAAGACAAATACTGAATGATATCACTTATATGTGGAATCTAAAAAATACAACAAACTAGTGAATATAATAAAAAAAGAAGCAGACTCACAGATATAGAGAACAAACTACTTGTTACCAGTGGGGAGAGGGAAGGAGGGAGGAGCAATATAGGGGTAGAGGATTAAGACGTACAAGCTATTATAAAATAAGCTACAAGGATATATTGTACAAAACAGTAAATAAAGCCAATATTTTATAATAACTATAAATGGAATATAACACTTAAAATAGAATAAAAATTAAAAATTAAAATAAATAAAGACCCATCAGAAGGTGATTCATGAGATATCATCCTCTTCTCCATTCTAGACTGTACCATTTTTTTATGCTTCCTAGGCAAAATTTTGAAGTAATATACTTTTGGTCACTAATCTTATGTTCTTTGTTTTTTAATAGCTCATGCAACATCATAGAAAATTTGAAATAAAGTTAATAGACTTGCCTTTTCTTTCATTCAAATAAGGACTAGGAAATCTCCCTGTTCTGGGGGAAAAGAGTGTACTAGTCTGCTCCAAAACTGTAAGTGCAGTATGATTTTAACTGTATTTTAAAAAGTAATTAAAGTATTAGATGAAAGTAAGGTGGTTGAGGGCATGGGCATTGGAATCAGACTTCTGGGTTTGAATACTATTTTTACCAGTTATCAGCTGTGTGACTCCGGGCAAGTTACTCAAGTACTCTGTGCCTTAATTTCAACTAAAGATGGGAGATAACAGTGCTTACTTCACAATGTTGCTGTGAGGATTAAAAAAGCTAATGCATAAAGCTCTTGGTGAAGTGCCTGGCACATAGAAAATTCTCAATAAATATCAGCTATTATTGTTTCCAAGTAGTTGGACAATAGGTAATCTTTTTCTTTTAATTTTCCAAAACAAATCTTAATGTGATTATGCTATATGTTATGACAGAAACTAAAATTATAAATATAAAACAGAGAAAAGTATCCCTTTTTGAAAATTGAAAATTTTAAAAATTTGAAGAGCTCCTCCTTTTCTTAAATCCAATGTCAACCAAACTGATGTTCTATTTGAATGGCATAGTGAGTTTATGAAGGGGAGAAAAGAGGGAGGGACAAAAGGACAGATAAAATTGTTCCACCCACTCTTCTTGAAAAATCCATTCTCCTTTCTATCCTCTCAACTGACTGTCACTATGACCTTCTAGCACCAAACAAGAGAGAGAGGGAAGAGGAATAAGAGGAAGAATGAAAGTGGTTAGATGGAGTTTCTCTGTGAAACCTTTCCAAATCTCAGTGGGATAACATTTTAATCTCATGCCAACCCTTCCCTCTCACTGTCACTCTTTTGGGCCAGTCATTTTTAGTGTGTTGATATACGAACAGATCTGATTCGATCTCACCTCTTTGTAGATTTAGATAAGAAGATCATTAGAAAGATTCCCAGCTCAAAATGAACAATTTAAAATGTTATGACTGTCTTCAGGCCTCTTGCTTTAGAGAATGGCAGAATGGAGTTCTGGGTCCAAGCTTTCACTTGCCACTTCAGTCAATTAACTAGCAAGTACTTACTGAATGCCTACTCTGGCCCCATGTTATAACGTTCCGACCTGACCTGGTCATGCCCTTCTGGATAACCTCACACAGTCCCTTTTCAGATGTGAATGGATCCTGGCTGGGCTCAGCTACAAAAGCCATGCCTGAGCCCCTGGGATGTTTGGGCCATCTCTGAGCCACTGCAGTTGTCCGTGGGGTAAGAGGTGGGGATGGTCTGTGGGGTGCAGAGGCTGTATCCATTTGGATCAGCACAGGCTTCTGAGTTTGAATGTGGGCTCAGGTAAGGCCAAGTATGCTAGCAAAATTGAGTAATTTTTAGTGCTTCTGTCAGAAATCTGGGGTCTGGAAACCTGCTCACCTGATTAGATGGCTTGGACGGTGAAAGCTGAGCTGTTGAAGTGCTAGAGTAAAAATCTGTTACATTTGTTTCATAATGAGCTTATATTTTAAATTATTTTCTTTTTGGATAAACTTACCTTTCTTTCTACTAAAGTACCTTTTTTGTTCTTCCTGCAGGAGATGGTTAAAAAAAAAAACTAATAAGTATTTAGTGTTTGATTTGAGCCCAAGGGGGAATCACTTTATACACATAGACTCTGTTTGGTCCTTTAATAGTTGTGTGACCTGAGCAGTTATTAGCTGTTGAGCACTTTCTATGTGCCCAGGCCCTATGCTACATGTTTTATACCCATTATCTCATAAAGTGCTCATGACTGTCCTTTGCATAGATCCCGTGTTTTCTCTATGAGGAGTCTGAGGCTTAGAGGAGTGCAGTAAATACCTAAGGTCCTCTAAGTAGAGTGATGATGCTGTGTAGCTGATCCTCAGTGTCTTCAGATGTGAAATGAAAGTCGTAATAGCTTCCTCCCAGGGTGCTTGTCATGAATAAATGAAGATGTATACACACACAGACACACACACATACACACACAAAGATATACAGACATGTAAAATAAAATAATAAATTCTAAAATTAAAAATTACATATATACACACACACACTTATGTTTAGGTGTGTTTCTGGTACATAATAAACATTTAATAACATTATTTTAACAAGGATCCCTTTCTACAAAAACCAATTTGCTTCCATGGAGGAATACATGGTGAGAAGTAAATGAAGAAGCTTTCATTTCAGGTTTGCTAACATACTCAATGGACAGAGTTCTAGTTACTTTCTGCCATCTCCCTGCTCAAAGTTTCCTGAAAATCATATATGTATCCCATTAGTTAAATGAATTATTCACTGATAAGGATCTTTTGCTTTTACCTCAGGTGATGGTGATAGGGCTTTTAACCTCTCATTCAACTTCTAGTTGGAATGAGAACCTTTTCTATCTGGGTGCCTTTCCCTGCTATGCTATGTGCTCCTCGAAGGCAGGGACTGAATCTGCTTGAGAATACTTTCCTGCCTGTGCAGATTCTCTGTTACCTGCCATCTCCTAGGGGATCGGGCATAGTCCTGGACACCTCCCACAGAAAGGTCACTGGAAAATATAGTCAACCCACCAAATTCTGTTTATTGAGGGAGAAAGATCCTTGGACCCCAGGGGTCCTTCTTCTACCTTCTGTTTCCTAACACTTCCCAGGCCTTAGTTCAACCTGGGATAATTCATCTCTGCTGGAAAATTTATTAGGAGTTATCTGTCAAAATGGTTAAAGATTTTCCCTAGTAGATAGAAAGATATAGTACAAAAACCCAAGAAGTTAACACCCATATAGTATCAGTAGAGGGATAGATAAATAGACCAATGGAGCAGAATAGGGTGCAGATCATGCCCTTCATCCCATCTATGATGTTTATATGATAAATGTGGCACTTCAAATCAGTAAAGGAAGAAGAGACTATTTTATTATACCCATTTGGAAAAAATAAAAAGAATATTCCTTTCGTATCATTGAAAACAAATGTCAGGTAGATTAAAATTCTAAACACAAAAAACTATACTGTCTTAGAAAAGGTATAGGAGAATGGGCTTCCCTGGTGGCGCAGTGGTTGAGAGCCCGCCTGCCGATGCAGAGGACACGGGTTCATGCCCCGGTCCGGGAAGATCCCACATGCCGTGGAGCGGCTGGGCCCGTGAGCCATGGCCACTGGGCCTGCGCGTCTGGAGCCTGTGCTCTGCAACGGGAGAGGCCACAACAGTGAGAGGCCCACGTACCACAAAAAAAAAACAAAAAAAAAAGGTATAGGAGAATAATTTTATAATCTTGAAATCATATTTGGCTATAAATAAAAACTCTGACACAGGATATACATAAATATAGAAAATAAAATTCAATAACATTTTAGCAATGGTTATCTCTTGTGAAGGTAATGGAAAGGACATGTAGTCATATATAACTTGGGCTACTAGAAAAACATTGAAAAGAAAACTGTTTAGAGAAAATATATTTGTATCTATCTGCAAAAATATGGTAGGATTTTAAAACATTTTTACATGCTTCTAGAAACTCCTACCCCCATCCCTCATCTTCTGAGAAAGATAGTAACATGAGTCTGCCTTCAAAAATTGACTTTTAAAGACCCAGGATTTATTTTAGGCTGAAATAAAATGTTGACCAAAATAGTACATCCTTAGACTCCTTGTCTGACCTATAACCACAATCATTATCTTTTTTTCTGTCCAATGACATATCACAACATTCTTTTTTGATTTGGATCTCTGCAGGTCTTTGAAGCTGGAAATTGTTTACAACTCCTGTTTAGGGCAGGAGAAAGTCAGGGTTGGAAAAAAAGTTAGAATTCATCTAGTCAGATCCCCATTCCACACTTGAATTCCCTTCACAAAATCCCCTCTTGCTCCATTATGTGCCCATGCCAGCTACTCCAGTCTGTGTGAATGAGGCAAAGAGCACGGAGCAGAGAAACAGCAGGAAGGAGAGCTGTGGCAATCCTCACACCCTAAAATCTCACTAAGTTTTATATGCCTCTCTACCACAATAGAAAAAAAAGTCAATTAAAGATTGCTTTATAAAAGGCCTTGCTTTCTGAATGGGACTTCTGTAAGTAATAAACTTACACACATGTTGGAACATTTATGAGAATGAATCATTCCTAAATTATCAGCTCATATTATCATATAAATGATCACTCTTGCTTTCTCTCCCAATAGTACTATAATCTCTAATAAAGCAGTTTATACATGTTTTAAGCAATACTACAGTACCCCAGAAAACTAACATTATATTGCTTTAATAATAAAAATGCAAAATTATTTCAGGCAACTTTCATTGGATGCCCAAATCTCTGGATCAAGTCCCATTTAGTCCACCCTACATCTGTATGGAAAACAAGTCAGACTGACCCCTAAATATGGTATTATATGAAGTGTACCAGGCTTGGTATATTCAAAGACCCAGATCAAATTGCTGCTTATGAAATCTGCTCCCAGTCTCTGACTCTCTCCTCTTCCTAATCCTAAAAGCTTCTCCTATAAGAATTTGGGTCTCTAGAAGAGAAAATAAGTGGAAAATAATGATCCTACCTTTGACGCATGGTGGCCATGATATGGACAATTAAAAAGAAGTTCTCTACTATAGTGAAAAGGATGGTTAATGTAATAGTTTGGACTTAAGTGATGCAGATGGGCTCTGTGGAACAACAACAACAAAAAAGAAGGGCTTCCCTGGTGGCGCAGTGGTTGAGAGTCCGCCTGCCGATGCAGGGGACACGGGTTCGTGCCCCGATCCCAGAAGATCCCACATGCCGCGGAGCGGCTGGGCCCGCGAGCCATGGCTGCGGAGCCTGTGCTCCACAACGGGAGAGGCCACAGCAGTGAGAGGCCCGCGTACAGCAAAAAAAAAAAAAAAAAAAAGAAATGAGCCTTAGGGGGGAAAACAGGCCTTCATAAATTTCATCATGCATCATGTGGTACAAAAGAGCCACTGAAATTGGAGCTTGTACAAGTGTATTATGGTGATGACGTTTTCAACAAGTTCTGCCAAAGTCTTAAAACCACAAGCACTTTTAGAGTTGATAATTGTCTGGAGAGATAATCTGCTTTCTGTTCACTGAAATGTAAGTGAAGGAAAGAGGATCCTGTTCAGAGAGTTTTAATTTGCCTGAAAGCCTTAATCAGATGATGGATTTTCTTCTGTGGACCCCTCTCATAGTCTGTCAAGAAGAGCCCTGCTGCTAAATCTGAAAATGTTGGCAGACAGACACTCCTTGTTAGAAGTAAGAACAGTGGTGGGTACACACAAATACAGTATATAAACAATGGCTTTGCCTCAGATAGTTTCTGTTTGTTTGTTTTTTGAGGACGATGGAGGGAGATATTTGAAATCTTTTGCCAGTGCAAAACAACAGATGTAATAATGAACTTACCCTTTTATCAAGAGAGTGTATTTGAGTAGGTCCTGCTTACTTGATATTAATATAATAAAAATTTGACTATTCAGTCCCAAATCAAGAAATAGGGATGATTTTTCAATACAAACTTTGGTTCTTGGAGAGGGAAGGAGGGAGAGAGAACATACGTTACATTGAACAGGCTTTCTCCTGTAACATCAGAACAACTATTACCTGAGGCAATGTCTCCCACTAAGCCTCACCAATTTATCTTAGCCTATAAATGTAAGAATCCTTTACTACTTGAAACTTGGACCAATTTCTCATTCTTGCTCAGGGATTTTTATGGTGAGCAGTGGACTACTCTGCTGCCATTAACCTTGTCTGTTGCCTGGGATGTAAAAACCATGAGCTTACCCCTTTCAACACCTTCTTGAAGCAGAGGTGTTAACCCCATCAGCCAGGACAAACTCTTGGTTAGCTGCCCTTTTTTCCCCTGTATATCTCCTTCGTTAGTTGCCTGGTAGAAGTTGGACATTACAGAATATCACAAAAATAACACTATTTCTGGTTAAATAATTTATTTCAACCAGGTTTACCTGGCTGCTGAGAGCAGATGATTTAGTCTAGAGCTTCATAGACCCCAGGTTTCTACCCTCCTCTTGCCATAGTTTCACTTTCAGGCCATGAGAGCAGATAATTATAATACTATGGAGGGCAGTGAATAGCCTGCTATGGGAACTCAAAGAAGGGAGCCACTATCTCTGCCTCGTTTCTTCCTTCCTGTTTTAGTGTTTCAGTCTTCTGAGTGCTTTTATGTGCATTATCTCATTTGTTCCTCAAAGCCCTGTGAAGAGAGCAGGATATAGATTATTCCCATTCTTATAAATGAGACTTCTGAGGCTCAGAAAGGTTAAGTAGCTTTCCAGGATTACACAGCTAGTAAATTTAGTCTTGAGAAGGAAATTTATCTTCTGCTTCCAAATTCTATCCTCTTGAGGTCATCATGGTGAAAGCTCTAATGAAAGGCAAATTATTATTGTTCTAACATTTTGTGACGCAGTCGTATTTGAAAATAATACTTCAGATTTCTGAACTGAGTCTTTATGATCACAGATACCATCTCCAACTACTGAATTAAATAATATTTTTGATAAGTTCTCAGCCAAAAAGAGACTGAAACTTACCATTATTGAGTTTCCTTTTTATATTTGTATAACTTAATTCCAGCTTAGATGAGAAACTAAGATTTAGTCAATGATTAGTATAGGATTAGCCAAAGAATATAATGTAATTGCTTACACTACTTTGTGAAATGCAAATAGATGGATCATATTTTAAACAGTCAATTATCCTGTCAGTATAATAGCAATTTTTATAAGAATGTTTTTGTTTCTGAAACATGTATTCTAATAGGTATTAATAACTCTAAGGCAGCCACTTCATCCATCAAGTAAATAATGTTCACTTTAAGACAGTTCACTTAAAGTTCTAAACCATATATTATACTGAACTCAGAGCACATTATTTCTCTTTCCTCCTATTATCAATTGTACATATAGAAAATTATTCCATCTTGAAAGAGGACTAAGATCATTGAGTTCTTATTTTGTACCCCAAATTTTATATACATCATCTCTTTAAATCATAAATTTTACCATTGAGAAACCGAGTTTCAGAAAAGTTAAATAACTTGCTTATGGCCACTCAACTATTTAGTGGTAAAAATAATATTTAATCCAGGTCTTTTCTCTGCACCAAGAGAAACTATTGTTTATGTCTTATAAATGTACATATAAACAAAATCATATAAAAAGTCCTCTATTTCTGGAAGATCTAAAGGAGACATAGAAAAATGATAAAGAAGAAAACATCATTCTGCAGAGGAAAGTTCGGTGTAAATTAACTTGAAGGGGTATTAGTGATGGATGTGGGAGGAGGTCATTTGAAAAAAGTGACCTATTGAATGATTTCCACCTGTATTTGCAAAACTGAATAATCCATGATCTGGTGAGTGCATGATCATGCCTATAATAAGAAAGCAATTCAAATATTTTAGTCATGCTACTCATCTGATTTATATGAGCTTAGGGTGACAGAGAAAAGCTGGCAGAATTTGAGAATATGACCTCTAAATTGGGGGAAAACTTCTGACCAAAAATTTACATTTTTATGAGATACAGCTGTGGAAATTACAAACTCGGAAGTTGTTACTTAAAATATTTCTTTCCTCAAATATATATGTATATAAATATTTCTGAAATATTTATATTTCTGGTTATATTTGCATTATAACCCACACAATGTCCACAACATTTCTGAAGAATCTCCCATATTGTTATATGAATTTGTAAGTAAATGATCAAAAAAGAATACTTAAAATAGGCATTCAATTATAAAATTAGTGAACTAGGTGCTAGATCCATTTCTTTTAGTTTTTTCAAGCTTTTGTTTAGATTTTATTTTTCAAAATCATAACCTTTCATACTATGTCTAAATGAGGTTCTTCAGATTTCGTGATTGCCTTTCTTACTATGTAAGTGGTGTTCAGAGGACTGAGTCTGGAGTGAAAAAGGTCATTCATTATCCAAAGGATCCATATTTGCCTCAAAACACTGGAGTTTCCCTTTGTTTCATCTTGCTATTTTATCAATATTTTTAAAGATGCAGAACTGAAGAGGGGGTATGAAAAGTGTATCAGCAACAAAAATGCACAAGATTACAAGTCTTGTTCAAGGGCAGAAGAGATGGCACTAGAATTTTGCTTAAGATGAATAAATCTCCTTTTCTATTCTCATTAGGTATAAGGTTCTAAGTAACTATATCATTATATACTGAGGTCATATGTTTGAGATCCTTGGTAATCCTTCATTAATATTAGTTAGAACAGGGTACAGGAAGGACCAGATAAGGTAACATTTCATCTTCAGATGGTTGTGCCCTTGAAAAAAATCAAGAGTTTCTGTTTTATTAGCTACCTGTATGTTTCCTTAGAATACCCATCTGTTAAACGGGTATTCATGCATTTATTGATCATTCGGTAAACATTTATTGAGCACCTGCAATATTTTGCTATGTATTGTGCTAAGAACAGGGGCAATAAGATAAAACATGGAAGGATACACACAAACAACTGAGGACAAAATCCTGTGACAGGTGCCAACATAGAACCTCATAGTTAACTCGAATCTAGATATGCACAAAGGAGAGAATCATCAACCCTGTTTTGTGGAGGAGCAGGAAGATGCTCAAGGAGTTTTACAGATGCTTGAACTGGGTTTGAAGAAAGAGTAGAGTTTTCAGATAGAAAAGGCACAAAAAGACCTTTTAGAAAGAAGGGAGATTATAGGAAAAGGCATGGTGATGTAAAATGCTATGGACTATCCTGGGTAACTGCAAAGTTGTTCATTTTAGCTGGAAAGAGAAAGGAGAGCATTGGAGAAGGGGTTTGGAGAGGAAAGGATGATTAGTTCATGGCTGGGTGGAAGATCATCCTAAGGAGTTTATTCTTTATCCTGAGGACAATAGAGAGCCATTGGGAAGTTTTAGAAATGGAAAGCGAGACCAGAGTTTCACAATGTGAAAGTTAATTTGGTGGGAGCAAAACTGTGATAGGGAGATGATTACTCAAGTTGATGCATGTTGTCAGAGCATTTAAGAGCAAATATTGCAAGTGAAATGGTATTTTACTATGAATTGCTATTATTATTGTTCACACATATAGCAATTTTAAAGATCAAAAATTAAGCATTATTGGCTAAAACATGTTTGAGCACATGATTAAATACCATTCCAGAAAGCACACTATGTCTACTGTCCACCTGTCTATTCTTATCTTCACTTCAGCACTAGAAAATAAAGTGAAGATGCACTGCAGAATATGTGAACACATGAAAAGAGAGGCAAGTGGAGGAGGTGTGTCTGATATGTGTGTCCGTAGGTACGTGAGGAATAGTGGTGTAGAATAGGGCTTGAGTCGGTGGAACTGACTTTGTTATGTGACTTTGAGAAGTTAATTGATTTCTCTGAGTTTGTTCATCCTTAAAATGGGGTAACTGATTCCGGCCTTGATTTTTTTATATGGTTACGTAAGAATCCATTGAGATAATGTCTCAAGTACAGAAGTGCTTAATTTATGCATGCTTGCAAAACAAGGTATTCCTGAAGAATACCAATAGCAAGAGATCATAAACATTATCAGAGACTCTTTCTTCAAAATGCTTAAGTACAAATATCTACTCTAGAAACTAACTTACTATCTTAGGTTTACCCCTGTCTGATCTGTTTTCCCTCTAGAAATTGATGTACAAATGTAAGAATTTTTATGACCGATGGCAAAAATTTTACCACTATGAATGTTACCATGATTATTTCTTCAAGCAACTAGGACATTTTCTAGGACTAGTTGCATGGAATATATACTAAGGAAGGGTGACTGGGTCAGGGCACATGGTTTCTTTTTAATTACTTTCTTAAAAAGGGAAATAGTTTAGTGCAGAGGAAAGAGAATTTCAGGTGGAATCATATCACTTGTTTGTTTAACTGGCTCAGTTAGGCTACGAAATTATATCCACAGGGAAAATGTAGATACACATATCCACTCAGTTCACCTCACTTACAAACTTTCCTTCAACATTCAATCACCAAATATTTACTTAACACATTATTAGAGGTTGCCTGGGAAGATACATTAGCAACATCAGAATTGGAACTTCAAGGTATTTGAAATTCTGGGAAACTCGAAAGCTTAGCCATTTTTTGTGCTCTGTTTATCTGTAAAGCAATTACTATGGTAGGATCATATAGAACTGACGAGAGCCCAAGAGAAGAGAACTGTTGTGCTCAAATCAGTTACCTTTGTCAAGGGCTGAATGAACTGGCTTGTTCTGTTTGAGGGAACTGAAATGAGTATATGTAGATCTCACCATGATGAAAAAGAAAGTGTCTGCAGAATACGGAGTATTAAAAAGAATTTTATTTATCTCCTTCATTTTATTTTATTTTAATTTTAAAAACATCTTTATTGGAATATAATTGCTGTACATGGTGTATTAGTTTCTGCTATATAACAAAGTGAATCAGCTATACGTATACATATATCCCCATATCCCCTCCCTCTTGCGTCTCCTTCCCACCCTCCCTATCCTACCCCTCTAGGTGGTCACAAAGCACTGAGCTGATCTCCCTGTGCTATGCGGCTGCTTCCCACTAGCTTTATATTTTACATTTGGTAGTGTATATATGTCCATGCCACTCTCTCACTTCGTCTCAGCTTACCCTTCCCATCCCAGTGTCCTAAAGTCCATTCTCTACATCTACGTCTTTATTCCTGTCCTGTCCCTACGTTCTTCAGAACCATTTTTTTTAAGATTCCATATATATGTGTTACCATATGGTATTTGTTTTTCTCTTTCTGACTTACTTCACTCTGTATGATAGACTCTAGGTCCATCCGCCTGACTACAGATAACTCAATTTCATTTCCTTTTATGGCTGAGTAATATTCCATTGTATATATGTGCCACATCTTCTTTATCCATTCTTCTGTCAATGGACACTTAGGTTGCTTCCATGTCCTGGCTATTGTAAATAGAGCTGCAATGAACATTGGGGTGTATGACACTTTTTGAATTATGGTTTTCTCAGGTTATATGCCCAGTAGTGGGATTGCTGGGTCATATGGTAGTTCTGTTTTTAGTTTTTTAAGGAACCTCCATAATGTTCTCCATAGTGGCTGTATCAATTTACATTCCCACCAACAATGCAAGAGGGTTCCCTTTTCTACACATCCTCTCCAGCATTTATTGTAGACTTTTTGATGACTGCCATTCTGACCGGTGTGAGGTAATACCTCATTGTAGTTTTGATTTGCATTTCTCTAATGATTAATGATGTTGATCATCCTTTCATATGTTTGTTGGCAATCTGTATATCTTCTTTAGAGAAAAGTCTGTTTAGGTCTTCTGCCCATTTTTGGATTGGGTTGTTTGTTTTTTTGATATTGAGCTGCATGTGCTGCTTGTATATTTTGGAGATTAATCCTTTGTCAGTTGCTTCATCTGCAAATATTTTCTCCCATTCTGAGGGTTGTCTTTTTGTCTTGTTTATGGTTTCCTTTGATGTGCAAAAGCTTTGAAGTTTCATTAGGTCCCATTTGTTTATTTTTGTTTTTATTTCCATTTCTCTAGGAGGTGGGTCAAAAAGGATCTTGCTGTGATTTATATCGTAGAGTGTTCTGCCTATCTTGTCCTCTAAGGGTTTTATAGTGTCTGGCCTTACATTTAGGTCTTTAATCCATTTTGGGTTTATTTTTCTGTATGGTGTTAGGAAGTGTTCTAATTTCATTCCTTTACATGTAGCTGTCCAGTTTTCCTAGCACCACTTATTGAAGAGGCTGTCTTTTCTCCATTGTATATTCTTGCCTCCTTTATCAAAGGTAAGGTGACCATATGTGCATGTGTTTACCTCTGGGCTTTCTATCCTGTTCCATTGATCTATATTTCTGTTTTTTGTGCCAGTACCATACTGTCTTGATTATTGTCGCTTTGTAGTATAGTCTGAAGTCAGGGAGCCTGATTCCTCCAGTTCCATTTTTCTTTCTCAAGATTGCTTTTGCTCTTCAGGGTCTTTTGTGTTTCCATACAAATTATGACATTTTTTGTTCTAGTTCTGTGAAAAATGCCATTGGTTCTTTGATAGGCATTGCATTGAATCTGTAGATTGCTTTGCGTAGTATAGTCATTTTCACAATGTTGATCCTTCCAATCCAGGAACATGGCATATCTCACTCCATCTTTTTTTTATCATCTTTAATTTCTTTCATCAGTATCTTATAGTTTTCTGCATATAGTTCTTTTGTCTCCTTAGATAGGTTTATTCCTAGGTATTTTATTCTTTATGTTGCAGTGGTAAATGGGAGTGTTTCCTTAATTTCTATGTCAGAGTTTTCATCATTAGTGTATAGGAATGCAAGAGATTTCTGTGCATTAACTTTGTAACCTGCTACTTTACCAAATTCATTGATTAGCTGTAGTAGTTTTCTGGTAGCATCTTTCGGATTTTCTATGTATAGTATCATGTCATCTGCAAAGAGTGACTATTTTACTTCTTCTTTTCTTATTTGGATTCTTTTTATTTCTTTTTCTTCTCTGATTGCTGTGGCTAAAACTTCCAAAATTATGTTGAATAATAGTGGTGAGAGTGGGCAACCTTGTGTTGTTCCTGATCTTAGTGTCAATGGTTTCAGTTTTTCACGATTGAGAATGATGTTGGCTGTGGGTTCGTCATGTATGGCCTTTATCATGTTGATGTAAGTTCCCTCTATGCCTACTTTCTGGAGGGTTTTTATCATAAATGGTGTTGAATTTTGTCAAAAGCTTCTTCTGCAACTATTGAGTTTATCATATAGTTTTTATCCTTCAATTTGTTAATGTGGTTTATCACATTGATTGATTTGCATATATTGAAGAATCTTTGCATTCCTGGGATAAACGCCACTTGGTCATGGTGTATGATCCTTTTAACATGCTGTTGGATTCTGTTTGCTAGTATTTTATTGAGGATTTTTGCATCTATGTTCATCAGTGATATTGGCCTGTAGTTTTCTTTTTTTGTGACATATTTGTCTGGTTTTGGTATCAGGGTGATGCTGGCCTTGTACAATGAGATTGGGAGTGTTCCTTCCTCTACTATATTTTGGAAGAGTTTGAGAGGGATAGGTGTTAGCTCTTCTCTAAATGTTTGATAGAATTCACCAGTGAAGCCATCTGGTCCTGGGGTTTTGTTTGTTGGAAGATTTTTAATCACAGTTTCAATTTCAGTGCTTATGATTGGTCTGTTTATACTTTCTATTTCTTCCTGGTCCGTCTCAGAAGGTTGTGCTTTTCTAAGAATTTGTCCATTTCTTCCAAGTTGTCCATTTTATTGGCATAGAGTTTCTTGTAGTAATCTCTCATGATCCTCTGTATTTCTGCAGTGTCAGTTGTTACTTTTCTTTTTTCATTTCTAATTCTATTGACTTGAGCCTTCTCCCTTTTTATCTTGATGAGTCTGGCTAGTGGTTTATCAATTTTGTTTATCTTGTCATAGAACCAGTTTTTAGTTTTATTGATATTTGCTATCATTTCCTTAATTTCTTTTTCATTTATTTCTGTTCTGATCTTTATGATTTCTTTCCTACTGCTAACTTTGGGGTTCTTCTGTTCTTCTCTCTCTAATTGCTTTAGGTGTAAGGTTAGGTTGTTTATTTGAAATTTTTCTTGTTTCTTGAGGTAGGATTGTACTGCTATAAACATCCCTCTTAGAACTGCTTTTGCTACATCCCATAGGTTTTGCATCATTGTGTTTTCATTGTCATTTGTTTCTAGGTATTTTTTGATTTCCTCTTTGATTTCTTCAGCGATCTCTTGGTTATTTAATAGTGTATTGTTTAGCCTTCATGCATTTGTATTTTTTACAGTTTTTTCCTGTAATTGATATCTAGTCTTATAGCATTGTGTTCGGAAAAGGTACTTGATCTCATTTCAGTTTTCTTAAATTTACCAAGGCTTGACTTGTGACCCAAGATATGATCTATCCTGGAGACTGTTTCATGAGCACTTGAGAAGGAAGTGTATTCTGTTGTGTTTGGATGGAATGTCCTATAAATATCAATTAAGTCCATCTTGTTTTATGTGTCATTTAAAGCTTGTGTTTCCTTATTTATTTTCATTTTGGATGATCTGTCCATTGGTGAAAGTGGGGTGTTAAAGTCCCCTACTATGATTGTGTTACTGTCGATTTCCCCTTTTATGGCTGTTAGCATTTCCCTCATGTATTGAGGTGCTCCTATGTTGGGTGCATAAATATTTACAATTGTTATACATCTTCTTCTTGGATTGATCCCTTGATCATTATGTAGTGTCCTTCTTTGTCTCTTGTAATAGTCTTTGTTTTAAAGTCTCTTCTGTCTGATATGAGAATTGCTACTCCAGCTTTCTCTTGATTTCCATTTGCATGGAATATCTTTTTGCATCCCCTCACTTTCAGTCTGTATGTTTCCCTAGGTCTGAAGTGTGTCTTGTAGACAACATATATACAGTACTTGTTTTCATATCCATTTAGCCAGTCTTTGTCTTTTGGTTGGAGCATTTAATCCATTTACATTTAAGGTAATTATTGATACATAAGTTCCTATTACCATTTTCTTAATTGTTTTGGGTTTGATATTGTAGGTCTTTTCCTTCTCTTGTGTTTCCTGCCTAGAGAAGTTTCTTTAGCATTTGTTGTAAAGCTGGTTTTGTGATGCTGAATTCTCTTAGCTTTTGCTTATCTGTAAAGGTTTTAATTTCTCCGTTGAATCTGAATGAGATCATTGCTCAACAGAGTAATCTTGGTTGTAGGTTTTCCCTTTCTTGGTTGTAGGTTTTTTCCATTTTAAATATGTGCCACACCCTTCTGACCACACCCTTCTGGCTTGCAGAGTTTCTGCTGAAAGATCAACTGTTAACCTTATGGAGATTCCCTTGTATGTTATTTGTTGCTTTTCCCTTGCTGCTTTTAATTTTTTTCTTTGTATTTAATTTTTGATAGGTTGATTAATATGTGTCTTGGCATGTTTATCCTTGGATTTATCCTGTATGGGACTCTCTGTGCTTCCTGGACTTGATTGACTTTTCCTTTCCCATATTAGGGAATTGTTTGACTATAATCTCTTCAAATATTTTCTCAGTCCTTTTCTTTTTCTCTTCTTCTTCTGGGACCCCTAAAATTCACATGTTGATGCCTTTAATGTTGTCCCAGAGGTCTCTGAGACTGTCCTTAGTTCTTTTCATTCTCTTTTCTTTATTCTGTTCTGCAGTGGTTATTTCCACTATTTTATTTTCCAGGTCACTTATCCTTTCTTCTGCCTCAGTTATTCTGCTATTGATCCTTGTAGAGAATTTTTAATTTCATTTATTGTGTTGTTCATCATTGTTTGTTTGCTCTTTAGTTTTTCTGTGTCCTTGTTAAATGTTTCTTTTATTTTCTGCATTCTATTTCCAAGATTTTGGATAATCTTTACTATCATTACTCTGAATTCTTTTTCAGGTAGACTGCCTATTTCCTCTTCATTTGTTTGGTCTGGTGGGTTTTTACCTCGCTCCCTCATCTGCTGTGTATTTCTCTGTCTTCTCATTTTGCTTAACTTACTGTGTTTGGGGTCTCCCTTTTGCATGCTGCCGGTTCATAGTTCCTGTTTTTTCTGGTGTCTGCCCCCAGTGAGTCAAGTTGGTTCAGTGGGTTGTGTATGCTTCCTGGTGGAGGGGACTGGTGCCTGTGTTCTGATGGATGAGGCTGAATCTTGTCTTTCTGGTGGGCAGGACCGCGTCCAGTGGTGTGTTTTGGGATGTCTGTGCTCTTATTATGATTTTAGGCAGCTTCTCTGCTAATGGATGGGATTGTGCTCCTGTCTTGCTAGTTGTTTGGCATGGGGTGTCCAGCACTGGAACTTGCTGGTCATCGAGTGGAGCTGGCTTAGCGTTGAGATGGAGATCTCTGGGAGAGCTTTTGCCAATTGATATTACATTGGGCTGGGCAGTCTGTGGTGGACTAATGTCCTTACCTTGGCTCTGCCACCTCAGAGGCTCAGGCCTGACACCTGGTTGGAGCACCAAGACCCTGTCAGCCACACAGCTGCTAGTGTTGGAGGGTCTCCTTGCAGAAGTGGGGGGCAGCTGTGGCTCATGGTGGGGGCAAGGACGCTGGCAGCAGAAGTTCTGGGAAGCACTCATTGGCATGAGCCCTCCCAGCGTCCACCATTAGCCCCACCTAAGAGCCTGTAGCCTCCAGTTCTTCTTCATTTTAGAATCTGAAGATTTGAAACTCCAACCAATAGTGTACCAAGACTGCTCAGTTTCTGGCCAGTAGATGGCTCTCTCTTTTTTTTTTTTAACTTTTTTTTTTTTTTTTTTTTAGTGAGGATGCTGTCCAATGTACTGAATTGAGAGGTTCTGAGTAGCCTATATCATAAATATAATTGAAATAATGGAACTTGTGTCTTTGAGGCTGCCTCCTCCCTAGTTATATGACCTTGAATGGAGAGACATAATGAATTTTTTAAGTGGATCTTCCTTGTCTTTATAATTATGATGTAAGCTCATTGAGGCCTCCTTTCATGCCTGCACATTTACGTAGACTTTTCCTTCTGCCCTTATTTCTCATCTATGCTGCAAATTGATGATAAAGCTTGTGTTAGATCTAAATTATCTGATTGTAGGCAATGCTGACACATTTCACTGCATAACACGCTTTTCCAATTCTTATATAATACTATTAAGCATCTACCATAAGAAAAAAACTGGGTTTACTTTATTTTATAACTGTAATTTATATCTTTTTCCAATCCACATTATCTAAATTATTAGATGCCATCTATATTTTAGATAATGCTAGTTAAAAGAAGAGCTACAGAAAAATACTTTAGGAGTAAAATTATAACCTACACATATGTATATGGTGCAACTAAAAAATTAGAAAAAATGAAATTGTAATAAATTTGAGATTATATTTAAAAGACAGTAGGGTCTCAGTGTTTTAAAAGCATCTGGTTAATTTGTGGAGGGCAACAGAAGAGATATGGTGTTATGGAAGGAGCAAAAAATATTTAAATCAGAAGACAGCTAGCTTTCTCTCTTGGGAAAAACACTTGAAGTCTGAATTTCAGTTTCTCAATCTGCAAAGTGATAAAAATATTATATCTACTTTATAAATTTGTTGAATGGTTACACCCTGTGTGATGATATAGGTGAAACTTTTGTGTAACTTGTAAGAGAGCATACCTTTTTGGTCACAGCCCTTTTTTTTCTTGGCAGAGTCCATGAATTCTATTATTTATTTCCTCCTCCTTTTGTAAAAAATAAAATTACCATGTTTCATATGTCCCTTGACAGCATTTCTTTGTGAGGAGGTTTTTGCTGTTGTAGCTGGTGCTTTTTGCTCTCTTTCCACTTACTCTTTGCTTTAGAATCAACTGTTCAGGCTTTTCCCTTCCATGGTGGCTCTTGACAATTAAGTGGACACGAACTGAGGGATTAAACCTTTGTTATGCTGAGTTATGAAAAGGCATCATTACTATTGATCACTGTCCAGAGAGAGCTTGGCAATATCTTAATTACAGTGAGCTTCTATTGCTGTAATGTTCATCTTAATGAGACTTGACTATATGGTCTTATCTTTACTGAAATATTTTCACATTTTTTCCACTCACTTTTTCCTTTCTCAGGCTAAATAAAAAATCACTTTTAGGAGCATTTGTCTTTTTTTTGGGGGGGGGGCAGGGCATGGTGAGTGATTTAAAAATGATGTATAAAGCATGGTCCTCCTTTAGAGGGTTATAATTTGCCTCCTTAACATAATTTTAAATACATGATAACCAGAAAGCCTTAAGAGAGAAGCTTAGAAATAAAATTTTAGAAAAATAGGTGATGGAACTTTCAAGGTGGTGATGGCTTGTAAGGTGCTGAAAATATATTCAGAGTATTGGCCACAAACCAATTCATTCTGAGTATTAAGAGAAACATCATCTATAGAAGAAAGAGCCAGTATAGATCAGATTAGGTGTGATAACTAACAAAAAGGAAAGCAGATGGGGATACATTCCAGGTATCTTGCTCAATGCCAGGAACAGGAACAACATTACAATGGCTACTGTAGGAGTTATACTTCCAGGTAGTAACATGGTTATTTTATTTTCAGCCCCTTTATGGTATAAATCAGGAAAAAAGGCAAGCAATAAAAAGATACGAGTTGAAGGAAGCATAGATACAGAAGCAGTCCTGCATGATCTCCTAGGATCACTGAATTTTGAGACAGAAGTTCTGATGTCTTCTACTCTCTGAGAAGGTTAAAGACAATTAAATGTATCCTCTAAATGTTTACATTTATATAATTCTTTACAATTTACAAAGTATTTTATATAAGTTATCCCTGTAAATTAGAGAGTGCCTACAATGTTCAGTGATCCACATTGTGAGGAAAACACATTCCCTATCCTGAGAAAGTGTAAATCTTGAGGAGGTCTGGGGCATGTAAATAACTGACTATAATATTTTGGAGGCTCAAGGAGGGGACCAGCAGAGGATATGAAAATAATTGTAGTAGGGAACTATTTTGACATGTATTATTTTGTTTCTCCTACATCCTACTCTTTTGGAAATTGCTCCTTTCTCTCAACATAGGATGCTAGTAAAACTGTCAATCAAAGGGCACTCCTCCCCCTCCCTCCACAGCTGTAGTCACATGAGCCAGGGTGGCAAATCAAAATGCCCAATCCTCCTAACCATTATGATTGGTCACCATGATCAATGCAGGACCAGTTAAATCCAAGTAGGGTTTACTGGAGTTCCTTTCGAGGTAATTATTTGGATGTTTGAAGAGAGATCCTCTCTGTCTTTCTGAGGGAAAAGTCTGTGTAAGTCTGAAGCTGCTGGTGGCTATCTACTCTTAACACATGGAGAGAAACTTCTGGAAGATGTAGCCAATCCAAAAGAAAGGGAACCAAAAAATGAAGAGAGAACATTTTTGAGCAGCTGGATCTAGCTATGCCAAAGCTAGAAAACTCCTGGCATTTTTACTTAATAAGCCAATACAATTCATATTTGCTTGGATGTGTTTGAGTTGTTTCTGCCATTTAAATCCAAAGTTCTGAATAACACAGAGACTCGATTCTTTTGAACCAAGTCCTAATTTTATCTGCATATCTATCTATCTATCTATCTATCTTCTATCTATCTATCTATCTATCTATCTATCTATCTATCTATCTATCCATCTTAAATAGATCTTAAAGGTTTCACTGAATATTCCAGTTAGGATAAACATACTTATTAGTTCAATAGGTATTCCTTAAGTGTCTTTCAAGCAGTGGGGAGGCACTGGTTATTCTGTTCTTCTCTTCCTTTTCTTCTACCACTCCTCCTAAAAGCTATGAAACATTGTGACTATTAAACTGATTGAATATCCCCATGATCATAGCATAAATGTCATCAGAAAGATTTGTACTCTTTCCAAAAGGAATTCCTTCCTCTCACTTCAGATGCTCAAGATATTACTGGCATTTATAAGTGTATATTTGGAGGGATTCACAATTTGTCTGTGATTTTAATTCAAAAAACAGAGAAGTGTCATGAAAGAAACAGCAGAAATATACTTCCAAGCTAGTGTAGTTACACGTACAGAAGTGTAGTGACTGTTCTAGTTTCAACAACTATTCAACAGTCTTTTAAGTCTGAGATATTTGTGAACTTGCTTTGATCCAGATAAAGGGGAGAAGAAGACAGTATTCTTTCTTTTTGCATTTTGATTATATATCTTTTTGTCTACCTGTGTCTGATTATATTTTGTATTATAAACCAAGTCTTCATATTCATGGCAGGATCCTGTGAGAATTAGGCTTTCCATATGTTAATTTTCTAGATAACTGAAAATTACTCCCTTAAGTGACAAGACTGCTTTATAGCATTAAACTATTTAAAGGGATTTTTTATTTTTATTTATTTATTTTTATTGAACTATAGTTAATTTACAATGTTGTGTTAGTTTCAAGTGTACAGCAATGTGATTCAGTTATACACACACATATATATTGTTTTTCAGATTCTTTTCCATTATAGGTTATTACAAGATACTGAGTAGAGTTCTTTGTGCTACACAGTAGATCCTTGTTGTTCACCTATTTTATGTATAGTAGTGTGTATGTATTAATCCCAAACTCCTAATTTATCTCTCCTTCCCACCCCCTCTATTCACTTTGGTAACCATAAGTTTGTTTTCTATGTCTGTGAGTTTATTTCTGTTTTGTAAATACGTTCATCGATATCGTTTTTTTTTAGATTCCACATATAAGTGATATCATATGATATTTGTTTTTTCTGTATGACTTACTTCACTTAATATGATAATCTCTGGGTCCTTCCATGTTGCTGCAAATGGCATTATTTCATTCTTTTTATGGCTGAGTAGTATTCCATTAGTCTTCTTTATGCATTCATCTATTGATGGACATTTAGGTTGCTTGCATGTCTTGGCTATTGTAAATACTGCTGCTATGAAAACTAGGGCCCATGTATCTTTTTGAATTAGAGTTTTCTCCAAATATATGCCCAGGAGTGGGATTGCAGGATCATATGGTAACTCTATTTTTAGTTTTTTAAGGAACTTCCATACTGTTTTACATAGTAACTGCGCCAATTTACATTCCCACCAACAGTGTAGGAGAGTTCCTTTAAAATGCATTATCTGGGGCTTCCCTGGTGGCACAGTGGTTGAGAGTCCGCCTGCCAATGCAGGGGACACGGGTTTGTGCCCCGGTCTGGGAAGATCCCACATGCCGCAGAGTGGCTAGGCCTGTGAGCCATGGCTGCTGACCCTGCGCATCCAGAGCCTGTGCTCCACAACGGAGAGCAGTGAGAGGCCTGCGTACCTCAAAAAAAAAAAAAAAAAAAAAAAAAAGCATTATCTGTTTCCATGTTTTCTTAAGCAAAGCATAGTAATCATAATATAGCTACTATTTAATATGTGGATTCCATGCGGTGGTCTCTGTGTTAGCCATTTACATACAACATTTCATTTAGACCTACTCCTGTGAGGGAAGAGATACACTACAATCCTCATTTAAGAGAGGAGTAAATTGAGGATCAGAATGGTTAAGTAAAAGCTACAGTAATCAAGACAGTATGGTACTGGGACAAAAAAAGAAATATAGATCAATGGAACAGGATAGAAAGCCCAGAGATAAACCCATGTACATATCATCACCTTATCTGTGATAAAGGAGGCAAGAATATACAATGGAGAAAAGACAGCCCTTCAATAAGTGGTGCTGGGAAAACTGGACAGCTACATGTAAAAGAATGAAATTAGAACACTCCCTAACACCATAAACAAAAATAAACTCAAAATGG
This sequence comes from Mesoplodon mirus, assembly GCF_964341445.2. Classification (NCBI taxonomy): domain Eukaryota; kingdom Metazoa; phylum Chordata; class Mammalia; order Artiodactyla; family Ziphiidae; genus Mesoplodon; species Mesoplodon mirus. The sequence continues at coordinate 51,634,178 of NC_138982.1, forward strand.
ATTAAAGACCTAAATGTAAGGCCAGACACTATAAAATTCTTCGAGAAAAACATAGGCAGAACACTCTATGACCTAAATCACAGCAAGATCCTTTTTGACCCACCTCTTAGAGAAATGGAAATAAAAACAAATATAAACAAATGGGACCTAATGAAACTTCAAAGCTTTTGCACATCAAAGGAAACCATAAACAAGACAAAAAGACAACCCTCAGAATGGGAGAAAATATTTGCAGATGAAGCAAATGTCAAAGGATTAATCTCCAAAATATACAAGCAGCTCATGCAGCTCAATATCAAAAAAACAACCCCATCCAAAAATGGGCAGAAGACCTAAACAGACATTTCTCCAAAGAAAATATACAGATTGTCAACAAACACATGAAAGGATGGTCAACATCACTAATCATTAGAGAAATGCAAATCAAAACTACAATGAGATATCATCTCACACCAGTCAGAATGTCCATCATCAAAAAATCTACAAACAATAAATGCTGGAGAGGGTGTGGAGAAAAAGAAACCCTCTTGTGCTGTTGGTGGGAATGTAAATTGATACAGCCATTATGGAGAACAGTATGGAGGTTCCTTAAAAAACTACAAATAGAACTACCATATGACCCAGCAATCCCACTACTGGGCATATACCCTGAGAAAACCATAATTCAAAAAGAGTCATGTACCAAAATGTTCATAGCAGCCCTATTTACAATAGCCCAGAGATGGAAACAACCTAAGTGTCCATCATCCGATGAATGGATAAAGAAGATGTGGCACATATATACAATGGAATATTACTCAGCCATAAAAAGAAACGAAACTGAGCTATTTGTAATGAGGTGGATAGACCTAGAGTCTGTCATACAGAGTGAAGTAAGTCAGAAAGAGAAAGACAAATACCGTATGCTAACACATATATATGGAATTTAAGGGAAAAAAATGTCATGAAGAACCTAGGGGTAAAACAGGAATAAAGACACAGACCTACTGAGAATGGACTTGAGGATATGGGGAGGGGGAAGGGTAAGCTGTGACAAAGCTAAAGAGAGGCATGGACATATATACACTACCAAACGTAAGGTAGATAGATAGTGGGAAGCAGCCACATAGCACAGGGAGATCAGCTCGGTGCTTTGTGACTGCCTGGAGGGGTGGGATAGGGAGGGTGGGAGGGAGGGAGACGCAAGAGGGAAGGGATGTGGGAACAGATGTATATGTATGACTGATTCACATTGTTATAAAGCAGAAACTAATAAAAAAAAAAAACTAAAAATAGAACTACCATACGACCCAGCAATCCCACCCCTGGGCATATACTCTGAGAAAACCATAATTCAAAGAGAGTCATGTACCACAGTGTTCATTGCAGCTGTATTTGCAATAGCCAGGACATGGAAGCAACCTAAGTGTCCATCAACAGATGAATGGATAAAGAAGGTGTGGCACATATATACAATGGACTATTACTCAGCCATGAAAAGAAATGAAATTGAGTTATCTGTAGTGAGGTGGGTGGACCTAGAGTCTGTCATACAGAGTGAAGTAAGTCAGAAAGAGAAAAATAAATACCGTATGCTAACACATATATATGGAATTAAAAAAAAAAAGGTTCTGATGAACCTAGGAGCAGGACAGGAATAAAGACACAGACGTAGAGAATGGACTTGAGGGGAGGGGGAAGGGTAATCTGAGATGAAGTGAGAGAGTGGCATGGACATATATACACAACCAAATGTAAAATAGCTAGCTAGTGGGAAGCAGCCACATTGCCCAGGGAGATCAGCTTGATGCTTTGTGACCATGTAGAGGGGTGGGATAGGGAGGGTGGGAGGGAGATGCAAGAGGGAGGGGATATGGGGATATATGTAAACGCATAGCTGATTCACTTTGTTATACAGCAGCAAGTAACACAACAATGTAAAGCAATTACACTCCAATAAAGATGTTAAAAAAAAAAAAAAGAATGGTTAAGTAACTTAGCCAAGCTCACAAAAACCAGAGGAGGTGGAGCTGGGATTTGAACTCAGATCTGTCTGACTCCATGGCTGCTATTCTATAATGCCATCATTGAGAACACAAGGTGTGTGCTTTGCAAAGAGAAAATAATGCTCTCCCTGGCTTCAAATACTCTAAACCATTTGTTCTGATGCAAATGGCCTTATTCTGCTCTTTCTTTTGAACTATGTCTGCCTTTTATAATTTTCACTATATTTTCTCCCTTATTGTCAGAATGGTAACTGTAACTTTGCGATTGTAAGTAGGCCTGGCTGTAGCAAAATGTGTCCTTCATTTCAGTAAATAGCTTTTTAGCTGCTTTAAACCTAAGTAATTTTTCTCTGATAAGCGATTTCAGGTCCTTTGTGAGGCCATGTGGAGGCAATGATGATGATAGTAATGATAATAATATAGGGATTATTTATTGAATATCTTCTATAAGCCTCCAGATGTATTACATATGTGGTCTACTTAATCCTCACTTTAGACACTTCTATTGATTACTCAGGGCTTTTTCCCCTTATTTTCTAAGTCTCAGGTAAATTTCAAACAGATGCTAAGTGAGGTACTTAGACATATTACATATATATGTGTTATATGTATAATATATATATTCACATATATGCATACTCAGGAGCTCTAACATACTTACACTGACCTTTTTGCCTTGAGTCAAATATTGGCAGGGATAAAAATGGGAATGAGAAAACCCAGAACAGTGATATGCCAAGGACACCTTTGATAGAGTCACCATGTGCTGCTTGGGAAATGATTTAACTATTTTGTTAAGTGCTAAAAGGTGTGAAAGCATCTTATTAATTCATATGATTACACATTATTATGTATCCTCAGTACCTAGAGCTACAAGAGGCAGGAAGTTTATCTTTAAATGAATGCTTCTCAATTATACTAACACCGATGTGTTTTGTTGTTATTATTCACTTGGAGCGATTAGGTGTAATCTGTAGAATATGAATACGTATCTTAAAGCACAAAGCTGCTTGACAACTTTTTGCAAAGTTTGAATTGTAAATGTATCTTTAGTAAATTATTTTTGCTGAAATATCTTCAACTGAGCAACATGGAAAGACTCAATGTATTGTTATTTGGATATTTTAGGGGAAATGCACATAAGGGAAGGAAAGACCCCTAAAGGGCATCTAGTTCATTCAACAATCTTTGGATGCTTCAATTTATTCTCATGATATTCCCCTGCCAGTAAGAGTCCATCCTGCTAAAGAGATTATTCATTATCACTTTGTTTAATCCACTCTAACTATTCTTGGAACTTTGGGAATATTTTTTAGTTTCTTATACTCATGTTCTACTCTGTTTGGGTTGTCTTGTTTCAGGGTTCTGTACCTCATTAATGATTATAGTAATCAGGGTTGTTAAATATTGTGGTATTTCTAAAAATCTAACTCTTCTGCCGGCCATGGGATTTATACTCTGACAGTGTGATTTACTAGTATCCTGATTTTCAGTATGATACTATCTGAGAAAAGACAGAGGAGATGCTAAAGTTTTAAATTTGGAGTTATAAACATGATAAATAGAGTATGTGGAAGTGGTGTAATCAGTGATAACTATGTGTACCTGATCATGTCTGCCCAGGTAATTTAATACTTGGGACTGCTGTAAAGAGCTGCACTCTTGGGAAAACAGACTGATGTGACACAGCACTGTTTTGTATAAATCTTCATGTCTAGAAACGTGTATTCATTTTTTGGCAGGAAAATGTGTTTATGTTTGCTGCCGTGGCCTCTGTCCATGCTTTAACTGATTTTCCTTGGAAAGTTTTTGCCTTCTCTATCAGGTGGTTCTACTTTTCATCATTTGCTGCCCTAGATAGAGTAAACACATTTCAGGGGAGAAACTCCCAAACTGTAAACTTAGAAGTAGATCCTGGAGGAAGCACTGTGCAGAGTCCTAACTGCCAGTGGCTGCTTGTGTGATTTTGCGTTCATTATGACTTTCCATCTTTTTTCAGTGGAACAACACATATCTGTTTAAAGTAGTTTAAATAATACAGAAGAGCAGAAAGTAGAAAGTGGTCTCTTCCATCCCAGCTCCTCACTTTTATTCTCTAGGTATAACTACAGTCAATCACTTGGCAGGTGCTATTCCAGGCCTTTTATTATGTACATACAGATGTATAGTACTTTATCAATAAAAAGTTGATTTGCTACATGTAGTATTTTTTACTTCATCTGTTTCAATCTTTTTATTGGATTCAAAGTATTCTAGAATATAGGTATATAGTAGTTATTTTACTGAAGAACCTTTAGGCTGTCTCCAGACAGTAAGTGTCCACCCTGCTAAAGAGATAATTACAATCATGTAATTATCTCTTAATAATTAATAATAATTATTTTTATTATTAATCTGTAATTATTATATAATCTGTATCATTATATAATCTGTAATTATTATGTAATAATTAATATTACAAATAATGCTGCAGGGGAAACAATTGCACATAATATCCTCATACACTTGTGAAAGTATTCCTGAGAAATAAATGGCTACAAATGGAATTGCTGAGGCAATAATTTTGCTCCTTAAACGTTTTGATAGGTTCTGTTGAATTACTCCCCAAAGAGTTTTTATTGATTTATAATCCAACAAAAGTGTATGAGAGTTGGGCAAGTTTATTAAATTGAGCTCTAATTTTCTTGTGTATAACATGGGACCAATTATCTTTTTCTCAAGGTTAATGTGAGGATTAGATAAAGTAACCCTCATCAGCATCTAGCACTGTACCTGATTGAAAGTGGGTGCTTGGTAAATCTTTATTGCCAGCTTTTTACTTCTCCAACTGCTCCACTTTACACAAAGCAACAATGCATCAACTATTAGTTGGATCCAGATTTTCCACCTCAATTATACGCAGGGTTCTCAGAACTTCATTATTCACACCTACATCAGTACTGAGTTTCTTAAGTCAGAGTTAGTTCTGGTCACTATTGTCCTTACATTGATCATTATCCTTCTATGATACATGGTACCCATCATAATCAGAATTTCAATATTTAACAAGTACTTTGCAGACATCTTAGTCTTCTTGTTGTGACTCAGTTTCCATAGTTTTGGAGTTTTGAGACACGGATTTCTCTTTTGAATGATCCAACATCAGCTTGGTCTGACAAAAAACTATAAGGGAGGCTCTGAGAGATTTGCAGATACTAAATTCTGATGCTTTTCATCATTATGCCTGTGCCAGCTACTCCTTAGTTGGAGGATTCTAGAGGCACTCTGGCAGTTACTTTCGAAAGTCCCCACACTTCCACTGAGACCACCCTTACTTTCTAGGATTGTATATACCTCCCCCATACTTTATTTTTCATGGGGACTTAATTTATAACTTTAGTTGGTTGCCATCTAAAAGCTGGAATGAGTCTTATCTGAGAAGTGAAATGTGATGCAAGACCATTAAGTAGAGGAGAAATGTCTTTCACTTTGTTTATTTTATGCACATTCAATGGAACCCAAGTTTACAAGTTACCCTAGAGAACCATCCAGGTCTGTACACTTGTCTCCAAGAGTGGATGGGCCTTCTATCCCTCAGAATATTGTCCCTCAACCATCCCCATGAGGTGCCCTCCAGTCACCCACCACAGAATTCATTTAAACCTTGAACAACTCTGAATACCAAGTCCATTTACTTAATATAATAGATATTTCTATAGTGCTAACTCTGTGCAGACACTGTGCTGAGTGCTTTACAAATATTAACTCATTTAATCCTTAATGGCTGCCCCCTATTTTCTGGTTTTGCATCTTAAGAGAAGATAAAACATATCTAACACTTTCTTTGTATAACAGCCTTCAAATACTTTGAGGACAATCTCTAGGTTCCCCAGGTGCTACTCTTTTTCAAATTGAAGAATCCAGTTTACTCAGTTGTTTCACATACTGCATGATTGTGAGTTATTTTATATCCTGACCACTCTCCTCTGAATGTCCCGTGACTTGATAATGACTGTTTCAGAGACTGCAAGCTCTCTGGTTCTGGCCCACAAATGTATTTTGCTTGGCACAATGTCATTTTTATTTGCTTTTTTTTTTTTGCAGTACACGGGCCTCTCACTGTTGTGGCCTCTCCTGTTGCGGAGCACAGGCTCCGGACGTGCAGGCTCAGCGGCCATGGCTCACGGGCCCAGCCGCTCCGCGGCATGTGGGATCTTCCCGGACTGGGGCACGAACCCACATCCCCTGCATCGGCAGGCGAACTCTCAACCACTGCGCCACCAGGGAAGCCCTGCTTTGTTTTTAAATAAAGAAAAATCAAAAGAAATGTGAACGCCTTTCCACAAGGCATGCATTCCCAGCTTCAAGCTTCCATCATTGCCTATTGTCTTAATCCCAGCTTCATTGGACTTGGCCTCTAAAGGTGTTTGAGTTTGAGACCCCTGCTGAAGTGTCATATCTAGAACTGAACCTAGATGCAGTCTGGCTACATCTCAGTTGAGAGGGGTCTGTTATTCTCTGATGCTATTGATATTGTAAATTTAGATTATAGTACATTTCTTTGGAATACATTTTAAGCCATACATCAGCCATTCCTCCACACAGCCTCTGAAGCTGGATTTAATAATTCTTACCTTCAGAATAAAGAATTCACTTGCACCAAAGCACTACTGAAGAGTGTACACTTTATTGACAGGTTAGAATTAGGGGCAAAAGAGAGGGTTTATAAAACCCAGCATTTTTCTCCAGGCCTCTTCTCTTAGCCTTACATTTCTTGAGATTCTCTATCCCCTTACCCCCTCTTCGGTGCCAACACTTAGCTTTACTGATACCTGATTCCTTTCCCAGAACCTTCTCTCTGGGGCGTCTCCATCTTTTTCCCTTAATTATGCAGAGCAGTTTAGTCCTGGTCTAGCTGTGCCAAACCTGGTGGTCACAGCTGTCATCTGCTTAGTCAGCAACAGAGCCTCACTTATCAGGAGCCACTTCCCATAGAAAGCAGCAAGTGATTACCATAATCCAAACATAGTTTTTTTCCTAACACAGTAATAGTCCTTGTTTTAGAGCTAGGCAACTTATCCAATCCAGTTCTCTCTTCTTTCACATGGAGAAACCCAGCTCCAGAAAGGTTACATCAGATAACTAAGACAACACAGATAATGATCAGAGAGGTAGGCATAGAAGCCAGCATTGGTACTTCCCAAGTCTCTCTCTATAAACTTGTGCTATGCATGATGTTACTAGAAACTTTGTATTTATGCATGAGCTGTCAGTAATTCTGTATGGTAAGTCTCAGTGATATTATTTTAGATTTGACCTTGACTATACCAAAGCAGATAACTAAATTTCTTCTCCCCTTACCTACACACCATAGTTGCTGCATCCCAGCTTTGTGGCTAAAAGGCTGCTGTATTTCTTTTCCTACTGAGTTTTGCCATAAAGTGCCTTTTGGATCTCCTGACAGAGCATTTAGCAAAAGGTAAAAAAATTACAAAGTGGGCTTTTCCAGCTATGCCAACACTGGAATCTAACGAAGCAATATTACAGAATGATGGCATTTTAGAGTAGGAAGAACCTTATAAATCAGCTAATCTGATCCTCCTCTACTTTTAACCATGAGAAGATTTAGGCCCAAAGGGGTCAGTCTTTTGCTGAGAGTCAAAGAGCCATTTAATTTTGGAACTGAGACTAGAACCCGGCTGTCCCAACTCTAGTGTAGCTGCACAACTCCATAGATCTTTCACGTAAAAAGAAATAAACAAGAAAGCCTAGTTCTCAGCATTGTTTTGTGGTTATTGATAGCAAAGGGGATCATGTGCCACTTACAGTAATCTCTTAAGATTTTATAATAATCCTTGCATTATCCTGTTAAACTGTGGCTTAATAGATTGAAATCTATTATTCATAATGCCATCTTGTTCCTGTTTAAATAACATTATCCTTAAGACCAAAATTGTATGAATTCATACTCAGTTTCATAGCACAGTGAGAGGATAAAGCATTAGAACAGAGTTTTCATTTGTGAATTTAATTCAATAGGTATTTTTCAAGTACCTACTGTGTGCCTAGTATTATCCTTGGCACTTTTGGGAATTCAGGGGCAATATGTGGCAGGGCTTTTAGCCTTGAGAACTAATGTTCTTTTATGGGCTTCTGTGTATCAAGGAACATCTGGAAAATAAGGCAGTGTTGTCTCTAAGGAGGGGGAATAGTGTAGTGGGTGACAGCACAGACTTTGAAGTCAGGCAGTATTGGATTTGCATCCTCGTCCCTCTATTTACTAGCTGTGGTATCTTGGGCAACTTTAGTCAAGTTGCAGCGTCCTCATCTGGGGATAAAAATAGCACTTACTTCATAGAGTAATTTCAAAGATTCTGTTAAAAGACAAGAGAGCAATCACTTAGCACATGTCTGACTTGTAGTGCTCAAAAATGTTAGCTAATGTTTAAAATTCTTATCATTTTATGTTAGTGAAGTCTAATGTGCTTTGAAGAAGAAAAAAACCAATTATCTCAGTACATTTAGGAGAAGAAAATTTGGGCTTTGGATCTGAAATATCTAGATTTTATTGATTGATTGACTACTGCTTGGTTGATTGAGTTTTGTTGTGTGGCTCAATGTAGCCTGTTTGCCCACAACACCAATCTCAAGCTTTGAAGAAGAATCCTAAGGGTAAAGTTGGGATAGCAATCGCTTCACTGGGGGGTTATCTTCAGTTTAATTTTGAACTATCTGTTCTTGCGAGAAATGTCCTCCAAATAGAAGTCTCTGTCCCTTTGACTGTCAGCATTTCCTCTTCACCTCAGGTTCTCAGACAAAGGCCTCCTGATTGGTTGTCAATCACTTGGCTTCCCACCCTGCCTTATCGCAAACACCCTCAGTTGTTGCTAATAAATTCGCCCCTCAGAGGAAAACATTTGAAACAAATGGTACAAAGGTTTTGGAAAGACGAAGTATTCTGTTTGGTGATGTAAGATAATCAAATGAACTGACTAATTACTTGCCAAATCATTCTCTTTTCTTTTCTTTTCTCTTCTCTTCTCTTCTTTTCTTTCCTCCCTCCCTCCCTCTTTTCTTTCCTTCCTTCCTCTTTTCTTCCTTTCTTTCAAGTTTTTTTTTGATGTGTATATATATGTATATATATACACACACACACATATGTATATATATTCTCTCTCTCTCTCTCTATATATATATATATATATTTATATATTCTTTTTTTTAAACATGGAAAATAAACTGAATACAGGGAAGGAAAGTGGCCTTAACAATGCATCTGTATAATCTAAAAGAAAAAAATTATGCCTAATTTGAAATGAAATGTTTCTTAAGCAACTTTGCAGTCAGGCTATTAATAATCATTTTGCAAAGCAGGTGACATATACCAGAGCATATTGGAATATTAGGGATCCGTGAATTGCTGTCAGTTTGAATTTGTATATATTTTCTCATCATTAAAAATACTGTGATCTAGTTTGCAGAGGAAGAAAATCTGTAAAATAACACTGTTGTTAAATATGTTTGTGTGAGACAATTTCTGTGCATGCAAAACCAATTAGGGATCTAAACACATACTTGAATAATTAATATTAGTAAAGATCAAAGACTTGTTACCTAAAACAACCAATTATGATACATTTTCTAGTCATCTAGATTTTCACATACTTCCTCCAAGTCAGTAAGTCAGTTTGCATGTCTAGACGGATCTTCTTCCAGAAAATTGATCAAATAGAAGAAAATTCTAATGGTAAAATAATTGAGAATGTGAAAGGCTGAGAAAAACCACACAACTCCAATATATTACAGTTGAAACCTGAAACTTATGAATTGACACCACACCAGTTTTGAAAATATTTCTCATATACACTAGAATCAAGAAACAACCCTAAATCCAACGGAGAGAAGGCAAATCACTTCCCTATGAAAGAAAGCATTCCCATGAGTTATCATCTCCCTCTCCTTCTGAGTCTGCCATCACACAGATAATTCCAGAGGCAGGAAACATTGCATTCTCTAGTTTTCCATCTTCTAGCCATTTTCCAACACATCCAAACCAATACCTTTCTCTTTAATTGTAGCTTCTTTCTGAATAGCAAGCATTACCAAGTCCTTGACAAATTCAAGAGGGTGAATGCAAAATAAATACAGTTCTCTGGGAGATTCCAGCTTACCTTATAGTGCATGTCACCCTGTTACATCACTCTCTGCTTTCCTGCTCTCTCTTGGTTCTTTTCAACATGCTCACAGGGCTTCTGAGATGACCCAAGAATGTACTGCACACTTGAATAGGATAAAAGAAAAGAAGGAAAAGAGCAAGGTGCCCAGGGCCCTTTGTACCAAGATACAGTACTCATTGGTCAGTGCCCTCCCTGGCTGTGTGGGATGAGGGAACAGAGCATTCAACCATGTAAGGTAAATAGCAACTAGCCTAGTGCCTTGTGCAACTAACCAAAGGTAGTGAGAAGGCCACTGCATCACAGAGCTGAGAGGAGAAAATATTGTTGACTCCAGGACTCCTCTGCCTTACAGATAAGAAACCTGCAGTTGAGACATAAATTTATTTATAATTAAAGAAGAACTGGAAATATGATCTATGAGATATTCTATGTAGTTTGTTTTAAACTATTTCAGAACACTTTTGTGGAGGATGATGGGAAAAATTAAAATACAGTCAAAAATAGAAAGGACCTGAGAGGTAATCTAATTCATTCATCTTGCTTTCCAGATAAAACTGTCCATGAATTGCAGCCACGCAGTGCAGGAGACACACTGATCTTGTCACCACGCACTGCCCCTTCTTAATTACCTAAAATATGTCTTTTTACAGTTTTACAGGCTCTATCTTTCTGATTATCTAGGCTTAAACAAGTTTTCTTGTTGCCCTTTGGCTGTATTTCATACAATGTACTGAGGGTGGCAACTGAATTATTACAGTTATCTGTATTTTATAAACAATTTAAAATTGGCTCGGGTTAAAATGGGAAACTTCACACTAGTCATGAGAAACTCTTAAGAGACTCATCAGTTCTCTCTGGTTCACATAATAACGGCAATAAGGAAGAAATTGAACATTTTTTCTCTCTTGCAACGAGCTAAAAACAATTTACAGATTTCTTATTAATCCTCCCAGAGGAGCCACTGCCATTTTGCTTACTGGGAACCTCAGCCATAGGGGTCATGAGGCTGAGTGTACAGGAACGTCTGGCACTAGTGTGGGAATCAGAAGACTTTATTTCAAGATGTGTTGGTGGTGCTTACTTGCTGTTTGATCTGGTCGACTCACAGAATCTCTCTCTACCTTAATTTACTCATCATTTATGTGGAAGGAGTTGAATGAAGTGATTCCAAGATGCCTTCATGGACAAAATCTAAGTGATTTCACAGAGATCTGAATCTGCAGCTTAGACTTCCTCCCTTTTGCTACTCCTGCTTAAAGTCTTCCCTGAGGCTCTATAACTTTACTGTTCTTCTAGTCCTCTCCTGTTTATAAACTTTCTTCTCTTTTTCTGAAGAGGAGCAAGAAAGACAGTAATGCCTTTTCTACACCAGGGAGTGGCTAACAAATAAGGGTAGAGAGAATGAAGCAGTAAATGGACAATTACCGTATTTATTCCTAGTGGAATCCTGGTAGTTGTTCAGGACATTTTAATTTCTTTCATGACTCAGTGTCACTTCTGCCCCCTCACTCGAAGCAGCTCGCCCTCTACTTTCTTAGACTGAAATCATCCATCATGAGTTCTTAAAGTGTTCTTCCTTCAAAACGTTTCTGCTCTTAATTCATCCTTTCCTTACTCCCCACCCCAATATGACCCTACCCCCACTTTGGAAGAAGAAGAGTACCTTTGTCATCCAAAGTGACCCTCTATTGTAGCCTTAATCCACTGCCCAGTTCTTATAAGTCAGTGGTTCTCTTACCTGAATACATATTAAAATCATCTGGGAGAACTAATCAATAACAGAGGGGCCTGCCCTATCCAAAACAATTTAATCAGAATCTCTGCAGATCAGGACCAGATCTTTGTATTATTTTAAGGGTACTACATGAGTCTAGTGTTCAGAAAAGGTTGACAACTAGGGCTCCAGGGTCTTGAAATATTAATTACTCTTTGTTTATTCTTCAACTTTAATCCATTTTACCGGCTCCTTCTCATCAATCTGCAAATGTGCTCAGCCGTCTGTTATCTTAATAAAACACCTTCCCTTGTCCCTCAAGCTATGATTCCATGCATCGTCTTCCCTCCCACTTTACCTTCTCTACAATTCTGCTCCAGGCCAGTCCTGAAGTGGCTTTCTCTGAGGTCACCACATGTCCAAAAAGTCCCTCTGTCTTCATCCTCCCCAGGTTCTCTGCAGGGCAACACCCCTAATCACCACTGCCTCTGTGAAATCCTCTCTTCTTGGCTTCTGGGGTTCTACATATTCTTGGTTTCTTTCCCAGGCCCCCAAAGTTTCCTTTCATATTGGATCTCCATGAGCCCCCAAAGTATAGCTGCTTCTCACAGTTTTATTCTAAATTTGTTATGTCCCACGAAGTGATTGCCTAATTTTAAATGGTCACATCCATGAAAATGGCATCGAAACCTGCATCCTTTTCCTGAGTAGAAAGTTACACCTCACAGGGAGACATCCTCATCTGGATGTCCTTTCACCACCTCAGACTCAAAATGTTCCAAACCAAGGTCATCCTCTTCTACCAGTTCCACTCCTTGTCTGTGATCCCCCATGGAGCTCCAACCAACACTGTCTTCCTCATTTCCTGGACTTTAAAATCTTGGTTATCTGTCACTTTTTCTCTCTTATTCACTCCCTAAATCCCATGAATCCCCAAGTTGTGTCTATTTTACCTCTGTAATTTTTAGGACATCTGTTTCCTCCTTTTCACTTCTAATTCTTATTCAAACCCTTGCTTTAAGCCATAGATCAAATATTAAGTCTTCTATGGTATTCCATACCATAGCCATTCCAAACAGTCAAAGTTAGCCTTCTTCTTGGTGGTCCCAAAGCATTTCATGGGTCTAGTATGAGATTTAGCAATTCTACTTTTTAATGTATTACTGCTTGTACACTTTTCTTTACTTAATTGCAAACCCTTTGATGTCAGAGACCATATTCTTTTTTTTTTTTTTTAGATGGAGTTAGTTTGGATTAAGAACAAGAGACTTACAATGTATCTGAGTAAAAAATACACACACATAACATTGGTGCAGCCACTATGGAAAACAGTATGGAGGTTCCTCAAATAACTAAAAATAGAATTACCATATGATTCAGCAATCCCACTCCTGGACATATCTAGACGAAACTATAAGTCAAAAATATACATGCACCCCTATGTTCATAGCAGCACTGTTCACAATAGCCAAGACATGGAAACAACTTAAACATCCATCAACAGATAAATGGATAAAGAAGATGTTGTACATATATACAATGGAATACTACTCAGCCATAAAAAGAATGAAATAATGCCATTTGCAGCAACATGGATGGAACTAGAGATTATCATACTAAGTGAAGTAAGTTAGAAAGAGAAAGGCAATACCATATGATATCCCTTATATGTGGTATCTAAAATATGACACAAGTGAAACTAAGAAACAGAAACAGACTCACAGGCACAGAGAACAGACTTGTGGTTGCCAAGGGGGAGGGGGGAGGGAGAGGGATGGACTGGGAATTTGGGGTTGGTAAAAGTAAACTATTACATTTAGAATGGATAAACAATAAGGTCCTACTGTATAGCACAGGGAACTATATCCAGTCTCCTGGGATAAACCATAATGGAAAAGAATATAAAAAAGAATGTATATATATGTATAAATGAATCACTTTGCTGTACAGCAGAAACTAACACAACATTATAAATCAACTATACTTCAATTAATACATACACATACACATCCCACAGTTACAATACATTGGAGATGTTTATGTCCATTAAGTGTAAGGTGGCACAAGGCTTTGTGAACATAGGTGATACATTTATAACCCTGGCAAGTTTGGATTGCTCGCCCATCATACCAGCACATATTTTATATGTGTTATTTTATTCAAACTTCTCCAAACCCTGCAAGGTCAGTATTATAAGAATCCATTTTATAGATGCAGAAACTGATACTGAAAACATGAAGTGACTTGCCCAAGGTGACACAGCTAGTAATGCAAGAGCAGAGGTCAAATCCAGATATAAAAGCTCATGTTCTTAACCCTGTGTGATTCCATTAGATTAAATCATATCATTTGCTCACACATTGGGAGTTGATGAACGGGGAAGAAGACTCTTTGCTAGGGAAAGTTTCGTGGATGGTGAAGAGCTGTTTTATTGCTGAAAATAGTACAGAGTTTTGTGTATTCTTTCTTTGGACTCTCATTGTTCTTGCAGGTTTCCAACTGTAGAGTCAACCTAGGCAGGAGGTAGCATGGGGGACTTTCAGTTGCAGGGTGGAGGTTCTTCTAATACGCCACCTCCTCTAGTCTGTCAGTCCACCCCTTGCATCATCTCTCTTTCCATTCTGAAGGCATTGTCTTTGAGAAATCCAGGTTAAAATAACAAGGACCTTGGACTTGGTCATATATTCAATAGCTAACAACTGAGGAAGAATTTGTTTGACAACTTTGTGAAGTCCTCCCTTGACCACTCCTATCCATGATAAAGTCATGTGCAGGGACCTGTGTTCTTTGCACAACACCCATATGCTTTTGGTAACACAGATAGTACTTCTTTTTTTTGAGTAGTAATCAATATTAGTTTGCAAGTAACATGTTCTAATCTTTTTATCAATTCTAGTATCTTACTAGACTACTGACTCTGAATGTAAATTATACTTATTTAATAGAAGTAGTGTGAATTTGAGTTTTTTAAAAGAGATGCAAAAACATAAGTGCTTTCCCCTGAAAGGGGCCCAATAATTGATTGTTAAAAAGAATTGAATTAAATTGATTTACAGTTGGGTCACTTTTTCTATATCAGAGAAAAAAGAAGAAATTGTCTTTTCTAATAAGATTTTAGGTGATTCTGATAAGAGAACGAACATTTTTTCTTTAAATATAAATGCTTATGTACTCTCTAAATCTCACTGTGATTTTTGTTTGTTTGTTTGTTTTTGTTTGTTTTTTTTTTTTGCTGTATGCGGGCCTCTCACAGCTGTGGCCTCTCCCGCCGCAGAGCACAGGCTCCCGGACGCGCAGGCTCAGTGGCCATGGCTCACGGGCCCAGCCGCTCCGCGGCATGTGGGATCCTCCCGGACCGGGACACGAAACCACGTCCCCTGCATCGGCAGGCGGACTCTCAACCACTGCGCCACCAGAGAAGACCCTCACTGTGATTTTAAGTTCCTTTCTCTAATGATAGGTGAAGAATAGGCATAATGCTTTGGTACCAATAGCATTTTCAAGATTTGATTCTGATAAATATTTCAGGTTTGAATCCTTATTAGAAGTTCATTCAAATTTACTTATAACTATATCTTCTTAAAGTTAGCATTTTAAATACATAGTGTTTTGGAATTTCTTGGAAATGATGATTAAGAGTAAGGACTTTGGAATCAGGATTGGATCATCTGAGATTGAATAAAGGTCTTAATTCACAGTTGGCTGTGTAACTTTGGGTGAGTTGCTGGACTTTTCTGTGCCTCAGTTTCCTTATATGAAAATTAGAGATGATAAGGAAACCAATTCATAGGTTTGTCATCAGAATGAGATGATACAACAATGGTGCCTGACATATAAATAAGTAATCAATAAATGTTAGCTATTAATTTTAATAGTTTTTGCTAAAATAGTTTGGTCCTGGTACATTCTTTTTCAATGATTTCTTCCAATTATCTACTCTCTCTTTTCTGCCTACCATTCTTTCTCAAAAGCTTATTTTCAGGAAAGCCAATTTGAACAATCCCCTGTACCATAAGAATCTCTGAAGCTGACTAGGGAATGCCCAGTGCTAGGTGACCTTCCTGTCCTCACCTCCAAACTCTGTCCCTTTCTGTCTCTAGGGCACATTCCCCCTCATTTCTTGCATTCAAGGGGCTTGCCCATGTATCTGCTTTTTAATTTTGTTTTCAACAGGCATTCTTTTTTTTTTTAACATACTTTATGACATAAATCAACAGGCATTCTTAAAAATTTATGTTGGCCAATATCTAGTACATCTTTCAAAAATTTTTCATCTAATCTTGTAAACATATCCAGACCAACACTAGCCTCAAATCAGATTTTTTGTTTTTTTATTTTTTCTAGCATGATACCAGATGGCACTTCGGTAGGATAATAAAGAAAATCTGTTTTCTTCCTCACATTTTATATATCTGTCATAAATCCTAACTGACTTTAGATGAACAGGAATTTAGAAGTTCATGTTTCAGGTGAAGGCTCAGTTTGAATTTCATTTTAATGTTTTATTAAAATTGATTTGCTTTTGTGAATATAAATTAATTTACTATCATTTTAGAGGAAATTTGTTGACAAGCAGTGATAAAAATCCAACCAAGATAACACTTTGGAATAGGGTAGTTTTTTTTTTTTCCTGCTAATCTTTATTGAGGAACTACCAGTAAGAAATCTTTAGCTCTTATTATGCCTTTGAAATACAGGTAACATCAAACTGCACTACCTAGCAAAGAAGGAAGAAATCTAAACACCATTAAGGGTGCTGTCAGAATTGACTGTGGTATTTATTGACAAATCTAGCAGACTACTGAGGCTTAAAATGTCTAACTTATTAGGTCATTGCTTTTGAATACAAATTATAATAATTTCAGGGTAACAGAATGTTTGAGTTTCTATAATTTAAGGAAAAGCAAGGATAATTATTATATTTGCTTGAGTTAAAACAGTTACAAAAACAACAACTACAGAAATGGAAGGACCTGTGATCCAAATTCTACTTAGACTGAGGAAAGGTAATTTTATAGGAAAGCAGCTCATGTACTACACTGATGAGGTCAAGGTCAATTTCTGGAAAATGAGATGGGAAGGAAATAAAGCTTATAATGCCACTGATATATATTAGGTTATGGAAAGTATTAGGTAAAGAGAATTGGGACATAATTTATATTTTATCTGAAATGGGTTGTTAACCTGAATTATCTTGGAGATTTGTTGGCAGAAGAATAGAATCATTTTTTTGGTTTTGTTATTCAAAAGATAAGACTAAGGAAAAAAATAGGAAAACAATTTGATGATAAGAAAAATATGTGAAATCTGTTATGAAACATTTCTCTGCTCTGCTTACCTCTCCTTTGTCTTATACTGCTTCTCAGTGTGGAAGCTGGTGGTGGAAGTGCTGTTAAATCATCCTTCCACAGTTACCATTTGGAATCATATCTGTAAACCTTGGTCAGCATCTGGCTGAGGGCCAGCACCATGCATTAGGGGTTTACTTAGTGAGCAAGGAGACAGCAGAGATAGATGTTAATCCACAGGAAAGCAGATTGCCTGGGTCAGCTGCTAGCAAGACCTTTGTGCACGAGTTACGTGCCTCCCTCTGTTTCCTTGAGCCCTGGGTATGGTCCTCTTGGGACCTCGCAGTCCAGGCCTACACACTGGGAGCCTGTGCACATTGGCATCTGGGCAGAAAATGTGTCAGATGGCCAGCAGGTGTCAAATGCAATGCTTGAAAATTTGGGAGTCAGGCTGGTTCATCTTGAACTCCAGCTTTGATACCTACAAGTTGTATTACCTTGGGCAAGTCCATTGCTCTCTGAGCCTCAGTGTTCTTAAGCATAAAATGGGAATAATATGAGCACTCATTTCCTGGGGCTGTTCTGAGCTACACATGAGAGGATGCATATCAAATGCTTAGCACAATGCCTTGAACTTGCTACTGGTGGGCTCACAAGCTACAGTTGATGTTGTGTAAAGTGCCTGCCATCTACAAAGTGCTCAATAACTGGTGTGTATCATTGTGGATATTTTAAAGGTCTCATTAGGAGTGACCATATCAAAAATGAGCAGCTATTTCTCAATGGTTGTTGTCTTCAAATCCTCTCTGGAAATGTCCATGTCTTGGTGAAGCAGGTTCCAGAGGCAGAGGTGACAGGTCCATAGTTCAGCAGGAAGTGTTGCCTGGCGGTTAGAGTCAGAGGAACTGGCTGGAAAGGGTGGTTCTGCCATTATTTGCTGTGAGACTTGGAGCAGGACTTTCACTGCCTTTGAACTTCAGTTTCCTTGTCTTAAAATGAGAGTGATAATGGCCACCACACAGAGTTATAGGACTAGTAGGAGGTGAATTCAGTGTGAATTCAACATTCAACCTGCAAAATAAGGTAAGATGCTAGCTCATCAACCACCAAGAGGCCCTCATGGCCAGCCTGTCAAAAGAAAGAACCTGCATCCTTATTGGCTCTTTGTCAGCGGCCCTCACTATTGCTTTCCTTTTGGGGGAACATGTTCTTTAAGAATAGTCTGCTTCCTCACCATCTGTTCAGTCTTTTAATGCCATTGAAATTGATTTTAATGCTTTACCTTGTTTTGGAAAATGATCTCCTATTTCACTGTTGAATAAGTAAAATCCCAAATCACAGAATCCAAAGCCCTTCCTCTTTGAACTCTCTGTAATATTTGACATCATTACTCATTCCTACATTAATAAAAACAACAGGTGCCATTTCTTGAGAAGCTACTGTGTATGGCACTGTGCTAGCCCCCTTGAATCATGATTTCATGTAACTTACACAAAACCTCTAGGTAGTAGGTATTATGGCCCTGTTTTATGGAAGAGGAAACTGAGGCACATAGATGTTAATTAACTTGCTCAGTGTAACTTAACTGCCACATAATTGAAGTAGAGAGAAAGAGAGGTTGAAACCCTGTTAATACTGATGTTTCTTCTTGGAGTTTTGTCCTTTTCTTAGCTTCTATTTGGAATATTTCTCTGTCTATTAAAATACTCAAAGCACTCTGTACCTTTCTTATGGCATTTGTCTCATTCCTAACTCCTGGAACTCGATATAATTTATGAGTAATCAGTAATCTCCTTGAGGACCACCTTTAGCATAATGCCTTGTTGAGACAAATTATTATTATTATCATTATTATTTTTCTACAAAGGGAGCATTAGACAAAGAATTCTTCTTTGGGCTGATAAGTCTAAAGAGTTAACACTAAGTAAGAACATAAAAACAACATCAACTCCTTTACCTTTATAACCAACATAGCAATGATCTTCTCAAACTAAGAGTTTCCATTGGGTTAATTGGCCGAGAGACTTTTTCATAGTATTGCAGGGGTAGAAAAAGATAGTTGAAGAGACAAAATATGCATACTTTTCTTAGAGGTTGCATTTGAAAACATCATTGCTGTTCTGATTAATGGTAAAGAATCCCAGCCAGGGTGGAGTGTAATGTGATTTAGATAAACTCTAGGTTAGGTAATGCTCAGGAAAGAAATTTGAGCAAGTTTGGTGATGCCCAGATGGACCATAAACAAGAGACAATGAGTGTTGTTACTTTTCCTGCTGACCTTTATTAAATGAACTCTCTAATTAGAAAAGAGCTTGCTTTAGCTTATTGTTAAAACTGCTGTTTGTTCACCTGCTTTGAAAAAGGAACAGGCAAGGGCAAGCACTGAGGTAGATTAATAGTTTGCCTGCTTGGTATTGGTGCAAAGCTCTTTTCCCTCTGTCTCTTCAGGTCAATAACGAAGATATCTCTATTTTATCTATCTATCTATCTATCTATCTATCTATCTATATTTTCCCCCCCAGTGGGCAAGAGGAAACATATATATTCAGTGGGCAAAAGGCTGATGTATGAAGTGGATGCAAAGCATAATATGGGACACAACAATATTTTAAAGAAAAGTATACTAAAATATAGAGGACTACTACAAATAAAATTGCTATTTTCTGTAGGTGAAAATAATTGAATACAGGAAAATATAACTGAATACAGGAAATTTTATATGGCTCAGTGTTTTACAAGATACCTCGACTTATATTGAACAAAATCCTATAATGTAAGTGACACTATCCCACTTAACTAATAGAGACAAAGTTCAGAGAAGTGAAATGATTTGCCCAGGGACACACACTAGATGGAATTCAAACTCAGGTCAACTTTTATTTTATTCCAAAAAATCTGTCTTCTTATAAAATATAGTTCCTCTCTTTATAAAATTTGTAAATAGAAGAAAAAAAAGAAAAATGATCTATAATTATGTGATACGGAAGTAGCAAAAAGTAAAACCTGCTGAAAGAGTTCAAAGACTAGAGAGAGGTCCCTTCTAGACTGGAGGGCAAGGAATGCAAAGGGTAAAGGAGAAATGAGAAAGGGATGAGAGAAGGTTATATCCAGAAAGGGCCATTGGAGAGTTGGTAGGAGTTTGACAGGTGAAAGTGAAGGGGGAGAGAGACCTTCCCTGGATGTCTGAAATGCATGAGGCCAAGAGACACTGTTGTAACACAGGGTGAGAGAAGGGAGGTAAAGATTAGGCTGGAAATTTATCTGGACACCAGAAATTGGAGAATCTTAAGTCCAGTCCTGGGAGGAGACTTTATTTGCTTGATTAAGCAAGATTTGTGGAAGGACTGTGATTAGGGAAGTTCCAAGATCAAGGTCATGCTTTCCAACTATTCATTAGGAAGATCTATGTAGAAGAAAATAGGCTGGAAGAGATTTGAGCAGTTTTTCTCAAAATTTATGTATGATAGATCTACCTAGGGTGTTTGTTAAACTTTCAGGCCTTACTCCAAAAGATTCTGATTAAATATAGGCCATGCAAATTGATATTTTTGAAAAGCTCCCCTGGTAATTCTTGTGCAGGTGATTTAAGGACAGCACGTTGAAAAAAACCAGACTAGGAGCGAGGAGGTTGGTTAGCAAACTATCACAATAACCAAGGTGTGAGAATAAAGGTACCTTATTTGCATAGGGAGGAATAAAAGGCACAGATGTAAAAGATATTTTGAAGGAAGAATCAATAGGACTCAGGTTGTTTAGGTCTGTAGTTAGAGGAGGATTCAAAGACAATGGTTGGGTTAAAACCTGGACAATCAGTGGCACATGAATAGAAACATGAGGCAGAGTGGGTTCATTAGGTCTTAACATGAGTTCAGTTTTGCCAAATGAATTTTGAAGTGTAAACTGGCAGCCACAGGGAAATGTCTACCAGATAGCAGGCAATGTAGGACTTGAGTTGGGGAGCCAGGTCACAACTGGAGAGATGGTTTGGGATGTAGAGATAGACCAATAATACTTTCACTTACTGCAAGAGTGTAAAAAAAATAGAAAAGGAAAAAGAGGACTCACTAAAGAGGAAAGATAGGAATGAACTGTAAGGTGGGAGGGGACCTGGGAAGCTAAACATAATTAAAGTCAAGGGCAGAAAGGATTTCAAGAGAGAAAAAATATTAGAGAGAAAGAGAAAGAGAGAGGGAGACAGAGAGGGAGAGGGAAACAGAGAGGAAGGTCCACAGTTTTGAATGTTGTACAGTGATCAAGGGTCCTGGGGGCTGTGAAAAGGCCAACAAATTGAGTGATAAAGGATTCTTTGAAAGGGTGAAGAGGGCAGTCACAGGAAATCAGTGTAGCCTGAAATAATGCCCCAGTGCCTTAAAAATAAATGGGGAGCGAGAAAGTGGAGACAATAAGGATAGACCACAATTTCAAAATGTTTTTTGATGAAAGGTAACTCTAGTCATGTTCCATAACCTCACCATCTTATCCAGTTATTCAAGCCAAAAATCTAAGGTTATCTTTGACACCTCCTTCTTCTTCACCCATATCCTCTGAAACTTAGCCCATCACCAACTCTCTGATATGACTGCCTACACACGTCTCCTTCTGTCCACTTTTCTCCCATCTTGCTGCCACCTGGTCCAAGCTACCGTCGTCTGGTTTACTACTATAAACTTTCAACTGACTTCTCTGTGTCCACTCTTGCTCTTCTCATTTTTGATCATCACATTGTAGCAGAGATACCTTTGCAAAGCACAAATATCTAGTCAGCTCCCTGCTTAACATCTTGGATGCCTTTCCACTGCTCTTAGAATAAAGAGCAAACCCTTAACATGACCTGTAAGGTCCTAACTAGCCAGGCTCTCTATGCCTCTCCAGCCTTATCTTTAACCACATGGTGCTTGATTCCTGCCCTCCAGCCACACTGGCCATCTATTAGTACCCATCTACTCTCTCCAACAGGCTTCCTTTTTATCTGTTTACTAATTTTTTAATTTATTGATTTTCACTAGAGTGTATGTAAGCTCCATGAAGGCCAGAAATTCTCTCTCTGTCTCTCTCTCTCTCTCTCTCTCTCTCTCTCTCTCTCACACACACACACACACACACACACACACACACACTCGGCACTTGGTAAATGTCAAATAAGTGAAGGGCCCATGCTTTAGCCTTGGCCCATGCTTTTTCTCTGCCTAGAAAGCTGCTCTTCTAATCCCCACTGCTTTCATACTTGCTCTTTTTTTTTCACTTTTATGCTTCTTCATTAAGCAACTCAGTCATCACCTCCTCAGAGAGTCTTTCCCTGACATCCTTAACTATGCTGTCTCCAATTAAATAACCTCTTAATGCTTATTACATTTGTAATTTTATATTTATTTGTGTGACTATAGGAATACCTTCTTTCTCATTCAGGACTGTCACCTCCATGGTTGGGGGGGTCATTTCTGATTTGGCTCAACATTGTAGCCCCAATACCCATCACGGTGCTTAGTCCATAGTGGATGTTCAATTAATATTTGTTAAATAAATGAATGAATACTTGAATGAATGCAGATATAAAATGAGGATTGATAAATTAAAGAGTAGGGGGATGGAGAATAGATTTTTTTAAAAAGTAATGTGGATAGCTGAACATATTCATAGGCTAAGGGGAAGAATCTTCTACTAGACAATCTGAAATCAAAATTACCACAAGGCAACTTTTCATATAGATATAAATCAGAGCCCATCTTCTATTTTCTTTATACCAAGCTTTTTTTCAGTTTCAGTTCAGTAGACACTAAATCCACTTGTCAATGAGGAAATAGGCCTAGAAGATTGAGAAGCAGGTCTTAATAGACATTCTCTAGCCACTTTTCTCCATATCAGGGCTATTGTCTTTTATATACCCAGAAATATTTTCTCAAATTTGGTAACATATTATCTAGGCCTTCCTTCTCCTTTTGATATGAACTTTGTTTCCCTCTCTCTTTTCTTTTGATTCATTCCAACAGAGAATTGAGTCCTGTGCTGTTCTATTTTTATGTTTTTAAAGCAAATAGTTACCTTGAGTTGTCTACACAGAGAGCCCCACATGGCTGTTCCCAAGCACCACACAGGATCAAATAAAACCACTAGGAAGTGAAGTTAAACCAGTCATTGATCATCCTCACAGAGAAGAAGAAACTGGACCAGTCCTGTTGCAATTTTGTCTAAAGTTAGGTATTATTTTCTTCTGGATGTCAGCTTGTTGTCCCCTCCTCCACCACCAATTTCTTCATTTGGAATAAATTGCAAAATTAAAAAATATCCAAAGACAATCAAGGGTCCTAGATTTACTACAGAAATATAATCCCTTTGAGGAAATTATAGTTCAATTTGATGGAGCTATAAATTCTTCCTATGGTCAGACATTTTTAGATGCTTATACAAAACCAAACTCAAGACATTCAAAAATTATGTCATGGGCAAGATTTACCAACGGCTTCTTTCTTCTACTCATAAAGTGCCTTATGCAGTATGGCCAGAATGATCCTCTGCATCTGAGGCAGAGCAAGAAAAACTCCAGATTTGCCTTTGAATTGCTGCCTATTTTTTAACTTTCTAAGAGTTTCACTTTGAAAGATACTTTACTTTTGTGGATAAGAATTATGAAGTCAGTCACGTGACCTTTACCAGCTTTCCAGTAAAAACAAAAAATTTAAAAAAATAATAAAAAAGACAGTCTGACAAAACCAAACTAATTGTTTTTAAAGCCCCGAACTATTGCACAAAACACAGTGGAATCCCCCTGACGCACATAGTGTTGTAAGGGCTTTATTTTGACAGAGTTCCAAATTGAATCCTCCTTTGGTAGAAACCTACATGGATGGGTTTTGTAAATCATTTCCAATCACAAATGCCTGTGAGGAATAAGATTCTATGAATAAACAGGCAACATTGGGACTCACAAGCCCTTCTTTCCTTCCTCTTCCATAAGAGCCCTATCTACACCATAGTGCACAAAGGGGATTCAGTGGAATTAAGATTTGTGTGGTTTCTAGAACCCTAAATCTCCAGTCAAGCAGCCTGGTAAATAATGATAAGACGTTTAACTGACTTCTGTAATATGGCTTTACTTCAGGGAATAGGGTTAAGAGGGAAGTGTATATTAGTCAAAAAGTTATTTTAAAAAACATGACATATATTTAATATAGTTCTATTCACCTGAGAATTATAAAAATATACTGTCTTCTCTCAAGGAGTTTGCAATCTAGTTATCTAAGCTTAAATTATACTTTAAAATTTAGTTATATATTTTACTACTTGCCTAACTATTCTTTTTTACTCATTAAATGGATTTATTGATAGCTGAAAATGAACTCCTATGTCCAGAGTATTCTGGAGTTTTAATTTCACACTCAGGAAAACACCAAGGTGACAAGGAACCTGCATGTGGGATTCATCTGACATTTTCCCCATTTAATACAAATGCTGGCAAACATAAACCAAAGCCCTCCTGTTTAGTAATATAAGCATCTTCTCTTCCTTTCCTAAGAAGTCAGCAGGCCTGACATTTTGACAGCTGATTTATTCCCTTCCCTCCCCCTGAGCTGAAATTCTCACCCAGGCTTATCTGTCACCCTGGCTTTGATGAGAAGGGGGTTCAGGCATTTGCTGTCTGAGGCTGTCAGACTTCAAGTTGGCTTCAAATGCAACACCCCACCATACTCTTTATCAAGATGGGGTAGTGACTGTGGACAGACAGCAGAGAGGAAGGGATGGGGAAAAAGTCACTAATGCCCCTGAATGGGCCTAACAATAAGAAGAGGTGAGACAACAGGTGAATGAGAAGTGAGTAAGCACATGGCAGGTCCAGGCTTCATTATTACAAAATAGTTCCATGCAGCACTCTATTTCTGAGGTCATGATTGAGTTGTCCACTTGGTCAATAACCCTCCTTAGGTCAAAGTGGACACTAAGAAATCTAGTATAGACATCATTGATTCATTTATTCAAGAAATACTTATTGAGCATTAACTACTGCCAAGATCACTACCAGGCACTGGAAATATTGCCATGACTATGACCCAGTCCTTAACCTCCAGGGACTTACAGTTTCACTGGGGAGGAGGGGAGCAGATAAGTAAACCAAAGATTACAGCACAGTGTGCTAAAGGCCATGGTAGAAATATGCACAGAGTATTTTGGAGCAAAAAGGAGCAATATCTTGTGAATATTAAAAAAAATCAAACCTTGAAAATCGGTGACATTTTTATGACAATGGCATATCTACATTTTTGGAGAGAGATATCACTCTTGGTACCAGTTGCACTTAAGGAGGTGGATTTGAGAAATGACAAAATATTAAAGGAAGCACCCATACAAATATAATAGTTAGTGGCACAAACCAACCTTCAGGAAGATGAAATTTGAGAAGTTGTTCAGTGCAGAATGAAGTTCAGAACTGATTAAAGTTTAGCCTATATAGTAGATTAGTATTTGAGAGTTTCCCAATAGTTTAATTGGAAGTTCTGATTTCCATTGAGCAATTAAATGAAATTAAATTCCTTTGCATTAAGAAATTAGTAATAGGGCTTCCCTGGTGGCACAGTGGTTAAGAATCCACCTGCCAATGCAGGGGACACGGGTTCGAGCCCTGGTCCGGGAAGATCCCACATGCCGGGGAGCAACTAAGCCCGTGCACCACAACTACTGAGCCTGTGCTCTAGAGCCCGCATGCCACAACTACTGAAGCACGTGTGCCTAGAGCCCATGCTCTGCAGCAAGAGAAGCCACCGCAATGAGAAGCCCGTGCACCGCAACGAAGAGTAGCCCCCACTCGCCACAACTAGAGAAAGCTCGCACGCAGCAACGAAGACCCAACGCAGCCAAAAATAAATAAATTGAATAAAAAAAGAAATTAGTAATATAAATCTAAAATAATTGATGATGCTAATTGCCAATCTCATGCACGCCCTACACTAAAGTCATATTGTATGATGATGCATTCAGTTTACCAGTAATTCTGCCCATACAGCCGTAAACAGAGTGAAGACAGGAAATTTTGAAACTGGAGCCTGACAAGGCCGAGGGAAGACACTTGGTTAAGCTTCTTTTAACATGAATCTATAAAATTGGGTTTAGTATCTCAGAAAAGCAAACATTTTCTTGATTTTTCCAAATTTGCATCTTTCATTTTGGGTCTAATAAGAAATGAGCAAATGTCACACATTTCAGGAAATTCTGTTTCTAGTGCTGGCCAGATGCTCAAACACCTTGAATCCTTATATGCCTTGATGCTTAAATGACTCTTAAATGATATCTACTGAATGACGTTAGAGGCATGCAATAGCAAGAAATAAGAACTAAATAGATACCTGAAACCAAAACTCTCAGTGTCATAATATATATAATGTTTAAAGTATCATTTTAGATAATAATAACAGTTAAAGTGGTGATAGGTAATATGTATCATGCACTTAATTTGTGCCAAACACAGGGCTAACAGCTATGCATAGATTATCTCATTTAATCCTCACAACCCCAATGTGTACTATGACTATCTACATTTCTGCTGCGGAAAGGGAGGTTCAGAAATGTTTAAACAACAGGAACGAGCAGAACTAGGATCCAAACCAAGGTCTTCATGGCTGTGAAGCTGGTGTTTCCATGCTCCATTATACGCATTCTAGAGACTGAGGTTTTCTTAATAAGTAAATTAGCATTCATTTAAGTAATTTCACTGGAGTTTGAGTCTACTTTTCCTTTAGGGAAGGAATACATGAGGCACCCACACTGTTCATAGAGGAAAGAAAAATCTTTTCTTCAGATCCTCCCTTTTAAAAAATTTCCCTAATCAATAGCAGTCTTTAGTCACTAAATATATTAAAGATAGTTAACCTGACATTCTATTTATCAGGAGTCTCTATGGCTAAAGGGAGAGTAAATTTCAACAGCTTACCAGTTCTTTGAACTTGAGCAATTTTAATGATCAAATTCTCTACACTTTAGTTTTCTTACCTGTTCAATGGAAAGTATATTTACTACTCTGGCACACTGTAAAGATTAAATGACAATGAGAACGCTATTACTTTTTCAGCATCTCTTTTGTGCCCAGTACTCTAATGGGGCACTGGCATACATTATCACATTTAATCTTTAACCCAAAGAAGTAGCTATTATCATCACCCATTACCAGTGAGGAAACTGAGACTTGTTTAGATTAAAATTTGCCCGTGGTCACACAGCCATGAAGTGAAAATGGTGAGTTTCAGACCAAGTCTGTCTATTCCTAAAGCCTGTGCTTGTCTCCGATGCTGTGTCCTTTTCAAACTACATTACTTCTCTAGACTATAGAGCATTCTTGAAATATTGGGCATTATTATTTGTACCCAATTTGGAAAATAAGATTATTTTATTATAATTTAAAAACATGTGCCTTATGAATGGTAGAGAGGTCACTGTTAACTAGACCATGGGACTGGTTAAAATCATGCTGATTTTGAGAGAAAGAAATGAATGTAAGTGAATAGTACAATTGTTGATTATTATTGATTGATTCCTATTGCCACATAGGCTACTGGGGCTTGTAGGCTCAGAAAGGCACATTGATTCCAACCGTACCTTTCAACCTAGCTTTGCCATCTCTTCCCCCATCACCAGAGAAGAGCGGAGAAAATATAGGACACGTCTGTGTCCGTAGTCATTTGTATAGATCTGTGAAGATGCCTTTTAGAAATAGAAGTCATCTTTGGATAAGATCAAATTGAGGCAAATTGAATTTTTATTTGCTTTGACATAGATTGGGATCAGTGATGTGATTTTTTTCCTTCCCATGTAGGGAGGAGAAAGAAAATCATCTTGATAAATCTCCTTGACTTTCTTCAAGGTGTTCAGTATCTTTTCTGTTTTTTTTTTTTTTTTTTTTTGGAAAAATCAGCAGGATGTTATGACACAGAGGTTAGACCTTGAGGTTGAAAAACTTCTGGTTGGAGCCTAATGCTACTAATGGTTCTAATGGGGGAAAACATTCAATTCCTACATGCACCCATTTATTCATTTGACGACTGGTGCTATGGATATGTCAGGGAACACAACAAAGTCCTTGCTCTCACAGAGTTTACATTCTAGTAGGAGAGAGACAGGCAATAAGAACTCAACATACAATATGTTGATGGATAATTTGGTATGCTATAAAGAAAAAGAAAGCAGGGACTGGGAATAGGAAGTGTGCAAGGGGGTGATTTGAAACAAGGTTTTCAGGGAAGTCTTCTCTGATAAAGTGGCATTTGGCAGAGACCTGAAGAAAGTGAGAAACAGAGTCATGTGTCTGTGGAGGGGAAGAATTTTCCAGGCATCAGGCACAGAAAAGTCAAAGGCTCTGGGGTTTGAGAGTGTGTGGCATGTTTGAGGAACAGCCAGGAGGTCAGTGTGGCTGAAGTGAAGTGCTAAAGGGAGAGTGGGAGCAGAAGGGGCCAGAGAGGAACCCAGCTGCTGATCATGCACACTCTGTGGGCCATTGTAAGGGTCTGGCTTTTATCTGTAGTTAGATGGGAAGATATTGGAGGTTTTAGAGAAAAAGATATTATGATACAACTTCAATTTTGAAATAACCACTGGTATTGGGTACAGAACAGAATGTATTCTGTGGGAATAATAATTTGCAGTGGGAATAATAAGTAGTTGAATTCTACGTACAGTTTGAAGGTAGAGGCAATGGGATTTTCTGTGATGTGGGAAGGGAAGAGAGGATTCATCTAGGACTCCAAGCAAATAGAAGAATGGAGTTTCTACTTACATATGTGGGGGAAATATGGGAGGAGAACATTCAGAAATTTGATTTTGAACATGTTAAGTGTGAGATGCTTATAAGGCATTTAAGTGGAAAAGTTTTGTAAATAACTGAATATGTAAGTATGGAGGTTAGGGGAAAAGTCCAGGTTAGGAATTTGAATTTGTGAGCTGTTTATAGATAGTTTCTAAGGCCTTGAGACGCATTCAGGGAGTAAGTATATAGATAAAGAGGAGATTTATGATTGAGCCATGGAGCAGTCCAGCATTTAAAGATTTAGGAGATAATGAGGAGTCAGAAAATGATATTAAAAAATACTCTATCTGTAGAGTTACACACAGACACACACACACACACACACAATCTCTTTTTCTAAGAAATCTAAGTTAAGAGTTGAAGTCAGTCTCTGAGAAAGGATGATGGTGAGTTTTTCGTGATGTACCAAGAAACCCAAGGAGAAAGGGTCTCCGATAGGAAATGGAACCTCTCCTCAGTCTTTCATAGACCAAAAAATTACTTTGGAATTTGGGGTGAAGACATAGTATATTATATAATGTACGATAATGGGAAAAGTTGGCACCATGGTTGAAAAAGGAAACATAGATAAAGATAAAGTAGATAAACATAAAGTAGATAAACATAAACATAAACATAGATAAACAGATAAAGTTTGATAATGTTAATCTTGTGACTATTAATATAATATCTGCTTTTTGAAAAAAAATTAGCAACCTTAAAAAATTTAGCACCAAACAAATACAAAGAATAAAATACATCTGGGCTTCCCTGGTGGCGCAGTGGTTGAGAGTCCACCTGCCGATGCAGGGGACACGTGTTCGTGCCCCGGTCCGGGAAGATCCCACATGCTGCGGAGTGGCTGGGCCTGTGAGCCATGGCCACTGAGCCTGCACATCCGGAGCCTGTGCTCCGCAATGGGAGAGGCCACAACAGTGAGAGGCTCGCGTACCGGAAAAAAAAAAAAAAAGAATAAAATACATCAATAATACCACACTGAGATAACTACTGCCAACATTTTGGTGCATTTTTTTCTAGTTTGTTTTCATACACACATATATATTTAAATTAAGATTATATTATATGTACATTATTGTAGTCTGCTTCTTTATTTGATATAATAGCAGGAATATTTTTGGAAGATTTAATTTCCATATTTTGGTGAGAGGAGAGAGGTAATCAAAGAGAAGTTTGTGTTAGTTTGAGAAATGACTGGTTTGGTATCTACCAATAAAGTAGAATGATGACTGGGTGTGTATATGAGAGAGACAGAGAACAAGAATGATTCTGGACTCGGTGACTTGTGTCTTGGTGACTGATATGATGGCTGTGCTACCCGTGGGGACTGAGAAAACAAGACTGACCAAAGCTTCGCTTATTTTTTTATGTTAGGGTAGATTCCAGACTTGCTTTTGGTATAACTGGAGCATTGTTGGTTTATTTTTACTAGATGTAGCAGAAACTAAAAGGAAAGGATATTTGGAAATGTTTTGGTTGGTATCTATTTATGTAAACAGGTAATGAAATTAATTTGTGACACAAAGCAGGTTGCTTTGACTAAAGTACTTGGTTTGGCTTTCCCCACCTAAGGAAGAAAAGAATTACCCTATTTCCCATATATTTTTCATGCTGTGGGGGTCCAGTATAGACAAATACACCATCAAAATATCATATGGAGACTTTTCCCATAAATCTGTAAAAACCGTGAAAAGTAATTTTAGTTTATCAGTAAAATGTTAAGGGCGTGACCACAGCAAAATAATTTCTTCTGTTGACAACTATAATGTCATGGATTGCCTCTAAAATAAATGCTTGATGTGATTAGATTCAGAAGATATTGGTAAAACCAGAGCCAGTGTAAGTCCTTTTCAAATGAATGAAATTAATGAAAACAGTAGAAACAACATTCAGTGGTAAACTTCTAACAGCAGTAACTGTGTGTGTGTTTCTGTTTATGTATTATGAGCTCTCTTTTTCTATATATGAGTTCTTGACTGGTGAGCACAATTGGCTAGAGAATGGGACTTTACAAGGTCAAGGTCACACATTCCACTAGCCACATAGAAGCAGAAAACGATGTCATACCCATCAATTGCATTAAAATTTCTATACGGTCGTTTCATGGACATGTGCTCTTGGTCACGTAAAGACTAGTCAAGAGAGTTTGAGTGGTTCAGTAGCAATCATCACACTATTAAGATAAATAGACACACAACTTTAAGCATAGATGCCACCCGCTACAGGGAAATTATTTCAACTTTGTACGTTTGTGAATGGCATTATATACACAGCTGCTCACAAATGTGCACACTCAACTGCATCATAGAAGAGAATAAGCCCCACTCGGCTTTGGTTCTAGTATTTAGCTGAAAACATACTATAATTGTCTTTCACTTTTATTTCTACTTAATACTCCATTAGTAAAGAAGTTTTAGATATATTGAAGAATATTACATTCTTTTATAAATATACAGTTATTCTATGTATCTTTGCCATTTGTTATAACCAAATCAGTGCATCAGAACGTAGTTTTTCAAAATCTAAAATAACATCTTTACATCTTGGAGTTTGTGAAGTCTGTTAGGGAAATAACACAACAGCACTGAGAAATTCACTCACTATGTTTCTGCCACTTCACAATGAGGGTCACATACAATGACGAATACTGAAACTTGCACCATAGATCAAGTTGGAGAAACATTGGTTTCTGATCATTGCATTTTTGCTTTAAAAAAATCTCAGCCTATGGTTTTCTGACATTTCCTTTTCTGATTGAGCTATACCAATAAAGTATAATAATAACGTACAAAGCAGTGTAAGTTCCCTGCAAATCCACTCATTATCCACTGGACTGTGAAGCCAACTGCCCCTCTCATCTTTCAAGGAGAATTGTGCTTTTATCCTGTTCATTTAGAAAAGAAAAAGAAAAAAAAGCTAAAACGTCAAGTCCATAACCTCTAACGAGTCACCATTTCCGTCTGCAGCCCTGGCAGTTGTTTAAAAGCAAGAGCAGGAATAGAGAGAAAGCCCCTTCTTTAGTGCAAAACTCTTGCTCTGCTTTAGCAAAACCATTCATACAAACAGTGTGGATCAGCCTTTCAATATGCAAAATGGACGAAGGTACCCAATTTTCTTTTATAATAGATTAAATCCAAAGTAGTTCTTTATCAGGGAAATCCATTGTAGTCTTCCAATTTCCCCGTTTAAAAATTAGACTATGGCTAATAAATAAATAAATAAAACATTTATCTAACAGGTTTCAAGTCTTTAGGACAGCTTCATCGTTATTTTTCTCGGACCTTTATGCCTCCCACCCACCAAAGTCTTCACTCAACCCTACCAACAGCCCAGCTGGCCACATAGATAAGAAGGAAACTGTTTTCTCCACGACCTCTAAGCATTCTACTCCAAGGGAAAAGCAACGTGGAATGCACACTCAGCAGGCTACGAGTCTGGAGTCAGTTTGTCCTCGAGGCATTGCTACCATAAAACATAATAGTATCCACTGTGTTTTGCTTTAAGCAGATCCGTCTCCCACTCCCCCTTTCTCCCCTTCCTGCTTCTCACTCCGCACCTGGCTGCAATTCAGGACCCACACGACACAGAGCAAACAAAAAGCACGAAACAGCAACAGATTCCTTTGTTTTACATGCAAATCCTACCTCTGGTAGTTGTCACATCTTCCTCAAAAGCCACGCTTAATTTTTAATGACAGCGATCCAGTGCAGTCCTCCAAATAGCCACCAGTAATCATCATTACCTCTTGTGCCTAAAGCCTTTCTGGACCATTAATGTCACAACCCTTGCTAACTCATAGCTTTAATAGTCCCTGCTCAAAATGTCTGAAAGAGTTTGGAAGGACAATAGGAGTGACAGGCTCGCTAGACAGCCACGCTTGAAATTAGTTATCTGAAGCTCCGTTAAAGCTGCTTCTTACTGTTTTTAAAGCGTGCAGGAGGTAGGATTTATTAGCCTATGATAGGCATGCTGTTTCTGTTTTTATTAAATACTGTAATAGGCTGTCTGTTAGCAATGCTGTGATAGGTCCAGCATCACTTCCCCACTGCTTTCGAATTCTCATACTAAAAAGGGAGAGAAGGCTCAGACTTCCTTACAGTAAGACTGAGACCAACACCACCCTGCCTATTGGATCAGATTTCCAAATTCTTTTTAGCTATAAGAGAGAGAATTCCTTTTTCAAATAGGTATTTTTACATGGAAAGTGAAGTTGAGAATAAACATTCTAGGATTCCCCAAACAATTCTCACTCCCAGCAAGGGAATCCTTCCCTTCCCAGTTACAAAAATGAGCATTCTCTAGAGTTAGGTAAAAGGATCAATCCCCACAGGAAATGTTCTCATCATTACTGAGGTAGGATTCACGGCATGCATTTACATAAAATCTCAAATTAGGTATCAAACGGACTGAACGGATCAATGAGCGCATTTATTGTTTCATACTGATTTACAGAGCTTTGTGTTCTAGTTTGAAGCAATCATATGCCGTGTACTACTGTCCAAATGGAAAGATTGTATGCTGGGTGGAAGAGATGGGGAAGTGTACACTACCTTGATCCACTTTGGACCGTCATAATCATGGAAGGTGGAAGAAAGATTTCTTACCATTGGTCAGAGAAGATGGTATTATTTGCTGGAAGTGCTACTCTGAAAAGTTCTATGTACTTTTCCAAACAGGGAAGCAGAAAAAAGTTCTTGGTAACTCACAGTAACGTAGAGGATGTGTCGTGCTCTTACTACCCAGATTTAGTCCTTTTCTTCTGCTGTCCTTTCTCCCCTCCTGCTACCCCAGAAACAATAGTTATATACTAGTTACTATGGAAACAGAGTGGTCTGCTCCAGGGGAGGGGATAAGGGAAAGCAGCAGATGGAATATGAAGGGAAATGTACTCTACCGGCCTGTAGAATTGAAAATGAGGTGGGATTAACAAACAAACAAAAACTACTGCAAGACAAAATCTCAAAGGGAATGATTGTAGATCAACACTATTTAATTACTGGTAGTTTTGTTATCTAGAAATACTATTATGATCATAGCACCCATTATTTATTATATGCAAGAACTGAATATCTGAATTGCTCAGAAGTCTGATGTGTTTTTTTGTTTGTTTTTTCTTCTTTTTTTAAAAATTAGTTTCTGCTTTATAACAAAGTGAATCAGTCATACATATACATCTGTTCCCACATCCCTTCCCTCATGCATCTCCCTCCCTCCCACCCTCCCCATCCCACCCCTCCAGGCGGTCACAAAGCACCGATCTGATCTCCCTGTGCTCTGCGGCTGCTTCCCACTATCTATCTACCTTACGTTTGGTAGTGTATATATGTCCATGCCTCTCTTTCGCTTTGTCACAGCTTACCCTTCCCCCTCCCCATATCCTCAAGTCCATTCTCAAGTAGGTCTGTGTCTTTATTCCCGTTTTACACCTAGGTGCTTCATGACATTTTTTTTTTTAATTCCATATATATGTGTTAGCATACGGTATTTGTCTTTCTCTTTCTGAGTTACTTCACTCTGTATGACAGACTCTAGGTCTATCCACTTCATTACAAATAGCTCAGTTTCGTTTCTTTTTATGGCTGAGTAATATTCCATTGTATATATGTGCCACATCTTCTTTATCCATTCATCGGATGATGGACACTTAGGTTGTTTCCATCTCCTGGCTATTGTGAATACAGCTGCAATGAACATTTTGGTACATGTCTCTTTTTGAATTATGGTTTTCTCAGGGTATATGCCTAGTAGTGGGATTCCTGGGTCATATGGTAGTTCTATTTTTAGTTTTTTAAGGAACCTCCATACTGTTCTCCATAGTGGCTGTACCGATTCACATTCCCACCAGCCGTGCAAGAGTGTTCCCTTTTCTCCACACCCTCTCCAGCATTTATTGTTTCTAGATTTTTTGATGATGGCCATTCTGACTGGTGTGAGATGATATCTCATTGTAGTTTTGATTTGCGTTTCTCTAATGATTAATGATGTTGAGCATTCTTTCATGTGTTTATTGGCAGTCTGTATATCTTCTTTGGAGAAATGCCTATTTAAGTCTTCTGCCCATTTTTGGATGGGGTTGTTTGTTTTTTTGCTATCGAACTGCATGAGCTGTTTATAAATTTTGGAGATTAATCCTTTGTCAGTTGCTTCATTTGCAAATATTTTCTCCCATTCTGAGGGTTGTCTTTTGGTCTTGTTTATGGTTTCCTTCGTTGTGAAAAAGCTTTGAAGTTTCATTAGGTCCCATTTGTTTATCTTTGTTTTTATTTCCATTTCTCTAGGAGGTGGATCCAAAAGGATCTTGCTGTGATTTATGTCATAGAGTGTTCTGCCTATGTTTTCCTCTAAGAGTTTGATAGTTTCTGGCCTTACATTTAGGTCTTTAATCCATTTTGAGCTTATTTTTGTGTATGGTGTTAGGGAATGATCTAATCTCATACTTTTACATGTCCCTGTCCAGTTTTTCCAGCACCACTTATTGAAGAGGCTGTCCTTTCTCCACTGTACATTCCTGCCTCCTTTATCAAAGATAAGTTGACCATATGTGTGTGGGTTTATCTCTGGGCTTTCTATCCTGTTCCATTGATCTATCTTTCTGTTTTTGTGTCAGTACCACACTGTCTTGATTACTGTAGCTTTGTAGTATAGTCTGAAGTCAGGGAGCCTGATTCCTCCAGCTCCATTTTTCGTTCTCAAGATTGCTTTGGCTATTTGGGGTCTTTTGCTTTTCCAAACAAATTTTGAAATTTTTTGTTCTAGTTCTGTGAAAAATGCCAGTGGTAGTTTGATAGGGATTGCATTGAATCTGTAGATTGCTTTGGGTAGTAGAGTCATTTTCACAATGTTGATTCTTCCAATCCAAGAACATGGTACATCTCTCCATCTATTTGTATCATCTTTAATTTCTTTCATCAGTGTCTTATAATTTTCTGCATACAGGTCTTTAGTCTCCTTAGGTAGGTTTATTCCTAGATATTTTATTCTTTTTGTTGCAGTGGTAAATGGGAGTGTTTCCTTGATTTCACTTTCAGATTTTTCATCATCAGTATATAGGAATGCCAGAGATTTCTGTGCATTAATTTTGTATCCTGCTACTTTACCAAATTCATTGATTAGCTCTAGTAGTTTTCTGGTAGCATCTTTAGGATTCTCTATGTATAGTATCATGTCATCTGCAAACAGTGACAGCTTTACTTCTTCTTTTCCGATTTGGATTCCTTTTATTTCCTTTTCTTCTCTGATTGCTGTGGCTAAAACTTCCAAAACTAGGTTGAATAAGAGTGGTGAAAGTGGGCAACCTTGTCTAGTTCCTGATCTTAGTGGAAATGGTTTCAGTTTTTCACCATTGAGGACAATGTTGGCTGTGGGTTTGTCATATATGGCCTTTATTATGTTGAGGAAAGTTCCCTCTATGCCTACTTTCTGCAGGGTTTTTATCATAAATGGGTGTTGAATTTTGTCGAAAGCTTTCTCTGCATCTATTGAGATGATCATATGGTTTTTCTCCTTCAATTTGTTAATATGGTGTATCACGTTGATTGATTTGCGTATATTGAAGAATCCTTGCATTCCTGGAATAAACCCCACTTGATCATGGTGTATGATCCTTTTAATGTGCTGTTGGATTCTGTTTGCTAGTATTTTGTTGAGGATTTTTGCATCTATGTTCATCAGTGATATTGGCCTGTAGTTTTCTTTCTTTGTGACATCCTTGCCTGGTTTTGGTATCAAGGTGATGGTGGCCTCGTAGAATGAGTTTGGGAGTGTTCCTCCCTCTGCTATATTTTGGAAGAGTTTCAGAAGGATAGGTGTTAGCTCTTCTCTAAATGCTTGATAGAATTCGCCTGTGAAGCCATCTGGTCCTGGGCTTTTGTTTGTTGGAAGATTTTTTATCACAGTTTCAATTTCAGTGCTTGTGATTGGTCTGTTCATATTTTCTATTTCTTCCTGATTCAGTCTCGGCAGGTTGTGCATTTCTAAGAATTTGTCCATTTCTTCCAGGTTGTCCATTTTATTGGCATAGAGTTGCTTATAGTAATCTCTCATGATCTTTTGTATTTCTGCAGTGTCAGTTGTTACTTCTCCTTTTTCATTTCTAATTCTATTGATTTGAGTCTTCTCCCTTTTTTTCTTGATGAGTCTGGCTAATGGTTTGTCAATTTTGTTTATCTTCTCAAAGAACCAGCTTTTAGTTTTATTGATCTTTGCTATCGTTTCCTTCATTTCTTTTTCATTTATTTCTGATCTGATCTTTGTGATTTCTTTCCTTCTGCTAACTTTGGGTTTTTTTTGTTCTTCTTTCTCTAATTGCTTTAGGTGCAGGGTCAGGTTGTTTACTCGAGATGTTTCCTGTTTCTTAAGGTAGGATTGTATTGCTATAAACTTCCCCCTTAGAACTGCTTTTGCTGCGTCCCTTAGGTTTTGGGTCGTCGTGTCTCCATTGTCATTTGTTTCTAGGTATTTTTTTATTTCCTCTTTGATTTCTTCAGTGATCACTTCGTTATTGAGTAGTGTATTGTTTAGCCTCCATGTGTTTGTATTTTTTACCGATCTTTTCCTGTAATTGATGTCTAGTCTCATAGCATTGTGGTCAGAAAAGATACTTGATACAATTTCAATTTTCTTAAATTTACCAAGGCTTGATTTGTGACCCAAGATATGATCTATCCTGGAGAATGTTCCATGAGCACTTGAGAAAAATGTGTATTCTGTTGTTTTTGGATGGAATGTCCTATAAATATCAATTAAGTCCATCTTGTTTAATGTATCATTTAAAGCTTGTGTTTCCTTATTTATTTTCATTTTGGATGATCTGTCCATTGGTGAAAGTGGGGTGTTAAAGTCCCCTACTATGAGTGTGTTACTGTCGATTTCCCCTTTTATGGCTGTTAGTATTTGCCTTATGTACTGAGGTGCTCCTATGTTGGGTGCATAAATATTTACAATTGTTATATCTTCTTCTTGGATTGATCCCTTGATCATTATGTAGTGTCCTTGTTTGTCTCTTCTAATAGTCTTTATTTTAAAGTCTATTTTGTCTGATATAAGAATTGCTACTCCAGCTTTCTTTTGGTTTCCATTTGCATGGAATATCTTTTTCCATCCCCTTACTTTCAATCTGTATGTGTCTCTAGGTCTGAAGTGGGTCTCTTGTAGACAGCATATATATGAGTCTTGTTTTTGTATGCATTCAGCCAATCTGTGTCTTTTGGTGGGAGCATTTAGTCCATTTACATTTAAGGTAATTATTGATATGTATGTTCCTATTCCCATTTCCTTAATTGCTTTGGGTTCATTATTGTAGGTATATTCCTTCTGTTGTGTTTCTTGCCTAGAGAAGTTCCTTTAGTATTTGCTGTAAAGCTGGTTTAGTGATGCTGAACTCTCTCAGCTTTTGCTTGTCTGTAAAGGTTTTAATTTCTCCATCAAATCTGAATGAGATCCTTGCTGGGTAGAGTAATCTTGGTTGCAGGTTTCTCTCCTTCATCACTTTAATTATGTCCTGCCACTCCCTTCTGGCTTGTAGAGTTTCTGCTGAGAGATCAACTGTTAGCCTGATGGGGATTCCCTTGTGTGTTATTTGTTGTTTTTCCCTTGCTGCTTTTAATATGATTTCTTTGTGTTTAATTTTTGACAGTTTGATTAATATGTGTCTTGGCGTATTTCTCCTTGGATTTATTCTGTATGGGACTCTCTGTGCCTCCTGGACTTGATTAACTATTTCCTTTCCCATATTAGGGAAGTTTTCAACTATAATCTCTTCAAATATTTTCTCAGTCCCTTTCTTTTTCTCTTCTTCTTCTGGAACCCCTATAATTCGAATGTTGGTGCATTTAATGTTGTCCCAGAGGTCTCTGAGACTGTCCTCTGTTCTTTTCATTCTTTTTTCTTTATTTTGCTCTGCATCAGTTATTTCCACTATTTTATCTTCCACCTCACTTATCCATTCTTCTGCCTCAGTTATTCTGCTATTGATCCCATCTAGAGTATTTTTCATTTCATTTATTGTGTTTTTAATCGATGCTTGATTCATCTTTAGTTCTTCTAGGTCCCTGTTAACTGTTTCTTGCATTTTGTCTATTCTATTTCCAAGATTTTGGATCTTGGAAATAGAATCTTGGATCATCTTTACTATCATTATTCTGAATTCTTTTTCAGGTAGACTGCCTATTACCTCTTCATTTGTTAGGTCTGGTACGTTTTTATCTTGCTCCTTCACCTGCTGTGTGTTTTTCTGTCTTCTCATTCTGCTTATGTTACTGTGTTTGGGGTCTCCTTTTTGCAGGCTGCAGATTCGTAGTTCCCGTTGTTTTTGGTGTCTGTCCCCAGTGGCTAAGGTTGTTTCAGTAGGTTGTGTAGGCTTCCTGGTAGGGGGGACTAGTGCCTGTGTTCTGGTGGTTGAGGCTCGATCTTGTCTTTCTAGTGGACAGGTCCACGTCTGGTGGTGTGTTTTGGGGTGCCTGTGGCCTTATTATGTTTTTAGGCAGCCTCTCTGCTAATGGGTGGGGTTGTGTTCCTGCCTTGCTAGTTGCTTGGCATAGGGTGTCCAGCACTGTAGCTTGCTGGTCGTTGAGTGAAGCTGGGTGCTGGTGTTGAGATGGAGATCTCTGGGAGATTTTCGCCACTTGATATTATGTGGAGCTGGGAGGTCTCTTGTGGACCCGTGTCCTGAAGTTGGCTCTCCCACTTCAGAGGCACAGCACTGACTCCTGGCTGCAGCACCAAGAGCCTTTCATGTACCCGGCTCAGAATAAAAGGGAGAAAAAGTAGAAAGAAAGAATTAGTAGAAGAAAGAAAGAGAGAAAGAAAGGAAGGGAGGAAGTAAGGAAGAAAGAAAGAAAGAAAGGAGGGAGGGAGAGAGGAAGGAAAGAAAAAGGAAGAGTGAATGGAAGAAGGGAGGGAGGGAGGGAGGAAGGAAAGAAAGAAAGAAAGAAAGACAGGGAGGGAGGGAGGAAGGAAAGAAAAAGAAAGAGTGAAAGGATGAAGGGTGGGAGGGAGGGAGGAAGGAAAGAAAGACAGGAAGGAGGGAGGAAGGAAAGAAAAAGAAAGAGTGAAAGGAAGAAGAGAGGGAGGGAGGGAGGAAGGAAAGAAAGAGAAAGAAGGAAAGGAGGGGTGGAGGGAGGAAGGGAAGGTAGGAAAAAAAGAAAGAACAGGTAAAGTAAAATAGAATAAAGTATAAAATATAGTAGCGTTATTAAAATTAAAAAGTAATTATTGAAAAAAAACGGACAGATAGAACCCTGGGACATATGGTGGAAGCAAAGCTATACAGAGAAAATCTCACACAGAAGCATACACATACACATTCACAAAAAGAGAGCAGGGGGAAAAATCGAAAATCTTGCTCTCAAAGTCCACCTCCTCAATTTGGGATAATTTGTTGTAAAAAGAGGAAAAGGGGGAAAAGCCTGAAATCTTGCTCTCAAAGTCCACCTCCTTAATTTGGGATAATTCGTTGTAAAAAGAGGAAAAGGGGGAAAAGTCTTAAATCTTGTCCTCAAAGTCCACCTCCTCAATTTGGGATGATTCACTGTCCATTCATGCACTCCTTAGGCGCAGGGCACATCAAGTGGACCGTGGAGCTTTAATCCGCTGCCTCCGAGGCTGCACAGAGAGATTTCCCTGTCTCTTCTCTGCTCTCACAGCTCCCGGGTCTCAGCCTTGGACCTGGCCCCGCCTCTGCGCGTAGGTCGCCGGAGGGCGTCCGTTCTTCGCTCAGACAGGACGGGTTTAAAGGAGCCGCTGATTCGGGGGCTCTGGCTCACTCAGGCAGAGGGGAGGGAGGGGTGCGCAGTGTGGGGCGGGCCTGCGGCGGCAGAGGCCGGCGTGACGCTGCACCAGCCCGAGGCGCTCCGTGCGCTTTCCCGGGAAAGCTGTTCCTGGGTCCTGGGACCCCGGCAGTGGCGGGGTGCACAGGCTCCCCGGAAGGCGGGGTGGACAGTGACCTGCTCTCGCACACAGGCCTTGTGGCGGCGGCAGCAGCAGCCCCAGCGTCCCATGCCCGTCTCCGGGGTTCGCGCCTTTAGCCGCAGCTCGCGCCCGTCTCTGGTGCTTCTTTAAGCAGCTCTCTTAATGCCCTCTCCTCGTGCACCAGGAAACAAAAGGGAAGAAAAAGTCTCTTGCCTCTTCGGCAGCTCCAGACTTTTTCCCCGGACTCCCTCCGGGCTAGCCGTGGTGCACTAACCCCTTCAGGCTCTCTTCCTGCCGCCAGCCCCAGTCCTCTCCCTGCGCTCCGACTGAAACCCGATACCCGAGCCTCAGCTCCCAGCCCCGCCCGCCCCGGCGGCCGAGCAGACAAGCCTCTCGGGCTGGTGTGTGCCTGAGGGCACCGATCCTCTGTGCCGGAATCTCTCCGCTTTGCCCTCCACACCCCTGTTGCTGTGCTCTCCTCCGCTACTCCGAAGCTTTCCCCCTCCGCCACCTGCAGTCTCCGCCCACAAAGGGGCTTGTAGTGTGTGGAAACCTTTCCTCCTTCACGGCTCCCTCCCACTGGTGCAGGTCCCGTCCCTATCCTTTTGTCTCTGTTTATTCTTTTTTCTTTTGTCCTACCCAGGTATGTGGGGAGTTTCTTGCCTTTTGGGGGGTCTGAGGTCTTCTGTCAGCGTTCAGTAGGTGTTCTGTAGGAGTTGTTCCACGTGTAGATGAATTTCTGATGTATCTGTGGGGAGGAAGGTGATCTCCGCGTCTTACTCTTCTGCCATCTTCCTCCGGGGCCGGTCCCTCCGCATGGTGCCGGGACGGCCCGGGTCGGGTTCGGCGGCGCGGGCACGAGGCGGTGTGTCGGGCGCGGCGCACGGCCGGCCAGGGAGTGTCGCGCTGCCCCGTCCTGCATACACGTGCCTGATGTTTTAAAAAAGACATTTTTTCCCCTTTCTGTTTTTTTTAAACTTCTGGTTGTTGGTTTGAATATGCCCTGATTGTATGTGAATTTTAGTTGTTACTTGACTGGTCACAATTTCTTTTCAAGAATAAAGTGTGACCTAGTGGAAAAATCTCCTTGTATCAAAACTGTAACCACGTTTCATTCTGATTAAGTATTCTTATAGTGGTTTCCCTGGGGCAAAATCAAAATCAGAAAATACCGTAATTTAAATTTCAAAAAATAATTCTGTTCCCATTATGTTGGTAGGACAAAAAGAAGGCTTTTTCAAAGTTTCAGTTCTTAAAATAGAAAAGAAAATCATTTTTTGTGTTTTGTACAAAAACTTTCACTAGCCTCATGATCATGCAAGAGAAACTCTTTCTTAGCTGAGTAATTAAATTTCACAGTTGTAAGGAGTCTGGGGAATACAAAATTATTGCCTTTAGTACCACATTTTCACAGTTTGTAATTGCAGTAAATGACGCCACTGAAGTGAGAGTACAAAAATTCCAAAATGAAATTGTTGGGAGGTTATTCTTCAGCATTTTATAAAAATCCCGTGTTTTTTTTTTTAATAGGCAAGCATATCATTTTAAAAGTTTGTAATGGAAGAAGGATTATCTCAGGGAAAATGAATTTATGATATTCTCTTTAAAAAATGACAGGATAATAATATTATAAATTGTGTATCTCAAATATTTTTTTCAAATGTAAGGGAGTTAAACGACAATCTAAAAACCATTAACAGGGCTT
This sequence comes from Mesoplodon mirus, assembly GCF_964341445.2. NCBI lineage: Eukaryota > Metazoa > Chordata > Mammalia > Artiodactyla > Ziphiidae > Mesoplodon > Mesoplodon mirus. The sequence continues at coordinate 51,676,712 of NC_138982.1, forward strand.
CCCTGGTGGTGCAATGGTTAAGAATCCACCTGCCAATGCAGGGCACACGGGCTCAAGCCCTGGTCCGGGAAGATCCCACATGCCACGGAGCAACTAAGCCCATGCGTCACAACTACTGAGCCTGCGCTCTAGAGCCCACGAGCCACAGCTACTGAAGCCCGCATGCCTAGAGCCCGTACTCTGCAACAAGAGAAGCCACCGAAATGAGAAGCCCGCGCACTGCAATGAAGAGTAGCCCCCGCTCCCCACAACTAGAGAAGGTCCACACACAGCAACAAAGACCCAACACAGCCATAAATAAATAAATAAATAAAATTTATAAAAATAAATAAAAATAAAAACCTTTAACAGCGCCAAATTTTGATCCTTGGATGCAGTAAGAGGATGGGACTAGGGCAGAGATGGTTAGTGATGCTTTAGAGAGGCTCTGTTCCCAAAGGAGCAAAGGCCACTTGACCTCTCTGAGGATGAAGGAGGTTTCTGGAAAAGGCAGTTCAGTGGGAGTGGGATGGGGTGGAGGATGGTTTGTTGAAGTAATGGAGGAGGAAGGAAAGCTGAAGGGAGGGAAAGAAGAGGGAAAGAGATCTATGAGGAGGGAAGGAAAGAATTTCTGGAGGTGACATGGTGTTGGAAGAGGGCACAGGCTTTGAAACTTGGCTCCATTAGCCTACTTGAGCCTCTCATGAGAAATGGGGTGATCAGAATGACTGTTGTAAGACTGAAGTGGTAATGAGACAGGGTACACGATAAGGGAGGAGTAGAAGCTCTTGTGAATAGACATACTAAAATAAGTGCTAGTTTTTACTGATCAGGAAGAGAGATGGAGATGAATTATTAGAGAGGGAGGTAAGAGGTACGATAGGAAAGAGGAGAAAAGAAAGGCAGAAAGGAGGCATGGCTAGCAAAGAGAGAGGGGGCCTGGGAGAGAGAAGAATTTCTCTTGTTGGATCATATAAGATAGAATTTCTTGTTTTTGTTTTGTTTTCTGGATCACATTCCAATAGCTGTCGCCTTAGTTCCCTCCCTATAATGAAGTTTCAGATAATAAATTATCTTTGGTGCTCACACCTTCTTCAACAAGAGAGAACCTATGCTGGATTTGTTAAAAGTGTGTTCTACCATTTCAAAAACAGCTGATCTGAGAATTGAATTTAGTAATTCATAGCATTGCTTTTTTGGATGCTTCCCTGGAGAATGAAGTTTGGGGCAGCAGAAGGCAGGAACTGAAGTGATACTTCAGAACTCTATTACCAAACACATTCAGCAAGAGTACTCTGTGCATCCGTAACTTGATAACATTTTTGACGGCATCTGCTCACTGAAGGCACGTTAAAAAAAACTTGTTCTGGAAAGAATGTGTGTATGTTAACAAATATTAAGTTGAGAACTGGAGCCTGGGTGAGAGTGATGCGATCACATATGCAGAGAATTTGCGGTTTACATGCACAGTTTGCAAGTTAAGCGGCTTAATGAATGGAATGATGAATGCATAATTTTATTGTCATCACTATTAAAATGAAAATTTGATAGATACATAACCAGAAAGTATAGTTATTTGTCACAGATACAAGTGCTAATTATATTTTTGAGTATATAATTTATGCTCTGAATAATACAGAGAGTAACTGCTTTTGCCCTGTTGTGACATTTTTCTAGGAACAATAGGAAAGTTAGTTTAGAAACTGCTTCCTTCCTGTTATATTCCTGTGAAAGGTGAAGCTGACTTACTCTGAAGTCCCAGTTTAGATCCATAAAAGAGGAATTCTCTAGTATAAACGTGAAGTTTTAGGCTAGAAAGTAGTTAAAAGAAAACAGTTGATGAAAATCTGATATTTAAAGCACAGTGTCTGATTTCCAAGACAGAATGAAGTGCCTTTCATTTGTCTATAACACTTTTCATAAAGATTTTCCTTCTCATCAGAGATTTTTAAAAGTTTACTAATGGAATGAGAATTCCTAAAACTTTACATTTATAGAATATATTCACACACATCATATTTGATCCTCAGAACAAAGCTACTGAGAGGCAGAGCAAATATTCTTAGTTCCATTTCCATCTGGAGAAATTGAGGATGAGAGAGGTTAAATGATTTCCCCAAGATCACATAGCCTGTAAGTATGTCTTCTAACTCATAATCCAGTATTATTTTTATATCATGAAACTTTACACTTAGCTCCTAATATTTCTCCTAGAAATATCTAGAAATATAAGCACCAGAAGAACTTTTTAAAACTGTAAAAATGAAAAGTATAAATTGGAGCTTACCAGTATATTTTTTTCTCTTCCCATATTGCAAATATTCATGCCTGTTTTCTTATCTTTGGTTTTGCAGCTCTCTATATTTTTAAGGTCGAGTCGGTAAACCTTTTTAAAAGATAAACTATAGATTTTCAGAATTCTTCTAATTACAGATTCAACGCTGAATGTAATTCTATACTAATTGTGGCAGCTGAACAGGACTCTCTGATCTATGGGCTGTAGGTACAAACTTATCTAGTAAGGCCATGATTTGAATTATTTTCTTGGATTCTTTGACTGCGTTTCTGTCTGTCTTCATAAAAATTAGGAGAGAAATTCCTGCAGGAAACCTCCCCTTACATCAGCAGTTAGTCCTATCAGCAGGTTTCAAAAAGTTACCATTCCGTATGCATGTGGTTGAAATGGGAAAAGGAGGTAGGTGGTAATATAATATCCATGTTAATTGATTTACCTGAATTTTTGTAATAGGAGAAACATCCTCCTCCCATCCCCCGTCCCACCACCAAACACAGATAAAGATGCCTGAGCCCTCACCTGGATGCCCGTGAGAAAGCACTGGCACAAGCTAGTTTGACCAACTTTCCGAAGCCATCATTCTTTGGCTGAGCCATTGCATTTGGCAGACAGCGTACTGGGGCTGCCTTTCCATCCTTCTGAAGCCTGTCAGGGGACTGGACATAAATCAGCTTTAAAATAAAGCATGAAATAGAGCAATGACAGTTGTTGGAGTTTTATCTCATTTGGATTCTCTTACTTCCCGGGGCCTAGCTGCAACCTCCCTGCTTCCTGGAAACACACACTAACTATACCAATGTGACACTCCAGGCACAGTGTATCTACGAGCAATCAAAGAGAAGATGATTGCTGGTTCCTATTATTACTATTATGACTTATGGTGCTGCAGTATATGTACCTTCTACACAATATAGCATTAGATACAATACCTGCTGCTTTCAATATCAGTTAATCTGTCTTCAAAACAAAACAAAACAGAACAAAAAATCCCTGGTATGCAGAAGGCTCCAAGGTTGGGTATAAAGGATAAGGATTTATATGTTGATGTTTACATTCATGTGGATATTTTAATAACTCACTAAACATTGCTAGATTCTTAGGGTGGAAGAATAATCATTTAATAAACAAATCTTTTTAGCAAGTGTGTGAATATTCATTGTAAAAAGTCCTGCTTTGCAAAACTATACCAAAATCTATTATTTATTAGTTGGAGAATTTCTAAGTGTTTACTCGATGCTGGACATCTAGGAAAGTGTTAATAAATATTTCTACATTTCACAATTTACTTAGGGAAAGAATCATTAAAATGGATATAAAAATATGTTTTGTTTACTGAAATGTATTTGTAAAGTTACTTTTATCAAGGATATAGTTTAGATATGAAGATATGCTGGTAGCTTCACTGCATGCCATTTACTGCCTGAAAATAAAACACTGTTTAATTCTGATTATAAAAGTGACACATGCTCATGATTGAATAGCTGGAGTATGTAGAAAGTATAAAGAAAAGTCTGAGATGCTACAATCCACAGGTAACTTATATTAATACGTATTATCAATATTTAAAAAACATATTGCATATGTAGTTTTATATGTTAGTTTTCTCCTTAATATTATAATGTTTTCCACATTATTTTAAAATCTTCAAATCTTTTTTAATGGATGCATAATATTTTACCATATGAATCTTCCCTAAATTATTTAAGAAATCCATTGTTAAACACTCAGCTGATTTTTATTTTTCATTAGCATAGTGCTCTGCTGAAGGTCTTTTTACAGAAATCTTTGTCTACGTCTCTGATTATATTTATTTAAGATAGGGTTTCGTATCTGGATCATTGGCCTGAAATGTGTGAACATTCCAGGCTTTTGGTATGTATTGCTAAGCTGCTCTCTTGAAGGGTTGTACCGTTTCAGAGTTCCACCCGTGGGGTCTGACCTGCCCAGAGCAGGGTATTCTTTGTGGTGGGAAAAGGATGCTTTGTTCCTCCCTTTCACACAGAGAGGTTTATTTGACTTTCTTTTTGCTTTGGGGACTGAAGGGAAGTCAAGTGTCATAGAACAAGAGGGGAGACAAAGGAGGCAAAGGAAGAGGGTTACTAATGTTGGAATTTTGTTTTGGTTTCCTGAAGTGGAAATGTCTTTTCCCCTTGTGGGGGGAGGGAATTGAAGACTGGCTGCAAAGCCTGGGGCTTACATTCACGGTGTTCCTATGTATGGCTCCGAGCAGTCTCTCCCCAACGATGTCCTTTGAAACCTGGGGCATGCTTACTCTTGGGGAATCCTGTTGTATGCCAGGAATACACAAATCCACAAGTTAAATCTGCTGTGTCTTTCTGGAAAACCAATTTGCTTAATAATATTGGGGGCAGGAGTTTTGAATTTTTGTGTTTTGCAAAGTTTTTAGCACATACTTAAATTACTAGAATTGCTTTCCCAACATCATTAAACCTGAAACTTGTCCAGATAAGCTTAGCAAACAGAACATTTTTATGAACTGGAAGTCACTGGAAATCTGGAACTTTCCTTGTCTTCAAGGAATTCTTATGGCATTCATCAAAATGAATAGAGCACATCTCTTCAGTGAGAACCAGTGGTGCTAATACGAAGGGTGGGAGCATTTCTTGACAAGTTAGAAGAGACCTCTGTTCCTTCTTATATGAAAAAGGAGGTAGTCATCTTTCTACGATTCAGTGATTTTTAAATGTCACACACACAAAAATCACCCACACACAAATTAGATCAACATCCTGTCAAAATTGCACTCAATCAAATGTTATTATGGGAGTCCGTGTTTTATTTTAATTCCTGCCAGTGAAGTAACTCAAACTGTGTGTGTGTGTGAGAGTGATTTTAATTCCATTCCTATTTTGTGTTTTTAAATTATACTAATTCTAAAATTATGTTTTTAACTGGGATCACTGACTGGTAGTTAAAAACAGTGTGCTCTTTTGCAGTGAGCTTGAAATATCAGAAAATATGCAAGCAAGGAAGGAAATTTAGAATAACCTGAAATCATTGAGACGTGTCAGAACTGACATCCCTAAAGCTTTCCACAAAGCACTTGGTAGCAACAAAGTTGATAGTGTGACCCAACTATGTCTAGGAAACATGTAATGAGAAACAGCAATCAAAAAAGTGTAAAATGTCCCCAAATATTTTTTTTAAATTATGAGTTTATTATTATGGAGATGGAAAATTAACATTACAGAATGGAAAACACTGAATAAGTATTCCATAAAGCCATCACTTATGCAGGGAAATTTAAAAACTAATCATACAGTTTTTGAAGAAAAATTCCCCAGAATTTTACTAGCCAAAAAGAAAAAGTCTTAGGTAGGTTTACTATAATACATTGCATTATAGAAGTCAAACAAGCCATTCAAAACAGCTTTACATTATCTTTAATGTTATCTTTTCCATTTCCTTTGGAGGATGAAGCTCGTGGAACAGAAGATAATTTGGTGAAATGTTAACTATGAACATGGCCAGATGGTGATTTTGTGAAAATTAGAAAAAACTACCTCTTCATCAGAACATTTATGAGCCACCTGCTAGAAAATTGCCCCAATAAGTAGGAAAAAGCTATGATATCTAGGAAATAAGTTGTTACCCCAGAATTATAGAGTAGAAACACACAGTGGCTTTGCATGTCTGAACCAAGAAGAGGTAGCATAGGCAAAAATGATGCCGTCAAATTTGTGTTTTAAAAAGGCTGAGATTAACCCTCCTCTTTTCCTTATATTTTCATGATAGCTTGGATGTTAACAATTTTGACACATTTGATAATTCATGATTACATAGTCATATGTGTGTGTGTGTGTGTGTGTGTGTATACATATATATATATAGAGAGAGAGAGAGCCCACTAAATACATGATTTTTCAACTGAACTATTTTACTGGATATTGAAGAGGCTTGGCTGGTCACTGTTAAGATGGAGAGTCAAGTCTTAAAATTTATCTTAAAATAGAGTGCCCCAATAGATCTTTGTTTGCTATGTGAATATTTATTGAAGGAACCAAACAAACAATGCAGGCAGCAGAAGAGAATACTTGGGAAGCAGTGACATTTCATACACATTCACCTCGCACAGTCACACACGATTGGATAGGGACAGGCTGACTGGTAACATGCTGTGAAAATGCCCTGTGAGAACGCGACGCAAAATGGTCACAATGAAAAAGGAATTCTGATAAAAGCCTGGAACAGAGAGGGAGAGAATAGATAAAAGCATTCCAGAGGACACCTTCTTTGGGAAAGGAAGAAAAGACCAAGTATTTTAAATCTCATAGAGGAGGGGGGAGAGACAAGTTGATGAGAAATATAGCATCTTAGTTGTGGAAACAGTGTTCCAGTGGGAAAACACTTTGAGTTTAAATATAGTGGGTGTGGGGAAAGGAAAGATATTCACTGATGGAATGAAATAATACAGTAAAGCTTCCAAACTAACAAAAGAAAAAAATCCACCACACTGGATAAGATGATTAAACTAGCAAAACTAGGAAAAAGAAAAATAAAGAAGAAAAAAATAATATAAAATAAATAAGATAAAATGGAAAGGAAGACATAAAATTAAGTATACTGGTTATTTTATGATTTGTAAACAGAATTTTCCCTTTAAAAGACTGAGACTGTCAAATTGGGTTAAAAACAAATTCAACTCATTTATATACTATTTATAGAAAAATAAAATCAAAGTGATAAATAAAGGTTGAAAATGAAGAAGTAGAAAAAGAGATACCAAGCAAATACAGGCTAAAAGAAAGCAGGGGTTGCAATATTAGTGGAAGTCAGTATATTTAAACTTAAAAACACCATAGAGGATAAAAGTAAGCATTATATAATGGTAAAATTGATAATTTCTGAAAAAGCTAAAATAGTCATAAGCCTATATTCACTGTCCCATCAGTTAAAAATATAAATCAGCAAATGCATAAAGCGCAAACTATAGGAAATCAGAGGAGAACTTTTAAACATTATAATAGGTGAAATTATTTTAAGTTAGTGATAGTGCTAAGAATTGGCTGGAATAAACATACAAAAAATAAGTAAAATCATAGAAGAATTAAACAGTACCACATACCAATAAGTATTTTTAAAAGGCTTCCATCTTTCAAATAGAGAATTAAAATTAGAAAATAATAACAGTAAAATAAAAATAATATTGATAATAATAATAATAAAGTACTTAGCTACGCAGGAAAACCTTACAAATTTTAAGTTAGAATTTTATGAACCACATTCTTCTATCACTTACAAATAAAATTAGAAATAAATAATACACAGATGACCAAAAAAAAGTTTACTTCTTAGAAATGAAAAGAAAATAAAACAACAACAGTCTTGAATTACCCCTGGATCAAGGGAGAGTCAAATGGAAATAATTACTATGTAGAAAATACAAAGGAGGACTCTGGATGGTATAACCTGCTACTCTAGAAATGTATAGCCTTAAATGCCTTTACTATTAAAGAAGAAAAATGAAACAGAAAAGCAAGTAGAATGCATCTGAAGAGACTAGAAAAGTAATTTTAAAAAGCAAGAAGCATAATTTGAAGATAAAAGCAGAAATTAGTACAATGGAAAATAAGAAATGGAGAAAAGATAAATTCAAAACCTTAAATAGCTAATGGGACAGATTTTCCTGTTATAGGCATGATTAGAGAAAACAAACTGAATAAAAGTATATAAGATATAAGTGAGAAGAAAGATACAACTGTAAATACAGAAGATTAAAATAATTGTAAAGAAACAAAATATTTGAAAACTTAGATGAAATGGATGATTTTCTATCAAAATATAAGTTGGTAAAGCTGACTTAAAAATAAAACAAAAACTTTGATAAAGCAATCATCATAGAAGAGATCAGACCAGAAATTAGATATCTAGATGAATAGAAAGCCCAGAAACACATGATCATGGCTGAAATTTTCTCTAAACCTTAAAGAACAGGTCATTCTAAAGCTGTTTCTAATCCAGATCATAGAAGAATGAGTAAATCATTTGATTTGATTTATAAGGTCAATATAATTTAGTACCAAACCAGGATAAAGTTATTTCTGGAAGAAAGAAAAAAGAAACAAAAACTGTGCAAAGAGGGAATGAATGATCAGGATCATTAATGACTTGGATTCAAGATTCTAAATAGAATATTAGAAAATAAAATACAGCAAGGTATCAAAATATAATATATCACAACAAAGTGATATTTAATCAAGAAATGCAACATCTATCGATCTATCAACATAAGCCTTCAACAAATTCAAGGAAAAAAGCCATATGATCTTATTGAAAGATGTTGAAAGGCATTTGATAAAAGTCAACAGTCAATAAAATTCTAAGTAAAATAGGAAAGAAGAAAACTACTTAAATATAGTAAAGACTATTTATCAAAATCTAACAGCAAATATCCTAAATGTGAAACTCAAGTCATTTCAATTAAAATAAGGAATTAGGGATTCTCAGTTTAAAATTCTTAATGGTTTTCCCATTGGCCTATTCAAAAATTTCAAGCTTCTTGACATAGGAAGCCATTCCTGTGTGGACTCTGCCTACTTTATTTAAGTTTCCTTCTACCCTTAACTAACTTACATATAGGTCACCGTCCGTCCACATCTGCTTCTAGTTCCCCCCGAGTTGATGTTGTTTCATACCTCTTTGCTTTTTCTCAGGCTGCCTTCTTTTGCCTTTGTGCCTGCGTATCCCTATCCTCTCATTTTCATCTGAGCAACTACTCATCTTTAAGACTCAGCTCCTACCCTCCCATAAATGCCCATTCATTTTTCCAATATTGCTCTGGAGAAATGCTGCTTGAGCACAGAAATGGGGTCCTATTTTCTTTTGTATACCCAGTGTCTAGCACTGTGCCTGACACATAGAATGCATTTAATAAAAGTTAACTGAATTAATAAATGAAGAGATGAACAAATCCATGAATACTATGGCCTCTGTTGCCTTGCTTCCTTTGGTTTTATTCTTCTAAGTAACAGTGATGGGGTGACTTCCTGCTGAGATGCCCACTCATGATGATGACAAAACCTGCCTCTTTGTGTATAGATGAATTCTCTTTTGTTTTATGACCCATATGCATACTTGGCAAATGATGCTGTTCATGCATTTTACTTGCCTTCTGCTTCATGAAATGCCAGTTGTGTCCATAGCAGCTAAGTTATTTGTCTGTTCCTTTGTTTTCACCATTGTGTGCTGACAGTTTGGGAGGGTGAGGGTTGGGGTAGAAGAGATGTTTCTGAAGCTCTGTTAAGTGACCCAGAAGAACTCTTTACCTCGAAGATGGTATTTCATATAAATTCTGTAGTGTCCTGCTGAGGTGCTTTTCTTGGCTAATAACTCATTGCACATTTTGACAACCGCTGCTTGTAGAGTACGAACCTTAGTACTTTAACTACAATTCCCAAGGCTGTCTAGGGGGAAGTTTACCCTGAATGGATACAGAAGAGTTCAGTTGGTGAGCCTGATTCTTCAGCTGCTGGAATTTGCCACTTCTTGTAGTTTTTGTGGTCTCCCATTCTAGCTTCTGCCATCTGCCATTGTAACGTAGCACAGGTGTGCAGGGTTTTCTTGTTCTCCTATAAACATGGCTTTGCCATCCCCTTCACTTGTCTGGTCATTAGTTATCAAATTGTTGGTGGTTTGACTGACTATTCCTCAAAACTTCTGCTCCAGGTGCTACTTTTCCAAGGGGAATGAGAAATAGCTAATGTGCTTTGTAGTTCTTAGCACAGGTTTAATTGCTTTCTCCTAATTCAACATGCACAATTTTTAATAATCTTTGTAATTTACTCAATTGTCCAGTTTATCTGGGCATGGAAAATGTACCATATGGAAATCAACATCATATTCCTTTAACTTTAAAACTCATTTCAACTATCACGCTCTCAGGGAAGTCTTGCCTGACTCCATACCGAATGAATGAGTCAGGATTTCCTCTTCTACTCATGTCAGTATTCTATTTTATTTTGAATTTTATTTTATTTTATTTTTATACAGCAGGTTTTTACTGGTTATCTATTTTATACATATTAGTGTATGTATGTCAATCCCAATCTCCCAATTCATCCCACCACCACCCCCTCCCCTCATGTCAGTATTTTAAATGTAACACATTTTATTACAGTTATTTGTATCTCTTTTACTAAGGGGTGAAGCTGGGTTGGATGTGTCTTTTTACTTTGTAACCTCATTTATTAGCACAATTAGCAAGTGCTTAGAAATTAGCACATGCTTAGTAAAGACATATAGCCTCACTGACCAGCTACAACAGTTTGAACTCCTTATAGCCACCCTTGTGGGTCCTTAAAAAAAGGCGGAAAACCAGTGGGAGGGAATATCCTAATAAGAAACTTCCAGTAATACTTCTTTAGAAGCCTGGTTTAGAGGCAAGGACACTGGATTTGTAGTTGGAAAATCTGGGTTTCAGTATCATGGCTGCCATTTTTGAACTATAGCTCCTTTGGAAAAGTCATGAACATTCAATTTTTCCATCTGTAATATGGAAATACTAATATGTCATGGCCAGCTCATACAGGTGTTGTGAGAACAAAGTAAAAAGACATTTGATAACGTTTAAAGCAATATGCAGAAGAAAGCTGTTGAAGTTGCTTCTGCTCATTTTGACATATTCAAGGCACTTACATAGCTCATATGATATTTTAAACTTTTTACACTTAAATACCATTTTAGAAAATGATGTATCACACAAGCAGTATTCATTACTTCAAAAGAGATGGTGAGAGTGATTTTGTCTTCTGGGCCTAACCAAGGCTTTAGAAATCCCCAAAGATGGAAATATGGCAGGTTACCAGAAGTGAAAAGCAAATAAATAATTGGAGCATCCTTCTGTAAAACAAGTTGCTGACTCTCTCTTTAGTTTTTAACTGAGACTAAATGGGATTCCTTATATTCATATACACAGGAGGCATCTGACCAAATCAGCCTGTCTATATAAGAATTTTACTGAGTAATTCCAAAGGAATTTCATACTCTTGCCCTCCTTGATATGAGGTCACAGAATTCACTTGGTTTCAAATAGACCCATGTGGCTACTGGGAAGTTGCTTCAGCTTCTCTTCCCTCTGCATATTCTGCTGAGTTTGACTGATGCCTGCTGGCCTTTCATTTGATAAGTGATGGCTTACTGATCAAACACTATCTCTCTGACAGGGCCTAGAATGACTTAGAAAACTTCAGATTTTACTTTCAATTGGAAGTCTCACAATCACTACATTCTCTTTGCTAATTCCTTCAAAACCATACAATTGCTATTACCGCTGTTCCTTTTTGGGGGTAATAAAAAACTGCTTAGAGACTGGATTATCCATCTCTATTCTAGAAAATTTGGTACACAGGGCCTTTATCAGGTCCCTAAACTACTTTCTTCATCACCTAGGACAGACATTTTTTCATCTATGACCTTTAATTTTATGCCAACTAGCTCCACTTATCAAACTACTGGGGACTAATTTGTTTCTTCTATCTTAAAAAAAGATTCAAGGGGGCTTCCCTGGTGGCACAGTGGTTGAGAGTCCGCCTGCCGATGCAGGGGACATGGGTTCGTGCCCCGGTCCGGGAAGATCCTGCCTGCCGAGGAGCGGCTAGGCCCGTGAGCCATGGCTGCTGAGCCTGCGCGTCTGGAGCCTGTGCTCCACAATGGGAGAGGCCACAACAGTGAGAGGCCCACGTACCACAAAAAAAAAAAAAAAAAAAAAGATTCAATGTCTGTTCCACTTTCTTTGATCTCATCCCTTTATTGCCTTTTAAAAATCACCGTTACTTGGTGTTTTAAAACCAATATAGTAAAAACTGAATACGATAAAAAAATACCAGTTCTTTGGAAAAGGGAAGACAGAACAGACTGAACGGCAGAAAAAAAAAATGCAGTAAAAATAAGCCCAAAGAAAGGTTTGTAAAAATACTGCAGATTTCTTCACTGAAATCTTTGAGATGTCATTGATTCAAATGTTACTTACCCTAGTTATAAGACTTCATTCTACTGAATATCACTTGCTATGTCCCTAGGCTAGCATTTATTTTTTTTAATTAAAAATTTTTTAACATCTTTATTGGAGTATAATTGCTTTACAATGGTGTGTTAGTTTCTGCTTTACAACAAAGTGAATCAGCTATACATATACATATATCCCCATATCCCCTCCCTCTTGCATCTCCCTCCTACTCTCCCTATCCAACCCCTCTAGGTGGTCACAAAGAACCAAGCTAATCTCCCTGTGCTATGTGGCTGCTTCCCACTAGCTATCTATTTTACGTTTGGTAGTGTATATATGTCCATGCCACTCTCTCACTTCGTCCCAGCTTCCCTTCCCACTCCCCGTGTCCTCTATGTCTACATATTTATTCCTGTCCTGCCACTAGGTTCTTCAGAACCTTTTTTTTTTTTTAGACTCCATATATATGTGTTAGCATACAGTATTTGTTTTTCTCTTTCTGACTTACTTCACTCTGTATGAAAGACTCTAGTTCCATCCACCTCACTACAAATAACTCAATTTCATTTCTTTTTATGGCTGAGTAATATTCCATTGTATATATGTGCCACATCTTCTTTATCCATTCATCGGATGATGGACACTTAGGTTGCTTCCATGTCCTGACTATTGTAAATAGAGCTGCAGTGAACATTGTGGTACATGACTCTTTTTGAATTATGGTTTTCTCAGGGTATATGCCCAGGAGTGGGATTGCTGGATCGTATGGTACTTCTATTTTGAGTTTTTTAAGGAACCTCCATACTGTTCTCCTTAGTGACTACATCAATTTACATTCCCACCAACAGTACAAGAGGGTTCCCTTTTCTCCACACCCTCTCCATTTATTGTTTGTTGATTTTTGATGATGGCCATTCTGACGGGAGTGAGGTGATACCTCACTGCAGTTTTGATTTCCATTTCTCTAATGATTAGTGATGTTGAGCATCCTTTCATGTGTTTGTTGGCAAGCTGCATATCTTCTTTGGAGAAATGTCTGTTTAGGTCTTCCACCCATTTTTGGACTGGGTTGTTCATTTTTTTGCTATTGAGCTGCATGAGCTGCTTGTAAATTTTGGAGATTAATCCTTTGTCAGTTGCTTCATTTGCAAATATTTTCTCCCATTCTGAGGGTTGTCTTTTGGTCTTGTTTATGGTTTCCTTTGCTGTGCAAAAGCTTTTACGTTTCATTAGGTCCCATTTGTTTATTTTTGTTTTTATTTCTATTTCTCTAGAAGGTGGGTCAAAAAGGATCTTGCTGTGATTTATGTCATAGAGTGTTCTCCCTGTGTTTTCCTCTAAGAGTTTTATAGTGTCTGGCCTTACATTTAGGTCTTTAATCCATTTTGAGCTTATTTTTGTGTATGGTGTTAGGGAATGATCTAATTTGATTCTTTTACATGTAGTTGTCCAGTTTTCCCAGCACCACTTATTGAAGAGGCTGTCTTTTCTCCATTCTATATTCTTGCCTCCTTTATCAATGATAAGGTGACCATATGTGCATGTGTTTATCTTTGGGCTATCTATCCTGTTCCATTGATCTATATTTCTGTTTATTGTGCCAGTACCATACTGTCTTGATTATTGTAGCTTTGTAGTGTAGTCTGAAGTCAGGGAGCCTGATTCCTCCAGTTCCATTTTTCTTTCTCAAGATTGCTTTGGCTATTCGGGGTCTTTTGTGTTTCCATACAAATTGTGAAATTTTTTGTTCTAGTTCTGTGAAAAATGCCAGTGGTAGTTTGATAGGGATTACATTGAATCTGTAGATTGCTTTGGTTAGTATAGTTATTTTCACAATATTGATTCTTCCAATCGAAGAACATGATATATCTCTCCATCTGTTTGTATCATCTTTAAGTTCTTTCATCAGTGTCTTATAGTTTTCTTCATACAGGTCTTTGGTCTCCTTAGATAGGTTTATTCCTAGATATTTTATTCTTTATGTTGCAATGGTAAATGGGAGTTTTCCTTAATTTCTCTTTCAGATTTATCATCATTAGTGTATAGGAATGCAGGAGATTTCTGTGCATTAATTTTGTAACCTGTTACTTTACCAAATTCATTAATTAGCTCTAATAGTTTTTTGGTAGCATCTTTAGGATTCTCTATGTATAGTATCATGTCATCCGGAAACAGTGACAGTTTTACTTCTTCTTTTCCAATTTGGATTCCTTTTATTTCTTTTTCTTCTGTGATTGCTGTGGCTAAAACTTCCAAAACTATGTTGAGTAATAGTGGTGAGAGTGGGCAACCTTGTCTTTTTCCTGATCTTAGAGGAAATGGTTTCAGTTTTTCACCATTGAGAACTATGTTGGCTGTGGGTTTGTCACATATGGCCTTTTTTATGTTGAGGTAAGTACCCTCTATGCTTACTTTCTGGAGGGTTTTTATCACAAATTGGTGTTAAATTTTATTGAAAGCTTTTTCTGCATCTATTGAGATGATCATATGGCTTTTCTCCTTCAGTTTGTTAGTATGGTTTATTACATTGATTGATTTGCATATTTTTTTCATGATTTAAATATTTTTATTTCTTTTTTTAAAAATCTTTATTGGAGTATAATTGCTTTACAATGTTGTGTTAGTTTCTGCCTTATAACAAAGTGAATCAGTTATACATATACATATGTTCTCATATCTCTTCCATCTTGTGTCTCCGTCCCTCTCAACCTCCCTATCCCACCCCTCTAGGTGGTCACAAAGCACCGAGCTGATCTCTCTGTGCTATGCGGCTGCTTCCCAGTAGCTATCTACCTTACATTTGGTAGTGTATATATGTCCATGCCTCTCTCTCACTTTGTCACAGCTTACGCTTCCCCCTCCCCATATCCTCAAGTCCATTCTCAAGTAGGTCTGTGTCTTTATTCCTGTTTTACC
Organism: Mesoplodon mirus; assembly: GCF_964341445.2. Taxonomy (NCBI): domain Eukaryota; kingdom Metazoa; phylum Chordata; class Mammalia; order Artiodactyla; family Ziphiidae; genus Mesoplodon; species Mesoplodon mirus. The sequence goes on from NC_138982.1 coordinate 51,691,867, forward strand.
CCTAGGTTCTTCATGACACTTTTTTCCCCTAAATTACATATATTTGTGTTAGCATACGGTATTTCTTTTTCTCTTTCTGAGTTACTTCACTCTGTATGACAGACTCTAGGTCTATCCACCTCATTACAAAGAGCTCAATTTCGTTCCTTTTTTCTTTTCTTTTTTTTTTTTTTTTCGGTACGCGGGCCTCTCACTGTTGTGGCCTCTCCCGTTGTGGAGCACAGGCTCCGGACGTGCAGGCTCAGCGGCCATGGCTCACGGGCCCAGCCGCTCCACAGCATGTGGGATCTTCCCAGACCGGGGCACGAACCCGTTTCCCTGCATCGGCAGGCGGACTCTCAACCACTGTGCCACCAGGGAAGCCCATCAATTTCGTTTCTTTTTATGGCTGAGTAATATTCCATTGTATATATGTGCCACATCTTCTTTATCCATTCATCGGATGATGGACACTTAGGTTGTTTCCATCTCCGGGCTATTGTGAATACAGCTGCAGTGAACATTTTGGTACATGAATCTTTTTGAATTATGGTTTTCTCAGGGTATATGCCCAGTAGTGGGATTTCTGGGTCATATGGTAGTTCTATTTTTAGTTTTTTAAGGAACCTCCATACTGTTCTCCATAGTGGCTGTACCGATTCACATTCCCACCAGCCGTGCAAGAGTGTTCCCTTTTCTCCACACCCTCTCCAGCATTTATTGTTTCTAGATTTTTTGATGATGGCCATTCTGACTGGTGTGAGATGATATCTCATTGTAGTTTTGATTTGCATTTCTCTAATGATTAATGATGTTGAACATTCTTTCATGTGTTTGTAGGCAGTCTGTATATCTTCTTTGGAGAAATGTCTATTTAGGTGTTCTGCCCATTTTTGGATTGGGTTGTTGGTTTTTTTGCTATTGAGCTGCATGAGCTGCTTATAAATTTTGGAGATTAATCCTTTGTCAATTGCTTCATTTGCAAATATTTTCTCCCATTCTGAGGGTTGTCTTTTGGTCTTGTTTATGGTTTCCTTTGCTGTGCAAAAGCTTTGAAGTTTCATTAGGTTCCATTTGTTTATCTTTGTTTTTATTTCCATTTCTCTAAGAGGTGGGTCCAAAAGGATCTTGCTGTGATTTATGTCAGAGAGTGTTCTGCCTATGTTTTCCTCTAAGAGTTTGATAGTTTCTGGCCTTACATTTAGGTCATTAATCCATTTTGAGCTTATTTTTGTGTATGGTGTTAGGGAGTGATCTAATCTCATACTTTTACATGTCCCTGTCCAGTTTTTCCAGCACCACTTATTGAAGAGGCTGTCCTTTCTCCACTGTACATTCCTGCCTCCTTTATCAAAGATAAGGTGACCATATGTGCGTGGGTTTATCTCTGGGCTTTCTATCCTGTTCCATTGATCTATCTTTCTGTTTTTGTGCCAGTACCATACTGTCTTGATTACTTTAGCTTTGTAGTATAGTCTGAAGTCAGGAAGCTTGATTCCTCGATCTCCGTTTTTCTTTCTCAAGATTGCTTTGGCTATTCGGGGTCTTTGGTGTTTCCATACCAATTGTGAAATTTTTTGTTCTAGTTCTGTGAAAAATGCCAGTGGTAGTTTGATAGGGATTGCATTGAATCTGTAGATTGCTTTGGGTAGTAGAGTCATTTTCACAATGTTGATTCTTCCAATACAGGAACACGGTATATCTCCCCATCTATTTGTATCATCTTTAATTTCTCTCATCAGTGTCTTATAATTTTCTGCATACAGATCTTTTGTCTCCTTAGGTAGGTTTATTCCTAGATATTTTATTCTTTTTGTTGCAGTGGTAAATGGGAGTGTTTTCTTGATTTCACTTTCAGATTTTTCATCATTAGTGTACAGGAATGCCAGAGATTTCTGTGCATTAATTTTGTATCCTGTTACTTTACCAAATTCATTGATTAGCTCTAGTAGTTTTCTGGTAGCATCTTTAGGATTCTCTATGTATAGTATCATGTCATCGGCAAACAGTGACAGCTTTACTTCTTCTTTTCCGATTTGGATTCCTTTTATTTCCTTTTCTTCTCTGATTGCTGTGGCTAAAACTTCCAAAACTACGTTGAATAAGAGTGGTGAGAGTGGGCAACCTTGTCTTGTTCCTGATCTTAGTGGAAATGGTTTCAGTTTTTCACCATTGAGGACAATGTTGGCTGTGGGTTTGTCATATATGGCCTTTATTATGTTGAGGAAAGTTCCCTCTATGCCTACTTTCTCGAGGGTTTTTATCATAAATGGGTGTTGAATTTGTCGAAACCTTTTTCTGCATCTGTTGAGATGATCATATGGTTTTTCTCCTTCAATTTGTTAATATGGTGTATCACGTTGATTGATTTGTGTATATTGAAGAATCCTTGCATTCCTGGAATAATCCCCACTTGATCATGGTGTATGATCCTTTAATGTGCTGTTGGATTCTGTTTGCTAGTATTTTGTTGAGGATTTTTGCATCTATGTTCATCAGTGATATTGGCCTGTAGTTTTCTTTTTTTGTGACATCATTGTCTGGTTTTGGTATCAACATGATGGTGGCCTCGTAGAATGAGTTTGGGAGTGTTCCTCCCTCTGGTGTATTTTGGAAGAGTTTGAGAAGGGTAGGTGTTAGCTCTTCTCCAAATGTTTGATAGAATTCACCTGTGAAGCCGTCTGGTCCTGCGCTCTTGCTTGTTGGAAGATTTTTTTATCATAGTCTCAATTTCAGTGCTTGTGATTGTCCTATTTATATATTCTATTTCTTCGTGGTTCAGTCTTGGCAGGTTGTGCTTTTCTAAGAATTTGTCCATTTCTTCCAGGTTGTCCATTTTATTGCCATAGGGTTGCTTTTAGTAATCTCTCATGATCGTTTGTATTTCTGCAGTGTCAGTTGTTACTTCTCCTGTTTGATTTCTAATTCTATAGATTTGAGTCTTCTCCCTTTTTTTCTTGATGAGTCTGGCATATGGTTTATCAATTCTTTTTATCTTCTCAGAGAACCAGCTTTTAGTTTTATTAATCTTTGCTATTGTTTCCTTCATTTCTTTTTCATTTATTTCTGATCTGATCTTTGTGATTTCTTTCCTTCTGCTAACTTTGGAGGTTTTTTTTGTTCTTTTTCTTATTGCTTTAAGTATAAGTTTAGGTTATTTATTGAGATCCTTCTTGTTTCTTGAGGTAGGTTTGTACTGCTATAAACTTCCCTCTTAGAACAGCTTTTGCTGCATCCCACAGGTTTTGGATTGTCGTGTTTTCATTGTCATTTTTTTCTATGTATTTTTTAATTTCCTCTTTGATTTCTTTATTGATCTCTTGGTTATTTAGTAATGTATTGTTTAGCCTCCATGTGTTTGTGTTTTTTACAGATTTTTTCCTGTAATTGATATCTAGTCTCATAGCATTGTGGTCGGAAAAGATACTTGATACAATTTCAATTTTCTTAAATTTACCAAGGCTTGATTTGTGACCCAGGATATGATCTATCCTGGAGAATATTCCATGAGCACTTGAGAGGAACGTGTATTCTGTTGTTTTTGGATGGAATGTCCTATAAATACCAATTAAGTCCATCTTGTTTAATGTATCATTTAAAGTTTGTGTTTTCTTATTTATTTTCATTTTGGATGATCTGTCCATTGGTGAAAGTGGGGTGTTAATGTCCCCTACTATGATTATGTTACTGTCAATTTCCCCTTTTATGGCTGTTAGCATTTGCCTTATGTATTGAGGTGCTCCTATGTTGGGTGCATAAATATTTACAATTTTTATATCTTCTTCTTGGATTGATCCCTTGATCATTATGTAGTGTCCTTGTTTGTCTCTTGTAATAGTCTTTATTTTAAAATCTATTTTATCTGATAAGAGAATTGCTACTCCAGCTTTCTTTTGATTTCCATTTGCATGGAATATCTTTTTCCATTCCCTCACTTTCAGTCTATATGTTTCCCTAGGTCTGAAGTGGGTCTCCTGTAGACAGCATATTTATGGGTCTTATTTCTGTATCCATTTAACCAGTCTTTGTCTTTTGGTTGGAGCATTTAATCCATTTACATTTAAGGTAATTATCAATATGTATGTTCCTATTACCATTTTCTTAATTGTTTTGGGTTTGTTATTATAGGTCTTTTCCTTCTGTTGTGTTTCCTGCCTGGAGAAGTTCCTTTAGCATTTGTTGTAAAGCTGGTTTGGCGGTGCTGAATTCTCTTAGTTTTGCCTGTCTGTAAAGGTTTTAATTTCTCCATCAAATCTGAAGGATATCCTTGCCAGGTAGAGTAATCTTGGTAGTAGGTTTTTCTCTTTCACTACTTTAAATTTGTCCTGACACTCCTTTCTGGCTTGCAGAGTTTCTGCTGAAAGATCAGCTGTTAACCTTATGGGGATTCCCTTTTATGTTATTTGTTGTTTTTCCCTTGCTGCTCTGTATATTTTTTCTTTGTATTTAATTTTTGATAGTTTGATTAATATGTGTCTTGGCATGTTTCTCCTTGGATTTATCCTGTATGGGACTCTCTGAGCTCCTGGACTTGATTGACTATTTCCTGTCCCATATTAGGGAAGTTTCATCTATAATCTCTTCAAATATTTTCTTAGTCCCTTTCTTTTTCTCTTCTTCTTCTGGGACCCCTGTAATTCGAATGTTGGTGCATTTAATGTTGTCCCAGAGGTCTCTGAGACTGTACTCAATTCTTTTCATTGTTTTTTCTTTGTTTTGCTCTATGGTAGTATTTCCACTATTTTATATTCCAGGTCACTTATCGTTCTTTTGCCTCAGTTATTCTGCTATTGATTCCTTCTAGAGAACTTTTAATTTCAATTATTGTGTTGTTCATCATTGTTTGTTTGCCCTTTAGTTCTTCTAAATCCTTGTTACATGTTTCTTTTATTTTCTGCATTCTATTTACAAGATTTTGGACCATCTTTACTATCATTACTCTGAATTCTTTTTCAGGTACACTGCCTATTTCCTCTTCATTTGTTTCATCTGGTGGGTTTTTACCTTGCACCTTCATCTGCTGAGCATTTCTCTGTCTTCTCATTTTGCTTATCTTACTTTGTCTGGGGTCTCCTTTCCCTGGCTGCAGGTTCGTATTTCCCATTGTTTTTGGTGTCTGCCTGCAGTGGCTGAGGTTGGTTCAGTAAGTGTGTAGGCTTCCTGGTGGAGGGTACTGGTGCCTGTGTTCTCGTGGATGAGGCTGGCTCTTTTCTTTCTCTTTGGCAGGACTGCGTCTTGTTGTGTGTTTGGGGTTGTCAGTGATCTTATTATGATTTTAGGCAGCCTCTCTGCTGATGGTGCATTCGTGTTCCTGTCTTGTAGTTGTTTGGCGTAGGTTGTCCAGCATTGTAGCTTGCTGGTCGTTGAGTGAAGCTGGGTCTTAGCGTTGAGATGGAGATCTCTGGGAGAGCTTTCATCATTTGATATTATGTGGAGCTGGGAAGTCCCTGGTGGACCAATGTCCGTACTTGGCTTTCCCACCTCAGAGGCACAGGCCTGACACCTGGCTGGAGCACCGAGACCCTCTCAGCCGCATGGTTCAGAAGAAAAGGGAGGAAAAAAAAAGAATGAAAGAAAAAAAATACAATAAAGTAATTAAAATTAAAAAATTATTTAAAATAAAAAAAATTTAAAATAATAAAAAATGAAAGAAAAAAAGAAGTGAGCAACCAAACCAAGAAACAAATCCACCAATGATAACAAGTGCTAAATACCATACTAAAAAAAATTAAAAACAAACAAACAAAAAAAACGGACAGACAGAACCCTAGGACAAATGGAAAAACAAAGCTATACAGACAAAATCACACAAAGAAGCATACACATACACACTCACAAGAAGAGGAAAAGGAATATATATATATATATATATATATATATATAAAGGAAGAGAGCAACCAAATCAATAAAAAATCTACCAGTGATAATAAACTATAAATACTAAACTAAGATAAACATAAGACCAGAAACAAATTAGATGCAGAAAGCAAACCCCAAGTCTACAGTTGCTCCCAAAGTCCAACGACTGAATTTTGGGATGATTCATTGTCTTTTCAGGTATTCCACAGATGCAGGGTACATCAAGTTGATTGTGGAGATTTAATCCGCTGCTCCTGAGGCTGCTGGGAGAGATTTCCCTTTCTCTTCTTTGTTCGCACAGCTCCTGGGGTTCAGCTTTGGATTTGGCCACGCCACTGCGTGTAGGTCGCCTGAGGGCATCTGTTCTTCTCTCAGACAGGATGGGGTTAAGGGAGCAGCTGATTAGGGGGTTCTGGCTCACTCAGGCTGGAGGGAGGAAGGGGTACGGATGCGGGGCGAGCCTGCGTCGGCAGAGGCCGGCATGACCTTGCACCAGTCTGAGGCACGCCGTGCATTCTCCTGGGGAAGTTGTCCCTGGATCACGGCACCCTGGCAGTGGTGGGCTGCACAGTCTCCCGGGAGGGGAGGTGTGGCTAGTGACCTGTGCTTACACACTGGCTTCTTGGTGGCTGCAGCAGCCGACTTAGTGTTTCATGCCCGTCTCTGGTGTCTTCGCTGATAGCCGCAGCTCACGTCCGTCTCTGGAGCTCATTTAGGTGGTTCTCTGAATCCCCTCTCCTCACGCACCCCGAAACAATGGTCTCTTGCCTCTTTGGCAGCTGCAGACATTTTCCAGGACTCCCTCCCGGCTAGCTGTGGTGCACTGGCCCCCTTCAGTCTGTGTTCACACAGCCAACCCCAGTCCTCTCCCTGGGATCCAACTTCCAAAGCCCGAGCCTCAGCTCCCAGCCCCCACACGTCCTGGCGGCTGAGCAGACAAGCCTCTCGGGCTGGTGAGTGCTGGTTGGCACCAATCCTCTGTGCGGGAATCTCTCTGCTTTGCCCTCTGCACCCCTGTTGCTGCACTCTCCTCTGTGGCTCTGAAGCTTCCCCCCTGCCACCCACTGTCTCTGCCTGAGAAGGGGCTTCCCTAGTGTGTGGAAACCTTTCCTCCTTCACAGCTCCCTTCCAGAGGTGCAGGTCCTGTCCCTATTCTTTTGTCTCTGTTTTTCCTTTTTTCTTTTGCCCTACCCAGGTACGTGGGGAGTTTCTTGCCTTTTGGGAGGTCTGAGGTCTTCTGCCAGCATTCAGTAAGTATTCTGTAGGAGTTGTTCCACATGTAGATGTATTTCTGATGTATTTGTGGGGAGAAAGGTGATCTCCACATCTTACTCCTCTGCCATCTTGAAGGTCACCCCCCCCCCACCCGCCGCCAGCATTTGTTTTTAAGAATCACTTTCTGGTCATGTTTCTTGTCTGAAAAGCTGTGCTGACTTACATTCCAGGACAATAAAATAGTTGCCTGCTGCTGTTGCTGGGATATTTGCTCAATTAATGAAATTAATAAAAGTTTGGGAACATGCTTGAGATTAAATGTCAAATTAGAGGCCTGTAACCCTAACTTTTTAACAGAGAAAATCATTATAAAATTTATGTTTCCAGAACTCTAGAGTTGATATAGAATTTGGCCTAAAGATACTTCCCTTTGAATCTGACTTTTGCCCTTTACTTTTATGCGAATTAGGGCAAGCCCTTTAATTTCCATGTCCTTCAGTTTTCTCATCAATTAAATAGGACTTATAACACCTACCTCACAGGGATGCCATTAGGTTCAGTTATTTGAAAGTCTGTTTTTTTTTTTTTAACACGCTAAGGCATCATACAAATGCTAGGTAGAATTATGGTTATTGTTTATCAAAATCAAATCCTATCAGAAAAATCCAATCTCATTTAGGGCAGGAGGACAGTTTTGCTTCCAATAGGTGTCATTTCCCTTGACCTTGGTAATGTTTCTATAAATTGAGCTTTGTTGCACAATATCAACCCTTATGGGAATATGGCTGAGAGCACATACAGTTTCTCGGTGTGTTTCTAACTCCTGGTTGGAAACATAATCTGAGAATGGTCCTTAAAAATAAATGGTGGCCCTGGAAGGAAACAAGTGATGTTTGGTAGGAAGAAGTCTCACCAAGGTAAGTTTCAGTCAATGACACACAAAGAGTTCAATGAAACTATTAAGTTATTTAAGTATACCTATGACAAGATTGTATGAACTGGGTTCTATTACTTTGGTAAAAGATTCAGAAATCAAAGTGAGCTTGGTGGTTTAGAAAAGAGATCAGAAATAGAATCAATAAGGTTTTGTCTAACTAGGAGCAGAGGTAGACACAGGATGGGAGGAAGGCCCAAATATGCCCATATTTATGGGGCAAAAGACTGGGCTATGTGTGAGGAGGTAGAAAGAGAGAGTGAGGTTCTGGGTAGTTATCAGATTGCTGTGAGTCAGCAAGGCAGCACTGCAGTTAGAAAGGGAGCTGAGTGCTGCAGGGCACAACAGGAAGGTGGCATGGAGGAGACCTGAAGGTGCAGCTCCTCTGAGAGAGAGAAATGGCCAGGCCACACTGGATGGCTAATTTGGGGAGCCTTGTGGTCTTCACAGCTCAGAATTCTGCCTTGGATTAAATACCTATAAATATTTGTTCAGGACACCTACCCTGATTTCTTCTGCAGAGGGTTAAGATGGGAGCCATAGAGATGAATTACATATGGGAGAGTGCAGTTATCTAAAATGTGAATGCTATGCCCCATCCATCTTAACCCTTTTATTAAAAAAATTGTGGGGCTTCCCTGGTGGCGCAGTGGTTGAGAGTCCGCCTGCCGATGCAGGGGACACGGGTTCGTGCCCTGGTCCGGGAAGATCCCACATGCCTCAGAGCGGCTGGGCCCGTGAGCCATGGCCGCTGAGCCCGCACATCCGGAGCCTGTGCTCCACAACGGGAGAGGCCGCAACAGTGAGAGGCCCGCGTACCGAAAAAAAAAAAAAAAATTGTGAGCTGTTTAGAAATTTTCAAAATATTTTAAGGGCACCCTAATTTTCAGCCCCTATCATCTCTTGTATGAATAATTGCATCAGTTTACTATTCATAGGGGCACTGTGCATAGAGACCATTGCACTGCCTCTCTTGTCTAAGCTCACTTCCTTCCCAGACAGCCCCATTCCCTTCTGCCTGCTGAACTGCTCTTCATCCTTCAGGTCTCAGCCCAAGCCTCAATCCTGTGTGAAGCCCTTTTTGACCTTCCCGGGAAGAGTTACATCCCTTGTGCTTGCCTCCGCTGCATCTTGTACATTCCCCTGTTAGAGGCTCATTAATCACTGTGGATAGATTTAGAATGTGAGCTTCTTGAAGGTATGCATAAAATCTTATTCATCTTTGTATCGTCATCACCTGGCACATGGTGTGTGCTCAATAAATATTTATTGAATGATTAAATGGAGGCGTGAATGAAGGTAAGTATATAAATACAAGATTTACTGTGGCCAGGTTTAAAAAAAGCCTGGTATTTAACTCAAAGAAAGAACCTCCAACTTGTTCATTCCCTAGTGTGTACCCCACACGTATGCAGCGTATAATATTTTAAGCTGAATTTTAAGAGTTTCCAGTGAACTATAAGACAGAAATCTTTGCTAGTAACAACTAGGCATAGCCTTTCCTCCCTTCACCTACAGGGGAAGAGCTAGACAGTCCCTTTCAACTCTAAGAACCTTTATTATCTCATGGTAAGCTCTAGCACTTACTATTCTTTGGCTTGGATCAGTTTGCTGAGGGTCCATGATGGAGACAGAATCAGCCTGAAGAGCACTATTCCGCCTTCAGCAACCTGCAAGAGGTTTCCTCTGTTGAAATGATCCAAAAGCTTAACAAGTGATAAAATTTTCATATTGTCACAGTCACTTCACAATGAAGATGATTGTAAAGCCAGCACTTGTATTTTTGAATGCTGCACTGCATAAATGTGCCTTTTTGATTCTGTAAGTCTCTTTTCCCATGGCAAGTTTGATCAGAGGGAAACAAAATAATCTTTACCATAGTGTTGTCTCCAACTGTTCTGTTTCTGTCCTTTGAGTGAAGCATTTGATGCTTGTTGAGGATTTTAATGATCTGACTCTGAAGTTGCTCATCTCTGAGACGTGATTCCCACCATCCACTACCATTTTTGTTTCAGAAACAAACAGAGCAACAGAAAACTGCATTGTTTGCCTAATGGCATGTGTTAAAAACAACAACAGAAAATCTCCCTCTTTTCCTCCAGCTTGTTTTTAGTATTAATCTTTCCATGAGTACATTCAGCTATCTTTACTGTTGTCAACATGTTCCTAACAGGCTGACTGGGGTATTAACAAACAGCAGCAGCAGGAAATCTCCAGCCTGACAGTTAGAGAAGATTCCCCTCCAAGCAGTGAGCTTAAAAAGCACATATTAGTTAATTTTTTTAAAAAACCTTAGACTCTCAACAAGTTTATTAACATTATGATTTAATTGTATATTTAGAAATGTCACATTTTTTACAGTGCCTCATGATTTTATTAGTCCTTTTATTAACAAATGAGTTATGGATATTTTAATTTATAGCTGAATTCTTAAGAGTGTAGAAGATATATTTCATCAGTCACAGATAATAAGCCCTCAGTGAGGGGTCTGGAAGTGGTGAGAGCATGAGCTTGGGAGTCAGGCTCACCTGAATCTGAATTATAGCTCTGCAATGTTCTAGCTTCATGACTGGGGAAGGAGCTGCTTTGTGCTTCAGCTTCCCATTTATGAAATAAGGTTGACATTATCTCCTTTGTATAGTTATTGTCAAAGTTAAACATTACTACAACTAAAACTCTTAGTACAATTTTAGATACATAGTAAATTCTTGGTAAATGATGATGATAGAGGAGTTGATGATGCAATTTTTTCAGCAGGTAGGGTTCATCCTGACAAGCACATTCCTTGACTGTTTGGAGAACTCAAATCCTATTCATAAAAACAAATTCCACCTCTTAGGATGGGAAGGATTGAAAGGTTTTCATGGTGTTAATTTTCACATTTCTTGAAAACCACAAAACAGCTGAAAGTTTCCCTGTTTAGACTTTCTAATAACAGCATTGAGGATAGAAAGCCCATTCTATGTAAATCTAGACAGTACATTTATCATTTATTTTCTGAATGTCGAAATACATGTCTTGGGCCTTTATTTAAACACTTGGGTGATAATTAAATTGCAGGAGTATCCACAGCCATTTGTGTTTGGGTGACCTTCTCGTAGTCTTGAATACCATGTAAACACATATTCTGACGAATAATTATATTTGGGAGAAATTCACAAAAGAGGATCAAGAGGATCAGTAGAAGTAAAACAAAAAGATGTTGCTATTTTAAAGTAATTAATATTTTAGGTCCCTTGCAGTAAAAATAGGACTTCACCAGATGGCAGATGTCTTTTTTGGTTAGTAATGTCATGCTGTATTTCGAATGAAGAGATGTCAGGGGGAGGAGTTGTTGAGAACAGCTTTTTCACATCACACCAAGGCATGCAATATGGGGGTTGGGAATGGAGGAGGAAATGAGTGAACAAGGAAGGTATTTTTATTGCATAAGCACATGAACTTTGTTTTCTTGAGAAAATGTAACTTTTTCACATGAAATTGGACAGATGAAGGTGGTGGAATCCTGTGCCAGGTGTATGTGTTTGAAATGGAACAATGCAAAGACAATAACATTCCTGACGTCTCAGAGCAGGGGTCTTCAAGGTGGCTAAGAGAATGCCTCCTGAGGAGCCTTCCAGGGACAGGATGGAGACACAGGACAGCAGTTCTCCCCTGCCCCGGACTCCTCTGTGTTATTCTTTTTGCATCACTCATGGATTGATGTGAGACTCTTGTAAGCCCCTGGGAAAAGCACTGGGGAAACAAAAGTATCCCCAGATAGCTCAGAACCTGTTGGAGACAGTAGCATTTAGCTCCCATTTACAGACAGGAGCCAAGGCTAGAACAAGACCATGATCTCTTAACTATGGCAGCTGGTGGCAGTTGGGCTTGAGCTCAAGGTTTTTCTCAATTTGATATTCTCAATCCTTTCCACACTGCCTTGTGGGGGCACTAGGGAACCAAATGGCTGAACCATGGAAAGGCCTCAGGGGCAATAATAGCTGACATTTATTGAATGCCTACTATGTGCCAGAATCCTTACATGTGCAAACTCTGCTCCCTTGTAAAGCCCTCAAGATAGGTGTTACCTCCATTCCATTGGAACCACAGGGAACTGAGAATCATAGTGGTTGAGTAATTAGCTCAGAGTTGCACTGAGCTATCATTTAAACTCATATCTTTCTGGAGCCAAAGCCCATGCTCTTCCCATGATATGACATCGTTCTTTAGGGCATGCCTATATCTTCTGACCTGTTCTCATTTTCTTTAGCATCAAGGTGAGGATGAGAGGAAATATGCATGGTTATATAAGATTCTACATCCAGATGTCAATGTGGCCCCAAAACGTGAAGTATGTGTTGTTATTTCCTATCTTGTTTTGTCATTGTGAAGCAGGGTAGTATGTGGAAAGGACACTAATTGGGAAGTTAGGCCATTAAGTTGCACCACTACAAAGCTGTGGCCTTGGATAAATCATTTAACCTCCCTCGCCCCCCCATGCCCCAGGTACTTCAAATAAAAATGAGGCGTTGACTAAATTACTATATTGCAATATTTTCTTTCAGGTCTAATACTCAATTATTTTTAAAAGACCTCAAAACTCTTCACTAACATAAACCTGTACCCCCTACCGACCACCCTGTTTTCCTGTGAAAAGATTAGGGTACACATATAGCAGATAACTTATTTCAGATCCATTTTGAGTGCAAATAGACTATTGCCCTCCTGTTGAGTCCTCCATGATACTACAAGTAGATTCAGGAGCACACTTTACAAATAATTACCAATATTCATGAATATAATTAACTTACACAGGTATTTGGGGACATAATATAATGCTTGGAAATATCACCTGATGCCAGAAATGTTTACTGAAGTTTTATTTCCCCAGTCAGCTGAGGCATGAGAGAGAAAGAGAAGATACTTTCATGGTTTTATGTGCTCTGTGGGTACATTCTTGGAAATCTCCTTAGCTTTATTATTTGCTTCCTAGACTGATTAATTCTGTTGAGAAAATTAAGTAAGCAAATGCTAGCAAAAGAATTAAAAACTCTAAATGCCCATGTTAACATATGTTATCATGAGGAGACTGTTAGTAGCTGCTGATTTGTCAAATACCTCCTAACTTCAGATTCTCTACACCTATCATGACCACTCTTCAAGGTAACCTTTTAAGGTAGGCATTGTCATCATTTTTTTTAAATCAACTTTAATGAGATATAATTCACATTGTCATCTGTTTTTTATCAACAAGGATTAAAAATCTTACAGAATTTATGTTATATGCTCAAAGGAACCTCTTGTTTATGGTAAAAAAAAAAATACTACATGAGCCCAGACCTATTTTACTAAAAGGCCTGTGTGTTGTCCATTATGTTCCCTTTGAAGGAGAGAACATGACCACTGGAGAGTGAGAAAGGGTGAGTGTTGTGAGATTAGCAATCTAGTTTGCTCTGTGCATGCAGAGGGTGGGACTCCTCATGCCAGAGCATGAGGATTTGTGGTGGGCTCTGGAAGGTCATGGCTTCCAGCTGTACACTGGTGCTCTGCAAGCATTTCCCTTAAATCCTGTACATATGTTTTTTATTTTCTTTTGCTCATTGCCCACTGTTACAAAATCTTAGAACCACCAATATTTAGCGGTTATCTGGTTCAATCCTCAATTTTACAAATGAGATTATGGACACTCAGGGAGAAGAAGTAACTTACTCAAGGGCCCATACTCATCTGAGGTTGACTTGAGGTAGAATCCAGATGGTCATATTTAATTTTCCATACTCTGTTCCCTACTTCTTTCATCCTCTTTAACTGTTGTTCTGCTTGGGTGACAGTAGACTCAAACCTTTGGAGCATGGTTGTACCAAACTTTGTCACTGCCGTGTAATAGAACTACAAGTATGTGTCACAAATAAAACTTTTGAAGAATCTGTCTTTTTATAGGGGAAAAAAGTTGGTTGCATTATGTTTAGTCTAGATATTTTAGAACAAAGAAAGCATCTTTTACTACTGCCTCTAGCAGAATAAGCTTAGTAGGAAGTTCATAATTTGAATATATTAAACAATTTGGAACACAGTGGTTTCTATCTAAAGATAGACCAAAGAAAATTTTCTCACCTAGAACATTTATTTTCTCTCTACGTTATGAATACTCAGCACAATCAGCAAATTCATGTTTCCTAATTAACCCATACTTTTGATATTTTAGGAAAATATTGTTATTATGCTTCTGATTATCCTCCCATGTTCTTGCCTCTGCTTCTCTACTTTTGCTCTGGCCTCTGTTTATGTTTTATTTGTTTTTTTAAAAAAAACATACATAACAAAAATTGTCCATTATGTAAATGAAAATAATTTGAAGGTTTTTTTATTTGATGTATTAATAGTCAAATGAAGCCTTTTTTAGCCTTAGGTCATGCCACATTATTGTTTAGCATTTTCAGTTTAATTTTTTATTAAAATAATATTGTCACAGATTGTTTTCTCTGGCAGTAAACACTGAGATGAAATTTGGGGTATGTATCAGTTTCCTAGTGTGGCTATAGCAAAGAGCCACAAACTGGGTGACTTAAATGACAGAAATGTATTGTCTCACCATTCTGGAGGCTGGAAGTCTAAGATCAAGGTGCAGCAGGGTTGGTTCCTTCTGAGGGCTGAAGGGAAAGATCTGCTCCAGGCCTCTCCCCTAGCTCTGGTGGTTTGCAGGGAATCTCTGGCATTCCTTGGCCTGGACATCATTACTCCAATTTTTGCCTTCATCTTCACACAGCATTCTTCCTGTGTGCATGTTTGTGTCCAAGCTTCCCCTTTTATAAGTTCACAAGTCATGTTGGATTAAAGCCTGCCCTACTTCAGGGTGAACCCATCTTAACTAGTTATAACTGCAATGATTCTATTTCCAAATAAGGTCATATTCTTAGGTACTAGAGGTTAGGGTGTCAACATGTAAATTTGTGGGGGGAAGCACAATTCAACCCACAAATGGTATAAAATGTATACCTATCAGGGAAAGTTGCAAGAAGCAGCATAGGGCAGAGGAAGAGGTTAAACTGTGTCTCAGGCCCCACAGAGCCTCAGACCATCTGGCAACTAGCTTTGGAACAAATGTTGCCCGTTAAAGTGGCCTTCGAGATGCCTTTACACCCTGACTCTCTCAGTCATCAGGTGTGGGCTGCCTGGGAATGGCTTGGCCTCAGGCAAAGGCATCTCTCTGAGTAGAGGCAGACCCTGAAGGAGCTGACAACTGAAGGCTGGCTGTAGATGGCACCTCATCTGGACAGCAAGTCCTTCCATGCCGGGGTATCTGGGTGGTGCATCTCCATGTCTACCACAAATATAGTAAGTATTACCGCTAGGAAGCTTAAAGAGAAACCCTAATCTCAAAAATATTAATCTTATATCTCTCTTTCCTGCTTAAATGCCTAAAATGTTCTTGATTGCCTATAGGTTAAGATATAAATTCCCTAATCTGGCTCTCAAGGCACTTTGCCTTGCACTCAGATCTGTTGCTGTCTCTCTCTCCTCTTCAACAGAATCCTTTGTTCTAGCCAAGCTGATTTTTCTCTGTGTAGGACCTAACCTTCCCATTCTTGCCTCCATTGCTTTACTCAAGTGAAACTCCTTCCTTAATATCCTTTACTTGTTGAGGAATAACAGAGATTGAAAGGACAAATTCCAATCCAATTGGAAAACCCTCGAAGGCCAGACTAAGGTCTGAAATTAAGCCTGTAGTCTAATCTAAGGGTTGACAAAATATAGCTCGAAGATCAAATCTAGCCCACCATCTGTTATTGTAAATAAAGTTTTATCAGAACACAGCCATGCCCTTTTGCTTACATACTTTCTCTGGCTATTACTAAGCTTCAGCTTTGCTTAATAGTAGAGTTGTATAGTTACAACGGAGACTGTGTGGCCCACAGAGCCTAAAATGTTTACTATCTGGCCCCTTGCAGAAAAAGTTCGCTGAGCCTCTAATCCAACCCTTCCTTTGTAGTAGAAAACGTACAACATTTCTCATGAAGTTCTCTGGATGGTTCCTGCCCTAAATGATCTCTACAACCTCTAAACTAATAAGGTGCATAGCAATTTTCCTGTGTTGGTATTTGTGCTTCTGAGGTTTATGTCCTCTGATATTGTGATTTATAATAAGAAATGTATATTTGGTCTTCATCTGCTTCTGGCACAGAGCTCCTAAAACCCTTGGAATTTCTTAAGTGTTGAGAGGGATAAAGGTGTCCTTTCTTATGTTAACGAAGTCACTTTAGGTCTCCTAAGAATGGGGGCTGGTTGTCAGGGGAACTAGGTGACTAGAAGGTTGGAAATTTCTGTATCCCTGCCTCTGGGGAGGGGAGAAGGGGGACTGGAGGAGTTCAATTACCAATGGCCAATGATTGAATCAATCATGCCTATGTAATGAAGCCTCCATAAAACCCCAAAAGGTTAGGGTTCAGAAGGCTTCCTGTTTGCTGAACACATGGAAATTTGGGGAGTGTCGATCCCAGAGAGCATGAAAGCTTGGCACAACTTTCCACATACCTTACCCTAAGCATCTCTTCCATTTGGCTGTTCCTGAGTTTTATATATTTATAATAAACCAGTGATCTAGTAAGTAAAATGTTTCTCTGAGTTCTGTGAACTGCTCTAGTAAACTAATCAAGCCCAAGGAGGCAGTTGTTGGAACCTCCAATCAATAGCCAGTGGTGCAGAAGCACAGGTGACAACTGGTGCTCATTGTGTATTGATAGGCAATGCTGTCTGTGGGTAGATACTGTCAGAATAGAGTTGAACTGTAGGACATTCAGCTGGTGTCCAAGAATCACTTGGTGTGAGGAAGAAACCCACACATTGAAACTTGTATCAGAATTGTAGTCCCATAGCCCCAACCAGACTGCAAGCTTCCTGTGAGCAGAAACTGTGCCTTCATTTCATTTTGGATCTTTCACAGTGCTTAGCATGTAACATCTGTTGGTTACATGGAGATTAGTGTCATTTGCTTGAGAGGCAGTTTGTTGGAGTGTGGAAAAATGGTCTTTGGAGTTCAATAGATCCAGGTCCTCCATCTTATTTGTGTCACTTTGGGAAAAAGATACATTGTCTCTCTCAGCCTCAGACTTCTGCTCGGCCCTGCTATAGTTGTCACAATTTTGAGACTAAAGAGCCTTACAGGTAGGTGGTACTTGACCTAGAAGACAGTCTTTTGTTCCAAGCCAAGGAGATACATAACAGCCCTCATGCTAAAGCAGAGCTGAATAGAGGACACTGTGTGGAAGGTATTGCAGGATTAATTCACCCACCTCATGGGGCTCCTGCAAGATTGAGGAGGAATGGAGAGTGTTTCCAGCTTTCTCAGTGGGGTGTTAATGGCAGATGGAAAGTGATAGCCCTCTGTGGGGAGGGAGCATCCCTCTCTTTGCAAGATGTTTGTCTTCCTCATTCCCAGCCCACTGCCAATAGTATCCCTGCCCACCACTGTTTCAGCCATCATGGCCTGTGCACATTTCCAAATGGCCCCCAAGGGTCACTACTACCTTGGCTGAGAACCACTGGACATAGTTCAAAAATTACTGGGGGTTCTGGCAGTGTCTTAGAGAATGCTGAGGAGAGCGAGCTGGGGTTAAGGAGACTTCCGGCAGAACAGCTCTAATTTTATTTGTTTTATATCACTGAGATTTTGTTTGAAAAGATACCTACATCTAAAGTTTTTGAAAATAGAAATGCTGTTGTACAATTGAAATCAAACACTGCTTAACTGCAAAGGTTGAACTCTGAACAGTGTCAGATCAAGGCTGAGAAAGGGTCCATTCAACTCAAGAGCAGGATAAGAAAAGAATGAAGGGGTCTTACCCTATCAAGACCAATGTAGACCCTCCCCTGTCCTCTAGAAATGGATAAAAACCAAGACCAATGTAGACCCTCCCCTGTCCTCTAGAAATGGATAAAAACACCGGCATCTTATTGCAATCTTAATGACAATAATAATGTACATTCAGCACCAGTTGTGAACAATACAGTACATATATATAATTTCTACACTTATAACAATTTAGCATGGTAGGTATTATAGAGGCAAAATAGTCTCACGGAAGTTGAACAATGTCCCTGCACTCACATAGCTAGTGACTGAACCTGGAATTAAACCCGTAATTTACTATACAAGTCATGAACTTTCTACTCTATCAAGTTATGATATTATTTGTAATTTGTTCTTCACCTAACATTTTAAATAAAATATTTGTATTGGGCATGTTGGTATGTTTGCTATGCTATGCTTAAATTCTAAAAGATTGTGGGTGATATATTGCATATGAGAATTTAGGTTTTTTTCCTTCCTGTCAATCAACTTTTTGTCCTTCTAAAGGCTCCCTTCAGGTAGGTATGCAAGGCACTGGCACTGGTGTAACCCATCAACATTTGCCCTGTCCAGGTGCCCAGTTTGGACATGCCAAGCATGGGGCATATCCTTTAGAAGGGCATTTGAAGGGACCCTCTTTCTGTGTTACTTATTACTCAGGGTTGATGCATGGATGTATGGATCAAACATCTCCACGGGGGCCAGCGTTTCCTTTTAGTAAGTCTTAGGAATAGGTTTGGGAGGCAAATAAAGCACTGTTTGAAAACTGAGGACTTGTAATTTTCTAAGTCAGAATAAATGTGTGCCGCTTAAAAAAGTTCTGAGTCAGGCTTGTAGATGATTAAGTGTATTGCTATTGTTAAATAAACCAGACAAGTCAATTGATCCTCATCAATGGGATATGGGAATCTATCTTGCAAAATCAGCTAATGTACTTAATCATGCACAGAAGTTGGATGTGAGACCTTTATGCGTACATCAATAATAAGCCATTTTTATGAAACTCAGATACAGGGTTTTCCCCTCTTTTGCTCATAACACTTTCCTCTCATATGTTTCATCTTTGACAACACAGCAGAGGCATGCAGTATTTCCCACTTATTTTCTGGCTTATCACATAGATCAGTTGTCTGGGAAATGCCATAAGGACGTTTTTCTATTTTTACTTAGATTGCTTATACAAATTGCTCCGTCTTTTCAGGATATGAAGTTCTATGGGCACCTGTAGTTTATACATTTGTTTTAGGGTTCATGGTGTTTTGGTATTTTATTGTATTCTTTTTGAAATAAAGTATGTTATAATGAGTTTGGGCCAACCACCTAGACAAAACTATTTTGCCCAAAACTTCAGAAGTTTTACATTTTTTCCCCTCACTCTTTTTCACTATTTAGTGCCTCTTTTCTTATGGTCACAGTAAAAAGTGGTCTAATAAAATGAAATCAAATTGTGATGTGAATGAATATATTAGAGGGAGAAGAACACTGCACTTGCAGCTTAAAAAGGTGGATATTCTTTGCTTTTAATTTCTTTGTCCGACCTCTGGATTGGCTGAGTGGCATTAGGCAAATCATTGTTAGTCTGGGCTGAGGCGTTCTCACCTGAGTGTATTGGAACAGGGACAGCAGCTCTTGACAAGTGCATCCACACTCCCTTGTCCTGTATCTGTGCTGGATGGTGTGGATCAGGCATGAATCTAGGGCCCACAGGACCAGTGTCTGGCTTTATTGTCCTTTTCAATACAAATGATTAATTAAATGCAGGTTAAAAACAAGTTGTCATCTCTTGTCAATTAACTGGTTGGCTCTTTCCAGTTCGCCTTCATGAGTTGTAATGTGAGGTCCTCCTAGAAAGTTTTACATATGCAAAAAAACTATGGTGGAGCACAATGCTTAATGAAAAATAAAAACTTGCTGACAGTAAAAAGTTATATGAGTAGGAGAGCAAATTTGGGTGAGGACAAGTGGATGGGTTGAGGCTTTCTTGATATCCTTTAAATCATATGCTTTAAATATCATCCTATACTATCTCCCTGTCAAATTTCATTCCATTTAGACATTTAAAAACTAAAGAATTTCAGTTGTTAACTTATGGTTAAAAGTTTTCCTATGACTTTAAAGACAATGAATCAAAATTCTGATCCCTATTTGATAAATATCTTGAGGATCTCATTAGAAATAATTATATCCCACCTCACTTTTTTGGGGTAGTGGGTAGTAGAAGAATTTCTAAAATATTCAGTGCCAATAAAGTAGACATGCTTTTATATTTTAATTTTGACTTTTCAGCTAAAGTTCTGATGATGTTGAAATCCCCATGAATGATTTATAGTATCATTTAAATCCTTTTATTGAATGAGAGATAGATATTTCTAAGCTGGGCATGATTAATATCTCCCATATTAAACAATGAATAATAAAATAGTCCCTTATGTTGTATAGTACTTTATGATAGACAAATGCTGTCTAATATGTTTATTTTATTTCATTACCTTTTCATTTATTTAATCAATCAGGAGCCTATCACACTTTACAATAACCGCATTTTAGAATGGAGGAAAATTATGGGTAGAGTGGCTAAGCTAACTGCCCAAGGTCACACATATCTCCACAATGTCCTGGAGCAAGAACTTGAATCTAAGTTTCTTGACCCTCTGTTCTGAGCTCTTTTGCCTTCATTCTGCTTCTTTTTTAAAAAATTATATTTTGGGTTAAATTACTCAGAATATATTTAAATATGAATAAGTAATAGGTTCTAATGGAGAAAAAATTGAAGAAATATTTTTTAAAAATGCAAAATTTTGGACAAATATAAGAAATGTTTATTAATGTGGTTGGGTTTCTCAGTTTAAGAAGAGATGATACTGGCCTCAAACCCTCAGCTGATATGACTTGATACAAAGAGATGACATGCTCTTTGTATTTACTGTTAAGCAAGTAAACATGCTGGGGACACAAACAAAAGCTCCCCTGCTCCCCATTCTCTCTCTCTCTCTCTCTCTCTCTCTCTCTCTCTCTCCCTCTGTCTCACACACACACACACACACACACACACACACACACACAAATGCACACACACATTCCTCTCTTTCCCCCCAATTCTAATCCCTATTCTCTATCTGTTGGAGGAAGTGTATTAGAGCTTATCTCAGGAAACACATATTCTCAGGTTGCCATTTATCTTGTATGTATTGGTAGATTTGTTTGTTTCTCCTTTTGATGGGATTGTGGTCTTTTGTAAATTACAGGCAGGGCCAAAGAAAGCATTTGTTCTTTTCTCATATGCTGCTTTGTTTCTCTTGAACTCTGCCTCCCCTGTAAATTCAATAAAGCCAAATGACTCATCTAACATTATAATAATATCACCCCAAACAAGCTCACTCCTCATGGTCTTACCAAGATCCTTGCTGCCAGGGGCTTGTGAATTTTCCTGTATCCTCACTGGGATTGGACCCATACTAAATACTGGCCATATTTGTTGACTTGAATAGAACCCTTTGTTATAAAGGACATAAAAGGGTGCAAAATAGGAAGTACCATAATGAAAAGAGTTCAAGCTTTGGAACTGGACTGACTGAGGGATTTACTTCTGACTCTATCATTTACTAGCTGATCTCATGCAAATACTGTTAACTTTTTTGAGACTCAGCTTTCCCATCTGGAAAACAGGAGTAATATTCTTATTGAATAGCACCTAACCAAGTTCCTGATGCATAACAGGTGCTCAAAAGCGGTTGTGATTGTGATTATGTTATCATTGTTGTTGCTGTTGGTATTTTATTATTATTTGTTTGTTGTTAGCCCCAAATCCCAAATATGGAAAAGTCATAGAACTCAGCTATTTCTGTTTTGGCTGAGTTGAGAATGAACATTTTCTATAAGGGAGAGAGTCCATAAGTTCTGATCTTATTTCATAAGGTTGAGGAGAATCTTGTACCAGTATATGGAGTAAAATTCGATTTAGAATATTATATGGATTAACTTTATAATGACCCATAGGATTAATCTGCCCAAATGACACTCCCCCAGGAGCTAGTTAGTACAAGCAGCACAGCAGAATCCATTAACTCCCCTTTTAATCTAATCTTAATGTAAAGGTCAATGAGCAAATAGCATTTACCCTGTGGAATTTTGCTGTACATCCCACATGACTGAAGTGAACTGCTTATGGTGACAGAGGAAGCCTGAGGTCAGTGAAAGTTCCTTTTCTGCTTTACTTTTATAGAACAATGTATGAGAAACACTTAAACCTGTCCCACCCCATCTGATAGTCCCCCCCACCAGATATTCAGACTCTCCATTCACTTTTTTTTTTTTTTTTTTTGCTTATTGACTATTTAATTTTATTTATCTTCCCAACACAAGGCAATAGGGTGCTGGAAAAATTCCTCCTTCCTCCCAAAGTTTCCCTATTTAGTTTCTTTTAAAAATTCTTGTAGTCAACTTTTTACTTTTGAAAATTAAATCTTTGACCTTTGGTAAGTAATACTTCAAAACTTAAAAAAAATTTTTAGATACATTATTAACTAAATCTCCTGTTCAAATATGAACATATCTGGATTTCTTTTTCCAGCTTTTTCTCTCCCTTTGCATCTATTTGTGTTCATTTTTATCATAAAGCATGCCCTAATTTATCCAATAAATATGTTTCTAAAACAACCTTGTTTTGAATCTCTGTAACAGAAATAATGATACCAGGTAATATTTGTGGAATAGTTACCTTGCTAGCACTGGAGAAAAAAAGACAGCTTAGATATAAGCTCTACCTTCATGTTGCTTACTGTCTAGTAGGAAAAGACAAGTATAAATAAATGAGAGCAATAAAGTGTTCCAAATACTCTGATGACATTGACTACAGAACAGGGAGAATATGAAGGCAGGGGTAGTTAATCCCAAATTCTTTATATGGTATTCAAGGCCCTTTGTGTTCTTGTACCAGCCTAATGCCTCAGTGGCGTCCTTTATCATTTTCCCAACCCACCCCTGCTCCCCACAAATACACGTAGGTACTCCATAGTGTATTGAATTGTATTCATTGCCACCCTATATTAAATTTTATTTTCCTGTATGGCCACGCACAGTTGCATTATTTTAATATTAGAATGACCTGAGGGTGTCTCTAACTTGGTAGGAAGCCTAGATCTTGAATGAGATTTGAATCCAAGCATCAGTGGAAAAAAATTAACATCTTCTAGGCAAGATATTATTTCCTCATTGAGCATTTTGGAGATCACATTTCTAAAATAACTGCCCAATCAGTACCTGATTTCTTGAGCATAGTGCCTGAGGGAAAATCCTAAAGAACTCCATTTTATTAACCCATCCAAGGAGCTGGCAAATGCTCTCCCTGGAGGATTTTCTAAAAGCAGGGATCCAAGTCTCCGTGGTAAAAAGCGTGAGCACACAGACTCTCAGCATAACATTTTCTCTTATGGGACACTGTGGGCAATAGGCCTGAAAACATCTATGTAGTTTCCACCACAAATTTTTGACTCTTGCATCTGAAGTTCATGCTGAGAAGTTCATGGCAACAACTTTACACACAGATCTCAAGAGACATGTTTTGCATAAATATAGTCTCCAAGGAACACATATGTAATGCTAGGCTTACAAGTATACCTCTGTGTCAGGAGAATTCAAGCTTGGCAAGTCTCCTTCTTACTCTTCATTTCATTTATTCTACAAACAATCTTGATTACTTACTACGTGTTAGATAACGCTTGAAGAAATTACTGAACTTGCTCTATAAACTTGGATGACTATTCAACCTGTTCCAGTCTTCACTTGCTGGGATGAAGTGGTGAAGGCTGTAGTCGGGTTTTGATGGTCAAATCCACAGCTGCCATCTTAAGAGTGTTGCATATACCAGAGTTCTGGTCATTTTTTCTTGAGAGAAACAAGGACACTTCCACATTATTCCAGGAGGGTTTCTTTTAGACTCTATTATTGATTGTGGTTCTGATACGAGATTTGTCAAAGGAAGCCAGCCTAGCTGAAATTTTCCATTATCTGAATTACTTCCTTAAAATAGCTTACAAAATTAAAAAAAAAAAGTATTCTGATTCACCTTTAATGATAACCATGGTATAGTACCAAACTTTACAAGGACTGGTAAAGATGTCCCCAAAGTTGTGAAATGAAGAAAACTAGATCAAGAAATATTTGCCTTTTACTAGACTGCCTCCCTAGTTTGGGAGAAGTGAGGGCCATAGAAAAGGGTAAGATCCCTGGCTGGTGCTGGAAATGGTTCAGAGGTCTTCTGAGGTGTGTTAGTCTCCTAGCTCCAGAGAATATTTACATCAGAGACAATTACTTAAATATTACTGAAAAACCCAGCCAAATGATTTAATGAGGACTGAAGCACATATAACCATATCACCCCAACATCTTGGCAGACTGCCTCTTTGAGCCATGCTTGGTGGGTAAAGATTTATTTCTGTGCTTTTTGTATGCCAAAGGGGATCCGACAGAGTGGGCGTAGGGGGTGGGGGCAGGAAGGAGATGTTCCATGACTTACAAAATGAACTTAACCCTGGAATATGGAGAAGAGGTTAGGTAAAGGGCAGCACCTGAAGTGAAAGCTTATAAATTGAGAGTTAATGGAAGAGGTTAACTTCCTGAGAAGTGATGCTCACTCAGAGAACCAAGCTGATTTCTAAATTTCTCTCACAGACTCAAAGGATTTGAGATTAAAGAGAAATGGATTCTATTGCTTTCATTATTTATACGACCTTGAGCAAGTCATTTGACCATTGTAGAGATCAGTTTCCTCATCTGTAAAATAAGGAAATTGAATTAAGCAATCTTTAAGGTCCCTTGCAGTTCTGATATCTATGAGATTAGAAGCACTGATACTTAAAGGGTTTAAAAATAGTATCCATTTGTCTTCTCCCTAACAAAAACAAAGCAAGCAAAGGAAAACAGACTACATCCCAGATACAAATTCCACATTTGGGTATTTCGATTGATGATGGATTGTTAATATATACTTCGAACACTACCTTTGTCTTTAGGTTAGAAAAGAATCTCAGCAGGGCAGGATCCCTTCAGGTCTTCCCGGGATCGAATTCCGGAGCCAGTTCATCCTCGCATCTCCCCTGCCCATGCCCTTTCTCTTCCCCTATCCTATCTGAGGAGCTATGGTTCTCCTGCAGCCTGACCCTCTCTCTTTCACCTTCATGCCTTGGTGCACCAACTTCTCTCTGCCTGGTTAACTCTTGCATACACTTCAGGACTCACCATAATAACAGAATCCACCAAGAAACCTGACCTTCCAGACACCTTGCCCACCCGGCCGGACGCTTTCCCCCTGTGCCCACGCTAAAAGCAAAGTGTTATTTAGCTGGCCCTGTCTTTTCTTGCTTTCTAGCATCTGAGCATAACTCCATTATCATAATTTTCAATTGTTTGTTCACCCTTCTTCCCCGCTAGTCTGTAAACTCCTTGAGGGTAAGGGTCTTTTTATTTATTTTTGAGTTTCAGGGTTGAGCATTTTGCTAATTAATGTTGCTACATAAGGGAATGAAACAATAATTTAACACTATTCAGGGAAAGATGCAGACAAAAAGTAACATCTTTAAAAGAAAGCCCAGACAAATGTCTGCTTTTTCTAATAGTCTGTTGCAGACGAATGCTCTGTCACCTTCCCACTGGGAAGAGTCTAACAGTGGAGGTGATACTAATCACTTCCCATTTGCATGCAATTGCCCATTTTCCTGAGCTGGGTTTGGCTGGTAGCAATGGAGTCTAATCTGGTCCCATCCACTGGAGAGCATTCCATTCTAATAGCTGCCTTGCCATAAGGTGGAAATGCATCACGCACAAGGTACTTATTTCTGCATCATAAACTTCTAATGTTTCTTTAGGCTGATGGGTTTTGTGTTTTTTGAAGTTGGGAGATGAGCCAAATATTATTTTCTTTTAGGTGAAGTCTTAGATTGTCCCACCCCTTGTGCTACCCACCTGTCCCAGTGCTCAGTGGAAACATGGGATTTCTGGAGGTGGCATATCTCTTTTCCAAAATGCAGTACACTCCTTAAAATCAAATATAAATGTCCAGATGCTGACTAGAGATAAGAGGTCAGCCATTCTTGGAGTTTAACTCTCAGGGGGTGCACAGGTCCCAGTTTGGGGCACACTGCAGTCAATCCATACTATCTCTCCCCCAAAGCATCCTGATACTTCTCCCTCTAATTCTTTGTGGGGTGGGGTAAATGCAGGATGGTGGCAGAAAGTGGAAAGTGGCCCCTAGCTGGAGCCACTGATGGTTCAGGACTCATCCTAAGGCTAGGTATTGAGATGGATCCGTGAACACAGAAATGAATAGGACACGGTCCCAAACCCCATGAAGACTACAATTTAATAAAGAGACAGATAATTAAATTACAATACAGTGGGATAACTGTTAACATAGAAGCAAACACATACCCTTTGATGCAATTTCTTATCTCCTTGATGCCTGATGGAGTGGAGTACAGTGTGTAAAATGTGGTCCTCTGCTGCCCTAGGATATCTATTTTCCTTTGTTCGTTCACAAGTTCCCTCCAAACTGTTCTATCTTCTGGCCAGTTACAGTTATCAATCTAGAGCAAGTGGACAGGAGGAAAGAGCTGTGACCTGACTCTAGACCCACTCACTAAGGCATCCAACGTCTACCTCTGTGAGGTGCTGAGACCATGGGGAAGAAACTCCTGTGTCCATGCCCTCAAGGGGCTCACAGTCTGGTGTTTGGGGGTGGGGCGGGGGGTGGGAATAGGCATTTAATATGTTTGCAATCCAATCTTTCTTTCTTTTTTTTTTTGTGGTATGCCAGCCTCTCACTGTTGTGGCCTCTCCCGTTGCAGAGCACAGGCGCCAGACATGCAGGCTCAGCAGCCATGGCTCACGGGCCCCACCGCTCCATGGCATGTGGGATCCTCCCGGACTGGGGCACGAACCCATGTCCCCTGTATCGGCAGGTGGACTCCCAACCACTGCGCCACCAGGGAAGCCCAATCCAATCTTTCTTGACCTGGTGGAGGTATCTATGGAGCATAATGAAGACAAAGAGAAGTCTACACTGGAGGGCTTGTGGTGTGTATATGTGTGTGTGTGTGTGTGAGAGAGAGAGAGAGAGGACTTTTTGAGCTGAGACTTGGGAGATGACTAGAAGTTTACCATGCTAACAGTCGGTGACAAAATGGCATTCCAGGCTGGATGTATCTGGTGTCTGGGGAATCAAAGGTGAACACTGTTCTTCCTGAGGTAGGAAAGAGAGGGTTTTAGCAGTGGTAAACTGATAAAAATTTAACAACTGGCTATCCTCTCCCCCTCCTCCAATAAAGGCCTAATTTGTAACGTTTGTTCATTTCCATGGTATAAATTCTCCCACCTTGGCCACTCAATCTACCAAGTGACATTGGTGAACATAGAGCTGAGAAGATACTAACAAGTGGCTACTGCAGCTGGGAGGAGCCACCTCCAGCACACTTGCATTCCCCCTCTTCCTGAAACCAAATAACACACAAGACCTATACAGTCACATCTCCTGGTTGCTCCGAAGTACTGATGATGTACCTCGAAGTCTATGGCAGATTCTCACTGTCCTTGTGTCCTCATGAGACTGGGAATCAGGAGACTTGCCTTGTGGTTCTGACTCTCCAGGAACCCTGTGACTTTGGAAAAGTCACTTAGCCCCTTAGAGAGACAACTAAGTCTGAGCCCTCCAGGGTTTCCAAGACTCTTTCCAACTCTAAAAGTCATTATTTAGTTATTCCAAAGATGTATTTTTTCCACTGATTTTTTTTCTAGGTCACATCTCTTTTTATCTTGGGACAGAATAGAAAGACCTTGGATTTTAAGAAGCTCTGTAGAAAAAAAAGTTCTTTATTGGTTCTGATGAATATTCTTCCTCTGTGAAAGAGACTTTATTGATCATTACAATACTACATTCTGTAAAGAACCTTGTCAGTGATTATGTATTTGGATAAAGTGGGTTTTACTTTCCTTTCAGGGTTGTTATGTGGTTTAATGCGATAATATAGTATGGAATACTGTTGAAGGGTATAAAGTGTTGCTCACTCTTAAGATATTATTTTAAACAGGTGTTTTCTATATTGCAAAAATGTAGATATGCTAAAATAAAAGATAAAGGTAGGTTTATTTATTTTTTAAAATATCTACTATAAGCTGCAATACACGCTGTTTACAATATCTGCCTACAAAATAGATGATGATTTCATGCAAAATGATGCCATATTTTAAATCATTAATGATCTACACTTTACTATTGGGAATACACAAATCTGGTGCTCTGTAAGAAATGTTCATAAACATGTGGAATTAAAACTTAATATGAGGGCTTCCCTGGTGGCGCAGTGGTTGAGAGTCCGTCTGCCGATGCAGGGGACACGAGTTCGTGCCCCGGACCAGGAAGATCCCGCATGCTGCGGAGCAGCTGGGCCCGTGAACTATGGCTGCTGAGCCTGCGCATCCGGACCCTTTGCTCTACAACGGAAGAGGCCACAACACTGAGAGGCCCGTGTACCGCAAAAAACAAAACAAAACAAAACAAAACAAAATTTAATATGAGTCAATTTTATTTTGTTTTGTATAAGAATAATGTCATCAGACATTTCAGCACTCCTGGCTGAAGTATTTAGAATACACTGAAACATTAATGGAAACATACAAAAAATTCTCTTTGATTAAAGAGTGAAAAGTGTCTGAATAAAGAATTTAAAAGGATTTAAAGTATCAGTAAGTAATTTATCTGGCTTAGAGATTTATACGAGGAATCCACCAATTATTCTCCTTTCCTTTTCATATCAGCAATGCTTAAAAGCTTTATCTTGGCAACACTAATTGAATCCACTGATTGTGTTATTTCAGACTAACAATTTGTTCATTCAATGGACAATTTGTCAGTGGTTAGGGTTGAACTAACACGTTACTTTACTGGGTATTCATCTATTCCACAAATATTTGTTGCACTCCTATTATATAAGACACTGTTAGACACAGTGGAGATATAAAGATGGATCAGATTTGAGAATTCTGTAATAGGTTGAATGATGACCCCCCCAAAAAAGAAATTTGTCCATCTCCTAGCTCCCCAAACCTGTGACATTATTTATTTGGAAAAAGGGTTTTTGCAGGTATAATTAAGAATCTTGAAAAGAGGAGATAATCCTGGGTTATTCAGGCAGGGCCTAAATCCAATAAGGGTCTTTATGAGAGGAAGGCAGAGGGACATTTGACACAGACAGAAGACAAGAAGCAGTATGGTCATGGAGGCAGAGACTGGAGTGATGTGGCCACAAGTCAGGGAATGCCAACAGCCAACAGATGTTGGAAGAGGAAGGACATTAATTCCACCTAGTTTCTCAAGAGAGAGCACTGCCCGGCCATTACCTTCATTTCAAACTTCTGGCCTTCAGAACTGTGACAGAATAAATTTATGTTGTTTACGCTACCAAATTTGTATTAATTTGTTATGGTAGCCTCAGGAAACTAATATAGATACTGTCTTCACTGAAGAGAACATATTTCTTTCTATATTCTATTGTTGCCTTAAGTTTGATTAGAATAGGAGTTTGGAAGAAGGAGAGATTGCTTTCTATTGGAGGTATCAAGACATATTTACTTGGAAAAAGGCATCTGAGAATACCTTGAGGAAGAAGAATTTGAGAATTCTTTTAAAAATGAATAGAACTTGGACTTAGAAAGATGGCACGGATGATAGTGGTGCTGGAGGATGGTGGTGGTAGAGGACGGTTGGGGCAGATGTATCTGGGGTGGAGGTGGAGGGGAGCAGGGTATTACAGACAGAAGCAAGCTTGTGATCAAAGGCCCTTCCCACAAGCTGTAAAGTGAGAGACCTGTACAAAGAAGACGAGGGGTTCAATTAGTTTGGGAATGCAAACCATTCTGGTTTTAGTCTCATGTGTGTCTCTTACATTCAGACAAGAATGTAAGCTCTTTCTGGTTTCAGCAAGAGTTCTGACTAGCTAGAGTGTGGACTTCATTCCATCACCTACAGGCAATTTGTTTCTAATTTCTTTTTAAGCAGGGGGATGACAAGGTCAAACCATGTTTAGAAGGATTTTTGGCCATGGCACGATTTGGATGGGGAAGGTATTGGAGGTGTGGAGAGACTGGTTAGGAGGAGATAATATTAGTCCAAGGAAGAGGGGTATTATGGGTTGAACTGTGTCTCTCCTAAATTCATATGTTGAATTTCTACCCCTCAATGCCTCAGCATGTGAGTATTTCAAGATAGGTTTTTAAAGATGTAATTAAGGTAAAATGAGGTTGTATGGGTGGGTCCTAATCTAACATGACTGGTGTCCTTATAAGAAGAGATTAGGACACAGACAACACATAGACCGAGGGGAGACCACGTGAGATCACAGTGAGATGGTGGCCATCTGCAACCCAAGGAGAGAGGCCTCAGAAGCCAAACTTGTTGACACCTTGATCTTGGACTTCTAGTCATAGTTTCTCTAGACTTCTGAAAAAATAAATTTCTGTTGTTCAAGTCACCTGGTCTGTGGCATTTTGTTATGGCAGCCCGAGCAAAGTAATACATGGGGTTTATACTAAGGCAGTTTTGTGACAAAACACAGCATTCTACCTGGAGATTTTTGATGTTTGATGTTCTACCTGGAAATTGGTGCTGTTATTTGCTCTCCTAGATAGAGATGTGGCCAATCTTAATAAAAAGACACACAGTTTAACACCGTGACCTCCCAAATGGAGGTGTACCATTGCCATGTTCTAATGCTGAGAACATGGTACATCTCAAGGCACAAGAACAATACCAACTTTATAGTTGCTGTAATATCTTTATGTCTTTCCAGGATATTAAATAGGATCTCTTCTGGTTCACAAACTCTGTGCATTTTGCTCCTGCTTTCTTGATCATAAATAATGATATAGGACAAATGCTGCCTTCAGGTCTTTGTTGATTGAGTTATGAAATATGCCCATTGCCTGAGCTTCTGGGCATCCAGCCACAGAAATCCATCTTGATCCTCCCCTTCCTAGCCTGTCCAAAATTTACCTATCAGTCAGTCTAATGCCTGATTAAGTGTATGGGTTTGTCCTGAACGTGAACAGCAGTTGGGAAGTAAATGAAAAAGATATGGACTATCCCTGTAGTTCATATTGCAGGT
This sequence comes from Mesoplodon mirus, assembly GCF_964341445.2. NCBI lineage: Eukaryota > Metazoa > Chordata > Mammalia > Artiodactyla > Ziphiidae > Mesoplodon > Mesoplodon mirus. Next base: position 51,722,834 of record NC_138982.1, read on the forward strand.
TTCTAACTGAGAAGAAAACATTGTTGGGGCATCAGGATGGAGTGATATAAACTGACTCAGTCAAATTCAGCTGTAAGAAGTGGGGCCAGGAGCCCTAAAGGATGCCCATTCAGGTGACCCAGTGAGGGCTAGTGTGATGTTCTTCAGCCTTCTGTAGTGGGGAAGCTACAACTTGGGGAAAGCAGAGGAGGTAAGAAAACTCAGACTAGTCTTAATATTTTTCCCATTTATACTTTTTTTTTAAAGGTCTCATGGAAAATAGATCTACTGACTGTCTAACCCTGTGCTGCACATTATGGTCCCTGTAAAGCTGGCTGAATCTGCTGAGTACCCAGCACCACCCTATATGTTCTAAGGGTGAAGGAAAATACAGGCTCTCAAGAAGCTGATGATAATTTGGGAGGTAGGTCTCTTATTTACCTTATCATTTTTGTAAGTTAGTGTGGAACAGACTGAGCTACAGTTGGCTGACTTGCTGTGGGGTATCAGGCAGCATCTGATTCTTTGCTAATATGTGCTCAACCATGAGCCAAGTGAGATGGGAGCCACGAAAGGAGAGTAAGACCCATCTCTGTCCCAAGAGCTCTTAGGTCAGCGAGTACACTTGACTTTCTTAGATGAAATAGCAGGTAATAAGAGGCAGTGTTCAAATGAATGCTGTCACTCTCTATGTGCTTGAGAACTTAGAATTTCACGAAATTAAGAGGACCCCATAAGCCAGTTTAGTTTTAGGAGGCTTTGTGAAAAGTAGGGCTTGGGATATTAATTAATTCATTTATTATTCATGCATTTTCCATCCACACAGAAAATATTATAAGCTGTATACAAAGTTCCAAGTTCCGATAAAATGTCGAAGGAGACAGGCGTGATTCCTATCCTTTGGAGCTTGCAGTCTAATGTGAGACCAATGTTAGACAAGTTATAAGTGCCTTGAAAGAAAATAGGGGGAGTAGTCTGGAGGAGTGGGCAGTCAGACTGATAGTTGCTTAAGCATCCAATGGATGAGTAAGAGGATCAGGCAGTGGAGGTGGGGAATATTCTAGGTATAGGACACACACATGCAGAGACTTGAAGGGGAGAAGGCACTGCCTATCTACAGAAAGGCAATAAGCCACTGTGACTGGAGCACAATAAGGGGGAAAATACCATCCAGTGGGGTAAAAAGACAATTCTTATTTCTGATGTTTCTGGGGTCATAGATATCTTTAACGATCTGTTGAGAGCAATGCACCCTCTCTCCAGAAATATGTTCATACATTCCCAGTTCTGGAAGTTCACAGATGTCCACAAGCCTGCTCATGAACTTCAGAGTGAGAACTCTGTCTGAGGGACGGATGTGATTGAACTGGCTCTCTGGAGGAAAAAATGTTTTGGCCCAAGAGAGGTTGGGAATGAGTGGTGTTTGTGGGATGGTGGCAGGCAGGGAGTTCTCACTGGGCAGGGTTTTTATCAGTCTCACTCCAGTTCCATTAATGCTCTCAATTCACAAAAGTCAAGGTGAATACTAGGGGAAGGGATATTTTTATGCTTGTGTGCATCTTGAATTTGCTTGCAATGCTAACAGTGGCATTTGGCCTTTAGATAATGAGTTCTCTCCTCCTCCTGGCACAGCTTTCTCCTCCCAGTGAGGTTCCCATCAGTACCAGTGAGTTCGTACAATGTGTGAGTGAGGCTATGGCAGAGAAATAGACTCCATGGTGTTGATTTTCTGACTCAATGGGCTTTGAAAACATTAACAAGAATATTAGCAAAGCTGTTGGATACAAATCACTTCCTAATGCATTTTAATTAGTCATTGGCCAGTTAAATTAATCAGTTTTTAAAGTATGTGTAAAGTTAAATTAATCAGTTTGTAAAGTATGTGGAAGGAAAGGTCTATTAAAATAGCATTCATGGGGCTTCCCTGGTGGCGCAGTGGTTGAGAGTCTGCCTGCCGATGCAGGGGACATGGGTTCGTGCCCTGGTCTGGGAAGATCCCACATGCCGCAGAACGGCTGGGCCCATGAGCCATGGCCACTGAGCCTGCGCATCCGGAGCCTGTGCTCCACAACGGGAGAGGCCACAACAGTGACAGGCCCGCGTACCACAAAAAAAAAAAAAAAAGAAAAAAAAAATAACATTCATGTTGGTGAGGTAAACTTTTCCATAAACTTAAAACGACAGTCTGGTTACTTCCTCAAATTGGAAAATGTGGGCAGGTAGGTATGCAGATTCCCTGTGGAGACTATTTTCAATATTAATTATCTTGCTGTGCCTTAAATGGTTTTTGTTTGGGTGTTAAAAGGTTTGTGAAGATTAGATTATTTAAATGGCAAAAATCAATTTTCCTGAACTTAGACAGTCTTTTGCAGTCAATTATAAAAAGCCAAAAGGGGTGAAGGGAGAGGGGGTTTTTATACATCTCCTTTCTTCTTTTTCAAATGTGAAAACAAACTGAATTGTTAGTACAAAGACAAGCAAACTGAGCATGAGAGGAAAAGCAGTGGGTATAAAACACAATTGTCTTTCTTAGACTGACAGTGAACTGGGTGGGAGGGGAAGCCAGTAGCTGTGGCCATGGCCAGAAACCTCATCACGAACTGTATTCCCTGAGCTCAGAAATTTCTTAGTTCAGGTGTCAGGAGGGCTCAGGCAGAAAATGTGAGATAAAAGTGTGCAGTGTGACTGCTCAGAGGAGGGGCTGAAATACGCCCCAAGGAAAGGGAATGTCATCTGTCAAACTGTGAACGCCTGTCTCTTCCCCAGAGTCAGTGTGTAGTTTGAGCAAAGTTTGATTTGAATTCTGCAGATGAGTAAGCCTGTAGTCTACCTCAGGCCTGTGCTCAGCTCTGAGTTGGACCTATCCACAAAGAACTTCCTTTTGGGCAGAGGAGAGAAGCCTCATGCACCAGTATAGCTCCTGCTGAGCAGGCTGTGTTATGTACGGGCCATGATGAAGAGGCCGAATGTATAGTAGCCTTGCAGTGAATGTTTGGTAATCATACTAGTTTGCTAGGGCTGCCATAACAAAATACCACAGACTGGGTGGCTTAAACTTCAGAAACTTATTTTCTCACACTATGAAGGCTGGAAGTTCAAGATCAGGGTGTTGGCAGATTTGGTTTCTCCTGAGGCCTCTCTCTTAGGCTTGCAAATGACCACCTTCTCTGTGTGTGCATGCCCCCCTGGTGTCTCTTCCACTTCTTTCAGATTAGGGCCCCACCCTTATGACCTTATTTAACCTTAATTACCTCCTTAAAGGCCCTATCTCCAAATACAGTCACAAGGGGAGTCAGAACTTCAACATATGAATTTGGAGGAGACACGATTCAGTCCATAATATTCAGTGAATGCATGACTGATTGGATGAAAGGGGGAATAAAAAATATAAGTGCATGGAAAGAAAAGATTAATTTTGACTCGAAGAATTAGGGACATTTCTTAGAGGATATGTGATTTGAGCTAGGCCTTGAATAATGGCGAGGACATTGACAGGACTGTACAAGGGAGGGAAGGGAAGCTATATCTTGCAGAGGACAGAGAAGACTTTCATAAGAGTCTAAACTTGTAAAAAATTATCCCCTATAACTCAGTATAATGGTCTCCACACGGGAGAAAGATGGTGAATTGAACAACAAAACCTCGTCATATATCAAAATTGCTGAAATACATATTATGGTAAATTGAAAGGGAAATGGGAAATAGGAAATTTTTAAAATATGGTGAAATATACACATAGGCACACAGAGAGGAGAGAAGAAGAAAATGTATTTAGAAAGTGAAGAGAGAATGGATCCTTCCATTCCCTAGAATTCTGCCATTTGTGGAATCATGACGGGAGGCAACCACTATGCTCATTTCTAATTCAATCATCTGGGGCCTCCCTGGTGGCGCAGTGGTTGAGAGTCCACCTGCCGATGCAGGGGATACGGGTTCGTGCCCCGGTCTGGGAGGATCCCATATGCCGCGGAGCGGCTGGGCCCGTGAGCCATGGCCGCTGAGCCTGTGCATCCGGAGCCTGTGCTCCGCAACGGGAGAGGCCACAGCAAGGAGAGGCCACAGCAGTGAGAGGCCCGTGTACAGCAAAAAAAAAAAAAAAAAAAAAAAAAAAATCATCTGTTCCTTGTGATGTGAAAAGGAAATAAAAATGGAGTTGGTATAGCTAAGGGAGCTCTCTAAAATGGAGCTGGAAGACTATTGAGGAAGTGTGATTTATGCAGTCTCAGCCTGGATGGGATCTGACCTTTTGACCATTTACTGTCCTAACAAAGGCATCCAGAAAATCTGCCAGAAATTCAAGATACTTATTGGATACTTACCCTAAAAAAATCCCTGACAGCCATCCCTTAAGGACAAATATTTTCTTTCTTGTGTCAGACCACAGCCTCCTGGCTTTTGCCTTTATAAGCCCCTGACCCTTTCTCTTCCCTGGAACACTCTTTTCAATTTTACCCAAAACTGTGTATCCTGAATTGCAATTCTTAAGACCCCAAAGAAACTCTTTTCTTTTTCTTTTTTTTTGGTTGACAGAATATGAACACACATTCAATTTATCTCTATAGTGGCAAACAGAGTGTTCTGGAGTCTTAAGTTTGAATGATACTTTCACCTGATAATTTCACATAAAGAGAAATTTTAGTTATTGTTTTAATATTCAAATGGCTATTAGTAAATTGGATGAAGAGGCAGCGAGAAGTAATTGTGAAGACGAGAGAGATGAAGAGAAAGATGAGATTAAGAGTTGAAGGAGAACCCTCATACACTGTTGGTGGGAATGTAAATTGATACTATGGAAAACATTATGGAGACTCCTTAAAAAATTAAAAATAGAACTACCATATGACCCAACAATCCCACTACTGGGCATATACCCAGAGAAAACCATAATTCAAAAAGACACATGCACCCCAATGTTCATAGCAGCACTATTTACAATAGCCAGGTCATGGAAACAACCTAAATGTCCGTCAACAGAGGAATGGATAAAGAAGATGTGGTACATATATACAATGGAATATTACTCAGCCATAAAAAGGAAAGAAATTGGGTCATTTGTAGAGATGTGGATGGACCTGGAGAGTGTCACACAGAGTGAAGTGAGTCAGAAAGAGAAAAGCAAATATCGTATAATAATGCATATATGTAGAATCTGGGAAAATGGTATAGATGATATTATTTGCAAAGCAGAAATAGAGACAGACGTAGAGAAAAAATGTGTGGATAACAAGGGGAAAAGGGGTGGGGTGGGAGGAATTGGGAGACTGGGATTGACACATATACATTACTGATACTATGTATAAAATAGTATCTGATGGGGGCTTCCCTGGTGGTGCAGTGGTTGAGAGTCCGCCTGCTGATGCAGGGGACACGGGTTCATGCCCCAGTCTGGAAGATCCCACATGCTGCGGAGCGGCTGGGCCCATGAGCCATGGCTGCTAAGCCTGCGCGTCTGGAGCCTGTGCCCCGCAATGGGAGAGGCCACAACAGTGAGAGGCCTGCGTACTGCCAAAAAAAAAAAAAAAAAAAAAAAAAGTGTCTGATGGGAACGTAATGTATAGCACAGGGAACTCTACCTAATGCACTGTGGTAACCTAAATAGGAGGGAAATACAAAAGGGAGGGGATATCTGTATGTGTATGGCTGATTCATTTTGTTGTGCAGTGGAGGCTAATACAACATTGTAAAGCAAACATACACCAATAAAAATTAATAATAAAATAAAGAGATGAAGGAATACCTAAAAGGAAGAAATAGGGGATGCGCAAGAAGAAGCAGAAACAGGAGTCGGATAGGTTTACAGATGGAGTGTTAGTCAAAGCAGGCAAATTAGTTGTGTGAATTACTCTTGTTGCTCCCTTATTGTTTTCATGAGCTATTGAAAGGCAACACAGTGAGGATTAATACCTCTCTTCATAGAATCCACTGGTTAACTAATGATAATAGTTCTTCAACTCCTCTCCCTCAAATCCTAAAAAACTCTGTTCGGAATGGGAGAGGGACCATAGCCCACCTGGAATAAATTATTCTCTGGGCTTTGAAACAGGGAGCAGAGTAACACCACCCCACATTCTAGCACACTGCTGTTCAATCTTCTCCCTCCTCCAGCCACACCTGAGCAAATGACACTCCCATTATTCTCCCAGCTGGTTTGAACCCTCCTTGAGGGGTAGAGAAGAGGACACGGGCTTTTCCAGGAGGAGGTTTCAGAATTTCAGGTGTGTGTAGGGGATGTGCAGGGTTGGGGGGCACAGTGAGGTGCTGGTGTAGTTTGAAATCTACTTGCTAGGAAATTCCAGTGCTCCCTTCCAAACATAACCCCCACTCCTGATCACACTTGGTTTGGAATTATTGTTGTAGAATTCTAATCTAAGGTCCCCAGTCTTAAACCAAAGCCTGATACTTAGCGCAGAGGAGGCAGAAGTCCACAGAACTGGATCTGGTTACCCAGAGGGCAACAGGAGGATACTGTTATCTGGCATTATGTAGAAAGCGGGCAGGAACACATACACTGATTACCTGAACTCTCCATCTTTTATTTTCTTTTCCTACTTCAAGCCATCCCATCCACTAAAGTGATCTTCCCAAGTATCCATGGGGTCACAACATCTACCTAAAACCCAGTTATCTTCAGGGTCCTCAGAATAATATGGTGTCTTCGTGAAAGACCCCTATAATCTTTCCTAGCCTCACCCTGAGTATATGCAGGCTATGGTGGGAGGATCGGGCGTGGATTGAATATTTTTAAAGCCTTAGGTAATGCTTGGCCCCAACTTGAGCCATCTTTTCTTCCTCGGCAGCCTCCTTGCACATTGCTTAACCACAGGCCTCTCATCTCATGACCCTGTTGATCTCATTTGCCATATCTAAGAATATTCCCAAGAATGGTACAGACACAACTGGCTGATTCACTCAGTCAAGGGAAAGTCAGAAGATTGGAGTCTAGGTAGAAGTAGTGTTAGAAACAAGCACTTGCAGCAGAAATTTCCCAACTGATTTAAAAAGGCATTATTTGTTGAAACAATAGATTTTTATGTGGATTGAGAAGGTTTCTCGATTTCTCTCCATTTTCCTATAGTACGGATGTCAGCTTTTTCCATTAATGTTGCGTTTTATTGAGATCACTGCTTCCCACCAGTGGGTTAGAGCCATAAGTGCTCTGATTTTTAGCCATCATAACCTCTCATTACCCAGGTTGTTTGGCCTCATGATCACATAAAGCATACAATAATAGAACCACTGGCATTTTAGATTCTATTACAATTCATATTTTGTTTAGCACTTCCCCCCCTGTACCCTTTAATTTCTGTGCATGGCTGAACTGCTTCATTTCCATGGAAATGAAGTTAGACCCAGTGGCTGCAGGCGTTTTTGTTCTAGAGGTGATGATTCATTTTTGGGCTTCTGGGTTTTTCTACCCATAGTGGAACAAGCACATACACACGCATAGAGCTTTTCCAGACTGTGTTGCTTTCATTACCTTTCCTAAGAATAGATATGGAAACAAATCTTTGCTCTGCTCAATTGTTTTTCAGACCAATGGCCCTTAGAAGTCATAGAACAAGTGCATTTAAATGCATTCTGCGTGGCCATGATAACCAAAGGCTTGTTATTTTATTGATATTTCCTACTTTTGGTTGAAAACATACACATACACACACTGAGACAGACACAATGTCAACCATTTTTTATGGAATTGACTGTTTCTTAATGGGTCACTTAATTGATCAGTGCATGCTTGCTGAATGAAGTGACCACTTTGTCCCCCTTGAATTCAACTGATTATCAATAAAAGTCATCACGCTGGTTTGGGGGTACAGACAAAACTTTAGCAGCATGTTGAAAATATCTTTGCCTTTCTCATTGTTTTCATGGTTGTATAAAGAGTCTTAATAATATCTGAACACAGACAGTCCTTCTGAATGAAGTAAGTTAATGACATCATAAGCTGCCTCTATGGGAAATAATTTTTTTCGGTTAAGTAGTGTGAGAATTATAGAACTTCCTGCTGCTACCACATTTGATGTTATGCCACAAGTAAAGTCTCTGCCATTCCTTTTAACGCCTGTTTGTAAGAACTGCTCATCCCCAGAAGAACCACGAAAAAGACCGAGGCTGGGCTTCCTCTATTTTAGCATCAGGCTCAGGTCTTTTTCTTTCCTATTTCATGCTACTATCTCAGCTACCAGAACACCTGAATTGGGCAGTTTTTGCTTGCTTTGTCTTCAATTTTGTCCATCACAGATTTGATTCATTTCCTCTCAGCCCTTCATTTAGTTTCCTATGCCGTCCTTTTCATCTGTCAAACTTCCTTAGCTCTTGACCAATTTGGGCCTCAGATAGCTTCCCTAATCCAAAAAAATACTTGGGTCTTTGAATTTATTCCATCAAAAACATGAATTCAGTGAAATGTGAAGGCTTCTAGTTCAAAACTCTGAGAGGAAGTGTTTTTGGTAAATTTCTGGAAGATGAAATGTGGGTGGGAAAGATTGCTGGATAAATGGGTTGGGGGATTCATAGTTGAGAGCTCACACAGGGAGGGAGAGTTTGTCATAAAGAATCTCTTTTCAAGGGATGGCTCCCCCAAAAGGGCGATGTGAGGATGAGGAGCTGAAGTAGAGTGATGGACAGAAATTAAGGGGACTGGAGAGAAATCTGTTTCCTAAACGGCCACATGAGTGAGCCTTCTGACCACAGCATTTGCCTCTCTGTTGATATATGAGAATTTCATTCGAAAGAAGTAGAGAGGCCTCAGTGGAGAGGCAGAGTGCCTCCAAGAGTCCTTCCTTGTTTTGTCTATTTTTTTTGTGTGGTCTTTTGGGGGTTCTCCAGCCTGCTTGCCTGTGATCCACGTGTGCAGCACGCTGGAGACCTGCCAGCAGGTCCTGCCAACTTGCAGAGCTTTCCTGCAGCCTCTGTCTCAGGGTGGAAGAGAGAACTTTGGCTCCAGAGTGGAAACAGAAAGGGGATCTCTGGGATTAGTGATGGAAGATGTGCATCTCAGATGTGGTTGGAAGAGACGCTGGATCTGAAGATGCGGAATTGAGTGGGGAGAATGAAAGGACAGTTCAGCCAGTAGGAGAGCACAGTGGTAAAAGACAGGGACGTGGGGTCAGATGTTCAGAGCTCAGAAAAGTTTTCAGTTACAGGAGAGCAGTAGGTTTAAAACTCACTACTATTTTTTAAACAGTGGAACTTTTTGTGTGTAAGATTTAAGTATAATAGATTTATACGTTAAATATATACATAATATATTATTTAATATATACGTTATATATTAAGTATATACACAATATAAATATTAAGTATAAACATGAAATATAAATATTAAACATAGGCATAAAATTTAATAAATATAATAAAATTAGAGGCAGGGGCTTACCTGTTCAGCATCTCCTTCCCCACTGTTAATTCCTGACATGGATTCTATAGCATTTCCATAAACACTGGGGTTCCAAAAAATATATAATTTGAAATCTACTGGACCAGACTGTAAAGTACCTATGAGGAAGAGTGGAAGAATGTTGGAAGTGTGAGTTGGGCATTTACTCAGAAGGCTTTGATGGTCATGTAAAAATGTTTGCATTTTATTCTGGAGACGTTGGAAAACCTTGGACATTTATAAATATAAGAATCTGGAAATAAATTATATATATTTGAGGAAGGTTGAACTTTCAGTGTGATGTGGGACAATCAGAATGGTGACACTAGAAGTGAGCAGTCCGGCCTGGGGACTAGAAAGGTTTCAGGCAGGAGGACCTGGGCCACAAGGGTAGAAGCAGGAAGGTAAACCATAAGGTGGTGTGAGAGGTGGAAGTTATAGGACTTGGATGGAGTGTGTGGGCAGGGCTGGAGGTAGAAGCAGAAGTCAAAGGTGCCCTCAAGGATCTAAGTCTGTGACTGGTGGTAAAAATGATGCTATTAGTAGAGATAAGAAATGCAACCCAAAAGGAAAAGCAGCAGGTTTGAGAAAGGGGATGATTTGCTGAGAGAATGTAAGTTGCAGTCTTGAAAGTTCAAATTACTTAGTGATCACGAGGGAGGCTAAAAATACATTGATGGGCTGAGAGATACATTTTGAAAGAAGTTAACAAAAAAAAAAAAAAAAAAGAAGGGAGAGAGAGGAAGCTTATTTTACATGCATCAAAAAAAGAACACCCTCCAGTTCAGTAAGATGGTCCAGCGGGGAAAGATCTTTATAAACTTCCTTCCCAATTCCAATTCCAACCCTCCTGGCTTTGAGACCTTCCCAAGAAGCCCACCTGTAGGACACTGTGTCAGAGATCAGCTCAGGGATGCCCCGTTGCGTGGGTGGTAGAGATGTGCCCCAGCAGGACTTGCTTCTGAGGCGGAGGGAGGGGAAAGAATTGAATGGATGGGAGGGGCTGCTGCCTTTCTCTGGCTTAGAAGCCCAGGGTGCAGTCCAAGAACAGACTGCTTCCCTGACACCTCCCAGACCCTGCCTTCTCAAATGGTCCTCTAAATTGCATGGCCTGCCAACTTCCTGAAAACTGTCTTAAAACACCTGGGATTGAAGGTTAAAATTCACAGACAAAATCCTTTTTGTTGCCATAGCAAGTGATCATCAGTAGTCAAGCTATTCAGAGGACAATGAAATCCCCTCTCTTGTCTGCAGGTGCCTTGGCTGGACTCCCCTTGTCCTAACCTGCCCGCCCTGGACAAGGGGGCTCAGCTGGGTGCAATCTCTCTCTTAGGTCCCCCCACAAGCTCACTGCTACCCTCCAGGATGGCTGATGAAGGGCTGGCACTTGGGCACAAGGCTGCCTGGGGTACGGGCAGGCAGGGGGCTGGGGACAGTTGCTCCCCAGCCTGGCAAGCCTTGCATCCTGGCCTCTGACCAGGCTGGTGGGAAAGGTGCACCTGGGCCTTCTCTTTTCACTGTTCTGCTAACTGGCATGGACTGGGCTGCATTTCTTTTGCTTCGTTTGAAAGGGCTTTGGGAATAAGGATCTCATATAAATGGAAATTATCTTATTGAAAGTAGAAAGTGCAGGTATGTATGAGATGGTGAGAAGCATTTCACATAAGACTTTTGGTATTATTTTCATCTGGGTATGCATGATAGGTGACAAAAAGGGCCGCTACTTTCTTACTGGCTCTGTCCTGGATCCACACCTATTCATTCCTAGATTACTTCCACAGTTCTCTAACTGGTCACCTCTAGTCTCCATTATCACACTGTTCAAAATACACTGCAAGATACCACCATATACATGGATAAAGACTACAATGAAAAATATAACACCAAGATTGGTGAGGTTGTGGAGCAACTGGGCCTTTCCATAGACTGCTGATGGGAGTGTGAATTGGAACAGGTCTTGGGCAAGTGTTTAGTGGTATCTACTAGAGCTGAACATTGGCATACACTTTGACCCAGCAAATGCACTCCTGCTGTGCTCAACAGAAATGAACACACATACCAAAAGGTGTATGAGATGTTCATAAGAACACTGTTAATAGCCCAAATCTGGAAATAGCCCAAATGTCTCTGTCAATGTTACAAGTGTTAAATTGTAGCATATCAGTACAATGGGTATTATACGGCAATAGAAATGAATGAACTGCAATCCTACCACAATATGGTTGAATCTCACAAACACAATAGTGGGCAAAAGAAGCCAAACACAAAAGCACACGTACCATAGTGTTCCATTCATATGAAGTTCAAAAACCAACAAAATTAATCAATAGTATTAGAAGTTAGGATAATGGTTACCTTTGGTGGAAGAGGGGGCTATCAATGACAGGAAGGGAGAATGAGGGGGTCTTCTGTGGAGCTGACAGTGCTGTGTTTCTTAACCTGATTACTGGTTACTTGGTTACTTGTTAGGTAGTTACTGGTTACTGGTACTGCATTGCATGGCTGTGTTCACTTTGTGAAATACAAGTGTACACTTAATCTATATTCTATGGTCTATATTATACTTCAACAAAATTTATAAAATAAACAAAATAAAACTCTCGTTGTTTTGATGATGTCACCCTCCTGCATAGAAACCTCAACTGGTTCTCCACAGCATTCCAGTTAAAGTTTAAATTCCTTAACTTCCAATATGAGCTTTTACAATCTGTCCCCATGTATTTCTCCAGTACCATCTTCTACCCATCCCTGCTAAGTACCCTATGCTCCAGCTACACTGGAGTTTTTTACCCATTATTTTAGTCTTCCATGCACTTGTATATCTTTAAGACTTTACTCATGCTATCCCCTCTCCTTGGAACATGTGTCCACATTTGTTTACTTGCTCACTTATCTCATAAAATGTCACTTCCTTTAAGAAACCTTCTCTGACTTACCTGGACAGGCGTACTTGCTTCCCCGGTGCTCATATTGTTATTAAAACACACCTGTTTAGTTCAAAGTAAACCCTGATATGTATTTGCTAAATTAATGATTTCTTGGTGAGCAGAGCAACTAAAATAATGGGATTCATATTTCTAAGGACCTTGTGTCATGGATAGATGCACAGACTGTCACTAGGAATGATGGGCTTTGCTGTTTCTCATTCTGTTCACTTAGTGCTGTTGCCTTACCCCTCGCAAAGGAAGAGCATCTTTGTGGGCTTCAAAGCTTTTTTTGTGGCTGCATTACTTACCAGTGCTATCTCTTGATGGTTCCGGTAGCAGCTGCAAACTAAAGATAACTTTATTTTGCCCTTATCTTTTGGGGGGATAGAGAGGAATAAGGAAGATACATGTATTTGTTTATTTCAAGTTAAAATACTATTTTAATCTACTGGGTATGAACAAGAATAAAATAGGGTCAAATTCTGTCATATTCTTAGGACTCTCTGTGCTTCTTGGGCTGTGTTTTATTCTTTAAGCTACATCTCGAGAGAAGTTTCTAGATGTCAAGATTTCATTTCTGCAGATTTAGGTCTCTGCATATTACTTTGATCACACTGTATGACTCAGAAATAATCTTCCAATGTTCTAGCCAGTTACTGCATTAGGAATAAATACATTTAAGGAGATTAATCTTGGCTAGAGAGAATTCATCTTTATATCAAAATACACGAATGCACATGTGGAGAGAAGGAGAAAAAGGAGACTACATGAAAATTTATTTATGAGCCTCCAGGGCTGTAATAGAGAATTAAAAGCAAGTGAATAAAAGCTCACACTAATATAACTGGACAATTTTTGGGTGTTTTTTTTTTCCTTCTTGTTTCATATACACCAACTCAAAGCCTTATACTTTCTCCAGCCTCTGCAATTACAGTTACCTAATTCTCTTTCTACCCTGGAGATATGAATGAGCTAAAAAGAGACTTTCTAATCAATGCATAATTATGCAGTCAGATGGAAAATACTGATAACTAAGTCTTATTCTTAGTTATGAGCTGCATATTTGGAGGTAGATGGGTGGGCTGCAATATATGGTACAGAGCCTGCCTGGATCTGAGATATACAAGTGACCCTCCTGAGCAGGCATCTGACAAGCCTTGGCTTTTACAGATAATCTTAAAATATTAAAAGCAAAATAATGCTCTAGGGTTTGTGTAGTGCTTTTTGCATTATTTATATTTATTTTAAGGTGCCATCAGGTCATTCCCACACATTTGAGGCCATTGTGTAACCTGAAGCATAATGTAGTGAAATGGCTTCCAAACACATCCCCTCTGAATGTAGATCATTGTAAAGATGTTAGATGCCTCAATCTCCTATGTACCAGTACAAAGTAAACAACCTCCTAGTCTCCTTCTCCTCTAGCCATTACTAGAACCTGGCTGCTGTGATGATGGTACACAAATACACTCTCGTAGAGCGGACCCAAATACCAGTGGGCCTCTGGAATTAACCACATTAACTTCTACAACCAGGCAACATTAAACCCAAGTACTTCAAGAGACATACTTCCCCACCTCAATTGTAATTCACCTGTTGTAAGGGGAGTAGCTTGGGGAAGTGAAGAAAGCATGGACTTTGAAGCCCAAGAGCTCTGGATTCCATCCTACCTCTGCCATTTTGTTCTTGCCTTTTGGAGTCTGAGATATTCTTTGAATGTACATTCCTTGTGGGTTATTTGGGGATTTAGTGGCACTCGTGCAAATTTTCCTGGCATATGGTAAAAACTCAAAACTAGTTTGAGCTGAAAAGTTGTGCCATGAAGGCTTAAGAATTTGAGTTCTCGTGCAGTTTAAAGGCCCTTACATTTTTAGTGATTGAGAATATGCTGAGGCAACTAATCCAGTCTTTAACCTGCGCTCCATTTAGCATCATCACAATGCCTTGCCATTCCACTTAGACATTTTGTCAAATGTATCTAACTATGTGCTAGATTTTCCCCCACCTAGAAAAATCTCTTTTTACTTATGTTTCAATTGATGATCATGGCCATATTTTCCAAATACTGGGAAATGTTTTTGGACTCAGGGAAAGTAGGGCCCAAGACTGTTTCACTCTTGCGTTTGCTGAGCATAGTGGATAAGTGAATGAATGAATGATTGGATCAGAGAGTGCTGCTGATTCTATACAGCTTCATCGTCTAAAGAAAACAAAAGTCACTAAGTCACATCCTGCTGTCAGCAGGCTCCTGGCATCATCCTTACACTTTAAGGGCAGGGCACCCATTTTGGATGTCAGAGTTCCGAGTTCATGTATTGGGTCTGCCTCTGACTCACAGTGCGACTCTGGGCAATTAAAATTAGCTTTGAAATTGAGGGGGAGGGAGGGGGATCAGCTAATTAATTTGTACGACATACTATTTCACAGAAGTAAGGGGGTAACGAGTAAGATCATTAAAGCAAATTAGTTAATATTTAAAAGTAAAAGCATGACTATTACATGGATGAAATTTGAGATTCAGTATTTTTAGGGTTAAAGAGCAGCATGATGACCAGCAACTTGTTACTTCAGTGAAGTAACACAAAGCTTTGAAAAGCTTGTGTTGTTTAGAATGAGAGCATTATTACTAATATTTATTGAATCCAGGTTAAAAACTGCACAAAGACATACCAGCTCTGGATGCCATATACTTGTCTCTCTTATTTTCTCTGTGTCCCTCTCTCCCTCCCGCTCTCTCTCTCCAGTTGTTCCTAAACATGATTTTTGTCTTTCTGAGGCTTTGATGAGCTTCCTCAAAACACATGAAATCAGAGGTACAGAACCGGGGATAAGAAAAGACCTTGGAGGTCATGTGGTTCCACACCCCAATCTCACCAATTCTTGTCCATTAGGAATGACACCTGTAATTTCGCTGCCATGCATGCTACAAGCAAGTGAAGTCAACCTGTCTATTCTCCACTCATCGGTCTCAGGTCTGCCTTAGAATATTACACATAAAAAAAAATCTTCTTGAAATGAGCTGTAGTGTCCCCACAAATTCTTCTCTCTTCTAGTGATATAGCCCTAGCTTTTTCATTATTCTACTCCCAGTATGGATGCCTGTCGCTCATCACTGTGCCCTCACTTTTCTGGACCTGAGCCAATTTATCCAGTTAATCCACAGTTAACAGCAATAGCTTTGAACTGGTAAAATTCCACCTGCTGGCTCCCTGCCTTCACAACGCTCCTGTCTTACTACTGTGGCCCAGTAGCCCCACTTGAGGATCCAGCCCTGCAGGGCCATTGGAACAGTTCTGACCCTGGTCAATAGACTTTTAGGAGGTCTGTTTTGATAGGTCTTGTGATTCAGCAGCCAGTCAGCCTGACTGCTAAGCCTATTCTGGACTCTGTGACTCAACCATAGTAGTAAGTGATTTTTCCATCAAATTCATGTAATTAAATTCTTTTCATTCATCTCTCCATTCTTCATAAAATGTTTATTTAAAATCTATAATGTTAGGGTCTGAGTATTTAAAGATGGATAAATCATAGCATCTGCCTTCAAAGAGTTCCTAGTCTAGTGAGAGAGATATGTCAGACACATCACTGTATATGGACAGAGCTTGTGAAAGTGTCTTAAGAGAGCTGTAACAATCAGCCTGTAATTTCATTTACCTCTGCCTGGGTCTTATTCTGTTCTCTGGACCCAAATTCTTGCCATCATGGGACCCTGGCCACTCATGGCAGGTTCTCTGGCACTGACTGCTGGTTGGGTCTACCTCCCAGCTATACTGACTAGGCAGGCTTCCCACCATTAGCCTGACTTCTTAATGCTGCCATCTTTCACCACATGCTGGTGTCTTGCCCCTTCTTGAAAATCTGCATCCTGCTCCTCTCTCTGGCTCTACCTAGTGGCCAGGTGTTTATTTACATTCTCTTTTATAGGTGTTTTTAATGTGTATTTTCATCAGGTTTCAGCTGTGTACACATAGAGTGGTTCACATGATGTGGATCACTCTGTGCTGCTTCCCAACATATTAATGACAAATTTTAGGCAATGTGTCCTGTCTTCAACCCTTTGATCTTCTCTGTTTACATGTCATTCTAAAGGAGCACATAAAACCAACTGTGAACTCTAATTCCTGACCCCAGTGTTTATCCAGGCTGTCCTCTCCCTTTTCTGCTCAAGTGCTCTTCACTGCTCTTATATTTGTTCCTCCTTCCACACTCTCCTGGCTTTGTACCCCAGCTCCCAACGACACATATCAGGATTCCACTTCCTCATGGTATAGAGATTAAACTATAATCTCTATAGTATTAGTATCTATAAACACTTGTCCCTCCCCTCTTTGTGTGCATATCAACACATGAAAAATTCATCTATAACTTTAATTTGTGATTGCTCTTCTGGCCTAAACCTAGGAAAAACCAGAGTGTATTTGTGTAGCATTTCTGACTTGACAGAAACTGCTATTATATATCTTGGCAAGACTTTTGTTATATTGTCTTAATAATATCATTGAAAACATATTTACCATTGGTCTAGGAGGAGCTGTGAAATAAGAATACATATTCTCTTGGAAGAGGTTAAGATGGAGAGGAAATCAATGGAGACCATCCTTTTTCCTCTTTACCTGTCCTTAGCTCACAACGTATATTTTTTTCTCTGAAAAAGTATGAGTGTATCCATATCATTGCACCAATAGCATACTGGTTGGAAGCAACAGTTGTGGAACCAGACAGCTTGGGTTCAAATACCAGCTCTACTTCCAACTAGGTATATGATCTTGGGCCCTCATTTCTATTTTAGTAAAATAGTGTTAGAACACCTCTAATAATAATACTGAATTTAGGTGGTTGTTCTGAGGTTCACTTGAGTTGATGTGTATAAAGCATTTAGGAAACAATGGTCCCCAGGAAACACTGCATCAACCTTTGCTGTAATTATTCTACCCAGCATTATCATCACTTAGGAAAAATCTTTTCCAGTCCATAAGCAAGTATCTCTTATGTTAATCTGAATTAATTTAATCATGAAAACTGTGATTTATTATTTATATACCATTTATGTTCTTTCTTGATTTATCATTTGCATTCTTTGACATTTATATTCTCTACCCATTTTTAACTCTTCACTCATTAATAATTTCAAAGAACTTTTTTATGTTGACCATTATATTCCACCATCACCTTTGCTTTGCTGTTTTTTCTTAAACATGTATATTTTCAACCTAGATTAAATTTGCTTCAAGATAGGAGTAAAGACAATGTTTGCTTAAAAGCCTCTAGTGCAAGACTTGAAATTAAAATATCTTTAGCTTTCCAGGCACTTGTCCTATGTTTTATAATATTTAAGGTAGCACAATGAGCTGATACAATTGATCATAACTCTTTTAATTGCAACTGGTGTTTTAGCCAAGTAATAATACCTAATTATGTATTTTATTAGGGAAATAATTCCAGGAGCCTTAATCCTGTCTTTAAGGAATATAGCCAATGTGCCAATCCAACTGTTTTTGCCTAATTATAGTTTTCAGTCTTGATCAATGGGCTTCAAAATTATACTAGGATTTTTGGCTTAGAACATTGCAGGGTGGTGGCATGAATAATAAACACACATATACTATTTTTTCCTATACATTTTTATTTGCCAAACTTACATAAAACAATGTTTATAATCAATTTCATATTTTCAATTATTTTCTTACTTAATAAAGACTTCCTGACAATTTTCCAAACCAGCATAATATGTAATCATTGAACTTTTTAGAAGACAAAATATAATAACAATGACAAATAACACTTGTAGAATATTTACTATGTGCCACAGACTATTTTAAGCACATTTTACACATTTGAATTACTTAGCTCTCACAAATAACATATGTAGCTACAGTGTAATTCTTATTTTACAGATGAGGAAGCTAAGGCATAGGAAGTCTATCTTGCCCAAGAACACTCAGCTAATCAGTGGTAGAGCAGGATTTGAACCTCAGCAGGATGGTTTTAGGGCATTGGTTTAGCAAACATTTTCTATAAATCTTCAGATAGTACATATTTTGGGTTTTGAGGGCCACGTGGTCTCTGTTGCAGTTCACCTCTACAGCTGTAGTGCAAAAGCAGCCCTAAAAAATACATAAATGAATGGGTGTTGCTGTGTTCCAATAAATTGTTATTTACAGACACTTAAATTTGAATTTTATATAATTTTTATCTATTACAAAATATTATTTTCTTTTGATTTTTAAAAACCATTTAAAAATGTAGTAAATATTTTTAACATATGGACTGTATGAAAACAATCAGTGGGCCACACTTGGCCCTCATGCCATACACAGATTGCTGATTCCTGTTCTATAGGGAAAGATCTTAGCCTCTGTGCTCCTACTCACTCGCATATACCGAAAAGTGAAAAATCAGTTAGTCTCATACTAATGGTGTTACCTAGTAAAGATAACTCCCCTTTTTTAAAAAAAATAAATTTATTTAGTTATTTTTGGCTGCATTGGGTCTTCGTTGCTACACGCGGGCTTTCTCTAGTTGCGGGGAGCAGGGGCTACTCTTCGTTGTGGTGCACGGGCTTCTCATTGTGGTGGCTTCTCTTGTTGCGGAGCACGGGCTGTAGGTGCACGGGCTTCAGTAGTTGTGGCATGCGGTCTCAGTAGTTGTGGCTTGCGGGCTCTAGAGCACAGGTTCAGTAGTTGTGGCGCACGGGCTTAGTTGCTCCGTGGCATGTGGGATCTTCCCGGTCCAGGGATCGAACTCGTGTCCCCTGCATTGGCAGGCGGATTCTTAACCACTGTGCCACCAGGGAAGTCCCAGATAACTCATTTTTATTCTACTTAGGACCACACTAATTATTATGATCAGAAAATACGGCTTATTAGAACTATTTTCTTTTGGTTTAGAAGTTAAAAGTTGATCAATTGGTTCTTATAGTTCTCCCATGTGTTCGTATTTCTTTCACCCTTAACCATGGTATAACCCTCTTCAGGCTGAGTCTGTATAGTAAAAGTGAGGACATTTTGTAATTACTGGGTTGGCTTCACTAAGGTATAAACTTAATGGAATAAATCAGAGTGAGAAAACCCAGCCTTAGGTTCTGAATTATGCTGTTTTACTGTCTACATTTATGAATTAACGTGATTCATTATCAAAACAGCATCTTGCTTTATGTCATGTAGATAGAAGCTCATTAACAGCATGGGCATCTGGCTTGGTTTCTTTATTATGGAAAAGAAATTCCCATTAAGCCACCCTACAGCATGATTAAATTTTAAAATAACATTGGCATTGCGACAAGATCGTTTTAATTGTTCTCCCTGCCAGCCTAGTTTATCTGCGTGGCAACCAACTCATTCATTAGCACCTACCTCCTGTACAGAAGGCACTCAGTGCCCCATCTCCAAGTCAGTTCCAAACAATAAAGCCAGTTATGTCTAGACATGTCACGTTGACACATAAAGTGACTGGTTCTCAAGCTATTGCATAGGCACTGACAGCTTTCCCTCTCTGAGAGCTGTGAGGTTCTATTGATATTTGAGAAGCGGGAGGGCCAGGGCCTGGGGGAGCAAGATGAGAAGAAGTCAGTGTTGTTTGGGAGACAAGCTTCTCAACCTCATAAAACTTAGTACACTGTCTTCACATCAGGAAATGTCAGAATTCCACTGATTAGCCATACCAAGAAGCCTGGAGAGATTCTCTCTTGAGAAAATGAAGACCTGTCAGAGCTTTTCAAAGCAAAAGGCTTTACATTATTGGGTGGTAATAGGGTAGCCAGACAATCTGGAGAGCTTTGCAACAACTAGGAACCGTGGTTGCAAATATAGATTCACTTGCTTTACAGCCCATAATCACTGTCAGGTGAATTTCCATCTCTGATCACTTTTGGCTCTTACACCATAACTCAGTTTAGCAGAGGAGGTATTATTATCTCCCTTCATAGCTGAAGGAAGCAGGGCCTAGATAGGGCTTATTGATTTATCCAAAGTGACTGGGACTGGAAGTTAGAGCTGTGACAAGAGCAAGGGGGCTCCAAACTCCTGATCAAATACTTTTTCTGAAATGAGGCAGGGTTGATGCAGTTGTAGAGTATATCATGTGAGGCTATCTTCCTTGTGCCAAAATATTAGGACAAGTAAAATTTTCAGTAAATAATCCAGATACTTTTTTGTTAAACCCCTATTTGGAAGCAAAGAGGCCTTCCAAAACATATGACTGTGTCTTTCATTTTTAAATAGGAAGATTAATAATGATTAAGGAGTAGCATCTTTACTATTTGTAGAGTTGAATCTTTGTTGCTGTGTAGACTAGATTGTCTTCATGATGTCCAATTAATTATTAAAGTCAATCTTTTGAAAGATTTCATGTAGACTACACAAACTTGGGAAAAATCCAGTTTTCTCACTGGTAATGGAATTGATCCCCATTTAGAGATTCCATTTAGATATAATGGTTGCCAAGTTTTGATTTCTATAATTTAGTTACAAGATGCAGCCTGTTAAACAGGTTATCAAATGTGACCAAATAGCAAAGTTTTATTATGAATTAAGTTACAAATTAAATCCTGGACATTTAAGGAACTTCGGTCTAAAAACTGTTTTGTATTTAGGGTTCTCTTGATTATATATGTATATTATTTAAATAAATACATGCACATTCAGTTATATCATACAACCGTAGTTTCAGATTCAACTTTCCTGTAGTATATGAAACAAATTGAGGGTGTCAGTGTCATGTGTTGCATAGATGGCCCATCTGTCAAGTATTTCCCTTTCTGGCATCTCAAGAACAGGAAGTTCACTGGAGATCAATTGGAAGTCTGTATGTATTGTGTCTGCTATATATTATTTGTGCCTAATTATTCATTTAATTAAAATTTCATAGAGCCTAAGATTGTACTCTCTCCCTAGACTATGAAAAACATGCTGTCTCCTGAATTCAGTCACTTTAATTGTATCTCCTCTGCCAAGAACAATGCTTTATATTCTTTGGGTTTCAGACAAGCTATAATATGAACTTTTTCCCCAGATATTTTACAGCACCATATAACACAATAATGAGCTAAATTTTATAATCAGTCATAGAGAAAGAGAAGGTAAGAACTGTTATTCTCAAGGAAAAGACATATTTCTGGATGAGATCAGAAGGAAGACCAGGAGTCACTGTGATGCCTGTCACTCCAATATCTACATATGTCAGCACCAGCTCCAATTAATATTGACCTGGTAGAAGTACAACCTCCTAAAAGTTTAAATGGCCTTTGGAGAAGAGAAAGCTGTTAGCAATTCTCCAATCAGCAGAGTAGGATTTTAGCAGCCTGAGGCTAATTGAGGCTGAGGAACCAAGCATTTCTCTGCAGTTCTTAGGTTGAAACTGGGCAGCTGGGAAGCTCCATATGTCTTGGTCCTATAAGTCCGGTGCCCTCAATGACCATTGCTCATTAAAGGGTCCTGGCCATAGGATGCTGGACTCTTAAGGATTGTGGGTCAGGGACACTTTTGAGTAGGTTTACTTTTCCTCTTGGCTTCTAAGAATCTGCAAACTCTCAAAGAGCTTTCACCATGCCCGTCACTCCTGGTCTCATCCACTTTTCATCTCCTCTTCCCCTTCCTCTCTTCCCATCTCAGTCAAATGTTTATTCCACATCTTTATTCTATATGGTGCCCTGAAGTCCAGAGTAACAGATAGACAGAAGGGAAGTGTGCTTAACATGGCAATGGTCAAGTTTAATGTAGAGGGGGCAAAGTGAACCATTTTGTTTCTTTTGTACTCCAGCCCTAACCATGAAGACATCTAACAGGGGCTTCTGAATACAGCTTCTCTTAGGCAGGAAAACTTCCATGATAAGAGAGATGGAGTATGAACATCTGAAAGGAATAAGTTATAGAGAAATAATGTCCACTTGACAATCTGGGGACTGTATTAAGAAGGATAACACACATGACTGCTTACTAAGTATTGGGTGTTATAGTATACACCAGTATGCTGGCATTATCTCATGTATTCCTCACACATACTCTATAAAAGTAGGTATTGTTATCATCTTCATTTGGTGTTTGTGACCTGGTGCTTATCCTCAGCTTCTCTTATCACTTAGTACTTTTAGTAATGGCTTCATTGTTTTCATGTGGGACTGAGATTCTAACACACCATTTTATTTGCCAGATCTGGCTTCATGGGAACCAGCTCCTTTGGGGCTGCAGTGAATATCTGAGGGTTTGCAGACCAAGCAGCTCATCTCTTCCACTTTCGGAACCACCAATATCATTGTCCTCCAATGAATACAGACTTGGTAGGATGATGAATCAAGAAGCTCTTTTTTTCCCCTTATTCAAATAGTGGGAAAAGACCCAGCTAAGACCACCAGACCTCTCTCTGGAATTAGCACATAGAGCAGAACACCTGAAAACGAAGGAGCTCCTGTGAGAGTCACATCCCCACAACGTACATCTCAAAAGACCTTTTGTTCTTTTCAAAGACTGATTCTTTAGTTGTCTTTTCAATGCCCTGAGTTACCGCATATTATACCATTGGGCTTTTCTTTAAAAAAGATAGCCTGAATCAATTTTTGTTGTTTAAAGGGAAATAACCTCAAGTGAAGTAGGTTCAGCAGTAGAAGTCTTGGAAACTCCAGTCATGCTATTTGAGTTTTGACCAGGTAAGCCAAGCCATTCATGTATGCACTTTTCTCCTGCAGTGTTCACATTGAACCTGAGCAAGGTAAGCTAGGAAAAGAAGCTTTTCCACTAATCAGTTGTCTCTGGGGAATGGACAAACTAGAGGAAGTCAACTATGCAGGAAAAGCTTTTAAGAAACCAAGAGAAATATGAGGAAAAGCAAAACTGAGAAAATGAAATTTGAGAAAAACAATTAGAGATGAGAAATAGATGTTTAGATGCATAAGTCTTCCAGAAAACAGCATCTCTGGTATACTCATCACCGATATGTATGTCCTGTTCAATTACATGACTAATGCTGTGCTGAGCCGCACTTACAATCTAATGCAATTTGACTGACCTAATCCATCAGCAATGACACGTCAAAAATGGATCTGTCAGCTTGAGTAATTGAAAAAGAAGCAGCTCTTTGAAATTCCATTTTTAAATGAACTTTGAGAATGTAAATAAACTTGATTACCAACATTAAAAGAAAATTTCTTTTTTTAAATAAACACCCTTTCCTGTTTCCATCGGAAGCCTGATGCCCACAAAACTGAACATTTGGAGCCTCTAATAAAGTCCCAGACAGACTGGCTGCTACTGATCTTAGTCTCAGTGAACTTACGAGCCGGGGATCATACTCTTCCATGAAATTCTAATTTCAAATTCTGAAATTTTCTTATTCAGTACATTGAGCTAGCTATTTTCTTCTTTCAGCTACTCCTCTTTTGGAGAAGAGAATTACCAGGCAAAGGGTAAGCATGAAGCAGTCTCCCCTAATACTTTTTCTTTCTTTTAAGTATGTTGTGCAGCACCTGAAAGTGTTGCAGTCCTTTCTCAGGGTCCTCCCTCACTTTCTGGTAAAATGCAGTTACCTGGTGCTGTGCTCTGTTTGAGCAGCGAAGTCAACACAGGTGTAATGGTTCTGTCTGTCCTTTGCCTGGCCCAGACCAACCCAGCCGGCCCCACAGGTATAGCCCCACACTGCGAGTGAACGATCCAGGGCAAGGCAGGCAGCACATTGGACCCAAGGGAAAGTGGCTTTAGTCCTGGCTGCATGTCTCCTATGAAATGAATCTCCTGGGAGCCCTGGACATGTGCAAGCATAATGTGCCTTTGTCTTCTCTTAACCCAGTTATTGAGCCCACCCTGACTGGCTGGCCTTATGCTTCAGTTTATTTTATTGGACCTCTAAGTTCCTGTCATGACCACAACCCTGTCCTCAGAGCCTGAGCACACTTGTCTGTGACCTGGCCTTCTGTCTTGTTCTCGCTTGCTCTTTCCGCAGGCACTGATTTTTTTTTTTTTTTTTTTTTTTTTTGCGGTACGCGGGCCTCTCACTGTTGTGGCCTCTCCCGTTGCGGAGCACAGGCTCGGGACGCGCAGGCTCAGTGGCCATGGCTCACGGGCCCAGCTGCTCCGCGGCATGTGGGATCTTCCCAGACCGGAGCACGAACCCGTGTCCCCTGCATCGGCAGGAGGACTCTCAACCACTGCGCCCCCAGGGAAGCCCCAGGCACTGATTTTTTAATCCCTAGTAACCATATTAGGAGAAAGGCTGACATGGCTCCCAATAACCTTGCCTACTCTGAGTCTCTGCACCCCTGATTCCAAGGCTCATGCATTGTCTGTACCTCTGGGGCTGTGCCTCACCTATTGAATTAGACCTTTTGATGCTGATAGCAGACCAATCAGATTGGCCAAAACCTTTGGATGCTGACCCTCAGGGGGCAGCTCCATCACCAGATCCATTTCTTTAGCTCCAGGCCCACTGATGTGCAGTTCCCCCCATGTTTTCCAGCAGCACAAATATTTGAATGATTCCAGCATACCTTGTAACCAAGCTCCCACCCTGAGTTAGGTTGGGTTCCTGTGCATCAGACCACAGAGAGAGAATCTCGGGCTTCAGAAAGTAGAGGCGTATCAGAAAAGTTGTTCAGAAGTATCTGCGGGGAGAATTCCAAATGGCAATCAGCAAGGATGCATTAAACACAAACTAACTAACTAACTAACTAACTAACCAACCAGTGTTACCAATTATATACTATGTACCAGGTACTTTATTCCTTAATCTACACAGCAGTCCTATAAAATATTATAATTACATTTTAAGATGAGGAAAACGAGACTGTCAGCAGTTGCACAGCTATATTTTATGCATTGAGGATTTGAACACAGGGCTCTCTGATTCCAAATTCCCAAATTCTACAGCACTGTTTTGCCTCCTGGTGAAGCTGCATCCTAAACTGCAGTGCCCTGGGAGTCCCTTAGTTCTTTGAGGCATTCCCTGTGTTCCAGAATCATCCTGCCACCAGTCTCAAACATGTTTCATTCAAAAATCCATCACCTTAGCACTCCTGTAGTTAAACCCTCTCGTTTTACTGATGCAGAAACTGAGTCTCTGAGACTTCTTTAAGAAAATGGGCTAATTAGTGGCAGAATCAAACTGAAGGCTGTATCCTGAATCCAGCTCAGAGTTTTTCCTATTAGTCCCAACATTTCCCTGTTCATTTATTAAGGATTCCTTAAGAAAAGTTGTCACACAACACAGATGGACTTAGCGGGTCTTATGCTGAGTGAAATAAGTCAGACAGAGAAAGACAAATACCATATGATTTCACTCATATGCAGAATCTAAAAAATAAAACAAATGAAAAAACATAACAAAATAGAAACAGAGTCATAAATAGAACAAACTGGTGGTTGCCAGAGAGAAAGGGGATGAGGGGATGAGTGAAGTGGGTGAGGGAGATTAAGAGGTACAAAATTCCAGTTATAAAATAAATAAGTCATGGGAAATATAGAGCATAGGGAATATAGTCAATAATATTGTAATAACTATGTATGGTGAAAGATGGTAACTAGATTTATCACAGTGATCATTTTGTAATGTCTAAAATATCAAATCACTATGTTGTACACCTGAAACTAATATAATATTATTATGAAGTCAATTATACTCCAATAAAAAACAAAGAGACAAATTATTACATAAATTAATGAGACAAATAAACTAAAGAGAATTGCTAATGATTTCTGCTTGGTAAAGACTCTCAGGAACATCTGCATTTAAGACAAGTTACATGAGAAAACTCCAGTTAGACAAGGAAAATTGGAGACAGAACCTTAACATTTTTCCTACCTCATTTTCCTAAAACAACAGTAGAGGATTTTAAAAGGCATAAACCCATGAGAACAAAAAGAACAGAAGAGGAAACAATAGTGGACATGAGATTTTAGTAAGCGTTTAGAAGATGGAAAGCAGACAGCTGGAGAGTGGTTAAAAACCTACGTGCTTTCAGAATGGGTTTCCAACCACATGCATGGGAATTCATCTTGAAAAGTGTTATAATGATTCTGGAATAGAGGCACCAGGGACCATGCTGGGTTAGAGTGAGGTATGGGCTGAATCCTAGAGATTTGATTGAAGGGTCCCAACAGGATAGTCAGACCCCCAGGTTCCCACCCCTAGTCTTTGCAGCCAGATGAATACACCTCCTCAATTCAGTAGGAGATGGTGGGCTTATAATCTGGAGAAATTGGCTAGAGATCCCACTCTTGACTTAGGGAGATCAGGTAGTGGTAAGACCCCAGGCTGAAAACAGGGGAATTAGGTAAATGTCTGAATACTGAAAAGTAAAATCTCAAGCCCACTTCCCCTGATGGGCTTCCAGGATGTCTGTGAAAATCTTTGACCTCACCAGTTCTTCCAAGCAGACACAGACTGTTTTCTGGGAAAACTGGACAGCTTCAGAGAAAAGGCCTGAATGTACTGACATTTTGGGATTCTCCAAGGGAATACCAGCTTTCCTTAGAGTCTCACCATGAAGTCCACCATTTGGCAGTCCCACTTCTATATCCAGAGCTTCTAGTTGGTTTTAAAATGACTTGCTTTTAAATGAGAACAGACAGCCAGTGGTGAGCCAGCATTATTGAAAGTATACAACATGGAAGATAGAGAACAAGACAGAAGAAAACAAATAAATAGGAAAAAAAGAAAAACTAACTTGTGAAAGATGTATGGAAGACTAAGGGCAAATATCTCTACTTTACACAAAGCTCCTACAAATCAATGTGAAAAGATAAAGCTTTGTCTCTTGGAGCTGAGCCCAATGGAAGAGCCAATGATACAGATTGGTAACTTATAGAACAAACATAAAAATGGCCTACAAATGAAAGAATGACCAACCTCCAGTAGTGATTAGAAAATATTACTTGGGACAACAAAAATGCTTGTTAAGACATGTATTTTAAAAAAATTTTAGACTGGCAAAATTTTCACAAAATGGATAGTGTCCAATGTTAAAATGGGTGGGAGGAATTGATCTCTTCCATATAATATTGGTCAGAGTATAAATTGGTATACTATTTTGGGGGACAGTTTAGTACTCTTTGTATAACATTTAAAAATAATTTTAAATTATGCGTACTCATGGTCTCAACAACTTTACTTCTAGAAGCCATCCACCAGAGATATTTGCACAAGTACACAAGCTATAAATACAAGGGTGCTCATGGATGGCTTATTTGTAATAGAGAAAAATTGGAAAGAACATAAATCTGCACTGATAGAGGAAACTGTGAAATTGAATATGCTAAATTAATTTAGTGTAATATCATATAGCTGTAAAAGAATAAAAGAAGATATATATGTTTATGGACAAATGTCCACGATATATTATTAAATGAAAACATTAGGTTAAGGAAATGGGTGTATAGTATAACAATGTTTTGTCAAAAGAAAAAAACAGCACTTAGTTTATATTTAAACACACACATTTCACACACAGAGAAAATTGACTGGAGAATTATTAGATTACTGATAGTGGGATGGGAGTGATGGTCATGGGAAAGACATACTTTTCATTTTCTCAAGTATTTTGAACCTATTCTTTACAAGCATGTACAAATTGTTTACTTTTAAAACACTGATTCTTTCACGTTCATTTCCCATGCACAACTATCAAAGAACATTGGGGTGTAGTTTAGAACCGTGCCTGGCTCAAAGCAGTAATCAATACTAGTTGTCTGAACAAATGTTTCCTAATAGTTATTACCAACTATTTGTCAATAATTCACACCTCTGCTTACAAGACTATCTTTTTTTAAACCTTTCATTGCATAATTATCTTCTAGAAATTGCTAGCTTAATCTGGGTGCTTAAAAGAGCACGTTTATTCTGAGTTTGGTCATTACACCCACCTGTGTTTGCAGCATCATTAAAATGGAGAGACTAATAGGAGGGAGTAGTGAAGGAAGCTTTAATTACTGCAGAACCAGCAGCAGGACAAGGGAATCCTGTTTCTACACCTCCATGAAGGCTGTGCAAAAGTCTTCCAGGGTCAGATGCCCATGGCCGGGTGATGAATGGCAGGCCCTGGACAGCTTTTGGTTGGGGTCCGAGCTTGGTATGGGGCAGGAATTAAACAGTGCCTTCATTAGTTGTCTGACACCATTGCTGGCAGTAGACAATTCCAGAAGGAGCCACGCACAGCCAATGATTTTTCTCTTCAGCCCTGTCTGTCCTACAGCATCTGGAGCAGCTGCACTAGGAGGTGGTAACTGATGGCTTGATTTACCAAAGAAGAATAACACAGGCAGTTATCTAGTTCAGGGGCAAGCCCTTGTGGATATGAATCTGCCCTCTCAGTAACAGGGGACTGTTGTAGATCTTTAAACTGTTATTTCTGTTGTGAGCCAAGCCCCACCAACTATGGGCTTCTCTCTGTGTATTCCTGTCCCTGTTCCAGTCTGAGAACAGCTTGAAAGCTCACCAGACCTCTACCTCAGCTGGAAACTGTACCCACTCACTTTCTGTGGCTCTCTTATGGCCTATGATTCCATTCGTGCTGTCATTTTGCAATTTCAATTAGTTGTGTAATTTTCAAGCCGTGTCAAGTTCACACAACACATTTAGTCTCCCACATTAGAACAACTTGCCAGAGGAAGGAAAGAAACTGTATGGATAACATGTGCTAAGCAGAGCATTTCCTTTCCCAAGCCTTTTACTGAATGGATACCACCACACTCACCACTTTACTGAATGGCCACAATCACTGAGTGTGATTTTTTTTTTTTTATTGTTGTTGGAAAGCGAATATGTCTGAGGGCAGAGGTAAAGTGACTTGCTGTGACCTCCAAATGTTTGAAAATCCTGTAATTTATATTACAAAATTCTTCTGAATTTTGCATTTTTATCCATTTTCTGTGTATTTATTTTGATATATAATAATAATTAAAGTTACTTAATATAGACCAAAACAGATGCTCCAAGAAGAGGGAAATTTCTCTCTTACAGATGCTTCTGATTCTTTGCTCAGGTAGTATGGCCCAGGATGTGCACAATCCTGGAGATTCAGAGAAGCCATCAGATAACCCTAAAGGGAAAGTATTATTACATCAATTTTAGAGGAAAACCAATTGAACTTCAAGAATATTAAATAATTTGCCAAAGTTCATGAACTAACATACGGCAAATCTGGGACACAAGCAGTCATTTCCACCAGACCATGCTACAGAGATTCTTCTCTATTAATTTTGTTTCTTTTCTTGCCTCTCCTTTCTCTTGCCTTAGCACTAAGTAGAATGTTCTTCATACTAAGTATAAAATGTGTTTTTAAAATTATTAATAAGTTCTTTGATAAGACTTAATTTTTTGGTAGCAGAGATGGAGTTGGGATAAAGTAAAACTTCATCAAAAGCCTTGAACAAGGGACTTCCCTGGTGGCGTAGTGGTTAAGAATCGCCTGCCAATGCTGGGGACACGGGTTCGAGCCCTGGTCCGGGAAGATCCCACATACCGCAGAGCAACTAAGCCCGTATGCCACAACTACTGAGCCCGCATGCCTAGAGCCTGTGCTCTGCAACAAGAGCCTGTGCTCTGCAACAAGTCTGCGCTCAACGCAATGAGAAGCCTGCGCACCGCGATGAAGAGTAGCCCCTGCTTGCTGCAACTAGGGAAAGCCTGCGTGCAGCAACGAAGATCCAATGCAGCCTAAATAAATAAATAAATAAATAAATAAATAAATAAAAAGAGACTTGAAAAAAATTTTAGGAAGTGCCAGGCACTGAACCTCTGCTGAGGCTGCATTCTTCCCAGCTGACATTTCTGGCCGAGTGACTGAGTAGCAAATCACCAGATCTAATTTCTAATTCCAGTGATGCCACTAAACAACTTCCTATGCATAGGGGAGTCATAAATCTCTCCTTCGCCCTTCTGTCATTTGTATTATTGAGGGGGTGGAGGCTGGAATCAATGTCTTTGAGGTCCTCACACTATTGTTTCCCCCCAGTGGAAGAATCACTTGAGAATGGAGAGAAGCCACACCCACCAGCCTTTTCATAATATTTCTTGGGCTTATTCAAGGCACAGTGTATTTTTTTCAACCAATGTTATTCTCCACAGTAATGCTCTGTTGCCTATTCCATATTTTGTTTTCTTCTCTTGGTTTACCCTGGTGTCTAATGTCCTACCAGAACTGTGTGAACTGGAGACCAAGGTTAGTTGATCCTTGATGAAGCACCCCAATCCTGGTAGACCCATGTTCATCCTTTGGCTCCAGCTTCCCTTGACTGTCACCTGCTCTGGCCATTTGGTAAGCTTCATCCCAGCTGCAGCAAAAGGCCTGGTGGAGTGTTGATTTTTCTTGGCTCAGATGCAACTCACAGTGTTATATTCACAATCTGGCAGTTCCATGGAAAGAAAGGAATTCTTCCTCCATCAGTTACCACCTACCCCCTACTATCTAAGAACCTTTGGTTCTTCAGTAATTCAGGATGCAAAAAAGTACCATCTCCTGACCTTGCTTTTCAGCATTCTTCACTGTAGAGAAGGTGATTAAAAAGGATCAGCCATTTAATTAACTTCCAGGGCCCACAGCTCTCCATTTCACATTCCTCTTTCTTTGATTTAGTACTATTTTGGAGGGCAAAGAAATGAGCCACTGCCAGGATTTTCTGGGGAATGATATGGGATTGGTTTTTGAGATTGATTTATTTCTCTTATAAGCAGAAGATGAAAAACAGTTGAGGTTCATTTGTTTTTACAAATGCAGAAAACTTAAGAAGAGCATTATTCCATGTAGTTTAGATTTGACTACAAATTATTGAATGACAATAATTAACTGGAGTGCATTGGAATAGCCACCTTTGGTTATGCTTACTAAGTCAGTCAGTTAAACTTTCTTAACCAACATTCACCTAGAAGTTTGGTATCATCCTCAATGCCTCCCTTCTATCTCATTAGCAATGTCCAGTTATACCAGGTGGAGGTTATTTTATTTTTTAAATATCTCTAATATCAGTATATTTATAAATAAATTAAATATTTACTGAAAAACAATAGGCAAGATATTTGAAGCTTTTAACAAAAAGGTATTTTAAAGGCAAGTAAGAATATGAAAAGATCTTCAATGTCACTAGTATTTAGGAAAATTAAAACCTCAATGAGGTACTAGTAGACACCTTTAGAATGGCTTAAAAGAATAACAATACCAAGTGCTTATGAGGATGGGAGCACCTGGAACTCTTATACATTTCTGGTGGGAATGTAGAATGGTACATGACCTTGGAAAACAGTTTTCCAATTTTTTTGTTAAGCATACACTTATCATATGACTCAGTACTCTCACTCCTAGGTATTTACCCAAATAAGATGAAAAATTATGTTCATGCAAAATTGAAACCCTAATGCTTTTCACCTGGGGCATCGATAAACTTTGGTACATCCTTACCATGGAATACTACTCAGCAATAAAAAGAACTACTGATACATATAACAACATGAATGAATTTGATGAATCTCAATTGTGTTACACTAAGGGAAAGAAGCCAGACACAAAAGGCTACATACTGCATGTATATGGTTGCCAGGAGTTGGGGTTGACAGATTGACTATAGAAGAGCAGCACAAGAAAATTTTGGTAGTGATGGAACCATTCTACATCTTGATTGTGGTAGTAGTTATACTACAGTATGCAATTGTCAAAATTTGCAAACAAAGAAGGTGAAATTTGCTGTATGTAAATTATTCCTTAATTTTAAAAAAAGAAGATAATTTATTGAACACCGTCTATATGGAAGGAATCATTATTCCTGCAGTGAAGAAGGCAGAACAAGTCCTTGCTCTTAGGATTTTATATCCTAGCTCTGTGTTCACTCTGTTCTTTGTCCACTGTCAGCACTGAAATTTTCTTATAAGTTTGATTATGCTCTTCCCTATGGTAGTGGACAGTTCCATGATTTGTGACCTCTTAGCCCTTTTAGAACATCTTTTCTATGTTTGGGAATTTCCCACATTATGGGTCCTTCTTGCCCAGGTGGAAGCTAGAAACTCACTTTTCCAGCCTCCCTTGCAGCCATGGTGCTGGCATGTGACTTTGTCTCTACCAATCAGAAGAATGTGTGCAAGACTTTGATTTGAAAGACAGCAAGGTGAGAAAGAAAGTGCTGTATGGAATTCATTTCTGTCCAGGGTGACAGAAATGGCTTTCTTGAAAGGACTGGAGGAAGTTGTGTCAATGAGTGCCCAGGGTCATTGGTGTGGCAGCTGGAGTATGTGCTCAGTGGAGGTGAGTAGTCTTGGCTTGAACCTCCAAGTCTAGACACTCTGTCCATTCCAGAGTGTCTCTGAACTACTTAATATTCTTTAATAAATTCTTTTTTATCACCTTAAGCTAGAGTGGTTACTTTTTTCATGTGTTTGGTTTGCCTCTAAATCTCAATTGATACACTTAAACTTTCAGTAACTTCCTATCACCTTAGGAAAAATATCTATACTTCTAACCATGGCAAGTAAGGCCTTTGACCTAAAGCTCAAAGGTACCTTCCATTCTGTACTGTCCTCAATGTGCTCTATGTTTTAGTCACCTTGAACCTGAAAACTGCAAATGTTGCATCCTCATCTATATCTTCATGCATGTACAGATGGTGTTCCCTTTGTTTGGTACAACTTTCCTTAACGCTGTCTCACCATTTTACAGCTCTCTTCTCATGTTGTCCCTATTCACTCTTCACCTATACTCATCCTTCAGATCCATCTCAAATATCACCAACTCAAATGCCTTCTCTGTAGCTTTCCTTGACAGCCTTACCATGGTCTCAGTGCCCCAGAGATGTTTTGCTTCCTCCCCTATTTGAGAATTTCTCATATTGTATTATAATGAATTCAGTAGTACTTACTGAACAAATACCATGTGCCAGGCATAAAGCTAAAATGATGAATGGGGGTGACTTAGGTAAAGAATGAAATGGAGTGGGTCCACACAGAGAGACCAGCACAGAGAGCTGGTAGGCAGGCACATAGTGAGTGTCCAGGTGAGGGCACATGTGTCTAGAGCATTGAGAGCAGGTGAGTCCCCTTGACTCTTCTGTAAATCCTCTGAGGCAGGAGTCAAGTCTTACTCATCTTTGTTCCTCTAGTGCACCTGAGCCAGGCAGAGTAAACATTCGATGAAAGTTTGCTAAATTAGTAAATGAATGACCAGATCATGTCTCTCCCCAGGACTTTTGTCTGATGCTTGAACTGGAGGAAATAATTTAGGCTTAATTTCCTGTTCATCAATTCAGGGCCAGGATATAGGAAAGGTCTTTAATTATCAATCAAAGTTTCCTATGTCCTCACACTAATAATCTGGAATTGCACTGATATAATAGTGGTAGATTAATTTCAAAAGTGTTGTCTTGGGCAATTAATTATTCAAGAGCCATCAGTTTACTCATCTTTTTTTTTTTTTTTTTTTTTTTTTTTGCGGTACGCGGGCCTCTCACTGCTGTGGCCTCTCCCGTTGCGGAGCACAGGCTCCGGACGCGCAGGTCCAGTGGCCATGGCTCACGGGCCCAGCCGCTCCGCGGCATGTGGGATCTTCCCGGACCGGGGCACGAACCCGTGTCCCCTGCATTGGCAGGCGGACTGTCAACCACTGCGCCACCAGGGAAGCCCAGTTTCTCATCTTTAAAAGCCTATTAATGGCAAATATCCTGGATCTGCTTTTCTTATCTAATCCTATTGTCATAGCAACCTCACAAATCAGCTTTCAGATGTGTTCTAACGTTATGGCTTGGGCAAAAAGAGGCAAAATGATTTTCTGATCATGACATAGGAAATCAATGGCATAGTCAGGAGTCGTCCTTTTCCAAACCTCTCATTTTTAGTCATGGGTCATCTTTTGGTAAAAGAGGTATCAAATAAAGCAAGGGCTGTTTGTTTAAATATACCTATGTATGGTAGTATAGATACCTTAAGTAACCCTATACACTCAGGGTACAGAATAAAGGCTTCCTGGTGAGAATATAACTGTAGGCACTGAAATGCATGCCACTGTTGCTTTGGACAATTCTGAAAACCCGCTCCTACCATCAGATAGCAATGCCTTTCCCTTGATTTGCTACTGAAGTTAAACTGAATTTTAATCACCTCCTTAATGCTTAACTTTATGAAACAGACTGAGTATTGGGGATATCTTTCTGATGTTTTCAATGAACCAGAGGCACAGACTTTGCTGTCATCTTCATCCAAGGACAAATTGTAGTTGGCTAGACTAGCGAATTGCTTTTTCTTACTGGAAACTGCCACTGACACATTAGGTTGAAAATAAAATCCTTACTGTATGGATGTGATGTGGTTCTTCACCATGCAGCTGTAAGAGAAAAGTTCATTTTCTAAACTGATGTTTATAGATGTAATTCGTGATACTGAGGGATATAAATTTGGGAGATTACTGGGAATGATTCAGCTTTAATTTTTTTCTTGAACTCCTGCAATTGCCTTTTTTTCTCCCGCCTTAAACATATGATGGTACATCCATCTTGTTAGGAGCATCCTCAGAGGATATAAATAAGCAGTCTTCCTTAAGAGGAAAGCGAGAATTGAAAGGAGGAATATGCCATCATCACAAACATTTCTCCCAGATGACAGACATGGGACTTCATATTGGTGTCATTAACCACGATGGGGCCCTGTGACTGTCTGCCATGCAGCTCTCAACTAGACACAGTTCTATGTGTCTGTGAGGCTCATTTCTGGATGTTAAATATGGTTGGCTCTGGCTTCACTTTAGTGGAAACTCAGGGTAATGAATGGGGGTTAGTATTAGCCTAAACATGAAGCACTCAGAACAATATCCTCATTAATAGACAAGGTATTACAAGTTTCAGAAGCAGAATAAAAATGTTCTTCCAGTGCAACCAGACATTCCACATTTAGCTGAAAGCAATTGGTTAACTTTAATAAGCCAGTTATGATGAAACATGAACATCTTTTTTTTTTTTTTTTTTTGGCGGTACACGGGCCTCTCACTGTTGTGGCCTCTCCCGTTGTGGAGCACAGGCTCCCGACATGCAGGCTCAGCGGCCATGGCTCATGGGCCTAGCCACTCCATGGCATGTGGGATCTTCCCAGCCCGGGGCACGAACCCGTGTCCCCTGCATCGGCAGGCGGACTTTCAACCACTGTGCCACCAGGGAAGCCCAACATCTATTTTTTATAGTCCAGTTTTATAGTCCAATCCTTTCAGAACTGTTCACTCTCTTCTATATCTGTACCACAGATAAGCTTTATAAACAGGCATCATGGTACAGAGGAAAGAGCAGAATTTGGAAGCAGACACTGT
Source organism: Mesoplodon mirus (assembly GCF_964341445.2). Classification (NCBI taxonomy): domain Eukaryota; kingdom Metazoa; phylum Chordata; class Mammalia; order Artiodactyla; family Ziphiidae; genus Mesoplodon; species Mesoplodon mirus. Next base: position 51,758,367 of record NC_138982.1, read on the forward strand.
GTAAATCAGGATCTATGAAGGTAAAGACAAAACTGTGTGGCTAATGGATATTTCCCATGACACGTGGCTTTTGCCAAAATCTAAGGACAATCTTGTCCTCAAAGGAAATATGTTAAGTTCACTATTCAGGTATCTTAACACAATGCCGTCCTAAGATCTTGGATGCCAGTTTCTCTAACTCTGTCCTGTTATAGAGTGGCTATGAAGTCAGCTTGTTTGGATTTTGATCAGGCTCTCACCACTACCACTGTGTAGCCTTGGGCAAGTTACTTGGCCTCTGGTTGCCTTATCTCTAAAGGGGATAATAGCATTTTTGTGAGGATTAAATAATACCTGCTAAATACTCAACACACAGTTCCTGGCTCATAATAAGGGCTCAATAACAATAACTATTTCTGGATCTTATAACATCTCTACAAGTAAAAGATTCATGCCTCTAAACCCCAGTCCTATGGATGAGGTTTTGTCTAACTATTATTAGTCTTCCTGAGGTCATCAGGCCTAGCTGATGTTTCCAAAGTGTATTCAGGGTATTGAGTGACAAGTGAACTCATTGTCTACTCCTTTTCTTGGTGTGGTGTCTGAAGACTGGAGGAACACGTAGCACTCAAGAGAGTCCCACACTAGACAGGCTATGAGACAAAGGCTGTGTGTGTGTTTGGATGTATGTGTGTTTAGGGGGGTAGGTTATAAATTCCTGTAAGGTGTGAAATTGGGTGATCAATAACTTGGGGCACCTTTGTGGTAAGGGATTGATTACTTTAATAAAAAGATAGATGCTATTGAAAGAATCATCTAAAGTGTAAAATTGTTAGACTTTGAGAAGATATGCAAAGATTATAATACCAATTCAGTAAGTCCTGAAAGGGTTGAAAGTTGATCTAGGCAGTCTGCTCATCAATTACATAGGCATTTACTGTAGGTTATAGATGTGAGTAAAGCAGTGTAATTATTTGTTAACCTGTCTGTTTGATGATGAACTTCTTGAGAGAAGGAACGTACCTTACTTGTCTTTGAATTCCCGATGTTGACCTAGTGCCTAGAAGAGAGTAGGTGCCCACTAAAAGTTTGTTAAATGAATTAAAGAATGAATAAATGGGTCCCTGAAAGGAAACATTTCCGATAAGTCAGATGTAGGCAAGTTTTGTTTTACTCTACATTAACTTATTCCATTATTACCCTTGAGAGATTCGGGGCTTTTTAGATGTTCCTATTTTGGGGGAAAGTTATCAACTTTGGTTTTGTGGGCAGAGATGACCTTCTGACTTGGAAATAAGTCATATAACAAATCTGGAAATGGAATAAGATTATACAAAGATCTAAAGCTTAATTATATCATTGTTAGTTACACGTTATCCAGTGTGGGATTGTGTTTCTTTCTGGTAGTGATTAATCCACAGAGTTAAATGTTGGGATACTTGTTACAATTGGTGTTGCCAGATCCTTAAGTTGTTCTTTAGAGTTAGCAGCTCATTTTCTTAGTAACTAACTATTCCTAGCAGAGGTGATATATGAAAATGTTAGAATTTCTGAATAAATGGAATAGAATTTCTTCAGGAGAGAAATTATAGGCAGAATGGCAACACATTTGAGCAACAGTTTAAAGAAGTTGAAACTCCTTTGGGTATTGATAAGATGGTGCTGGACAAAAAATCAATGTTTTTTTCTATGCTGTCTGGTCAAGGGGATTGTTAGGGAGCTATTTGTATACATAAACATCTTAAATTGCCTGAATCTGTCTCCCTAATGTTGAAACAATGATGTTAATGGACCAGTGTGACATTGCACAAAACTTTCTGACTTTCAGAAACTTTCCATGTCCTTTAGAAATAGAGGTACTTTAGGAACTCTGTGTTAGATCTAAGGTAATAATGAGAGCCACTTCAAATGGAGTGTGCTGATATAGGTCACAGAAGTAAAATTAGGATTTATGGATGCATAATGGTACAAAAAGTCATGGATGATGAGTTGGAAAAATTTCCTTGTATTTCTCTTTTTGAGATCATGTAGCTTTCTTTGTCCCTTTTGGGTTTAAGTTCAAACTTAATGATGATCTTAGTTGACTGAAACTGGTCCAATAATTCAGAGATCAAGAGCAATGGGTATTTTTTACTGATGATGATCACATTTAAAGCCTATGAAATCCCCCTTCTCTTCTTTCTAATATTGAAAACTCTTATTTCTGGAACACTGCTGGAGAGTTTAAGACCTATCTGGATAAACCTGCACTTCACAATTTGTACTGTTTCCTCATCTGTTAAATGAGAGGGCTGGACAAGTCCTTAGCTCTGATATTCTAAGGGTCTAGAATTCTGTGTCCCAAGAAGCTTCGTTTTCAGGGATATCTAAAGAATACATGTTCATGGCAAGGAAAATATGCATGGTATAATGTTGATACAATCACTTTTACAGGAGTCTTTAATGGATTGATTGGTTGACTTAGAATTAGACTATAAGACTATATTCCATTAGGCAGGTGCTTTCTGTTGTCTCTGGTGCTCCTGACAGTATATTGGCAATCTTGACTACTGAGTAACACTGACAGAGTCAGCTTGGAACATGTCAAAGGAAAGTATCTTGAAGTTCTCCTCTCTCACTGCACCCTCAAGCTCCTGCCATCATTATCTTTGCTATGCAGTTTCCTGATGGACTCTTCCAGAAACCAGAGCCTAACTGTCAAGTGTTTTCAGTATTACAAGCTTATGCTTCACCATGTATATTGTGATTTACATAGTTTAGGTCCAAACTCCATTTAAATCATTGTCTCATGAAATCTGAAGGTTGGGAGTTAATAGGGAGATATATTGTGATACCTTAATTTTCTGAGAGTTTCTATTAAATTGTGTGACATATGGATCAAGAATCCAGATTCAGATGCTTCATCAGAAGCACATACTTCAGTTGGAGCCTCAACAACTGAACTAATCCCGAGGTGCTCCTTTGGACTGCTTCTGTGCAGCCAGCTGGGAGAACAGGCCTAGCTGTTGTGTAGATAGGTGAGTCTCTCCCTCAGAGTCAGTGGGGATTGCAGCTCTCAGAGGAGCTGTCTTGTATTCCTCTCTCAGAGAGGGATTAGAGATTGGGTGGAGGGGGAGAATGAAGTCTACTCTGCAATCTTGTGAGAACGTCAGTCAATACTTGTGAAGAAGATATACTTAAGCTACACAGAAATCTGCATTGAAGACCATCCAAACGGGCTCTCCTGTGCAAATCAGGCATTCAGCTGATGACTAAGACATTTTGGATGAGGAAACAAAGGACCAAATACAAATATTACTGTCCCAAGGTATTGATTTTACTTAAAATGGCAAAGTCTAAAAATTTAGTAAGAGATGGTATCCTATGAAAAGAGTATATAACCTCCAAGTATCTCTTTAGAAGATAGAAGTAAAGCATACAATTTTCAGTTATAGACTCTTAGTTATGATTTCATGAGTAGTAGATAACATATAGCCAGAATGTCTTGGCAAGCTGTCCTAAAGTGAGGCAATATGTACATATATTTTTAACATGTTTGAACATAAACACAAGTGTACACAAGATGGATAAAGAAAATACAGCAGGCAATACTTCTAACCATGTTTTCCTTTTTCTTGTTGCAAAGAAAAATGTATTTTATAATATGAAACAGAATCTAATTATGCACAGTGCTTCTATAAAGGAGTGAAAAGCAATCTTTGCAATGATGATGAAGATATATGTGTCAAAGTGTAGTCAAACATGACATCCATTAAATGCTTGGTTGAAGAAAGATCTTTAATTACACAGGACATTAGATACAGTTGGATTGCGAAGAATTATTGACCAAGTCAACAAAATTATTCTCGAGGTTAGATCCATGTTATACGAGTGAATGGAATTAAGGGGTACATTTTCAGCCACTTTCAAGTTTTAGGCACCACCAGCGTAGACCTTGCTTACTGTCCCCCATGATCACTGGCTGTGCCTCCTTGAGAGGGACATTCTCATGGTCACTGAGGCTTTGGGGAGTGTGAGCTGTCAAAATGGTTACTGATGCTTAAAAACAAGGAGCTCCCGGAGGCTTTTTAAGTAGGAAAGATGATGGTACAGGGACAAGCAATATGGAAAAAGCAAGAGGTGGCAAGATCTGGATGGGCCCCAAGTCTCAGGCCCTGGAGCAGGAATCCTCTCTTTGGGAAGGTATTGGCAAGAGCAGGGCAGCCCTCCAGCCTTGGATGCTGTGGAAGAATTATGGGCTGAGTTGGTCAAGACTAATATCACCTAAAGTGTCTTGAATGCTTATTGTATGTTAAGTACTGTGTACACACCTCATTTGATCTTCACAATGACCTGATGGGGTAAATATTAGTATTTTACCCATTTTACATGTCACGTGTTGAGAGGTTAGGTAACTTGTTCAAGGTGCCTAAGTTAGGAAGGAATTTAAGGTGACTAACCATTTGAGCTTGCCCTTGACTGATGGATTTCCTGGGACACTGGGTTTTTTGTTTTGTTTCGTTTTGTTTTTTGTGGTACGCAGGCCTCTCACTGTTGTGGCCTCTCCTGTTGCGGAGCACAGGCTCCGGATGCGCAGGCTCAGCGGCCATGGTTCACAGGCCCAGCTGCTCCGCGGCACGTGGGATCTTCCCGGACCAGGGCACGGACCCGTGTCCCCTGCATTGGCAGGCAGACTCCCAACCACTGTGCCACCAGGGAAGCCCAACACTGGATTTTTGATGCTAAAACCAAGAGAGTCTCAAGCAAAACCAGGATAGTTGGTCACCGTAAAAGTGATGGTACCAGGACACAAACTCAGAGCCTGAGATATTTATCCTTGTGCTTTTTACTGCCTTCCCAAGGAAAGAGGTTCAGGTTCAGGACAACAAAACAATGGATCCAAATGACAAGAATCTGTTACAGAGAGGCATTTTAACTTGGGAATAAGGCTCAGCTACAGTTCTGATCAGAACAACCAGCAGAGTGAACTTAATGTTGGATTACCTTGAAAGTAAGGGAAGAATGGCCCTAGAGCTTTAGAGAGGAGGGGAAGATTTTACAGGTCTGTTCAAGAAATCACAGGTGTAGAGAGGCTCCTGACAGCAGGAAGCCTTGCAGGTGATTTTCCAGTTAGGAACATTTGGAGGCAACAGTAGTATTAACGTCCATAATTTATTCTGAACATCATCTGTGACACTATATAAAAATAACAGACGATGATCAAAACAAATGGGATTTTACTGGAACGCCCTTTGCAGGACTTATATGCCCCTGGGAATGGCCCTGGTGTGTGCCCCGCTTGTGCTCACAAACTCAGGAGAGGGCAACTGCTAGGTTGGTGCTTATTGGGCCCTGTGCGGCACTCTGGCTGCTACTTAGCTAGGGTAGAATAGAGCGTGGACCGGAGGGAGATCCCTGAGTTTGTTTTTTGTTCACTCTTTGAACTCCTTTGACTATTTTCTTTGTTTGATACTTTGAGACTGTGCAGTGAAGCAGAAATTGCACAGAATTTTGGCTCAGCTAGTTCTGTCTTTGAATATTGACTCTGGCACTTATTAGCTGTATGCCTTGGGAAATTGACTTAACTTCTATGAATCTTGGCTTTTTCTGTTGTAAAATGCCAGTTTAAATCAATACAAGGTTATTTTAAAGATTAGAAATAATGTATGTTAAGTGCCTAGCACATACTAAGTATGCAACAAATGGGACTTGCTGTATTACTATAGATCCAAACCCACAGAATTCAAAATGGAGGCTTAGAATCTTCAATTTTTAAATGAAAACTATCTTCCAGTATTGAATTTATCATTTTAGCTCAAAGATGACACCTTGTGGAATTCTCAGACAACTAGGTGCTTATTTCTTTGTTTCTCTGTGGTACTAAATCTTTCTGGAGGCTGAACCAGTGACAGAAATTGAAGGTAATTTACCAGCTACTTAAGTCAAAGAAGAATGGGCAGAGCAAAAGTAGGTTAATTTAATTTTTTGGAACCATCTTGGGAGATTATTTCAGAATTTAATTTTAATCTATTGGTATTATTTATTTATTTAGTGTTTTCCCAGAAAGAATATTATCTGAAATTATTTGACTCCAGAATATTACTGTAAGCCTGGCATAAGTCTTTCTCCATTTGCTTTTTCTGACCAGTTGTACACTCAATGACCACACATCTGAGGACTCCTATGTCACCTACAGGCAAGAGCAGCTACTTAATTCGTGGAGCCCGGTTTAAAATGAATTGGGCCCTTTGTTCAAAAATCATAAAGAATTTCAAAATGGCGACAGCAGTGCATTAAACCAAGGTTGGCTCTTCTAAACATGGGCCCTTATGACTGTCTCTTATTAAGTACTTTTTAAAATAATCTAGTTGCAATATAAATTCTTTGCTAGCAGAAACATATCTTTTTTTCTTTCTTACCTTTTATTCTAATTTCTGAGACCGTTTTCCCTTCCCCAAAGCTCCCACATTAGAAATAAAACAACACTTTAGGCAGAAATTCTACTTAGGTAGCATTTCTATGTAGATGAAGTTTAGAGAAGATAGTCTGGCTGTGCTGAGTGATAGGTGATGGTCTTGAAGTTGTGTTAATGTAATAAGCATTCTGCTTTTACTTACTTGTGTGATTATTTGGGGGAGAGGTCTGGGGGGGTTACTGATGAAGATAACAGAGGGGCTAAATTATCCACAAGCTACCCCTTGTTTAGATTCACATTCATTTGTGTAGAGCTCAGTTTTACTTTAAACTATGTTGTTCTAGATACCTTGTAGATTCAGACTTCCTGGAAGAGAATCAAAAACCAGTTCTTGGAAGGGACAAAAGTGGTGGAGATGGTTCAATAGATGCATTGACCTTGGTTCATAATGACCATTTAATTTGCATTAAAATTACTTAGGATTTTGATAGGATCACTTATCACTGTGCTTAGAGTATAACAAATGCTAAATAACTCTTGACTCAGTGGAAATAGGGATCCCCAAATGGTTGATCATGATTGTTTGGTCAATTGAGAACCTAGATTTCATTGATTATGGCTATTCTCCAGCCCTGAGCTGGGTCGCATTTATAGTGAGAAGAGCCAAGCTGTACAGCTGGAAGCAGATTCCTGTTTTTCTTAGTGCTAGCTTACCCTTTATGCTCCTGTAACTCTGAACAGCTAGGATATAGCTCACAGGAGCTACATTAACTTCTTTGTCAGCTGCAGGCCTTTGCCTGGGTTGTCTCCTCTGCTTGAGTTGCCCTTGCACAGCCCCATCCTCTTGGCTAACATCTGCCTATACTTTAAGACAAAGCACAAACATCATGTCCTAGTTCACTCATTGTCATCATTATTATTAACAAAAGGAAACACTTTACTTACTAAGTTTCTCCTGTATGTGGTACTGGGATAATATGCTTTTCTGTCAGTTTGGAATTTTAGAACTGTTCTTGTAGCTTTTTTTTTTTTCTGATGAGTTGTAGAAATAATATTTAAAAAGGGAAAATGAAATGATTTTGACAGAAACTAAAATGAATTTAAATAATATTTCTTCTAAAATTTTTCTAGAATTGAATGAACTATCAAATGAAATAGTTCTGTTAACAATTATTCCAAGTAAAAACTGTGATTCTGAGTTCCCCAAATGACCCAATTTTATGTAGGATGGTTTTATGTTGTGGCCCTTATTTAATTTTCTGTGCATTTATTTAACTAAACCAAAGCTTAGAGTGTACTATGTACACACTGAGAATCATAACTATTGCCAGAAGAGGTGCAGTGAACTGCATACTGGCAAAGAGAACATCTTTATTGTGTCCACCAACATGCCGATCCACAGCACTTCTATAATCAAAACAATATTGCTAGGAGCAGGGGAAAATGCATTTTTAACCCAGTTCAGTTGGAACCATCCTTAGAATACTGGAAATCAAGGCAAACATCCTTGCCTTTACGGAGGTCCCTCGCTGCTCTAAGTCCAAGGTGGCTGTAATGACTTGGTAAGATGAAGAAGAAGAGGTCATTTAACGTTTAAAAGGCAGTCTTGCATGTAAATATGTATAACCTGTGTTACACATAAAAAAAAAACTCCTTTAAATTATTTCTGAAAGCAAGGCGGCACATTCAAAAGAGTTTAACTGCAGCTAGCTTTCCTGAAGTCTGTTTACAGAGACTTGGGCTGGCTCTAAGGATCCAGTAAGGGATGGTGGCATAGTCAAGGTCTAGCAAGAGTGACACACTCTTTTCCTCCCTGGGTCTGAGGGTGGAGAAGGGAGAGCCAGAGTGGCTATGAAGGAGAGACTGCCAACAGAAGCCATAGCCAGAGCAGCAGAGAAGGAGCAAGAGAAATAAATACCCTGACCTCTCTGTCTTCAGCTTCCCCTGGCACCTCCCATTGGCCCATCCTAACCAGGAAGCCAGAGGCAAGGGAGGCGGGGGATGCGGTTATCAGGAGCCAGGCTCGGAACAGGACAGAAGAGTGTGGAGAATGGATGGGGTGCAGAGCAGATGATGCTGTAAAGCAGCCCATAAGCAGCAGTGGACAGCTGCTGGGTCAGCTCTCGACGGCTGTGCAGGTTCGGTTGGTAAGGAGGCAGGGCGTACAGATGGACTTGGACAGTTGATTACTCAGGGCATGACAGATGGCCTGAGCTTTGTGTCTGCATGAGTTCCCTTGTCCCCAAGTTTCGTGAGGGCCATGTGGAAGTGGGTCCTCGTGGATACCGTGCACGCTGTGAGCTCTGCCACCGCTGAGGACCACTGAGCTTAGGAGACCTTCCAAGGGGGATGCCAGCAACATGCACAACCTTTGTCCCCTGGGGAAGACATTATCAACATCCTGGTCAGAAAACAAGTCTTCTTTCTGCCCTGAAGGGGGGACACTGTCTCTACCTTCCAAGGCTATTTGCCATGCACGCATCCTTGAAAAGATCATCCTGTACAAAGCTCTCACAAGACTGGCAGAAAGGCTGTGGAGAATTGCCCTTCCTCACGGTGCAAGTGGAGATTAACCTGCATTGACAGGAATACACTTAACATTTACAGAACCTGCAGGTGGGCCTGACTGACTGCTCTGAGCTCCACCCTGCTCCACACTCAGGCCTAAAGTTGTCCATACACCATAGTCCTCTTCTTTTCCTTCTTCTTTTTTTTTTTTTTAACTTTTTATTTTATATTGGAGTATAGTTGATTAACATGTTGTGATAGTTTCAGGTGTACAGCAAAGTGATTCAGTTATACATATACATGTATTTATTCTTTTTCAAATTCTTTTCCCATTTAGGTTGTTACATAATACTGAGCAGAGTTCCCTATATGATACAGTAGGTCCTTGTTAGTTATCCATTTTAAATATAGCAGCATGTACATGTCAATCCCAAACTCCCTAACCTTTCCCTTGCCCACACCCTTACCCCTTCTTTTCCTTCTAAGTGTGCTTTTGCTATTGACTTTTTAAAACCACATTTTACATTGGGTAGGGAAGTAGTGCATCTTAGTGAACACAGAACATACTTTTTGACTTAGACATATCTGGGATAGATAGCCCTTGCCATTCACTGACCTTGGGTTTATATTTTCCTCTGTCAAGTGGAGATTTCACATATTGTAATCACATGTTTCACATATTCAAAATATGTGAATTTCACATATTCATAATATTCACATATTATGTAGGTTTGTAAGGAAAAAATCACAAAATGTTAAGTATCTAGTCGAGGCCTCAGCCCAGAGTGGGGCACTATTATGGTTAATAACCTGGTAGAGGAAGGAGAGTCAGATGGTACGATTTGTCCCTAGCTCCCCCCAACCCCCCATGACTCTTAAGATAGTCTTGAACTCCTCCCGACGGTGATTAAGACACAGAAGACTCCACTGGTGTTGAAAAGTCCTGGCAGCACAGCACATAACTACTGAACTCCCCCATGTCTTAGCATAAGCTATTATCTATTCCTTCCAGACAGGCACGCATGCTGACTCATACTCCACTTGTAGGCGCTTCCCCCTGCACAAAGGAGAGACAGGTCCCTAAGAGATTCTTATTCAAGGGCTTGAGCCTGGATTAGTGTTTTAGGAATAAATAGACATTTTAATAACCTTGTAGACTCAGTGGAATAGTGCAACATACATTTGTTCAGTATCTAATTTGTAGACTGCTTATAGGAATTTGTGGCACCTGAGGATCTGAGAACAAATAAATCACTAAAACTCTTTTCATAATGGGAACCTCTATGGGCCAAACATGAAGAGAGGTTGGTATATATTTGCTTGATATTACTAATAATTTGTAATTTTAATCAAGTAATTTGCTTGATATTACTAATACTTTGGAGATCCAAAACTTCTTAAGTGCCATAGTTAATATTTAATGGAGTACTTTTTTCTAAGCCAGGTATGAATTAATGTCAAAGAGCAAAATAATATATCAGATAAATATTTATTAAAGCAGAAAAACTCTGTTACATAAAACCAAACCGATGGAAATATATTACTTTTGCTTAATTGAAGATAGATATAGGTCAATGACAACAAGCTCAAGATTGGAGACTGCACAGATTTTCTGATAATACCCCCCAGACTGCTTTCCTGGCCTTATATCCAACCCCTTTCCACCACTTCCTATGCACACATACTACCCTGTCTCTCTCCATTTCAAGGTCCTGGCCTAGACAGTGTCATTGCTTGAATTCCTCTGGATCATTGCACATACCTGGATTTTCCTGTCCCCTTTTTCTTACATGTAAGCCCATCCTCCAAACCCAGCACATAGTTGGAAATTAATATGTGTTTAATTCATACATTTATTTGAGCTATAATGATTTTTATAGGCACAGTAGTAGGAGCTGTTGGATGCCATTCTTGTCTTAGGGAGCTTGAGGCTGATTCCTCCAAAAACTCACTTATAGTTTTGCATGAAAGAATGTTATGGCATCTTACACAAATTGTGTATGTCTGTCATAATGGGAGAAGGACTTTTACTTCCCCCAGGTGTTTAATAAACTATGATTGAGTGTGTAAAAGTATCATTTGGGAAATTATTTTTCTCCCTTTGTGTCTCATATTTGATGGCTAAAGAATGTATTCTTGGGCTTCCCTGGTGGCGCAGTGGTTGAGAGTCCGCCTGCCGATGCAGGGGACATGGGTTCGTGCCCTGGTCCAGGAAGATCCCACATGCCATGGAGCGGCTGGGCCCGTGAGCCATGGCCGCTGAGCCTGCGCGTCCGGAGCCTGTGCTCCGCAACTGGAGAGGCGCAGCAGTGAGAGGCCCATGTACCAGAAAAAAAAAAAAAAAAAAATGTATTCTTATTTGTAAATGAGTAGCCTTGCTTCTGCTGTGACCACCCCCCCATTAGTTACTTGAATGAGAGATTTGAAATCCAATATTAAAGGCATTTTTGGTGATACTTTAATAATTATGAAATTCTTCTCAGTGTTACCCCTACCCTCAAAAACCTAATCCATAATGATAATTCTGTAAATGAAATATTTACTGACTTTTCAACATTTCTCATTGCCTTATATAGATTTATATCAGTATTTCAAATAAAAGCAAAAAAAAAACAAGTAAACTGATAAACTACCTCACATCATCTTTTCTGATAGAATCATAGAATCTCAGGTCTAGAGGGGGCTCTGAATGTGGTCCCTAGCTCTAGATCAAAATCATTTTGGACTGTAACATTCTAGTTCATTGCTTCTTGAACAGTAGTGTTCATATAAATCACTTGGGCATTATGTTAAAATGCAGCTTCTGGAGTGAGACCCAGGCTCCAGTTTAGTCTTAATGACCCTCAAGGGAGACCCTTTTCCAGTTTCTTTTTCTTCAGCTGGTTGGAAAGCAGACTGAAGGAAACAATGGGATAGGGTTGCCAGATTAAATACAAGATACCTAGGTAAATCGAATTTCAGACAAACAATAGATACTTCGTTGATATGTCCCAAATATTGCATGGCACATCCTTATACTAAAAAAAAAAAAGTGTCGTTTAGCTGAAATTTGAATTTAACTGGGCATCCTGTATTTATATTTGCTAAATTGTCATTTACTAGCTGTGTAAACGAGGCAGTTTTATGACCCTAGAACCTCTGTTTCCTCATCTACAAAGAGAGAGATAAGAACACTTCTCATGTGGGGTTGCTGGGAAGATTAAATGAGTTGATGCATGTAAAGGGCTAGGCCCATAGTAGGAAATTAATCATAGGGCTAATAGCAGAGACATTGATGAAGTTTGCCCATCCTATCAAATTTGAAAAGAGAGCATTGGATGTAAAAATGTTAGGAAATAACATTTTTAATGTTGTGTATTTTCATGTTGCCTCAATGTGGAAAACTATTGCCTGATTTTCATGCAAACCTGGTTTTCTGTGAATAATCTTTATCGGTGGCTTTCACAATTTAGTACGCAACAGAATCTCATAGATGACTTGTTAAAACAGATTGCTAGCACCCTCACCCCCAAAGATCATAATTAAATTGGGTGGGACACAGGAAAATCTGCATTTTTGACAAGTTCCCAGGTGTTGCTGATACTGCTGGTCTAGAGACCAAGATTTGAGAACCACTGATCTGTACAACAAGCGTTCTAGCCTTTTAACAGCTCTCTTGCCTTGTGTGGTTAAAGTAGTGCCAGCTACTGGACATAACAGATAAAATCACTATAGAAGGTTAAAGCATTTTAAAAGATGATCCTGCGGGTTCTGTCAAGATCTTATAAACCCTTGTGCTATTTGTGAATTGGAGGGAATAGACAAAGAATTTTTATCATGACACAGGAATAACATTTTGACTTTCGTGTTTCTTTTTTAAGTAAAGAAAACATTAAGGCCATTCTGTTTACAGCTAAGTGCCTAAGAGCTGTACTACAACTAATCAGCTGTACTGCTACCAATTACTTGTTGATTTCTAGTCCCCTCAATTGCATTGCAGGAAGGAATAAATCCTGGTACAAGAGACATACAAAAAACTCTCTTCAGGCCTCTATTTATTCATCTATAAAATGAGAGGATAATCTCAAAAAGCACTCTCTAATATTCTCTGATTCTACTCTAAAGATATTTTGCTCAGCGTAGCCTCAGAAAGGAGAAAGAACCACGTTTAGAATGAAGGTCTGTTCTCTGACATCATATGACCTTCTTGTTTGATAAACACTAACCTAAATGTTTTTGGGACTCCCAAGTGCCTTTGCCTTTTCTTTCCAGGCCACGTTTTCTTTATCAGTAAAAATAATAATAATAATGCTATCAATTTCCCTTACAGAATTATTTTAAGGACATAACAGAAGTGGAAACAGTTGTATTAGTTTGCTAGGGCTGCCATAACAAAGTACCACAGACTGGGTGGTTTAAACAACAGAAATTTATTTCCTCATAGTCCTGGAGGCTAGAAGTCTGAGATCAACGTATTGGCAGGGTTGATTTCGTCTGAGGCCTCTCTCCTTGACTTTTAGGTGGCTGCTTCTCTCTGTGTCTTCATGTGACCTTCCCTCTGTATCTGTTTGTGTCCAAATTTCCTCTTCTTAAAAGGACATCAGTCATATTGGATTAGGGTCCACCCTAAAAACCTCATTTTAACAGAATTACCTTTTTAAAGACCCCATGTCCAAATGTAGTCACATTCTGAGATATTGGGTATTATGGTTTCAAGATACGAATTTTGGGGAGTTAATTCAGCCCATAAAAGTTGTGTTTAAAACACTGTACAAATATTGTTTTAAAAAACAATCTTAACTCCTTAAATTTCATTTTCCAGTTTGTAAAACAAAGAAGTTTTCCTGAGGGTGTTCTGAGTGACTCCAATGTAATAGTCTATTGTGCTCTCATTTCTCTAACCGTTCACAGTCTACAGTGAAGGAGAAGCTTCTCCAGTGGCAACTGTGTCCAAGTCCTAGGACAGGAGACCATCTGCATTCAGATATAGTGGAAAGAGCATGGAGTCAGATGATTGGATTTGATTCCAACTCAGCAATTTCCATACTGAGAAACCTTGGATAAAATACCCAGTCTTTGTGTCTCAGTTTTCTCCTCTGTAAAATGGGGCTGTAGCATCTGCCTAGAGTTGCTGTGAAGGTAAGGGCGGTAACAGGCATAAAGCACCCAGCACAGAGATGGCTTAACATTGTGGCTCAGTAAGTGGTAGTTACGCATTGCACAGTCGGCCTTTCCTGCCTCTCCTAAGGGGGAATGAATCTTGCAGGAACCCCTGATGGCCTGTTGGAGACTGTGTCACATCTTTCCTTAAGGGGACTGCTGCAGTAGGTTCTTTCTTGAGTCACACTGCAGATGTGGGGAACAAAGCAACCATCTCTCTTCCTACTGCAGAGCCATGACTCCCTCTGTAGGGACCAGGGAGAAAAAGACTATTCCAACAGCTATCCATCATTACAACCTCCTGCGCTCTTGGTGCAAGCCCCGGAAATACAACACCAGTATCTCACTTCAGAGTGGCCAGTTCTTAGAGCTCCCCCAGGAATGTAATGAATTCTGTGTCAGCTCCAACAGCAACTCTAAAGGGAAAGTTTAGGAAAACAAAACAAAACAAAACAGGCTTTAAAGAATACAGTAGGTAAAATTTCCCAATGTCAGACCACCAGGCAGAGCTCTGGGGAGCCTTAAGATACTTTAACCCTCTTTCCCTATTTCAAAATTAACCAAAGCACAGACTACCCAGGCGCTTTCTAGGTTAGGCTCTCTTAGGAGGGGAAGTGACCATATCATACTTAGACAATTACATTTTACTTAAAATGAGAAAAACAAGCACAGGTGTTAATAATCCTAGCACCCTAAAGGAACTATCTTCATTTTTTCTTTTGGTACAGAATTTCCAGTCTAATGTTCATGTATATTTTACAGAGCAAAGATTGTGTTATGGAAATACTGTCCATTACACTATTTTCACTGAATCTTAGCTAAGAAGCATTTTCCACATCTATCATTTTGTTGGTTGAATTATATTCTATAGATTGGATAGCCAAAGTTTCCCCATTCTCCTATCTATGAGTATTTAGATTGCTTCTAATTTTATAAATGATGCTGCAATTTGCATCTTTGCCCATATATTTCCTACTTCCTCATTCTCTCAAACTATTTCCTTGGGATAAATTTCTAGAATTGGGAATGAGAATTTCTATGTAGATTAGACTTTAGAATTAAGTACCCCTAACTTTCCTGCAAAATACTATAGTCTTTAAATCTTTGAGTCTGTGTAAAAGACAGCCTCTCCTATCATTAAAACTTTCAGTACTGACGCATAGGAGAGAGTGCCATCTGCTGCCTTGAAAACATTACTTCCTGCAATTTACTGCTTATTCCCAGAGAGCAGGACCAGATACTGGCCAAGGTAGGGTCTGTTCTAGGGAGGTATTAAATGACGGGAAGAGTGCTCATTAAATGAGGTCACATTGCCAAGTTACCAGGTCCAGCACAGCCTGCATTTACAGTGCGGAAGGCAACCAGACGCCATTTCCTGCCTGCTTTGGAACACAATTGGTTGTTAGGAGCTTGTGATGCAAGCCACTGAAAAACAGCGTGTGCTGTGCTCTGGCTGTTGGTTGCTCTGTCCAGCCAAGCTTCTTCTCACAGGTACAGATCTAACCACCTATGTCATTAGATTGCTCTTTGGTCCAGCTCTATGCTTTGGCAGTATCGCTCTGCTTATGACAAGACTTTTTCTCAGGGGCTTTGGATTCTGGTTAGCTTTGGAGTCTCACCTCAGTGCTTCCTTTCTCCTCCCCAGAAGACTTCCCTCTTTTTCCTATTCCTACGATATGCCCTATAGTTGCTACCACATCACCTCCCATGACTGCTCTTTGATTATTATATGGGGTTTTTCTAAGGAGCAAGTCGAGACTATTTCCTATGTCACAAAGTAGTCTTTATGACTTGGCCCCTGAAGATTTATCCAGCCTTATCTCTCATAATTAATTCTTTGTTTTCAACACTCTAGGCATCATTGTCCAATAGAAATATGTAATTTTAAACTTTCTAGTAGCCACATTAAAATAAGAAAAACAAATAAACCAACCAACCAAATACCCCAAAACAACAATAGGTAACCCGGAGTATTATCATTTTAACATTTGGCACTACACACATTTCAAGTGCTCAATAGACACATGTAGTCCCAGCTCTACAAGTCTCAAGCCACAAATAAGTTCCCCAATATAAGACTTTTGTTTCAATTCACATGCCTTTACACATGCTGTTCTTTATATCTGCCCGGAATGAACTTTCTCCAATCTGGCAAACTCTTATTCATCTTAAAAAACCCAGCACAAATATCCCTGTTCCATCACTTCTCTCTTAACTCTCTGCAAAGAGATGTTACTAAGCTCTGCAAGAGATGTTACTAATCTCTTCTCTGTTCTGGCACTACTTTGTACATAGTTCTATTTTATACTTATCCCTCTCCTTTGCAGGACATTTAATTCTGTTTAAAATGTCCACAAGACATTTGGTGCATAAAACATTTGGTCCATGCCTAAAGGTCCTTGAAATTTGGTCCTATCCAAAATATCCATAAGCATATTTGGTCCATGCCAAATGGTTTTGGACAAAAACAAATATCAAGGACCTTTTGATGTGGACCAAATGTCTAATGGACCTTTTGGACAGGACCAAATGTCTGCCAACTATCACTCTTTATTGTAATATATTGATTTACATTTGTAAAAATTTTGTTCATGTGGATGAACAATGTGGATGAATAGATGAATATATATTAATCGAGTTACCATCACCTATGTTGAATGCGTATTCTTTATCCCCCTATCACTTTATAGGGCTCCAATACAAGCCTGATGGAAAGATTTACCCAGACAAGCCTTTTTTTTTTTATTGCTCCAATTTTGATCAGACAGAGTTAGAAGGAAAATAAAATAACTAGGATGAAAAGAAAAAAAGGTTGGTGGCTTGATTTTGATGCCTGTCTCCACACTGATTTCCTGGGTGTTTTATGAGAATTTTTTTTTTAGGTTAATCTGAGAACACTATTTTAAAGTATTCAAACTTGAATATCTTCATTCTTTGAATAAGGTATTTCCTTGAGAAAAGCTTCTCCTTCACAAAATATGCTCAGATGTATAATGAGGTATAAGACTTAATCTCATTTATAGCTAGATTAAATTTCCTTCTTTAGCTAAAATCTCCTACCCTGTGCTTCTGGAAGAAAGCTATTAGGGAAGGCTGGAGGCAAGATTACTGTGTTTTTTGGAAAATATAAAATGGTTACCTTTCTTATTTCATTTTATTCCACTTCATCTTATTTAGGATTTTTTTTAAATGAGTACTTTAAAACTTTAAATTCCTGATAGTTTGTGCTGGGAAGCAGCAATATGACAAGTCTCTTATGTATCATACGATCCCTTTGTAGAGTTATGTAAATGACAAAAGATGAAGTCTAGGTTTGAAAATGTTACATACCATTAGAAAAGAAGCTGCAATAATATTCCTGGATGCTGTTTTTTTTGTTTTTTTGTTTTGTTTTTGCGGTACGCGGGCCTCTCACTGTTGTGGCCTCTCCCGTTGCGGAGCACAGGCTCCAGACGCGCAGGCTCAGCTGCCATGGCTCACGGGCCTAGCTGCTTCACGGCATGTGGGATCTTCCCGGACCGGGGCACGAACCCGTGTCCCCTGCATCGGCAGGCAGACTCTCAACCACTGCACCACCAGGGAAGCCCCCTGGATGCTGTTTTTAAGATTAGAAATTTGTTACGGAGATCAGGTAAAATATAAAAATGAAATATAATAAATGTGAAGTATAATAACATAAAAATAAATATATTTATGCACAGTGCCTGTAACTTAGCCTTATTATTTTAAATCTATATACCATATACACATATATATATATATATCTTTTGAGTAGGTCCATTTTACGCTCTGGGAATATGGATACATAGATATAATGCCAGGGATTAATGGCTTCTTAGGGTCTACAAAATGTTAGGAGTTGAAAGATAAAATTTACTGGCCCTCAAATATAAAAAGTCATGGTAAATTAAACTTAAAATATCTAGTTGTCTCAAAATATAACATTATATAAACAGGACCCATAGTTGATTAATATTCATAAACATTTATTATATTTGAACAATTTGTGGGTTAAATTTCTTCACATCACAAGAATACTTGAGTATATGCCATGATTGCTAGATAATTGAGGATCACAAATCAAATGAGTTGGTCAGCCTCAAGTAATTTAAAAAGCAAAATTACAAAAATACTATAAAATTATAAAATATTTTCTGAAAATATTTCATAGCAAAAATAATATTTACTGTGGGATGTGGGGACATTTCAATAAATTTGATATAATGTGAGATATAGCCTTAGGCTCTACACCAATGGCCCTAAAATGGCCCTAAAATGGCCCTTAAAATGGCCCTAATTTTTTTAATTAATAGATTTTATTTCTTAGAGTAGTTTTAGGTTAACAGAGAAATGGGCAGCTAGTACAGAATTCGTTTATACCCCTCCCCTGTAACAGTTTCTCCTATTAATAACATCTTGCATTAGTGTGCTACATTCATTACTATTGATGAGCCAATAGTTTTACATTATTATTAGCTAAAGTCTATAGTTTACATTAAGGTTCACTCTTGGTATTGTACATGGTATGGGTTTTGACAAATGTGCAATGATGTGTATCCCCCATTACAATATCATACAGAATAGTTTCGTTGCCAAATGGCTCTAAGTTTAAGACCCAGGCATCTATTACACAAGCTTTCATTGCAACTTGCACGTATGAGTTTCATTTTTTATGATCACTTAGGACTGTCCCATTCATCTGTGGTCTCTACACAGCTATAGTGAACAACTAGTATGAGTCTGTCCAAAATTATGTTTCTTGTTATTTTGGAAGAGTGGATTCTAAGGTACTAATTTCCTCATAAGTCTTATTCTGTTGCCTCTTTTTATTTTATTTTTTAAATAGTTATTTATCTGGCTTGGCTATTTTTTTTTCATTTTTTTTCCTTTTAGTGACATCAGAAACAGTCTGTTTTCATGGTGACTAATTTAATCTTCTGGGGTGTGTTCCAGTATGGGAGATTTAAAGTGCTTTTATTATTGTCAAGATCATTATTGTTACTATGTGTACTTGGGGCATCTATCAGGTGCTTGGTTTCCTTTCTTTTTCAGCTGGTTGCCTTGGATGCTGGGTCCTTATTTCCTGTTGTGTTCCAGATTCATTTTCACAGAGTGTTACTTATCTTTGGATTTCCATCTTTATAGATATCACTCTTAAGACCCAGGGAGTTATTTCTTAGGAAGCTTGTAGCTGCATTACAGTTTCTATTTTTCAGGATATTCTGACTGACTGTTTAGTCCCTCATTAGCCAGAGAGACAGCAGGCTGTAGTGGAAATAACACAAGACTTAAAAATCAGAAGTAGTTTCAAGTTCTACCATGTACTTACTGGGCATCAAGCCCTTAGTAAATGAGGATAATGATGCCTGCTCTGCCTTTGAATGTGCTAGTCCTTTGCCTGGAATATTTATCCTCCTCAGCCCTACCTGAAAAATTCTGTTATGCCTTCAAAACCCAGTTCATAGGTCAACTCCTACAGAAAGCCTTCCCAGACCCTTCCAGACAGTCAATCATTCCTTCTTTTGTCCCTCATACTTAACTGCCATTCACTATGATGTAATTCATTTATATTCATGTCAGTAAAGGGCTAAGAACGAAATGAGATGTTGCTCATAAGAAGAATACATTTTGAACCATAAAGCTCCAATAGAATTCTTTTTAGTAGACATTGCACACTTTACCAAGCTGTGGTTCTTGTCTTCAGCTCAGCATGTAATGAGTATTTGATAGCACTGATATGGTTGTTTGTTTATTCCTACATTCAAAAGATGTTTATCAAGGCACCAATTACATCCCAAGTACTGTGTACGAAATGTATAGCAAAGGGAATAAGGTGTTTCAAAAATGTGATAAAATTTAATACTTAAACACTAAAAGCAAGTAAATAAAACCAAGAGTTAGTAACAAGGCCTCTGGAATCAAGACTGTACATCTCAGTTGCTCACAATCAAAACAAATAACAGCTTGGGAACTATGAGAGGACCATAGCTACTCCCCTGCTATTTTAGTTATCAGTATATCCATGTGGAAGAGAACTTGCAGTTTGAGAGTATAATCAACTGAATATCTTTTAGGTATCCTTTAGAGTTTATTGTATAAATATGTATCTGGTATGCTTTGTATCATTCTCATTGAAAGGTGTGACTTCAATCATTCTTAATAAATCCTTTGGCATAGATGCCCTGGTCAAAAATCCCTGTAAGTTATGTATGGCTAATTACATGAAACTGAGTTGAATGGCCCCTATCTGACTACAAAAGTCAGAATTTTAGTGCCCACACAGGATACATTCATGAAAGCTATGTCCTCTATAGAAATCTGTTGTCACATGGTTTATTTCTGTCTGTAAATATTACCTAATAAAATTTCTCCTAGTCCTTGGTTTCCTCATTTATCTTGCATCTAGGGCTTCCAGATCCTTTCCTGACCACTCAGCTTTCCCCTGTGGGCTTCTTGACCAACCCTTATGTTCTGCTTCTCTCTTTAGTCTCTGCTAAAAGGTGATTCCCCAACTGTCTGACCAAAGCACCATGTTGACCTTTCAGTGCTTCACAGCACCCAGTAAGAAGTAGTCCAGTCCATCCTTTTGGCTGCCATGAACCACATCACACCCACACACACTGCCCCAAAACTGAAAAACCTGATGGTGTGATACATGGTTAATTAACTTGGGTAGATATCTAATTCATTATGGAGAATCACTGATTTGCCTTTTTTTTTTTCATTTGTTCATTCATCCATTCAACATTTATTGTGTCAGCTCCAAAGTTAAGCTCTGGGAATACAGAGATGAGTGAGTCCCACTACTGGCCTCTATGGCTTCACAGTCTTATGTGGATCAGATACCCACCTGTGATTCTATCTGAAAATTTTAAACTCAGTGAAAAAAACTGTGATGAGTGTGTTTCCCTTCCCTTTACCTTTGGTTGTTGGTTTGTCCCATAGCCTTTTGGGGTTCACATCCAAAGGACCTAAAGTGGACTGGGCTTGATGGTGGATTCTTAGGTGACACTTCCCTCTACTAATCATATGATGCTAATATATGGCCTTAGAGAGATCTTTAGGACTGGTGGTTGGGAATGGCATTAGAGAACAGAAGATAATTAAAGCATTTTAAAAAGAATGTTTTATTAGTTATTTAAACTGCAATTTCTGGTTTGATGAATATGGTTCATAAGTGATTTCAGTATTATATTTATTAATTAATTTGAGGAATAACCTCAAAATAAAGATATACATATGGATGAAACAACAGACGTTATTTTCAGTACACATTGTGGAACCAAACGAAATGTGCCTTGTACTGTTTAGGTACTTACTCTTTATTTGGGGAAAAATTGGTAGAGTAAAAACTTATATTAGCAAGGCAATGAAATGCATCTTGAATTCTCATTGATCATAAGACTTCTTATGAGGCCAACTAGTCTGTTTTACAACTGATTTGGGTTTTATGGTCTCTCTTCCATGTGAAGAAGAATTTCCAGTCTCTTGAAAATCTGCAGAACACTTAATTCATTTTTATCACAGTAGAGCTGTTCTGGCTAGGGTCCCAAAGACTGAGTGATGTCAGCAGTGGTCTTATGTTCAGGGCACCTTGAAGGTCCTCAGGTCCCGCCATGATTCTTCCCAATAGGAAAGACCATGGAAAGGAATGGGGAATAGCTGGGGAGCAGTATTTGTCTCCTTTCTTGCTTTCCTTTAAACTCATAGGACCATACTCCAAATTTAACTGAGTGTGCTACCAAGCATTAAAGAAATGGTGATGCCCCTGCAACAGGGATTTATAAATCACCTTTCCTATGGGAGTTGGTACTGCACAGTGGTTAGAAACAAAAAAGCATTTAGTGTCTATCACTTTCAATATTTCATTAGTTATAAGATGTACTCTTTCCTCTACACTTTAATGTCTCTGAAATTGGGGCCCAAATTGGAATTGATGACATATTGTAGTTTAATCGGCTGCATTTTTGTCCTCTATGAATGGTAGATAAAACAATAATGGTACTGTCATCTCAGATTAGGTGATGATATGGCACTAGCTATGTGAACCGTAGACCAGTTACTTAAATGCTCTGTGCCGTATATCCCACACTGATTCTCACTGAACAACATTCGGCACATAATAAACTACAGAAATAAAATTATATGTTTTTTATTACACTATTTCATATTTCTTCTTACACTATCTCTGTGATAGAAAGTGGAATGTAAATTAGATTAATTCTTCACATCAGTAAGAGTATGTGAGTTTTTTGTGTGATTACTTAGTTAAAATTATTACTGTATCATACGTTGATTTATTTTTATTATGAAAAATGATTACTGGAAGGATAGGGAATAAAGTAGGAAGACAAGTAACAATATATGTTTGCATAATGCCTTACGTCTTCAAAACCACTTTGCAGTCTTATCCTCCTTTACTTCTTCCCCATGCAATAAAGAGCAAGGTATTATCATCCTTTTATAGAAGGGAAGAGATTGAGTTACTTACTCAAAGACACTCAGATATTTTCCAAGTCCTTGTCCAGAGCTCTCTTCTGCCTTTGAAATCTTTTCCACACTCACAGCATCAACTCTCACTACTTTTAGATTGCCATTTAATTTCCAGAAGTCCTCTCTCATATTTCCAACGTCTTACATAAACGGATTGTCTTTTCCCTGTAACAAACCCATTAGATTTCACTCCCTAGGTTTATTTCTTTCAACAGTGCACTTATCCTCACCCAGAACTGTGGAGTCATATTTAACCCTTCCCCTTTCCTCAACATCCTCCCTCACTGTGTATCAATACCAATTTCTTTCCATCATTCCTCTCTAGTGTAGTTTCCTTTAAACCTCCACTGGTATTATTTTCTAGACAGAACTTTTTCAGTAGTCTCTTAGTCCTCTAATTCATCCTATACTCAACTGGCTTAACCTTTATAAAATTCATTTTGTATATGTCACAGGCTCAATATTGGGCAGAATGAACTCTAAGGACTGATGCTGAAGGATCTCAAGTCTGGTTAGTGCTATCTTTTAATCACAGAGGGCTGGGAAATGATGGACCTAGATGACCAAGAGAAACTAGGATTGTGAGTCCAGCCAAGAGAAGATAATGCCAGTCCAGACCAAGAAAGACCCTCCTAGGTCATCTCTCTAATCATTTAAACTGATCTTTTATTAAACATAAAAATCCTTCTTCTACACAGCCAGTTCTTTCAATAAATCTTGGACGTGCTGTGCTTATTTCTGCCTGGTACCTTTGCTCGTATGGCTCCGCAGTCATTCAAATATGCATTCAATAAACACTTGTTGAGCACTTTGAAGGCAAGGAGAATATAAAAATTTAGAAGATCCTGCTTTGCCTTTACTAGCTCAAAGGTAATTAAGGAGGGGAGACAAATAAGTAATTAATTATAATACAGTGCAACAAGTGCCACTGCTTGTAAAGGGTTTATTGGGAATATAAAAAGCCATAGCTTTGTCCAAGGCATTCAGGAAAGACTAGAAAGTGGAGGTGACATTTGAACAGATCTTCTTCTCCTCCTGAATCTTTCCAGATCCGTCAGGCATCCATCCAGTGCTGCAATGCCTCTAAAATGACTAAGGTGTCAACACTTTATAAAACTCCTTTGGAACTACTGTTGTTGTCTCTTGTTCTGGCATTATCATCACCTGTTATTCACTGTTTCCTGTATATTTCCCTCAGTTCCTCCAGCTAGATCACAAGCTCCTAAACACCAGGGATCATGCTTTATACTTTTTAGTATCCATCTCTAGACACAGAAACTAAATCCATGTTTATTAGAAGATTTCTTTTGATCCTTTGTGTACATATTAATTTTCATGATTAAGAAGTCATATATGTGCAGTCACACATTAGTGACTGCAAGCTCTGTTGTTCAAAATGAATTTTCCAGAAAGAAGAATGCACTCTACTAAAGTACAGTTATAATTTCCAGTGGAATGTGCTACTAAATAAGGTTACATGTAGCAAATCCTAAACTGATTATTATGATGGTAATGATTCTGTTACTTAGTGCTCAGAGAGGAATGTACACATATTTGAAACAAGCAGTGCAGGCAAGAGGAAGTGATGGTGCATGGTCCATAATATGTGCAGTTACAGCAAACATGCTGGGTAGAATGTATACTGATTTTTTTTAATCCATAAGTGAGACTTCAGGTCTGTAAAATATTGCTTACTAGGATCAGGTTTCCTTGAACAAATAAAGGTGACTGCTCTTTCCTGATGCTTTTTCATCAATGATTACCAGACTGGCACCATGATGTACCCTCTTTCTTCTGTTTGAAGTACACAGTGAAAGCTTGAGCTATGATTATTTTTGTTTCACTTATTTAAAACAAACAAAATAAACAGATAAACAAAATTGGGGGACTTTATAATAGAAGAAGTGTACATGCTTAAAAATAAATGAACTATTCAAAGCTGACTCAATTTGCAGTTTAAGCAAATTCAGTCTAGGGAAAACTCAATCTGTCTAGATTTGGATTTTTTTTTTTTTTGATTAAATGCTCAGCACTGGGCAGTTCTTTTGCTTCTTCAGGAAAGAATTCATAAGTAAAACTGAAGCAGAATACTATTGTTACATTTTACATAATACTTTGAAGGCATTTGAGAATGTATGAATTTTATATCTATAAAGAGTTATATCTTAAGATTCATTATGGGTGATCACTAGCAAAAATCCACTAGAATGGATTTATACTTTACTGGTTGCCAGTTTGGGGATTTACATTTATAAATGATTTCTTTAGTAGGCTTCTTATAGAATTAAAAAATAAATTGAACAATCTCATTTAGCACTTTTAAACTATTATGGAAAATAACATCATGTTCTATACAAAACATTTCTAAGTTATTTAAAAAAATCTAGATGCAGAAAAGGAAAATATTTATAAAAATTCAGTAGATAATTTCCTAGTTTTATTGTGTATCATATTAAGATTTCCCAAAGAATCCATATGACAGGAAGTTGCTTTGTATATGGGTTATAAAGGAAGGATGGATTCTAACATTGTATAAAGGAGGGGATCCAAATTATATCGTTACAGATATTGAAGTCTTGTATTAAGACCCATTGGCATCATATCATTTCATAAGTAAACTCGTACAGATATTGTCAGCAGTGTATTAAATATGAATTATTAGGAGATTGGAGACAATTCCTAAGTATACATTTTCATTTTCAATATGCATATGCATTTCAAAAATATACATTTTCTTTCTATCGTTTGCTCTTCCACAATGACCATTCTATTTGTTCACCTGCTGGCTTTTATAGTAAGGGAGGTTAATAAAAGAGGTGATCTTCTTCATTGCCCTGGAAAAGGTGAATAAAAGTCTTTTCACATGTTTGGGGGCCAGACCCTCACTTTAAGTTCATACTGTCTTGAGACTTGAAAGAAAGACATAATTTTGGTTTGGGGCTTATTTACCTAAATTTTCATGGTGAGTTCTAACCAAATACATTTATTTACTTCTCAATACTGTTTCAAATATTATTCAAGATAAATCAGAGTACAATGATTTTAAAGAAAGATTGATCAAATAAACCTATCCTGAAATTTATTTGTCATGCTTGGACATTTCCACTAGAATAGGTAGCCATGTCCTTAATAACATGGGTCATTTTTGGTTCTAGTACCTGATTGTTGCTGATATTAAATGATGGGATACAAAAGCAAGACCTTGGAGTAAAAATTCAACTTTTCTTTATCAAATGCAATTTTACCTAATGTAACAGTAAGTAAAAGGTTAAAAGAGTAACTTGTAAGTTTGAGGTATAAATAATTAACACATTTGATTGCATTTAAGTTTTCTTATAATTTTTACTTTTTTTTTACATAAATAAAGGGGGAAAAGTACTTTTGTAAACTTTACCAAATGCTCACACACCATTTTTTGTTTTCATACTATAGTTAAGTCATACTTCCCTGTTGGGAAGTGGGAAAAGTTAGGCCAATACCCCAATAGGAATATCCTATAATACAGTAACACTACTTCTTTTAAAAATCATTCTAATGACCATTAAAAAAGATGACTTACCTTACTGTATCTGTGTGAGTTTTGAAGTTAAAGCCCATTTTTCAGGTGGTAGGGAGGCTTCTGTGCCAAGCAATTTCTGGCTTATTCATAAAATTGGCTTAAGCAGAGGAACAGGAAAGCAGTGAGTAAAACAAACATAGAAACCCAGGAGAAAACATGTGCCTTGAAGACCTGCGCTAATGGCAACAGAGAGAGCTGAGGGAGGGCTCCTCCTCTGGAACTGTCCCTTGATTTCCAACCTGTGTTAGCATAAAGAACTCACAGATAGACATGCTTTTTAAAAATTTGTTTTTATTTTAACATCTTTATTGAAGTATAGTTGCTTTACAATGGTGTGTTAGTTTCTGCTGTATAACAAAGTGAATCAGCTATATGTATACATATATCCTCATATCTCCTCCCTCTTGCGTCTCCCTTCCACCCTCCCTATCCCACCCCTCTAGGTCGTCTCAAAGCTCTGAGCTGATCTCCCTGTGCTATGCAGCTGCTTCCCACTAGCTATGTATGTATTTTACATTTGGCAGTGTATATACGGGCATGCTTTTTAGATGTTGAAATGATTACTTAAGCCCAGGGACATACTGAAACCAGTCTTTTTTTTTTCTTTTGCCTGTGCATTATTTGCGTAAATAAGGCACATCGTACACTTATACACTAACACAGCATACAGTGTGCAAAGAAAATAGCTTGTTGACATCTCTGAATTATATAGAGTAGTATAAGGGGCATAAAAATGTAACCTGCTGTTTGTTTCAGTAATTGTTGGAAATGGTTTAGTTTGGTATTCAAGTCAAGTTATAAAACAGACTTGCTGCTGTAAAAGCCCACTTTTATAGCAATTTCTGGCTGAAAGCCCTGGAAAAAGAACATATAGGCAAACTAGTTGGTTCTGAGAAGAGGTTACCCAGAAAGAAAAACATTAACCAGTTTCAATGCTTTGAAACAATTAGCATCTTTGACATCTACATCCACGTACAATAAGATGAAAAAGCAATGTTTTAACTTTTAAACAGGAAAAGGTATTTTGTTGTGGATTTATTCCTGTGTGTGTTATTTTAAACAGAAAGACTCTCAAGATTGTTTTGTTAATGTAACATAATATGCCTGGAAGTAAATGAAAAAACTATCCATCAAATAATGTGTTCATTTAAACAATTTTTTCTAGATTCTAAATTGCATTCTGTCTCCCTCCTCCTGCAAAGACCAATAAGTGACATCGTTGTAATCACCAACAAAGATACTGGCCCATTTGCATCCTTTGATATGCACAGGAGCCTTTGGTTTTCATGTTAGCAGAAGATGGAGGAGTGTTTGGATGTGAAAGTGGTACACAGTCTTGTGGGCTAGGAAGTGGACTAGTAGGAGTGGATCAGTTAACCTGGTTAGTGGATACTACTCTGTGCTTCATCCCCAAAGAGGGTGACTTCTGGAGACTTAAGAGTTACAAAGTGGGTATATGTTCACAAGGTGAAAACCACTTCACCCAGTTATTTCCATGTGAGGACCCTTGGCCTCCTACAAGTTTGAGGATCTTACTTCTAGACTATTGCTCTACTGCTTGCTAGTTGTTGGAAATTTGGACGAATACTACCCTTAGACCCTGGTATAAAACAAGAATGTCACTCCTAGATGATGATTTCATAAGGCCAAAGGTAAGTGCTTTCTCCTGTATCCTCACTTTTAGATCATGCTTCTGTTTCCTAGGACCCCGAGTGCCTTTCTAAATGTCCCCAAGCCTGCTCCCAGGACTCATGTGGGCCTTTTCCCAGGACCACTAAGTGAGCCTGAAAAGGTGACCAGGAGTGGCTGTTTGTAAGAGATGTGGAGACAGCTTGGACTGGGCTAGAATACTGAATATCCATGGAATCCTGAGATGGGAAGAGAAGGGGGTGAGTCAGGGAGCTGAAGTTTGGGGTAGAAGCCTACTTCTACCTGTACCTTACAGGTGCTTCATTTTTGTTTTTGCCCAGCCCCTATATATATTCGAGTCAGGTTTAGTGTATTTTTTCCCAACTTTTTATTTTGAGAATTCTCAAATATACAGAGAAGTTGGAAGAAAAATAGTACAAAAATATCGAAATATCTAGACCTGGATTATAGTAGTTAACATTTTGTCAATTTTTGCATTATTTCTTTCTCTTTCTCTCTCTCTTTTTCTTTGGCTTAACCATTTTATATTAAGTTGCAGGTATCAGTAGACTTTACCCCTAAATATTTCAGCATGAATCTCCCCCAAATAATGACAGTCTCCTCAACCATAATGCCATTATCTAACCTCAGAAAAATAGCACTAACATGGTAGTATTTAATGTTTAGTCTCTATACACAGTTACCTAAATTGTACCCAAATTGTAGCAAAAATGTTTTTTTTTTAATTAATTAATTTATTTATTTTTGGCTGTGTTGGGTCTTCGTTTCTGTGCGAGGGCTTTCTCCAGTTGCGGCAAGCGGGAGCCACTCTTCATCGCATCGCGGTGCGCTGGCCTCTCACTATCGTGGCCTCTCTTGTTGCGGAGCACAGACTCCAGACGCGCAGGTTCAGTAATTGTGGCTCATGGGCCCAGTTGCTCCGCGGCATGTGGGATCTTCCCAGACCAGGGCTCGAACCCGTGTCCCCTGCATTGACAGGCAGATTCTCAGCCACTGCGCCACCAGGGAAGCCCGCAAAAATGTCTTTTCAAGCTATTTTTTTCAAACTAGGATTCAAATAAAGTTTGCATTGCATTTATTTGATGTCTTTAGAATCTTTTTTTTTAATTTTTTATTTTTTTGCGGTACGCGGGCCTCTCACTGTTGTGGCCTCTCCCGCTGTGGAGCACCGGCTCCGGACGCGCAAGCTCTGCTCACAGGCCCAGCCGCTCCGTGGCGGCATATGGGATCCTCCCGGACCGGGAGCACGAACCCATGTCCCCTGCATCGGCAGGCGGACTCCCAACCACTGCGCCACCAGGGAAGCCCTAGAACCTTTTAAACTAGAACAGTCCCTTCACTTTTCCCCCCATTACTAGAGTTTTTTAGTCCAACCAATTGTTCCTTAGAATGCCCCCAATTCTGGCTTTATCTGGTTGTTTCTTCTTTGGGTTATTAACAGTTCCTCCATTTCCTGTATCTTTAATAAACTGGGTGTTAAAATCTTGATTAGATTCAGATTAAACACTTTGGCAAAATATTTCATAAGTATGGTGTTCTTCATATTGCATAACATAAGGAGACATATAATCTAAGATGGCTCCTCTATCAAGGATGCTAAATTTGATCATTTATGTGACTTTCCATAGGTAAACTACAGTTGACCCTTGGTATTTGCAGGGGCATTGGTTCCAGGACCTGCCGCAGATACCAAGTGGATGCCCAAGTCCCTACCTAGTTGGCACTCTGCATTTGAAATTCTGCATCCATGTATTTAACCAGCTACCAAATGTGTATTACTGTATGTGTTTGTTGAAAAAAATCCACACGTAAGTGGACCCACCCAGTTCAACCTCTGTTGTTCAAGGGTCAACCGTAATGATATCTCAGGATAATTTTAATTTGATTTCCTCTTATTACGAGTGGTGTTAATCCTGTTATGGGACCATTTACCTTTCTCTTTTATTTCCCATGAACACTTTATTAATGTCTTTTGACTGGGGGTCCTTACAATTATTTTATAATTTTGAAAAAAATTGAGATTTACAGAAGAGCTGTGAAGGTAGTGCAGAAAGTTCCCATCTACTTTTCACTCAGCCTCTCATATGTTAGCATTTTATATTACAGTAGTATATTCACTGAAACTAGGAACAATAGTAACATTGATACAATATTACTAACTAAACTATAGGCTTTGTTCAGATTTCACCAGTTTTCCAACTAATATTATTTTTTTCTGGTCCAAAATTCAATCCAGAACACTACATTGCATGTAGTTGTCCTGTCTCTTTAGTCTCTTCCAATCAATCTGTTAGCTGTTTCCCAGTCTTTTCTTTTTTTTTTCATGACCCTGAAACTTTTGAAGAGTATTGTAGAGTGCCCCTAGGTTTGTCTGATGTTTTATCATGATTGGACTGAGTTATAGATTTTTGGAAAAAATATCACAGAGCTGAAGTGTTTCGCATTGTATCATATATGAGGTATATGATATCAGTATGACTTATAACTGGTGATGTAACCTTGATCTCTTGGTTAAAGCAGTTTCTTCCAGGTTCCTCCACTATAAAATTACTTCCCTCCCCTCTTCCATATTCTATACATTAAAAGTAAGTAAGTTCTATCCACACTCAAAGGAAGGAGAATTATATTCCACCTCAGAGGGAAAGTATAAAAGAATTGGTGGATATATGTTAAAACCATCATAGTAATTAAAAAATAGTTTTGTGGAGATACTTTGTAGGTATGAAAATATCCTGTTTCTCCTTGGAGTTCTACCCACTAATTTCTTTTTTTTTTTTAACATCTTTATTGGAATATAATTGCTTTACAATGATATGTTAGTTTCTGCTGTATAACAAAGTGAATCAGCTATACATATATCCCTATATCTCCTTCCTCTTGCATCTCCCTCCTACCCTCCCTATCCCACCCCTCTAGATGATCACAAAGCATGGAGCTGATCTCCCTGTGCTATGTGGCTACTTCCCACTAGTTATCTATTTTACATTTGGTAGTGTATATATGTCCATGCCATTCTCTCACTTCGTCCCAGCTTACCCTTCCCACCGTGTCCTCAAGTCCATTTTCTACATTTTGGTCTTTATCCCTGTCCTCCCCCTAGGTTCTTCAGAACCATTTTTTTTTAGATTCCATATATATGTGTTAGCATATGGTATTTGTTTTTCTCTTTCTGACTTAGTTCTCTCTGTATGACAGACTCTAAGTCCATCCACCTCACTACACATAACTCAATTTCATTTCTTTTTATGTCTGAGTAATATTTCATTGTATATATGTGCCACATCTTCTTTATCCAGTCATCTGTCAGTGGACACTTAGGTTGCTTCCATGTCCTGGCTATTGTAAATAGGGCTGCAATGAACATTGTAGTACATGACTCTTTTTGAATTATGGTTTTCTCAGGGCATATGCCCAGTAGTGGGATTGCTGGGTCATATGGTAGTTCTATTTTTAGTTTTTTAAGGAACCTCCACGCTGTTCTCCATAGTGGCTGTATCAATTTACATTCCCACCAGCAGTGCAAGAGGGTTCCCAATTCTCGACACCATCTCCAGAATTTATTGCTTGTAGATTTTTTGATGATGGCCATTCTGACTGGTGTTAGGTGATACCTCCTTGTAGTTTTGATTTGCATTTCTCTAATGATTAGTGATGTTGAGCATCCTTTCATGTGTTTTTTGGCAATCTGTATATCTTCTTTGGAGAAATGTCTATTTAGGTCTTCTGCCCATTTTTTGATTGGGTTGTTTGTTTTTCTGTTATTGAGCTGCATGAGCTGCTTATAAAATTTGGAGATTAATCCTTTGTCATTTGCTTCATTTGCAAATATTTTCTCCCATTCTGAGGTTTGTCTTTTCATCTTGTTTATGGCTTCCTTTGCTGTGCAAAAGCTTTGAAGTTTCATTAGGTCCCATTTGTTTATTTTTGTTTTTATTTCCATTTCTCTAGGAGGTGGGTCAAAAAGGATCTTCCTGTGATTTATGTCATAGAATGTTCTGCCTATGTTTTCCTCTAAGAGTTTTGTAGTTTCTGGCCTTACATTTAGGTCTTTAATCCATTTTGAGTTTATTTTTGTGTATGGTGTTAGGGAGTGTTCTAATTTCATTCTTTTAAATGTAGCTGTCCAGTTTCCCCCACACCACTTATTGAAGAGGCTGTCTTTTCTCCATTGTATATTCTTGCCTCCTTTATCAAAGATAAGGTGACCATATGTGTGTGGGTTTATCTCTGGGCTTTCTATCTTGTTCCATTGATGTATATTTCTGTTTTTGTGCCAGTACCATACTGTCTTGATTACTGTAGCTTTGTAGTATAGTCTGAAGTCCACTACCCACTAATTTAAACATTTTCCAGTGGATATTGTCTGCAACAATTATCATGTGGTGTTCTAGTGGTGATTTTCCATTTTCCAAATTTCTTCTACATTTATTATTTGGAATTCTTTTGTAAGGAAGATTTGTCTCTTAAACCCCATTTAGTTATACATCCAATAATTTCTTTATATTAGTATGGACACATATATATTTATTTTATTCTTTGGCTTGTAATCCAACTTTTCTGTTATTTATCATGTTGCTCAAATTGTGGCTATTGGGAGTTCCTTCAGATTGGGTCCTGTATCTTTTTTCTTTAATTTTTAAACTACCTTACCTTCTAGCACTACAGAATACTTCAGGCTTATCTTATATTTTGCCTGCTATATTCTATGGGCACATAGAAGTTTTAAAAAAATTTTAGTTTGAAATATTTTTATGCCTACAAAAGATTTGCAAAGATAGTAGAGAGTTTTTATATAAACTTCACCCCATTTTCCCTAATATTGACATCTTATATAACAATTATACAGTTATTAAAGCAAACAATTCTTCCATCCTTCCTTATCTTTCATGAATGTGACAGTTTTGAAGAGTATTGGTTGGGTATTTTGGAGAGTTATCCTCAATTTGGGTTTGTCTGATATTTTCTCTTCTTAGATGAGGTTATGTGTTTGGGGAAGAATATCACAGGGGTGATGAGACACATTTTTTTAAACCTCTTCAAGTCTAAATTTCCTTATCTGTAAAATGAAATAAGTGCCTTCCTCATAGATGTTATGATAATTAAATAAGGTAACAATGTAAAATGCTCAGCGTAAGACTTGATGTATAGTAAGCCTTTGACAAAAGTTGGGTATATAATCATCATCATCATTAGCATAGTTATGCCTGTAATTATTAATATCACTACTGTCCTCATTTTCACCATCATTATTTCAACAAATATATATTGAATATCCTGTGGTTTGGTCTCCTGGACTCAAGTTTTGACCCCTGCCCTCTTTAAATCCATCCTATACGCATCTACCACAGTGACCCATTTAAAAAAAAAATATATATATATATATATACATATATATATATATACTTGATTTACTTGATTCAGTTATTTCCTTAAAAAGTTTCTTCTATATTAAGCAACTATTCATCACCTACTGAGTCAAGTTTAAATTTTTAAATGTGATATCAAATTCATTTATGACTTGAATCCTGCCTACTCCTCAGGCTTATCTCCAACTATTGCTTTGAAAAGCAACTTGCTGGTCCTCACATTGAATATGCTCTTTCTCCTCTTTGTTTCTTAAGTCATATAGTTCTCTCTGCCTGGCTGTTTTTCCACACATTCCACATCTACTCCCAACAAACTTCCATTCATCACTCAAGACTCAACTTCAATTTAATCTCTCCCCAAAGCTTTTCTTTCTCTTTTACAACTTGTGTTAAATACGTGTTCCTTATGTTCCCATAATACCCATTCACTCATTCATACATTAAATAAACATTTATTGAACAAGTACTATGTTCCAGGTTGGGAGTTAACTAGAAGCCCTGACAGGAAGAACCCTATAAGAAATAAGATTGCAGGTGTCCAGCAAGAAAGCTATGGCAAGAATGATGATCAAGCATACACATTCTGGTTTGTCCTACATTTAGACTGGTGGCAAGTGTGGACAAAAAATTTGTTTTGAGTCAGCTGAAGTTTTTAAAGGCAAGCCCATTTTAGAAATTTCTGAACTCTGATACTCTCAATATTTATTTCAGGAGAGTCAGGAACTTAAGGGGTAAACTTCCTTTACAAAAATTTGTCCACCCTAGGATTAAAGGAAGGGAAGTCCAAAATTTATGACATGGCATTAACTGCACCCTTCCCTATAAAGAGGGATACCTTTCAGAATGCAAAGATCTTATTCAGGGAGAATAGTATTAAAATTAGATTGTGAAATTATCTATTTTTTAATTCTTAAAATTCCTTTCTTACTCTTTTTGAAAAGTGCAACAAATTATTCATCTGCCGAAGATTCTATTTTGAATTTCTAAGCACAAATATTCTCATATATCTCGATACTATTTGACCATTTTCAAGGGACCAAGTTCACTTGGATGGTGGTCAGTGTTGTTGAGAATAATAAGAGGAGTTTGAGGTTCTCTGTGTATACCTGTGGTCCTTCAAGTTCAGTTATGATTTAATAGATTATTAGAGGAATCATGTTCAACATGTGTAGAGTTGAGTAGTGATGAGAAATTGACAATGGGTGCTTCCTTCTATTAAACTCATATGTGCCAGTGACTATGACAGGTGCTTTATGTACATAATCTAATTTAGTTTTTAAAACAGTCCTTCGGGGGCTTTCCCTGGTGGCACAGTGGTTGAGAGTCCGCCTGCCAATGCAGGGGACACGGGTTCGTGCCCCGTCCGGGAAGATCCCACATGCCGCCGAGTGGCTGGGCCCGTGAGCCATGGCCGCTGAGCCTGCGCATCGGAGCCTGTGCTCCGCAACGGGAGAGGCCACAACAGTGAGAGGCCCGCGTACTGCAAAAAGAAAAAAAAAAACAGTCCTTCAGATTAAGTATTAATATATCCCTGTCCAGAAGAGCCTTGAAGATATTGCCACTTGCCTAAAAGACAACTAGTTAATAGATTGTCTGGGATTTAAATCTATATATTCAGGATTTGAAATTCTGTACTTTTTCCTTACGGGAGTATGTGCTTGTGAAAGGGAGGGGATGAGGACAAAAGTGTGGTTTGGAATAAGATGACAAAGCAGAGATTCCCTCACTAGGTCTGACATCATAAAGACTGGAAGCAGCTTTTTCAAAATAGAGATTCCCAGGATCTACTGAGATCTAGTGAATCCTCAATGGTTTTTAAAGGCTGTTGGGTGATTTAGATACATCCTCTCCATGAAAAAAGGCTGAGCAATTCCTGAAATGAAATATTAACAAAAGATTTGGATGATATTGTATAGAAAGACAAGGTCATTTATCCTTGGAAAAGGCAAAGATATAACTGTAGGAGGAGAATTATTTGGAACTCACTGTGTTCATCCATTCTTCTCCTGAATTTATTGAGCATCTTTATGATTATTACCTTGAACACTTTTTGGGTAAATTGCTTATCTCCATTTTGCTTAGTTCTTCTTTTGGGGCTTTCTCTTGTTTCTTTTTTGGAACATATTCCTCTGTCCCACATTTTGCCTAATTCTCTGTTTTTATTTCCATGTATTAGGTAGGTTGGTTACATTTCCCCATCTTGAAGAAGTGGCCTTATGTAGGAGATGTCCTATGGGACCCAGCAGCACACTTCCCTCTGGTCACCAGAGGTATATGCTCTAGAGAGTGCCCGTTATGTTGGCTGTGTGGTCAGGGATGACTACTGTGGGCCCAGTGATAGGCAGGGCTGGTCCCAGGCACAGTTGGCTGCCAGGCCCTGCCTTGTGCGGAGGCTGCTGACCCACTAGTAAATAGGGCCAGGTCCTAGAGTGGCTGGCAGTAGTACCTGGGGTGCCCTGGGGTTGGCCTACTGGGGGATGTGGCCAGGTCCTGGAATAGCTGACTGTGGAACCCGGGGGTTCCCAGGACTGGTGTTGGCTCGCTGGTGGATGGGTAAGCCCCTGGCACTAATAGGCTAAAGGGAGGACTCCAAAATGGTGATTGCCATCACCAATGTCCTTGTGGTAGAACAAGCTCCCCAGAATGGCTGCTGCCAGTATGTATGTGCCCAGAGGGAATCCCAATTGTTTCCTGTCTCTCCAGGAGGCTCTCCAAGATTAGCAAATGGGTCTAACCAAGGCTCTTTTCAAATTACTGCCTTTTTGCTGGGTCTTGGAGCGTGTGTGATTTTGTGAGCACCCTTTAAGAGTCTCTGTTTCCTACAGTTCTCTGGCTCTCCCATATGCCAGCCCTGCTGACCTTCAAAGCCAGTTATTCTCTGAGCTCATCTTCCCGGTGCAGGACCCCCATGCTGGGGAAACTGATATGGGACTGTAACCTCTCTCTGCTTGGGGAGGATCTCTGCAATTGTGATTGACTTCCTGTTCGTGGGTCACTTATTCATGGGTATGGATCTGTGTCTCTGTTCCTCCTACCTGTCTTCTTGTGGTTCCCTTTTATTTATTTTAATTTATTTTATTTATTTATTTTTGGCTGCGTTGGGTCTTCGTTGCTGCACACAGGCTTTCTCTAGTTGAGCTGCGGCGAGCAGGGGCTACTATTCATTGCGGTGCATGGGCTTCTGATTGCGGTGGCTTCTCTTCTTGTGGAGCACAGGCTCTAGGCACACGGACTTCAG
Source organism: Mesoplodon mirus (assembly GCF_964341445.2). NCBI lineage: Eukaryota > Metazoa > Chordata > Mammalia > Artiodactyla > Ziphiidae > Mesoplodon > Mesoplodon mirus. The sequence continues at coordinate 51,794,693 of NC_138982.1, forward strand.
TAGTTGTGGCGCACGGGCTTAGTTGCTCCACGGCATGTGGGATCTTCCTGGACCAGGGCTCGAACCCGTGTCCCCTGCATTGGCAGGTGGATTCTCAACCACTTTGCTACCAGGGAAGCCCAGTTCCTTTTTTATATCCTTAGTTGTGGAAAATCTTTTCTGCTAGTCTTCGGGTTGTTCTCATAGACAGTTGCTCTGTAAATAGTTGTAATTTTTCTGTGCCCATGGAAGGAGGTAAGCTCAGGGTCTTCCTACTCTGCCACCTTGGCCACACCCCAACTGCCCATTTTTCAGTTGAAAATTTTACAGTATCCTTGCTAAGAGATGAAGCAATATGCCACTGATGGAAATCTCGTTGTTTCTTTAGAAACCCATTTGATCTTGATACAATCCTGATCAAGAAAATCAAATAAAGATATTTCTTTTTATGAGATGGAATCTGCTTTCTCTTGCTTCTATCTATTGTTCTCTGTTCAACTCTCGAAGACCCTGCAAACTAGATCATCTTCCTTTGCCACATTTCAAACTTCAGAGGCCTGGTGATTACTAAAATGTCTGCCTTCTCTAGACTAATTATTACTGTTCCTTTTCTTGTTCTTCATATAGCATGATTTCAAGTCACCTTAGCGTCCAGGATGTGCTCTCTTAAAACAATTTTAGTTTCTTTATATGCCTCTCAAATATGTGGACCCACAAGCATTTTGAAATTCAACAATATTTACTAGACAGTTCTCTTCAAATGGTGTCAAAGTAATGGATTATAATGTAGTAGGAGGATTCCTCAGTAGTCCAAATAGGATAATTTTTAAACTATTTCTCCTTTAATGTCTATCTTCCTCTGTCTGACTGTTAGCTCTTTGAAATAAGGGAATAGGTTTATCTTGGTCATCACTTTATCCTCCATGCCTAGCATGACTTTATCTTCCATGCCTTTCTGATGCACAGTTAGTGTTCTGTAAGTATCCAATGATTGAACGGATGGATGGATGGATGTTAAGGTCTGTGGCATCATTTTTATTTTAATTCAATAATAAGTTACTTACCCATAGTTTCAGTAGGGCTCCAATATAAACTGGTTCATGATAGTAAATCTCATAACTATTTCCTCTAAGAGCTATAAAATCTTTCTAGCATGACTTTTTTAAAGGAGAAGCATTACATATCAAGAGGATATATCATAGCAGATAAGGTGATTCTGTGATTCTGACCTGTGGAGTGTCCAAGTTATTGATGCCTATTTTTTCTTATGAATTCTTTTACTGATCTCTCACTTTGGAATGAAATAGAGTGTTAGGTAATTACTTAGTTGATCTGAAACAGCCTTGATACCATGCTCTTAACATTTTAATCAATACACATATGGGTGCCCCTCCTTCTAAGGATTCTTACTCCTTAGACCTGGAATGAGGAGAGGATATGCAGTTTTAAAAAGTTTTACAGATGGTTCAAATGCATACTTCTGATTGAGAATCATCAAATTAGAAGTAGCTTAGAGAATGAAGTTAAGTGGGATGAAATAATTGTCTACAAATGCAAAAATGACAAAATTTTTACTCACTGAATCCTCTGGAAAACCAGCTAATTAATTGCCACCTGGGGTCTTTTACTATTTCCAAAATTAACAGCTAACCACTTGTGGTTGAGGGAAATGTCTTTTAGGTAACAATATCAGCAGAGAGGCATAGAATCATTGTGCTTCTTTTCCTCTATATTCTATAACCAGAAGCTGAGAATGGATTTTATTATCTCCTTTTCATTCCTTCTTTCAACACTCATCTTGTACTAGGGAGCCCAGACTGGGACTTGAATGGGACTAGACCTTAGATTGTAAATTATTCATAATTTAGAAAAGTTATTAAATTTAGTGACTCTTTATTTAATTCTTTATTCAGTAACTCTCCTCCTCCCTGCCCCCATCTCTCTCTCTCTCTCTCCCTCTCCCACACATGTACCCCTCTCCTTTCCTCTTCACCCTCTCCTCTCCTCTCTCTAATTATTGCCTTAGCATCAGTTTGCAAACAGGTTTCTTACTCATTCAGAAGTTGACACTCTTCTGTCCCAATCTTGGCCATTGTGTTTGAATGTAAGATAATTTTCTGCTTTGAAGAGTTTGCAAGATTTCTATTTATTACAAATTAAGTAAAGTTAGTCATCCATGTCTATAGCTTCTTCACTCTTCTCTTTCTGTTCACTCTACTTTACTCTCTGAATTTGGTAGCTCATGGCCAAATGGGAGATTTTTCAAGTTGTGTTTGTGATTATCTGACCTTGAAAATGAGGAAAGGTAAAGCAAATGGTCTCAAAGTATTGAGAATTTCCTCCCAAATAGTCTTAAATTTTTTCTCCCTTTGGAAAAAGGAAGGCAGAGGTCATATAAAGTTTAGTTTAAGAACTGAGTATGTTTTGGCTTTAAAATACCATAGTCCAAACATAATTTTACTCTAGTATCTGAGACCTGGCTGCCAAGATTTTGTTTGCTTGAATATTGCCAAATGTTGTCTTCCTAAGTAAGGTAAATCAGTTGAGGTCATAGTGATGTAACAACAAGGAAGAAAGGGACCACTAGGATCAGGTCTGCTTCTCACACTGAGGAAGTCCATGAGTGGAATGGACACGTCACATTTTGTGTCTTTGGAGGAGGCTCTGCGACCCCACTGTAGGCTTTCATTTCTCCTAAAAGAATAAGACATAGCTGAAAATAAATTCTCGGCGAAGTCAACTATTGTTACTATTTTCCGTGACATCTCATGGAAAAACCAGAACGAACTTTTTGGCCAACCCAGCAGTTGTCCAAAACATCTTTCATGTTTTCTCGCTCATCAGACCCATCTATCCTAAGGAAGAAGGTATGCCTGGCTACCCAACTTGGGACCAGGCAGTGAGAATAGGGAGGTAGGCATCTGGTTACTTTATCTTTTCCATGTTTGTCTGCAGTAGACAAATAAATATGCCCTTTCCCAACTCTCCTTTTCCTTATTTTAGTATTCATATAAAGGATTTTTTTATAATCCAATACAGTATTTAATTCCTCAAGCTGTAAAACTAGCCTCCTACTCTTATCTTTAAGAAAGGTACCAATAGCAGTTTTTCCCATCTCAGGATGGATTTAAGTCACAACCGGTAACTCTCTCAGGCATATTTACAATTAAGTCTCTCATTTAAAAAATAAACCTTAGTCTTTTACTGAACAAATTTCTGACATGGTGGACTGAGGTTGGCTAGTGTGACTGTAGTGTACCTTTTGGAACCTATGGCTACAATGGGGCTCCTACATTCATATCAAGACATGGAAATGCTACCAAGCCCCGAGGATGGCACAAAGAGCAGACTCCACATTAAAATCCTCGTCACTCTTGAGTTTTCCCATCTAACATTCCCAATACACATAAAAGGACCTTTTAGTAGCTTGTTAATGACTTTGATCTTCTACTACCATTTCAGTTTCCCCATTGACATTCATCCTGACAATCCTATCTCATTACTTCTAAATGATTGACAGAGGACTTTCAGATCAGCAAGCTCATAGCACATAGTGATTTCAGGTTTGGGCTTTGGAGTGAGAGGAACCCAGGCTTGAATCCCAACTCCTACACTGATTAGAATGACCTAGGACAAATTAGTTAACCTCTCTGATTCTCAGATTCCTTATCTATGAAAAGGAGGTAATGATGTTCAACCTCTAAGGGAAGAGACAGAATATCCATTAAGTGCCTGCCATAGAGTAAGCAGCAAGTAAATGATGACTAATATTTTGATGGTCACCTTATTAACCTGATAGTCTGCTTGTTCCCTCTCTTCTCATCAGTTAAGCCAAGGCATAAAAAGCCATAGTAATGATAACTATAACAGTTATTGATATTAATCATTATTACACTTCACATTTACTAAAGTGGTAAATTTATTGGCATCATCTGGCACATAATAAGTATTCTTATTCCTATGATTCAGAGCTAAACTGAAAATTAAAGCTGAATATCCTAAATATAGTTCACACTCACCTCCATCTCCCCACTCCAGAGAAATCCCCTACTGTTTCTGAATTCCAAACTTTTCTTTCTCTTTTCTTGATTGAACTTCATCTTTTTTTTTCCCCCCACAATGAGTGTCATAAAAAATCCAACTCTGTGACATAATAGTGGAAAAGGTAACTTTGGGGAGTGATTTAGACTGGAAACACATTTTGTTTATAGTGCTCACTTTATCCCAGTGTATTCTGGATGGAATGAGGGCTGCCTCAGGCCACTGGCTTCTCAGGTATTCATTAATCCTGAAGAAAGCTTCAGGTTGAGGTCATTACTGCTTAATTACGGTCTGTGATTACTGCCACATTCTTCAGTGACCTTATTCTGTGCACTGGACTGTTTGTTCACCAGAGAATCCATGCAGCTGGAAATATTGGCTGACTAGAAAGTATAAATAGGGATTTTTTTTGGCTTGAACTGAAGATGGTTCTTGCTGAAATGTCAACACATTTTTCTCCCATCTGGATATGGTTAATCACGGTGCTTGCTTTTATATACTTTTTTCCATATAAGCTGTGCTTTTGAGGTATGCCTGAACTTATCAAAATGCTGCTTTAAATAAGTGGAGCTCTGAACAGAAGTGATCCTCTATCATTATTTACTCTTTGTGGGCATAACAGGGGAGGTTTTCTTAGGAACACTTCAGCATATTAGAACCCTATTTTAGGGACTATCTAAGACTATGTAGCAACTGGAAGGAATTTTAATTCCATGATTACTCTAAGAGTAATATTGTTCTAAAATCATAGGGTAGGAGGCCTGACCTAGTTGCAGAGAGTACTTGGCTAGGAATTGAAAAATCTGGCTAGATTCTATGCTTAATTGCAGCCGATTCCTGGGCAAAATAGTTTTACTTACTTATTCACACATTATTAATGCCATAAATAATTATTGAGTGCTTTCTATGGGCCACACACTGGGAAAGGTATTGTGGTTGCTGTAAGCTGGGGGGCCTGAGATAGTATTTTCTCTTTTATCCTTATATCTGCAATACCTTCCCTAGTGAATGGCAATATGTAACTAAATGAGTGTAGCTGGTCTCCAATAAGACTGAATGTATGGACAATGAAATTTGAATTTTGTATAAGTTTTTGGCATGTCGTGAAATATCACTTTTCTTAAAAAGTGAAGGGCTTCCCTTGTGTCGCAGTGGTTGAGAGTCCGCCTGCCGATGCAGGGTACACGGGTTTGTGCCCCGGTCCAGGAAGATCCCACATGCCACAGAGCAGCTGGGCCCGTGAGCCATGGCCGCTGAGCCTGCGTGTCCAGAGCCTGTGCTCCGCAACAGGAGAGGCCACGACAGTGAGAGGCCCGCGTACCGCAAAAAAAAAAAAAAAAAAAAATAGTGAAAACTATTCTTAGCTCATGGACTATACAAGCAGACAGTAGTCTGGATTTGGCCTATGGGGTGTAGTTTACCAACCCCTGATATATACCTCAAACAAAATAGATAACAGTATGATCACTGTTGGTAGCAGTTTTTCTGGGTTCTATGGGAGCACATGGAACTTTTGGGTGTCTGGGTCTTTCCCAAGGAAATGAGGACTTCTATGTTGGGACCAGAAGGATGAGATAAGATGAGTTGATTGAGGCCAAAGATAAGTATGTGCAAAGGCCCAGAGGCAAGAGAGTAAATATAGTAAAGGCACAACTGAAATACAGAATATAAGATGGGAAATAGGGATAAATGTGGAGTCTGCTTAGGTAAGCAGGGATCATATTATGAGTAGTTTTATATGCTATATAAAGAGATTTAGAACAATAGGAAGCCTTTAGAAGGTTTTTAGTAAGAAGTACACAATTAAATCTGTGGTTTAAAATATCTCTGTGGTTGCACAAGGAGGATGGAGTAGAAATGACTGTGTGTCAATATGACTTTATTTATAAAAACAAGTGGCAGGTCAGATTTAGTCTGTGGGCCTTATTTTCCTGAACCCTGCTGCAGAGTTAGACAACCTGATTGAAATCTTGTTCCGTAACTAACTGTTTTTTTGGAAATTATTATAATTATTTACTATCAAGTTCTGTTGAACTCTTTTTCTCCTTCCAGGAGAAGTTCATCAGAAGTCTATAAATATACATGAAGCATAGAAAGAAAGCAGTAAGTCTGGGAAAAACTTCAGACAACACCTATTTTATTTTACTGCATTGAATGCTGTTACCACTGTCCTTCTATAGGGTAATTTGCTCCATCCCTAGTTCTAATGTCCCCCTTCCTTCATATCTGGATCCTGATTTCCATCTCCATGACAATGACCATGTTTATTTGAGTTATAAGATGACTAGCTAACTAACTTAAAATCCATCCTTAGTCTTCTAATTTCAGGACTTCAAATTCAAGTAGACAATGGCAAGGCCTATCTGCTAGATTATTTAATTTTAAAAGTTTTTTTTTCTTCTAAGTTTGATGAAAGAAAGAACTTCAAGTGATGAAATCCCAGAGATTACCAAGAATACAAATGTATATAGGAAGTAAAGTGACAAAAATGATAGGCCTGGGGCTTCCCTGGTGGCGCAGTGGTTGAGAGTCTGCCTGCCATTGCAGGGGACACGGGTTCGTGCCCCAGTCCGGGAAGATCCCACATGCCACGGAGCAGCTGGGCCCATGAGCCATGGCCGCTGAGCCTGCACGTCCGGAGCCTGTGCTCTGTAACCAGAGAGGCCACAACAGTGAGAGGCCTGCGTACCGCAAAAAAAAAAAAAAAAAAAATGATAGGCCTGGATAAAAGCACTGATAAAGATGAATATGAAAAAAAACTCTGTAGAAGTAAAGACCTTCCTTTCTTCAAAAAATTCAGCACAAATATCCAAAGTTGAAAGGTTTGGCTATAGGAACAGAAATTAAAAATTTGAAAAGTGTGTAGTGGAAAGACCCGTGGACTGGGGTCAATAATTTTGGGGTTGTAGACATATCTGTAATCAATTAGTAGCTGTTTGACTTTGAGTGGGTGTTATTATGCCCTGTGAAAGGAGAAAAAAGGTGATATCACTATCTTCCTTTCACATTTACTCCCTGCCTTTGCTACCAGAGGAGATGTGGACTTCAGTAAGGGTAATTTTCAGCAAGGGTGGATACTTACAGTATTATATTATGACAATGATAAAAACCATGATTGCTATAAATTAACCACTCAAAAATTTTATACTAAATTAAGTGGATTAAAATACTCATATTGTATAGATGAAAATTCTTTCAACATTGTTCTGTAGATTTTAATTCCAATGAAAATCCTAACAGGTGGCTCTTCAACTTAGGATGCTGAAAGCTGCAAAAGAATTTTGCTCCCATCCTGATGATGAGAAAAAGCAGATGATCTACAAAATTATAACTTATCCCAAAGCTATCAGAGCGCTGAGGTCAAAAGACAGCCAAGAAAACTGAATTCTGAAAAGTGACAGATCCCTTGGCAGGAGGAAAGCAGACACAAATCTTTTCAACTTTGGCAGAGTGTGGGAAGAATACTTGCTGTCATAAAAGTATGTAAGAAAAAAAACCAGTCAGTACTGTAAATACTTCTTAAAGGCCAAGAGTAGGTGAAGATTTCAGTTTAAAAAAACGGAAAACCCCGGGGCTTCCCTGGTGGCACAGTGGTTGAGAGTCCGCCTGCCCATGCAGGGCACATGGGTTCGTGCCTCGGTCCGGGAAGATCCCACATGCCGCAGAGCGGCTGGGCCCGTGAGCCATGGCCGCTGAGCCTGCGCATCCAGAGCCTGTGCTCCGCAATGGGAGAGGCCACAACAGTGAGAGGCCTGCGTACTGCAAAAAAAAAAAAAAAAAAGAAGAAAAGAAAAAAAACCTGAAAGCCCCAGAGAGAAGGAAAATTTGTCTTCACCCACAAACTCTTCTCCACTGATCCATCAATACAATAAATGCTCAAAGAGAGACTGGGTGTAGGGCAGGAGACTGGAGAACCCCTCTCTACCTCCTAATTCAGATATGCAGGAGGTGATTTGATAACACGGGAAACAAAACACAGCAAAAAACACAGCTTACTTCACCAGATCCTTCTCTCATATGAAACAAAATTCTTAGCCACTGGGGGAAGATACAAAACAGTTGCCATCAAGTATGCCGTTGGAGGGGAAGAAAAACCTTTTGGTCCTAAAATTCTGCACTAGTACAATGCAAGATCTGCTACCACTTGTGAAGGGCCAGAAAATGATGTACTGCCTAAAATCTGACACAGATTTTTATAAAAGTCTGGCTTCTACGGGAGGGAGAAGAGGAAGAAACGCTGAAAATGCTTCACCCACAAGGCCCATGTGAACAAGCCTTGCCTGAGCCTGAGATTGGACAAGGAGAACTAAGCACGCTTTTCACCCCCACCATAAACCTAGCACCAGGTAACAAGCAGGAGCAACCCACCAGTGGACAAGAGTGTAGAGAGACTCTTTCTGTGATTCAGACATTCAGGGATTTCTGAAAGTGTAGGGTAGAATAAGAACACCAGAAGCCTTCTGCTTTGTGTGGGCCCAGGATCCCTGGTTCTACATTAAGAAGGTAGTGGCAACCCAACACTGAAGGTATTTGAATTCCATGATGCCCTGAGGATAATGACAATAACAACAAAACCAAACCCAATTCAGTTATTGACTAGATTGAATCAAACCCTACCTCCACTAATAGCCTGAGAGAAGTGTCATGCCCATCTCTGGGAATAAAAGCTATTTGCCTCAAAGAGCAGACTCTACTATACTTTGATATGTGATGTTCAATAGCCAATCAAAAGTTGCATAATACACATAAAGTAGAAAAAAAAAAAGGACTCATTGTAAGAAGAAAAATCTACAGAACCAGACACAGAGATGATATACATGTTAGATCAATTAGACAGGAGTTTAAAATTACTCTGATTAATATGTTTAAAAATCTAGTGAAAAAGGTGGACAACATACAGGAACAGATGGGGACTTGCAGCAGAGATAAAAATTATTTTAAGAGATAAAATATTAGAAATTAAGAAAAATAGGATATCAGAAAGGAAGATTTATTTCAATGGGCTGATTAGCAGACTGGATGCCGTTGATGAAGAATGACTAAATGTGGAGGTAGGTCAACAGAAATTATCCAAAATCAAATGCAAAGTGAGTGAAAGAGTTAGAAATGTACACATAATATTCAAGAGCTGTGGGTCAACAGCAAATGGTCTAAAAATATAAATAATTGAATTCCCAGAAGGACAAAAGAAATAGAAGTAGACAGAATAAATATTTGAATAGATAATGGTGGGAATTTATGAAATTAATTAACAATAACGAACAACAGATATATGAAGCTCAGAAAACCCCATACAGAATATAATATAAACATATTTGTATATATCATAGGCAAACTGCTGAAAACCAAAACTAAGGAGAGATTCTTGAAGGCAGCTTAGTAAAGGTGAAACAGTAAAAAAGTGGAACAAAATCTGAATTATAGCAAACTTTTCATCAAAAACCATTCAAGAAAAAAGATAATAGAGTGTTTGAAGTAGAAACATAGCAACCTAAAATTCTGTACCTAGTGAAAATATATTTCAAAACTCAAGGCAAAATAAATATTTTTTCTCAAATGAATACAGAAAGAATTTATTACCAGCAGAAGACAAATTCATAGGAAGTCACAATCTACCAAAGCTAATTCAAAAATTAAATAACATGCTTGCTTTGGTAGCACATGTACTAAAATTGTAATGATACAGAGATTATCCCCTGCGCAAGGATGACATGCAAATTTATGAAGTATTCCATAATTTTGAAAAAAATTGTTTTCCTTTTTTTTCCTTTCTTTTCTTTTTATTGTATCTCTATGAGAAGATAAATGTTAGCTGAATCCATTGTGGTAATCATTTCACAATTTATATAAATCAAACCATCATTCTGTATACCTTGAACTTTTACAGTGATATATGTCAATTATTTCTCAATAAAACTGGAAAAAACAATAATTAGATAACTTAAATAGTCCACTATCTATTAAAGATAACCTATGCACAAAGAACATTCCAAGTGAGATGTCTTCACTTACCAATTCTATCAAATGTTTGTACCATGCTACAAAACCTCCTCCAGATATTTGAAGGAGAAATACTTCCTAGGTTATGAGGTCAGTATTACTAAGAAACATTACAAGAAAAGAAAACAATAAGTCAATATCCCTTGTAAACATGCAAGAAACCTTAAAAATTAACATCATATTCTGTGAGCAGAAAATGTGATCCTCAAAGGATATCTTGGTGGCTGGAGCAATTTCCCAAACTCAATCAGCTGAAAACTCCCAAGATTCAAGAGGAGTTTAGACTTTAAATTCTGTTTGCTAATTTTGTCTCTAATCTTATCTCCCCAAACAGACTGTAAATACTTTGTAAATACAAAGTATTTTTGTAAAATGAAGTTGGGAATCATATCATATCTTCGACTTAAGTTTTACCACTAACATAGCAATTAGGCATTTAAGTAATATTTGTAAAGTAGTTTTATAGTCACAAATGTAGAAATCAATTGCATCTAACAGGAGAATTTAATACACACTGGAGTGTTGATACTGATCTCAGTCTAAGACAGTTATCTTAATCTAGCTAATGGCAGCTCCTCTTTCTATACACATATAGATTTTGCTGCAAACTTTTAAATATATCTTCAAAAAGTGTAGAATAAAAGTGTGTATCAGAATAAATTTTATAAAGTGAACAAACCCATGTGGTCAGCACCCAGATTAAAAACAGAACACTGGGCCTCCCTGGTGGCGCAGTGGTTGAGAGTCCGCCTGCCGATGCAGGGGATACGGGTTCGTGCCCCGGTCTGGGAGGATCCCATATGCCGCGGAGCGGCTGGGCCCGTGAGCCATGGCCGCTGGGCCTGCGCATCTGGAGCCTGTGCTCCGCAACGGGAGAGGCCACAATAGTGAGAGGCCCGCATACCGCAAAAAGAAAAAAAAAAAAAAAAAAAACAGAACACTGTCCAGATCCCAGAAGCCCTCTTTTGTCCCCTTGTAGTTGTTAAGCCTCTAAGAGTAACCACTCTCCTGACTTCTGACACCATAGGCTAAGTTTGTCTGTTTTGGATACTTTTATCAGTAAAATCATAACATTTGCACTCTTTTGGGTCTAGTTTCTTTTACTGTCCATTAGATTTATCCATATTGTTGTATACAGTTTTAATTTGTTCATCCTCACTGCTAAACAGTATTTATTGTATACATATACAACTATTTATTTATCCAGTCTACTCTTAGATTGTTGGGTAGTTTCCAATTTGGGGATATTATGACAGTGCCATTGTAAACATTCCTGTATATGTCTCAGGAGACATATATGTCTCCTGTATATGTCTCTTATACATTTCTATAGAGTTTCTACCAGGGAATGGAATACCTGGATCAAGAATGTGTATATGCTTAGCTTTAGTCTACCAAGGAATGGAATACCTGAACCAAGGATGTGTATGTGCTTAGCTTTAGTAGATACTGTCAAGCATTTTTCCAGTGTATAGATCCACCAGCAATGTATGAGAGTTCCAGTTGCTCTACATCTTCACCAACATTTGGAATTGTTATCTACTTGTTTTATTTTTAACTTTTTTGGTAGATGTGTAGTGGTAATGGCTTTGTGATTTAAATTCTCACTTTCCTGATGATTAATGAAGTTAAGCACCTTTCCTTATGATGATTATCCAAATGGGTTTGTCCTTTTGTGAAGTGCTTATTAATCTCTTTTGCCCATTTGTTTCTGAGTGGATTATATCATGGGTTCTTTTTATTTATTTTTTTCATTACAATGCTTTAGATCACGTGATTACATTTATTTGCTTTATTGTCCATTTATTGGTTGGGTTATTTGTCTTTTTGTTATTGAGCTGTATGTGGTTTGTATGTTTTGGAAACTAATCCCTTGTTGGTTGCATCATTTGCAAATATATTCTCCCATTCTATAGGTTGTCTTTATTGACTTCTTAGGAAGTCCTAGATGGGCTCCCTTCTATTTATTTTTCAGTATTTAAAAATTTATTCAAAAACTTAATTCATTTTAAAACAAAAACAGCAGTTTAGACAAATCCAAGAGTGATTTTTAAATGAATGAATCATAAAATAGACAATTTATGGCTAATATCATCATGGTGAGAGAAAATGCACATGTATTTTTACATTACAAAGGAAATGTATTAACAGATAGAAAAATTTCTGCCCCCCCGCCGCCAGCAATGGCTTAATGTAACAAAAGTTTATTTATTTAATGGAAAGGCATTTTATTTTAAATATAACAGTGTGTACATGTCTAAACTCCCAATCTATCCCTCCCCGCCCACTCTGCCCCCCCCACCGGTGACCATAAATTTGTTCTCTAAGTCTGTGAGTCTGTTTCTGTTTTGTAAGTAAGTTCATTTGTATCATTTTTTTCAGATTCCACGTATAAGGATATCATGATATTTGTCTTTCTCTGTCTGACTTACTTCACTTAGTATGATAATGATACTTAATTCTTTGCATATTTTAGCTATAAATCTTTGTTGGATACATTGTTGCAAATATTTTCTCTCACTTTGTGGTCTGGCTTTTCACTTATTTAATGGTATATTTTTATGAGACTGCCAAAGCTTTACCTAGTCTTTCAGAAACTTTCTGTTTAAGGTTTAGTTTTCTGCCTGCTACTGCTCCAGAAATTGGTAACTGCTGTGAGAGGAAAACCAGCAGTATGCCTGAGGCTCCCCGACATATCTCCACCAAAGACTTAGTAGTTTTTTCTCTCTCCATCCTCCAGTAGCATCCTTTTTTGGGTACGAAATGGATTCTCATCCTTGTGCCCATTCACAGAATTGGCAAATGCCTCTAGAGTAAAAGTGACTGCAGAAGTCCATTTACTTCTGCTACGTTCTCCCCTCTCTGGAGTACGGTTCTTCCAATTCTCTTTTCTGTTCCTGCAGTCTGCTGACTTCAAACAGATGATTACCATCTTTTATCTTGGTTTTCCTTCTTGTTCTCAGTGGCAGCATTGGTGTGCTAAAATCTATTTCTTCCATTTTAAAGTAATAATCTACCACAGTCTATTTTGGATTGATATATACTGCTATTTATCAGCTATCAATCAATCAAGAAATGCTAGCTAAAAAGTTTTATGTAAAATGGACTTGCAGGTATTACTGCCCTTGGTGCTGACACATTTTTGAGTAACTGGGCATCAAAAGACATTTTGGGGTATCTCGGAAGATCTCTAGATAATTAAAGTAGTCCTGAGTTTCATCTGATTTTGGGAATTGAACCCTGATTAGAAGTACTGGAAAACTAGAGTGGAGCTGCTTGTCCTAATAGCGTGGGAGAAGTGAAATACAAACAGATTTAAGGGTGCTTAAACACATTAGTAATGATTTTCTCATGCATGCCTAGCTTTGTTGTCAGTTCAAGTAATGTAACTAAATCATGGCTTTGGACTTTCTCAGAAAACCATGAAAAGAAACTGAAAAATTATTGGCAAATCACTCTTAAAAAATTGTGATTCATGCTGAAATGAATTCTTGACCTAGATTACTAGGCTGATTCTTGGTTTTTGTGCCAATGGTAGAACTTGAACATATGTCATAGTTGTTGCTGACTTATCTTGGCAAATTCCATGGCTGATGCCTACATATAACAACAGGAACTATCCTAGTCCTTTTACCTACATGGTCACACTTACTGGTATTTTAGTTTCTTAATTAGGCTTCAGCAGTGTTTGTTTACACAATTACTTTTTTATCTAAACAACTGCTTCAACACAAAGCAGAAACATAAAACATAAAAATATCTTAATAATATCTAGAGCCTCTCAGGGGATATTTTGGACTTTAGTCTTAGAGTTGAGAGATTTCCTAAAGATGATCTGAAATAGTATTTATTTGTTTGCATTTTTTTAAAGAAAATTTATATCCAAGCAACATTCAGTAAGGTCTGATACAAATAATGTGACACAATAATAGTTAGATATCTAAGTCAGGGATGTTTGCTCTGATTCTAATTTTAAAATGACAGTTTTTGACTTTTTCTGATTATAAAGATAATACTTTTCTGTACAAAATTAAAGAAATTATTCTTTACCAGTTCACTCAGAAAAATATCAGTTTGTATGAAACTCTATCTTTTTTTATAGGACATATATATATATGTTTATATACATTTATGTACACATGTTTAAAATGGACTGCATACAATCTTTTATAATCTGATTTTCATTTAACTATTTATCGAGAACTTTTTTCTCATTACATTTTCTGTAAAACGTAAATTTAACAATTGCCTAGTTTAGCAAAATATGTATATACGAACATACCACTGATGGCCATATAAGTTGTTTGAAACTTTTCTCCATGTTCTATGGACATTCTTATACATAAATCTTTTGGTACACATCTGATCATTTTACCAGAATAACTTCTTATAAAAAGAAATACAAGACAAAAATTCACAACTTTAAGGCTTTTGAATAACATACCAAATTACCCTTCAGAAAGGTAGTAAGAATATGAAAGCATCGATTTTACTGAGCATTTGCTAGTACTGAGAATTGTGCATTTATCTTTCTCAACTTTACAAATGGAAAAAAAAAGACACTTCATTGTTCATGTAGCATTACTTACCATTTTATATTACTGGCAAGTTAGATATAGGTTTAAAATGTTTATTGGCCATTTGTATAAGCTTTTCTTTTTTTTTTTTTTTTTTTTTTTTTTTTGCCGTACGCGGGCCTCTCACTGTTATGGCCTCTCCCATTGCGGAGCACAGGCTCCGGACGCGCAGGCTCAGCAGCCATGGCTCACGGGCCCAGCCGCTTCACAGCATGTGGGATCCTCCCGGACTGGGACACGAACCCGTGTCCCCTGCATCGGCAGGCAGACTCTCAACCACTGCGCCACCAGGGAAGCCCTGTATAAGCTTTTCTTTAGTGAATTGTCAAGTTATGTACTTGGCTTACAGTTATATTGGATGGTTTTTATTTTTCTTACTATCGGTGAAACCTCTTTCAGTATAAAGGTTGTTAGCCATTTGTCTGTCATATATGTTCCAAAATATTTCTTTTTGTAACTTGCCTATTAATTTTTCTCATGCAATGAAATTTTTACTCTACACACGGTCAAACTTATAGAAATAGAAATCGTAGAAATCTATCACTTTTCTTTATAGTTTCTTCTTTTGATTCTGCTATAGTTTCTTTGGTACGGTTGATTTTGATATAGTTTCATCTTTTGCTTAAAAAGGCCTTGTTAACTCCAAGATCAAATAGATGCTTACCTACATTTTCTTTTACTTCTTTTATGGTTTCATTTTTTTCTTTTATGTTTAACTCTTTAATCCATTTGGAATATATATGGGACGTGATAGTTATATAATTTAACTTTTTCCAAATATCCAAATATTACATAGCTTTTATCATATACCAATTTTTTAAATGTATACTACTAGGTCTTTTTAATATTCTTTCTGTTTGTGGTCTCTTTTGCACTAGTATTGCACTGTTTTACTTACGTTTCAGAATTTATTTTGACATTTAGGTAGCTGAGTAGGCCAATTCTCTCTTTATCATTATTCTCTTTTCAAAATGTCTTGAATGTTCTTACCTGTTTGTTCTTCCACATTAATCAAAAGATAATTTTTTATGGTACAGAAATAATCCCATACAGCTTTTCTAAAGTATGAGTAAGATTTTGGTGAACTCTCCTATATGGAAAGACCTTAAGGAAATGTTGATAGATTAAAAAAAAGAGAGACAGAACACCAGGTATACTGTTAAAACATTAATAAAAATTACATTTGCTTGAATATGCAAAGGATTTCTCTGGTAGGACTCATAGGAAACAGTTCTTAGTTTCCGAGTTGGAAGACAAGGGTGGGTGGGACATTTACTTTTCACTAAATATTCTTTTGTATTTTTGAATTTTGTAACATGTGCTTATATTATTACCTGCAGAGTAAAACAACAAATTTAAAAATTTCAGTGATCAAATAACAGCCCTTAAGGTAAGTTTTAACTTATCCCAAGATTTACACATTGAGAAAATGAAAGTTTTTCACACGGCTAGAAACGGTGCAGCCAGGACTCCCTCAGCTACACCAGAGTGCTCCTCCTCAAGGAGCGGGGAACAGAGACCCACAAACAAACAGTCAAGGAAGCACGTTTTTAACACTAATTTTATTTATTTACTTGTTTGTTTTATTTTATTTTATTTTATTTTTTTTATTTTTTGGCGGTACTGGGCCTCTCACTGTTGTGGCCTCTCCCGTTGCGGAGCACAGGCTCCGGACGCGCAGGCTCAGCGGCCATGGCTCACGGGCCCAACCGCTCCGCGGCATGTGGGATCTTCCCGCACCGGGGCATGAACCCGTGTCCCCTGCATCGGCAGGCGGACTCTCAATCACTGTGCCACCAGGGAAGCCCTGTTTTATTTTTTATTGAGGTAACTGGTTTATAACATTATACAAGCTTCATGTGTACAACATTATGTTTTTACTTCTGTATTCGCTACAGCATGCTCACCAGCAAAAATGTAGTTTCCATCAGTTACCATACAGTTGACTCCCTTTATCTATTTCATCCTCCTCCCTGTCCTTTCCCCTCTGGTAACCACGACTGTGTTCTTTATATCTATGTGTTTGTTTTTGCTTGTTTGGTTTGTTCATTTATTTTGTTTATTTGTTTGTTTTCTATATTCATATATGAGTGAAATCATATGGTATTTGTCTTTCTCCATCTGACTTATTGCACTTAGCATAATACCCTCAAGGTCCATCCATGTTTTACTGCTTTCTAGTTTTTGCTCAATCTTGAACACAAGTTTTTAATAAGAGTATCATTCAGTTTCTGAATGCAGCCTGTATCTTAAAAAATTGAGGATAGGAAGTTAGTTTGGGGAAAAGCAGGAAAATTGTAAATATCCAACGCAAAGAAGGTAAATGGCTGAGAGAATAGAGGGACCCAATACAAACTATATAATATTTGGTATTAAAAAGTATGTACTGTCTTGAGATATTGCTGTGAGCTGTGTGTAATTGTGGTACGTGGGAAGTATCACCTTCCTGCCCATATGGGAGACCACTTTTCAGTTTGGCACCAAGTAGGAACAGTATTCCTACAGAGGGCTTTAATGCTTCCTATCTTAATAGCAGAGGAGAGAGTGGAGTCTCCTACAAAGAACATCAAGAAACCAAGTGTCCCACTCAGATTAGAGGGACAAGGCTAACAATTCACAGACAGCATATGGAAAAAAGCAGTGCTTTTTATAGCAGTAGACTTTATTACTCTGAAATATATCTTTTGGCTTTTGAAGTCAGATAAAACGGGGTTATACTTCAGCCTCAAAACTTACTGTTTGACCTTAGATAAGGGACTTGTTCTTTGATAGCTTTGTGACAAGGCAATTTTGCTGAGCTTTAGTTTTTTCATCTGTCAAATATTTATCATAATACTTTCAACGTTCATACATTTATTTGACAAATTACATAGCAGGCACTGTTTCAGTCACTGGTGATAAAGTGGTGAATAGGAAAAAAATGTCCCTGCCTTTATGGAGTTTATGTTTCATTAGGGGAGAACTAAGTGAAATAAAAACAATGCAGTGTTTGGTAGGACACTTAGAAGAGTAAACCCTGAATTAATTATATTATATATATTACATTTATTATAAAATCATATGTATACTATAACATTATAGATTATTTTTATTAATTTAACAAGTACCTAAGCAAAGTTCAAATCTGAGTTTTAAATATTTTGACAATTGGGGCTTCCCTGGTGGCGCAGTGGTTGAGAGTCCGCCTGCCGATGCAGGGGACGGCAGGTTCATGCCCCGGTCCGGGAAGATCCTGCATGCCGCGGAGCAGCTGGGCCCGTGAGCCATGGCCACTGAGCCTGCGCGTCCGGAGCCTGTGCTCCGCAATGGGAGAGGCCACAACAGTGAGAGGCCCGCGTACCACAAAAAAAAAAAAAAAAAAAAAAAAATATATATATATATATATATATATATATATATATATATATATTGACAACACCCTAGTGGAGCAATAGCCATATGGCATCTAAGGAGTTGGAATGAGACTGAAGAGAGCTCATACCCTTAATCCCACTGGTAAAGGAGCTTCGTTGGTCTTGAACAAAGAGGTATTCATCTTAGAACCAACCTAATATTCTTTGTTAGTCATGTCCTATGTGTTATAATCTATGCCTGGTTATCATTGTATTGCAAGTTTCAGTTCTTTGCAATGAATTTTTCTCTCATTTTTACAAAGTATTAAGTTAAATATAGATACCTAGATCAGGAGAACACAATTCTGTACATTGAATGGACACATGAAAGCAGAATTCTCTCTTTATGAGGCTACTTATTTCCCCTATAGTTAGAAAATTCCAGTTTGATGAACTTAAGAAAATGTTCCTCTTAGAAAGAAATTATGAACTTTCTCTGGCCTTTATTATTTTTTTAGCATTTATTGAGCAAGTCTTTCAAATTTCTCAGAAAAGATTAAGGAAAAGGTGAGTTAGTAGATGGAATTTATTCTAATTTTTCAAAAGCTTTTTGATTTGATCCCTCAGGAGTTTGTGAGGAGGAATGGATAGCCCAGTGGTGAAGTAGGAAGCACAGACCTTTATCACTGAATATTAAAAATTACTTAAAACTATACTGGGAATGCACCGAGTTCTCTCCTTAAATGAGAAAATGAGAAAATGGTGTTTTTAAAGACAAAGGAGAGAAGGATAAATATCCCTAGATTAATTGTAGAGTTACGACAGCACCATCAAATAGTATACTTAAGATAATAGTGGAGATAACCAAAATGCAAAGATGATATTTTGGAAGTTCAGAATACCAGGCCACAAATGCAAATAATTCTTTTCTTTTTTATCAAAAAGCTTTTGGCCATTCATTTGCATTTAAGAGGTTAGACATATGGTATTACCAATTGCTTGGCAGGCATTTTCTTAATTGGGAAACATGTGTGCCTTTCTTTTAGATTAATCAGGATACCCTGGAGAAAACATTTTACCATCCACGGACATTCACGTCTGTTCCTCCTTATCTGAATTAGGAGTTCTGTGTTAACAAACCCAGTTGTATTTGTGTGACGCAGTCCCTATTTCTAGCTTGGTTAAGTGTTTGGGCCAAGGGTGGAAAAAGGAAAACTCTCTAGAATAGGAGATAATGTTTTTTTGTTTGTTTGTTTTTTAATAAATTTATTTATTTTATTTATTTATTTTTGGCTATGTTGGGTCTTCGTTGCTGTGCATGGGCTTTCTCTAGTTGCGGCGAGTGGGGGCTGCTCTTTGTTGCGGTGCGCAGGCTTCTCATTGCAGTGGCTTCTCTTGTTGCGGAGCATGGGCTCTAGGCACGCGGGCTTCAGTAGTTGTGGCTCACGAGCTCTAGAGCACAGGCTTAGTAGTTGTGGTGCACGGGCTTAGTTGCTCCGCGGCATGTGGGATCTTCCCGGACCAGGGCTCGAACCCATGTCCCCTGCATTGGCAGGCAGATTCTTTACCACTGCGCCACCAGGGAAGCCCGAGATAATGTTTTTAAAGTCTTCACTGCTTCCATTTCAAAGGAAAGATGCATGGCAAGGTCAAAGAACTAGAGTGCCTACTTTATAAAGGACGCATTGGAAATAAGCAGATCTTTTCAAAGACCTCCCTCTCTTACCACCTGAAAATGGATTCCAAATGATGGCTGAGTGCTCTGGGGTGTGGGGGAAGGGCTCTAGTGAAGCAGGTTTATTGTTGTCCAACAGCCTCTTCCCCTCATCTCCTTCCACCCTCTGGGGAGGAATGCAGGTAGGATGGTCCAGGGCTAGATAAAAGGACGTCTTGGAGGATGGTAATCCAGTACATACACCCTGGTTCCTAACCTCATTGCCTCCCAGGAGAACTGCATGCTGGAGAGCAGACGTTATAGTCCTTCTCTCCTGGTTTGAGTACAGAAGAGTTAATCCAGGTAGTTTGCTTTGAAAGAGCTTTATGGAGTACAAGATATGAAAGTAAAAGATTAAAGGTCATATAGGACAAAGAAGATCTGTCACATCTCTGGCCCCCAGAACTGACATTATTTGTTCAAGTTCAATGTTTTTGGAATTAATATACTAGTCTTTTATACTCCCAATGGCTGTCAGCCCAATGCTGTAAGACCTGAAGGACCTAGTGACTCAGACTTGTACTACATCTCCCTTTTAAAGGCTCCAAAGCACATTGTCTTATTTCTCCACCTTCCTACTTCTCTCCCAATTAGGTAGTGCGTATTTATTTGCTGTGATGCAACTCTGGGCAACCGAGGAATATAAAATAAGTAGTCTGAAGAGATTGCTTAAAGAGATTGGCCATGATGAGAGCAATATGTAAGGTTTCTGTCTGCCCAGGTAGCCATCTCTGAAGTGCCCCTTCTGGGAGAGGCCCCAGACAATGGAACAGAGCATGGACTTTGAGGTCAGCTTCCCTGAGTTTGAACCTTAACTACACCTCCTAGTGCCTGTGTAGCTTTGGGCAAATATTTTCGTCTCTGTTTCAATTTCCTTTTCTGAGAAAAGGAAAGGGTAATAATAATATCTACTTAGAAAAGCTGTGATAATTAAATGAGTTAATACAGTAACAGAACTTGGAACAGTGTTTGGTACATAGTAAAGGCTCTATGAAAGTTTTCAACTGTTATTAGTACTTCAGGAGTTCTTGATAAGCCCAAACGTCACTGGTTCTACGAATCCCTTGAAACTGTATACAGAGCTTAGTGTGGCAGAGTGTTCATGCTGCTCATCAACATCATCTCTGAAATAAAGTTTAGGAACTACTGTGACAGACTATATAGGTCTCCAAATACTAAGTATTAATTTCTATCATTATTAAAACTCAGTGAACCATTGCTAATATTGGTTCATATGAATAATAATTAAATCTTCAACTAAAATAATCCTTAAGAATTTATTTACAGGGTGTCTGAAGGCTATTGGTTAGGTGTGCTAAGTTTGTTTTCTATAACTTTCTTTGAATTTTTTTATCCACAATTTTAAGCAGGAGCTAGCTAGAGAGGTCAGTGGGCCAAATTAATTAATCAAAGAGAGCATAAAACATTGAATATCCCCGAACTTGGAGTAGTTTCCCTAGCCTTCGTGCTGCCCTGCATTAATGCAGTGACCCACTAGATGTCAGTGTTTCCATGAGAATGAATAAAGGCATTCTGTTGTCATCCTTGAAGCAAAGGATTAATTGCTATAAAAAAGTTAGATGAAATAAAATGTTCTCCTTGCTCTTCAAACGGAGATAAACTAATAACTTTGGACACAGTTTCACTCCTCTGCATTCACCAAATGTCCAATTACATATCCTCTCTGCCTGGACCTTCAAAACAATATAAAATTGAATGAAGGCAGTGAGAGAAGTCACAGGAGGATTTCCACAGAGCTCCATCCAGTTCAGAAACAGAGCAGTTTAATACATGTTTCCAAGATTTCTAAATGCAATGACTTAGTAGGTAATGTTCTTCCTATATCTTCTCCTATGTTCTTTTTCTTTTAGCTTTATTTGGGACATTTTGAAAAAATCTCTCTTTATAAAAACAATGTTTCAGCCATCTTTCTTCAAGTAGGCTTGCTTAATTGGGACAAAGATGATCCTGTTTGAGTCATAAATCTGCATGAAGAAGTCCTGCATTTTCAGATGTTCTGTTTTCACCATTTCTCTGAGCACACACTTTTGATGGTGTGCCTCAGTCATCAGACACAGATAGTCAGGAGAGCAACAAAGACCTATGTAGAGAGGCAAGAAATCATAATAGGTATAGGAAAATTATATAACCAGAAGTATCTAAATGAGTAAGGAGAATAGTGCAAGTGTTAACTTGAGGAAAATACCAGAACAAGGGCTTCCTAATATCCCTGCTCTTGTGGTTTTATTTAGTACATGTTCTTTTCCCCCATGAACAGAGAGCAAAGCAAATGTGACTAGCATTTCGTTGAATGGGCACTGAAACTTCCCCCATGTCAAATATCACCTGGGATATTAAAGTCTACCACATATACTAAAGAATCAAACCTAGCAATTTTGTCAAATACATGCTTGAGTTAAAACAGAGAGATTGATTAGGATGGAAGTGCTATTCTAATCCAAACAGTAGGAAAAATGTGTTCCAGGGATTCAGCCATCTCAGGCTATTTTCAGGGCTGACAACCATAAAAAGCAGATGGCCTCAGAGGCTGTGCTGGACACTGGTTCAGAAATATAACACAAGGTTAACAGTGACATATGCTGTCATCCATGAGGTAACAGAGTTCCAAAAAAATATGGCAATTTCAGAATCTTCTCTAAAATGGTATTTCCTCTGTGCATTTTTTAAAAGTTAATGTAATCAAGGCTTAAAACGGCTCAGAGAAAGAGGACATTTTATTTACCTTGGAAGATCCACTGGGGAACTTCCACAGAATTCAATTCCTTTACTCTTTCACAGTTTTCTCTTATAACATTGTTGACAGTGAAAGTATGTATTTGTGAATGACAGTTCATTATTTTCATTGGGAGAGTATTTCAGTGTAATAGTCTAAGCATTTAAAAATGTAATTATTTATTTAAAAAGCAATATGGATAAGTTATTTATGTAAACCTAGGATTGTAGACTTGAGAATATCCAGATTAATAGTTATGGTGAGGCTTAAGGCTAGCAGTTGCTAGTAAGACTAACCGTTTCCAAATTTTTCCTCTCTTTCCCCTTGTGGCTGATCACTAATGTCTGAAGTGACTCCATTATAGATTCACAAAAGAAATACTTTTGCCATCAGATGAGAAATCCACTCATCAGATTACTATAAATGTCTTATTGTGAATCATTTATTTTCCTCTTTCTAATGTCATGGGAAAGATGGCAGAAAAGTGTGTCGGATTCTTCCTAGAGAGGGTAGATCTGATGGATTGTTCTGGATAGTAAGAGCCTGAGGAAACAATGGAAGTCTGGAGGTATGAGGTAAACAGAAGTATCCAAAAATTAAGACGGTTACATTGAGTTAATAATAAAATCTCAGGAAAGCATTTTTCAATCTTTTTCAGTTTTGCACTGGGAAGACCCTAAGAACAGGACATTGGTGCCTGAAAATTATGTAACTGATCTTACCTGAGAAGTGCCATTCCTGGTGGTAAAGGTAGGATAACAAGGAAAAGGTGATTAATGGAGTTCTCGTTATGAAGGTATGTTGAGTTTAGTAAATCATTGACCTCCAGACTGCTATGCTAGGGGTGCTAGGAAAGATTAAACTACTGCACTCCCTCTTTTCCCCAGCTGTGCATCCTATCTATAGATACAGGTGATCACAGTTTTAGAGGCAGACACATGACTTTCAAGAATTACTTTATTATTTGTGCTATGTTCACCTTGAGAATTTGCCTTAACCTTTCTAAACTTCAATTTTTTCCTCCTTAAAATGGGAAAAACATCCAACAACCTACCCAAACAAGTCATAGGGTTGGTTTTAAGTTTAAAATGATAACAACTATGGGCAAATGGGTTTTGTGAAATGTGAGGTGCTTTACACAACCTCTCGAGTGTAATTTTTTTTTTTTTTTTTTTTTTTTGCGGTATGCGGGCCTCTCACTGCTGTGGCCTCCCCCGTTGCGGAGCACAGGCTCCGGACGCGCAGGCCCAGCGGCCATGGCTCACGGGCCCAGCCGCTCCGCGGCATATGGGATCCTCCCAGACCGGGGCACGAACCCGTATCCCCTGCATCGGCAGGCGGACTCTCAACCACTGCGCCACCAGGGAGGCCCTCGAGTGTAATTTTTAATGTAAATATTGTAGTTACGTCTTTTTAAAGTCCTTTAGGTCATGAAACCTGAAGTAAGTGCAGGTAAAAATACGTGTGATATGAACTAGGTTAGAAAGCGTGGCAATGTGTAGAACAGTATTAGAAAAAATTTATTCCTCTGAGAAAGAAAAAACGAAAGAAATGCTGTGGGATTTTATCAGACCCCCTGGCAATGGCACAAACTTCATAATGTGATACTAATAGATTTTGGAGGAATGGAATGAGAGTGCCAGGGTTGTAACAATAGCCTTCTAATGTTTTCTTTGGAGATGAAAGAGATAAGGCTTTTTTTTTTTCCAAAGTGTATCCTATATGCTGACTTAGCTTGTGACCCTTTCAAAACATTTGTGATCACTCATTCTGATGGCCTTCCTGATGTGACTAAATCTTACGTTATTTTTATTAAGATCTTACAAGGTTGCCAGATAACTAATTGTGGTGGAAAACAGCCAAGGAGCGGGGCTCAGAGTGGTACAAAGTGTGGACTCTCTCTCTAGCCTACCATCCCTCAGCTTTTCTAATGATTCCAGCAACCTCCTTTTAAATTTGAAAGCACGTATTTCTATATATTTTTTATTTAGCTTATGTCAGTGTCATGTATGTGTTTGAAATTCACTTGTCTCTTATTACATTATAATCTCTTCCTAGACATAGTCTATCTTTTATTATCTTTGAAACTCCCTATAGCGTCTAATGTAAATTTAGGTACACGGGTCTTGCACTGATATGTAGCCTTTCAGCTTCAGGGAAAGGAAGCTTATTCTAGATACAACTGAACTCCTTACTAGATGTATAAATTTTATAATTATCTTTACAAAATTAGATGCTTTTCCTCTCATGAAATCCCAAAAGAAGAGAGAGAACTTAGCTTATTCCTTCGTATTAAATCATCACACTATTGAGTGCATATTGCATGTCAGGGTCTGTGTAGGGTCTGGGCTAACTCAACAAATGTGACAAGAATTCTGCCTGTCGTAGATGAATGGTAGAATGAGGATTTCAGAGAAAGAGAAACTCAGAGAAAGAGAATTTTACCTGGACAAGGTTGTGGGAAGGGAGACCCCAGCTGCTGAGCATTAAGATTCAGATGCATTTGTGCCTCCCTGTTTGTTTTATCTTGACCTTCTTATAAAAGAGACACCCCAGAGGAGCTCCATTTTGTCCTCACACTTGGTTTTCCCATGGTGAGACTCATTATTAATAGCAGGACATGAGATTATTAGATATCTTAGGTGTCTCCTTACCCTTAAATTTGGCTTTTCCAAATTCTGCAAAGTGGTGGGATATAGAAGGAACATTCTTTGGCCAGCAAGTAAGGCAGCACTAGGAGACAGGCCTCTATCTTCAAAGAATACACAAGGTGGTTAAGGAATTTGGCAAAGATGATAAAAGAGAAGATGAAATGAGAATAGGGGAAGGCACTGCAGGTATAAAAATTCTCAATACCAGTGTACAGGTAGACTCAGGTGGGTAAAGCAGAGGCTAGAGGCAAGGAAGAGTGGCAGTAGTTAACTTAAATCTTGGACACTAAGATGTTTTATGGATAGTGTGGAAAATTGAGTAAGCTTCATGTCTTTTTCCACTTTTTAAATTTTCCTCAAGTCCTTCAAGTCTTTCCACCAGTGATAGCTAAGAGATATCTGATGGTAAAGTATGAAGGGGCAAATACTTATGCTTGAAAATCTTAAGGAACATCTCAACATGAGGAACTGCAACAACTTATCTGCAAGGCGCAGATTGTTGGTTATTTAGGTGGGGGAATGGAGCTATGTTCTCAACGTGCCCCTTAAATGATCCAAAGTGAAGGCAGACATAATGGTAGAGGTGTTTATCCTATATTTACACATGTGCTTGAACTGATTTGTTGGTCCAAAGGCTAATACCATTCTGTTGGCGGTTCATCTGATGGCTGTGGCTCAGGGTGGGCAATAGCACACTAATTGCACCATTAATTCCAGATTAGGCTATTTTAGAAAGAAAGAGAGAGAGAGAAGGAAAGAAGGAAGGAAGAAAGAGAGGGAGAAAGAGAGAAAGAGAGAAAGGAAAGAATCCTCAATGACAGATCCAAAGGTAGAAGATCTGGAATTTGTGTGAGGCAAATGAAACACCTATGTATAGAGAAGGTAAGGGCATTGGATGACTAATCTCACTTGACAAAGAAACTCTTATTGTGAATAAATATATCAATATATGTAGAAGCAAATTTATTACAGTATCCTTTAAAACAGGAAATTTTGGGGCTTCCCTGGTGGCGCAGTGGTTGAGAGTCTGCCTGCCATGCAGGGGACACGGGTTCGTGCCCCGGTCCGGGAAGATCCCACATGCCGCAGAGCAACTTGGGCCTGTGAGCCATGGCCGCTGAGCCTGCGCGTCCAGAGCCTGTCCTCCACAACGGGAGAAAAAAAACAGGAAATTATGGAAATCACATAAATACCTCTCCATGAAAATAATGTATGCTTACATTGTAATCCTTAATGGATGCTATTTCATTTTATGCTTTTATGTACATCTAATTTTTTCCCTTAGGCTAAATTCCTAGAAAGGGAATTTCTGTGTCAAGGATATAATAATTGATTCAATATATTTTACAATCTGTCTGCCAGAAAGGTTTTAAAACATTTAAATTAATTGTTTAAATGATTGATGTTTTAAAAATTATACTCCCACCAGCAGAGTATGAAAGCTCCTATTTCTTTACCTGTTCGATATTCTTTTTGCCTCCACTCTAATAGATAAATGCTACCTTTTATTGTCTTTATAATGTTAATTTATTTGATTATTAATGGGTCGGAGCATTTAAAACATAGGCCATTTTTACTTCTTCTTTACCGGTAACTTCTTCATGTCCTAAGGTCATTTTGGGGGGGCTACTTTTTTCTCTTTTTCATATTCATTTTAAGAACTTTTATGTATTCACCTCAAATATGTTGCAAATACTTTTCCCAGTTTATGTTTGCATTTAATTATTTCTTTTGCCATTATATGGGCTGTTCTAATTTTTAGTAATTGCATTTATCAGTCTTTTACTTTTGGCTTCTGCTTTTGGTGTCATGCCTAGAAAGACTTTCTCCACCATGATGTCATTTAAAATAAAAATTTATTTTCTCCTACTATCAGTATGGCTTACTCTCTTTATATATAAATTTTTTAATCTTGATAAGTGTATAATGGTAGGAGGTAGGAATCTAACTTCTTCCCCCAAGCAATTAGCCAGTGTTCCCAATACCACTTATTGGGGTACCTCTTGATTATATTCTAAACTTTTCCGCATGTTTTTGTTTCAAACTAGTCTGTTCTTATACTTTGCATCATGCTGTCCAAATATTATAGTTCTAAATTACAATTAATATCTGAGAAATACTATCTCACCCCATCACCCATTTTTATGTGTTTCTACTCTACTTTTTATTTATCCAATTATAGGAGGAAACTAAAGTGCCAAAAAAAAAAAAAAACCCAACAAAAGAGTAAAAAGATCTTAGTGTTAAAGAAACAACTCGTATAAGGAGAAACAGAAGTATTAAAGATTTTTTGGGGGCTTCCCTGGTGGCGCAGTGGTTGAGAGTCCGCCTGCCGATGCAGGGGACACGGGTTCGTGCCCCGATCCCGGAAGATCCCACATGCCGCGGAGCGGCTGGGCCCGCGAGCCAAGGCCGCGGAGCCTGTGTGTCCGGAGCCTGTGCTCCGCAACGGGAGAGGCCACAGCAGTGAGAGGCCCGCGTACAGCAAAAAAAAAAAAAAAAAAAAAAAAAAAAAAAAAAAAAGATTTTTTGGATGATTCCAAAGAGGATAAAGATTATTTAGTAGAGGAATCCAATTCTGATTCAACTTCAGATTCTCTAGACTCTGTTGATCCAATTAATCCTCTAACAATTGCCACTTCAACAGATTTGGAAAGCAATTTGATAGCCTCCATAAAGCTGCCTTGTAATACCCAGGACCAAAATAACTACTGACTGACCAGACATTCCATTAAAATAGGTAACATTCATACAAATGATGCATACTTGGCCATAAGGTACTCAAAACGTGTATTTCATGACCAACCAGTGGTAATGAACTATTTCTGTCTAAAAAGCAGTGTACCTCCAGTGACCACAAGGTACCTAATTGTAAGGAGGCTCAGGCCTGCACTTGGAGGATACATCATTGATACCCTTACTATTTTTTTCAGAGTGAAACTTGTGGCACAATAGGAGAAATGGACTTTTGAAGAAATTTCTAAGACCTAGGCTCCACTAGGAGCTTAAGGAACTAAAGACACGTACTCTACCCTAATCCCTAAAGATGAGCATATTTATTGCTCCCCATGTGTCCACCTTTTTATAATCTTATCAGTAAAAAATCCCAAAATAGATAACAAAGCATAATTTTAAAGTTATGAAAGGCTAATCTTATGATGTGCAACATAAAAAGAATCAATAAGATTGATTCTTCCAAAACCAGCTCTGCTATCTCAGATTAACAGATTTAATCTAACTTTATACAAGAGCTGAAAGCCCCCTTAGGATATCTCTAATAACATGGTTATTCTGCCTCTATTTGAATATTTTCAGAGTTAGGAAGCTCACACTTTTCTAAGGCAGCCCATCCTGCCACACACCCCCCTTTTTCTTTTAAGACAGTTAAGTGTTGTTGTTTTTGTTGCTGGCTGCACCACGTGGCTTGCAGGATTTTAGCTGTTCCCTGACGAGGGACTGAACCCAAACTCTTGGCAGTGAAAACACGGAGTCCTAACCACTGGACTGCCAGGGAATTCCCATCTGCTCCTTATTTTTATTAGGTCAAAATATCTCTATGACTTCTGTGGTTCTGTCCTCTGGAGACTGAGAGCACATATCTACCCTCTCTTTGACAAGTCGGCTCTTTAAATGTTTGAAGAGATCAAGTGCCTATAGGATCTCCAAGCTGCCCATTCGTAGTCCTGCAACTGCTCCTCCCATGATGCTATTTTCAGAACTTTCCTGATTCCCTCTGTGGTTTATCAGAACCTGGGGCTCCAAACCAACTGCAAATTCTGAGTCAGATTCAATCAACGTAGGGTGTACTGAGAGGAATCATTTTAAAAAAATCAAATATGTTTTTGTATTCCCAGTGTCCAGCACAGAGCTCAACAGGTACATAGTAGATGTCTATTGAATATTTGAGGGCATAAATGAATGAATGAGACACTTGATCCTTTTCATGACCATTTTAACAATTTTACCAAATCGGTTGTGTTTTCTTACCAGAACAAAATTCTTGTGCACATATGCCCCTGTTCCTTGAAGTGTGTGGGGAAAACCATCCCAGGGCAAGTTAAATAAATTTTAAGCTTAACTTTTGCTTAGGTAGCTTCAAGTGCTATAAACATTATATTTTATTTTTATTTTGTTTATAGTTCTTGGACCTAGAACAGATTTGGTTTGTGGCAGCTCTATGGATCTCACGAAGTCACATTTCACGTGGAAAATTCCTGTGATGTCCCAGCGTGTAGATATCAGTCTTTTTGAACATGCCGGTGTGAGAGGATGTCTCTTTGTTTAATGCCCTGGCCATTTGTTCCTTAGCTACAGGTTGCCTTTGTTAGTGTTTCTGCCGTTGCCAGAGACATTTCTGTTGGACCTGGCATCTGTTAGTGCACTTTCTCCCAAACTGAAAGCTAATTTAGGCTTTGTAGTGTATGAAGACCTGCTAGCTCTTTTCCTCTTCTGATTTTATTTTTGCCCCAAATAGTCACTGTAATGAGGCCATTTTTGAACTTTTTTTTTCCCCAAATGATTTATTTTTCCTTAGTGAATTTTACCCAGTGGAATCTGACCTTGTACATCTGTGCTTGAGTTTTATTAGGGAAGCTTCCTATTAATATTCCATGGCTTCCCTAATTCTCCTCTGCGCTCATCCCCACTTCCCATCTCAACTTCTTGGTCTAATTTTTGTATAAACGTTCCTTTGTCCATAACTGAGGATTGGATCTCTGCTTTGCACTCTCTCATAACTACCTACATAGCATATTGTGGGCTATTCCAGGGTGGGATATAACCCTTCCCTAGGAAGTGAAGAAGAATTAATTACAATATAAAGGACCAAGTGATGGTCTCAAAATTTCTATAAGGAGAAGTTTAGGAGTGATAACCTGGTTGAAAGCACTGGAGGAAGGGTGTGTCTATGGGGGTTGTATTGAAGTTGTGTTCGAATATAAAGCAAACTTTCTACTTAGACTGTATCTTTATTGAGGGGAAGAGGTGATAAAGACAATTGTGGAAACTAAAGCAACTTTAGCTAGTCCACCACTCTGTGCCTTCATTCCAGATATTAAATGATCTAAGAGAGCACCCTCTTGACCAAAGCCCACAGGGCCACTCATTAGTATCCTATTACACAGAGTGAGATAAAGAAAAAGATAGTGTGTTAATTTTAACACATTTTAATTGAACCCAATGACACTTTTTTGTGAGTTAGCTGAAATCTTTTAGGATTGCACTGACCCCCTAAAAGGAGAGAGTCATATACAGTTATATGAAAAGTGAGTTTCAGGTAGAGGGGAAAATGTCATGCTAATGTTTTCTTTTTCCTTATGTAAATATAATTAATCTATTCTATAAAAAATCACTTCCAACCTTGTTAGAATGGGGCTTTGAGTTTCTGTGCAAGAGTAAAGAGCATGTTAGTAAACTTGAACTCCAAATGTTGTTGATAATATTAATTATAGAATTTTCTAGAGTATGTGTGAGAAAACAGTGATTTTACATATGCATTCAGTGATTTAAAAATAAACATCCATTTGGATGAACTTACTTTTTCTCTCAAATATAGATTTACTAGATTTAGAAAGATTTGCGTTTATTAGATTTGGGGAAGATTTGCATTTTTTTTACTGTGTACAAAGCTGAGTGTTTTACTTTTGCTCAAAATGTGTGAAAAAACGCAAAGTTCTCTTCCGGATTTTGTGCAGGTGCCCTGGAACTTGGGTGCACTGAGGGATGCAAGATAGGTTCACTGATCTGTAACCCAGATCAAGCTCAGAGAAGCACTGAAGGAACAGATGGTTGTGAGGTGCCTCCTCACCTAAGGAGATGGACAAAGCTGTAGCTGCATTCGAGGGAGGATGTCACAGGCCACAGAGATCTGTCTGTGGGCTCTGCGGGCGAGATATCAAACACGTTGCAGAGAACACCTTTAACAATCCTGCCAAATCGTCCCTAGTCAGTTGTTTTTACAGAGCTGTGTGGACCTCAGTGGTGCATACTCAGGGGCATCTTATATTTTAGCTAAATGAGGGTCATGTCTAGGAGAGGGGTGAAACCATGGGTAATCATTAGTGAAATCCATTTCACCTGTAACCTGTCTTCACTAATCAAGGTGGCTTTAATTGTTGCTACAAAAGACTTGCATGTCCTCCAAGTAGCACCCAGCCTAAACAAGTTGTTTGCCTGAGTTGTTTCCTGGGAACTTGGAGTCAGTTGTGTCTTGTTGGAGCTGAGCTGCTTAAGACTGGATAGCACCACTGACCCTTCAATTGGGCATGCCTGTCTGTGCAACGATCTTTTGAACGTGCAGAGGCCTATAGCTTAGTTACGCCTGTGTAGAAGGAAGATTCTGCACCTTTTTCCAATCACCTTTTCCCATGCTCTCCACACCTCAGACCCCCTGCTTCTTCATTGTGTATCCCACAAGACCCCCGAGCCTCTGAGTTGTACTCCTGTCTCCTCACTTGGCTGCCTTTCGAATAAACCCTCTCTTTGCTACAAACCTGGTGTCTCAGCATTTTGGCTTCTTGCTGTGTGTTGGGCAAAACAAAACGAACCTGGTTTGGTAACATGAGGGCCTCTGTGGGGAAAATATATAGAAAATGGAAAGAATGGCACAAGTGGAGAAAAGGAAGAAAGTTAGACAATTTTTCCTTGAGCCTTCAGTTACCTCTTTCCTCCTTTTATGCCTTTCACATTTTGCAAGCTCTTTCTGAGAGACCACGTTTTAATAATGAAGCTCATGACTAAAGGTGTTCTGGGGCTAGAGAATGTAAACAGGTTGGGAAGATACATGCGGACTCTCCCTAATATGCAGCCCTGGGATTTGTACAACCTCACGCTATCACTATTATACAGTAAATGGATAAATCCATAAATTAGGACTTTATTGAGCATAAATGTATCCTGGTCATAGTTAATGAGGCAGCTTTGGGTTGAGTCCTATTTGTGGCACACTAACCATGGAATCAGAAAATTTATACCAACCCCTCATAAGTAACAATATTTAGAATATACAAAATAGTGATAGGTAAATGACAGCTTCTTTAACCTACAGTATTTTTATAAGGGTCAAATTAGCTATTATGGACAGAAAAAGTACCATACACGGTAAATACTAATGTGAAATATAATTATTGTAGGTAAATTTGGATTACCATTCTACCACACCCCACTAAATTAGAATCTGAAAGTGGTAAGCATCTCCCTGAAGCTTCTAATTAATTTCCATGATGTAGTTTACCTATAACACACTCTAAAACATCTAGGTAGGATCTCTCTCATCCAATTTCCTCAAAGCATTAAACATCCTATGTAAAAATACAAAATATTCCTCTAAGTACCCCTGGGCTTGCCTTTCAGTCTTCATACTATTTACTGATATATATTCAGACAGTTTAAGTCAGGTATGAGACTGACAAAAGATAGAGTTAAATCTAATTTTTCTCTATTCCACACAAACTGGTAGATGTTGCAGCACCTTGCCAAGTGCGTAGAAATCCCAGGTGGTTTTCCTGTCATTAAGCAGTCATGGCTTACTATCCTGCTCCCTCTTTTTTTTTTTTTTTTTTTCGAGGTACGTGGGCCTCTCACTGTTGCGGCCTCTCCCGTTGCAGAGCACAGGCTCCGGACACGCAGGCTCAGCGGCCATGGCTCACGGGCCCAGCTGCTCTGCGGCATGTGGGATCCTCCCGGACCGGGGCATGAACCCGTGTCCCCTGCATCGGCAGGCGGACTCTCAACCACTGCGCCACCAGTGAAGCCCTCCTGCTTCCTCTTTTAAGGTGGAATTAGAAACATATACTGATGTCTTTATCTAAACCAGATTGGCATGCCTGGGAGAATGCACTGCAACACTATGGACTGCAGCCATGAGTGTCTGGCGTGTGATCTTGTGGTGGAGCAGGTGGACGTGAAGAAAGCATAGGTAATAATAATCCAGCCAACTTTGGTTGAATATTTATGTATGTAAGGCACTGTCCTACCCACAGCAGTTGTTATTACCACTCACAAGAATCTCAAGAGGTAGTTACTACTATTATTACATATGAGATATATGACATATGAGAAATATAGAGCTACCTTGTTTAAATGACTTTCCCATGGCCAAATTTCAAGGTGGGTGCAGAACTCATATCATCTGATTGCAGCCCCATGCCCTTAACCATTCTCTGTTTCAGCTTTTTGTGTTGCCCTTTAAACATTTGAATGTTTGATCCATTTGTCTAATAACCTGGTTAAACATCTCTTCTCCATATGTCTGTTTCATCTAGTTCCTTAAGGAAAAGAAATCCAGTCATTAATAAACTGATTATCCACCATTTCCTGGTGTAACGAGCCCACTAGAGCATTAACCAAAAGCAAAGTAAAACAAAACTAAACAAAACAAAAATTCAAGCTGGAAATTTTAGCCTTGAACAATTGATCAAAGCAGACACATTCTGTGCTTTAGTATGTTTTGTTTCATCCTGAAGGTTCTTCTTCTTCCAAGAGAAACCTCATGAAGAAATGTACAGATAAGCAATTTTTAACAAATGGAACAGTAAGACATAAGGTTTTCTAGGCAGAAAGCATATTTTTAGGAAAACCTTCTCTGAATACATGATATTCAGTTTGGATCCTGATGAATTATATTCAGCATAATTGGCAATTAAGATGCTTGAAAGTAACTAACTTAAATAACCCTTGAATATGAAGCAATATAATATAGTGTTTAAAACCATGGACTCTGGAGTCAGGCAACTTGGATTCAAAGCCCAGATTTGACACTATTTGTGTGGTCTTGGGCAAAACACTTAACCTGTCAAAGCTCTTGTTTCCTCCTATGTAAAATGGAAATTATTTATCTACTTCAAAAGTTTGGAGAAATAAACAACATTTGTAAAGTTTTAAGCTCAGTTCTTATGTTGTGATAAGCAAACAGTAAATAATGGCCATTATTATGTAGGTCTGTGATGGGCGAGCAATATCTAGGGTAACAATAAGACATGAGTATCATAGTCGTATAGGTATTAGGTGTTGCTATGAGTTTGGGTTTATTTCTTCAGGTATTAGGCATAAAGGAAAAAGAACAAAGAAGTGAGGATAAACCATTTAGGGTGGGAAGGTGAGGAGCAAACAGCCCATGAGGAAGATTAAGGGGTGGCTGGAGAATAGAAAGAAAATCAAAAGTTTAGGAAAGAGGGAGCGTGTTAGTTGGGGTTTTCCAGAGAAATAGAACAATAGGATAGATGCGTGTGTGTGTGTGTGTGTGTGTGTGTGTGTGTGTGTGTATAAAAGAGGAGATTTACTATAGGAATTGGCTCACGCGATTGTGGAGGCCAAGAACTTCCACAGTCTGCCCTCTGCAAGCTGAAGAACCAGGAAAGCTGGTGTTGTCATGCAGTCTGAGTTCAAAGACCTGAGAACGAGAGGAGCTGATGATACAAGTCTGATTCCAAAGGCCTGAGAATCTGGGGGCTGATCTTTCAAAAACTGTTTGAGTCCAAAGTCCTGAAAACAAGGAATACTTATATCCAAGGGCAGGAAGAGAAGGATGTCCCAGCTCAAGCAAAAAAACCCAAATTACCCTTCCTCCATCTTTTTGCTCTATTTAGGCCCTCAGTGGATTGGATGATCAGCCCACATTGATGAGGGTGATTTTCTGTACTCAGTCTACTGATTCAAACACTAATCTCTTCTGGAAACACCCTTACAGACACATCCCCAGCTAGTGTTTTACCAGCTATACCTTAGCCCAATCAAGTTGACTTGTAAAGTTAACTATCATGAGTCTACCCTTTGTCAACTTTGCACCCATATGCATCTCCTTAAACTGTATTAAAGACAATAACAACAAATAAAGACAATAACAAGGTCATAATTCCTCCTACATGATACAGCTATTCTTCATATACCTGAAAATGCACTAATCCCTTTGCCAGAAGAAGTAAAGTCCTTGAATGATGTTTACTCTTCTCCTGATATCTCATAACTTAAATACTATGATGTAAAATTAACAGTATTTAAATATTGATATAAAGTCAATATGTTTTATGTTACATAAGAGAATAAGAGAAGAAAGAAAACAAAGGCTGCTTACTATACATATATATACACACAAGCATATGCATAACAAAATAAGGAGGAAATACTCATCACAATTATAGTTCTCATTTCTGTAACTGGTCACATAGTCTTAGCTGGTATTAATAACTACCTTCTTCTACTACCTATTCTGTATTCCCTTTGTCTTCAGCAAACACCTCGACTGATTATTCTTTACCAGGCAGGGTGATTCTAATCTTCAATCCTGAAGGGTCTGTGCCATTTGTAGTCCTGCCTGGATTGGGTTGTTGTAGTTTCCATTGACCTTAATTATAGGTCATCTTAATACTAGGAGATGTCTTAAGGGATCTCATATTCCAGACACACTCTTCCCTATCTCCATTATGGAGTAGCAGTCCAATTTCTTTTTAGTAATCAGGATTAATGACCCCAGCCAACACCATAACTCCTTTATTTGCCCGTTGATTCAGAGGCATGAGGAACCCAAAGTGGCCAGGTGGCAGTCTTAACTTACAGTTCAATGGATCACTGCTGTGTCTCCTGGTGGAAGCATTCCTTCTCCTGGAACTAAGATCTCTAGGCCAGCAGAACATAAAGTCACAGGAACAGGAGACAAAAATTTTGATGGTGGGTCACTAGGGGTAATAGTGAATGGTGCTACTCCCATTTCCACTCCTTGATTTCTGGACCCCTGAATCCTGGCTATTGGAAAAATAACACCATATATTGGATGCTGATTCAAAACATATACAGCCTTCTGGAGAACTTTGCCCCAGTCTCGCAAGGAATTGCCACCCAGATGACACTGTAACTGAGTCTTCAAAAGTCCATTTCACCATTCTCTTAAACCAGCTGCTTCAGGGTGGTGATCATAGTAAGACCAGTGAATTCCATGAGCATGAGCCCACTGCTGCACTTCTTTTGCTGTGAAGTGAGTTTCTTGATCAGAAGCAATGCTGTGTGAAATATTTACAGGAACATGAGATTGACAGCACCAGAGGAAGTCCAATAGTCTAATAAGGTGAAGAAAAAATATGTCCATTGACTTAGGTGGTTATGTATGTTAGGAGCAACTTACAAACGTGTGTAGAAGCAAACTTCCAAGTGTGAATGACAAGTGAATTTGTGTCACTTAAGAATGAAGAATGTGGCAGCGAAAGGAAAAGGAAAGGTTTTTGTTGTTTTTACTGTCAGTTGGTTTTGTTTTTCAGGTAGAAAAAATGTATATGTTAAATGGCAAAGGGGAAGAGAGTGGTTTAAAATATAAAGTGGAAAGTGAGTTGTAATCCCTTGAGGGGAACTGAAGGACTGGGATACAGAGCCCAGGTTCTTTCACATGTTCATTTATTGTTATGCTATGAGAACAAGCATCTACTTCATGTCAGATACTGGAGACATGGCAAACCAGACGTATGTGATTCTTATCTTCCTGAAGCTTTCACTTTAGAGTTTTGGATATTATTCTGTATCCAGTAAGACATCACTGAAAGATTTTAAGCAGAGAAATTATATGATTTATTGCACACAGCATTATTGCAGCAATGGCTCATTAATACAGAAGGAATAGAGTAACATGTTAAAATACACCATAGGGAAACAATCAGAAACACATAAAAGTGGTTCTGGGTAGAACTCATGGTCTAGTAAGGAAGGAACCTGGGTTCTTTGTACTAGCTTTTTCCTCTGCTTGAGGCTTCCTTTCCCCCAATATTTGCAAGGCTGGAATCCTTCTTGTGATTCATTTAGTAGCTTAAATTTCAGTCTCTCACAGAAGTCTTTCTTTAGTCCCCAGTCTAAAATATACCCAGTAGCTCTCTATCACCCAATTTTAGCTCTTTGTATAGAATTTATATAGCTTTACATTTTTATAAAGGTATTTATTTTATCTATTTATATTTTATTATCTTTCTCTCTCTCTCTCTGTTGGAATCTAAGTTCTATGAGAGCAGGGCTATTGTGTGAATTTTACCACTGTGTTCCTGAATCTGGAATAGGGCATGGCATATCAAGTAGGTGCTGATAAATGGATATTATGAAAAAATACATAAAAGAATAACAATGTAGCTGCTGAAACAGAGACATACGCCCAATGCTATGACAATACAGAATAAGAAAATCTACAAGGACTGAGTATCATTTGTGTATCAACAGACAAGGATCTCAGGGGACATTCTATCTTAAAGAAACTAGGACTGTAAGCAATAACTTTCCTCTCTGCTAGTAAAAAATAGAGGTAGAGCTTGAACTCAAGGTGAAGTGGGTTCGGATTCAACACTCTTTATACTCTTCCCTACTGCCTTTCCTTCCCTGGATATCGTGGTTTTTATTAGCTTCCTGTAGAGAAAAGGAAGGTATTTCTCTAGTTATTAACATGGAAGGCAATTTAATGTTATCAGACTGTGGAATGAGACAGACCTATGTTTGAAGGCTGACTCAACTGTGTTTGAAGCCTACCAGCTGTGTGACCTAAAACAACTCACCTAATCTCTCTGTGCCTTTCATTTCTTCAGAGCCATTTAAGGATTAATGAGATAGTACATATCAGATGTTTAGCACAGACCCGGATCCATAGTAAACTGTTCACAAGTGCTGGTTATTTTTATTATAATAGTCTCATTAACATGGGTACTATTGTTATGACTCACTAAACCTTGAAAGAAAAGTTCCACCTCTGAGAAAAAAGTCTAGGATAAATGTATCATTGTTATACAAAACTTGGAACTTGAAGGCAGCAGAATCTGAAAATTGCTTGGCTGAGATCTTAAAGACCTGATTTACATTATGTCAAAACATATGTCACTTGCAACAAGGATGCCAGTGATTAAGTATGAGTGAGATGCTCACACTAAGTATTATAGGAATGGAGAGGAGAGAAAGAATACCATAAACCAGAGCAGGGCCTCTCCAGGCTGGGCACAGCAGGAGCAAAGGTATGGAAGAGGAAAAATAGAAGTTTTGTGTAGAGTGTGGTAAGGGGGGCGGTTTGGCTAGAGTGGAGGGACCACGCTGGAGAGCTGATGTTAAAGATTCAGAGCTCAGACCAGACCCAGAAGGGAGGATGCAGGGGTGAGAACACTATCTTGTCGGCAACTGAATACGTCTGCAATCACTTTACCTGTTTTGAAGAATTTTATCTCAAGTAAAGTAGTGTTATTCTGCAATCAAAAATTAAATGTAATTTTTTCTTAGTTCTGTTTAAATATATTTTGTAAAGATACCATTTAAAACATATTAACCTCCTCATCAACAAGGTGTTCTATTACCAAAAGAGGTCCTGTTGTTCCTCTCTCATGCTTGCTTGAATGAGCTCTCTTTATCATCCAGACCTTGTAGACCTTACCCTAGAACCATTTGAAAACCTTCAATTTGTTGTGTTTTTACCTAAGAATCTTGCCTCCTATACGTGTGTGTCAGGAGACACACGTAACTATTTTCAGCGCAGTATTGTTTGTAAGCACAAAAAGTAGGAAATAAACTTAATGTCCATCAGTAAGGACATTAAGATAAATAAATTGTGAAATAGTTATATAATAGAAAACTATTCAATAGTAAAATGAAACTAAACCTAAATGATTTAAAATACAATGTTGAGTTTAAAGAAAGCAAGGTGCCAAGTGATATCTAGAATACGATAACATTTGTATAAATTTTAAAATTCACACAAAATTATAATATATTCTATTTATGGAAATATGAATATATTTAATAAAAGCATTAAAACATGGATTAGGAAGATATAAATTCATGACAATAGTTGAGTTTGGGAAGGGAAGGTGGGGCTTGGGATTGGGGAAGAGATCAAAGAAGGCTTCAATGTTAACTATAAAGCTTTGTTTCTTTTATGAAATAAATTAAGCTTTATATTAAGTAAAATATAAATTTTACTCATCCAGGGAGGGTTTACATATAGGCTGTTATATTCCTTTCTGTAGTTTTCTGTATCTTTTCCATCTTATCAAGAAAAAAAATTAAAGATAAAAATGATCATTAACCACCTTCATTCATTTCATGGTGGTCAAAATGTACAAACTTCCTGTTATAAGACAAATAAGTCCTGGGGATGTAATGTACAGCACGGTGACTATAGCTAACAATACTGTACTGTATATTTGAAAGTTGTTAAGAGAATAGATCTTAATGTTCTCATCATAAGAAAATTAGTTGTAACTATGTGAGCTGATTAATGTTAACGAAAGTCATTGCAGTAATCATTTTGCATTATATACATATATGAAATCATTATGTTGTACACCTAAAACTAACACAATGTTACATGTCAATTATATCTCAATTAAAATAAAAAATAAAAATGATCATTAAGGAATAGATTAGAATGCTGAATCTCACACTTTCCACCTTCCAAGACCACTTTTATTATTCTTAATCCCTCATTAGTGGATTTTATACTCTGAAAGATTTTGTTCAACAAGTTACATTTATTTAATATAATTCACTTCCTCACTTTTCTTTTAAAAAGCATGAAGGCCAGTAAGAGCTTACCACCAGTCTGAGATAAACATTCATAAATGTACATGACATAGAGCCATTTTGCCCAGACTTATATTTGCATTGAATAGTGTGAAGTTGATGAATGTTGAGAAATTGATGAAGGGGCTGGAAGGGGAGCCTGGGTGGCAGCCCAGCTCCTCATTTCCAGGCAGCGCTGCTGCTGTCTGCTCTTCATTAACCAGTTGATGACTCTTGTAGAGGGACTACAAACTTTGTTTTTTCACAAATTCATCTATATTCAAGGTTAATGTTCTTATCCTGACTATGCTACATAATGAAATTTAGAGTTTATTGGGGGATGTGTGAAAATTTATGCAGTTAGCTATAATCAAGAATTCAAAAATTAATTAAGAATATGTAAAGATATATCTTTAGTTATAATATATAGCATAACAGTAGATATTATAACTATAATGTATCCATGGGGAGGAATCATGAAATTGCTGAGATCACTTTGGGAATGCCGAAGGAATGATATAACTCCAGCCAAAGCAAAGAAACTTGACATTTTAGTTAGCCCATGCAGTTTCATTATGGGCAAATACATGATTACTATTTTAACTTTTGAAATATTTAAAGTAACTTGAAGATTTCCATTAATAGCTTTGTGAGCCCGTGAGGGATTTCAAGTGGGGAACAACTACTCTCAGAGGGGTCTAATTCATGTTTTTTAAATCAATGAGTAATAACTTCTTGTCTATATCAAAGTTCAGTCACTTCACAAATATGACTATCTTTTCATTTTGTCCAAACAGGAGTTCAATAGAAAAGCAATACATCACAAAAATACAAATTTTGGCATGAGAAAATGGAATATGGGCAAATGAAGATGTATTATTTATATGAAAGAAAGACAGAGAGACAGTGACAGGTGTCTGGGGGTTGAACATTCATTAGTATGATAAGGTCTGAATTGGGGAAAAGTATTGAAATCCCCATAATAAAACTATAAAGGAAGACCAAGGAAGCTGAGGCCATAATTTCCCACAGAAATTCTAAACTGAATAAAGGAAACCATTACTAATTTATATTTGCACCCTAACGTATTCATCATTCCCAACTCTGGTACATGCTTGGCAGTGTATGAGATGCCTACCAATTATGCTGGCTGAGAGGAGAGAATATTCATGCTAGAGTTGACATACTGTGCCAGATTTCAGAGGTAATTTTAGGTCACCAGTCCCAAGCCAAATATCCCCACTCTAGAAAGACTGCTTAATGCACTGGATAGGGGAATGGGGGGAGGGGACCCCTAAACCTCTAAACTCTACCAGGGCTCCTGCAACAGTCATTACTTCAGTTAGATTTCTTTCTGTGTGGCTCCAGAAGGCTCTGCCTGCTAATGACAACTCATTTAGCAGAATGACAGTTGTTTGATACTCAAAGGGAATGAAGCAAACATTGCCTGATGTGCACTCCACTCCTTTTAACAGCCTTGCTGCAAGAGAATCTTTACTACAAGGAACATTAGAATTAAATGTGAGCTATTAATGAAGGAAAAACTCTCACGATCAAATAATAGCAGGAAAAAAGTGTAAGCAAGAAGAAGAAAACTCTGGGAAATAATGTAATGCTTTACTCTGTCTACTTGGTGAATTGATTGCTACAAATCCATAGGATACCCACACAGTAGGGGTTTGGGGCCACAGATACATCAATATAAATTCTTATTTGCATTCATTTAAGAATTCACAGGACCAGTTGTCACAGGGAATATGGCTCTTTTAGACTGTCCATTTGTGTGCAAGCACACTCAATGCACAATAACATTTGGATGACTTAGAATTTAGACAGCAGTAAGTCTGGATTCTGAATAGCTTTATGTAAACTTTAATAAAAATGAAAACATGGATTCCATAATACCATTTTGGCTGCCACATTTGACTGATTTTATTTAATGAGATTTTGGAGACTAGTTTGATTTACTATTTTTTTTTTAACCCATCAAAACAGGACTGGAGATGAAAGAATAGCGATTACTGACATTTCTGCTGCTCTGCTCGGCTTATTAAAGTGATTTCATCTGTAAACAGAACCCTGTTTTTGTTGAGCTGCTTGAGAGATAACTATTACAAGCCTTTTACAAAATGTTAAAAGAAAAATTGTTATTCACATTTTATATTTCAGGGAAGAGTGATCTGTTCAGGAATTTACATTGTGGTGAAAAATGTTGCTTCTTTTTCAGAGCTCGGATTCCTTTTTGTAGAAATGCACAGTTGGCTACATGAGCATAAACAAATGTGAAACCATATACTGAGAGACACTACATTAAGAAAATGAAATAAATTCAATAGGCAGTCCGAAAATATCATTCTCTGTCACTCTCTGAAGGAAAGGATAATATATTTCCTCGTGCCAGAGTCCTCCTGGCATAAAAAGGCCTAGACTACATCTTTGGACTGTTCATTAATTCTCTTGATCTGAGCCCTCATTCATAAACCTGAGAAAGTTAGGTGCTTTTACTGCCTTACACTGCCTCATTCTTATTTAGTCTAGGACAAGGTATTTAAAAAAAACGTTTCAAACCAATCATTTGATGCAGTTCCCTACTAACATTTTCCTTTTTGGAAACCACCAAAGAAATATTCCTGCTCTCTGTGTCCTGGCAGGAGACTTTTGCTCGATTCATTCCTTTGTTAAGAATGAAGACTTCAAGGGAACAGAGTTGGTAGAGTATCCCTGTGGAATTCCTTAAAGAAAGATAACTCTTCCTTGATTTACTGGCAGGAAGTAATCTGACTCCTCTCTCAAGGTGAAACCGATTTATCCTATTATCTCTGATTCATAACACTTCTTAGAAGACCATAGGGGGTTCTACCACATCCTTCTGCACCCCAATTATGTGGGCATATGATGAGGATAAGCATGTAGAGATGACTCTGCAGGTTTCCTTTTGCCACGTCTTCCCACTTACTCTTTTTTTTTTTTAATTTTTAAAATACATCTTTATTGGAGTATAATTGCTTCACAATACAGTGTTAGTTTCTGCTTTATAACAAAGTGAATCAGCCATACATATACGTATATCCCCATATCCCCTCCCTCTTGCGTCTCTCGCCCACCCTCCCTATCCCAACCCTCTAGGTTGTCACAAAGCACCGAGCTGATCTCCCTGTGCTACGCTGCTGCTTCCCACTAGCTAACTATTTTGTGTTTGGTAGTGTATATATGTCAGTGTTACT
The DNA here is from genome assembly GCF_964341445.2 of Mesoplodon mirus. Taxonomy (NCBI): domain Eukaryota; kingdom Metazoa; phylum Chordata; class Mammalia; order Artiodactyla; family Ziphiidae; genus Mesoplodon; species Mesoplodon mirus. The sequence continues at coordinate 51,837,447 of NC_138982.1, forward strand.
CTCACTTTGCCCCAGCTTCCCCTTCCCCGTCCCCGTGTCCTCATGTTCCTCACTTATTCTTTTTTAAAAGAAAATTTATATATATGGTGTACAACATGATGGTTTGATATACATCATGAAATGATTACAACAGTAATGCTAATTAATATATCATTTCCTACATAGTTATCTGTTTTTGTGTGTGGTGAGAGCACCTGAAACCTACTGTCCTAGCAAACTCCCAGGAGTCTTTGTTTGAAAGAGTCTTATTATTCGTCCTTCTAGTTAATGCTTACTCAATGTTTAGACTTTAACTTAAGTATCATTTTTTACAGGAAGGCTTTCACCAATCTCCAATCCAGATTAATTTTTTTGTGTATGTGTTACACTCTTATAAAATCATATTTTAATTTCCTACAAAAAACTTACTTCAATGTTTATGTGTTTATTTGTGTGTTATTTGATTTTAAGCTCAGTGAGACTAGGGATTGTTTCTGTTTTCACTGCCTATTATGTCAGGTACATAGCATGATTCCTGGTAAAATGTCATTGAATTAATATATAAATGAATTGGCAAGAGACTTGGTAAAAAAAAATTTCCAGCAACTATCAGTAATTTCAAATGTATTCACAGGAAATAAAATAACTTTACCTTTAGTGTCTTATAGCTAGAAGCAAAGATTTTTCCTGCTAGAGAAGACCCTTTGATACTTTATTATATATTTAAAAGAAAGGTGTAAGTTGGAGAACACTTCTCCAAACAATTATAATAAGGCTATCCCTTAGTTTAGAAAATATTTTTAAAAAGAGATTCAGAATTACATTGGCTGACTCCTATTTATTATATAAGTGCTTAACTAGCTCTTCAATTTATGTTGGATGAATAAACACTGGCAGGGAGAGGTTTGCATAATAGAAAGTGCTTTGGCACCCAGCCAGCTGTGTCAAGATTCAATTCTATTTAATTATTGTCAATACACACATCAAGTAGGGGCAGTGGAGGGGGAGGGGTTGCCTGGAGAGGAATATAGGACTATGTCTTGGGGCATATAAGGTGATTTAGCTCTCATAGAAGCTATTACTAGGGTGAGAAACACAAGTGATTCCTGCCATTAAGCTAAAATCCTTTTTAAGGAAGGTGTCATTTGCTTTCTTTCCTGAATACGTCATTTTCTGACACACACCTTATGCTCCAGCCACACTGACCTTACCTTACCCTAAACACAGGCCTTGTCACACTCAAGGACTTTGTACATGCCTGTCTCCCAACTTGCTTCTCCTTCTCTTTCTGTATGAAACAAGACATGAATTCAGTCTTTGAAGAGTCAGTGTTAGTCAAACTTCATTAGTGTTTCTCAACAGATTTTTTTATGTGTCCCTTTGTTAGGCACCCTGTTTTATCTGTCTTCATATTATATGTACCTGTTTTTTCTATCTTCATCATCATTTACATCGGATAACTGCCCTTGACTTTTTTTTTTTTTTTTGCGGTACGCGGGCCTCTCACTGTTGTGGCCTCTCCCGTTGCGGAGCACAGGCTCCGGACGCGCAGGCTCAGTGGCCATGGCTCACGGGCCCAGCCGCTCCGCGGCACGTGGGATCTTCCTGGACCGGGGCACGAACCTGTGTCCCCTGCATCGGCAGGCGGACTCTCAACCACTATGCCACCAGGGAAGCCCCTGCTCTTGACTTTTTAAAACAAAGCATAGTTTTTTCTAAGCCCCCTTATGTTTTGTCATTTCTGTGTTCTATGCCCCTTCCCCTCTGAAGCTAACCATATTGTTAGTGCTCTTTCTACAGACCCCATCTGTCTCTTTCTCTAATGGACATTCCATTCATACTTTTCTTCCTCTCTTTGTAGCTACCAGTCTTCCTTTGTTGTTTTCTGATCTTATTGTTTATATATTACAAACTCAATTTTCCATCCAAGTAAAAACAAAGACTCTTTACTACCTCTGCAGTGCTTTGTCGTCATCGACCTGCCTTATACTGTTTTCTTAGAAACCAAACTGCTAGGATCCAGCTTCTGATCACCCTCTCCCTCTGCTTCTGCCTCTATCATTGAATTAGACCCAGTTTTTTCAATAGCATTATGATGTCCTATTAATCAGATGTAAACTCTTCTCAGTCCTCTTATTCCTTGACATCTCAGTGATATTGTTCTGTTGACAAATTCAGTCTTTCCCAAACTTCCCTTTGCCCTTGTCTTCACTTTTTTCTTCTGCTTTTCCACTATTTCCAACTCCTCTTTCGCCTCCAGTCCATCGACCTTCAGAAGCTCCCAAATTCATTTCTTGGTCCTCTGTTCTAAAACTTTATTTTTTGTGGAAGCTACTATCCTCTATTTCTGTTTTAAATCTTCATCTATATATAAATCAATTCCTCCTAAGTCCTAATCTTTTGCCAAATCTCTCCATCAAGCTCCAGCCCTTTAGTTCAAACATCCTACAAGACAGCTTCCCTGGAAGTTTCTTCAAAACTGAAAAATTCAGTGTGACTATAACCAAACTTCTCAGTTTTGTCTTTAAGAATGCTCCATTTCTCCTCATCCTCATTTCAGGTTGTATCACCAGTCCTCCTGTAAGTACGAATGTGTGGAGTTAATAACAAAGCTCTCTGCACTTTCAGATAGGTCTCCCCATGATTTTACTGTCTTCCTCTGTCATTACCCTACATGTGTGAATTTAACTTCCTCCTAGCTTCATTTTCTATCTCTCATATCTCCTGTTTTTCCCAGACCAATAACTTATCTTTTTCTTCCTCCTTTTTGCACTGAGTAACTGTGCTATATAATTGGGTCCTTCTATTATTAATAGATAGTTATCTGAAAGACTATTCAGGAATCCATTTACTAAATCATAATAACACTGTTAGTACCTCCTCCTACCACTTACAATATTTTACTGCCTTTTTAAAATTGAGGTATAGTTGACTTACAATATTATACTAGTTTCAGGTGTACAGCATAGCAATTCAAAATTTTTATAGATTATACTATTTTACAGTTATTATAAAATATTGGCTATATTTCCTGTGCTGCACAATATATCTTTGTAGCTTATTTATTTTATACATAGTAGTTACTGTACCTTATAAAATTGTTATTGATGTTTGTAACATACTACCCAAAATAAACACAAATACAGCAGGCATACAGGCCATTAGGTAAATAAACAGAGAGATGAAGATTATTAGGTACAACTGCATAGACATCTGTTGGTGATGGACATAGTTGCCCTGGTATTCAGGTCTATTTCCATCTAAGGAAATTTATAGGTGGAGAGTCTGTGAACGAAGCTTTGCTACTATTTTATTCTCTAGTGGTACTGCAAGGCTTAGCATTTTGCTTGCCATTATTTTATGACTTTTATTCTCACTAATACCTCCATATGGGTAAAAAATTATAATGTCTACCAGTTTGTCTAGCATCTCTAGCTTCACAGTAAGAGAAAATAAAAAACGAAAACAAAACAACTATAACTCTACTGACTAATTTTTATTTTAAGCAATGTGAATAACAGGTAACAAGTCAAGATTACATCATTAGATGATTGGAAACATGTGCTTGTTAGTTTTGTCTGTCTTTAAATATGAGCCCTTTGGAGAGAATTCAAGTTGCACACTGGTATTTTTTTAATGAACAATAAATAGTCTCCTTCAATCTAAAATATCTGATCTAAAATGTCTTTTGCATGCAATTAAAAAAATTTAATAATTATATTACACCATCAAAAAAGTTTGGTAAGTACTGAAAAGAAAAAAAAGGTACATAATCTCACTAATCCAATCAATTTGTTAACAGTTTTCTGTAGTTTCTTCCAGTCTTTTTTCACACTTACGTCCTTGCATGCCTGTCATCATAGTGTATATGCTATTTTTTCCTCTGGAATTTTAAAAACAACATTGTATCATAAATATTTCCTCTGCATAAGCTACATAACTTCCATGCTTCTCTGATTTTTTTTTTTTTTTAAACAGGATCTAACAAGTGAGCTGGATAAAGTCTAAGGACTCAGGCCAAAGGCTTTCTTCCTTCACTGGTAATAGGCCAGCTGCCCATTAACTCTTCCCAGCATCCAGTCCCTGTGGCACACACTACTGCATGCTATTTTTTTAATAAAATAATTAATTTACAGGGAATAATTAAGACTCATTGCCTTGAGATGAAGAAAATTAGAATTGGCCCTGTATGAGAGATTCTCCCTTGCTTAATGCCAACTGAGAAAAAAGGATTGTATTTATATCTGTGAAATAAATTCTCAGACAGCTAAACATGCTCATGCTGAGAAGGAAACAGTCAGCCATTTCAGTGTTTAGAGATGCAAGAAATTTGAGCTTTTTCCTTTGGCATTTCTGTCATATTCAGCTGTCATCTTGGGCTGTCAGAACAGTCCCATTACTTATAAATCCTTTTGATCTGTGTTCATCAATTACTGCATCAGAAGCCCTAACTCTCAGTTAGTTTGGAATTTAAATAGAAAAAAATAGATCTGGGTTAAATACAGAGCTTGGTTTCCTTTATTTTGTGTAGTGCCTAACTATTACTTTCCCCTTATATCTAAATCAGTTCTTTTCTTTGCCTTATTTATTTGTATTCTTCAATAATGCCCTGTACCATCTGTGTATTCCAAATTATATTTTGGTCCTTATTTAGGGATTATTATGAGAGAAACAGTTTTGTTGTTATTCTTATTCTATATTTAATTTCTAATTTAATTATAGATTTAATTTAATTTCTAATTGAACTTGAAGATGTATTCACCTTCATATATCCATCCATGCATCCATCCATTCTTGCGTTCTTCCATTTATTTATTTATTCATTTATTAAGAGTTCTCCTTTCTGGCAGGATTACACTAGTTGGTTTTCAATTCAAAGAAAGGGCCAATTTAGGGCTTCCCTGGTGGCGCAGTGGTTGAGAGTCCGCCTGCTGATGCAGGGGACACGGGTTCGTGCCCCGGTCCGGGAAGATCCCACATGCCGCGGAGCGGCTGGGCCCCTGAGCCATGGCTGCTGAGCCTGCGCGTCCGGAGCCTGTGCTCCACAGCGGGAGAGGCCACAACAGTGGGAGGCCCGCGTACCGCAAAAAAAAAAAAAAAAAAAAAAAAAAAGGCCAATTTAGGCAAATAACAGTTTGTGACCTGTCGATTTTTCCAAAATATCTGTGCATGAAGTCAGTATCTGTTTCCTTGAAATCGAGTTTTAATGTAGCATCTCCTGTTGATAATACAAAATACATGTTTTCCCAACTATCATTTAAGATTTTCTTTTCCATATCTTTATTTTAAAAGCTCACAAGTTTTGTTTCCTAAACTCATATATTGGGATTAAACCTTGTTTAGAAAATAAGTTTTTTTTTTCACATGCTAGTTGTCATTACATTTCATTGTCTTTCCCAATGCTGATAATTAGTCTATGAATGTCCTTTGAAATTTTGGCTGTTTGAATGAATTTGGTTTATGCGGGTGTACTAAAACTTATTTTCTTTCTTTTTTTTTTTCCTGGACTTGGAAATCTTTTTTTTTTTTTGCTGCTCTGTGTATAGAGGCAAATAATTATTTTATTTTCTCATGCTCTCAATCCTTTTCTCAAAATACCTTTGACGTTTTCTTTCTTTAAGATTATTCTCCAGTAGTCCTCAAATACAGATTCAAGCAATAGTAAACAGTTATTTTAATGTAATAATGACTGACTAATTAACTAGCTCTTTGATGCCTGTTTATTACATTTTAAATGAGACAATGATGAATTGAAGCCAGGTAAATTTTTTTTTTTTTTTTTTTTTTTTGCTGCTCTGGGTCTTCGTTGCTGCACGTGGGCTCTCTCTAGTTGCGGCTAGTAGGGTCTACTCTGCGTTGCAGTGCACGGGCTTCTCTTGTTGTGGTGGTTTCTCTTGTTGGAGAGCACAGGCTCTAGGCATGCAGGCTTCAGTTGTTGTGGCACACTGGCTCAGTAGTTGTGGCTTGTGGGCTCTAGAGCCCAGGATCAGTAGTTGTGGTGCACGGGGCTTAGTTGCTCTGCAGCACGTGGGATCTTCCCGGACCAGGCCTCGATCCGGTGTTCCCTGCACTGGCAGGCGAATTCTTAACCACTGTGCCACCAGGGAAGCCCCATGAAGCCAGGTAAATATTGTTAGTGATATTACAATTTATTTTCTTCTCTGGATCACTGTTTGTGGCACGTCTCCTAAAGATTTTTTCATGTATTTTACAGGGGAAAATGGGTTTCTTCACAAGAATATTTTGAATCTAATACCAACCATCCTTTGCCACTCTTCCTAGAGACATATCCCCTTTGCCTAGTAAACGTTGGTTGAAGATACTGCCATTAATAATTGTCTCTGGGACTTTTCTGGTGGTTCAATGGTTAAGAATCCACCCGCTAATGCAGGGGACATGGGTTCAAGCCCTGGTCTGGGAAGATCCCGCATGCCACGGAGCAACTAAACCTGTGTGCCACAACTACTGACCCTGCACTCTAAAGCCCATGAGCCACAACTACTGAGCCCGCGTGCTGCAACTACTGAAGCCCGCGCACCTAGAGCCTGTGCTCCACAACAAGAGAAGCCACTGCAATGATAAGCCCGTGCACCGCATCGAAGAGTAGCCCCCGCTCACCGCAACTAGAGAGAGCTCATGGGCAGCAATGAAGACCCAATGCAGCCAATTAATTAATTAATTAATTATTTTAAAAATTGTCTCTTCCTATGTTAATCACTCAAACTCTTTCAAAGTTATTCATGTACAGCCAATCAACTGAGACTAAAACCCTATTTTTTAGAAATTATTTGGGCATCTTCAGAGCAATGAGTAATTCCTGCTAAAGGAGTATTTACTGGGAAAATAATCCTTCCAAATTTCACTGGATTTGTGTAGCATGAAGTCAGAGGCATTCCATTTCTCAAAAGAACCCTTCCCCACCCTACTCCTTCAAAATACATTTATGTTATAACTTATATGTATTTACTAATTGTACAAATCCTTTGTTTTACTGACATCAATTTTAATCTTTTATAAATTGATTTTTGTGTCTATAGCAAATGAGTTTTTTTTTTTTTTAAGAAGATGTTGGGGATAGGAGTTTATTAATTAATTTATTTTTGGCTGCGTTGGGTCTTCATTTCTGTGAGTGGGCTTTCTCTAGTTGTGGCAAGTGGGGGCCCCTCTTCATTGCAGTGTGCAGGCCTCTCACTGTCACAGCCTCTCTTGTTGTGGAGCACAGGCTCCAGACGCTCAGGCTCAACGGGCCTAGTTGCTCCGCGGAATATGGGATCTTCCCAAACCAGGGCTCAAACCCGTGTTCCCTGCATTGGCAGGCAGACTCTCAACCACTGCACCACCAGGGAAGCCCAGCAAATGAGTTTTGATTTAACACAGCTTGATGTGCAACCATTAACCAGAAAACATTTGGATGATGTCAGGGATCATCAGTACTAACAAATTTCCTTCTCTTATGTCAATTTACACTTCCACAATTTATGAAAACACCTCTTTCTCCACACTCTTGCCAATACAGACCTTTCTATTTTTTCTGCTGCAACATCCTGCCATTACCCAGGGACGTCTACATTCTCTTCTTCTCTATCTCTGTTATATACATTATATTTAAATACTTTCTTATCATAAAAGATCTCAAACAATGCTTATGCATGTGAATAAAATGTAAATCTTTTCCTTGCCTTTCTCAAGGGTAATTATTCTCAATAGTTTGGTTAGCACGTGTTTTATAAAACCATTTTTCAAACATGTTTTGTGTGTATGTATGTGATTTTTTTACATACACATGTCAAACTATATGCATTGTTCTGTCTTCATTTTTTCTTCACTTAAAAATATTGAAACAGTATAAGTTTATTTTTACTAGTGGATGTATGTTTTTTATCTTGTTTCTTTCTAGTGAACATTTAGGTTGTTTCAATTTTTTCTTTATTATAATAGTCGAATGAATACCCATTTGGTAGTGCTAGGTAGAAAACTATGAATACACTTGATCCTTGGACAACATGGGTTTCAACGCTGTGGGTCCACTTATAATCAGACTTTTTTCAATAGTAAATACTACAGTCCTACATGGTGTTGAATCTGAGAGAGTGGAGGAATCACACACAGGTGCAGAGGGCTCACTCTAATTTATACGTGTACTTTCAACTGCTCAGAGGGTCAGCACCCCAACCTGCATGTTGTTCAAGGGTCAATTGTACATCTAATTTTATTAGGTATTACCAAATTTATTAACACTTGCTTATTAATAGTGTTGATCACTTTTCCGATGTCCTTAATTATTTTTAACTTGTTTTATCTGTCAGTTTCAGAAAGAGGGATGTAAAAAATTTTGCATTTTGTGGATCTGTCACTTTCTCCATTGTGTTAATTTTCCTTCATACATTTCAAGATCATAGTTTCAGTGATACACATTTTTGATTATTATGTCTTCTTTATGGGTTATTCTTTTATCATGATTTTATGTTCTTCTTTATTTCTATTAACAATTTTTCTTAAATTCTATTTTTTCTAACATTGGTATTATTAGACCAGCTTTTTGTTTTCTTTTGGTTATTATTTGCTTGGAGTACTCTTCTTTCTTCTCTATGAACTCCTAATGAACTATCATAATTGATAGTCTTTTTATTTGTATTTACATAATTTTATTTAATTTATCTACTTTTTAATAATTAAGAACACTCATGAATATGCTGTATATAGGTGTTTTATATATATATCTCTTTAATGTTTCAAATAGAGTATATACATTTTAGGGTTAGATTCATCATCCTTCATTATCAAATAGTCTTTGTGATACTTTTGTACATTTTTGACTGACTTCTTGTCATATTTGATTAGTTCACCACTGATTTTAACCTAATAGCTTGACAAATGATGAGCTCACTTCAGGAGTAGAAGTGCCAGCTCTACCATCTAAGTTTGGGTTACTTGTGTTTTGTTTATTAGTTTTAGCCTCTTGTTTCTTGGCAGAAATATTTAAAGGTCTTTGACCATTTTTGTGGGGATTAGCCTAGCTCAAAAGCATTATAGAATAGACAAATCCACTTGACATCATAAATCAAAATATAAAAGAACAAACGAGTTAGGTCACCACTGTCAACCTCTTTGGACTGAGGAAATCTCGTTCTTCCCTTAGTATATTTTACCTATTATGTGCGATAGATAATCATTTGACATGCAGAAATGAGGGTTCTGATGTCCATTTGTATATTAACTATTTAGTAAAAGTTAATTTCTTTATTTGTTTTAAATACAAATTACATTTCAAAGAATGTGTGATATTTTTTCCACCTCACAAACCAATCAGCTAGTGTAGTTATTCTCAGTGTGGTCTGTGGACCTCTGGAGGCACCAGAGACCCTCTTTCTAGAGGTCCATGTGATCAAAATTGTTGTCATAATAATACTAAGAAATTACTTACTTTTTTTTTTTTTTACTCTGTTGACATTTATACAGATGATGCAAATGCCATGGCAGGACAAACTGCTAAAGTCTTAACAGGAATCACAGTAGTAGCAATAAACCATACTGGTAGACATTTCTTCTTGACATACATGTACAGGAAAGGGGGAAAAAAAGCCTCGGATGGAGTGGTAAAAATTATTAATTTTATTCTATCTCAATTTTTTAAATTAATTAATTAATTAATTTGGTTGCATCGGGGCTTAGTTGTGGCAGTTGGACTCCTTAGTTGTGGCATGCATGTGGGATCTAGTTCCCAGACCCGGGATTGAACACAGGCCCTCTGCATTGGGAGCGTGCGATCTTAACCAGTGCACCACCAAGGAAGTCCCCTCAGTCTCAATTTTTGAGTACCAGTCTTTTTAATATTGTGTGGGACAAAATATGCACAAAGCAGTTCTGCCGTATACAAAAGGTGATGGCTGTCTCATTGTGCAATTGTTGAGCACTGAACTCTCCCCTTTTTTTCAAAATGAAATACTGTTTTTGCTTGAAAGAAACTATGGTTATTCAGACTTGAGTGTTCGGCAGACGTTTTCTCAAAAAAGAATGAAGTGAGCCTGTCACTTCAAGGCAAACAACTGACAGTATTTGTGGCCAATGACAAAAACTGAGCTTTCAAGTTAAAATCAGAATTTTGAAAACATGTATCCACTACCATAAACTTGACAGCTTCTCAGTACTTAAAGACAGGGCTGGCTACATAATTTGAAGACTTCAATGCAAAGTGAAAATATAAGGCTCCTTGTTCAAAAAGCAGGAAAAAACTGCCATTAAAGGTACTAAAATAGAAAGCATTTTCTTTTTTTATTTGCTACTTAATGTTGTTCTAAGTAAAGAAAATTAAAATTTTAAGTTACGAGCATGAATTTCACTGTTTATATTATGCAATGCCAGTTTTATATACAAATATAAGAACATTTGATTTATATGCAACTCACAAAAATTGCACAATATGTATTTCCATCGTTCATACATGCATTTTTGTTGTTTTTACCAGAAGGGTGAAAATAATGTACAACCCTAAGCAACTGTTTTTATTTCATTTCTTGACATTTGTACATTCTCTCAACACCATCTTCAGTTTATTTATGACTAAGGAAGGACTAAAAAGAAAAGGAACTATGGGTTGCCCTATCTTTCGTTTCTTATGGTCATGATTTTCAGTGAAAATGGTTGGATATTACAGGGAAGGAACACTAATAAGAAAGGATATGATAGAGTTCCTACATGATTTGTCTTTCTTAGAATGTACTGCCTTCTTTCTGCATTTGAAGCAAATTCTGATTTGACTGAAAGATGTGGTTTCTCAGGGCTGTTAGCATCCCCACTCACTCGGGCATAAGCTTAGCGGCTTACCTTTACTTTGAATCTCACAGAGCTCCTACACATTGTGGGTGCATCAAAACTTTGTGCTCATAGGACACTGTGAACACTATGTACAAAAGAGGGCCCAAAGGGCTTCCCTGGTGGCGCAGTGGTTGGGAGTCCGCCTGCCGATGCAGGGGACGCGGGTTCGTGCCCCGGTCCCGGAGGATCCCGCATGCCGCGGAGCGGCTGGGCCCGCGAGCCATGGCCGCGGAGCCTGTGTGTCCGGAGCCTGTGCTCCGCAACGGGAGAGGCCACAGCAGTGAGAGGCCCGCGTACAGCAAAAAAAAAAAAAAAAAAAAAAGAGGGCCCAAGGAATTTCGGACATGCTACCTTTCTCTCGTATCTCTTTTGCTTGATTGTCCCATTGACTTCACTTACAAAACACAAGGTCAAAAATGAAGTTATTAAAAATTTGAAGACGGCAACAGCAGAGCATTAAACCAAGCACTGTAACATTTTGTGTGTGTGGTCCTCTACAACTGCACAGTGTCCATTCCCATAAATGAATGGACTTTTCCATTCTATTCTTAGATTATTTTTCATAAAGTATTCTCCCAGTATCGTAGATATTAGAGCAAGATTGGTGAACAAGGTAGTATAAATTTATATAATCTTTTTTGAAAGCAATATGTCAAAAAATATAAAGAGAAAAAAGTCCATATTCTTAAACCCAGGATTCTAATCAGTGGAAATGTATCATAAAGAATTATTCAAACAAAATTTAAAAAGCTATATTCACAAATTGTTTATTATTGTATTAAATATCCAGTATTAGTGGAATAAGGAATAAATCATTGTCCAACAAAGTGATTAAATATACAATCATAAAAATAGTAAAAAGCATTTGCAAAAACATGGTTACATGTTCAAGTCAAAATGATAATAAAAACAAGCAGACATTGGGATTAAAGCTGCATAAAATTATGAATGCTTTTGGATAAATATCATTGGGGAATACACACAAAAACATAGAAAATTTATACCAGAGTAATAGGATTATATTTGATTTGTTTTCATTTTGCTGAACATTTTTTAATATTGCTTTTTCTTGGTAAAAACAAACACATAAACAAAATACCCAAGAGGCTTTCTGAGGCAACTATAGTATAATGCATTGCACTTGGAATTGAAATTCAGGTTGGAAACTTAGCTCTCTCACTTGTACATATGTGACTGTAGACAAATAACTTAATTTTGTGAACCTTAGTTTCATCAAAAGTTAAATATAAATTCTACTTGTCCTACAGAGTTATAAAATTAACTAAGATTATGTGTGTAAAAGTGTCCCTTAAAGTCCCTAAAACATAGTTGATATTCAGTACATTTTAATTGAATCTGAAATCAGGGAGAGTTTTCTTTTTTTCATTCTAATGTATTTAAAGTGCTAATAAACTCTGCCAAAAGGCTTAACATACTGGCCTAGACAAGGTTATACACTTTGGGAATTTTACTTGATAAGTGAACTTATTACTTTCAACACATTTTGATTGTGTGTGGTTGAATGATTTAAGTAGGAGAGCCATTTTTATCTCCGAAGGCCATTTATTGTCCTGCCCACAGTGATCAAAAGGAGTCAATGAGGTGTGGATATAGTTCAGGCAAAATGCTTGGCTGTATCAAAAAAGCGACTAATCTGTAATGATCTCCTATAAGTAGACTTACGAATTCAAATTCTTTAAATGTTTTTTGTTGTACAAATAGTTGCAAAGGATTATAAATTCTTTGGTGTTATTTGATTGCAGGATTCTATGGAAACATCTACAGACCACCTACTGGCATAGTGGAAATAGCACAGGAATGGAATTTGGGAGAACTCTGTTCTTGTAAATTCAGCTTCATCCCTCCCCTCTCCATCTGTAAATGTAGGGGTTGCATTACAAATTATTTCAGGTCTTTTTCATTTTTCAAATTTTGTGATCTTATGATTTTATCTATCTATCCATCTCTCTCTCTCTCTCTCTCTATCTAGTGGCCATTATGCATTTCTTGACAATAGAGCACACATTTAATAACAGGTGGTTATATGTTATTCATCAGCCAACTGTGTGTCCACAAATACCTGAAGTACACCCTGTTAAAAGGGCTGCATAATTCCCTAAATATGGTTGTTTTGCAGCTGAATTCCCTTCTTGTATATTTAATGACGGAGAAAATATCTACCTTATTATTATAGAAAAGCCTATAATATTACAGTGTAGTTAGCAAACCAACTTTTTTGGGGGGAAGCGGGGCTGATACTTATCGAGGATTTATTAAATTCCAGGCTCTTGTTAAAGCACTTACCATACATTATTGCATTTAAAACTCAAAGCAATATCCTAGGTAAATACCATTTAATACGTAAGGAGTCTGATACTCAGAAAGCATTTAAAACTTTCCCTAAGGCCACACAATTAAATAGCAAAATTGGAGTGAAAACCCAGCTCCACCTGTGTCAAAGCCTGAGCGTTTTTGTAGTATGCCCTACTGCCTTTTGGGAGCAACTGGCTAATGAACATTTCCCCAGATACTTCTCTTGTTTACAATTGCACATCTATAGATATTCATAGGTGGCCTTTTACAAATGGAAATAAAAGTTTCTATTCTGGGCTTCAGGATCCTTCCTTTGCCAAGTGAAGAGAATGAAAGCAGAGAGGGAAGGAAGCTTTATGTCAATTTTTCAAAAGGCACCAGAATTGGGAGCAGCTACACTAAAATGAAAAATTGGAGCAAAGCAGAATAAGCAGAGAAAAGACAACAAAGATGTGATTGAGAAAGTATGCTTATTGAATTATTAGACAGCATGAGGCAGTAAGAAAAAAAGATGTTTCCACTAATGATGACTGATAGTTGGCAAAGATATTTTTGAAACAAGATAACCCATTCTCTACAAGTCAAGTGACAGGACCAAATCCAAATTTTAACAGGAAAAATGTGGCTATGATAGAGTGCACTAGTATGAACATCACAGGCATAGCTCCGTCAATTGATGTTGCCTATGACTAAAGCAAAATATTACTAAAGTTGCACGTTCATCACTTTCTAAATTAGATGTCAGAGATCTTAAAACACTCCAGAAGGAAAAAAATCCCATCTTTTATATTATGAAAGAGATAAAGCACGCAGCAGGAAGTGTAATTCTCTTGAGGATTCTTCCCAAAGGATTTGATAGAGCATAGCACTTCATGTGTGGTTTTAAATAAATATCCTTCACAGAAATCTTAGCTTTTGATTCCAATTAAAACCATAATTCCTGATAAATACATGTAAGGACAAAATAGATTGGAATACAGGGCACTGTCATGAACCTGAAGCTCAATTGCAGAGCAGATGGCAGCTGGCAGTCTGTAAGGAAGCCAGACACTTCCATGATACAGATCACTGAGACATAGGATTGTGAAGGTGAGACCATGGCCATGGATTTGGTTCCTGTGTAGACCAGTGTTTTGGGGGCCATAGACTATACACTTGACTCCATTCATCTCCTCTAGTTCCCAGCATTGGATCTTCTCTTCCTGATCACAGGGACAGGTAGCCAGGGTTTTTATCGCCTCCTCTTAGGAGACCAGTACGTCTGATTTCTCTACTTAAAGACAATTGAGACTTGACCATAATTTTGTTTTAACCATACTTGGTTGAGTCTTATTCTCTTTTTCCCATACATTGCCTTATCACTTGGGAATTTTTTTTTTTTATTATTTGATATTGATTAAAAAGAAATGGGAGGTGTTCTAGTTATCTATTTCTGAGTAACAAATTACTCTCAAACTGAAGTGGCTTGAAGCAACAAACATTCTTTATGTCATAGATTGTGTGAGTCAGTAATCCCGAGTAGCTTACCTGGGTGGTCCCAGTTCATGGTCTTGGACAAGGTTGTAATCAAGGTGTTGGCCAGGTCTGCAGTCATTTCGAAGCTCAAATGCAGGAAGATCCACTTTCGAGCTCACTTTTGTGGCTGTTGGAAGGTCTCAGATCCACTTCTAAGCTCACTTATGACATTGCAACTGGCTTCACCAAGAGCAAGCAATATAAAAGAGCAAAATAAAAATAGCCCTGGAGGGTGAAAGGTTGAAGTAAACATTTTACCCTCTAAAAAGATGATACATTTACTTCCAAAAGATAATCCCAAATCTCATGCCTACTGTGTGTAGTCATAGGTCAGGAGTGTCAGAATATGAATAACATGATTGTTAATACCTCATCAAAACCTGCAAGCAACTTGTATGTTTTAGTTGAGCCTGAAAAATGGGGAAAAAAATACCCACTCTAAATTTAACCTAACCTCAGGTTAAAGAGTAAACCAGACACAACTGTAATTGTAGAATATTTAGAAATGAACATATAAACATAAGATATAACATATAACATGATGAATTATATTAGGAATCAACAACATGGATATGATATGACCATGAAAAAGTTGTAGCCTTAAAAACTTTTGTATAAATTTAAAAAGTAAATATATGTGAATCAAGCAGTTAAGATTCAATGTTAGAAAAAATAACCAGTCAAACTTATGGGAAAACAAAAGGATGATAATAATGATAAAAGTGTAAATTAACAAGTAAGAATAGAGCAATGGAAATATGCTGACTTTGTTAAGTTATTACAAGAGCCATTTTTCTACAAGAAGAAAAAATCTATAAAACAAACTATTAGCAAATCTAATAACAATTTATGTATGAGAATATTTATTGTAAAAGTTGGGTACTGGGGGTAAGTTGTGATACATCTACATCAAAAAATTTTCTCTAGTATTTAGAAATAATACTTTGGAAAATATCCTTTCTTATGAGAATAATAAATAGTATATATGTCAAAATAATAAAAAAATGTGCTGAAGTACATAATATAATTAATTTGATTGGAATAGGTAATATTTGATTGTTTCTCTGACTTTCTGGAATTAACCATTGAATGATAATACTATAGTTAAATATTATGTTGTCCTCTTATAGGCTTAACAAATTATGCAACTTTTGATGTCTTCCAGTACGACAGACTAGGTAAATCTTTCCAAACCACTTTTTGAGGTTAAACAAAAAGCTGGGAAAAATATAAACACTTGTTTGAAAACAATAGAGAGACAGCATGATAGTGAAAAATAATCAGGCTAGGATATATTGGAAGACTGAGGCCTGGAAATTAAGACTGGCATTTGAGATATATTTCACCTGGGAGCAGATGTAAAATCTATAGGGCAGCCAAAAGCGTGAGAGAATGGATGGCCCATTTGACAGCCTCATAGTGCTGGGGTTCCTTTACATTGAGTCAGAACCTGGAAGAGTTGCATTGAAAAGTAAGAGTGAGACAGAAGACCTATAAAGAAAAAGCCAGCAGAATTAAAGGAAGAAATACACAATTTGACAATCATTTAAACACTTCTCTCTCAAAAACTGGTGGGAAAGCTGGACAAAAATATCATTAAGGGCTTCCCTGGTGATGCAGTGGTTGAGAGTCCGCCTGCTGATGCAGAGGACACTGGTTC
Source organism: Mesoplodon mirus (assembly GCF_964341445.2). Classification (NCBI taxonomy): domain Eukaryota; kingdom Metazoa; phylum Chordata; class Mammalia; order Artiodactyla; family Ziphiidae; genus Mesoplodon; species Mesoplodon mirus. The sequence continues at coordinate 51,853,729 of NC_138982.1, forward strand.
GTGCCCCGGTCCAGGAAGATACCACATGCCGCGGAGCGGCTGGGCCCATGAGCTATGGCCACTGAGTCTGCACGTCCAGAGCCTGTGCTCCGCAACGGGAGAGGCCACAACAGTGAGAGGCCCGCGTACCGCAAAAAAAAAAAAAAAAAAAAAAAAAAAAAAAAATATATATATATATATATATATATATATATATATAATCATTAAAACCTTAGATGATTTGAACAGCACTATCAACCATCCTGAATTAATTGATATATGTAGTACACAGCACCCAACAAACCCTAGGATACACTTTTTTTCAAGAATACATGGTACAATCACTAAGATAGATCATGTGCTGGGCTATCAAACAAGCCTCAATAAATAGAAATGAATTGAAATCATACAGCATAACTTCTCTGACTACAATGGAATTAAATTAGAAATGCATAACAAAAAATTTAGGAAACCTCAAGTATTTGGAACTAAAACAATATAATAATCTATGGGTCAAGGAAAAAATCACAAAGGAATATAGAAGATACTTCAAATTGAAATCATAATAACAGATCTTATAGCCATTGCAAGGATAATGTGTAAATATTTTGAGCAGCTTTCTGCTATCAAATTTGAGAACTTAGATGACATGGGACAAATTCCTTGAAAGATATAAACTATCTAAGCTTACTCAGGAAGAAACAGATAACCTGAATAGCTCTTTATCTGTTAAAGAAAACCTTTAATAGAATATTTAAGTGGTTGATCCACAGCCTTTACTCTATATTTGCCTTTACTAGTGGTATTCTTTTCCTTTCTTGTAAATCTTATTTCTTGTTGTAGCCTTTTCTTTACCACTTAGATAAGACCCTTTAACATTTCTTACAGGGTCAGTTTAGGACATTTTCTTGTCTGAGAAATTCTTTATCTCTCCTTCAATTCTGAATGATAACCTTGCTGGGTAGAGTATCCTAGGTTGCAGGCTTTTCCCTTTTAGCACTTTAAATGCATCACGGCCACTCCCTTCTGGCCTGCAGAATTTCTGTAGAAAAATCAGTTGATGGCCTCAGGGGGGTTCATTTATATGTGACTCTTTATTTTTCTCTTGCTGACTTTAAAATTCTCTCTTTAACTTTTGTAATTTTAGTTATGTCTTGGTGTGGGTCTCTTTGGGTTCATCTTGTTTCAGACTTTTTTTTTTTTTTTTTGCTTCCTCTACCTGGAAATCTGATTCCTTCTTCAGCTTTGTGAAGTTTTCAGCCATAATTTCATTGAATACATTTTCTACCCTTTTCTTTCTCTCTTCTCCTTTTGGGATACCCTGTATTGTGAATATTAGTATGCTTGATGTTGTCCTAGAGGTCCCTTAAATTATCCTCATTAAAAGAATTGTTTTTATTTTTGCTGTTCTATTAATAATTGGGTGATTTCCATTATTCTATCTTCCAGATCACTTATGTGTTATTCTGTATCACTCAGTCTGCTGTTAATTTTTCTAGTGTGTTTGTCATTTGTTATTGTATTTTTCAGCTCTGACAGGTTCTTTTTTATATTTTCTAGTTCCTCATTAAAATTTCCACTCTGTTCATCTATTCTTTTCCCAAGTTCAGTTAACATTCTTATTAATAATGCTTTGAACTCTTTTTATGGTAAATTATTTATATCTGTTTCATTAGGGGATTTTTTTCAGGTTTTTTTCCCTTGTTCTTTCATTTGAAACAAATACCTGTCTTCTTATTTTGTTTAACTTTCTCTGTTGCTATGAAGTTTGGTAAATCATTTACCTATCCTGATCTTGAATGGGTGTCCCTGTGTGGGAATGCTCCTATACAGTCTGCATGTGCCCAGCAGCTTTGGTGGGAGAGTGGTATCTGAAGTGAGCATGGGCCACATCTTCCCCCAGGGTGTGCTGGCAACCACTGCCTCGGTGGAGGGTGTGACTGGAGATGAGGGGGCTAGAGCCACAGCCAGGTATGAGTGCTTCTCCTGTGTTCAAGGGCCATCACTGCCCTCTTGGGGGCAGGGTCTGGACCCAAGGTGCTGAAACAGAAGCCCTGAGGGTTGGGTCCGAGCTGGTTCCATTTTCTCTAAGCGTTCACTCTCCTGCCTGGAAAGATACCTCCACAGTAGTGGAGAGCAGTGATTTGCCACACTAGAAGGCTAGAGGTGAAATATGACAGAATTTAAACAGGCAGATATAAACGTAGCACCTATGTTTAAAAAAATAGTTGGAAAAATCAAAGCAAGAGAGGCTGGAGTTGGCGACAGGTGAGGGCTGTGGTGCACGCTGGGATAGTCCCAGCGAGCCAGTCAGAGCCCCAGGCTGTTTCTGATCCACTGCTCTCTCCCAGTGCAGAGACTGGGTGTCCGAGCTGACTCTGCTTCCTCCAAGTGCATGCACCTTCCCTAGCAATGGCAGGACTTTACCCCTGTAGGGAGCAGGACTGGAGCAGGGGAGGCTGGAGCAGGCACCCGAGGTGCCCTGAGCTGTTCACTCAGCTGTCCTGGCACACCGTCCAGTCAGAGCCCCAGGCTACTCTCCAGCCACCACCTCCACCCACCCTGGCAATGGCTTCCCTGGTCCTATTCAGATGCAGGGCTGGGTCAGAGCCAGCTCCATCCCTCTCAAGCATGCACTTTCCTAGTCAAGGGCAGCCTTTGCCCTAATGCAGAGTTGGGCTGGATCAAGAGGGGCTGGAGCAGGCTCGCTTTGGGGGTCGGGGTGTGCGCTGCGGTCATTGCAGGAAACTGGAGCCCCAAGCCATTTTCAATCTGCTTCCTCCTCTTTGTTCCCAGAAGTAAGCGTGTGTGTGTGTGTGTGTGTGTATGTGCGCACGTGCGTGCACACATGCTTTTCACAAATGGAGTCTGGGTTTCGTATAGCCCCAGGTAAGTCTCACTTGTCTTCAAACCAGCTGAAGGGACTCATCATCCTGATGTTGGATCCCAGGGATGGGATCCCAATATGCGACTCAAACCCCTCACTCCACGGGGAGAATCTTGGAGCGCTTATAATCCCTCTCCTCTTGTGTGTCCCCTGCTAGGGGTGCAGGTCCTCACCTGATATTTCTTTTCCCTTCTTAGCCAACTCCGTGATCTATCTTTACAGCCTTTGTTGTCGAAGAGCCTTTCTGCCCATTTTCAGTTTGTTTTCTGCAAGCGTTTCTCACATGTAGATGTATTTTTGATGTGTTGTCGGGGAGTTGAGCTCTGCCATCTTGATTTTCACAGCTTAGTGGTGGTCTTAAGACTCAGCTCACATTCACAGCGGGGCATCCTGGTTTTGGGTTCTGGAGGAAACAGAGCAGATCCTATTCTCTGATTAGTGTGAACTTTTTATTAGGGATATACATTTTATTGACTTGAAATTCTTTTAACTTGAAAGTAATATCCAGGGCCCACAGAAGTAAGACTTTTTCAATTTGCTTACAGTAAATACTTCTACATCAAAAGTGCTTTCTCTGGCTTTTGATGGTGTAACGATCACTGTGAATGTGCACTTTTACACTGTGATACTTAAGAGGAGGAGAATTTATCTCATCCTTATTCATTTTAGAAATCCTAAACACCCAAACAAAATGCCTTTAACCCTTGACCAAAGAGAACCAGAGTTAAAAATGAAAAAAAAAAAAAAAAAGGATATAATGGCCATTGCACTCTCTTTCCTTCTCTACTGGGTTTGAAGCCCTTTCTCTGTACTTTCTCTTCCCCTTCAGAGATTCATACTCTTTAATTGCCAGGGACTTCTCTCAGATGGCTTGGTTTGAAGTTTAATAAGAATCTATTATCACCAAAGCAATCACTTTGCAAATTGATAAAACATATTTTGAAATATTTTCTTATATTTGAAACTTCATTTGTATGGGATAAGGTAGGCAGAAACAGCAATGCTTTCTCTATACTTAAGAACTGAATAATATATAAAGTAAAAGAAATCTTTATGCATTAATTCTAGCTCTGAACTGACCTCTAATATTCCTAAAGAAACAGAAAATGCTCTCCTGTGGGATCCATGTAAGATCCTAATTACTTTGAACTGAGGAATTTACTATCTAGAAAAATGAGATAAATATGCATAATATGTCACAGCAAACCGCGCAATCATACCTGTTACGTCTTTTCACATACATTCTCATTCTTTAATTAACAAAAATATAAAATTCTGAAGTTTGGAAATAAATTGTATGGAATCCATTTTATAGGAATTTTGAAATTGTGCCATCTATGTAATCAGATGAAAGCTCATGTATCTTGACAACTAAGGAACATATAATACTGTTTTAGAATTTCTCTCATTCTCAGCACATCTAGCCTTTCATGCTATGCTCGTGGCATAAAATTTTTATTTTGTGATCACAAAACTCATTGCTTTAATCTCATGTTTCAAAGTATGCTTTTTGGGGAAAAAAACCCCATTCACAAGAGTACCTCTCTTTCCTCTATGTCACTCTCACTTTGACATTTCCTAAAGGTCATTGTTCAGGTTTCAAGATCGTGTTACTGATTTTTCTGCTTTTTTTTTTTTTTGCATGATCAGGGAAAGGGAATATTCTGCAAAGGTTTGCTGGGCTCCTCTGTTCCCACTGGAGACCAAATAGAAGAAAACCGATTCCTTCAGCTTCAGGAGACTAAATAGAAGAAAACCGATTCCTTCAGCTTCAGAATCTCTAGGCTAGCTTCAGATTCTTATTTAGGTATAAACACTCATGGCTTTCAGAGATCCAAAGAATCTTGAACATGAAGCACTAACAGATTATAAAATCTTTTCAGATGCTACAGTCTCTGCTGCAAAAAATCAGAATGAAAAAGTATCATCACCACCAATGTAAACTCCTCTCCCCTTCCCCCCCCCATCCCCCACAGTATGCAGTGTTCAGAACATTCAGTTTCTGATGGAGGCAAAACTCATCATCATATCAAGGCATTTGGCTGAAACTCAGTGACAATATTCTCAAGTGATGATCCCGAGTATCAAGAAAAATGAAACAAAGAGGGTCCTGGACATTTACTGGGTACCACACATGCTTTCACTTAATCTTCACAACTCCACAAGGTGAATAGACATCAAGGCCCTTGTTTTAAAGAAGGGGAATTGGATTTAGAGATGAGAAACAGTTTGCTCAAATATACAGAAAGATCAATCTGATTGGTTTTTGTTTCACACCTGGTCATCAGCTGCAGAATCCTAAAACGTTTCTGGACCAATTCTGTTTGGGTTTTATTTTCCAAAGAGCCTCCATCATGTTACCAGTTTTTAAAAGATTACAGTTGTTGTTCTCATTAAAGTCATTTAAAACTCAGCCTAGTGCTCTCTTCCTCCCCCTGGAGAGCTTTGACAACAGAAGCAGGATCTGACTCCAAGTAACTAAAGCAGGTCGGGGCTATATCCCTTCAGCAGGTGAATGTTGTCAGTAACATCAGCATCGGGGACCAATTTGTCCACTGCTTGTTTCAGCCATTCAGGGGCATTCAGCTTAATCCATAAGCAGTGGACAAAAGGATCATTCAGTTTAATAGGATCTGTAGACTGTGCATTCTTTAAGGAACAGCAAATATTGTTTGGAGTCTAATGTGAAGGGAAACAGAAGAAAGACTGCTGAAAAATGGAAATGCAATAATTTGTCTCCTTTCTGAAATGTTGAGAGAGTAATGAGACTGTGCCTATAACATAGTTATACTCCTTAGAAGAAAGGGGCTATATATTCCCAAACCTTCTTTTCCTGCTTAGTCACTGCTTTCATTGCTGGAAATAGCACAGATTTAAGCCTAAAAGTCTAGCCCTGAGTCCTGGCTCTGTCTATAATTACTTGTGAGACTTTGCGCAAATTATTTAACCTTTCTCAGTTTTTGTTTCTATATCTTTGAAATTAATATTTTAATATTGATCCAGTAGGGTAATTTTGAGAATTAAAGAGCAAAAGCACGTGAAAATGAGTGGTAAGCCCTAAAAGTATACAAAGAGTTGTTATTTTATACTCACGTATCACTAGAAATTTAATATCATAGTCACATAACAATATACCAGTGGTTCCCAAAGTGTGCTCCATGGAAACCTAATGCCACAGATATTCTCTGAAAAGTGGGCTTTAAGTCTTTTGGGGCACATTTATTTATTCCAAAATAGTCACTGAGCCTTGCTAGATGCTCTTCTTGGTCAATAATGACATACGGCTCATAATTTTCTGTTTTGTGAGGCTCACGGTCCTAAAACATGACTCTTTGTATTCAACTCCAATTGCAAAAGTATATATGTTGCCTTTCCTGAATGTCTCCTGGATTAACTTCCATCTGGTTTATTCTTTTCCTTCTTCTCTCTTGAACCTCAGCCTACACCATGGCACCTTTCTCCTCTAGGTGTACACATACAGTACAAGGAATAATAATGGTTATGAAACAATTTGGTTTTTTCCTAGTCTTGGAAAAAGAAGTAAAAAGAGCAACTAAAGCTGTAGTCTATTGATTTGTTTTTTATCCAAACAGCTCAGTTTATTGCTGGATTCTTTTTTTTTTATAGCATCTTCAATAATTTTCTCTAACGTTGCTCATAAGAGACTTTTCTAAATTCCCTTATTTTCCCAAATCCCTTCAATCTAAGGTCTTTATTTACATCATGAGCCTGAAACTTATATATCTTCTAGGTAAAGATCTTTTTTCTCTTTTGAAAAATATATGCCTCCCTCTGAAACTAACTTGACAAGTTTTCAGAGGTGGAAGACAAAGCTCAAAGGCTAGAAAAGATGATTTTTGTTTTTGTACTGAAAACTCAATACTCTGGCTTGAACTTACTGTGGACAAGCCACATGTTTGCTGTTCTAAAGGTGAACTACATGGCTCTGGCTTCTATGCACAATGCCATGTCCAACATCCCACAAACAGGTTCCATTTGGAGTGACTGATTGAAGTAAAACATGTTCCAATCTTAGTCATAGAATTTTAGAGCTGCAGATCCACTTGGCCTATTACAATGGATGCTAAGAAAGAGATTGCATTTTTTTAAACACTTTATTGGAGCATAATTGCTTACAATGGTGTGTTAGTTTCTGGTTTATAGCAAAGTGAATCAGCTATACATATACACATATCCCCATATCTCCTCCCTCTTGTGTCTCCCTCCCACCCCTCTAGGTGGTCACAAAGCACCGAGCTGACCTCCCTGTGCTATGTGGCTGCTTCCCACTAGCTAAGGAGATTGCATTTTAAAAATGCCTTTCCTTTGAGGTCTACTGAAGTTTTAGAGAAAGTGTTTGCTGTGAGCTGTTATTAGGAAGCTGAGAAATAGGCGTCAGGAGGGCCTAAGTTCAGCTAATATAGGATCCGTACTAGGCAGGCCTTATAGTGATTCCCTAATTCATTTATCTATTTACTTGATTCAATCATTTATTTATTTTTTTAAAACACTAGGGGAGATAGTCATCACCTAGGTCCAGGAAAGCCTATTTGCTGAACACTTGGTGTTTTCAGCCCCATTCCTGCTCCGAGGGCAGAATCAGGCACAGCACTCTTTCCCCAGAGGCCTCCTGTGAATTCTTAGCACATGTTCCTGCAGCCACTCCACTCAGTCAGACTTAGCATGTGAAAAAAGCCAACAGGTCATCCCTGACCTAGGGGTAATGGTAATGATATCTAAGTTATTGAGCCTCCATGCCAATCATTTCATGTGGTTTATCGCAATTAATCCTCACAACAACCTCATAAAGTGGGTAGAATTATTACTCCTTTCTTACAAAAACTGGGGTCTGAGTCTCAAAGAGGTTAAGTACCTTGCCCAGAGTCATGTTAGTTTAGCTGGGGCTGAACCCAGGAAGTTTGAGTCTAGAACCAATAGTCTGGAAGATGATGCTGAGATTTTTCAGATGCAGGGATATCAACAGAGAAACCCACTTATAGGTGGCATTAGTGAAAACGGAGTTGACAACCATTTTGAATTCCATTTCCAACTCTGACATTCAAACCCCGCATGGTTCTGAAAAATTACAACAAGATAAATTACCTCTATCACAGGATTTGAAGGAAGAGCAAAATGAGACGAATCAGATAGCACATATGGGAGAGTTATTAGAGTGAGTGACCTATAACAGGCACCAATAAGTACTGGGTTTCTCTTTTTTTCCCCCTGAAGCATATAGGGCAAAAACGGGGGATTCTTATCTTTCATTTGTCTTCTAACTCTCAGTTTAGAAAAAAAGAAGATCTTTTCTTCTTTTGGACATTTTTTGGGATAGAGCTCTTATGTCCCATTGGAATCATTGAGATAATGAGAGAGAGCCTGCCCTGTAGAAGATGACATTAAGGCTTGTCATCTCCATAAAAATGCCACAATCACCATGATGGAATTTTTTCCCTTTTGCTTAAAATAATTGATACCTGTAAGATATAGATTCTTCTGGGTTGAGTAGTAGTTGATGCTGTCGTCTACCATTTACATTTTAGCATAAATCGAAACTTTGTGAGATGGATTTATAAGGGTCAGAATCAGAATGCATTGGTTTATGAGACCTTGTATGGTATCAATATGGAAGAAAAGAAGAGAAAATGTAGGTGGTAGAGGGACAAGACAAATGTTACCCACTTCAGCTCATGCCCAGGGTTGACCCTGCATCCATAGTTGCCCAGTCTGAGGATGCGGTGAATGATTTCAAGGTATACATGTGTGGGGAAGTAACAGTATGGGTGCAAGGATATGAATGGTGTGCTATTTGATGGTTGAAGGGAAAGAAAGAGTAAGATCAGTCTAGTTTTACTTAAATCAAATACGCTTTAAAATGATGTCTCACTTTGAGACTGACATCATTTTGAAAGACTGGCTTCCTACTGCTAAACTTCTGGAATATCCTTGGGGTATACCCATGGGAAATTACTTCATACTGATAGTCATCCCTGTATCCCGTCAAGACCAATAAATGACCCAGTGGTTTAGGAGTTCATGTAGTGAGTGATTTCAAACCTAGTAAATATGAAAGATTGTTCAGAAAAGAAACAGAATTCACCACTAAACATATCATCATTAGTCATAAGTCTTGCTTGAGTGTTGAAATACTCTCAATGAGAGATATTCCCTGCTAAAGGAAGAGTGGGTAGATGAGACTTAAAAACAAGATAGCATGGGTTCAAATGCAAGTTTTATCATTTCAAATCAGTGTGAAGCCTATATTATTTAACTCCTTTAAATTTTCATTTGTAAAACAGGGATATCAATACTTAGCTTTTTGATTGTTGAGAAGGCTAAATTAAATGTATGTGAATGTGTTTGGTATACTAAGATGGTATGATTTGGCCTTTTTAGCAAAATGGCACTTGAAATTTTCTGGTTTGTTCTAGGGGCATCTGGTATAGGAGTATATAAGCCATTTCTATGATCTCTTCACGGCCCTGGGGCTCCCTGAGAAAAAGGGCTTTGCCGGGCAGCTGAGTTCAGAAAGCATATGGTTGGCCCTAGTTCTATCTTGAAGTGGTATTTTCACAGAGCATCATGAAGCTTAAGCTGGACATATATACACCTTCTCATTATCATTGGGACTACCTCTTGTCAATGGGAAGCTCAGCAGTTCTCCTCCCAATTCTCTTTCTAGTAGGAGAGGCTGCATTATACAAGGAAAACACTGAATTAGGAGTCAGGAGATCTGAGTTTGCAAATCATAAAGTCTTCTCTGGGCCTCTAATTTCATATTTATAAAATGAGGGATAGAGAGAAATGGTGACAGAATGTTCTCCAATCTACTTTTTAGCTCTCTTTTTCTATTATTAAATCTTGATTCTACGTGACTGTCCTAACTCCCTTTCTGCTATCATTCTTCATATCTCTATAAAATTGGACAATTTTTCTTCCTTTCTTGTTTTGCTTTTTAAGACCTTGAATTCCTTTAGAGAAAAGACACTGTGTAAATGTGAAATAGAATGCTATGCTATTTATTTCTAAGCCAATCTTGTTCTAAAATATTATACTGTGGCTAAGACTATGTAGAGATTCTCTTGGTATGTTTCCTATGTGACGATGTATGAAAATTCAAGTATTTATTTCAGTTATGTATTTAAGTAAAAAAAAATGTTGTCCTAAATGCATCCCTTAATAAGGATTACTAGAGTTTTAAAAATAAGGCTTTCCATGTCAATGCCAATTATCTTGCTGTTTTTTTTTTCCTTTTTTTTCTGTTAGTGATATTCAAGTTTTGCACTCTAGAGGTCAGTATAATGTTAAAAATGGAAGATTTTTTTCATGATAAGATCTTAAAAACAAGGCCTTTAAATCTGAATCTCGCGTAAGACTGAAAAAAAGAACTCTCCAACCACAAAAAGGCACTTGTAAAATGATGATAATCCAAAACAGAATATCCAGGGGGAATTAAGAAATGATTGAGGTTGGTGACTGAATTACATGAACAAAATCATTCCCTAAAGTTATATAATCTTGGGAACAGTGACATATGATAAGCAGAAGGTGGAAAGTAATGTACAAAAAAAGACAAAATGAAAGAAAGTCATGAAGACGCATCAGATTAAATAGGAACAAACATTTGAGGTCACAGTGAGAAAGTCACCTTTGAAATTCTAGGATGCTTACATGGTGTTTAAATGATAGTGACAGGAGAATAAAGGAAGGAAATGCTTGACTCCACATTGGGAGTATCTACACTTTACAAAAATCACTGGTCTCAAACCCCTATTCACCCTCTACATCTTATTTTTAGTCTAGAAAACCAAGGCCATAGCTATGATAGACTCTGAGTCCCTCTCATATAAAGCCCTACAGGCTAATTTATATCTGCCATCAAAATCACTTCCTCTCTCAAGTATCAGAAGAGAGGATTCCCCACTTTTTGTTCAAATCCAAATTCTGTCAGTGTTTATGGCTCCACCTTCTCCCCTTCTACTAAGACTTGCTCTATTAGGCTGTACAAAAATAGGCAGTGGACAGGTGGGTGTTGGAATCAAATGGTCTAGAATCAAACCTGGACTCTATAATAAATGCCAGGACTCTGAATAAGCCATTTAGCCTTTCTGGGTTTTTTTTCCTTGACTCTAAAGTGGAGCTGATAATATCTTTCACATAGTGTATTGGTAAGAATTGAAAGATAATGCTTGAGGATATGTGGACACAAAATATGTTTTTCTTACCTCAAATGGTAATCCCCAGTGGAGAGAATACATGCCCACCTTCTTTTAGCATCAATAACAATGGACCTTTTAAATATAATTAAACTCATTATGTTTTTCTCAATCTTCACAGGGTTTTGCTCTTTTTACTGTCCCTCAGCATTCACACACAGATGATATTTACCTCTGTTCGTGTGTTTCATCTTGTGGTGTTCTCCTGTTTCTTTGGAAAACACTTATTGAGTGATTTATGGGATGTGACAAAAAAAGTTACTGGGAAACTTTACAACTTTATTTTTGATTTAAAGTATTAGAATGGTCAACAGTAACTTTTTGTCTACTTTGAGGAGTTTTCTTTCACATTTTAAAAAGGAATTGCAATTTTTATCACTTTTTGAAATGTTTTCTGATATTGTTAAGCTTTAAAAATAAGTTTATAAAAGTATTTTGAACAACCAATTCATTTAGAAACAGTGGGATGGCAACACCTGATCTAATAATATTCACCAATTAACTTCCAGGGTTGGAAATCTGGAAGCTGGAAGGGGCACAGTCTTGTGGAGGAATCTTAAAACTGGGCACCTTTCTGACATGTGGGCACCATCACCATTCAGATTGTTTTCACAGAGGGTAGGTTCTGTTTGGTCTGCCATGGGGAGAATTTCTGCCATGGGATAGGAGAATTTCAATTTCTCCTATCCCCTGTTATTCTTTATGTCATGTTTATAGCAGGAGGGGTGGATGGGACAGAGCAGCATCTCTCCTGATGCCACCTCCCTCCATGGAGCCCCCCCACCCCGCCAAGATGTACTGGCAGCTCTGTGAGATGAAGATTTTATCCTGGTGTCCTGGCCAGCTTCCATCTGGCTAAAGGCATTTTATCTAAATATTTCCAAGGTGCCTATCTCTGCAGTATTGAAGTGCTCAATTAGATATGGCTGAAGTCTTTGTAGCGTATCAGTGTGCACTGCTGAACAGCTGCTGCATTCCAATAGAGGGTGAAGTCATCTCTATATATAGAGCATGGCAAGCTGTTTGGAACAGTGGCAGATTTAAGCAGGCAAATGCACACCTGAGCTATAAGTCAGTCACTGGTCTAGTGTGATAGAGGGTCTGGAAAAACCTTACTTCCTTAAGGGGCAAGTGGCATGGAGGCCACAGGGTTTTTTTTCAGACTTTTTAAAATAGCTTATAGCCTCTCCCAACTATTTTTTTCTGTCAATTCCACAAATAGTGAAAATCATTGTCCGCAAAGGGGATTATATTTTCTGTGATTTTCTCTTACAACTTGGGGTTTGTTTATTGATAAGAAGTTCATCACATGTTGGCCAGTATCCAGGACATTGCTGTTTATTAAATATCATTTTTGGAGTTAAGTCATTGTGCACTTATTCATTTAGTGTTTGTCTTCCCTGCTATACTGTGAGCTTCTCACTCCTGGCACATAGTACTTGAATAAACAAATAAATATTGAGTGTTATGACAATTCATAATTCCTCATGGAGTATGATGTCTTGGTCCCCACCAAAAGGCCCTAATTGTTGCTCTTTCCAAAGTGGTCTGGAAAAGATGTGGAAACACACTTCCTAAATTCTTATGTTCTCAGAGGGCTATAGCTACCAGTGTGGTGATGGATATCTGGCACTGAAATGATCCCAAGAGGTCATTTAGATCGCTCTCTCATTTGATAGAACATAGGTCGCTTTGATTTGGAAATAAGAACACGATGAATAGCTAATTGAGCAGACATGCCTGGGCACAGAAACAAGATGGCGTCATTGGAAGTTCTGAAGTTCCATCCTGGCTCAACTACTAACTACCTACACAACTCTGGGAAAGTCACAGAATGCTAATGGGCCTTAGTTTCTTCATCCAACAAATGGAGATAATAATCCCTGCCCTGCTCCCCTCACAGGGTTGTAAGGAGGATCTTCTGCAAGAATGTGTCTGAATATGCTGTGCAAACTGTGACACTCTTAGACATGGAAGGCATAATCTCATTTTTGCCATCCCTATCTAATCTGTCAGCAAGGGTCAGATAACTATGTGAGCATCCCACCTCTGGCCACCTGGAGGCAACAGCTCCATCTTATCCATTTCTCCCTTCAGTGACTGTGAAGGTGTGTCAAGTGAGCAGGCAACTGAGAGGGATACTCTGAGGAGAGGCAGCTTCCTGGCTTCTTGATATTATTGCAATCACCTGAACAGAAAGCCACTGTGACTTCCTTTCAGGTCCCTTCACTCTGCCCCTCTAGTGATTCCACCTCATGTCACAGAATTAGAAACAACTGAAAGTTAAATAGTGCCCAAAAGGGGAACACCAGAAGAGAACATTTCATTTATGGCTAATGCTCTCCTTATCCCACAGCTCTGTTATCAGCTGTTAAAGCCAGAGCATGTCTGTGGGAAGATAAATTACTTCCTGGGGATATAGGCTGTCCTTGCTATCAGAACTCATTTCCCTCAATGATGAATTTGTAAAATGAACTTTTGACTTACGTGAGGCAAGGAAGATGCAAACTCTTGTCTAGGGCTGATTTGTGGGACACACCTAGTTTTTCATTGGTTAGTCATTAATCAGAGTCAGAGTGACATAAGCACATGCTACCAGGAATGTGAATCCAGGAGCCTAGAGCAAAGAAGACCTCCTGGATGAACAACTTCCTTAAATCGGTTCTAAAATTCTGCCATGGGTCATAAAACACTATTCTCAGTATACAGAATAACCCAAAGTAGGTAAATGCCTTGCTAGTGTTAATACTTTTTTTAAGTTCCCCAAAGGCACAGATGAGAGTATGTAACACCTCTCTGTCCCTTAATTTTTCTCTTACCCCCTCTATCACTATTCAGCCTATGTTGGTCCCTCAAGTCACCTAAACTGCTGGTCTGACAGCCAGATACTCATGGGCAGGAGGGGGAGGAATTGAGCTGATTACCTATTAACTTCAACCGAAATGAAATAGATTTCCATAGTGCTTTAAAATTCATGGTTCTCTCTTCTGCAACCCCCTCCCGGGTTTCCATGCTTTCTCTATAAAAAGGCAATGTGACAAATTCCTTTGCCAAGGCTTGGATGTTGGGAACTCAGAGTTTTTATTTAATCATGGTGCTGAGTTCCTGTCTGGCCTTGAATATGCTATTTTACATTTCAAATATTCCATCTGTAAAGGCAGAATGATTATTCTTCCCCATCTTGCAGGGAGTTGGGAGATGATCGATTATTTAGTGTTTTAAAGAGCTTTAGAGACAACAAGTGCTAAATGACTAGTGTTATTAAACACTCTCTGAACTGGTTAAGGATACTGGGAAAAGTTTGAAGCTGAAACTTTGGCCAGCTGACCTGTTAGGGCATCAAATCTCCTCAGGTTTCTCTTTCTATAGCACTCACTGAGTGATGAAGTTCTGTGTATCTAGTAATAAAAGGAATCTGGGTCATTAACTCACATTGTCAAAACCACGCAGTTCTTTATTCCTTGTCCTGTTTTATTTTATGAGAACACAATTCTAAACCTTCATATTAGTAGAGAATCCATTACATAATAAACATGCCTCAAAATAAGCTATTTTATCATGAAATGTGCTATGTTTTATCTTAAAACAATAGCTGGTGATTGGGGTAAGAGGATCCTTGGCCAACGCAACCTTTTGAAAGCGAACTATAGTTATCCTGGAGATTTACGACTTCTGTGATGCTGACTGAATCTCTGAGATTTGGGGGAATTCCTCCTCAATTTTGGTACATTTTATGTAGATTATTTTATTTGTAAGCTAAATATATATGGTATTTCTATAATGAGTCAGGCCCTAGGTTAGGACACAGATTTAAATATCTCTATTACACATGTAGTCTTAATCACAGAGGGCTTTATAATGTTGGGGAAACATAAATATTTATGATAACTAAAATGCAAAGTGAGATATAAGGCAGTGTATGAGTACAAACGAGGGTAACTATTGCCTTAGAGAGTCAGAAAAGAGTTCTCAGACATTGGAGACATTTAAATTAGGCTTTAAAATAAGAATATTTTACCAGGTAAATAAAAAAGGGTTAAGAAATGGAAGAGTATTCTTTGCAGAGGGTGTAGTAAGTGTACTGAATATTTTAGGTTTACCATTTTGTGATAGGAAATGAGAGAGTGGTGTGTAGATTTACCTACTGAGTTCCACTTAAACTTTCTGGAAGAGGCACTTTTACCTTTATTGATCACAAATTAACATCTCTTGCGAGGAAGAGCTCCTCTTTTGCAAATACCATGCAACACACAGTTTACTGGACTTCTCATACAGTTCATATGGGGAGGGGGGATGAGAGTCTGTTGAGAGTCACGTTCCTCACAATGATCCATAATTGCTCCCCTTTGCCCTTGTGCCTCCCAGTGATGACTAGAATCATAAGAAACTCTCTTCACAGTGAGTGGCTGCTCTTCAGCAAGCACCTACTCCTCCAGCTTAAAGACCATGTATTAATGTGGGTTGCAGGGAACCATAGAGGTCTTGGGGAACACCCGTACTCAACCCTCTAGAGTGGAGGAAGTGGGGGAGCTATCAAGGTACCATAACTTTATGTGATTCTTTCCAGACTTCATTAGTCTCCAAGGGCCAGATATTACAGAGATTGTTTGGGCAGTCTTCTGCTACTTACAGAGGGCCATAACATCATAAATATTATCAATAATCAAAACGTAATAAGGGTTGGTGTGGATGTGGAGAAACTGGAACCCTTGTACACTGTTGGTGGGAACATAATATGGGGCAATTGCTATGGAAAACAGTATGGAGTTTCCTCAAAAAATTAAAAATAGAGCTCAAATATGATCCAGCATTCCTACTTCTGGATATATATCCAAAATAATTGAAATCAGAATCCAGAAGAGATAACAAAGACCTTTTTAATAGAAGTACATTGTAGCTGCTGCTCTAGATTCTTTAAAAGTTTGTATTTATATTCCTTAGACAACTAGGCAAACTTTTTCTACTCTTTGTACAGAACTTATTGGTACTAATTTGGATACCAGAGCCAGAGACTGGGATGACTCTGAGAGAAATATGGAAATAATTATTTTCTCTGTTCTTCTGCTTTTGCACCCCAACAAAGGAGGAGTGAATGCAGAAAACTTCCCACCGCTCCACCACTACCTTGCTGACATTTGGCACCCTGAAGTTCTTTTCATCCTATCGATAAATATTGATTTTTGGATACCTATATGCTGGCCCCTAACTCTGATGATCTCATTTAGTTTCCATATTATTTGGTAAGGTGACTTCTACTATTTGAGTCTCATTTAGGACTTTAGGAAATGCCAAATCCAGAGAAGACAAGCTAAATTGCAAGGAGACAGCCCAAGAGTCAAGGACCAAAAGTGAAACATAGGAGACAAAGGATGACTGAATCAAAGGAGCTTCAGATATGGGAAGAAAGTTTTTAGGATTCAGGACCTGAGAAAGGAGGCAAGCTCCAGGCTCCAGCAGAGAGGTGAGGAAAAGGGCTCCGTGATCATCTGGGATATTCACAGTTATATGTGACTCGCTTTGCTTTTATGTCCCAACCAGGGGACAGTACAGGGGCAGAGTGAGGTGTGAGCAGGCTTAATTTAAAAATATATATATAATGAATACATTTAAATCACAGGTGAAGGTGAAGGTTTTAAACTTTTTGCTGTTGCACAATCTTCATTTTAGGAAGGGAAATTGAAACCAGAAGTATGAAGCTCTAACTATTAAAATATATGGATCTGTGATCATTAGTTTGAAGAGGCTTGAGGAGGTTGGAGGGAGGTACAGCATGTTTTGGGAGTCACTAAGTCACACCTTACAGGGACAAATGTCTTTGCCTATCACAGGGGTCCACAGACTAGGCAGTGGGCCAAATTCTACCCTAAAAGACAGTTTCAGACCTATGACCTGGCTCTGTTCTTCTGCTTATCTAGTAGCTTCCAGACAGCTACTGTATTACATGGTTTGTGTTAGGCTCATCCAGTATGTCATTAAAAAATGCACAGAAGATATTCCTACCTGTCCCTCTATTTGGTTGTTCAGTAGAATATTGATTTGTTCTGGTTGGTATTGTAGTGGCTTTACATATGGAGCTAACTCTCATGACCTGTTTCTATAGGACTTCTGGCTAAGAATGGTTCTTATATTTTGAAAGGGCTGTAAAAAACACACACATACACAGCACGGGTTGGGGGTGGAGAGAGAGAGAGAGAGAATGAATATGGGACAGAGGCTGTATGTTGCCTGTAAAGCCTAAACTCACTACCATCTGGCCCTTCACAGAAAAAGCTTGCCACCCCCCGGTCTGTAAGACAGGCCCCCCAGAGATGACCTTGTTTATTCCTCAGCCCCAGGCAGCCTGACTTGGCAGAAGTCCTTCCATTCCAGGGCTTACTCTGTCTCACTGTTGCTAACCAGCATTGTCCTGCAGCCTATAAAGCACATTGGCAGACTCCATTTCAACTCTTAATGGGTTGTGATGTGAAAACCACTGGTGCAAATGAGGCCCTTTCTAGGCACCCCTGCAGATTTAAACAGCCCGTGAAGACCAGACCACCGTCTTTCTGTTGTGAGGCAGTGCTTCACCAAGGCCTTTAGAAGTTTTAATTGCTGATGTCTTTTCCTGAAGATAAACAGTTACTGGCACTGTCAATCTCTCTCCTTTCATGAGCATTAAAATCATACAGAATTTATAGGGCGCTGCTCGAAATCTCATAGATTTTTGAAAGAAAGCTTTTTAATCCATTAAAAAATGTATACAAATCAAAACTCGTAATATTTGCATATCTTCCCTCATCGATATCAAGAACACTATTACTGATGCTCAATTACTTCAGTTTTAAAGTGCTAGAGTCTACAAAAATAAATATCTGTAGTTCAGAAACCAAAGATAATTTGGAAACTTATGTTTCCCATTTTACACTTAATAATGATAATAATAATAATAATGACAATAACAGTATTATCATCTTACATGTCTATGAAATTTACAGCTTTTCATGCACTTTCATATTTACATTTCATCTAATCCACATAATTACTGTATGAGTTGTGAATGGCACAGCCAGTTTATTTTTTTTACTAAACGAAACTATTAGCAAGATTAAGTAAATAATCCAAGGTGATCAAGCCAGAAAATGGCAGAATGACAAGAATAAGATTATTTGGACTTCTGGTCTGTGATTCTTCTACCATATCAACATAACACTTGCTTAATACCATGAAGAATTTTAATGTTTAAAAATTATAATTATAGAATTATCATTCTGTGATTAATGACTAAAAATAAAATAATGATTAAAAATGCCTAATGGTTAAAAAATATCTTAACCGATAGCTATAACTACTGTTAATGTTCCCATTCCTGACTTTCAGCAAATTCTATATGTCTAAAAGATAAAAAATAGATTCTAAAAATGTTCCATGTAGATCAATTCCAATTATTTATTCCCGGTAAATATTTTTTCTCCTTCTATTCCAATCCTAGATGGGTGGTATGGGGGGGTGGGAAGGAAGTCCAAGAGAGAAGGGATATATGTGTACATATAGCTGATTCACTTCGTTGTACAGCAGAAACTAACACAACATTGTAAAGCAATTATGCTCCAACAATAAAAAATAGAATGTAATAAATACGGGTTTCCACATTCAGGAATATGCTTGGCTGGTGAGTTTTAGGGAAAGCAAGGAATAAACACAACTCCCACCTAAGCCTGCCTTGCTCTGTTCCATGAACCATTCTTTTAAAATAAATTAATGTTACTTTTCTGAAAACAAAATAATACTCAATGTACGAAACTTGGAAACAGAAAAAATAAGGAAGGAAACAAGTATTATCACATTAATTCCTTTATTTTTTGGGTGATTTCCTGTTGTTTCATAAAAACTGGAAAACAAAACAAAACTTTGTTCATAATACACTGGATTGATAGAACTGCCAGTGAAGTTTCTCTAGCCAAGTGATAGATGCTTGACTCAGACTGCACCAATCTGACTCTTTCCTCACACTTTGAATACAGTGATTCAAAGATAGAAAAAAAAAATGATTTGAGCCATGTAGTGGTAAACAGATGCAGCTGACAATTAGCTTTCACTCCCTGGTTTCCAAAACTGCTTCTTCCGAGTCTGATTCTTTAGCTCCCTTTGCCTATCCCTCCTCCTCCTCCTCCTCCTTCACGCTCTCCAACTCTCCCCACCCCCTTGCTCTCTTTTCTGCATCATAACCTTTGGCTTAAATTAGCTAACATTTGTTTCTGTTGCTTGCAGCCAAAGAAACATAACTCACGCATATGCTATTTTATATCCTGTTTTTGTTATTATTATATCATTTTATTACATAGTATAAAAATGTTTAATGCTTTAATAATATCCCATCACATGGATACATCAGAATTTTTTAAAACCAAACCTCTAGTGTTAGTTATTAAATAACACGTCAGTGAATATTTTTTTATATAGATCCATGTCTGCATGTCTTATTATTTTCTAAGGTTACAACCTGAGGTAAAATTACTGGATTGAACGTTATAGACTTAAGAATATTGCTCTCCCAAAAAAAGTGTTAATTACACTTTAACCAGGATTGTATTTGTGTATATTTCTCATGTTCTTACATTATTATGATTTAAAATACTTTGCTAATTCAATAGGAAAAATGATATCTTTATATATGATTTTAAATATTTCTTTTATTCAAATAAATGCTACCTTTTTATCCTTTACATTGAGCCTGAGCTACAGCAGGAAAAGGCATGAAATATTTTATCTCCAGTTGGCAATGTGATCCAGTGGTTTATAAATCAATTAGTTTATAAAAAGTTAAAAATGCAGTTGAGTGTTACATTTTGGATTGGTTTAGCCTCATGCATTTATCTAGATTTGGAATTGTTACTATATAAATACTTTGTATGTTTCATCTTTTTATTCATATAGTGGGAATGCTTATATTCATTTCCTACATCTCTTGAAAAAGGCTTAGTTAAGTTCAGTGAAAAAAAGTTACCTGAATTCTTTGGAGAAATATCTTAATATTACTTTGTGTGACCAACTTGCTCTAGAAATTACTTCTACAAGTTAGTACCCTTGATCTAACATACACATTTAAAATTATAATGTAGTCATGTTAATGTATGACTCAGAAACTCAGAAACATGTTTTTCTATTTCCTGTGTGTTGTAGTTTATTTGTTTCTGATTGTCATGTTAAGAAAAAGATACTACAATTTATCTACTTAAAGCCATATATCATTGAGGTATTTGTTAGACTGTGGTCAGTAAATATTACACAGCAGAGAGTAATTTTAAACGTAGTCATCATGAATTCAGTCATTTTTTTTTTATATCAACACAGTTACCAAATTTAATTTACCAAATAACTAGTGGGGGTAAAGAAAATTCCATTCACAAAATGAATTACAGGATAGCTTTAGAACCAATTTTCAAATTGGTGTTTATAGATGGTGACTATGGTCAGATATAAGACAGAAAGGGGACCTATAAAACTCTAAAGAAAAATATAAAGAAATTTAGATTAAGGGAAAGGTAATCCTAGGTGCAAATCTATACACAGACACATATCCACATGACTTGTGTATAAGCTAGAGATAGATTTATGAATGGGTGCCATTCTTTGGCACAATGATTTAGACACAAAGCTGTGAGGGTAGAGCAAGCTAAATCCCACCTATCTGAGCATATACTTTGCCCTGGGGCTTGTCTCAGGCAGTTCTATTGCCAGGAACCCTCCTCTTTTTTTAAACCTCAGCTCACCTCCCCCTTCTTATTGTTGTACTGCAGTTCTAGTTACTGGACTTTTGTCTCATAACTCTTCATTTAAGACCTTGTTCTATACCTCTCTGATGCCCAGTCCTTACTAGATGTGCAGCAAAAGCCTCTGTCTCAGACCTGCATTCCGCCCTCCCTCAGCCTGATGACTGGCCTATGGCTGCATGCTTGTCATAAGTGCAGTACTCTGCCCTCCTATCCAAAAGGTCTTCTAAGAATAGTGTTGCCAGCCAAAGTCTCCATCGATACTTCCCGTCCACATGCAAGGCATTCTGCTACTTTATCTTGAATTTTTGTTGTTGTTGTTTACTTTAGCATGTCAACTTTCAGGATGGATTTTGTCTAACCGCAATTACAAACAATTTACATGTCAATTATTTGGACAGATCCAGTGTCTTCCTTTTCCTATATTGAAGAATGCTACTTCCACTTATTCCATGCAACAATAAAGATGGGCCAAATAACCTGCTGAAATGTTGTATGGCCAAAAATAAGAACCAAAAAACAAAAATTATGATCCTCTGGCTTTCATGATAGCCATCAAAAGACATGATTTAACTACTCAGTTTAGAAAATTACAATAAGTATTTTTCTACACATGGCAATACAATAATTTCATTTCCTTGGAAACTGCTTATTATAGCATGCAGGCAGACGGATAGATGGACAGATAGAGAGGTAGATAGACATAGAGTAATCAAGAACATTGATATCTCTGACTTCCCATCAGTTTTGTCCATTTCCTATTCGTCAATGATGGGACATAATATATCTTTGCAATGCCTCTCAAACATTTTTGTAACTATCCTCGTATCAACAAAGGTCAAAAACAATGATCAACATGATTTGAGTTTTCTTTAGTTGTGCTTTGTTATCTTTTCTGCTGTTATACACAAACTATACAAACAGACATGCATTCAAAATGGTGGAAGAATCATTTAAAAGTCTGCTTGGAAATATTTTTAACTTTATGTGAAACATAAAGCTGGTAGTATTGTGACTCCCAACAACTAGATATTGAGTCAAGATATGTGAGTTGTCTCAACATTACTGTTAACCAGTACTGTGAGCTTCGTTATGTCATTCATTTCTGAACCTCAATCTTCTCATTTATAAAATGAGAGAGTTGACCTTAAAAAATGTTACATCCAACTTTGACATTCTATAATTATTACAGATTTGTTGATATTCTGAAGGGTCATTCTAGGATTTTTAAGTCAAATATTTTGAACATATTAATAATTTGAGGTATATGTTAAAAATATAATTTTTTTTGTACATATCATTTTGTGATTTGTGTTAACTGTACTCTCTTTCCCTGACTGAAATCCTTGGTGTTGAGCTGGTATTGTCCATTATTCAGAAAAGAAATTTAAAATTTAGATTTGACTTTTTAAAATCAATCAGTTAGATTTGCATTATGCTGCATAATATTTCCAACAGATGTTATATAAAATATAGTATTATAACTACTGAATATTCGGACATATTGTGCAAACTTGCAAAAATTCTTAGTGACACTTTGAAAAAAATTAGAACGTTTATAAGAAGCAATACAAATTAACATGAATTCTTTGTTTCAAACACTGCAGAAAGAAATATAAGACTCTGTGTTTTTATGGTATGTATATAAACTGTATAATAAGCTGATGTCTTTAAGGTAAACAGAAAAGTATATGATGTAACTAGCATCTATACTTCAAACACATTCCCCACCCCCACCCCCGGCATTGGCAATGAAAATTTTCCGCTCCATCCACATTCTCTTAGGCCATCTTTCTTATGACAGAGTTATGATCACAGATTGCATGCTTGGGACAGGGGAAAACATCATCATTTAAGAATGCAATCAATTTTCTGACTTTGAAAGTGCATCATATTCTAACCAATCTATTTAAGTAGGTAGAGGAAAGCTCAGGTTAGAATCTAGACATTCACAATGGTACATCCTGGGACCATCACAAATTCCTAAATTTATAAACACTATTATTATGTTATGCTCTTTCCCCAATAAAGCAGTAAAGCAAAACCAAAAATGAAACATATTATTTTGCCCTCCTGTCTTTAAACTGCCCAACTTCTGTTTATTCTTCATGTCTCAGCTCTCCCAAGGGAGAAATTTCCTGGTCAATACCTAGGTTAGATCTCACAGCTCCCTGAAAATCACCTCTTATAATTCTCATAATGCTTTCTTACTGATTTCTTACCTAATGGCTTGTCCTTAGCTGCAGGCTCCTTCAATTCAGGGATTGAGTCAGCCTTGCTCACTACTGCATCTCCCACATCTAGCACAGCCTTGGTATAGAGTCTACTTTTGGAGAATGAATGACCCAAAGTATGTACTTGATTTATTCGGAGCCTTATGAAATTAGCAGCAAATAACAGAAAATAAAATATTAAGTTGAGATGCAGCTTCTGGGCAGTAACTCAGTCCAATCACTAGTAATCAACTTACACCTGTCTTAGCACATGCAGTGTTTTCAAGGTTTTAACCAAAAAACTTATAAATTTGTACAAATTGTGTCTTTTCTTGAGGACCTGTGAATAGTTAAAACTGTGATTGTTATATGCCAGTGTCCACAACCTATTATACAATAAGTAGATTCATTTCATTTACTAGTTTTATGGTCAGGAACAAGTTGTTCAGCACTTATAAAGCTCAGTTTCTTTATCTGCAAAATGGATATTATAATGCCTTTCATATTTAAGTCACATGTATTGTTCTTGAGAGTTGGGTGAATTAGTTAGAGCATGATGCTATAGTTATTTCAAAGAGAGTTGTAAGCTACAATGGTATCTGCTTGAAGAAAGATAAAACAAGTATCTGTTATTTCATAGCTATTTCATTCCAGTTTTTAGTAGACTCTTGATGGTTGCAATCAATGGATCTACAAAGACATTTGCCTTAGAACATATGATGCAGCTTTACCTGGCTGAGAGCCACCATGAGAAGCAGCATTTTTCACAGGCTTGTATATCCAAAGGTTTTGAAGTGAGGAAAATCTCTTTAGAAATACAATAATACTGTGCATGTGAAAAACTGTGATGTCTCCCATGGCATCAATTTTTTTTTTTTTTTTTTTTTTTTGCGGTACGCAGGCCTCCCACTGTTGTGGCCTCTCCTGTTGCGGAGCACAGGCTCCGGACGCGCAGGCTCAGTGGCCATGGCCCACAGGCCCAACCGCTCGGTGGCATGTGAGATCTTCCCGGACCGGGGCACGAACCCGTGTCCTCTGCATTGGCAGGCGGACTCTCAACCACTGCGCCACCAGGGAAGTCCTCCCATGGCATCAATTTTAACTGAGCACAATTCTTTTAAAAATTCTTTTAACATTTATGCAATTAATTCAAATGTAAAAACCAATTAACCGTATATCCCATAATCAAATCAGTTTCAAGCCAGTGCCCCAAATTTCAAGAGGACTTTGAAAGTACGACCAAAGTGAAATGGAACAAAATGAAATATTTAGTGCTAGCATAGGAAATGTTTTCATTATTTTTTTTCAGGCCCAAATACAGCTTGACAATATTATGTAACTTACTAAATATGTCAGGGTCACACTAATTATGCTATTTTAATACACCAGGATGATTGTATCTTGGTATGTATCGAAGGTAAGGGACTTTGGAGAAAGACATCAAGTAGCCTTGGTTCCCATAGGTATTAAAGTCAGATAGACAAGGTTTTTAAATGCCTCTTAAAATTAGCTGTGGGTTCTTAGGTAAGTTAATTAAACCTATCAGGTGTACGGTTGTTTTGAGGAAAATGCCAGATGTTGGGGGGGGGTCTTCACTGACCAGCAGGCGCTCTTAATTGTGTGTACTCTGGGTCAGGAGTCATCTTTGCTCACACTCCTGTGTCCTGTCTTCATACATCCACTTGTGGGCTGGATAGAGGCAACTCCCCTGTCAGAGGCAAACACATGGGCAATGAAACTGCTTATTGTCATAATGATCTTTTAATAATAGATGTCATCTTTAATTATAATATTATTTCCCTATTGTGGAGTGTGACACAGTAACAGCTGAGGTGTTAACCAACTGAATGTGTAGGTCAAGGATTGTAGGTTAAGCATGTGATTTCAGAAGCCCTGGAAATGTCCCTTTCCCATGGATAATCATGGATGCTCTTCCCTACATCATCTGTTAGTATTTAAAACTACACTGATTATATCCAGGCACTTTTTCTTTTTCTTGATAATGCAAATACCCTGAGAGGGGTCCAGGTAGAAATTTATCAGTACAGATAGAGAATCTTTGAGGAGGTTTTGGAAGGAGTATGAGACATAAGGCTGGGGGTCATATGGGCAGGAAGAAGAGATCTTACCTAAGGGACTACTAGTGTACAACACAAGAGGCTAGACTTGCAATGAAAATTTATTCCTTTTTTAAAATAAACATTATTAATATTTGTTTATTCATAGCTATTAATTAACAGCTCCATAATTTCTTAGCCATGGGACTTAATGCAGGAAATTATCCTCTTTATTTGTCATTTTCCAAATCTTAAAATGGAAATAATAATATCTATATTCCATAGGTGGTTGTAAGCATTAAATGAATTAATAGGTGTAAGATAATTAGAATAGTACCTGGCACATAGTAAGCATGGGAACAATTACACATTTTTAAAGTGGCACAACCAATTTTTTTTTTAGAAGGGTTAATTTTCACAGTTGTTAAGTCCTCAAGTTACCCTCATTAAGAACTATTTTCACATCCACATTGTTGGGTAAACAGGTAGAGTTTTGCTTATATTTAATCTTTGGTCTCCAAGGCTCGTTACTTTTGTAGCTACATTTAACACATGGTAGCTGATAATAGTCCTCATCAGTTCATTAAAATAAGTGACATCTTGGAGATAAAACTTTTAACAGAACCATTTATTAATTTACTGATCTTTGTCAGGCAATATTTAGTTACCAGACTTTGGCTAGCTATGCACGATTTGGTTTTGTTTTTTTTTTAAAAAAACCACCCTTGTTTATTTATTTATTTTTGGCTATGTTGGGTCTTCATTTCTGTGCGAGGGCTTTCTCTAGTTGTGGCAAGCCACGGCCACTCTTCATTGCGGTGCGTGGGCCTCTCACTACCGCGGCCTCTCTTGTTGCGGAGCACAGGCTCCAGACGCGTAGGCTCAGTAGTTGTGGCTCACGGGCCCAGTTGCTCCGCGGCATGTGGGATCTTCCCAGACCAGGGCTCAAACCCATGTCTCCTGCATTAGCAGGCAGATTCTCAACCACTGTGCCACCAGGGAAGCCCCGATTTGGTATTTTTAAAAGTGAATTTATTTTGGTATTTGATATTGAGTCACCTACAGTTAAGCAGTTGTCACCTTCCTGTCTAAATATATTTAAACAATTCCTTCTGTTGTTGGGAAATATTTTGTAATTTATACTGATGAGAAGTCATTAACAAGGCATTTTAAGTGGTGTGATATCAATGCTCATTATTGCAAAAACCTAAAAATTAAATTATCTGAAAGAAAGCGAAATTAGTCTGTAGTTAGTTAGTTATCACTTTGAAAAAGCCTGTGGACAATACAGTAGAATGCCTATTTCTTTCATTATCTCACAGCTCCCAAACAATGAAATGGGAAAATCACAACTTAAACTACTTTGAACATAGTAATTTCCACCATTCAGGGTGGGAGATTTGTTCAAGATGGTGGAGTAGAAGGACATGCGCTCACTCCCTCTTGTGAGAGCATCAGAATCATAACTAACTGCTGAACAGTCATCAACAGGAAGACTCTGGAACTCACCAGAAAAGATATCCCACATCCAAAGACAAAGGAGAAGCCTCAATGAGATGGTAGGAGGGGAGCAATCACAATAAAATCAAATCCCATAACTGCTGGGAGTGTGACTCACAAACTGGAAAACAATTATACTACAGAAGTCCACCCACTGGAGTGAAGTTCTGAGCCTCATATCAGGCTTCCCAACCTGGGGGTCCGGCAACAAGAGGAGGGATTCTCAGAGAATCAGACTTTGATGGCTAGCAGGATTTGATTGCAGGACTTTGACAGGACTGGGGGAAACAGAGACTCCACTCTTGAAGGGCACACACAAAGTAGTGTGCACATCAGGACCCAGGGATAAAGAGCAGTGACCCCACAGTAGACTGAATCAGCCCTATCAGCTAGTGTTGGAGGGTCTCCTGCAGAGGTGGGGGATGGCTGTGGCTCACCCAGGGGACTAGGACACTGGGAGCAGAAGTTTTGGGAAGTACTCCTTGGCATGAGCCCTCCCAGAGTCCACACTAGCCCCACCAAAGATTCTGTAGCCTCCAGTGCTGGGTGGCCTCAGGACAAACAACCAACAGGGAGGGAACTCAGCCCCAGCTATCAGCAGACAAGTGGATTAAAGTTTTACTGAGCTCTACCCACCAGAGCACCACCCAGTTCTACCCACCACCAGTCTCCCCCATTAGGAAGCTTGCAGAAGCCTCTTAGACAGCCTCATCCACCAGAGGGCAGAGAGCAGAAGAAAGAAGAACTACTATCCTGCAGCCTGTGGAACGAAAACCACATTCACAGATAGACAAAATGAAAAGTCAGAGGACTGTGTACCAGATGAAGGAACAAGATAAAACCCCAGAAAAACAACTAAACGAAGTGGAGATAGGCAACCTTGCAGAAAAAGAATTCAGAATAATGACAGTGAAGATGATCCAGGACCTTGGAAAAAGAATGGATGCAAAGATCGAGAACATGCAAGAAATGTTTAACAAAGACCTAGAAGAATTAAAGAACAAACAAACAGAGATGAACAATACAATAACTGAAATGAAAAATACACTAGAAGGAATCAATAGCAGAATAACTGAGGCAGAAGAACACATAAGTGATCAGGAAGAAAGAATGCTGGAATTCACTACTGCAGAACAGAATAAAGAAAAAAGAATGAAAAGACATGAAGACAGCCTAAGAGATCACTGGGACAACATTAAACACACCAACATTCACATTATAGGTGTCCCAGAAGGAAAAGAGAGAGAGAAAGGACCCAAGAAAATATTTGAAGAGATTATAGTCAAAAAGTTCCCTAACATGGGAAAGCAAATAGCCACCCAAGTCCAGGAAGCACAGAGAGTCCCAGGCATGATAAACCCATAGAGAAACATGCAGAGACACATAGTAATCAAAGTGACAAAAATTAAAGAGGAAGAAAAATAATTAAAAGCAACAAGGGAAAAACAACAAATAATATACAAGGGAACTCCCATAAGGTTAACAGCTGATTTCTCAGCAGAAAGTGTACAAGCCAGAAGAGAGTGGCACAGTATATTTAAAGTGATGAAAGGGAAGAACCCACAACCAAGATTACTGTACCTGGCAATGATCTCATTCAGATTTGACAGAGAAATCAAAAGCTTTACAGACAAGCAAAAGCTAAGAGAATTCAGCACCACCAAACCAACTCTACAACAAATGCTAAAGGAACTTCTCTAAGAGGGAAACACAAGAGAAGAAAAGGACTTACAAAAACAAACCCAAAACAATTAAGAAAGTGGTCATAGGAACATACATACTCATAATTACCTTAAATGTGAATGGATTAAATGCTCCAACCAAAAGACACAGGCTTGCTGAATGGATACAAAAACAAGACCCATATATATGCTGTCTACAAGAGACCCACTTCAGACCTAGCGACACATACAGACTGAAAGTGAGGGGATGGAAAAAGATATTCCATGCAAATGGAAATCAAAAGAAAGCTGGAGCAGCAATACTCATATCAGATAAAATAGACTTTAAAATAAAGAATGTTACAAGAGACAAAGAAGGACACTACATAATCATCAAGGGATCAATCCAAGAAGAAGATATAACAATTATAAATATATATGCACCCAACATAGGAACACCTCAATACATAAGGCAAATTCTAACAGCTATAGAAGAGGAAATTCACGGTAACACAGTAATAGTGGGGGACTTTAACATCTCACTTACACCAATGGATACATCATCCAGAGAGAAAATTAATAAGGAAACACAAGCTTTAAATGACACAATGGACCAAATAGATTTAATTGATATTTATAGGACATTCCATCGAAAAACAGCAGATTACACTTTCTTCTCAAGTGCACATGGACCATTCTCCAGGATAGGTCACATCTTGGGTCACAAATCAAGCCTTGATAAATTTAAGAAAGTTGAAATCATATTAAGCATCTTCTCAAACCACAATGCTATGAGATTAGAAATCAGTTACAGGGAAAAAAACGTAAAAAACACAAACACATGGAGGCTAATCAATATGTTACTAAATAAACAAGAGATCACTGAAGAAATCAAAGAGGAAATAAAAAAATACCTAGACACAAATGACAACGAAACCACGATGATCCAAAACCTATGGGATGCAGCAAAAGCAGTTCTAAGAAGGAAGTTTATAGCAATACAATCCTAACTCAAGAAACAAGAGAAATCTCAAATAAATAATCTAAATTCACACCTAAAGAAAGAAATTTACACCTAGAGAAAGAAGAACAAACAAAACCTAAAGTTAGTGGAAGGAGAGGTAACATAAATCACAGCAGAAATAAATGAAATAGAAACAAAACAGTAACAAAGATCAATAAAACTAAAAGCTGGTTCTTTGAGAAGATAAACAAAACTAATAAACCTTTAGCCAGACTCATCAAGAAAAAGAGGCAAAGGACTCAAATCAGTAAAATTAGAAATGAAAAAGGAGAAGTTACAACAGACACCACAGAAATATAAAGCATCCTAAGAGACTACAAGCAACTCTATGCCAATCAAATGGACAACCTGGAAGAAATGGACAAATTCTTAGAAAGGTATAAACTTCCAAGACTGAACCAGAAAGAAATAGAAAATATGAATAGACCAATCACAAGTAATGAAATTGAAACTGTGATTAAAAATCTTCCAACAAACAAAAGCCCAGGACCAGATGGCTTCACAGGTGAATTCTATCAAACATTTAGAAAAGAGCTAACACCCATCCTTCTCAAACTCTTCCAAAACATTGCAGAGGAAGGAACACTCCCAAACTCATTCTACAAGGCCACCATCACCCTGATACCCAAACCAGACAAATATACTAGAAAAAAAGAAAGTTACAAATCCAACAGCACATTAAAAGGATCATACACCATGATCAAGTGGGATTTATCCCAGGGATGCAAGGATTCTTCAATATACATAAATCAATCAATGTGATACACCATATTAACAACTTGAAGAGTAAAAACCATATGATCATCTCAATAGATGCAAAAAACCTTTGACAAAATTCAATACCTATTTATGATTAAAAACTCTCCAGAGAGTAGGCATAGGGGGAACCTACCTCAACATAATAAAGGCCATATACGACAAACCCACAGCAAACATCATTCTCAATGGTGAAAAACAGAAAGCATATCTGCTAAGATCAGAAACAAGACAAGGATGTCCACTCTTGCCACTATTATTCAACATAGTTTTTGAAGTCCTAGCCACAGCAATCAGAAGAAAAAGAAATAAAAGGAATACAAATTGGAAAAGAAGAAGTAAAACTGTCACTGTTTACAGATGACATGACACTATTCATAGATAATAATGCACAGAAATCTCTTGCATTCCTATACACTAACAATGAAAGATCAGAAAGAGAAATTAAGGAAACAATCCCATTCACCATTGCAACGAAAAGGATAAAATACCTGGGAATAAACCTACTTAAGGTGGCAAAAGACCTGTACTCAGAAAACTATAAAGAAATTTCTGATTAAAGAAATTAAAGATGATACAAACAGATGGAGAGATATACCATGTTCTTGAATTGGAAGAATCAACATTGTGTAAATGACTATACTACCCAATGCACCCTACAGATTCAATACAATCCCCATCAAATTACCAATGGCATTTTTTACAGAACTACAACAAAAAATCTTAAAATTTGTATGGAGACACAAAAGACCCTGAATAACAAAAGCAATCTTGAGGGAAGAAAATGGAGCTGGAGGAATCAGACTCCGTGACTTCGGACTATACTACAAAGCTATAGTAATCAAGACAGTATGGTACTGGCACAAAAACAGAAATATAGATCAATGAAACAGGATAGAAAGCCCAGAGATAAACTCACACACCTATGGTCAACTAATCTATGACAAAGGAGGCAAGGATGTACAATGGAGAAAAGACAGTCTCTTCAATAAGTGGTGCTGGGAAAACTGGACAGCTACATGTAAAAGAATGAAATTAGGGCTTCCCTGGTGGCGCAGTGGTTGAGAGACTGCCTGCCGATGCAGGGGACGTGGGTTCGTGCTCCAGTCCGGGAAAATCCCACATGCCATGGAGCAGCTAGGCCTGTGAGCCATGGCCGCAGAGCCTGCGTGTACGGAGCCTGTGCTCCACAACGGGAGAGGCCACAACAGTGAGAGGCCTGCATACCACAAAAAAAAAAAAAAAAAAAAAAAAGAATGAAATAAGAACACTCCTTAACACCATATGGAAAAATAAACTCAAAATGGATTATGGAACTAAATGTAAGATTGGACACTATAAAACTCTTAGAGGAAAACATAGGAAGAACACTCTATTACATAAATCACAGGAAGATCTTTTTGACCCACCTCCTAGAGTAATGGAAATAAAAACAAAAATAAACAAATGGGACCTAATGAAACTTAAAACTTTTGCACAGCAAAGGAAACCATAAAGAAGACGAAAAGGCAACCCTCAAAATGGGAGAAAATATTTTGCCAATGAGTCAATGGACAAAGGATTAATCTCTAAAATATATAAACAGCTCATGCAGCTCAATACTAAAAAAACAAACAACCCAATAAAAAATGGGCAGAAGACCTAAATAGACATTTCTCCAAAGAAGACATACAGGTGGCCAAGAGGCACATGAAAAGCTCTCAACATCACTAATTATTACAGAAATGCAAATCAAAACTACAATGAAGTATCACCTCACACCGGTGAGAATGGGCATCGTGAGAAAATCTACAAACAACCAATTCTGGAGAGGGTGTGGAGGAAAGGGCACCCTCTTGCACTCTTGGTGGGAATGTAAATTGATACAGCCACTATGGAGACAGTATGGATGTTCCTTAAAAAACTAAAAATAGAATTACCATATGACCCAGCAATCCCACTATTGGGCATATACCCAGAGAAAACCATAACTCAAAAGACACATGCACCCCAATGTTCATTGCAGCACTATTTACAATAGCCAGGACATGGAAGCAACCTTAATGCCAATCAACAGACAAATGGGTAAAGAAGATGTGGTACATATATACAATGGAATATTACTCAGCCATAAAAAGGAACAAAATTGGGTCATTTGTTGAGATGTGGGTGGACTTAGATACTGTCTTACAGAGTGAAGTAAGTCAGAAAGAGAAAAACAAATATCATATATTAACGCATATATGTGGAATCTAGAAAAATGATACAGATGAACTGGTTTGCAAGACAGAAATAGAGACACAGATGTAGAGAACAAAGGTATGGACACCAAGGGGAGAAAGCAGGGGTGAGGTCGTGGTGGTGTGATGAACTGGGAGATTGGGATTGACATATATACCTTAATATGTATAAAATAGACAACTAATAAGAACCTGCTGTATAAAAAATAATAATAAAATTAAATTTTAAAAAAAGTTTAAAAAAATTTCCACCATTCAAACAGAACAAAAGGGTACATACTGGGGAATGAAACAACCAGGTAAATGTTGATAGTATTTTATATATATATATATTTAAATTCTGTTTTCTTTTTGCTCTATTCTAATATTTTTTTGGTGTTTATACACTAACTTTTATTCATTCATTTGTTCATTCAGTTATTCATTCACCTGTTATAAAACATTTTTTTAAACGAGGAGCTCTATATGGTAATGAAAATAACAATACCTCTTCACATCAGGATCAGTCACACCGTTCCTGCTCTGAAAGAGTAATTTAGTAGAAAGACATAATTTAGTAGACAGACACATAAATAAACAAAATAACACAAGGAAAAGAGATATAATCTCTAATCATGATCCATCATAAGAGAGATACAGGGAACTCTGTAAAGAGTTCAGAGAAGGGATATGAATTTAGTATGGAATTGTGGGAAGGGAGATATTTCTACTGGTAATGTAGAAATTTATATGGTTCAAACATGTGGATATGGCATGATAATGGGAAAGGAGATTCTGGAAAAAGTTAAACACAATTATCACATCGACAGAGGTCTTAAATTAAGATGTGTATAAAGTGAGAAGCTCATTTCGAGTGACATTGGTGTATATGAACGATTTGTGAGGAATAGAGGTAGGAAGCCCAATGGG
Organism: Mesoplodon mirus; assembly: GCF_964341445.2. Taxonomy (NCBI): domain Eukaryota; kingdom Metazoa; phylum Chordata; class Mammalia; order Artiodactyla; family Ziphiidae; genus Mesoplodon; species Mesoplodon mirus. Next base: position 51,886,899 of record NC_138982.1, read on the forward strand.
ACAAATTTATGGGCAGACTTGAATGTCCTGGTAAGAATTTGGACAAATTTTTCCATATGCAATGGAGAGTCCTATAGCCATTTAAACCAGAAGAGTGGAGTGATTCAAGTCGAGCTTTATTTTCTTCCAAAAATTAAAAGTCATTCACCTAAAAATTTATTTCTTTAAAGCCTGTTTCCTTGAATCTGTTTTTTAAAGGTCTTTTGATTTATTCAATCAATGTTCATTTAATAATGAGCAAAATAGGGACTTCCCTGGTAGCGCAGTGGTTAAGAATCTGCCTGCCAGTGCAGGGGACATGGGTTCGAGCCCTGGTCTGGGAAGATCCCACATGCCGTGGAGCAAGTAAGCCCATGCACCACAACTACTGAGCCTGCGCTCTACAGCCCATGCACCACAACTACTGAGCCTGTGCTCTAGAGCCCACGAGCCACAACTACTGAGCCTGCACACCTAGAGCCCATGCTCCATAATGCTAGAAGCCCCTGCAATGAGAAGCCTGCTCACCGCAACAAAGAGTAGCCCCTGCTCACCACAACTAGAGAAAGCCTGCACACAGCAACGAAGACCCAATGCAGCCAAAAATAAATTAATTTAAAAAAATAATGAGCAAAATACCTTTTTATCTAATTTTGAATTTAGGTTTCAAGCTATTGGTCTCAGAAAGATTCAGGTTGTGTTTATAGCACACGAAGAGCTAGTGAATCAGCAAATATGTTACATTATTAACTTAAGAATTGTAATTTGGTCAACATTATTTCACCTAAAGTTGACAATTTTTTGATGATAGAAAAAATAGAAATCACAAATTGATCCACTTAATAAATTGTAAGGTTTTTTTCCAAGCTGTACAAGGTAGGCAGAACGAAAAAAAGGTATATGGCTTTATAGATGATAATACATAATAGGAAGCATTTATCAAGTGCATTCAATAATCTAGTCCTGTGAGAAAAGCCTCACTTATGTTGTTGCTGAGTTTCATGGTAATCCTATAAGGTGATATTATTACTGCTGTTCCAGATGAAGAAATGAAATCCCAGGAGGCAAAGTGATTCACCCAATTCTCATTGTTGATGAGCGGCAGAACTGGGATCAACACCCCTATGCATCTGATTTCCAAGATAACGCTTTAGTCCCTTTTTCACCCAGCCTCATGTTTATTATTTGAAATATTTTCTACTTCATATTTTCTGTGTAACACATAGCCACGTTGACAGACAAAGACTATCTTATAAAGGCTAAATTCTAACAACCAAATTCTCACCATTTTTAAGATGTTTGAATTCCATGTTTCAATGTAAGAAAAAAATTCATCTTAGTGTATAGCCATAGTCTGATTTTATTTTGACTATTGTCACCTTGAATTTCTAATAAAACAGAAGGCAGAAGTAACCACAAATTTATAATCTCTGAGAGATGTCAGTATATATTTTAAAACCACCTTACTTGATGTTACAAGGAACTTTAGATTAGGTATGAAAAATATATATTGTTATGCCCTGTGGCATTTTCTGACCTGTCATGATGCCACTCAGCTTCAGAGTAACTATTCACAGATGTTGAGAATATATTTGAAAATAAAGAGGCCATTTTGGAAATGCGTGGAGGTTAATATTATGCACATGAAGCTGTGTGTTTCAGCTTTCTCACATCCTGTCAAATCTGAGCAATTATTCTACCAACTCCCTGCCTGTCCCCGCCCCCAGAAGCTTTCCTTAAATTGCTATGGAAATTAAATCGTGAGAGACACTCTTCTTGCAAAGATGCCTCCTTCAGAATCCTCCCTGCTTTGCTCTAGCCAATTTGGAATGAAAAATCAGCCCACATTTCCATGGAACTTAGAAAGGCCTGGGCCAGATCTAAAGGCATAATTTGCCTGACATCTGTGTTCCAGCGTCATGTTGCATCAAAACAATCCGTGATGCTCAGATGAAAGTAAGCATCCTGTTGTATTAACCAAAGCATTTAACAAGATAATGGCAGTCACTTTCTATTCTCAAATTCATGGAATCACATCTCAAAAGGGCAATTATACTCATAAAAGTATCCAACTCCCATTACATTATTTCATGATCACATTGATATGTTGGATATATTTTTCTACATTTTTTTTTTCATTTTTTTTCCCAATGGGTGTTGTCTGTAACACAGCTGAGGAGGCCAGAACTTTTTTGGTTTTTGTTTTTAGTCTTTATTAAAAGAGAAAGATGTCTAATTAATGGAGGCAAGAGTTTACTGATAACTTGTAGGTGCTTTCCCTTTGCCATTCCTACCCACTGTCAGAATTGGGTGATTAGTCAGGCCTGCTCTGTGGCTATGTAGTTAGCCAACAATGACTTAACACAAAGTGTTGAAATGGCCGTTGGGAGCCAAACATCTGGGTAGACCACTTTTTATTGCTCTGTTTATAGGCAAGACATTGTTTCTGAAGTTTTGGGAACCCTTACATCTGCTCATTTTATAGTCACTGGCAGTGTACTCAAATTTCTAAATGCTCTAATGGTCTTGAAGTTTCAAATCTCCTCCCTTTCTTAAAAAAAAAACCTACTATATGTGAGTTAGACGGAAGTAATTTATAACTTGAATATTAGAGGAGGGATGTCTGTGAAAGTAGAGATTGGGACCCTCAGACTCTGTAGCTCCTTAAGATAAACAGCTGTATTAAGAAGATATTAAAAGTGTTGCATAGTAGAGGTATAGAGTAGCAGAAGAGCCTACCTTAGGAAAGTACCTGAATCCAGGAAACTAAAAATGAGAGAATGCGATAACACAAGTTTTCCTGATTGACTCTTCCAGACCAGTAACTACTGAACATTCTGCGGTGCCCTGTTTCTACCCAAAATCTTTGTCTTTTTGGGAAGGTGGTGCAGTTAAGTGCTCTATGAGTTCCAAGTTGGAAGTTTCTAGCTTCAGCTATGACTGAAAAATAACTTTCTTCTTCATAAATACAGTACAACAAAAAGTAAAGTTAGATAATGGATCCTCACGTTTTGCAGCATAGATCACAACCAAATTTGACCCTGGTATTTTGGCTATGTTTTCCCCTACTAAATTATCAAATTATGGCCTTAAAAAGTTAGAGCTTGGTTTCATTGAGGATTCTCCGTCCTGGTTTAATTGGACACATCATAGCCTTAATTATATCCACTCTTATGCCTTTTTGTACTTAGTTTCTCTATTTCTTAAAACACACCAAAAACAGTGCCTTTCAACATGCGCTTTTAGGTCCACCAAACTCAGTGAGCTGAAAAGAAAGATATGCCTAATTGTGATAGGCAATTTTATAGTTCAGTCCCCTTTTTGTCTTGAAATCTTTCTCATCTCTCCTATTCCAATTTTCCATGCCCAATTACAGAACTCTTATGGTTGCCTGTTTCTTTGTATCTGTCAGACTTTCAATAATAGGATGAAATAACTGCTTATTTTCAGTCTGGAAGACCAATACGTGCATTTATTATATCCTTGGTGTTTTAGCAGTGGTGTTTTCAGAAGCCTCTGGAAAGCCTTTTTTTCCCATCAAATACCCACTGTTGGGTAGGTAACCATGTGAATCCCAAGCAGCTGAAGCTTTGGGCTAATTGAGCACTCCAGGACTCGTCCTGCTGGTGCGCATCCAGCAAGATGGTTACGGCGACTCATGATTTATGACTTCACATCCTGTTTCCTTAAAGTGAAATTGGAAACAAATGTTGCACATAGATTCTACCACTTTTTTTGGTAACTGCACAATGAACAAGAGTCTTGTGGGGGGTTTCATTCTTTCCAACACAGTGTATTTTGATGATACTTCATGGGAATTGTGTGAGGAAAAAGAAAAAAATAATGAGGCTCATACTTCTAGTAGATAGAACAAATTCTTCTTTTAGTAGCTTTGAAAATTCTTTAAGCACAACAGAATCATGAATGTAATAGAGATAGTGTTATTTAATGTTAGTAATGGAACTAGTTTTATACTAAACATTTATTAGTGAATATTAATGCCAATTTTACATAATTTTTATCATACTTTCTTTGACTACTATGGCTTCCTCTTTATCATGAAGAATATCTAAATTGACAAGCACTGCCCTATTATTTCTCCCAATTTCTTTAATTTCTTGATTTTGACTTTAGTGTATTTATGTTATCAAAAAAGTTCTAAAGTTAGTATTTTATTTTTCACTTGAGACCGTAAAGTGGAAAAAAGGGCAGATATTATTTGTGATATAGTTTCAGCTTTGTTAATAATTAGTTTTATACATTTGGAAAATTTATTTCAACTCTCTAAGCTTCAGTTTCCTTATCTGTAAAATAAGAAGTTTATAAGAACTATAAACTTTTTCCTATTGCCTACAATTTATGATTCTGTGTTGAAGAGCTTTGTTTTTACTCTACCACATTTATGCATTATGAAAACTTAATGGCAAAAAGTAAAGGATTCAAAAGAGTGGAAGATATCCAAACATAGAAAACAGAAGACACACAAGATAAACAAACAGAGAAAGTATATATATACAACTCCTCCCATCCTAGATGAGTGAACAACAGCAAAATGTTTGTAATGAAGTAAAGGATAAACTCTAAATAGAATGAGAATTTGTTCCTTGCAATAAATGATGTATGAGTTGAGCATTATTTTAATAAATATTGCTCATTTCTATATTATGGTATAGCGAAAAGATTATTGGATCTACTTTCCCAAATGTGTTACTTAAAGACCTATGTGACCTTAGCTAAATCACTTACCACAGTTTTCTTTTATAAAAGTAGCAAGTTTGGACTTATTTATCTCTAAAGTGCATTACACTTGTGAAATGTTTATGTTACGACTTACAGGGACATATGGATTGGTAGTGTCTCGATTTTGGAGCTAGGCAAATCTGGGTCAAAATCCTAGTCCCCTCCCCCGCTTTTCTTTTCCTCGATGTGTGCACTTGGTCAAGTTTTTGGAGTCACTGAGGTAACTGGTTTTATAATCGGTAAAACTTCAGGAGCTTAACTAAGTAAAAGTCCTCACAGTCCAAGGCAAGTTCCTGTTAAAGAGGCTGCTTTTCAGTCCGTGTGGTTTGGGAACTTCTTCCACCTTGCAGCTATACAATCTTAGGGTCTTGGAATCCCCTGCACTCTGGTCTAGGGAAAAGAAGACAGCAGAGAAACCTTATCTTCTTTTTAGGAGTCTTGGCCTGGAGGTAGCACATATCACTTTTGTTCGCATTCTTCTGCTGAGAATCAACATCTGCTTATTCTTGGATGCAAGGAAGGCTACCAAATACAGCCCTTGTCTCATCAACAGAGGCCATTCCAGAAAACAAAACCTTTTTGTGGACTAACAACAGACCCTGCCACAGTAGGCATTCAACATTTTTTCATTACCACTTCCCCCCTTTCCTGATTAGAACTCCATCTTTCAGATCTTAACAGCGGAATGAGAAGAAACATCAAAAACACTCTGCCAGGCAAAGTTGCTTCTTTCTTAGACATCATATTCTGGAAGGCATGTTTAAGACATTGGTACATGGGTATATATTAATATCTAGGAAGTGCTTGAAAAATACTGTTCTAGTATGGAGTGGACTAGAAGTATTTAGGTATGATACCAATAATAATATTTTTCCTTGAAAATGTTTCTGACAATCCATGCATTTCATTGTTATAGCAAAATAATTTCTTGATTTATTATAATATCACAAATCATTCTGTATTTATCATCTTTATACCTTTTTATGAAGTTTGCTATTCATCCAAGTGCTCTTGGAAGTGAATTGACAAAAGAATACTTCAGTCCTATGTGAATGAATTCAGAAGCATGGTACATGACTATTTTAGGATGCTTCTGAGCCAAAGCTATGTTGTTATGTGTGTGTGTGTGTGTATTTGGGTGTGTGTTTAATATGTCGCTAGTGCAATAATATGCTTCAAGAATTTCATTACATTTCTTGGGAATTACTGCATACAAATAAAACAGCCTTTAGCATACAGCTTTATGCTGTTTTTAAGGAAATGAATACTCTCTGTTATTCCCTGGAAGTTGTGTTTTACTTTCTGATTATTGTCCACATTATGGTTGCCTGTAATATCTATTAGCAGAAGTCTAGATGGCTGAAATAAAATTGATAAAAACAACTTGAAACTTTTATCTCATATGCAAGTTTTTGCTCTGCAGTATATGTCTAAATATTAGGCAGAGTAGACTGCCAGCCCGTATCTATCTTCAGTGGGAACATACCATGCTGTTTTTCCCCACTGTGACTGTCATTCTTCTCTGTACTCATACTGTCACTGGCCAACTGATCCCCTGAAAAACGAAAAGAAGGGGAGAGAGAGGCTTCCATGCTGGCTTCTACACTGATAGAATTGCTAGCAGGAACACATTTGATTCAATTAAATTAAACCAGCCTCTATTGAACACAGTCACTGGGCTGAATGCTAGGCAAAAATAAAGAACAATACAACATGGCTCCTCTCTATAAGGAGTTTATGCTAGGTGAGGAGACAAATTTATAGACTAACAATTGCAATCTTCTGTTAAAAGTGCTACAATATTGTTTTATGAGTGTTATGAAAGGTTACCTTCTGATACCAAAAAATAAACACCCACCCCCCCCAAATTGTCAGCACAATGGGATACTACTATACACCCAGCTGAACAGCAAGACCAAAAATATCAAATAAGGGAGAGGATTTGGACAAAGTGGATTTATTTTAATCAATAAAATTCATAATACAGCTTTTAGGGGAAAGCAATTTACTTTGAAATGTATCCAAAATAAATGGAAGAATTGAGGGAGTAGAAGGATGGACAGCCATGTAAACAACAGGGTAGAATGTTAGTGGTAGAAATGGTGGTGAGTATACAGATATTCACTGAAAAATTATTTCAATTTCACTATATGTTAAATTCATAATAAGATAGTTGGTATCCATAGAATAGAGCAGAAATGATCCTGTTCTTTCCACCCATGTCATTGAAACTCCTGTGAGAACAAGTTCCATCATAAACTCCTTTATTTTTTACCTCTCAATCTTTCTATTATTTTTGTTTTCCTCAATTTAAAAATTTGCTTAGTTTTCCACCACCTTAAAAACATTCATCCTTAAATCTGGTGTCTCTTAGAATTACTCTTTTTTTTCTCTTTCTCTTAGCAAGTTTTCTTTAGAGTGAAGGAGTGTCTAAATTTGCCATCCTGCTAGCTTCCCTTTCTCACCCCATAGCAGTTTGGTGTTCATCCTTATTACTCAATTAAAGCTGCTCTCTCCGTGGTCACCAATAACTGCCTAATTGCCAAATCTAATGTTCCTTTCTCAGTCCTCATCTGTTGCATTTGAGGTCACAGCAACAGGCCGAGGCAGCTGGTTTGTCTCAGAACATTATTATGGCTATAAAATGACATAATCCACCAAACTGCTTCCTGTGACAGACAAATAAACCGACAGCTACAGAAATGCCTAGAAGTCACATTGCAACATCTCCTAGAACACATTTTTTCCTGCTTCTCCTCTCTGAATATTTACTGCCGCTGACCATCTGCAAGTGGAAAACCTTTCTTCTTCCAGTTTCTATGATTTAGATTTGAGTTAGTATTTTTCCTTCTCTGTTTCTCCATTTGCTGACCATTATCATGCTTTTATGAGCTCCCCTTTTCTTCCTTTTTTAATTTCTACTTTTAAATGAATCTGTGTTTCATTCATTTTAATAGCACCTACATATATTTTTAAATTAGTGTAAGATATTAAGAATCAAGACTCTAGACAAAACAGGTGTAGATATATTTGGATCTATCCACCAGGAGCTCCAGGCTGCAGGTTGGGAAACACTCCAGGGTGAATTTGGACTCACCATGGTTCTGAGTGATGGTTTTCATATTTTCTCTAAGCAAGAGATTACATTTTAAAAGTTTAACATAAAACATCAACACTTAAAACAGACAGACCAAAGCTAAACTGTTCTGGTGTTGAGTTGGACAATCCATCCCTGCCTGGGGTCTTCCACAGGCCTTCACTGTAGCCAAGGTAGGCCCTGAGGTTACTCTTCAGTACTCTGCAATAAAGCTTCTTAAAAATATGTGTGCGTACTAATCACTTGGGAATTTTATAAAGATGAAGATTCTGATGCAGCAGGTCTCGGATGGGATCTGGGAGTCAGTAGTTCTAACAAGCTCCCAGGTGATACCAGTGCTACTAGCCCACAGCTCACACTTAGGGAGCAAACCCGGGGAGGTTTCCTCTGTGCGAAGTCTGAATGCAATGTTTAAGCTGACTGTATTCTAGAGAACATTCTGATTGTTTTGTCTCTCAGGAGGTGAATATCTGTTTCATTGGAGATCAAGACAGCAGATATTTTATTCTCTATAATGTGTAATTATTCCCCTAATGTGTCTTCAATTTTGAATATTCCATCTGGAGTTGGACACTGGCCAGGTAGTATGATCAAGGAGATCATGTCATAAATCCTCTTTCAGGAATCAAAGTGAATAGGGAATGTAGAGACAACAAGGTTTAAGAATAGAAACGAACTGAAAACTCTTCAAGGAAACTCAAACCCTATTTGGGACTGGTAACCTGCAAATTCAGGTCACAGGAAGACTCAGTAGAGGCACTAAGATTATAATGGGTGGTTAGCAGCTCCACTTAGATTCAGATATTTCTTCCCTGTCTTACCATGGCAGCCAAGAAAATCTGTTCAGTGGAGAATGACTCAATGCAAGTAGTTTCCATGAATCAGAGGTTAGAGCAAGAGCCAGCCTGATGGTCAAATCACCAGAACTGGTGGATTCTGTATGGGGAATGCAGAACGCAGAGCCTTTCCCTTCCCTAACATGAAGGCCCCCTTCCTCCTCCCAGTATGGCCTTTTCCTCTTTATCTGCAACTCATTTTAAATTCCAGGTGGATGACCTCCATATCTGTATCTTCAGCTTTGATCTTTCTTGAGTATTTGTTTCTGTTCCAGAGGTTATTTATTCCTCTCATTCATTCATTCATTTATTCATGATATATCAATACAGAGACATAAGGAGAGAGCAAGGATAAACAGTCCTTAGAGTTCCAGTGAGGAAGATAGAAAACCCAGTATTTTCAATTCGCTGTGTAATTGTCAGTCCCTAATTCCCCTAGCACTTTGGAGCCTCACTCACACTTTCCTTTAATCTCTAGACAATATGGCTTCAGCCCTCATCCCACATACTGTGGGGTGTTTGGTAACCCCCCTCACCCCCCAGTTTTGAGAGGTCCTAGGGCTCTTTCTATACCTGGTGAGTACTTGTTCCAAATTCCCTCCTAGTGTTAATGACCTCATGTTCCCTCCTGAAGCTGCTGTCCTGTTTCCACGCAGCTTTGTCCTAGGGATCATTACTGCCTCTCCTCTCCTATTTTATTTCCCTAAGGCCTACAAACACAGGCTCTTGCCAGTAACAGACTTTTACACAAGTGTTAGGTATAAATGGGGCGGAAGTGAAGAAGGCTAGAAGGGGAAACAGTGAGCTATGGTGCTTTGCAGATGTTTTCTCCTTGGTATCTTTCTCCACAGGTCTCAGCCTGCAGCTTAGTGCTGGGGACTTCCTCTCTCCTACGGTGCTATCCCTCTCCAGCCTTGGTCCACAGTCCCTACCTTCCCATCCCAGCACAAGCAAAGCAATGTAGCTCCTTTGTCTCAGTCTCCCCTTTCCTGATCATGCACAGAGATCTCTCTTTTCATAATTAACAAAGGTCAGTCAGAGTATCCTCCTAAAGAACAGTAAGTTTTTTTCTCCCTAAGAAGAATTCCTATCTTTTTAGGGCAATCACCTTAAGCTTAATTATAACTTGTTTCTCTTCTGTCATGTGTGAAAAATGCTATGGAAACAAGAATAAAAATGAAAGCACTATAGCTATCTACAGCTCAGGTAAGTCTTGGCAACATCACGTTCAGTGTAAAAGGGAGGAAAAGCATGTGATTCCCATTTCTACAGGCTGAAATGAACTTAAAAACATTATAGAGGCAGACATACATATATGATAAAGTTATTTTAAATTTTATTTAAAAAGTAGCTCTTAATGACAAGATAGGACATTGTTATCACTAGGGGCTGGGAGAAGCAGCAGGATGAGATGGGACAGGAGCCTGCCTCAGGTACGCTGAATGCTAATGGTGATGTTCCAATTCAGAACCTGGGTAGGAGTAATAAAGTTTTGGAGTAGGGGGTTAGAGGAAGCTCCATCATTCTTGAGATAACTTTGAAAGGCAAATAACCATTTCTATCTGTAAGTTCCACCTGGAACTCAAATTCAGTATCTCTGAAATAAACTCATGTTTTCTTCTGATTTAACCTAAGTCACCTTCCCCTGTCTGTCAAAATCTAGCTGCCCAAGATATCACCAAAATAACCTGCTGATAAGACAGAATTGTTTATTGCTTACCATGGTAAGGGAGAACACCACCACAACAATTTTAGTAACATCTCAGAGGGGAGAAGAACAGCATTGGGATATTTACTGAGATTCTGAAGTCTGGTGCATTATTCTGAAATCATATTGAAAGACTTGTCTTTCCATGTGGAAAGAGGTGTGGAGGAGGCATATTTTGTTAGGATTCAGTTAGGATCATGATTAATAGCTTAGAATTGGTAGACACAGGAAGAAGAGGATTTTGCATTGCAGTGACTCAGATTCAGAGTACAAACTGTTGTTGATGCTTTCTATTGAAAACTTGAAGTCCTTGGAATGAACAGTAAAGGGATGTACAACTTTTATCTTCCTGAGTAAGAGTTTGCTAGAATACTAAAGTTTCCTTGATGAGGACAATGAAATAGTAAAGTCATGTTAATGTAGACAGTAGACTGTGTAGATGGTTTTGATTCTCAATTATCCTTTCTGCGTTATTCAAAGCCAGGATTAGTTATCCAGTGGGGAGGGTGTGATTACATTTAAAATAAGAAATACTACATCTGCTTCCTGTTTCTGCCTTTGGCAACTTGGATGAGTCACTGCACCCCTTTAAATCTCACTTATGATGCCTCTAGAAAGGGAAACCATGTTTCCCTTTAAGGATTGGCACTGGAATTAAATGAGAAAGGGTTTTAACATTTCAGTATTAGTTTATCCTAGATCATATAGGGGAGAAAACTATCTTTTTCTTCTACTTTTCTAAGTTCTCGGCTTAGAAAGGGGCCCCGTAACAAAAGACAAATTAATAAGCGAAAGCATACAAATTTATTTAATATAAATTTTGTGTGACATGGGAGCCTTAATAAGGAAATGAAGAACCAAAGAATTGGTTAAGCCTGAGTGTTTTTACTCTAGGTTTGATAAAAAGTGGAAATTTGTGGGAAAATGTGATAGGACAAATAAAAGGGTATGAGTTAAGTGCAGTAAACTGGGGAAAAGAGCAAGGCCTGTTTATTCAGATTCCTCTTGACATCTTGGAGATGAGGATGCTCCCTTCTTCTAGGCATAAGAAGGGCACCTCTTACATGAGGGTTTTATGATCTGCTTCAGGGGAAGTTAAGAAAGTCCCTCCTTTACATGCCATTTCTCAAATTCCTTCGACTTAAAATATTCATTATGCTAAAATGCCATATTTTGGGGTAGTGTATCCTGAACCCCATCAAGCCCATTCACCTACCACCCCTAAGCTGGTCAGAAATTCAACCTTTAATGTAGACACCTTTCCCAACATGGTGTATAATGTAGGCAAGTTTTATGCTACAGTGTTCAAAACTTTTTACATAATGATGAAAATTGTGTGAAAAAAATTAGTCTACTTACAACAGAATTAAAAGCAAAAGATATTGATCTTAGATTTAAGTTCTGCCTGGAATTTGGCATTTCTGCCAATGCACCCAGCTACCTCAATATTTTAATTGACTGAGATTCTGTGTATTGCTCTTCTTGCTTGTGTGTGTGTGTGTGTGTGTGTGTGTGTGTGTGTGTGTAGTTTTATCATTCAGATGAGCTAATTCAGCTTCAGTCATCCTTGATGGGAACTGGTGATCCAACTGTTGCAAAACTTTAAAAGTGTTCATTAATTCAGGCTTAATTAATGCAGAATGACAAACTTTTATGGAGTATATGTCATCAACATGAATACCATGCATTTATTATACTCCTGAATATTGAGATGAATACAAATGAATTCCAATGACCAAAGAACTTTAAAAGTTACCCCAACTGGATAGCTGTGGATATATATGCAATGCACCTCAAGTTACTGAAAGAGATTTGAAACTAAATTTTATAATCTATGATGTAAATGCAGAGAAGCATTATATTTTTATTAATGTGATGATGACTTTTCTTATAAAATCAGCTTCTGGAAAAGAAGCATAGTTAATTTCCTTAAATTCTTGCTCAATAATTTATATGCCCTAAAATGTTAGATTCATGATATTAAAAATTAAGTCTGTGATTTCAAGAATATTTAGTGTTTCTTAAACTCAAATATCTGTTCTTTTGTGTGAAATGGAATAGCTGTACATTCTAGAATCTAAACCAACATAAGGTGAATGACTGTAAAATATGCCTGTTTGTTTCAAAATTACATAGTTTCATCAAATCCTAGGCTTATACACCAGCTTCTAGTATTCAAGAGAGCCAGAATTTTGCCATGGCAACTGCTGTATCCTTTTTTGATATATAAAGCTACAGACTGACAGGAAAGAACCATCATGTCAGCTCTTTCAATTCATATATAGAGAGATTTTTATCAATGTTCATTTCTTAAAGACAATTTAGGTTGAATCTCCAAAATCTTTGTTTTTGATCAGAGTTTATAATCATAAACTGATACTATCCTAGATTAAGAATGTAGTACATAACTTTTTAAATAACTGTAGAATATTGTGTTCTGTGTAGCTTAATATTCCATTTAATTGGTGACCAATACACTTTTTATAGGAAAACAAAGGACCTGGAATCTCTACCTTAGTTTCCTCCTGAAACATTCAAGTGCCTACAAACACCTCGATCTCTTTGTTACTTTTTGGCATCAATATCAGTCACACATATACCATCTAGTAACAGGATCATAAATCATTTTATCAACAGACTTTTAAAGAGACATGGGCAAAATTAATAGTTGCTATAGAAAAATTCATCACAGCAGGATAGACTTGTAAAAGAAACTAAAGCATTTTCCTTAAAAGTCACACAGGTAGAAAACAATTTCACAAAAGAAAAGATAAATCATTTCAGAAATAAATTTTTATTAGAAATATATGAAATAAGATATGTTAGTGATTGGCAAGAGTAATGCCCTTATTAAAATAATTGTTTAAAATAACATCTTTCAAAATTCAACTCTGAAGATAATACTGGATCTCCAGTTAGAAGTAGTAAAAATCACTATTTTGTCCCAGCTTACCCTTCCCCCTCCCTGTGTCATCAAGTCCATTCTCTAGTAGGTCTGCGTCTTTATTCCCATCCTGCCCCTAGGTTATTCATGACCAATTTTTTTTTATTTTAGATTCCATATATATATATGACAAAGTGAGAGAGTGGCATGGACATATATACACTACCAAACGTAAAATAGATAGCTAGTGGGAAGCAGCCGAATAGCACAGGGAGATCAGCTCGGTGCTTTGTGACCACCTGGATGGGTGGGATATGGAGGGTGGGAGGGACGGAGATGCAAGAGGGAGGAGATATGGGAACATATGTATATGTATAACTGATTCACTTTGTTATAAAGCAGAAACTAACACACCATTGTAAAGCAATTATACTCCAATAAAGATGTAAAAAAAAAAAATGTAAAACCGATAGCTAGTGGGAAGCAGCTGCATAGCACAGGGAGATCAGCTCGGTGCTTTGTGACCACCTAGAGGGCTGGAATAGGGAGGGTGGGAGGGAGATGCAAGAGGGAGAAAATATGGGGATACATGTATATGTATAGCTGATTCACTTTGTTATAAAGCAGAAACTAACACACCATTCTAAAGCAATTATACTCCAATAAAGTTGTTTAAAAAAAAGGAAAAAAAATCACTATTTTGAGTCACCTCTCAACATTCCTCTTCAATATCACACTATCAGTTCTAGCTAGCACAATGGACAAAAATAGAAAATAAAAGGTATATATATTAGAAAGAAATAACATTGTCTTTGTTCACAGATGGCAGATATTCTATACAGAAAATTTGAAAGAGCTGACAAAAAAACTCCTGCAACTAAGTGATTATAGCAAGGTTGTAGGATATAAGGTTAATATACAAAAGTTAATTGTTTTTCTATATGCCAGAAATGAACAATTGGAATTTGAAATTAAAAATGCATTATGATTTACAATAGCACCAAAAAAAAATTAACTACTCAGGTATAAATCTAATAAAATATGTACAGAATCTATATGTTAATAACTATAAAACTCTGATGAAAGAAACCAAAGGTCTAAATAAGTGGAGAGATTTTCTGTATTCATGATTAGGAAGATTTGGTATTTTCAAGATGTCAGTTTTTTTCCAACTTGATGTATTGATTCAATGCAATTCCAATCAAAATTCCAGAAAGCTAGTTTGTGGATATTGACAAAGTTATCCTACAGTTTATATGGAGAGGCAAAAGATCTAGAATAGACAGCACAATACTGAAGAAAAACAAAGATGGAGGGCAGATACTATCTGACTTAAAGACTTATTATAAAGCAGCAGTGATTAAGAGAGCATGCTATTGTCAAAAGAGTAGATAAATTAGATTAGTAGATTAAATTAAATTAGTAGACTAATGGAAGAAATATACACACAAATATATTCAAATGATCTTTGACAAAGCAACAAAGGCAATTCAGTGGAGAAACAAAATAAATGATGCTGGAATAACTGGAATGTCCATACCAAACAAAGAAACAAACAAAAAACCCAGAACAAAGAATCTTGACACAGACTTTACACCTTTCCAAAAATTAACTCAAAATGTACCATAGGCTTCAATATAAAAATCAGTACTACAAAACTTCTAGAAGGAAAAAAAAGAAGAAAATGTGTAACTTGGGGTTTGACAGTGATATTAGATACAAAAATTACAGTATAACACATGAGAGATAAGATGGATACATTAGACTTTATTAAAATAAAAAATTCTGTTCTATAAAAGATACTGTTAAGAGAATAAAGACCAGACACAGCCTGGGAGAAAATGTGTGCACACCAAACTTCTGATAAAGAACTTTTACACAAAATATACAAAGAAGACTTAAAACTCAACAATAAAAACCAAACAACTCAATTTAGAAACAGGCAAAAGATCTTGACATCTCACCAAAGATATATAGATGCAAATAAGCATATAAAAAGATGATCAATATCATGTCATCAATCAATTGCAATCTTAAAGCAATAAGATAACACTACTTACCTATCAGAATGGCTAAAATTTTTTTTAAAAACCTACAATACTAAATGCTAACAAGGATGAAGGGTAACAAGAACATTTATTCATTTCTGAAGCAAATGTAAAGTGGTACAGCCACTTTGGAAGATGGTTTGGCAGTTTCTTGTAAAATTAAGCATAGTCTTTCCATATGATCCAGCAATTATTCTCCTTGGTATTTACCCAAGTGAAAAGAAAATTTATGTCTACACAAAAACCTACACACAAATGTGTAAAGAAGCTTTATTAATAATTGCCAAAACTTGGAAGCAATCAAGATGCCCTTCAGTAGGTGAATGGATAAACAAACTGTGATATATCCAGACAGTGAAATATTATTCAGTAATAAGAAGAAATGAGCTATTGAGCCATGAAAAAACATGGAGAAATCTTAAATGCATACTGTTACTGATAGAAGCTAGTTTGAAAAGGCTACATATTGTGTGATTTCAACTATGTGACATTCTGTAAAAGACAAAATTATGGAGACAGTAAAATGATGAGTAGTTCCCACGGTTCAAGGGGAGTCAGAAGAGAGATTCGTAAATAACACACAGGGGATTTTTTAGGGTGGTGTAAGTATTCTGTATGTTACTTTCACAGTGGAAGCATGACATGCATTTCTCAAAACATATAGAACTTTACAGCACAAACATTGAACCTTAATGCATGCAATTTAAGAAAAAGTCATGTAGGAAGTCAGAGGATCTCAGGAAGGAATGCAGTGTGTAACAAGAAAATCTAACTGTATTACAAATGTATAAAACAATCTGTCTTTCTCCCAAAACCCAATAACTCCAGTCTTATCATGAGAAAAAACATCAAACAAACTCCAATAGTGGGGACATCCTACAGAATACCTTACCAGTATGCCTCAAAACTGGTAAGGTTATCAGATTCAAGGAAAGTCTGAGAAACTTTTACAGCCAAGAAGAGCTAAGGAGACACAAAAACTAAATGTAATTTAGAAACCTAGATGGGATACTGAACAAAATAAGAACATTAGATTAAAACTAAGGAAATTTGGATAAATTATGGATTTAACAATAAAGTTTCATTATTGGTTTATTAATTATAACAAATGTACCATAGTAATCTAAGATGTTAATTGTTGGGGAATCTCAGTGTGGAATATATGGAAATTCTCTGAAATACATTCTCAATTTTTCTGTAAATCTAAAACTATTCTAAAAAATAAAGCCTATTTAAAGAGAAAACTATTTTGATGTTGTAAAGGCTTTGCAAGTCACAAAGAGCTTTGCATGTATCAAAAAATTATTATTTTTATAATAATTCTCCAAAGTAATTTTTAACTTTTTCATAGAATAATTATTTTTAACACCTTTATTGAAGTATAATTGCTTTATGATGGTGTGTTAGTTTCATTTTATAACAAAGTGAATCAGCTATACATATACCTATATCCCCATATTTCCTCCCTCTTGCATCTCCCTCCCACCCTCCCTATCCCAGCTCTCTAGGTGGTCACAAAGCACTGAGCTGATCTCCCTGTGTTATGTGGCTACTTCCCACTAGCTATCTATTTTATATTTGGTAGTGTATATATGTCCATGCCACTCTCTCACTTCGTCCCAGCTTACACTTCCCCCTCCCCATGTCCTCAAGTCCATTCTGTATGTCTGCGTCTTTATTCCTGTCCTGACCCTAGGTTCTTCAGAACCTTTTTTTTTTTTAGATTCCATATATATATGTTAGCATACAGTATTTGTTTTTCTCTTTCTGACTTATTTCTCTCTGTATGACAGACTCTAGGTCCATCCACCTCACTGCAAATAACTCAATTTAGGTTTTTTTATGGCTGAGTAATATTCCATTGTATATATGCGTCACATCTTCTTTATCCATTCATCTGTTGATGGACACTTAGGTTGCTTCCATGTCCTGGCTATTGTAAATAGAGCTGCAATGAACATTGTGGTACATGACACTTGTTGAATTATGGTTTTCTCAGGGTATATGCCCAGTAATGGGATTGCTGGGTCATATGTTAGTTCTATTTTTAGTGTTATAAGGAAACTCCATACTGTTGTCCATAGTGGCTGTATCAATTTACATTCCCACCAACAGTGCAAGAGTGTTCCCAATTCTCTACACTCTCTCCAGGATTTATTGTTTGTAGAATTTTGATGATGGCCATTCTGACTGGTGTGAGGTGTTACCTCAATGTAGTTTTGATTTGCATTTCTCTAATGATTAGTGATGTTGAGCATCCTTTCATGTGTTTGTTGGCAATCTGTATATCTTCTTTGGAGAAATGTCTATTTAGATCTTCTGCCCATTTTTGGATTGGGTTGTTGTTTTTTTGATATTGAGCTGCTTGCATATTTTGGAGATTAATCCTTTGTCAGTTGCTTCATTTTCAAATATTTTCTCCCATTCTGAGGGTTGTCTTTTCATCTTGTTTATGGTTTCCTTTAGTCTGAAAAAGCTTTTAAGTTTCATTAGATCTCATTTGTTTATTTTTGTTTTTATTTCCATTTCTCTAGGAGTTGGGTCAAATAGGATCTTGCTGTGATTTATGTCATAGAATGTTCTGCCTATGTTTTCCTCGAAGAATTTTATAGTGTCTGGCCTTAAATTTAGGTCTTTAATCCATTTTGAGTTTATTTTTGTGTATGGTGTTAGGGAGTATTCTAACTTCATTCTTTTACACGTAGCTATCCAGTTTTCCCAGTACAACTTATTAAAGAGGGTGTCTTTCTCCATTGTGTATTCTTGCCTCCTTTATCAAAAATATGATGACCATATATATCTGGGTTTATTTGTGGGCTTTCTATCATGTTCCATTGATCTATATTTTTGTTTTTATGCCAGTACCATACTGTCTTGATTACCTTTGTAGTAGAGTCTGAAATCTGGGAGCCTGATTCCTCCAGCTCCATTTTTCTTTCTCAAGATTGCTTTGGCTATATGGGGTCTTTTGTGTTTCCATACAAAGTGTGAAATTTTTTGTTCTAGTTCTGTGAAAAATGCCATTGGTAGTTTGATAGGGATTGCATTGAATCTGTAGATTGCTTTGGGTAGTAGAGTCATTTTCACAAAGTTGATTCATCCAATTCAGGAACATGGTATATCTCTCCAACTGTTGATATCATCTTTAATTTCTTTCATCAGTGTCTTATAGTTTTCTGAGTACAGGATTTTTGTCTCCTTAGGTAGGTTTATTCCTAGGTATTTTATTTTCTTTGTTGCAATGGTAAATGGGAGTGTTTCCTTAATTTCTCGTTCAGACCTTTCATTGTTAGTGTATAGGAATGCAAGAGATTTCTGTGCATTAATTTTGTATCCTGTTACTTTACCAAATTCATTGATTAGCTCTAGTAGTTTTCTGGTAGCACCTTTCAGATTCTCTCTATATAGTATCATGTCATTTGCAACCAGTGACAGCTTTACTTCTTTCCGATTTGGATTCCCTTTATTTCTTTTTCTTCTCTGATTGCTGTGGCTAAAACTTCCAAAACTATGTTGTATAATAGTGGTGAGATTGGACAACCATGTCTTGTTCCTGATCTTAGAGGAAATGTTTTCAGTTTTTCACCATTGACAATGATGTGGGCTGTGGGTTTGTTATATATGGCCTTTATTATGTTGAGGTAAGTTCCCTCTATGCCTACTTTCTGGAGGGTTTTTATCAGAAATTGGTGTTGAATTTTGTGGAAAGCTTTTTCTGCATCTATTGAGATGATCATGTGGTTTTTCTCCTTCAATTTGTTCATATGGTTTATCACATTGATTGATTTGTGTATATTGAAGCATCCTTGCATTCCTGGGATAAACCCCACTTGTTCATGGTGTATGATCCTTTTAACGTGCTGTTGGATTCTGTTTGCTAGTATTTTGTTGAGGATTTTTGCATCTATGTTCATCAGTGATATTGGCCTGTAGTTTTCTTTCTCTCTGACATCTTTGTCTGGTATTTGGTATCAGGGTGATGGTGGCCTCGTAGAATGAGTTTGGGAGTGTTCCTCCCTCTGCTGTATTTCGGAAGAGTTTGAGAAGGATAGGTATTAGCTCTTCTTTAAATGTTTGGTAGAATTCGCCTGTGAAGCCATCTGGTCCTGGGCTTTTGTTTGTTGGAAGATTTTTAATCACAGTCTCAATTTCAGTGCTTGTGATTGGTTTGTTTATATTTTCTATTTCTTCCTGGTTCAGTCTCAGAAGGTTGTGCATTTCTAAGAATTTGTCCATTTCTTCCAGGTTGTCCATTTTATTGGCATATAGTTGCTTGTAGTAATCTCTCATGATCCTTTGTATTTCTGCAGTGTCAGTTGTTACTTCTCCTTTTTTATTTCTAATTCTATTGATTTGAGTCTTCTCCCATTTTTCTTGATGAGTCTGGCTAATGGTTTATCAATTTTGTTTATCTTGTCAAAGAATCAGCTTTTAGTTTTATTGATCTTTGCTGTCATTTCCTTCATTTCTTTTTCCTTTATTTCTGATTTGATCTTCATGATTTCTTTCCTTCTGCTAACTTTTGGTTTTTTTGGTTCTTCTTTCTCTAATTGCTTTAGTTGTAAAGTTAGGTTGTTTATTTGAGATGTTTGTTGTTTCTTGAGGTAGGATTGTATTGCTGTAAACTTCCCTCTTAAAACTGCTTTTGCTGCATCCCATAGTTTTTGGGTCATCATGTTTTCATTGTCATTTGTTTCTAGGTATTTTTTGATTTCCTCTTTGATTTCTTCAGTGATCTCTTTGTTATTGAGTAGTGTATTGTTTAGCCTCCATGTGTTTGTATTTTTACAAAATTTTTCCTATAATTGATATCCAGTCTCATAGTGTTTTGGCAGATAAGATACTTGATACAATTTCAATTTTCTTAAATTTACCAAGGCTTTACTTGTGACCCAAGATATGATCTATCCTGGAGTGTTCCATGAGCACTTGAGAAGGAAGTGTATTCTGTTGTTTTCGGATGTAATATTCTGTAAATATCAATTAAGTCCATCTTGTTTAATGTATCATTTAAAACTTGTGTTTACTTATTTATTTTCATTTTGGATGATCTGTCCATTGGTGAAAGTGGGGTGTTAAAGTCCCCTACTATGATTGTGTTACTGTCACTTTCCCCTTTTATGGCTGTTAGCATTTGCCTTATTTATTGAGGTGCTCCTATGTTGGGTGCATAAATATTTACAATTTTTATATCTTCTTCTTGGATTGATCCCTTGATCATTATGTCGTGTTCTTCCTTTTCTCTTGTAACATTCTTTATTTTAAAGCCTATTTTATCTGATATGAGAATTGCTACTCCAGCTTTCTTTTGATTTCCATTTCCATAGAAAATCATTTTCCATCTCCCCACTTTCAGTCTTTTTGTATCCCTATGTCTGAAATGGGTCTGTTGTAGACAACATATATATGGGTCTAGTTTTTGTATCCATTAAGCCGGTCTTTGTCTTTTGGTTGGAGCATTTAATCCATTTACATTTAAGGTAGTTATCAATATGTATGTTCCTATTACCATTTTCTTAATTGTTTTGGGTTTGTTACTGTAGGTCTTCTCCTGTGTTTCCTGCCTAGAGAAGTTTCTTTAGCATTTGTTGTAAACCTGGTTTGGTGGTGCTGAATTCTGTTAGATGTTGCTTGTCTGTAAAGGTTTTAATTTTTCCATCGAATCTGAGTGAGCTCCTTGCTGGACAGAGTAATCTTGGTTGTAGGTTTTTCCCTTTCTTCACTTTAAGTATGTCCTGCCACTCCCTTCTGGCTTGTACAGTTCGT
The DNA here is from genome assembly GCF_964341445.2 of Mesoplodon mirus. Taxonomy (NCBI): domain Eukaryota; kingdom Metazoa; phylum Chordata; class Mammalia; order Artiodactyla; family Ziphiidae; genus Mesoplodon; species Mesoplodon mirus. Next base: position 51,907,957 of record NC_138982.1, read on the forward strand.
GCTGAAATGACAGCTGTTAATCTTATGAGGATTCCCTTGTATGTTATTTGTTTTCCTTTGGTGCTTTTAATATTTTGTCTTTGTATTTAATTTTTGATAGTTTGATTAATATGTGTCTTGGCATGTTTCTCCTCAGATTTATCCTATATGGGACTCTGCACTTCCTGGACTTGATTGACTATTTCCTTTCCCATAATAGGGAAATTTTCAACTACAATCTCTTCAAATATTTTTTCAGTCCCTTTCTTTTTCTCTTCTTCTTCTGGGACCCCTGTAATTCCAATGTTGGTGCATTTAATGTTGTCCCAGAGGTCTCTGAGACTGTCCTCAATTCTTTTCATTATTTTTTCTTTATTCCACTCTGTGTTAGTTATTTCCACTCTTCTATCTTCTAGGTCACTAATCCGTTCTTCTGCCTTAGTTTTTCTGCTATTGATTCCTTCTAGAGAATTTTTAATTTCATTTATTGTGTTGTTCATCATTGTTTGTTTGCTCTTTAGTTCTTCTAGGTCCTTGTTAAAACTTTCTTGTATTTTCTCCATTCTATTTCCAAGATTTTTGATCATCTTTACTATCATTACTCTGAATTCTTTTTCAGGTAGACTGCCTATTTCCTCTTCATTTGTTTGGTCTGATGGGTTTTTACCTTGCTCTTTCACCTGCTGTGTGTTTCTCTATCTTCTCATTTTGCTTAACTTACTGTGTTTGGGGTCTCCTTTTCACAGGCTGCAGGTTCGTAGTTCCTGTTGTTTTTGGTGTCTGCCCCTGGCGGCTAACGTTAGTGCAGTGGGTTGTTTAGGCTTACTGGTGGAAGAGACTGGTGCCTGTGTTCTGGTGGATGAGGCTGGATCTTGTCTTTCTGGTGGGCAGGACCGTGTCCAGTGGTGTTTTTGGTTTGCCTGTGATCTTATTATGATTTTAGGCAGCCTCTCTGCTAATGGGTGGGGTTGTGTTCCTGTCTTGCTAGTTGTTTGGCATAAGGTATCCAGCACTGTAGCTTTCTGATCGTTGAGTGGAGCTGAGTGTTAGCATTGAGGTGGAGGTCTATGGGAGAGCTTTCACTGTTTGTTATTACGTGAAGCTGGGAGGTCTCTGGTTGACCAATGTCCTGAACTCGGCTCTCCTTCCTCAGAGACACAGGCCTGACACCTGGCTGGAGCACCAAGACCCTGTCAGCCACACAGCTCAGCAGAAAAGGGAGGGATAAATAAATAAATAAATAAATAAAAAAGTTTTTAAAATTAAAAATAAAAGAAAAATTAAAATAATTAAAAAGTAATAAAGAAAGAAAGAAGAGAGCAACCAAGCCAAAAAACAAATCCACCAGTGACAACAAGTGCTAAAAACTATACTAAAAACAAACAAACAAACAAACAAAACCCAGACAGACTGAACCCTAGGACAAATGGTAAAAACAAAGCTATACAGACAAAATCACACAAGAATCATACACATACACACTCAGAGAAAGAGAAAAATGAAAAAAAGTATATATCTTTTGGAAAGTCTGAAGTCTTCTACCAGCGTTCAGTAGGTGTTCTGTAGGAGTTGTTCTACATGTAGATGTATTTCTGATGTATTTGTGGGGAAGAAGTTCATCTCCATATCTCACTCCTCTGCCATCTTGAAGGTCTCTTATTATTTATAATAATAATTATTATTATTATTATATATAATTATTCTGAAGAATAATTATTGATTAAAGCCCAGATCAATTTCATTTTTCACAGTTACCCTTTCTGTAGTTTAGAGGCCTAGCGGTAGAAATAACTTCAAACACTTTTCAGAAATAAGTAAAACTGTGTTCAGTTCTGGAATTTTGTGGTTGCCCTATGTGCTTCTCTTCCCTCATCTCCTCCTTCAGTGTTTTTAACAGATCTCTTCTCCGCATCAGCAGGGGTGCCTGCTGAAATAATTTCCCTTTGGGGTAGCCACACTTGATAGCTCACCATCTCAAGGACTTAGATGTAACAACACTTTATCATGGTTTTCTATTAATTGTCTGTATCATGCACCACACTGTCAGTGCCTTGAAGACAGGGACCCTCTTTGTGTTGATGACAGTTGAGTCCCCATGGACTCACATGAGCATATCACATAGTACTCATTCAATATACATTTGAGGAAAGTACCACAAACCATACCTCTAACTGCAACCTGCTGGGGGAATTGTGAACTAGTACAATTAGAGAGGCTTCCCTGTACCTGTTAAATGCCACATACAAGTGAGTGGCACACAGGAATGCCGATTCTTATTCTTTGCAGTAGTTTTGTTCTGTAAAGTCACTGCAAACACCGAATTAGTAGATACTGAAAAATTGGTCTTGGAAAAAATACAGGTTTAGATTCCTGAGAGACTCTGGTCACAGTGTTTTCATCAACCAATTAATATATAACCTTGTTTTATGTGTTTCTGTTTCAGTACACCTTATTCAATAAAAGTTGTGATTCATTAACATTGAACTCATAATACACAGCACTATAACTGGTGTCTGAATAGTTATTTAACAAGGGTATTTTCTCTGTTAGGCACATCAAAGCCTTGTGCTTAGAAACAATAGACAGCAGTTCCAAACTGTGCATTGGGGCCACTTTAAACAGCAAAGTAACCAACAAAAACATGAAGATGTGAAAAACATGGCACTAAATAGACAAAGTAAGAGCTGAAACAAGAAGGCAGAACATCGTCCTGTCCCAGGTCACCTGGGAATGTACCAGTTAGGTGACTTAAGTTTTTCACCACTGTATGCACTTCTGCAAAGGACCTCAATATCTCACACATATTGATTTTGAGGTCACAATACATTTTAGTGAGTAGATAAATTTGAAAATACAGAATCTGTTAATGATGAGGATTGACTGTATTTCACAGGTCCTAGAGCCTGACTGCCCAGAAAGTAATTTGCTGATTGCTATTTAATGGACGTTTGAAAGACAACCAGGTGGTGGATAGTAGAAAGCACCAGGACTAGGCACCAGGGTGGCTGGGATCTGATCCTTTGCTACATATTTCCTGAGTAGATTAGACAGCTTTAAGATATTCTATCTCCTATATCCCAGTTTGTGTATGCCCTCCTCATGTCCTAGAGATTTATGGAGGAGAGAAAATATGGTGCAGCACTATTCACGCAGGATATTGTTAAGCCATAGAATCTTATAACTGGACAGGATCTCAGGGTTCTTCTGGTTTATTCCCAATATATTCCAAATGTGGAAACTGAGACTCAGACATTTTAAGTGACTTGCCCCAAATTAGTAGCAATGCCAGGATGATAGCCTGTCTCACTGGTTTCAATTTACCATTACACTGTTGTGTATTGATAGATTTCTTAGTTTGCTTCTTTGATTATATTTACTGAGAGTTTACCATATGCAAGGAAACATGCAGGGAATTATATGGCTGCCTGTCCTCAAGAAGCCTACAGTCTAGAGATTCTATGCATAAACTCTTCTTAGGTGCAGATTTTGACTTTTTATACTCTGCCAGATTGTTGGCTTTAGAGTTCTAGTTAACTGGTTTAATTCATATGTCTTGGGTAATATGCATCAGGTAGCTAAAGTGTTTTAAAGGTTAGCAGGTCGCTACTTTTACCTATGTATTTATTATAGGCCTTCTTCCATTTTCACTTCATTACCACTCCCCCCTTAGGCTAACAACTTGAAAATTTATATTCCAATTCAGATTTCTCTTTTGAGCTCCAAACTCATCTATCCAACTGTCTTCTTGGCTCTCCACTTAGATTTCTTAAGAGCATCTCAAATTTAACATATATCAAACTAAAATTGTACTTTCCACCCCTCACCCACTTCCAATGCACTCCAGAAACCTTGGGCTCCTTAACTTTTATGTTTCCCTTACCACCCACATTCAATCACCAAGAGCTATTGAACATACCTCCAAAACATATTTTGAGTTCATCTAGATCTCTACATCTCTATGTCAAACACCCTAGTTCAAATTCAAGCCACTAATAATATTGCCTAGGATACTACATAGCTTCTTAATTGCTCTTCCCTCTCCATTATTGTTTTTTCTCCAAAATATTCTCTAGCCAGTGGCCAGAGTGAATTTTTTTAACTGTTAACTATATAATATTACTTTCCAGCTTTAAAAAACCTTCAACAGTGCCTGTTAAGTTAGAAAAAGTCCTTAAACTCCTTATGATGATGATCTTCAAACATTTGTAGGTGCTGGTCCCCTGCCTACCTCTTCAACATCAGCTCTGGCCATTCTCTCCTTACTCACTGTACTTTACATATCATGGCCTTCTTATGTGTGCACAAGTGCCCCACACCTTCTCACAACTCAGCACCCACAAAAATGTCACTCCTTTTGCTGGAAAAATTATTTCCTAGACTATTCATCAAGATAATTCCTGTTTATGTCTTAGATCTCATTTTAAATGTCATTTCTTCAGTGAGACCTTTTCTGACTCTCTCAATCTAAATTAGAACTTCTTGTTACATGCTGTATATATGTTCTTTCCTTTCATAACACTTATTCCAAGTATAATTATAAACTTGTTTTATAATATTTTGTGTGTTACCTTTCTCCCTTTCCTGACAATTTATGCCATTAGGAAAGGCCTCTTCTTTCTCCATATCTCTCCCTTTCTCTCCCTCCATCTCTCTCTTTTTTTAGCACTTAAACCTCAGTGTCTAGCACAGGACTCTTTTAGCATACACACTCTGAAAATACTTGTTTAGTTAATAAATATGCTGACAGATTTATTATTTTGATTTATATACATACATGATAAAGTACATAAAGTGACATATATATATATAACCACTACCAAGATCAAGATATAAAACCTTATAACTTTTTATTATAATATCCATTCCTTAACTTGGCATTTTTAGCTAAGAATCCCAGTTGTGTAGTATAGTGGTTTAGAATAGTGTTTCTCAAATTTTAGTGAGCAAGTGAAATCACCTGGGGATCTTGTCAAAATATAGATTCCGATTCATTACATTTGAGGTTTGGTTTAAGACGTTGAATCTCTAACAAGCTTTCTGGTGTTGCCAGTCTGAACCACATCATGAAGAGCACCCCTTTAGATAAGGAACGTATGAATCAGATAAGGACTGTGTTCAAGTCTTGGCTCTGCTATTTAGTAGCTCTGTGAACCTAGATCAATTACTTAACTTCTCCACGTCCCACTTATTTGTCAGGACTGTTGTAGTGTAAAATGAGATGATGCAGCACATAGTGTTTGGTGCACAATATGATTAAGTGTCACTACTGTTGTATTTGGCCACGGAACTTTGTTAAGTGCTCAACACCACTGGATGAAATTTCTCACCTGCAAATTTAGATGGGCCTTCAATTACTAAACCTCTGTAATTCTCTTCTAGAATCCACCCCCCTCTTTTTTTTATTTCACTTGCCTTTTATACTTAAAAAGAAATTGTGGAGAAAATCAAGAACACTGCTGAGTTGAGGGAGGTGTGGATAGAGATTATGAATAATCTTAAACAATAGTGAAAGAAGTAGAGCATTCAATCAATAACTGTTTAATGAATTCCTTCTCTGAGTCAGGACTGGGCCCAGCTTTGAAAGAGGTCACAGCCTAATGGGGGGATAAATGAAAAATATTTGAGCTAGCAGTAGTTTGCTGAGGGAACTCAAGACTTCAGGAAATCATTCCTGTTCACTTTGATTTGAAAAGCTTTTTATAACACAGGCTCAGCGGAGCCAGTAATATCCCGAGACCTGTGTAGAGCCAATTTACTTTTGGCTTTGTGACCATTTGTGTCAGTTAAATACAAGGTCTTAAATTCTTTTTTATCTTACTAATTATGTTAGTAGAGACAGCACTCTATGGTCTTTGGGGTAAAGTACATATTCCTCAGGCTGGCACAGGTGGACTACTGCCCTCCTTGGTTGACTAACCCTACTGCTCAATCTACAGGTCTTTGCTTCAGCTTTATCATCCAGATTCATTCCCACAATAAGGTCATTCTCTCTAATATTCCTGGCCCTTTGGGCTTGGAAGTCCCTTTACCCTAAATCCTATTTATTCTTTAGGAGTCATATTAAGCATCTTCTGCTCCAGGAAATATTCCCAAATTCCCAATTTGAGTTAATTGTGCACCTTCCTTTTGCTTTTGTGTATATTTATATCATGGCACTTATATTCCCTTCTAACCGATGGTTTATTGGCTGACTCTCCACTAACTATAACCTTTCAAAGAATAGGCCTGAGTCTTATACTTCCATGACACCTGTACAGGTGGCAGTGGATCTCACACATGGGGGTCCCATAATGTAGAAAGAGTGAATAAAAACTTACTCCTCAGTCAGCATGGAAAGACTTGAGACAATAATTTTTTTACATTCAATTAAATTCTACAAAAATTTGTGTTGGCAGGTTACTATGTTATGAAGAGCCAAGACAAATGGAATGGTAAAATTTAAGAAGACTGGCATTTAAAAAATAAAAAAGTGGAGGAAACTATGCAAGGGGAGTTATGAGATAAAATATCAAAGTTGGAAGAATTCTAAAACTAAGTGTACTGAAAGAGCTGGAGATCTGTAAATTGGGCTGGTGAGCAAGTGAAAGTAAAGGATACAGTTGTATTAGAAGGTGTATTGAACAGTCTTTTGTGGGCATGGGCCCAGGATTTTTTGGAAAGCTTTTGGTTTAAAGGCACTTGTTGTAGAGAGCTGAGTCCCAGGGGAGCTATCCAGGTGGAGTCCAGTGGAGAGCTAACTAATGAGCAGAACGTGAGACAACATTGTGTTTCCTTCCAGGTTGTTGAGACTAGACATCCAGAGAAACACAGTCTAATATTAAGTAAAGTAATTCTCTTGAGTTTCATTTTGCTGGGTCATTCATCACCCTGAGATTCATATATGAGGAGTCCCATATTTTATTTCAGAGATTGTCAACTATGACTTGCTGGCCAAATGCTGCCTGTAGCATCTTCTCGTAAGTAGAATTTTATCGGAACACAGCCACCCCCATTTGTATACATGCTGTCTGTGGCTACTTCGCTTTTACAGGACAACGGTAGAGTTGAGTAGGAATGAGAAAGATCATGTTGCCTCTGAAGCCTAAAATATCGATTTGGCCCCTTGCAGAAAAGTTTGCTGACCCCTGTTCTAGTCTCACACACTTTCTTTTCTGTCACAACACAGACAAGATGCCGCAATCCCATAAACGTGCTAAAATACAAATCGAGTTGCAGTCCATATACTGTCTGGTGTGTTTTTGTCTCTCAGATTATTGAAAAATATTCATTAATTCAAACTGTGTTACATGTAAATTGCCACTAAAAACAAATGCTACGCTGTTTCATTTTACCAGTATGGGGAATGTAGATAAAATGAAGATCGGTACAGGTGATTCTTACATACCAGTGTAAGGAGAATTCATGGCTTGGGTATTTTGAGAAGATAATTTCCAACAGATAACAAAACCTTAATGTGTACATATACTCAGACCTAGTAAATTTGTATCTACATATTTATCCTAAGGAAACAAATATGGCTATGCAAGAAGATTTAGCTATCAGAACATTTTTATATAATAAAAAAGATTTGAAATAATCTAAGTATCTAACAACAGAGTCCATCAGTAAATTAGAGTTTACCCACATACTGAAATTGAAATGCTATGCGTGCATTAAAATATTTTTAAATGATTATTTATAAACATGAAAAGATTACTTATCAACTTGCCATCTACTATTAGGGAAGGTAAAAACTGGAGGGAATATAGCAAAAGACTAATAAGTGTTATCAGCATATGGAAAATTACAAATGAATTATTTTTCCTTTTTCTAATGTGTACTCTCATAATTAATATTTGTGATATATTTGAAAAATAATGGAAAATTACCCCTCTCCCACCACACACTTCTATGCCACGACATTTTTTTTTTCATAAACATAATGGATAGCCTTGAGCGGAGACAATGTCCAATAAAGGTACTCTGAAGTTTGTACCAATACCACCAACTCCCAAGGTTTACACTCTTTAATAATATGAACGTTGAATACACACAAACACACACACAGACACACATGGGAGGCAGTACCACTTCTTTTTTTGCTCTCCCTTTCTCTAGAGTTCTGACCCTTGGATTCTTTTGTTACCTTTCTTTCCTATTACACGACCTACCCCTGACTAAAAAAATAAAAAGACAGAATATGATTTAGTCACATTTTTGTCTATAAATAGTCATGCATAAAGCCAGATTTCCTATTTCCATACTTTCTAAAATCTATATGAGTTATTATTTACTTTCCACCATTGATGAGATAAATCTCATGAGTTATTATCTCATTTCCATATAAAAAACATCTGATACATAACTAAAGATTTTAAATATCAAGGGAAAAGGAGGCAGTTTGGGGTGAAAATTTTCCACTTTTTTGCACTTTTTATCTCATGAACCAGCATCATGAGATAGTTATTAAACTTTTCATGACATTTTGTGCTTTCAAAAATTTCTTTGACATCAAGAAAGGCATAGTAAAATTTCCTCATCCCAACTGTCTTGACATTTTAGTGATAAAACAATGCTCTCTTTATGTTTAGTTTCATAGAAGCCTCTCTATAAAATATTTATTCCAAGTAAAAGTTTAAAGGGCCTTCTTAAAAGTTCAGCAAATTTTCATGAGATAGCATTATATCTCTACTTCACCACATTCTGAAACTTCATTGTCATTTATGCTGTAAAGTTATTCTGAGGATTAAGTTAAATAATGTATTTAAGATGCCAAGGGTGTTGCCTGGCAATCTAAGTCACTCAACATACAGTTGCTAATCTTGCTGCTCCTTATTTTTGAACAAACACTGGCAAAATAAAAACAAAGCAGTTAGTATGTTGACCAACATTTTTATTTTCAGCTAGTTATTGTGGGCAGCATAGAAAACAACTTTAATCTAAGGTATTTAGTTGGCTTCTAGGGAACAATTTCTAGGTGGCAATTTTAAAGCTAAGATGCAGCTTAGTTTTCTCTTCACCTTTTTCTATTTCTTTACAAGGTAAACGTGAAAAGTCACCCATCTCTTACAATAGGCCAGGAAGATTGAAATAAGAAGCAGGACATGATTCTAAGTAATACAATATTATTAGTTTCTGAGGGAGTGTGATTTATGTATGACTTTGAAGGTCTGTGCGTTTTCAAACATCTGCAGCAGAATTCCTGCAAGGCACTGTCACCAGTGTCTATTTAATGCAGGAGCAAACTTGTTTACCAAATTCTGAAATGAAAAACAAGATGTTCTTGTGCAGGATTGCAGAGAATTGCAGTTCCTGTTCAGCCTGAACCTCTGCTTTTTCCACCCACATGGAGTTTAGAGACAGTCTTACAACACGAAGTTCAAAACAGGAACACTAATTACTGCCACACTTTTCAATGCCTTGTTTTTCTTTACCACAAAAATGTTGACCTGAAGTACTTTTTCTCCTGAAGCTCAGACTTGGTATTTGCTTCCTGAATCTCTGTGTGTTAAATGATTTCTTACGATCCTTGGATGAATATGAGCATGGGTGCATAATGCAAAGGTCATTTAAAGGTTAAGCAGAAAGTTTTATGTGTCTGTACATAAAAGGCTTTTAGGCTTTTATGATGAGCCTTTAAGGTTCATCTCTTGGTATATAGAATCAGATGAATCAAATACGCTGATTATTCTAAAATTTTTTTGTAGCTCTGAAGCATTTATCAAGTTTCACTTTTATCTGTATATTTAGACTGATCTTTCCATTAAATGAATTAAGGGACTGAATAATATGCCACCTACATACTACATAAAAGTATTGTCACTATGGCTTACAAGGTACCTAAGAGTCAAGCAGGGCACTGTAAGTGGCTCATAGAATACTATCTGGAAGGGTAATATATATTCATTCAATAAATACTCACCCAAGTAGATACATTTTGAAAGAAAAGAGGCCTCAAGAACAAAAGGCCCTGAACTGGAAAAGAGGTACCAATAAACATATTAAGGAAGAGATACCAGATAGGAAGATTTTACATTGTCTGAAGAGGGAATGTCTGATTGCAAAAGAAAAATGTGAAATACAAAGACTGTCTTTTTATTAAATAATTTTGCTAGAAATGAATAAATCTACTTACCATTCTTTTTTTTTTTAATGTAGAAATTGGACATAGTGATTCATGATTCTCTGAGAGCTGTTAACCAAGGTGGAGTAAAGGGAGCTCAGTTTGGGGCATGTGAAGTTTGAGATGCCTGTGAAACTTCCAAGCAATAATGAATGTCAAGTTAAGTAGCTGTGATGGTAGCTCAAAGGCAGTATTTGGGCTGCAGGTTGCCATTTTCAAGTGATTGGCATAGAGAAAGTTTTTAAAGCCAACAAAATGGATAGAAAGCATAGAATAGAGGCTCAGACTCTCTGTCGTACAGAGGACAGTAGTAAGATCTCTCAGGTGCATGCCTGGAAGAGTGGGTGACTGATCTGGAGACCGATGCAAAACCGTGTTTGAGGTCCAAGTATTCAAAATAATACCAGGAATTTGTGAATTAGGATAACAGGGGAAAGCTTTTCTGATTCTTTATTTAAGAAGCAATGGATTTATCAAGACTCTATTATTCTCTGAGTGACACTAAAAAATAGAATATTTCCAGGAATCAATAGTCAAGTGAATTCAGTATTCAAGCCTCAGTATTCTGCAAAATGAGAAGTCTGGACTAAAAGGTCCTAATGTTCTCCGCTCCCCTCTCTCGACCTTAAAATGTATAAAATTTAGATGTCTCATACACTTCCTCAATTTACTAGACAGAACATTCTGTTCCCATTGTGCATAGAGCCTGCAGAGGATAACCAGACTAACTGCAAAACAATCTACTAAGCTAATTTTTAATAAACATATTTTACTCGAGGAAGAGTCTCTTGCCTCAGTTGCTTCCCCCTGGTCACATGAATCAGAATTAGCCCATCTGCCTCAAAACTATTCTATTTTCTGGATGACTTTATTCTCTTTGCCTGCTCAGAACATTATGTACTCATGAGATGCACACAGTATTATATGACTAATTTAGACTGTAATTACTGTTAATTTCCTCCTCCTATTACAGCAGAAGCAATGCTGAAGTTCAGAAGACACGAATTCAGCCTGTGTCTATGCCATGGTTCTGTAAATTTCCAGCCCTGTAATATGGTGACGGATTTTGCTGAAATTAGAAGAACTCAGGAACTGTCAGATAGCAGAAATTTGTTACCAGTTTCACTGAAAACAGCACAGAGGGATTGAAAAAGAGAGAAAGATGAATATTATAGACAGTTTGTTACCTAGCAGGATAGATAGATAATAAACTTGGCTTCTTTTCCAGCTGAACTGTAAAAATCATAATCTCTCCCTTGACAGAGATTCACCAAATCAGTCTGGCAGTCTTTGGATAGCCTTGAACCCAGGGTTACTGGCAAGGATAAATGAAAATTGCATGTGGCTGGGATTGATCTATTGACCCTCCTTCCAAAGCCTCATTCTGAGGAGGAAGATGCTTTTTACTTTTATCAAGAAAAAAAGTACAGCCTTTCGAGAACCATCTTCATACAGAAAGACCCTGATGTTGATGAAGTCAGAAGCCCCATATTCCTTATGCAGAGGAGATATTTGTAATAAAACTTATATTTTAAAGTATAATTGAGATTGAATTTTGAAAGGAATGAGATGAATATTAATACTTTGTTTTGGTGTATAACCTATTAAGTTACTTTGTATCCATTCTCAGTGTATCAGTAGTATCTCAGTAGCATCATTTGCATTGTGATACTGGACATATAGTTGGGAATGGATGTGAGGACTCTCTTTGAATGCTTAACCTAAGTTCACAGATAACTAATATGCAGGCTGCTATGAGACAGACTTTTAAGGTTGTGCAAAAACATACATATGGTGATTTCTGAATGTAGTTGCAGTTTAATGTACATATGCACTTGAACTGTTTTAGGCACCAACTCCTTCTGTCAATGTTTCATGACTTCTGCTTTCATAAAAGCTCTAGCCCAGATCACCTTTTGCTTCATATTAAATATCAACAGGCATGGGCACTACTGTGTAAGTTTCATCATGTAAAGAAATGGTTGCCACTTAAACTTTTTTTTTTGAAAAGAAAAAAAAGCTGTCTTTATTTGCATACAATATAATCTTCTAGATAGAAAATTCTAAGGAATCTATTTTAAAAAACCCTATTAGAACTAATAAGTAAGTTTATAGTAATGTTGCAAGATAAAAATCAATACACAGATTTCAGTTGTATTGGTTGTCCCTTAAATCTTAATGAATGCACACAAAAGAGAAAACTTACATTGCACATGGGCTACTGCCTATAGCTAATGTTTGTGGGAGGGGTGCTGTTACTGTGCAGCATATCAGTCAGATTAAGGAATATGACTACTGTTTATAGCCAGTAAATAGTGGAGCCATTACCTGGGGGAGCCTGGCACCTGGTCCCTCTGGAACTCATGCCCTTAACCAGTATGTTACAATGTTTCTCATACAATATGCAGATCAGATCGCTACCTCAGGATAAATGAAACACTCTCTTAGTTTTCCTCCTACTTCACTTCCAAGAAAATCTTTATTTAATGCATACTTTATGGGCCATAAATGTAGAAAGAATTCTCTTAAAGCCTTCCAATGAGGCTTTCTTCCTTTGCTCCATCAAATCTGCTCTCAAAAATGACATCCATTACCTCCATGATGCTAAAGATGAAGGTCATTTCTTAGTTTTCTTACTTTAATTCAAAAGAAGCCTTTAACATAGTTAATTTCTCTTTTCTCCATGGAGCGCTTGTGACTCAGTACTCAGCCCTCTTCTCTTCTCTGCCCTCACCTCATAGGTGTATACACACAAGTCATATGAGAAATAGTTACAAATTTTTGTTTCCAACCCAGCCCTCTTTCTTGAACTCTAGACTTGAATATTCACCGGCCTGCTTGATACCTCCACTTGGGTGTACAGTAGGCAGCTCAAACTTAAGTCCGAAACTGACTCTGATTTTTATCTAAAACTTGTAGCCTTCACCATCTAATCAACAGAAACCCCTCCCTTTAGTTGCTCAGGCCTTGAAGTCATCTTGTAGTTTCCTATCTTGCATCCACCAGGAAATCATATTGGTTCCACTTTCAAATATAATCAGGATCCAAACACGTCTCCTGCTATCATCCTGGTCCTAGAAGTCATCACCTCTCACCTCATATAAAACTTAAGATGGTTCATGTTAATGTGTCTGCTCAAAACCCTGCAAGTTCTCCATTTACTGCAGAGTAAAAGCAAAACCCTTACTTACGAAGGCTTACACAGCCCTGTGTCATCTCCCCTCCTCTCCCACTGTCCTCCTTTCCTACTACCTGCCTTGCTCACAGATCATCTTGCACCAGCCACTCTCGCCTCCTAGTTCTCTTCCAACCCACTAGGTATGTCCTGTCTTAGGACATTTACCCTAGCTCTTCCCTCTGCCTGGCACACAATTCTCCCAGGTGTCCTCTCGGCTTCTTCCCTCACTTCTTTCACATTCTAGTCAAATCTTCCTTCTTACTCCTGATCATCCTTACCCTGTTCTACAATGATTTATTTTTCCATAGCACTACTACCTCTGATATACTACATAATGTACTTAAATTTATGATTTATTACCTAAGATCCACAAGAGCAATTCTGCTCATTAATGTAGTGTAGGTACCTAGAACAGGTGAACTACATGAATGAATGCCTACTCAATTATAAAATAATTCATGTAAAGTACTTTCCCTGGCATTAAGTAAGTGCTCAATGAAAGCTATTTATTATGACTTAGCTTTTATAAGTGGGATTTTTTTTGCTCTTTCCCCCTGAGAATTCTGTGACACTTCGTTTATAGAAAAAGCAGTATATTCCAAGGAAATGAATTTTTTTTTCAAGGAAATGAATTTTAAAGCACATTACTGTTACTGTTTGTTTATAAGAAGATTGGCTGCTAGTAGGATTGTAAAATAGTAGAAGTTTATCAGAGCCCTCCTCCTACATTTTCACCCCCTCTTTCCTCCCCTCTGCAGAGTATGTTCATCTCATCTCATTTTGCTGGGAATTTGATGCGATTGTATGGTCTACATACTTTTATCATCAAGAGTAGTTCTCGGGGCTTCCCTGGTGGCACAGTGGTTGAGAGTCCGATGCAGGGGACACGGGTTTGTGCCCCGGTCTGGGAAGATCCCACATGCCGTGGAGCGGCTGGGCCCGTGAGCCATGGCCGCTGAGCCTGCACGTCCGGAGCCTGTGCTCCGCAATGGAGAGGCCACAGCAGTGAGAGGCCCATGTACTGCAAAAAAAAAAAAAAAAAAGAGTAGTTCTCATAAAATTGTGTGAAAGAGTAATGCCTAAAGAAAGTATAAAACACTAATAAGGCTTAATTTGTCTCCTCTTCCAGAGCCATTCACTTTTTAAAGGGGAATTGAGTGTGAACTATGAATGTGGTACAAAGAGACTGGAGAGAAAAGGTGTCTTCCCTTGTATGCAGAATTCACTCTACTTAGAAAACCACATCACCTTCTTTTAAGACCTGCCCTGAAAACCAGCATTTAAGAGAGAAAATAGACAGATATTTGGGGGCATTTCTGGTTATAACTTCATCTGTATTTCACTCAGTATTTCTCCTTTATATGTAGGTTCACATTGCTATGTCTATTTAAGAGAATCATCTTTATGAAAGAAAATGGTCAGCAACCCATTCTGAGCAGGATGGAAATGATGCTTGTTGGCAGTAGGGAGTTATCTAATGACATGGAAAATGGCCATGTCTTCTTAAAGATGCTTCATAGCTTCGTTGAATCCATCACCCTTTGGCAAGCAAACTCTTCTTTCTGTTAACTGCCAGTCACCCAGGAAAGACTGAAACATCACTTGAGATTTAAATTTTAGAAGCTGTTCATATTCAGAGGAGCACAAAAGCAGTTGCCACCTGTCTAGTAATGCAAAAAGAACTTAACCCAAAGTTAATAGATGCAAATACATCTTAGCCCATGTGCTGGCTGATTTAGAAGAATTTTTTTCACGTGAATCTTATCACTGTAGTAACCACAATAGAGAGAGATTGTTCCATTTTCTCATTAGAGTCAAGATTTAAGAGCAAAACCAAAGTTCTATTATTTATGTAGCAAAAATGAACATCAGCAACACAGGGAAGCATGTGTTAATTATGGGTAAGTTGTTTTCTAGTGATTACTAAAACTTTTTACCTTTCTTCCAAGCTTCATGTAATAAATTTTAGTGAAGCATCCACTACGTACAATTCACAGAGCTGGGTGTGTGTTTTATACAAAGATACTCATTTCAATTCAGTAGACACTTGTGAGTACCTACCATATTCCAGGAATTTTGCCAGGTACTAGCAGTACAGTAGTGAATGAAATGGTCCCTTTACCCCAGAAACTGACAGCTTATGGGACATTGACATATAATTAAATAATTAACATAAAATATGATATTCCACCAATTGATGCATATCCAAGATCTAGCTGTGGTACACGGGGAAGGGATTTTAACTTAGGTGCTAGAGATGGCTTTACAGAAGAGGACAAATGTGATTATATTTTGAAGGATCTGTAAGAGTTTGCCAGGCAAGAATGGGAAGGAAGAGAATTCTATTTTGTTTTGGGACAGTTGCCTTTCAGTCTTGAAAAAGATCATGTACAAAAATAAAGTACAAGGAAAGAAAGGCATAGGTGTCCAAATCAAAAGTTATAGTGATACAATATTTACAGAGGTGCAGAACAATATTTATGGCACACCAATTATATGAAACACACTTAACCAAGTACCTCGACATATCCAAAGTTGAGTGAGACATAGACCCTTTCTTATTCTTGCACTTTAGTGCAAGAGATATGGAAAGAATCATTTTTAAAAGACAGAATAATGTAGTGCTATAATAGTCAGAAATGTAAATTGCAATGGGACTAGGTTGTCTATTGTAACTTGGAAATTGATCAGGGACAACAGGGTTAGATGTGACTGGTACATTAGAAGTGGGATGTTAGTGTTTGATCAAGTCTAGGATCCTTATCCTTTGGAGTATCCCTATAGAGCCCTTTTGCCTGCCTTGCACACACACACCTCATTGTGTTCATGGGCTCTCCCAAGCACAGGAATTCCTTCCCAGCTCCTACACTGCTCCCTTCTCTCCATCAACTAGCTGACATTCTGGACCTTCTTGCTCTTACAACTTAGTTTCCCTTCTTTTCTTATAGCATTTGTATTTAGTACTTGATACATTTCATGACTAACCACAGAAATCTATAAGATGACAGCTAACTGTGATCCATGTTCCATGTTCCATGACTAACTCCATGATATACTGCACTCTACAAGGGAATCTGGAAGCTATTCATAGTCTGGGAGTCATTGCTGGGACACAGAATAACATAATATACAAAGGTGGCTGGTACTATTTTGTAATCTCTTGCAAGGATTGGTATAGTCTTGTCCTTTCTGCCACTTTCCTTTCTTTAAAAATAACTTTTGGGCCTCCCTGGTGGCGCAGTGGTTGAGAGTCCACCTGCCGATGCAGGGGATACGGGTTCGTGCCCCAGTCTGGGAGGATCCCATATGCCGCGGAGCGGCTGGGCCCGTGAGCCATGGCCGCTGAGCCTGTGCGTCCGGAGCCTGTGCTCCGCAACGGGAGAGGCCACAACAGTGAGAGGCCCGCGTACAGCAAAAAAAAATAATAATAATAATAACTTTTATTAACAACTTAAAAAAATCTTGATTTCTTACAAAAATGTAATATATTGTAAACTCTAGAGGTGCATCTAGGCATGCAGCTGAACGTGCTAAATGTTCAACAGACAATTCTAATGTCTGTAGAGTGTATGAACCTTACCTTAACCACCATGATATACTACTGTGAAAATGTCTTTCCAAACACCAAGACTGGAATCTAAACCAAGATTAGTGTGGTCACATAGACTAATTAATTTATCTTAATCTTGGCTTCACATTTGAATCAGTGAAAGTTTTTTTTTTTTTTAAAGTATCAATGTCTGTGCTTTATTCCATACCTAGCTATTAAACTGGACTTTGCAGGATGGGTCTTGGATTTATGTTTTAAAGAACTCTAATAAGAAGCCAGAGCTGAGAACCACTCATCATCTGAACCTCCTGTTTGTAGAACAGTCTGGAGATTAGCTAGGGAACTAACCTGAGCAGACTTTTCAGGTGAATCACATACAAATGTAGGAAGTTGTTAGGGTCAGTATGAATATTTTTATGAAGAAATGACCAAGAAATGCACCCATGGACAAATGCTGTTGGATAATTGGATGGATAGTTGGATGGATAGATGAATGATTGGATGATTGGATGGATGGATGGAATTTCAATAAATAGAAGTCAAGATAGAGGGCATTCAAGTTGGAGGTCATGGAAAACCCTTGTGGAAGGTAAGAAGTCAGAGCCTGGCATGTAGAAAAATTATAGGTAATTTGTAAGGCTTTGTTATTCAGAGTACTGTCCTCACCTCTGCAGCATCAGTTTCTCATTAGAAATGCAGAATCTCATATCCCATAGAGTAATTCTGCATGCTAGCCCATTACAATTTAAGTTTTCCTATTTCATCAGCCAGATTGTAATTTAAATTTGGTGTTCAAATAGGAATTAATTTAAATTCAATAAAACATTTATTACATAGTGTGCTAGCCAAATGTTATCCAGTTATTTAAAACATATTTAATGAAGTTTGTCATCCAAATAATTATTACACTATATTGCTTAAACTAGAAAATATGCACATGCAAATCATCTTTCAACATAGAATTATGGCAATTAGATGCATCTCCTTAGATTTACTTTAAAATACTTTTATCCATCTAGATATTTATTGATCCAAACATACCTGTTTTAGACCATTAAAACTAGTATTTATATAACTTTGTGACCAAAATCTGGTAGTACTAACACTTCCTCCACGGAGAGGAAACATGACATTGGACAGAAACTCTGGTTTTTAAATCAGGTCAGAACAACGTGGATTCAAGTCCAGATCTGATGTTTACTAGTCAAATGAACTTAAGTGAGAGTCTTAAATCTCTGCATGCCCATTTTTTCAGCCATAAAGTAAGGATGTTACCTCTTACCTTATAGAATTGATAGCTGGAGTTTAAATAAAACATATATAAAGTATATAACATATACAACAGACAAAAAAGAGGGGAATATTATTATCTGTATCATAAATATTATACAAAATCTAAGCTAAACAAAAATGTTGTTAAACACAAATTAACTGATTCATGATGTTTAAAATATATTTTTGAGGTGTGTATACATCATTTAATTTAAATATTATTTAATAATTAGAGTAAAACTCAAAAACTATTTGTTGATTTATTTATTCAATCTGACTTCTAATAAATCCTTGTGCTCATGACCCCATCATGGTATCTAAAAGTGATATTTCACAATGCCAGTAAAGATATCTACTTTTTATCTTTTGCAATTTAGATTTTCATATAATAGTTTTACACAATGTAAAACACAACCAAATACCTAGTATTCCTTTTCATGTTTCCCTTTAATGTAATGAACTATTTTTACTTCTAATTTTAATTCAATTTCTAATCCATACCTGCTGAAAATGCCTCAGTGCAACTCACTTGTCCCTAAGCACCTTTCCTGAATTACTTCCTCACTCTCAGTTCATGAATAAGAAGCAAAATCTTTTTTTTTTTTACCAAGTTGCCCCCTTTCTTCTGAAATCAACAATTAATTCCTTTTTGTAGAATAAGAATCACATCGCTCTCCCCCACCACTGCTATGAGACAGTGTTGAGGAGACAAGTAGGAAAAGAGATCATTTGACTTTCAGAATTCAGTCCCTATAAAAATAGGCAGATTAAACTGGTTGAAAAAGGAAACATTTAATCAATCACCTGCTTGATGGGGAATATGATGTTAAATGCCCTGTTCTGACCCATTATGTTCCAAAGAGAAACCAAAGATTAACTGTTTATAGGTTTTATTCATTTCTGGTATAGTGAATTATAATTTATTCATCCTATTTGTTTATTCATATATCACAAATGTATGGAGCTTTACTTAACTGTTGAACTCTTACTATACCTTAAAATAACTAGTCTAAGCTGGAGGGAGGTTAGATTTTAGAAAGAAGGAGCTAAATATATAGATCTAATCTTTGCCCTTCCGGAGTGTTATGGTAAAGAAAGATATATAACTGGAGAAAGACATGTAGAGGGAAATGATACATATCTCAAATAAACAGTACAATTGGCTAACCATTTGATAGCAGAGGAATGGCTTGTGGTTTGGTCTAGCTGGAGCTTAGTGAGAATATGTGGAATGGAAGAAGATAAGGGTGGTAAGGAAATGTGAAACCAGCCTGTGTAAACCTTTTAATCACTCACAAGTTAAAGGCACAATTTTCAGGAATAGGTTTTAATAATGAGTCATCAGAAGAAGTTACCATCAACATCATTAAGCACAGGAAGAACCATATCCTTCTTCCTAGAGATAAGGCAACTCACTGACCCTCAAGATTCCGCCAAATTGAATGTTTAAGATACACATTAACTGATGAAAACCTTAAACTTTGTGCCTACAAGTAGCCTGAAAGAATCCTGTGCTTTTTATTGTTTAAATAGTCCAGTTCCATGTCTGTAATGTTCACAATCTCATTTTTAAAATTCAGTGTTTAATTTTTTTAAATAGCTCTTCATATTATTTAATGTTCAGTCCATAGACTGGTATTCAGGAAGGACTGCACACACACATAGACAACACGAATAGGTAATTGCTGAAAATATGAAATTGTATCTAAAATTCCTGTAAGTAAAGAAATTTCTAGAAAAAAATGCCTATAAAAGATACATCTCCAAGAATTATACATATCAAACATCAAATACTATACTATCCACTACTTCTTAGGCATATGCGGGCATTTGACAATCTTCTGATTAAATCTTTCTCTTTCTCCCCTTTTGGTTGGATCTAAATCAAAATATTGACAGAAACAATTTCAGAAGGGAAAATGGAAAAGTACATAGGATAGTTGGAGTTGCATGCGTGTCAATGCATTTGCATGATTTATATTCTTTTTGACTTCTGTAGTGCAAAACAAATAAGAATTCCAAACCCTCCTTTACTCTAAACTGTGCTTTTGGCAAAGTAGAGAAAAAAATATTTTATCATATAAAGTGATGATGTTTTATTTGGTAACATTTTATGTTATCCTGTAACCATTCACCATATAATTGCACTGACCTCTACAACAGCATCTTAAGGACAAATAGTAATTACTGAATCAGAGTAAGAGCACCTGATCCTTAAGCATCTGAATAAACACATGAACTACCTGTTATATATTTATATTTATCCATCCATTTTTTTTTTCTTTCAGCAAACACATATCCAGGGTTTCTGGTATGCCAGGATTGTTATAGAGACCAGATCTGTAATGAATGGAGAAGTGGGGTCATGAGGTCAAAAGGTGACGTGTTCAAAATATTAGATTCAAGCAAACCAAAGAAGTCAGTGGAATAACAGCATGGCTGAGCTGTACCTACAAAGTTTCTAGGTTCCCATTGTAGCCAGGCGACTCCCTATAAAAACAAGGAAACAAAAACCATGCAAACAAACAGAAGACACAGAAGGAGATGTGAGATCTTAGGTAAGTGGCTCGACATCTCTACTCCCTCAGTTTCCTCATCTGTTAAATTAGATAATAGGTCCCAGTTCACAGTTGCAGGGGGGGATAAGACAGGATAGTGCACATGAAAGCAGTTTGTAAAGGACCAAGCATTACTCAAATATAGGTTATCATATCCTTAACATTGGTATTTATGGATGATTAAACCTGACCAGGCCTAGGATATGTGGAAAGAGTTTCCTTTGTAGGATAAACTGAGGTCAGAAGTCATGATTTGGTGAGAGTAAAATGGAGTGTGGCTTTATCAGGAAGGACATAGGGATGACAATAATTCCTATCATCGTGAAAAATAAGTGTTCCCAAAGCAACGTAGAAACAGAAAGCTGAGAATCTGTTTATCAAACTCGTCTTTTATCAATAGCCATTTCGGAGACCTATCAGTTTGTCAGTGCATTTATTTAACCAACTGCATAAAATTCTCCCTTCAGACATAACAAAAGCATGAACAGAATCAGTATTCTGGCAGTATTAGTGGCGTTCCGCTTGATAAGCTGTGTGGGAAGCTACTTGTCAAGGCCCTGTGATAATGAAAATGTCACTCTTCACATTACAAAGATATTACTTCTCTCCTATAGTTTGAAAGCTATAAAAATTCTTACACTTTTCATATTTACATTCTAGGCTTCCACATACCGGTTAAGTGCATGACATTTTGTTTCTGCTATTCTTGCCAGAATATATGAAAGGATGTGTGGGTTGCTGTTACGTTTTGTTTTAGGAATGTGGTTGCCTGTAACTTTAAAAGACTTTTAAGAACTTCAAACTTAGCTGTTACTGTTGACCATTTTTCCTCAGCCTGGAGACAATGATAATACGGTCCAGGCATTTACTGTGGTGCTGATAAAGAAGCTTCCAGATAATAGACTTCTACGAAAACCCAGTCTCACCATGAACAGGGGCTGAAAGGGCATCTGCTGGTTTATTTGCAAGTAAGCAACCATAAGAAACAAGGTGTAGTTAATGTTTTTTTAAAGCAACATCAAAGGAATGGACCCATAGAAGACAGTGTCTGTTGGAGAGTTTTGTTCTTTTTGAGGAGGGCTTTTTATTTCACATGGTCACCATTTCTCTAACGGTAGAGAAGTATATTATTTGAAATAATATAACTTAATACTTCCCATGTTATGTTTGCACAAACTGCAAGTGTCCCAAGCTGTGAAACTCATTGCCAAAAATAAATACATAAGCAAATAAATAAAAAGAACAAAAATCATTAAAAAATAATGTCATATTTGTCTACTTTTCTATATGAAAAGTAAATTAATGAATGTATTACATATTAAATTACATATTACATTTCCTTAATAGGGCTATTTAAGTTATCTATTTCAAATTGGGTGAGATATAGTAGTTAGTATTTTTTGAGGAATTGGCTCATTTTGTCTAAGTTGTCAAATTTATTTATGTGGAGTTGTTCATAGTCTTCCTTTTTTGTCATTTGTTGTCCTTTTGGAGTTGTTCATAGCCTTCTTTTTTTGTCTGTAGAATCTGTAGTGTTTCATTCCTGAAATTAACTTGTGTATTCTCTCTTTTTTTCTTTGTCAGTCTTGGTAGAAGTTTGTCAATTTATTGATCTTTTCAAAGTACCATTTGTTTCATTATTTTCTCTAATATTTTTCTGCTATAAATTTTATTGATTTCTGCTCTTATGTTTATTATGTCCTTGCTTTGGCTTTATTTTGCTCTTCTTTTTCTAGGTTCTTGAGGTAGGAGCTTAGATTATTGATTTGAGCCTTTTCTTCTTGTCTAATGTATGCATTTAGTGCTATAAACTTTCCCTCAGCACTACTTTAGCTGTGTCCTGCACACTGAAATTTTTATTCATTCAAAGTATTTTATTCCCCTTGAGACTTCCTCTTTGAGCTATGGATTACTTAGAGTGTGTTGTTTTGTTTCCAAGTGTTTGTTTCCTGTTATCTTTATCTTATTGATTTCTAGTTTGAGTCTATGATAGTTGGAGAACACACTTGTTTGAGATTTGTTTTATGATCCAGCATATAGTCTATCTTGGGATATGTTCCATGGAACTTGAAAAGAATGTGTATTTTGCTGTTGTTGG
This sequence comes from Mesoplodon mirus, assembly GCF_964341445.2. NCBI lineage: Eukaryota > Metazoa > Chordata > Mammalia > Artiodactyla > Ziphiidae > Mesoplodon > Mesoplodon mirus. The sequence goes on from NC_138982.1 coordinate 51,930,694, forward strand.
GTAGAATGTTCTATGTCAATTAGATGTTGTTTGATGGTGTTGTTGAGTTATTCCATATTCTTGCTGATTATCTCTCTATTTGTTCTATCAATTCTTGAGTGAAGGGTATTGAAGTCTCTAACTATAATTGTAAACTTTTATATTTCTCCTTCCAGCTATATCAGTATTTATTTCATATATTTTACAGTTCTAGTTTTGGTGCATACAGATTTAAGATTGCTATGTATTTTCAGTGGATTAACACTTTTATTATATATTCTGCTTTTCTCTGTATTTGGTAATTTTCATACTCTGAAGTCACTTTGTCTGGTTTTAATATAGCCACTCCTACTTTCCTTTGATTAATGTTTGTGTGATATATCTTTTTGCATTCTTTACTTTTAAACCTACCTATATTGTTATATTTGAAGTGGGTTTCTTAGAGACAACATATAGATGAGCCATGTCACTCTAATCTGCTCTGTCAATCTCTGTCTTTTAATTGGTGTATTTAGATGATTTACATTGGTAATTATTGGGATGTTAGGGCGTATGCCTGCTTTTTTTTTTTTCTACTTTTCATCTCTATTTTCTCTTTTCTGTCTTACCCTGGGTAACTTGAATATTGTTTACAATTACATTTCCATTTATGTATATTGCTTTTGAGTGTGTCTCTATAGTGGGGGTGCTATTGCATTAATGTCAGATGGCAAAAGAAGTGCAGATTCCCTACTCAACCTCCATTAATACCTAAGAAATTCTGTGGGTGGGAGTTTTGGCCTCCTTTGTGGTCTCCACTGACAATGTGGTCAGGGTGGCCTCATTACCACTGAGTGATGGGGAAAGTCCTGACCGTTCACCAGGCTTCCTGTGACGCAAACCCACAGTGAGTATCAGATTACTCCTGGGTGATGGTGGAATTCCAGGCTCCTCACATGGTCCCACTAAGAGAAAGAGAAAGGGAATGTTGCCTTGCTACCAGCTGAAAAGGATGAAATTCCAGGCTTCCTACTTGGTCTTCTCTTATACCAACTTGGCAAGGTATTGGGTACCTTATTACAGCTTCCTTGAAAGTAGAAGTCTAAACTTCACACTTGGCCTTTGCTGGTAAGGGTGCAGGTAGGTACACGGCTGTTTCAGTGTTGTTTGCTTAAAGTAGAGTGGTTATAATTCTGAAGTTTTCTGTCTTGCTAGGTTATCCATTTCCTGTCCTTTTGTTAGAAGGAACAGCCTCTCACAGAAGATCTTGTTTTTGTTGGTGCTTTTAGATATTTCCAGGTTACTGACTTCCAAGACTTTTCATGAGTTAAAAAGGAAACCCAGGGAACTCCTTACTGTGTTGTTCCTCAGGTCCAGAGTTTCCCAGCCTGTCTGCCTTCATCTCTCCACCTTTCAGAGTCTCTTAAGTTTCTTTTATAAATTATGTCTAGTGTTTTCTGTTATACTTAGCAGAAGGAAAAGGGAAAAGTCCATCTATTCCATTTCCTAGAAGTGAAAGTTCCAATTTCTCATGTGCATATTTGCCATTTGTATATCTTCTATGGTTCAGTGTCTGATCAAATCTTTTCTCCATTTTTTAATTTGGTTGTTAGTTTTCCAATGTTTGCTTTTGGAGAGTTCTTTGTATATTCTGAATAGAAGTCATTTGTTTTATATATGCTAGATAAGATATCTGGCTTACCTTTTCATTCTGTTAAGAAAGTCTTTCAAAGAGCAGAAATTTCACATTTTGATAAAGTTCAATTTTCAATTAGTTTTTATGTGTTATGATTTTGCTGTTGCATTTAATAAATTATTGTCTAATTCAAGGTCAGGATGATTTTGTCCTGTTTTATTCTAGAAATTTGGTTTTAGATTTTATATTTAGGTCTGTTATCCAATTTGAGCTAATTTTTGGATATGGTGTGAGGTATAAATTGAGCTTCTTTTTTTTATAACACTATATAAATATTCTATTTATAGTCAGTTGATTATTCTTCCTCTATCGATTTGATTTATTTTTGTCAAAAATCAATTGTCCAAAAAAAAAAAAAAAATCAATTGTCCAGAAATGTGTGAGCATACTTCTGAACTCTCAGTTCTGTGCCATTCATCTTTATTCTGTCTTTTGCCAAGATCACACTATTTTTATTACCATCATTATTTTAAAATAAATTTTGAAATCAGTTGTTAGCCATTCAACATTGTTCTTCTGTTTCAAATTGTTTTGGCTATTCTTTGTCCTTTGTATCAATATATGACTTTTAGAATTAGGTTCTTTCCAAATTTAGTTCCAGCCTATTTTCACACACATTGACACACACAGAAAGAGAAAGGCAGAGAGAGAGTGAGAGAGAGACTTAACTATACCAACAATATGAAATTGTTTCTCTGTTTACTATTGCAATTTGCATCATAGTCTTCCCTTTTGGCTTTTTTTCCTTCATTATAGATGTAAGTTCTTTAGTAGCTCATACAGTAAGAGTCTATTTTCAATAACATTTTCTAGTTTTTGAATGTTAGAAAATATTTTTATTCATTCTCAAAATATAATTTAGCTTGGCATAGAATTTGATGTTGATGGTTAATTTTTTTAACATCTTTATTGGAGTATAATTGCTTTACAATGATGTGTTAGTTTCTGCTGTATAACAAAGTGAATCAGCTATACATTTACATATATCCCCATATCTCCTCCCTCTTGCATCTCCCTCCCACCCTCCCTATCCTACCTCTCTAGATGGTCACAAAGCACTGAGCTGATCTACCTGTGCTATGCGGCTGCTTCCCACTAGCTATCTATTTTACATTTGGTAGTGTATATATGTCCATGCCACTCTCTCACTTCATCCCAGCTTACCCTTTCCCCTCCCCATGTCCTCAAGTCCATTCTCTATGTTTGCGTCTTTATTCCTGTCCTGCTCCTAGGTTCTTTGGAACATTTTTTTTTTTTTTAGATTCCGTATATATGTGTCAGCATACAGTATTTGTTTTTCTCTTTCTGACTTACTTCATTCTCTATGACAGATTCTAGGTCCATCAACCTCACATGACTCTTTTGGTACATGACTCTTTTGGAATTGTGGTTTCCTCAGAGTATATGCCCAGTAATACGATTGCTGGGTCATATGGTAGTTCTGTTTTTAGTTTTTTAAGGAACCTCCATACTGTTCTCCATAGTGGCTGTATCAATTTACATTCCCACCAACAGTGCAAGAGGGTTTCCTTTTCTCCACACCCTCTCCAGCATTTATTGTTTGTAGATTTTTTGAGGATGGCCATTCTGACTTCTGTGAGGGGATACCTCATTGGAGTTTTGATTTGCATTTCTCTAATGATAAGTGATGTTGAGCATCCTTTCATGTGTTTGCTGTCAATCTGTATATCTTCTTTGGAGAAATGTCTATTTAAGTCTTCTGCACATTTTTGGATGGGGTTGTTTGTTCATTCGATATTGAGCTGCATGAGCTGCTGGTAAATTTTGGAGATTAATCCTTTGTCAGTTGCTTCATTTGCAAATAGTTTCTCCCATTCTGAGGGTTGTCTTTTCGTCTTATTTATGGTTTCCTTTGCTGTGCAAAAGCTTTTAAGTTTCATTAGGTCCCGTTTGCTTATTTTTGTTTTTATTTCCATTTCTCTAGGAGCTGGGTCAAAAAGGATCGTGCTGTGATATATGTCAGAGAGTGTTCTGCCTATGTTTTCCTCTAAGAGTTTTATAGTGTCTGGCCTTACATTTAGGTCTTTAATCCATTTTCAGTTTATTTTTGTATAAAAATACACTATTAAGGACACGATTAGGGAGTGTTCTGATTTCATTCTTTTACATGTAGCTGTCTAGTTTTCCCAGCACCACTTATTGAAGAGGCTGTCTTTTCTCCATTGTATATTCTTGCCTCCTTTATCAAAGGTAAGGTGACCATATGTACATGGGTTTATCTCTGAGCTTTCTATCCTGTTCCATTAATCTATATTTCTGTTTTTGTGCCAGTACCATACTTCTTGATTACTGTAGCTTTGTAGTATAGTCTGAACTCAGGGAGCCTGATTCCACCAGCTCCATTTTTCTTTCTCAAGATTGCTTTGACTATTTGGGGTCTTTTGTGTTTCCATACAAATTGGGAATTTTTTGTTCTAGTTCTGTGAAAAATGCCATTGGTAGTTTGATAGGGATTGCATTGAATCTGTAGATTGCTTTGGGTAGTATAGTCATTTTCACAATGTTGATGCTTTAATCCAAGAACATGGTATATCTCTCCATCTCTTTGTATCATCTTTAATTTCTTTCATCAGTGTCTTATAGTTTTCCGCATACAGGTCTTTTGTCTCCTTAAGTAGGTTTATTCCTAGGTATTTTATTCTCTTTGTTGCAATGGTAAATGGGAGTGTTTCCTTAATTTCTCTTTCAGATTTTTCATCATTAGTGTATAGGAATACAAGAGAGTTCTGTGCCTTAATTTTGTATCCTGCTACTTTACCAAAATCATTGATTAGCTCCAGTAGTTTTCTGGTAGCATCTTTAGGATTCTCTCTCTATATTATCATATCATGTGCAAACAGTGGCGGCTTGACTTCTTTCCGATTTGGATTCTTTTTAATTCTTTTTCTTCACTGATTGCTATGGCTAAAACTTCCAAAATTGTGATGAATAATAGTGGTGAGAGTGGACAACTTTGTCTTGTTCCTGATCTTAGAGGAAATGGTTTCAGTTTTTCACCATTGGGAACAATTTTGGTTGTGGATTTGTCATATATGGCCTTTATTATGATGAGGTAAGTTCCCTCTATGCCTACTTTTTGGTGGGTTTTTATCATAAATGTGTATTGAATTTTGTCAAAAGCTTTTCCTGCATCTCTTGAGATGATCATATGGTTTTTCTCCTTCAATTTGTTAATATGGTTTATCACATTGATTGATTTGTGTATATTGAAGAATCTTTGCATTCCTTGATGGCTAATTTTAATTTTAATTAGCATTTTGAAAATATTTTCCACTCTCTTTAGGAGGCTTTCATTACAGATATGTAGTCTGTACTTAATCAGTACTTCATATATCCTCAGGATCCAGAACCCACACAGCAATTTGAATAGGGAAAGTTTAATATAAAGAATCATTAACTTTGACAAGGGATTGGAATATCAAGGGATTGAATAGTGAGAAGAAAAGCAAAGTAAAAAAAAAAAAAAAAGAAAGAAAAGAAATCCCGAAATAGCAAATAAGAAGCAGTTTCTAGTGCTAGGTTGACATTCAGAACTTTGTTGAAATGTGCACACCCATGACTCATTGAATGACTGAGAAGTTTGCTTTTTTTTTTTTTTTGGCCATGCTCTGCCGGTTGCAGGTTCTCAGTTCCCCTACCAAGGATTGAACCCAGGCCACCACAATGAAAGCCTGGAATCCTAACCTCTATCCCACCAGGGAACTCCTGACAGAGAAATTTTAATGGTGCCACATTGGTGGAACTTTCTGGAAATCTGCTTTCTAGAGTGCTGGAGAAAGCTGTTCATAGGAATTATGTCATCAGTGGTACTCTGCTATGAAACCATCAACGTAGTAAAAATTTAACCTTACCAAAGGTCTGGTTTGCTCTTGGTTCTTGGGATATATTCGCTAAGACTTTGGAATGTGCTGCCTGACAAAAGTGTCTTTGTTTACCATAATGGATAGTCTAACAATGTGAAGTATGGTGGGGCTTTGGACCATGTGTTATCAGCTTCAAGCCTAGAAGTTCAATCACACAGATGATCAACTATGTCTATGTGACCCAATAAAATCTCTGGTCACCAAGGCTTGAGTAAACTTCCCTGGTTGGCGATACTCACAGCATATTATCACATATCATTGCTGAGAAGAGGTAACAGTGACCACGACTTTACTAGGAGAGGACCCTGGAATATTTGTGTTTAGAACTCTCCTGGAATCTGCCCCATGCATCTCTTCCCTTGGCTGATCTAATCTGTATCCTTTTGTTGCAATAAGCCATAGTTGTGAGTTTAACAGCTTTTAGTGAGTTCTGTGAGTACTTCTTGTGAATGATCATATCTGAAGGTGGTCTTGGAGATCCCCAGACTGACTTCCAGTTGGTATAAGAAGTGAGGGTGGTCTTGGGGGCCCCAAATTCTTCAGTTGCTATCAGAAGTGAGAATAGTCTGGTGAATTGTTCCCTAACTTTGCACCACCAAAGAGGTAAGCCAAGGAAGCTTCTGGCTGCTGACAACTGGACACTGCAGAAGCTGGGTGCTGGTGAAGCCATCTGTGATGTAGGAGTGCAACACTGAAGAAGATATCTGCACTGCACTGCAGAATCTGGGATCTGGGGAAGCTGCAGCTGTTGCAGGGGCCAGTTTCTGCGGAAGCCCGCTGCATTGCAGGACTTGGGCTATACTACAGAAGCCTGACAAGATAGCACAGTGAACCAGGAAGCAAACCTCTGTTTCCTGCCATACCTCTCCAGTGCCTTTACTGACAACTTTTAGTATCATGCCAGCTGTCAAAGAAAACTATTTAAAGAGTCCATCTCTATTTTTACATATCAGGTGATGAAGAGTGAGTTTGGAGCTGAGAGAACATCAATATATGTGTAACAAGATTTTAACTTCTCTTTAGATTATATGTCTTTTTCCTTTAAGATTTTTCTTAAAATTCTACCGTTTTACTGTAATATGTCTAGGCCCCTCTTATTTCCTTCCTTCCTTCCTTCCTTCCTTCCTTCCTTCCTTCCTTCCTTTATTGTTCAGTCTTGCTTGGCACATGATAAGACAGTTCAATTTGAGGATACATATTTTGATTTATCTCAAGAAAATTAATATATATTATCTTTTTACTTCAATCTCTTTCTTTCTATTCATATGTTTGGGGACTACCTCTAGAAGGATCTGAAACTTCTCTTTTCATCGTCAGTGGCTCAAATTTGTCTTTATTTTTCTCTAGTATTTTATCTCTCTGTGACGCATTTTGAAAGAATTTTTCAGTCTTTTGGTCCAAGTATAACTTTTCTTTCTATATGTGCCATTCTCCTATGTATAGTCTACTGAAGTCTTATTTTTATGACTAATTTTTCTGCTGGATTTCACATTGATTCTTTTTAAAACCAATTATTTTTGTTTATACATCTAATTTTGTGTTCTTGGATTTATTAATTAATTAGGGCTTTAAAATACATATAATAGCTCCATTCCATTGTTGTAAGTTCTTCAAATTATTGATGTGAGGTTTTGTTTTTTTTTTCTTCTGCATTTGTCTTCCTTCTATGCTCTATAATTTTTGTTTTAGGGCTGAGTTTCAAAATATTTTTCCCAATAGTGAAGCTTCCTTTAGGATAATTACCTATTGGCTTCTATCTTGACCCACAAGATGCTATGCTCTTAATAAGCTCTTATGCTTAAAGTTTAAGCTGGAGCTCCAATTGCATGTGTAGAGTAGTGGTTGTTAAACTTTTTTTTCTCACTGGAAAATCAGTTTATTCAAATGCATATAGGAAACCCCAGTAATCAAATATCTGAGCTTTCCTTTATAAAGAGAAAGCAACAAGTCTAAGAGCTTTTTTTTTTTAACCTGTTTGCTTTTCTATTTTACCTCCAGTAAATTCTGAGGCATTTCTCCCCAAACATAAGTTCTAAGGAAGAAAACTTGTAAACTACTGTCTAAAGAATTTTGAGTATTTTGCAAAAAATTTTACTAAATATATATATATATGTGTGTGTGTGTGTGTGTGTGTGTGTGTGTGTATACATGTGTAGTGTGTTGACATGACTGAAATATTCTGAGATCCTAGGATGACAGGCATCACACTGAAATACATGCAGAGAATAGTTGTTAGGAAATCGTATCAAGATAGACAATTTTTCAGATGTAAAGTGTGCTATTTAAAATGAAATGTTGGTAGAAAAGATGTATCCAGATATTGAGTTTACAGATGATATTAATGAAGTCTCACTTCTCAGGGCTATATATTAAAGAAAGAAAAACATGCAGAAAAAGGTTTTTAGTTGCCAAAATTGTGACTCAAATATTCAGCAAAAGTTAAGCTTTCATCAAATCTACTACATTGATATGTTTTCTCATTGCTACTTTGTGTGAACATTACATAAATAACTCTGTGGTTTGTTTAGTTATAAAAACTGATGATAGGTGAGTGTTGTTATATAGCCTTTCAACAGGGTGAGGTGATAGGTGCTCCTTTTGTCTGATAATGAGGGAAGTGTAGCCTCAGTCTGAGGATATTCACATAATGAAGAGTGAGACATTTGCTCATCAAGTATGAGATCTCTAACAGATTAGTTTCAACTGGTAAATTTTTTTGAAAAAAAGCAGGATTCAGATCTCAGCTCTATAATTTTCTAGTTCAAGTGATCTTATCTTGCAACGACCAGTGTAATAGTCTCCTGACTATTCTCCCTTCTATGATATGACTCCTTCCCTGATTGCATCAGCACCCTTCAAAAAAAAATCACTATACTGAATTTAGTGTTTATTATTACAACTTTATGGATTTGTTGATAATTTTACTATAGATATAAGGACACACATACAGTATACAAGTGACCCTGGAACAATGCAGGAGTTAGGAGTGTGACTCCTGTACAGTTGAAAGTCCACATATAACTTTTGAGTACCCCCAGACTTAACCATTAATAGTCTACGATTGACTGGAAACAATAATTATAACATAAACAGTCTATTAACACATATTTTGTATGTTATATGTATTATATACTGTATTCTTATAATAAAGTAAGCTAGAGAAAAGAAAGTGTTATTAAGAAAATCATAAAGAAAATACATTTACAATACTGTAGGGTATTTATTGATATAAGTTTATATCATCTGTTTATAAGATGAATTGTCTGTCAATACTTACATCAATATCATCTTACATGGTACAAACATTATAGATGTTATATACATTACTAACACTAGACATCAAAAATGAAAAGATAATGTGAAAAAGAAATTCATGTTTATTTACAGGTATAATGATTCATGCATTGACAGTGAAGAAACAGCAATGTGATTATTTTATGGTAGCCTAGCCTATACATTAATGAATGAGTTGTTATAAAATTTTTATGGAATACAGTATTAGAAACATTGTTACATTAAAAAAAACCCACTTACCTATAATGATATGTTGATATTTAGTCTCTCCATTGCAAGAGAGAGAAGCATGCTGTACAGTAAAGTAATTCTTTGAAAGCAAAATTACAAAACAGTAAGAAAAATAACACATTACTAATTTATATTAAATATCACTCACCTTACACCTATGGAAGGATAGGCTATCCACTTCAATGCAAATCTTGCACACAGTGTTCTATATGATGAATACTTAGGTGATAATGATGATGATGCAAAAATGCCTCATACTTCTCTTGCCATACAGTTATTAGATTTTCACATGAAGACACACATATACATGACATAATTTTATTAACTGTATGGCATGATAATTATTTATTATTCATTAAGTGGAAGTGGATCATCATAAAGGTCTTCAACCTCATCCTCTTCGTTTTGAGTAGGCTGAGGAGGAGGAGGGAGAGGAGGGGTTGGTCTTGCTGTCTCAGGGGTGGCAGAGTGGAAGAGGTGGAAGAGGTGGGAAGGAAGGCAGGAGAAGCAGGCACACTTGATATAACTTTATGGAAATAGATTGTAATTTCTGTCTGACTTTTTGCTTTTTCAGTTCTCTAAAAATGTCTCTAGATGGTACCAATTCTTTTTCCATTATTTGCTTTAATTTCAGTACCCATATCACAGAAGGGTCCATGTCATAAAAAAAGTCAAAAGCAGTCTTGAATAATTGGAACCCTTCTGCCTGATTGTCTAATGTCAATTTGTTTTCTGGCACTGCTTCTTCTACATCTTCTTCCTCATTGTCTGGCACTGGTTCAGAAGCACTCATCTCCATCAAGTCATCTTCTGTTAATTCCTCTAGAGTGATTTCTATTTGATCTTGAATTTCTCCAAGATGCATATCTTGAAAGCCTTCCCTCCAACACACACTTTTATTTTTTAAATACCATATCCACAATCTCTTTCATGAGCTCCTTGATTGGCTCTGCCATAAATCCTGTGAAGTCATGCACAACATCTGGACACAGTTTTCTCCAGCAGGAATTTATTGTTTTAGGCTTGATGGCTTTCACAGCTTTTTCTATAAAAATGATGGCATCTTCAGTGATGATGTAATCCTTTCAGAATTTCATATATTCTCTCTGTCAGTGTTCTCTTCTATAACATCGACAATCTTTTCCATAGAGTACCATGTGTAATGAGCCTTAAAGGTCCTTATGACCCCCTGATCTAGAGGCTAAATTAGAGGTTGTTTTGGGGGCAAGTAGACCACTTTGATGGCTTTTGTGTTGAACTCATGGGATTCTGGATGGCCAGGGGCATTGTCCAATCCCAAAAGAACTTTAAAGGGCAGTGCCTTACTGGCAAAATGCTTCCTGACTTCAAGGACAAAGCATTAATGGAACCATTCAAGAAAAAGGGTTCTTATTGTCCAGGCCTTCTTGTTGTACAACCAATAGACTCGCAGCTGTTGTTTAACTTTTTCCTTCAAGGCTCAGGCGTTAGTTAGCAGCTTTATAGATAAGGGTGGTCTGGATCATAAACCCAACTGTATGTTCACACAACAGCCAAGTTAGCCTATCCCTTCCTGCCTTAAATCCTGGTGTGCACTTCTCTTCCTTACTAAAAAATGTCCTTGTGGCAATTTTTTTTCCAGAATAGGGCACTTTCATCTGCATTAGAAATCTGTTCATGCAGATATCCTTTCCCTCAATGATTTTTTATTAGTTATCTATTTTATACATATTATTGTATATATGTCAATCACAATCTCCCAATTCATCCCACCACCACCTGCCCTCCCCCCACCCCACCCCCGCTTTCCCTGCTTGTCCTCAATGATTTTTTTAATGGCGTCTGGGAACTCTTCTGCTGCCTCTTAGTCGATAGAAGATGCTTCTATTATCTTGACATTTTTTAAGCCAAACCTCTTTCTAAAATGATCAAACCATCCTTTGGTAGCATTAAATTCCCCAGCTTTATATCCTTCTCTTTCCTTTTGTTGTTTGTCATATAATGACTTCACTTTTTCTCAAATTATATTAGAGTCTATAGGTATGTCTTTCTTATAGCAATCCTGCCCCCACATAAATGTTGCACTTTCAATACAAGATAAAAATGTATTTCACAAAAAATGCAAAGTTTTCATACCTGCTGGAGTAGCTACAGTGATGGCTTCATGAATTTCCTTTTCTTTTTTTACCGTGGTCCTCACACTGGATTTATTTATCTTGAAATGGTGGGCAAATGCAACTGCAGACCTCTATCTATATTACATATCAAGCAACTCAACTTTTTCTTGTAATGTCATGACTTTTCTCTGCTTTTGGGGAACACCGGCATCACTTGTGGCACTTCGTATAGGTTCCGTGGTGTTATTCAAGATTTATGGTATTGCACCAAACATAATGAAAAATATGCAAGAACCATGAGAGATCACTTTTTACTACCATATGCAATTTCCTGGAGAGACAAACTGCTCACATGGAGATTGTTAGAGTCACACCACGTTATAAGCAGTTACTCCCAAAACTTGAGCTCACCACAATAGCAACAGAAGGTGGCTACAAAATTATTACAGTGGTACAGTATGGACTACAGTTATTTTATGCAGCTATGATTTAATACTGCATCTTTACACTTGTTTACACTCCTCTTGAGTATTAATGGTATCACATACAGTCTGTGTTTGTGTGCATGTTTTGATAAAGTTTAACTTTTTATAATAGATTTGTGTATATTTTATGGTAGCAAATGATAAAAAAGACTAGTATCTACATATATTTTATGCATTAATGACATACCTTTTTCTTAATTTTTTAAAATATTTCTAGACTACACCAATTCATCTATGAGTTTTTTTTTAAGTTGTTGCAAATGTCCAAAAATTTTTCCAATGAATTTATTGAAAAAAATTCACATATAAGTGGACCTATGCAGTTCAAGCCCATGTTGTTCAAGGGCCAACTGTATGGTTTTACTATATGTGTTTTGAAACTTTATATAAATTCAGTTGTGTTTTTAACATTATGCTTGTGAGATACACCTATGTTGATCTATAAAAGCACCTGTTTTAATTTTTATTTTCACTGTCATATAATTTTTTTGTGAAGATACCATAATAGATTAATCCACTTCAATGATGTTTTCTATTATCAACAATCTTGTAATAATTATCCTTATGCATATGACTTTATGCATTTGTAAAAGAATTTTTCTAGGTATACATCTATAAATAAAATTGCTAAAGAGTAGCATATTTGCATCTTTAATATTGCAAAACTGCTAACCGATGTGGTTTTACCAACTTACCTCTCACAGCAATATCTGAGTTCCATTAATCTTCATCCTTACTAAAATACGGTATTGTCAGGTATTTTAGTTTTTGCTAATCTGATGGGAATAAAATGTTATCTTACTGTGGTCTAATTTGAATCTCCTTGATTATTATTAATAAATAACATATATTTGCCCTTTATTGACCATTTTTTGTTTTCCCTTCTATGAATATCTGTTCATATGTTTTCCTTTGAACTATTTTTCTTTTACTTGCTGATTTTAAGGAATAGGTTTAGTTTTCTTCTCTTAGTTTGTGAATTACTTTTTATGTATTTTATAATATTTTTGATGTAAAAACATTCTAATTTAAATGCTTGTTTATCCATTATTTCTTTTTTTTTTTTTTTTTTTTGCGGTATGCGGGCCTCTCACTGTTGTGGCCTCTCCCGTTGCGGAGCACAGGCTCCGGATGCGCAGGCTCAGCGGCCATGGCTCACGGGCCCAGCCGCTCCGTGGCATATGGGATCCTCCTGGACCAGGGCACGAACCCGTATCCCCTGCATCGGCAGGCGGACTCTCAACCACTGCGCCACCAGGGAGGCCCTATCCATTATTTCTTAAGTCATTTCATTTTTAGTGCTGTGTCTCATTTTAAAACAAGATATATGTTTTCATTTGAAAGGTAGAAAATTTCCATCCCTTCTCGTATGTTTTTAATCTGGCTGGTATTGATGTGTGTGTGTGTGTGAGATTTGGGAGAATCCAAATATATATTTTTTTCCATTAGTTTTTGTAAATTATTTGTAAATGTGTTATCCTTGCCCAAAAGTTAGGAAAATTACCATTGTATCGCTAGAATTTTAGTGTATATGCTGATGGAACACACACAATTTTAAAATGAAATAAAACACAAATGTATTAAATGTGGGTGGAAATTTCTAAAATCATGTTGGTAAATGGATGAATATTTTATTTTATTTTATTTTATTTTTTTATTTTTTTTTTTTTTTTGCGGTATGCGATGCGCAGGCTCAGCGGCCATGGCTCACGGGCCCAGCCGCTCCGCGGCATGTGGGATCTTCCCGGACCGGGGCACGAACCTGTGTCCCCTGCATCGGAAGGCGGACTCTCAACCACTGCGCCACCAGGGAAGCCCTGGATGAATATTTTAGTGAGGAAAACTCTACTTTCACTCAAAATATTTTCTCTAATTGGAGTTAAAACTAACATGAAATGTAGAAACTTTGAAATATAGACCATTTCTTCCCTACCCTTCTGATGTCCATTATAAATTTGCTTTAAATAGTCATGTGTATTTTAAAGAAATTAAGCTAAAGAAATAGGCTGTTATTTACTAAGATATTTACCATTTCTGGTGCTCTTCATTTATTCCTTAAGATCTGAGTTTCTCCTCAGCTTCTTATCCTTTCAGCCTGAAGAACTTGCTTTTAAAATTTCTTCCAGTATAGGTTTACTGGTGATAATTCTCTTAGTTTTCCTTTATATAAAATGTGTTTGTCTTTCATTCTTGGGAGATATTTTTGCTGGATATAGAATTCTGCATTTGTTGTTGTTTTGTTTGTTTGTTTTGCTTTGATAAGCTAAAGATATTGTTCAATGTCTTTGTCCTCCAAAGTTTCTGATAAAAATCCTATGGTATTTTTAACCACAGTTCCTTGTTTGTATGCATGTTTTCGGTTCTCAAGATTTATTTTCTTATCTTTCATTTGCCACCAGCTTGACTATGATGTACTTGGCAGGTGGGGAGTGGTGGGTGGTTTTTTTTGTACTCATTCTGCTTGGAATTTGCTGAGCTTCTAGAATCTGCCATTCACCAAATTTTTAAACTTTTCAATCATTATTTTTTAGACTTTTTTCTGTCCACTTCAGTCTCCTTTTCTTTTGGGACTAAAACTTCACATATATTAGATATTTTGGTCTACCACAGGTCTTCACGTGTCTGTTTATTTTTATTTTTCACGTATTTTCTCTCTTTAGATTAAATAACTTCTATTGCCTTATCTTCAAATTCACTGAATTTTTTTCTCTGTAATCTTCATTCTATTATTAAGTTCAATTAGTGACATTTGAATTTCTAACTTATTTTTTGCTTTTAAGATTGTTATTTAGTTGTTTTTTGTGTATTCTATTTCTCTCTCTAATATTTCCTATCTTTGCATTTATTACAAGAGTATTTTCTTTTACCTCATTGAATATATATTTATATCAGCTGCTTTAAAGTCATTGTCTGATAATTCCAACTTTGAATCATCTCAGGATTGGGCCCTGTTGATTGTTTTTACCCATGAAAATGGCTCATATTTTCTTGGTTATCTGTACGTAACATAATTTTGATTGCATCTTAAACATTGTAAATGTCGGCTCTAGATTCTGCTATATCCCTTAAAGTATATTGGTGTTTTTGTTGTTGCAGGTAGTTAAGTTGTTCAGATTCAAACTGCAAACTCTGGCTCAACCATGGTGAGTGACATCTCAAATCTAATTTTAATTCTTTTATATTTGGCTGGTCTGCTGGTAGCTTTCCCCATGCATACACAGTTCAGGATCTTCCAGAGATTTGGCAGAGTTTATTCACACAATTTGAAGATTCCCTTGTCCAGCTCTCTCTTTTCCATGGTTCCCTCCCATTTTCCATCATCTCTGGTTTCTGGCTTTATTCCCTGATTTCTCAGGACATAAAGACAGTGGACTTTCTATCAGAATATTAGAATTTTAGCCACTCCTCATTGAGCCAAATCCATAGGGACAGAAAACATACACAGTATTACTTCCATTTTTCTAGTGCCAACTTCTTTTCAGAATCTGCCTGCCTTATTTCTTCTCCAGAGCCCTCAAGATATTGCTTTTAGTATTTTGTCCAGAGTTTATTGTTGTTATTAGCAGAGGGGCATCAACATTTTTTCTATGGAATAATGAAGCATTGGTAGGGTATGACTTTTTTTAAATGAACAAATAAAAATGATTAATTCTTATAACTTATTCTCTCTAGATAAGAATACAGTCATCTTAGGAAGCTATTTATTTAATCTGGCAAATGCTACATTTTTCAACACATGTCTAGAACTTCTTTTGAAATTGCCTTAAGAGCCTGTAATATATTTTTTAACTTACTAAGAACCGACACTTATCTAAATAGTGAGTGACATCTATGTCAAGAGGAAATTTGATATTTTTTATACAGGCAAAATACATTTGGGGAGATTAAGTCAAATAAATAAGATGGCTACTATGAACTATGAACTGTGGTCCCCTAAAATTCATTTTATAGTCCTAACCCCCCCAGTGTAACTATATTTGGTAGTAGGACCTTTAAGGAGGTAATTAATATTAAATGATGTTATAAGAGTGGAGTCCTAATCTGAGTAGAAGAAGAAGAGACACCAGAGTTCACTCTCTGTGGACACACAGAGGAAAGGCCATGTGAGAACACAGTAAGAAGGTGACCATCTGCAAAGCATGAAGAGAGGCCTCACTAGAAGCCAACCCTGCTGGAACCTTGATCTTAGACTGCCAGCCTCTAGAACTGTGAGAAAATAACTTCTGTTGTTTAAGCTACCCAGTCTGTGCTATTTTGTTATGGCAGCATGAGCACACTAGTACAATAACATAACTTGCTTATACCATGTTTCGAGGGTAAAAATGCTGTAAATACATAAAACAATGAAAAAAAAGAATTTGGGGAAAGAGAAATAAGTTAAAAAGCATTTTGTACAATGGCAACATGCTTAGAGTCAGTAGTATATCCCAATGCAGTTCCGTTTAAAAGGAGCAATCTCCATGAGGACCATCTGGGCTCTGGGGAGGAAACAGTTTCATGATAATAGATCTATATCTTGTACATTATTTACCCTTTTGATAACACTATGTTAGACTACTCCAAAATTACACACCTCAAATTTGTTTTAGACTATAGAATGCTTAAAAAAGCATTTTGCAAGCTTTCAATATGTATGTGTTTCTATTTTAAGCAGATATTTATTACCATATTTAGGAACCCTTTGACCTTAGAGTGAGAAGATAGTATTTATTTGGTTTAAATCTGCAGGACTGTCATGAATCCACGAGAGAAGTTACTTAGAGAGCTTAGGAGAGATAAAAAAATAATCACTCATTACTCTGCCATCTAGCAGCTGTGACCCGGTGGTGAGGGTTTATATGTGTGCATGTGTGTTTAAATTTGCTAAAGGAATGGAACAGTAAATCACCAACAATAACAGGCAGATCAATACTCTCTCTCACCTCTTTTGTGAGATCTGGAGCATGGCCTGAATCTGTCAGACAGAATTAAAAGCCTCAGGATGTCAGGGAGAATGCCAACAAATAGACCTGCCATGCTGTCCATTAACAAAAGCCCCCAATCACCACCATTGCCATTGTTACCACTTTAAAAGGGTGACATTTTGGGACTGGCCACTTTTAAATGAAAGGTGGTCTGGATATTCACAGCAGAGATTACTTGCATTTCTAATAAATAAAATATACACTAATTCCGTGATAACACTGAATAAACTCCGCAGAAAAGAGGAATCACTGTGCTTTACCATGATGGGGGAAATGCCATTTGATCAAAAAACAGATAGGGGAGGGTACTGTGAGACTCACGAGCACAGATCATGGTTGGCTTGAAAGTTTCCATCACGTGCACAATCCTTCCTTTGGCAAAGGCTAATGCCTAAGGCTCTCTGGGTTCTTTTGTCTCCGTACAACTACAGCACATCATGCATCTGGCCAATTGTGCAGCGGGACACCACAGGGAGGGTTTCCATCCCAGCACCAGCTGGTGATGATTCTATGTCAACCAGCATGAGGACTGATGGCTTCCAGAAATTCACATCCAGCCAGTGTACCCACAGATGCCATTCTTATTCTTATCTTGAAAATTTACTAAATTTTAGCCTGAGAAATATCCTGCAGCAGTGAATTCTGAAAGCTGATTATGCACCACATAAAAAGTCTTTTTATCCATTTTCAATCTGCTGCCTTTTGAATTCCATCCAGTTTCTGCTTTTTCTCAAATTAAGGTGAATGGTGGTATGGTATATAATTAGGCCGTGTTGTACTATTTATTACTACATTCACCTTAATCTTATTATCTCTGCAGACATGCTAGGTCAATTCCAGCAGCGTTTGAGCAGAAGATGTGGTTAATTTTAAATGAACTGAATAGAACTAATAATATGTTTGATTGAGATAAACTCCAAATTGAAAGAAATTGTCATAGGGATTTTATTCTGTTATTAACATTGGCAGGAGGGAAGTAGGTATTTTACAGGTGCAATACTGGGGCCAGGGTGTCTCTCTGTATTTGTGAAAAGCTGTGAAGACATGGGAAAATATCTATAGATACTTTATTCACTTTGCATTAGTTGTAGGTGAATAATAGATTGTAAATTTTTAGTTGTATGATTGTGAGCCTTCCAAAGGATGAATTTGTAGCAGACGTTTGTGATAGATCAAGAGTTTGTAGTCAGCAAATTCTAATACTTGGCACTTCTAAAATAGAATGTTAGCAAGGAAATAATTGGAAGTATTTTAGAGAACTGCAGTCTGAAAAATATAGTAAATGTCTATACACTCCCATAATGGAAATAGAATATAGATTGTTCTGCTGAAAAATAAAAGGAATGTTTTATAGATAATAAGCATTATATTTACTACAGATATTAAATACATATAATCTAGGGTTTAACACATCCTAATTTCATTTATAATAACATTTTAGATCATAAGCTTGTGAATAAGCTACGTTACAGATCTGTAGAGTCCCAGTGCCCTGATTTCTGCACTGGTTTGCTCCTTTATCCAACAATTTTCAGGGACCCTTAAGCTCATTCTCTCTCTTTTTCTTTCTCTCCCCTCCCCCCTTTCTTCTCTGGTGTAGGCTACGCAAGAGATTACTGAAATACACACCGCCTGTTTATCCTTTCTTGTTGGGTTTGCTAATCTACCTGCTTTTCTATATGGACTCTGAACTGGCCACATCCTCAGACTGGTTTCTATTCTAACCCAAAGCACATATGAAGTCTTTGTTGAGGAAACTCACCCTCAACATCTCCTTGCCTCTCCTTGCTGCCTCCTTGTGATTTTTATACTTTTCTTGTTTCTGGCTTTCCCCTTGAATATATGACCACCTATCCTGTTTTATCCATCTGAATTTCCTTTGCTTATATATTTTTGGTCCATGACTGACAGTTTTCTGCTTTCCCTAAATCATGAGTGTCCTGACTCTTACATTACTGCAGTATATGCCTGCATTTTTGATTCCCTGTCTAGTTGCTGACCCACTGTTGCATCTGACTCCAACTTCCAGCTCACACCCCATTACTTCATTTGCAGCTCACAGATGGACACACTGTTGGTTTTTCTAGGAATCAATTTTTTTTTATACCTTTCTTCTTTTTTTTAAATTATAAAATAATACATGGTTCTTGTGAAATATCTGCAAATTACCCATAAAGTAGAAAGAATCAGAACAAAACAAAGCCAATCAATAAATCCACAACCCAGAGACAAGCAGTATGGACATTTTGGCATTTTCTTTCCCGTTTTTTTTTTAAAACATAATTCAGACAATGTTAACGGGAATTTTTTTGAAAATTCAACTTTATGTCATAAACATTTTCATATATCATGAAAAAACCTTGACACACATGCTTTTTTAGTGGTAGGTTGTTTCACTTTGTAAATCTCCCATAGTCATTGTAAATCTCCCAGAATCATGCCTGTACTTCTGCCATTAATATTATGCCTAAAAATATTATATAGGTAAAGCTCTGATGAATATCCTGTGTGTAAATAAAAGTGGAGCAGAACTAGGATTAGAGAACTACTCCTATTAGATAGATGAAAGTGCTTGTATAGTTTGGGAAGCAGAGTAGGTGCAGAAACATGGGCTTTTTTATCAGTACTACATATGGGGGAAACATAGTTTGTGCAAGTTCAAATTCAGATATGACTGTATCATAATATATGCATATTACCCTATGATAATATGTGCCACAATAATATGCATCATTCTCTATTTTATTTTATGACTCATGGTGAAATTTTCTCTCATATCTCATCTTTGTCTGCATCTATGTTCATCAGTGGTATTGGCCTGTAGAGTTCTTTTTTTTTTTTTTTTTTTTTTTTTTTTTTTTTTTTGCGGTATGCGGGCCTCTCACTGTTGTGGCCTCCCCGTTGCGGAGCACAGGCTCCGGATGCGCAGGCCCAGCAGCCATGGCTCACGGGCCCAGCCGCTCCGCGGCATATGGGATCCTCCCAGACCGGGGCACGAACCCGTATCCCCTGCATCGGCAGGCGGACTCTCAAGCACTGCGCCACCAGGGAGGCCCTGTAGAGTTCTTTTTTGTGACATCTTTGTTGGGTTTTGGTATTGGGGTGATGGTGGCCTTATAGAATGAGTTTGGGAGTGTTCTCCCCTCTGCTACATTTTGGAAGAGTTCGAGAAGGATACGTGTTAGCTCTTCTCTAACTGTTTGATAGAATTCACCTGTGATGCCATCTGGTCCTGAGCTTTTGTTTGTTGGAAGATTTTTAATCACAGTCTCAATTTCAGTGCTGGTGATTGTTTGTTTATATTTTCTATTTTTTTCCTGGTTCAGTCTCAGAAGGTTGTGCTTTTCTAAGAATTTGTCCTGTTCTTCCAGGTTGTGCATTTTATTGGCATATAGTTTCTTGTAGTAATCTCTCATGATCCTTCATATTTCTACAGTGTCAGTTGTTACTTCTCCTTTTTTATCTTTAATTCTATTGATTAGAGTCTTCTCCCTTTCTTTCTTGATGAGTCTGGCTAATGGTTTATCAATTTTGTTTATCTTCTCAAAGAACCAGCTTTTAGTTTTATTGATCTTTGCTATCGTTTCTTTCATTTCTTTTTCATTTATTTCTGATCTGACCTTTATGATTTCTTTCCTTCTGCTAACTTTTGGTTTTTTTCGTTCTTCTTTCTCTAATTGCTTTAGGTGTAAAGTTAGGTTGTTTATTTGAGATCTTTCTTGTTTTTGAGGTAGGACTGTATTGCTCTAAACTTCCCTCTTAGAACTACTTTTGCTGCATACCTTAGGTTTTGGGTTGTCGTGTTTGCATTGTCATTTGTTTCTAGGTATTTTTTGATTTCCTCTTTGATTTCTTCAGTGATCTCTTGGTTATTGAGTAGTGTATTGTTTAGCCTCCATCTGTTTGTATTTTTTACAGATTTTTTTCCTGTAAGTGATATTTAGTCTCATAGCGTTGTAGTCAGAAAAGATACTTGATACAATTTCAATTTTCTTAAATTTACCAAGGCTTGCTTTGTGACCCCAGATATGCTCTATCCTGGAGAATGTTCCATTAGCACTTGAGAAGAAAGTGTATTCTGTTGTTTTTGGATGGAATATTCTATAAATGTCAATTAAGTCCATGTTGTTTAATGTATCATTTAAAGCTTGTGTTTCCTTATTTATTTTCATTTTGGATGATCTGTCCATTGGTGAAAGTGGGGTGTTAAAGTCCCCTACTGTGAATGTGTTATTGTCACTTTCCCCTTTTATGGCTGTTAGCATTTGCCTTATTTATTGAGGTGCTCCTATGTTGGGTGCATAAATATTTACAATTGTTCTATCTTCTTCTTGGATTGATCCCTTGATCATTATGTAGTGTCCTTCTTTGTGTCTTGTAATAGTCTTTGTTTTAGTCTATTTTGTCTGATAATGAATTGCTACTCCAGCTTTCTTTTGATTTCCATTTGCATGGAATATCTTTTTCCATCCCCTCATTTTCAATCTGTATGTGTCCCTAGGTCTGAGATGGGTCTCTTGTAGACAGCATATATACACGTCTTGTTTTTGTATCCTTTCAGCCAGTCTATGTCTTTTGGTTGGAGCGTTTAATCAATTTACTTTTAAGGTAGTTATCGGTATGTATGTTCCTATTACCATTTTGTTAATTGTTTTGGGTTTGTTAGTGTAGGTCTTTTCCTTCTCTTGTGTTTCCTGCCTAGAGAAGTTCCTTTAGCATTGGCTGTAAAGCTGGTTTGGTGGTGCTGAATTCTCTTAGGTTTTGCCTGTCTGTAAAGTTTTTAATATCTCCAGTGAATCTGAATGAGATCCTTGGTGGGTAGAGTAACCTTGGTTGTAGGTTTTTCCCTTTCATCACTTTAAATATGTCCTGCCACTCTCTTCTGGCTTGCATAGTTTCTTCTGAAAGATCAGGTGTTAACCTTATGCGAATTCCCTTGTATATTATTTGTTGTTTTTCCCTTTCTGCTTTTAATAAATTTTTCTTTGTATTTAATTTTTGATAGTTTGATTATTATGTGTCTTGGCATGTTTCTCCTTAGATTTATCCTGTATGGGACTCTCTGTGCTCCTTGGACTTGACTGACTCTTTCCTTCCCCATATTAGGGAGGTTTTCAACTATAATCTCCTCAAATATTTTCTCAGTCCCTTTTTTTTTCTCTTCTTCTTCTGGGGTCCCTGTAATTCCAATGTTGGTGCATTTAATGTTGTCCCAGAGGTCTGTTAGACTGTCCTCAATTATTTTCATTCTTTTTTTCTTTATTCTGCTCTGCAGTAGTATTTTCACTATTTTATCTTCCAGGTCACTTATCCGTTCTTCTGCCTCAGTTATTCTGCTATTGATTCCTTCTAAAGAATTTTTAATTTCATTTATTGTGTTGTTCATTTGTTTGTTTGCTCTTTAGTTCTTCTAGGTCCCTGTTAAACATTTCTTGTATTTTCTCCATTCTGTTTCCAAGATTTTGGATCATCTTTACTCTGAATTCTTTTTCAGGTAGACTGCCTATTTTCTCTTCATTTGTATGGTCTGATGGGTTTTTACCTTGCTCCTTCATCTGCTGTGTGTTTCTCTGTCTTTTCATTTTGCTTAACTTACTGTGTCTGGGGTCTCCTTCCCACAGGCTTCAGGTTTGTATTTCCCGTTGTTTTTGGTGTCTGCCCCCTGTGGCTAAGTTTGGTTCAGTGGGTTTGTAGGCTCCCTGGTGGAGGGGACTGGTGCCTGTGTTCTGGTGGATGAGGCTGGATCTTGTCTTTCTGGTTGCCATTACTGTGTCTGGTGGTGTGTTTTGGGGTGTTTGTGATCTTATTATGATTTTAGGCAGTCTCTCTGCTAATGGGTGGGGCTGTATTCCTGTCTTGCTATTTGTTTGGCATGCTGTGTCCAGCCCTTGAGCTTGCAGGTCGTTGAGTGGGGTTGGGTCTTAGCATTGAAATGGAGATCTATGGGAGAGCTTTCAGTGATTTATATTACAAGAGGCCAGCAGGTCTCTGGTGGACCAATGTCCTGAACTTGGCTCTCCCACCTCAGCGGCTCATGCCTGCCACCTGGCCAGAGCACCAAGACCCTGTCAGCCACACGGCTCTATAACTCTGTCCATTGCAGTTTTTGCTTTGAAGATTCCTATCCAAATGGAAAATGAATTATGTCCCACTGGATTCCACTGGAGGTGCCACTCACGCAAGTCACAGGTGGGGAGGTGATTCTTTTTTATATGTCTATTTCTCTGCTGAGATTTCCTCCTTTTTCACAGAATATAAGCATATTTTTCCTTACTTTGTTGAGCATATTCAAAATAGCTGCTTAAAAACCCTTGATTGGTAATAACAACATCTGCATTATCTTGAGTTTGGGCTCTGTTGATTGTTCTCCCCTTGAAAATTGGTCATATATTCCTACTTTTAATATATCATGTAGTTTTGGAATATATACTGGATATTATGAATCATGTGTGGTACAGACTTTGGATTCTGTTATATTCCTATAAAGAGAACTCAAACTCAAGCTCTGAATTCATAGTTTAGTTTTTGTTTGTTTGTTTTTGTTTTTAGCCTTAAATGTGCTCCTTAGAAGCTGCCCTTTTGAATGTGTAGTTCAGGGGTGAGCCAGAGATTTGAGCAGAGTTATTTACAGAATTGGGGCCTCTTCCATCCCTCTCTTCTTCCTAAGATTCTCCACTTCACTGTCCAGTTACTATGGATGCCCCATATTCTGTATTCTGGTTCCTCAATAATCTGGTATATCCTTATGGGCTTTAGCCACTTTGCATGCCAACTGTATCCTACTCTTAGGCTAAAAGCCATTAAAATGGGAAAGTTACCTCATACGCTTTCTTTTTTCTACCTATTGACTGCCCTCTGGTATCTGACAAATGTCATTTTCTCTCTGGTGCCTTGGGTAGTTGTTTTATATTATTCTGTCCAGAGTGTATAGTTGTTATTTATAGGAGCTTGGTCTGATAGGAGCTACTCAGTCATTACTAAGAGTGGAAGTTTAGCCATGTTTTCTGATAGAAATTCATATTTGTGTATATCTGACTTTCCCTCATTTGCGACTGACATGTAAAGAAGATATTTTACAGGTGGAGTAAGTGCCCTGAGACTCCAGATTTATGAACTGTCAAGGGAAAAAACTCCAATAGTGGCTGGGCTTTCCTTCCTGCAGCTTTCAGCTGCTGGAGGGTAGTTTGCTCACCTCCATCCAGAGTTTTGCCAGAGACATGTAAAATGGGTCAGGATTTTGCTCTCAGAATTTTAAAGTAATTTAAAACCCCTTGTGTCTGAAAATAGAGGTGGATTAGGGAGTACCATGGATAGATTTGGAATATTACTGTTTTCTAGAAGATGGGATTCTTGATTAACTGTCATGAAGCAGGTAGAATGGTAGATTCAGCTCATAGCAATGTGTCTCAAAGTGTGGCCATCGAGGCCATCTCAAACTGCATCAGAATCATCTGGAGTATTTGTTTTAAAAAAAATTTCTAGCCCACCCCAGGCCTGCTGAATAATAAGCTTTGCAGACATCTGCATTCATATGTGGGTGATGCCTGCATTCATTAAAATTGGAGAACTACTTCTCTGTGTCAGTGGTTCTTAAACCTGGCTGCACATTAGAGTCACCTGGGAAGCTTTTAAATCTTACAGATTCCCAGACATCCTCAGAGGCTCTCTTAATTGGTGTGGTTTGGGGCACTTGTATTTTTTTAACTTG
Source organism: Mesoplodon mirus (assembly GCF_964341445.2). Taxonomy (NCBI): domain Eukaryota; kingdom Metazoa; phylum Chordata; class Mammalia; order Artiodactyla; family Ziphiidae; genus Mesoplodon; species Mesoplodon mirus. The sequence goes on from NC_138982.1 coordinate 51,955,010, forward strand.
CCTGGGTGATTCTCATGTTCTGTCAACGTTGAAAAGCACTGCTTTTTGTGAATAGTAGTTGCTTTCTAGAGGGTCAATAGAATAACTTCTAAGACTTTGAGGACAATGGGACAAAAGATAACACTAACTAGTAACTCTTCCCGGACATTTAGGCAGAAAATATATCTATGAATATGGCAGTAATTTCTGGGTGCTCTTTTGGCACATCTAAGAGGACTAAAAAGATGCTATGAAATCATTCTACAATGGTATTTCTAATTTGTAAATCCTAAATCAAAATTGAACATGTTTCTTTACTATAGAAATTTGCAGAACCCAGTTCGTACATATCCCAGAGACAGATGTGGTATGCCCCATTTCTCAAACATATTTAATTATGTGACCCTTTTACTTATGCAACACTTATTAACATCTTGCATAAACAATCTGGGAAGCATTTGTTCTAGGAGGCATTCATGTAGAGCAAACATACTAGCTAGTCAGATCTTCGAATTCTATAGTTTATAATATAACTGGTAAGTTTTTAATATCTTCATTTTTAATGCTGGAGGTTTCTGCATCAAAGAAAAGCAAATTATTTTACTCACAAAGCAATCTCAGCATTAGTACTTTTTCCTCCACTTGGGGAATATGTTACCTGCATGTGCAGAAGGGGATTTTACACTATAGATGAGGAATTCCAAAACTATAGATTTCAGAGCTTCTATAAGAACTTCTCTCCCAGAGACAAGGAGAGAAAATTTTGCTCTCTAATGGAAACAAATTCTTCTTTGGAGGAGATAGGGAAGATCCCCAGGTATTTATAACAACAACGCTTTAAAATGTAAACAAATGGCTCCAGATATTATCACTCTATGAATTGTAAATGCAAGTGTTCAGGAAAATAAATCTCTATATTTTTCTAGTGGATTTTATCTATTTTTCTATAAGATTGCTATTCAATTCTTTAACACATGTTGCTGGCAATCTTGGTTCACACATCCCTGAGCAGGCAAAAACATGAAAATACGAATATTTTCCTCACAATGCCATCTACTATCAACTGGGGGCAACCTCACTCCCTCCAACTATGTCCCCGATTCAACAATAGTTCTAGTATCAATCCTAGCAATGCACTCCCTTTATGAGGTGACTACACAGAATAACTCCAAGACATGAAGGCAGACTTACAAAGCACCTTGCTATATGAAAAACATAAGTAAAAATTGATTGCCCACTGTCTTAGTCCATTTGGGCTACTGTAACAAAATATCGTAGACAGGGTGCCTTATAAACAGCAGAAATTTGTCTATCAAAGTTCTGGAGGTTGGATGTCCAAAGTTAGGGGCCCTTTTCTAAGTTGCAGACTACTGACTTCACAGTTGTATCCTCACATGGTGGAAGGGGCAAGGGAGCTGTCTTGGTCCTCTTTTAATAAAGGAATTAATTTAGGACCTAATCACCTCCCAAAGATCCTACCTCCTAATGCCATCTCATAAGGCATTAAGTTTTCAATATATGAATTTTAGGGGGACACAAGCACTCAAACCATACGAACCATCAAGCAAAATATTTACTTGTTTATGTCCAACTGCATTTATCAACCTGCCCTTTCTCTAAGACTGTCCCTCAACCCTAGAAATTAGAATTGCTGCAAGGTATTTATACAATGAGCTACAATAATAATTAGTTATTAATTAATTTAAGGTTACTAAAACCCACCATATAACCTTGTTCTCTTGCTTAATTCAATGCAGTGTTTCATTAGTACTTCCCTCATCAGTCAGATATGGTTTTTCACTATATGTAGCACAATAACACTGTCCATTCCTTTGTTATGAACAGGAATCCCAATTATATAACTAAACTATCCAATGGTCATATAATTTCTGGGGATATCTGCCTTGCTTTGAAACCTTGGATGTAATGGAACTAAAGCTACACCTGAAAAACAGACTGCCACTTCAATTTACTCAAAACTTTGGAAGCTTTCTGGGATTCTACCTGTTGTTAGAGATTCTCTCATTCTATTCAATCTAGATATGAGTGACTACAGACTCATCAATCTGTTACTCATTGTAGAATCTAATTTCCTAATGAACACATAGATGGTTTGTTATATTAGTAATCCATAGATGTTCTTGAAAATTATAATTTGTAATGATAATTTACACATTCCTAATAGCAACCATGATTTTTTTTCTTACAGTTTTTAAACTCTCAAGAAGATATCACAGAGAATAATGGTTTAAAAGGTGAGCTCTGACACCAAACTGCCTGAGTTCAAATCCTAGGTCTGCTATTTTCTAGCAGCAGTAAGTATATTAGTAGGTATATCATTTAACTTCTTTGTTCCTCAGTTTCTTCTTTAGTTAAATGAGGTTGTTGTTACTTAGGTCAAAGAGTTGTTATAGGATTAAATGAGTTAAATTATGTAAAGTGTTGAAAACAGAGTTTCTCCCTTAGGACTCCATAATTATTTACCATTACAACACAGATTCTGTAAGTCTAGTTTGTTAATTTTATCTGAGAATACTGTGATTTTACAATTGTTGGCCCTGTATCTACAGCAGTTTTTCCAGATAGTGTGGAATGGACTTTAGCAGAGGCATAGTTAAGCAGTTTGAAATATAAATGGAAACCAGAAATGTAAATGACAGTTTACATATTGGGTAACAGGTCTAATTCACTGTGTAAGTATTGGATAGGTGGATGGTAGCAAAGCATGGGAGATGAGGTGGGGATCGAATAAGCTAGGCAGCAAGTCAGCAATAGATTTTTCCATGAAAAGAAATGAATAGGATTTAAACAATTTGAACCATAAATCTCAAGTCAGGGCCAAGAGTTAACCTGGGATGAAAGAGAATCAGTTATGACAGTGGCTGTCAGACAAGAGACTGTGTTGATAAATGCTGACAACTAAGAGTGCTGCTATTTCTGCTGGCTCTTATTGTCCTAATAGTACAGAAGGCACGATGGCCCCTAAATTTTTGTACAGGCATTTCAAGGATTTAGAACTTGCTGGAAAGATAATTTGGTAGAGAGATCCTTGATAATATTTTCTCCCATGAGGAGAACAACATTCACATGCCTATCTACTTCCAGCTCACTGGTCCCCAAGGCACTTTGAATGCTCTGATCCTGAGGGTCCTCCCACAACTCTTCTGGAGCTGATATCCTCCCTTGGTTTCATTTAAAAACACTTTACCCATTTCATTCCGTGAGTTCATTCTGGGATAATTGTCAATTTTATCATGAGTCTTTGTATGTACATATGTACATGTATATGTATCTCTTGCTGTTTTAAATTTTAGTTTGCCTTTGATCTTGATGAATTTTGAGGTCTTCTTCTTCCTCATGGTAAGCACTCCTTCTGTGCTTTAAAGGCTTTTTCTCCATGAAAGTCTCGCTTGCTTTTATTGATAAATCATGCAAAGCTGATCCATTTATTTATTTAGGTCTATTTATAGATGTCATTTCAATTTGCATTTTGGTATTTCTAATTCATTAGCCACATATATGCTGGGCCTCCAATACAGAGATCTGGAAATAATCTCCAAGTTTTCTGTGCATTTTTCACTTTTTAAGTTACCGTCTTTTAGGTAATATAGTGCACCATTTTAAACGGCTGTTCAGTTGAATAATTTAATTAGTCCATTTTTCTCAAGTAAGAAGCTCACTACACACATAATAGGAATTTATTGACTTTACAAAAAGAGTTTACAATGCACCAGTATTCTATTTAATATCTATTGTAAGCTATCTTTAAACGTTATATGTAAACAGTTAATGATATAAATCAGAGTTAAGAAAGTACTTAAAAATTGTACTCTGGGGGCTTCCCTGGTGGAGCAGTGGTTGAGAGTCCGCCTGCCGATTCAGGGGACGCGGGTTCGTGCCCCGGTCCAGGAAGATCCCACATGCCGCGGAGCGGCTGGGCCCGTGAGCCATGGCCGCTGAGCCTGCGTGTCCGGAGCCTGTGCTCTGCAACGGGAGAGGCCACAACAGTGAGAGGCCCGCGTACGGCAAAAAAAATTGTACTCTGGGCAGTGATAGGCAGAGTGTTTATTAACCAGATTTAATTCTGATAAGGAGTGAGCCATAGCAGCTATGGAGATGGCCAAAGACATGGCCAGAATATTCGATATCTTCATGACACAGAAAGCCAGATTTCTGTACATTGATAAAAGCTACATAGTACTGCAGCTGCTACCTTAAAGACAGAGTCCAGAAAGGCTCCTGCTTCTGATGTAAGCCACCAACACATGCTGTGCATATTTCTACAGACCAGCCACAGGTGACCCAGATGGCTCCTAAGTAGGGTTAAATTCAAATTGCAGACCGGTTAGCAACTAGCAACTATATGTGTAGGAAAATGTGTGCTGTGTGCGTGTGCATGTGTGAGTTTGCCCGTGAGCATGTGTGTGTCTCAGGGGAAAAGGGCATGGAAGAGATTATTGTACAGCTGGCCAAAGAAGTTGTATTTTCCAAGACTGCTTTCATCTGAGGGAAGGGGCTTTCAACCACACCCTCTAATGGATCTGGCTTGGCAATTTGCTGGATACAATTTTTGCATATCAGTTTAAACTCTGTATCTCAAAACATTTGTGCTTGTATCCTCTGGCTCTAAATACATCTCCTATTTTCATACCTCCACCACAGCAGTTGGCCAACTGATACTTGAGAATAGCATTAGATGGCCAAATAAGTAGCACCATCTGCTGCAATTTAGAGTAATCCTCAGTGGTGCTGTGACAGCTGTTTGGTTCTGAGTCCTGAACACCAGAATTCATTTGTCAGAGAGGACACATATCCAGTGTTAGAATCGCTATTTTCTATAAAAGGAATGCTTTTTCTAGTAATGCAATACCCTATTTTTACGGAGGTCAGACTTCTGGAAACCATTGTCTAGTATTCAAAATATAGCCCCAAATGTGGATGTTGACAAAATAGTCCCCCTAGGCAATTAGATTTAAAGCCCAAACTCTCAAGCCATGCTTTAATGTATGAAAAGTCATTATGCCCTCCCTAAGTGCCTAATTACATTTTTAATACATAGTCCTTAATAAGCTTGATTATCTGGCTTGTGAGCATAGAGCAAGCTAGAATTAGATGTGGTAGGGTTATAAGCAACTCAAGCTCAATAATTAGAAGTATAGAATCTGGTGAATTATAGAATATTAAATGCAGACCATGATTTTATACATATTATCATGACATATTTATGTATTTATCATTTAATAAATATCTGTTTACTATGACCCAGGTACTTTTCTAAATGCTGGAGTATGTAGAAGAGTTAGTAAGACAAGATCCTTACACTTAAAGAGTTTGCAGTCTAGTCAGATGTGCTACCTCATGAATAATGCAAGGTAGGTTAGTCAAATACCATTAGAGGAACAGATAATTTAACATGGAAGCTCAGACTAGGCTAACGTTACTTCAAACACAGGAAGGATTCATGGGAGCTGTGGCATTTAAAATTGACTTTGAAAAATGTGTTTGTAATTTGAATATACAGATAGAGGAGCACGGCATTCTTTGTAAATAAAAGAGTGCGGGAAAACTCAAAAGCCCAAAGAATTATGAAACTAGGACCACCAGGGGACTGAAAGCTCTACAGGCAGATGCTGTACCTGTCCTATTTGTTGGTGGATCCCCAGTGAAAGAACTGGCATGTGCTAAGCATTTGATATTGTTGGAATGAATGCATGCATGCATGAGTGAATGAATAAATGAGTAGCTTAGTTGTATTTTATACAAAATGTCTAGCATTAGATTAATAACTAAAATGTATAGGAACAAAAGAAAAGTCTGCAAATGTAACAACCACAATAATCAAGATAGAGAACATATTCTTCTCCCCAAAATATTTCCACATGTCTCTTGATAGTCATTTCTCTCCACCTACCCTTGGCCATACACAACCAGGCACTGATCTATTATCACTATAGATTAGATTTTTTTTTTTTTTTTTTTTTTGCGGTACGCAGGCCTCTCACTGTTGTGGCTTCTCCTGTTGTGGAGCACAGGCTCTGGACACGCAGGCTCAGCGGCCATGGCTCACGGGCCTAGCCGCTCCGTGGCATGTGGGATCTTCCCAGATCGGGGCACGAACCCGTGTCCTCTGCATCGGCAGGCGGACTCTCAACCACTGCGCCACCAGGGAAGCCCTAGATTCTTTTTTTAAAAATACTTTTATACATATATTAAAAACAGACATATATGTGACCTATTTTTTTTGGAGTAAACAGGAATGGACCTTCAAAGAACTCTAATTAACATGTTCAAGAAAACATTTGACAAGACAAAATATTTCACCAGAGAAGAATTTATTTTAAAAGAGATTAAGATGAAAGTTCTAGACATAAAAAGTAAATAATCTAAATTAAGAGCTCAAAATGGGTGTTAATAGCAGATTAAAACAGCAGAAGATTAGCAAATAGGAAAATTAGTCAGTGGAAGATATCAGATGACTAGAAAGAAAAAAGAAGAGAAAACACAAAGAAGAGCTTAATAATAAGTGAGAAATAGTAAAAAGTTTGGGTTTGTGATTTAGCCTTAACACATGAGGATTTGTGTGATCTTTCCTTTACTCCACCATCATTCCCCTCAGAGGACTTCCCCTGGTAAGTGACCTACTCCCAAGATTGCTCCAAGCAGGAGTTCTAGTATCTTCTCCAGCATAAACTAAATTTGAGCCAGATGTTGAAGGTAGAGCTGAGGGAAGGATATACATAGCTGTTTTTAGAAGATAAGACCAGTAACAAAAAGCTTGTATTGTAGTCATCCCTCAGTATCCACTGGGGAATTGGTTCCAGGACCCCCTGCAAACACCAAAATCTCAGAAGGTTTAAGTCCTTTATATAACATGGCTAGTGAAGTCAACCCTGAGTATTCACAGATTCCGTGGATGTGGAGGCCCAACTGTACCTTAAAAAGGTCAAATAAGTAATTTTTTTAATACTTTTAGTTAATATTGAATCAAATTAGTAAAATTGTTTTTTACATACAATAAAAGCACCGATTTTAACATGTAAGTCAACATGTTTCACAAATGTATAGAACATATCCATTATCTCAAAAAGTGATTTTCACATATTTGGGGATTTTTCATGTATCTTTCTTAAAATTTATAATTTATTTCCACCATGGTCAGATTACATATTGTGTCAATTCAATTGTTTTAAAATTTATTGAGATTTGTTTTATGACTCATTGTCTACCTTAGTAAAGTTTTGTGTACACTTGAAAAGAATGTGTATTCTGCTATTTTTGGGTGAAGTGTTCTGTAATTGTCCATTAGGTCATGCTTGGAGAGTGCTGTTATAATCATCTATACCCTTGTTGATATACTGGCTGCTTATTGTACTGAGAAAAGAGTGTTGAAGATCCACACTCTGACTGTGTATTTGTTTATTTCTCCTTTCAGCTGTTCAGTATTTGCTTCACAAATTTTGGAGGTTTTCTGTTAGGATTTTTATTCTTCTTAATTAATTGACCCTTTTATTGTTATTAAACATGTCTCTTTAAGAATGCTCAAATTCCTTGCCCTGAGGTCTACTTTTCTAATATTCAATAGCTACTGCCACTTTCCTATGATTAGTAAATTGTATTATATATCATTTTTCATCATTTTACTTTAAAAAATATGTCTTCTATATTTAAATGCATTTCTTGTAAACAGAACGTATTTGGATATTGCCTTTTTATCAGTCTAACAATCACTGCCTTTTATTTGGAGTACATAAACTGTTTATATTTATTTTTTGATCTGAATGTGTTTGTCTAGAATGATTCTACAGTATTTGTTTTATATTTTTTGCATCTGTTCTTCATTCACTTTTCTCCTTTTCTTCTTTTTTTAGATTGAGTACTTTTAATTATTTAATTTTATGTCTATTCTTGAACTTATAAGTTGTATCTCTGTTTTGCTTTTTAGTTGTTGCCCTAAGATTTACAATATGCAATTTTAATATATCATTGTCTATCTTCAAATATTATTATAGCATTTCATGTGTGATGTGTGAATCTTACAACAATATACTTCCATTTCCCCCTCCTGTTCTTTGTGCTACTGTTATATATCTTATCATATATCTTATAATTCATTGTTATAAGTCTAATGCTATAGCCTCAAATCTAAAGAATTTTTAAAATGAGAAAAATATGTTTTCACACTTTTAACATTTCTCACACTCTTTATTCCTTTATGAACATCCAGCTTCCATCTGAAGAACTTTCTCTGATACATCTTATAGTGCAAATCTGCTGACACCAAATTCTCTTAGGGATTGTTTGTATGACAATGTTTTTAGTTTAATTTTGAAGAAAATTTTTGCTGCATTTATAATTCTGAATGATTGTTTTTAACAATTTAAAGATTGATTTTCCATTGTCTACAGATTTAGGTTTTTTTTTTTCTTTTTCACAAAAAGTCAGAGATAATTCTTATCTTTATTCTCCACTATGTATCATGACTTCTTTCCCTGGCAGCTTTGAAGATTTCTGTGTACCATATCACTGTTTTCCAGCACATTCATTGGTATGGTTTTCTCTCTGTTTATCTTGCTTTGAGCGCCTCAAGCTTCCTGGATTTTCATCAAATTGAAAATAATTTAGCCATTATATCTTTACACATTGTTTTGATCCTCTATTTCTTTTTTTTTTTTTTTTTTTTGTGGTACGCGGGCCTCTCACTGTTGTGGCCTCTCCCATTGTGGAGCACAGGCTCTGGACGCACAGGCCCAGCACCCATGGCTCACGGGACCAGCCGCTCCGCGGCATGTGGGATCTTCCCGTACCGGGGCACGAACCCGTGTCCCCTGCATCGGCAGGTGGACTCTCAACCACTGCGCCACCAGGGAAGCCCCCTCTGTTTCTTTTTTATCTGTACTTAAATGCCATGTATATTGACCACTTAATATTGCTCTACAAATCACTAAGGCTTTTTTCTTTTCTATTCTTCTTTTTCCTTTCTTTCATTTTCTTTCTTCTCTTTTCTTGTCTTATCTTTCCTTCTCTTTTCTTTTCATTTTATTTTTCTCTGCCTGTGTTTCAGTTTAGATGGTTTCTATTGTTATGTGTTTAAGTTCACTGATCTGTTCAGTGTCAAATACAAGTGTGCTATTAAGTCCACGCAGTTAATTTTTTCATCTTATATATACAACTTTAAAGTCCCTGTCTACTAATTCCCGTTTCTTTTTTCTGTCATTTCTATGTCTGTTTCCATGTACAGATTTTGTTTTTTTATGTCTTCACATGTCTATTAATTTTGGATCATATGCTGGCCATTATGATGTTGTATGGAAATAGATAGAGAGATAGAGAGATAGATAGATAGATAGATACATAGATAGAAATCCATATAGACATATATGGATTTTGTTGTCTTCTTTTAAAAATTGTTGACGTTTATTTTGGCAAGCAGGTAAGTTACTTGCCAATCAACTTGATCATTTTAGATTAGTTTTAATCTTTGTTAGGAAGGTTTTAGAATATCCTTTTTTCCAGGACTAGTTCAGCATTACAATCAAGATCTGATCCTCTGTGGTCTCTAATGAGTACCCTGAGTTTTCACTCTGGCTGGTTGGAAGAGGAATCCCTCTTACCCCTGTGTGAGATCAGGAATTATGTAGCTGACTACCTCCCTGATAGCTGATAGTTTTTGGTTCAGTTGGCTCATTTTTGCTTGGCATCACGGAAGCTTTATTTGATGCACATACAGCTTGGTATTCAGCAACAGACCCAAGTAGAACCCTGCACAGATTTTTGGAGTACTTTCTCTGCATAACTCACTCCTTCCAGTTCCCTGGCCTGAAAATTCTTCCTGCCTCAACATTCTCACACTGGAATCTCTGTTTCCTCAATCAACAAAACTACCTTGCTCAACTTCATTCCATCCTCTCAGCACTGAGTTCTTAGAAGTACCTACTGAAGTAAAGCTGGGGAAATTCTAGGGCTCACTCTCTTTGTTCTTCTTCTGAAGGATGAGTACCTTGATTCAGTGCTTGATCATAGTTTCATATATTTTTATTAAATTTTCCCAGGTTTTAGTGAAAGAAAAGTAATTATTTTTTGAAATTTCAAGTTAAGTGTAATATATATGGCACCAATAAGAAAAGATACATACATTGACTATTTGATTCAGAATTTTTAAAAAGTATCTGGTTTTAAGAAATTAGTAATACAATATTTTATTCACTCCTACTACAACTTAGATATGTAAAGAAATGAGTCTCCTCTATCTTGCCTAAACCAATCTGGTGTTCCCCACTTTAACTCTTAATCCTATCTTGTTTAAAATTTTGTCTGATCTATGCAAGAGGGAGGACATTAAAAAAAGAAATTAATAATACGATATTTTAATATAATAAAACAATAATTTGTAATAAACAATAATATCAATTACTAATACAATATTTTAATTATAGTGTCAAAAATTATGGACAAAAATAAATTGTAAATTTTATGTAATTCTGTTTTAAAAATCTCATTCTTTAACTATTGAATTTAGTGTCAGAACATAATCCCTGATTTTGGCTCTCAAATTTTATAGTGTTCAAGAATCAGATAGAATATTTGTTAAGGAGCAGATTCCTGAGTCCCAACTCCAGATATTCTAATTAATTAAGTTTTAAGTGGGGTCAAGCTATGACCATTTTTTTAGCAATATTCCTATTGATTCTGATAAAGGAGGTCCAAGAGAAAATTCAGGTGAAATGTCCTTGTGCTGTTGATATTTTCCTTTTGAGTGACTGGTTAATGACTTATGACCATATTGACCCTGCAAGATTGAAAGCATGATTTATGTGTCGCAATGCCTTGGGGCTATGTGGGTCTTGTGTTCAATCATTTCAGATAAGTGAACATGGAAACTAAAAGTTTTGGTTTCTTTCTCATTTGAACTTTTTTCCTCTCAATTCCAGAGACTAAAGAAGATGATATTTAAATTTGGCATGAATTACGTATTATCACAAAGGTAGCTTAGAAGATGTTTTAAGTGCCTTATAATCACAATGAAGACATATTTGACATGTTTAATGGAGCTTAGTTGGAAGCCCAACCACCTTACATCTAGAAAAATAGGGAAAAAAGAAAATGCCATTTGTCACAAGATTTCATAGTACTTGAGTTCTGGTTTTAATTTTCTCCAAAAGGCAGTTGGCATCAGGCAATATCATTTACTAGCTATTTACTCTCTGATTAATTACTTGGTGGACAAAATAAAAACATTTTCTATGAAGTGAGTCTCTGAAGCTTGATGTGTTCAGGGAGGTGTGGGAGACTGAGAACGCTGTCCCCATATTGCAATCTCCTCTATCTTCTATCCAGTCAGACCCCTTGGTTGGAGGGGGTCACGGTGTCCCAGAAAATCCTAAAGAATAAAAGCTGCAGTTTGATGAATCCACTGATACACTGAATACTGGGACACGCTGGTGTTCTTTTGACTTCTCCAAAGGTTCAGTTTAAAACCGTAACAGGACTAGGAGAACTATTCTGACAAATAGCCTTCTAAGGCAACCATTTCATGCTTGGCTCATTTCATGGCTTTAGGAAAAATCTGAGAGAGAAATTGCTGATTTTGAGAAAATTTTAGGGGGAAAAAGAGTTTCTCCTTGCAATATTGGAGCTCATTTTTTTTCCTTCAAACTGGAAATTTGACAGTCTACCCTGTAGTGGAGCAACCTCTAAGCTTCAACTCAAACCCATAGATTGGTTTCTTATTCACTAGAGGTGCTCACTATATCCTGGAAATTGCCTTTAGCAAAAGTTGTTAAGTCCAAGAGTGTGGACTCTTGCCAAAGTAGGAAAGAGAATGTAAAAATGGGGCTTAGTGCTCCTAGACTTGTGCTTTCAGAAATCTAGGTGTGCTTTAACAAATACAAAGGTAAGAAATGCCAATCTCATAGCCCTACTAGTTTTTTTCTTCCTAAAGTCTTTCCTTTATTGATCAGTTACTATGTAGCCAGACATAAAAGACTCTGCATATTTTTCTCAAGTCTTCACAGCAATCTTATGACATAGATACTATTATTATACCCATTTCACAAGAAAGCCAACTTAGGATAAATATGTTAAGAGCAAAGCTAAAGGTGGTAGAGTCAATAAGTGGCGGAGTCAACATTCAAATCCAGGATTATCAGACTCCAAGGTCCATGATCTTAGTGATTATACTATATTTTAGTAACTCAAATTCTCAACCTCTATCCTATTAGCTATATCCATAGGACACGCTTACAAACTCTATTCTTCCCTGATAATCAGCCCTGACAACTGTGATAATATATTATTGACTATACTGAGTTTTGGACCTAAGAATCTCTTCTAGGTTTAGATGTCAGTGTTTCAGTCATGTCTAAAGGATCCCTTGTTTGACTTCCTTTGGATCCCCTCTAAATCCCATTTGTTATCAACCAGGTTAGGAATCCAGTACTGTAGACATAAAGTGCCCGTGTTTTCCCAAGACACATTAATTCCTATGACTCTTCCTCTTTTGGTGCTGGACTGATCTGGAGTTCTGCCAGGATGTTTCCTCCTCATTTTATCTACTGCTCTAGCTAGCCCTCATTCTGAAGACTGAAATCCTATTCTTCACCCCAAGTTGTTCACAAGGTTCTGCTTGGCCTTTGTTTTTCTACTTTCTAGGACTAGACTCTGTTTTTATGTTGTCATCTTTTGAACTAGACATCTTCTACATGTAGACAAAATGTCTAATGATGACCACCACCTGAATCCCCTGTTGCTATGGTTGGATGGTATTCCTTGTTGCCACTTGATTGGATACCCTTGAACAAACATTGGTTAAGCATTTTCTGAGTGCAGGCTCTGTGTTGGGGCCTCAAATCTAAGAAGAGGTATATTTTGAAGTTTATAGCAATTTCCTTTGTAAGTACTCACTGGGAATGAAAGTTTTAGGGGAAAAGTGGTTGAAATTTTCTAAGACAAGGATTGGCAAAGTATATTGCATAAGCCAAATCCAGCTCATCACTGATTTTTGTAACTAAAGTTTTATTGGAACCCAGCCACATTCACTTAGGTGTTGTCTAAGGCTGCTTTGTGCTGCAATAGCATGAGAAGGTGAGTAGCTGTGAAAGAGAAACAATGGCTCACAAAGTCTAAGGTATTTACTATCTGATAGTTTACAGAACATCTACCCACATTTATTCTAAGACATTCTTAAACTCCTTAGGAAGCACAGTAAATAATAATACATGGTTATCTTAAGTACTCTTAGGGTTAAGAGAGTAAATTTAAATGGCTGTATAATGAAAAGGTTACATTCTTATAATCCTTGTTTCTTTGGCCACACTCATAGCCTTAGTAAAAATCAAGAAGGCATTTGACTCAAACACTTCTTCATATTTCTCAGGTTTCTGGCCACATCAACCCTCGATCCCACGTTGTTCTCATACATCTTCCAAAGAGGATGCCCAACAGTCTCTTCATAGCTTTTTATGAAAAAGTACCAGGTGTTTGGGGTCACAAGGTCTTGGTCAATGTCTTCTTATGTTGCCAAACAACATCTATGCAGCACTTAAACTCAGGTTTGCCCAACCTTCTTCAACAACATATTCCACCACTTACCTGGCTCCCCAGTGGAAGAAAATCTCATTCTAAGCTTAGTGTTTTTGTATGTTGATCTTGGCTGATTTGTTTTCTAAGTATAAACAGTTTAGTGGTCCTTGAAAGGGTAGATTTGCTCTTTCAGGTTTGTAGCTCCCTCTTTTAACAAGTTCTCCAGGGACTAAACCACCTTTCTAATAATAATGATATTGATAATAACCATAGCTTTGAATGCTTATTATATATTATAATAATTATAATGATAATAAGCTATAATAGTTTTGAATGCTTATTATATGTCATAGGTGGGAAATGGTTCCAAGTTCTGCACATAAATTAACTTATTTAATAGTTAAATTTAATTAGTTGAATTTCTTTGAGGGGGGTTCCCTAAAAAAATGGGATATACACACACATAGGCACACACATGTACACACATACATATATACACATACATACATATATACATATTTCATATACATATATGTAGTAAGTGGACAATAGACATTTGTTGCTAAATGCATAGAAACTTTAATTCATCAAAAATGTTATCAAATACTATATAACAGGCATTGTCATAGCTTGGAAGGAATGCTTCAGTTACCAGATATATGCATATTCTTTTAAGAATCATTTGCTAAGACTAACAAATTCATGTAGACTGGATTAAAACACAGTAGGAAATAAATAAGTTTTACTAGCATACAAGGGTAATTTGTGGAAGTTAAGTGCAAGAAATGCAAGAAGCAAGCCGTTAGGGGCCAATTTAGTGTCCACCAGTCTGTCTCCTGCTCTTGCTCCTCTTCCCCATCCCCTCCATGTGCATATCTACCGACAGGTCCCTCCCTGGCCTCTTTCTGAGCATCCACCTCTTCTTCTCTGCCTTTCTGCTTCTGAGTGAACATGGAAGGCAGCACACTTCAAGCTCCTATGACACTAACTAGAACTTCTGGATCCAAATTACAGACTTCCAGGAAAGGAAATTAGTAAGTCACCTTGAACCAGATGTCCTCTTTCAGGCTCAATCAATAATGTCTGGCAACAGGGTTGGGGTGAGTTCACATGCATGACCTGCTAAGGGAACAGAATCCCTAAGCCTGGGTCTTGAATAAGGCATGAAAACTGACTAAGGGGTTTTCTGTGTACAAGATATGTTGACCTTTTCCTCTCTCTCTCCCTCTCTCTTTGAATGCCTAGAAGCCATAGTAATGCTCCCTAAAACTATAACTATGCTTTTAATTGTCCTCAAAGGTTATGGGAAACATCTTCTCTAAATACATTAAGAATACATTAAATGTGAAAAAGGTACACTGTATTCCTAGACCTTCACTCCTTGGATGATGCAACTCCCTGGGATATTTCTATATTCCTGTGTTTGCTTGTGATGCCAATAAAAGTTGCCATGGATGCAAATGTCAGACTTTCTGATACTATCTGTAGTCCCATCAATTACAGACTTCATCCTTTCCTCCAAATTGCCAGTGGATGTATAATCTACAAAGATTAGCCAAAGGGTGTGGGGTAGAATGGGGTCATTTTGCATCATGTCCTCCAGACCTGCAGAAATCAAACAACTGGACTACCCAAGTGAACTGACTGGCACTGGCAGGCCAGGGACCATAAAATTTTTCCACTTCATTGGAAGAATTTCAACTACTAATTTCTTTCCTCATACCTCTCCATAGGTCAAAGGCTGGGTCTGAAAACCCATATAGCTACTAGGAAAGACGAAGCATTGGAGATGCTCAAGGAGCCAATTGAATAGCTTGAGTCTTTCCAACATCAGCTCTCTTGGTGTAAAAAGTCCTTTTTTTAACTAAAAGTTAAAATGATTCTCTTATTCTGATAGTTAGAATTATTCTTTGCTTTTGGCATATCCATATTGGGAAGATTTATTCACACAATGTAGAGATGGAAAATGGGACAGATGCTACAATTGAGCCTTAATTCCTTTCAAAATTAACAGGAATTAGAAAAGAGAGTTTGCCCTTGGGGTAGAGACTTTATAGACGTATCACAGAGACATACCCTTCACTTGCACATGACCTGCCAGGTACAGAGGGTTCCCATGTAATTAAACTGCCTAAATTCTGTTTGTCACAAAATTCTCGCCAGGTCCCACAGCTCTCTCCTGCTGAAGTTTAAAGATGGTATAAAAGAATAGATAGGATGCATATGGACCTCAGGATATCCTCTAGAATGTAATTTTTACATACCACTGTATGAATTTATTCTGTTTCTACTTTCCTTTTTATTTTAAGTGCCTGTTACTAACATTTTGCAGAGCTGATTAATTCAAACTGAAAGAGATGTTTTCTCGAGAAACACAAAAATGGCTGATTGTTTCAGTACCAACTACCATGCAGACCAAGTGAAAGTTAGGTTTCATGGGAAAGTCATTAATTTAGTTCCATCTAAATCAGTGGTTCCCAAGTTTGACTGCACATGTGAATCATCTGGGGGCTTAAAACAATACCAACACCCAGGTTCTACCCCAGAGATTCTGATTTAATTTGTCTGTGGTGTTTCCTGGGCATTAATATCT
Organism: Mesoplodon mirus; assembly: GCF_964341445.2. Classification (NCBI taxonomy): domain Eukaryota; kingdom Metazoa; phylum Chordata; class Mammalia; order Artiodactyla; family Ziphiidae; genus Mesoplodon; species Mesoplodon mirus. The sequence goes on from NC_138982.1 coordinate 51,971,100, forward strand.
TTAAAAGAAATGATTTTCTGGAAACTTTCAGATTTATAGAAAAGTTACAGAGATAGTACAGAGGGATCGCACATGCTCCTCACTCAGTTCCCCCTCTTATATTACCACCATGGTACATTTGTCACAACTAAGAAACGAGCATTAGTGCATTACTGTTAACTAAACTCCAGACTTTATTTGATTTCATTATCGTTTCCACTCACATCCTTGTTTGGTTCCAGAATCCCATCCAGGATACATTACATTTTGTCATCATGTCTCCTTCGTCTTGTCAGGTCTATGATAGTTTCTCAGTCTTTCCTTGTTTTTCATGACCTTGAAGCTTTTGGTGAGTATTGACCAGATATTTTGAACAATGTCCTTCAATTTGGGCTTTTTGATTGTTTTCTCATGGTTAGACTGGGGTCATGCATTTTGGGGAAGAATATCACAGAGGTAAAGTGCCTTCATCATACGTCTGGAAGTAAATCCCATAAGCATGACTTCCCACTGAGGACAAGGACTGGACCTCGGATCACCTGCCCAAGGTGGTGTTTGCCAGTTTCTCTATTGTAAAGTTATTCTCGACCCCCTTCACCTTCCTGTATTCTAGTTTTTGAAGGTAAGTCACTAAGAGTGGGTGGGGGAGGAGTTTGGGTTCACTGCCTGCAGGGGGAATATCGACATAAATTCTTTGCAGGTTTTTCACTAGGAGGATTTGTCTCTTCTCCCACATTCATTTACTTACTAAACCCTTTGTTTATATAAATACAGACTCATGGATAAGTGTCTTTATACTTTGGGTTATAACCCAAAACTGTATTTTGTTACTCAAATTATTCTAGCTTTGGCCATTGGGACCTCTTTTAGGTTAGTTGCATTAGAATTTTAAAAGCCCTCCAGGTAATACTCAAGTGCAACAATAGTAGGGAACTCTGATTTATATGCAGCAGACCCCTGTTTCTCAAAGTGTAGCTCCTGGACAAGCAGCATCACCTTCACCTGGAAATTTGTTAGAAATGTGAATTTGGGCACCCCACCCCAGACCTACTGAATTAGGATGAGGTGGACCCCAGGTGAATCCGATAGACACTAATGTTTGAAAACCACGAAGTAGATAATATCAGGAATACCCTGTAGTCTTCAATAATGTACTTAAAATGTCACCAAGCATAGCTCCATGAAATGCGCACACTGTTAAAGATAAGCAATATATTTTAGGTCTAGAATTGCCAGGCTAGCACTTTAGAAGTGGCCTAATTTCTGCGAGGCAATATGCACTGATTTAGAAAACCTTGACAGAGGAAATGTCCCTACCCTGACACAGAGATCTCTGTAGTCTTGGACGAATGTGAATAGAATATGCACACGATCGAACATTTCCCCCCAAACATGCCTCTTTATTGTGATAACATAAATATTGATGTACTACTAATTATTAAAATGTGCAAAATTACTGTGAAGAAGGGGACCTCATCTAACCCCAGGCTTTTCTTATTATTCTCAAAGCAGAGTCATTATCTTTCTCTAACTTATGCTTCAGGTATTGAAAAGCTAATTCACAGCTCCCCAGCTGCTTACTTGTGGGGACAGCTTTCTTCTGCTACAGGCAGTAATTGCTTTACCGTTAGCCTAACTTGCCCTAGAGAAGAAAGCATAGCTTTGTTTGCTTTATCTTGAGGATTTAATGCAGTGCCTATACTTGCTTTGCATTGAAGAGAATTTCTACAGATATTTTTACTCTAATCCACGTGACTCCTTCCAGTTGGGACATGAAAACAAGATTATGAAGACATGCACTTAAGTACATTTTGTTTTCACTGGTAATGCATTGAAAACAAGTCAGGGATTATCTTGTTGAGGGGAGGGGCCAGAAACTACCTTCACTGGTCCACTGGTCCAGGTTAGTGGAGATAGCTTAATAGGTGCTATAGATAAAAACTCACATTCAATTGAACGGATCAGTCAGAAATATCTGAATAGATAAGAATCAAACCTATGGACACCAAGGGGGGGGAAGAGGCGGGGTGGTGGTGGTGGTGTGTGATGAATTGGGAGATTGGGATTGATATGTATACACTAATATGTATAAAATAGAAAACTGATAAGAACCTGCTGTATAAAAGAATAAATAAAATTCCAAAAAAAAATCATTTAATCTGGTCAAACAGATTAGATCAATTTAAGTATAAACTGTTTTTGCCAAAACAAAAATTCTGTACATAAAACTAGGCACATAACAAGATTAATGAAAAGTATTTCACTAGTTCTGTTCTGATTAAATGCACAGGATTGGGTTGCTAAACTAGACTCACAAATCTTACCCAATATCAAGCTTTACTATTTATTTCAAGGGTAAAGCTTATCAAGAGGAAGGGAGAGGACAGGGAAGGACCTCGGACATCAAGGGTGGCCAGCCAGGTCCTTTCTTCCTGCAGCAAACAGGTACCTCTGGCTCAGAAGAAGTGTGGTCTGTAAGTGTGACTGTTATTTCACACAGCAGAGAGCATGAAAACTATGAAAAATTCCCATTTTATACCTCAGGGTGGTAGAGCTTATGTGAAATTCTGTACAGAGTCATGTCTTATAAATCCCAAGGTTCTGGTCTATTTATCATAGATAAATCTTTAGCTAGGGACATCCTATTAAGGACATTCTGAAGTCAAGTTCTCCTTCTCTTGGCATATATTTTTAGTCTATCTACTTGAATATTTAGTTAACAAGGAGATTAGACTGGTTGACATGCCTTCTTTTCCTTCTTCTGAGGGTATGCCTCAGAAAAAAGTGTAAATAAATATAAGGTCAGTTGCTGTAACTCCCTCCTCCCTATGCCTCAACAGTTTTTAAGGGAACATCAGCTCCATCTGTTAATCTCTACACCCCATACACACACACACACACACACACACACTCACTCACAATTGACCCTGTCCGTTTTTCAGGTAGACTTAGAAACCCAGAGTAATTTTGGTTCCTCTGTGGGGTTTACAATTTTTCTTTTCTTTTGCTCTGGCTTTTGGCAGTGGCATCTGCTGCTGAACCTTCACAAGGATAGGGCACTGGTATTTACATCCATACCAGAGATTTTGTAATTTAGTGCCTGACACTCAAGGGTACTGGTGCCTGTGTGAGGGCTTCCCTCCCACTACTACTCCAAGGCAGCAAGGCACTACCTCACCCTATTGTCTTTCTCAGCCTGGGTTACTATAGGTTTAGTAACTGGTCTTCCTCCAAGTTCAAGCCCCTAGGTCTGTCCCACTGCAATCCATCTCACATATTGCATTCAAATGTTCTTTCTAAAATGCAAATATGATTGTACCCTTCTCAGAACTAGAAACTTTCAGTCGCTCCCCAGTATAAAAACATAAGCTTCTTACTCTATATGCCATATTTTGGAGTCGTATCATTGAATACTTATCCTACTTCACATATTTTCTACTCAACTTATATAACTCAGCTTTAGATCAGCTCTCCCTTGTTTTCAAGATTCTGTGCCATCATAACTTCTGCTCACTCTGCATGATGGTCTTTTCTTCCTTTTTTTAATCCAGATTAGTTCTTCCTTATCCCGCATTGTTTGGTTCAGGTATTGTCTTCTCTGGGACAATTTTCTGGTCCCAGCATTCTAGAGTTGAAGAAAAAAAAAAAAAAAAGCAAAATGACACATACTATGTATGTTACAGATGTCTGTTCTCTTGCTTGTGTCTCTTACTACCCTCAGAGCAAGCATTTTATAGTTTATTTGGTTGCAACTTCAGTGACTGGCATACAGAAAAATGCAAGGATGGATGTCATGAAGGGCACAGATGGGAGCTTTACTGTGATGAAGGGGTATGGCACCTTTTCCTCAGACTGAAGGAAGAGGTGTGGCTCTAGAGAGCGCTCTGGGAATTGGGAAGGAACCCTGAGGTGGTTCAGGCCTTGTCCTGATATGCAGGTGGTTAAGTTATCTGATGAGAATGACTATGGGGACGAGGACTTGAAGAGAAAGTTTGGATACACAGAGAATGAGATAGGCTGCTGACTGAAGATAAATTAGAGGGTTTAAAAGAAGCAGGACTCCCCAAGGCAAATTGCAAGTGGTAACTTTGAGTGAATTTCTGCAGTGATGGTCTGTTGACTTTGTGTAGAAGCAGGTAACAGATCCTGAGACTATTTGCAGAGTTTGCATGAGGGGAGGACAAAGGGTTGAGGAGGTTGATGAGAGAACTCATGGTCTAGGGAGGTGAGCCTGGAGAAGGAAGGCTGCGAGGTCAAGAAAGGGCTGAGACATTGTAAGGATAGTGTGGCATCACTTTACATCCTTGGCTTTTACTGTGGTTAAACAGACTAAACTCTCATTGCCAATGAGAGTCATAAGATTCCCCAATATGGGAACAGTGTTATCCACTTCAACATTGGAGATTTGAATGTTATGAAATGTTTAAGGCAGAAGGAATAAGAAGACTTTTATTCCATGGATGGGAGAACAGGGGGAGCTAGAACTAAAATCATTTCTCACTAAGAAAATTGATAACATCCTTAAAATCTAGTTGTTCTTTCTCTGTGGGTATCATCTGGAAGAGAGAATTAAGTAAATCATAAAGCTTTCTCCTATTCAGAGTTACTTTCTTTGATTTAAAACATTTTCAGCTCTCTTTTCTCTTGGGTTAATTGTCGTTATAGACAAGGGCCCTTGCTGCTAAGTTGTCTGCCCAACACACTGTGTAGAAAAAGATTAAAAGATAATTGGGGGTTGCCCTGGTGGAGCAGTGGTTGAGAGTCCGCCTGCCAATGCAGGGGACACGGGTTCGTGCCCCGGTCCGGGAAGATCCCACATGCTGCGGAGCGGCTGGGCCTGTGAGCCATGGCCGCTGAGCCTGTGCGTCCGGAGCCTGTGGTCCGCAACGGGAGAGGCCACAACAGTGAGAGGCCCGCGTACCGCAAAAAAAAAAAGATAATTGGATCAAAAATTTCACAGGAAAAACACCAAGATGAAACATTTCTCTGTTAGGCCTATGCCCCGGAGGAACACTGGGATTAAGTGAGCCACAAATAGTACACGACGACCTCACCAAATGCCACATTACCGAGCCTGACTAAGATGGTTGTATAATAAGAAGAAGAAGCTGCTTTACTTGTGATGAAAGAAAAAAAGGACTGTTCACCTCTTCCATCTCATATACCAGACAATCTGAGAGTTCTTTTTACCCTCATAAATAGGGTTGACTTTAATGTGGTCATCAGAGCCTTTTTTAGGGTCTTTATAGGCCCAAAGCATTCTTACTGTTGGAGACACGCTCCCATCCCACATTATATAATAAATTAATTAAAATGCACCTTGGTCCCAGTTCAATCCAAATTTACATATTTATTTCTGTAATAATTGTTGCAGTTATTTAGTTGACATGTTATATTTTATATTTAATTAGAATACTTATTACTTTTAGTTTTGCAGTGTTCTTTTATTATTTTGTAGCTGGTAGTATTTTTCCAAGTCTCAAACATTTTGTTGGCCTTTATAAAGTTTATCAATCGTAGGCACTGTGCTTGATGATACCAAGGGATGAGTACAGGGGGAGATGTTGGATTCTTTGAGAAGATACTGTAAAATGAAAAGGTGACTGAGAGTTCAAGTCCAAGCTTTGCATCTAACCGGTGTGATGCAGGCAAGACCTTTGCCTCCCTCTCAGTCTCATTAACCAGAACGAACACTAGTTAATGCTGTGTTTCCCAGCTTTTAGTAGAAACAAATAAATAATAGGGCAAATACAATAAAGTGATAACACTTATTAAAGACATATAACAGGTTGCTATGGGAACAAATAAAAGGGGTAGGAAGTTCAAGGAAGTCATGGTTTTGTTCCTTAGTGAAAATATAGGTAATGCCCGTGTTGCCTTTTTTTCTTTTAACCGGCTTTATACGGAGTATCAAACAAGGGTATATTACATCAGAAAACTTTTTTTCATACTTTATGGTACAGTAGAAACAACACAGAATTGGAGTCGGAAGACTTGGTTTTAAATTCCAGTTTTTTCCTCTGAATGATCTGAAAAAATCGCTTAGCCTATCTGGACCTCAGTCTGCACATCTCTAAAAGCAGGGTTTGCTGAGTTGAACAGCATCCTCCCCCAAATCATATCTATCCAGAACCTGTGGATGTGACCTTATTTAGAAATAGGATCTTTGCAGGTGTAATCAAGTTAAGATGAGCTCATACGGGATTAGAGTGTATGCTCATCCAAGAACCGGTGTCCTTGTAAGACAAGGGAAATTTGGACATAGACATACAGGGGAAAGGGATCTGTGAAGATGGAGGGAGAAGTTGGAATGATGCATTTACAAGCCCAGGAAGCCCAAGGATTGCCAGCAACCATCAGAAGCTAGAAGAGGCAAGGAAGGATTCTTCCCTAGAGCCTTCAGAGGAAGTATGGCCCTGTCAACACCTTGACTTCAGACTGCTAGCCTCCAGAACTGTGAGAGAATACATTTTTGTTGTTTTAGGCCACTCAGTTTGTGGTAATTTATTATGGCAGCCCTAGAAAACTTATATGGGGTAATAACAGGACTTACCTACCTCACAGTGGTGTAATATAAAATCTAGAGAGGACCTGACTGGGGTACAGCCATCAGAACCCAACGACCAGGAGATTCATTTTGGAGCAACCATACCACCTTATGACATGGCTGTCTGCCTTGTTCAGCATGTCATTCTTCTCACTTCCATTTTTCCTCTACCAGCTTCCAATCCCCATGCTCTTCATTGACTCGTGATTTATAACTTCCTTTTCTAGCTTAATATTTCATAGCCCAAGAAGCAGTGATTTTATTTTTTGGAATTGGCCTGCAGAGTCTCTGCTTATATCTTCCTGGGTGATGGGAGGCTGTCCAGTATTATCACAGGATGCTCTTCTGCAGTTATTCCTTCTCATAATCCCAGTGGTGGAGAGATGGTGGACTGGATGGTTGGGGTGGGGGCAGGGGACAGGGGAAAGCAGAACAGGAAGAGTGTCACATGGGCAGAGGGAGCAGCATGCTTATATGTTCTTAATATGTCCTCAAGTTATAAGCATTTTTTAAAATTTTCTCTCTCTGCTGTGGAAGGTCAAAAATCCCAGGAAGAAACATCCAAATGAAAGTCCAGTAGAGCAGTGAAGAAGACAAGGTGAGATGTAGAATTAAGGCCAGATGCTCCCTGCATGAGTACAATTTAGGAAGATAGGAAAAGCCACTGACATTCCAGTACTTGTCAGTCCTCATGAGTAAACCTTTCCTCCCAGGATCTCTTTTCCTTAGACCTCAGGTGAGACTGCACACCTGAGAACAAGGGGGGCTAGGCCCCATTGGTTCTACTAACCAAGAGGAGTCCTAGAGAGGCAGCTTCTTGCTCCAAGGGTGTGTACTGCTTACATAAAAGGCAGATGTTATCATGAGTTTCACCAAAGCTTTCTTATAATCCTTCCTGTTATGAATATGTAAGGAGAAGCTGGAAAATTATGCTCAAACAATAATGCTTTTCTAAAGAAAATAGCCTAGCTTTCTGATTTTATTTGAGTTAATCTTAGGCATTTTATAAATTATTAATTTAATGTTTTTTCTAAAATCCAGATGATAAGTATAATTCAGACAAGAGGCCAATGATGAGGTATGGTAACTATGTATAGCATCTTTATATTGTGGTTTCAATCTGCACAAAATTTAATTTATCTATGTATATACACACACACACTTGACATTCTTATCTAAAGTTTTAATTATTATGTTAGCATTTTTCTTTTTCCATAATCCTTTGTTTTTCAAAAAAATTATTAACAAAAACATTTTAAAGAGCACCATTTAGTATTTGTCCTAATCATGCCAATAGGGAGGTTTGTTTCTTTCCACATTATTTTTGCTTGATTATATTCTGTTTATCTCCATTGCTTTGTATAAATCGTCCTGTAAAGACTTTTCAATTTTATTTACAATTTAAATGTGATATTGTTGGAGGTATTATCACTCATAACTGTCTCTAATAGAGAAGATCTTGAAATCAACTCAAAATACCTTGATTTGAATCTAAATCCTGGCTCCACTATTTACTGATCTACCTTAGGCTTCTATAAAATGGGAATAAAAACATAGGTCCTAGGTACACTTACTTGATATTTGTAAATATCTGAAGGGCTAATGTATATTGAAATGACTTGAAAACTGTTAATAGCTATGTCTGTGAACATAATCAAATGATTTAATTCATGCTCAATTCTGGGGTAATAATAATAACAATAACACCAGCTCTCATTTGTTATCAAATAGCACTTTATATATATTTATTTACTTGTTCAGTTTTCATTACCACAAAGTAGCATCCCATCTTACAGATGAAGAAGCTGAGGCACAGAGAGTTTTCCAAGGACACTCAGCAAGATGGAAGATGAACCTGGTGGAAGACGGACCTGGTGGTCAGTTTGGCTCCAGAGTCAGCACTCTTAACCAGGGTGCTAATGCTGTAGAATGCAAGTATCTCTTAGCTATAGTTTCATGTGCCAAATATTTTTAAAATGTGTCCTGTCGAGGAAATAAAATAGGGAACCCAGAAGAGATCATTTCAAAATGGGACAGAGAGCCCATGGAACAGTATTGCCGCTTAGTCTAAAAGTGTAAATTTTCTTCTCGAGGCAAGTGGGAACCTGAACGGACACATAGAAACCTGCTGTCCCTAAGGAGTGTGTCCTCGGGCATGGGAATCAAGGAAAAGGCCCTCACGGTTGAAAGGGGTCAACAGGGCTTAGATCAGAAATTTGCGCCCTGAGATGTTCTCTGTAACATGAAGATAACAGATGTGGTGGCGGTAACCAGTTTGAACTTTTAAAGAAAGTATGAACTATGTCAAGCTCCTGATTTACCACCCTCCACTTTCCCACAGGGGAAGCCTTCCAAGCAAAAGGCAGAGGGTGAGGCAAAAGCTGTGACGTGAGGCTGCGATGGCAGTCAAATTACAGTCTAGAATGACTTTTCCCTGTGGTAGTATGTCTACCTCTCTTTCCTTGCCAACAGCCCTCCTTCCCAGACTTACAAGCGCACCAACATTATTCACCATTGATGATTATTTTATCTGCATAGAGAACTAAACATGTTGCTGTCATAAAAGGAAAGGAACAGACTTTTAAAATTGCTTCATGAAGGAGCTCTCCTATATCAGTGCCGTTAAATTAAATTTCTGCTCTGGATGATGAATAAAAATGGCTTGTGATTTTTTTTTCCTTGGGTGACTCATTTGGTTTGAACTTCAAAGCAATTCCTCAGAAATGGAAAGAGGCTGTTTAAAAATCAGCTGCGAGGTTGTCATTTAAAAATTGTTTTTGAAAGTGAGGTGATCTCTGCCCGCACTGAATGATAGAAGAGAAATTTGAAAATCCTGAACTCAGTTCTCAAAGACATCATCTCTGAAAAAGAAGCTTAAGAAATTTTAAGTAGCCTCTAAAAAAAGCAATTTGATGGGAGTGAAGGAACGAGAATAAAATCTTAATTTTTTAAGCAGAAAATTATACCTTTTCTTGTATGAAGAGAAGAGTTTCTGGGTACCTCTGTCTTACATCTCCCTTAGGAAATTATTAGAATTCCTCAGCAAAATCTAATACCTCTTCTTAAAAAAACAAAACTTAGTATAAGCCTAAAAACAATACTTTGTATATGTCATGGTTGCTATATCTTCAGTGGACGGAATAATAATATTTAAATCTTTTTATTAGGCATTAAGGTCTTTCAGATATTCTGGTGGCAGAATACAATGTTAAAGGTCATCAATAGAATTCATATTATGCAGTTTTTCTTCTTAAAATCTATTCTCTTTTTCTTCTAAAATGTAATTTAAAAAATGTTCCTCTGGGGAATGTCTTGGGCTATTGGGAGGACTTCAGACCGCTGGCGTTATCCCATGGATTCCTCGCCTAGTTTACCACCTTCCAGCTCACCCCACACACACTCTTGCAAGTTCATCCATGACCCTGGAAAGACTTGCTCATGAAATTATCCCATAAAGCCTTTATCATTTTATTCAATCTGTGTTAAAATAAAAATAACCCTGCAAGAAGTGAGGCTCTAAGTGAATGACTTTCCAAATGTTCAAAACATTTTTTTTTCCAGCTGCACAACTTAAAGTTAAAGGAACTCTCTTTTGGAATTGCCAGATTCCAGAATTATCGCAGATCAGGGGAGATGCAGATTGCGAAGATGCAGAAGGGTGGGGTGGGCCACCAGCTTTCTGCCTCACATCCCACAGTCCCAGAGAGAGGCCTGATGGCCCAAGTTAAATCCTAAAGTTGCTGAGCTATCCAATCTTGGAGATTAAAGCACAATGTGCTCAAACTCTTTGCTGTTGGTGGTAAAAAAAAAAAACCTTGTGAAAACCTTGTGCTTTCCAACCATTCAGGAAATTATGGAGGAGGTAAAGTACTTAGTTACATTTTTTCTTAGTCATCGCTAGCTTCCAAAGCCCATTTTCTCTGAATTAATTCAATTTACACATCATTTCCCCTTCGTTCACCAGCTGTCCAAGTTCTCCTGTTGTGACCTAGAGCTGCATCTCAGACTCATTTCTTTCATTTCCACACACAGATAAAAACACCAAAGGCCTTGGTGCCGGTGGTTCTATAACACAATAATATGAACAGCTTAAGAACGACTATTAGATATCTAAGTTCTTATGGAGTATTTCTGTTATTCTACCAACCTGGATGCTGGCTTTCCTTTTTCTCCAGCCCTGTTTTCCTCTTCTCCTGCCTCCCCAATTCCTTCTTCACCTCACAAAGTCATTTCTTTGAAAAGTAGTTGTCTCCCTCCTGCCTGTTCTTGCCAGCTTCACCTTTCTTTCTACAATGTTAAACCAAAAATATTCTTTTCTCAGAGAGAATTCTGGTACCAGCTTATAAAATAACACCCTTTTTGACTTACTACTTTAGCATAAATAAAGCATCACAGAACAAGTTTTCAGCTCAGGGTGGCAAAGAGAAAGAGAGGAAGTCCTCAGTAGAATCGGGTATATGGAGGTAGAGGGAAGACGTCCTAGGAAGGGGTGCAGTGGCAGTGGAAACAAGCCTGCCACCTGCCACTGTGTGGCTTAGCTTTGTCCCATGCTCCCTACAAAGGCTCTCCACTGACTACGTCTCCATTAACTCAAGTTCTTGATTCTAAGTTTTTAAACCAGAATTGTGATACTACAAATTTATTTTGTTACTGTCTCCAGATTTCCAAATGCTGCCTCTCAGAAGTACTTTTATCACCCCCTCTCTACCAGCTAATAATATATTTTCTCTACAGATTCTGGCATTAATGACTCAGGATCATAACCTCCTGTGAATTGTATATTATTAAATCTCCTTTCCAGCGGCTGAGATTAGACTAAAGAGAAGTTAATAAGTTGCATAGAGTCACAAAATGAGTCATTAGAACTAGGGACAGATTTCAGACACTGAAGCCACACATCCTGCTTCTCAATAGACCTGCAGGCTGCATATTAATTTAACTTCCCTGCAAAAAAGCTGAATCATACTGTCCTCTTCTGTGTCATGCTCCCTGCTCAGAGAGGGTTCACTGCCTTCGATGCTTCATGCTCATTCTGTCATCTATCTATCTATCTAAATAATTTTAAAGGAATTTTACAAATATTTCTAGAACCTTCTACCTTACATAGTGATCTAATGTCAGTCTTTTCGAAGAAGTTGAAATGACCACATTCTAAACAGCAAAGGTTGAAATGACCGCATTCTAAACAGCAAAGTACCATAACGTTCTTCCCTACAAACTGCCCACATGCATTCATTTAACTTCAGCCCATTATTCAGTGCTTTTTACTTTCGATCATTTGAGCTAAAGAGTGTTTTCTTGAAAAAAAAGAAAAAAAGGTTTGGAAAGAAAAGTTGGACCAACAGTCTTGGGAATCTTCAGTACTTGGGGAAAGGTAGGGAAGAAAGGACTTCTGAATTAGAAAATAAACATACTCATTGGTGCCAAAGCCAAGGTTTTTCAAGTCCAAAAGTGTGCTTGCAGGCATATTTTTGTTTGTTTATTTTGCTTTGATTTTTTTGAAGTATAGTTGATTTACAATGTTGTGTTAATCTCTGTTGTATAGCAAAGTGATTCGGTTATACATATATATACATTCTTTTTTTAAATATTCTTTTCATTATGGTTTATCATAGGATACTGAATATAATTCTCTGTACTATACAGTAAAACCTTGTTGTTTATCCATTCCATATATAATAGCGTACATCCACTAACCCCAACCTCCCAGTCCATCCCTCCCCCAACCCTCTCTTCCTTGACAACTGCCAGTCTGTTCTCTATGTCCCTGAGTCTGTTTCTGTTTTGTAGATAGGTTCATTTGTGTCATATTTTAGATCCCACATGTAAGTAATATCATATGGTATTTGTCTTTCTCTTTCTGACTTATTTCACTTAGTATGATAATCTCTAGTTGCATCCATGTCGCTGCAAATGACATTATTTTGTCCTTTTTCATGGCTGAGTAGTATTCCATTGTATATATGTACCACATCTTCTTTATCCATTTATCTGTCAACGGACATTTAGGTTGCTTCCATGTCCTGACTACTGTAAATAGTGCTGCAGTGAACATTGTGGTACATGACTCTTTCTGAATTATGATTTTCTCGGATTATATGCCCAGTAGTGGGATTGCTGGGTCATATGGTAGTTCTAATTTTAGTTTTTCAAGGAACCTCCATACTGTTCTCCATAGTGGCTGCATCAATTTACATTCCCACCAACAGTGCAAGAGAGTTCCCTTCTCTCCACACCCTCTCCAGCATTTATTGTTTGTAGATTTTTTGATGATGGCCATTCTGACTGGTGTGAGGTGATACCTCATTGTAGTTTTGATTTGCATTTCTCTAATGATTAGTGATGTTGAGCATCCTTTCATGTGTTTGTTGGCAATCTGTATATCTTCTTTGGAGAAATATCTATTTAGATCTTCTGCCCATTTTTGTATTGGGTTGTTTGTTTTTTTGATATTGAGTTGCATGAACTGCTTGTATATTTTGGAGATTAATTCTTTGTCAGTTGCTTCATTTGCAAATATTTTCTCCCATTCTGAGGGTTGTCTTTTCATCTTGTTTATGGTTTCCTTTGCTGTGCAAAAGCTTTTAAGTTTCATTAGGTCCCATACAGATCCTCACCAGGTTGGGTTACCAGACAGAATACAGGATGACCAGTTTCGTTTGAAGTTTAGATAAAAAATGAATGATTTTTTCATATAAACATGCTCCAAATTATTTGTTATTTATCTGAAATTCAAATTTAATAAGTACTCTGTATTTTGTCTACGGAATCTGGCAACCCTATCGACTAGGGAAATATACTTGTTTCAGAACTGACTGTCAAGATTGCAGCTCAGAAACCTGATGTTGTTGGCACAGACAGTGAGCCAAGTCATTTATTACTTGTTAGAAAAGTAGCTGTTAAGAGAGTCAGATAGCCATACCAGGCTATCTATACATTCTCCCCTGTAGGCAAGTTGAATATGAAACCATTTTAAACACCTGATGGTTTCTTGGTGAGCAAGTTCTCCCCTCCTATAGGGATGCTGATCAGCCAAGGAAATGGTAGAGTTCAGCTCCCTGGGATGGGCACTGCCAACATTTGCTTCTATAGTTCTCCTTTTCCTCAGTCTTCATGGATTCTCTTCTGACTGGTACATTACATTTTATATTTAAAATGACCATTTAATTGAAGATAATCCATTCTTGCCTAACTTAGAACAAATCTGTCTGTTCAGATTGACTCTACACATCTTTGATTGATCTGTTCTATCTTGATCTTAAAGTTTAACCTTTCACATTAATCTTATTTTGTAATATTTATTCTTCATAGTGGTAACCTTCCTATGATCCATATTCTGAAAACAAATTCTAGGTATATGAATAAAAGGCACACTGGTACAGAAAGGCACTTTTTTAGAAGTTCAAAGAAAATGAAAAAAAAAGATATTTTTGAGAATTTAAGATCATTTTTTTTTCTAGCTGACTTCCTTGAGGAATCTAAGGAAGATGACCTTCAAATAGACTGAACAGACCCAGAAATATAATAAGTAGTCACACACAGTCCTATCTCCCTAATAAACAGTCTGTAGCAGAATCCCTCTGACCCCAATCTCAAACTCAGGAAACAGTTATAGTCATAAGCAAGAAGATGAGTGTTTCTTTAGAAGTCCTGCCAAGACAAACCTCTGCCACCAAAGTAAGTGGTGGCCTCCTGAACCTCAGAGTCTTCAAGGAAGTTAGGAACAGTGAGTTTATTAGGTAATCTTCCTTTTAGGGGAAAAGGCATTTGCTTTTTCTGTATATTCCTGTCAGGCAGTAGTACTAATGGACAAATTCACACAATAGTCTGAATGTGACTCAGGGGTTAGTTCAGACATCTTTGGATTGTTACCTCAAGGTTCACCCATCCACGTAATAACAATTAGGTTTCAAAAATTGAGACTGAGCATTTTTAATCCAAGTAATCTCCTTATCATTGAATGCTTTTAGATAACTTTTGGAAATGTAAACACATAGTACAATATCTAGAAAGTAAAGAACTTCTTACTTACAAATTATAATCATATATGACGATTTTTCTACTTTCACATTCTTTGTGTGTCCCAAATTAATTCTTTATTCAAAAAGAAGAAATAATTTTAAATTTTCAAATGATGGTATAAATTATAAAATATTCTATCTGAAGAATTGAGAAATAGGAACCTCTTAAAGGAAAAGTCTAATTGAAGAGAAAAAAATAATTGCAAAAAAAAACCCTTTGTTTAATTGTAGAGAATCTTAAAATGTATTCTCAGTGGACTGGAGCAGTAGATGTTATTTATATATCAGCCACACTTCTCTTTTACAAGGTTTAGGCAATTCAGAACTTCACACAAAAATCATTTCTTAGTGTTGCAAATGTTTTAATTTGATTTCCTATAGGGGGAAAAAAAAAACCCAGAAAGAATAACTGATGGAAAAAGAAAAAAAAGGCTCCTAACCCTTTTAGAGTATTAAAATATATGGACATTGGAGGGATCATTCACTTTACAAATATTTACAGAGATCATATTATTTGCCAGACACGTGACAGAAGCTAGTAATGCAGAAATGGACTTCATTGTCAGTGTTCCTTTCCTTATGGAACTCACAGTCGATCACTCTGCTGCCTGTGTGGTAGCCATTAGTCACATGTAGATATTAAAATCAAATAAAACTTAAAATTCAGTTCTTAAGTCACATTATTCACATTCTTAAGTGTTTTATCTTACAAAATAATTCCATTATCACAGAAAATTCTATTAAGTAATGTTGGTAGTAAAAGAACTATATAGTAATCAAATCATCACATATATAAATACATGATTACAAACCGTGATAAATGCTCTGAAATAAAAAATAAAGGTGCTTCAAGAGCATAAAGCAAAGTGATTTGAACTAATCTAGGGTGTGATAGAGGGCTTTCCCTAAGGAAATAATGGTTGACCTTATAGTAGAAGGATGAGTAGGAAAAAAAGTAGCCATGGGTTGAAAGAGTGGTCATGCCAGGGGGAACAGTGTGAGCAAAGGTCCTGAAGCAGGAGGGACCCCTAGATTCAGAGGGATCCAAGGAAGGCTGGGAAGCAGGAAAGGGGTGTGTGATGAGGCTGAAAATGTTGGTAAAGGCAAGTTACATGAAAAATGAGTCTTTCTCCTGGGAGTAATCCACAGCCATTGAAGGATTTTTAGCAAGGTGGTGGCTTGATCAGATGCTAATTTTAATGCAGCAGGATGGGGCTCTGACCCTTTCAATCCTTTAGCTCTTCTCATCCTCAGCTTGCTGGGAGTTTGCTGTTTAACAGCAACATGTCAAAGATATTCCATGGAAGGCAATCTCTAGTAGCAAGAGAGCAGTTTGTGGATCTCCTAGATTCTCCATTCTGAAGAATGAGAAGATCCAAGGGAAAAGGAACCAGCCCATCTCATCAAAAAGATGAAGACCCCACGAAGATGCAGTAGGAAAAGGGAGGAGGGTGGAATACCATGGAGGACTTTCCACCTGACCATTCAAAGTGAACTCAACACTCACTGAAAGTTGCTTCTAGAGGACAGTAATAATAATAAAAAGTGACATTTATCCAATAAATATTATGTACCTATCACTGTATTAAGTATTTTGCCTGTTTAAAGTCATTAATCTTTTAAATATATGTGCATGTGTATGTCCTGTAAAGTAACTTTTATTATTCTCATTATCTAAATCATTGTTCTCTTTGAAGTGTGGTCTCCAGATTAGCAGAATCAGCATTACCTGGAAACCTGTTAGGAGTTCAAAATCTCAGGCCCTATGTCAGACCCACTGAATCAGAAACTCTGGGGATGAACGCAGCATTCTGAGTTTGAACAAGACCTCCAAATGATTCTGCTGCACACACTAAAGTTTGAGAACTGTTGATCAAGAGCAAAGCTGCCTGGATTAAATTTTAGCTCTCTCCATTTCAACTGTGTAATCTTGGGAAAATCACTTAATTTTAGAGATAAATGACTAAATTGCTTCAATAGTGTAACTCTCATCTCCTTTGTTTTGTTTCATTATTTTTCTATCATTACAAAATGATTCTCTTTATCTCAGATGATTTTTTTACATAAACTATAGTTTTCATGATAATAGGCTAAACAATGATGAGAGCACATTAAAATGACAGCCTGAATTAATAATCTATAGATTTGTGACCTTCTTAAACAATATTGAGAACTCCAGAAGTGGTAATGGAAAAAAGCAAATATCAAGGGTGATTGATAAATAATATAGATTTATTTTGCCTGTTTTAAACTTTTTAAATGAAATTATACTCAATATTATGTCTTGCTTCTTTAGTTCAAAACTATGCTATTAAGTACAGTTGAGGTTTGTTCACTGTTATGCTGTATAATATTCCATAGTATTACAATTTAATAGTGCAGAGTTTGGCAATTTTTTTTTTTTTACTTTCACTAAGAAAACTTCTTTGAATGTACTGGAACATGTATTTTGCTTCAATGTGCAGGCATTTCTTGAGGATAGATACCTCGAAGTAGAACTACAGGGTCATAGGATATGCACACCTTTAGTTTTGCCCAGTAATACCAAACCTTATTGTATCAGATTATATTCTCACCACAAATGTATTTCTCATTATTTCACACCCTCACCAACATTTTATTTGTTCTTTTCTGTCCATCATCTAAATATACTTCCATATTTCTTTATCTGCCTATTTTCTGAAATCTTCCTCTGGGACTTTAGCATCATGTTAATAATTTTTCTACATATTAATTAGTTCAGAGAGTCTTGACTTCCTCCTACTCAATGACCCTCCTCTCTATCACAGGTCACCTACTCACTGACCATCCATTGAATATCATCACTGCTCACACAATTTCTCCACCTCAAAACTTTTTTAACCATGGCTCTTGGTATTTAGGGAGGTAATAATTACATCCTGTTTTTCCAACAAAGTTCAGAACCAGGTGAGAAATTTATAAAGGTATCGGACAGGTGAAGATGTATTATTGTTGGTGCCAAAGGAGAATGTAGCATGGGCTTAGGCATAATGGGATTCCTACTGCTTTCCCTCATGAATGAAAACCTTCCCTCCCAGAAATGAAGTGCTTCCAAATGAAAAAAGAATTCTTGTTTCTCAAGAGCCCCATAGAAGGAGCTGTGCCAAAAGGCTATTTTCCTGATCTTACCATGAAATAAGTTGCTGTTCTTCCTTTGAGAGAAGAATAAAAAGTATTCCTTCTGCAAGTTTTCCTTCTGTGACATGAGTTACCTCTATTCCTGGGAAATGTGAGGAGAAGCCTACCCTTATAACGATAATTTTTTTTTTTTTGCAGTACACGGGCCTCTCACTGTTGTGACCTCTCCCGCTGCAGAGCACAGGCTCCGCACGCGCAGGCTCAGAGGCCATGGTTCACGGGCCCAGCCGTTCCGTGGCATGTGGGATCTTCGTGGACCGGGGCACGAACCCGTGTCCCCTGCATCAGCAGGTGGACTCTCAACCACTGCGCCACCAGGGAAGCCCACGATAGCTTTTTAATCTTCCACTTCTTCACCCTGTTGTCACTATCACAGAACCTGTTCTTCATCTTCATATAATCACAAGCCTTTGCTTATTCTATTTTTTCCCACATCTCTTCTAGGCTCATGTGTTCTCCAACCCAAGCACCTCACATCTACTCAGCTCAACAGTCACCTGACATCACCCAAGAATTTTTTCCTTGACTTACCTCCATTCCTGCTCTGTCAATTCCCACCTCTGAATCACCAACAATTTCTGCTCGTTCCCGTTTCCCTTCTTGGACTTTTAATATTTTCCTGGCTTTACTGAGGAATAATTGACAAATAAAAATTGCGTTTCTTGGGCTTCCCTGGTGGCACAGTGGTTGAGAGTCTGCCTGCCGATGCAGAGGACACGGGTTCGTGCCCCGGTCCGCGAAGATCCCACATGCCGCGGAGCGGCTGGGCCCGTGAGCCATGGCCACTGAGCCTGTGTGTCCGGAGCCTGTGCTCCACAACGGGAGAGGCCACAACAGTGAGAGGCCCGCGTACCGCAAAAAAAAAGAAAAATTGTGTATATTTAAGGTGTACAATGTGATGTTTTGATGCAAAATGTTTACATTGTGAAATAATTATCACAATCAAGTTACTTAACATATCCATCCCCCCACATAGTTTCTATTTTTTGTTGTGGTGAGAACATCTGAGATCTACTCTACCAAATTTCAAGTATACAATATAGTACTATTAACTATAGTCCTAGGCTTCTGAATATTTTTTAGATAGTCATAAGTTTACTAATTATTAATTCAAGCTCTCTTGATTTTAAATGTGCTCTGATAATTTTTAAACAAGTATTTAATCCAATTACTTTTTAATATTCATCACATCAATTGTTTTAAAACTCTATTGTTTTCATGTTCTATTTTTAATCCACCACTATCATCCAACAGAAGTCCTCTCACTCACCTAAATATCTACAACACTTTAATTGTTCTTTTTTTCCTGTTTTTGCCTTGTATTGTGGCCCTACTTTCTTTCTCCTACTAGATTATATTATATCTGTGCCTTTTCTATATGAATTTTGCTGTCTCCATTCTTATGATCCCCATTGTCTTTTGTGCCTGGCCCATGAAATGCCTTTAAATATTTTAGTAAAAGATTGAGTGAAGAAAACAGTCCTTGAGCCCCTGGGGTTTTATAGATTCTACTGAGAAGGGGTTGGTGGTGATACAGAATCTAACTGTACCCATGATATATATATACGAAGTTCATACACATATACATATATATATATATATATATATATATATATATATATATATACATGAAATATATATATATACATGAAATAGATCCCTAAATAGCAATTTTACTTCCTATTAATTCAGCTGCAGTTTCTTTATTTAACAAACACTATTATGTCCAACTTAAGATAAATATTAGTTTCTCTGTTCAATATTGCCCTACTTTCAATCCTGTTCCTCTCAACATGTGTATAATAGCAAGTCTATATAACAAAGGTGAGCTTGGCTTGTTGTCTATAGAAACTTACCAATGCTATATTCTGTTTATAGTTCTGTTGTGAAAAATAATCTACTGAACCTTAAGTGATTTCCTTGGCTTTGCTGGGGAAATATATGAGGGTATCAGAGAGACAATAACTGGTCACTACTGGAAGACTTTGAATGACAGATAGAATTCATATATACTTAGTAAAGCACATTTTCTTATTAGCAGGAAGTAGTAGAAAGACCTTAATTTCAGATAACTGAAATTAGAAAATAAACAAGCCAAATAAGCTTACTAAGAGTTGTTTCTTATTTGCAAACATATAAAAACATCCAAATCTTGACTAAGTTTTAAAAGTGTTATCTAGCTATTATTTGGCATTATGTAGACATTATCTCTGACACTGTATCTTCAATCATTCTTTTTTTTTTTTTTTTTTTTGGGTACGTGGGCCTCTCACTGTTGCGGCCTCTCCCATTGCGGAGCACAGGCTCCGGACGCACAGGCTCAGCGGCCATGGCTCACGGGCCCAGCCGCTCCACGGCATGTGGGATCTTCCCAGACCGGGGCACGAACCCATGTCCCCTGCATTGGCAGGTGGACTCTCAACCACTGCGCCACCAGGGAAGCCCTTCAATCATTCTTGTTTCCATTATTTGGTATAAAGCAAAGTGGGTTGCCAATCATTTATGAACACTAATCTTGCCTTTGCTATAAACTAAGTTTATGGTTTAGTGTAATATATTTTACTCTTTCTGTGCCTTTGATGCCTCAGAAAAAAGGCACAAAGAGTTTAAAAATATTCCTCTCAATGTATCCTCATTGAAAAATAATATTAGACAGGCGGAAGACTTGGAAAGTTCAATTGTGACAAATAATATAACAAATCCTACTCTTCTGCCAAGAGAAACTATATAGATGCAAGATAGAAAATCTATTTCTGAGTTTTGGTCTAGAGTTTCGGGTAAATTACAAATCTCCTCACACCCTTCCTGAAGGGTTAGCACTTTCTTCATTGCAACGTTTGACAAATTGGGATCAACAAGATGGACCTGTAGTTACTTTTCAGAGAGCTATTTACTCTGGGTTGTTAAATCTGACAAATGATGTAGGGTGCTACAGAGGCTCAGCTGTTCAGTGAAAAAAATGAATTACCATTCGAAAGGAGGAATTGCTCTCACTACATATAAATATTAGTCTTGTATTTAAATTCATATAAAATACAGCCTTAATTGCAAATTTACCCCTTATTAGTATCTCATAAACATTAAGAGAATTGTAGATGATTTGTCCTTTGAGAAGCTTCTTTAAATACACTACTTAACCAATTCAGTATTAAAAAAGAGATTTATTACCAAATATCAAATTCAAATCAAATGTCATAGTGAAAGATTTCATGAGAAACTAGCTAAAGAGGTCATGTCAATTACAAATTTGAATTCTCATGGTAGAGAGAGCCTGGACTCTCTCTGTATCCTTCCTTCTCTCTTCTTTCTATATCTCTTATTCAACCACAAATAGATTGTAGATTTTCTGAAAGTCAGCTCTTATGAATCCAAAATTAAAATTAAACAGGCCTTTTCAGCTATTTTCTGTCTGCCGTACCTGCTCCAGAGAGAGAGAGAGAGAGAATACAGAATGTAGGGAAGGAAGCAGGGGGAGCAGGGAATCTGTGAAACTACTGAGAATTCAGAGGTCTCTGAGTATGCCCGGATGCTGTCTGCTGGGGAGAATCTGAATGGGCCTGTTAAGGAGGATGCTGGCTTTCCTCCCCTTTCCTTATGTACTAAGATTCCATGACTATGTACAGAGCCAAAGAAAAAAAACGTGCAAACTTGGATCCAGGGAAAGTAGTTAGTAATTAGATGGGAGAGGTGATTTCTAATTTGACACAGGAAGGAGACACATGTACTGTATTTTAGCCCCATTGAACCTCAGCTGATTTTCTAAGACAGAAAAGCTGAATTATATAGTGACTTAAATATGGGGGCTATATTACATGGGACAAGTGCTTTAATAAATGAAGAGTACAGGAAATAAACATATTTTTGAAGAGCACAGCCTTTGGAGTTAGAAGTATCTGAGTCCAAATTACAGCTCTCTCTTGAAGTAGCTGCATAAAAGTGGACAATTTACTTCATCTCTCCAACTCTCAGTTTTCCCTGGTGCTGAAGGAAATAACAACATCATGAACATGGCATTGTTTTCAGGTATAAATGGACTGTTATATAAAGAGCACTCAGAATTGGACTAAAAAATGGTATCTACTAAATTAATGCAGTAAGAGTAGTAATAATTCACCAGTATAAGGGGGATATTTCTCCCTTTTATTATTGGTTCATTTGTTCATCATTTATTCATTGATTGAACTGGGCTAAGTGCTGGGAATATGAAGGCAAACTAAGATAGTTGTTATCTGTGAGAGACTCATCATCCTATGCTAGAGATTACTATGTCTCTGTTTAAACTGACTGGTGTTATACAATCTGTGAAAGAACAATGCATGGTGAACACTGGGCCTAGGAAGGGTGTGGTCAATTTTATGATGTGAGAGAGAGGAGGTCAGGCAAGACTTCATAAAGGAGATGCATGTTTTCTAATTGAGGTATAGTTGATTTACAATGTTTTGGGTGTACAGAAAACTGATCAGTTATATATATATATATATATATATGTACATACACACACACATATATATCTATATAAATATTCTTTTTTAGATTCTTTTCCATTATAGGTTATTACAAGACATTGTGTATAGTTCCCTGTGCTATACAGTAGGTCCTTGTTATTTATCTATTTTATATAGTAGTAGTATCTGTAGTGGTGTGTATCTGTTAATCCCAAATTCCTAATTTATCTGCCCCCCCTTCCCATTGGGTAACCATTAGTTTGTTTTCTCTGTCTGTGAGTCTATTTCTGTTTGTAAATTCATTTGTATCACTTTTTTAGATTCCACATATAAATATCTTATGATATTTGTCTTTCTCTGTACAACTTACTTTACTTAGTATGATAATTTCTAGGTCCATCCATGTTGCTGCAAATGGCATTATTTCATTCTTTTTTTTGGCTGAGTAGTATTCCATTGTATATATATATACCACATGTTCTTTATCCATTCATCTGTCAATGGATATTTAAGTTGCTTCCATGTCTTGGCTATTGTAAATAGTGCTGCTATGAGCTTTGGGCTGCATGTATCTTTTTGAATTAGAGTTTTTGTGTTTTCTGGATATATGCCCAGGGATTGCTGTACCATTGGTAATACTATTTTTAGTTTTTAAAGAACCTCCATATTGTTCTCCATAGTGGCTGCACCAATTTACACTCCCACCAACAGTGTAGGAGGGTTCCCATTTCAAGTAGGTGCATATTTGAGCACATCTTGGAAAATAACAAGGTATTTACTCAATGGAAAGTGTGGGAAAGATATTTCAGATGGACCTGGTAGGATCTCAGTGATTAGGACAAGAGCATCTGGAGGTATGGAAGACATTTAAAAGGACAAAGATAGCCTTAGAAAAGGAACTCAGTAAAGCAGAGAAGGAGACACTGGAAGGAACAGATCACTATTTATGAGCCACTACAGTCATGCCTTATACAAAAAACAAAGAAATTGGAATCTAATGTTCCTGTCGTGTTACTGGTAGGTTTCAAACTCCAATGAGATGTGTGACATTAGAAAATATAAAATTAAGCTAAGATACCTACCCTGCAGAGTGATTGCAGCGACTAATTAGGTATGATATGTAAAGGATCTAGCAAAGGGTTAAGTGTTCAAAATGATTGCAAATATGCCATTATAGCCAGAATAACATGCTCTGACTCAAATGGCTGGCAGGCAAGAAGGCAGGAGTGAATCATGAAGGTGAAAGGTTAGGAGGGAAGAGGGAAAGGCAGCTCCCAGGACTGTGAGAGTGAAGGTGTGGAAGAAGAGAAAGTGTACAGAACTGAAATCATGGTGTTCAAAGCAGGCTTGGCTACAGGATTTGCAGGACTCAGAGCAAAATGAAAATGTGGGTCCCTTGTTCAAAAAGCAGGAAAACAGTGCCATTAGAGATACTAGAATACAAAGCTTTTACTTTTAAAATGTGTTGTTACTTATGTAACATAAGGGGGTAATAGTGATGCATGAATAACAGCATTAGCATATAAATAGCAAAATATATTTTATTTTATAATTTTATGTAATACTATAAATACAGAAGCAACCTAAATGTCCATCAACAGAGGAATGGATAAAGAAGATGTGGTACACATATACAATGGAATATTACTTAGCCATAAAAAGGAACAAAATTGGGTCATTTGTAGAGACATACATGGATGTGTCATACACGTGTCATACAGAGTGAAGTAAGTCAGAAAGAGAAAAACAAATATCCTATATTAATGCATATATGTGGAATCTAGAAGTATGGTACAGATGACCTTAATTGCCAAGAGGAAATAGAGACACAGATGTAGAGAGCAAATGTATGGAAACCAAGGGGGAAAGGGGTGGGGTGGGAGGAACTGGGAGATTGGGACTGACACATATATACTGTTGATACTATGCATAAAATAGACAACTGATGGGAATTGTACTTGTATAGCACAGGGAATCTACTTAATGCACTGTAGTGTCCTAAGTGGAGGGAATATATGTATATGTATGGCTGATCCATTTTGCTGCACAGTAGAAGCGAACACAACATTGTAAAGCAATTATACTCCAATAAAAATTAATTTTAAAAATAAGACTTTTAAAATGTGTTATCTTCATTTATCATAAAATTTTTCTGTCTTACTTTTCTGCAAATTATTTTGTAAAGCCATCAAAATATATACTTTTTTTTCAAAAATAATTATGAAAATTTTATTTTATTCCTGCATGCATACTAGTAATATTTATTGGATACCTACCATATGCAGAATGTGGTCCCGGCGAATGCCACCTCTTGGAAGGAACATAAGATAAAGCCACTCCTAGTCTTGACAATATAACCACATAAATGCAAAAATAAATTTAAAATTATGAAAACCCCTCAGTAATTCTGACCTATTGGAGAGAAGTATTTTCTGAATTCAGAACAATTTTTCTGCTATAAATTATACACATAAGCAAATACAATTTTAAGGCTAAGTGCCTTGTGGCTGCATTTGGTTAAATGTTGTTCAGTAGACATTCTACACTCAACAACAGATTTAAATGTGCCCAAATTATCTGCCTGTTAGCTTTAGTTTACATGGAATTCAATCATGTGTATGTAGACTTCCTAAAATGGTGAAAAAACAGCTTTCTTAAGTAGGTACATATTTCCTTTTAAAGATTCCTGTAAATTTTTTTTTTTTTTGCTGTCTTAAAGCTTTATTTTTTTTAATAATTTTGTTTTCAAATGACATAATTGAAAACTGTGTCAGTGCTCTTGTCAAATGCAAGATTATAAATAATATTTAGTAATTTTTTAATTTTGCGAAGAGTCTTCTGATGCAACATATTTTATAGATTGTGACAACTTTGGGATAGATAAGTTATTTTGAAATGCAAATTTTACTATACATAGAACTAATAATTCTTTTGGAGCAAATTTTCTAAAGAGATTTAATTCTTCGTAAAAATCACTTTTATATATAATCCTAACTTAATTTTAAATATAAATTTATACAATGGCATTTTAAAGTTTCCTCTGACATTTCTTATAACTGTCTATGCAAGAAATCAAAAGTGGCTTCATGATTTGTATAGAATTCAGAACACCTGTTTCCATATTCTATTGTATCTTTAGTTATAAGGAACACTTAATTATAAAATTATCTTCCATGTTAAAATTAGTTCATTCAAAGCCTTGTATAACAATAGAGTTCTTTTCTTTCAAATGCAGCAATCACACTGAATTTATATTTCTAAGCTTGTGGAAATTTGCTTTGCGATGTTGTGGCTGTTTACAAAGCCGGAGATTCTAAACTCTTTGAAGAGTTCTGATAATTCCCTGAGTTATTTACTTCCTGAGTAACTGACACACACGTGTCCACATACCTGTTGTTATTCTGTAATAATTTACTGACAAAGTTTACTGCCCAGGCATCTGCTGTTCCTGGTGCTGCGCAGTCTGCAGAGTTAATATTGGTACAGGTGCTGCAGAGACAGGCTTTGGGGCCAGCCTCCCCCCGTGAGTCCCAGGGCTGCTCCCATGCAGAGCCCTTCCTCTGGCTCATGGCTGTTACTGCTGCGCTGCCTCTGCTTCTGTGGCCACTGCTGCTATCGTCACTCTTGACCCCTCCGTTCCAAGCGCATATGCACTGCCCCTAGACAAGTGCATATGTGCTGGGCAGCCATGCCAATGCTCAGCGCTTGGTGCTGCCCACGATGCCCTGGGCCTGAGTCTGCATGTCTGCTACCTGGGGTATGTCCCTGCTCACGTTCATGCCCCATTGCCCTAAGAGACCTCATTTACAAAACCCAGGTTCAAAGATAGAATTATTCAAAATTTCAATAGGCTGCCACACAGCTTTAAAGCAAGTGTGGGGCACTCTGGAGAACAGGGCCCTGTGTAACTGCACTTGTTACAGCCCATGAGGCTGGACTGGTCCAAAGGGAGAATGCTCCATGCATAATAAAGAGACCTAAGTCTACGAGAGAGACACGCACTAAGTACAGAATCCAAATTTTGATAATTGTGTGAAGGAAAAAAGAGGAAGCTATGAGAGAAATAAGAAGATTCTGTCAGTTAGGTTTGGCAAAAATCTCATTGTTCTGAAGCAGGTATATAGTGGGCGAGTCTCCTGCAAGCTCACTGAGTTGTAGCCCTGTTGCCATGTGACACTAATGTTCATTTAGGAAAAGTACTCCTACTTCTTTGACTTAGGTGGTTGGTTGGTGGCATGAGGGTTGTTAGGATATTTGCCAGATTTACTCAGGAACTTAGCAAGTGGATCCAAGGTCTGGAGAGGAGGCAGGAGGGAAAACCTAGATAATAAGGTGAGCTTCAGCCTTAGGGAAATAGGGATACAAATCAGGAGTCTGGACCAGAGCACAGCCATGAGGGATGTGGACATACTGTGTGGATCTTTAACTCTCTTGGAAAGTTCCCTAATTCAAGTGGATCGAGGTCTTTGACCCAGTACCTCACACATCCAGTTTCTAATTGTTGTATAAGCAATTATTTTAAAAGAAATTCTTCCTAAACTAAGGAGAGCTATTTTCTTTGAAAATGCATTTGTGAAGCATGAAATTATACCTTTTCCAAACCATCGATATTTCTTTGTTTTAGTTCTGAGGGGACAATTTGGTCTCACAAAACTCTTTCTCTTCCCCATACACAACTCAAGCTTTATTAATCATTTCATTAATCATCTTTGTAAATCATCAAAACTTTTAAATAGGTTCCCTAGGGTATGATATGGGTATGCAAGTTACATATAAATGGTGATGCTAGCTTATTCCCTGAAAACATATGAAAACACAAATACTTTTTCTTTTTAGATTACTAACTAAAACTATTTTAGCAGAGGTAGAAAAAAATCTTAATATACTCTTGAATTATTAACTTATCTTTTACCAACTCAGCACATTTTACAAAAATGCCCTTAGATTTTATTAAACTTAAACTTTAATTTAAAACAGCAATTTATTATAGGTTGAGGAAAACTGCTTTAAATGGAACAGTGTAGTTATTTGGTTGCTGTGTATGTAAATGATCCATTAATGTTTACTTGGAAAAAATGTTCCCTTTGAAATGTCACAGGCAAACAGAATTGCTATAATGCTATCATTAACATTTAAAATATACCACTCTCCAAAAAATTACCTCTGAAAAAGGATCTGAGTCAGGTCTTCTGTAGAAAGTAAGACCAAATTATTCCATATTCAAATTGCTCTTTGAAACTAATAAAAAATAGATTTTCACCCTAATGTCAGATCGTGAGAGACACTGTCAGCAATTCCTATTGGTTTGGGGGAGTAAGAAAACATGGTTATAATACATGCTGCTTGTTGCCTACCCAATATCTGCTCACTCCTTTTTCATCACCAAAAGAACCTAGTTTTGTTTGGAACAGCACTGAGCCCCCAAAAATAACACCTTTCTTCACTGCCTTACATTTGGGGCTCGGGCAGGAGATGGTGAATTTCTGAGGAATTTTTTACTTTCCTAATTCAGGAGTTCCCTCCATTCTCCTTCATTCTATATTATTTTTCCTGCCTAGAACATGGATAGATGACTGGATACTAAGGATTCAAGCATAAGAATGAAAGCATGTAAAGAGTTGTAATGTAAAAAGTTAGGAGGAAAACAGGACTTTGATAACTTCAGATGAAGCTTCTGCAGCAGCACTGGACAGTCTTGCTTTGTCTGGACTTCCTGTTATGTGAGAAAAATAATGCCTATTTATTTTAGCCACGGTGGGTGGGTTTCTTTGATAGGATGTTAAAAAAATAATCCTAACTGATTCAGAATTTATATGCAGATCAACTTATTCCTAACATTCACAGTGGGAAAACAAACTGTGAACACCTAATGTCTGGTAAATTTATTTACCAATAAATGTAAGACTTCAGACTACATATTTCAACATTTATTAGCATAAATTAAAGCCTAAAGTTCTAAGTTAGTCTGACTTGTCTGCCCTACTTGGAAACAAATGGAAACATTTACCAAGAAGAGTATGAACTTAAATTTCCAATTCTTAAAATAGACCAGGACTTTCAACAGGTGTGTTGTGAGACATCCAATTCATAATGGACTAGTTCCATACATAAGTAGGCAAAACAAATTGGGTAGTTTTTTTTTTTTTTTTTTTTTTACCACTAGGGTCACATGAAGTCTGATTCTTCTATGATTAATAAACATTTTTATTAACATATGACACGTGCATGTGTGTGTGTACATGCCACAAGTATATAGCTTGATGAATTTTTCAAAGCAAACATGGCTGTATTATGATCACCCTTATCAAGAAGTACAATACTACTCAGCCATAAAAAAGAATAAAATAATGCCATTTGCAGCAACATGGATGGACCTAGAGATTATCATACTAAGTGAAGTAAGTTAGAAAGAGAAAGACAAATATATGATATCAGTTATGTGGAATCTAAAATATGATACAAGTGAACTTATTTACAAAACAGAAACAGATTCACAGATATAGAAAACAAATTTATGGTTACCAAAGGGGAAAAGGGGTGGGGGAGGGATAAACTAGGAGTTTGGGATTACCAGATACAAACTACTGTATATAAAATACATAAACAATAAGATCCTACAGCACAGGGAACTATATTCAATAACCTGTAAGAAACCATAATGGAAAAGAATATGAGAAAGAATATGTGTGTGTGTATATTTATATATAACTGATTCACTTTGCTGTACTCCAGAAACTAATACAACATTGTAAATCACCTATATTTCAATTTTTAAAAAAATACAATACTGGCAGCACCACGGAATCTGCTCATGTCCTTCCTACTGTGAGGGGTTCACCCTCCCTTCCTCCCCCAAGATAAACCATTATCCTGACTTCTAACTCCATCAGTTATGTGTACCTGTCTGTGAAACTTTTATAAATATAATCATAACAGTATATACTCTTTGAGTCTGGCTTCTTCTGTTCAACATTATTTCTGTGAAATTTATCCACATAGTTGCACATAGGAAATTTTATCTATTTTCATTTCTGTACAGTATTCTGTTGTTTGAGTAGACCATAACTTGTTTTTCCATTCTACAGCTGATTTACATTTGGATTGTTTCCTATTTGGGACAGTTATGATTAGCGCTGCTATGAACATTTTCATTCATGTATTTTGTATAGAAATGTACACATTTCTTGTGGGTATATATTTTAAATGGAATTAAAGGGTGATAAAGTATGTATATATTTAACTTTGGTAGATATAGCCAAACGGTTTCCAATTTATGATCTCCACAGCATTGGATGAGAATTCCAGTTATGCCACATCCATTCTCACTAACACTTTCTTTTTTTACTTTAAAATAAAAAATTATTTTGGCTAGGGTATGTATTGGTATCTTCTTTAGCTTTAATTTCCATTTCCCTGATTACTATGTTGGGCATTTTTCATAGGCTTACTGACCATTTGAATATCCTCATTCATAAAGTAGATGTCCAAGACTACTGTCCAGAATTATATTTGGCTGTCTTTTACTTATGAATTTTTATAGATCATATATATTCTGAGTAGAAGGGCTTTATTATTTAAACACATTGCATATGTCTTCTCCAAATCTGTGCCTTACCTATTTATTTCATAATTTTGTCTTTTAATAAAAAGATTTAAATTTTAATGTATTCCAGTTTATTAAAATTTTATATTATGATTACTACTTATATGTCCTATTCAATAAATCTCTACTTACTCCAATGTCATTCTTCTATGATATCCACATTCTTCTATGATAGCTATCATTTTTAATGTTTATTTTTGGATTCAGTGTGAGATACAGATAATTTTAATATAGATATTCAATTGACACAATTTTATTTATTGATTAAAAAAACACACTAGTTGTAACCTTCACTGTTTGAGTCGCCTTTGTCATAAATCAAGTTTTCACATATGTGTGGACATTTTTTCTGGACTTTTTACTCTCCTCATTACAAAGGCTAGGAATTCACAGGAGGACAATTAATTTCAGCTGAATCTGGAGACCTCTTTTCAAAGGTAGAGAAATATAAAGACAAACTGCCTGCTAAGTAGTCAATAAGGTTAACTATTTAGCTTGAGATTGGTCGAGGCTGCTTGGCATCATGGGAAAACAGCTTGGACTTTAAATTCAGACTTCTCCTCGTCTCCAACACTTTCTGAACATTTGACACTAGGCAAGTTTCTAATCTCTCTTGTATGCAGTTTCCTCGTACATCAACAGGGAAAATAAATAATAGCTAAACCACAAGAATGATGTGAGAATTAGATACACTTTACAGAAAACAACTAACAGACACCAAAGGGGAAAAGTGACGGGACAGGGGGGTGATGGTGGGATGAATTGGGAGAATGGGATTGACATATATTCACTAATATGTATAAAATAGATAACTAATAAGAACCTGCTGAATAAAAAAATAAATTAAATAAAATTCAAAATTCAAAAAAGAAAAGAAAACAACAAACGGGCCCTGCCACAGAGTAGAGGCTGAAGAACAGTCACTGTCTTTAGAATTATAAGTACACTCCTCTTGGACTTATCCCTCTGGCTGCCAGTTAACACCATTTATATGTTATTCATTTATATGAATAAATAATTGTCTTTGTATTTCAAGAAAGTTATTTTATGTCATCCCCATAGAAGTCTGACGCATAGACAAAGTAGAGTGTTTTTATTACCTTACACAAAAGACTTTGATCCAGAGGCAACACTGAATAAAGGTTAGGCATTGCAATTATTGTGATTAGTGTTGCTGGAATACCTTGAAAGCACTGTCCTTTACCAAAGGACAGTGTGGTTAATCAGAATACACAATCTGTGATGTTATAAAATATGGTTTAGGAAACTACCTATTATTCAAACTTTATTTTTACTTTTAAGTCCTTTGCATAACCCCAAATATCCAAGAATTGGTTTTGTTTGTTTTTATTATTTCCTGTCACTAACTAATTACCATTGCTCTTTGCAACAGTGTACTAGACATAAAAGCATAAACCCATGGTTGGGATTAAGAGGTGCGGTGTCTAAACTTCACCCTGCCAATCATTAAAAGTCACAGAAACTGACTTTCTTTGTGTTTGGGTTTATATTCTCTTGTAGATAAAATGAGGGAAGTAAAGTCTTTTTCAGAACTATGATTGCATGATTATATGGACCCAATGGTTGTAATACTAACAATAAATTAATAGGAGAGTTCTGCCATAAATTACTTTTTGATACTATTGGATTTACTGTTAGGTAACTCATATTCAGAATGACTAACAACAGCCTGCCTTGAGACCTCTGTAAGTAACGCATCAGACCACTGCAGAGTTCTCCCCAGTCTGCAGAATATTTTCTGCAGGAATGTTCAATAAATATTTACTGATATATCCTTGAGTACAGGAATGTTTTTGAAACCCCGATGCTTCTTTCTATTTCACAGTGGGAACAATTAGGATGGACGCTTGAAATTGCTTTCACAGTTTTATGACTTGTTTGGAACTCTTCATTCTACTCTAAAAGAAAAACGGGCGTATTCAGGTTCACCTAAGATGAACTCCTGTAAAGCTTTCCACTCAAATGATTGAATGATGTTTAGTAGTAACATGCACAAGAAATGTACTTTGGCAAGGTATTTGCATTGATCACCCTTGGAATGTAAAAAAGGTTAAGGTAATGAGCGAATAGAAAAAGAGTTGGGTTACTTGGCCACTGATAATTCCCACCGCGTACAGAACAAGGCTGATGCAGCAAAATACAGTAGACAGTATTAAGTAGATGTGAAACCTAGATAGGAACAGTTTCCTATTTAGCTTTATTTTTAAGTCAGTTTCGCATAGAACAGTAAAACACTGATTTGTCATAAAGTCAATCTGAATAAAGGAGCATATCAGGAATTGTTTTTAATTTTAAATTTTTTGAATTTTATTTTATTTATTTTTTATACAGCAGGCTCTTATTAGCTATCCATTTTATACACATCATTGTATACATGTCAATCCCAATCGCCCAATTCATCACACCACCACCCCCACCCCGCCGCTTCTTTCCCCCCTTGGTGTTTTTTAAAGGTGTAATTTTATTTCTTCCGGCTTTTACACTACCTAGAATAAAAAGAAAACATAATAATTCATAATCATACAAATGTGAAAATGTGAAATTTTAAAAACTAAAAAGTCACAAGAGAGGATTTTGAGGATTTTTAACAAATAGCATCTAAAGTCAATATATTTCTGACAGAAAGAGACAAAGAATTGAAGACCCAAAAGGGAGTTAAAGACCACCTAGGATTAATATAAAGACATTAATGTGGAAATGACTAGGAAGGAGTTGTAGCTCTGACTAGGTCACTAATTGTATAAACCTACGATATTCATATAACTTCTGTGGCTCTCAGTTTCCTCATCTAAGAAATGTCAAGAGAATTGATGTAGAACAATGGATCACAAACTGTGGTCCATAAATTCCTTGGAGACCCTGGAGCTATGATATAGTGACTGTGAATTTATCAACAAACTGAGTATTGTATATAAATACCATGTTTGTACACCTGTGAACTACAATGTGTCAAGATACATATTTACTATTGTAATAAATTAAATACATAATAATTCCTTACTACTAGGTAATGGTGGGGAAAAGTTATTTAATCTTTCTGTGACTCACTTTCCTCATCTATAAAATGGGGATGATAATAGCAATACCATTTTCATAGGTACGTTATGACTATTAAATAGCATAAATAAGGAAAGCTCTTGGAAGAGCACTTTGCAAGTAAACAATATTAAACAAAGGTTAGCCATTACAATTGTCACAATTATTATTACTAGAATTTTTTAAAAGCATTTCTTCTTTTTATTATGCATATTTTCAGTGAATGAGTGTTAAAAATACAAGGATCACGTAGGTCTGCAAGGTATATTTTGAACTTAGAAAAGTCATTGATCTGTTTTTGTTTTTGTTTTTTTCCTGAAAAACAAACCTTTCCAAAATCTACTAGCTTAAAGCAACCATCTTATATTGCTCATGATTTTGTGGATCAGGTATTCGAGAAGGGCTCAAAGTGGCACCAGCTGAAGCAGCTGGGCTAGATACTCCACATCCCATTTGTGGGAGAGGACCACATAAGGTTGTAAATTCCAGGAGGCATGTTTTTTGAGAAGGAGAGCATCCTTGGAAACTATCTCTCACAGTCATTATTCTCACGAAGGTTGAGAATGACTGCTGAGATCATCTTTTATACCTTCTTTCATCTCTTAGATTCCATGAACCTAATTGGTACTTGTTTAATGGGCAGCAAAATTCTTTTACTAATACCAGTGCTTCCACCCTTCAGGCATTCTCCGTGCTATTTTTGTTGGCACATTTTTCTTTCTTTCCCAGGATATGAAAGCAGCATGCTCTGCCCACTTCAGACACATTTGCCATTTATAAGCCTATAAGTGTTATTTCACCACTTATTTCCCTCTGTGTATTAGAGTGTGAACTCTCCTCCTATTTAAAATTTAAATATTGCCCTGGATTGCCCTCCAATATGTCAAATTTTGAAGATAAAAGTCAATGAAAATTTTTACTTTTGGGGTTTGTGGCAACAGACATCAGAAATAGACTGTGTAAATAGATGAATGTAATTTTTTAAAAACGAGCTTGTAGGGCTATGCTGAGTTGCTCATCATCTAAAAGTATTTTCAGAGATCAAGTGATTTTTGTTTAAAAGGCTTAAACATTTTTAAAGTGCAACCTAGTCTGCATAGAAAGAGAAGATGCCTTTGAGCATGACACAGACCTTCAGACCTTATATCTCAGCTCGAGTCTATGCACAGTTTAAGATTCTTTTTTTTTTTTTTTCATGCATGGCTCTCAAATGTGAGAACTCAGCTCCCAGTTTTCAGAATAGGGTTTTCAAGTTTTGCTTCAGGGTTCCTTGAAGTCTCTAGGATCCTCCAAGTTCTCAGTGGGTTGTTCAAAGTTCTTGGTCATAAAATGCTTCTCCTTTTGTTTAAGGCTTGCATTGCATGCTTATGCTGTTTCATATATACCAGGCATCCTATTTGTGCTTTTCAATCTTATCAATTGGTAACCGTCCTATCAATTCTGGTTGGATGTCTTTGTGGAATGCAGCTCATATTGTCTCACTGAATATGCCCATCATGACTTTGTTCTATAACCTTGGATGTTCATCACAGCACACAGATTTGTGACAATTGAAACTTATAGGTCAGACACAGATGGTTGAGAAGATTTCCTGATTTACTGTTGGCTCATGATTATAGGGTTCAAACAAAATGAATGATTAAGCTCTTCTGAAGTTCCCCCCCCACCCCGCACCGTGGGATTCTGAATAATTCCAGCCAGTGCATTTTCCTGAAATTCAATTTCCATGATAACTTTTAGTATCTTGTCTATTGCTGCTGAAGATAACAACTCTTGTCAGGAACACATGCATCAAGTACGCTCTTTTTTGGCGTATTTGCACTATTTTAGATTTAATCTTTGACTGCCTTACTATGATTATGAAGGGTAATTAAATCACAAAATGTAACTTCTGTTTGGCCCAATTATTTGGTAAAATGAAATGAGTATTTCTGTTTCCCTCTAAAACTTTTAAGAGTTGACAGGGATAGTGTGTGGATCTATTTAAAAGGCATCATAAGTCTTGCTAGTTAGCTTCCTTTTCATTAATAGAAAGAGAAGTTAAATGAGTCATGTCAAGCGATCCATGAGATTAATATAGACAAAAATGTCATGTCCTCATGAATGCAGCTGTGAATAACATATCTACTTTGCCATCTGTAAACTTAATGGACAAAATGTCCCAGTGACTGCTTCAGGGTTTAAAGTAACTCAGTTATCAGCAGCCACATTTCCTGTTACCTAATACTCAAATTCAATTCTATGAGGAGCTTTAGTCTGGCTCTTGGAGTAGGTAGGAAAATCTGCTAACCACATTATGCTCTTTCATAACCAGATTGAATTGGACTATTAGCTAATACTGAGTAAAAGCAAATACTGTTTACTTTGAAAGAGTACTGTGTTTTATATGGATTGATGTTTATTCTCACTGCATTTATATTTGAGCTTAGTAGTAAAATTAAACAATGCATAGTAACATAGCAACTATTATTTCTCTGTGTTAAATAGCGTCTGAAAATAAACCATTCTGTAAAGTAAGTATGTAGCATGTTTACTTTAAATTCTATTTATGTAAATTTTATAGTGACTGTTATTCTCTCCACATTGAAAACTATAGAGTATTTTTCTAGGAAATAAATTTCTAGGAATAAATTTCACCTTTCATGTTATGTGCCAAATCAAAATCTTAATGTTTATGTTACTTCAGGTATAATTCTCTCCATTTATAGAATGATATTTCCCTACAAATTTTTTAGTACATTTTATTGAAGAGTTGCTGATTTACATAAAAATTATGTAAATAATTTGCAGATAGTACAGAGTATTCCCATATACTTCCCCCA
This sequence comes from Mesoplodon mirus, assembly GCF_964341445.2. NCBI lineage: Eukaryota > Metazoa > Chordata > Mammalia > Artiodactyla > Ziphiidae > Mesoplodon > Mesoplodon mirus. The sequence continues at coordinate 52,006,733 of NC_138982.1, forward strand.
AAACACACACACACACAAACACACACACACAGAGTTTCCCCTATTAACTTCTAGCATTAGTATGGTAACACATTACAATTAATGAATCAATATTGATACATATTTATGAATTAAAGTTCATATTTTGCATTGTTGTACTCTTTTTGCACTCTTTTTGTTGTATAGTTCTATGAGTTTTGACTCATGCATAATGTACTTTATCCACCATTACAATGATTATAGAGAATAGTTTTACAGCCCTAAAAATCACCTGTACTTCATCTCTCCATTTCCTCCCCACTTTACCTCCTCCCTGGACTCTGGGAAACCACTGATCTTCTTATTATCTCTACAGTTTTTCCTTTTCCAGAATGTTGTATAGTTGGAGTCCTACAGTATGTATCCTTTCCACACTACCTTCTTTCACTTAGCAAAAAGTATTTAAGATCCATGTCTTTTTGTTGCTTCATAGCTCATACCTTTTTATCTCTGAATAATATCCATTGTATGATATACCATAGTTTGTTTACCTGTTGAAGGACATCTTAGTTGCTTCCAAGTTTTGACAATTATGAATAAAATTACTGTAAAATTTTGTGTGCAGGTTTTTGTGTGAACATAAATTTTTAACTCATTTGGGTAGATACCAAGTAGAACGATTGCTGGATCATATGATAAACCTATATTTAGTGTTGTGATAAACTGCCAAACTATCTTCCAAAATGGCTGTACCCTTTTGCATTCCCACCGGCAATAAATAGAAATCCTGTAGCTCCACATCTTCATTGGTGTTTTCAATGTTTTAGGTTTTGGCTATTCTAATAGTTGCATAGTGGTGTCTGTTTGCTGTTTTATTTTGTAATTCCTTAAGGATGTACAATGTAGAACATCTTTTCATATACTTATTTGCTCTCCATATATTTTCTTTGGCAAGATGTTTGTTCAGGTCTTTTGCAAGTTTGTTTAATCAAGTTGTTCATTTTCCTATTGTTGAGTTTTAACTGTTCTTTTGATATTTTAGATAACAGTCCTTTATCAGATATGTGTTCTACAAATATTTTCTCCAAATCTGTGGTTTCTCTTTTTATTCTTATAACAGTGTCCTTTACAGAGAAAAAGTTTTTAATTTTAATAAAGTCTAAATTATCATTATTTTCTTTCATGGATTATGCTTTTGGTATTATATCTAAAAACTCATCACCAGACCTGCTGTCTCTATCATTCCTCTTATGTTATCTTCCAGAAGTTTTATAGTTTTTAAATTTACATATAGGTCTGTAATCCATTTATAGTTAATTTTTGTGAAAACTGTAGGTTCTTTATTGAGTTTATTTTTTGTATTGATGTCCAAATTGTTCCAGCACCATTTTTTGAAAAGTTCATCCTTTTACACTGAATTGCCTTTGGTTCTTTGTCAAAGATCCCTTGATTGTATTTGTGTGGGTCTATTTCTGAGCTCACAATTCTGTTCCATTGACCTATTTGACCATTCTTTCCCCAATATCATGCTGTCTTGATTACTATGGCATGGCAGTAAGTCTTGCAGTCAGGTAGTGTCAGTCTTCCCACACTATTGTTCTTCAGTATTATGCTGCGTATTCTGGGATTTTGGTTGTTCCACATATGACTTAGAATCATTTTTTCCATATGCACAAAATAACTTGCTGGAATTTTGATTGAGTTTGCATTGAATCTATAGACTGGGAAGAATTGATATCTTAGTATGTACATTCTCCAGTGTGTCCATATGGAGAATTCATATTTAGTCCATGAACATGGAATATCTCTCCAATTATTTAAATCCTCTTTTTTTCCTTTCATTAGTTTGGAATTTTCCTCGTTATAGATTCTGTACATGTTTTGTTAGGTTTGTACCTAGGTATTTGTTTCTTTTTTTGGTGCTAATTTAAATGGTATAGTGTTTTTAATTTCCCAGTTGTTCATTGCAGGTATAAAGGAAAGTAACAGATTTTTGTATTTTTAATCTTGTATCCTGCAAGGTTGGTATAATCACTTATTAGTAGCAGGGGTTCTTTTGTTGTTGCCAATTCTTTGTTATTTTCTACAATCATGTCATCTGCAAACAAAGACAGTTTTATTTCCTCTTTCCCAATATATATACTTTTTACTTTATTTTCTTGTCTTACTGAATTTACTAGAACTTCCAGTTCAGTGTTGAATAAAGTGGTGAGAGGAGGATATCCTTGCCTTGTTCTTAATCATAGAGAGAAAGGATCTATTTTCTCATCACTAAGTATGATATAGCTGCAGGCTTTTGACCTTCTTTTTTTTATCAAGCTGAAGAAATTTCTTTCCATTCCTAATTCACTGAGGGTTTTTATCATGAATGGATGTTGGATTTTGTCAAATGCTTTTGCTGAATCTATTGATTATTTATCAAATGATTTTTCTTCTTTATCATATGATCAGAAGACTTTTTTCTTTAAACTATTGATATGATGGATTACGTTATTTGATTTTTGAATGTTAAACTAACCTTGAATACCTGGAATAAATCTCTCTTTGGCAATAAATCTCACTTTTGGCATATTTTGTAAATATATTGTTGGATTTGATTTGATGTTATTTTGTTGAGGAGTACTGCATCTATGTTCATGAGAGATATTGGTCTGCAGTTTTCCTTGCTTATAAAGTCTTTATCTGATTTTGGTATTAGTAAAATGCTGACCTCATAGAATGTTAGGAAATGTTTTCCTTGCTTCTGTTTTCTAGAAGAGATTATAGAGAATTGGTATCAATTCTTAAATGCTTGGTAGAATTCATTCATGAAACCATCTTAGCCTTGTGGATTCTTTTTTCAAAAGTTATTAATTATTAATTCAATTTTGCTAGTAGATATAAGCCTACTCAGATTGTCTATTTCTCTTTGTGTAAGTTTTGGTAGTGTGTATTTTTTAAGGAATTTGTCTACTTCATCTATGTTATCAAATCAGTAGGCATAGAGTTGTTAATAACATTCTTTTATTATTATTTTAGTGTCCAGGGAATAAATAGTGATGCTCCCTTTTCATTTCTGGTATTACCAATTTGTGTCTTTTGCTGTTGTTGATTAGCTTAGCTAGAGGTTTATCAATTAGAAAAATATTTTTAAAGAAACAGCTTTTGATTTCACTGATTTTCCCCATGATTTTTTGTTTAAATTTCACTGGTTTCTTCTCTAATCATCTTTACATGGGGATTTTCCACCTATCTTTCCATTACTGATTTCTACCCATTATGGTCTGACAGCACATTTTGTATGATTTCTGCTCTTTTAAATTTGTTAAGGTGTGTTTTGTGGCCCAGTATGTGGTCATATCATAGTGAATCTTTCCTGTGATTTTGAGATGAACTTACAATTTGTTGTGGTTGAATGTATTTTTTCTTATAAATGTCAATTATATCTTGTTGATTAATGATGCTGTTCAGTTCAACTATATTCTTACTGATTTTCTGCCTATGAATCAACTAATTATTGATAAACAGGTATTCAGGTGTCCAACTGTGAGTGGATTTGCCTTTCTATCTGCAGTTTGTTTTTGCTACACTTATTTTGATGTTCTGTTGTTAGGCACATACATATTAAAAATCATTATGCCTTCTTGGAGAGTTGACCCATTTACCATTATGTAATGCCCCTATTTATCCCTGATAATTGTCCTCATTCTGAATTCTGCCTTGTCTGAAATTAATGGAGCCATTCTGGCTTTCTTTTAATTAGTGTTATCATGGCATATCTTTCTCCATTCTTTTATTTTCAATCTATTTTGTTTTTATATTTAAAGTGAATTTCTCACAGACAACCTGTAGGTGGGTTTCTTTTTTATCCACTATGGCAGTTTCTGTTTTTAAACTGGTATATTTAGACCATTCACATTTAAAGCGATGGATGTAGTTGGATTAATATCGACCATGTTGTAACTGTTTTCTATGCATTGCACTGCTCTTTGTTTCCCTCTTTTTAATCTACTATCTTTCTAACTTCTCTGATTTTAATTGATCACTTTATTTTTTTAACATCTTTATTAGAGTATAATTGCTTTACAATGTTGTGTTAGTTTCTGCTGTATAACAAAGTGAGTCAGCTATACATATACATATACATATATCCACATATCTCGTCCCTCTTGCATCTCCCTCCCACCCTCCCTATCCTACCCCTCTAGGTGGTCACAAAACACCGAGCTGATCTCCCCATGCAATTCAGCTGCTTCCCACTAGCTATCTATTTTATATTTGATAGTGTATATATATCAATGCTACTCTCTCACTTTGTCCTAGCTTCCCCTTCCCCCTCCCCGTGTCCTCAAGTCCATTCTCTATGTCTGTGTCTTTATTCCTGTCCTACCCCTAGGTCCATCAGAACCTTTTTTTTTTTCAGATGCCATATATATGTTTTAGCATACAGTATTTGTTTTTCTCTTTCTGACTTACTTCACCCTGTATGACAGACTCTAGGTCCATCCAACTCACTACAAATAACTCAATTTCGTTTCTTTTTATGGCTGAGTAATATTCCATTGTATATATATGTGCCACATCTTCTTTATCCATTCATCTGTCAATGGACACTTAGGTTGCTTCCATGTCCTAGCTATTATAAATAGTACTGCAATGAACACTGTGGTACCTGACTCTTTTTGAATTATGGTTTTCTCAGGGTATATGCCCAGTAGTGGGATTGCTGGGTCATATGGTAGTTCTATTTTTAGTTTTTTAAGGAACCTCCATACTGTTCTCCATAGTGGCTGTATCAATTTACATTCTCACCAAGAGAGCAAGAGGGTTCCCTTTTCTCCACATCCTCTCCAGCATTTATTGTTTGTAGAATTTTTATGATGGCCATTCTGACTGGTGTGAGGTGATACCTCATTGTAGTTTTGATTTGCATTTCTCTTAGTTAATCACTTTATGTGATTCTATTTTCTCTCCCATTTTATGCTTTATTTTTGATTTTTAAGTGGTTGCCTTAGAGTTAACGATACGCATTCACAACCAATCTGTGTTCACTTCCATGGAATGCTATACTGTTTCATGCATGGAACGGGTACCTTATAACAAAGTAGTCTCAATTCTTCCTTCCTATCCCTTATATGATTGTGTCATTCCTGTCACTTATCCATATACTATAATCACCTAATATGTTATTGCTAGTATTACTTTGAACACACATTTATCAGTTCAATTAAGAATAAGAAAAATAAAACATTGTATTTTACTTTCATTTATTCTAATACTTTTCCTTTTATAAAAAATAGATCCATAATTCTTTTTTTAATTAATTAATTTATTTATTTTTGGCTGTGCTGGGTCTTCGTTGCTACACGCGGGCTCTCTCCAGCCGCGGCGACCAGGGTCCACTCCTCACCACGGCGCATGGGCTTCTCACTGTGGTGGCCTCTCTCGTTGCGGAGCATGGGCTCTAGGTACAGGCCTCAGCGGCTGTGGCACGTGGGCCCAGCAGCCGTGGCTCACGGGCTCCAGAGCACAGGCTCAGCAGCTGTGGTGCACGGGCCTAGTTGTGCCGCGGCATATGGGGTCCTTCTGGACCAGGGCGCGAACCCGTGTCCCCTGCATTGGCAGGTGGACTCTCAACCACTGCATCACCAGGGAAGTCCTAGATCCATATTTCTGACATCATTTTCCTTGTCTCTGAAGAACTCTTTTAACATTTCTTGCAAAGCCGGTCTACTGGCAACAAATGACCTCAGTTTTTGTTTGTTTGAGAAATTATTTATTTCTCATTCCCTTCTGAATTCTAGACTAGTGGTTTTTGTTCAACTCTTTAAATATTTATCATTAGATATGATATGCCTAGATGTAAGTTTTTTTGGTATTTATCCTACTTGATGTTCTCTGAGCTTTTGGACCTGTGGTTTGGGGTCTGCTATTAAAGAATTTGGAAAAACCTCCATTGTTAGTATTCAAATAATTCTTCAGCTCTTTTCTCTCTTTCTTCTACTTCCAGTATTCGCCTTGTGCATATTTTATACCTTTTGTAATTGTCCCACAATTCTTGAACATTCTATTCCTTTGTTTTCAATTTCTATTTTTTCTCTTTGCATTTCACTTTGGGAAATTCTGTTGACACATCTTTAAGCTGATTCTTTCCTTGTCTATATCCAGTTTACTTATGAGACCATCAAAAGTAGTTTTCATTTTGTTCGTTTTTTTTTATTTCTAGCATTTTCTTTATATTCTTTCTTAGATCTTCTATCTCTCTTGTTCTTTACTCACCTATTCTTTCATGTTGTCTACTTTTCTGTTGAGGCCCTGAATATCTTAATCATAGTTATTTTAAATCCCTTATCTGATAATTCCAAAATCTGTGTTATATTTTATTCTGGTTCTGATGCTTGTTTTATTTCTCCAGATTGTGTTTTTTCTTGCCTTTTATATTATCTCTCAGTTTTGTATTGAAAGCTGGACCTGATGTATTGGGTAATAGAAACTGACGTAATTAGACATTTAGTGAGAGGTTTATGCAAATCTGCCTAGGTTATAAGCTGTGTTTAATGTTTGTTATAGCTGTAGATACTAGAAGCTTTACTTTCCTCTAGCATCCTTATTGGGTTATTTTTCCCCTTCTCTGTTGTCTTTGAGTTTCCCTAAGACCTCTTTCTTAAATAGTCTGTGTCTTGCTGCTCTCTCAGTTGTAAGCCACTGTTATTACACTAATAACAAGCCCTGTTGATGTGGTGGTAAGGTGTTGGAGAATAAAAGCATCCTATAATCTTATAATTAAATCTGTTTTTTAGTGAGCATGAGTCCCTGGGCAGTAAACTTCAATAGCATGTCTAAGCTTTTTACTTTTCCTCCCTTTACCTTAAACAAGAAATCTCAGGGGGGCTGGAGTTGACTAGCTGCCCTTCCTCCAGGTCAGAAAAGGCTCTGGTAGTCTCCTCTGAGGGCTGGCCTTTGTTATGGAAAACACTCTGGGCATATTTTAAATGGCTAACTTTCCCCATCCCCTACTAGAAACAGGACAAAATGTTTTGGTCATTTGGACATTTCATGCTAAGAACAGTTTAAATGAATCCAAATTTTTTTTTTTTTTTGCTGTACGCGGGCCTCTCACTGTTGTGGCCTCTCCCATTGCGGAGCACAGGATCCGGATGCGCAGGCTCAATGGCCATGGCTCACGGGCCCAGCCGCTCCGCGGCACGTGGGATCTTCTCAGACCGGGGCACGAACCCATGTCCCCTGCATCAGCAGGCGGACTCTCAACCACTGCGCCACCAGGGAAGCCCCCCCAAAACTTTTTGATATATTATTTTTATTATCATCCAATTAAAAAATATTTTTTAATTCATTGTAATTTCTTTGTTGATGATGCATTATTAAGAACTATGCTGCTTATTTTTCAAAGATTTGGGGATTTCAACTGTCAATGCCACCCAACCAGACTCTCAGGTAAATATCTGTGATTGAACAAGTTGAGCTTATTATTCACTACAGCAAGGCAGAACTTACACCATGGGGAACCATGGGGCATCTTAGTAAGAGGGTGCTAAAAAGGACCAATTATAGGATTAGTGTTTGGTTGAGTAACTTTGGAGAAGGCTTAAGGAAGTGAGGGTTTATCCTAGATTAAGTACTATAGAAAAGGGAACAATTTTATGATTGGTTATTTCAATAAATCTCATCTATATGCAGGGCAGCCTGGAGAGGGGCTGCAGCTGTACTTGACAAAGTAGCAGTAATCACTCATTAGTTGGAAGTGGGGGATGTTAGTGTTTTGTTGGTTGTACACTGACCTTGTTTTTAATCTGTATTTAGACAAAATTATGAAGTAGATTGCCTTGTTTCACTCCATCACAGTCTCATAGTGATCTTGTATGATGTTGGTATTCTGTGAGATTGTTTTTCTCCAATCAGAGAACCACATAGCCTAGCTGGGAGCACCAGGAGCTCTAACACTGAGGCCTGCTGTGTCAGACCAGTGCCTGGATATCAAGGTCTGCTTTTGATTTTTTTCATAAGTTATCTTTCAGTTATGGGTTTCTAGTTTATCTCCACTGTGGTCAGGGAACACAACATGCTCTGTATGATCTCAGCCCTTTATATTTGCTGAGATGCTTTATGACTTAGCATATGGTCTATTTTGGCAAACATTTCATGTACACTTGAATAGAATGTTTATTCTGTACTTGTTGGGTGTAGTGATCTATACATGTCATTGAGATCAAATTTGTTAATAGTTTTGTTCATATTTTCTATAGTGTTCTAATTATATTTTACCTTCTTATTCTAATAATTAGAGAAAAGAGTATGTTAAAATTCCCATATGATTGTGGAAATGTATATTTCTCCTTTTGGTTCTGTCAATTATTGTTATATATGTTTTGAAACTATGTTATTAGGTATATATACATAAGAGAATGTTATATCTTCCTATTGAACTTACTATTGTGAAATGTATCTCTTTATTTCTGGTAATATTTTTGTTTCAAAAAATATTTGCCTAATATTAATACAGCCACTCCATCTGCCTTTTGGCTAGTTCTTGCAAGGTATATTTTTTCCATCATTATACTTTCAAGCTATGTGTGCTATATTTCAGTTGTGGCTTCCATAACTTCATATAGTTGTATTTTGTTTTTATCCTGCTGACAAGCTTTGTTTATTAGTTGGAATTTTATTCTATCATATTTAATGTAGTGATGGTTATATTTGGGTTTAAGCCTTCCATGTTGTTAGTTGTTTTCTGTTTTTCTAATATCTTCTTTGCTTATTAATACTTTCTTGGTTTTTCAACTAAACAGGGATTTTTTATTACTCCACTTTTTCTCTACTCTGTCACTATCTAATTTATATATTCTTTTAGTATTCCCTTAGAAATTACTCTGGGGGTTACAATATTCATCCTTCATTTAATATAGTGTGCTGTAAATAACTACATTTGCTACTTCCTAAACGATAGAAAAACTATATAAAAATTTAACTCCATACCTTTTGCCTTTTAAGCTATTATTTTTATTATCTAGTTCAAATTAACAAGTCTTTTCTTCTTATTAATGCCTTGAAACAGTCCATGCAGATAAATATTTACCTACTTATTTTCCCATTTCTGGTGCTCATCATTCCTTCCTGCAATTCCATGCTTTCATCTGACATAATCATTCTTCCCAAAGAACTCCACTTAATATTAATTTATTTAACAGTTTTTGAAGTGCAGGTCTATTGTCAACAAATTCTCTGTAAAAATGTCTTTATTTTGCCTTCGTTGGAAAGACTCTTTGGGCTTTGAATAAAATTTTAGATTGGCATTCCTTACTCCCCCTCCCACCCCACCCCACCCCACCCCACCCCAGAATTTGAAAGATATTGTTGCATTGTATTCTACCTTCCATTGTCTTTGTTGGAAAATTAGCCTTCAGTTTTTTGGTTTTTTGTTTTTTTGTGTGTGTGGTACGTGGGCCTCTCACTGTTGTGGCCTCTTCCATTGCAGAGCAGAGGCTCTGGATGCACAGGCTCAGCAGCCATGGCTCACGGGCCCAGCTGCTCCGCGGCATATGGGACCTTCCCGGACCGGGGCATGAACCCGTGTCCCCTGCATCGGCAGGCGGACTCTCAACCACTGCACCACCAGGGAAGCCCTAGCCTTCAGTTTTATTGCTACTTCTCTAAGGTAATATGGGGTTTTTTTCTCTGTCTGTCTATTCTGTTTAGCAGTTTGACTATGACATGTTTGTTTGGTTTTATTCACATTTACTTGTTTTCATAGTGGTTCTTAAATACATAGTTCAATGCCTTTGTTTAGTTTTTGGGTTTTTTTTTTTTTTTTTTTTTTTTTTGGCTACTCTATGAGGCATGTGGGATCTTAGTTCCCTGACCAGGATCAAACCTGCGCCCCCTGCAGTGGAAGCGTGGAGTCTTAGCCACTGGACCTCCAGGGAAGTCCCTTTGTTTAGTTTTTAAAATTGAATATTCTAAACCAGTATCTCTTTCAATATTGCTTATTTCTCATTCTCTTTCACCTCTCTTTCTGAACTCAGATCTCATTTTCCACAGCCTAGGAAGACTGCTGCTTTCTGCTTGGGTCCTAATCCTTCATGCTATTTGGAGTAGAAAATATTTTTTTAATTTATCTCATAAAAAGTAAAGGAACTTATTCCTTCCCTTTACCACCCCAAAAACTTCCCGTGGTCCCACAAAGAGTCATTCTTGTCTCCCTTGGAATTACTGCAGAAAAATGATCTATCCTTCTTTCCATCTCTCTCTGGCTCTTCTTATAGGTGTGGTCATTTTTATCAAACTGGTGATGTAATGATAAATTGACATTTGCTTTTCCATTTGATACAGTTAAGGTGCTAAACATTGTGATAATTTAATAACAATAGACCAGATCATAGAACTTCCTAGGTGAAAGGAGTTTTTAAAAGAATTATCCAGTTAACTTAGAAAGTGAGGAGAGTAATGCCCAGAGAGGCTCTGTCATTTATCTATGGTCATGCAGAGATAAAGTATTTGTACTAGATAAAATAGTTCCTTGCATTTTATACTTTTTCTTTTATAACTAATGGCCATTGTCTTGTCTTTGTTCTATACATACAAATCAGAGAAAACAGACGAAACCTTTTGTGAACAACCTTGCCTGTCCAAGGTATCCAAAACTACCATTAACACTAATGAAAGTCATCCATGTGATCCTGGTGTCATCAAGCAGAGAATCACTTCTTTAGCTTTTTCAAGACTTCTGAGGGAGTTTTCCCTCTTAGAATATTTAATTTTTTCTCTTTCTGGTGGAAAGTGATTTTTTTCCCCTGACATTTTAGTGATCACGAGGCAGCTGGTCTCACCTAAAAACAACAATAAAAAGCAAGTGTCAATGTGACTGGGGGAAAATGCTAGCCTATGTCTGAGAGGGCTGTAGATTGTCATCATTTTTAAAAAGCTAGCAAAAGCTAAAGCGACGGATGTCAGTGATTGTAAATTTTTTTCCAGAGATTGTCATCAAAAGATGGCGCTGTACATATTTTAATGTGTCTACTTCCTAACTCAAACGATTGCTTTGGAAAAAGGATGAAATTCTGACAATACTTAGATGAGCTGAAAATACTTATGTGATCCTCTTGTTATAATAAAATCCACCAGTGTTGAAAAAATAGAAATAATCGATGCATGGCTTTTAAAAATTCAGTCTCACACATTTAGGAAGAGATTCTACTGCATTCCTTAGGCAAGAGCCTTGTGGTTCTGAGAAATAAGGAGAGAATAAGAAATATTATCCAGTTTTAGTAGATAGAATTGCTCATTACAAATAGTACAGGATAACAGGGGGAAGAAGCATAGATTAGAGAAAAACATTCTTTGGACTGATCAAAATAACTGAATGAGAATTGAAAAATCACTTAATCGACTACATAATTTAGATAGCTCATGACTAACAAACGACCTAATATTCTATAAAGCATGACAAATGTTAGGAAATTCACTAAAATCGCTGAAGTCAAATTACATATTTTAGTAGAAATATTTCAACCACAGAGTCTATCTAGTGTAATACCTCAATTTTGATCCACAAATTTGGATCAGATATGTTCAGAATAAACATCAAGTTAGCTTTAGGCTATAGACCTCTTTGGCTTTCCTAGAAACAATGGTGGGCAGTGGGGTACTAGATAATAACCTGTGCCCTGAAACATACCAGGTGCTAACCCTGTGCCCCCAAATGACAAAGCCAGGCACCTTTTTGGTCCATTGGAATATTCCCTAATTTCTTCTCAAATGCTCCTTGAAAGGCAGGTCACCTTTCTGTTTTCTTTCTGTGTAGCTTTTTTGGTACTTGGCATTTCTCAGGACCCCAAAAGACATTGATGTAAGACCTAGGAAAGCCTGTCTACTATTGGTTCCCAATTTCCTTCTTAGAAATGTCATAATTCAGTACCCAAAATCCTTGTCATCATTGTTCTATTCTTTCCAGGCTCCTAATTTTCCACAGATCAGAACCAACATTTTTCACCTCCTTTTCCTTTTTAACACAGTCACCCAGTAGATTTGAAGTCTTTGATTTTGCAAGAAACTATTTTGGACACTGTATATTCTGACTGAAATGATTAAGACCTACAAACTTTTTGTTCTTGTGGACTATACATTCTACATGAAAAGACAATAAACAAAAATAAATAAATAAATAGTTTTGTGTAAGAAGTAATACAGGGCTTCCCTGGTGGCGCAGTGTTTGGGAGTCCGCCTGCCGATGCAGGGGACATGGGTTTGTGCCCCGGTCCAGGAAGATCCCACATGCCACGGAGCGGCTGGGCTCGTGAGCCATGGCCACTGAGCCTGCGCGTCCGGAGCCTGTGCTCTGCAACGGGAGAGGCCGCAGCAGTGGGAGGCTCGCGTACCGCAAAAAAAAAAAAAAAAAAGAAGAAGTAATACAAAAATTAAATAGGATAATTTGATACCAAGCAAGAACATTTTTATAGAATGGTTTCGGGTGCCTGTTAGAGGAACTAAGATTTCAGCTGGTGAGAAAGAGTAATCCAAGCAAAGATCAGGAGCTACAGCATTTGGGAAGCTGACCAGCTAGTGTAAAGGCTCCGAGGCGGGAATGAAATTGACAAATTGGAGGAACAAAAAGAAGAATGAGTCTGGATAAGACAGAGAAATGGAGAGAGTGGATAATTCGAGGTAGAAAAGTCAGTAGGAACGAAATTTTATAGGTCCTTGTAGACCACAGCACAGAGGTTGTATTTTATCCGGAGGGCAATGCAAAGATGTTAGATAATTTTAGACAGAAAAGTAACACTATCTGATTAATATTTTTAGGCAATCCCCATGGCTTCTATGTGGTGAATAAAATGCAGGTGTGGTCTTGGGGCAATCATAAGGTTTTTCAGGATGCCAGTTACATGCATCCTAGCTGATGTCAGGCAACAGATGAGGGTGACATGACCAAAGCTAGTAATATTAAGATGGAGAATAACAGATAGATTCATGATAGAGCTTGGAGGCATAGTCCACAGGACTTGCTGATAGAAAGAAGGCAATGTTGAGGAAAAGAGAGAAATCAAGATTATTCATTTCCTGAAATGGAAATTCTGAAGGAGAAACATGTTTTTTGTTCATGGTTTGGATTACCCACATTTGTATTAAGATTTCAGTTCTGGTGCTTGGCTCCTATTTTGCTAGTATGCAGCTAACTCCAATTCCCCTTGATCCACTCCCAGAATTCTTTATAGTGGAGACCTCCTGGCAGTGCACCCTAGACTGTCCAGAGACAGGTTCTCTCCAAGAAGCTTAATAAAATTTAACCCTTAGAGCCTCTCACAGACATTGGCTCCTACTAAGATCCAAAAAGGAGTCCTGGCAACGTGTTCATATGTTTCTGTAACATTTGAAGTTCTACCATATTGGTTAAAATTGCTTCCTAACTTCCTTAAGCTTTCCTTAAGTGGGTGGCCTTAGTGGGCCCTTGGATTCAGCTACTGTAAGTTGAGTTGGGGCTATATTTAATTTAAATTTAGTGGGATATAGTGGCTTGTAGTAACTTCCATGAAGAATTCTGTTGGAGAGATATCTACTATGAATATTGCTGCTCACTGTACCACACCATGCAAGTGTAGGGTTGGTGGGTACATTTCAACATGAAAGAGTTTTACTGGCAGTGGAGGCTATGGAAGGAGGAGAATCAAGGTATAAAGTACATGGAAACAGAAGTTAATCTGTAAAAAATACTCCCAATTTTTACGTAGGTTGAATTGATTCCTATTAATGCTTAGACAAAATAGAAGTTTCCTCCTAGCAGGAATATATTTGATAATGCAGCATACACAATCTAAATGCACCATACAATTGCTTTTTCTTTTTTTGACAAGAATTAAGCACAATAGAATTTATCAGAATCTCTTTGTATGGCACAAATATGCAGCTAATAATACAAACATGAAGGACATCTCTGTTATGTCATATGTTTTATTTATCCCCAAATTATCTACAATCAAACCAAAATTTGATCAGCTCGTTAGAGGAAAGACTGAGTTATCTTTATCTTCTGTCTATAGAAAATATTTCAAAACCATTGTCCTATGATAATTGTTATGATATCTTTTTTCTTCTAAATAAATATTCATTATTGAACATACTTTTGTTTCTGGAACCCTGTAATAAAAAATAGGGTCCTTCAAATTTTTAAACTTTAGGTTTCACAAAATCTTCAAACCCATGTTTCTGTTTGAAGTCAGAGATAATATTGATGAAATTCAAGAACATTATCTCTTTTTCAGAGCCACACATGTTTGGATCTATTAAATAAACCTGTCTGATGCCATAAAAAGGCAATTGCCAGGTAGACCAAGAGACAGATCTTTCACTTTCCATCTTCTTAACATTGACTCATGTATACAACCCCTTGAAGCTTGTGGTCTACTTTTCACTTAAGGATTTTCCTTAGCTCTTATATGAATCTCACATGTTCAGATAAGTTACCTTTGTGGTGACCCAGAAAATTAAAATGGCTATATGAACAATATTTAAAATTTCCTTACTATTTGGAGTAGAGTGTATTTAACATGCATCTTGGGTTTTGTTTTGGTAGGATTGGGTTTTGTTCTTTGTTTTCCGGGTTTTGTTGTTGTTGTTGTTAAGAATATTTAAAAACAGTCTTGGTTTTAAGTTAGCCAAAGTTTTATTCCCTACTTAGAATCTAATAAGTGTACAAACATCTTTGTCTTTCAAATTCTACCCCTAAAGGTGTGAGGAAAGTCTGTAGAAAAAATGGCTACAAAATGGTTTCGTATTTTTACTCCAGATGGGCTGGTGAAGCATAGCCTGTTCTCAAAGAAGATCTTAAAGTCAATACTGAAATAGAAAAACAACCGGATGCTATTCTGCCTTATGTTCTATCAAGCAAATTGACAGATTATGATTGTCAAAGCCTTATTACTGGCAGTGCCGAAAAGAACATAATTTAAATTTCAGATCCCTTGATGCAGTTCAGGAAAAGTTCTATAGATATTATAACAATTGGACTCAAAGAATATTAAGCTTAAAATACCTGTGTGTTTTGTTTATTTCACAAGTGCTACTGGGTATCTAAAAAAATATTATCTTTATAATTTACTGTGTTGTTTTAAAAGATTTTAATCAGTAAGAACAATAAGAATGATTATGAATAGAGAATACTGTCAGGCACCCTGCACACTTAAATACTGAAGAAGTAAAAGTTTCCCAGTACACTTCTCCCAGAGAAGTAAAGTTCTTAAAAGATATGAATTTTGTGCTAGGTCTCATGAAACATGATGGGCAAAAGTTGCGCAAAGAACATAAATTCAAAGATTAAATACAAATTAAATTTGTATTTAGTACAAATAAACAAATTTCATCAATTTAAAAGGATTTAATTTATCATCTGGAAAATGTTTATGAGAAAAAAATGCCAAAAAAATGCAGCGAAATATTCAAGGAGAAGTCAATTTGGCCTTCCCATACTTTAATCCATGTTCAAGTCATATCTCCCCAGTGGTGTGCTGGTAAATAGTTAACAACCAGCTATCTGGGGGGAAAAGCCCTGACTTACACTGTTGCAGATTCCCTTGGCATAAATAAAACCACGTCACTGATGTGAAGCTACAACTGATGTCACTGAATGCAGAGTTGGGGAGAGACATACAGCTGCACATTAATATATAGTATTTCTACCATACAAATACAATAAACTTACATAACCTTAAGAACATAGGTAAGAGTCAAATTAAAGTAATTAGGGAGTGATGAATTCTGACTGTTCATTATCCTTCTTTTTACATGATTTATTTAATTGTAAGGCTATATAATTCTATGTTTAATGATGATGAGTTTAACCATCAGCTTACAAAATTTAACAATAATTTACCAATAATCTTGTAGGCCTGTACAAACCAGTCTCAAAACAACACTACTTTAGGCCACATAACATATTAAGCTTTATGCAAGTGCAGTGTGGAAAGGAGGCTTTAAGAAGGGGAGAAAATGTATTATATTTTCACGTTTAAAAGCTCATCCGTGCAGCTGTGTGGAGAATAGGTTGGAAGGAGATGAGAGAGGAAACGCAGAGCCAGTGAGATTACTGGTGTCTGCTCTTTAGAGGCACTCTGATCTCTGATGTAATATGGGCTTCAAAGGATATAAAGCCATTTTCTTCTGACTTCAGTAAAAGCATATTTAGACATTTACAAGAAAACCATAAGGGAAACACAAACAAAAAAGAAAATGCAGAATAATGGAAACTCGCTGTACTTCCAAGCATAGATTGTCTCCTACCTCAGAACTAGCCACAGACGGTTCAGCTGCTCAGGTTGGATTCCAGAAAACACAGCCCTAATCCTTAAAAAAAAAAACCAAAAAACAAACTTAATTCTTTCTCATTTGATTTGCCAGATGCATATTTACTCCGTGCTTCTGTAGTTATTGTCCTGAAATAACATCTTTGCTTGTACACGTCAGCTGTTAAATGGTTTCCTAGAGCTTTTACCTCATTGCACAGGTCCTCCCGACCAATCAGTGTTTCTTCTCCTTCATAGAGGAGGCCAATTCTTTCACGTCAGAGCACTTTTATGGTGCTTTGCAATTGACACAGCACTTCCACCCACTTACTTATCTCGTACAAACGCTTTATGGTGGGGCAGTAAGTACTACATTCGATAGGGATACCTCCTAAGATTTGTGGGAATTTCATAGTTGAGAATCTCAAATAGCATCACATTTCAGCCATAAAATGCAAAGAAGCAGTAAAAATTTTTAAGCAATTCTATAAGTACAGAGTGAGTGCCACATATAAAGTTATTACAATATACTCTATTATTAATACTTAACTGATATTGGAGGTTTTCAAACTGGTGTGTGGAGACTTCCCAAGGAATGTGTGGGTACTTGATAGTTTTAGGAAAACAATTTCCAGACCATAAACTTCCATAGACACCGTTTCCTAAAATTAATTTCCCTGACAACCGATATCTCAAACAAGTCTTCTCTCCAATTTTGTCTTTTATAATCACTTATTTTTCACTTTATGAAAGAAAAGCATGCCTTTCACTTACTCCTAATGTTATCATGATACATTGTCATAGAATAGAAAAATCTGAGTGTCTAATATTAGGACAGTTTGAAATAACATTGTAGGTATTGGGAAAGTGAATGATCTAAATTAATAGGCAATAATTCTTTTCAAATCCAGTACTTGTGTCTTTCAACAAAATTGAAGGAGATTCTGACTGAGTTGTTGGCTGATATGTTATTAAAATAATTTTTAATGATAAATCATTAGGCACATCACTTGGAAAGTGTTCTAAGACTTGTGTGTCAATACGTATAATAAAACTCTCACCATTTCCTTCAATATTTTTATGTGGACAACATTTTTTACCACTTCCATCTATAAAAACAAAAATAAGAGTAGAGTTAATGCTGAATCTTGGCTCAGTCTAGTAGTCTACTAGGAAGTCATATTCATCCACAGATATAAGCTTTGTATATTGTAAGATACAGATTCCCAATAATTTTTTTCTCTTATGCTAATAACATATCAAACTATATTATATAGCTATGTTGTTTCTATCTATTGCATACTACTATAAGTTAAAATGATAATTAAACTCAAAATATTTTTTAAACAGAACTTTATAGTCCCAGGAAGTTTACAAAAAATTAAGTGGAAACATTTTTGTTGTAAAGAAATATGATAGAGTGATCAGTAATTGACTTTCAAACATAAAATGTAATTAAGATAAAATTCTGAGGGTACATGAAATGAAAATATGAGTTTAAGGAGGTAAAATTGAGGCAACATCCCTTAAAAAGATCTTGTTCATGTATTTTTGTAATGACTAATGGTGGTAATCAAATCATTATGATATAAGGATTCTTTGGAACCAATTTAAGAGTGACATAATACTTTTATTTAAAATTGCCAATATTTATAGCTTGCTAAAAATTACAACATATTTCAAGTATTTAAACTTGTGATATAAAATTTTACATGTCAATTTAAAATGTGTGAGGGGCACGTGATTTTTCAACATTCTTTTAGGGTATACATAGGAAAAAATTGCTGAAGATTTCTGCTTTTCATTGAAAGACATCATTAGATTGAACATCTTCATGATTTTTTCATTTCTATCCACCAGCATCAGCAGCTGGTTATGTTTTTTTCCTCCCAGAAAGCCACATACTTCTTTTTTAATTGCTTCAAGAGACTTACTGTGTACCCAGGGTCAAGCAGAAAACAACGAACCATGTGGCTAGTTGCCTGCTGAGCAGTTAACGAGGCTCATGCCCCAGCTAACTGGCTCATTTCTGCACAACAGCCCCTTAGTATACAAGCCTCAATTTCTCAATTTCATACCTCGGTAAGATTACAAATCACCACATGTCATGGTCCATCATGGTCACTTGCACAGGCTTGATTCCATGAACATTAAATTTGTAAATACTATGAAGCTACTGAAATTCCCCATTTACAGATGAAGAAACTGATATACTGATAGGCTAAGTGATTGCACAGATTTACACAACTGGTAAAAGTTGATCCAAGCCTCAAATCTATAACTCTGAATTTATAGTTAGTACACGCATAGCCAAGCACACATATGTATACATATGTGTGTATGTATATACACATATTATGTATATCTAGCACTGTGTTTGAGTATGTGTATAATATAAGCCCAAGCTCATATTACCCCAGTGGAATCACTGCATCTCAACATGCCCTCGCCTCAGAGACTCTATTGCGTGAAGCACAGAGAAGGGGCTCTTTGAGATGGGCTCTTTTGTGCCGCAGGAAAAGATAGAGAAGTGAGGAACTGGAGGACAACAGGCCTCTGCCGACCACAAGCTTTGATTTTCAAATCTCATAGTTAGGAAAAGTGGGTGTGTAGGCGGAGGCTGAGGAGGTGTTTTTTCACATAGGACTTTGTATGACATCAGGACACAGAAAAGATGAGTAGGCCTTCCGGAAGCCCAGATTTGAACCAGGCGGGGAGAGGGTCATTTTTCTCATCTCTGCACAGAACACAAACTGGTCTGTGTTTGTGGAGAGGGTGGAGGGCTGGTGGCTCTGGGGATATCAGGAAGGGGCACCTTGACCAGGATAGTTGTCGTTCTCATGGTGCACAGGAGCAGCAATGGCAAGGTTATCCTCAGAGAGGTCCATAAGTCCTAGGAGACCAGTAATGAGCTAAGAGCGAAAAAGGAATACAGTATAAAAATGGTAGTGTATAAATAAGCACACCAGGTTGTGGGCTGGTTCAAGACAACATGTAAGACTCCAGAATGCTTTGGAATGCTTCCAGACAATTTTCAGGGCCCTAGTGTTTTACCCAAATAGGTAGAGTTAATGACCAAGAAAAACTGTATTATTAATCTTGTTGTGATCTTATTTATATCCATACTCTAGCAAGGCCTAGATATTTGCAGATTACATATGCATGCACATACATGCACACAAATCCTCATAAACTTATACATTCCAACAAATGTATAATATATATATATATAAAGTATTTTGATAAACCATAAATTCTTCTAACCTTCCTCCCTTTTTTATCTTATCTTTATCAGCCAGATGTTCATTCATTAAATAAATATTTATTGAGTAATTATTGTACTAGGAATAAAATTATGAGCAATACACAAAGTCCTTGCTAATATCAAACTAATATTCTAGTAGAGGAGATGGATAATAAACAAGTAAAAAAATAATTGTATGATTTCCAATAGTGATCATATTATGAGGTTGGAGTTTCTTTATATGGACATAAGAAAGATCTCTATGGGAATCTATCTGTACAGAGACCTGAAACCCTTATTTGAAGATCTAGTGCAATGGTTTGCAACCTTGTCTGTAGATTAGCATTACCTGGGAGACATTTTCTTCATGTATAAAATACTTTCATTCTTTTTTTTTAATTTTTTAATTTGATTTAATTTATTTTTTATACAGCAGGTCCTTATTAGTCATCAGTTTTATACACATCAGAGTATACATGTCAATCCCAATCACCCAATTCATCCCACCACCACCCCCACCTCCCACCACTTTCCCCCCTTGGTGTCCATACGTTTGTTCTCTACATCTGTGTCTCAATTTCTACCTTGCAAACTGGTGCACCTGTACCATTTTTTTAGGTTCCATATATATGCACTAACATACAATATTTGATTTTCTCCTTCTGACTTACTTCACTCTGTATGACAGTCTCTAGATCCATCCACGTCTCTACAAATGACCCAATTTCGTTCCTGTTTATGGCTGAGTAATAGTCCATTGTATATATGCACCACATCTTCTTTATCCATTCATCTGTCGATGGACATGTAGGTTGCTTCCATGACCTGGATATTGTAAATAGTGCTGCAATGAACATTGGGGTGCATGTGTTTTTTTGAATTATGGTTTTCTCTGGGTATATGCCCAGTAGTGGGAGTGCTGGATCATACAGTAATTCTATTTATAGTTTTCTAAGGAAACTCCATACTGTTCTCCATAGTGGATGTATCAATTTACATTCCCACCAACAGTGCAAGAGGGTTCCCTTTTCTCCACACGCTCTCCAGCATTTGTTGTTTGTAGATATTCTGATGATGCCCATTCTAACTGGTGTGAGGTGATACCTCACTGTAGCTTTGATTTGCATTTCTCTAATAATTAGTTATGTTGAGAAGCTTTTCATGTGCTTCTTGGCCATCTGTATGTCTTCTTTGAAGAAATGTCTATTTAGGTCTTCTGCCCATTTTTGGATTAGGTTGGTTGTTTTTTTTGTTGAGCAGCATTAGCTGTTTATATATTTTGGAGATTAATCCTTTGTCCGTTGATTTGTTTGCAAATATTTTCTCCCATTCTGAGGGTTGTCTTTTCATCCTGTTTATGGTTTCCTTTGCTGTGCAAAAGCTTTGAAGTTTCATTAGGTCCCATTTGTTTATTTTTGTTTTTATTTCCATTACTCTAGGAGGTGGATCAAAAATGATCTTGCTGTGATTTATGTCAAAGACTTTTCTACCTATGCTTTCCTCTAAGAGTTTTATAGTGTTTGGTCTTATATTTAGGTCTCTAATCCATTTTGAGTTTATTTTTGTGTATGGTGTTAGGGAGTGTTCTAATTTCATTCTTTTACATGTAGCTATCCAGTTTTCCAGCACCACTTATTGAAGAGACTGTCTTTTCTCCATTGCATATCCTTGCCTCGTTTGTCATAGATTAGTTGACCATAGGTGTGTGGGTTTATCTCTGGGCTTTCTATCTTGTTCCATTGATCTATGTTTCTGTTTTGGTGCCAGTACCATATTATCTTGATTACTGTAGCTTTGTAGTATAGTCTGAAGTCAGGGAGTCTGATTCCTCCAGCTCCGTTTTTTTTTTTTTTTTTTTTTTTTTGCAGTATGTGGGCCTCTCACTGTTGTGGCCTCTCCCGTTGCGGAGCACAGGCTCCGGATGCGCAGGCCCAGCGGCCATGGCTCACGGGCCCAGCCACTCTGTGGCATGTGGGATCTTCCCGGACTGGGGCACGAACCCATGTCCCCTGCATCGGCAGGCAGACTCTCAACCACTGCACCACCAGGGAAGCTCCAGCCCCGTTTTTTGCCCTCAAGACTGCTTTGGCTATTTGGGGTCTTTTGTGTCTCCAAATGAATGTTAAGATTTTTTGTTCTAGTTCTATAAAAAAAATGCCATTGGTAATTTGATAGGGGTTGCATTCAATCTGTAGATTGCTTTGGGTAGTATAGTCAATTTCACAATATTGATTCTTCCAATCCAAGAACATGGTATATCTCTCCATCTGTTGGTATCATATTTAATTTCTTTCAGCAGTGTGTTATAGTTTTCTGCATACAGGTCTTTCGTCTCCCTAGGTAGGTTTATTCCTAGATATTTTATTCTTTTTGTTGCAATGGTAAATGTGAGTGTTTCCTTAATCTCTCTTTCAGATTGTTCATCATTAGTGTACAGGAATGCAGGAGATTTCTGTGCATTAATTTTGTATCCTGCAACTTTACCAAATTCATTGGTTAGCTCTAGTAGTTTTCTGATGGCATCTTTAGGATTCTCTATGTATAGTATCATGTCATCTGCAAACAGTGACAGTTTTACTTCTTCTTTTCCAATTTATATTCCTTTTATTTCTTTTTCTTCTTTGAATGCTGTGGTTGCCGTGGTTAGGACTTCCAAAACTATGTTGAATAATAATGGTGAGAGTGGATATCCTTGTCTCATTCCTGATCTTAGAGGAAATGCTTTCAGTTTTTCACCATTGAGAATGATGTTTGCTGTGGGCTTGTTGTATATGGCCTTTGTTATGTTGAGGTAGGTTCCCTCTATGCCCACTTTCTGGGGAGTTTTTATCATAAATGGGTGTTGAATTTTGTCAGAAGCTTTTTCTGCATCTATTGTGGTGATCGTATGGTTCTTATTCTTCAATTTGTTAATATGGTGTATCACATTGATTGATTTTTGTATATTGAAGAACCCTTGCATCCCTGCGATAAATCCCACTTGATCTTGGTGTATGATCCTTTTAATGTTTTGTTGGATTCTGTTTGCTAGTATTTTGTTGAGGATTTTTGCATCTATATTCATCAGTGATATTAGCCTTTAATTTTCTTTTTTTGTAGTATCTTTGTCTGGTTTTGGTATCAGGGTGATGGTGGCCTCATAGAATGAGTTTGGGAGTGTTCCTTACTCTGCAATTTTTTGGAATAGTTTGAGAAGGATGGGTATTAGCTCTACTCTAAATGTTTGGTAGAATTTATCTGTGAAGCCATCTGGTCCTCGAATTTTGTTTGTTGGAAGATTTTTAATCACAGTTTCAATTTCGTTACTTGTGATTGGTCTATTCATATTTTCTATTTCTTCCTGGTTCAGTCTTAGAAGGTTATACCTTTTTAAGAATTTGTCCATTTATTCCAGGTTGTCCATTTTATGGGCATAGTGTTGCATGTAGCAGTCTCTTAGGATGCTTTGTATTTCTGCGGTGTCTACTGTAACTTCTCCTTTTTCATTTCTAATTTTATTGATTTCAGTCCTCTCCCTCTTTTTCTTGATGAGTCTGGCTAATGGTTTATCAATTTTGTTTATCTTCTCAAAGAACCAGTTTTTAGTTTTATTGATCCTTGCTATTGTTTTCTTTGTTTCTATTTCATTTATTTCTGCTCTGATCTTTGTGATTTCTTTCCTTCTGCTAACTTTGGGTTTTGTTTGTTCTTCTTTCTCTAGTTCCCTTACATGTAAGGTTAGATTGTTCATTTGAGATTTTTCTTGTTTCTTGAGGTAGGCTTGTATAGCTATAAACTTCCTTCTTAGAACTGCTTTTACTGCATCCCATAGGTTTTGGATTGTCATGTTTTCATTGTCATTTGTCTCTAGGTATTTTTTGATTTCCTTTTTGATTTCTTCAGTGATCTCTTGGTTATTTAGTAAAGTATTGTTTAGCTTCCATGTGTTTGTGTTTTTTACGTTTTTTTCCCTGTAATTCATTTCTAATCTCATAGCATTGTGGTCAGAAAAAATGCTTGATATGATTTCAATTTTCTTAAATTTACTGAGGCTTGATTTGTGACCCAAGATGTGGTCTATCCTGGAGAATGTTCCATGTGCCCTTGAGAAGAAAGTGTATTCTGCTGTTTCTGGATGGAATGTCCTATAAATATCAATTAAATCTATCTGGACGATTGTGTCTTTTAAAGCTCCTGTTTCCTTATTTATTTTCATTTTGGATGACCTGTCCACTGGTGTAAGTGAGTTGTTAAATTCTCCAACTATTATTGTGTTACTGTCAATTTCCTCTTTTATAGCTGTTAGCAGGTGCCTTATGTATTGAGGTGCTCCTATGTTGGGTGTATATATATTTATAATTGTTATATCTTCTTCTTGTTGATTCCTTGATCATTATGTAGTGTCCTTCCTTCTCTCTTGTAACATTCTTTATTTTAAACTCTATTTTTTCTGATGTGAGTACTGCTACTCCAGCTTTCTTTTGATTTCCATTGGCATGGAATGTCTTTTTCCATCCCCGCACTTTCAGTCTGTATGAGTCCTTAGGCCTGAAGTGGGTCTCTTGTAGACGGCATATAGATGGGTCTTGTTTTTGTATCCATTCAGCAAGCCTGTGTCTTTTGCTTGGAGCATTTAATCCATTCATGTTTAAGGTAATTATCGATTTGTATGCTGCCATGACCATTTTCTTAATTATTTTGGGTTTGTTTTTGTAGGTCCTTTTCTTCTCTTGTGTTTCCCACTTTGAGAAGTTCCTTTAGCATTTGTTGTAGAGCGGGCTTAGTGGTGCTGAATTCTCTTAGCTTTTGTTTGTCTGTAAAGCTTTTGATTTCTCCAACGAATCTGAATGAGATCCTTGCTGGGTAGAGTAATCTTGGTTGTACGTTCTTCCCTTTCATCTCTTTAAGTATATCATAACACTCCCTTCTGGCTTGTAGAGTTTCTGCTGAGAAATCAGCTGTTAACCTTATGGGAGTTCCCTTGTATGTTGTCATTTTTCCCTTGCTGCTTTCAATAATTTTTCTTTGTCTTTAATTTTTGCCAGTTTGATTACTATGTGTCTCACCCTGTTTCTCCTTGGGTTTATCCTGTATGGGACTCTGTGCGCTTCCTGCACTTGGGTGGCTCTTTCCTTTCCCATGTTAGGGAAGTTTTTGACTATAATCTCTTCAAATATTTTCTCAGGTCCTTTCTCTCTCTCTTCTCCTTTGGGACCCCTATAATGCAAATGTTGTTGCATTTAATGTTGTCCCAGAGGTCTCTTAGGCTGTATTCATTTCTTTTCATTCTTTTTTCTTTATTTTGTCCCACAGCAGTGAATTCCACCATTCTGTCTTCCAGGTCACTTATCCGTTCTTCTGCCTCAGTTATTCTGCTATTGTAAAATACTTTTATTCTTAATATAAACACATACAATTGTTAGGAAAAGTAAGCATAGGGTGAATTACAGAATGTTCAAAAAATTTTTAATTGACATATAGTTGATATGCAATATTATGTAAGTTATAGATGTACAATATAGTGATTCACAATTTTTAAAGTTACAATCCATTTATAGTTATTATATAATATTGGCTGTATTCCCTATGTTGTACATTATATTCTTGTAGCTTATTTTATACATAATAGTTTGTACTTCTTAAGGAGACTTTAAAAAACACTGATGCATAAGCCCCATTCAAAATCATTTAAACTAGAATGTCTGGTGATAGGGCTCAGACATTTGTATTTTGAATAGTTCTCAAGGTGATTCTAATGTGCAGTTAGAGTAGACGTCTTACCTAGGGAAAGAGTGGAGCAAGCAAAGTAGATACTAAATCCACACGTATGTGTCCATGTCCACATGTTTGGCTTGTTCAAGGAACAAGGAAAAGCAAAAAAGGAGATGAGGTCAAAAATATAAGTGGTGCCAGATCATATAGGGCTTTTAGGTGATGGTAGTAGGTTTAAAGTTTATTTTAAGTGTAATGTGAAGCTATTATATTATACTTATTAGGTCATGTGATAAAATGAGGGAAATAAGACAGAAACAAAAAAGATTCTGCTTTCTCTAATTTTCTCAATATAAAACACAAAGATACACTCTGTAAATTTTAATCATAGGGTCATGTTAATTATCCAGTCTCTGGCAAAGGACTGAGGTGTTCCCATCAATTAAATCAGGGAGAAATGGAATAGTAATCTATTGGAGAAGATGAGTCAACATCACCCTGGAAAGAAAGAGAAATAGAATGACACTGAGTGCTGTCACACATGTGCATTTCCACACACACACATACCATTATTTATTTCACACCTATATCTTTATAATGAGTTTGTGTGATATATCTAAGTATTGGTTTTAAAATTTATTGTTAAAATACCAAAAAATGCCATCAACTAATAAATACTAAAAACGTTTGTTACTTGACATGTTTTCTTTTTTAACTTCCTAACTTTTCCATCTTAGTGTATATCCTTTCCCTGCTGTCATATTCTGATTAATTCTGTCTGTTGGAAAGAGAAAAATAAAGAACTATCTATCCCTAAGATGAAATATTTAGACAATTAATGCCACAATTTCTGAAAATATATAAATTGCAATTTATGCCTTTTTGGAGCACTTAATTAAGAAATAGCTTTCTGGGGCTTCTCTGGTGGCGCAGTGTTTGAGAGTCCGCCTGCCAATGCAGGGGACACGGGTTCGTGCCCCGGTCTGGGAAGATCCCACATGTTGCAGAGCGGCTGGGCCTGTGAGCCATGTCCGCTGAGCCTGCGCGTCCAGAGCCTGTGCTCTGCAATGGGAGAGGCCACAGCAGTGAGAGGCCCGCATACCACAAAAAAAAAAAAAAAAAAGAAATAGCTTTCTTGCTTATCCAACATATATATTAACATATGTGTATATATATGACAATGCAGATACACAGTTTGCTGTGTTTTCTTATTTTATTGCAGTGATTGCAAAATGTTTTGAAGCAAGAAAGATTTTGTTTCCCTTGGAATAGAACGGAACACTCTTAAAGTCCAATCATTCCTGCAAGCTTCATGCAGCACATTGGAAGATCTGTTAGAATTCCCACTATTACTTGAGTTCATAATTGTGTTTTCCTGTAGGAAGGAGAGAAATATTTTCCTGCTTCCCACAAGCAAATACTCCTGAACTTCCTATGCTATATGAAGCTGCCCAAGTGTGGTTGGAAAGCCTATTCCTTTGGTTATAGTTTGTAGGCTACTAGGAATGATGTTCAGCTGCCACCAACCAGGGCCTTGAGATCTTGTCTCCCAAATGACTTTCAGGGCATTGTTGTCATGCTTCCTTTCAACTTCTGCAGAGGCAAACCTGCTCCATGATGTAGAGCATGGTCTTTGAATGAGACAGAATCTGAGTGTGCATCTTGGCTCTGCTACTTGGCAGGTAACTGACTTCTCTGACCCTCTGGGTACCCTCCACTGCTCAGTATAATGAACAATACTTGCCCTAGGGGGGTCGTTGTGGTGATTAGAAAAAACTACTTTGCTTTAAGCTTCACACCTCATATATAGCTACTTTTTTCTTTTTAACTTAGCACAATATGCTCAGTCATTTGACATATATATTTGATAAAAATTACAGAAACTGGGCTTCCCTGGTGGCACAGTGGTTGAGGGTCCGCCTGCCGATGCAGGGGACTCGGGTTCATGTCCCGGTCCGGGAAGATCCCACATGCCGAGGAGCGGCTGGGCCCGTGAGCCATGGCTGCTGGGCCTGCGCGTCCGGAGCCTGTGCGCCACAATGGGAGAGGCCACAGCAGTGCGAGACCTGCGTACCGCAAAAAAAAAAAAAAAAATTACAGAAACTATAAGTGTTTATGACCTCTAAGCACTACAATGACTTGCTGTTTCAAAGCTATGTTAATGAGTTTATTCTCCCTAGATAAACTCATTGACATAGAATTGAAGGATCTCTACCATCAGGACTTAACTTATCTCAGTATAACAGCATTCCTTACTATATTTTCCACCTTCTATTCTGAACTACTTAAGGTTTTGTTCAAACACACCAACGACGTTTTCTATCTCTATGTCTTTGATCATATTGTTTCTCCCTCCCTGGATAATCCTCAAATCTATGAGAATTCTATTATCTTTCAAAGTCCAAAGTAAATACCCATTGGATGAAGTTATCCTTCATTCCTGTAGTGAGAATTAATATTGTCTATTTCCTATCCCTCTAGTATAGAACCACCTCATTACATTATAGGTATTTGTATAATTTTGTCTTGCACATCATATTGTAAATTCTTTGAGGAGAAAGAGTTGGCTTAGGTCATCTTTGCCTCAATATTTTTTGATGGATTGAATTGATATAAAATGTCTTTAAGTTATCAATTTTTTTTTTCTTTTTTTTATTAGTTTCTGTTTTATAACAAAGTGGTTATCAATGTTATTAAACAAAGATGTACATATAAATCAGGTTTTACACTCATGCTAATTCTCTCTTCATTATTTTCTTTCATTAGCACAATAATAGTAATAGTTTACCCAACTCTTTTAGCAAGGGTCTTCATATTTGTGTATCCAAATCAAACTTTGGGTCTGAAGACAACTATTTGAAATTTAACTACATGTACCCAATTTAGGGTCTCACTGAAATTTCTTCCAATAGAGCCCCTGTTCAAATCCTGAGTATTAGCAGCTCTAAGATATCCATCTTGAAAGTCTCAAACCTGGTTTCTCTAATTCTGTATTTACTCCTGTCTTGTGGGAGTGACTGAGGGTTTAGGCTCCAGCTCTAGTGTTTTCACCAACAAGCATTAACATATCTTCTAACAAACTGTGTTCAAATTTTGGGGGTCCTGTTAAGACACAATTTACTTTGAATCTACATATTTTGTAGGAAGGGATTTTATCCTAATGTTGTCCCTTTCATCCTGGCTAGGAAGCCAACTGTTAGAAAAAGGAGGAGGACTTTTTGGTTAAGACTATTTCATCTCCCTTCTGGGCCAAGAAACATCAACAGACTACCTTTTGGGAGTGTGACATGGGGAATATTACCATAAATTTTAAGGAATTCTACCAACAAATGAAGCTCGATAGCGTGTTTCCTGCCTCAGCTTCAGCAACTGACAATTCCATTTGTGTCCTTTTCAGGAACACCTATTCAAGATATTTACAACTCAGATATGCAAGTTGGTTCTGGTATTATATGCTCTATATATTCTTTTCAATCTTTTCTCTCCCATGTAAAAGTGTAAAAATAGATATTTTATTGAGGTTTCTGGGCATCTTTTGTTACACAGTAGCTCAAGAAGGGGTTTTTATTTTTTAAAATAAAATTGTAAATGTCCTCAGACTGTCATGTACAGGAGAATAAGCTCTTACGCTATTTAAAATTTTTACGTGATCATAAATCTGTTCCATAGGCAAGTTACTGTTTTACAATGCATTGTAACCTTTTTCTTTCTCACTTCCTCCATTTTTCCAAGGGATATCTATGTGAATTCTGTTAGTTTTATTTTGTTTAGAAAAATCATGGTATTTTTAATTCAGAATATATCTTTTCATTTGCTTCATTCATTAACGATATTTGCATGAGTTAAGAGAAGAGCATGTTCGTAAACTGTTCAGTCATCAATATTTGAACCAGAATTTAAGAACACAATGAATAAAAGCTTGGATAGAGCAGGGCTGCCAAGTAGTCCTGAGGTGCCTCCACACATGGCTTACCTTACCATGTGTACACAAGCCCAGCAACACATCAGGACTGATTTCTCCAAGGTTGAGCTTTACTTTAGAGTGATGTGTCTCATGCAGTTCCACACTTCTGGCTTTTATAGAACCCTCTTTCACTACAGCAAGCAAGTTGTAATATCTTGATGGAAAAATATTTTTAAGTTAAGAACTTTGAAGAAGTTACAAGACAGCATCTGTGCCTCAAAATTATAAAATGAGAAACACTTTTCATCTGCCTTAGAGCATTTTTCTTTTAATTTGTAGGTGCTCAAAATCATTGTGGCCATAAATCCTTCTAACCTCCCTGTTAGGGGGTGACCAGTAATAAAGTGCCTGTTTTCTAACTGAGGATGCACACAAGCTGGAGTGAGGTCATCTGCTCAGTCACATGATACATTTCAGAATATGTTTATATGTGTTTGTATCTATGTTGGAAGATGAGGGAGATTAAGTTTCTTGAATTTTAAACTCTAGGTGTTTAACTTCACTACAAACAAGGATTTTATCAGATGTAAAAATTTGTTCTTTGTGAAAGTCATGGAATTTGTCTGTTTTTACTTTAACTTCCAACAATCTACTGTTTGATTCTTGAAGAGGCCCCATCACACTAGAGAAAACAAAGAGGGTAAATTTCCAGCTCTGCCCTCTTGGAAGCTAGAAAAAGAATATGTGATTTAGGATCAGACAAGGGGATCTTTCCACCCAGATTTAGAACCTTGAAGGAGAGCTTTTAGAGGGATTTAGAGATTATTCATGTCACTAATGGTGGAGAACAGAGAACATGGTGGAGGGAGTAATCATCAATGGCTGTGCATCAAGCAGTGCTGTCCACACCACACAGTGCCTGAGGCATGACTCTTGTTTGGTTCTTGATTTGGTGGCTGTCGGTGGTTCAGGCTATTTCCTAAGTCCAGTTCTTTATCCTTCCCAACTGTTTGTATCCTTCCAATACATTCTTCTTCCATTTAAATTAGAACTGGTTCAGTTATTTAGAATCTAGACTCCTGACTGGAACTTTGTACAGAGCAGTATTACCAGCCAGGCCATGACTATGACACATGCTTCTTGTAGACACCTTTTCAGGGGCTGGTTGGGAAAGCTTCAGAATTAATGCATCCAAGAAATGGAATGGATTGGATTGTTATTCCTGGCCAACAGATAGAAGAGTGGGGATATGAAAAATAAATCTGAAAGCAGTTTGGTGTGATATGGTACAAAAGCAACTCTGGGCTCAGCCAGGGAACCTTCCTCCACCATGTAGTTAGCCTGGTGACCTCAGGTGAAGTACTTTCTATCCCTAAACAATTGTTCCTTCATCTGTAAAAGACAGATAATACCAGCTGCATAGCCTATTTCACAGGGAAGTTAAGAAGAATAGAAAATAAATATATAAGGCACACAAATAAAGGATAGGATTAGAGTAACATTATGGTTACTGTTACATTTATACTCTAGGATAGATGAGTATCAGGCACCTGACCTACTTTTTATTTTACAATGACTTTCCAGGGTTATTCATAAAAGCCCTACTGTTTTCATACAGGTTATAGGCTTGGCATGGTGGGAAAAGGGCCTGAATGTGAATCCTGGTTTTACAATTTATGATGTTTGTGACAGTGGCAAGTTACTCAAACTCTCTGAGAATAAGTATTCTGTATAATAGAACAGTGTGAAATAAAGACATTAATATTAATTTTAAGGATGCCAGAAGGGTAACAACATATATTTTAATATAAATTTATCTATGGATATTTAAATAATTATGCATAAGTGCATGTATATGTGCTAGCTCTGCCATTTATTAGCTATGTAACATGGTAATGCTTATTAACCTCTCTGAAATTCAGTATTCTCAAATGTAAAATGACTGTAAAATTTTAAAAAGATGAGAATAATAAAAATGACCCCCAATCCCATGATCAACAGATAGACACTTTTTAGGGATGCTTTTCTTTGTGTGTATGTGTCTGTGTGTGTGTGTGTTTACAAGCACACTTTACAGGTTGTGATTTATATGGCCTCTTGTGTTCTGGTTTTGTTCATAACATCATGTCATGAATATGGTTTTATGTCACTAAATAGTCTACAAAAATTAAAATTTAATTAGTGATCAATTTTTATAATTAATTATAAGAAAATTATAATATTATGAGACTTCTATGACAGGTTCATTTCAGCATGAGTTATAATAGAAAAATTATATCATCAAAATGGCCAAAAGAAGGATGTTTAAATCTAAAATGAACATACCATAACCTATTCCATTATTAATCCATTTTGTAGTTACCTATAAGTTTTACAAGAGCCATATTTAAACATTACTTATTTTTGGAGTTTAGAATGAAACTGTACCCCTTGACTACTCTGCAGACAGGAATTTAATATGTATTTGTTTACCTCCTCTAAGTTTTTCAAGAAATTCAGGTGTGTTTTGTTTTTTCTGAGTTTTTATATATTGTTTGATGATTTTTTCCTGTTGCCTTACCACAAGGATCAAATTAATTTAAAATAAATGCTTGACTTTTGACTGTTATCCTTCAAATTCTGATTTTTTACAATAGTTTCTCAACAGTAATATTGAGACATCTAGTAGCAAAGGAAAAAAACCTAGTCTAGGTAAACTGTTTTTTATTATTTGGTGGTGGTGGTTGTTTCTGTGTTTATTCTGTCTAGATATCTATAGAATTTTATCTTTAACTTAATTATGCAAAAGTGTCCCAATGTGGTTCTCTTCTCATCAAAGTTTCTTGAAAGGTATAACCTTCCAAGACCAGGAAGAAACAGAAAATATAAACAGACCAATCACAAGTAATGAAATTGAAACTGTGATTTAAAATCTTCCAGCAAACAAAAACCCAGGACCAGATAGCTTCACAGGCGAATTCTATCAAACATTTAGAGAAGAGCTAATACCCATCCTTCCCAAACTCTTCCAAAACACTGCAGAGGAAAGAACACTCCCAAACTCATTCTATGAGGCCACCATCACCCTGATACCAAAACCAGACAAAGAAACTACAAAAAAAGAAAATTACAGACCAATATCACTGATGAATATAGATGCAAAAATCCTCAACAAAATATTAGCAAACAGAATCCAACAACACATTATGCACTTGATCACGCACTATGATCAAGTGGGATGTATCCCAGGGATGCAAGGATTCTTCAATATACACAAATCAGTCAGTGTGATATACCATATTAACAAATCGAAGAATAAGAACCATACGATCATTTCAATAGATGCAGAAAAAGCTTTTGACAAAATTCAACACCCATTTATGATAAAAACTCTCCAGAAGGTGGGCATAGAGAGAACCTACCTCAACATAATAAAGGCCATATATGACAAACCCACAGCAAACATCATTCTCAATGGTGAAAAACTGAAAGCATTTCCTCTAAGATTAGGAGCAAGGCAAGGATGTCCACTCTCATCACTATTATTCAACATAGTTTTGGAAGTTTTAGCCACGGCATTCAGAGAAGAAAAAGAAATAAAAAGAATACAAATTGGAAAAGAAGAAGTAAAACTGTCACTGTTTGCAGAAGACATGATACTATACATAGAGAATCCTAAAGATGCCATCAGAAAACTACTAGAGCTAACCAATGAATCTGGTAAAGTTGCAAGATACAAAATTAATGCACAGAAATCTCTTGCATTCCTATACACTAATGATGAAAAATCTGAAAGAGAGATTAAGGAAACACTCCCGTTTACCACTGCAACAAAAAGAATAAAATACCTAGGAATAAACCTACCTAGGGAGACAAGAGACCTCTATTCTGAAAACTATAAGGCACTGCTGAAAGAAATTAAATATGATACCAACAGATGGAGAGATATACCAATTTCTTGGATTGGAAGCATCAATTTTGTGAAAATGACTATACTACCCAAAGCAATCCATAGAGTCAATGCAATCCCTATCAAATTACCAATGGAATTTTTTAGAGAACTAGAACAAAAAAGCTTAAAATTTGTATAGAGACACAAAAGACCCCAAAGAGCCAAAGCAGTCTTGAGGGAAAAAAGTGGAACTGGAGGAATCAGACTCCCTGACTTCATACTATACTACAAAGCTACAGTAATCAAGACAATATGGTACTGGCACCAAAACAGAAACATAGATCAATGGAACAAGATAGAAAACCCAGAGATAAACCCACACACCTATGGTCAACTAATCTATGACAAATGATGCAAGGATATACAATGGAGAAAGGATAGCCTCTTCAATAAGTGGTGCTGGCAAAACTGGACAGCTGCATGTAAAAGAATGAAATTAGAACACTCCCTAACACCATACACAAAAATAAACTCAAGATGGATTAGACTTAAATGTAAGACCAGACACTATAAAACTCTTAGAGGAAAACATAGGCAGAAGAGTCTTTGACATAAATCACTGCAAGATCATTTTTGATCCACCTCCTAGAGTAATGGAAATAAAAACAAAAATAAACAAATGGGACCTAATGAAACTTCAAAGCTTTTGCACAGCAAAGGAAACCATAAACAGGACGAAAAGACAACCCTCAGAATGGGAGAAAATATTTGCAAATGAATCAACGGACAAAGGATTAATCTCCAAAATATATAAACAGCTCATGCTGCTCAATATTAAAAAACAAACAACCCATCCAAAAATGTGCAGAAGACCTAAATAGACATTTCTCCAAAGAAGACATACAGGTGGCCAAGAAGCACGTGAAAAGCTGTTCAACATCTGTAATTATTAGAGAATTGCAAATCAAAACTACAATGAGGTATCACCTCACACCAGTTAGAATGGGCATCATAAGAAAATCTATAAACAACAAATGCTGGAGAGGGTGTGGAGAAAAGGGAACCCTCTTGCACTGTTGGTGGGAATGTAAATTGATACAGCCAATATGGAGAACAGTATGGAGGTTCCTTAAAAAACTAAAAATAGAATTACTGTATGATCCAGCACTCCCACTACTGGGCATATACCCAGAGAAAACCATAATTCAAAAAACACATGCACCCCAATGTTCATTGCAGTACTATTTACAATAGCCAGTTCATGGAAACAACATGAATGCCCATTGACGGATGAATGGATGAAGAAGATGTGGTACATATATACAATAGAATATTACTCAGCCATAAAAAGGAAAGAAATTGGGTCATTTGAGGGACGTGGATGGATCTAACGACTGTCATACAGAGTGAAGTAAGTCAGAAAGAGAAAGACAAATATCGTATATTAACGCATATATGTGGAACATAGAAAAATGGTACAGATGAACTGGTTTGCAGGGCAGAAAGTGAGACACAGATGTAGAGAACAAATGTATGGACACCAAGGGGGGAAAGTAGCGGGGGGGTGTGGTGGTGGTGTGATGAATTGGGTGATTGGGATTGACATGTATACACTGATGTGTATAATATGGATGACTAATTTAAAAAAATGACATACTTGAAAAAAAAAGAATATGACTCATCTGTGCAATCTGATTATCTCTTTCTCTCTTCAAAACTATTAATTATAGTATCTAGTGTTATAAATTTGTAGTTTTATTCTTGGGTTTTGTCTTATTTTATCTGTCTTATATCTGGGGAACATCTACAATGTTTACATCTTAAAATTCTCTCTCCCTTTCATATTCTATTACTATTTATATTCCTTTCTTCTTTTCTTCATTATTTTGAGATAGCATGCAAGTTATACTTTCACATAACTCATTTTTTTTTTCTGTTATACTGACTGGGTAACTTTTGCTACACAGAGTTTTAGTGTCCTACTGAAAATTTCGTGCCATTATCGCTTAGCTTACCCTTCTCTGTCTTTTTAACTGTTATTTTGAATCTCAGCATATTTACTTTGCCACTTTTCTTACTGTTTTTTCTCAATATGATTTCTTCTTATAACTGTCTCATTGTATTTTACCTACCATTTTTGCTTATTTTATTGTGAAGACCCAGAAGGGTTTCTTCTGGTTCTTTTAGTTGATCAGTTTCAGAGATCTGCTTTTCTCTTTGATTCTTCAAAATAATGTTTCTTCTTGCTTCATTTGCATTATTTTTCATAACTCTCATTTGCATTTTATCATTCTACTCATCTTAAAAAAAGAAAGTCTATGCAAAAATGAGGTTGCCGATAGACAGGGGTTGTAGATATTTCTGGGCTCCATTCACTGTCCCCCTAACCTTAGAACCTTTCTGTTCAGAAGCACAGTACAGGGTATGACAGATGGCCAAACCCATAGAAATGTGTGGTGTCTCTCCTCAAATCACATTTTAAAACTTCTGCGCTACAGAAGTTTTGGATTTTGGATTCTCTGAAATTAGAACATATTAAAAAAATAAACCCCACCATTATGCATATCTCAGTATTTACCACTTACCACCCTGTATATAATATTTTGTTGGCATTTCATAGAATTAAGCATACCATCAACAGTTTCTCTCTCGCTCTTTCTTTCTCATTCACGCACACACACCACACTTATACACACTTCTGGCCATTTTTTCTGAGCATTATGATAACAAGAAAGCAGCACATACACAATAAAAGGATTACTAAGTTTTATTGTTGATGTGGAAACTTGTTTAAGTAGATTTTCTTTTCTAATAAATAATATTTAATAGAATAGAAGTATCATAATTCTCAAACAAAAAACTATGCCCTCTCAAACATTTTGACAGTTAGGTTTTTTCCAAGGTTTCCTTTAGCCACTTTCCATTCCTGCTAATCCTGTAGTAAATATCTTCATACATAGAGCTGTGGGTCTGGTTTAGATGACTTCCTTTAGATGGCCTCACTAGAGGGAAAGGTAGGGGACACTTTGGGAGTTGGCTTATATTGCCATGTTGCTTTCAAAAGGACTATCCTGGGTTTTAAAGGCATCAGCAGAAAATAAGCTCTCTTGTTTTATTGCAAAGTTACTACACTTAAAAAGGCAATTTCAAACATCTTTCCTTCTCTTTCCCCACGAGAAATTGAGGAGCCATCATTTTGCTTTCTAACCTCCTTTTAGGAGAAGTACTATTAGGGCAAATAAACATGAATGCCTCTACAAATGCTGGTAAAAATCATTTCTTGCTATTGGTTTCCTGTAGCTTAGACAAATTTCACAGAAATTTCGATGAGCCATTGGGAACAACGATCTTGGTGAGAATAGCATAAAGCTGAAAGGTTTAAAAAACACAGTACAATATTTGGAGAAATGTCATTGTTACTTTGGATCTGAGAAAATTAAGAGCATACACATAAGTGTTAGAGTCTAAAGGTGAAAACAAGAGGCCTTTTTCTTATTCACTGACTAATCTCATCAGAAACATTATGTGTTCTGGTTTCTCATCTTCCCAAGTTTTGTTTACTTTATGTATCTGGTTGTCAGTAAAACTAGACTAAGGTGTTAGTTGATAATTAATTGATCCAAAAGAATAAAATGCAACAAAAGGCATTAAAGGTATTTTTGAACATGAAGCCTGTTTGCCCTCAGCATCACTCTCCGGGTCACATAAAACATACTATGTTGCTTGGAATTTGAATGGGCTTATAATTATTGACGTTATGTATTTCAGCTGACTACATACTCAGATACCCAGAGGAATCTATTCTATTTTTAGATCACATTATTTAGGAAATTGCTTTCTCTGTTCACACTTTGACCGAGTAGTTTCAAAGATAAAGTTGAATCTTTCTTGAAAGAAAAAAAGAGATTCTTGAATAGAGGCCAAAAAATTTATTCCATTTCATAGATAAAACCCAAAGTCCCAGAAAACTGTTAAGTTCCTGAGTTAACACAGTTTGTACCATAAAAATGGCAGATTAGAAATCTACATCTGTTGAATTGAGCTGATTTTTATTCTCAACATAATATTTTTCCAGGTAACTGTCACAGCCTCTCAGAGAATTACACATCTTCTTGAATACTAGCAGTAAACAAAATAAACTATTAAATAAAGTTTTGTGTACTCTGTTCTTAAATTAAAATTCAAGTGAGGACAATGTGTTCAACTTCTCTCTCAGAAAAGAAACCTAAAATGATAAAAGCCCTCATTTGATCCTTTTTAATGGATTTTGGCTTGGTGTAAAGATCTGGGCCTTTGCTTTCTTTGGGGAAAAGGCAATGTGTCTTTGCCTTGTCAACCCCTGCTGTTTGGGCAATTTCAAACATAGGAAGTAATTTTCTTCACAGTAGAGTTTGTAGTTTGTCCAGTCTCTGGAACAGAAAGTAACAAATTCCTTAATATGAAGACTGGGCCCCAGATCAGACACAGTTATAGCACTTGTGTAAATTCAAGCTGCTGGTAGAACAGAGATCTTTCCGATGCATGATTTTTCTTCCAATTTGTCCTCTAATTATGGACCAAACTGAATAATTTTACATCGGATATTAACGAGTTTCAAGCTGTGACTCTTTCTGTAGACAAAGAAGAAATACTTTAAATTCAGGTAAGGATATAAAGAAAAACTACTCTGACATAACACAAGAATATCTGATTCATAAAGTGTGACATTCTATGAAGTCTAATGTGGTAACTTTAATAACAAGGACATTTTATATTTTAACTTTTCACTCTGAGTTCAAATGTTCAGAGCTAGTTCATGGATGAAAAAATGTGAGTGCTCTTTGCCAGCACCTCATGACCTCTTCAGGATTCTGGCTCTTCATGTATTTACTGCTCAAAACCCCCTCACAAGTTCTCTGTTGCTGTAGAAAAGGTCTAAAACACTTAGCACCATAGACATTGTCCTCTATAATTCACCTTTTCCCAGCACCATGGCTTCCTGTCTTATCACTTACGTGACAGCTTTATGCATATTAGTCACACCACACAACAGGTTATTTCTTTCCCGAACACCTGTGTTTCTTTATTTCCTATCGACCTTCTGCCCTCTTCCTCTTTCAAGTCTAATGTGCAGGGGATTTAGTTATAGTGACTTGCAGGCCTTGTATAAACTATCAGTAGTGTGACATACTTTACTTGCCTTTGAAAAATCAAGTAGAGACTAGGTCAGCTCAACCCAGGCAGTGTCAAACCTCACTTCCCAAGACAGGTTTTAAGACATATATTAACCTCATTTCATAATTCACCTTGATCTTTTAATGAAAAAAAAAGACATAGATTTAGTTGATCAAGGGTAGAGTAAGACAAATATCTCCAGTTACCTCCTCTAATTTTATTATCTTCTTCTTGCTAATTAACAGTGCCTTAATTCTATTTAGGGTATTCACAGACTCAGCTCTTTAGCCTTTCTTATTTTTTTCTGCTTAGAATGAATACATAAAGTTTCTGAAGGTACAGCATCCATTTTGCAACCAAGAGGTGACCATCATGAGTCAAAGACCTATACTATCAGGATGGCTGAGGGGAAAGGCAGAAATACCTTGGATTCCACATGGCATCATTAAACTGTTACCAGCCCTGGTTTGTCCACATTGGAGTTTGTGCTTATAGAGAGAAAGCAACTCCTGTTTGAGAGTTTCAGTTGTTGCAACTGAATCCATTACTAACTGATATAAAGGACTAAACAGAAATTTGGATATTATAATTTTATTAAATTGTCAATAACATCCCACTGTGTTTTCTATAGACCACCATCCATTTGCTTCCTCCTCTACCCCTCATTCTCAGATTTCCTCATTGCCCGCCTCCCCCTCATCCCCAGTTCCCTCAGCCAGCAGTATTCAGTCCCACCCAGGATCTAGCCCTTCACCTAATCCCAGCTGAGACTTGCTCTCCTTCCTTTGACTTCTCCCAGCTCCAGGAAACAACTTCTGAACCTACCCTCTGTTCCTTGCCTTGCACTTCAACCTCATGTAAGAACCACCTGCCCCTGCCTTCCTCTGACACTTGGGTTCTTGGGTCACTTCATCTCACTTAATTTTCTTCTGGCCAGAGAAAGAGATCAGACAGATTTAGGGGTAAAAAAGCAATTTCCAATCATGCCTGAAACTAGCTGTCAAACCAAAGGACACTTAATGACCAAAATAACTTGTATTTAGAATAGACCATTTTATCTTCCTTTTCAAAATTGTGGAATCCTACATTGGAGGTCCGTTGTCCTCTAGCTTATGGAAGAATAATGATTCTTTACATCTTGCTGGATGATTCTACCTTCATTTTAAGATGAGGGGCTACTTCTGGAACTGGTTCAGTGACAAAAGTGATCTTCTGCCAATTTCAAAGATAAACAGCCTCAAGCAGTCAAAATGATTTCATGAGTTTTCATCAAAAGCTATAACTCTGACTTGAAATTTTCAATAGTAATGGCTCCAGTGACTGAATTAATGCTTCTGGAACAAAATGCAAAGGGACAGTACTTCAGAAAAATATTTTTGAGGGACTAGCAGCCATGCAAAACTACAGAATAGTGGCTTATAAATTTTTATATTTTGTAGACTGCTTTAGAAGTCTAGCCACTGATGTGGCTACCCACTGGGTTGCTTGTGCATGCACACTCTTCTGAAGGAGCTATTCATTCTTAAAAGATGTAAATGATTATAGACATTCCTGAGTGCAGTGGGGCAACTTGGTACAAGCTATAAGCATCTGCATTTTGGGAAAAGGGCAGTTCCTCCAGAAACATCTGATAATGTGGCTCTGCTCTCTAATCAAAATGACAGGATTAAAGATGGGCACTTGATGCATGCCAGGTATATTAAAGTCCTTCCCTAGGAATGTGGAATTATAACTAAGAGATTTGAGTTGCAGTATGGATATTCTTTAATAGAAGAAGTGAAAATTTGAAAGTTGTTGCAGCCAAGATCTGAAATATGGGCTGAAAAGAAAAAAAAAAGTCAGTTTTCGGAAAGAGATCAAATAATATCACACTCAGAGAGAATCGTAAATGAGAGAGGGAGAGAAATGATTTCCCAGTCTCCCCAAGTGTACCAGCCTTTGGTTACAGCTCATCCCTGAGTCCTGCTATTCACAGTCCATACAGTACTTGAAATGTCCTATACCTTCATAATAAATTCACTCTTTTTGCCAAATTTAGCTCCACTGGGATTCTTTTATAGATGCAATAAATTTCTGTTTCCTGCAGCAAATAACCTTTCAGCAAAGTTTATGAGAAAATGTTTTGTTTTAATAAGACAGACCTATTTTCTTTCATTCATTTTTTGAAGAAATTGTTTTCTATAAACGATTGTGCTATGTTTTTAGGCAGTCACAACTGAATCATATATGGGTTCTGCAATCAAGGAATACATAGGGAGATAATACATCTATCTCA
Source organism: Mesoplodon mirus (assembly GCF_964341445.2). NCBI lineage: Eukaryota > Metazoa > Chordata > Mammalia > Artiodactyla > Ziphiidae > Mesoplodon > Mesoplodon mirus. The sequence continues at coordinate 52,047,098 of NC_138982.1, forward strand.
ATAGATAGGTGCATGTGGAAAGTTGTAAGGACCATGAAAGGGGCAGAACCAACATGCTGTGGAAAGAGATTATTTCCAGCAATGATCCAAGAAAACTTCAGGAAGGAGTGGAATTTAAATTTATATGTGACAAATGGGTATCATTTGGTCATGTGGAGTTAGGAGAAAAAGGATTCTTGGTAGAGAGGATGTGAACATGACTACAAAGATAGAAAGAAGGAAGGCATACAAACAACAGTTCAGTTTGACTAAAATAAAAGATTTGCAGGTAGATATAGAGATAAAGATTAGAAAGGTAGATTTGGACCAGATTAATGGAGGCCTTTAAATTCATATAATAAATTTAGAGTTTCTCATGTTAACCATAAGAAGTCAATAAAGGTCTTGAACCAGGGAATGACATCAGGAGTGACTCAGGAATGAATCAAGGGCAATACAAATGATGGACTATAGGAAAATGGAGGATGCCGGTGAGAAAGCTAGTTCAGTGGTCCAATTAAGTAGTAATAAGGACTGAGAAGGGAGAACTTTCTTCAGCAGTATTTTGAGGGTTTCAATGACATAAAGGAATGGTGATATTCTGAGGGTACCAGTCAATGTAGGCAGCAAAAATTCTTCAAGAAGAGTCTGAGGAAGTAGGATGGTTTGCCTACAATAGTGGGAGCCACTGTTTTGGAGCTGGGAGCCTGTTGATGGAGTAGGGATGTATATGAGTAGCCTGGATAGGGCATTAATGAGAACTCTTCCTTTATAGCGAGGCAATAAAGGAAGAGTTTTTCATCTAATAGAGCAATTATAAAGTGAAGGGATTAAGAAAACAGAAGGTAGGTGTTAGACTGAAGACAAGATGCAAATCCATATCCAAGTAATATTTATTGATTGCCTATAGAGTTCCAAGTATATTCACAAATGGAACCACATTCGAATGTTATCTACATATTACAGATATAAGGAGGTTGAGAAACCTGCCTAAAATAAGCCTATTTTAAGTGGTAGCAGTGAGATTTCAACTCCAGTTTTTTGGTGACTTGATTTTTAAATTTTAGTCCTTTGCATCATATCACATTATCTCTCATCAAAATTAGGAGAGGTGAGCATGTATTTTGCTGAATTAAATTTTTGTCCATAGGAGTTATAGGAGTGGGATTGCTGGATCATATGGTAATTCTATTTTTAGTTTTCTGAGGAACCTCCCCATACTGTATTCCATAGTGGCTGTACCAGTTTACATTCCCCAATAGCCAAAATATGGAAACAACCTAAATGTCCATCAACAGATGAATGGATAAAGAAGATATGGTACATATCTACAATGGAATATTACTCAACCATAAAAAAGAATGAAATAATGCCATTTGCAGCAATATGGATGCAACTAGAGATTACCATACTAAGTGAAGTAAATCAGAAAGAGAAAGGCAAATACCATATGATATCACATATGTGGAACCTAAAATATGGCACAAAAGAACCTATCTACAGAACAGAAACAGACACATACAGATAGAGAACAGACTTGCAGTTGCCAAGGGGGGGGAGGGAGAGGGATGGACTGGGAGTTTGAGGTTGGTAGATGCAAACTATTACGTTTAGAATGGGTAAACAACAAGGGCCTACTGTATAGCACAGGGAACTATATTCAATAACCTGTGATAAACCATAATGGAAAAGAATACGAAAAATAATGTATATATGTATATAACTGAGTCACTTTGCTGTACAGCAGAGATAGGCACAACATGGTAAATCAACTCTACTTCAATAAAAAAACAATTGAAGAGAAAAAAAAAATTTAGGAGAGGTGAGGGGCATAAACATGGAGCCCGATTATATGTTAATAGGAACGCTGATTTCACTGAGTACCCAGCCCTCTTAAAACAGCTTCTTCAAGTGTGGAACATAGATCAAAATAATTTCCAGTTAGGCCATTGGCTGTTAATAAATAATTCATTACATGAAATTACTAAATAAATGCTAGAGGTAAGAAATTATATATTTTGATATTGTGACAAAATCAATAAAATGCAACTACCAGATTGTTTTTCCTGGTTTCATAGTTTGTTAATTTTGTGATTATTCATTTGAGTAACTTCATTTGAAATGTGAGAGTAAAAGGCTAGTGGCCATTTATTCATGTATTATAAATGCTAAATTCCAGAAGTGTGTGACATCTACATGAATATAAACCAAATTTATTGTAATTAAAGTTATTACCATGGATAAGAAATAAATTCATAGCATCCAATATGTAAATACTAAGCAAAGCACGTAATTTGTCTCTTTTTGAAATTAATCTCACATTCACATTAATATGATTTATGTTATTGTAATATACACTATGCCTCTGGAATCAGATTGGGAATGATTAGTTCTTTATGTGACCTTAATAACAAATAATGTGCTAACAGGAGAATAAATATCAACTAAAATTAATTTATTTTTCTAATATTCTTAAAATAGCTTCCTGAATTTGAACTTTGAATAGTAATTTAATGAATGAAAACAAGCGTACGTGCAATGACATATTAAAATGTCAAAGCAGAGGACACCTATGGTCACAGTTCCAGGGATGGATCATAGATCACAGAATGTTAGAAGGAGGAACGCCTTGGAGGTCATTCAGTTCAATCACTTCACTTTGTAAATGAGGAAAGGGAAGGCCGGAGACGCTGGGGACTTCTCCAGGGTTCAATGCACAGTTACAAAGTGTCAGTGCCAAGAATACAGTTCAGACCTCCTGACTTCAGTCTATTGTTCTTTTTGCTACATCATGCTCCCTGAAAGAATCATTTTTCATCATCTTAAAATGCTACCTTATTATTACATAAGTGGGTGAAAAATTAATGGGTATATATTTTTTACTTATTCAATGAAAAGAAAGCCCTTTCATTAACCACAGCAAAGCAGTAGTATTTACCATAACCTAAGCTCGATGATAGTTTTGTCCCCTACACATAGGCTTTCTAGATTTAAGCACCTATTGTTACATTGATGACCTTTTAAAATGAGCTGCATTTTTATTAAAATAAATTATTTGACTTATGATTATTAATTTTCATGATGCAAAAGAGGAAATCATTACAGAATGGTATTGTAGCACATTTTTTTAAAGTAACACTTTTTTTTCTATTCATGTACAATTTACAAAAAGAGAGGCATAGATCTTAAGAGTATCATTTGATGAGGTCTCACAATGGTATACACGAATGTAATCCACTCAGATCAACATGTAGACCATTTAAACACCCTATAAAAAACCTAGTTAATAATAAATTGACCATCCTCCAGTGAAGACAACCACAAATATTTTATTCATGTTTTGATTGGACTAGTTGTCTTTATTTTTATTGAATTGTAGGAGTTTTGGGTATATTTTGGATATAAATTCTCTCTCAGATTTATGCACTGCAAATATTTTCTGCCAGTCTGTGGCTTATGTATACACTTACTGAACAGTGTCTCTTGATAAGCAGAAGTGTTTAATTTTGATGATGTGTACTTTAACAATTTTTCTTTTATGATTATTGCCTTTTATGTCCTGACAAAGAAATATTTTGTATCTCAAGTTATTGAAAATATTATTCAGTTTTTTTCCAGAAGCTTCATAGTTTTAGCTTTTCTATTTAGTTCTGAGATCCATCTCGTTAGATTTTAAATATGAAGCGACGTATGAAGGAAAGCTTCTCCCCCATATCACAATCCTTTTATTTCAGCGCCATCTGTTGAAAAGACACTTCTTTCCCCATTGGATTGATTTGGAGTCAGTGAAACTTCACAATGAAAGTATGACTTTGTTTCTGGGCTCTCCGATCTACTCCAGTGATCTGTCTATTCTTATATCAACAGCATACTCAACATATACACTACCAAATGTAAAATAGTTAGCTAGTGGGAAGCAGCTGCATAGCACAGGGAGATCAGCTCGGAGCTTTGAGACGACATAGAGGGGTCGGATAGAGAGGGTGAGAGGGAGGCTTAAGAGGGAGGGGATATGGAGATATATGTATACATATGGCTGATTCACTTTGTTGTACAACAGAAACTAACACTGTATTGTGAAGAAATTATACTCCAGTAAAGATCTATTTAAAAATAAACCATACTCTCTTTTTAGTTTTTTAATGTCTCAAATCATTTGTAAGTACTCAAACTTTATTGTTGGTTTCTTTTTCAAGATTTAAAAGAATTCTAAGTCTTGCATTTCCATGTAAATTTTTAAAACAATTTGTTGATTTCCATTTTAAAAAATGGATCGGATTTTGATTAAGGTTGTGCTGAAACTATAGTTCAGTTTGGGGAGAATCGACATCTTAACAGTTCTAAATTTTTCAAAACATATAAGCATAATATATATCTCTAAGTCTTCTTTAATTTCTCTCAGTAGTGTTTTGCAGTTTTCAATATAAAGCTACGAACTTACTTTAATGTTGTTTATCTTAAGAAGTTTATATTTTCTAATGCTAGTGTAAATAGTATATATTGTTAACCAATTTCCACTGGGTGCTAACATATAGAAATAAACTGACTTTGTATCCCATAATTTTGCTAAATTCACTTATTAGTTCAAGTAGCTGCTTTGTGGATCACTTAGAATTTCTACATATACTACCATATTGTCTAGAAATAAAAACAGTTTTACTTCTTCCTTCCAATCTACATGACTCTTTTTCTTCTCGGCTTATTTCACTGGCTACAACTTAAATTACAACGTAGAATACAAGTGGTGAAAGCAGTTAGCCTGGCCTTATTCTTGATCTTAAGGGAAAAGTGTTCATCATTAGGTATGATGCAAGCTGTATTTTCTTCTTTTCATCAAAATGAAGTCATTTTTTTTTCCTTCCTAATTTAGCGAGACTTTTGATTCAAATGAGTTTTGGATTTTGTCAAATGTTTTCTATGCTTTTATTGTGTTGCTTATATATTTTCTAGATTGCTCTGAGTTGTTCTGTTTAAGTTGTGAATTACACTGACTTTTGAGTGTTGAACTGCATAAATCGGATAAATCCCACTGGTATGTGTGTGCATGTGTATATTGCTATTGTTTTGTTAAAGAATTTTTCTTATGAGGGATTTCAGTCCGTAGATTTATTTCATTGTAATGTCTTTATCTGTGTTAGGTATTGGGGTAATGCTGAGTTTATGAAATAAATTGTGAAGTGTTCCCTTCTATTTTGTGAATGAATTTATATAGGATATGTATTATTTCTTGCTTAAATTTTTGTGGAAATTTAAGTGACACAAGGTGGGCCTGGAATTTTCTTTTGGAGAATGTTTTTAATTACCAATTATATTTCACTAATAGATACTTAGCTATTCAAAGTTTATGTTTTTTTCTTTAATCTTTAATCTTATTTTTCCCCCAATTTGTCTATTTCATCCAAATTGCTGAGCTTATTGGTTGAAATTGTTCTTAATATTTCTTTTAATCCTTTTAATAAGATTTACACTAGCATCTTCATTTTCATTCCAGACTTTGATAATTTGTATATTCTCTTTTTCCTTGGTGAATATGGATAGGGAGTTTATCAATTTTAATAACGTTTTCAAAGAACCCCATTTAATTTCATTGATTTTCTCTATTGTTTGTTATCTATTTAATTAATTTCTGCTCCTCTCTTTATTATTTTCATTATTCTACTTACTTTGATTTGAATTTGCTTGTCATTTTTAAGCTTCTTATGTTGAAGTTTAAATCAGCTTAGAATATTTTTGTATTTTCTTTCTGATTTCTTCTTTAACCCATATGTTTCTTGGACATGAGTTGCTTAATTTCCAAATATTTTAGGCTTTTCTAGATGTCATTTTTTATTGATTACTATTTTAATTCCAGAGCAGTAAGAAAACATATTTGGTAAAATTTCAGTGTTTGAAATTGAGACTTTTTTAATGGCCTAGGATATGTTCTATTTTGATGAGTGTTCTGTGTGTACTTGAAAGAAATTTGTATTCTGCAGATTGTTAGATGCAGCATTCCATAAATGTCAATTTGATCCAGTTGGTTAATAAAGTTTTTCAACTTTTTTATATTCTTACTGATTACTTCTCAATTAGTTCTATCATTTACTGAGAGTGGAGTTTTGAAATCTTTTACTATAACTGCAGATTAACCTGTTTTTCCTTTACCTTCTGTCAATACTTGCTTCAATTATTCTGAAACTGCTATTAGGTACATACATATTTATTATTTTTAGGATTTCCTGATGAATTGTTATTTTTATCATTATGAAATATTCCTCTTTATCTCAAGTAATCCTCTTTTCGCTGAAATCTATTTTCTCTGATATATTAATATTGTTACTCTACCTTTCTTATAATTAGTATTTGCAAGGTACTTAAAAAATATATCTGTCTTTATACTTAATGTGTGACTCTTATAAGTGGAAAAATTTTTGTGTTTACCTTCTTTATTGCATCTGATAATCTCTGTCCTATAATTAGAGTATTTAACCTACTCACATTTTTGGAAAGTAATTTTGATTTATCTTTTGACTTTTTAATTATACCTCTTTGCATTCATTTTAGTGGGTGTTCTAGGAATAGCAACATATATTCTTGACTTTGCACAGTCTACTCAGAGTGAATATTGTAATAGTTCTTGAAACCTTGCAGTGTATTTTATTGTAGATCTGTTTTCTTCTCCCTAGTCCCTCATACTGTAGTTGTCATATGCATTACATCTAAATCCATTAAATACCTCACAATATTATATTTTTAATTTAATGAGTCCTAAGTATTTTAAGAAATTAAGGTAAAAAAGAATAGGCTTTTTAATTTACCAAGATATTTATCATTTATGACAATCTCAATTCCTTCCTGAAGATATGAGTTTTCATTTGGTATTTTTTTTTAAGTTATACTCCATTTTAAGTTATTATAAAATATTGGCTATAATCCCTGTGTTGTGCAATATATCCTTGTAACTTATTTTATACATGATAGTTTGTATCTCTTATTCCCATACCCCTATGTTGCCCCTTTCATCTTCCCTCTCCCCACTGGTAAGCACTAGTGTGTTCTCTACATCTGTGAGTCTGTTTCTTTTTTTGTTACATTTGGTATTATTTTATTTCATATGAAGAACTTCCTTCACCATTTTTTTTTTGTAATGCAGGTCTACTGAGGTTAAATTCTGTAAGTTTTTATTTTCCTGTGAAAATGTCTTTTTCTGTTTCTTTCTTGATAGGCATTTTGTTGGATGTAGAATTTTGAGTGGACAGTTTCTGTTTTGGGTTTGTTTGTTTTTTTCATATTTTAACACTCTAAAGATGTTTCTCTACTGCACTTGGGTCTTCATTTGTCCAATTTTTGTTCACTCTACAAAGTGTCATTTTTCTTTGACTACTTCAAGATTGTCTCTTTATTTTGGGTTTTTAGATGTTTGTGAAGCTTCTAGGTATGATTTTCTTTGTATTTGTCCTGCTTGGGACTGATAGTTTTCCTGAATTTATACATTATCCTTTTTAAAAAATTTAGGAGTTTTAACCATTATTTCATTAAATATTTTCTCTGTCCTCTTCTCACTCTCCCTTGTTTCTGGGATTCTACTTCCATATGTTAATCCTTTGATATTGTTCTAAATGTCTGTGAAGGTCTGTTCTTTACATGTTATATTTTTCCTCTAGACTTCAAAATATATAATACCTATTTCTCTATTTTCAAGTTCAGTGTCTGTTTACTCTGTCATCTTCTTTTTATTGATCATCCCATCAGTGACTTTTTTTTATTTTAACATATTGTATTTTTCAGTTCTACAACTTCCATTTATTATTTTACTTCTTTTTTTTTCTGCTGAGAAGTCCTCTTTTCATTCACTTGAACATGCTTTTCTTTACATCCTTGAGGTTAATTATAATAGTCCTTTGATGTCCATGTATGTTAATTCCAAGGGCTGAGTCATTTCAAGGTTGGTCTTCATTGATTGCTGTTTTATCTTGCTCATGGGTACATTTTCCTGCATTCTTTTAAGTCCTAGATATCTTGAATGTCATATTGTGGAAAATCTGGATTCTGGAATTTCCAAGTTTGTCTTCAATTACAAACTCTCTTTCTTGGTAGCACCTCAAATCTTAGTTCAGTTTTTTGTCCTTAACTTGTCTGTTTCACATACATGTTTGAGGTAAGTGAGAGATCTTGATAGAGTTCACACCAGCAAGTCAGGGTTTCTACTACATCTCTCTTGATCAGAATTCACACTTTTTTCTAGGTAGCTGGGATTTCCCCAAACTCTATCCTCAGGTTCTTCACGTTAGAAAGGCTATGTATTTTTTAATTAAAGATTTAGTCACCCCATGCAGTGCCAAATTTCACCTACCCTCAAGATAAAAGATGTAAAACCCTGTAACTCACCCTGTACTACTGCCTTTTTCAAGTGTCTACTTGCCTGCAGAATCTGGCTACTTTTGTTGTTAGCTCGTCATTGCCTTCAGGCACTATTTTTTGTTTGTTTGTTTTGTATTTTGTCTAGAGCTTACAGAGGTTATCTATGAGGCAGCATCCTTTAGGAACTGCTCAGTCATACCAGAAGAGCCCCTAGTCTGTTTACTTTTAATACAATTGTTACTATGATTGGTTTAAGCCTGACAATTTATTTGTTTTCTATTTGTGCATGTGTTCTTTGCTATTTCTCTTCCTTTACAACATTATTTTGCATTGAGTGTTTTTCAATACTCCATTTCACTCCTCAGTTGATATTTAGTTATACCTCTTTATCTTGCTTTGCCTTTTGTGTGTGTTTGAGTTTTCTCTAGTATTTACAACATGTATCCTTATCATATTTTATCTTCAAATATTATTGCATCACTTCAATTATAAAATACAGACCTTACAACAATATATGTTCTTTTCTTGCCTCACCTTTTTTGTGCATTTGTTGCACATATTTTACTTCTATATATATTTAAAGCCACAATATACTTTTGTCAGTTTTGTTTCTTAAAAGTTAATTATCTTTTAAAGTAAAAAAAATTTTTTAAACTGTGCTTACTCATATATTTATCATTTCCATAACTCCACATTTCTTTTTGCAGATCCAAGTTTCCATCTACTATATCTTTTATTCTGCCTGAAAATTTTCCTTTAACATTTCTTTTAATGTTCACCTGCTATGAAGATTCTCTCAGCTTTTGTTTGTCTGAAAATGACTGTATTTTGCCTTCAGACTTGAGGAATATTTTCACTGGATATAGAATTCTAGGCTGACAGTTCCTCTTTTCATTCAACATTTTAAGATGCAGTTCCATTGTATCTTGGCCTCCATTGTTTCACATAAGAATTCAGACCTCATTTGAATCATTGTTCCCTTGTATGTAATATGTCTTTTTTTCTACAGGTATTTTAAAGATTTTGTTTTATATAGCTGTATTTCAGAAATTTGATAATGGATATCTTGGCTACTTTGTGTTATCTCAAATTGGGTTTTGTTTAGCCTCTTGGGTTCATTTGTTAAAAATTTTCAGCAGATTTGGAAAATTACATCTACAATAGCTAAATCAGTCCCTGAATTAAAAATACAGAGTCCTGAGGGGTGTGGCCAAGACGGCAGAGTATGTGGACCCTGAGCTCACCTCCTCCTACAGGAACACCAAAATTATAACTATTTACAGAGAAACTATGGTTGAAAAAACAAGAAGACCAGCAGAAAAGATCTTTTACAACTAAAGATATAAAAAAAGGAACCACAACAAGATGGGTAGGAGAGGCAGAGAGACAGTATAATCAAGACACATACCCACAGGTGGATGACTCACAAAAGGGGGGATAATTACAACTGCAGAGGTTCTCCCCAAGAAGCAAGTGGTCGAGCCTCACATCAGGTGCTGGGACACGTCCTCACCACCAGCCTGTCAGCCACCAGCACAGGGATGCCTCAGGCCAATCAACTAGACAGGTAGAGACATAGATCCACCTATCAGCAGGCTTGCTGCCCTAAGATCCCTTGAACCCAGAGCTGTCTCAGACTGGGACCTGGCCCTGTCCACCTGAGGGCCCAGGAACTGGTCCTGCCCACCAGTGGGTAGGCACAAGCCCCAGGACCCCCTGGGCCCTGGCCTGCCCTCCAGCAGGCCAAAATTCCAACTCCGGGATCCCTAAGACCCTGCAGTCAGAGTCAGACAAAGACAAATACTGCATGATTTGAATCTAAAAAACAAAACAAACAAATGTAACAAACAGAAACAGAGTTATAGATACAAAGAATAATCAGGTGTTTGCCAGAGGGTAGGGAAGAAATAGGTGAGGGAAATTAAGAGGTACAAACTTCTAGTTGCAAAAGAAATGAGTCATGAGTATGAAATGTACAGCATAGGGAATATAGTCAATAACTAAGTCTTACTTTTCTATGGTGACATATAGTAACTTATCATGGTGACCATTTTGAAATGTATAGAAAAATATCACTATGTTGTGTAACAGGAACTAACATGGTATTGTAGGTCAATTAAATTTCAAAAGCAAACAAACAAACAAACTCATAGAAAAAGAGATCAGATTTGTGGTTACCAGAGGTGGGGGTGGGGAGAAGGGGAATTGGATGAAGGTGGTCAAAATTTACTACAAACTTCCAGTTATAAGATAAATAAGTACTAGAGATGTGATGTGCAACATGATAATGTAATTAACACTGATATGTGTTATATATGAAATTTGTTAAGAGAGTGAGTTCTCATCACAATTTTTTTCCATTTCTGTGTATATCTATATGAAATGATAGATGTTCACTAAACTTATTGTGATAATCATCTCATGATATATGTAAGTCAAATCATTATGTTCTACACCTTAAACTTATACAGTGCCATATGTCAGTTGTATCTCAATAAAACTGGAAGGAAAAGAAATAAATAAAAATATTTTTTAAAAAACCAGACTCCTTGTAAAAATGAGTTTTTACATATGGCTTAAAGCAGGACCACTGATTTCCTCCTCTTTCTAGCTGAGATGGTTGTGTCTGTAACACAGACCAAAGCTTAACTCTCTATTCAGTTGTTAGCATGGAAGAGATAGCATAGAAAATAGAGACACTTAGCCAAGCCTATCCCAAGACTTAATGCCCTGACTAAGTATACCTGTCACATGAGACAAGTAAGTACAAAAGGGAATACCTCTAAAAATGTCAATCTTTAGGACATAATAGCCATGCTTATAATAACTGTGGCTGCAACAATGCCCTTAGCTCTGACCAATCACATCAGCGAATTTTCCCTCAAGTGATGGGCAAAATATCTAGAAGAGATAGAAATAGAGGTGGATGCTTGGTCAGAAAGGGCAGAAGACTGCATCCCAAAAAACATCAGCAGAGGGACTTTGTACCCTGAGTCATAAAGGGAACACCACCAACAATCACAGAATCATATACATATTAGAAAATTGTTTGAGAGCAATGTATATGGAAGTGTCGGAGGGACTGAGTTTTATATCTCATCTTGGTGGGGAAAACTAATTCCAAAATTTTCTTGACAATCTGAGATAATAATGGTGCCACTTGCATAAGTAAGAAAATTATTATGAAAGGGAGTCTATACTGGAGGGATGGTAGAAAGGAAAGAGGTTGGCTTCATTGTTCAGGCATATATTCACTCACTTAGAAACTAGTTGGTGATGACCTGAACTGAGCTGAGGAGATCCTGAAAAGAACAAACACAGGGAGAGAAATTGATATTGGAGAAGAGTAAATGTGATTAGCTCTGTGTGATTGGAGAAATATCCAAAAAGCTGTTGGCTATTTGGGTGCAGAGTGGTTTGAGACGACAGTTTGAGATACAGAGTTGAGTTTCTGTGAGTAAATGAAGCTCCTGAATGAAAGACCATTTGAGTAATGGGCCTAAGTTTTTAGGTAAACTGTAGTTGTTTGTGCATATTCACTAAATGTTTCTATAGGAGTCTTCTTGTGACTCAAAACTGTAATGCAGAAAAAAGAAATTATCCTTTAGAAAATAATCAGGTATCACTCCTTCTTGGCTCTATTCTTTGAAAATAGCATAACTAAGAGAGAATATTAGTACCAAAAAGGATCAGCTTGTCTATACAGCTTCATCTCCCTTGGGAGAATAGGGTAAGAAATTACAACAGCTGTTTCTCTGGTGATGAGCAGGATAGCACTTAGGTTTTCACTATTTTCTCATGAGTATTGACAGGTGTGTGATTACATATTCCATGCTTCTGTGTATATATTTTAGGAATATGCAGATTTTCAGAGAACAAAGTTTTGCAACTGAATGCACACCTGGAAATACATCCATTCGACCTTGTGGAGTAGTGGAAAGAGATCTGGATAACACAAAAAACAAACCGTATTCCCTTTCTGGCTCTGCCCCTACCCAGATTTGTGATTTAAGGCAAGTTACCCCTCTGTGTCTTCATTATCCTCATATGTAAGCTGAAGGGTTTAGATTTACAGAACATATAGTTCTTTTTCAGCTTTAGACTGTGCCTCACTTCCATGCAAAATCAAGTATCTCGGTGAACATTATACAGTAATGCACCCAAGAAAGTCAATTCACCATATATTTGTTATCTACTATATTTAGATACTGGAAATATAAAAACAAACAAGAAAACAATCTCTTTTTAAGAACCTCACAATCTAATGAAGAAGACATTACAATAACTACTTACAAACTAATAGTATAATTGAAATAAATTAGGTCCATACGGGCACAATGAAACCAGAAATA